>NC_090935.1:1522335271-1525003049 GCF_040938575.1 Ambystoma mexicanum
GGAACCTTCCCTTCAGCTTCCTACTCTGCCGGATTTGCTTCCCACCGTGGAAAGACCCTTCAGCTTCCCTTCTCTGTCGGATTTGCCTTGGGACTATCTACTACTGCTGAAGGACTGACATCTCTACGCTCCCCCTGCCAGTGCTTGCACTGTCCTGACGTCACGAAAATCAGGGGTGAGCACACCGTGACTTTGGGAGTTGGTTCACCCTCCGCCCAGTTTAATCTTGGGTTGAGGTCTGGGCTGATTTCCCGCGTCACACTTACCTCGGTGAAATACAGACAGTCTGGCTTCCAATCCAAGATCTTCTGCAAGACAAACAGGTACGCAGCACTCCCGTGATATCGCTCTTAACAAAAACAAACAGAAAAACGTATTCTAAAAATGTTACTCTCCTGCATGGTTTTTCCAGGCAAATCGCCCAAGAAGATTTGCAAGGGCATAGGAAATTGGGGTCAGAAAAAGAAAGTCTAAATAATTAGGCAGGTGTCGTCTGGGTCCGACACAGACACAGACAGCAGTGGGGATGAGGAGACGGAACACCTACAGGCATGGTTAAAGCAGAAGAGTGTATTGAGCAAAGGGAATAAGAAGGGCAGTACAGAGGGCACGACGGGGCAGGGGATGGGGGGCAGCAACCCATACCCCATGTAGAGCAGGAAAGGGCACCCAAGGTACAGGTCGAGGTGGGGCGCCCCCTGCTAGGCGGAATAGCCCAGGGTAAGGCCCAAGCCGCAGGCAGCAAAGACAGGAAGCCAGTCATGACAAAGTTTGGCAGACCAACTATGGGGAAGGACATACACAGGAGAACAAGGAAGACAATGGCATGGCATATAGATGAGAAAGTAAAAATAAAAATTTGGTGCAAAGAATTCATAGATATATTTTAGCTTTTGGAATATCAAAAAAGAGGGGATGATGTGTGCAAAGAGGACAAGAAAGAGGAAGATAATGGGATAATAAGGAAAGTGGCAGTATAACAGACATTCAAAAATTGGGTGTCAGCATTCCACATCCTGTCCACCATTATATTACAAAAATACCCTGAGGAGGGGACGTCACTGGTAGCGTACGAGCAGAGAGTGTTTAAGGTGCACAAAGCATTTGGGGGAGATGCATGGCAGGAATATGATCATGAATTCAGGATGCAAATAGATTGTTACCCGGACCTAGAATGGGACAAGGAGGATTACAATATATACATCTTCAATGTATTGAAGGAAAAGTGGGAACAGAACTCGGGGCTATCAAAGAAAGACATATTGGCAGAGTAACTATAGGGGGAGCAAGAATGGGTACAACCGTAGGAGCAGCAACAATGGGTACTAGCGAGGCTGTCAGGGCAGCATGCCACCCATATCGCAGGGCGGTGGAGAGAGGTGCATGGTGTAAGAGGATTCAACTCAGCACTACAGCTAAGTCAACGCCTAGTCTAGAATACTGAATGAAAACCCTTATTGATATATCTTTATGTCCAGTTCATGCGTTCTGGATGACTACCCCTATATAACACTCCTCTGTTGGAATCCCCCTGACCCCACTGAGCCAAGAAGTGGTTCTGTTTTGCAAGTTAAAAGGTTTATTTGATAATTTAAACAATAGATATATATCACACTTTAGAATAAATTAATAATTGAATAGCGCACTTAATCTGATATGATAAAGATTAACAACGGAGAATCTGGCACTAGCACACTTCTTTATAATCACTAAGGAGTTGACATGAAATGGATAAGATAGCACACTGGTAAATAGGGACAGAAGAATAATGTGGAAGAGAATGTTTTATAGGGTTCAAGGAAATGCAAGGTTGAATGAACGAAATGCAGTATAGAAAATACTCAATATGATTTCAACAAAACAATGTAATCACTTTTCTCTGGCAGTCCCCTCCCCCCCTTGATGCAATGCAAGGAAATGGAAGGAAAGCACACAGTTCTCAGAAATGCAATCAAATGTGATACAGTTCACCCCAGCAAGCTTAGACTATAGAAGTTTAAAACACAGGCAAAATGCTTTCATATGTGCTGGCAATAAAGTGAAAAATATGCTAAAATGCTTTTAATTCCCTCTAGAGGTTCAGGTGAGTGGTATCTAGTTAATATTAGCTCAGTCTCACTCTAGCAGTGATGCAGGGATAGTTTTTATGAGGCAAACGATTTTTTTCAGAGGAAAGCAAAAGCAGCTATCTTTTTGCAAGTGGAGAAATTTTCAAATCGCGGCAAAATGTCAAATCGCGGCTAAATTTGCGAATGCGCCGAGCAGGATCTCAGCTTCCAGATGAAAGTTACTGCAAGTCTCTAGCACAAACGGTCACGGAGATATGAGCGATTAAATAAAGGTCGTTTTTCAGATTTGAAATTTTAAAGTTCAAAAAGACAAGTGCAGCTTGCAACTAGAAAATGACAAGTGACAGCTTCACAAATGACAGGTGACAGGAGACAGTTCTACTTAGATTAAAATAGATTGAATTATATTATTTTAACTAAGAAATTGGTTCTGCACAGTTTTGCTATGTACTCACAATATATTTAGAAATATGCCTTGCCACGGATCTGGTCAGGTTTAGGACTGGACTCTGGTCTCTGCACTTCACAGTGATCTGGGTCAGCTCTCTCTGGTTCTGGATACTGCTCTGCTTTCTCTGGGTCTTTCTGCACAGCTTTCTCTGGAGATTGATGGAGGTAAAGTATGGATTTTCCCGGCAGAGCTTCCAGCTGCAAATGGATTTGAAGGTCTCTATCTGTCCTGTCTCTCTGCTTTTATGTGTTTTGAAAATGGGTGTGTGTGAGCAGCATCACTAGCCAGCCCCTCTCCACTTATCATTGGCCAAGCTTTCATTTCTCCCCTGATTGGGGGAGCTAAGTTGTGTCAGAGTGATGTCATTTTACAGCCTGCAGAAAGTCCACTCCTCCTGTCAACTTACACACAAATCTAGATTTGAACCAAAGACATATTTGCAGAGGTACATATTGTTTTAAAATTACACGCACCCCTCACATATCACAGGAGGTATCCTCTGTTCAAACTCTGCTCTTCCTGGGGGCTTGCATTCAGAAATGGCAATATTTTGCACTTTTTAACTGGTTTGCAATTTCGGACATTAACCCAAATTTACACACATGTGCGCAAGGAGTATGGACATTAGTTGATGAAGTGTCAGATTTTTCACATGCACACATTTTGAGTAATATCCTCTTTTCCGCTAAAACCCCCCTGAACATGCCACCGGTTCTAAAAACCTCTTAAAATGTGGGCAGAAAAATCACAAGAATTATGGTATCATTTAAATAATTTTCACAAGTCCGTACTATGAGTTATTCATCTTTTTCTAAAACCATATTCTGGCTATAGAGGTGTGTCTTTTCAGGTCACATGGTACAGAAACCAGTCTTTCCAGTTTCTGCCAAGCTCAGAGACCCTGCCCCTCCCAGCTTCTGCCAAGAGGAAGCTGTTTTACGACATCTGCAATAAACCATCTGCCTGAGTCAGGAGAGGGCTTTGTTCAGAGCTCCTGTATTCGGTGGGGGCTCCCCTTAATTCAATTATCAGAGAGATGGCATATCCTTAGTGTGGCCAGCAAAAGGCAGATAGGCCTGGGAACACAGTTGTGACTCAAGTTTCACTCCTAATGGGGGTAGTTGCCAGGCAGAATTCAGTTCCTTAAGCCAGGTTTCAGATAAAATGTCACTTTTTGTTACCCAGTCTAAGTCAAGACATTTTTTTACATATGCAGCTAGGATGCTGATTCTAAGTTCAAAACTATGACATTTAAACAATTTCAACCTATGTGACACTCAGAAATAGGTCACTCATTTCTTTTAAACATTTAGATTTTTAGTGTCTTTCAGTCCAAATTTACTTAAACTGCTGAAATCCACAGCTCAGCCAGTCTTGTTATAAACCTTCAAGTCACTTCAGAATATAACTTTACATTGGATCCACCTCTTAAAATGTCTTTCTTTGGCATGTTTTGGGTTCATTTATTCAGTTTTACAAAAAAAATAAAATCTGGTGTTGTTTTAAAATGCCGGCTTTCTGATAGTTGTGAGTACTGGTACTGCACCCCTTTTTGGGATTTAAGAAAATGAATTCCCAACAGTTATGGGTTTGCTTTTGGCAATCAGCATTGCCACTCCCAATGGTTTCAGACTACTGGGTGGGTAGTCCAATGGTGGTTTTAGGCAGTGTCCTTCTGTGCCCACAACATCGGCAAAAATGGGTGGCAGCCTATTCTTCATGCCTTTCCCTGTGCATTTTCTGGGAAGCTCTGGCCATCATGATGTTTTCCATGTCAGTACTGCACAGTTTTGAGGTAGGGCTCGGATGCATGGGTAAATACATCCCACAAGCCCCCCTCTTGCGATGGCCATTCTGTTTCCTGATGGGACTCGCAAGACCTGGGATGTTTCCTCATCTTCTTCCAATAGATGGCACAGTTCAGCATCTTTTCCTCCATCCGGTACTGGTCGATCGGTTCTCCTCGCCGGTCCTGATGAGAATATTGGGCGGTACTCCGGGCCCATTGGATCTTCGTTCCCGGTCTCCGGATCGTCCTCCTTGTCCCGTCTCCAGGTTTTCTTTCTCCTAGGACGACAAAGGAAGAGCGGCAATACCTATTCATAGACATTTTTCCACCACTGTTGAGATAGTGGGGCAGCATATGCATTTCATCATAACAAAACATTACATTCTTATTTTGAAAAAAAAAACAGTATAACTAAGAGACAGTTTCATGCAAATCACAATATTTTAGAGACTAGGTGTGGTATGTTTTATGGTTGGAACTGAATTAGTCTGAGACAGTACCCGCTAGGATTCCAGAGGATTCCTCCAGTTGTTGCAGAGTGTGCCTGGGATGGCAACATTTCAACTGGTTTATGTGGACCCACTTGTCTTCCCCCGCTACCAAAGCACCTTTGGGGATGTGGATTTTGTAGGCCACAGGGGAGATCTTGTCGATGATCTCAAAGGGTCCCTTCCATGTAGGCAAAAATTTGCGCTGCGTGGCCTTGTTCCTTTGGAAGTTGTATAGATAGACCCGGTCCCCCACCTGATATTCCTTCCTGGAAGTCTTCAGGTCATAATGGGTCTTCACGCTATCAGCCAATCTTTCTAGATTCCGCTGAGCATAAGCAAAAGCATGTTGGAGGTGTTTCCTTAAATTCTCCACATACTCATGAGTTGTGGAGGCATTTATCAGTGTCTGCTCTTGGGTCCTGTAGAGCAAATGCTGGGGAAGCACCATCTTGCGCCCAGTCATCAACTCAAATGGTGACATTTTGGTTGCAGATGAAGGGGTAGATCTGATGGCCATTAGGACCAGAGGTAATCGGATATCCCAACTTGGCCCAGAATCTGCCACAAACTTTTTTAAGATGCTCACAATTGTCCGGTTATATCTCTCTACTGCCCCAGAAGAAGCTGGTCTATAAGCAATATGCAGCTTTCTCTTGACCCCAGTATCTCCCACATCTTTGTCATTACTTCACTGGTGAAGTGGCTACCTCTGTCTGACTCAATCCTTTGAGGTAGACCGAAACGGGAAAAGATGTGGTTAATCATCAAGGCAGCTGCCGTTTCTGCCTTGCAATTTGGGGCTGGGAGACATTCCACCCACTTGGTAAACAAGCATGTCACAGTCAACATGTACTTATTCCCCCTAGCAGAGCGAATCACGGGGCCTACAAAGTCAATTTGCAAATCTGACCATGGCAGTGTCATCCCCCTCTTTTGGAGAGGCGCACGGTGCGTGAGGGATGATGGCTGAAATTGTGCACACACAAGACACCCCTTCAAGTATTGGTCGAGGTCCTGCCCCATATGTGGCCAGTATGCAACCTCTCTTAAGATTTCCAATGTTGTATGAAACCCCCTATGACCGGCGGTGGCCGCATCATGGGCGTGACTTAACATCAGGCTTCGGAATGAGGTAGGAACCACCCACTGATCGTGGCCAGCTTTGGATTTCCTTACCAGCAAACCGTCTTGGATCCGGAACATTTTTGGACATTTCATCAACACTCTTAGGTCCTCTTTCCCAATGTAATCGGTATCCGTCAGGGGAAAGTTCTCAGGGTCCTCAAGGTGTTGGTAAAACTTACCAATTATTGGATCCCCCTTCTGATCGGTAATCAAATCAGCATCAGGGGTCTCCTTACTCCATTGTGCAATTGGAAGGTCGTTGTGAGCATTTGTCTGGGACCTAGTGATAGCAGTGACCTGGATTTCCCCCAACAGGGACTCAATCTCAATTAGATCCCCTTGGATGGCCCCGGTTTTGGCCAGCTGATCAGCTAAGTCGTTTCCAGTTTTGTCTGGTCCCTCTACTTAGGATTGACCCTTGATCTTTTTCCAATAGATGGTCATCTCATTCGAGGTGACCAGATCATCAATGTTTTGGATCAACTTCCCATGTTTCAAGGGTTTGTTGTTAGCACATAACATGCCTCTGGTTTTCCAATTAACCAGGTGCTCCACGAACCCGTTCCGTACATAATCCGAATCTGTGATTATGACCAGTTCGTGGAGTTGATGCTGGACAGCAGTGAGGATGGCCTGATGCACAGCCATCAATTCTGCCACCTGACTACTTCGGGGACCAATTTTGTATCCAGCGGAGGGTTCTGGGGACTCATTCACCCATGCATTCCCTACGCCGGCCACCAGTTCTTTCTCCCCGTCGTTGTCAACATGGTAAGAGCATCCATCCACATAGACAGTGGGCATTCCCTCACACTTGTCTTCTTCAAAGACTTTGTGTGGGGAATTAAGGTATGCCTCCATGTTGTCCTTTATTTTTAGACTTTCGTCCTCGAGACAGTTTTCTCTGGCACAATCATGCAAGTCAGCCAGACCTTGCGCAAGGGGACTCTTCCTGTTTTGGCCATATCTGACCTCCACAGGAAAGCCTTGCATTGATAGAATCCAGGAAGTAATTCTGGAATTACTCACATTTCCGGCCCGGATTCTGTCACTTTGGAGATATTGCAGAGGCTGGTGTGGAGTCTCCACTATGATGTGTTCCCCCTGGATAAACGGGCGGTAATTCTTCAATGCCCACACCGATGCCAGGAGTGCTTTCTCACAATCGTTGAATTTTTCCTCCACAGAGGATAAAGTTTTGCTCGCATAGGAGATTACTTTATTGACCTTGTCATGCTTTTGGTATGATACTGCCGTCAAGCACGTATTAGAGAACCCTGTCTCCAGGAAGAACTCCTTGTTTCTGACAGGGTAAGCTAGGCAAGGCGCTTGTGAGAGGCTTCTCTTGAGTTGTCTTACTGCCTTGGCTTGTTCTGGACCCCATTCCCACTTGACCCCCCCTTCAGGAGATGAATCAGGGGTCTGGTGATCTCTGCGTAGCCCTCAATGAACTTTCTGCTGTAAGTAGTCAGTCCAAGGAGGCTCCTTAGTTCTCGCAGAGTTGTGGGGTCTTTCAGTTTCTGAAGTGCTTCCACTTTCATTTCCTGGGGACAGAGACCCTGAGGAGTAATCTCATGCCCCAAGAAATTAACACGGGTTCTACACCACTGTGCTTTCTGAAAGGAAAGTTTTGCTCCGGCGGCCCTCAACTGCGTCAGAACATAACGGATCTCCGCTATGTGTTCCTCCACAGATGAACTTTTGATGAGGACATCATCTACATAAGCCAGGTTACCCCTCGCACCCAGGTCGGGCATGGCCTTATGTAGGAAAATGTTGAATTCATTGCCGGAGTTGAGGTATCCGAAGGGAGTCCGGGTCCATGTATACTGCTGGCCCCCAAAGGTAAAAGCCAGTTTGTATTGGTCCTCCCTGCTGACAGGCACGGTCCAGTATCCATTGGTCAGGTCTATTGCAGTGAATACCTGTGACCCCTGGATCTGGGCCAGCCCTTGGTCAATGTAGGGCAGAGGCCATCGGGAAGTATGGACCCGTTTGTTGAGCTCCCTAAGGTCAGCGCAGAGTCTCCACTGGCCGTTTGGCTTCAATATTCCCAGCACTGGATTATTGAAGGTGCTGTGGACGGGACGGATTATTCCCCTGGACTCAAGGTTCTTAATTATTTCAGTAAGGGACTCCATTGATGCGAGAGGCAAGCAATATTGCTTCACAAACACAGGAGTCATGCCAGGGTCCGTGGGGATTGTTGTTGTGTGGATGTCAGTGCGGCCACAGTCATATGAGTCTACCGCAAAGAGATCTTGGAAATCCAAGAAAACTTGTTTCAACTTTTGCTTTTGTTCCAGAGTCACACAGGCATCAGCTAGGTTGACTCTCTCTTCCACCATCTGCCTGAAGCCTGGAAAGACTTCTGGTTTGGCTATCTCAGCGGGCTCCTCCAGCTGGGTGGAGAAGTCCCTGGTCAGAGTGCTGATTTGGACTGGAGGCTTCAGGTGGGAAAGGCAGCCCTCATGGACCTGGAAAATCACCTCATCCCTCCTGAAGTCACAAGTCACATCTTCCTTACCATAAGGGCAAGAAGTGTACACCAGGAAGTTCCCCCCATGCCGGGTAAAAATCCTGTCTGGTGTTGCATTGTCATCACTGTCACTGTCAAAACAGTCCTTGGGGATTGGTCCTAACAGTTCATTTCCAAGATCAATGGAGAAATGTCGGTCATCAACCGCCATTCCAATAATGGTGCCTGCGGCTAGAGTAATACTCTTTAAGTCGCTGTTATCCACCTCTATTGGAATGGTGTCATGTTCTATGTTGACTAATGGAGTTGGGTTTACCCCTAACCCTTGCTGTTGGAGAGAAGCATTTAGATGTATGTAAGCATCAGGGTTTTTCAACTCTTGTCCCCTTTTAACTTTCACTTCCAGGGAGAATTGTCGGGTCCTTTCTGGTATGGTGACTTCCTCTTTAGTCTGAATTTCAACTGCATAAGGTAGCAATTGAGCTGACCTAAGTGCTTTTTCTGGATCATCAAAGCCCATGGGATTATCCGCTAATCGGGACCAAGCTTTGAAGTTTATTAGGTCCAAACTAATAGCAAAGCGATTGAGAATGTCACTGCCTAAGTAAAAGGCGGCAGGGACGTCTCGCACGACCCAACAATTATGGACTATGCTCTTGTTGCCAATGGAGATTTTGAGCATACACCTGCTTGGCAGGAGATGTTTGGAATTGGGTGCTTCCAGGTCCATTTCCCATTTGTCTATCAGTTTGAATGTGGGAATGGCTGGATCTTTTGGGAGTTGGCGGAACATGGCTTCGCTGATGAAGCTCTTACCGTTGTTCACACACACTCGAGCGAGAACAGAGTCCATCATTTAACTGGACAGGGATGAACAACTGCTCTCCAATTTGCTGAATCTCAGCCAGGCTTTGAGCTGATTTCACATCTTTCTGGACTATAGGAGTGGGAGTTTCTGATTGTGGATTAGTAAAGAATTTCAGGGTGTTTCCTTCCAGTGTGGAATACCACCTTAAACTGGAAGGAAGGTTGATTTTCAGAAATAGAGAGGACCCCCCATCACCAGTCTGTTGTCCTACTGCTATTACTGTCACGTCTGGAATTTGGCTATTCTGGAAGTGGAATTCTACTTGGTCAGATTTTTGTTCAACCATGTGGCAGGTGCCGTTTAAACTAACATGGTTGACACTCTGTTTTAATTTTATTGGTCGGCTAGTCTGGGTCCAGAGGACCTTGTTTACGCAATCTATTAGGGGTGACAACCTTCTCAGGAGGTCATTCCCTAGTAAACAAAGGGTGCCCTCTGGAGTCACAACTATGACTGGGTGTTTCAACTTGTGTCGCCCGATCTTAATGTCCAAGTCTGCAGTCCCCTCAACGGGAATTTCCTTCCCGTCAAAGTTCTGCAGTTGTCCAGGAAGAGAGGTGAGAGGAATTTGGTAATTCTCTCCCCTTCCCGCATTCAGTTCGTCAAAGGCCCTTCTGGACAGAAGGGTAGCTTGAGATCCAGTGTCCACCAGTGCCAAGATTGTACCCTGCCCCTGTACTTGTACCGGGGCATAGTATCTTCCCTCCTTCTCCTCAAGGGGGCACAGATAATGCACATTTTTGGACAACTGGTGGGCTAACTTTCTGGTTTTGGACATCGCTAGTGAAGAGATTTGGGCAGAATTCTGTGGAGAGCCTTGGGAATCTGAAAGAAAAAGTTGGCAACTGGAGATCAGAGCCATTGTGGGTTCCCCTGGCTCCGGTTCCGGGCCGCCCCCCCCTTTTTGGAGGCAGTCACCAGGATGGGTTTGAACCAGGGGATTTTCTTGCTGTTGGTTCTGGGATGAGATGGTGGGCGGCGGTAGCTCAGTCTCCACATCTCCCCAGTCTGGATTTGCATCCCTAGGGACCCATTTTTCTTTGGGAGGAGTTCCCCCCTCTCTGAAGGAGAAGATCCTTTTCCCAGGATCCTCTGAGGATCCCTCTCCCTCAAATTGGAAGATCTGTACCTCCTCCTCAAACTGAGTCTGTTTGGGTCTTTTGTTTCTCCTACCCCCCCTCTGCTCCTTAGGAGGCAGACTTTCAGGGGCAAGAGATTTTGTTTCCAGTTCCTGGGTTTCCAGGGGCTGTTTACAAGTGAGGAAGGAAGCTTCCTCCAAGGCTTTACACCCCCTTTCCCCTTGTGCCTCCTCCCTGGGAACCGGTGAGTTATCGGGGTGCTGCCCCCGTCATTGTTCTGGGGCACCAGGTCCAGAGTTGGGTGCGTTCTGCGCCGGCATGCCGATCTGAGGGTTCTGCTGAGCCCTCAGTATGTGACCCAGATCCCGCGCCATGTTTTGAACCTGGCGCTCTAACTGGGAAACCCGCTCAGGCTGATACGGGGCCCTATTTTCTCCCCTGGGCTGATCCCGGGAAGGGTAGCTGTCCCTCCTCTTGTAATACCCCGGGTTGGGAAGATTTGGGTACCCCTCCACCCTTGGCCTCCCCTCTCCCGGATTAGGTTGTCTGGGCTCAGGGAATTGGGGAAAGAAGGGTGGAGGATTTTGGGGCTGGAAATTGGGTGGATACCTGGGGAAAAAGTTCTGCCCAGGATTCGGAGAATTTCTGCCCTCCGGTGGGAAGTTAGGAGGAAAGTTCCCTGGGTTAGGTTCTTGGCTGGATCTCCCCCCTTGGGCTGGAGGAGTCCACACATAACCCAGGATGGGTCTGTTTCCCTTGTAACGGGGGCTTACATAATCAGGAGAGCGAGGGACCCCATTTGTGGGGCTGCCTCCCTGGCTCCTTGTCTGTGACTGGCCCGAGGACCTTCTGGGCCTAGCATTATTAGGTGCAGGTAGGTTTTTAGGCCCCCCCATCTCCAAATCCAAAACGGGGGTGACCTTTACCTCTGCCACCTTGGCAGCAGCAGGGGTGCTGTTGGCTTTGGGGTTTTTCTGGGCATTACTTTTGCTATCTACCGGTTTCTGCACCTCATAGATCCGGGTAGCCTGTTCAATGACCCAGTCTAAAGATCTTTTCTCGTGAAAATCCCTCACGAGCTGGGTCATTATGTATTTGGGCAAGGCATGAAAAAATGTATTAATGAATTCTCTACTGTCTGTGCGCACCCTTCTGGTGGTCTGCGCAAAAGCACGTTTCAGTTCTTGCACAAATTCTTGTGGGGCCTGATCCTCCCCACATTGCAAATTGTAGGCTGCCTTGCAAGCCTCTTGAGGATTTCTATGAATGGAAAAATGTTTCAAGATGGCCGCCTTATAGGTGGACCATCTTAAATGATTTTGGTCCTGCAGCCCCGCAAAGAAACTGGATTATTCCGGGGAGAAGGTCCACTTTACATATTGAATACAGCTTTGGCTGTCCTTCAAATGGAAAGTCTCCATCATTTGTTCAAACAACTCTAAGTGCTCCCAAACAGAATACTTAGCGTTCTTATGGTAAGGCGTGATGACGCTCCTGATCGCCTTAATCTGCTTTAAGGGGTCCTTAAGCAAGGCCCTTTTTGCCTTACTGGCCCTTTTGGTTCAGGTAACCCTGGTCCATTCATCTTCTGACTCAGAGGCACTGCTCCCAGAGGTTCCTGTCTGTTCTTCCAGGTTTTCCCGGATTCTGCGAGCCTGGGAATGGCTGGCAGAATGTGGGGACCTGGTCTCCCGTTTCCTGTGGTGCTCAGAGGAGTCCTCAGATCCCTCCTTGCTGGCATGATTTGCTGGGTACCCCCCCACTGACCTAACTGGGCAGAGGTTTTCAGGATGCCCTTAAGGGGCCTACTCTCCTGGGGTTCCCCACCAAATTGCACTGTGCTTGGGTGCCCATACCCGGATGCCCGCCCCTCCATTCCTGGGTGGTACTGGCCTATGAGCCCCATGCTTCTTGCTGGATAGTAATCTGCCATCCCTGTGGCCCTGTGCTCATGTGCGCCAGGGGACATGGGGGTGGCAGAGTCCAGGGACTGAGAGAAATAAAGGCCTCTGGTACCAGGGCTCCTGTGGTTATGCTCAGGAGTTTCTCTTTCCCAGCGAACCTCATCTCTATCCGCCCCTGCTCCCTGTTGCAATGCAAGAGCCTGCGCCTTCAGTTCCTCAGTTAAGGCCTTACTAGACTCTATCAGTCTCTCCTGCATCGCTACCTGTTGTTGGAGCCTATCATTGTGCTGGCAGAGAGCCTCATTCTCTCTCTGCGTTTCCTGATTGGTCCTGGAGCACTGGGCCAGTCTTTGCTGCAGGAGGTTTACCTCCTGAGTCCCATCCCTACTGGCCTGCTCCTTTCTTGCCAGAGCATCTTCCACCCTTCTGGTGTGCTCTACCAAGTTCTGGTTTTCTTTTTGGAGGTCACCCAGCCCCTGGAGGGCCAGGTGATTTTCTTCAACTTCCTTTTTTAAGTGGCAGACTTCCTGGCCTAAAGTGTCTCTTTCCTGACTGAGATCCTGCATCTGTGCTGCCAGGTCGTCCCTCTGTCGTTGAAAGGCACCAGCTTTTTGGCGCTCCTCATCAAACTCTGCCTGGGTATCCAGGTCTTTCAGAATCAGTTTATTGCTTTCCTCTTTCTCTCTATCTAGCTGGCTTTGCAGGGTGACTACCTGCTCCGCGCATGCCCTGTTGAAATTGATCTGTTGCTCCAACTTTTTCTGGTTCTGCAGTAAGGAGTCCAAACTGTCTTGGTGCTCCTTCTGCAGGGCCAGAAATCTGGTATCCTGGTCTGTCTTTTCCTGTTGTAGGATGCCCATATCCTCTTTTATTTTAATGATATATTGCCTACTATCATTTTCTGACTCCTGGCTCCTGAGCAGCCTCTGCTCAGAAGAGTCCAGCTCAGATCGGGCCTTCTGTAATGCCAGCAGTTGCCTACTCGCCAGATCTTGGCCTTCAGCACATTTGTCCTGCATGGCTCCCATATGTAAATATAAGTATGCCGCTACCCTGGCAATCTTATTGTGTTCATCTTTGGCTTTAGGAGCCATATATAGTTCACTCAGGGCCACATGTAATGGACCCTGATCTCTCCATAGGTCTGACCCTGTTTCAGTGACCTGTCTCGTGATGGCCTGCAACCAGGCATCCTGGCCCTGTTCAGTCCATTCACCTCTCACAAATAGTTTATGTAAGAGGTGCTCTCTGGCTATTTTCATGTCTACTAAGGTCGTCATTCTAGAGATTGGTCTCTGTCCTGACTTACAGAAATTAGTATTTTATTTTTGCAAAACAGACCTTTTTCTTAGAGCGTTCCTATGAGGAGTGCTTTACAGCGTAACACAGCGTGGTGATCCGACCGGATATGTGTATCTGGTCAGCTGGCACGCTGTATTAATCTGCACAAATGGTAGATCTAACCCAAACGTCCGGCACGAGCCCCCAATTTGTAAGAGGATTCAACTCAGCACTACAGCTAAGTCAACGCCTAGTCTAGAATACTGAATGAAAACCCTTATTGATATATCTTTATGTCCAGTTCATGCGTTCTGGATGACTACCCCTATATAACACTCCTCTGTTGGAATCCCCCTGACCCCACTGAGCCAAGAAGTGGTTCTGTTTTGCAAGTTAAAAGGTTTATTTGATAATTTAAACAATAGATATATATCACACTTTAGAATAAATTAATAATTGAATAGCGCACTTAATCTGTTATGATAAAGATTAACAACGGAGAATCTGGCACTAGCACACTTCTTTATAATCACTAAGGAGTTGACATGAAATGGATAAGATAGCATACTGGTAAATAGGGACAGAAGAATAATGTGGAAGAGAATGTTTTATAGGGTTCAAGGAAATGCAAGGTTGAATGAACGAAATGCAGTATAGAAAATACTCAATATGATTTCAACAAAACAATGTAATCACTTTTCTCTGGCAGTCCCCTCCCCCCCTTGATGCAATGCAAGGAAATGGAAGGAAAGCACACAGTTCTCAGAAATGCAATCAAATGTGATACAGTTCACCCCAGCAAGCTTAGACTACAGAAGTTTAAAACACAGGCAAAATGCTTTTATATGTGCTGGCAATAAAGTGAAAAATATGCTAAAATGCTTTTAATTCCCTCTAGAGGTTCAGGTGAGTGGTATCTAGTTAATATTAGCTCAGTCTCACTCTAGCAGTGATGCAGGGATAGTTTTTATGAGGCAAACGATTTTTTTCAGAGGAAAGCAAAAGCAGCTATCTTTTTGCAAGTGGAGAAATTTTCAAATCGCGGCAAAATGTCAAATCGCGGCTAAATTTGCGAATGCGCCGAGCGCGATTACAGAGGAACTCCAAGGACTATCACTATCGTTTTGGGGTCCTAAGAAAGCCTAGGATCTCAGCTTCCAGATGAAAGTTACTGCAAGTCTCTAGCACAAACGGTCACGGAGATATGAGCGATTAAATAAAGGTCGTTTTTCAGATTTGAAATTTTAAAGTTCAAAAAGACAAGTGCAGCTTGCAACAAGAAAATGACAAGTGACAGCTTCACAAATGACAGGTGACAGTTAGGAGACAGTTCTACTTAGATTAAAATAGATTGAATTATATTATTTTAACTAAGAGATTGGTTCTGCACAGTTTTGCTATGTACTCACAATATATTTAGAAATATGCCTTGCCACGGATCTGGTCAGGTTTAGGACTGGACTCTGGTCTCTGCACTTCACAGTGATCTGGGTCAGCTCTCTCTGGTTCTGGATACTGCTCTGCTTTCTCTGGGTCTTTCTGCACAGCTTTCTCTGGAGATTGATGGAGGTAAAGTATGGATTTTCCCGGCAGAGCTTCCAGCTGCAAATGGATTTGAAGGTCTCTATCTGTCCTGTCTCTCTGCTTTTATGTGTTTTGAAAATGGGTGTGTGTGAGCAGCATCACTAGCCAGCCCCTCTCCACTTATCATTGGCCAAGCTTTCATTTCTCCCCTGATTGGGGGAGCTAAGTTGTGTCAGAGTGATGTCATTTTACAGCCTGCAGAAAGTCCACTCCTCCTGTCAACTTACACACAAATCTAGATTTGAACCAAAGACATATTTGCAGAGGTACATATTGTTTTAAAATTACACGCACCCCTCACATATCACAGGAGGTATCCTCTGTTCAAACTCTGCTCTTCCTGGGGGCTTGCATTCAGAAATGGCAATATTTTGCACTTTTTAACTGGTTTGCAATTTCGGACATTAACCCAAATTTACACACATGTGCGCAAGGAGTATGGACATTAGTTGATGAAGTGTCAGATTTTTCACATGCACACATTTTGAGTAATATCCTCTTTTCCGCTAAAACCCCCCTGAACATGCCACCGGTTCTAAAAACCTCTTAAAATGTGGGCAGAAAAATCACAAGAATTATGGTATCATTTAAATAATTTTCACAAGTCCGTACTATGAGTTATTCATCTTTTTCTAAAACCATATTCTGGCTATAGAGGTGTGTCTTTTCAGGTCACATGGTACAGAAACCAGTCTTTGCAGTTTCTGCCAAGCTCAGAGACCCTGCCCCTCCCAGCTTCTGCCAAGAGGAAGCTGTTTTATGACATCTGCAATAAACCATCTGCCTGAGTCAGGAGAGGGCTTTGTTCAGAGCTCCTGTATTCGGTGGGGGCTCCCCTTAATTCAATTATCAGAGAGATGGCATATCCTTAGTGTGGCCAGCAAAAGGCAGATAGGCCTGGGAACACAGCTGTGACTCAAGTTTCACTACTGATGGGGGTAGTTGCCAGGCAGAATTCAATTCCTTAAGCCAGGTTTCAGATAAAATGTCACTTTTTGTTACCCAGTCTAAGTCCAGACATTTTTTTACATATGCAGCTAGGATGCTTATTCTAAGTTCAAAACTATGACATTTAAACAATTGCAACCTATGTGACACTCAGAAATAGGTCACTCATTTCTTTTAAACATTTAGATTTTTAGTGTCTTTCAGTCCAAATTTACTTAAACTGCTGAAATCCACAGCTCAGCCAGTCTTGTTACAAACCTTCAAGTCACTTCAGAATATAACTTTACATTGGATCCACCTCTTAAAATGTCTTTCTTTGGAATGTTTTGGGTTCATTTATTCAGTTTTACAGAAAAAAATAAAATCTGGTGTTGTTTTAAAACGCCGGCTTTCTGATAGTGGTGAGTACTGGTACTGCACCCCTTTTTGGGATTTAAGAAAATGAATTCCCAACAGTTATGGGTTTGCTTTTGGCAATCAGCATTGCCACTCCCAATGGTTTCAGACTACTGGGTGGGTAGTCCAATGGTGGTTTTAGGCAGTGTCCTTCTGTGCCCATAACATCGGCAAAAATGGGTGGCAGCCTATTCTTCATGCCTTTCCCTGTGCATTTTCTGGGAAGCTCTGGCCATCATGATGTTTTCCATGTCAGTACTGCACAGTTTTGAGGTAGGGCTCGGATGCATGGGTAAATACATCCCACAATGGTCGGTACAGGGTCCACCAGCAGCCTGCTGGAAGTTCGAGAAGGGATTCTGCAGCTGGGGGAGGGTTTGCATATTCAGTCACCGATGTAGCAAATGCAGAGGAGACCACAGCAGTGCAAAGTGCACCAAGGCAGTGACAGCCAGTTCTAGATACAGCAAAGGCAAGCGGACAAAGGGGGAAGATCACGATAGGCAGGTCACCGGTAAGATTGGACAAAATTGAAAAATGGCTACAGGGATTCCCGGACAAAGAGACAGCGGCATTAATAAGGGGAGGTTTTTCAGAAGGGTCCAGCATCCCATTTAAAGGGAAGGGTTCACAAGTCATACCACATAACTTGAAATCTGCAAAGGAAAACCCAGTGGTAGTAGGGGAAAAATACAGAAAGAGATCTAAATGGGCAGAATGGATGGACCATTTGAGAGTAAACCATTTCAGGAATTCATCTGCTCACCATTGGGCCTAGTACCAAAAAAAGGATAAAGGGGAGTTTAGGCTTATCCACCATCTCTCGTACCCCCTAGGTGCCTCGGTCAATTACGGCATCTCACCATTAAAAGCTGCAGTCTCATACACATATTTCCAAGTAGCGGTAGAGAGGGGCAGGTAAGGGTGCATGGTTAGCAAAGGCAGACATAAAATCCACATTCCCGGCACCTCCCGGTACACAAGGCATCACAGCAGTGGCTATGTTTACAATGGGGGTGGGGGGTAGTTACTACTACGACAAATGCCTGCACATGGGATGTGCAATTTCATGCGCTTATTTTGAAAAAGTGAGCTCTTTCATGCAATGGACACTGAATAGGTTAATGCCAGAAGCAAGGATTGCACATTATCTGGATGAGTTCCTATTTGTGGGGCCTCAGAAGTCTGGGTTGTGCAAGACAGCACTAGGCAGATTCATGGACTTGGCAGAGGAGTGGGGTATACCATTAGCACAAGAGGATACGATGGGGCCAACACAGAGAATCCAGTTCCTGGGCATAGAGATTGATACATGGAAAGGGGTTTGCCGCATCCCGAGCGAGAAAGTGGAGGATTTAGCGACTATCATCAGAGGTTTGGCTAAAAGGGACAAGGCTACGGTGAAGGAACTACAATCAATCTCAGCGAAGTTAAACTTTGCAGGGAGGGTAATACCACAGGGGCTGGTATTCCAGAGACACATTGAGATTAGAATGAAAGGGGCCACGCAGGACCATCACAGAGCCAGGACAGGGTCCAGCATTAAGAAAGACATGGCAGTATGGGAAGAATTTCTGACGGATTTCAATGGCTCGGTTATCTGGCGAACGCCTGTCAAACAGTAGGGAAGAAGAGTGCTGTTTACTGATTCAGCAGGTGCATGTGGTTTTGGCACAATATTGGGGATTACATGGTACGCAGAGGAATGGCCAGAGACGTGGTAGGTCCTTGAATAGACCTGGAACATCATGCTCCTGGAGCTTTTTCCAATGTGGGTGGCTATATATGCGCATGGTGTAGCGAGCTGAGTAACAAAGAGGTGGAGGTGTGGTCTGACAACATGGCAGTGGTGCAGGTTTTGAACAAAGGGAGCACATCCTTCCCTGTTGGTGTTGGAGCTGTTGAGGGCTATTACATTGAAAGCATTGAAGAATAATATATGTTTGAGAGCCAGACACATCGCCGGCGAGGTAAACGATGTCGCTGACACCCTGTCTCGTTCACAGTGCAGGGTTTTCAGGAAACTGAGGCCAGAGGCAGAGGAACAAGGAACGCCCAATGCAGAGGGAGGCATGGGCACCGCTACGGTTGCAACAGGAAAAGGAGAGCGTAACCCAAGGACGAAAAGGGCAGATGAAAATAGAGCAAAGAAAGGCCAGGAAAGGCTGGAGAAGGAGCCCGGGCGGGTCATAAGAGACCTCGCCAAAAACGCTTTGGCCGCGAAAACAGTTAAGCAATATGGGAAACACTTGCTGGATGTGATGAGGGTGATTCAAAAATACAATGAGATTGACATAACAGCGAGGGATATTTGCAGATTTCTGGAAGTGGCATTTACACAGCGGAGAAGGAGAAGTTGGGCCTCTGCTAATCTAGCCGTGGTGGCATATGCTTCTTAGATAGCTGGTGGATCAGATCCAACGGACGTCCCATTGATAAGATACGCCATGAAAGGGTGGCAAAAATAGAAGGGAACAAACCAGACACCAGGAGGCCCATGAACTTTGAGAAACTAGTTTGCCTGTTAACAGCACTCAAGGTCACATGCTGCAAAACATATGAAACGGCACTGTTCAGGGCCGCATTCATGTTAGCATACTTCAGGGCTCTTAGGATTGGGGAACTAATGGCACAGAACACAACAGCGGGAGATGGCCTGTCCCTGGCAGATGTCAGCGTGGGAGAGGAAGGCATGACTGTTCTTCAGAAAATCCAAAACCTACCAGATTGGTAAAGGAAGGGAAATAGAGTTAGGTTGCATGAAAGAGAAGGACCACTGTCCCAAATGCATCACACAGGCCTTTTTTAGAAAATGACCGGCTCAGGGGGCTAGCTCCTGATACACAAGGACGGGAAAGCCCTCAGCGGGTACCAGTTCCAGGCGGTGTTGAAGAAAGCAATTGGAAAAGTGGGGTGGGACCCAATAGAGTTCGGTACTCAATCATTTAAAATATGGGCAGCAACCTCAGCATGGGCCGGGGGGTGGGAGCGAGAGGGGTGAAGAGGACTGGAGATCCAACTGTTTTAGGAAATATGTAAGAGAGGAGCTCATATAATAAGCATCACGTTCCCCTCCTCATTCCACAGGTGACGGCCCATACAGATTGGCATGGATACTGGGACACTCGGTCGTGACCCAATCAGGGCGATGGATAGAGGACACAAAGCAAGGTTTACACTTCCCGAGAACAAGCACATGGTGGTGGGGGACACCAGGGATGCGTTGGGAGGACATTCATGATAGACTGTCAGATCTAATTGGCTTCAGAGACCTGCCAGAGTATTTGGTAATACACCTGGGGGGTAACGACCTGGCACAGATGGGAAGGGGGTCAACTGCAGAAAGACATTTGTGAATCATTACACAACATAGCACACTACATTTGTATGTCAGAAGTAGGACCCAGGAAGGTATGGTATGGCGCAGTTTGCAGAAAGGCTGTAGAAACGTCCAGGTGGAAGTTGAACAAGGCCCTGGAAAATGTTTGCAGGAACACAGGTCTGCATTCCATAAGGCACAGCCTGTCCCAGAACAACCCTGATTGGTTTCACCACAATGGGGTGCACCTGTTGCAGAAAGGGGATGGAGGAGTTCACAGATAGCATCTTTAGGGCACTGGAAAATAGGGGTGCAAATAGGGGTACCTTTGGGGGAACCTCAGCGGTCAGGGCATCCTCTCTGGTGTGGCGGCACGTCTCTAAGGAGAGGATGCCAATTGGACTGAAATAAAGGAGCCAGCAAAGGTCTGGCTTGCAGGTACGCAAAGTAAAGGACCTGCTGGCAGAAGCAAGGCATCACTCAACCTGTACACAATGGGCCTCATTACAACTCTGGTGGTAGCCGTGCCAGCAAAACTGGCACAGCTGCCGCCGGAGTTGCATTTTTACCAGCACCCGCAAATGGGCAAGAACCGGGTCATGCCGAGTTTGGCAGACCCGGTAATTGCCCATTTGCGGGTGCCGGCAATAAGGGACTCCCCATTCGGCCCCACAGGGCAGAATGGTAATGGGACGTCGGATGCACCGGCACCATTCAGAATGGTGCCGGTGCATCCAATGTGCTGTGCTCGCGCCCGCGAGCACAGCTCGTAGTATGGCGGTCCGGGAACTACGGTACCAGCATGCTTACCAGTACCGTAGTTCCCAGACCGCCAGGATCGTAATGAGGCCCAATGTGTCCAAAAGCAGACATATTTTTTATCTTACCGTTATTGTTGTAAATAATAATAAATGCCTACGGACAAAAATTATTTTCCACACAGAATGGTATGTCTTTTTTTGTTACTAGTTAGGGGTATGAAGGAGAGCACAGGTTCCCACACTACTTAGCCTAGGCCACAGGCCCCGGACCTAGACGTAGGGGCAGGACGATAAGAGAGCCAGGGGGTTTAGGCGTAGGGCATGGGCAGAAAGGAGGCTTGTGCGGGGGGAGAGGCCGTAAGGCGCCGTCACCAGAATTTTTCATGGCAACAAACAAGTGGCGGGGGGATAGCGAAAAGAAAAGATGCAAAAAATCAGCAGGGGTCCAGGGGAGGGCCAGGACCCCAGTAGCATAACAAAGGTGAGGGGTGAGGGGGAATAAAAGGAGCCACCAGGAAGGTAGCAGACACAACGAGAAGAAAGTGCACCCAGTTCGGGCAAAGCTTTCTGCAAAAGGAGCAGAGCTTGTTTCATTTGACCACCCAACCCCCCCTGAAGAAGGAGGTGGTGTATAAAAATGCTGGGTAGCAGGGTCGGTACCCGGCAAAGTCGTAGGCGGCACATGTCTAAAGAGAGGAGGCCAATTGGGCTAAAATAAAGGAACCAGCAAAAATAGAGGCAAAAGTCCAGCTTGCAGGTACGCAAAGAAAAGGACTTGCTGACAGAAGCAAAGCATCACTTGCCTTAGACACGGTGTGTCCAAAAGCACACCTGTTTTTTATCTTGTGGTTATTATTGTTGTAAATAATAATAAATGCCTACGGCCAAAAATTATTTTCCACACAGAATGGTATGTAGTTTTTTGTTACTAGTTAGGGGTATGTAGGAGAGCACGGGTGCCCACACTAGTTAGCCTAGAGGAAGCAGGAATGTCAGTGCCTGCCGGGTCACAGGAAAGAGGGAGGGCACTCATCTGCTACGCCCCCTGAGGTCAACGTCTGTATCAAGGACTGTAGAATTGACTTTGAGTGCTGCACTGTTGCCATTACTACTAATTGCTAATCCTGACTGTCCAGCACAAGAGCCTCCCCACACCACAACGTCTCAACATCAGGAAGTAGCCTCAGTAGCAACTAACTGGTTTCTCGCCATGGCTGAACCATGACTTCCTTCCCTCTCTCCACAAGATATAGATCTTTCTTCCTGACGACCTAGCATTTGGACTTGATCTGCTCTTGTAATTTTCCTGATCAGGATTCAGCTTTTCGACAAGATTATCTAATTCCTTGCCAACTGTCAAATCGGTAACAAATTGCACTAACCTGGGCAGACTGCGACCCGGAATGGAGACAACTGGCGGATGTCGTGGAAATGGATGAATCCCCGGTGGGAGTCCTGCTTCCCTGCTCCCTGAATGATAAACCAGTTAAGAGGAGAGCAGGATCCCCAGGGAAACCCTCCTGGGGGAAAAAACCCTGAGCCGCTGCAACTCTTCGGAACGGGAGGTGGAAGTCTGGACGGATCCTCTATGCGCGCTGGACAACGAAGAGGGTCGGAGACCTTTCCAAGGAAACAAGATAGAACAGATAAGTTCCAGGAAGATTGGTAGCGAGAAATAAGTGAGAGTGGGAAGTGTGAAACCATCTACAAGGGATTAAGGAGGGTGTCCTCTAAGGAAAGAGACTGCTCTCGGAGTGTCTGAGGGCTTGAGAAGCCGGTCCTGTTCCGGGGATGTGGTGGCGCTAGCAAACAGAGAATAGAAAGTAAGCTTTAGAATGCCGGGGAGAGAAATCTACTGAAGGGAGATGAGTCTAATTGTACTCACTAACACGGGCGGCCAACCCACCAGAAAACCCACGAATCCCACCAAATACAGCCAGCAGCTGAGTCTAAGCAAGGGAATAGAAATCAGAACAGAAGTAAGGAATAAGGAGAAACTCTGAGTCAGTAGAGGAAAGGCGTGTGAGTCCTAGAAGCGAACTTACGGAGCGTCCACAAAGGCAGTAGCGACGCCTATACAGACAGCACTTCCTTCCTTATCAGGAGTCACGTGACCCGGCGCGAGTGCGTCAAATGTACATGAAACAACTAGACCGTTGTTGATCCAGGAAAAGTCGCCGTTATGGGAGCCTGCATTATCACGTTATGCGCCGTTCTCCCTATTCTACGGCTTTGCCACCATGACCAACGTTGATAATGTGTAACACCAACCTATCACCCCATCCGGTGCCACGCCATAGCACCTCAACCCGCTTCTTTAACACATCCCTCCCACCAATAAGTACAGCATCCCTTTCTCTGGCTTCTTTCAACAGAGGAAATTGACCGCTGCCGGGCGTCAGGGGTGCAACTAAAGTGACCCAAATTTGCAGGGGTGGGTTGGGACTAACCCTTGAAATGTTGGAAGTGGGGCTAACTTCGGAGACCGTGGCAGTGAGAATCCACCTAGTCGCTCTCTTCCTCTCTGTGACAAAGCCAGAGAAGGAGAGAGTTTCCAGGCAAACCCTCTGGGGAATAAAACCCTAAAACCCTGAGTCTTGACGGGACTGGAATCACGTCTTCCAATGTGAGGATTCAGATTCTGCCCTCGGTGTTACGTGATAGGAGTGGAACCCCAGGAGCAGCTGTGGACAGAATGTCAGAAATGAATAAGGGCTTTCTATTTGCTGTTTTCAGTTTGCCTAGGATTACTATTGGTATAGCTGATGCAGTGGAATCCTACTGTCGGGGCTGTATAAGATGGACGTTGGATGCCGTCCGGGGAGGTCCGTAGCTTTCGGGTCTGTATGTAATCGTGCTAAAGGGTATGGTATGAGAGACAGAGAGGAGAAAATGCACTCACTGTGAAGAATGGAGCGAGCGAAGCGGCACCTACCGGGAGTGTTCCATGGGAGCCGTTGACTAATCGCAGCCGCCGATATGATCCGAGTGAGACCTGCGGTGTTGGCGTTCCCAGAGGGGCAGAGTAGCAGCTGCAGAGGGAAGAAAAATCCTAAATGTTGTTGAAGACAGGGGTAAGTAAGTGTTGGAGATGTATGCAGGCGAGTGTCAGTATCGGGAGGTTGAAATACGGAAAGGGTGGAACGTACCGTGTGGGGAGGAGTCTTCAGGTTACTGAGACGGGAGTCGGTTCCTGCGTTACTGTGGTGTGAGTCACGGAGAGAGGAGGACGTTTCTGAGCGTGAATAAAGGAAAACAGAATATCAGAGAGTAAATCACAGGAATGGGAGCGCTAGGGTACGTAAACCTTTCACAGACTTACGAAGCATAGCTGTAGTCAGAGTAGCAACGCAACTCGGAACCAGATGAACAACCGCCCGAGCTGGGGAAGGAGCCAACTCAACAGGGTTCCCTGGAAAGACTACAACGTTGCACAGCATCCGTGGCGCCAACCTGGGAAAGAAACAACTTGCACTCCATAGTGCTTCCATCTGCCCCAGAGCGACCACCCATGCCTCCTAAGTACAGAGTAGATTTAAGACAATAAATGTTTTGCATCAAGTTAATTTCCACCATAAAAGTTAAATCCTTTTCAGTTACAAAAAGGACCTACAAAACATCTAAAAGCATTTAGTGTTACATGTGTTACTGTGTTTTCATTACACGCAACTCATCATTTGTTGCTCTACCTTTGAAGCAATTAATGAAAAAAAAATAACAGTAGAAATTAAGTCTGCAAACACCCCTTCTCTTTTATCAGGTACCTTCAAGATCCAACCCACAACACCCTGAATGTACTCCAGGCAAGCTTACATATTTCAACCTTAACATAACTGTTCATCTGTTTTTCTCAAAGTGCACACTGAGTGTTTTGAAAAAAATATAACAGTGGTCCATCTAACCCAGGTCCATTATTTCAATTTGAACAAATCAATAATCAAGTAGCGTTTTTAGCTAGGGTTCATGGCAGATACCTCCCTTGTGTAAGTGTTGTAATAAGTGTTATTATGACCGAAATGAATGGTAGTGTAATATAATTTAAAGTATTCTAGCACATTTCTGAAATTGGTGGTGGAGTGTGGTTTTGCCAAAACAAAAAGGGGGGTGGTTATAAGGGTAGTACTAAAGATATGGCGTTCATGAGTGCGGGCCAGAAGTACTAGAGTCCTGAGTGCTAGACTTGGGAGAGCCAGGGAAATCATGCGAAAGGGCAAACCTGGGAGATCTGGTCTGTTTCTTAAAGCCAAATAGGAGCCAAGCCAGAGAAATGGCTGTGTGAAACAGGGGCAGGCCCTCTGTCACTGGGTCAGGGGGGGAGAAAGGGAGCAAGCAATGGGCTAAAGGTATTGTTACGCTCACTTGGCTCCCACAGGGGTGTCGATCGGACCCGGACAGCTGCGACCTCTTCCAATGTGAAGCGTAGTGCAGAGATGACAGACTGGACTGGACCGCCTAATCCCGTTTGCTTGACCCGTAGAAGTATTCTCCTGCAAGTGGAGAAAGGGATTTAGCCACCCGTGGATGTTAGTTATGGCACCTGTTAGGAAAGATTTCGTTATTGTAGGGAACTTTCCTTCCATGTGGCAACCCCTAAACTTTTTGCTATTGTTTTCAACCTGTTTTCTTGACTTTGCCAGAGAAGTGCAGCCTTCTGCCGTACTCCTCTGGGCTTTCGCTCCTTTCTTACGGGGAAACTGACATGCCCTTAAGACAGTCAGTACCGGGGAACGCTGTTTCCCGTAGTTTCTTTTATCGTGTCGCCATTTTAGTGCAACACGACACAAGAGGGCACTGTAAGCTAAGTTACAGCTCTCTTGGGTCTCTAGCCTTCTACAGACCCTAGACACTCTTGTAGGATGGTTTTTGGATCGGTGCAAGTCATTCAGGGACTGGGCTGGTGGCAGCGATCATTTGGTTTATTTTGAGCTCCTTTTGCCGTTCTGAGCACCTTTTTGCCGCGAACACAAAAGGGTGGCCCGGCTACCCAAAATGGCCGGACCACGAGGCTCCTTTGTCTCGTCCACTGTCCGTCTTGCTCCCTTTACCTTCCCCCGGGTCAGGCGACCCGGGGCCTTCCTTATTTGGGCATGTAGTTTCCCGCGAAACACGGTTGCTTTCGCGGGCTTCTACATGTCGTTTGAGTGCCCCCAGGATGTGGGCTGGGCTGTCTGGTCCCAATACACATCCTGGGTGCCAGAGAGTCTAGGGTGGTGTGAATGCCTGGGACCACTGTGGTCCGTGATTGGTCCACGTATGGTATGTGTGTTGATGAGCGGATCTCCCATTGGCTCCCCTCCGTTTTGGCGCGAAGGGAACCGTGGATAAGAGGGAGCTGGAAACACCACTGCCATGTCGATCTCCTGAGTTCTTACGAACCCAGGGATACAGGAGCCAAGTATCCTGCGAACACGAGGCTGGACCGAGGAATCGCTGGTGACCCCCTGAAGAACTTCTGCTCCTCATTGCTGTCGTCCGGTGAAGCCCTTTCCACCTAAGATCGAACAAGAAGGCCTGTACTGGCGCTTCGACCTATTGGAATAGCAGGACCAGCTATTCCCGGCACCTTCATCAACTCCTGCCGTAAGCCTTCGGAAGTGTCTCTGGGCCATCCAGTTGACTGACCAGCTTACTAAGGAGTCCTGCTCTGTAACCGCCGACAGGTTGGGTGGTATTCTGAGTCCGGGGCACGCTCACATGCTTCGTTTGCTTAGCAACCCTAAGCTAGAGGTGAACGGTGCTCGTTTGGCTTGAATACACCCGGCCGTTCCGTTGCCCTGCCGTGGCGACAAAACTGTGCAGGATTCTTCGATTGGGACGTCTTTTTACTCTGCACGACGACGAGACGTTCCCTGCTCTTCAGAACCTGCCAGAAGCTGCATCTATCGAGGAGAAGCTCGGGCCTGCTTGCTTCGGGGACCGGTGAGTAGATTAGCTAGGATCTGGTCGCCCTCCTGCAGTGCCCCTTGCTTTTCCCCGCTGTAAATACAGCACCCCTTGTCCGTACTCGCGCCCTGCTTCTGCCTCACAGTGGAGGCTGCGCTAGAGTCGCGGACCGTGTTCTCCTTCACTAGGGCACCCTACAGAGCTGTCCAACGTCCTCCGAAGAGCTTCACCTTCTGCCCATTGGCACCGGCGTGTGCAGGTACTTTTGAGCGCTAGGCTCCACTCTTCGTAGGGATTGGACTACCATCTAGTTAGGGGCCTCAGAAGGCGGACATATCACACGCATTGGTTCGCACTGCCTGTTTTCCTTCCCCTGCAGGTGGATAACATATTTCGTGCTGCTAATGCTGTGAAACTGTGTATTCTGTATATATATTGGGTGGATAGTGTATGTGTTGGTTTAATATCGTTGTATATTGCTGCTTTTACTGTGGTTATTAGTTTCAAGGCCTTATAATAAATGTGTATCTATTTTTGATATAAACAACTGTTTGGAGTAGTTTGTAAGCGCTCTTGCTTTGTGTGCTCACTGCGGGCTTTCAGTCACCCTCACCCCTCTTGAGACCTAGTCTTGACCGCCGCGATCGCTACCTTGATTGGTCTGGCTTGTCCAGAGGTTACCCTGTTCCAAGTAATTAGGTTGGCCTTCTGAACTTCTGCGCCACCAGGACAGAGTTCAGAAATCCGTCTTAACAAATTGGTGTACAGCGGTGGGATACGACTGAAGGTATCCAGTGTTGCGCACGAGCTAAGGCGTTTTCAGGTTATTCCAACCAGGACACGCAGTAAAGTATTGAATATAACGTTAAAAAGGCCATAGTCCTATCAACGGTATGGAAACGAATACTTTATTAACCTTAAATGCTTCGAAATCTGAAACATTGAAGAAGATGTGTGCGGAGAGAGGGGTTTCCTCTCAAGGCACTAAATTGGAAATGATCCAGAGAATCGTGGCGTGGCAAGAAGCGCAGCTTGACGCTATAACTTCCGAGGACAGTGCAGAAGGTGGTGGGGCTGCTCTCACTGGCAGAACCGACGGTTCTGCCGCTGCACTGATCCATCACGACCACGAGGACAGGGAGGATGTAATGTCTAACGTTTCCTCTGCCAGTGTTGATGGGGAGGCTATGCTTGAATTCAAGAAGCAAGAGCTGCGGTTTAGGCAGCAGGAGCTTGAATTCAGCATAGCCAAACTGAAAATCGACCAGGCAGAAAAACAAAAAGACAGGGATCACCAGTTGGAACTGGCCAAGCTTCAGTTCGCAAATGGGTCCAAGGGTCCTGGACATGGTTCTGGGGCTTCCTCTCATCCACGGTTTCCAAAAGATCTGCTCAGTGTGTATGAGGAACGAAATTACATTATGGACTGGTTAAATGCGTTTGAGTATGCATGCGAGGTTCAAGAGGTTGATAATGCAGATAAGATTGCATGGTTACTCAGCAGACTGCCCCATTCTGGTTGCAGTGCCATTATGGAAATGTCGAAGGCTGAGCGCGCTGATTTTGCAATGTTGAAGCAGACTCTCATTTTAAAGTTTGGGAAGACTCCGACCCAATATTTGAAAAGGTTTAGAGAGTATAAGAAAAAGGAAGGTGGTACTTGGGTGTCGTATGTAGCTGAGTCCCTGAAAAACTTAACTGGCTGGGTTGAAGGTTATAAGGTTTCTACCTTCGAAGGCATGATCAATCTGGTCATGCTGGAACACATTTTTGCTTCTTCTTCCCCGGAGCTTAAGCAGCATTTGGCCGATTCGAAGGAGATAGATCCTAAGAAGCTGGCCATTGCAGCAGACTTATGGGTGTCACATCGAGTGTCCCATAAGGACAAAACTCATCCTGGTAAGCAGGAGGAAGGGAAAAAGTCCAAAGATGTGGAGGGTGGGGAATCTGCTAAATCTTCTTCCCATAAGGGCCACAAAAAGAAAAATAAGGGTAAGCCATACGAGAACTCACAGGGTAGTGGAGGTTCGCCTCCGAAACAGAACTCTGGTTATAATAAGCCTCCCTACGTAAACAGACCCAATGGGGCTTGTTTTTCTTGTGGAGCAACTGACCATGTGAAGGGGGATCCCCGTTGTAAGGTTAGACCTTTGGGGGTCCACTCCGCTAATCTGGCCTTCTCCTCCTACGAGGAAGAAGAGATTACAGGAGCATCCTTCTCCTCAGACTCATTTCCCAGCGGAATAGAGGCTGAGGTAGTTTTAGTGTCCCTGGGTTCCTGGGAGCCTAAAGTCGCAGAGGCGTATGCTAGGATTCCGGATAATACCAAGCACTACTTTAAAGACAGTGTGCTGATCAATGGAGTGGATACTCCAGCTCTTAGGGATAGTGGGTGCAGTCGAACTGTAGTGGATTCTACCTTGGTAGACTCAGAGGAAGTTGCCAGAGCTACTCTGATGCCCACTAAGTTGGCTGACGGCCCCCTCCGTATGTTTCCCGTGATCCCTGTTAATCTAACTTTAAATGGTACAGCAGTTAGGATTCCAGTGAGCATTCAGAGAAACGTCCCGGGAAAGGTCTTGTTGGGCAATGATCTCAGAGCTCTAGGGCTCGTAGGAGACACTGCCGAAAGACCCTACACACGGTCTCAAGCACGGGCAGCATTGGCCAAGTCCAATACGCCGCCCCAGCCGAAGGGGAAACCCAAGGCGAAAGGAGTCAACAAGTCCCGACGGGGGAAAGAGAATATTCCCCCGAGCTCGCCTACCACTGCGGTGGAGGGAGTTGGTCAATCGCCCGAGCCTGACGAGGAGGTGGCGATGCCTGAAGTGTTCGACCCCAACGACCATCCTGAACTAAAAGACTTGTTAGTTGAAGGAGGTCCTGATAGGGACGACTTCAGTAAGGGCCAACGTGAGTGCCCATCTCTGGAAGGCCTAAGGAGACAGGCCTGCTCCCAGCTTGAGGGTGAACCTCCTGGGAAGCATCGGATTTATTGGGAAGGTGGACTCCTGTACAGTGAGCCCACAGAGTCTACAGAAGGAGACCATAGGAGGTTGGTGGTTCCCCTTGCTGTTAGACCCTTCCTCCTGCAGTTGGCGCATGAAGTTCCCCTTGCTGGTCACCTTGGAATGAAGAGGACCAAGCAAAGGTTATCTATGCACTTCTACTGGCCCAAGATGGGGGTGCAAGTAGAAAGTCACTGCAGGAGTTGTGCCTCCTGCCAGTTGTCTGGTAAGGTTGGCGCGACAATCCAAGCTCCGTTGGTACCGCTCCCAGTTGTGGGGGTACCATTTGAAAGGGTAGGGATCGACATCGTTGGTCCCCTTGACCCGCAAACATCCTCAGGCAATAGGTTTATCCTGGTGCTGGTCGACCATGCAACCAGGTATCCTGAGGCCATCCCATTAAAGACTGTAACTGCCAAGTCAGTTGCAAAAGCTTTACTCGGCATATTTACTAGGGTTGGCTTCCCTAAAGAAGTTGTGTCAGATCGTGGCAGCAACTTTATGTCGAAGTATATGCAGGCTATGTGGAAAGAATGTGGGGTCACCTACAAGTTCTCTTCTGCATATCACCCCCAGACCAATGGTCTGGTGGAACGTTTCAACAGAACGTTAAAGAGCATGATTGGGGCTCTGGAGGAGCCCCAGAGAAGAAAATGGGATCTTCTTTTACCATGCTTGCTGTTTGCCTACAGAGAGGTACCACAGGAGGGTGTTGGCTTCAGCCCCTTCGAACTTCTGTTCGGTCATCCCGTACGGGGACCCTTAGCCATCGTCAAAGAGGGATGGGAGATGCCCACTCCCCCTGTTACTACCAATGTAGTTGACTATGTGCTAGGGCTCAGAAAACGGATGGTACTCCTGATGGGCTTGGCTAGTGAAAAGTTGAAGGCAGGACAAGCGCTGGTGAAACATTGGTACGATCAGAAAGCTTCCTTAATTCACTTTACCCCTGGTCAGCAAGTCCTGATCATGAACCCTATAAGGCCTCGCGCTTTACAGGACAAATGGTCAGGCCCTTACACAGTGGTGGAGCCCCTGGGTGAGGTGAACTATTTAGTGGACCTTGGAAGGCCTGGACAGGCTCCAAAAGTGTTCCACGTAAATAGGCTGAAGGCTTTCGTCCCAAGAGTCGAAATCGCAGCACTGCTACTGGCGTCAGACGTTGAGGAAGAGGAGTCAGAACCTCTTCCCGACCTGTTCCAAAGCGGTCCTTCAGATAGCTCCGTTGAGGGTGTCCGAGTGGCCCCTCACCTGACTTCTGATCAGCAGGCTGAGGTGAAAAATTTGCTTAGGCAGTTTTCCCCCCTGTTTTCACAGTCGCCTGGTTTGACACCTTGGTGCAAACATAACATTGACACAGGAGACAGTGTACCTACCAAAAGTAGGGGATACAGGATGTCGGATAAAGTACGGTCTTATATTAAGACCGAGGTCAACAAGATGTTAGACCTTGGGGTGATTGAACCCTCTAGTAGTCCTTGGTCCAGTCCTGTGGTATTGGTTCCAAAGGCAGGCACTTCTGAATTGAGGTTCTGCGTGGATTACAGGGCTCTGAATGCTGTCACCAAGACAGACGCTCACCCCTTGCCTCGAACTGACGAGCTGGTGGATACCTTGGGTGCCTCCAAGTACCTCAGCACGTTTGACCTGACTGCGGGCTATTGGCAAATAGCTTTAGCAGAACATGCCAAGGAGAACACAGCATTTTCAACTCCCGACGGGCTTTACCAATTCCGGGTAATGCCGTTCGGATTGAAGAATGCACCTGCCACTTTCCAGAGGCTTGTGAATCATGTGTTGAATGGGTTGGACGAATTCTGTCTTGCATATCTAGACGATATAGCAGTTTTCAGTGCCACCTGGGAAGACCATGTGAAACACCTCGGGATTGTGCTCCAGGCTCTTCAGAAAGCCCACTTGACCATAAAGGCGAGTAAATGCCAGATTGGACAAGGCTCAGTGGTTTACCTTGGGCATGAAGTAGGTGGAGGAAGGATACAGCCTCTCCCCAGTAAAGTACAAGCAGTACAAGACTGGCCTACCCCCACTACACAAACCCAAGTGAGAGCCTTCTTAGGACTCACGGGTTATTACCGCAATTTTATGGCAGACTATGGCACCATAGCTGCTCCTCTGACTGCCCTCACAACTCCGAAGAAACCCAAGAAGGTAACTTGGACTGACGAGTGTGAGAAGGCCTTCAATGGCTTGAAAGACTCCTTGTGCCAGGCCCCTGTGCTCAGGGCCCCTGATTATCAAAGACCTTTTATCGTGCAGACGGATGCCTCTGACACTGGGATAGGAGCTGTACTATCGCAAGTAGATGAGAAGGGTAAGGAACACCCTATCGGTTTTATTAGTCGCCAGCTTAAGGACAGAGAGCTCAGATGGTCCACGGTAGAGAAAGAATGTTTCTCTGTTGTGTGGGCCCTAAGGAAGCTGCGGCCCTACCTCTATGGGACCCACTTCACTATGCAGACTGACCATAAGCCGTTAAAGTGGCTAATGAACATGAAGGGGGAGAATCCAAAGTTGCTTAGGTGGTCCATAAGTCTACAAGGCTTCGACTTCACTATTGAGCATAGGCCAGGTGTCCAACATAGCAATGCTGATGGGTTGTCCAGAATGTTTTACCGACCTGAACAAGAGACTCATCCAGGGGTGGATTAGTTCCCCCTGTCCATAGTCTGGGAGGGGCGAGTGTTAGGAAAGATTTCGTTATTGTAGGGAACTTTCCTTCCATGTGGCAACCCCTAAACTTTTTGCTATTGTTTTCAACCTGTTTTCTTGACTTTGCCAGAGAAGTGCAGCCTTCTGCCGTACTCCTCTGGGCTTTCGCTCCTTTCTTACGGGGAAACTGACATGCCCTTAAGACAGTCAGTACCGGGGAACGCTGTTTCCCGTAGTTTCTTTTATCGTGTCGCCATTTTAGTGCAACACGACACAAGAGGGCACTGTAAGCTAAGTTACAGCTCTCTTGGGTCTCTAGCCTTCTACAGACCCTAGACACTCTTGTAGGATGGTTTTTGGATCGGTGCAAGTCATTCAGGGACTGGGCTGGTGGCAGCGATCATTTGGTTTATTTTGAGCTCCTTTTGCCGTTCTGAGTACCTTTTTGCCGCGAACACAAAAGGGTGGCCCGGCTACCCAAAATGGCCGGACCACGAGGCTCCTTTGTCTCGTCCACTGTCCGTCTTGCTCCCTTTACCTTCCCCCGGGTCAGGCGACCCGGGGCCTTCCTTATTTGGGCATGTAGTTTCCCGCGAAACACGGTTGCTTTCGCGGGCTTCTACATGTCGTTTGAGTGCCCCCAGGATGTGGGCTGGGCTGTCTGGTCCCAATACACATCCTGGGTGCCAGAGAGTCTAGGGTGGTGTGAATGCCTGGGACCACTGTGGTCCGTGATTGGTCCACGTATGGTATGTGTGTTGATGAGCGGATCTCCCATTGGCTCCCCTCCGTTTTGGCGCGAAGGGAACCGTGGATAAGAGGGAGCTGGAAACACCACTGCCATGTCGATCTCCTGAGTTCTTACGAACCCAGGGATACAGGAGCCAAGTATCCTGCGAACACGAGGCTGGACCGAGGAATCGCTGGTGACCCCCTGAAGAACTTCTGCTCCTCATTGCTGTCGTCCGGTGAAGCCCTTTCCACCTAAGATCGAACAAGAAGGCCTGTACTGGCGCTTCGACCTATTGGAATAGCAGGACCAGCTATTCCCGGCACCTTCATCAACTCCTGCCGTAAGCCTTCGGAAGTGTCTCTGGGCCATCCAGTTGACTGACCAGCTTACTAAGGAGTCCTGCTCTGTAACCGCCGACAGGTTGGGTGGTATTCTGAGTCCGGGGCACGCTCACACGCTTCGTTTGCTTAGCAACCCTAAGCTAGAGGTGAACGGTGCTCGTTTGGCTTGAATACACCCGGCCGTTCCGTTGCCCTGCCGTGGCGACAAAACTGTGCAGGATTCTTCGATTGGGACGTCTTTTTACTCTGCACGACGACGAGACGTTCCCTGCTCTTCAGAACCTGCCAGAAGCTGCATCTATCGAGGAGAAGCTCGGGCCTGCTTGCTTCGGGGACCGGTGAGTAGATTAGCTAGGATCTGGTCGCCCTCCTGCAGTGCCCCTTGCTTTTCCCCGCTGTAAATACAGCACCCCTTGTCCGTACTCGCGCCCTGCTTCTGCCTCACAGTGGAGGCTGCGCTAGAGTCGCGGACCGTGTTCTCCTTCACTAGGGCACCCTACAGAGCTGTCCAACGTCCTCCGAAGAGCTTCACCTTCTGCCCATTGGCACCGGCGTGTGCAGGTACTTTTGAGCGCTAGGCTCCACTCTTCGTAGGGATTGGACTACCATCTAGTTAGGGGCCTCAGAAGGCGGACATATCACACGCATTGGTTCGCACTGCCTGTTTTCCTTCCCCTGCAGGTGGATAACATATTTCGTGCTGCTAATGCTGTGAAACTGTGTATTCTGTATATATATTGGGTGGATAGTGTATGTGTTGGTTTAATATCGTTGTATATTGCTGCTTTTACTGTGGTTATTAGTTTCAAGGCCTTATAATAAATGTGTATCTATTTTTGATATAAACAACTGTTTGGAGTAGTTTGTAAGCGCTCTTGCTTTGTGTGCTCACTGCGGGCTTTCAGTCACCCTCACCCCTCTTGAGACCTAGTCTTGACCGCCGCGATCGCTACCTTGATTGGTCTGGCTTGTCCAGAGGTTACCCTGTTCCAAGTAATTAGGTTGGCCTTCTGAACTTCTGCGCCACCAGGACAGAGTTCAGAAATCCGTCTTAACAGCACCCCACTGTTCTCCCCACTAATCACCACCGATATATTCACTTTCAGTAAGCTCACCTTATATTTGTAAATGATGAGCTCTCCATCCTGCGTGAATTGCAGGGGCGCGTAGATACCAGTTACTTCACTGGTTTGAAGGCGTTGGAAGAGTTCTGGATGAATATTGACTCCGAGGTTCCAGGTGAGAACCCGTAAGTATAAAGTTCAAAGAGTTCAATATGTCCGATGTTCACTCTTGTACATTCCTTTCTTGTGTTGCAGCTGGGTCCAAGGGAAGATTGTCTTGTGGCAGCTGATGGTGTTCAGGTAAGAGTCTGTATTACCCAACACTGTCCGGCCAAAGATGCGTGTGTTTAAATTGCTGGTTTCTCTCTCCTTACAGGTGCGGCGTAAGAAGTTGCGGTTGGTTACAGATTAATGCCTCCGGTTGTTAAACAGGTAATTCTATGGCGGAGAGGTTGTATTTATGGCTCTATCGCTCACCTTATGTTTCTTTTGTCCCCTAGATGGTGGAATTCGGTGGAGAAAATGATGGAGGCTGCGCCGGATCGAAAAATGCTGTGAGGACTGGTGAGTATGGCACAGCGCTGCAGCTGGCGATGCGACGCGTGTAGAATAATGTCTTTTTTAGTTCGAAGACGTGATGGATCCGGAATTCAGGTAAGGATTGAAATGATATCTGTTTTCTAACCTTTCCATCTTCTTTCTTCTATTGCTAGGAGCTCTGGATTCGAGACGGGCGTGCTGAAGACTGGATGCTGGCTGCAGGCACGGTGAGCGTTACGCTGCTGGATGCAGAGTAACACGAAGCATGTACTTCTGTTCGGGCGTGGTTTAAATAGCCTCCAAAGTAGTTCCAGGTAAGAAGTCCCTAGAACCACACCCGAGTAAAAAATAGTCCCTGTAGTAAAATAGTTCCATCCAGGCCTCACGTTGGCTTGGATTCATTTGCAGCATGGTCTGCATGAGGTGAGTAAAGTCTATGAGCCTGGCGCCTATGTTGGCAGGACTTATTTCTATTATGAGCCTGGCGCCTAAGGTGCTAGGACTGAACCCAGACAGCCCCCAGCCAGGGATGCTGGGGTTTTATTAAATATCTGTATGCCTGCTCCCGGGGCTGATGCGCTTGATCCGGATGCCCGGGGGTAGGCATCATGACAGCACTCCCCCCCAATGCCCCTCCTAAAGTTGCTCTTCCCCTTGGTGCTGGTTTGTCTGGGAAGTTCTGATGGAATTTCTTCACCAACCGAGGTGCATGAACGTGGTCACTAGGTTCCCATGACCTTTCTTGTGGTCCGTAACCCTTCCAGGCGATTAAATAAAAAAGTCTTGATTTAACCATCTTGTAGTCCAGGATATTCTTTACCTCGAATTCAGGTTCTCCATCTATTAGCATGGGGTCAGGTGGTTTGGTTAATCTTGTCCCAGGTTGAACTGGTTTTAGAAGTGAAACATGAAAGACAGGATGAATCTGCATATTAGATGGATTAGGTGAATTTGACGGCCACCGGGTTGATAATGGCCTTAATGGTGTAAAATCCCAAATATCTAGGATTGAAAGTTCGAGTTCCTTTTAGAGGTATGTGTTTTGTAGCCAGCCAAACTTGATCTCCAATCTGGTATTGTGGAGTTTCACTTCTATGTCGATCAGCATTTTTCTTGTATTTCTCCTTTGCTTGTTTCAAGTGTTCTATTGCTTCTTTAAAGGCTTGTGTAATAGTAGAGTGCAGATGAGTCACTGCAGGCATTTCTAAGTGTTGTGGCGAATCGAGTTATGAGGTTCGGGGATGATGTCCATATATGGTATAAAAGGGGCTTTGTCCGGTTCCTGAATGTACGGAGTTATTGTATGCGTATTCGGAAATCCATAAAATATCTTTCCAATTGCTTTCGTTTTGATGTAGCATACAACGTTGGTATTGTTCAAGAGTCTGGTTAGTCCTCTCCGTCGGACCATCAGTTTGGGGGTGGTGACTGGTTGATAGCCTTACGTCGATTTGTGCCAATTGACAGCATTTCTTCCAAAATTGCGAAATGAATTGACTACCTCGGTCAGAGACCAATACGGAAGGAAATCCATGGATTCAAACAATGTTTTTGAGAAATTCCTTGGCCAAAATCGAGGTGGAAGGTAATCCTTTTAAAGGAATAAAGTGGGCCATTTTGGAAAAAAGATCCACAATAACTAGAATGGTGTTAAATCCATTACACGGAGGTAGATCTGCAATGAAGTCTAAAGACAAGGTGTGCCATGGCGTAGGTGGAATATCCAAAGGTTGTAAAAGGCCAGCTGGTTTTTTCTTCTGACTTTTGTTTTGGGCGCAGATACCACAAGACATCACAAATGACTTTACGTCCTTTCGCCAGGTGGGCCACCAGAATTGTCTTTCAATTTTAGCTTCAGTTTTTTGCGATACCTGGGTGTCCTTCCATAAGGGCCTCATGATAATTGGAGATGATTAGTTCTTGTAGTTCCTTGTGTGGTAGAAATAGACGTCCTTGATAGTAAGGCAGGTCATTGATGACTGAATAATCTTGGCCTTTCTTTACCCAGTCCTGCAGGGCTGCTGGATCGAAAAGTTGTTGGATTTTTAAATGAATGTCTTCTAGAGTCTGTAGAGTAGTTATGACAAGAATTCTTTGTTCTGAAATTATAGGTACCGGTTCCGGGTTCGAATATACTTCTCCCATCCCTATTCGGGATAGGGCATCTGCCTTGCCGTTTTTACAACCTGGTCGATAAGTGATCACGAAATCGAATTCGCAAAGAATAATGCCCACCGAAGTTGATGCGATGACTGGGCCTTGGCTGTTTTCAAATACTGCAGATTTCTGTGATCGGTGATTACAGTGATGGTATGCCTGGCACCGAGAAGATAATGCCGCCAAGCCTTGAAGGCGGACTTGATGGCTAATAACTCCTTATCAGTAACCGCATAGTTTAATTCGGGTGCTGAGAACTTTCTTGACCAGAATGCTACTGGATGAAGTTGACCGGTTTCGGGATCCTTCTGGGACAGGACAGCTCCCATGACTAAACTGGATGCATCGGTTTCAACTATGTATGGAAGCTCAGGGCGTGTATGCTTTAAGACAGGTGCAGACATGAATTTCGATTTTAGCTCTTGGAAGGCTCTTTCAGCCTCTTCAGTCCATAAAAAACGTTTGTTTTTTAGCAAAAGTGCTGTGATGGGGTGTACAATATGTGAGAATTCAGGAATAAATCTGCGATAGAAATTAGCGAATCCAAGCATGCTTTGTACCCCTATAACAAAACTGGGTGATGGCCACTTGAGGATTGCGTCCACCTTTTGAGAGTCCATTCAAACTCCTTTTGGAGTCAGGATAAATCCCAGGAATTCAACTTCTGTAGAATGGAAAACACATTTCTCCAATTTTGCGTATAACTTGTGCTTGCTTAGTTTCTCTAGGACTGCACGAACGTGCTTCACATGGTCTGGTTCTGAGGAGGAGTACACTAGAATATCGTCTATGTATACGACAACACAGACTTCAATGAGTTCACGAAAGACATCGTTCATAAAATACTGGAAGGCTGCTGGTGCATTGCACAACCCGAAGGGCATCACCTGGTATTCGTATAACCCGTACTTGCTGCGAAAGGCAGTCTTCCATTCATCGCCTTTCTTTACACGTACCAGATGATATGCCCCTTGGAGGTCTAACTTAGTGTAGATACAAGCATCCTTAACTTGGTCTAGTAATTCGGGGATCAGAGGCAATGGGTATCGGTTTGTTACCGTAATCTGATTTAATGCGCGGTAATCTATGCACGTTCTAAGGTTGTTACGCTCACCTGATTCCCACGGGGGCATCGATCTGGACTGGCCCGCTGTTGCTTCCACCAGAGTAACACGTAGAGCCGAGATAACAGACTGGACAGACCCACTTAGCTTCGTTTGTTGGACTCGTACGAACATCTTTCTGCAATGGAGAAAGGGAATTAACCTCCCGTAATCTGAGCGTTAACCCGCCTTCCCACTCCCCATGTCTGCCCACAGAACACTCCTGAAGTTCCCTCTTAATCTCACCTGAAGATTTGGAAAGATGAGCTCTCCATCCTGCGTCGCGCGCAGGGTCGCGTAGACGACCAGTTACTTCACTGGCGTGGAGGAATTGGTGAGTTCCAGTATTGACTCTAATTCCAATTGTTCGTAAGAGTTCAAAAGTCTGATCTTCACTCTGCCAGATTCCTTGCAGGTTGCAGATTTAAACCACCAGAAGAGTTCCAAGTGGCAATTGGTAAGATCCTGGTAAGTCTATTGTGGTTCTCCCCTTTGGGGCCGGGGTACAGCGATGATGCAGAATTAACTGCGCAGACCCGAAATGAGGTGAGTACCCCCCTGTGGTAAATCAGGTAAGTCTTTGGGGTTAGGTTGTATTGTCCTTGTTTTTTCCCCTTAGGGGCCAGGGTGCGGCGGTGATGCCGAATTGACTGCGCCGACCCGAGATGAGGTGAGTACCCCCCTGTGGTAATCAGGTAAGTCTTTGGGGGTGATTTGTATTGTCCTTGTTTTTTCGCCTTAGGGGCCGGGGTGCGGCAGTGATGCAGAATTGACTACGCCGACCCGAGATGAGGTGAGTACCCCCTATGGTAAATCAGGTAAGTCTTTGGGGGTGGTTTGTATTGCCCTTGCTCACCTATCTTTACTTGTCTCCCCCAGGTGTTGAAGAATGGCCTGGAGATGCTGGATTCGCGATGGAGTAAAGGAATGCAGCCTCGGTTGGTGAGTTCAGCGCGGCTCTGCGTGGTGCGTGGCAATGCACCTGAGAAGGCTTCTCTCTTCCAGATCGACGATGTGCTGGATCGGGTTTTGTTCTGACCTCTTCTCCTTCTCCTTTTCTTGTTACAGGTGTTCCAGGGCTGAAGCGGGTGTGGCTGAAGACTGGAGCTGCTGAAGACACGGTGAGCGTTACGCTGCAGCAAGCAGAATAACGCGAAGCACGTGTGGCTGTCCGGGTGTGGCTTAAATAGCTTTGGAAGAAGTCCCAGGTAAGTATTCTTCCACCGCCCCACTGAGAGGAAAGGATTCCCTGAGGTAAAGTAGTCCCTTTAAGCCTCATTTGGCTTGTGGCTTCGTGCAGCATGGTCTGCATCAGGTAGGTATGCAGCATGGTCTGCAACAGGTAAGATTTCTGTATTGAGCCTGGCCTGACTTTATTCTTATGAGCCTGGCGCCATAGGAGCCAGGACTTGTGCCAAAGAGCCCCTAACTGGGGTTTTTGGGCATGCTTCAAGTGGCATGATGCCTGCTTCCGGGGTTGCTGGGCCTGGTCTGGCTTTCCGGGGGCAGGCATCGTGACAGCACTCCCCCTCAAGGCCCCTCCTAAAGCTGTTCTCCCTCTCGGCCTTGGTTTGTCTGGAAATTCTTGGTGGAACCTTTTCACTAATTGAGGTGCATGCACATGGTCACTAGGCTCCCAAGATCTTTCTTGTGGACCATACCCTTTCCAATCAATGAGATAGAAGAGTTTTGATCTCACCCTTTTAGAGTCCAAAATATTCTTGACTTCGAATTCGGGTTCCCCGTCTATGAGGATAGGTTCAGGTGGGGTGGTTAGTCTAGTTCCTGGTTGCACAGGCTTCAAAAGAGACACGTGAAAAACAGGATGAACACGCATATGACCATGCAGGTCCAACTTGACGGCCAATGGGTTAATAATAGCCTTAATAGAATAAGGTCCCAAGTACCTGGGGTTAAAAGTCTGTGTTCCCTCGAGTGGTAAGTACTTGGTGGCTAACCATACTTGGTCCCCTACTTGGTATTGCGGTGCTTCACTCCTGTGTTGATCAGCATCCTCCTTGTATTTATCCTTAGCCTTTTGTAAATGTGCAGTCGCTTCTTTAAAGGCTTGTGTGATAACAGCGTGGAGATGATCCACCGCAGGCATCTCTAAATGCTGGGGAGAATCTAAGTCTGAGGTTCGAGGATGGTGACCATATATGGTAAAAAAAGGGGTTTGTTTAGTTCCTGAGTGTACAGAATTATTGTATGAATACTCGGCGATCCAAAGAATGTCTTTCCAATCCTCCTCAGATTGATGTAGCATACAACGTAGGTATTGCTCAAGAGTCTGGTTGGTTCTCTCAGTTTGACCGTCGGTCTGGGGATGGTGGCTGGTTGAAAGCCTAACATCAATTTGTGCCAGCTGGCAGCACTTCCTCCAAAAATGTGAAATAAATTGACTTCCCCGGTCTGAAATCAACACGGAAGGAAAACCATGTAGACGGACAACATTTTCAAGGAACTCCTTGGCCAGGATTGAAGCTGAAGGTATTCCTTTTAAAGGAATGAAATGGGCCATTTTAGAAAAAAGATCTACAATTACTAGAATGGTGTTATAACCTTTGCACGGGGGTAAATCCGTGATAAAGTCTAATGACAAGGTATGCCAAGGAGTAGGTGGTATGTCTAATGGTTGTAATAATCCAGCGGGTTTTTTCTTTTCCCCTTTATTTTGAGCGCAAATGCCACAAGACATGACAAACAACTTGACATCTTTTCGCCAGGTGTGCCACCAAAACTGTTTCTTGATTTTGGCTTCAGTTTTAGCAATGCCAGGATGTCCTTCCATCAAGGTGTCATGGTAATGAGAAATGACACGTTTCTGTAGCTCCTCTAGTGGCAAAAATAGCCGGCCTTGGTAATAAGGTAGATTGTTGGTGACAGAATACTCTAGGCCTTTCCTTGCCCAGCCCTGTAAGGCATCGGAATCAAAGAGTTGATGGACCTTTTCTTGAATGTCCTCCAGAGAGTGTATGGATGTCAGACCAAGGATCCTCTGTTCAGGAATTATGGGTACAGGTTCTAAAGCTCTTTCTGTTTCTCCCATTCCTATTCGGGACAGGGCGTCAGCTTTTCCATTTTTACAACCTGGTCGATAGGTTATTACAAAATCAAACTCGGCGAAGAACAATGCCCAACGGAGTTGGCGTGAAGATTGGGCCTTGGCTACCTTTAGGTACTGTAAGTTGCGGTGATCAGTGATGACCGTAATGGTATGCCTGGCGCCCAGCAGATAGTGCCGCCAAGCCTTGAAGGCGGACTTGATGGCCAACAGTTCCTTGTCGTTTATAGCATAATTTAATTTGGGAGCCGAAAACTTTCTTGACCAAAACGCCACTGGGTGCAGCTAGTTAGTTTCGGGATCCTTTTGGGAGAGCACTGCTCCCATAGCTGAACTGGATGCATCTGTTTCCACTATGTTGGGAATCTCTGGGCACGGGTGTCGTTATACAGGAGCGGACGTGAATTTCTTTTTTAACTCTTGGAAGGCGTTCTCGGCTTCTTCTGTCCATGTAAAGCGTTTATTCTTTCGCAATAGTGTTGTAAAGGGATGTACAATGTGTGAGAAGTCCGGGATAAACCTGCGGTAGAAATTGGCAAAGCCGAGCATGCTTTGCACTCCTTTGACTGAGCTTGGTGAAGGCCAATTAAGAATTGCGTCCACCTTCCGTGTATCCATCCGGATTCCTTTCGGGGTCAGAATAAATCCAAGAAACTCTACTTCCGTAGTGTGAAAGATGCACTTTTTTCCAGTTTAGCGTATAACTTATACTGGCGTAACTTTTCTAGGACTGCTCGGACGTGCTTTACATGATCGGATTCTGATAGGGAGTATACTAAGATATCGTCGATGTAAACGACTACACAAACATCGATGAGCTCTTGGAAGACATCTTTCATGAAGAACTGGAAGGCTGCTGGTGCGTTACACAGTCCGAATGGCATCACCTGGTACTCAAATAATCTGTGCTTGGTGCGAAAAGCAGTTTTCCATTCGTCACCTTCTTTGACCCGTAGCAGATGATATGCCCCCGAAGGTCTAGTTTTGTGTACATACAAGCGTTCTTTACCTGGTCTAGTAGTTCAGGGATCAAAGGCAATGGGTACCGATTCTTGATAGTTATCTGATTCAGCGCGCGGTAGTCAATGCGTGTTCTAAGGTCGCCTTCCTTTTTTGGCACGAAGAACAAAGCGGAAGATGCAGGGGACTTGGACGGGCGGATGAAGCCATTAGCAAGATACTGGTCTAGGTACTGGCGAAGGGGAGATTTTCAGGTTCCGTGAGGGCATAGATTCTGCTGCAAGGTGGTTGTGCTCCTGGTATGAGATCTATTTGACAATCATACGATCTGTGCGGTGGTAAGGTGTTTGCCTGCTCCTTTTGAAAGACATCCTGAAAGTCTTGGTATTCAGCAGGTAATTGTAGGGCAGCTGGGATTATTGGGGCCAGTACTGAATTTAGAGTTCTCTTTGGGTAACAGGTGTTAGCACATTCTGGGAAGGTTAACCTCTTCTCTCGCCAATCAATACAGGGATTGTGTTTTTCCAACCAAGGGATTCCCGGTATCAGTTGAAACTGTGGAGCCTTGATTAAATCAAACACCATAACCTCTCGGTGTCCATCCTGACCCAGCAAAGTCATCTCTGCAGTGGAATGAGTTATGGGCCCAGAGGCAATTTCAGTTCCATCAACATGGTGACGACATCGGTAGTGGTCTTTCGGGTGAGAGGTAGATTCATCCTGGAAGCCAATCCGTAGTCCAAATAGTTTCCTATGGCTCCACTATCTACGTACGCCTTTACCGCGTGCATGCGTGATGGCTGCTCTGGATCTATAAGGACCATGGGTATGGTGAAATGCGAGGTCAGAGTGTCCTTCTTTAAGCTCGGCAAGCTGACCTCTACGCTTGCTGGGCGTGATCGTTTCCCGAGTCAGGTTTCAAGTGGTTTTCGTCTGCTGCTCCTATAGTTTTCTTAGGTGGTTTTACAGGGCAGTTCCGAAGGAAATGACCAGTAGCTCCGCAATATAAACATAATTGCTGTTGCCGTCTTCTTTCCCTTTCCTTCTGGGTTAAGAGTCCTCTAACCCCCCCGATTTGCATGGGTTCTGAGGCATCTACCCCTTCGAGGGTACGTAGGTTTTAACCAAGACCTTGTTTTCAAACTTGGTTCGATCAGCCTTTCTGGTTTGAAGTCTGTGATCTAACTGGACCACAAAATCTATATATTCAGCACAGTCTAAAGGCGGGTTCACGACTTGGGCTAAAACATCCTTGAGTTCTCCCCGAAACCCTCGATGGAATAATGTAATTCGCTTGGCTTCAGGTCATTCGGTTTCCACAACTAATCTATTGAAAGTTGCAATGTAAGATAAAAGATCCTGATTACCTTGCCGTAAGGATAAAAGTTCGTTATCCAAAGCCTGTCCTTGGGAATGTCGGGTGAACAGTCTTTCCATGCTAGTTCGAAAACCTTGGAAATCTCGAAGAATCAGGTCATCCTGATTTACTAGCGGAATGAACCAGTCCGCTGCACTGCCGCTGAGATATGACAGTACAAAAGCTACCTTGGCTTGATCGTTTGGGAAAGCTCCAGGTCTACATAAAAAGTGTAAGCGGCATTGATTCATGAATATAGTAAACCTTTTAGGGTCTCCGGCAAAGCGTTCAGGCGGAGCCAAGGGAACGGCTCCAGGAAGGTTTATCTGCACAGGGTTACTCGGTGGCACCGGAGCTGGGCTGGCCCCGAGTCCAGGTAGAGGTGTTTGTCCAGCCTGGCTTTGTAATAGCTGTCTGGCCAAATCATCAGTTTGTTCTTTTGACACTATCAATTCCCTCCTGAGGGCATTGGTTTCCTGGCGGGCGGAATGCACTTCGGCCCTTAGTTCCCCTAATAATAGGGCCAACTGATCGGTTTCCGAGGTCTCCATGACGCCCAGGTGGGTATTTGTGGGTAGGCTTTGCATTCTGTTACGCTCACCTGATTCCCAGGGGGCGTCGATCTGGACTGGCCCGCTGTTGCTTCCACCAGAGTAACACGTAGAGCCGAGATGACAGACTGGACAGACCCACTTAGCTTTGTTTGTTGGACTCGTACGAATATCTTTCTGCAATGGAGAAAGGGAATTAACCTCCCGTAACCTGAGCGTTAACACGCCTTCCCACTCCCCTTGTCTGCCCTCAGAACACTCCTGAAGTTCCCTTTTAATCTCACCTGAAGATTTGGAAAGATGAGCTCTCCATCCTGCGTCGAGCGCAGGGGCGCGTAGACGACCAGTTACTTCACTGGCGTGGAGGAATTGGTGAGTTCCAGTATTGACTCTAAGTCCAATTGTTCGTAAGAGTTCAAAAGTCTGATGTTCACTCTGCCAGATTCCTTGCAGGTTGCGGATTTAAACCACCAGAAGAGTTCCAAGTGGCAATTGGTAAGATCCTGGTAAGTCTATTGTGGTTCTTCCCTTTGGGGCCGGGGTACAGCGATGATGCAGAATTAACTGCGCCGACCCGAAATGAGGTGAGTACCCCCCTGTGGTAAATCAGGTAAGTCTTTGGGGTTAGGTTGTATTGTCCTTGTTTTTTCCCCTCAGGGGCCGGGGTGCGGCGGTGATGCGGAATTGACTGCGCCGACCCGAGATGAGGTGAGTAACCCCCCTGTGGTAATCAGGTAACTCTTTGGGGGTGATTTGTATTGTCCTTGTTTTTTCCCCTTAGGGGCCGGGGTGCGGCAGTGATGCAGAATTGACTACGCCGACCCGAGATGAGGTGAGTACCCCCCTATGGTAAATCAGGTAAGTCTTTGGGGGTGGTTTGTATTGCCCTTGCTCACCTATCTGTTCTTGTCTCCCCAAGGTGTTGAAGAATGGCCTGGAGATGCTGGATTTGTGATGGAGTAAAGGAATGCAGCCTCGGTTGGTGAGTTCAGCGCGGCTCTGCGAGGTGCATGGCAATGCACCTGAGAAGACTTCTTTCTTCCAGATCGACGATGTGCTGGATCGGGTTTTGTTCTGACCTCTTCTCCTTCTCCTTTTCTTGTTCCAGGTGTTCCAGGGCTGAAGCGGGAGTGGCTGAAGACTGGAGCTGCTGAAGACACGGTGAGTGTTACGCTGCAGCAAGCAGAATAATGCAAAGCACGTGTGGCTGTCCGGGTGTGGCTTAAATAGCCTTGGAAGAAGTCCCAGGTAAGTATTCTTCCACAGCCCCACCCGAGAGGAAAGGAGTCCCTGAGGTAAAGTAGTCCCTTTAAGCCTCATTTGGCTTGTGGCTTCGTGCAGCATGGTCTGCATCAGGTAGGTATGCAGCATGGTCTGCAACAGGTAATATTTCTGTAATGAGCCTGGCGCCCATGGCGCCAGGACTGACTTTATTCTTATGAATCTGGCGCCATAGGCGCCAGGACTGTAGCCAAAGAGCCCCTAACTGGGGTTTTTGGGCATGCTTCAAGTGGCATGATGCCTGCTTCCGGGGTTGCTGGGCCTGGTCTGGCTTTCCGGGGGCAGGCATCGTGACAAAGGTCACCTTCCTTTTTAGGCACGAAGAATAGAGCTGAGGATGCAGGAGATTTGGATGGACGAATGAAGCCATTAGCAAGGTATTGGTCCAGATATTGTCGTAGGTGAAGATTTTCGGGTTCCGTAAGGGCGTAGATTCTACTGCATGGAGGTTGTGCACCGGGTACTAGGTCAATTTGACAATTGTATGATCTGTGAGGTGGTAAGGTATTTGCCTGTTCTTTTTGAAAAACATCCTGAAATTCTTGATATTCCTGAGGTAATTGCACAACTGGATTAGTAACGGTGGCCAGGCTTTTGTTCAAGGTTTTTTCCGGGTAACAGGGATGTGCACAATCTGGGAAGGTCACTCTCTTCTCTCGCCAATCAATACTAGGATTATGTGTTTCCAACTATGGAATTCCCAGAATTATTTGGAATTGCGGGGCCTTGATTACATCAAACACAATAGTTTCTCGATGCCCATCTTGACCCAACAGTGTCAGCTCAGTAGTAGAATGTGTTACAGGCCCAGAGGCAATTTCAGTTCCATCTACTGTAGTGATGATATCTGAAGCAGTCTTTTTGCAAAGGGGTAGATTCATCCTTGAGGCCAATTCGTGGTCCATGTAGTTTCCTACGGCCCCGCTATCAATGTATGCCCTTACTCTGTGCATACGTGATGGCTGCCTTGGATCAATTAGGACCATTGGTATAATTAGGTGGGAGGTCTGAGTGTCCTTCTTTAAGCTCGGCAAGTGGACCTCTACGCTTGCGGGCATGGTCGTTTCCCGAATCAGGCTCTATTTGACTTTTGTCAGCAACTCCTACTACTTTCTTGGGTGGTTTTATAGGGCAATCCCGTAGAAAATGTCCTGCGGTTCCACAGTACAGACACAATTGCATCTGCCGTCTCTTTTCTCTTTCCTTTTGTGTTAAGGGTACTTTAACCCCCCCAATCTGCATAGGTTCTGATGCATCTGTTCCTTTGGGGGTAACATTGAGTTTAACCCACACCCGACTCTCGAACTTAGCTCGATCAGCCTTTCTATTCTGAAGTCGGTGGTCTAACTGGACCACTAAGTCTATATATTCTGCGCAATCCTGAGGTGGGTTCATAACTTGAGCCAAAACATCTTTGAGTTCTCCCCGAAGCCCACGATGAAATAATGTAATTCGTTTCTCCTCAGGCCATCCGGTTTCCACCACCAACCTATTAAAGGTTGCCATATAGGTTAGCAGATCCTGATTACCCTGTCAAAGGGATAAAAGTTTGTTATCCAGGGCCTGTCCCTGTGAATGTCTGGCGAATAGTCTTTCCATGCTTCTTTGAAAATCCTGAAAATCCCGAAGAAGAGGGTCATCCTGGTTGACTAGTGGAATTTACCAGTCAGCTGCGCTGCCACTAAGATATGATAGTACAAAGGCTACTTTGGCTTGGTCATTTGGAAAAGCTCCAGGTCTGCATAAAAAGTGCAAGCGGCATTGATTCATAAACACTGCAAACCTTTTTGGGTCCCCAGCAAATCGTTCAGGTGGAGCTAAAGGAATAGCCCCTGGTAGGATTACTTGCACAGGATTGCTCAATGAAACAGGAACTGGGTTTCCCCCGAGTCCAGGTAGGGGTGTTTGCCCAGCTTGATTTTGCAGCAGTTGTCTAGCAAGATCATCTGTGGGTTCCTTTGACACAATCAGTTCTCTCCTGAGGGCATTAGTCTCTTGGCACGCAGAGTGCACTTCAGCCTTAAGTTCCCCTAATAATTGGGCAAGTTGGTCTGTTTCGGAGGTTTCCATAACGCCCGGGTGGGAATTTGTAGATAGGCTTCGCGTTCTGTTACGCTCACCTGGCTCCCACAGGGGAGTCGATCGAACCCGGACAGCTGCGACCTCCAATGTGAAGCATAGTGCAGAGATGACATACTGGACTGGACCACCTAATCTTGTCTGCTTGACCCGTAGAAGTATTCTCCTGCAAGTGGAGAAAGGGATTTAGCCACCCGTGGATTTTAGTTATGGCACCCCACTGTTCTCCCCACTAATCACCACCGATATTCACTTTCAGTAAGCTCACCTTATATTTGTAAATGATGAGCTCTCCATCCTGCGTGAATTGCAGGGGCGGTAGATACCAGTTACTTCACTGGTTTGAAGGCTTTTGGAAGAGTTCCGGATGAATATTGACTCCGAGGTTCCAGGTAAGAACCCCTAAGTATAAAGTTCAAAGAGTTCAATATGTCCGATATTCACTCTTGTACATTCCTTTCTTGCGTTGCAGCTGGGTCCAAGGGAAGATTGTCTTGTGGCAGCTGATGGTGTTCAGGTAAGAGTCTGTATTACCCAACACTGTCCGGCCAAAGATGCGTGTGTTTAAATTGCTGGTTTCTCTCTCTTTACAGGTGCGGCGTAAGAAGTTGCGGTTTGTTACACATTAATGTCTCCGGTTGTTAATCAGGTAAGTCTATGGTGGAGAGGTTGTATTTGTTGGCTCTCTCGTTCACCTTATGTTTCTTTTGTCCCCTAGATGGTGGAATTCGGCGGAGAAAATGATGGAGGCTGCGCCGGATCGAAAAATGCTGTGAGGACTGGTGAGTATGGCACGGCACTGCAGCTGGCGATGCGACACATGTAGAATAATGTCTTTTTCAGTTCGAAGACGTGATGGATCCGGAATTCAGGGAAGGATTGAAATGATATCTGTTTTCTAACCTTTCCTTCTTCTTTCTTCTATTGCTAGGAGCTCTGGATTCGAGACGGGCGTGGCTGAAGACTGGATGCTGACTGCAGGCACGGTGAGCGTTACGCTGCTGGATGCAGAATAACGCGAAGCATGTGCTGCTGTTCGGGCGTGGTTTAAATAGCCTCCAAAGTAGTTCCAGGTAAGAAGTCCCTAGAACCACACCCGAGTAAAAAATAGTGCCTGTAGTAAAATAGTCCCATCCAGGCCTCACGTTGGCTTGGATTCATTTGCAGCATGGTCTGCATGAGGTGAGTAAGGTCTATGAGCCTGGCGCCTATGGCGCCAGGACTGATTTCTATTATGAGCCTGGCGCCTAAGGTGCCAGGACTGAACCCAGACAGCCCCCAGCCGATGCTGCTGGGGTTTTATTAAATATCTGGATGCCTGCTCTCAAGGCTGATGGGCTTGATCCGGATGCCCGGGGGTAGGCATCATGACAGGTATTGAGGGGCAACAAAGGGGGCTAAACAGCCTAAATGGGACGTGGGGCAGCAGAAGGGGCTAAATGGGTTGGGAGAGCAAAAAGGGCAGTAAAGGGTGATGATGCCTTCAGCCATCAAGTTAAATTTGACATGTTAGAATGCCCCTTAACCCGGAAGTCCCGCCCTACCGGAGGTACCGCCCCTGAATTGGCATCATGGGGGTCACCCGGAAGTCCTATTCTAAATGTGACACAATGTGGATTCACCTGGAAGTCCCGCCCTACCGGAAATCCTATCCAGGATGTGATAAGCTGGGGGTCACCTGGGAGCCCCGCCCTGTCAAATGTCCCACCCTGGAAGTGGCATTATGGTTACCGTATGGCAGGCCCGCCTCCCAGTTGTGAATAAGTGACATCAGTAGTTTGAACCGGTAGTCATATGTGTGAAGCTGTGTGTGGGTCCCTCCTTGCACCTGTTCATGGGGTGACATGATGATGCGGAAATGATGCACATGTTGTTTTTGACCTGGGTGCTGGGGAGATGATACAGGCATGGTGACGCCCATACGGGTGGGGTAAAAGGATATATATATATATATATATATATAGAGAGAGAGAGCGAGAGAGAGAGAGAGAGAGAGAGAGAGAGAGAGATAGATAGATAGATAGATAGATAGATAGATAGATAGATAGATAGATAGATAGATAGATATCGCCGTAGATTGGTATACAGCGGTGCTTGCTCAACGACATTGATACCCTGAATCATGAAACGCTACATCTACTACTAAGAATACCTCAGGGAGCGATGACTTGAACACAACTGAAAACCTACAGCCCAAAAAGTCCAACAACAATAAACCCTATAGCTGATGAGGATTCGCAACACCCTGATGCTACTGCTATGGAGTGTGCGGATGATCTGTGTCTGCGCCTTTTTATGATGAAGCTAGGTGATATGATAATGCCTGTTTCCCCTATCAAAGCTGCTGCTGAATGCTATGATGGTGTAGATGCTGTTATAACTGATGCAGGCTACATTCTTATGGATGAGTCTATGAAGACACTTAAAGCACCCTTGTATGAGGACCTGGGTGTTCTGGACGAGTTATTTACAGAGGCTGCCATGTCCCCAGAACTAGAAGCATATACCAATGAAGACCAGCTGTTTATGGACGTTGTTAATGCTATGGAGATGGACCTGACCTGTGCAATCTGGTATGTAAGAAAGTGTGTTTGTCTGTGTGAACAGTTGTTAAACATACATATTCAATTGTGAGGCAGGCAAGGTATCACAAGTCAGACACAGACACAAAGATACACGTTTCAACACCTTTATTGAACTTTTGAATGTGGTTGGAGACTTCCTAGCTCTGCCCTAACTCTATAGTAGGAGTAGTCTCGACCATTAAATAAAAGTAGTCAGTCAGTCTAGTCAAAGTAAAGAAATGTCTATATCTGAAACCTATGCTTGCCCTCACACTTTTACAGCAACTAAATGGTGAGAAATAAGTCAAAATAAAAGAGTGTCTCAAAAAGAAAGCCAGGATGGCAATGGAGTTGGCTAACTCTCCCTTCCACAAGCCTTAATAATAAGAGTTTGTTAGGAGCTTGTGTAGCAGGTTCACACAGTTCAATGAGGCACAGTTCTTCGAGGCTTCCCTTGCCTGGATCGGAATTCACACAGTTCAACAGCATAAAGTTCATTCAGGCTTCTCTCAAATGGTTTGGTATCAATTTCTGAAAACACAGTTTTCTCAGGCTTCCCTTGCCTGGTTCGGCATCAATTCACAAATGTTTCACAATGGGGGTTCCCTTACCCAACAGTTCAACAATCCTTCAATAGTGTACATGACAGAGCCCCTTGCAAATGCACAGTATTCACTAGCCCTGTGCGGGACCACTCTGTCATTAAGGCTTTCACACAATCGTGCCCCTGGCACTTCTTTACTTCATAACACAGTAACCGAGACTTTCGCAAATTTGTATTTTTAATTTTGTATTAGTATTTTTAAATTTAGAAATGCGCACAGACAGAACAAACCGTATAATGGCGCAGATGACAAAAACATGATTCAGGTAGAACATAGCTAAACACAACAGCCGGACAGCCAGAGACCTAGTAGAACCCTATTTAAACAGAAATGTTTTTAGTGCTGTGCGAAATTGATAAAGTGAGTTAAGGGTCCATAATTCAAGTGGTAAGGATTTCCACAGCTTAGGACCAAACACTGAAAACCTTCTGTTTCCCCGAGACTTATACACTGAAGGCAGATAGAGAAATGAAGATCACTAGAACGTAGCGATCTTACAGGCTGATATGGATGGATCAAGTCCCTTAAATATTGAGGGGTAATACCATTGACACATTTAAAGATAAGGCAGGCTACTTTGAATCTAATCCTATCCCCTCTCCGTAGCCAATGTAGCTCACGACGATAGGATGACACATGGGCCGTCCTCCTCAGCTTAAAGATCATCCTGGTTGCTGCATTCTGTGCCTTCTGGAGTCTGTAAATCTGTTTGGAAGGAATTCCCAGCGGCTGGCTATTGCAATAGTCCAAGTGGGCGCTGGTCAGTACACCAACCACAGACGCCTGATCTTTGGGAATGTAGGGGAGAGCCTGTCGTAGATGTCTTAATACAAAATGCACTGCCTGGACCTTTGGCCCCACCTGTCCTTCACAGCCGAGATCATCTTGCCACACACAGCTCAAGTTCTTTACCTTGGAGACAAAATGAAGACTCTTTCCCAACAAAGTTGGGATGGACAGTATCCCAACAGGCAAATGCGCACAGTATCTTGGTCGGCCCTGTGCGGAACCACTCTGTTACTAAGGCCATCTACACAGTTTGTGCTTCTCGCATTATACTTTATTTGGTTGTGGCCCCTGGCACTGTCTTTCACAATCCTCACTTAGTTGTGCCCCCGGCACTTTCTTTTATAATTCTCACTTGTGGGTCCCAGACCCTCTTCTCAGTTCTCATTATCGGTCTCGGACCCTCTTTGATGATTCCATCGTGGCTGAGGAGTAAGTATTGCCAAGCCTTTTGCCTAATATTGGGCGCATTTGTGCCAATTTGTAAATCTCTGTGTGCCCCAGGCCCTAAGCCCCCTTGCTGCACTCCTTGCTCCGTCCCCGCACACGCTTCCTGGTTCCCCTCCCTCCCACCTCCCGGGCCGCCCACCGCACGTGATTGGATCCGACAAGAAGAACTGCACTCATTGCCGGTCTTCCCAGGGCAGCCCTCTGCCCGGCAGCCCATCGGCTAAGGACCAGAGGCAAAGGACGGCTCCTACAGAGACGGCCCCAGATCTTATCTGCAGGTATCCGCAGGAGAAGCAAGAAGCCACCAACAAGTAAGTGTGGCAAGGGCAGGGACAGAAGCAATTACTTCTTGCCATACTACCCTGCCTCTCAACCTTCAACATTTCGGGTGTGTGCCCAATAGCCTCTCTGTGTATTTAGAAGTGTTCCCAATAACAGCTCCTTGTAAATTGAACTTAGAAGTATGCCCAAAAGACGCTTTTGAAAGCTGAATCCAGAAGTGTGCCCAATAACCACTTTTTGAAAGTTAAATTTAGAAATGTGACGAATAGCCTCTCTGTGGAAAGTTGATTTTAGAAGTGTGCCCAATAGCCCCTCTGTGTATTTAGAAGTGTGCCCAATAGCCGCTCCTTGAAAGTTGAACTTAGAAGTGTGCCCAATAGCCTCTCTGTGGAAAGTTGATTTTAGAAGTGTCCCCAGCCGCTTTTTGAAAGCTGAATCTAGAAGTGTGCCCAATAACCGCTTTTTGAAAGTTAAATTTAGAAGTGTGCCCAATAGCCGCCTTTTGAAAGTTGAATTTAGAAGTGTGCCCAATAACAGCTCCTTGTAAGTTAAACTTAGAAGTGTGACCAATAGCCTCCTCTCTGTGGAAAGTTGATTTTAGAAGTGTGCCCAGCCCCTTTTTGAAAGTTGATTTAGAAGTGTGCCCAATAGCCCCTCTGTGTATTTAGAAGTGTGCCCAATAGCCGCTCCTTGAAAGTTGAACTTAGAAGTGTGCCCAATAGCCTCTCTGTGGAAAGTTGATTTTAGAAGTGTGCCCAGCTGCTTTCTGAAAGTTGATTTAGAAGTGTGCCCAATATCCTCTCTGTGCAAAGTTGATTTAGAAGTGTGTCCAATAGCCGCTTTTTGAAAGTTGATTTTAGAAGTGTGCCCAATAACCGCATTTTGAAAGTTGAATTCAGAGTGTGCCCAATAACCGCTTTTTGAAAGTTTAATTTAGAAGTGTGCCCAATAGCCGCCTTTTGAAAGTTGAATTTAGAAGGGTGCCCAATAGCCCCTCTGTGTATTTAGAAGTGTGCCCAATGACCGCTCTTTGAAAGTTGAACTTAGAAGTGTGCCCAATAGCCTCTCTGTGGAAAGTTGAACTTAAAAGTGTACTCAATAGCCCCTCTGTGTATTTAGAAGTCTGTCCAGTAGCTGCTCTTTGAAAGTTGAATTTCGAAGTGTGCCCAATAGCTTCTCATAGAAAGTTGTATTTAGAAGTGTGCCCAATAGCCGCTCATGGAAAGCTGAATTTTAAGTGTGCCCAATAGCCCCTCTATGAATTCAGAAGTGTACCTAATAGCATCTCTGTGAAAGTTGTATCTAGAAGTGTGCCCAATATCCCCTCTGTGAAAAAGCTGAATTTAGAGGTGCACTTAGAAGTCGAATTTAGAAGTATACCCAATAACTTCTGGGTGAAAGCTGGATTTAGAAGTGCATTTGGAAGCTGAATCTATAAGTGTACCCAATAGCATCCCTCTGAAAGCTGAACGTAAAGTGTACCCAATAGACTCTCTTTGAAAGTTGAATTTAGAAGTGCATTAGAAGTTGAATTTAGAAATGTGCCCAATAGCTTCTAGGTGAAAGCTGGCCCTAGAAGTGCATCTAGAAGTTGAATTAGAATTGAATTTAGAAGTGTCCCGAGTGTGCCCAATAGCTTTAAAGCGAAAGTTGGAATTAGAAGTGCACTTAGAAGTTGAATTTAGAAGTGTGCCCAATAACCTCTCTGTGAATTTAGAAGTGTCCCAATTGCCCCTTTTGTGAAAGTTGAACTTAGAAATGGGCTGAATAGCCCCTCTGTGAATTTAGAAGTGTGCCCTGTAACACCCCTGTGCAAAGTTGAATTTAGAAGTGTGGCCAATTCCCACTCATTGAAAGATGTATTAGAAGTGTGCCCAATAGCCCCTCAGTGAACTTAGAAGTATGCCCTATAACACCCCTGTGCAAAGCTGAATTTAGAAGTGTGCTCAATAGACTCTCAGAGAAAGTTGAATCTAGAAGTCCATTAGAAGTTGAATTTAGAAGTGTGCCCAATAACCTCTCTATGAATTTAGAAATGTCCCAATTACTCATCTGTGAAAGTTGAATTTAGAAGTGTGCTCAATAGCCTTTAGGTGAAAGTTGGATTTAGAAGTGCATTTAGAAGTTGAATTAGAAGTGTACCCTCTCTGTGAAAATTGATTTAAAATTGTGCCCAATAGACTGTCTGTGAAAGTTGAATTTAGAAGTGTGCTCCATAGACTCTATGTGAAAGTTGAATTTAGAAGCGCATTTAGAAGTCAAATTTAGAAGTGTACCCAATAGCATCTCCGTGAAAGCTGAAGCTAGAATAGTCCCCAATAGCCTTTCCGTGAAAGCTGAATGTAGAAGTGTGCTCAATAGACTCTATGTAAAAGTTGGATTTAGAAGTTGAATTTAAAAGTATGCCAAATAGACTCTCTGAAAGTTGAATTTAGAAGTACATTAGAAGTCGAATTTTAAAGTGTACCCAATAGACTCTCCGTGAAAGTCGAATCTGACGTGCATTAGAAGTTGAATCTAGAAGTGTGCCCAATAACCTCTCTATGAATTTAGAAATGTCCCAATTACTCCTCTATGAAAGTTGAACTTAGAAGTGTGCCCAATAGCCACTCATTGAATGTTGTATCTAGAAGCGTCCCAATTACTCCTCTGTGAAAGTTGATCTTAGAAGTGTGCCCAATAGCCACTCATTGAAAGGTCTATTTAGAAGTGTGCCCAATAACCCCTCTGTGAATTTAGAATGTGTGCCCTGTAACACCTCTGTGCAAAGTTGAATTTAGGAGTGTGCCCTGCAATACCTCTGTGCAAAGCTGAATTTAGAAGTGTCCCCAATAGCATCCCTGTGAAATTTGAATCTAGAAGTGTGCTCAATAGCCTCTCTGTGTAAGCTGAATTTAGCCGTGTGACCGATAGCCTCTCTGTCGAAAGTTGAATTTAGAAGTGTGCTCAGTACACTCTTTGTTAAAGTCGAAATCAGAAGTGCATTCAGAAGCTGAATTTAGAAGTGCGCCCAATAGCCTCTCTGTGAAAGTTGAATTTAAAAGTACACCCAATGGACTCTCTGTGAAAGTTGAATTTAGAAGTGCATTAGAAGTTGAACTTAGAAGTGTGCCCAATAACCTCTGTGAATCTAAAAGTGTCCCAATTGCCTCTGTGAAAGTTGAATTGGAAGTGGGCCCAATATCCTATTAGCCTAATACTGTGCCTGGTTGAATTGACTAATCTCCCTAATACCCTCCCTGTATAAAGTCGAATTGTGAGAAGTGTGCCTAATAGTCTAATATCCCCTCTACACAAAATTGAATCTAGAGATAGACCTAATAACAACTCTATACAAAATTAAATCGAATTGAGAGAAGTGTGCCTAATCGTCAAATATCCCCATCGACACAAAATTGAAACTAGAGATAGACCTAATAACAACTCTATACAAAATTAAATCTAAAGGTAGACCTAATATCATCCCAGTGTACAGTTGAATTTAGAACTGCGCCCAATAGTCTAATATCCCCTCTTTACAAAATTGAATCTAGAGGTAGACCTAATACCATCTCTGTGTGCAGTTGAATTTAGAACTGCGCCCAATAGTCTAATATCCCCTCTTTACAAAATTGAATCTAGAGGTAGACCTAATATCATCCCACTGTACAGTTGAATTTAGAACTGCGCCCAATAGTCTAATATCCCCTCTTTCCAAAATTGAATCTAGAGGTAGACCTAATACCATCTCTGTGTGCAGTTGAATTTAGCCTAATAGCCTAATATCATCTCTGTGTACAGTTGCACCTAGAAGTGTACCCAATAGCACCTAATAACCCAATAACACCTCTGTGTACAGTCGAACCGAGAAGTGCACTGAATAGTCTACTATCATCTCAGTGCAAATTGAACTTAGAAGTGAGCCTAAAAGTGTGCCCCCACTGAATTTAGAACTACAACTAGAAAGCCCTCCTAAAATCCACCTAAAAGCTTGTACCAAGCATGAGTACACCCACTCCACCAGAGTTTGTCGGAAACGACCACCGTGGACCGCGCCCACTCCCCCATCTGCCTTCCCTCCTGTCACCCACTGCCCAAATCATCCCACCCCCCTTCGCATTCCCCACCATTCCCCTCTCCAAACACCAAGCCAGAGGGGCATGATGGCAAGCCAACCACCCTAAGACCACTCCTCCCCCGAGCCCCACCACAGACCAGCCAATGTTAACCATGCCCACTCCCCTCACTATCATAACAGGTACACCGCGCCCTGCAATCATCAACCCCCCGCCTTGCCCACAAACCCCTGCCACCTTCCCCCCGACCGCACCCTTTCCCCTCCCTAAAAACTGCATGCCTAGCCCTAGCAAGAACCAAAGCTGCATCCCTCTCTCCCTCTATTCCCCCTACCCTCTCTCACACTCCAATCGCTACAAAGAAACTAAAGAGGAAACGTACCTGGTCCCCCACAATCTCTCAGAACTCCTCACCTCCCCTGTCTCGACCCACCACCTCATTCCCGCAATCACCTCCTTCCCCCGTGGCTTCACCCTTCCTAAAACCCCTCTCCCACGATTTCTCATCAACTGCAACTGAAACTCCTAACCGCCCACACCCCACCTTCAAATCCCCCGAACCAAACCCAATCATCCTAACACACGCAGCTACCCAATCCTGCCCGAAGCCTGCTAATCTTTCTGCTCGCCAACTATTCCCATCGAGCATCACCCCCCCTCCTCCTTTCCCTCCCCAGTCTCCACTCTCTCTGCCACCACCACCTTCCGCTCCAGCCCCAAGACCAACCTCGCCTGCCGATGTAAACTGCATCCTATTTAATGCCTGATCCGTAGCGAAAAACAGGCACTGCATCTTTGACCTCCTCGCCTCTGACAAACCAGACCTGGTTTTTATCACAGAAACTTGGTTCTCTGACGACTTCGCCCCAGTCGCTAATGAAGCCTTCCCCCCTGCCTACTCCCTCATCCCACTGAACCGTCCCTCCAGAGGAGGGGGAGTAGCATTCGTCTTCAAGTCTCTCTTCAACGCCTCAATCATCAACAACCAACCTTCCATTCCTTCCTGCGAATCTCTCCACGTTAGACTATCCCTCTCCCCGTCGCTCTCACACACCTTCTTAATAATCTACAGGCCCCCTGGCTACGATAGACAATTCGCAAACAATCTCTGCGACTATATTGCCACCCTTCAACTAAACCATACCAACCTCACCCTTCTTGGAGGCTTCAACATATGGCTCGACATCCCCACCAACCGTATGACACACTCTCTGGTTGACGGTTTGGATGCAATTAACCTCCAACCCCACATAAATGGCCCGACTCACTATAAAGGACACACTTTTGATGCCATCTTTAGCTCCAACACCCTGATTGATTTAAAGCTCCCACCCCAATCCTTTGGTCCGATCACTTAATTCTCTTGTTCGCCATTCACTCACCCGACCCCCTTCCCGTACTCGAATCTGAACCTCCGAATCTACGCAAATGCTGGAAAAAACTAATAATCGTCCCGGACCTGGACGACGCACTCCTCCAGTCTCCACCACCTACCTGCCAACTCAACAAACAACTAACCCCCAACGCCTTTGACTCATGGCTCAACACATCTCTGCAAACCATCAACCCACCGTGGCCCCTTTCCCAGATAGTTCACTCCTGAGTTGAAGATCACTAAACAACTATATAAATACCTAGAACGCAAATGGCAGAAAGACAAAACCCAGGAGAACAGGGCCACCTTTGCCTGACACCTTCGGAAAGCAAAAAAAAAGCCCACTACAACTCCCGAATCCTAAACTGCAAAAACCCAAGCAAAGAACTCTACAAAGTCATCTCCGAATTCACCAATCCGACTTGCAACACGACCGTCCCGACTCCCTCACAATCACTGTGCGACTCACTCTCCCTCCACCTTTACACCACAGCTCTCAAAAGAACAAATACTCTAGCCACCAAACTGGCTCTCTTACATCCACCAAGCAACCCTCCCCCATACCAGCCGGCGCACCAGCTGCGACCACTACGCAACCAAAGTTCGAATCCTTTAGTCCAATATCACCAGAACAATTTTGCAAACTTCTATCTGCCCGCAAACCATCTGGCTCGCCGCTGGACCCTTGCCAAGCCACAACCCTCAAAGAAATTTTTGCTTCCACCTGCGCAGAAGAACATGCAAGATCCATCATAAATGCCTCCAATCCTCTGGTATCTTTCCCGAAGCATTTAAAACAGTTCATGTCAAACCTCTAATTAAAAAACCTTTGCTCGACCCTCTCGAGCCTAAAAACTACTGCCCCATCTCAAACACCAGATTCCTTGCCAAACTCATTGACCGAACTGCCTACTCCCAACTAAATGCCTTTGTCGAAGCCAACAATCTCCTAGACCCCGCTCAATCAGGTTTCAGAGCCCGTCACGGAACTGAAACCACCCTAACCTCTATTTGGGATGACCTTAAAATGACGGCAGACTCTGCGGGATGTGCAGCACTAATCCTTCTTGACCTGTCCGCCGCCTTTGACACAATCAATCAATCAATCAATCAATCAATCCTCCTAGACCGCCTCCACTCCCTATGAATTTGTGGAACCGCTCTTAAATGGATAGCCTCATTCCTCAAAGATCGGTACCAAATAACGATACTCTCCACCTATCCCTCCCAAGCCCGACCAGTCAACACAGGAGTCCCACAAGGAGTATGCCTATACGCCCTCCTGTTCAATCTCTACTTGATCACCCTCCCACCAATAATTAGTTCACACAACATCCTGTGCTACAACTACGCCGACGACACTCAACTAATTCTAAAACTCCTGAACTAGCCTCCTGCCTCCTCGACATAGAACTCCTGTTAAACTCCTACAAAACTGAAATCATGGTATGTGGCAACTCCGAACACCTTCCGCACCCGCTACCCTGGCCATCCGCCATGGGCAACTCACCGACCCCCTCCAACTCAGTGAAAAATCTTAGATGCACCCTTGACTCTGACCTAACACTCTCGCGCCAAGTCAACAACGTCTCAAAGTCCTGCCACTACCACCTTAAAACCCTTAGGCGCATCTTTTTATATCTCTCCTTTCCCAACAGACTCTCTGCGGTCCAATCAAGTGTTATATCAAGACTTGACTACGCAAACCCCTATATCTCGGAGTCCACACGTACCAACTGAATAAACTCCAAAGAACACAAAACACGGCAGCCAAATTGCTACTTGCGCTCGGCCCAAGAGACCACATCTCCCCAGCCCTTAAGATGCTGCACTCGCTTCCAGTAGCCCAAAGGGTGACTTTCAAAACCTTGTGCATCTCCCATCGAGCACTGCATAAAACCGAACCTCAATATCTTCAAGACAAGCTAAAACCCTACCAGCCCCCACGCACCCTAAGACCAAGCGCTCAGCCAGTCTCCTAGTCATACCGAAGACAAACTCAATCAGGTTAGGCGGATCATCATTCTCAGCCTTGGCCCCCACGCTATGGAACTCACTCCCACCCCACATCCGCCTAACTGAGGATTGAATGTCTTTGCGCAAACTGCTGAAAACCTGGCTCTTCCCCTAAAACCAACCCGTACCAAACTAACCCAAACAGACCAAAAACAACTCAAGGACACCAATCCATCAAACCACCTGATGCGAGAAACTAACAGCTAATAACTCCTAGTATAAACTAATATAAACTAGAAGGACAAACAGAATTAAACGAATAAAGTAGATCAAAGCAGTCAAAGGGTTGATAAGAGTAGATCATATGGAAACAGCAAAGATATTTAAACTCCTGAAATGAACATAATGCATGTGGAGTGAACAAAATGAATGGTGTGGATGAATTAGTTAGAATGGATGAATCAGGTAGAACAAAGGAATGTGCTGAGTGGAAGAATGCATGAGTGGAAGGACAGTGTAAAACAGAAGAATGTCCAGAACGGATGAGCGTAAAGCAGATAATGGTGTGTAGAGCGGATGAGTATGTAGAGCACATGAGTGTGGATAACGGATGAATATGGAAGTGCGGAGAGTGTGTAGATCGCTGGAGCATTTGAATGTACAGACCTGGCGAATGTGGAGTGTATGTAGATCGCTGGAGCAGATGAATGTACAGACCTGGCGAATGTACAGAGCGGATTAGTGTATAGAACGAATGAGTGTATAGAGCGGATGAGTGTATAGAGCCGATGGATGTATATGGCGGATAAATATATAGAGGGAACAAGCGGATAGAGCGGACGAGTGGATAGAGCGGATGAGTGGATAGAACAGATGAATGTATAGAGCGGATGAGTGTATCGAGAGGATGAGTGTATAGAGCGAATGAATGTCTAGAGCGGACGAGTATATAGAGTAGATGAGTCGATAGTGTGGATGAGTGGATAGAACGGATGAGTAGATAGAGCGAATGAGTGGATGAGTGTACAGAACGGATGAAGGTATAGAACAGATGAGTGTAGAGATGAATATATGGAACAGGATATTGCTGTTGAATGCGTGTAAAGGACGAGTGCTTAAAGCGGATGAGTGCGGGGAGCAGATGAGTGCCTAGAGGGGATGAGTGCGTAGAGGGGATGAGTGCGTAGAGGGGATGAGCACGTAGAGGGGATGAGTGCTTAGAGGGGATGAGTGCGTAGAGGGGACGAGTGCGTAGAGGGGACGAGTGCGTAGAGGGGATGAGTGCGCAGAGGGGATGAGTGCGTAGAGGGGACGAGTGCGTAGAGGGGACGAGTGCATAGAGGGGATGAGTCCCTAGAGTGGATGAGTGTGTAGAGGGGATGAGTGCGTAGAGGGGATGAGTAGGTAGAAGGGATGAGTGTGTAGAGGGGATGAGTGCGTAGAGGGGATGAGTGCGTAAAGGGGATGATTGTATATGGCGGATGAGTGTATATGGCGGATGAGTGGATAGAGCAGATGAGTGGATAGAGCGGATGAGTGGATAGAGCGGATGAGTGGATAGAACGGATGAATGTATAGACCGGATGAGTGTATAGAGCGGATGAGTAGATTGAGTGGATAGAGCAGATATAGCGAATGAGTAGATAAGTATACAGTGAGGATGAGTGCGTAGGGGGGATGAGTGCGTAGAGGGGAAGAGTGCGTAGAGGGGATGAGTGTGTAGAGGGGATGAGTGAGTTGAGTAGAGGGGATGAGTGCGTAAAACAGGTGAATGCATGGTACATGTGAGGACATAAAGCAGATGAATGCCGGAGTGAATGAGTGCCAGAGTGAACAGACGTGTTGCGTAGAACGGACGAGATCGTAGAACGAACAAGCACAGATTGCACCCAATACTGATGAGTGCGTAGAATGGATGAATACGTAGAGCTGCCGAATGCGTAGGGCATGGGACAGACAGGAGTGCATGCCTGGGACAGACAGGAGTGCATGCGTGACGCAGACAAGAGTACATGCGTGGGGCAGACAAGAGTACATGCGTGGGGCAGACAAGAGTACATGCGTGGGTTGACTGGAGCGTGCAGAGCAGACTCGAGCGCGATGGGCGAGCCGGAATGCATGAGTGCGTGGAACGGACGAGAGTGTATGGAGCAGACTGGGATGCATGGAGTGGATAGGAGTGCATGGAACGGACTCAAGCGTATAGAATTGTGTGACGTATATAGTATGGTTTGGAATGCAGAGAACGTTTGAAAGACCATACAACCCATCATATCACACCACTATGCTTACTTTCTCCTTTACATCACCACTCAACTAGAACACAGAGATACTATGACACCATCGGTATAACTGTTCTCATACCAACATCCGCCGCTCACTCCACATCATTCTAAGTAAACACTGCTGGTTACACACCCCACAGCCAGGTGTTCTCCTCAGGCCTAACGCAGCCACATCCTGTCTGGATAAATCCTGCCAGAACTAACACATACTCCTGATCTCTCAACAACCCCATCTACCACTAAGAAGCAGCTATTACATTGATACCGCACAAGCTGCACACATACCCGGTGCTCACACGCACCTTTTGACTCTCTCTACTCTCTCTACTGATCTGAACTTCGGTTCCCAAGGGCGTTCAACCTACCAGCGCTTTCAGACCATACCAATGGTATATAAGGCGCTATATAAATGCAAAATAACAATAACAATTCCATAAACATGACTGTTCTTTTTTCACTTTTGCTCGTGCTTCGAGCCCTCTGTAATTCACAATCTCAAAAAGTCTTTCTTTACTCATGTAAATGTGCACGTGGCCTCACTGTCACTTTGTTTCTTATCACACTCTTTCATCAATGGACAATTGGAGCTTTCATCTTCATCGCGTCTCTCGCCATACGTGTGTCCTCGTTTTGAAACATTGTATTTCACTTGCACTTTTCACAAACTGGGCTCCCGTCTGCTTTGAACTCACTGGCTGTGTTTCTCTTTATCGCTTGCTCCGTGTCAAGGTCAGGGTCTCCTCCGCTGCCCCTCTGATGCTCCTGGGCCATCTGGCATGCCCACAGGAACGAGCACCTATGCCAGAATTTCTCTCTGGAGTTTGTTTCCTCAAGCAACCCCCTTCTGGCTCCTTGGAGACACGGTTCCCTTACCACGCTTTCTGCAGCCGTTCCAGCTCTCGGGCCCTCTGCGCTTCATTGTCCGCTGACAGATTTCGCCGTACCTAGGCGACCCAGTTCACCTGCCTGCTTGACCTCCAACTTGTGTTCCTTCTCTGGCTCCAGATCACTCACTGTTTAATTCTAAGCTCCACCTATACTCTGGGTAGTCGTCAATGTGTTTCAGGTGTGCCTGATTATGACTCAGTGCCTGACCCTGCCTGGCCTCATTATCGGGACAGGACCATTGCATATCACAAGTGGTAATCTTCCTAATCTCAGTCTTCTTCTTCTTCGTCTCAGTAGTTGGGCTGACACAAAAAGGAGGGGCATTATGGGAATTGTAGTATCCCATAAAGTTAGAGGGATTATGGGGCAAACATTTGTTAGGAAATGGGGGATTACATGTCTTGACTTGCAGTGTTTCTTTGCCACTCCCCAAGGACCCCCTACCGAGGTGATCCTCCCTCACTAGTCCACCCCCAGGGTCAGTATCCAATAGCGATGGCCCTTCCCTGGCTACCTGAATAAGGAATACCCGGGGATCGAGTAGTGAAACACCCTCAGGTTTTTCACATACCCTTCCCCTATGCGATATGGATGGAACAACTTCACAGAAAGGAAATCCACATTGCCTTGGCCCTTTCTTTTTCCATGTTCAACTGTGAAGCAGTAAGGTTGTAAATCCGCAAATGATTGCATAACCCGTAGATTAGATTCCTTTCGCTGATTTATCCATACAAGGGGAGCGTTATCAGTGACTAATCTGAACTTCCTTCTGATAGATAGTTCTTGAGATGTAGGACTGCCCACTTTATAGCTAGCGCTTCTAATTCCAAAACGGAGTAATTTTTGTCCCTTGGAAATAGTTTTCTACTGGCAAATAGTATAGGGTGATCTAAGCCATCATGATTTTGCAATAGTACGGCACCAAATACAGTCAGGGAAGCATCTGTTTGAAGAATGAACTCTTTGGAAACGTATGCTACTCTTAAAGGGGTGTTGGCACAGGGTTTGCTTTAAGTTGTTGTAACAAGCATCATCCTCATCTTTCCACTGAACTCTTTGTGGTTCTGCATTTTTAAGCTCATCAGTCAGTCTGGAGGTTTTATCAGAAACATTTGGAATGAACGTACGATAGTACCCTATCAATCCCAAGAAGGCTCTTAGATCTCTTTTGGTTTTAGGTAATGGTGCTTCAAGGACTGTTTTTACTTTTTCCATTTGGGGTTGTACACTACCGTTCCCTACGAAGAGGCCTAGGTATTTTAGGGCTGACTGGGCCAATTTACATATTTTTGGGTTGCCCGTTAACCCAGATTTGCATAGAGCTCTTATGATGGTATATAGGTGATGGAGGCGGTCTTTCCATGTCTTGCTGTAGACTACAATGTCATCAATGTATGAACAGCAGAAGTTAGAATAAGGTTGCAAAATTCTATCAATTAATCTTTGGATCTTCACAGGGGCACCATGGAAGGGCAAGACTTTAAATTGGAATAATCCTATTGGGGTTGAAAAGGCTGTTTTCTCTCTATCAGGCCCGGGTAATGGGATCTGCTAGTACCCTTTTGTAAGGTCTGGAGTCGACAAATAGACTGCATCCCCTAATTTATCTATTAGGCCATCAATACGGGGCATGGGATAAGCATCGGAGCAGGAGATGTAATCTACAATTCTGATGTCTATGCAGAATCGCCAGCTCTGATACGGTTTTGTCATCCATACTATGGGAGAAGACAAGGGACTGGAAGATGGTTCAATGGTTTTAGCTTTTAACAAACTTACCACTTCTTCAATGACAATAGTTTTGCGGGCTTCTGATAGTCGTTACAGTTTCAAATGCACCACCTTACCTACAGCAGTACGTATGTAATGGTAGGGTCCCTTTACTCTTCCTGGTTTTTCACTAAAGACATAAGGAAACTGTACAATAAGATTGTTTAACTCTCCTTTCTTATTGTTTGTGAATACCTGGGGGATTAGAGTTGGGTTATCTATTTTTTGTGGCACAAAACATGATAAGATCGTAGACTGAGAGGGTGAGGGGTTTTCTTTCCACTCTTTTAAAAGATTAACCTGGTAAATGTGAGTCTTTGGGCATCTATCAGGTTGTAACACTCTGTAATTACACGTCCCTGTCTTTTCTGTTATTTAATAGGGTCTGTGCCACTTCAAAACCAACCTATTTTTGGGAACAGGCAGGAGGACTAGAGCTTTCTGTCCGACAGAGAAATATCTGAGGTGCACCTTCTTATCATAGGACAGCTTTTATCGGCATTGGGCTTTTTCTACATGAGTGTAAACTAAATTTTTGACTAACGCCATGTGTTCTCGCAATCATATGGTGGTCTGAGAGAGAGGTATTGGGGTCTCTTCTCGTACCTCCCATGTATGCCGCAGCATGTCCAAAACATCCATAGGCTCTTCACCATACAATAGTTCAAAAGGGGAAAACCGGTGGAAGCTTGTGGGGCTGTTCTTACCGCAAGTAGGGCCTAAGGTATCATGCAATCCCATTCTTTCCCATTTATGTCAAATCTTTTAGAATTGTTTTGAGGGTCTGATTAAATCGTTCCACAAGCCTATCCGTTTGAGGATGATGAACAGAGGTTCTTAAGGTGGCAGTATGTAATGAGCCTTTCACCTCTCCCATAAGCTTACTCCTACAAGTTGTACCTTGCTCTGTTGGGATTTCCTTTGGGAATCTGACCCAAGGGGAAAAAAAGAAGCAGGTGTTTCAATATTTGCTACATAGTGTTATTTCTCATAGGAAACACTTCGGGGTACCTTGTGGCATAATCTACAATTACCAAGCACATACCAAGACACATTTATTACCCAACTTGGAGGTTTCAAGTGGACCAATTATGTCCATTCCAATGCTGGAAAAGGGGACTTCAATTATTGGCAATGGATTAAAAGGGGCCGGAGGACGAATATATCTACTGGTCTTCTGACAGCTCACATGTCTGAACAAAATGTTTGATATCTGCATGATTCTATACACATGTATCAATTTAAAACGGTGTGCACCAGCTGTGAGGTTTTACAACTAAAACACTCACTTACCGACAACAGCAGTATAAACGTACTTCTTATCTACAGACTCCCATCTTTAATTTCTGATTTCAACGAGGAACTAGCCCAACAGCTCAACAGCCTCCAAAGCCCAAAAACGAACATATTGGTATTGGGCGATTTCAATCACTGGCGAGGGAACTTAAAGGACAAGGAAGCAATAAGCCTTGAGAAGGCTCTCAACAGTATTAACTACCAGGTCATGAATGCAGCCCCCACAATGACTAATGGTAACCAGCTTGATTGGGTGGCCACTCAAAACCTTGAAACTAGCGACTACAGGACAACTCCATGCATCTGGTCTGACCGCTTCAAAATATCTTTCACTCTCACGCTGCGGCCACCTAAACAGAAAATCCCCAATGAGCCCAAGAAGACGTTAAGCCACAACTTTAACAAAATTGAGAGGGTGCACCCCTAGCTCAGCCTATTAAAGATACCCTAACAGACAGCACTGTCATGGCCACAGGCCCCAGAACGCAAAAAACACACCATCTAGTGATGGGGCAATTGGAGCACTTAACTCACTTATGTCCCTTTGGAACCCATATACACAGGGGACCTGGCTGGACTCGGTCCGCCAGGCCCATGTAGAGATGTGAGCAGGAACACTTTATTTCAGTGCAGGAGTGCTTTTACTTTATTTCAGTGCAGGAGTGCTTTTATTTTACAAGAACTTTCCAGGAGCGGAAAGCCTTTATTCCAGAGAACATCCTCATGTGCTGACTCATTGGGTGTGGCTCCCTAGGCCTGGTCTTCATGTGCTGACTCATCAGTGTGGCAGGCAGGCTGAACCTGGTGTGCGTGGCTTCAGAAGCTCAGCTATATAAGCTGCTCCATCCCTAAGGCTGGTGCTTCGCGTTACTGTGCACTCGCATGCAACGTGATGCTCACCGCCGCTTGGACCAGTTTTCTTACATTTGAAACCAAGCGTTCTCCTGCATACTCACCTCCAGGAAACTGGTGCTTCATCGCTTCATCTGCAGACTTATCTCCTGATATCCAGTGACCTTGATCCCGATGCCGCAGCACTGCACTCCGCATCCATGAACATGGACCCTGTGAAGAAGAAAGACAAGGTTAGACCATCCGTCATAGGGCCGCGCCACATTTGAACCACGCACGCCACCTATTTAACAACTTACCAGCTACTGTACCACTGCAGCTTTGTTCCTCATTCCCTCCGGCTGCCGCCTTGAGCTCAGCAGCTTCTGCCAGACCGGCAACATCCCTGCAAGTGAAGAAAGCAAAACGGCAAACATCAAAAGTGGAACGGACAGCAATACAAGACAACAAACTTTACAATACAACAAAAACAGATGAGGAAAGACAAAGTCAAACATGAACACTTGCCAGAGGTATAGTGGCTTAGTCGCAGCAGGACTGGACTACCACGTGCTAGGGACCAGTGAAGGAACTCAGTCCAGATCATACAACCGCCCCTGCCAGAAGCAGCAGGACGCAGTGCTCGCCAAAACTAATCAACAGGTGAGCTTTCCAGGGACAGCGGATCCCACGGGGACCACGGTTTGGGAGAAGGGGTTTGGAAGGGGATCAGGCACACAAGCTGGCATACTCACACCCCCTATTCTCCATGCAAGAGCAGTCCCGAGCAGCATCACCTATTACCACCAGTCACCACATAAGGGCAGAGGGCAAAGACGGACCCGAGCGACCTCACCCCTGGGAGGGCTGCAACTGTGCCCCAACGCCTCCGCAGAGACCAGGTGAGCGTAACAGAACGCAAAGCCTCTTCGAATCTCTGCCTGGGCGTTATGGAAACTTCTGAAACTGACCAGTTGGCTCGGTTACTGGGAGAGTTACGGGCTGAAGTTCATGCCTCAAGACAGGAAACCAATGCCCTAAGGAGGGATCTAATTGTGAACCGGGAGTGGACAGATGAAATAGCAAGGCAAATGCTCCAGGCACAGGCAGGCCTGGTCCCACTGCTGGGGTATGCCCCTCCTGCCACGCCTCCACAGCCCACGCCAGTACAGGTGGTTCTTCCATGGGGGGTTCCCCTGGCCCCACCAGAACGCTTCACAGGTGATCCGAATAAGCACGCCACCTTTATGAATCAATGTCACCTGCAATTCTTGTGCAGACCTGGGGCATTCCCCAACAATCAAGCATGAGTGGCATTTGTACTCTCATATTTGGGAGGTAGTTCAGCGGACTGGTCAATACCCTTGGTAAACCAGGATGATCCTTTGCTTCGAGACTTCAGAGATTTCCTGCGTGAAATGGAGAAACTATGTGCACAGCATACTCAAAGGCGGGCTCTGGACAATGAACTGTTATCACTACGGCAGGGTAATCAAGACTTACTAACATATATCACTTCCTTCAATCGTCTCATAGCACAAACTAACTGGCCAGAGGAGAAAAGAACTACGCTCTTTTACCGAGGCTTGTGAGGGGAACTTAAGGACATATTAGCCCAAGTAGTAAATCCTCCGGAATGATGTGCTGAATGCATCGACCTGACAGTGCAGCTCGATCACAGATTGCAGGATCAGAAGATGGATAGGGCCAAGGCCGAGGGGCGGGCGGTCTACGTGCGACCCCGTGAGAATCAAACCAAATCACACGATCAGTGCGACCAATGCAAATCAGAGGCTTGCGGAGCCCACTCACCAAGGCAGAAAAGGAGAAAAGTAGACAGCAGCATCTTCGTTTGTACTGTGGTAAGGCATGTCACTATCTCCGAGAATGCCCTGTGAAACCCCCAGGAAAGCAGTTGGAGCAACTGACAAGGGTGAAGAAGAAGAAGAGGACTCAGCAAACTCCAACGCCTGGCAAGCGTAGGGGTTCACTTGTCGAGCGGTGAAAAGGAACCAATACAGACCTGTGATAAAAATGGGGCAGATTTCGTAACAAAGACGCCCGCTGGCTCAGGCTCTGTTAATACTAGGCAGAAAGTCCATATGAAGGGTTAATTGTGGAGATCTAACGAAAGGGAGTAATTGACAGGTCACGGGACCAATCGCCGAGAAGATTTCAGGGAGGTGACTTTGATGGCAACAATTGTCCTTTCTTTGTTTTTTGTTTTTTGGTTGCCAGGAGACGGAGGAGGAGGTTTTGAAGGAAGACGGTTGGAACTGGGCTTACTGAGAGAGGAGAAGAAAGGAATGAAGTGCCGTTGCACCGAGATGAGTCGAAGTTACTGAACTATATATAAATATATATATCTTAAGCGATAGTTCGAAATCGCTAATGACTTTGCTCCATGTGAGACGGAGAGAAAGCTAAGAAAGGGAGAGTCCGCATACGAAGGGAGCAGCTGATCTGCCGATGGGAGTGACTGTCACGGAGCTCGGAGAGGGAAAATCAAGCCGAGCCGAGCAGCGGATGACTCGCTGAACCTCCCGGAAATAGAAAGTCCCTTCGACATCGGTGAAATCCAAGCCGATTAGCTGATCGTCTGTCTCGAACGAGAAGAGGACGCGACCGTGTCGGTTTCATCGGAATACACGGGAGGTGAGACAGAGAGAAAGTTCTTGCCGGATGATCGAGGGGATCGAAGACGAGGTTCAGAAGAGGCGTGATCTAACCTGGACAAATACGAAGAAACGAAGCAGGGGAGTGTCAGCGGAGGAGCGTGGTGAATATCCTTTGAAGTAACGCACCTGATTAGCGGTAAGAGAGTGTTATGAAAGAACGAGCACCGCTATAAGAGAGATTAAACGGATGCAGATAAAAGCGTATGTAGACTATTTCTAACATTGAAAGTGGGCGCCGTTGCGCTGCATATTAGTTAAAGAGTGACATGCTACGAGTTATTGAGGAGATGCCATTAAACTAGTAACTGGATGCAAAACGCCGAAGTGCAGGTTGAGAAACACTGAATAAGGACTATTATAAGAGAGAAGAGAACAAAGAGGGAGACAAGTATTAAAGGAAAGGAGAAAAGACTAGTTATCATAGGAACCTCTTGACCAGGGCAAGAGGAAGACAGGGAAAAGAACGAAGTCTGAACCAAGGGAAGGAGAAGAGATTCAACCAATATTATAGACGTTACAGAAAAGGAAGACACGAAAACCAATAAAGACTTACCTGAGATATTCAGTTTTCACTTGGCCAAAGAGAACTCGATCCCCTCTAGACGAAACCGGAGAACACCTGTATCCTTTGCAATGGGTTTATCTGAAAGAAAACACAAACAAGTTTATTAGAAAAGTTGTATGTTGATAATAAAAGTTAACTTGTGACTAAGTTTATACGTTCTCCGTGGAACTGCATTTATTGAACAACATTGTGTCCAAACATCACAATTTGGTGTCAGAAGTGGGATCTAAGGGAGAACACCATGGAAGAACTCATTAAAACGCTAAGTGAGGGGCAACAGTTACTTCAACAGGCGCTACAGTTACAGAACCAACAAGCCCAAGCAGATAGACAAGCATTTCAACAGGCCATACAACTACAACAAGCTCAATTAATGGAGGCGACCACAGTACGAAGACATTCCCAGGTTCCAGCATCAGTTTTACAAAAGTACACAGTAGGAGAGGACCCAGCTCACTTCTTTGTAAATTTTGAGAGGGTGGCTAGGAACGCTCAATGGCCAAACGATAGCTGGTGTCATTACATAGCCCCACTCATGACAGGGGAAATGCAGAGTGCTTTCCAAGCAGCCAATCCAACCGGGGAAACCCCGTATGCAGATATGAAACGAGTAGTACTGGAACGCTTGGGACATGATGAAGAGGCATATAGGATAAAATTTAGAGAAGTCAAATTACAAGCCGAAGAAACACCGAGGCAGCTCTTTTATAGAGTCAAAGAGTTAGGGGAGAAATGGTTGCAGTCTAACAACAGTACCGCTCATGAGATGTCAGAGAAAATTGTTATGGAGCAGTTTGTGGAAGCCTTACCTTTACCAATGCAACGCTGGGTACGACAACATCACCGACCCAGCCTGGTAGAGGCGGTTAACATCGCTTCAGCCTATCAAAAGGCTGGGCAAGGCAGATTCCTGACATATGCAGCAAACAACAAACCAACTCCCACACCCAGTGGGAATAACCATTCGCTCAGAACAAATATTGTGACAAGATGGCCGAACTCGATGCTACGTAAACCGGAGTGGGAGGCTCAAAAAGGGAGACCAACGAGTGAGAGCCCTGTAGGCATCAGGCCCACCAGTATGATCCCAAAAGGCATACAATGCTTTGAATGTGGGGAATGGGGACACCTAGCAAGAATGTGTCCCAAAAGAGTTAAGACTGAACCTATGGATGTGGGAAACATGGAGGTCCCAAGAGAAGGAGAAAATCAAGAAGGAACGACAATCCCTAAATCCTCATATTCCTATATTTGCGAAGCAGAAGTTGATGGGAAACATACAAGAGCTATGGTGGATACCGGCAGTTTGCAAACAGTTGTAAGTACAGAACTTGTGGGGAATACTGGGAACTCGAATACACTAATTCCCATACGTTGTGTCCATGGAGATGTCAAAGCATACCCGACCAAAGAGATTAGGTTAAAAGTAGCCGGGGAACAGATGGAGGTGAGGGCCGCCCTAATGCCAGTATTACCAGAGCCTCTACTTATTGGGTCCGATGTTCCCAATTTTTCACGGATCATAAAGTCAATAGAAGAAAATTGGTTAAGAAGTGCCCCTTTTGCCCATGAGACCTTTGCAGAGCCATTAACTAAAGAGAAGAAAGGGAAGTCGGACTTAAGAAAGTTAAAGAAAGTTTGGGCCGAAAAAAATGTTTGTCCCATTGCAATTGACTGGAAAATTGATGAAGCGGGAGATTCTTTCAGAATGGCACAAGAAATAGATCCATTATTAGGAAATGCTAGGGCTGCCGTTAACTCAGGGGTATCGGGAAATGGTCCATCTTTTATTAAAGAAAAAGGATTATACTATCGAACTAGCAAGGATGCCACTGGAGCAATTCTGAAACAGTTGCTAGTACCCAAGAAATATTATCAAACGGTGTTGGAAGTGGCCCACCTACAAATTGGTGAAGGCCATTTGGGAACAGAAAAGACCACACAGAAAATCCTTGCCAGGTTTTATTGGCCGGGGCTTTATGCTCAGGTGGCTCGTTTCTGCCAAGCATGTCCAGAATGTCAGAAGAAAAACAAAGCCAATGTGAGGAGAGCACCTTTACAGCCGATGCCAGTCGTATTGGAACCATTCCATCGGATTGGATTAGATATTGTTGGTCCCTTAGAACCTTCATCCAGGGGCCATAAATATATCTTAGTGATTGTCGACTATGCTACCAGGTATCCAGAGGCCTTTCCTCTTAGGTCTACTAGTGCCCAAAGTATATGTGATGCCTTGATTCCCTTTATCAGTCGAGTAGGAATACCAAAGGAGTTTGTTACCGACAGAGGATCCAACTTTATGTCGTCAGTGATGGAACAAGTGTGTACGATTCTACAAATGAAGCATTTAAAAACCGCTGTCTATCATCCTCAAACTGATGGCCTTGTAGAGAGGTACAATCAAACTATAAAACAAATGTTGCGTAAAACAGGGGAACCCGGAGGAAAGAATTGGGACAGATTGCTGCCATGGATACTCCTTACCTTAAGGAATACCCCCCAGTCATCGACAGGGTTTTCACCCTTTGAACTTCTGTTTGGTAGATCAGTGAGAACGCTACTCGATGTTTTGAAGGAAAACTGGGAAGAGGAGCCGAGTCAAGAGATTTCACTTACTGAATATGCATACCAACTTAAAGAGAGGGTAGAAAAGTTACAAAACATAGCCAAAGAAAATCTATTACAAACACAAAACAAACAGGAATACTACTACAATAGAAACGCTCAATTAAGATCATTTAACAAAGGAGATAAAGTGTTGGTCTTACTCCCGACGTCTGAGAACAAGATGCTGGCAGCGTGGAGAGGACCCTATGAAATTGAAGAGGTACTAGGTCCTCTAACCTACAAGGTGAGACAAAATGACCGAAGGTTCCCAACACAGACCTATCATGTGAATCTACTAAAGAAATGGGTAGAACCTATAACGACAGTGGCAGTGATTAATACGAAAGAAACATCTTTCGAACCTTTTCCAAGGTTAAAAGAAGATCTAGGATTGGAAGCGTTAAACATAAATCAAAATCTATCTGAGTTACAGAAGGAAGAACTACTCGGGTTGGTGAGGAAATTTACAAATACTTTTTCGTCCTTACCGGGGAGAACGAACATGGTATGTCATCGTATTGTAACTCAGCCAGGAGAAGTAGTAAGAATTAGACCCTATAGAATTCCAGAGACAAAACTACAATCTATCAATAAGGAGATCAAAGAAATGTTGGAGATGGGAGTAATAGAACCCTCTCATAGTGAGTGGTCCTCCCCTGTAGTAATGGTGCCGAAACCTGACGGATCGGTTCGTTTTTGCATGGACTTTAGGAAATTGAATGAGATTTCCAAGTTCGACGCCTACCCTATGCCACGAATCGAAGATTTACTAGACAAGCTAGGAAAAGCTAAATTTTTAACAACTATAGACTTGACCAAAGGATATTGGCAAATACCATTGCTCCCCGAGGATAAAGAAAAAACTGCGTTTGCCACTCCAACAGGTCTGTTCCAATTTACAGTCTTACCATTTGGGTTGCATGGGGCACCAGCAACATTTCAAAGGCTCATGAATTCAATCCTTAGAGGACAGGAAGAATATGTAGGAGCATACCTTGACGATATTATTGTCTTCAGTCAAACTTGGGACGAACATTTAACCCATTTGGGAAATGTACTTAGGCTATTACAAGAATCTGGTCTACACATAAATCCAAAGAAAACGTTCATGGCCAATTTCTATACGAGATATTTGGGATACTTTGTAGGACAGGGGATGATTAAACCACAAGAAGACAAGTTGAAAGCCATAAAAAGCCTACAATTTCCTACAAACCTCCGACAAGTGCGAGCCTTTCTTGGTTTTATTGGGTATTATAGAAGGTTCATACCCCATTTTTCAACAATAGCATCACCTCTGACAGATTTGTTGAAAAACACATCTAGCAAGAAGAAGGACTGGTGTACAACAGAGACAATGAATGCATTTAATAACCTAAAGAATGCTTTATCTGAAAAAGCCATTTTAAATTGTCCAGATTTTTCAGCTCCATTCTTCCTACACACAGATGCCTCTGGAACAGGGCTTGGAGCGGTATTGTTTCAGGGGCAAGATGAATCAGAGAAACCCGTACTTTTCATAAGCAGGAAGCTCTTGCCACATGAACAACACTATGCTACCATTGAAAAAGAATGTCTTGCAGTGAAATGGGCCATAGAAGCACTACGCTACTACTTGTTAGGAAGAGAGTTTACTCTGGTGACAGATCATGCACCTCTTGTATGGTTGGCACGTAACAAAGATACTAATCCCCGAGTATTAAGATGGTTTTTATCACTACAACCTTTTACGTTCAAGACCGTTCATCGTCCAGGAAAATTAATGGCCCAGGCAGATTTTTTATCACGAAACAATCCCCTTACCAAACGTAAGGGACTAGAGGGGAGGGTATGTGATAAAAATGGGGCAGATTTCGTAACAAAGACGCCCGCTGGCTCAGGCTCTGTTAATACTAGGCAGAAAGTCCATATGAAGGGTTAATTGTGGAGATCTAACGAAAGGGAGTAATTGACAGGTCACGGGACCAATCGCCGAGAAGATTTCAGGGAGGTGACTTTGATGGCAACAATTGTCCTTTCTTTGTTTTTGTTTTTTGGTTGCCAGGAGACGGAGGAGGAGGTTTTGAAGGAAGACGGTTGGAACTGGGCTTACTGAGAGAGGAGAAGAAAGGAATGAAGTGCCGTTGCACCGAGATGAGTCGAAGTTACTGAACTATATATAAATATATATATCTTAAGCGATAGTTCGAAATCGCTAATGACTTTGCTCCATGTGAGACGGAGAGAAAGCTAAGAAAGGGAGAGTCCGCATACGAAGGGAGCAGCTGATCTGCCGATGGGAGTGACTGTCACGGAGCTCGGAGAGGGAAAATCAAGCCGAGCCGAGCAGCGGATGACTCGCTGAACCTCCCGGAAATAGAAAGTCCCTTCGACATCGGTGAAATCCAAGCCGATTAGCTGATCGTCTGTCTCGAACGAGAAGAGGACGCGACCGTGTCGGTTTCATCGGAATACACGGGAGGTGAGACAGAGAGAAAGTTCTTGCCGGATGATCGAGGGGATCGAAGACGAGGTTCAGAAGAGGCGTGATCTAACCTGGACAAATACGAAGAAACGAAGCAGGGGAGTGTCAGCGGAGGAGCGTGGTGAATATCCTTTGAAGTAACGCACCTGATTAGCGGTAAGAGAGTGTTATGAAAGAACGAGCACCGCTATAAGAGAGATTAAACGGATGCAGATAAAAGCGTATGTAGACTATTTCTAACATTGAAAGTGGGCGCCGTTGCGCTGCATATTAGTTAAAGAGTGACATGCTACGAGTTATTGAGGAGATGCCATTAAACTAGTAACTGGATGCAAAACGCCGAAGTGCAGGTTGAGAAACACTGAATAAGGACTATTATAAGAGAGAAGAGAACAAAGAGGGAGACAAGTATTAAAGGAAAGGAGAAAAGACTAGTTATCATAGGAACCTCTTGACCAGGGCAAGAGGAAGACAGGGAAAAGAACGAAGTCTGAACCAAGGGAAGGAGAAGAGATTCAACCAATATTATAGACGTTACAGAAAAGGAAGACACGAAAACCAATAAAGACTTACCTGAGATATTCAGTTTTCACTTGGCCAAAGAGAACTCGATCCCCTCTAGACGAAACCGGAGAACACCTGTATCCTTTGCAATGGGTTTATCTGAAAGAAAACACAAACAAGTTTATTAGAAAAGTTGTATGTTGATAATAAAAGTTAACTTGTGACTAAGTTTATACGTTCTCCGTGGAACTGCATTTATTGAACAACATTGTGTCCAAACATCACAAGACCTCACATCTAGTCATCCCTGTGCTCCTGGTAAACCACAATCAACTGTTGAAAATGCATGCCTTGGAGGCATACATTGACAGTGGGGCTGTGGGAAATTACATGGACCAAGATCTGGCTACCTCGATAGGCCTTCCTCTCCAACAGCAGCAGGTTTTGGAAAAGTCACAGCAGTTGATGGATCTCAGCTATCATCTGGCCCAGTGACGCATTACACCTAGAAGGTCATGCTTCTGTGTCAGGACGGTCACCAAGAGGACATCACCTTCGATCTCATCAGCGCTCCTCAGTTCCAGATGATATTGGAAATGCCCTGGCTGGAGACCCACAATCCCAGGATTGACTGGCGTAAACGAGTTCTGACCTTTCCCCAAGACTGTGCCGACACCTGTTATAGCAAGGGATTCTCATTAAAAGGTCTTACCAACCCAGGTTCGTCGAAGAAAGAAACCAGACTGGGCCTCACCAGTTCACTACCACCTGAAAACATGGATTACCAAGATGTCTTTCAAAAAGAGCAAGCAAACACCCTACCTCCGCACAGACTGTTTGACTGGCAAATTGATCTGGAACCTGGAGCTCAAGTTCCCTGCAGTCGGATTTATGCCCTAACAGAACAGGAAGACCAGCATCTAAAAACCTACCTTGATTAGTATCTGGCAAATGGCTTAATTCATCCGTCCAAGTCCCCTGCATCCTCGCCCCTCTTTTTTGTGCCTGAAAAGGAGGGAGACCTGAGAACTTGCATTTACTACAGAGCACTTAACCAGATCACGGTAAAAAAAACAGTACCCGTTACCGCTTATCCCCAAGTCAAAAACGCTCAGATATATACAAAACTAGACTTACGATTTTCCTATCATCTAGTAAGAGTCAAAAAGGAGAAGAGTGGAAGACGGCCTTTCGCACGAAATATGGCCTTTATTAATATCAGGTTATGCCCTTTGGACTATGCTCCGCCAACTGTAGGTCGTCTGCGCTCTTGTCTATATTGATGACATTCTTATCTATTCGACCACCAAGGAGGACCACGTCAACCATGTCCGGCCAGTTTTGGAGAAACTGCGGCAACACCGGCTATATGCCAAATTGGAGAAATGCTTCTTTCATGTGATAGACGTAGAATTCTTCGGCTTTATTCTCACACCACGGGGCGTACGCATGGACACGCGCAAGGTAGACGCTATCCTTAACTGGCCCTCACTGAGATCCATAAAGGGAGTACAGCGGAATATGGCGAAAAGATCTTTCTCCTAACTCAAAGGAGCAATGGAATCAGGCGAACGTCAAGTATAGACACTGCATCATAACTGCTAAGGCAGAATACTATAATAAGAAGATTGAGGCAGCACCAAATGCAGCCAGCAAACTTTTTGATATTCTTAAATCTTATGAAAAACCTAAATCCATGTCTCCCCATATACGCCTACAGAGGAAGACTGTGAAAATGTAAAAAAAAGCTTTTGAAAATAAAACCCAAAAAGCGAGAGAAGCCATCATCCTGGCCAGAGAAACGTCCAAAGAATCCCTCCCATCGATGGTGGCTAATTTACAGCCATATGAACTAGATAACTTTAATTTTCAACCAACTTCAGAGGCTGAAATGGTGAAAGTGCTGGCCAAAATGAAACCATCCTCTTGCGCAGAAAACCTAATCCCCCCTAAAATCATTGTGGAACACAAAGAACTGTTTGCACCAGTGCTATCCGAGATAATTAACGCATCTTTCCTTGATGGTAAGATCCCCAAAGCTATAAAAAAGGTGACCATCACACCGCTGTTAAAAAAAACAGGCCTGGATCCTAAAGATCCCACCAATATGCACCCTATCACTAATACCAATTTTGTACTGAAAATTATGGACAAAATTGCTACAGGACAATTGCAGGCACATGTGGAAGCCAACAATATTCTGCATGAGCAACAGTCGGGTTTTCGTGCGGCTCACAAGCACGGAAACCGCTATGCTGGACCTGCAAACACGTATGCTCTCCATATTAGACAAGGGCAAATCAGGGATCTTAATGCTTTTAGATCTAAGTGCTGCTTTCGACCTTGTCGACCATACACTTTTACAACAAGTTCTGGAGAAAACAGCGGGGTGCTCTAAAGCAGCCTTGGCATGGCTAACATCTTTTCTCACAGACCGTGTATCTAGAGTTCACTGGGAGGAGAAGTTTTCAATGCCCTCCCCCATAGGTGCAGGTGTACCGCAGGGAGCCAGCATCTCTCCCCTCCTCTTCAATCTATTCATGAAATATCTCTGTGTACTGTTAGAATCCATCGGCGTCCACTTTACCAACTATGCCGATGATACACAGCTAGTGATAGAGTTGGAAGGAGAGTATCAAATAGATAAGGAAAAGATCACAACCATATACAACTTGATAGACAGATGGATGGAAGACAATTGGATGTGTCTGAACTGTAAAAAAACCAAACTAATGATTTTCGGCTCCAGTCAAGCAAGGGGCAAGCTTGGTAGAGAGTTTGAAGAATTCACGATCAAAGACTCAAGCATCAAGGTGGTCCCCCATGTGAAAACACTCGGGATGATGCTGGAGGCGTCCCTGGGATCTGAATCCCAAACCAATTATCTCCATAAAAATAACGCCTACTATATTAGGCTACTAAAAGCCATACGTCCACTACTTACAGAAGATAATGCGGCCACAATCGCCAGGGCCATTATACTGGCACGCCTTGATTATGGCAACTCATTACTACTGGGAGCTTCTAAAAAGTGCATAAACAAATGCCAGATAATGGAGAATAATGCAGTTCGGATCATAAAAAAGATCGATAAAAGAAGCCACGTGACAGAGGCGAGAAGATCTCTCCATTGGCTCAGAGTAGAAGACAGTGACTCTGGTTCACAGGTGTCTATATGGAGTGGCCCCATCCTATCTCAGAGCCAAATTCATCAGATATATCCCTAGCCGGGCTCTGAGATCTCAAACACAAAGCAAGCTGCAGATACCTCAGGCATCCCGAGCGACTGGTGCAGGGAAATCTTTCCTGACTCATGCTGCTCAAACCTCCCAGCTTCCATGAGGGCAGAGCCAAATCTGCTAACCTTCAGAAAAAATATAAAGACTTAACTTTTTAAATAATGTGCCATCTCCCCGCTGATCTTACACCTACGGCCTATCTTGAATCTGTCTCTCTGCGCCCTGATGCTCGCGGGCTATCGACGCATTACAAATAAACAAATCAAATCAAATCAAGTGTGTACTCGGGTTCGCCAACTTTTATCGCCGGTTCATTCCTGGGTTCTCCCAGATCGTCCACCCAATCACCTCTTTACTCCGGAAAAATTAACAATTAAATTGGTCGGAAGAGGCAGAGAAAGCCTTCCAGGAGCTAAAACAAGCATTTACCACAGCACCAATTCTACGGCATCCTCGACCAGAACTACCATACATGGTTGAAACTGATGCTTCCAACATAGCAATAGGAGCAGTCCTGTCAGAACGAGACCCCGAAACAGGTCAGTTGCATCCTGTGGCATTCTGGTCTCGCATGTTTTCAGCCCCTGAATTGAATTATGCAATCACTGATAAAGAACTGCTAGCAATTAAGGCAGCGTTCGAAGCCTGGAGACATTAGCTTCCTGGATCTAGACGTACAGTCACCGTCGTCACAAATCATCGCAATCTACAATATCTGAAGACCGCTAAAGTGCAATCATCATGCCAACTCCGCTGGGCTCTCTTCTTTGCGGAATACCACTTTGTCATCACCTATAGACCCGGAGTATACAATGGAAAAGTGGACGCCCTGTCTCGCATGAGTGAGGGAGAAGAGGCATTCACTACACCAGACCCCGTGGCCATCATCCCTGAAGGATGAATCTAAGGCATGATTGCCGCAACAACCACTCTAGACAACTTAAAATCTGACCTGCAACACTTGTTGAGTCCACCAGTGCAACAGGAATGGCTAGGGAAGGGACATCGGTATACGATTGTGGACAACCTACCATACTACCAAGGACAATTGTACATCACGGATAACAAATTACAGAATCAAATCATCGCAAACTATTATGATTCATTAGTAGAAGGGCATCTGGGAATAGCCAAACATAAGCTAAAATAAGGAAAAATAACTGGTGGCTAACTTTGCGAAAGGACATTGTCCAGTTCATCGCAACTTGTGCACAACACAAGTCCCAAAAGCAAGGTCCTGCAGGTCTGCTACGTCCTTTATAAGTACCCCCAGCACCTTGGCATATGCTATCAATGGATTTTTATTACAGACCTTCCCTCCTGTAATGGATACAATACCATCTTAGTCGTCATAGATCTGTTTCCAAAATGGCCTACTTTATTCCCCTGAAAGGTCTCCCAATTGCTTTTACTCTGGCTACTGTGTTTTTGGAACAGATCGTCCAGCTACACGGGTTCCCATCAATATTGATATCAGACCGTGGTACTCAGTTTGTCTCTGCATTCTGTAAAAGGTGTTGTAAAATTGCCAAAATCGACCTCCGGTTATCTACAAACCATCACACCCAAACCGACGGCCAGACCGAATGGACTAACCAGACCCTCGAGAAATACATAAGGTGTATGCTGCAACAAACCAAGGACACCTGGAAGGACATACTTTGGTTAGCAGAATACGCATAGAACAACTCCATTCACACCAGGACGGGACAAAGCCCATTCTACATAGTGTACGGTCGACATCCACGGACATCTGTTTTCGGCCCACTCAAATCTTTAGAAATGCCTGCTGTAATGCCCTTACAAAAAACCATCACCCAGGTTTTTAAGGAAGCAGCGGAGCATCTTGCCAGAGCCAAAGAGAAACAGAATCAGTTTGCGGATCGACACCGAAGGGAAGCTCCCAACTACCAAGTCGGAGACAAGGTTTAGTTAGCATCCAAAAACATCACCCTGAAAGGACCACAGTCGTTCCGTCCCAGATATCTGGGACCCTACACTATCAAGGCTGTGATCAACCCTGCGGCCATGAAATAAGAATTACTGGCCCACATGCGGATCCACCCAGTGTTTCATGTCTCCCTCCTAAAACCATTGAGACCAGGTACGCGGATCGATACTCCACCGGATCCTGAAATAGTTGAAGGAGAACCAGAATACGAAGTTAAAAGGATCCTAGACTCTAAGATGGTCCGGTCCAAGTTATACTACCTTATAGACTGGAAAGGTTATGCACCCCAAGATCGGACCTGGGAACCCAGTGAGCATGTCCATGCTCCACAATTAATCAGGCAGTTCCACCGCAATAACCCACCTCAACCAGGGCCAGGGGGGAAACCACCCATAAGAGGGGCCTTGAGGGGGAGTCCTGTCATGGCCACAGACCCCAGAACACAAAACCCACACCATCAAGTGATGGGGGCAATGGGTGTCACACTCCAAAGTCTGTGGCGTAAGTGGATTCAATGGTGCTTAAGAGGCCATTGAATCGCCCCGCCACGTTTTTTCTCACACTGCTATGCAGCGTTCTAGTCTTGGCGGCCTCCGCCACCAATCGCCTTTTTCTTCGCTTCCACCCGGAAGCCAGCGTGTTGCAACCCTTTGCGCTAGGCTTCCGAGTGAAACGCTCCTCAGTTTTTTCTCCGTTCTGTTTCCCTCCGTGCTTTCTCTTCTAGTTCTTGTTACCCCTAGCCCTGCCAGCCATTATTCCTCGCTTCCCTCTGTTTTCCTTTCTCACTCGCTCTTCTCCCCTCAGCTTGCTAGCTTCCTGCTCTTTTCCTGGGCTACGTTCCTGTTCCGTGGCTTCCCCCCTGTGCTTACCTTGTCGCAAGGCTCTTCTCCAGGCGGCATCTCCAGGCTCCCCTCCAGGCGGCATCTCCAGGCTCTCCTCCAGGCTGCATCTTCAGGCTCTCCTCCAGGCTGCATTTCCAAGGCACCCACGTACTTCACTCAGAGGGGGTTTTCTATGCCGGAAGGCTTTTTGCCCCGATAGTTTGTTCCGGTAGAGGGGCCCCCCTTGACCTCTTTGATTTAGGTCAGGGTGGCTTCCTACCGAGGCAGACCCTATCCGCCTCAGAAGAAAAAGGCCTTGTGGAAGAAAATACTCCAGCTACCCACGGACACTGAGATACCAGGTGAGGAGGGGGCGGAGGGGCTGGATCAGGAAGGAGGGTCGAATCCAACTAGCGCTGACAGTTTGCAACGCCAAGAAAGGATCATGGCTTCCCCTGAACAATTTCAGGAGCTGGTTACGGCGATTCAAGGGATGAGTGTTGAATTGCAGAACATTAAGGGGGAAAATGCAGCTCTGAGGCAGCTGGTATCTGCACGGGAATCCAGGGAGTTGGATCTTCCACCCTTGTCTTCTGGAAAATTTGACGGAACACCAAAACGACTCAAGGAGTTTTTGGAATCTTGTGCCATTTATTTTGCCTTTCGCCCCCACTCTTTCGCCAGTGGTCATTCCAAGGTGGGATTTATGATTTCTAATATGACAGGTAATGCCCTGGCTTGGGCATCCCCACTGGTAACTGAGAATAATCCAGTGGTGCAAGACCACAGAGCCTTCCTGACCTTATTAAGGCAGACCTTTGAACAAGAGGAAATTACCCATGTAGCCGCCGAAGAACTGCTCGACGTTCAACAAGGGAACAATAACTTACGCACATATATCTCATTGTTCAAACGCCTGGCTGCTGATGCAGGATGGCCAGAACATGTCCAGTACCCACTCTTTCGCCGAGGACTAAAGGAAGAGCTGAAGGATGAATTGGCTCGCATAGCTCGACCCACTACCCTTTCAGACCTGATATCCATCACAATCCAGATAGAGTATCGCCTGAGCAAGCGACGGTTTGAAAGGAGGAAACATCGCAATCCAGTCCTTCCAGCCCCTTCTACTCCTCCTGTTTTATCACAGCCACCGGGCCGGAGCAAGGAAGAACCCATGCAGATCGGATCCGCCCGAGCTCCCTTGACTCCAGAAGAGCGAAAGAGACGTCGAGATGCAGGCCTATGCATGTATTGTGGATTGAATTCTCATCTCCTCCGTAACTGTCCGGAAGTCCTTCCTCGGAGGTCGGGAAACAACAAACCTTGGAACTAGAAGGGACAGGTTTCTGAGGTTGTAGCTCTAGTCCCTATGTTACTCTGACAGTAGCACCCCCTCCCAATACCTTGGATTCTTGCCTCATGGTGGTATCCATTCAGCTGCAAACTCCGCTAAGACAACTCTCCACTTTGGCCCTAATCGATTGTGGAGCTGCGGGGGTCTTCATGGATACCGAATGGGCAGGACACCAGGGACTTACCTTGGTACCACGAAAGGAAGCTCAGAAGGTAGAGGGCATGGATGGATCCCCATTATCATCCAGACCCATAACTCACACCACTGAAGAAATGACGATCATTATACAGCAGCACTCGGAACTCTTAATGTTCGACCTCATTCGAGCCGCCCATTTCCCTCTGATTCTGGGTATCCCTTGGTTGAGGAAACATAATCCACACATTGACTGGGCCAGGAATTTGATGACGTTTGATTCGGAGTTTTGCAAGGAGCACTGTTTACCTCTTCAATCTCCCGAACGGATCCAGATAATTCCATCAGGAGTAGCAACTTCAAGCGAGATTTGTTGTGTTCCATCTGAACTGTCTGAATTCCAAGAGGTCTTTAGAGAGAGGGCTGTCCTTGAGTTGCCCCCGCATAGACCTGAAGATTGCGCCATCGACCTGGTACCAGATGCTTTGGTACCGTTTGGGAGGATGTTTCCTTTATCCCTCATTGAAAAGAAGGCTTTACGGTCATATCTGGACTCCCATCTAGCTAATGGCTTGATAGAACCGTCAAAATCCCCAGCTGGCGCATCACTGTTCTTCATTTCTAAGCGTGATTCGTCAGAATTAAGGCCTTGTGTTGATTATCGTGGCCTCAATAAGGTCACGGTTCGGGACCGTTATCCCATGCCTCTCATTAATGACATCCTAGAAGCAGTACAAGGCTCCACTATTTTTTCGAAGTTGGATTTACGAAGTGCTTATCACCTCCTCCGAATCCGCAAGGGGGATGAATGGAAGACGGCCTTTCGGACGCCTTTTGGGCTTTACGAAAATAGGGTGATGCCCTTTGGACTCGTTAACGCACCAGCCATATTCCAACGCTTCATGGATCGCCTTTTCTCTGATGTCTTGTTCATCAATACCATAGTCTACTTGGATGACATTTTGGTATTTTCTCGCTCCCCACAAGAACATCTTCTACATCTCAGAACAGTATTACAACGTCTTCAGTCAAATTGTCTGTTGGTGAAGCCAGAAAAATGTGTCTTCATGGCTGATTCAGTTCCATATTTGGGATATATCCTTTCCAAAGAAGGAGTAACGATGGAACCAAGGAAGGTCGCCGCCATTTTAGAGTGGCCTATTCCCACTACCCTGAAGGAAGTTCAACGCTTTTTAGGCTTAGCCAACTTCTGTCGAAAATGTATTGACCATTTCTCGCAAGCTGTGTTGCCCATCACCGCTCTGCTCAAAAGAGAGGCTAAACCTTTTTTTTGGACTGAACAGGCTAACACCGCTTTTGTCCAGTTGAAGATGTTGTTTTGCTCTGCACCTATTTTGTGCCAGCTGGATCAGGGCAAGCCATTTGTGCTTGAGGCAGACGCCTCTACCGAGGCATTGGGGGCTGTGTTGCTTCAGGAATGTAGGGGTGGGGAACACCCTATAGACTATCTGTCTAAGACTCTATCCGCTAGTCAAAGGAATTATTCCATGATTGAAAAGGAGTTGCTCGCCCTCAAGTCGGCCTGCGAGGAATGGAGACACCTATTACAAGGGAGCGTATATCCATTTGTTCTGCGCACTGATCACAAAAACCTGAAAATCCTTCGAGGGATGGAATGCGTAAACTCCAGGCAAGCACGCTGGGCTCATTTTTTCAGCCAATATGACTTCACCATTACATACATACCGGGTACACAGAATGGTCTCGCTGATGCTCTATCCCGAAGAGATACCCCTGCTACACATGTTACCCCTCCTTCTGAGTATTTTTTTTCATGCAATAGGATTGTAGGTGCCGTCTCAACCTTCCTTCAGGACATAAGGACTGCCTCTACACCAGATCTAGAGGAGACTATCCCTCAGAGGGATTTACGGGGTGTGCAATGGGCAGAAGGCTTGCTGCTAGTAAACCAAAGACTCTTTGTACCCACTAGAGCCTTACAGTTCAAGATACTGGAATGGTGTCATGACCATGCCACAGCGGGTCACCGAGGTCAAAGAGGCACGTTGGAACTGATCACTCGTTCCTTTTATTGGCCTACGCTATACAAAGATGTTAAGAAATACTGCAAGGCCTGTTCCGTCTGTGCTCAAAGTAAGACTCCCACTTGTAAACCCTTGGGGCTGTTGGAGCAACCGGAGATTCCTTCTAGACCTTGGTCCGATATTTCTATGGATTTTATTGTGGATCTACCGGCTTCTCAAGGCTCTACCTGCCTCCTGTTTACTGTGGATTCCTTCACCAAATTGGCACACTTCTCTCCGCTAGCAGGTGTCCCATCCGCTTCCAAGATGGCTGAGGTATTCCTCAATGACATTTTTCGTTTACATGGATTACCCGATAAAATCATCTCTGATCGAGGAAGTCAATTTACATCACGGTTCTGGGGAGCCCTGTGTAAACGTCTTGGCATTGATAGAGCATTATCTTCAGGGTTTCATCCCCAGACTAATGGCCAGACAGAGCGTCTTAACGCCACTCTGGAGCAGTACCTCCGATGCTACATAAACCACCACCAAGACAATTGGGTGTCTCTTATTTCTACCGCAGAGTTCGCTTATAATAACACTGTTCACTCTGCTACCAAACGTAGCCCTTTTTTTTTTTACTTATGGGATTCACCCACGCGGTGTACTACCCTTTCTCCATTCCCCCTCTAATGTGCCTACCATCGAGTCCACATTAAGCGATCTTGGTACTGCACATAGAACAGCTCAACTTAGTTTGTCTGCAGCTAAAACAAGGTACAAGGCCCAGGCCGATACCCATCGCCTACCTTGCCCCCAGTGGAAGAAGGGTGATAGGGTTTGGCTGTCCACCAAGTTCCTTCCCCGTTGCTTACGCCCAACTAAATTGTCCTTTCGCTACGTGGGGCCTTTTAAGATCACCCATGAGATAAATCCAGTAGCATTTAGACTCGAGCTTCCCAAGAAGATGAGCCGCATACACCCGGTCTTCCATGCTTCTTTACTACGCTCCGTAGATCCAAGTATTACTAGTAATAAGAAACCCATCTTACCTGCCTGTTCCGAACCCAGTTCTGCAGAATATGATGTTTCGCACATCCGAGATTCGAGGTATAGAAGAGGACATCTTGAATACTTGGTGTCCTGGAAGGGTTATCACCATTCGGAGGACTCCTGGGAACCTGAGTCCTATGTACACGCCCCGGTCCTCACTAGGAGGTTCCACCGTACCCATTCGGGTGAGCCGGGAGGTGTGAGGCATAGAAGGGGGCATACTGTCACACTCCAAAGTCCGTGGCGTAAGTGGGTTCAATGGCACTTAAGCAGCCATTGAATCGCCCCGTCACGTTTTTTCTCACACTGCTATGCAGTGTTCTAGTCTTGGCGGCCTCTGCCACCAATCACCTTTTTCTTCGCTTCCACCCGGAAGCCAGCGCGTTGCAACCCTTTGCGCTAGGCTTCCGGGTGAAACGCTCCTCAGTTTTTTCTCCGTTCTGTTTCCCTCTGTGCTATCTCTTCTAGTTCTTGTTACCCCTGGCCCTGCCGGCCATTATTCCTCGCTTCCCTCTTTCTGTTTTCCTTTCTCGCTCGCTCTTCTCCCCTCAGCTTGCTAGCTTCCTGCTCTTTTCCTGGGCTACGTTCCTGTTCCGTGGCTTCCCCCCTGTGCTTACCTCGTCGCAAGGCTCTTCTCCAGGCGGCATCTCCAGGCTCCCCTTCAGGCGGCATCTCCAGGCTCTCCTCCAGGCTGCATCTTCAGGCTCTCCTCCAGGCTGCATTTCCAAGGCACCCACGTTCTTCACTCAGAGGGGGTTTTTTATGCCGGAAGGCTTTTTCCCCCGATAGTTTGTTCCGGTAGAGGGGCCCCTCTTGACCTCTTTGATTTAGGTCAGAGTGGCTTCCTACCGAGGCAGACCCTATCTGCCTCAGAAGAAAAAGGCATTGTGGAAGAAAAGACTCCGACTACCCACGGACACTGAGATAAAATGGAGGGGGCGGAGGGGCTGGATCAGGAAGGAGGGTCGAATCCAACTAGCGCTGACAATGGGTCACTTGACTCACTTATGTCCCTTTCGGACCCATAAACACAGGGGACCTGGCTGAACTCAGGCACCAGGCTCATATAGAGATATGATCAGGAACACTTTATTTCAGTGCAGGAGTGCTTTTACTTTTTTTCAGTGCAGGAGTGCTTTTATTTTACAAGAACTTTCCAGGAGCGGAAAGCCTTTATTCCAGAGAAAATCCTCATGTGCTGGCTCATCGGGTGTGGCTACCTAGGCCTGGTCTTCATGTGCTGACTCATCGGGTGTGGCAGGCAGGCTGAACCTGGTGGGCGTGGCTTCAGAAGATCAGCTATATAAGCTGCTCCATCCTTAAGGCCGGTGCTTTGCGTTACTGTGCACTCGCATGCAACGTGACGCTCACCGCCGCTTGGACCAGTTTACTTACCTTTGAAAGAAGGTGTTCGCCTGCATACTCACCTCCAGGAAACTGGTGCTTCATCGCTTCATCTGCAGACTCATCTCCTGACATCCGATGATCTTGATCCCAACGCCACAGCACTGCACTCTGCCCGCGAACACGGACACTGTGAAGAAGAAGAAAGACAAGGTTAGAACATCCGTCCTGGGGCTGCGCCGCATTGGAACCCTGTGCGCCCCTTGGTTAACAACTTACCAGCTACTGTACCACTGCAGCTTCGTTCCTCATTCCCTCCAGCTGCCACCTTGAGCGCTGCAGCTTCAGCTGGGCTGGCAACATCACCTGCAAGGGAAGAAAGCAAAAGAGCAAACATCAAAAGTGGAATGGACAGCAATACAAGACAACAAACTTTACAATACAACAAAAACAGATGAGGAAAGACAAAGGCAAACAGGAACACTTAACTGAAGTATAGTGGCTTAGTCGCACTAGGACTGGACTACCACATGCGAGGGACCAGTAAAGGAACTCGGTCCAGATCATACAAGTGCCCATGCCAGAAGCAGCAGGACTGAGTGCTCGCCAAAACTTATCAACAGGTGAGCTTTCCAGGGACAGCGCATGCCACGGGTACCATGGTTTGGGAGAATGGGTCTGGAAGGGGATCAGGCACACAAGCTGGCATACTCACACCCACTATTCTCTATGCAGGAGCAGACCCGAGCAGCATCACCTATTACCACCAGTCACCACATAAGCGCAGAGGGCGAAGTAGGACACAAGCGACCTCCCCCCTGGGAGGGCAGCAACCATGCTCCAACGCCTCTGCAGAGACCAGGTGAGAGTAACGAGCACAGAAAAAGCCACCTGCGAGGTCATCCTTGACAGTTTTATGCACCACGCAAAGGAGCAAGTTGACCAGAAGGTCCTTCTGACCTCAGGGCATTAAGGAAAAAAAAAAGAAACCGAAAAAGGAAATGGCTGAAAGAACCATCCTCCATAAACAAAGACAGCTGGAAATAATCTGAAAAAGCTGATAGGGAAAGTATTTGTCATCCAAAGAAAAATGTCTATATCAATCAAATTAAGTCCGCCGACAACACCACTGGCAAATTATTTAAAATCTTGAAATGCATAGAAAAGCCTAACACCACTATCCCCACCTTCACTCCATCTCAGGAAGATTGCGACAAAGTCCAGACTGCCTTCTCTGATAAAAATCAAAAAGGGCCGGGACCAGATATCAAGAGCTCAAACGCCAAGGCCATTTTTTAACAACCACCCACAAGGGTCACATCTCTCGCTGAACCCTTTAGGTTCCAAAAATCTTTGTTAGAAGACATACAGAAAGTCTTAGCCACTATGAAGCCCACAGCATGTGCAGAAAACATCCTGCCGCCCAAAATAATACTAGAGAATGCAGATTTATTTGCACCACTACTCATTAGAATTGTCAACGCACCATTTCGGGACATGGTAGTGCCTATGAGTATAAAGACAGCCACAGTCACCCCTCTATTGAAGAAGCCCAACTTCGATCATCGAGATCCTACCAACCTAAGACCCTTCACCAATTGCAATTTTATCTTGAAGGTCCTGGACAAGGTCGCCACCACCCAATTGCAAGCCTATGTTGAGACTAACAACATATTACACCACCAACATTCCGGCTTCCGTGCTGCACACAGCACGGAAACTGTTATGTTGGACCTCCAGACCCACATGCTAAATATCGTAGACAAAGGGAAGACTGGACTACTTATACTTCTTGACCTGAGTGTCGCTTTCGACCTCCTCGATCATGGCCTTATCCAATGCATGCTGGAAAAAGTCACAAATTGGTCAGAGAATGCTATTGGATGGCTCATATCCTTTCTCGCCAATAGGAAATCCAAAGTTCATTGGTGTGATAAATTATCCTACGTAATTGACATTCTTTGCAGAGTCTGATAGGGAGCCAGCATGTTGTCCCTAATGTTTAACCTTTACCTAAGACTACTCTGTGAAGTCCTGGACAACATCAAGGTCTTCTTTGCCAATTATGCCAACAATACTCAGCTGTTATTGGAACTGAGTGGAAACTACTCAGAGGACAGCGACTCGGTTAGATCCGTGTACATCCACATCGAATCATGGTTGGACCACAACCGGCTATGCCTTAACAGCAAGAAAACGGAGCAAATGATCTTCGGCTCCCATCAAGCGCGAGCCAAATTAACCCCTCAATACAAGTCGTTCCATGTTTAGGAACTCCAATAGAGGTTTTAGGAAAGGTTAAGACGCTGGGTATGATCCTGGAGGCATCTATGAGTGCTGATTCTCAAGCTGCGTATGTGACTAAAAACTGCTTGAATCATCTTAGGCTATTAAAAGCGATAAAATCCTACGAAAGTGAAGAGAACTGCACGACAATAGCCAGAGCAATTATACTATCGCGGTTGGACTATGGAAACTCACTAATGCTTGTTGCAAATAAACAGTGCACCACAAAACTGCAGCACACACAAAATAATACCATCAGGATCATCAAGCAGAAATCCAAGTGTGATCACATTAGTAATGCCAGAAGTTCAAGGCCATGACGCCGGTCCATAAATGCCTTTACGGGAAAGCACCGGCATATCTAAAATCAAAAAATGTCCAGATATGTTCCAGGCCACTCATTACGATCTGAAAACAGCGGCCAAATCACAGGAGCCACTGACAAGAGATCCAACGGAATGGGTAAGGCCTTCCCCATATCGGCAGCTGTCAAATGGAATAGTGTGCCATTAGATCTAAGACTAGAAACCAACCTTCTGAGCTTCAAGGAAAATTCTGAAAACCTTCCTCTTTAAATAACTCCCAGAAACTACTTCATTCACAGTTCCCAGACATTTTGTTCTTTTTCTACACTGTCCCATCTCCACATTAGTGTATTTGGGTCTGTTGTGTCTTCATGTAGCGCCCTGATGCCTGCGGGCGACTGGCGCGATATAAATAAATACATTTAAAAAAGAAATCCTGGACAATAAAATGTTCCATTAATCTGAGCTTGGGTTTGTACTTGTCCTAAATGCCCCCCTGTTAGATGTGAATAAGCAATTTCAAGTACAATTGTTTTGTGACTTTGAGGTATTACTAATTAGGTTTTAGCCAGACCATCCCCTGAGATTTCTCCTCTATATAACAATCCCTGTTACAGGAGAAAAGAAAGGACCTCACTTTTCCCTACTCTATGCTTCCGGTATTGCCTGCAGAAAGGCTTCAGATAGTAAGGGATTGTTTCTTTATGCAAAGGCTAAATCAGGCAGAACCTTTGGTTCTTCTTCACTAATAGGTGGTAAAGTTGGTTGGGGTTCTTCATCAGCCTCTCCAAAGCCCAATTTAACTCTTTCTGTGGCCTTCTTCTTTTAACAGGGGGAACAAAGCTCTTTCAAGTGTCCCTCGAGCTATCTTACCCCCGGGTTGGCTTTAAAATGTTGTCTCACCTATGGTTCGGTAAGAGAATCTTTAGATCTCCCCTGAAATGGGAATCAATGACTCTCTTACACCGTGGCGACACTGGTCTCTTTGTCAGCGCCGCCGTGTGTACGGAGCGATACGATCCAATACGTCAAAGATGGCCGCGGATGTCCGTGCCGTTGTTACAGACAACGCTATAGACATTGCACGCTCCCCAGAGACACGGATGGCTGTTCACGTGATCACTAATAGTGAAGGAAGTACTGCTACCCGCCGCGTCGCTACTGCTGATTTCGGCGCTCCGTAAGTTCGCTGCTAGGAAATTCCTTGCTTACCTTGTGAATTTCTTGCTCTCCCTAACTGCTACCTATTGACTCTCTTCCATTTAGACTCTCCTCTCCTTTCTCATCTCGGCCCCATTCCGGGTCTGGTTTTTCACCGGCAAATTATAGCTCCCAACATCCATTCAGGCTGTCTTCACTTTCTGCTTTCCCATCCAAAGTAAGTTAGCGTGTTTTCCCAAACACCCGTTCCCCGCGTTACTTGTCCCCATTGGCTGAATTTTAACCTCTTTTTCTATAAGGGAGGGCTTATGTTACTGTTCTCGGACTACAATATTGGAAACTGGTATCCCCGGTCACCTTACTGTTCTTTGTAACCTCAGCATAATCCTGCAGTAAGTTCCAGCCTGTTACCTCTCCTGAGTCTTTCAGCCTGTCCTTCACTATTGAATACTAATCTGTCTGTTCTGCTCCTTTAGAGAGTTCATCTCCACTACGAGTTGTCAGCTACACCGAAGACCTCTACTACCTCAAGACCTCTTCACCTGTGAGCGACATCGTCCAGGGTTTTCTTCCCAAGAGGGTTTCCCTGAGGGTTTTGCTCCTTCCCACACTGGTTCTGTATTGTTCCCGGTGTGGGGGGAGTAGAGCTGTCTGGGGGTACTTTCATTTCAGCATTTGTATCCTCCAAGGGAAGTTGCTGTTAAATCAGGTTAGTGATAATTTCAAGACTGAATGTTGTCAAAGAAGTTACCATCTAACAGACTCCGGCTGGTACATCAAATCCAAACCTCCATGCCAGTCCTGACTTGGGAGCTAATCTGATGCAGCATCCAGGGGGAGGTATTAGGATCAAATCAGTAGGTATCAATCCCCTTTCTCCCAGAAGGATGGACACTTCCCTACGTCTGCATATGTCGAACCCAAAGGAGACTTTTGTAGCTACTGTTGGGTATGAGGCTATGTTACTCAATTTTTGAAACTTCAGGTTTCCCCAACTTGTTTCATTTCAGCCGCATCCCACTCTGATACCATATATGAGGCAGGCATGGTATTGCAAGTTAGACACAGAAACAAAGACACAAGTTTCAACACCTTTATTAAGCTTTTGAATGGGGTTGGAAACTTCTTAGCTGGCTCTAACTGGGAATAGTCTCGGCCATTAAATAAAAGTAATTAGTCAGAGTCAGTCTAGTCAAAATAAAGAAATGTCTATATCTGAAACCTATGCTTGCCCTCATGTTTTTACAATAATTAAGTGGTGAGAAATAAGTAAAAATAAAAGAGTGTATCAAAAAGAAAGTCAGGGTGGCAATGGAGTTGGCTAACTCTCCCTTCACCATGCTTGAATAATAAGAGTTTGTTAGGAGCTTGGGTAGCTAGTTCACACAGTTCAATGAGGCACAGTTCACTCAGGCTTCCCTCGCCTGATTTGGTATCTATTTCCAAAACACAGTTTTCCCAGGCTTCGCTCACCTGGTTCATCATCAACTCACAAATGTTTCACTATGGGGGTTCCCTTCCCCAACAGTCAATTTTTATTTCACACTGGGGTTCTCTTCCTCCAACAGTTCAACAATCCTTCAATGTTTTACGTGACGGAGACCTTCGCAAACGCACAGTATTTGCTAGCCCTGTGCGGGATCACTCTGTCAGTGAGGCTTTCACACAATCATGCCCTTGGCACTTCTTTACTTCATAGTACAGTAACAGAGACTTTCGCAAACACACAGTATCTCTGTCGGCCCTGTGTGGGACCACTCTGTTAACAAGGGTGTCTACACAGTTTGTGCTTCTCGCATTATACTTCATTTGGTTGTGGCCCCTGGCACTGTCTTTCACAATCTTCACTTGATCGTGCCCCCGGCACTGTCTTTCACAATTCTCACATGGTCGTGCCCTAGACTACCTTTCATAATTCTCACTCATGGGTCCCAGACCCTCTTCTCAATCCTCATTACGGGTCCCAGGCCCTCTTCAATGATTCCTTAAACATAACAGTTCTTATTTCACTTTTGCTTGTGCTTTGAGCCCTCTGTAATTCACAATCTCAAAAAGTCTCTCTTTACTCGTGTAAACGTTTACACAGCCTCGCCATCACTTTTTATTACACTCTTTCAACAATGGAAAATTGAAACGTTCATCTTCATCGCGTCTCTCGCCATATGCGTGCCCTCGTTTTGAAACATTGTATTTTACTCACACCTTTCACAAACCGGGCTTTCTTCTGCTTTGAACTCACCAGCTCTGTTTCTCTTTATCGCTTGCTGCGCGATGTGGCCAGGGTCTCCTCCACTGCCCCTCCGACACTCCCATGCCTTCTAGCACGCCCACAGGAACGAGCACTTATGCCAGGATTTCTCTTTGATTTTCTTTCCTCAAGTGACCCACTTCTGGCTCCTTGGAGACACGGCTCCCTCGCCACGCTTTGTGCAGCCTTTCCACCTCCCAGGCCCTCAGCATCTGAGTGCTTTGTTCTCCACAGACAGATTTTGTGGTACCTAGGCGACACAGTTCTCATGCCTACCCGACCTCCAACTCGTGTTCCTTCTCGGGCTCCAGCTTGCTCACTGTGTGATTCTATGCTCCACCTCTTATACTCTGGGTAGTCGTCAGTGTGTTTCAGGTGTGCGTGATTATGACTGAGTGCCTGACCCTGCCTGGCCTCATTACTGGGACAGGACCATTGGATATCACTAGTGGTAATCTTCCTAATCTGTCTTCCTCGTCTCAGTAGTTGGGCTGACACAAAAAGCAGGGGAATTATGGCAGTTGTAGTATCCCATAAATGTAGAGGGAATATGGGGCAAACAGTTGTCAGGAAATGGGGTATACCATGTCTCGCCCTCCAGTGTTTCTTCCCCACTCCCCAAGTACCCCCTACCCAGGTGATCCTCCCTCACTAGTCCACCACCAGGGTCGGGATCCAATAGTGATGGCCCTTCCCTGGCCACCTGACTAAGGGATCCCCAGGAATTGAGTAGTGAAACAACCTCAGGTTTTTCACACAGCAGTTAAACTTCTTTCTTTTTTAAATTGCAGAAAACAGCAGATAAAGTTGACGGCGCTGAGAGTCGGCGGACTTCATTCAATACCATCAATCTTTACTGCATGTGCTGTTAAAAAATGTTTGAAAGTCCAGCAAACCAAAGCAGTAATAAGTGTAAGAAATGTGTCTGCCTAAAATGATTTGAAAGTTCTGATGAAGATGAAGAGGAAACTATGACCCTTTTGGAGACCTTCATTGTTCAGGCTTTTGCAGCCTTTGCAGTGAAAACATGCTTGAAGTGTGATTATTACTATTGCTGTTATGGGCATACACGAGATGACCTGCAACAGGATGCTCATGAATGCCTTCAACCGCATTATCACTCTAGACTGGAGCAATACGGTGGATATGTTTTATGTTGAATTCGTATAAAGTTTTGCAGATGCTTAAAGCCGTCCATAAAGACATGGTCATGCGCGTACATGATAGTGTGGAGAATGTTTTATCAAAAACATTCCTGGAAATACATGATTGTCACAATCCAAAAGAAAAAATGTAATCATTACAGGTGGCCTTCCCTGTGGTTTTTAGAAACCAGGTAGCCCGATTTAATGCAAAAAGATTTTTGTGATCTTTACATTTTAAGGAAAAGAAATAAGGAGTGCCTGATACGCCAGAAGCTGTATTAAAGAGAAAAAGAATACAATGAACTTGCCCATTATATGTGTACATTTGTATTTAGGATATAACTTCTGAAGATCAAGCAATGCGTGTGGAACGTAAACTGAAACCGGGACGTGTATGTGTGGAAAAACGTATACGCTATACTAAAAGAGAGAATATCTGAAAGCTCCTCAAATACCTTGAAATATCTACAGGTACCTACACCCCCACGCAATCGTCCTTGTAAAAGTGTTATTTGTATAGGTAACCTATGTATCAACACCTGGCTGCCGGAATTGGATGAATACTGGTATTTGTACAAATACGATGTGGGCTCTCTATACATACACCATAGAGCGGTATTGCAGCACCTCCTGGATGAACTGTATGAACATTACTTCAGCATTAAAGGATACTTCTTAAAGGACTGGGAGTTGTATGAACTTTTAAATGTTTCAACTCTTGTATGCATGCAGAGTTATATGCAGGGAGAATGGGTGGATCTGTTTAACGCCATTTATAATGCTTCAGAAAAAAATATCAGAATTGTTAACAATGTGTCAGACCCTATCTGTACAATAACCTTAATAAAAATAAAATGTCTTTCACCAGCCACACCTCTGTTTATTGTTTTGAGTGTTTCATTGAATAACAACTCTCATTTAAGAATGCATAAAAGTTATTATGGTAAAAGTGGAATTGGTAGTTATGGTGGTGTTGATGCTCTTTAGAAACTGCAACTTGACAAACAGCCCATCAAAAGTGGAGGTGTTAAGGAATGTTTATCAGATCTAGAGGCATATACCTTCACAAAAATGCTAGAAAATGTTTTAAAAGAAGAATGACCATTGTATCTGACCATGACAGACAATGGCAGGTGGATTTAGGGGATATGAGTCCTTTTGAAAAGCAGAACGATAGTGAACGTTACATCTTGACAGTGATAGATATTTTATGAAAATACGCTTTTGCCAAGGTCTTGAGGGATAAGACTGGTTCAAGAGTGACAGCCACTTTCAAGCATGTCTTCAGTAAGGGACAGGTGCCTGCAAAATACCAAACTGATGCCGGCAATGAGTTTTTGATTTGGCCCTTCCAAAATCTTCTAAAGCAACAGAGCGTGCATCATTTTATAATGCACAATGACGTTAAGGCGGCTATTGTTCAGCGCTTTCATAGAACCTTGAATCTAAACTCTGGAGATCTTTCACACCTAACAATACACAAACCATAATGTGGACATATTACAGTCTTTTATAGATGTGTATAACGAAAGCTATCACCAGTCTATTAAAATGACTCCAAAGTCTGTAACGCCTGAAAATTCATTAACAGTGTGGAGAAACTTGTATGCAAAAAGGTTATAAGAAAAGGTCAAGAAAACACCCTTGTGAGTAGGGGACCATGTTAGAGTATCCAAGTCAAAAGGTGTCTTTACAAAGGGGTATCACCAATCATTTACCAATGACATTTTTATAGTAACTGAAGTTTCTGTGAAAGAGGGGATATATATACATATACCAACTGGTTGATTATGCTGGGGAAGTTGTAAGCGGCAATTTCTATACCGAAGAATTACAGACGGTTACAAATGATCCAAAACTTCTTTATATGTTAATGTTAAAGGTATTTGTACCACGCACCGCCACCAACGGAGTTGGTCCCCAGGCGCTCTTTATATGGCCGAGAACATTATTCACAGTAAAGGTATGGGGTCTGTAAGAAACCAGAAGGTCTCTCTCCCGCTAGTCCCCCTGGATCTCTCAGGTGGTCAGGGCACGGTCATTGCCTTTGGATGCAGACCCTGTGGATGGACCAATGTGGGAGGATCACCTGGGTGAGGGGTCTTCGGGGAGTGGGACACCAGATAGCGAGACACGGTATTCCCATTCCTTTAGTTCCTTTACCCCATCCTACCAGGTAGGATACGTAGGAACTCTATCCCCAATTTCCCTTTATGAACACCTTCACAAGGACAGCCTGCTCTGGGAGTAAACAGACTCTCACACCTGAGCAGTGTACCTGACATGTCCCAATACAATGGTAAGGCAAGAACAGACAATTGCAGACAATCACATACACCTGACTTCCATTACATTTGCTCACACAGATAAAAGGCGGAGCACGAGAGCACAATTTGAGCGAGGCAAAACACACAAAGGAACAGCAGTTTCGAGTTGGCAGCTGAATGAGGGGGTGAGGACAACCAACCAAGAAGTGTTCGCAAGTAGGGGAATACCCTTGACCTTTTCGGCAAACAACCATTACTTCCAGAAAACCTTTGAGTCAGAAAGTGTAAGGCCAGGAAGCCTGCATAAAGAATCCTTCATTGTGTTTCAAAGAGGCTCTCCCCGTGGCTGACCAAGGCGGGGAGGAGCAGCAGCAGCCGTGGTATTGTCCTTGGCTCCAAGAACAAAGGAGCGCCAGAGAGATCAACACAGCTGGTGAGTTTGGGAGACTGATGCAAGACCGGTCGGTGCTGAATTCAAGGCTGCAATTAACAGGAATTAACATTGTTAAACGCGTGTGATGAAAGACACGATTAAAGCTGAACTGTTGATGAATATTTGAACTTGAGAAGAAAAGATAAAATACCATTGACACAGTGGTCTGGCACTGTGAATGTGCTCGATCAAAGGTCTCTGTAAGGTTTCCCACCGAGAAGTGGCAGAAACGAAAGTAGAAGATTAAGCAAAACCTGTCACACATTCGAAAGTCTTCGATTTTGATATCAAGAGGAAAACATAGAAAGTGAGATTACCTCGTCGGAGCACGAACGAGGGAGATCCGTGGTCCGAGCGCAAAGGAGAGAGACCAAGTGTAAACATTGTGGTAAAAAGGGGTCCAAGCCTGAAGGAGAGAGATCCCTGATGAACATTGCAAGTGAGAACATGTGCATATGAGAATCCTGATAAGAAAGGAACTTTGATGCTTGTTTGTTACAACAGGCCCTCTGAAGTAAGAGACTGTTATTGGAAATCTATGCTTTGAACTGTGTCCTCCTGCCAAAGAAGCCAGAGTGTGCACAAAGCTCGAACATGGTGAGGGGAAGCCAACTGCTCATTTATCCTGACATATTATTTCTCGAACACTTTTCCTTTTTGCATAAACTATTGTCCAACACCATTTTGCATTTAGAAGTAAGGATTGGCAATAGGTTTATTAGTAAAGCTCCTTTTATTTTGACAAAATCAACTATGACTGTGTTTTTATTATTTGATGGTCGTAGCTTTCTCCCATGCTTAGATTTAGGTTTAGATAGGCGTTTAACCAACCCATTGAAGTTCAATAAACACCCTTGACCTGAGATCACTTTTGTTTGTCTTCACTGTTTGATTCAATGCCTTCTTTACAGGTCTAAGAAACAAAAACCTGTGAAATCGATGGGTTGGCCTTAGAAATGTAACAGTTGGGTCAGCTCTGCATCTCTACATGACCTAGGAGCTCCCTGAGATGATGAAAAACACAGCATTTTACATCACTTTACCCAGTAATGCTTCTTTAGATACATTCCCCAAGATATCGAGCTATTGTGTTAAACTGGCTCAACCAGTTGATTTACAAGACTTGTGGGAAGCAGGGCTGATGGAGACTCAATACCCCCATACCTGGGACACCGTAGATAGAAGTGAGGCAAATTTTACCATCAAGCGTGAAGGACCTGTTGAACTATTACACATGGGTTTTCCTCACGCTTTTTACCCCAGCATACAAGCGTTGCTAGATGCTATCAACAAGTTGCTTGCAAACATTGATAGCTAATCTGATATACAGCTGATTCTGGATAATACTCAGAGAAAAGTATTTCTAGATCGACCGATCTTACCACATAGTTTATATGTACTGGGAAACTCTAGGTTGTTTGGAACTGTTCAAAATGTGATAAGTAATAAAGCTTTGGACAGAACAAGCGTTGATATTAATGGTGATTTTTACAGACTCATGATCTACAGTGATATAGTAGAATATGAAAGGGTTGGTGACTCATATGCCCCCCTAATGAGAACAGACCAAGTAAGGGTGAAAATAATGGTATTGATAATATACAATACATTAAGCTTGATTATATCCCCATTTCTAAGTGTCATTTTGCCACCATCAAAATACAGATGAGGAACGATCAGGGGGAAATGGTCTCATCTAAATACGGGAAGGTCCTAGTGAAGCTACACGTGAGCCCGAGGAGCGAGGAATACTACTAAAATATGGTATCCATGAACAACTATGGGGAGTCATACGTCTTTAGGGATTATTACCACAGGCAGGCCGATTATGGTGATCAACCCTACTTTCAAGGTGCACCAGTTTTGTATGGTGCAGGTTTAGGGAGTATTTTCAGAAGTCTCTTTCGGAGGGCTGTGCCCTTCCTGCAAAAAGGATTTCAACTAGCCAAACCACACGTGAAACCCGCAGCTACAAATATTGCTATGGAAGTGGTCACTAGTACAACAACTGCATCACAACTAGTTTCAACAAACCGATGCAAGAAGGTTCAGGCCTGGTTTACGTGGGAAAAATTCCAGCAAAAAGAAAAAGGAGAGCAATGCCTAGGTGTGGGCCTCTGAAGCATACTGCAGAGAAAGTAGCGCCCCAAGGCACGTAGGTTACTGAATGTAAATACGTCAGTAACACGAGTTACGTGCAATAAGTTGCATTCTGAATAAACTCACTGGGTTCCCTAAAGGTGCACTAGGTCCATGGAGTACCTGCAGTCAGCCAAAAGTGGGTAACAATTGTAATGATGGAGAGTTTGTTCTATGAAGGGGCGGTAGTATAAAAGACATGCTCACCACTATACCACAAAAATAAGATACCACTAAAAATCACCACCAATATAAACTAACACTATATTATTGCCAAAATAGAGTAATACCGAACTACCTCTAATGCTAAGGCCAGTTTACCGCCAGAATACCACAGTAATAAAATACAGCCAAATCCAGAATTTGCACCAAAAGACAACATCTCCCACATATATGGTGCGTCGGCCTTGTGGGAACAGACTGTAGAGCGACTACTGGGCGTGGTAAGTGTGTCCCACACCACCATACGTGCATTAAAGGGAACTCATTTTGTGAGATCAGTGTGACACTGAAAGTGGAATCTCAGGATGTCCCAAATTGATGCCACATTCCCAGAATTGGTGAAATACCTAGAGGCAAAATTATATACACATGGAACATGGCCATCAAATGATGCCACAGAATGACATGACTGTATCTATGGGGAAGTTCAGAAACCACTGGACAGCATATTTGAAGAGGGCAGCATAATTCAGGTCTGTCTTCTGAGGTTATTTAATGCTGCTGACAAACATTCAGAGAGAGACTGTTTGATACGGTTCATTTTTAATAGGTCTCTGCGAATGCAAGAAAATGATGCTAAGCTAATGAGCAGACTAAAAGTCGAATTAGATGGAGCTGGTGAACAGGAGAAAATGTTAAAAGTAGAACTGGAGGCATGTCAAAAAGACATGCAATCAAAACACAATGAATTTGACACCCATTTGTCTCAAAGAAGAAAACAGTTTGAGGACAGTGAACAGAATTAAAACACCTGAAAGGGTTGGTAATCCACATTAGACAAGACAAAGAGGAGGCTATTTTAGAGATGCAAGCTTTACAAAGAGAGAATCTAAAGAAAGAAGGTGAGCTCCAAGCTGTTGAACAAGAGATAGCTAAAATGTTTCAAGAAAGGGGCAAGCGGGACAAAGAGTTTAATGAATGCCAAATACAGATGAGTGAGATACAGAATGTGATTAATAAAATGAGCGATGAAAATACTTACCTGTGTCAGGAGGCAGACCGGCTCCTTAAAAAGTGCAAAGATTTGGAACAGCAGATATGCAATTTCAGGTCTCAGAACAAGCGACAAGGCACCACATTCAATGGGACTGAGGTAAACTCCATTTCTACACGAGGAAATAGTGTCCCGGTGGCTGTGCCGGTGTCTGGACTTGGTTGCAGCGCCTTTGGGGGATTTGACTCACCCATTGGGGGTTGCCACCAATCCCACACAACTGAGAAAAGTATGGACAACAAAGTAATGCAACTCCAAACATAGCGCTGAGTAGCCCTATCAAGATAATGAAGTCAATCAAGGCCCTAATTAAACCGTTCAAAATAGGAGGGGAGTGCTGTATAGAAGACCACCTAGAAGCAGTTCACGATATATTTAAAGCCCTAAAAATACCTAAGGAACAATACAGACAATACTTTCACTTAACTCTGGATGCTACCACAGCGAGCATCATCAAAGGATTGAATGAACAGGAGAACAAGTCATGGGCAGAATTTGAAAAAGAGATTAGGCACCATTTTTCTCCATTTCAGTTATTGCAGGATGCAAAAAAAAGCTGCCTATATGATGACAGCTAGGCCAAATATATTGCATCGCCAATTTCTCCAAGAACTAAAAAGAGCCTTCTCTTGCTTTGATGTATCTTTTAATCCCAATTCCAATGAGTTTAAAACTGCCTATTTCTATGGATTGCAGAAAGATATTATATCACAGTTAATTTGTGAGTTTGATCGTGAGAATTCCCTTGAATGGATTGTACACCAAAGCACTCGTCTGTATGAGGTGCTCTATTACCAGAGTGGAGAGGGAGATAAAATAAAAGAAACAAGATCAAAACCTAAGGAATCCTCAGCAACAGTAATGGAGATCAGATCTGCTAAAATGTCACTTGAGTCCGCTCAAACTTCAGGCAAAAATAACATGACACCTGAACAGAGGGATACTCCACAGAGGCTTCCACCCCAGGCACCAATGTTTCAGTCACATGATCCGAGTAATAGAGAGAGTTACATTAGTCCTAGGTTCCCTAGGAGACAGACCCCAGGTAGGATACCAGCCCAATATGTCAGGCGTGAACAACAATAAAGAGACAAAATCAAGATCAGAGCAGATTTGACCCCGACACCATGGTATATGGTAACCAGGACAGACCACGGTATGTGGATCGTTTTATTGAAAATGGGAATCAGCATAGGGAACAGTACCCACAAAATGAGAGACAGAACATGAGGCAGAATATGAACTATGCTCCAAGTCAATACAATCAATCACTGCCACAAGGGGATCACAACCAAAGAATGGGCACACCCCATTGCCCGCCTCACATGAATCAAGAGTTCAGAAAAAATTCAAATAGGAACCAATCCCCTGAGAGATATCAGAACAGATTTAACCAGAGGGAGCGCAACCAGTAACGGCCTGGGTCGCAAAGAGAAGATGCTAGAGAAATTGACAGATTTCAATGTCTTGAGGCCCAGGTAAAAATGTTGGTTGAACAAATAGGGAAACTTTGTACAGTTCAGAAACAGTCATGAAATGAGGGGGCAGAAGGTCATAGAAGTGAACTGGTGGCTTCTGATAACAAGTGACTAAATATTCATGACACCTGCAATGATAAAAAGACAGATTCCCATGAGCCAGTTTTGCGTAACGGTCCTGAGCTGATTGCTAAGTTAAACTTGAAAAGAAATGAACCTGAGGCGGGAATTGCAACCACACCTAAAACAGAGGTTTGGTTTAACCTAGCATTGAATCAAACTTTGGGAGTCTGTACAAATGAAAAAGGAAAAGGAGAAAAATATGAAATTCCTATTGCGCAAAGAGACAGATTAAAAAAAAGACAACTTATGCACTGGTAAAATAACTGATGGGGGAGTAGATGCACCTGTTAGAACACCCTCCCTAGATAATCAAGATGCTGATAAAATGCAGACAGGGAAAAAAGTGCTAAAAAGGAGGGTACGGTTCAGTCAACTGAAGAGTTTTTTGAGCCACATATTTTTGAGGAAATCAAAAAGGCTGATATCATGCCAGATACCAATAGATGTCCAGAATTAGAAAACGACAACCTATCATGTGATGTTTATGAGAATGTTCAGTTGGAGAACTGCAGTGTGAACGCTGATGACCCCCAGGCAGAGGGGCGAACAATGGCCACACTCCAAATAACCTCTGAACATGGGGAGATGGGCAAGATTCATCAAAAGGAAATGGGAAAAAATATCCTTTCATTTACTGATGTGCTTAGCCAAGAGTGAGAAGGACATGAGAAAAGTGAGTCCTGTAATCAGCAAAAAGTCACACTTTCTGTGTGCATTGGAGGAAGTTGAGGACAGATATTATGCTCCCATTACTGCGGAAGAGAGGTTCAATACATTTGCAATGATTGACACAGGTGCACAGGCCACGGTTATATCCAAAGAATTGATAACAAGTATCAATGAAGGAAGATCCCCACAGAATCAGATCAAAGTGAGACAAAATGAAGGCCCAGTACCTAATTTAAAGGTGAGGAGATACCTATTGAAGGTGTTACTGAAGTTGACATAAAGATAGGAAAACACAGAATGAGACAGGAAGTATCTATCTGTGAAATTCAATTCCATTCTTGATGGGAACAGATTGCCTGAAAAGATTGTTGCCTCTCATTGATGGAGTAAATGGGGTTCTGTGATCTTTAACCAAAAAACCATTAAGGCCTAAGTAGATAAAGTCACAAAACAGCGGTGGAAACGAATGCCATAGTGTTGCTAAATCAAATGATGCAGTCAAAGTGTATCTCCAGAATAGCTGTGTGCCTAGTGTCACTGTTATTTTAATGTGTCAGGACAAAATGCAAAGTGAAAAAGAAAAAACAATCTGTGCAGATTTGTTTGGATCCTAGGAAGAAATGACAAACTGAAATAAATGAACACACATTGCGCTTCTATTTAAAAGAAGAGAAGTGAAAACAAACCACCATCCCTAAAGCAGACACAAAAAACATATCACCACCTTTGCTGAAATACATATGGAAGATGAGCAGCCATGGATTCATGTTGGTATAAATAGCCATTCTGAAGTGGTAAAAGCCACTTTGGCAAAGGAGTTTTATTAATCAGAAATTACTTCAGAGAATAATGGAAAGGGAGGAGATCCCGAAGTTTAGAATTAAAAACCAATAAGTCTCTGGATTGGTCAATCCAGATTTTGAAAATCGAATTGCAGGAAGGTGCATGCTAAAGATTACTGTTGGACAAAAAACCATCTACTACAATGTGTGGATAGTGAGTGGAATATCCAATGATTTTTACCTGGGCAATGACATAATACACAGAATGTGTATGGTGTTAGATTTCCTTAACCAAAACGTATGGTCTGCTTAGGTAGGCCTGTCCGTGAATTTGAAGATAAAATACAGGCTTATCATTGTGCGCAGTTGGTGCCATATGCGATTGAGCTACAGGTGAAGAAGGATATTACCATTCCTGCATTCACCAGACAAGTTGCAGTAACGCTTAGACGTGAAAATGGACAGCAAATGAAGGATTCTGATGCATTTGTGTGCTTAAATAAATCTATGACGCAGCAAGGGCTGAACTGTGAATATACCCCATTGGTAGATATTGAGGATGGGCCTGTCAATATAATGGTGGATAATAAAGGGTGTCAAAATGTTCATTTAGAAGAGAATTCCATGCTAGGAATGGCAATACAAAAATCACATTATACTGCAGATTTCAACAATATGGTGATTGGGAATATCCCAGAGAGGTATGTAGATGCACAGGGTGTGTTGCCAGAGTCCCTGGATTCTCAACCCAAAGGGATGTTAAAAATTCAGTCTGTATATCCTTATGATTCCAATGAGACAGTGTGCTGCCAGCAAGAGAATTGCATGTTATTTGATTTAAATGAAAATGAAACAGGAAATCAGCACATTGAAATGGAGGCTGATATGCCAAAATATTTAAAAGTGACAACTCTGCAAAGAAATACAGCCACACAGTTGGAAGAAAGCACAGAGGTTGCTCCATTGGAGGATTTCCCAGAATTTCCAAAAATGGTAGAGGAGCAAATTCTGTTAGCAGGAGGTTTTTGCCAATTATGCCTATGATTGCGGCCTAACTTTACATGTTGCCACATTACCAGAAGGGTGTGGCAGAAATCAGGTATTTGTGCACCAATATCGATTGCCACTGGCATGCTTGGAGTCATTGGCAGAGATGATTAAAAACTTAGAGTCTAGGGGAATTAACAGGCCCATTCATAGTACCTCCATTTTGGGTGTATTAAAGCTAAATGGTCAATGGCGTCTGTGTGCACACCTGAGGGAATTAAATAAAAGAGTGCCAGTGTCTAGATGGCCGCTGCCATTCATTGATCAAGGCCTTGCTCGGGGGCATTGGTTTAAAGGTGTTTACCACGTTAGATCTTACATCTGGGTACTGGTGTGTGCCATTGGCAGAAGATATTCAGAATTTATTTGCATTTTCATTTGATAAAACGCAATACGCTTGGCCCAGAACACCATTTGGGTATGTCAATAGTGGGAGCGAATTTGGCATATTTTTTAGAAAAGCTATGCCAGATGCGGCATAAAGAGGCACCATAGTTTATATGGATGATGTCTTGATAAAAAATGAAAGCCTAAAAAGTCATTTTGATGAAATTAGACATATACTTGGCCAATTGCAGAAGGCGGGTGCCAGAGTATCTTTACAGAAAGACCAATGGTGCAAGAAAAAAGGGAATTTCTTAGGCCATGAAGTAACTGAACATGGGTTAAATCCACAAAAGAAAAAGGTAGAGGCCATACAGAATTGAAAAATCCTAAAAACATGAAAGGTTTAAAAAGTCTATTAGGAATGACAGGATATAACAGGAAACATATTGACAATTATGCTGAAATCACTCAACCATTGACTAAATTATTGAAGCTGAAGGCATGCTTGGCCTATCCCATAAAGAATAAAGAATTATTTGTAGAAATAGGATTCACTGAGCAGTGTATGTCAGCAGTGTTATCTCAAAAACATGATTTGAATCATAAAACTATCGCATATGCAAGCAAGGCGTTGTCTCAAATCGAAACTAAATTCAGTGAATGTGAAAAGGCCCTTCTGACCACTATATGGGCGTTGCAACATTTCCGTCCCATTATTCAAGGGGAAAAGGTGATTATTGAAACAAATCATCAACCAATGCAGTTTTTACAAAGTAAAAGAATTAGATCAGGCAATCTAGTGTAGTCCAGGATTACTTTCTGGACATTGGCATTGCAGTTGTTCCCTGTGAAGTAAGATATGGACAGAATATAAAGAGCCCAATTGCTCAAGGGTTAGCGGATCTACATGACTGTGCAGCTGAGTGTGTTTCCGATGAATTAGAGGTGGAGTCCAGTTTGCAGGAGTTTGAACAATCACCACACAAAGCTTTTGATGAAAATACATGCAAAGACTTTCCAGTTGTGTATGTCGACGGGTGTGCTTTTCACATTGAAAATGACAGCAATAAACAGCTGGTATCAGGGATAGGAAATGTCTGGTTGAGATGTGGGGATATTCCTAGTATAGGAATGAGAATTGGGGCCAGGAGTAGCCAGATAGCAGAGTTAACTGCCATTTATAAAGCAATTACTACCACAGTTGATAACCTATTCAGTAAATTTGTCCTGGTGACTGATTCTGATTATGCACGAAATAGCTTTGTAGAATATTTGCCTGGCTGGAAAGCAAGAGACATGCTCACATATAACAAAAAGCCCCTTACACATGGGAAAATGATTCAAGCTATAGACAAATTAGTGTCAGAGAATGGTTTAAGAATATACTGGAGAAAAATGTTTGGACATTTCAAAACACCAGGAGAGTATAAGGAGAGAAAGGATAGATCAGATCAATTGGCCAAGATTGGGGCTGTTTTGGGAGCATTGTTGCCCATTGAACACCTAATTGGTGAAATACAAGTAGATGCAGTTACACACTCCAAATATCTTAAAGAAGTTGAACAACCTGTAGTGCAATGGAATTATGATACCCCAGATCAGGATTTGATTAAGGCAAAAAAAGAAGACCCAGTATTGGGAGTTTATTATAATTATTTGATAGACCCCGAACAAAATCCCTTAACTGAAAATGATTGTACAGGAAAAGAAGAGTTGAGAGTGTTATTAAAGAACACAAAACGAATTAACTACAGTATGGTCTGATAATCAGGGAAACCATAACAGGGCAGATACAGTGTGTGGTACCTCTTTCATTCAGAGGGCTAATGTTACACCATGCACATGATGCGATAATTGCAGGACACAGAGGTTCACAAAAAACTTTAGAAATACTGAAAGACTATGCTTACTGGCCGCATATGTCCCAGGATGTGGAATTATACACTAGGGGGTGTCTGGTATGTGCACAATTTAAACCTGCTTCACCAGTGCATAGAGCTCCATTAATGAAAAGAGGTTTAACCCTTCCATGGTCGGATTTACAAATCGACTATGTAGGGCCTGTAAAGAGATCAGGTAGGGCAAACCAATATTTATTGACGGTGGTATGTTTATGGGTGGAATGCATTCCTGCGCCAGATTGTAGTGCACAAACAGCAGCTACATTGCTAGTAAATCACATATTTTCAAGATTTGGGTTACCCCAAAGAATATAGTCAGACAGAGGATGTCATTTCACGAGCACCTTGATGAGCAATGTGTGACAGATATTGGGGGGTAAAAAGGAAATTGCATATCACATATCGGCCCGCCTCTTCGGGGAACATAGAGAGAAGCAATAGATCTGTCGTGGAGATACTAACGAAGTTTGTGGCAGGGGCAGGTTCCAGTTGGGATTTACGCTTACTTTTAGTGTTAATGGCCATTAGGTCGACTTCTGCTAACGCAACAGGTATCAGTACTCATGAAGTGGTGACAGGAAGAACAATGGTACTGCCACAACATTTATTGTACAGGACACATGAGCAAACACTTGTGAGTGAATCTACAGTTCACGAGTATGTGGAAGAATTGAGGAAGCATTTACAACATGCATTTGTGTTTGCACAACAAAATTTGGAAAGGGCTGCTGAAAGCGCAAAGTCTTATGATAAAAAAAGACAACTGTGAGAGAATATGAGATAGGTGATTAGGTATACAAGTTCCAACAAGCATAAAAATTCAAAATTCCTCACAGCATGGCAAGGACAATTTGAGATTGTAGATAGAATATCTCCTGTAGTGTATAAAATATTAAAGACAGAGGGTGAAATGGTGACAGAGCAATTTGTCCATGTGAACCAAATTAAGCCTTGTCATCCAAAGCATGAAACCAAGAGACTGGAGCAGGTGGAGACAGGTTAAGTGTACTGATCACATGGTAAAGAAAGCTGCAGTTGGCTATTTCATAATGCATGTGACCTAATGACAAGGTGGTATATGTCTCACTCCATGAGAAATGAGAGATATAGTTTAGTGTAGAAGCAAATACAAATGAAAATGTCACATTTTTAGAAAAATAAATATGTGTGGTACAGTGTGGTAAAATTATTCTGCATGAAAATTGTTGTGATGGATAATAATGTGAGGTGTAAATATTGTTGTTTTTCTCTAATGTGTGTTTAATTACAGGTATCCAAAATTGATAAGTCATGATGGCTTGAAACACATTTTTATTTTTGGTTGAGTGGTGAAAGGGATGGAAATGTATGTTGTGCTATGTACTTAATCTTTTCTTTTATATTCAATTTAGATGTGAATAATCAATTGTCATGACAGGGACCGGAGACCACTGGACCGGAGACTGCTGGACCGGAGACCGCAGGTCCAAGGACCCAGGAAAGCCACTGGACCGAAGAATGAAGGTGAAGACAAAGTATAAAGAAGAAAAGGCAATGATGATCAAGTTTGAGACATGGATATTTGCTGCGATACTTATGGTCAGTGTGGTAGGAATTGAAGGTGCAGGTGCACAAGTGATTGTTGAACCTGGACCGGCATCTCATCTGGAATTGCAATGGAGGAGGCACCTGGATTTAGTCTGGGAAATAGATGATTAATTTATCAAAATATGTATATCACCATAAACCCTGACAGTTTAGTTGAAAAATGTATTAATAAAACTGTGATTGCATCTGACCAAACCAAAGAATGGTTGGAGCTACGGAAGGAGGATGATAGGCAAGCGATCAAAGACATTACCATGCAGCTGGAGAAAACTTTTGTAAATTCATCTGATATAAAGAAAAGAAGGGGGAAAAGGGGAGCGGTATTACTTGTAGCATCTGTGGTAATGACTATTATTGGGGCTGTAGTATGCACTACAATGTCTACAGCCAACGCGATCTCGATCGGGACATTAAGTGCTAAAGCACATCAGTTGACCCATGACCTGGACATAATCCAAAGGACCTTAAATGGAATTAGAGGCGGACTGGATGAGCAGATAACATATATAAATGAGACTGCTGTTCTATTAAATGAACAGGCTGAAATTATGCAGCACAGCACAAATGTTGTGGTCAAACATGATCGGTGTTAAGTAACATTATAAACATAGTTAATCCTCTTGATAGGCTGTTGATGAAATATATGGGAGAAGTGCATACTGCAAATTCACAACTAATTTTGGGGCATATACCATTGTATTTTGTATCATCTGATATTATTAACCAAAAGATGGCAAGAATTACTCAAAGAGAGATAGAGGTAATGCAGGATAAAATTGCATTTGAAATGGGAAGGGCGATGCCCCTATATGTGAATCTGGAGAGATTGGGTTTTTGTTATGTGTTCCATGTATTGCCCCTGAACTCATATACCAGACAAAATTGGTACACAATGTGGAATTTTGGCAAAAAGATAAATATGTTAACATAAAAACTCCAGAGGTGGTGGCATTTCAGTCTTGGGCACCTGATGTTTACTTGATCCCGAATTTTGACACATGTATAAGGTTTAAAGAACAGAATTATATGAGTACAGGTAAACCATTTGCTTCTGATGTTACAGATGCTATTTGTGGATTGAAACCTGACCCGGGTGTATCAGAAGGATATGAAGTGGTTATTAGCAATTCGGGTAGTGAGGAACTACCACAAGCTAACCTAGTTAACAATATGTGGTTGGTCAGTACTTCTCTGAAGGACTACACGATTACCCATTTGAATCAGGGAACATCTGTCATCAAGCAACTAAAGTACACTGTATTTTATATATATGTTCCAAAGGACATGATTGTCTCCATTGGGGGTTTAACTTTATTCCATGTTGCTAATGACATATAGGAAAGCCATGTGGAGAATATAGAGTCTTTTCAAAGAGATTTGTTCTTAATTGACCCAGATGTGGAATTTGTGTTGTGCCATAAGGAAAAGCATAGCATTAAGATGAATTTGAGGAAAAATAACATCACAATGAGTATCTTGGGTGTAACGGAGTTAGATACCTTTAATTGGGGAACCTGGGTGGAGCGGAGTATGGTGTGTTTGGCAGTTTTGGTGATGGTGATGGGAGTATGGCTGATTATGTTGTCCATAAAGATTAGGATGTTGGTCATGATACTGGCAACAATGGGGAAGGAGAGATGTCCCGGGACACATACATTTTAGAGTTTGATACGTGTTTCCTCCAATTATGGGTTTATTATCCAGAATTGTCAGAAAAATGAGGGTATGTAGGGATATATTCATGAATGACATATTTGGGCAAACAATAGCACATGTGTGCAGAGTAAAAGGGAAGCAAAAGTGGGAGTTTCATTGTTTAGTATGAAAATACAGTTAGTTTGAAATGGGTGCTAGGGGCAGCTTTTTAGCAACAGGCCAGTAAGCATTATTTTTGGAAAAGCATTATTTTTAACAGCATTTAGTAAAACGTTTTTCTTTTTTGCAACAAGCCAGCAAGCATTAATTTTTGGAAAAACATTTAGCCAAACCAGCAAAATAGGTTTAGTTTCAGAAGCATGTTGCAGTGTGCTGTTATTTTAAAATGCAGAAATGTGCATATGTACAGATGGGGTGATTTTCTCTGTGTGGAACTAATTAACTAATCCTATACTAATTTGTCCCACTAACCCATTAACTGTTCCTCTAACATATAATGCAGTTCGTTAAACTCAGTGAGATTCATTCCATTTTAGTGTTCTTCCATGGAGAGGAGAAATATGTGTGACAGGAAGTTTAATTGAAACAATTACCTTGCTTGACTGAAGTCTCCATTGTCCTGACAGGCAGGGAGTTGTTGCAGGACATTCTTGTAATTTGATTGGTAAAATGAGGGGGTGGCTGGGCCATGTCGTCATGGGAGGCTGATCTGAGTTTGACAGACAGCCATAGTTTTTTTAATCAGCTGAGCTGGAGAGAGAAGGCAGTCCTTCCAGAGATCTGAAAGCTGTTGTTGTCTTCTTGGACGGGGCTCCGGGAATGTAGTTTTGAAAACAGCTGGCAGGCCATGTAGAAGAGTTGTCGGGCTGCTGGCATTGAAGTGGAAGAAATTGTGAAAGCTGCACCCGGGGGCGGTGTGAAGGTGGTTTGCATAGATAAAGCTCAGGCAGCAAAAAGATTCAGACTTCGCACATTTTGGTAAGTCAGGTCTCAAAGATGAGGAGCGTGAGAATGTGTGAGATGCATTACACTTATTGAAACACAGTGTAGTGAGATAGGTTTAAAAGAAAATGTCATGTTTCTCTATGCATTTCTGCACTCGGTAAGAAAGTGATGCACACTGAGTTCATTTTGCGATGTGTTTTATTTTGATATTTTTATTGCTGCATTTGTTTCAGAAAAATTGCATACACTGGTTTTATTTTCTAGATGACGAGGTTATGCTCGCTGTTGGTAAGCATATGTGTAATTGTAATATTCTGGATTGTTTATGACAAAGACCAATATTATAACAAAAAGCAAAGCTGGTGCAACTTTATTGGTTTTATTTTATATCTCCCATGATTACTGTAATGGGGGAAAAAGTCAAGTCATACCAATGTGGTAAATCATTTTGCTATCTCTTTTACCACGTGGGACATGTTTAGGGCAAGAGTAAATATATACAAATAAGCAAGACAGAAGGTTATGTGTGTGTATGGATGCACTTTCTCTGCATGCTGAAGAGAAAGTGGTGCCCCAAGGCACGTAGGTTACTGAATGTAAATAAGTCAGTAACACAAGTTACATGCAATAAGTGTCATTCTGAATAAACTCACTGGTTTCCCTAAAGATGCGCTAGGTCCATGGAGTACCTGCAGTCAGCCAAAAGTGGGTCACAATTGTAATGAGGGAGAGTTTCTTCTATGATGAGGCGGTAGTATAAAAGACATGCTCACTACTTTACCACAAAAATAAGATACCACTAAAAATTACCGCCAACATAAACTAACACTATATTATCGCCAAAATAGTGTAATACTGAACTACCTCTAATGGTAAGGCCAGTTTACTGCCAAAATACCAACAAAGTACTGCGGTAAGAAAATACTGCGAAATCCAGAATTTGTCCTAAAAGACAGAGGGGCTGATTTATGGAATTATTTCTGCCGAAAAACAGGGATTTGTGTGACATTCTGCCCGCAAATCCCTGTTTAGCAAATGGAGATTTGCAGGCATAATGGCGCACAAATCCCCATTTTTCGGCACAAATAATTCCATGAATCAGCCCGAAAATCTCCCACAGATCACATAGTATGGCAACCAAGTGGGTCCCTGCCCTTCCAAAGCACACCATTTCCAACTACATTGTGAAAGTGCCAGATATGGTTTGCCTGTATTCTTTATAAATTTCTACCAACATTGTGTTCTATCTAGCACGCAGGTTTGGCCCATGTGCATGCAATGGTGCTGAACGTTATACTACCCATGGTGTTCTAGATATAATGCAGGGATGCAATATACTTTCATATCTGTGACAGAAATGCTAGACTCAATTTCACATATATTGTTGTTGAGAAAGCTGTGCATAGCTGAGGTACATAATACAACAATTACATTAGCGAGCAAGTGCTTGTTAGGGAGAATTCTTAAGAATGTGCTAATTTCCCTTACATTTTGAGACCCCCAGCAACTTTGCTGGATTTCTAGGATTTGATTTTTTTTTTACCTCGGATGAGTATGAGCCTTTTTTTCCCACTCTTCCATGTATTTTGATGTGTGTGTTACTTTTGTGTTCTTTAGTTATGGAGTTTCAAGACAACTCCATAGGCAACATCTTTTTCTGTGTGTCACACAACATCTTCAGTACAGTGGCACAGGGATGTCTTTCAGACTTCCCAAGGTTTAAATACCTTCTCTGGGACTGACTACTGTCTCCCAGAGCAAGTAAAGTTAAATTGACTTTACTAGTCTCTTTGAAATTACAGACCCAGCACACACTATCTTCCTATAGATTGCTGGAGGGGTTGCCTAGAATCCCCTGAGTCAAAACACTCATGTAACAGTCAAATGTTACCCTTTCCTACTTTAAATGACTGGTGGCAGTGGTTTAGATCAAACTACCATGATTTTTCCCCACCGCGAACAACGGTAGCTAAAAATCGGGTCAGCCATGTTTTTCAATATGGCGCCCAAGACCTATCTGTAAAAACAGACTCTGGTCAACTTTTTTCGCCGTTTCTTTTAGGAAAGGTCCTTCTTGTGTTTGTCTCTGTGCGCCAAACCAGGTTTGGCCGCTTTGTTCATTGGCCTTTGGCGGGCTTCAGTGCTGAAGCCCTCTTCTGGTGCCTGAGTGTCTTGGGTGGACAGGATGTGAGAGAGGTGCCCGAAACTCCCTGTGCTTAGTCTCCTAGGAGACCGGAATGCAGTCTGGTGTGATTGGCCGGCTTGCTGTCTGGCAAGGACAGCCACCCTGCTCTGTGATTGACAGCCAAGCTGGAATGAATGGGGGAAAACTCTTTAAAAAGCAGGTCTCTGGGATTTGGAAAGCAGAGTCGACCACTGGAACGAAAGAACCAAAGACGAGCTGAAGGAAGAGGACTGCTGCAACTCCTGGATGACCAGAGAAGCCCTGCTGCAGGTCAGCATTGCCTGAAACTCCATCGACAGAGAATTCCTTCAAGATTTCCTTCTTCCCTTGAGTTTGGTGGGAACAACCAACGCGCAAGCCACCTGGACACCGTCCCCATCCTGGTTGAATTCTCTTCAGAGTGCTGTTGAAAATCGGATGGCCAGAGGGAAGGAAACCAGCTTGTGGACTTTAAGCACTCACACCTTAAACCGACATTTTGCCAAGCTTGTGGCCTCATCCCTGGACGTCCTCCTTCTTGTCCCCTTGACTGAAGCTCAGGAACAGCAAGATCTGCTCAAATTGCCAGGGACAACTGCCTCAGCTACAGCTCTTCTTCACTTTAAAGGTACTGTGTAAAAATCCAGAAATCTTTTCGGCCACGGTAAAAGTTTGTGAAACTTTCCCGACTTCGAAGGCTTGTTCTTCCCTAAGCATTCGTCTAACTTTCTTCTAAGATCTATGGCAAAGACAACCGTTTACTACCAGAACTGTGCTACCCTATACAAGACTCTGAACCATTGACTTTGGCCCAGCCCTATGAATTGAATTGCTGGTTGTAGTTTAATGAAACCCTTTGCCCTGCCTATGAAAGTATTTGTGCTGTTGATTCTTATAACCTTGTCTTTTTACCCCTTATTAAAGTATCTGAAGTGCCATTTTGCTCCCAATTCACGAGAGCTGAACTTGTTCAGTAACTTATTGGTTGTGTATTGGTAGTATATTAATATATGATATTGAGCTGCTTTTGCTAGTGTAATGTTTTCAAACTGACTGTGTAAATAAATGTATATTCTTTTACCAGGAAACCTTGAGTAAGTGTTTGTTTGAATCATGGTTTTTGTTGGTCCTATGTGTTACTTGTTTTACTGCTCATTCAACTCTTGAGATAAGTCTGACTGCTCAGCCACCGCTACCACTTAACTGTGTAGTATAAGCTTGTACCAAAGGTGAAATTATGCTTACACTTGTAGTCCTAATTGCCTGTAGTGTTCCCCAAGGGTAGTTCATGTGATTCTGTCTAACACGCAGCCACCAAGGAAAACAGGGAACCCCATGCATTTCCGAAAGGAGGGCACCCGTGGGAATCCACAGAGGTATGACTTGCGTGAATCATCCCAGAATTTATTACCCACTATCCCTGGCTGCCCACCCACCAAAACACACCGCCAACAACACATGTCCTACCTTCCCGCGTTCCCACAGGTTTCCCGATGAAAACAGTACGTCACATGTGTGGGTGCACCTAACTGGGCGTGAAGGGAAAAGGCTAAACCACTGGTAATCCCAAGTCTTTCGGCAGAGGAGATTTTACAGAATTTTGTGGACAACCTACAGATTTGGGCTTGGGGTGTTCCAGCCACCAAGGAAAACAGAGAACCCCATGCATTTCCAAAAAGAGGATGGTCTGACTTGCGCGAATCGCCCCAGAATGTATTACCCACAATTCCCGGCAAAATCTGAAATCTACAAAAAAAAACACAATTTTCAGACATTTCACGCTGCCCACCCACCAAAACACACCGCCAACACCACATGTCCTACCTTTCCATGTTCCCACAGGTGTCCAGACAAAACGGTACCTCACATGTGTGGGTGCACCTACCTGGGCGCAAAGAGAAAGGGCTAAACCACTGGTAACCCCAAGTCTTTCGGCAGAGCAGATTTTGAGGAATTTTGCTCTTGTGGACAACCTACATATTTGGGGCTGGGGTGTCGCAGTCACCAAGGAAAACAGGGAACCCCTGCATTTCCAAAAAGAGGACATCCATGGGAATTCAGAGGTCTGACTTGCGCGAATCGCCCCAGAATGTATTACCCACAATCCCTGGCAAAGTCTGAAATTTGGCAAAAAAACACAGTTTTCGGGCATTTCACTCTGTCCACTCACCAAAACACGCCGCCAACACCACATGTCCACGTGTGGGAGCACCTACCTGGGTGCAAATGGAAAAGGCTAAAACACTGGTAAAACCAAGTCTTTCGGGAGAGCAGATTTTGAGGAATGTTGCTCTTGTGGATAACCTACAGATTTGGGCCAGGGGTGTCGCAGTGTTAGAGAGAATTCTCCAAATGTGGTCATTTCCCTTACCTTTTGAGACACCTAGCAACTTTGCTGGATTTCTAGGATTGTATTTTTTTTACCTGGGAAGAGTGTGAGCCTTTTTTCCCACTCTTCCATGTATTTTGATGTGTGTGTTACTTTTGTGTTCTTTGGTTATGGAGTTTTAAAACAACTCCAATGGCATCATCTGTTTCTGTGTGTCACACAGCACCTTCAGTGCAGTGGCACAGGGATGTCTTTTAGAATTCACAAGAGCTCTCCATTGCGCTAATGCTCTTTACAGTAACTGCCATAGAGCCAATTCTTATGATCTTTTCAGACAGCAGCATCTGCTAGTCCCTTGTCAATGTCAATATGTTCCATACGGTGTCATGCCACCTAGATATTTCTTCACATCACCTTGAAATCAATCTTTTACTTGCTTCGAATAGTGCTGCGGGTATCTCTCCTCATAGCCTGTTGTCTTATATTAAATCACATTCAGCAATTGAATGGTTTAAGGCACTTGGAACACCAGCATGCCACAGCATGTCACCAATCTCGGGACTAGCTGATGTAAAATGTACTGTTTAAATGAGTTCAAATACATTAAACAAGTGTAAAATTACCCTCAGAACCATTGTGAGATGTTATAAATCAAATTAAAAAAATTAAATTCCAGACAGCTCCCTAAACCTCTCAACCTTATACACTGTAGTCAGAAGCACTTCCATTACACCAATGCTCTTCGTTGCAAATTTCATAGAGCTAATTCTTATGACCTTTTCAGACATCCCCGTCTGCTAACATCCCTTTTCAATGTCAATGTGTTCATATGGTGTCATGCCACCTAGATATTTCTTCATATCACCTTGAAACAATCTTTTCCTTGCTTCAAATAGTACTGCAAGTATCTCTCCTCTTAGCCTTTGTCTTATATTAAATAACTTTCAGCAAATTAATGGTTTAAGGCACTTAGAACACCAGCATGCTATTGCATGCCACTAATCTTGGTACTAGCTGATGTAAATTGTACTGTTTAAATGACATCAAAGACATTAAACAAGTGAAAAAATACCCCCAGAACCAATGTCAGATGTAATAAATCAAACTTGAAAAAAAGAAAATAAATTCCAGATGGCTCCCGGGAGTTCCCAACTTCATGCACTTTAGTTGGAAGTTGTTCCATTGCACCAATGCACTTCATGGCAAATGCATTAGTGACAATTCTTATGGCCTTTTCAGACAGAAGCGTCTACTAGTCCCTTTTCAATGTCAATTTGTTCCATACAGTGTCATGTCACCTAGATATTTCTTCCTATCACCTCGGAATCAGTCTTTTCCTTGCTTTAAATAGTACTGCAGGCATCTCGCCTCTTAGCCTCTTGTCTTATATTAAATAACTTTAAGCAATTCAATGGTTTAAAGCCCTTGGGACACAGCATGCCACATCATGTCACCAGTCTCGGGACTAGCTGATGTCAAATATACTGTTTAAATGACTTTAATGACATGAAACAAGTGACCAAATACCCTCAGAACCGTTGTGAAATGTTATACATCAAATTTAAAAAAAAGAACAAATTCCAGACTGCTCCCTAGAACTCCCAAACTCATACACTGTCGTTTTTCCATTGCACTAGGGCTCTATACAGCAAATGCCATAGAGCCAATTCTTATGATCTTTTCAGACAACAGCATCTGGTAGTCCCTTTTCAATGTCAATGTGTTCCATATGGTGTCATGCCACATAGATATTTCTTAATATCACCTTGAAATCAGTCTTTTCCTTGCTTCAAATATCACTGCAGGCATCTCTCCTCTGAGACTATTGTCTTAAATTAAAAAGCTTTCTGCAATTGAATGGTCTAAAGCACTTGGAACACCAGCATAACACAGCATGTCATCAATCTCGGGATTAGCTCATGTACAATGTACTGTTTAAATGACTTCAAAGACATTAAACAAGTGAAAAGAATACCAGCAGAACCATTGTGAGAGGTTAAGAAACAAAAAATGAAAACAAATTCTACACAGCTCCTAGACCTCCTGTTCTCATGCACTGTAGTCAGAAGCTCTTCTATTCCACCAAAGCTCTTCATAGCAAATCCTATAGAGGCAATTCTTATGACCTTTCCAGACAGCTGCATTTGCTAGCCCCTTTCAATGTCAATATGTTCCATACGTTGCCATGCCACCTAGATATTTCTTCATGTCACCTTGAAATCAATATTTTCCTGCTTCAAATAGTACTGCAAGCATCTTTCCTCTTAGCCTCTTGTCTTATATTAAATATCGTTAAACAAATGAATGGTTTAAAGCACTTGGAACACTAGCATGCCACAGCATGTCATCAATCTCAGGACTAGCTGATGCAAAATGTACTGTTTAAATGACGTCAAAGACATTAAACAAGTGTAAAAATACCCCCAGAACCACTGTGAGATGTTATAAATATTTTTTTTAAAGAAAACAAATTACAGATAGCTTCCTAGAACTCCTGACATCATGCACTGTACTTGGAAGCTGTTCCATTGCTCTAATTCTCTTTACAGTAAAAGCCATAGAGCCAATTCTTATGACCTTGCCAGACAGCAGCGTCTACTAGTACCTTTTCAATGTCGATGTGTTTCGTACAGTGTCATGTCACCTAGATATTTCTTCAAATCACCTTGAAATCTGTCTTTTCCTTGCTTTGGATAGTACTGGCGGCATCTCTCCTCTTAGGCTCGTGTCTTATTTTAAACAACTTTAAGCAATTCTATGGTTTGAAGCACTTGGAACACAGCATGCCACAGCATGTCACCAATCTCGGGACTAGCTGATGTAAAATGTACTGTTTAAATGACATTAAAGACATTAAACAAGTGAAGAAAACCCCTCAGAACCATTGCGAGAAGTTATAAATCAAATTAAAAGAAAGAACCACCTCATGTACTTTAGTTATGAGCTATTCCATTGCACCAATGATCTTCATTGCAAATGCCAAAGAGCCAATTCCTATGACCTTTCCAGACAGCAATGTCTGCTAGCCCCTTTTCAATGTCAATGTGTTCCATTCTGTGTCATGCCACCTAGATATTTCTTCATATCACTTTCAAATCCATCTTTTCCTTGCTTCAGATAGTACTGGTGGGATCTCTCCTTTTAGGCTCTTGTCTTTTATTAAATAACATTCAGCAATTGAATGTTTTAAAGCACTTGGAACACCAGCATGACACAGCATGTCACCAATCTCGGGGCTAGCTCATGTAAAATGTATTGTTTAAATGTCTTCAAAGACATTAAACAAGTGAAAGAATACCTGCAGAACCATTGTGAGAGGTTATAAAACAAAAAAAGAAAACAAATTCTACACAGCTCCTAGACCTCCTTATCTCATGCACTGTAGTCAGAAGCTCTTCTATTGCACCAAAACTCTTCATAGCAAATCCTAGAGAGCCAATTCTATGACCTTTCCAGACAGCTGCATTTGCTAGCCCCTTTCAATGTCAATATGTTTCATACGTTGTCATGCCACCTAGATATTTCTTCATATCACCTTGAAATCAGTCTTTTCCTTGCTTCAAATATTACTGCAGGCATCTCTCCTCTGAGACTATTGTCTTAAATTAAAAAGCTTTATGCAATTGAATGGTTTAAAGCACTTGGAACACCAGCATAACACAGCATGTCATCAATCTCGGGATTAGCTCATGTAAAATGTACTGTTTAAATGTCTTCAAGACATTAAACAAGTGAAAGAATACCTGCAGAACCATTGTGAGAGGTTATAAAACAAAAAACAAAAAAAAAGAAACAAATTCCAATGCTCTTCATAGCAAATTCCATATAGGCAATTCTTATGACCTTTTCAGACAGCCGCATCTGCTAGCCCCTTTCAATGTCAATGTGTTCCATACGGTGTCATGCTACCTAGATATTTCTCCATATCACCTTGGATTCAGTCTTTCCCTTGCTTCAAATGTTTGTTTGTTTGTTTGTTTGTTTATTTATTTGTAGGGTGCAGCTAACTCTTAGGTAGCTGGGCGCACAGCATCATAAGAATACGTACAGCTTAGTTACAGATACATATATACATACAGATACAGTTATAGACATGATCAGATACAGACAGTAAGTGTTAGGAGGTGAGGGAAACACGCAGGGCGTCCAAATGTAATTATTCGGCCTATTGGTCATTGTTTCATAGCCAGGTACGGGTGTTATGCCTGAAACTGAAGTACGACTGTCTCTTCTGAGCTCAACTGGGAGTGCATTCCATTGTTGGGCAGCTTTTACCGGGAAACTGTTGCATCCTGTTTTTTTAAGTCTATATCTAGGTATTTGGAGGCAGTAGGTGTTGGGAGTCCTAACGGGTCGTGCAGAGATTGTTCTCATTATTCTTTCATTCAGGTAGGGTGGGGCTGTGTTGTTGATGCATTTGTAAGTCAATGACACAGTTTTAAGGAGTATCCTGTCACTGATTTTCAGCCAATATTGGTTTCTTCCGGTGTTAGAGATATGCTCTCTAGTGGGGAGGTTTAGTGCTGTTCTGAGTGCATTATTTTGCAGTGTCTGTAGTTTGTTAATTATGCATTTGTTGGCTCCTAAGTACAGTGCATTGCAATAGTCCAATTCTGATAGGATAAGGGCATTGGCTAGGATAATACAGCTAGTTGGTGAGAGGAAGGGTCTGCATGCTCTAATGAGTTAGCCAGTGTAGGCGGTAGATGAAGCAAGAGAGTTTACTTGTTTTTTTACAGTCAACATGGAGTCCAGATAAAATCCAGGTGTCTTTACTTCTTTGGCAAATGTAATTATATTGCCATCAATATTGAAGGCACTGTAATTGGTATCAAGTTTTTTTAGATTATTGGCACAGCCGAGGATCAGGATCTCTGTTTTGTCGTCATTCAGACAGAGGCCATGGGTGGCCATCCATGCCTGAATGAGGGTGCATATTTCGTTTACTAAGATCGTATCTGATGCGAAATTGCCCGAAAGAGGAATGAGGATCTGAGTGTCATCCACCCGTAGTTAGTGTAGGTGACACCCAATCTATCCAATTTGTCAAATAAAGGCTTAGCAAAGATGTTATACATAGTTGGCAAGACACATGATCCCTGAGGGACTCCACATGATCTTTGGATTGGGTCTGTGGATGCTGAGGTGGAGAAGACTTGCATACTCCTATTATTTAGAAAGGATTGGACCCAGGCTATAGCTTCACTTGAGAAGTGGGCTGCCGAGGCTAGGTGTTTGCATAATACTGCATGGTCCACCAAGTCAAACGCTGCCAACAGATCAAGGAGGAGTAGCATAGCTGTGTTTCCTTTGCCACTGAGCTCGTCAATTTGAGCTTTAAGGTCTATTAATGCTGTCTCCGTGCCATGTTGGGGTCTGAAGCCCGATTGACGGGAGCCCAGGAGCTGGTTGGTCTCAAGATATTTCTGAATTTGAAGGTAGGCCACTCTATCTATTATCTGGAGGAGGAATGGGACCGTTGTGAGGGGCCTGTTGTTTGTAGGGATGGATGGGTCTAATGTTTGTTTTTTGAGGAGGGTTAAGACCCATCATTCTTTTAAGCTACTTGGGACCGTGTTAGTTGAAAAGGAATCATTAATGAGTTTGGAGATAAAGGGGGCTAAATCTCTAGCCGCCTCCTTAATTATTTGGGCTGGGCAGATGTCCCCTTTACAGTTTGATGGTTGGAGGGAGGCAATGATTTTTTCCGTTTCCTGGATGGTGACTTTGGAGAAATTAAATGGTGTTACGTCTGGCTTGTCATTGGGGGTAGTGCTGGTTGGTATGTCCACAAAAGGGAGGGAGGCTTTTTTAGCTGAGATTTTGGTTTGCAGAGTTTTAATTTTATTTGCCAAGGCATTTTGAATGCTGGTGCACCATTGCTTATCTTTGGGTACGTTATGCGGTGGAGGTATGGACGATTCTAGTTCCCGTAGGATCATGAATAATTCCTTGGTGTTGGAGCAGGCTTTGGAGATTCTATCATTGTAGACTTCTTTTTTTGTTTGGATAATTTCTTTCTTGTAGTTATTGGCACAGTGTTTAAGTTTAAGTTTATTTTCCTCTGTTGGGGATTTCTGCCATGTAGTTTCTAGCTTCCTTTTTTCCAATCTGAGTTCTTTAAGGTAAGGGGTGAACCAGGTGTTAAGATGAGTCTGCTGTTTACTCTTACGTACCTTGAGTGGGGCAATAGTATCTAGGGCCTTCGCCATGATGTTGTTATAGGACTCCACCAGAGTGTCTGGGTTGGAGTTGTTTGGCAGAGTGTTAATCATTGGAAGGAGGAGTGGTAGGATGTTGTCAGGTGTGATATTTTTTTTAGATCTAGTGGGGAGAGGGGGTCCCATGATTTTGTCTTTGTCGGGCTGTTAATTGAGTGTTAGGCTAAAGTCTATTAGGTAATGGTCAGTCCATAGTTGGGGTATAATTTTGGTGATGCTAGTTGGACAATTTAGGGTGGCTATCCAGTCTGAAGTCCTGAAAGTGGGTAGGGAGGAGGACTTTTTGGTTCAGGCCATGTTCAACAAGCATATTAGCTATCGTTTGAGCTGGTTTGTCATCAGGATCATTGAAACCTAGGTTAAGGTCGCATAGGATGATTAGCTGAGATGAGTTTTTAGTGTTATTTGCTAAGATGTTAGATATGTCCTCTTCAAATGAGCCTAAGGGTCCAAGTGGCCTGTATATGAGATGGATGAATATGAATATAACTATGAATAGTACTGTAAGCATCTTTCCTCTTAGCCTCTTGTCTTATATTAAATAACATTCAACAAATTAATGGTTTAAGGCACTTGGAACACTAGCATGCCACAGCATGTCATCAATCTCGGGACTAGCTGATGGAAAATGTACTGTTTAAATGATGTCAAAGACATAAAACAAGTGTAAACATTCCCCCAGAACCATTGTGAGATGTCATAAATCAAATAAAAAAGGAAAACAAGCTCCAGACTGATCCCTAGAACTACCAACTTCATGCACTTTAGTCGGAAGCTGTTCTATTGTACCAATGCTCTTCATAGCAAGAAACATAGAGTCAATTCTTATGACCTTTTCAGACAGCAGCATCCCCTAGCCCCTTTTCAATGTCAATGTGTTCCAAACAGTGTCATGTCACCTAGTTATTTCTTCACATCGCCTTGAAATCAGTCTTTTCCTTGCTTCAAATAGTACAACATGCATCTCTCTTCTTAGCCTCTTGTCTTATATTAAATAACTTTCAGCAATTGAATGGTTTAAAGCACTTGGAACACCGGCATGTCACAGTATGTCACCAATATCGGGACTAGATGAGGTAAAATGTACTGTTTAAATGACTTCAAAGACATTAAACAAGGGAGAAAACACCCACAGAACCATTGTGAGATGTTATAAATCAAATTATTTAAAAAAAAATGAATTTCCAGACAGCTCCCTAGAACACCCAACCTCACACACTGATGTCAGAAGCTCTTCCATTTCACTAATGCTCTTTACAGTAAATACCATAGAGCTGGGGGCACTCGAGAGCCCGACCAATATGGCCGTCGGTCTGTGAAGCTCTCCAGCACCCGCAAACATCCGGACGGTATCCTGCTGACTCCAGTCTTCATTTGGCGATCTGTTGACGGATATCGGTGCCCGGTACCTCTGAGTCCCCGGGGGGAGTGATCGACAGCTATCGGAGGCTGGCAGCGCAGAGAGTGGGGACAAAGCGGATGGCTGCGGATTGCCCCGTGGAGTGGAAGCGGGGCGGCCAGTATCAAGTGAATATACGGGGCATGGTCCCTGTGTGAGGAAGTGACAGGCATCCGCGGGCGGCGGGGTGTGCTAGCCCCGGCTGGAAGGTGGAGGAGCCGGGGGCACGACTCCCGGTTGCTGGCGGCCGAGGGGCGCCTGAGGGGGAGGACCCGCTTGGGAGCTGGCCCAAGAAGGAGGGGGCACGGTGCGGAGGAGCTGGTGCGATTGCCCTGCGGAGCGCTCCGCCTGATCCTGGTTCGGCGTGGGTGCGGCCCTGGAGGGCATGGGAAGACGGTCGGAGAGGAGTATCTCCGGTGAGTCCGGGGGTTCGGCCCCGATCAGCGGTTAACCGCCTTCGGCTGCGTGGCCCCCCTGGAAGGGGTCACACTGTGCGAGGTGGCGGCAGGCTGGGAGGCGCAGCTGCCGGGTGCTGGCGGGCGCCTCCAGTGGGGGCTCGACTTGCGCTTCTCGGCTGGGCCTGTGGAGTGTCCGAGCGTACCAGGCCCGGGAGACGTTGTGGACTTGGAGCTTCCTGGGCTCCGGTGGACAGTGGAGGATCACGCCTGATGTAAGTGGGCTGGCGGACATGGAATAGGGCTTGGTTTGTGGGGTGTCCCGGGTCGGTGGTGCCCCCCGGGGGAGTCCCTGTTTGTGGGCGTGACTGGTGAGACTGGACCCGTGGGTCAACCGACGCTCAGGTGCCCATACATGACAGCTGTCAGCTGCGGAAATACAGTATTACTGTCGCTTCTGGTGCGGGCAGGATTGAACATCTGGGAGGGTGGTAAGAGTCCACCTGGGTGCAGACAGGGACGAAGGAAGGCCGGCACAGCGGGAGGGACCTCCAGTCCAGGAGTGCTGTGCGGTGTGTGCGCTTTTTTCCCCTCCTGCCCTTACCATGTCGAAATTGGGGAAAGGAGGCAAGCAGCAGTCCTACCTGCACTTTGAAATTCCTCCCCAAGCCAAGAACAGCGGAGCAATGGCAGATTTGTCTGAGCAGCGTGCCTCGGAATCAGCCGCGGACCCCTCCATGGCGTTCCAGGACATCAAGGTCATGTTTGCGCAGCTGCAATCCGGGATCCAGTCTCTTGATGGAAATCTGGACACTTTGACCTGCAAGGGTGACCATATGCAGGTCCGCTTGGATAAGCATGGGGAAAGACTGCATGAGGCAGAGGGACGGTATCCGGTGTGGAGGACATGGCGACTTTGGTTTCGGGAGCGATGGTGGGCTTGCAGAAGGCTCTGAAGGAGCTCAGGGAAAAACAGGAAGATTTGGAAGCGAGGTCGAGGAGGAATAACATTAGAATTGTTGGCCTGGCAGAATCGGCAGACCGGAGAGACATGGAGACCTTGGTTGAAGGTGTACTGAAGGAGGCAATGGGCCCGGAGGGATTCTCCCCGGTATGTGTGGTGGAGAGGGCACATAGAATCCCCAGCGGGAAGAGGCTGGTTCCCGGAGCCTCGCAGAGGCCGCTGATTGCCCGCCTACTGAACTATCGGGATAGGGATGCCGTGCTCTGGAAGGCGAGGGAAAAAGGTACTGAAACCTACAAAGGAGACATCATCAAGTTTTTTCCTAATTTTTCTGATAAGGTACAAGCTTCCAGGAAGACATTTCTGGATGTGAAAAAGCAGATGAAAGACAGGAATATGAAATATGCAATGCTATACCCGGCTAAGCTTCGGGTGGAACATAATGGACGCTTTTCTTCCAGACCCTTGAGGAAGCTGCATCCTTCTTGGACATGTTGCCGGGGGGACCCAGACAGCGGGGCGACAACAAAGTCTGATATGGGGGGCAGGGAAATACTTGTTTCCTAGATATAAAAGCTGTCTTGAGGTCCGGGTTTGATTTTCGGAAAGGGAGTCAGAATACTTGGAGCGGTGTGCTGGAGGGTCGGGCTTGAAACTCCCCCCGGCGTGAAAGCTGGCCGAGACTATGTTGAGGGATACTGTTGTGCCGGAATGTTAGGGAGTCTGGCGGGGGAGGGTGGTGGTTAGGGGGGAGGGTGGGAGGAGACAGAGGCTGGCAATGCACCGACAAGTTGGGGGGTTGTTGGTAGGGGAGGGAGGTCATGGGTATATGAGGGGTGGAGGCTCAAGATTTTCCATGGTGTACAGACAGCAGGTTCTGGGGCATGGGAGGTGGGCTCATCAACATATTGGGGGTTTCTGGTGGTGGGGGGGAGAAGAGAGGAGAATGTCCCAGTGGTGCGGAAGGTGTGGCTCTATGAGCTGATAGGAGGCGGTTAGTTAATGTCTATCAAGATACCTCTTAATGGCGACGCTGAATCTTATGCCATGGAAAGTCAGGGGCCTTAATAGCCAACCTAAAGCCCGGAAGGTTTTTCAGTACTTGAGACGGCATCAGGTGGGGTGGGATTTTCTCCAGGAAACCCACTTGTCGGCAGCCACTGAGTCAAAATTTGGCAAAAGCTGGGGGTGCCATAGGTACTTTTCTTCCTACTCCTCCTATTCCAGGGGTGTATGTATTATGGTGCATAGCTCGGTGGGATTTAAACTGGCAACGGTCTTGAAGGATCAAGAGGGCAGGGGCCTGGTGGTGCAGGGGATTATTCAGGGGAAGCTCTACATGCTAATTTGCTCCTATGGTCCTAACCAAGACACAAAAGAATCCTTGGATTGGGTAGAGAGACAATTGGGGGGACTTCCTGAAGGGGAAATTGTGTGGGCTGGGGATTTTAACTCGGTTCTGGACCCGGCCTTTGATCGAGTGGGTAACTCGTCATGCTCGAGTAGTAAGTGCTCTGTAAGAATTCTGGGCATGCTAACTGTGTGGGGGATGGAGGATATTTGGAGGATGACAAATCCGGGGGTGAACCAATTCACATACTTCTCTGTGCCACATGGCTCGGCTGCTCGGCTAGACTACTTCCTGGTGTCTCATGCGGTTATGGGCTGGTCAGGGGCGTTGATATTTTGGTCCGCACCCTTTCAGATCATGCACCCGTTCTATATATTCGGTTGGGGGGCCGGGAGGAGGGTAGGCCTCCATGGAGATTCAAGAGTGATGAGCTCATGGATGTGGCTTTCAGGGAGGAACTGGCGAGGGCTATAGATGGGTATTTTGAGGTTAATGATGGATCGGTGGCTGGGAAGGATTTAAATGCGTGATAAGGGGGGAGTGCATAGCTAAAGAGCTGGGAATCTTGAAGACGATACGGAGGGACCTGGCGGCTGTGGAGAGAGAGTTGAAATCCTTACAGGAGGAGGCCCCGGTTCTGTCAAAAGCCCAGCAAGGACGTATCATGCAGAAAATACAGGAATTCCATGCCCTCGCTCAACGGGAGGAGAAATATATGTGGGACAAGGTGGCCCCTAGGAGGTATGGAGAGGGTAAGGTGCCTGGGAAAGCTCTCGGTAGAGCTACTAGGATGAGCAGCCAAGAGGCCAGGGTAACAGTGATCACAGGTGAGGGTGGTAGACCATTTCCATGATGAGGGGATTGTTCATGAGTTCCAGGAATTCTATAGGCATTTGTACTCATCCCAACTGCAGGCTGCACACGCCGACATTGAGGCTTTTCTTGACAAAGTGGAGCTATATTGGTGCTCAGAGGAGCAAAGGGAGTGGTTGAATAGGCCGGTGTCACTAGAAGAGGTGGTCGGGCCATTAAATCATTACCTTGTGGGAAGTCCCCGGGCCCGGACGGCTTCACAGCCGAATTTTACAAATGTTATGCCGACAAAGTGGCGTCATATCTTCTGCGAGTGTATCATGAGGCGGTATCCGAGGGTCGATTGCCGGCCTCTCTTAGAGAGGCAGTAGTGGTTGTATTGTTAAAACCGGGAAAGGCAGGTGGCGAATGCTCCCCATATAGGCTGATATCTCTTATTAACTTGGATAATAAGATTTGGGCCAAAATTCTAGCGGCTAGGCTGGCGCCACTGATGCCAATCATGGTGAGGGCATATCAAGCAGGAGTCATACCTGGGCGGTAGACTTTGTTTGGTCTGAGGAGGATGTTTGGTCTAATGGCGGCACTGCCGAGGGACGACCCGTGGTGGCAGTCTTATTAGATGCCACTAAGACATTTGATTCCATCGAATGGCCATTTTTATTCACAGTTCTGCGTAGGATGGGTCTGGGTGGGTTCTTTTATCTCCTTGGTGAAATTACTGTATACATATCCGGCGGCTAGGGTGAGGGTGAATGGGCAGACCACCGGGTTAATCTCACTTGAACGGGGGACACGCCAGGGCTGTCCACTGTCTCCCCTACTGTTTGCTGTGGCGATAGAGCCCGATCCGAGAGGGTTAGGGAACTTCATCTGCATCGAGGGGTCCAGTTGCATAACCACAAGGTTGTGATTTCGCTGTATGCAGACGATATTGTCCTGTTTATTCGCCATCCTGAAGTCAACCTGGATCCGATTATGTTAGATATTGAACAATTTGAAGAACTCTCAGGGCTTAAAGTAAATACCAGCAAGTCAGTTATATTCCCGTTAACGGAGGGAGAGTGGCAGTTACGGGATACCTGGGGATTTCAGTGGGACCTAATCAATACTCGTTACCTGGGGATTACCATAGCTAGGGAGGAGAAGGTAGTGTATCGCTGCAACTATGGGGATGCACTCGAATCGGGCAAGCTAGCAATGATGAGATGGGATTCGCTTCACATCAATCTATATGGCAGGATCTCCATGGTCAAGATGACCGTTTTGCCCAAGCTTTTATATGTGTTTCTTAACGCTCCTATAAAGGTGCCCAAAAAATACTTTCAGGATCTCTGCTTGCTGGTGATGAAGTTCATTTGGGCTGGTAAGAAGGCTCGGGTTTCCTGGCATAAAATCATCGCACCGGTTTGAGAAGGGAGTATGGCATTGCCAAACTGTGAACTATACTATACGGTGCCACAGGCCAGCTTTCTTCGGTATTGGGATGGTGCCGGAGCATAGGCACATAGAGATAGAGAGATCAATTGTATCACCAGCGTTGTTACGGTCGGTTATCATGACCAGTCCGAGTTGTTTGCGGACACCTCGAAACTTGGTAGAACTGACATGCAAGGCTTTGTCCCTTTTGCAGTGTGTGCTCAAGAGTGGCGTCCTTTATTCGCCAAAACTCCCGACAATATTCATTCCTGGGGTTCTCCTGACTAGCGAGGCACGGTATGTGGCAATGGTGAAAAGGATGTATGTTGTTACATTTTGGGACATGTTCCCGAGTGGCAGGTTTATTTCCATCGCTCAATTGAGGGAGAGGGGAGCCCTTTCAGCACTGGATGTGTTTTTGTATCACAGATTGCGGGTGATGTTACAGCAGCTGTTTCCGTCCTTTCCCGAACCTCCCCCAGTGGTTATGATGCTTGATAAAATGATAGGGAGGGCATGGGGCGACGAACACTCTCTAAATTATATGCGATGGCTCTGCAGAGCAGACTTGGTGCTGTGAAGTCTTCCCGGGAACTATGGGAGAAGTCACTCGGCAAGGAGATTCCAGCTGCTACATGGGATTACTGCTGTGAGATGACTAGGAAGTAGGCAGTCAACGCGAATTTCAAACTAGTTCACTTCAAGTTTTTGCATCAGTGTTATTACACCCCGGCTCAGTTAAAGGCTTACTTCCCACACAGATCGGGGGCTTGTATCAGATGCGGACATGAGCAGGCAGGCTTTCTCCATGCAGCATGGGAGTGCCGGGAATTGGAGTGCTTTTGGGGACTTTTTTATTTTTTTTATTTCCACTTCCCCTTCTCTTTCTCTTCTAGAATGCCCTGTCCTACAAATGGCATGAGACCTTCATGATTGTACCGGGGGTCTTTTCCTTGCTTCAAATATTACTGCAGGCATCTCTCCTCTGAGACTCTTGTGTTAAATGAAAAAGCTTTCAGCAATTGAATGGTTTAAAGCACTTGCAACACTAGCATGTCACAGCACGTCACCAATCTCGGGATTAGCTCATGTAAAATGTTCTGTTTAAATGACTTCAAAGACATTAAACAAGTGAAAAAATACCCCCAGAACCATTGTGAGATGTTATAAATCCATTTTTTTTAAAGAAAACATATTCCAGACTGCTTCCTAGAGCTCCCAACCTCGTGCAACATAGTCAGAAGCTGTTCCATTGCACCAATGCTCTTCCAAGCTAATCCCAAAGAGCCAATTCTTATGACCTTTTCAGACAGGATGTCTGCTAGCCCTTTTTCAATGTCAATGTGTCCATACGGTGTAATGCCACCTAGATATTTCTTTATATCACCTTGAAATCAGTCTTTTCCTTGTTTCAAATAGTACTACAACCATCTATCCTCTTAGCCTCTTGTCTTATATTAAATAACTTTCAGTAGTTGAATGGTTTAAGGCACTTGGAACACCAGCATGCCACAGCATGTCACTAATCTCGGGAGTAGCTGATTTAAATATACTGGTTAAATGACTTCAAAGACAATAAACAAGTATACAAATACCCTCAGAATCATTGTGAGATGTTATAAATCAAATAAAAATAAGAAAACAAATTCCTTGTTGCTCACTAGAACTCCCAACCTCATGCACACAGTCAGTAGCTCTTCCATTGCGCTAATTCACTTTACAATAAAAGCCCTAGAGGCAATTCTTATGACCTTTTCAGACAACAGCGTCTGCTAGCCCCTTTTCAATGTCAATGTTTTCTATATAGTGTCATGTCAGCTAGATATTTCTTCATATCACCTTGAAATCAGTCTTTTCTTTGCTTCAAATAGTACTGCAAGCATCTCTCCTCTTAGCCTCTTGTATTTTATTAAATAACGTTCAGCAATTGAATGGTTTAAAGCACTTGGAACACCAGCATGCCACAGTATGTCACCAATCTCGGGACTAGCTGATGTAAAATGGACTCTTTAAATGACGTCAAAGACATTAAACAAGTGTAAAAATACCCCCAGAACCATTGTGAGATGGCATAAATCATTTTTTTTAAAGAAAACAAATTACATACAGCTCTTTAGAACTCTTGATTTAATGCACTGTAGTTGGAAGCTCTTCCATGGCGCTTATCCTCTTTACAGTAAATGCCATAGAGCCAATTCTTATGACTTTTCAGACAGCAGCATCTGCTAGTCCCTTTTCAATGTCAATGTGTTCCACCTACATATTTCTTCGTATCACTTTGAAATCCGTCTTTTCCTTGCTTCGGATAGTACTGGTGGTAGCTCTCCTCTTAGGCTCTTGTTTTATATGAAATAACTTTAAGCAAGTCAATGGTTTAAAGCACGTGGAACACAGCATGCAACAGCATGTCACCAATCTCGGGACTAGCTGACCTAAAATGTACTGTTTAAATGACTTCAAAGACATTAAACAAGTGAAAAAAATACCCCCAGAACCATTGTCAGATGTTATAAATCAATCAAACTTGAAAAAAAAGAAATCAAATTCCACACCGCACCTTAGAACTCCCAACCTCATGCACTTTAGTTGGAAGCTGCTCCATTGCACCAATGCTCTTCTTAGCAAATAACATAGAGCCAATTCTTATGGCCTTTTCAGACAGCAGCTTCTGCTAGTCACTTTTCAATGTCAATGTGTTCCAAAAGGTGTCATACCACCTACATATTTCTTCATATCACCTTGAAATCAGTCTTTCCCTTGCTTCAAATAGGACTGCAAGCATCTCTCCTCTTAGCCTCTTGTCTTATATTAAATAACTTTCAGTAATTGAATGGTTTAACGCACTTGGAACACCAGCATGCCGCAGCATGTCACCAATCTCGGGACTTGTTGATGCACAATGTACTGTCTAAATGACTTCAAAGACATTAAACAAGTGAAAAAATACCCTCAAAGCATTGTGAGGTATTCTAAATAAATTTTTAAAAATATCAAATTCCAGACTGCCAATGCTCTTTACAGCAAACGGCATAAAGCCAATTCTTATGATCTTTTCAGACAACAGCATCTGGTAGTCCCTTTCCAATGTCAATGTGTTCCATACAGTGTCATGCCACCTAGGTATTTCTTCATATCACCTTAAAATCAGTCTTTTCCTTTCTTCATATAGTACTGCAGGCATCTCCCCTCTTTTCTTATATTAATTAACTTTCAGCAAGTGAATAGTTTAACACACTTGGAACACCAGCATGCCACTGCATGTCATCAATCTTGGGACTTGCTGATGTAAAAGGTACTGTGTAAATAACTTCAAAGACATTAAACAAGTGAACAGATACCCTCAGAACCATTGTGAGATGTTATAAATCAAATTAAAAAGAAAATAAAGTCCAGACTTCTCTCTAGAACTCCCAACATCATGCACTGCAGTCAGAAGCTCAGCCATTAGACTAATCCTCCTTATAATAAATGCCATAGAGCCAATTCTTATAACCTCTTCAGACAGTAGTGTCTGCTAGTACCTTTTCAATGTCAATGGGCCTCATTACAACTCAGGCGTTAAGGGTTAACGCCACCGTTAACCCTTAACGCATGATTCTGATTTTAACGCCTGCTTTTAGCAGGCGTTAAAATCCATGGCGCTAACCTGCCATGGTGCTAATTACGCCGCCGTAATTTACGGCGGCGTAATTAGCGCCTTCCCCACTCCAATTATGCCCTATGGGGCAAAAATGGGAATGGGGAAGGGAAAATGGGAAATGGGGATTTACCGCCCCACTCACCTTGGAATGGGGCGGTAAATCCGCCATCCACCATGGTGTAAACGGAGTTTACACCATGGTGGTAAAGTTGGTGCACTTAGCACCAAGGTTGTAATGAGGCCCAATGTGTTCCATATGGTGTCATGCCACCTAAATATTTCTTCATATCACCTTGAAATCAATCTTTTCCTTGCTTCAAATATTACTGGAGGCATCTCTCCTCTTAGACGTTTGTCTTATATTAAATATCTTTCAGCAATTGATTGGTTAAAGCACTAGGAACACCAGCATGACACAGCATGTCACTAATCTTGGGATTAACTGATGTAAAATATACTGTGTAAATAACTTCAAAGACATTAAACAAATGTAAAAATGCCCTCAGAACCATTGTGAGATGTTATAAATCAAACTATTTTAAAAAGGATCAACTTCCAGACATCTCCCTAGAACTCGCAACCTCACACACTGTAGTAAGAAGCTCTGCCATTTCATTAATGCTCTTTACAGTAAATGCCATAGGGCCGATTCATATGACCTTTTCTGTCAGCAGCATCTGATAGTTCCTCTTCAATGTCAATGTGTTCCATACAGGGGGGCGTGGCTAACTAGCCATGGAGTAGGACGTGCCTTCCTGTGCAGCTCCTGTGGATCCGGCAATGATCCGAGAAACTACCCTTAAAAAATGACTTATATATCCCAGGATTGGAAGCACAGGCGTGGGACCATGTGCCCTGCACAAACTGTAAATAGCATGTGAATCGTGTGCAGCGTTATGAAGGAAACTCTTCACGAAGAAAATGGCTGTGTGGATACAAAGTAACCAAAATGTCTGACAACAAAGGAATTACAGCCGGAGCAACGGATGCGGCTGCATAGAGCTGGCGATGGAGCGAAAAGACGAATGCTGGCCTCTGGGGGCCGAGTGGAGCCCTGCTGGCTTCATGCCATGCTGCTGATGTGAGGAGTGGCGACTTGCGACGCGGACATCGGCCGTTGTTTGGCAGTTTCTTGTGGCAAGTGACCTGGGGCCGCGGGAACAACAGCAGCGCGAGTGTAAGACATAAGAGCGGCATACAGCACCCGCGCTGCCCCAACCGTACACAGCCGGTGTCCGTGCGGTGCCCTGCTGTACGCGTATGCAGCCGTTTGGTCCTGAACAATAACGCTGATAACTGGGCTGGGTGTGATGAATAATAGCAGCAGCGTGAGGTACCCGCTCACAGACAGTGGAACTCGCAGCGTGTATTAGACGCCTCGCGTGAATGCAGGGGCATACGCGTGCCGACAGACGAAGGATGGAATGATCCCTGCTCTGAACCATTGATAGTAAGCAGGTCGCGCTGCGTGCGACACGGAAAGCACACGGGACGCTCCTTTAGTTCACAGCGGTGTGCGGAAGACCGAACGAGCAGGCAACAATAACGCTGCACCGCTAGTCAGAGAAGCGCTGGTGCATGGGGGGGGCTGGGGCCGGCTGACAGTGTTCTTAGTTCTTGCTGGGAGGCTGGTGCCCAAGGCCCTCAATCGGAGTGTCCATCTTCAAGAGCAGATGGCACTGGTGCTTTCAAGGTGGATATGTTGCCAGGAATAATAAACAATATATGAGGACCTTTGCATAGCAATAACTGGAAGGGGTTGGGGTGGTCACTGAATGGCGGCATGAGCAGGAGTAAAGAATTAAGTAGGCTGAAAGCAGATGCCGCAGGACAGTTCCCCTTAAAGTGGACACACAGCACCGAACTCTACAGAGGTCCGAGGCACAGTGGTTGTGACAGGGAGGGTGTGCTTATTGGCCTGCTGGAACAGGCTAAGGGGACATTGCATACAGAAGTCAGAGGAGGGCGTGGGAGGACATAGCCCACTCGAAACGCAACCTCTCATGCCAACACTTATCGCAACTCTCTGAAGTAGATGCTCCAGCACCTAACTGAACAGGTGGAGGCACGATAACGCTGAAGAGCTGGAACCAGACAAGTATGGAAGCTGGCACAATGTCAGTTAAAGAATTGAGGGCTAAGAGCAAACAACCCACAATGGAGACCTTTGCAAAGGCACAGCGGACTCCTTCGACCCCGGCACAAAGTGGAGCGGCTGCTCCCGTGGAAGGTACCCAGAAGGAGAAAATCATCAGGTCCTAGCCTCTATAACAGAACTGAGTGCCAAATGGGGGACAGCTATGGCAGATTTACGGACGGCCTTGGAGAACAAAATAGACGCAGAAGGGATCGAAATCACCCTGCTGCGACAGGATGTCAGGGCACTGGCAGAAAGGACAAGTGGCCTGGAGAGCGCAGTCAAGACTAACACAGATGTCAGCATACAGAATGCGAAGGAGGTTCACATACTAAAACAACAGGTTGCTAACCTCGAGATCCGAGCGGGAGAAGTGGAAGGAAGGGCAAGACGGAACAACATCCGGGTGGTCAGCCTGCCGGAGGGGGAAGAAGGTCAAGACCCCACGGACTACGTGGAGAACATGATTCTGCAAGAGATAGGAGCAGACAAGCCCTCACAAGGGTTCGCGGTCGAGGCCCTGATGAGGAAACCACGGCCAGGGGCCCCACCGTGACAATAATTGCGAACATCCTGAACCATAAAGACAGGGAGAAGATTCTGGAGTATTTTCGTAAAGGGGGAACGATAGAAAGAGCACCCACTAACATCACAGCATATCCCGACTATACTATGCTGGTGCAAAGGCAGAGGTATAGCTATGTGGCGGTCAAGAGGAGACTGCGCACGGCTGGTATCGGGTACATGCTCTTGTACCCTGCGAAGCTAAAAGTCTTGCACAAAAGTAAAGCGCTCTTTTTTGACACCCCACAGGATGTGACGAAGTGGCTGGACTTGCAGATGAGGAGCAGGATCGCCAGAAGCACGATAAGTGAGGAGGATGTATCGAGAACACTGAGGGGATAAGTGGGAGGGGAGTCCTAACATGAGGCTTCTGAACATTTAAACTGTATGGTGTAGCTTATGGGCTCTATAACCCTATTGGACTGGAATGTAGCGAATAAAATGCGCAAGTGAACTGGGTAGCACCAGGCGTAGTAAATTTGAAATAAACAGGAGCGACAGGACGGAGGCAACCTACCCCCAAGAATTAGTAGTAAGGCGGCCATTAGGGCGACTTTACCCTGCTGAGCCGCGAGTACAGGCTTTTGCCAGAAAGGGCTAGATGCAGGGGTGCCTGAGATCCAGGGATAGAGCTGGGCAACAGTTGGGGAGGGTGTTGTTGGGGAAAGGTAGGGAGGGGGCTGGGAGGGAGGAGGGAGGGTTTGTTGTGTTTATAGTTAGGGGGAGTTTAATTTGGGGTACGAGCCTACATAGACGAGTTAAGCGATTGGAGCTGGAATGCATAGGCGAGGGAGGAAGAGGGGTTCTGACATGCCATGGGGGATCTTAAAATTATCACTTGGAATGTCAGGGGACTCAATAGTTACCTGAAGAGAAACAAGGTCATGCTATACCTACGGAGACAGAAGATAGATATTGCCTTATTACAAAAGACGCATCTAACGCGAGATAAATTGGAGATGATTGGGAGGGAATGGAAGGGAACTGTGGTGGGTTCACCATATTTGGCTTGCGCTAGGGGTGTGATTATCTGGGTGGCACCACATGTCCCGTTTCGGCTGTTACAGACTCTAGTTGAGACGGATGGGAGGATGGTGGTAGTGAGGGGATTGGTGGAAAACAGGGAAATAAGTGTTGTGAATATGTACGCCCCGAACCAGAATACAGCGGCATATTTTAAAAACCGATGTAACCATCTTAGCATGTCTGTAGGGAGTGTTGTGATTTGGGGAGGGGACTTAAACTGTGTATTAAACCCTATGGTAGACAGATCAGATGGGAAAATGGATAGACCTGCCCCGTCGGCCAAAGCGCTACATACGCTGCTGCAAGACTTTGGGTTGGAAGATGCATGGAGGGCGTGTCCTTCTCATGAGAGGCAATACTCGCATTATTCCACCCCACAACAACTGCACACAAGGTTGGATTATGTCTTTGTCACTCCTGAGATACTGACAGAGATCAAGCAAGTTGAATATAAAGCTAGGGTCCTTTCGGACCACTCTCCCCTGATCCTTAGATGGCACTGTTGCCCCCCGAGAGTGAGAATCCCGATGTGGCGCCTCAGGGCAGAGGCGCTCAGAGACCCCCTTTTAAGGGAGGATATGAGGGAAGAGATTGTTAACTACTTTGAGACGAATACGGGCAGTGTGGATTCGGCGGGCACATTGTGGGAGGCCTTCAAAGTTGTGATGAGGGGGTGGCCATAGCAAAATCTAGGGGGTTGCAGGGTGTGATCCTGGCGGACCTGCAGGAAGCTGAGGGTGAACTGGAAAGGGCGCTGAAGGGAGAAGACAGTGCCAGCCAGGACGCTGATCTGATACTAAGACTGCAGCAAAAGTGTGCAGGGTACTGGGGGAGGTTGTGTAACCTTAACTATAAAAAGTACATAGAGAGGCAGCATGCGGGAGGAGATAAACCACGAAGGATCTTGGCATGGTTATATAAGAGTGAAACCCCTAGATCCCCGATCAGATCGATAACAAGGGAAGACGGAGGGGTGGTGGATACCCAAGAGGGGGTTAATCAGGAATTTGCAAACTATTATGGGCTACTATATGCGAACGATGGAGAAGATAATCTTGGAGGAGTTAGGAGAGGTGGTGAGACAGTTGCCAACTAGTAAGACCCGGGGGCTGATGGACTCACAAGTGAATTTTACAAAATATTTAAGGATGAGTTGCTCCCCCCCGCTGCTAGATATGCTGAATGAGGCGCATGAGCTAGGCAGATTGCCAGAGTCACTCAGATAATTGATTATAATACCACTTCCCAAACCTAACAAACCAGGCAATAGCTGCAGTTCTTATAGACCCCTGTCGATGTTAAATCAAGACAGTAAAATTCTGACTGCCGTTTTGGCAAACAGGCTAAGAAGGGTCGTAGGCAAATTAATACATCCGGATCCGGACCAGACAAGCTATGTCCCTAATAGAAACATATCCAATCATCTTAGAAGGCTCCACAGAGTCATTGAATATGGCAACAAAAGTGAGGACAAACTGGCGATTGTCTCGCTGGACGCAATAAAGGCCTTCGACTCGGTCAAATGGCCATGGTTGTTGGCGTCCCTGGCTGGTTATGGGATGAGTCCAGGATACCTACAGTGGGCTAAAATGTTATACAGTGAACCGCTGGCCAGAATTAAAACAGGGTCGGTGATATCAGAAAGATGGCAACTCCGAAAGGGAACTAGACAGTGCTGTCCATGGTCCCCCATGCTTTATATATTGGCCCCGGAACCCATAGCGATCTATTTAAGGCAACAATATGACACAATAGGCATCCCTGTGGGAGGTGAACAACACCTGATATCCCTATACGCAGATGACATACTATTGTATTTGTGGCATCCAGAGGAAAACCTCCAATATATTTCGGAGGTGATGGGAAGGTATGCGGAAATGTCTGGTATAGCGGTGAACCCTCAGACGTCTAGCATGTTCCCATTAGGTGTATATAAAGGGATCCCCCCGAAACAACTACCGGTGTTACAGGTACCATGGGCAGCTAGTACATTCCGCTAACTTGGCATAGATATATACCACATGGTTGAAGAAGAGCACAAGCGCAATACAGAGGTAGCCATTAAGAAAATTGAGAATTGCATGCGGTCTGGGTGGAGCTGCATTTAGCAATGATGGGACCTGGTGCGATGTTAAATATGGTGGTCTTGCCTAGGCTCCTGTATTATTTCGGGAATATCCTGTATTTAATACCAAAGAAGTTCTTCAGTAGACTGGACAGCTGTGCAGGGACTTCCTGTGGCACGGCACACCAAACAGAGTAGCCCTCTGGAAGCTGCAGAATTTTTATGAGAAAGGGGGTATAAAATTGCCTAATTATGAAGTCTATTATATTCGCAAGTCAGCTGCAATATGTGGCTAAATGGCTCTCGGAAGAGGTAACCACTGAAACCAGGTTGTTCATGCGGGACTGTGCCCCGTTTTATCTGAAGGAGGTTATGTGGTTGCCCCCAGCAGTAATGGACGGGTGCCCAGAGATGATGGTGCTCGGGTGGAAGATGTGGTGCAGGGCTTGTCAATTGATGGAGAACCCGTACCCATGCTCCACACAGGTGCCACTGGTTGCACTGGCGGGCGGGGAAGAGCAGTTAAGGAAGTTAATTAGAAACCACTGGGAGCCGGTTGGGATAGTGACGATGGGGGGACATTTGGCAGGACGGGACTATAACAGAGTTTGAGGAGCTGGGGGCAGTAACTGGGCTACACATTGGCCAATATATTACGTATCATAGACTGATGCGGAAGATCAAGAGAATGTGGCCCGAACTGGTACTGGAAGATGAACCAGATGCTACTATAGATATAATATATGATATAGCTGAGGGGGGCATGAGACATCTAGACTATATGAGATGATGTCTAAAGTGGGAAAGGAGGTGGCGCAGCTGAGACTAGAATGGGAAAGGGAGGTAGGAGCCCGATGGAGGATGGGATGTGGGAAAGAGTCCAAGGGTATCACAAGAAGGTGTCGAGGAACGCAAGACTTAAACAAATGCAACTGTATCAAAGGTTTCCTTTTTTCTCACCTGTTTATGCTGCCTTGCGGGATCCTTCGCCAGGGTTTTCTTCCATGCTGTTCGGGTCTTGTATAAGCTAGCTCGGCCGTCGTTGGATTCCAGGATTCGTTCAGCTTCTTCGTCCGGGATCAAGGAAACTCCAGGAAGACCAGGAAGGAAGGCTGCACACGGGGGCGGTCTGCGTGGAACGCGGAAGGATACAGGTACAAAGGAAAGGGAAGGAGAAGGAGTGGGTCCAGGAATTCGAGCAGCAACTCAGTTCCAGGAGCATGACACAACGCACCTCTAGCCTCAGCTAACGATAGCATTGAGACGCGCGGAGCCGCAGGGGCGTAGTTAATTTATGGAACGTGCTGCATGGACGTAAAGGTCGATAGACCGCTTTCTGTGAATACGTCCATGTTGGGTGTACTACAGCGAGTAACCCCCAACGTGCCAGGGACCAGGAGGACCAAATGGGGCGTGATCGATGGATCATGACAAACTGTATATTACGCATAGGGCATATCTGACACCCCAGAGGATAGCCAAGTTCAAAAATGCAGGACGGCAGGCATATCCTAAATGTAATGAGGAGAATGCGGGCATGGTGCATATGTTTTGGTCATGCCCGATTATTGAGAGCTTCTAGGGGGAGGTTGCACATAAACTTGCAGAAAAGGGTATCAAGATTGTGGTGGATACAGTGTGGGCCTGCATGTTAGGGGGGTTCTCTAGGCCACGTAAACTTGGGCACGTAAGCAAACTGAAAGATCTGGCATATGCGCTTGCGAAAAGGAGAATTGCTATGGGATGGAAGACATGCCACAAACCGCGTTTGGAGGTATGGTGGAACGATTTACAGAAATGGGCGGAGGCGGAAACCATGGTATGGCAAGATGCTAGCAGTGCTGGGGGGGAGGAGGAGGCTGAGCTGACCTTGATGGCCTGGAAACTACTGATAGCAGAACTATTTGGGTCAGTGCAAGACCCACCAGAACCCTCGGAAATGAACACTCTATCACAAGATGTAAGAATAGAACATCAGGAGAAATAGGCTCGTAATGGAGGGTGGGATAAGGGAAGCAGTGATCGCGATTGCAGAATGTATAATCAAAATGTTACTGTATATACTGCAAGTTTGGTTTGTGTTGGTTGTTTAAATATTTAATAAAAATGTTTTAAAAAATGTGTTCCATACAGTGTCATTCCACCTAGGTATTTCTTTATATGACTTTGAAATCCGTCTTTTCCTTCCTTCAGATAGTACTGGTGGTAACTCTCCTCTTAGGCTCTTGTCTTATATTACATAACTTTAAGCTAGTCAATGGTTTAAAGCACTTGGAACACAGCATGTCACTAATCGCGGGACTAGCTGATGTCAAATGTACTGTTTAAATTACTTTAAAGACATTAAACTAGTGAGAAAATACCCTAAGAACCATAGTGAGATGTTATAAATCAAATTTACAAAAATAAGAAATAACAGACTGCCACCTAGAACTTCCAAACTCGTGCACTGTAAACAAAAGCTGTTCCGTTGCACCAATACTCTTCATAGCAAATGCCAAAGAGCCAATTCGTATGAACTTTAAATCAGTTGTTTCCTTGTTTCAAATAGTATTACAAGCATCTCTCCTCTTAGTCTCTTGTCTTCTATTAATTACCTTTCAGCAATTGAATGGTTTAACACACTTGGAACACCAGCATGCCAGTATATGTCATCAATGTCGGGACTTGCTGATCTAAAATGTACTGTTTAAATGACATCAATGACATTAAACAAGTGACAAAATACCCTCAGAACCATTGTGCGATGTTATAAATCAAAGAAAAAAAAATGAAAACAAATTCCAGACTGCTCACTAGAACTCACAACCTCATGCACTGTTGTCAGAAGCTCTTCCATTGCATTCTCTTTACAATAAAATTATAGAGCCAATTCTTATGACTTTTTTTGACTCCAGCGTCTACTAGTACCTTTTCAAAGTCAATGTGTTCTTCGGCTGAGAGCAGAACGTAATTGAGAATGGCGGGGAAATGCCCCTATAAAGGAGAGAGCATTGTATGGAGAAAGTAGTTGGAACTTAGACCCCCGGTTGATGCAGACTCGCTGAAAGGGAGGATGCTCCGCTTCAGACGCTGTCAGATGCAGTGATCTCTTTGCCTACTTGCTAAGGGACTAAGCAGTGTTGTTGGTGGCCAAGATGAAGTTTTCTTCTGCCTCATGCTTGACGGTGATGTAACCTATATTCTAATTCTTATATATCCAAGTGTATGTTTGTTCATTGGTATCTATGCATATATGGTATAAATAAAGGGCCTGTAACGAACCAGTTGTTTTATAATTTTATATAATGTGTGTGTTTTTCTTTCTGCTAGTCTGAGTCCAATTACTTGTTTTTCCTGAGGGGGCTGGGGAGGCGCAAGTATTAGTGCTTTCGCCACAAGGGCAAATAGACGCAAAATAGCATCCCGACCCCCAAACACATCACAGCTGCCCAAGGCGGACACTGTTTTTCTACAAATTATGGGAACATACTAGCAAGATCTCCCAAAATATAAAAGTACTGAATGCTATGAAGTTGTTTGTTTGTAAATCTAGATCAGTTAGCATCCACAGGTCACGGCCTGTTAATAGCAGAAACGGTTGAAAGGCTTGTTTTAAGCATCATGACAGGTATGGTATGATATGGTAATGTTTATTTGTAAAGGGCCTGTACACAAGGCAAGTGTTTCAAAGCACTCAAGGAGGGAGGGAGTGAGCAAGGTGGAAAAACAACAGTCATTCAGAGCCCTTGAATTTCGGAACGATACAAATCTGCACAGTAAGTGCATATAATACAATTAACAGTGTAGGTAACAGCAAATAGGTCTGACGACGATTCTGCTGTTTTTCCAAGTGTATTGAGGTGCTGCCATGCAAGAAGGGGAGACAGGGAAGATAGATAGACGATCTTCAAGGCATGGTACGTTCAGATTGTGCAAGTGCACAGATGGTTCAGGAGAGGGAAGGGGAAGAACAAGTGCAGGGGGGAGTCCAAGTGTGCCCCAGTCAGTCAGAAGCTGGGGTAAGTGCTGAGAGATGCTACTCTCATGGGTCATTGACCAAGTACAGTAGCAATGAGGCAAATGCCGGCTCGGAGGCTAGTGCGAGAGGACTGGCGAGGGTGCCAGGGAGCTGTGAGACTCTGAGGTACACCCGGCGGCCAGTCGGTAAGATGTGGAAAAGGAGGGAGAGAGGGATAATGCGGGGAGAGAGGTTAGCCGGCTGGAGGGATAGAGTAGGAGGAGGAGAAAAGGAATGTCTTAAAGAGTTTCCGAAACTTAAGGAGATTAAGCCCAAGACGCAGGGTGGCAGGGAGGCTATTCCAGAGGGAGGCCCCTGCTGAGGATCAAGATCGCCCTCCAAATCTCTGCTTGGAGAACTGGTTCACTTGCACAAGGTTGGAGGTAGATGAGGGCAGGGCTCAGTAAGGACAGTATTTAGGTAGGCAACGAAGCAGATAGGTAGGCCACAGGCCTCAGAAAGCCTTTTGGACAATGCAGAGGGTCTTGAACTTGATCCCCCCAGCCACGGGGAGCCAGTGGAGGGATTTCAGCACCAGAGAGATGCAGTCCCTGGGCTTGAGGCCAAGGATAAGTCTTGCAGTTCTGTTCTTGTGGATGATGCAGAGGGTCTTGAACTTGATCATTGCAGCCACTGGGAGCCAGTGGAGATTTCAGAGCTGGAGAGATACGGTCTGTGGGCTTGAGGCCAAGGACAAATCTCGCAGTCTTGTTCTGGATTAGTTGCAGAGGGCAGACAGAGAGTAGAGGACTGGAGATTGAGAAAGAGGCGGTTGCAGTAGTCCAGCCTAGAGACAATCGGGGCTCTGGAGACAGTGATCTTCTGGGGGAAGGTGAGAAAAGGAAGACTACCTCTGAGGAAGTACGCCTGGCAGTAGGCCTTCTGGGCAAGGTCAGTGATGTGAGGAGAGAAGAAGAGAGTGGAGATGAAGATGGCACCAAGGCTTTTAGCCTCACAGGAGGGCAAAGGAAGAGGGCCCAAGGACGGTGGCCAGAGCAAGGGAAAGCAGGAGCAGGGGTCCCACTGAGGCGCACCAATCCTGAATCATGGATAGACAATCAGGAATGAGCGTGAGAGGAGAGGAGGCTGAGGGGAGCCTGAAAGAGAGCTGAGTGTCATCCGTATAACACTGAAAGTTAGAGGAGAAGGTAGAGATCAGGTAGGCCAAAGGGGCCAAGTAGACCTTGAAGAGCCACGGTCAGATGATAGATCCCTGGGGAACACCACATGTGGAGAGAGAGAGGTGGTGGAGAGAAAAGACCCAATTTGGACCTGAGAGGGTCGGTCCAGGAGGAAAAAGGGCAACCACTCCAGCGGAGAGCAGTTTTCATGCCTCTGGCTACTCTGAAGCCAGAGTGATGGTCATGGAGACAACCAACAGATTCAGTGTGGAGAGTAAACTGGGAGATTGCCGGCTTTTCCAGGAGTTTACCCAGGAAAGGACTGATAGAGATCGGGCAATCCTACCGGACAGGTAGGAATGGCAGAAGGCTTTTTATTGATGGGTGCACAAGGAAGTGCTTGAGGAGAGAGGGGAAAAATCCAGTGGTAAAAGAGCGATTGCAGAAATCGACAAAGGCTGGAGCAAGGGTGTCAATGTGGTCCTTGATGTTTCTGGAGGAGCGGGAGAGCACATGTTTGGACGACAGAGTCATAGATCGCACTTGTCTAAGATAAGTCTCTAGATTAGTTGAAGGGGTGAAGGGAGGAAAGAGGCAGGTTCAGGAAGCGGCTGTTTCAGTAGCCTAGCGAGAACCAGGGCTCTGCAGATGTTGAGCTTCTGGGGGAAGGTAAGGAAAGGTAGAAGGCCACCGAGAAGGTGGAGCTGAAAGTTGGACTTCTTGGCCAGGTCTGTGATGTGTGGAGAGAAAGAGAGAGAGGAGTCAAAGATGATCCCAAGGTTTTTTGCCTCACAGGAGGGTGAGGGGATGGGACCCAAGGAGTCTGTCCAGAGAGGGGGCGGGAAACAAGGAGCAAGCATCCCAATGAGCAGGATCTCTGTCTTACTGGCATTAAGGCAGAGATCATTGGCAGAGCATCATGCCTGAATAGCAGTCAGGCAGTCAGGTAAGAGGGAGGAGGAGCTAGAGGATGGCAGCTTGAAGGAGACCTGTCTGTCGTCTGCATAACACTTGAAATGAGGTGAGAGAGTGGAGCTCAGACAGGACAGAGGGGCAAGGTCGATGTTGAATAGCTATGGTGATAGAATGTAGCCCTGAGGGTCGTCACAATTAGAGAGTGTAGTGGAGGAGAGAAAAGGACTCATTGCACATCGGAGGGTCTGTTAGAAAGGAAGGTTGGCCACACCAGTGCCCTGTCTGTGATACTTAGGTTGTACAAAGTAATGGATGCACTCCAAGAGCATGTTTGTACCATGATACCGACTCTGTCATTTTTGTCAGTGCACCCGGTCCGGAGAACTCCCAGCTGGGTGAATATCTGAGTGATTTAACAAGCAAATTAGCTTCGGGTGAACACACTGTAGAATGTGTTTCTGCAAATCCCAAAACCTATTCATATCAGACATCCACCGAGGCAGTCTGTATGAAGGTAAAGGCATCACTCTGAATGTTAGTAACAGTATGAAAATCAGTTCTGATAGCTTCAAGGAGTTGGTGCAGGAGTACTAAAAAAGACGACCAAAACAATTGTGGCTGAGTAGCCCTCCATAGTGTCTGAGAAAAAACGATACGAGATTAGTACCCAAATGGTACAAAAAACATTGAGGGTAATATTTGATAACTGTGTGCTCACAGATGATTACAAGACATTACCCTATGGCTATTAAAAAGGGAGCATCGCATACAATGGAACAAGGTCAAAACACCCTTTTGCATGCGTATTAGCCGGGCCTTCCAGCTGCTGCAAAAGCTATTTTATTAAACAGTTTCTAGAAAATGCCCCCATGGTTATGATGAGGATTCCAAATAACATTGGGTGGTTCTAGGCATGCTGGCAACCCCTGTATCATGAGTTGTCCGCTAAACTACCTCATCTGAAATGTGTGGAAGGTTTACCAGATTCCCTGAATGACGATCCTTTGCTATCCCCGGACCTTGTCAATACGATAATCACAGATATTTTCATGATGGAGGTAGGGCATAGCTCCAAACTGGAAAAGGCATTTGCCCAGTATTCGCATCATCGTAACCTTAGCATCTGTTACATTGTTCCGAATGTATTCTACAGGAGAAAGGGCAACCACTCCATAATATTAAATGCCAGTTATAAAGTGCTGTTTAAGAACCCTAGAGATAAACAATAGCTTGCTGTCCTGGCAAGACAGATGTACCTGGGTAACACCAGATTTTTCATGGAGGCTTTTGAAGATTCTACCCTGAACCTTTACGGCTACCTATTGGTGGATTTAAAAACAAACACTTTAGAGGACTACAGAATGCATGGTGGTCTTTTCACACCAGATCTACCTGTGGTTTACATACAAAAGAATTCTAGCAAATCTTTCCTCATCAGTACCATCAACCAGCCAGCATGATGGCACGTACATGTAGGAACATTGCTCTCATTAAAATAATAGTAACAGCACTACCACAACAATGAAAGGCCATTCTGTGGTCAGCTTCTGATGATCTAGTATCGGCTATAGCTGAGATAGCCCTCAACACCATAAAAGGGAATGTTGCACTATCCACCTCTCAGTTAGGAGCCTTAAAAAAGAAAACACGCATCCTTAAGAAACTGGGTAACAAGAGGGTATCCCTAAATGCTAAATGCTAAAAGAAAACTTTTAAAACAATCTGGGGTTTTCATAGGATCGCTACTAGGTTTTGCTTTGCCTCTGATCACTAGACTTTTATGGGGTGGTTAATAGAGTACAGCCAAAAGATGGATTTGGTTGACAAACGCCAGCTGGACGGTTTGAGTACCCAGAACCGTGAAGAAACTGACATTCAAAAATCAGCCACCCTAAGGTTCGGCTCTGAAAGGCAAGATATCCTAAAACGTCATGATTTATGAGACTAAGACAAGATCTGGCCTAGTAAATTCTCATAAATCCCACTAGAAATCCCACTAGACCTGCAGGGCAAGTTCCTTGGTTTATATACTCGACCTAAGAGAAATGCACTAGCCCCAAGGTGACTGGTGACAAAATATTTACCAGTGCTTTTTGTAAAATGGTCCATGTTGCCATAAGCACATTCCATATTTGGTGCAATGCTGTCAAGCATGCACAGTGAAACTTGTATTTGTCATTTTCTGCAAACAAAGTGTGTTTGCAGTAGCAAACAAAGTGTGTTTACAGTAAATGAAAAATAGTTTTCTAACATCCCATACCCGACAGAAAGGTCGAAACTCATCCAAATGGTACTCGCCCTTAATAAAAAAACTACTCAGCAATGCTATTGGGCTAGTAGATTTTACAAGCCCTGAAGATAACCAGCTATTCAACTATTCTCCAAAAATACTTAACAAAGCTTAGACGGGCCGGAAATTAGAAGAATAAACTAATGCTGTACATGCCCCCGAAGACCCTGCAACACTCATCAAACCACCCACATCTGCCCCTGTTTTAGATCCAATTGTGGCAGAAGGTCTGGACACCATTAGCCCTCATTGTCGTAAAAATGCAGAACTCTTGCTGAACAAAATTGGGTGTGAAAAGGGCGTGGCAACATGGAACAACAAGGGGGAATTTGTTTATAAAGGAACAGTTGCCAAATGTTCAAACGTCCATGATTTAGTTTTCAGAATTACCAATCCTCAGGTCTTTGGAAGACACAAAAAACCTAGAGGATGGGAGTTGTTTATTCAGGCAGATGCTGATTTAAACATAGCTGCCACATTGGTGGGAAATATGGAACATTGTGAGCAACTCAAAACCTTAAAAGACTCAAATGTTAAAATCCAGATCCATGATGTTGATTCTATAGAAAATGCAATTAAGAAAAGAAAAAGAAAAAGAAAACCAGCAAACGATCAGAGTGATTTAGTGTCTAAATGTGTTTTTTTTAGTTTAGGAAAATGTTTAACAGCTGTAATATACATATATATTTTAATTTTAAATTGTTGTATTGTGTTTTATTGGTTAAGTATAACCTTTAACACGATCAAAAACAGTACAAATTCAGTTCACACACTAAATAGAAAAACTGAAAAAGAATTACATTAAAACAAACAATTTCCTTATGCTAAATGGTAGAACTAATAAAAGTTTAAGATTTCACATAAAAAAAAAAAAATAAATATTGAATATAGCACTTTTAAAAGACCTAAATACGTTGTTATACATTAAATACCAAGATATTCAATTTCAAAATTTCTCGCCACATGTAAAAGAGTGTTAAATTCATGACTAGGCTACCTCCCCTGTATAGTGTGGACCGAAATTTGTTCATACAAATACAATTCATGTCTTACACTAATCTTGTATAACCTTTTTCATAAACCTGTTGTTTTGGCTCATGGCCACATAGCCTGCAAAGATGCTCTTCATAAGGGATCTTTAACCACGCTCCTCTATTAACCATGGTTGGTAGGTGGTTCAGTCTTAATTGCAATATAAATCTTCTTACATTGCTGTTCTGTACATTTTTAATGTAGGCACAAGCCGAATTAACCGCAAAGGCCTGCTTAGAATAAGTAGCAAAGTTAGACTTCGCTGACAGATAGACAGTATGCTTATTTTGGTCACAGAACCTAGCCATTTTTTTATTTAATAGAATTTGGTAGGCAAATTCTTTTCTGGGAGAGAGGTTTTGTCTTAGAAATTAACAATTTCACAATGCTATTGCCTTAAGACAGGACAGCTCACCAAGCTGCCAGTATGATCCAGAAAATATGAATACGAAGATTTTGAGTTTCCCCGGCTCATTGGTTTAATATAGAAGTTACTTGCCACAATCATTTTCCGTGTGGAAAGAGATATTAGCCCCAATTTGAAGCAAAATGCTTCCATCGGGACTGCTTGAGACAGACCTAGAGCACCTTTCCAGAGCTTCCCTTCCAAGACATCTAGCCCGGCAGTCCCCCTTATAGTGAACACTTCTAGTCCATATAGTATGCTTGGGACAATGCATGAATTCTATAACTTTACAAGGCCTTCCACTGAGTAACTACCAGGATAAGAGATAAAGGATTTTATTGCTTTGAATTTAGCAGTTCTTTTTGGGATTACACATTTTGAAAACTCTCTATTTAGTTTGATAGATTGTTAGATATTAAAACACCAAGGTATGAGTAGCTGGACACTTCTTCTAATAATGTATTTTTTACTGTCCCATTACATATTTTTATATTTCTGCAGTTTGACTTTATAATCATGATTTTTGTTTTGGATAAATTAAGTTGTAGGTTTTGGTTTGCAGTGTATGATTCCAGGGCAGAGAGACTGTATTGTAAGCCCAGTGGTGTTTGGTCAAATAGGATGATGTCATCCGCGCATGACAGCCAAGTAATTGGTTGAGTTAGTATACACTGTGAGTGATTTTTACAGTTATTAAACACCTCATCCAAAGCAGCAATTTAAATGTTAAAATACATAGGGGCTAAAGTGCAGCCTTGTTTCAAGCCGTAATTCACTGACACATGCTCACTTGATGTGCCTTCTTGATCTAATGTATTTTTGGCATACAGCGACATTGCATATTTTTTTATTTGTGGGTGTAATTTACCCTTTACCATCTTTTCCCATAAGATCTTCCCATCTACCATATCAAATGCCTTTGTAAAATCAATAAAACATATGTAAAGTGCTTTAGTTTTAGATAATAAAGTACATCGAGAGATATACATTAAGGTCCAGATGTTTGATAATGTGCTCTATCCCCTGCGAAAACCAGTTATTTGGTTGCTAAGGATATTCTGTTTCGTGGTCCATGAGTTAATGTAACTTAAAAGCAGATTGCAAAAAAATCTTGGCACTAGAAACAATCATTGCTAAAATTCTATTGTTGGATGGAAAGTCCCTTGCACCTTTTTTATATATCAGAACCAGCAATGAATTGTTCCCAGACCTGGGTAAAATTCCTGTTTGAGTTATCCCACAGAAGATGACATAAAGAATACTAGCCCATATTTTTGGCTCTGCCTTAAAGAAAAAATTTGGGAGGCCATCGGGCCCAGGTGCTCTCACAGGTTTTAGTTCATTTTCGAATGTCATCCTCTGTGAAAGTGAAACATTTCCGATTACATATTTCCAAGTAGCTGGGGTTACCCTCAGTAATTTCATCCCTATAATATAGTGATAAAATGTAGTTTTCCCATACCAGATTGGATATAGGATTCATTTCTTTTATTTTTACCCCAGAATTATGTTTGTTAAATAAGTGCCAACATTTCATATAGATTTCTTTTTTTATATAAGGGTAGCTTTCCATTCTGTAAAAGAAAGGGCTCTGGTTGTAATAAATATATTATTTTTACCTACCAAACATTTTACGTCTCATAATTTCAAACATGTCTAGACATGCAGGCACTCTTTTTTTAAATATTAAATAAATAAGATACAAAATTATAAGAGTAAAAAGGCTTTTGTTTGTTACTCACCGGACGGAGAGTGCCAAAAGACAGGATGCCTGGATTTCTCAGGGACTTGCTTGAAGGAGCCTGGTTGGGGCCTCCAACCAAGCCTCCTCTCTGCGAGGGAAAGAAAGACCTTTTCTGCGATATGACCCTCTGTAGTACTGTATTACTAACAGAGAGACTGATCACATAAAAGAGCGGGGAGTACTGCACCGCCACGGACCCAGCTGCAAAGAAAGGAATAGTGGTGAGTCACCAAGGATGTAGAGCACTTTCCTAATTATTAATAATCGACTACAATTACCTTTAAGTCTCTCCCCGCTATCCTATACTGATCAAACAGGAACTGGCCACAGCCACCCCCTAGGAACAGAGATCAGAATCAGATAATAAACCCCTTAAAGAACTGGAGATAAGTAAGATGGTGTTTTTCTCTTACCACTGTTGGAGCATAAGAATGAATAAAATCCAAGAGGAAAACAACAAAAGTATAAAATAAAAAAAAGGGAATGTTAGTAGGGTAGCTTTTGCCCGGGCGACACGAGGAGCGCACTAGGGATGGGATGGTGCACTTCAGCAGAGCGTCCCAATGTGCACTGAAAGGTAGGAAGTCCAGGTAATGAAGAGGAATCCCCAAACAGGACAAAGGATCGCTGAAAGTAATCAGCTCGAGGGGTTGATGCTTGTAATCCAAGAACAGTTCAGGGTCGTGGTGCAGGGTTTGGAACACAGGGAACCAATGAGTTGAAAATCAAAATCCAAAGGCAGTCCGTACAATGAGCAGGGTCCGGTACACACGAAGCAAAAATGGGACAGAATCAAATCCAAAAGCAGTCCGTACGTGAAAAGCAGGGTTTGGTACAAACGAAGCAAAACTAAACAGAATCGAATCCAAAAGCAGTCCGTACGTGAAAAGCAGGGTTTTGTACACACGAAGCAAAACTGAACAGAATAGAATCCAAAAGCAGTCCGTACGTGAAAAGCAGGGTTTGGTACACACGAAGCAAAACTGAACAGAATCGAATCCAAAAGCAGTCCGTACGTGAAAAGCAGGGTTTGGCACACAAAAGTAACTTTGAAAAGGAGGTTGACACGGAGGTCAAAATAGCGCCGGAAGCAACTACAAACAGAAGCAGCGTTCAGTAAGCTGCCATTCACTATATCAGGAAGGAGGAGTGACCTGGCGAAAACGAGGCTCAGGTGTCTGCCTACACAGGACTACACCTAGTGTCTAGGGATCATGGGAGTTGTAGTCCGCAAAAGTGAACCAAGTCTTTTCCTCCAGGAAAACCGCCAGCGGTTCAGGAATGGAGCCGTGACATTCCTTATGTCGCGGTGAAGTGCAATGCTACGCCTGCAAAACCTGGGTCTGCCATTATTATGTGAAGACACAGACACGGGAGCCCCCCTAAATGCAGGCCGTAGTGTAACAGCATCCACCCCCAAAGGCGGCGCCAACCCCGTGCTGGCATGAAAGCGGCGTAGCAGGGCAGGAGCGTGGATATTAACCAGAGGTTCCCAGGTCCTAACCTCCGGACCGTATCCCTTCCAGTCAATCAAATAGAAGGGACGGCCCCTACGGAGTTTGTAGTCCAGAATAGCAGCAACTTCATACTCACTACCACCCACCACTCGGACCGGAGGGTGGCGACGAGGTAGACGGGTAGATAAAGGACAAGGTTTGAGAAGGCATACATGGAAAACATGATGCAATTTCCATGAGGAGGGCAGAGAAAGACGCATAGCCACAGGATTAATAACCTTGGCGATCGGAAAAGGTCCCACGTACTTGGGGAGGAGCATACGCTTCCCCGGAATCCGCAAGTTGCGAGTCGACAACCAGACTTTCATACTGCATCGATACTCCGGAGCAGGGACCCTGTGGCGATCTGCAAGTTTTTTGGCTCTGGCTTGGGCACGCAAGAGGTGGGTCCGGACAGACCTACGGACAGTACAAAGATCACGCACACAAGCCCGGGCTGCCGGGTTGTCCAAAGGCAGTGAAGGATCAAAAGGTAATGTATGTGGATGTTGTCCGTAGAGAGCAAAAAAAGGAGAGACCTCAGAAGCCGAATGCAGTGAGTTATTACAAGCAAATTCAGCGGATGGAAGCATAGTCAACCAGGTAGACTGGAACCGTAGGCAAAGACAATGGAGGTACTGTTCAAGCGTGGCGTTGGCCCTCTCCGTCTGCCCATCCGTTTGAGGGTGATAGGCCAAACTGAAGCGATCATCGATGTGGAGAGAAGTTGTCAGGGCTCTCCAAAAACGTGAGGTGAACTGAGGTCCACGATCAGAGACCAAAATAGAAGGAAGTCCAAAGAAACGGAAAACATTACTCAGAAAAAGAGAAGCCAGAACAGGTTCCCGAAGGCAGTCCCTTACGGGGAATGAACAGAGACATCTTGGTGAAATAGTCAATGACAACCCAAATCGTGTCAAAGCCGTCAACAGGTGGTAATTCAACAACAAAGTCCATAAACAACATATACCAAGGCTTGTGAGGAACTGGAAGTGGTTGTAAAAGACCCACAGATTTAGAACGGGATACTTTACATTGTGAGCAAATCGAACAGGTGGCCAGGTAGTCTATCACGTCCCGAGACATACGAGGCCACCAGGCCCAACGACGTAGAGCCTCCGAGGTCTTTTGTTGTCCTGGATGGCCCGCAATCAAAGAATCATGAGCCCAAGCTAATGCACGAACACGAGCCTGTCCCGGAGAAATGAACAAACAACCTTGGATATAAGGCATGCCATGTACAATGTCCAACTGAAGGTCCCTACAATCATCAGAATGGGAGGACACCCAATTAGAAATCAGAGACCACAATGAGGGTTGGACGGAGCATCCACAGACAACTCGACAAGGTAGCAAAAGGGGCCGTTCCAGTGCAGCATCACAAGGACCCGAAGACAGACGAGACAGAGCATCAGCACAAGTGTTGAGACGCGCCAGACGGTAAGTAATAGTGAAATCGAATTGAGAGAAAAAAAGATGTCAGCGTGCTTGTCGGGCGGTAAGACACTTCATCGACCTAAAGGCTAGGAGACTTCTATGGTCTGAAAAGACTGCTACCGGATGACGCGCACCAAGTAGGTGATGGCGCCATTCAGAGAAGGCATCTTTGATGGCCAGGAGTTCCCGTTTGGTGATCGAGTAGTTGCGTTCATACTGGGTACGTTTTCTTGAGAAATATGCAACTGGATGTATCTCCCCTGATTCCGGACACAGTTGCGACAATACTGCTCCAATTGCCACTCCAGAGGCGTCAGCTTCCACAAAAAATAGAAGGAGCGGATTAGGGTGTTGTAACACCGGCGCAGTAGAAAATGATGCTTTCAGGGCGTCGAAAGCCGATTGTGCGTCGGTAGACCAACGGTAGGGCTTTTTGGAACTAGTTAATGCGGTCAAGGGAGCGGAAATGGTGGAAAATGAATGGATGAAACATCTATAGAAGTTTGATAATCCTAAAAAGGACTGCAAGGCCTTGATGGAAGATGGAACAGGCCAGTCCAGAATCGCCTTGACTTTGGAACGGCTCATTCTAGTTCCATGATTTGTGAGGTTGTAACCAAGGAATTCCACTTCCGTGGCATTAAAGACGCATTTTCCCGCTTTAACAAAAACATGGTTTTCTCTTAACCTCTGCAAGACAAAACGCACATGTTCTCTGTGTGAATCAGTAGAGGTCGAGTATATCAATATGTCGTCTAAATAGACGATGACAAATTGATCGAGGCAGTCATGGAACACATCATTCATAAATGCCTGAAACGTAGCTGGGGCATTACAAAAGCCAAATGGCATGACGAGATATTCGAACAGGCCATAACGTGTCTTGAAGGCCATTTTCCACTCGTCCCCCTCTCTAATATGGATGAGATTATACGCACCCCGTAGGTCGAACTTAGTGAATATCACTGAGGAACCCAGCTGATCTAATAAAACTGATATCAATGGAAGAGGATAGTGTTTTTTTACTGTAATGGCATTGAGTGCCCTGTAATCAATACAAGGGCGAAGATCGCCCTCTTTCTTAGGGACGAAAAAGAGGGGGGATGCCGCTGGAGATTTGGATGGTCTAATAAAACCGGTTTGTAAGGCCTTATCTATGTACTCCTTTAATATCTTGTCTTCTGACAAGGTGAGTGAATAGGCCCTGCCGGCAGGAATCTTAGCACCAGACACGAGATCGATTGGGCAGTCATATGGTCTATGTGGTGGCAAATGATCAGCACCCCCTTCATCGAACACATCCTGGAAAGACTGATATTCTGTAGGAATCGGATTATCAGAAACAGCAGATATGGCCCCTATTAACGCCACGGAGGCTACTAAAGCTTGACAAGATGATTCAGGACATACACTGGTATTCTGAAAACACTTTTCATTACATAATGAAGAAGGGAATTGAACGACTTTTTTGGCCCAATCAATAGCAAGGTTATGACGTTGCAACCAGGGGATGCCCAAAATGACTCGGAACTGAGGGGCCTTGATTAAATCGAAGGAAATAGATTCTACATGCCCCTCTTCTGTTTGCATCCGTACCGCAGACGTAGTATGGGTTACCAGCCCAGAAATCAAGGACGTGCTGTCTACCGCATGAACGGTTAACGGGTGTGCCTTGGTGGATACCGGAATATTGTTACTGGCTGCATAATCATAATCCATGTAATTTCCGGTTGCCCCAGAATCAATGATGGCCAAAGAAGAGAAAGAGCTGTCAGATGACGTAGTAAAAACAACTGGCAAACTGACGGGAGCTGTATACCATGGGAGTCCAAAGAGAGTACCCCCGGCGTAGGGACTCCACCTATCGCCGGGTTCTGGCGTTATCCGCCTTCTTGACGGGTTTCTTAGGGCATTCTTTTAATTGGTGTTCGGCCGATCCGCAATACATGCATAAACTGTGAGAACGTCTGTACTCACGTTGTGCGGTTGTTAAAGGCCCCCTCACAGCCCCTACCTGCATAGGTTCTGGGATGGAGACAGGCAAACTAGTGGCATCTGGAAGAGGAGTAGCCTGCGTAGGTGTCCTACGTTCACCCCGTCTTTCGGCTCTTCTGGCATCTATTTGTAAAACCAAATCCAACAGTTCACCAAATGTGGTAAGAACCACCGGGACTGTTGCCAGGACATCCTTTAACTCCTCAGACAGACCTTTGTAAAATACAGCCGATTTTTTCTCCTCCGGCCAGTCTGTCTCAGCAGCCAGTTGATTGAAACGAGTAAGATATGTTAATACAGATGAAGAACCCTGGCGTAGGTTTAGGAATTCTAGATCCGTAGCCTGGGATGTATACCGCATATCAAATACCCTATTCATGGCTGAGATGAGAGCATCACAATCATATAATACATAGCTATTTGATTCAAGAAGAGGGTTATCCCAGGCGGCTGCTGTTCCCCCTAGATGCGACAGAATAAAGGCGGCCTTAGTGGTGGAATTAGGATAAGCCGTAGGACGGCAAACAAAGTGTAATTTACATTGGTTAATTAAAGTTCGATACTGTTTTGGGTCCCCAGTGTACCTTTCTGGAGGAGCCAATGGAAATTGAGTGGCCATAAGAACCGGTGCTGCGAAATACCCAGAAGCAGCGGCCGTAGAGGCTCCAGAGCCAGAGGCAGGAGGATCAGACACATTAACACCCAAAGACTGCGGAGTTGGAAACCTCTGGATATCATCAATCCTCTGATGAAGAGCATGGTGTGCTGCAATCATATCATTCCGCAATTCAGACACTAAACGGACTAAAGTGTTAAGGGGATCACCTTCTTCCATGGCTTCTGTTTTTGTTACTCACTGGACGGAGAGTGCCAAAAGACAGGATGCCTGGATTTCTCAGGGACTTGCTTGAAGGAGCCTGGTTGGGGCCTCCAACCAAGCCTCCTCTCTGCGAGGGAAAGAAAGACCTTTTCTGCGATATGACCCTCTGTAGTACTGTATTACTAACAGAGAGACTGATCACATAAAAGAGCAGGGAGAAATGCACCACCATGGACCCAGCTGCAAAGAAAGGAATAGTGGTGAGTCACCAAGGATGTAGAGCACTTTCCTAATTATTAATAATCGACTACAATTACCTTTAAGTCTCTCCCCACTATCCTATACTGATCAAACAGGAACTGGACCACAGCCACCCCCTAGGAACAGAGATCAGAATCAGATAATAAACCCCTTAAAGAACTGGAGATAAGTAAAATGGTGTTTTTCTCTTACCACTGTTGGAGCATAAGAATGATGAAAATCCAAGAGGAAAACAACGAAAGTATAAAATAAAAAAAAGGGAATGTTAGTAGGGTAGCTTTTGCCCGGGCGACACGAGGAGCGCACTAGGGATGGGATGGTGCACTTCAGCAGAGCGTCCCAATGTGCAGTGAACGGTAGGAAGTCCAGGTAATGATGAGGAATCCCCAAACAGGACAAAGGATCGCTGAAAGTAATCAGCTTGAGGGGTTGATGCTTGTAATCCAAGAACAGTTCAGGGTCGTGGTGCAGGGTTTGGAACACAGAGAACCAATGAGTTGAAAATCAAAATCCAAAGGCAGTCCGTACAATGAGCAGGGTCTAGTACACACAAAGCAAAAATGGGACAGAATCGAATCCAAAAGCAGTCCGTACGTGAAAAGCAGGGTTTGGTACACACGAAGCAAAACTGAACAGAATCGAATCCAAAAGCAGTCCGTACGTGAAAAGCAGGGTTTGGTACACATGAAGCAAAACTGAACAGAATCGAATCCAAAAGCAGTCTGTACGTGAAAAGCAGGGTTTGGTACACATGAAGCAAAACTGAACAGAATCGAATCCAAAAGCAGTCCGTACGTGAAAAGCAGGGTTTGGCACACAAAAGTAACTTTGAAAAGGAGGTTAACACGGAAGTCAAAATAGCACCGGTAGCAACTACAAACAGAAGCAACGTTCAGTAAGCTGCCATTCACTATATCAGGAAGGAGGAGTGACCCGGCGAAAACGAGGCTCAGGTGTCTGCCTACACAGGACTAGACCTAGTGTCTAGGGATCATGGGAGTTGTAGTCCGCAAAGGTGAACCAAGTCTTTTCCTCCAGGAAAACCGCCAGCGGTTCAGGAATGGAGCCGCGACATTCCTTATGCCGTGGTGAAGTGCAATGCTACGCCTGCAAAACCTGGGTTTGCCTTTATTATGTGAAGACACAGACACGGGAGCCCCCTAAATGCAGGCCGTAGTGTAACATTGTTTAAAGTCACAACAGGTTTTTATTTGCACATGTACACAACTCTAGGTTTTAAGTAACAAGGGTGCATTTCTGGCAAGAATCAAAGGCATTTACATGGGGGATCTTCGATATCTGTTCTTGTTCACAAAAGCAGCTACCATCAGATAATTTTGCCTGCGATCAAGTGAATAGGTCTGCATAACCTCCCAACAAAGAATGTTTCTCAGACATTTTAGATACAAAGTAGCAGGAGTGCTGCCCACACATCACAGCTTCAGGATGTTGCACCTGTGTTCTATTATAACGTATTACGGGTGCAATAGGTTTGACATAGTCCAATATTGTGCCTGTGTATGTTGGGTGGCTTGGGAAGTACCCCAGGCTATCAAAGACTGTTATTGCACCATTGTCTATAAACATCGCTCTCAGGTGGGGGCCTTCCTGATCCTGGGGATCAGTGTTCACCACAAGGCTGACAGGTCGCTCACTCGGTATACCTCTTGGAAGGTTATCTCATGAATACACACCATAGAAAGTTTTCTTAGCAAATTTGTCTTTATTCAGGAAATGTTTGATCTGGTAGGTATCCATCGAATATCATACAGCACCTGACGATGATTGTTGAGTTCCATGGCAGAGCCAACTAGAGCCATAATTATAATATTTACAGTGTTTGGTAAATTTGCAGCAAAGTGTGCTTCGATGCATAGATTACCATTCCTAATCAGATTATTATGGCCGAAAGATGCATTATTGGGTCTCAAATCAAAGGCCAACAGCGTGTAACCGCCATCATAGGCGTCACGTGGTATCACAAAGCCGTTGCTGAGTAGAACGTGCCTGTTTGTATGCAAATCGTTTTTAGCCTTGCCCCCTTGCTGCCTAGAAAGTGCCTGTTTGTATGAAAATCGTTTTTAGCCTTGCACCCTGGTTGCCTAGAAAGTTCCTGTTTGTATGATAATAGTCTTTATCTGTGCCCGTGCTGCTTAGTAAGTGTCTGTTTGTATGAAAGACGTTTTTAGCCTTGCCCCCTTGCTGCCTAGACAGTGCCTGCTTGTATGATAATTGTTTTTAGCTGCGCCCCCTTGCTGCCTAGAAAGTGCCTGTTTGTATGAAAATAATTTTTAGCCTTGCCCCCTTGCTGCTTAGAAAGTGCCTGTTTGTATGAAAATTGTGTTTAGCCTCGCCCCCTTGCTGCCTAGAAAGTGCCTGTTTGTATGAAAAGCTTTTTAGCCTCGACCCCTTGCTGCCTAGAAAGTGCCTGTTTGTATGAAAGTGCCTGTTTGACCTGTTACGCCACCCTTGCGACCCTCCATCCCCTAAACTCATTGTCCGCCTCCTCCCCATAGAAGTGCCCCAGTGCATCAGCCTGGTAAGTGTCCACATCACCATTGCAGCTAGCTATGTCACTATCTATCTCTCCTATCTCCACCAACTGCTTCTCTATTTCCTATACCTCCCCTATCACTAAATCTGTGCGGAAGAAACCTAAGAAGGACATACTGGGCTCCAACCCAGGCCTTCCTATTGCAGACACCTATGTCACGGCTTTCGCCCGAGAGACTCTCACAGACATCCTCTTTGCCGTTCCCTCACCCGACCTATGGACCAGGAACATGGTCGCCTTTCTCTCTCCTATAGCCTCTTCTCCCATTAACGGTGGCACCCGCTGGGAGGTCCTCCTCGACCTCTTTGCCATTTCCAGGGTCATCATCAATGTCTATCTGAATGGAACCATCATGGTGCAGGGAGCTTCTTCCCTTTGACAGGCTCCTATCTCGCCTCTCAAACCTTACCCCTCCCCATGAACAGGCTCCATTGTCTACAGTCCCTTCCTCCTCTGCACTGGCACCCTTGCCTGCTGTGCCATCCTCATCCTCTGCACAGGCTCCCTTGCCTGCTGTACCTTCCTCCTCCTCTGCACAGGCTCCCTTGCCTTGCCTTACTGTCCCAGCTCCCCTGTCGGCCTTGGCTACCCCACCATCCTCCACTATTCCTCTGGCTCACCTGCCACCCTTGGGGGGACCACAGTCCCTGTACCACCCCTCGTAAGACCCTCAAAGAAGACAAGCTAATCCATATTGCCACACTAAACTCTCGCTCTGCTGTCAAACACTTGTCTGACATCTGCAACCTCCTTGAACTCATGGATCTTGATGTGCTCGACATCACAGAGACATGGTTCAGGGACAGCTCTGTCACAAGCTTTGACACTCTCCTCCCGGAAGTATACAAGATCCTTTCTGTCCCCAGGCACAGGGGGTTAGGAGGGGGAGTGGCATTGATCTTCCCAGAATGGATACCTGTGTCCATCATACCCACTCAGGCCTACTTCTCCTCAAGCCTCGTCTGCAGGCACTCACTCTCTCCTAAATCCTCTCTCCTTATGGCCACCTTCTATCGGCCACCGGGACAATCCACTCTCTTTATCTCGGAATGGGCTGACGTAACCTCCTCTCTACTCTCCTCCTTCTCGCAACTCCTCCTGTTGGGTGACCTCAACATCCATCTGGACTCTCCCGACTCCTCAGGACCTTTCCACAAACTATGCGATTCCCTCTCCCTTTCTATCTTACCTTCTGGCTCCATGCGCAAAGCGGGCCACACTTTGGATGCTTTCATCGCCACTGACATCCCTCTCTCTATTCCTCTCACCCCCTCTCTCTCTTGGACGGATCACTCTCTTCTCTCTTCACACTTGAAGCTCTCCTCTCCCTTGCAATGGCACACCCCTCATGGCCACTCAGATTCAAAGTCACCAGACCCATGAAAACAGTGACAGTGGCTACCTTTGCCTCCACCTACTCTCCACCTCCTACTCCTGCGGCTGATCCCCACCCTGACACAGCCCTTGCCAACTTCAATCTCTCTATCTCCAAAACCCTTGACACTCTTGCCCTGTCATGAGGGTCCGTATGAAGCCTTCCAAAAAGTGCAACCCTTTGTACGACACTGATCGGGCTGTCCTCAAATGCAAGTGTAGGGCATCTGAGTGGAAATGGAATGCATCTGGTGGACCCCGTGACAAACTGACCTGCCGCCTCCTTCAAAGGCAATATCGACTCTGCATCCATACCAAGAAAAGAGTCTTTATTCAAGCCTGCATCTCCGCGCCATCAAACAACACGGCCTAGCTTTTCATAGTCTGTAAGGAAATAGCCAATCCTGCTGCAGCTTCCTCTTCTGTCACACCCACCAAGGACCTCTGCTCGGCCCTGGCCTCTCACTTCACAGCAAAACCCCACAACATCCTTTACACTCTCACTCTCACACCACATCATATACCAACACCTCTGTCGTGGCCCCGTCATCACTTCTCTCGTCTCTCTCTCCCATCACACCTGATGAGGTCGCCAGACAAATCCAGTCTATGAAGACCTCATCCAAACAGGAGGACCCCTGGCCCTCCATAACCATTAAGGACAACATTGACTCTCTCGCTTCAGCCATGGTAGATTTCTGTAATCTCTCCTTTGCAAACTGGAGTTTTCAAAACCTCTCTCAAGCACTCCCTTATGCACCCTCTCCTTAAGAAACCCTCGACCGACTCCTCCATTCTGGCAAACTACCGCCCCATCTCCATCATCCCTTTCCTGGGCAAACTCCTAGAGAAGCTGGCTTTCTCTCAGCTCACCCTCCATCAGTCTGGCTTAGGGGCATCCAAAGGCACGGAAACTGTTCTCCTGAACACCCGGGAAGACCTGCACTCAAATCTTGACACCAACAGCCCCTCTGTCCTCGTTCTTCTTGACCTCTCCTTTGCCTTTGACATGGTAAACCACAACATCCAGATCGCATGTTTCAGTGACACCCTGGGAATCACAGATCAGGCTCTGGCTCTAGCTCTAGCGTGGTTAGCCTCCTTCCTCTCCAACTGCCCATGCCAGGTAGAACTTGGGTCCTTTCTCTCTACTATCACTCTTACATCCTGCGGCATGCCCCAGGGTTCTTACCTATCGCCCTGGTTCTTCAATGTCTATATGGCTGCCCTGGCACATGTGATTGCCAGCTTCACCTCTAACTTCCAGTGTTATGCGGATGACACACAGCTCTCCTGCAGGCTACCCTCTGCCACCTCCTCTACCTCACCACTCTTATCTGACTGTCTGGCTGCAATTCAGTCATGCTGTGCTACAAACAACCTCTGCCTCAATGTAAGCAAAACTGAGATTGTTTGCATTAGGACTCCTGCTCCCGCTTTCCCACTCTCATTCTGGCCAGCCTCCCTCGGCCCTGCGCCCACATTCACCTGCGAGGCAAAAAATCTTGGGGTCATCTTCGTCTCCACTCTCCACCCACAGCTCGAACATCTCTAAAATGTCCAACTACCAGCTGCACCTCCTCAGAGGTACTCTTCCTTTCCTCACCTTCCCCCAGAGGCTCACTGTCTCCAGAGTGCTTGTTCTCTCAATGCTGGACTACTGCAACAGCCTCTTTCCCAACCTCCCCGTCTCTGCTCTGCACCCACTGCAACTCATCCAGAACAGAACCGCAAGACTTATCCTTGGCCTCAAGCCCTGGGACTGCATCCCTCCGGCGCAGAAATCCCTCCACTGGCTCCCTGTGGCTGCAAGGATCAAGTTCAAGACCCTCTGGATGTCCACAAGGCTTTCTGGGGCTTTGGACCCACCTATCTGCATCAATGCCTTCCCAAATACTGTCCCTCCCGAGCCCTCCGCTCATCTACCTCCAACCTTCTGCGGGTGAGCCGGTTCTCTAAGCAGGGATTTGGAGGGAGATCTTCATCCTCAGCAGGGGCCTCTCTCTGGAACAGCCTCCCTGCCACCCTCCGTCTTGAGCCTCATCTCCTTAAGTCCCGGAAACGCCTTAAGACATTCCTCTTCTCCTCTTCCTACTCTCTCCCTCTGCCCTGCTAACCCCTCTCCCCCTCCCCTTCCACATAGCATGCCGACTGGCCACAGGGCGTACCTCAGAGTCTCACAGGTCCCTGGCTTCCTCGCCAGTCATCCAGCACTTGCCCGAGGGCCTGCACTTGCCCCTTTGCTACCTCACTTGGTCAATGACCCATGAGGACGACTTCTCTCAGCACTTACCAGTTTCTCTCACTAGCCGGTCGCACTTGTCCCTCCCCCCTGCACTCACATATCACATTTCCCTCTCTCCCCTACTGCATGGTTGTCCCCCATGCTCTTGGAAAACTGCAGAATCGTTGTCAGACCTATTTGCTTTTATCCACCCTGTTATATGTATTTAGGCGCTTACTCTGCCTGGTGGGCAAAATTGTATCGTTCAGAAATTAAAGGGCTCTGAATGACTGTTGTTTTTCTCCCCTTGCCCCCCGCCCCTGGGTGCTTTGAAACACTTGTCTTGTGTATCGGCGCTATACAAATAAACATTACCATACCATACCAATTATCATGTTACCACTGATGGAGACTAGACCCAAATACTCCCTAATTGTATTTTTGTGTTAATAACTGGGGCTATAAGCATTGGATGGTATAACGACCCTGTCCCTAAACAGAGTGACGTAGTTGATGTTCTAATGTTTTAAATTAAAAGGTTGCTACTGTAATCCCCAGAAAAAACAGTGTTGTCCACAAAACCAATGATAATGATTTTAGGTAGCTGCCCCAAGAATAATGAATGGCGACATGGCTACCAGCAGGTACACTGAAGATTTTCAAGGATGTCCTCTCCACAGGGTATCTTAAGTTAGATAAAAGCGTGAGCTAATCTGACCGTGGGGGACACAGTGTCCATCTTAATGAATAAACTTGCTGATACTATTACCAGTTTGATTTTAAGATCAACGCCGTTGACCATACGTTTTTCATGGAAGAATATATTGGAGTGTAGACATTTTAGTAAAGTTTCTGCACCCGCTCGCATACATTGCTCTCTTTTTAAAACCCATCTTAGACCCATCTAGAGCATAATCCTCCAAATGGCCTGCTGTGTCTTTACAAAAAAGCCATGCTGTGAGACGAATGTACAAAGTGTGGCGTTGTCACCGTATTACTGAAGAGAGGAACAGTCCTCTCTCTGTTATCACGTACCAAGTGGGCTGCGTCCCACGTATCAGGAAGGGGAGGGGTTACTGCGCAGAGCGGCGGTTAGTGTCAGAGTTGAATAAAGATAAGAGGTGTTGCACCCCAGCTCCTGTGTCGGCCCCACTTCATTGTGTGAGAGAGTACGGCTGGAAGTGTGAGGAGGTCCACCTGAAGGACACTACATTTGGCGACGAGGCGGACACGCACCCCGCCGTGCCCGCCACCTCAGGTCTATTCGCTCGTGGCGCAGTCAGAATCCGCCGGAGCCGCTAGTCTTCTGTCCCTCGAAAGCCCTGAGGACAGCGGGTCGGAGCGAGAAGGCTCCCCGCTACCGGAAGAGCCTCACGCAAGCGCGAAGAGGCGCCGAAGCGCTCACTCCACGGGTGGAGCAGGAGCAGCAGCTCCCCGTGCAACAACTGTCCGGACGGGAGGAAGAGAAGACTTTTCTCCCGCCAACGGCAACAACACCGGCAGGCGTGACCCCAAACACTGCGGGTGGAGCAGTGACTCCCCGCATCACACTACCGGGCGGTCGAGGAGCACTGGCCTCCCGCCAACGGCAAAAGCTGGAGTAAGTGAATCCAGCAAAACTCTGGGCGGTTGAGGAGCACTGGCCTCCCGCCGACGGCAACGGCTACGAGAACGGCCAAGTCAACGGCCAAGACGCGGTTTTGTTCACTCCGCACCTACATGAAAAAGGTAAGCACACACGCCCCTACGTAAGCAGCTAATCAACACACACAAATCTCAAAAACCTCTCAAATACCCACGCAGCCATCCCCCTGTCTCAGCAAAGAGACCGCAAACTTCCCAACGCAGCACCCCCTGTTGGCAGCCAGACACCACCACACTCGTGAGCAATAAGCAAGCCAAGGTTAAGCTCATGAGTGGTTCAGGAGAGGAGTCATTCACAGCCACAGCGACTCCAGCCCGAAGGGTGTCACTCACAGTCCCAGTGACACCAGCACAAGAAGAGGCACCCTCCGCCCCAGTGTCCCCGGGCAGACAAGAGCACAGAAAAATGACGCACAGCCTTCTAGCCCAGTTACCAGCAAATTTTGACCTCACAGAGACAAGCACCCTGGGGTCAAGGTGGAGAAGATGGCTGAGAGACTTTGAAGTATGCCTAAAGGCAGCTGGACCACTAGAGGATGAACAAAAGTTAAACCTTCTGAACCATGCGGTAGGATCCAACGTGCGAGACATCCTTGAAGAAATGCCGGAAGACAACATAGAAACTTACACCAAACTAAAGACATCGCTCACAGAATACTTCACACCTCACACAAACGTGGACTACAAACGGCACATATTCCACACCACCAAGCAGAACAAAGGAGAATCCATAGACGCTTTCGTCATGAGACTGAGATCAAAAATGAAGCACTGTGACTTCAACAATTACTCAAACGAGGGGGCCCTCAGATCGCAAATCATAGTGGGGTGCGAAAGCGCAGACTTCCGGAAACGACTACTACAACAGCCAAGAAATCTAGAGGAAATCCTGCGTCTAGCGAAATCCGACGCTGCCCTCGCAGCGCAAGTGGAAGGCCTGGATGACATAAAGATCACCCACGGCAAGCAAGAGAGCATCAACAAGTTGGAGGGTACAATGAGAACCAACACTGATCCTTTCTGCTACAGATGCGGCCATGAATACCCTCATGAGGGAACGTGCCCTGCCATGGGACAGACATGCTCTGCATGTGGCAGTGACAACCACTACAAGTCCGTGTGCCTGATATTTCGCAGCAAAATGAGGGGAGCCCGTAGAAGTGGAAAACCCACGATGGAACTAGAACAGAACCAACCCACCCACCACAACAGGGCGGCACACCAATTCCAGGAACAAGGACGGCACCGTCACCACAACGAACAACCGGAAAGAAGACAAGAGAGGAGAGAGTGGAGGGAGAACAGAACCACCCAGTCAAAAGCAAGAAGGAGATATGTGAGGTGCCTTATAGAACAGTCACAGTCAGACAGCGTGTCAAGCGCATCATCAGAAGAGAGATCCCGCAGACCGGAAAAACAACAAGAAGCACCGCGAAGAAAGGGATATCTATACGCGCTTGGAAACAACACGGCCAAAGAACACAGCCCAATGCTAAGAATGCAAATTAATCAAACAGCTGCAGAATTCCTAATAGATACTGGAGCAACTGTGAACGTAATAAGTGAGGAAGTATATCAAAGCATACCCAACGCTCCTCGCCTACAACCAGCACAAGCCCTCATCTATCCCTATGGCTCATAAACACCCCAAGCATGCAAAGGGTTCTTCATGGCATCATGCCAATACAAGGAACACGAGAAAAGCATCCCCATGCATGTGTTAGAAGCCGCCACTGAGAGCGGATGCATCTTAAGCTATCGGTCAGCCATAGAGATGGGACTCATTCACACATTGTACTGCCTCATGGTGCACAAGTACTTAGATCCAACGGCAAGCATCGATCAAATCTTCCCGGCACTGTTCAAAGGCCTTGGAAAACTGAAGGGGAAACAAATTGAACTTCACATCGACCCCCACATCACGCCAGTAGCACAGCACTACAGGGGTATCCCCATCAACATTCAACAGCAAGTTGAGAACAAACTAACCAAGCTACTAGAGGCAGACATCATTGAGCCCGCGGAAGGCCCCACACCATGGGTCTCCACTATAGTGCCGGTACCTAAGAGAGACTCTCCTGATATCCGGATATGTGTAGACATGAGAAGACCAAATGAAGCCATCCTAAGAGAACGACATCAAGCTCCCCGAATAACTGACATGGTGCACTTCTTGAATGGAGCGACAGTATTCACCAAGCTAGACTTAAACAAAGGCTACCATCAGCTGGAGCTCAGCAAGAACTCTCGATGCATAACAACGTTTGCCACCCATCTAGTGTTATTCCGCTACAAGCGACTTAGTTTTGGAGTATCCTCAGCGGCCGAAATCTTTCAAGCAGAAATTCAAAATGTCATCAAACATGTGCCCAACTGCTTGAACTACAGCGACGACATCTTGGTGTTCGGCCAGACTCAGGAACAACATGATGACACACTAATGAGAGTCTGCATGGCTCTGGAAGAAGCTCAGCTAACACTCAACAAAGAAAAGTGTGAATTTCGCAAGAAGACACTCAGATTCTTTGGACACATATTTTCAGAGAAGGGCATGACGCCTGACCCTGAAAAGGTTAGCGCGCTCCGTGAAGCTGAACCACCCACAACAACATCAGACCTCAGATCATTCTTGGGACTCGCAAGCTATTGCACAAGTTACATACGAGACTTTTTGTCCATCAGTGAACCCCTGAGAGCTCTCACCAAACTCAACACCGAATTTGCTTGGTCACCCAAATGCCAAGAAGCATTGCAGATCATCAAAGACTGCATCTCCGACGCCCGAAACCTCGCGTACTTTGACCCCAAGAAGACAACAGAACTCGTCGTAGACGCCAGTCCCGTAGGACTAGGTGCCATTCTCACGCAACTAGACGACAAAGAAGGGGGTGGGAAACACATAGTATCGTACGCCAGTCGAAACCTCTCCAAAACTGAACAAGCCTATTCTCAAGCAGAAAAGGAAGGACTGGCGGTTGTCTGGGCATGCAAGCACTTTCATCTCTTCTTGTATGGAAAACCTTTCATAGTCGTGACAGATCACCAGGCACTCACTTTCATCTATGGCAACCCACAAGCTAAAATGCCACCAAGAATAGCCAGATGGGCACTTAGACTGCAAGACTATCGATTTACCATCATACACCGGCCAGGGAAGGAACAAAACCCTGCAGACTTCCTCTCCCGGCACCCAAAGGAAAAGAGCAGACCAGAACAGTCCATTGCTGATCAATATATTAGATATGTTATCCACAGCAGCACACCACAAGGACTTGACATGGAACAAATAACAAGGGAGTCCAACACAGACCAAGGAATACAAACCATTCTGAGGTACCTAGAAACAGGGCGATGGAAACACGCAAAACAGATCCGTGAAGCAATGAACGAGGACACCAAACAAGACATCACGTGCCTCTTAACCGTAAAGGAAGAACTTGCAAAGTCAGAGGAAGGACTACTACTGAAAGGGACAAAACTAGTAATACCGCGAAGCCTACGACAGAAGGTGCTAGAACTAGCACATGAAGGACACCGGGGAATTGTATCCACCAAGAGGATGTTAAGGCAAAAACGTTGGTTTCCCCAACTAGACGCATCCGTGGAAGAGCTACTGCAGAACTGTCCCACCTGTGCCATCGTGAAGCCACACACGGTCCCTGAACCACTAAGAATGACTACATTACCAGAAGGAACATGGGAAGAGATAGCCATCGACCATTTTGGGCCCATGGGAGGGGGTGAGTACATCCTGGTAGCTGTAGATGAATACTCCAGATATCCGGACCTATAGATTGTCCCATCCACCTCTGCACATCACACCATCCCGGCACTGGATCGGATGTTCGCAATCTATGGAATACCAAAAGTAGTGAAGTCTGACAACGGACCACCCTTCACAGGACAAGACTTCCAAAGATTTGCAGAATACATGGGCTTCCGTCACCGTAAGGTAACACCGTTGTGGCCTCAAGCAAATGGTACCATAGAAAGATTTATGAGCAACATCAAGCGCATGACACAGATCGCACGCCTCACAGGAGAACCCGTCGAGAAAATGCTGTACCAACTCATGCGAGATTATAGGAACACCCCACACAGCACCACTGGGAAGTCACCATCAGAGGTAATGTTCGGACGAATGATCAGAACGCGGCTACCGCATGCAGCAGACAATGAGGACAAATATGAAGACGACGCAGAGATGAGAACAAGAGACTCCCTCATGAAGGAACACATGAAAGAAGCGGCCGACAGCAAGCGCAGAGCCAAAGAGAGCGATCTGGTGCCAGGGCACATGGTAGTGGTCCGACAACATCAACAGCGCAAAAACGCAGCTCCTTTCAATGAAGAACCACTAATCACCATTAGGAAGAAAGGATCACTCGTCACCGCAGAAGGGGACTGCCGGTCCATAACAAGAAACTCTTCCCACTTTAGGAAGATGCCTGGCACTCAGCATGCAAGAGACTCAAGTATGTGTGACACTTTCTCCCAGTGGGACGCCCCTATGAGGGAGACAGGGAAGACTCTGGAACTGACATGGCATCGGAAGAATGGGTGGAGCCATCTGCAAGAGTGGACTACCGACCACAGAGAACAAGAAGAAAACCTAATCGTCTCATCGAAGAAATAGATTGAGGAGGCAACTGAATGTTTAGTGACGGGAGGGTGTGGTGTCGTCACCGTATTACTGAAGAGAGGAACAGTCCTCTCTCTGTTATCACGTACCAAGTGGGCTGCGTCCCACGTATCAGGAAGGGGAGGGGTTACCGCGCAGAGCGGCAGTTAGTGTCAGAGTTGGATAAAGATAAGAGGTGTTGCACCCCAGCTCCTGTGTCGGCCCCACTTCATTGTGTGAGAGAGTATGGCTGGAAGTTTGAGGAGGTCCACCTGAAGGACACTACACAAAGTGTCATTGATGTAATTCAGAATGCTTTCTATGTACGCTCTATAGGGGTACATGTTGTCACTCTGCATAATGAGGTTGTAGCCTAGAGTGATGTCAACCTGATTAAAAAGGGAGGCCATGGTATAGGCAATCGTGGCTTCTTTGGCAGTGGCTGTAATAGCTGTCCTGTCTGCTTTTGTTATTTTACAGGTCAGATAAAGTACAGTGTCATTCAGATCTGGGTACTGAAACCTGAAGGTGTCTCCCAAGCTAGTCCCTGGGGACCTGTCATCCAGGTGGACAGGACACGACCATCGCTATTGGATTCAGTTCCTGGGGTGGACCAGTGAGAGAGGATCACCTGGATGGGGGGGTCCTCGGGGAGTGGGAGATCTACGGGTGAGACGCGGTATCCCCCTTCCTTTAGCACCTTTTCCTCATCCTACCATGTAGGACATTCAAGACCACTGCCCCCCCATTTTCCGGCACAAACACTTTCACACGACATACCAGAGAATGGAATAACACCAGAGCCATTTACCTGACATGTCCCAATACAAGGGTGAGGCAAAGTCAGGCAATTGATCAGAATCACACACACCTGACGGCCCTTTCCCTTTCCCACAGGGATAAAAGGTGGAGCGGGAGAGCATAGTAAGAGCTCAAAGACGGCACGACAGCACAGCTAACCAGGCACGGCAGTTCAAGAGATGGAGAAAGGCGGCGGGAATCAAGAGGGTGGTGAGGAGAGAAGCGACCTTGCTCTTTTCGTCCCAGGCCTATGGAACCTTCGTGTAAGAGGACATAAGACCGCAGACAATAGCACAAGTGTCTTGAAACACCCACAACCATGGTACTGGCCTTGACTCGAGTGAAGTCAAAAGCCCAACTGTTAATCACAGCCTGTGAGTCGTGGTGAGAGCCGATAAAAACCGGGCTGTGTTGAATGAGAATTGCAAAGTGGCAACTTTGAACCAAGTTCAATGAACTGTGAAAAGTGTTGAGGGGAGACCAGCTGCAGAGGGAACCAGCACCACATGAGTGCTAACCCGAGAGACTCTGGTCGATCCCTGTGTGAATGAAACTATAGAAACCAGAAGGCCATAGGAGAGCCGCCAAGTTAGGTCAAAGTGGTCATACAGGAGGTCAAGTAAAATTCCTGTACAGTCGAAAGTGTTTGATCTACGAACTTGAAAAAGCAAGGGAAGTGAATCCCTCAAACAAATGTGAATGGGAAGTTGGCAAGAGTGAACCTGGCCGAGGGATGTCTACTGGAACTGTTTAAAAAGACATTAAGATTTGTGAGCGAAGGAAAAGCCGTAGTGAACCCAGAGAAGGGAGGCTGAAAATAAAGAAGGTTCAGCGCCCAGAAGAGGAGACCCAGGGGTGAAAAATTCTCCCCAAGAGTGAAACCAAGAAACAAACTTTCATTTTGTTGAAGAACTTTTTGTTTTGTTATTTCAACCCATCAGGCCCTCGAAGGCAAAAGACTTTCTAGGGGAACAAGACTTGGACATCGAGACAATTGAGCTGCAACAGAAATGTCGACTCATGCCGAGAAAACTTGCGTGTTTGCTGTGCTCCAAGATCCCACCTTACCCCATGCTCAAAACATGGGGAAGGGATATCCAAGCTGCCACATCCTGACCTATTATTTGAGGACACTTCTTTCTTTTCTTGAACACTATCCTGAGCCTCTTTTTATATTACCTGTGAGGTTTGGCAATAGATTTGTTAGTATAGGCCTTTTTGACTCAACACTACTAGGACTGCCTTGCTTTCATTGGATGGTCGACGCTTGCTCCCATCTTAGATTTAGGTTTAGATTAGGCATTTCTCCAACCTACATACTGTTTAATAAACACCTTTGAACTGCATCAGTTGTGCCTGTTTTTACTGTTGCCACCATGAGTTCCTCAATGTGGTGTTAGGGGTTGGACGTGACTCAATTGAAACAAATTGGGGGACAAGTCAGAGAGCCTCTAACCCTTCCATCGCCACCAAGGAATCAATAGGATTTAATATCTGTAGCAGTAGGGAAGGTATTTTACCCCGTGGGAAAAGAGGAATGATTCCTACAGACTTGGTCTTGATACCCCTCAGGGGTGCTATATTAGATTAGCCCCAAAATCTGGCCTTGCATGGAAGTTTGGGATAGATGTCTTAGTGGGCGTTATTGACCCGACATCCGGGGAGATGTGAAGGTTCTCTTACAGAATCATGGCAAACTCCCTTTTGAGGTACACAGGGGAGACCAAATTGCACAAGGAATTCTGGAAAGGGCTCTGTTCCCTCAATTCAAAGAAAGCAAACCAGAAAGAGGTAATTTAGGCTTTTGGGAATCTGATAAATCTCTAACATCGGAGATAAGAAAGGAGAAGAACCAACCACCTATACCGAACTAGCCTTTGCCCAGCGAAATGACCCAGCCCTCGCTGAGGCTTTCTTACAAGCACTTCCAGAAGAGGAAGGCATAGAGAAGAGAAGTCCCTTTTTATTCTTAAAACTTGGGTTACTTTACTGAAGCGAAACCTCCCCAGAGGTTTTTATAAAAACCCAGCTGGTAATACCAAAAAGCCACCGAAAGGTCGTGCTAGAGATTGCACATACCCATCTCACAGGTTGGCATTTGGGACACGTTAAAAAACACAGGCGCATATTAGTGGGAAGTTTTAGTGGCCATGTATCCACGTTGATATAAATACTTTCATACAAGCGTGCAAAATATGTCAAAAGACTAGCCCCCTAATCCCAGTGCCTGCCCCTCTGAAACTGTTGCCGATCATATAAATCCCTTTCTCTACAATTGGTATGGTCATAATAGGACCTCTAAAAACATCTAAATTGGGCAACAAGTATGCCTGGTGATCGTAGATTATGCAACCCAATATCCCGAGGCATTTCCAATACAAAATAATACCACTCAGCAAATCCTAAAACATCTTCTACCGTATTTCTCTAGGGTCGGTTTTAATTTTATGAGTAAGCTTATGGCCGAAGTCCAAGAGCTACTCAATATTACCACCTTGCAAACTTCTCGGTACCATCCTCAAACCCATGGACTAGTAGAAAGATTCATTAAGACCTTGAAACTAATTCTACGGAAACTGGTAGACAAGGACGGGAAAGACTGGGATCGGACAATCCCATGGGCACTATTTGCAGTGACGAAACCCCCCCAAGCTTCCATGGGTTTCTCTCCCTTTAAGCTACTCTATGGAAGAGAACTGAGAGATGTCCTGGACATGCTTCGGGAAACCTGGGAAGAACGAGCAGAGGCTCCTATTACAATATCACAAACCGCCACTAGAATGTGAGAACACATGAAGTTGGTTTGGGACATAGTTTGTACTCATATGGGAAAGGCCCAGAGCCTACAAAAGGCAAACTATGATAAAGAAGTAAATTTAAGATCTTTTTCTATTTGACAGAAAGTACCAGTCCTTTTACCCACCTCAGAGAACAAACTTGTTTCCAAGTGGCATGGACCTTACGAGGTAATAGAACGAACGGGAACATGCACGTATAAAATAGCCCAACCAGCCCGAAAACAGAAACTCCACTTATATCACATCAACCTCTTAAAAGAGTGGAAGGAGAACCCGTCAGTCACCCATGCTCAAATACTAGCTTACCTGGTTCTAGAAGATATAGATAATTTTGATTTAATTCCTTCCGAATTATCTATCCAAAGATCTCGGTCTCGGCCCCTGATGTATTCTCAGAAAAACCAGGAAGAGTAAAAGGTACATAACATTATATTGGAACCCCTAAAGGCAAAGTAGTCCATTTAAAACCCCATCATCTACAAGAGGCACAAAAACAGATAGTGATCAAGGAAGTCAACAAGATGTTGAAGGCTAATATCATTGAGCCCTCCTCAAGTCCATTGTTCTCTCCTATCGTGTTGGTCTCGAAACCTGACCATTTCTGGAGATTCTGCATAGACTTCCATCAAGTTAATGCCATATCAGACTTCGATGCCAATCCCATGCCACGCATCAATGATCTGATTGATAAACTTGGAACAGCCACCTTTCTATCACCCCTAGATTTAACAAAAGGGTACTGACAAGTCCCTGTATATGGGCCAGACAAGGAAAAACAGTGTTTTCAACACCTCTGGGATTATTCCAGTTTAAAGTCCTCCCTTTTGGCCTACACAGTGCACCAGCTACGTTCCAGCACCTTATGGATAGCATTCTACAGCCCTATTCTGATTTCTGTGGAGCTTACACAATATTGTCATTTATAGTAAAATCTGGAAGGACCATCTCTTCCATCTTTATACCATCCTGAAAGTCCTCAGGAATGCTGGCCTAACTGCTAATCTAGCTAAATGCAGATTGGCCCAATCAGCCGTGAAATACCTTGGCTTTTTCATAGGGAATGGGAATGTACAACCCGAACATGAAAAGGTAAAGGCCATCTTGGATACTCCAACTCCCAAGACCAAAAGAAATCTTAGGTCTAATTTTAACCAACTTGCATACAGTTTTATAAACACCCTTGGACTGTGATCACTAGTGTCCGTTTTTACTGTTGCCACCATGAGTTCCTCACAGTACGCTTTCTGTTCAGCCCGATATGAAAAACTCAATGAAAAACTCAATGCAGCAATAAAAATATCAAAATTAACTCAGTGGACATCACTTTCTTACCCAGTGCAGAAATGCATAGAGAAACATGACATTTTTCTTTTAAACCTATCTCACTACACTGTCTTTCAATAAGTGTAATGCATCTAATACATTCTCACGCTCCTCATCTTTGAGACTTGACTCACCAAAATGTGCAAAGTCTGAATCTTTTTGCTGCCTGAGCTTTATAAACGTGAACCTCCTTCACACCGCCCCCGGTTGCAGCTTTTGGAATTTCTCCCACTTCAATGCCAGCAGCCCGACAACTCTTCTACATGGCCTGCCAGCTGTTTTCAAAACTACATTGTTAAAGAAGGCACTGATAGCTTTCAGATCTCTGGAAGGACTGCCTTCTCTCTCCAGCTCAGCTGATTAAAAAAAACTCTGGCTGTCTGTCAAACTCCGATCAGCCTCCCATGACGACGTGGCCCAGCCACCCCCTCATTTTACCAATCAAATTACAAGAATGTCCTGCAACAACTCCCTGCCTGTCAGGACAATGGAGACTTCAGTCAAGCAAGGCAATTGTTTCCATTTACCTTCCTGTCCCACATATTTCTCCTCTCCTTGGAAGAACACTAAAATGCAATGAATCTCACTGTGTTTAATGAACTGCATTATATGTTAGAGGAACAGTTAATGGGTTAGTGGGACAAATTAGAATAGGATTAGTTAATTATATATTTCCAATGCAGTTCCACACAGCGAAAAACACCCCATCTGTACATATGCACATTTCTGCATTTTAAAATGACAGCACACTGTGCTACATGCTTCTGAAACTAAACCTATTTTGCTGGTTTGGCTAAATGCTTTTCCAATAATTAATGCTTGCTGGCTTGTTGCTAAAAAGCTGCCCCTAGCACCCATTTCAAACTAACTGTATTTACATACTAAACAATGAAACCCCCACTTTTGCTTCCGTTTTACTCTGCACACATATGCTGTTCTTTGCACAAATATGCCATTCATGAATATATCCCGACAGATAACATATGTTGTTACACAATTCACAGACATAGGAAGAAGTCAAATGAATGGGGTTGCGTAGCTACTCGTACCATCAAACAAGCAGCATACATCTACCCTTAAAAAATATTGCAGTTGTGTTTCTGCTTCATAGTTGGATATCAAGCTCTTACCTCTGACCCTATCTTAGTGACTCCCTATTGTTTCAGATTGTGGAAGTGTTTGAATGTGGCCTTAAATATGACAAGCCCATGTCTCTTGCACTTTTAAATCAAACACTTCTGACTGGAACTGTAAACAGTTTAGTTTCTACACTGCAAATGATAAATGTAATGCATTTAAAAGATTATATGTACGTAGATGTAACACTTACAAGAAGTGGAAATTATGATCCTATGCTTTAAAGGATCTGATTTTTCAACAGTATAAAAAAAGTTTTACAATTTTTGAGTTGTTTTCTACTAAAAGACCCGGCATTGTTTGCATATCTTGTTGACACACTTTTTATAAGTCTCAAGTGCAACTATTGCATATTGAGGACAAAATTAAACACAGTGTAGAAGATGTTTGGAAACAATTATCTGTATTTGTTTGTAGAAGAATGATTTGACGTAAGTGAGACACTTTAAGTGCGTAGACACTGTGTTGGGTTTTATAATCAAACAAGTATTCCTCAAGAAGTGTCTTGAATGACATGGTAGTGCCTGATATTCCTGTTGTGCTTCAAAAATGGAACATGTTTGAAGTGATTGTATAGCAAACTGTACATCCAAGTTATTGTTAGACTGCCAAAAAATATTGGTGCAAGGTGTGAGAGGCAAAGTTGTGTATTTACCTCTCAATTTGGAAGAAAATGTCAACAATCTAGGAGCAGATTCTTTGTTTGTTTTAGTAAATGGTGTTGCCACAAAAGATAAGAACATTTGGCAACAGCTTATAGATATTGGAAAGGTGAAAAACACAATGGTGTTTCTATTGGGGCAAAATGATTTATACATAAGCAATCTGACTGTCAAACCTCTCTATGCTTGATGTTGACTGAACAAACAAAAGCAGTGAAGGTCAGTTCCAACATCTATCTGTTGCAGAATGGAATAGTTTGTATGAATATTACACTATTAATCTTCTACACTGACTTGAACTCATGGGCAACAGTTTAGAATTGTATCAAATGAAAGCAACGAAAGGTGCACCAATCAATGTCTGGGGAACAGATATTAGAAGCTTGTTGTTTACATATGTTTTTTCCTACTGGAACAGGAGGCAGATTGGATGATTGCAAGGTTCCAATTTATTCTTCAGAATATCATTGTACAAGAATGTATTCTGAAGATTCACGATTTCGCACCAACGTTGATTATTTTTTTCACTTATTGTATGAAAGTGAATTTTCAACATTATGTTATGCTGTTGCTCATACACTTCAGACCGGAACTAGATATCCAAATCTTTCTGCATGTGCATTGTATAGAAAATCAAGCTGAATTCGGCCAGTATCATTTGATCGTTTGTAAACTATCAGTTTGGGTAATCACTACCAAACACGGGGGAGGGGGGTTGCGAGGGCGTCCCCCGCTCCCCATGTTTGGTTGTGATGGCCTTTGGGGGTAGCAGGGGTGTACCCGGCTAACAGAGGTTTGGAGGCAGGGAACAGCAGAAAAAAAGGAAAAGTGGACCCTGCAGCTTCGGATCTGACCCGCATAGGAGGGACGGATCCAACGCTACAGGGTCAGAGAGAAAGCGGATGTCAATAAGGTAAGTAGGGGGTAGATGGGGGAATGTTTTGGGGATGGTGGAGTGTTTAAATTTGGCCTGATATGGGCGCAACAAAATTGTCTTTGTGGTACCACTGCCAAATCGTATACATCCGCTACAACAGGTGAAAGAAAAAAATGACGTTTTAGAGGGTAAACCTACCAATATTATTGCCATAATGAAAGGAACCAAGTATTATTGGTATAGGAGACACTCAGAGGAATGCATGATAGAAACTTGGGCCCTCCAACTTGTTTTGTGATTTTAAGTTGCGCTGAGTATGGTAAGGATGATCGTGCAGAGTGGATTCATTAAAATAACCCACTGAAATAAGATATAGAACACATGGCACCAGGAGAATTATTTTCCATGCACCCTGTAAGTGTTTCGCAGTTTTTCCATTACAGATTTTTTGCCATGTTACACTTTATATGTATTGAAGAAAATGGACCACTAGGAACTGTGGAATCATTATTTTGGAGGAAAGAGTACCAGACATAAGGGGCTCCACAGATACATATGCTGTTGTGGATAAAGATGCTCCTACGTTTGGTAAAGAAGGTGACGGCTGTGCGATGGAGTTTATAGAAAAATATGTTACTTGTTCCATTCTTGCTCAACATGTGAATGCTGATCTACGGAACAAGGTGGAAAGATTTCAAAGGCATTTATGTGGCAAGTACTGTCAGAGAAAATGCAAAAGTAAAGACAAGTTCTACACTCAGTGCAGATTTGGCTTTCCAAGGCCTGTGACACTAGTTGGTTGAGTGAATAGTTTGATGCTATCATTAAAAAAGAAATAATTAATGCAGGCATCCCTGCATCTCTCCCCTGCCCCTGTTTATTGTCCCGGGGGCTGAGGTGCCGCAGGTGGATACTTGACAACTAGTATCCTAAAAAACAAATCCTCTACACTTTGGGGGAGGACACTTCTCTGCTGTATGCTTCTGGTGTTGTGTGTACTGCTACTCCTGTTATGCTTAGGCATTGGTGCCTATATTCAATGCATGGCCTATATACAATGCACATGATCATTGCCTCTTGCCACATCAGTGTCGTACCAGCGGCCTTCCTCAGGATTCTTGACGTGTCTCTCCCTCTCCTGTCGTCTGTTGGACCTCCTCTGCTGGCAAGTTCTCCTTATGCATACAAGCATGAGCATCCTCTGGGTTGTCGAAAAAGAGGGTCTTGCCCTTATTGAACACTTTCAATCTGGCTGGGTAAAGTAACATGTACTTCAGGTTTGCTCCCTGCTTCCTTCTCTTGACGGATATGAAATGCATCCTTTGTTTCTGCACCTGCAGGGTGTAGTCTGGGAATGCAGTTATGTTTGGCGATGCTCATTGTATTGTGCCGTCTTTCTGGAAATGCTCGATAATCCTTTCTGTATCCTTATAGTGGAGAATCTTGGCTATTTTGGGCCTTGGTGGGGCACCTGGTGGCGGTTTCCTCATCAGGGCCCTGTGAGCCCTTTCCACTGTAAAGCCTTGGTTGAGGGTTCCTGTAATAGCATATTCTCAATAAAGTTAGAGGGGTTTGCGCCCTCCTTTATGTCAGGCATTCCAATAATTCTCATGTTATTGCATATTGCCCGGCCATCTGCATCTTTCACTCCACCCTCCAGATTCCGCACCTGCTGTCGCAATATTGATACGTCCCTGGATGTGTCCTTCTGGCCAGCTGCTTTCGCTGCTACCTCCTTTTCCAGTGTTCCTGTGTGCTCCGAGAGCGCTCGAACATCTTGCCTCAGAATGTTCACATGAAGGCTAATGGCTTCTATTTTGGATTCCAAGGTACTCTGCATCGCTGCTATGGCGTCCAGGAGCCATGGATCTCCTGCAGCGCAATTTTGTTCTCCCTGTGAGGATAGGACCTCTGCTGCTGCTTTGTCTGCTGTGCTCGTGGATTTGGTGAAAGTGTCCAATGTCAGCTGCTTGGACTTGTTCTTCTGTGACTTGGACGCCAATGGTGAGTTTAATTGGCTGCAGGTCTGCCTCCGTTCACTTCCTTGGTTACTTGTGTCTTATTGCAGGCCACCAGCAGATGTTAGCTGAGGACTGTTCGTTAAATAACAGGATTGCCTCACAGTTGCCTCAAGCAGACTCCGCTTTTGGATGGCGTTCCTTGTGTTGCTGTGGCCACTATACATGCTGCAATGTTACCTATTTCACTTCGCCATCTTCAGACTCGCCAGCGTTAGCGGATTTTAACTTGTGCCCCTTACTTCCAGGAGTCTGATTATGGTTGACAAACTGTAGTTACTATGACTTTATTGGCTCCTCCGTCAGTCATTGCTCAGGAATGCCAATGAGTGCCCCCTGAGTGTGTGTATACGCCCCCAACAGAGGGCTCTCCGCCTTCCAGGGCCCACCTCTAGATTCTTAAGGCAGCCCATGTGAATCCAGCATGTGCCGGGAACCGTGGGGCCTGCCATCCACTGTTCCTTGTCACTTGTTTGGACAAGTTCTATGAGTCGTGCTGTCATGCATTCTACCTTTATGGGACTCTTGGAGACGCCATTAGAAATCCCATCACGTCGGCGGCCGTCTGGAATCATTGGTCTAGTTGTTTTTCCCAAGATGGCCGCCGCGTCTCCTAATGCCGGTTCAGTGCAGCATTCCCTGCGTTGCACCTTCACTGCTCTCTGAGGGTAACGCTGTTTGTGCGAAGTTTACATTTCTTTCGCCCTCCTTGTATTTATCCTCTTCTCCGTGCCTTCCCTTGCATCGCGTGCTGTCAGATTCCTTTCTCCTCCCGTCTACTCTGCTCCGCATCTGCCTCTTTTTACTCATCCTTGTTGCTTGGTCCTTTCTTTTCTCTGATCCTTCCCTTTCTATTGCTGCCTTCTGTGGTTCTTTCCTTTCTTCCCTTTCCGCTCCTTATCTGTCCTCCTTTGTTTCTTACTTCTTGGTCCTTTTCCTGTGGTTCCTGTTTACTTTCTGGGACCAAGTATTTCTACTCACCTGTGGATCCACATTGTGCTCGTCCTCTGGAACAACCTTTCCAACGTCGTTTTCCCGTATCTGACTGCTGTCTGGACGACTTCAGCTATGGGCATCTAGCACACCAGCCTCGTCATTCTTCAAGTGAATCCCGTCCACAGGGTTTTTTCTGCCGTGTGGCTTTTTCCCTGCCCAGGAACCGGCTCCCGGGAATCCCCACTGTTCGGTTCCCCAACTACCCGACAGCGTGGCATCCCAGGGAGCTCGTCCCTACTTACACGAGAAAAAGACAAAGAAGAAGACGAGAGAAAGACTCCAATCACGCGAAAGAAAGAAGACAGAGCTTCTGGACAGTCCTAATGATGACTCAGGTGAGGAGGAAGGGAGGGAGACGACCACAGAACGTGACAGAGTGCAACGCCAAGAGACTCAGATGGCATCCCTCAAGCAGTATCAGGAACTGGTTGCTGCCAACCAGGGACTAACTGTGGAAGTACAATCTCTCCGATCAGAGAATCAATCCCTGAGACAACAGGTAGCAGCTCGTGATGAAGCCCGTGGAGATTTACCCCCGCTCCCTCTGCCCTGTGGAAAATATGATGGAAACCCTAAGACCCTGAAAGAGTTTTTGGACACCTGCAAGATGTACTTCACATTTCATCCTCACGCCTTTGAGACAGCCAAGGCCAAGGTGGGGTTTCTAGTCTCCAATCTAGTGGGGAACGCTCTGGCATGGGCCACACCCCTTATTACACAATCCGATCCTTCGACCAACGATTATGATCAATTTATACAACTTTTGAAGACTTGTTTTGAACGACCAGAAGTACAATATGCCTCCTACAAAGCCATTCTTGATATCAGACAGGCCCCCATGACGTTGAAACATATGTGACGTCATTTATGCGTCTAGCCACTAATGCTGTGAAGAGGGAAAATCGAGACCAAACCCATGCCCCCTCACCCCAAGCGCAAACATAGAAGAACAGCAGGAAGAACAAGGAGCGCACTTATCATTTGAACCAGGCCCCAGCGCACCCATGGGTGACAAATATGCTGAAACACACCCACTTCACCAACAGTGCAACTTCCATGCTACATTAGAATCAATGCTGCAATATCAGAATCTACAAACACAAAAATCATTGTTTAAAGGCTTGCAAATGCCTATATGAATTAACATGGTCTAAATGCACAGTGTAAAGCCATGTTTCAGGAAAATTACAGCCACGTTCATTTCACTCACTGAACACTGGCTGCGGGAGCCTCATCAACACTCCTCGCAAAACCCCCGAACTGCCAAGGCCGCAAATTCAAGATAAAATTGCTTTCTGCAGACAGACATTTTTTAATTATCCACAGATGCGAATAAATCACGGCAACCCAGGGTGCTTTTTTTTTCTTTCCGGGAAAGAAAGACATTTTCTCAAGGACTCGCACAACATGTGAAACATAAATTGTAACAAGAATGGCGCAGCCCAGCCAATCTGCGCCCAGAGCCCAGGTGCGAACTGCTTGTTCAGCTAAAAAGTTATGGGAACAAAGTCACATTGCAACAAGTTAGAATTAGGTAATGGGGGCTGGCACAGCTAAATCAACCCACTGACGCAAGAGGTTAATATCCAATTATCAGGCTCTCTATAAGGGCTACATAGGTAACCTACCACGTTGCAGCCAATAGCAGGAGGAGATAGGTTTCTGGGAGCTGATCCAATTCTGTGAGGTCAGCCTGCAGTGTGATTATAAAGCTGGCTTGCAAGCCAGCCCCCGGGGGAGACGGCGCCTGAACTCGCGATGCACGATGCTCTGTGCTTTTTTTTCTTTTCTTTGCCTAGAAATAAATGCAGTTTGAAACATGCTGCTGCCTGCTTGGGACTCTGTTGCATTTCTGGGGGCCATATGGGAGGTGTTGGGGCCTCCCATAGCTGGTGAGGGCAGGGCTGCTGGCCCCCCACTGCCCTGGGGGGGGGGTCCAGCTTCTCCCCAACAGCTGGGTGGCCTGACTCAGCCCAACAGACGTTGTTTCGTTGCGGCCTGCACGAGGACATTAAGGACGAGTTGGCACGCATTGCAAGACCTCAGACATTCCAGGAACTCGTGTCACTTGCCTTGCAGATTGAATTTAGGTTAGGAGAGAGAAGACAAGAAAGACGAAGAACTCGACCACCTCTCTTACCTTTGACACATAACCTTTCCGGGGAACATCCCGCTCCCCTACCTGGGGAGGAACCTATGCAGATAGGCACAGCAAGAGGATCCTTAACGCCTGAAGAAAAGAAAAGTAGACGGGATCTGGGTCTCTGTATGTATTGTGGATCCAATAAACACTTACTGCGCAACTGCCCAGAAGTTCCACCATGCCGTCAGGGAAAAGACTCACCCCCCGAACCTAAACAGGGGCAGGTCCGGGGAAGAAAGAAGGAATCCCTGTAACAACACATATTCTCACCTACCCAGAGAAGACAACCGATTGATGGTATTCCAAGTCAGATTATCCCTGGGATCTTCATCCATTTGGGAAGCATTAGCCATGCTGGATTGTGGGGCAGCAGGGAACTTCATTGATGTTTCTTGGGCAAAGGAGAACAATGTACCTATCCTCATCAATAATCAACCCATTTCTGTGGAAGGGGTGGATGGTAAACCCCTGTCCTCGGGTCTCATTACTCAGGAAACACTTCCTCTCCTGTTCCATCACCAGGAAGAGATGGTGTTTGATTTCATTAAGGCAGCACATTTACCAGTGATTTTAGGGATCCCGTGGTTGCGCAGACACAACCCACTTATTGACTGGTCTAATAATACCATGCAGTTTCAATCCTCCTTTTGCCTTGAAGAATGCATAAATCGTTTTCATCCAGCTGGACAATCAGGCAAGGGAGGATCTGTGTTGGCAGCGTCTCTACACTTGGTGCCAGAACATTATCAAGAATATCGGGAGGTATTCGTCGACAAACAGCCACATTCCCTTCCTCCTCTCAGAAGAGAAGACTGTGCTATAGAGATCGAACCTAATGCGGCTATCCCATTTGGGAGGATGTTTTCTTTGTCACTTCAGGAGCGTAAAGCCCTCAAGGAATACCTGGACAGCAATCTACAAAATGGGCTCATCCAGGAGTCCAAGTCTTCAGCAGGGGCATTGTTGTTCTTTATTCCCAAGAAAGGGTCTACCGAACTTCGCCCCTGTATTGATTATCGTGGGTTAAATCGACTTACAATTAAGGATCGTTATCTGATGCCACTAATCAAGGAAAAATTGGAGGCTGTACAAGGTACATCAATCTTCACAAAGCTGGATCTAAGGGGTGCTTACCACCTGCTCCGCATTAGACAAGGGGATGAATGGAAGACAGCGTTTAGAACGCCTCTAGGTCATTATGAATATCGGGTCATGCCCTTTGGCCTAGTGAATGCCGCAGCTGTGTTCCAACTCTTTATGGACAAGTTATTTGCAGACCTCTTATACTCCAAAGTGGTGGTGTATTTAGACGACATTTTGATCTACTCATCGTCCCTTATGGAACACAGAAAACATTTTTGTGTGGTGTTGGAACGCCTACTTGAGAACCAACTCTATGTCAAACCTGAAAAGTGCATTTTTGATTCACCTTCTGTATCCTATTAAGGCTTCATTCTCTCTCAAGAAGGCATCTGTATGGACCCAAGCAAGATCCAAGCTGTTATTCAGTGGCCGGAACTTAGAAGCGTTAAGGAAGTACAACGCTTCCTAGGGCTGGCAAACTTCTACCGGCAATTCATCCCTGGTTTCTCCAATTTGGTTCTTCCGATCACCTCTTTGTTAAAAAAGGGGGTATCATTCTGCTGGACACAAGAGGCAGACTCTGCCTTTCAAGCCGTTAAAGGAATGGTTTGCCCAAAACATTTTATTGAAAAAAAAGATGGGCAATAATTAAAAAAATAGATTGGCACTTTTTTTTTAAGTCCCTATGTAAAATTTTGAGCAAATGAAGCTCAAAATTTACAAAAGATAGCACATGGGGCATCCATTTTGTGAAATTGATGCCCGCCTGTGCTTGCTTTTGCGGCACTAATGAAGGTAAAGTCAGCCAGCTGTAGTAAACAAAAGCTACCACTGGGTGGCTTTTCCTTCATTGGTGCCGGGACTCAGAGGACGCAGACCGGAGACTAAAGGCAGAAAAGCTACAGCTGCATCTCGGTAAGTGCTATTTTTTTTTTTAAACCACTAGCTGCAGTTTTTTTTCTAAATTTTCCGGGCTGGAGTAGCCCGGAAAACTTTGAAATAAAACCGCAGCTTTAAAAATGTTGTATTTATGTTTGCGGTAGCTTTTGAAGCTACCGAAAACATAAATACAACGTTATTGTGTTTGAAAACGCTGCAGTTTTTCTTTCTAAGGTTCTCAGGCTGCTCCGGCTCGGAGGAGCCTGAGAAACTTAGAAAGAAAAACATAGCGTTTTTGAAACACACCGCGTTGTGTTTCTGCCTGCTGTGGCTATCACTTTGGGTCCCCGGTGCTCCCCCAGGGGAGCAGCGGAGACCCAAAGTGAAAGCCAAGGCAGGCAGAAACACAACGCGGTTGTGTTTCCATGCCGCGGTGTTTCTGCCTAAAGCTGTTTTCCCATTTAGGGCTCTAGGGCTCCGCGTGGGGAGACCGAAAAACCCAAATGGGAAAGCAGCTTTAGGCAGAAACACAACGCGGTTGTTTTTGGAAATGCTAAATGCTGCAGTGTTTCTGCCTAAAGCTGTTTTCCCATTTGGGGCTCTCGGGCTCCCCGTGGGGAGCCCGAAAGCCCCAAATGGGAAAGCAGCTTTAGGCAGAAACACAACGCAGTTGTTTTCTGAAATGCTAAATGCTGCAGTGTTTCTGCCTACAGCTGTTTTCCCATTTGGGGCTCTCGGGCTACCCATGGGGAGCCCGAAAGCCCCAAATGGGAAAGCAGCTTTAGGCAGAAACAGAACGCGGTTGTGTTTCGAAAACGCTGCGGTTTTTCTTTCTAAGTTTCTCAGGCTCCTCCGGCTCGGAGGAGCCTGAGAAACTTAGTAAGAAAAATTGCAGCGTTTTCAAACACAATAACGTTGTATTTATGTTTGCGGTAGCTTCAAAAGCTACCACAAACATAAATACAACATTTTTAAAGCTGTGGTTTTATTTCTAAGTTTTCCGGGCTCCTTCAGCCTGGAAAACTTCGAAAAAAAAACCGCAGCTAGTGCTTATTTTAAAAAAAAATAAATAGCACTTACCGAGATGCAGCTGCAGCTTTTCTGCCTGTAGTCTCCCGTCTGCGTCCTCTGAGTCCCGGCACCAATGAAGGAAAAGCCACCCAGTGGTAGCTTTTGTTTACTTAAGCTGCTTGGCTTTTCCTTCATTAGTGCCTCAAAAGCAAGCACAGGCAGGCAGCGATTTCACAAAATGGATGCCCCATGTGCTTCCTTTTATAAATTTTGAGCTTCATTTGCTCAAAATTTTACATAGGGACTTAAAGAAAAAAAAGTGGCAATCTATTTTTTTTATTATTGCCCATCTTTTTTTGCAATAAACATTTTTGGGCGAACCATTCCTTTAAGAAGGCGTTTACCACGGCACCAATCCTTATGCAGCCAGATCAACCCCTACCCTTCATTGTTGAAGCGGATGCCTCGGGTGGGGCGATTGGGGCAGCTCTTCTGCAGAAGGGTAAAGATGGATTTGAACATCCTGTGGCCTACGTTTCCAGAACCCTGTCTCCTAGTGAGAAGAACTATTCCGTAATTGAAAGGGAGTTACTGGCCATTAAACATGCCTGTGAAGAGTGGCGGCATATTCCCCAAGGGGCCATGCATCGATTTACTGTATGCACAGACCACAGCAATCTTCGTGTCCTTCAGCAAATGGAGTGCTGTAATGCCAGGCACGCCCGCTGGGCGTATTTTTTCTCCCAGTTTGACTTTGAAGTCACCTACCTACCAGGCAAGCAAAACATATTGGTCGATGCCCTATCCCGCAGTCATGGATCTGACAATGAGGTTGACCTCGGTCATGACTTGTTGTTAGCAGGCAAGGATTTCAGGACAGTGGCTAACACCTTTCTACATGATGTCCAGATCAAACAGTGTGGCGAACCAATGAGGACAGATCGAGGAACAAGATTAGAAGAAAGAGAGGGATTACTCTTTAAAGGACGCGCCTTGTACCTACCCGACAAGACGCATCAAAATCTGGCCCTCTCATGGTGTTATGATTCGCCCAAGGCTGGGCATAAGGGCATACGTGCTACTAAGGATCTCCTGTTCAGACTGTTCTGCTGGCCAGAATGGAGTCGAGACGTTCAGTCTTATGTATCAACCTGTCCTATCTGTGCATCAAATAAGTATCAGACCTCTAAGCACATAGGATTACTTCAACAGGAACCAGCACCTGAACAACCGCGGACCCACATCTCGACGGACTTTATAGTAGAATTACCTTGCTCTGAAGGGTACACAGCCATCATGGTGACGGTAAACACCCTAAGTAAATTAGCCAATTGTACTCCCTTGAAGGGGTTACCCACAGCTCCAGAGATGGCCAGAGTGCTCTTGAGAGAGATTGTAAGACGCCATGGTCTTCCAGACACTGTGGTGTCCGATCGAGGTCCTCAATTCACTTCCCAATTCTGGGGATCCCTTTGTAAACAATTGGGGATTCAACGAGCTCTCTCGTCTGGCTTCCACCCCCAAAGCAATGGACAGACCGAAAGGCTTAATTACACGTTAGAACAATATCTCTGCTGTTTTTGTGGTAGAAAGCAGGAAGACTGGTGTGCTTACCTTCCCATGGCTGAATTCACATACAATAATACCAGACATACAGCCATTAATATGTCCCCTTTTTATTGCACCTATGGTTACCACCCGAAGCATATTCCATTGGCCGAGTTACGACCCTCAAAGTTGACCGCCATAGAACAATTCCTGCAAGATCTCAAGGACACCCATAAATTAGCCAGTGAGACCTTGAATGCCAGTCGACATTCATATAAGGTGTGGGCTGACAAGAAGAGGCAAGCAACTCCATCTTGGACAGAAGGAAGTAAGGTATGGTTGGCCACAAAGTATTTACCTCGCTGGACACGCATTGGGAAGTTTGCGCCAAGATATATCGGTCCTTTCCAGATCATCAAGAAAGTGAATCCTGTGGCATTTCGCCTTAAGCTACCAACCTACCTTAAGAATGTCCACCCTGTTTTCCATACCTCTCTTCTGAAGCCTTACCTACCTGATCCTTATAAAAGTAGACCAGAAAGATTGACCAGTACCACCCCTTCAGGACCAGCAGAATATGAAGTCTCATATTTAGTGGATTCCCGCTGCCATCATGGGGTTCTACAATACCTGGTACACTGGAAGGGGTATCCTGCTGAAGAACGTACATGGGAACCAAAGAGACACATACATGCTCCATTACTCATCAGAAGGTTTCACAAATTACATCCTGGCAAACCGGGAGGCCCCCCGAGTAGAAGAGGCCATACTGTCATGCATTCTGCATGGCGACTTTTATGGGACTCTTGGAGACGCCATTATAAGTCCCATCACGTCGGCGGCCGTCTGGAAGCATCGGTCTAGTTGTTTTTCCCAAGATGGCTACCGCGTCTCCTAATACCGGTTCAGAGCAGCGTTCCCTGCGTTGCACTTTCACTGCTCTCTGAAGGTAACGCTGTTTGTGCGAAGTTTACGTTTCTTTCGCCCTTCTTGTATTTCTCCTCTTCTCCGTGCCTTCCCTTGCATCGCGTACTGTCAGATTCCTTTCTCCTCTCGTCTACTCTGCTCCATCTCTGCCTCTATTTACGCATCCTTGTTGCTTGGTCCTTTCTTTTCTCTGATCCTTCCCTTTCTATTGCCGCCTTCTGCGGTTCTTTCTTTTCTTCCCTTTCCGCTCCTTGTCTGTTCTCCTTCGTTTCTTACTTCTTGGTCCTTTTCCTGTGGTTCCTGTTTACTTTCTGGGACCCAGTATTTCTACTCACCTGTGGATCCCCATTGTGCTCATCCTCTGGAACAACCTTTCCAACGTTGTTCTCCCATATCTGACTGCTGTCTGGACGACTTCAGCTTTGGGCATCTAGCACACCAGCCTCGTCATTCTTCAAATGAATCCCGTCCGCAGGGTTTTTTCTGCTGTGTGGCTTTTTGCCTGCCCAGGAACTGGCTCCCGGGATTCCCCACTGTTCGGTTCTCCAACTAGCCGACAGCGTGGCATCCCAGGGAGCTCATCCTTACTTACACGAGAAAAGACCAAGAAGAAGACGAGAGAAAGACTGCAATCACGCCAAAGAAAGAAGACAGAGCTTCTGGACAGTCCTACTGACGACTCAGGTGAGGAGGAAGGGAGGAAGACGACCACAGAACGTGACACGTGCAATGGTCCATACACGCATGCGCCTCCTGCACTGCCGCTTATCTGCAAGGCTGTTTCTATATGGATGTGGATTGCACTGTAATTGGCGTTGTTTTAGTCCGTTGTGTTCAACATATGTGCGCTTACTCCTATATTCACCCATGACAGGGCTGCCTGTTGGTACTACTTAGTGATGTGGCTAAACCGGCTTTGTTTCTTGCCAAGCACTTCGAGGTATATAGTAATCCCCATGTTGTCTCTTATTTAGTTGAGACCATCAACCTAATTACTGCAATTTGTTTAATCTACCACCTCCAGCGCTGCCATCGTCCTATGGGCTGCCTCTGTATAACTCTGGGTTACACGCAATCTGCGGTGCCCACTTGTGATGAATCCAGAGGGTGTGCTCCTACTCGTGTGCCCCCTAGTGTCTGGGCTGCCTAATAGCACTATTCTGTGGGCTGTTCCTTGCAAAGTCACTGCTTGTCTCTCTTTCTTGACTGTGGTAGCTAGTGCACCTCAGCCGCTTGCCTTGCTCCTCGAGGCATACAGTTTTGTTTGTTCTCGCCACTTGCTTGACTTAAATTCTTGACAGTGAGTCAGTGTTCTTTAAGCTCAGGTGCTACGGACACTTCTGCCCCTCACTGGGCTGTCTCTGCATGGATGTGGACTGCACTGCAGTCAGCAGCGCTTCCTCCTGGTATGCCTGCAGGTCTGCACTCTCACATGTATTCTCCATATCTGGGATGCCTGCTGCCGCTCTCAGTGAGGTAGCCAACACCAGTTTGCCACTCGCTGTGCACTGCAAGGACACTGACCCTCCTGGTATTGTCACTCATTGGCTCCAGTAAATATACATTGATACATTATTTCTGTGGCCCAGGCGCTTCCTGCATTTCCACCCTCTTCCTGGGCTGCCTCTCTGTGGCTGTGGGTGCACTGCAATCAACAGTGCCTTCTCCGTTATGTCTGTAGGGTATGTACCCTATCATGTGCTCTCCTATAACAAGGATGCCTAATAGCGCTATTAAATGGAATATCCAATTCAAGGTTTCTGCTGATCATGCTCTTCGTGGCACCAGTTTCCTCTGGTACCATCCAGTATGTGGCGTGGGATTTGCAGCACTGATATAATGTTGCAAGCTTGAGCACTTTCGTTGTTTATTCTCCACTTCTGCTTCGCCATTGTTGATATAGATTGCCTTCCAATCAGCTTGTATCCCCTGTTGTGTTCCCAGGGGCATGTGCCTTCTCGTAAGGCAACAGTATCTGGACTCCACAAAGCCTTGATTCGGCAGCCCATTCGGTGCAAGTCTGACAGCAGCACTGCAGTCTTCCTAGCTGCGTACTACACTGTATGAGCGGGGGGCGGCCAGGATCATCCGAAACATGTCACGCCGAAGTACTTGTGAGGGCTTGCACAACACCTGCAATGCGCTTGGCCGCGCTGCACCCTCCACCCGCTCACTTCATGCATCAGCTCCCAGCCGTCCTTTCGCTGCATGCGGAGCGGCTGCTCTGCCACCCGCCAGCTGTCTCTTCCTCACCCTCCCTCTGCGGCTCCCGGGTCTCTGTCCTCAGCCTTCGCTGAGCAACTTCACGAGTCACTGTGATAGTGTCCAGACATACTCCTCATGCAGTCATCAGGCCACACCGTGGATCCTTTCTCACACAGCCACCGACTGTGTACCAGCTGCTCCCTGCCTTTTCTCATTCGTGCTTTGTTCCCCAACGCCTCAGCCCGGTCCCATCGACCGCCATCTTTCTGTCATCTTGCCGTTCCTGACACCTTTTCCTCTTGGCAATAAGTCGGCAAGCAGCTCAGTAACCACATTCAGTTTACTGGAGAACCGTATAACTTAATACAGTTCTCCAGTTCCTCAGTTGTTGGTCCAGTGGTTACAGTTTAGCACAAACCTTATTTGAAATTGTCTCGAGTATCCAGGATGGCAGGAAGGTACAGATTATATAATTGTACTTGTGCACGCAGTGTTCACACATCTGATGGTGTGTTCTAGAGGGTACGCCCACGTTGAGGCCACCACTGCAGGCCAGGATCAGTTTGGATCGTCCGGAGCTGCACATAGAAGCCTCCTTACACAATGGCTGTCAAACAACACCACAGGAAGAGTGTAGTTGATCATAAAACTTACAGAATTCTTGGACTATCTCTCAGTCTGCGAATCTCTCTACTCCTTGTGTGTCCTTTATTGACAGAGCCCATTTCCTAAGGTTAGCCAATCTTGCAGCCCTTGCCAATAATCCATCCGGTCAGTCTGTGCCCTTGACACATATTGTCGCACCGCAGTTTTCCCCACGAGAAACTTAAATTCCCTGTGTGCAAGTTCATTAAACATCTGCAGCTGTTTTTTAATCTCTGCTTGTTCTATCAGTGTCGGTGTGGGTGTCCCAATCTGTAATCTGCGTATGTGGGCTTCAGTGGTTGCAAATTCACTTCGAATTTGTTTTAGTACCCTGGTTTCTCTCAAAATGCATTCCCCTCTGTATACACATTTAAAGCTGTACCACAAAGTCAAAGATGACTCCACCGATCCAGCATGGATTTCAAAAAAGGTGTCTACCACCTTGGGCAGCCCCTCTCAAAACACCTTGTCCGTCAACCCCTCACTTTTAAATACCTAGGGAGTCCTCACCTTTCCTCAACCCGTTTATTCCTTAGCTATTAGTACTGGGGCATGGTCCGATAGTGTGCGCACTAAAATGGACAACTCGGTCACCCTACCCACCAAGGTGTGGGAGACCAAGAAGAAGTGTAGCCGGGATGCTGAGATATGAACAGAGGTGTGAAATGTGTATTCTAATTTCCGCAAGTTGCTGGTTCTCCAGATATCCTTGACCTCCCAAGCCCAGCACATTTGTTGCAATTTACCATTCACTTTGGGCACCAGATGGATAACCTTCCCGGGTGTGGTCCCGGTCAAGTTCCATGACCGCATTGAAGTCTCCAGCACATATTATTTCCCCAGTTGGCAGCCCTTCTAGTTGGCGGTCGATCCACTCTAGGGTGTCCACCGAGTCTTGATTTGGGTCATAGTAATTAACCAAAGTGTACAGCCAGCTCTGTATGGCTCCAAGCACCACCAGACCTATTCCCTCTTGATCTTTGACCATAGCGATCAGGCGGAACCCAACAGAGTTGTGCATAAGAATACACACCCCTCTGGAATATGAGGGGTAAATAGAAAAGTAGCAGTGACATCCCCAGCTTCACCCAAATTTCGATTCTCTGGTGTTAAATGCATTTTTTGTAGAAACACTATTTCCACTTGATCTCTCTGCATATAGGAATACCCACAGATTTATTTTCCTCTTTTGGTACCCCCCCCTGCCGCTAAATGATTTGAACGATGGGTAATGCATCACAGCTCTCCTCTCTTTCTTCCTCTCACCCACCTCCCTTTCTATCACCATTAGTGGTGCTCTTTCTTTCGGACCTGTGTACCTCCTTGCACTTCCTTCAGGTAAATAGGCTGCTTCTTTTGCTACTCTGTCTGTCATTTCATTCCCCAATGATATTCTGTCTTGTCTAACTGTGTGGGCAGCACATTTTATAATTGCCACCTTTGCTGGTACTTTTAGGGCCTCAATTAGCTCTTTAAGCAATTCTGCATGTTGCACCGGGTGCCCCATTAATTCTTCTGACCTCTTACCTCTCCCATCGTGCTAATCCTGAATGCATTGTGGAGGCGATTTAGGCTGAATTGGAAAAGATGTTGGCGGCATGCCCTTCCATCGTGTGCAGTGTAGTGATCATTGCCACCAATTCTGCCGCTTGTGCTGAATAGTGTGAGATTAATTGCAGTTGGGATGCCATTATATTTTTCCCAGTTATAGTGCACACTCTTGCCGCTCCAGTATGTCTCCTTACCGTCTCTGGGTCTATACTTGATGGCACGTCAATGTTAACCATATCTTGCCCTGCTATCTCTTCTTCTTTTACCTGTATGTAGTCCCATTCCTCTATGAGCTCTGCTATGAAAGTAGCTGGGTTGACCACTCAGCATCTCACTACTTTGATGGCTGAGTTTGTCAGTATTACCTCATAGCCAGATGCCCTCTGTGTGGTTAGTGTGCTCTTGGATTTTTCGAGGATAGCAAATAGCCTGTGTTCCACGTATAGTACTACGGGACACCCCATTGTAATTGGTGTTTCCTTGTCTATGGCAAATGCTGCATCTGCAAGCGCTTGTTCGCAGGGAAAGTGTCCTTGTATTATGGGATCTAAAGTGCCACTGTAGTATGCTACCGGCTTGTGTCCCTGTGGCTTATTTCCATCTGAGTGTATGAACAGATACAATTTCTCTCTGTAGTTTGGAGTTGCTTGCACCAGCGTGTGAACCAATGCATCTTTTAGCTCTGTGAAGCTCTCTTCTGCTGTACAATCTAGTTCCCTCTTTTGTTTTTATGCTTATTTTAGGCCCTGTAATAGTGACTTTGCGTATGTGGAGTACTGAAACACCCATGTCCTGCAATAGTTCCATAACCACAGGATCTTTTGCATCTCTTTTATTGTGTGCATGTGTGTGGTGGAGTGTATTGCATGCACACTTTCTGGTGTTATCCTGCGTCCCCCAATGGATATTATCTGTCCTAGGTATACAACCTCTTGCTGGCAATACTGTAGCTTCGCTTTGTCCCCCTTGTATCCCTTGTCTCCTAGCAAAGTCAGAAGGTGCATTGAGTCTGCTCTACACTCTTCCTCTGTCTCACTGCATAGCAATAAATCATCAACATACGGGGTCACTGTGCTTGGCATGTGTACTTTGCTTAAATCCATCTGAATCACCCTGTTAAAGATGCTGGGTGGCTCACAGTACCCCTGGGGTAGCCAAGTATGCTGAAATCTGGTCCTGCAATTCATAAACGCATTCAAGTATCTTGAATCTGTGTGTAATGGGATGGAGAAAAAGACGTTCTTCAAGTCGATAATTGTGAAATACTTTGCCTTTATTGGGATGCTACACAATATCGTGGCAGGGTTTGGAACCAAGGGAAACTCTGCTTCAACTACATGGTTCAGTGTGCGTAAATCCTGGATGAAGCACCATGACCCACCCTTTGATTTCTTCATCTATTTTCGTATATTGCTGTGTTGCACAGTTAAGGAGACAGGTGGATGATGTCTTGCTGCCATACTGCGGGTAGGGTAGAGTATATTTCCTCATCTGTTTCTCTGGATAATGGGCATTGCTTTGGCCAGGGTAGCAGTGTTACCTCCTCAATTTTATTTTTACTGCCCCAGCTCCCTTCAGGACTCCTACATCGTGGGGCGCGTTGGTCCATGATATAACTGGTATTTTCTGAAGATCTTCTGCTCTGTGTCTGTTCCCACTTCTCTAACAGCATTAGTATTGGTATCAGGTTTTCATTTACTTGCTCTGGACAAGGTATTTGTATCTGATACACCATCTCTCCCGGCTCCTCATACGAGAAATGTTGTTAATTCGTTGCTCCTGTAATTGTCACTGTTGGGTCAATGCATAGCACCGTACACCTTTCCATGCTCTCATTGTCTGTCCCACACAGGATCACCATGTCTTTGCGCACTACCACCTCTTCTAGTTGCACCACAAGTGTGATTCCTTTTATAACATTTTTCTGGCACTGGGGGTCTGAACAAGAATTTTGAAGCCAGTCAGAACACCTTCCTCTGTATCCCTGGGACCCATTCTAGCAGAATCTCGACCCCCTACAGGAACATGCTTCGGTACAAGGGCTGTACCCACATCGTGATTTGGGCATGTGCTGCCAAGAGGATTGTGGCTACGCATGTGTAATATATGCCAGGCGTGGTGCACACCATCCCTGTGAAGGAGATTGTTGCATTTAACTTGCTGAGCAAATGCCTCCCGAGCATATTGATAGGGGTGTCTTTGGAGTACAGTAGGGGTGCCACAAGATACTGCATCCCTATTGTTAGGGGTAAATCCTTTGTAACTGGAACAGTGACCACCGCCCAGAGAAGCCCTGCATAGCCATAACTTTGATAGTGGGAATTCCCCCTCCTGAGCCATTATTTCTTAGCTCCCATGTCTATGAGAAAGGAGAACTTTCTTGGTACTATATTCACCGCCACTTCGAGTTCCTCTTCTGGGTCATCAATTACTGCTAGGACTGGACACATTTGAGCTGTCTGTAGCCCCCCTATTGTTGCGTGTTACCTGGTAAAAAGGGAAAGGTTTCCCCCCACAACGCTGATCCCAGTGTAGTGGGGCACCATGTTTTGTCGCAGCACTACTGCAGTTCCCGCCGCTACGGCTGGAGGTTGTGTCATAGCCGGGACTGCAACTCTTCCTTCTGTGTTTCCCACCTGTGTCAGCATCCCACCCTGCTGTGTGGGCATTTGTGCTTGTGTTTATGGTGGAAGAAGCTGGACCTGCTGCCATTGTGGTGGTGCTGTGCCAGACACCTGTTGCTGGGTTGCCTCAATTGCTTGCATCTGCACCTGATGCCTGTAAGGGCAAGGATGCGCCAAGTACCCCATGTTTTGACATATATAGCATGGTCCGAAGACCCTCTACCATGATCCTCTACAATTCCCCTCTGCCTCGCTGTGGGTACCCTCTCCCAATTTGGGAGAATCCCCCCCAGCATATAATTCCCTGGTGGGGGTGTTAACCATTGTGGTGTGTACTGCGGCTGCATGTAGCTCCTTTGCTGTGGCATGTTCACTGCAGGGAACCCTTCCTGTGGGGCAGGTGCCACTGAGCCAGTGTCTTGTACCAGCAATGCCTCTGCCATTGCATACTTAGGCAGTTTCTTCTGTACTCGTGTATTCTCCACTTTGGCAGCATTTTTCTGTTGTCTGCCACTCACTCTCTTGCTTTCGTTTGCAATAATGCACTATCGTTGCCTGTTTTTCTGGGCACTACTTAGCTTCAATGCCCACAATCGTATCCAACGATGCGTGTACTTCTGTTGGCAGTCCCTTTATCAGTATGCTATAGAACAAGGGTATACATTCATTTCAAGACCTCTGCATCTCTTGTGTCCATAAATCTTGTACCCATTTTATATAGTCAGCTGGGTCATCATCGTTTTTCATTTTATGAGCCATTGCTTTCCCTAAGTCATAACTATCGGGATACATACTTCTCAGAACCTCCCAGACATGTGCTCGGCATTTGGTAAAGAGAGCCCTGTCATGTGCATTTGTGCTCAACTTCAAGCCTTTATACCCTGCCTGGTTCCATCTTTTGTCTGCCTTTTGCTCTATTATTGCTCCAAACAAGTTGTTCCTGTCGGCTATCACCAATGTCACCTCTGCCATCTTTTTCTTGAGAACCTGTATCAATTTACTGGCCCCTGCAATGAGGGAAGGCAGGCTGCATATTAGATTGTCCTAGTCCAATGTCTGCCACGGAACATAATGTGCATCCACTATCCCTTTCTGTAATAACGGCAGCACTTGCGCATTTGGACCTGTTTCTCCTCCCGGTGTGGACACCAACGCTAGACCCATTTTTACCTTCCCTACCCTGCTGCGGAGGGAAGTGGACCAGTCCATGCTACTCCCACCACTGTCATGTTTTTTCTGCTCTTTCCTCCCACTCCTCCTTCCTGTCAGGTGTCCATTTGTCACTAACCCCATCACTCCACTCGTCACCGGATGCTGTCTCATCATTATCCCCTTCCTCCACTTCTCCCTTCTTCATCTAAATTTGGATTTAATTCTTCCTGATAGCCATTCCCCCTTATCTCCCTTACTTTTCCTTCACACTTCCTCGTCTATCACCCTCTTCGCCTCACTCAATAACGCGTCCACCTATTGTTGCATATTCTTTTTTATATCTACTAAGGTAAATTTGAATGTAATAATTCCGGATAGCCATTCCCCTTATCTCCCTTACATTTCCTTTGCACTTCCTCTTCTATCACCCTTTCCGCCTCACTCAATAACGTGTCCACATGTTGTTGCGTATTCCTTTCTATATCTGCTAGGTATTTCCTCTCCCCCCTTGCGTGCAGCACCTCCCTCAGTGTTTCTTTGTCCTATTCCCCAACCCGTTTTGTTCCGTCCCCTCCTGGTATTTATTGCTGGGGATTAGTGTCCCCTGCTGCAGGGCAGACACCGTAGGACAGGGGGAGTGAGCTCTGTCCGCTCCTTTCCATGGTCTCCCCCTCCTCTTTTTTCATCTTTTCCCCTTTTGTTTCTTTATATAGCTTCCACAACCCCAGTATGTTCTGTCTACTCTTCAGCTTTGATCTTGAGCCCTTATATTTGGTCGATAAGAAAACGTATTCTCTATTATTTTACTGTCAAATGTACCCTTGTCCATAGTGCCCTTTAATCCATAGTGATCATGGGATTCTGTCCCATTTGCACCACTAAAAAGTCAACTCCCCTTTAAATGTGTTGCATTCAGAGACGTGCCTAGGTCGCACCTCCATGCTGACTCCTCCCACCGGCCTTTGTCCATCAATCCTTGACCGGATGACTAGGAGCATAGTAGTCACTACGTTGAGCAAGTGTTTCTTATGTCCCAACCATACTCCTCAGTGGGAGGAGTCAGCGATGAAGGTGAAGGTGCAACAGTGTAAGGAATTTAGAAGCAACAAATATTGTATTTGAGGAAGGTGAAGCAACAAACAGAAAAAAGGTTGTAGCTGTGTTTAGAGCATCCAGCCCCATCAAGCAGTAAAAAGGACAGACGGGCAAGGCTAGTGGGGGAGCCAGTGTGGGTGGGCACACCAAGGCATGCCTGCATGTGAAACACATTCTAAAGGGGAAGTTGACTTTTTATGGTGCAAAAGGCTCTGTTCCCATCCCTGTGGGGTGGACTCGATCATTATTCAGGAAAAGGGATGCATCGAAGCACAGATAAAGGATTAAAATAATCCTTGCACAGGGATTTAAAATGCTTCACCTGTAATTTTGTATCCATGCCTCTAGATTGCCTTTAGCTTCTTAGTTAACTGCCCATAGAAGCCATGGACATTTGACATAATTTTGTTTACTGTTCTCATCTAATGGGTTCTTCTTTATTTGTTCCAGTTCAGTATATCTCAGCCCCGAAGGTTACAGAACACATGATTAGGTATGGTAAGGGAAAATCCACCCGCACACTCTCTCTCACAGCCAGCCTCTGTCCAACTGTCATACAAAGAACACTCAGTTGTAAGCACTCGCACCACATTCACTCTCCGAACTCTCGTGACATCACCATTCATGCACAGCAGACCCGGCAAGAAAGCACATTAAAACACATCTCCCCTTTATCAGAATTTGAAAACCATCAAAAGAGACGTATGCCTAAAGGGGTAGAATCAAAGCAAAAGGAATCAGACGAGAGGGTGCCAGAAGGATGTCCGGGGGGAGCAGACTTTTAAAAAGGTCATATTTTGTATTAAAAACAGTCACCTTCATCTAGAGCCTGGGGTCCCTGGATATTCGTTGGGCCCCCTAGGTTGGGGGACCAGAAACAATATTTTTACTCTAGGGGGCTGGGGGGGGGGCTCAGAGTGAAAAGGTTTGAATACCACTGCGCTAACTAAATCAATCTGTCACATTTAAGCAATCTGGGTATCTTCACACTTAATGTCTGGCAACCACCCTTCAGCCAGCAAGTACCTCACATGCACTGGGAACCATATGCAAGACACCAACCCTACACCTCATGCTTAGCACCTGCAGCGGAACGTCATAACATACCTTCAAATTATACCACAAGCTTCACAAATCCACTGTGTGAGCACTCAAGACCTTATGTGACAGTCACGTGGCACATTCCCTCAACTGCAGCATCCAAACTATGGTGTGCCAACACCTCATGCACACACCTGTGATATCTAAGACATTGTGTACATAACCAGCAGTGCCCAACACCTCACATAAATACTGAAAGGTGTCCAACGTTTCACCTAAACAACCAGTGTTGTACTTATACAGTGCATAGCCCCGTAGCTATTAACACACAAAATATTCTGCAAGTACTAACCTACATTACTCATCTACAACTGCCTCCTCCCGGGCCCATGGTTTTCTAGGCCACAATACCAGTTTTCCGTTGTCAAATATTGGTCATGTTTGCTGCTTCACTTTCCCACGTTCTCCCTTCAACGTTAGATGAGGTTTGAAGATTGACTGAGGTATTGGAGGCCTAACATTTCTTTGGATAAGTCAAAGGAACTTATTTAAACTACATTGTTTTTGATTATTACTACGAGTATTTTTCCAAATTCCGTTTAAGGATAGCAACGGTTTGGAAATATGATGAGCACATACAACCTTAAGTGATCACCAATAGGCTGCTACCTAGAGATTACTTTACATTATTGAAAAAGAACAGTGAGTGTGTTTCTTTTCCTTTCACGAGAGATTATATAGCTGTCTTGTCCTTTTAGCAAGGTTCTTCATAATAAATTTCATAATAAATGGTGTATTCTTTTTGCTTTTCTCTATTCTATATAGTCCTTGGGCCACAGAGACTCAGCAGTTGACAATTTCTAAATGGTGAACACACGACTTATTTTTAATCAGGTCAGTAATTTCCATAGTGATGGACTTTACACTTTTGAAGTTTGAAGATAAGTTGATTGAAGAGTCACTCCTTTAATTACATACATATATTATTACATTTTTAGGAAGTGAGTGAGTTTCCATTGCCTGAAGAAGGGAGTTGACCCCGAAATGCGTAGCGAGAACAGGAATCCCAAATTGAGCATATAACATCATTTCTATGTTGTACAGATGGGACTAGTCCTGTGGAAACCTAGTTTACAAATGCGTAGATACTTCTGGCACATTTCGTTGTGTTGAAATTTTTTTTGTTTCAATAATTACAATTGAATAAGGGTTCCTTAAATTATGTCAAAGGTTAAAAAGGTGAATTACAATATATAGGAGTCATTGTTTTTCACTCATATTGCAATGACCATAAACAACAATTATTTTGCCACACAAATTGGTCTTGTTACGTTGAGTTCCTTCAGACAAAATGGTGCATGACCACAATTAATTTATTTAAAAGAACAAGTTACTTACCCTATCTGGTAACGTTCTTTCGATGGGATGTTCCTCCGACGTATCCTACATCTATGACAGGTAATGACCACAGCTGTGCTGCTTCGGAAACATTTTCGGCGTAGGCGTCCTGCATCGATGATGTTGATGTGTTGTCCTTCGAGGGCCTCTGTCGAGGGTTGACTCACCGGATGTTATATATAGGACGCATGGCGCCCGTAGCCTCAGTTGTAGTATTTTCCTCAGAACGTGTGGCAGCAATCTCCTGCCAGTATGACTGCAGAAAGCCTTGCAGAAACTTAAGCTGCAATCGCATAAGAATTTCTGTAGAGGGGCAGGCTGGGAGGGTTCGATGTGGAATACGTCGGAGGAACAACCCATCGAAAGAACATTACCAGATAAGGTAAGTAACTTGTTCTTCAAGCGGATTGTGTCCTCTGACGTATTCCATATCTATGACAGACTCCCAAAGCAGTACCAACGTATGGAAGTGGGAAAAGAATTTACAAATTTAGAATTTTAGAATGCCCAATCAAATTGCGAATAGAGGACTGCCTTACCAAAGGCCAAATCCTGCCTATGGATGGAGTCCAAGGAATAGTGTCTCACAAAAGTATGGACACAGGCCTATGTGGCTGCCTCGCAAATATTGCAAACGGAACACCCCTCTGTAAAGCCGTGGAGGCAGCCACACCCCTAGTAGAGTGAGCCCGTAAGCCTACTGGAAGGTCCTTTCCCGCCAAACGTTAACATTCAGAGATCGTCAAAATGATCCATCTGGACAAGGTCTGCTTGGAAACAGCCTGACCTAAACACCTTCCAGCATAACCAACAAAGAGCTGACCGTCCACTCTGACCCGGGACATCCGTGAGAGATAGAAACTCAAAGCTCTCCTAGGATCCAAACGATGGAGCCTCTCCTCTTCCTTACCAGGATGTGGAGGAGGATAAAATGCCAGAAGAATTACCTTCTGGCTCAAATGGAATTCCGACACAACCTTCGGAAGAAAAGAAGGCCACACCCTAAGGACAACCCTGTCCTTATGGAACACACTTAAGGATGGCTTGGCGGAAAGTGCCTGCAACTCACTCCCTCTGCATGCGGAAGTAACCGCCAAAGTAACAGATAACAGTCACAACAGACAAGAATGTAAGGGCTCAAATGGAGCTGCTATCGGGAACTTTAAAACCAAATTCAAATCCCATCCCAGCACCTGGAAAGGCGACGGCGAAAACACATTAGTTGGCCCTTTTAAAAACTGAGAAATCAAAGGAATCTTAAAATAAGAACACTTAAATATGGACAGCGCCGCCAGGTAACCCTTATTGGTACCCACTTGCACTTGAATCCCCCCTTTCCTGAGATACGCTGCCACCACCACCATCAGCTTGGTGAAGACCCTTGGGGCGGAGGTGAATCCAAATGGCAGGACCCGAAACTGAAAATGCGAGTCACCAACCGCGAACCTGAGGTACTTCCTGTGCTTGGGATGAATCGGCACATGAAAGTAAGCATCCTTGAGGTCGAGAGATACCAACCAATCCTGAAGTTGAAGGGCCTGGAGGACTTGAGAAAGAGTGACCATCTTGAACTTGTCCTTCCTGAGGAGCTTGTTCAACCAACGCAAGTCCATGATGGGTCTCAATCCCCCGTCCTTTTTCGGGATCCAAAAATAAGGGGAATGCAATCCCCTGTTCCTCCTCGCTACAGGCACCAGTTCTATGGCACCTTTTTCCAGCAGGGATAGGATTTCCTGCGCAAGGAGCGGATCCGGACGCTTCAAAGAGAGCTTCCCCGGTGGATTGTCGTGAGGCCGCTGCCGGAAAGGAAGACAGTAGCCGTAGGCTATGATCTCTATAACCCACACATCCAAAGAAATGGCTCGCCATTCTCCAAGATGCTGCGCAAGTCTGCCCCCAACCGGCGAACCATGGGACATGGCCTCATGACTGAGCGGACGCGGCTGCGGCAGTGCCCGAGGGCAAAGAGGCAACTGCCCGAGCGGCTTTGGCACCTTGAGTACCTTGCTTTCCACCTCTGGTACTCCTACGTTGGCCCCTTTGACTGGCAGCTCCTCTCGATCTACCAAAGGTAGAGTAGTACCAAAAGGAACCTCCCCTCCATTGCTGTCCCCTAGGACGAAAAGGTGGAGGTTGACGGACTGCAGCGCTCAAAGACTTTGCTGCAGCTTTGGAGGTCTGCAACCTCTCAAGGCTCTCGTCAGCCTTGCTGCCAAACAGATGGACCTCATCAAAGGGCATGTTGAGAAGCCGGGATTGCACATCAGGAGCAAACCCCGACTTCCGTAACCACGGAAACCTGCGTATCACGGTGCTCGCAGCCATGGACCGGCTGACACAGTCTGCCATGTCGAGACCCGACTGAACAGATTCACACATGGCATCCTTGCCGTCTTGCCCGAGGGCTAGAAAACCATCCCATTCTTTCCCTTTGGGAATACGCTCAGCTGCCAAAGATACACAATTCCACAAAGTGTGAGTGAATCTCGCCAAAGCACAAACGAGTTGGCTGCCTTCAAAGCCATACCCCCAGAAGAAAATACCTTCTTCGCCCAACCATCAAAGTGCTTATCGTCCCTATCAGGAGGGATGGTAGGGTACGCAGCCTGCTTCGGGGGGGCTGTAGCTGCCTGCACCACCAAACTCTCCGGAGTAGGGTGCGTCGCCAACTAGCAGGGGTCACTACTGGCTGGGCGGTATTTTTTCAGAAGCGACTTATTAACTGCTGGGCGACTCTCCGGAGCATTCCAAGCTGCTGCCAGCCTTCTTTACAGAGCCATGTGAAATGGCAACACCGGGTCAGTGGGTGGACCTTGGTCCAGGATGTCTGTCAGATCTTCCTGATCAAAATCAACAGGTGGAGCAGGCCACCCCAAGTATTCAGTCACCCTGGACATGAGACACCTATAGGAGGATTCGGCATGCGTCCCAGGCTCAGGCCTGCCAAACTCCACCTCCGGAGAGGTGTCAAGACCACTGGCATCATGCAAGGACTGACAGAGTTCCTCCATCTGACTGTGACCAGACAAAAGGTCATCAGGGACATCAGGAGGCACTACCATCTCCTCATCAGACCCTTCTTCCACCTCCGAAATGTAATCTAAAGGTTGGAACAAATCCAATCTGGGTGGAGGAACAGAGAAGGGCTCAAAAACAGGCCTCACGGACTTACTGAGAGCCTTCCTCTGAGTTTCCACAGCCCTCTGGGGCACCTCCGTCAAATCCTCCACAAACCGCGACGAAGGCGCAGAGGGAATCGGCATCTACCGAGGTGCTGACAGCGTCGACAACTTCTTCGAAGCCGAAGCCCCGAGACAGTCCCTCGACAGACACAGCGCTGATGGCGTCGACACCTTCCTTGAAGGCTTCACAGGATCTGCCGGTCTCAATGGAATCGAAGACCGGGACCTGGCACGGCTATGGCGATCAACCTTGTCCGATCGGGACCTCGACGGCTCCCTATGATCGCGCCAACCCCCCGAGCCTGAAGGCGTGCGAGTGGTGGCCCGAGCCCGTTCCTTGCCAGCTTCTTCCGAAGGCGCGGATGGAACAGTGCCTTGCGATTCAAAAATCACCATCATCTGCTGGCGGAATGCATCGCATTCGGCTGGCGACGAAGACTTGTTGGGACAAGTCAAACGCCTACTGGCGGAGTCCTCCAACGAGGACGTGGAAGGCGACCGGTGACGGCGCTTCCTAGAATGCCTTGAAGAGGCAGAGGAATGGCGGGAACCACTCCGAGACTGAGAACCCCTGGACGTACGCCGAATGCAGAGAGTCGCCCCTCGAGTCGTCGGTCGAAAACCCCCGCGGATTTCGACTTATGGGGCATCCTACCTACCTTTAATTTCTTCTTCTATTCCCGCAAGGCCTTTGCTGTCAGGGACTGGCAGTCATCGCAGTCGTCGGTGGCGTGGCTTTCGCCGAGGCACCAGAGGCAGATGTCGTGCGGGTCCGTGATGGACATTTTTGAGCCGCAGACCCGACATTTTTTAAAGCCCGACTTCAGGGTAGAAGAAGACGAAGACATCGCTTTTGAAGAAAAGAATCGAGCGTGCCAAGATTCCGAAGAAAACACGTTTGCAGAAAAAATGGAACTGACGCTACGGACGCTGTGCGTCCTATATAAGATCCAGTGATGTCAACCCTCGACGGAGGCCCTCGAATGACAACGTATTGATGTCATCGACGCAGGACGCCTAGGCCGAAAGTTTTTACCGAAGCAGCGCATCTGTGGTCATTCCCTGTCATAGATGTGGAATACGTCGGAAGACACAATCCCCTCGAAGTGATAATATATTTGTTTTGTTGCTTAGTTACCATAACTCTTATCTAGATTAAGTTGTTATACTTGTGTTAATTGTCTGCAGAGTTTACTCTTTAGAGTGCACTGTGATTTCCTTGATTAATTTCAAGAAAAATGTTCTGGATTCTGCACATATACAAGGATGACATACCGCAATCCCAGCTACCAAAAACACAAGTAGGCATTTTTATGACATAGGCAAATGTAGGCATACTAAATTAGCACAACAGGTCTGTAGTCTCTAGCCTAACATTATCAAATGTGGTTGTTCCTGTGGGAAGAACCATTGTTACACACATGAATATATCCTTTAAATTATGCATTCTCTATCCCCAATGCTCCACCTACCACCTGTACCATCCGTTAATTCTTAACATAGGCCGCGACATGCATCCTCGCAAGCACATCACAGCTACACCTAATGTGTACTGCTACACTACTGATACCAGTGCCCACAACATTAAGCAGTAGGTCCATATATCGATGTGCTCCCATATTCAATTGATCTTACATTGCAAATGATAGAATGCTCTGATACTGTAAAATCATTGCTGAAAGTTAATTGCCCCTAAAATGAAAGACCTACAGTGACAATGGCGGCTACTTATCACTGTTCCAGACTGGGATTCTTCCTTCTTCACTTACCTGTTCTCCTCAAGAGGGTCCTGTCAGAACACCAATTGGGAAGAAATTGCCTCCTCCCAGCAAGACCGGAGATAATAGCAGAGAGAACAACCACTGATGGACCAGGTAGTAAGGAGGCAAGAGCATGTGCCATCCCTTCTGCTTTTTGACTTCACTTTCTGTCTGGAACATCACTTCCTGTGGCCATCTAGGATTGGTGACATCTCTTCCTGTGGCCATCTTGGATCAGCCCTATCTCCAGCTGAACGCCACAAGAGGATCCTTTGGGAACACCAATCAGGAAGAAATTGCCTCCTCCCAGCAAGACAAGAGACAATAGCAGAGAGACCAACCACTGATGGAAACAAAACAGAAATGGAAACTCCATTCTGTTCCCTGCTACACCTTGGAAAGGCACAAAAAGGGGGCAGCATTTTAAATGGAGGTGTATAAGCATTGTGCATCGCTTGTATGCCGCCATTTGACACACAGCTCATCACAAATGACCCCCTGACTGTTTAATAGAATTGTAGACTATGAAAATATGTTCAGATACTTTATACTTTGATGGAGAAATCTGTACATGACATATTAAACTCATCCAGCTACCACAACTTGATCAGCAAGAGTATATGCTCCATACATGAAGACATTACAGTGGAAGCCCTTGCCTTTTGTGGCTCAACCAGTGGACAAACCATTGGGCTACTGCTACAGCCTCTGCTAACAGCATGGGAACAACCACCTTAGAATCAGCAAGATGTAGTGTTTAATATGTGCTCAAACACACTGAGGTAGTAAAGCCAACCATATATATATATATGTAACAAGACCCAACGTACCAAGGTACGGGAAAGCGGAATGCACTCCCGAGAGTAGCAGCCTGTGGCAATGCACAGGCAGCAAAAAAAGGAAAACACCAAAGCCATGCCTGTCCAAAATAATCTACTTCATTAGGTGCGTGGTGGAAAAATGGAGAGTGCAGGCAGTTAACGCGTTTCATAGCTATCCAGCCGCTTCGTCACAATAAAGGATGTGAGGCCAACCACGTGTTTAAAACAACAGTGTAGTAAAGAAAGCTCCACAGCTCTCAAGGTAAGTTGTACTCTTTAATGTCCAGGTCCAGTTCCTTCTTCACACAACAGGATTGTAGGGGAAACACTAAGACAAACAGAGGGGAGAAACACTGGGACAACCCCACACCCCATAAGCACCTTAACTCCACTGACTAGTCCCAACCGTCAATAGTAGAACCTCTGAACCCTCACATTCCACACGATGACACCCTCATCATTCCACTAGCTCATACGCCTACATTATAACACTTCCCCCTCCCTTGGGAAAACAACAAGAAACAAGGGAAAAATGACCAGCATCAAACCCAAGTCATCACAAGACAAGCACTACACTACTAAACCTGGCGGCCGTCCAAGTTAGCAAATACAGCACCAGATAAGGAAAACTCTCACTGGGCCAACCGGACCACAACCACAACGATGCTCCACTGGCCCACCAGGACCACACCCATACCTAACCACTACACTACCACCAACAACCAAGTCCAGATCAAATGCCCAATGAATTCCAAAATTAGTATATTCATAACCTAACCATCCCACCAGCTAATCCAACGCCTCCATACCAAATACCTCGGTGAAAACCTGCGAGGAACAAAAATAATAAAGTAAAGCTCTTCCACCGTTCCGAGCTGCCCCTCGGAACCCGGGACTGCCACTCCCAGTCACACAGTTCATCATAAAAGACGACTACCTAACAAAACCAACACAAACATGGCACTAACATCCTCCTACTCTGGTCTGCCCCCCAGAGTCTCAGAACTGCCACTTCTGAGCACAAACCCGCTCAGAAGAGCACAACAAATGCCCAACACCACCGAGGTACTTTGCAATTAAAGAAACTCCACTACACCAACCTCTTAGGAAGTAATGACCTAACACCCTAACCGACATTAGATCTGAAAAGGCTTACATGACAGCTTCACCACTTCACCTGCCCAAACGGTATGACCAAAATTGGGGCAAGGTATACCACTGCCAGGACAAACGCCACAGCCTGGCGTGAAAACATACTTTCCAACTCCTCAGATGGGCGCATGCCCCTAAATGAACTCAAATAAGTCCATAGGACAAGGAGATAATGACGTACTCACCCAAATTTATCCACCGGAATCGCGGACCCACCCGGCTTCCACGACCCACGTGACATACTCACCCAAATTTATCCACCTGAATCGCGGACCCACCCGGCTTCCACAACCGGTGAAAAACGGAGAAGGACCCAAACAGGTATCCATCTGCCAAAACATATCCATGCCCAAGATTCACATGGTAACAAACTCATGAGGCTGAAGATGCAACAATAGACCCACCCGGCATCTACGACTTGCACTGCCTAAACCGCCAACCGACATAGTATATACATAAATTCACCTACAATGAACCTATGAGATAGAACATGTAACATAGACCCACCCAGCATCTATGAACCGCACTGCCTAAGCTACAAACCAACCTAGGCACATGCATAGAGTCATACAGTGATGAACCAATAAACAGAAAATGCAACATAGACCCACCCGGCATCTACGACCTACACCACCAAATTCTGTAATCCAAAAATTGGCAACTAACTTCATCAACATAAGTACCTCACTTACCACACTCACACCACTCACAAGACAACATGATATGAAACATAAACATTATTATGCATTCCATGCAAATAACATTTCTTGGTAAATGTGCATTGCAGTACAATTCATTACATTCACGAAAAAAAAAAAAAAACTTTTCCTTTTTCCTATCTCCATAACCACCACCCTCAAGTCCAAATCCAGTCCCCTGGAAACACCACCCGCAAGTCCAAATCCAGTCCACTGGAAACACCACCCGCAAGTACAAATCCAGTCCCCTGGAAACACCACCCGCAAGTCCAAATCCAGTCTCCTGGAAACACCACCCGCAAGTCTTTGCTTCCCGCATAAGGAATAATCACTCTAGACCCATGGAAGCACAACCCTACTGTAGTGACATAGCTAAGATGAATTTCCATACTGGGACCCAACATGCACTATGAGGCCACAACAAAACACTCCACTAGGAAGAGACAACGGCCTCGACAAAATCTACACCTTACACTACCAGGAGTTCAACCTGCACCCACAGTGGGCCACAACATCAACACAACAACACACTGGCCCAAAACACTAACCTGCAATGTTCAATATTGTTCCAATTCAGACGGTTCCTTTAAGTGCCCAAACACGAGATCTAAGAAGCGAAGGTGACACATATTACTTCCAGCGCCGGCACATAAACTCCCATCACACTGTTCGCCGTCCTCTGCTGGGCTTCCAATACCAGGACCAGGACAGCACGAAGCACTCCTCGGAACGGGGTGCAAAATCCTCTGCTGGCAGACCCCACCAGGACCAGGACCATCCACCGCTCCTGATCGCCTTGCTGAAAAGGAAACATCCACGGCATCAGCCACATCGCCGTACTTCCGCATCACGTGACCGCCATTCGTAGCCTCCGGAAACGAACTACGAAAGTTAGCATTGACCTCAATGCTGACGTGGGCAGAACACCTCCCACAGGAACACCAACGGCCTTGGCGGTAATTGGCCAGCTTAGTGAGAGCCAGAGACGACGTCATCACTCTTCCTGCAGCCTTCGACCTGGCAACAACGCTACCGAACGTTGCCGATACCTCCTCCGTGGACTTCCCAGGATGGCTCACGTCCGCTCTCCTGGACGCAAAAGTCAGTCCTGAGGAGGACCTTGGCACGCACAACTGCCGTTTGTCCGGCAGACACCCGGGCATGCTCCTCCTCTCCATCCCCGAAACCAGCCGTGTGCCTCTTCTTCACCACTCCCCCTGATAAGCACCGCGATCAAATACGGAGCCTCGCCGGCATCACGCTCCGACTCCCAACCGCTCCCTCACACCAGCGGACGGAACATAAGTGCCACCAAGCACTGGCAAGCCACCAAACCAGCTGCTAACGTGGGCACAAACCTCCGGCGAGAGCCGACATCAGCTGGAGTGGTACCTGTCTGTCCGCCAACCCCCATGCAGCGCTCCCAGACGGAGCCCGCAAGACAGACAGAGGTACCTGTGCAAACGAAACCGCTCGGGGTGCGGGGCTTCCTCTGGGGGCAGTGTTCTCTGGTGGCACAGGGCTGCACCCCCCCCAGCAGCAACGGTCTCCCGCTACAATCCCATCCTCGTCGCCAGTGTAGTAAAGAAAGCTCCACAGCTCTCAAGGTAAGTTGTACTCTTTAATGTCCAGGTCCAGTTCCTTCTTCACACAACAGGATTGTAGGGGAAACACTAAGACAAACAGAGGGGAGAAACACTGGGACAGCCCCACACCCCATAAGCACCTTAACTCCACTGACTAGTCCCAACCGTCAATAGTAGAACCTCTGAACCCTCACATTCCACACGATGACACCCTCATCATTACGCTAGCTCATACGCCTACATTATAACAAACAGCCACAACTCTATGTTTTCGCGCGACAGTAAAAATCAACATCTTTTAGGTACCAGCAAATGTGATTTATCATGGCGGACATTTAGAGTGTTTCAACCATTGAACAATTAGACAATGAACAATGCGCATGAGAGCAAAATAAAATGCAATGCGCCTAAAGTAGCTATGGACAAAGACCGCGTGCAGTATGGGTGGGAAAATACCACAAACACACAGAGCAATGTCAGAGATCGTATGATAAACGAAACTCATACACGTGACTCAGGGGAAGTAAACATTCTATAAATGAATTTGAAAGCCACACAAGTGCGAAAATATGACAATGGGACTAATCTAAACACAATGTGTAGATCAATAACCTGAAAGTCACCGTTTGAATGAGTGGTTGCTGAACCATACTGCACGCAGAATGCCGTTCTGCCATGACATAATGCATATTAACGTAAGCAATTGAGGATAATGTCTAGCTGAGAGAACATTAGCATGAGCCGAAATGCCATTCTATGGCTGCTGTACATTGCAAAAGATGCCGAATTCACAAATAAAGTGCCAAGTGCCAATCTAAAACCACAATGCCTATGAAAATATAAATGCTCGTGTTTGACGAGCCCATGGGATGCAGAAAGATGAATCTCTAAGTTTATGGGACTAAAATACAACGAATCTCTCAGGGCACATGCCTGAGTGCAAACAATGAAAAGCACAGTGCTTATCTAGTTGATTCTGGGTTAGATTCACTGGAAAGGTAAAATGTGTCAGAATTGTCAATACATAAACTAGTACCCTAATAGGAGCTAACAAATAAGTAATCTGCATGGAACATAAAGGTAATAGGCAGTGGGCAAGGCAAGTGCAAATATTGCAAGTAAACATTTTAAGCACTAAAGTGCATGTGCAAAAAAGCAATACAGTACAATTCCAGGTAAACATTTGCGCACAAAGGTGCATGTGCAAAAAAAGGCAAAAAAGTACAATAGTTGGAAATAAAGTGCAACATGCTCAATGTGACGGACATCATATGGGGCTCAATAAAGCACAAAGCTGAGATGAAATACATACTGAAAAAGACGTTAAGAAAATACATAAAAAAATCGCACAATAAAATCAGAAGGGCCAGACTGGCCTAAAACCAGAGTGTGAGACATTACAAACATCCTTAGCAAAAAAGGAGTCAGTGGAAAGACCAAAGACACAAAGAGTGACAAGTCAAAATAAATAGTCAAAGACAATGGAGAGTATTAAGGAGGAGGCTGGACAGATGATAAGGCCTATGTGGACCATTAGTAAAAATAGATAATAAGAAGTAACAAGCATAATTCATGCAAGAACCAAAGAAGGGAAAGGAAAGAAGAAAAAAAAGAGAGGAAACCGAGGAAACAGAAAAGCAGAAAAGAGCAGGAAGAAATCACCCAAACATCTCAAAATAATCGCATGATGTAAATTGTTCATAACTGATACTTTAGATTGAATGAAGAATCATTAAAAAACATCCTGAAAAAAGAAACCCAATTAAATATAACCCTTAAGGAACTAATAAGAATCAAGAAAGACAAGAAGGCAGAACAACCACAACAAATGTATCAAATCATGGTAGACTCAGGTTCTCAGGAAGGTATACAGCTCCTCATCCAGATTGTGGCCCCTGGGTTTTTTAGTTTGAAAATCCAAGATGCACCTGGTTTCTGATTGTCTCAAAGAGAGTTCTATGTTACCAACTCTCGGTGGTGCCGGAATGGACTGTATCCCAGAGAAAGTAAAGCCATCCAGTTTACCAGCATGGACAGTTTTAAAATGTATCGCCATGGGATATGTGGGGTCACCATGCTTGATGGCCCAAATGTGTTGTAAAATCTTCAATTCCAGCTTCCCTATGGTACTACCCACATCCCATTTCTTGCAGGCGCAGGTAAGGATTTAAACTACATAGGTTGTGTCACAGGTGATTCTGGACGTGATGGGAATATCTGTGACTAAAATGTGATGGTGAAAACTGTTCATGTTGGCAGCATATTGGCACGCCTTACATTTGGTGCACCTGTAAAATCAAGAGGTACGAGTGTTAAACCAGGATTCCACCTGTGAACCATGTAGGACTCATGTAACTGGACACTAGGTTATCTCTGAGTGAGGCAGATTTCCAAAAGGTGATGTTAACCCTTTTGCCTAGAATTCCACTCAGATGTTCATCTAATTTCAATACATGTCAGTGTTTGGTAATAATGCGCCGTATTGCTCTTGAACCATTGCCATAGGTTAAAATCAAGCATGAGTCCCGCTCACCTGGTTCAATTTGTCACACTCGATTGGATAAGGGATGCTTGATCCTTCTCTCGGGCCTTACTATATGCTCTTTCTAAAATGTTCTTAGGATAGCCCTGTTTCTGAAATTTTTGAGCCATATTTTCACATTCACTATCAAAACTCTCAATCCTTGAACAGTTTCTTCAAATGCGAATGAATTCACCGTAAGGTATGCTCCACTTTAGGGCTATCGGATGGTTGCTCGTGGCATGGAGCGGAGCATTCAAGCTTCTAGGTTTTCTGTACAATTCAGTAACCAGTTCATCATTGGCTACTGTAACAAGAATATCGAGAAACACGATAACAGTCTTGCTGTGGCTCTCAATAAATTGAAGGTTTAGCTGGTTCACGTTTAAAATGTCAACAAACTCCTGCCATTCAGTGATGCTTCCATCCCAAATGACAAACAGATCGTCAATAAATCCTAACCACAGAGCAATCTTTTTCAGTGTATTTTACATTTTTTGGATGCCACACCCCAAATTTCTCCCACAAGCCCCTGGTGAGATTGGCGTAAGAGGGAGCAAACGTCAAGCCCATAGCGGTCCCCTGGAGCTGGATAAAGAATTCTTTATTGAACAGGAAGGTGTTGTTAAGACACACACCTATCATTTCGAGGATCATTTTGTTATGTTCAAAGTAGTTCATGGATCTAGTGTGCAAAACATACTCGCAGGCACGCCAACTATCAGTATGTTTGATGGATGTATAGAGACCACATCCGATGTTGCAAGTAAGAAAGATGGTTCCCAAGGAATTCCATCTATTTTATTTTTAAAAACACTTGGTGTATCTCTCAAAAACGAAGGAAGGTTAGTGACAAAGGACACTACAGTTTCATCAACGAATTTGGAGATATTCTCAAAAAGAGCTCCGCCTTACGTAACAATTGGTCTGCCAAGAGGTTTTGTCAGATTTTTGTGCAGTTTGGCCAGAAAATAAATGGTATGCACTGAAATTTAGGATGTAAAAAAGTACACATGTCCTCATCTAGAAGACCTTTGTCATGCCATGGTTTGAGAAGCTCTGTGAGTTTTGTATTCATACGTTCCGTTGGATCCCCTTCTAGTATATCCACCTTTTTCCAATAATCCACCCCTCTGCCCTAGCCCAAACTCTGCATTACTCAACTCACCCACGTTTCCCTACCTACGTTCTCCTTTTTCCAGCTATGATGCAGGGGCTCACTTTCTTTCAACTCAAGAGCCGATTCACTTCCATCTTGAGGCAGGTAACTCTCCTCAATGACCTCATGCATTTTGCACACCAGATTAAATGAAGCCAAGCATGACAACATATCAGCATCAACTACAAACACACCAACCAAATCTTTCCAGAGATGTGCACAGGGAAGAGAGTTTGCTCCATTACCCATCCTTGCTGCTAGTTTGTTTGCGGCTTAGTATTTAAGTTTGCGTTCTGATGCTATCTGCCCTTTTCGTTTGCCACGGAAGGGTTCACACTAGCGTTTCTTGTCCTCTAGGCATGTCTTTCCAGTCTGAGGCTTCTTTTTGTTCAACCAGAAGGATGGCTTTGTATATCCAACTCAAGCTGCTGGATTTACCAGGTTTACAGGTCAGCCAAGCCTGTAGATAAATTGGATTAAGGCAGAGAGGCAGTTGTGGCTTTTTGAGCTCGAGTGTCCTCAGTTCCTGCATTACCTTCCTCCACTTTGTATCCTTTGGGAGCCTGATTCTGCTCCCATTGGCAATAGTGAATTATATTCCTCAATTCTACATTGGTCAGACTCGCTTTATTAATCTGTTTTAATGGCAGTCAGGGCACATGCAGTAATGGCTTGAATCTGCTCCATGTTATTGAGCACTTGCCTTCCGAACCTCTGGAAGAGCTTCTTTAGCAGTTATGCATGTTGCCTGGGTTCTGTCACCAGATCTTCACCCCTGGCGCCAATTTATAGGAGGAATCTCCTAGCTATTTAGTGTGGTGTCCCCTCCCTAAAGCAAGGCAAACAGGCTACCTTTAAGCTTTCATTGGCTCACCAAACAGTAGCCGTGGTCTCGCATTCAAGGCCAACTCGAGGGGAAATGGGCAGAAAAGAATAAAACACAACAGTATGATTTTAAATACATTTATACGCACACAGAACATATTCTTTATATATATCATTAAAAGTAGGTAGGCTGTAGATGCAGGTAAGTAATTCCTGTTTGGGGAGAGTTCAGCCATAAAGAGAAGTGCTGTTTGGTTCTTGCTTTACTTGTTAGGGTCAAGTGCAAAGTTGAATTGGGATCTTAGAATACCAGGTTCAATAAAGGGTGCCCCGGGAGTACTGTAGGACCTGAATTGGCTCAATATGCATGCAGTCTAGCAGGACATAGATTGACAGGCTTCCGATTGGCTAAGCCCGATACTTACTTGTCCTGATGCAGCACGATCCCCAATGGTAGGTATTAGCCCGAAGATAAATATAGGGCCAATGTTATAGGTAGGACACTGCTTTAAGAAAGCTTGCTTACCTTTCCAAAGGTGCGTCATGCAGCAAGAACTTCAATGTTAGCTATGTTTGACAATTTTCAACTGTTATTCGACACTACGGTCATCCAACAGTAAGGGGTTAGAGGAGAGTCCGGTGTTCCAGTAGTTTGTTGCTGTTCTTGTACAATTTACGATATTTAATAAGGACAGCTGTGGAGACACTGGAGATTATTACATGCAGAAGAAGATGGAGCTCAAGAGCAATTCCTTCCACTGGTTCATTGAAGGTGCAACTCCTGTGTTGGAAGGTGCAGATGGTATCCAGCAGAGACAGTTCAGATCGGTGGCACACTACTTGCAATACCAATGTTACTTTTTGTTTATTTGGGGTTGTAGCTTAGTTCTCTGGTTTGAACAGCATATATGTAGGCCTTGTGCTGTTGGTAGCGAGTAGAAATAACTTGGACCTTAGTTTTATCTTAATTAGATTACAAATTATATCCATACATGCGGTTATGATAAAGCACAAACTTACCTGCGAAAGAACAGAGCGTCGAACATAAGGAACACATTCGGGCCGTAGGTGATGAGGTGTAGTGATAGAAGAGGTAGCTGGTAAGATGCATGCAGCAGCAGAGATGGACGCCCTAGCCGAGAACTAGCATTGACTGGAGCAATCAATGACGGTTTTCAGGTCTTTCCTGAAGTGTAGGATTGAGGATGCTAGGTTTGTGTTACTGAGATGGGCTTACCTATGATTGAGATAAGCGGGCTCTTTCTTCCTGCGTGGGGTCCCGTTAAGGAAGAGCCGATTCGGCAGCTCCCAGTCTTGAATATCCGGTTGGTTAAGGATAAAGGTTGTAAGGTCAGGTTGGGCTTGTAGCACATATAGTGCTTTTTGAATTAATTCCAAACCTAGTGCTCAAAAGTATGCCGAGTTTGTGGCGAGGTGTGCCATGCTTGGCAGTACTATGAGGGCTAGTATTGTGGCAGTGATTATAGGGGTGCATAGCTCAGGGGCAACGTGCTCCCCTTGGAAGCAAGACGACACAGAGCAACACAGGATCAATGCCCGTGTCCACGCTTAGAAACCTCAGGGTATTAAGCGCGTGATAAATAACCAATTACAATTACAAGCAGCTCACACAGGCATTATAGAGTAGCACAACCAGCCCTATAATGACAGCCACACTACTAGCCCTCATAGTACTGCCAAGCAAGGCACACCTCACCATAAACTCGGCATACCAATGAGCACTAGATCAGCCTTAATTCAAAAAGCACTATATGTGCTACAAGCCCAACCTGACCTTGCATCCTTTATTCTTAACCAACAAGCCATTCAATACCCAAGACTGGGAGCCGCCGAATCGTCTCTCTCTTTACAGGACCCCACCTGGGAACAAAGAGTCCCCTTACCTCGGTCATAGGTAAGCCCATTTCAATACCACAATCCTAACATACACATCAGGTGTGTTTATTCAAGCTAACCCGTCCCTGTTCTTCCTTTCTCCCCCTCTTTTTCTTCCCTTCTCCCCCTCTTTTTCTTTCCTCGCCTCATTGACAATGGTCAAATCAATGCAAACACAAATTGTACATTTTGTAATCTACAATGACTCTTGTGACTCGCTCTGCAATATGCATACTATGCACAGTATAAGTGGATGTAAAAATGAATCCGCTTTCTCACTCCTCACACACACACCTTTCACTGTTTTCACAATTGTCACCGATATCAAATAATTGCTGGATATGTGCATTTTACAATATCACCTTGATAAAGACCCTAGAGGTCGAAACACGTCGGCTGACCACTATTAAGACTAAATGTCTTTACCTAAATAAATGTACACCGTACCTATCTAATACAGTGTGGATACTCATCCTTTTCAATATACCAGTGCGAGGAAGCCAGGATCTTCTCTCTAATCTTGTAGTTTTACCTGCAATTATATTAAGGTTCAAGTAATTATTCCTTTCTTCATTTCTCAAGTAGAAAGTATTGGTGCTTCTGGCATGTGGCAGGCTCCCTGGAGTCCAAATGCTTCTTTCCGCCCCACTATCCCTATTGCATCACTTGTTACTACGCCACACTCAGCACCACTGCACTTCTGCTCCCTTTCCACTGCCTCCTCCTGTCTATTTGAACACTACTGCAGCGGATTCTAGCGCCTGATCAGAAACGCCTGGCTACACGTTCGCACCTCTACCCAAAAGGACCTGTTGATGTACCCATGAAAGTAGAATGACAAATTGAAGCAGGGCACACAGAAGGTATGCCATACATTGCAACTCTTTTAAACTTCTGGGCGACAAAGGCATCCTCATCATTCACACCTGCACTTGAAGCAGTGAGTATTCAAGGAGAGCGTTAAGCTGGTCTTGACGCGTTCCTCCATTTTAGGCTGGTTACTGCTGCAAAAATGGAGTAATGAAAACAGCATTCTTTTGCTGATTTGTGTTCACCTTTTGAGAACAATCGTGCTATGTGTAGTCACAGGAAGAAACACAATGTAATCGAGGATATCTTGCTCTCCTTTCCACCACCACTGCACCAGCAACGGTGACATCCCTCGCTGTTGAGCAATTCAGGAGCATGGTAGAATCCACAGTATACTATGGCTCTCATCATGATCCTGCCGGTCCAGCCTTTAACGTGCTGGTAATGCCGTTTTACCAGCACGTTTCCGGACCGGCAGAGTACATGTTTTTTGGTGAGGTGTCCTGATTTACCTCCAGTCAAGTCAAGAGCTGGTGGTAAGTCAGGCACCCCACCGGCAAAAAACAGCTGGTGTTACAGTCACCAGTATTACAGGTGCTGGCAATACCGGAAATCCCCAATGGAGTCCTGGAATAGGGATTAACATACCATTGCCGGCACTTGTAATCTGCTGGTAATTGCGGCAGATCAGGAGCCAGTAACGGTATTACCGTTTGGTGGTATCCCACTGGATTTACTGGCGGGATACCACCAAACTAATATTGAGGGCCTATGTATTTGGCAAACCTTTCTCGGTGGAGCTAATATTTTCTCATGTTGAGATGCAGCCTTCTCTCACTCTATTTACCCTCTGGGGGAGAAGAACTTGTCAGACAGGAGGAACTAGAGAAAGTGATGACGCACCTTCGAGAGAATCTCAGATTCCAAGAGGTTGAGCTCCAATTCAGTTTAACAGGGGAGGGTTTAACTGACAATAACCCCCTGAGACGTTACCAACCCATTGCCAGTCCTGCGCATCCTCGATTCAGGAGTGGCTGAGATGTCAGTTTGCCAGGGTGAAACAAACCAGAGAGGGCGTCAGAACCCATTTTAGTCTAGGAAGTATGTAACTCAGGGTTTTCTTATGAATTCCCCAATACCTTTAAGGTGGGGCTACTCTTTCCAGTTTTCGTGCTAACACTTCTGTGTCCTTGGATGATGCTGCACTGGTAGATAGTCCCAATAAGCATCTTAAATTATTCCTCAAAAAACATCATGCCACTTGAGCCTTTGCCCATCACAGCCTACACTGCCCAGATCCTCATTAAGAACTCCCAGTCCTTCTTGATCGGCCTGCAGTAAGGTGCAGAATGTGGTGCCTTAAATTACATAACAGAGAGACAGATAAAACGTGCCTCGGATAGTTCTATGAACCGACATTCATTAAATACCAGTTGTGGGTGCAAGACACCATATTTACCTTAGGACAGGAGCTGCACAGCATGACATGTAGTACGCAATTCTGTTCTTTAGACAGAAGTGTTTCGCCCATCAAGAAACTGCTACAGCATGCAGCAAAGAATGCCCCATTGTTCCACCAAGTACTTCCAAAGCCACCTTCCTTGTCTTCATTCTGGAGATGTACAGCTCCCAGGTTCGATCCAGCCAGATCCTTCATTTCAAGCTACTCAACCCAGAGCAGGCCCGGGCCTGTGGTCTGAGATTCACATTCCAAGTTGCTCTTTCTCTTCCACTCCATCAGCATTCCTGGATATTCCAAAACTCTCCTTCACATTCCAACCCACTCTGATAAGTGGGTGTAACAAGGACATTGAAACCATCTGCTTACATTGGTTTGCAAACGGTTGGATACACAAAGGAGTCCGTTCTCCATGCTCCCTCTGGATAATAGCCTCACCTCACTCCTTGAACTTAAAATTCAATGAAGAAACTATCTCACCCTTTGGGGGTGTTAGGGAGAATTCTCATTCTATGGCTAATTTCCCTCACCTAGTGAGTCCCCCAGCAGCTTTGCTGGATTTCTGGAGTTTATTTTTCCACTTGGTAAGACTGTGAGCCTTTTTTCCACTCTTACATGTGTTTTACCATGTGCATTTCTACTGTTTGTGTGATCTTGGGCACTGGAGTACACCACTCCATGAGCCCCACTTTTTATGTGTGTGTTACACAGCACCTTCAGTGCAGTGACACAGGGTTGTCTTTGAGACTTCCCACTGACTCCATGTTTCTGGGGCTGATTACTGTCCTCCAGAAACAGGTAAAGTAGAGTATTGGAAAGAGTTAAGTCCTATCCCTTTTTGTCTTTGCCTCTCTGAGCTTTGTTTTGCTCCTTTTGGCATCTGGGTGTCTAGGTGGGCTGAATGTGACGGAGGGGTGTAGTCACCCCCTGCACAAAGTATCCTTGGAAACCCAAGTCACACTTTGTCATAATTGGCTGAGATGGTTGTCCAGGCCCGATAACCCCCCCTGCTGTGTGATTGAGTCAGGATGTGTGAATGGAGGATTTTCGCATAAAAGGCAGGACTCTTGGGCTGGAAGTCAGAGTCGCCACTGGAAGTGCAAGGAACCGAAGAGAAGCAGAGAAGAAGATGGCTGCTGCAACTACCGAGTCCCGGTGGAGCCCTGCTGCAGTCCTGAGCTATCTACCCTTCAACGACAAGAGAAGATCCAGTCCGGAGTCTTCTTCCCTTGAGCCTGGTGGGATCAACCAGCTCATCTTCCACAGACAGTGGATCCTCTTCTTGGTCGAAATCGCTGCATACAGCTGTAGTGGTCCGGATAGCCACCTGAAGAGCCTCTCCCGTTTTAAAGGAGCGCATCTTTTATTCACCGTTGCTTTTGCTGCTGCTGGCTTCATCCCTGGGTAGTGCAGATCGCTCCAGATGTCGTCCTTCTTGTCCCCACGACTGAAGCCACAGGAACCGTGAGTCTGCAGGAACTACCAGGAACAACTGCCATAGCACCAGCTCTTCTTCACTTTGAATAAGGTACTGTGTACAACCTCAAGGAACTGAGGTGAAACCCTTTCTCCTCATCTTCCTTCCCTCTTATAACTTTTGCTTCCTCTTCTGACAATATTTAAGAACCCCTGGCAATCCCGAATCGTGAACTGTACTGTGTGATCCTCGGCAACAGGAACCCTGTTCCACTTGAGACTGGCACAGGCCTATTGACTTTTATTCACTTGTAGGAAAGTGTCCTCTGATTATATCTGCCTTGACAAAAGTATTGCCTATGATTTTTATCCCCAACTCTCTTGTGTTGATTCATGTGCTAAGTGTGTTTTAACTCCGGTAACATTTCTTCCTGCGGGTATGCGTATCTTTAGTAAGACCGAACTGTCATTACTGTCAAAATGTGTTTGCATCTCTACCGCTGGTAACGTATTTGTTTCACAACACCGGCCTGTCAAAACCAAAGGTACTTGCCTTGAATTATGCTGCACAAAGTGAATTGGTTGTGTGTAATGTATTTTACATGTGGTTTTAAATTAATAGAAGTGAAGTGTTTTGCGAACAGATGGTCTAGAAATAAATGTACTTTTCAACCAAAAACCTTGAGTCAGTGTTTGCTTGAGTCACAGTAATTGTAGTCCTTTGTGTAATCTCTACTACTGCTCATTTGCTCTTGAGATACGTCTGGCTGCTCCACTACTACTACCACTTTAACAGTGTAGTACAGGCTTGTACCAAAGGTGAACTTGTATTACCACTTGTAGTCTTAAGTAGTGGTCCCTAAGGGCACTGCACGGGATTCTGCCTTACACTGGCGTACATCGGTGGGATTTTTAAGTATAGTGATTACACTTAGAGTGCTGCTATTACCTTGGGCCAACTACACCACAAGGCTAAACACCACTGATTCTGTTAACTGAAAAATCATGTCAAATATGGAAAACTACAGTGAAGAGAGTCTCTTAAACTATACTGCTGAGGTTCTGAGAGCCATGTGTAGAGAGAGGAGTCTCTCTGGTAAAGGAAAGAAATCTGAACTGGTTGCTAAATTACTGGGAAAACAAAGTCTGGAGAGTGGGTCAGAAGGGCCTACCACTCCAGCAAATGTGGATACTGATGTTTCTGATTCTGAGAGTGTTGGATTAGAAGAAGTAGATGAGTCCTTGTTAGGAAACCCTACAACTCCCTTGCCTGCTCAGAAATCACAACCTCTGTCCACAGGGACCCCCACAGGTCTTCCACTCACTCCTGAGTTTATTGCACTTGAGAAAATGAGACTTGAATTAGAAGTGAAACGTATTGATGCACAAACCTCCATGAAACATCAAGAATTAAGGCTCAGAGAAATGGAGATGGCTCATGCTTTAGAAATGAAGAAATTGTCTTTGGAAAATGCTTCTCTCCCAGAATCTTCTAGGTCTTCCAGCCCTAATAGAACCCATATGCCAAAGGAAATGATTGGTATGTATGAGACTAAACTTGATGTTTTGGATTGGTTAGCAATGTTTGAATACAATCATGGGATTCAGGGTATCTCAGGGAATCAGTTGATTCCTTGGCTTTTTTCTAGGCTTCCCCTTGTTGCAAATGATGCTGTAATGGAGTTGGGGGAGGAGGATAAGCAGGATTATGAGTGTGTGAAGCTAGCTTTGATACCTAGATTTGGGAATACCCCTTCCTAGTACCTTAAGAGGTTTAGGACCCTCAAAAAGCATGATGGTACCCCTTGGGCTACCTGGGTGTGTGAATGTTTGCAGAACTTAGATGGTTGGGTTAAGGGTTACAAAGTAAACACTTATGAAGGTTTGAGGAATCTTGTGATGTTGGAGTCAATCTATGATGCCTGCTCTCCTGAGCTTAGACTGCACTTGGCTGACTCAAAGGAGATAAATCCTAAGAAGTTAGCTAAGGCTGCTGACTTGTGGGTTGCCAACAGGGCTACTCACAAGGATTCTGGGGCAACTCAGAAGAAGGATGAGGGAAAGCAGTCAAAGAAAGAGACCAAAGAGAATTCCAATAATTCCAATATAAAGGAGGGCCCCAAACATAACCAGGGTAAGCCACAAGGGAAACCGAATCAGGCTAGTGTACCATCTGGTCCCAAACCAGATGGAGGTCAGAATAAACCCCCATTAAAGCATTTGGAAAATGTTTTGCGTGTGGGTCAACTGACCATGTGAAAGGGGATCCCAGATGCAAGGGTAAACCTTCAGGAGACCACACTGTCTCCTTAACCTTCTCCCAGGTGGAAGAAGTACATATGAAAAGTGGTAACTTTCAATTACTGGCTGATGAACCCATGAGAGTCTCAGCTAATGTTTCTTTAGTGTCCTTGGGTCTTTGGGAACAGCAGAACTTAGATGTCTATAACTCAATACCAGATAATACTAAAGAGTATTACAAAGATAGTGTTCTTGTGAATGGTCAGGAAACGCCTGCCATCAGAGACACTGGAGCCAGCATAACTGTGGTTGATGAATGTTTTTTCAAGGTGGAGGATGTTGCTAAGGCACCCAAACACCTAACCAAGTTAGCTGGAGGCCCTGTGCAAATGGTTCCCCAGTTACCAGCTCTCATCCAGTGCAATGACATGACTGTCAGAATACCTAAGTGTGCAAAATAACATACCTGGGAGAGTCCTGTTGGGTAATGACCTTAACACTCTTGGAGTTGTGTCTACTACCCCCAGGCCTCCCAGCAAAAGGAAGCAGGAGCTCACAAGGTCTGCTAGGGAGAGAACCTCGAGATGCTCTCCTTGGGACTTGATAGAAGAATCTATCAGCCCAAGTCCACAGGACAGGACAGAAAGAGACAAAGGGGAAACCCAAGTCTGCCAGCAAGCACCCCTTTGCCCAGGAGGACATCACCAAGACTGTCCAAAGTCACACCTGTGACTCCTCCACCAGCTGAGACGGAGAGTGAGGTTCAACCCTGTATGGTTCAACTAGATACTGAGGAATCAGATCTAGAAGAAGATCCTGCTCTGGTTGGAGATCTTGACCCTGTTGAACATCCTGAGCTGCAGTCTTTACTGGCAGAAGGTGGACCCAACAGGGCGGACTTCAGCAGAGGACCAAGAGTGTCCTACTCTTGAAGGTCTTCGCCTACAGGCAGCTTCTCAGCTCAATGGCAAAGAGCCTAGAAAGTATAGGTTGCACTGGGAAGATGGCCTCTTCGACAGTGAACCGACTGAGTCAACCCCTGGAGACTGCAAAGACTTGTAGTACCTCTAGTGAACCGGCTCCAGTTCCTACAGTTAGCCCACGAGATACCTTTGGCTGGTCACTTAAGCTTTAAAGAAGACCAAGGAAAGGCTCTCTCTCTACTTCTACTGGCCTAAGATGGGTTCAGAAGTAGACACATTCTGTAGGAGCTGTCACACTTGCCAAATGTCTGGCAAGAGTGGAGCCAAGAATGTGGCACCGCCTCTCCCAGTGGTGGGAGTTCCTTTTGAGAGGGTAGGGATTGACATTGTTGGTCCTCTTGATCCTCCCACATCTTCAGGTAACAGGTTTATCCTGGTTGTAGTAGACCGTGCTACTAGGTATCCTGAAGCAATACCTATGAGGACTGTTACGGCTCAGGCTGTGGCTAAGGCCTTACTTGGTATCTTTACCAGAGTAGGTTTTCCTAAGGTGGTGATATCTGACAGGGGATCCAATTGTATGCCCCAGTACATGCAAGCCATGTGGAAAACCTATGGAGTCACCTACAAGTTCTCTACTGCCTACCAACCCCAAACCAATGGGTTGGTAGAGAGGTTTAAAAGAACTATGAAGAGCACGATAGGTGCTTTAGAAGAACCCCTTAAAAGAAAATGAGACCTTCTACTACCATGCCTTCTCTTTGCATATAGAGAAGTCCCTCAGGAGGGAGTAGGTTACAGTCCCTTTGAACTTCTCTATGGCCATATAGTCAGAGGTCCATTGGCCCTGATTAAGGAGGGGTTGGAGAGTGCGCCTTCCCCCAAGCCAGTCAGAGTGACTGACTATGTGATAGGTCTCCGGAGAATGTCACACATGATGGCAGAATCAAGTGATAACTTGAAAGCTGGCCAAGCTCTGGTCAAGCATTGGCATGACCAGAAGGCTAACATGGTTGAGTTTACTCAAGACCAGCTTGTTCTTGTTATGGTACCTACAAGGCAGAGGGCCTTAAAGGACAAATGGATAGGACCCTTCAAAGTTGTGGGTAAACTTGGAGAGGTGAATTATCTGGTGGATTTAGGCAATCCTAAAGAGGCTCCCAGAGTCTTTCACACCAACTGTTTAAAGGCTTAAGTCTCTAGACCTGAAATGGGAGCATTGCTCCTAGCTTCAGCTCAGGAGGAGGAGAGGGAACCTCTGCCTGACTTCCTCAGAGGCTTACCTTTAGATGAGTAAGTGGAAGGAGTTAATCTCTCGTCCAGTCTAACATCTGACCAGCAGGAAGAGTGCAAATTACTGTTAAATCAGTTTGCCTCCCTGTTCTCACTTTCACCAGGCTTGACCCTTTGGGGCCAGCATGATATCCTCACTGGTGACTGCCTGTGAAAAGCAAGGGGTACAGAATGTCAGACAATATAAGAACCCATATAAGGAATGAGGTCAACAAGATGCTTGATCTCGCAGTTATAGAACCCTCCATTAGTCCATGGTCTAGCCCAGTTGTGCTTGTACCAAAGGCAGGATCCAAGGAGTTGAGATTCTGCGTGGACTATAGAGCTCTAAATGTAGTCACCAAGACTGATGCCCATCCTTTACCTAGGACAGATGAGCTGGTGGACAAACTTGGTGCAGCCAAGTACCTCCGCACATTTGACCTAACGTCAGGCTATTGGCAAATAGCCCTGACAGACCATGCCAAGGAGAAAACTGCATTCTTCACCCCAGCAGGCACCTACCAATTTAGGGTAATGCCTTTTGGACTAAAGAATGCACCTGCTACATTTCAGAGGATGTTCAATCAAGTTCTGAATGGGATGGAGGACTTCTGCATGGCATACTTGGATGACATTGCAGTGTTCATCCCTACATGGAAAGAACATATTGATCACCTAGGATATGTTTTGCAGGCTCTGGAACAGGCCCATCTGACCATAAAGGCAAGTAAATGGCAAATTGGTCAGAGCACAGTGGTCTACCTTGAACATGAGGAAGGAGGAGGTGAATTAAGGCCATTGCCTAGCAAAGTACAAGCTGTACAAAACTGGTCCACTCCTACTACTCAAACCCAAGTGAGAGCCTTCCTAGGTCTCACTGGGTACTACAAGAACTTCATAGAGCACTATGGGACCATAGCTTCTCCCTTGAAAGTCATCTCCTCTCCCAAATTTCCTAAAAAGGTCAGGTGGAATGAGGAGTGCAATCAAGTCTTGGAAGGCCTGAAGAAAGCCCTTTGTCAAGTTCCAGTCCTAAGAGCTCCTGACTACCACCAACCCTTCATTGTACAAACTGATGCTTCTAATGTAGGTATAGGTGCAGTCCTTAGTCAACTGGTTGAGAAAGGTAGGGAACATCCCATTTGTTTCATCAGCAGACGTTAAAGGATCCCGAGACAAGGTGGGCAACAATAGAACGTGAATGTTTTGCTATTGTGTGGTCACTGAAGAGGTTTAGACCATACTTGCATGGTTCTACCTTCATTATTCAGACTGACCACCAACCCTTGAGATGGCTGATGCAAATGAAAGGGGAAAACCCTAAACTATTCAAATGGTCAACTTGCCTGCAAGGGTTTGGTTTTTGCTAGATTTCTGGAGTTTATTTTTCCACTTGGTAAGAGTGTGAGTCTTTTTTCCACTCTTACATGTGTTTTGCCATGTGTATTTCTACTGTTTGTGTGATCTTGGGCTCTGGAGTACACCACTCCATGAGCCCCACATTTTATGTGTGTTACACAGCACCTTCAGTGCAGTGATTCAGGGATGTCTTTGAGACTTCCCACTGACTCCATTTTTCTGGGGCTGACTACAGTCTCCCAGAAACCGGTAAAGTTGCCATTTACTTTATGTAGTCATTTAAAAGCACAGACCCAGAACACCCCCATCTTACATGGAGTACTGGAAAGGGTTAAGTCCTATCCCTTTTTGTCTGTGCCTCTCTGAGCTTTGTTTTGCTCTTTTAACATTTAGACTTGGCTGGTGGCAGTGGTATCTACCCTAACATTTCTACCGTGATTATACTATATAAACGTGGTACTGTTCCAGGCTATTATATTAGCCTCAAACATAAACCCGCTTGACCAAATACTCTTTCTTTTGGCTCAGATCAGGTTTATTCGCCATTTCTTTTTGTTAAAGTCCTTCTTGTGTTTTACTTTGCGCGGCAAACCAGGTTTGCCTTCTTTATTCACCGTCTTTTGGCGGGCTTCCCCCGAGAAGCCCTCCTTTTGACATCTGGGTGTCTAGGTGGGCTGAATGTGAGGCATGGGTGTAGTCACCCCCTGCACAGGGTATCCTTGGAAACCCAAGTCGCACTTTGTCATGATTGGCCGAGGTGGTTGTCCGGGCCGGACAACCCCCCTGCTGTGTGATTGACAGCCAGGCTGCGTGAATGGGGGATTTTCGCATAAAAGGCAGGACTCTTGGGCTGGAAGTCAGAGTCGCCACTGGAACTGCAAGGAACCGAAGAGAAGCGGAGAAGAAGATGGCTGCTGCAACTACCGAGTCCCGGTGGAGCCCTGCTGCAGTCCTGAGCTATCTACCCTTCAACGACAAGAGAAGATCCAGTCCGGAGTCTTCTTCCCGTGAACCTGGTGGGATCAACCAGCTCATCTTCCACAGGCAGAGGATCCTCTTCTTGGTCGAAATCGCTGCACACAGCTGTAGTGGTCCGGATAGCCACTAGAAGAGCCTCTCCTGTTTTAAAGGAGCGCACCTTTTATTCGTTGTTGCTTTTGCTGCTGCTGGCTTCATCCCTGGATAGTGCAGATTGCTCCAGACGTCTTCCTTCTTGTCCCCACGACTGAAGCCACAGGAACCCTGAGTCTGCAGGAACTACCAGAACAACTGCCATAGCACCAGCTCTTCACTTTGAAAAAGGTACTGTGTCCAACCTCGAGGAACTGGGGTGAACCCCTTTCTCCTCACAAAATGCTTGTCCTTATCTTCCTTCCCTCTTATAACTTTTGCTTCCTCTTCTGATAATATCTAAGTACGCCTGGCAATCTCGAATCATGAACTGTCCTAACCGTGTGATCCTCGGCAACAGGAACCATGTTCCACTTGACACTGGCGCAGGCCTATTGACTTTTATTCACTTGTAGGAAAGTGTCCTCTGATTCTATCTGCCTTGACAAAAATATTGCCTATGATTTTTATCCCCAACTCTCTTGTGTTGATTCATGTGCTAAGTGCGGTTTAACTCCGGTAACATTTCTCCCCGCGGGTACGTGTATCTTTAGTACGACCGAACTGTCATTACTGTCAAAAAGTGTTCGCATCTGTACCCTCGGTAATGTCTTTGTTTCACAACACCGGGCTGTCAAAACAAAAAGGTACTTAACTTGAATTGTGCTGCACAAAGTGAATTGGTTGTGTTTAGTGTATTTTACGTGTGATTTTAAATTAATAGAAGTGAAGTGTTTTGCAAACAGATGGTCTAGAAATAAATGTACTTTTAATTTTCAAGCAAAAACCTTGAGTCAGTGTTTGCTTGAGTCACAGTAATTGTAGCCCTTTGTGTAATCTCTACTACTGCTAATTTGCCCTTGAGATAAGTCTGGCTGCTCCTCTACTGCTACCACTTTAACAGTGTAGTACAGGCTTGTAACAAAGGTGAACTTGTATTACCACTTGTAGTCTTAATTGTGTGTAGTGGTCCCCAAGGGCACTGCACAGGATTCTGCCTAACATGGGGGTTCAAGAGTTGGTTTCAAAGGGTGCACTGACTACTGTACACAAGGGCATTGTCGTTTCCATCCTCTTTATGGTTCCAAAGCTTTCAAGGGCTGCTTGTTCCACCAGCGACCTGAAGAAAATCAATAAAAAAGTCAAGTCAGCCCCATTGAGGATAGACAAAGTCTCTTCACTGTGGAGGAGGCATACATTCTCTTACCCATTCTACCGTCCCACCAGAGACTACTTTGTGCATCAAATCAATCAGAGTTCAGAGTCCTTGATGTTAGCCTGTGGATGTTCTAAATGGTCTTTTCTCCACTGGGGGTGTCCATAAAGCAAGAGTTATCTTTGGCTACAATAATCTTGATGACCTGCTGGTTCAGTCACACACCCTCATTTTTCACAAACCCCAATAGTCACCAATGCAGTTTGCAGTCTTCTTCCAAGGCTGGTGGATGCTGAATTGTACTAAGTCTTCTATCTTTTCATGTCAACATCTAGACTTCACTTTTCCTGCCAGTGCTCTGAAAAATTTCACATATATGTGGTGCTTTACACAACACAAAATAAATAATGTGGATTGTTCTACACCGAAATAGGTACTGTAGCTCTGCCCTTTTGTTTAATGGAGAAATTCCAGGATCGTCAGGCCTTCAACTTCATCAGACAAGCCCCTGCTTGAGAATTGTACCAGGTACAAGGAGGCAAGGCTTCCTGCCGCTCTGTGGTTCCTTGAGCCGAAATGCACCTTCTGCTATTTTTGCAGACATAATCTGGATTTGTGCTGCCCTGCCTTGATGGACTTTGACCAATTGATAATGTGGCAATACCTGTTGCAAAGAATCCTCCCTAGTGATTGATGTAAGGCAATCTTCTTAGAGGAGTTTCCCAAATCTACTTTTTCCCCTGGGTTCACCACAGACACTAGCATGCTAGATAGGGGCACGGTGCTGGGATCCTCAACTTCACAGGGAGTTCTCATTTCAGGAAGCAACATATTCTTTGAAATAGGGAGAACTTGCTACCATTCTAAAGGCCACACAATATTTCACTTCTGAACGGACAGTCATCCTGTTTAGGACCAAGAGCATTGTGGTGATGCTTTAAGTGGGCCTGGCGAAGTATAGGTGGGACACTTAGTTAGCCAGTTCTTTCTTTGGGTGGAAGCAAATCTGCAGTCTCTGTTTCGGTGTAGCCCATAGGCTGAAACATCAGGTCTATCGGCAGTGCTAAATGTGCCAACCTACACATCGAAAAAGAGTTGGGAGAATCCTTATAGATGGAAGTACCAACAGATGTGTGTGCTTGCCATAATATAGCAGAGTGGCAAGTGTCAGCTCCCTTGCCAGGGGTAGATGAGGTATGAACAGACTCCCTGTCAGCCCCCATTCTAGGGGTAGATAAGGTATGAACAGACTCCATTGTCCATGGCCTTCCAATCCGCCCTGGATTTCTACTGAAGGCCACACATTTGCAGCTATATCTTATAGAGGTTTGAGGGGATAACTATTGACATTTTGGCATTCCATGAAAATGCCCTCCCATCCTCTTACTGTCGCAGTGGATGGGATCATCTGACTTGTGGAAGGAGGATCCGGTCTTCCCATTGGCTAGTGTACAACTCCGTTTTGCCTTCCATTTGAGCCCACTCCTGTACAAGTCGTGTTCAGTTTCAGGAGGAAGCAGTCCTGGTCTCTTCTTGTGGCTCCATAATCGATTCAGATGGGTCAGTTTCGCCAGTTGGTAGCGGCAGAGTAATGTGCGTGCTCTACTTTGTCTTCTCCCCATAGACCCCCCCACGCCAACCTCTCCCAGTGACTGGTTGAAGCGGTGAATACTGTTTGAAGATGGAAGCTGAATAGTTTTTATGCTAAAGAATAGGTATAACAAGAGCGCCTTGGCATTCTAACAATCCAGGGTCCCAACCACTGTAAAGTTTGAGACCAACATTTTGGTGTCCACCTGCTACTTGCCTGCCACCCATGATCTGAAAATGTCATGTAATTGGAAACAAAGAAAAGAAGCCTCAGCAGATGGATTCTACGGGCCATCTCCCAGGCTTATAATGCAGAATAGGTCAATGTTCTTATTGGGACACAGGTAGCCCTGAATTTGAACGTATGCTGCCCTATTTAGGACCTTGAGTAAGAACGGTACTGTGGTATTTGGGCGGTAGTTGTTCAGGGAAAGAGGGTCAAGGGAGGATTTCTTTAGTAGTGGGAGTACCCTGGATTCTTTTAGGCTGATTGGGACTATGCTAGAGGCGAAGGAGGCGTTTATAAATCTGGTTAAGAATGGGACTATAGTTTCCATGCAATCTTTGATGATCATGGCTGGGCATACATCCCCTTTGCACCTTGTTGGTTTGAGTATTTTTAGTATCTTTGCTGTTTCCTCAGTGGTTATATTTCTGAATGTAAAGGTTGGTATGAAATGACCTAATAGGCAAGTTGGTATGGTTGGTTGCTGCTTGTTTCTTGGCAATTTTTAGTTGCAGGGATGCAATTTTGGCATGCATCGCGTCCGAGATGCTGCCACACCAGGTCTCGTCCTTGATAAAAGTATTGGGCAGGGCATAGGGGTTTCTAGTTCTCTGAGAATTTTAAAGAGCTCTTGCGCATTGGTGTTGGCATTAGAAATCCTTAGTTAGTATGCTGTGGATTTGGTTTCAATGATGGCCATCTTGTATTCGTTGGCTAGGCTAGAGAATGCGGGTTTGGTAGTGGTAGAGGGTTTTTTCTTCCAGGTGCTCTCAGCTGATCTCTTTTTTGAGTGTAGGGCAGAGAGGTCTGTGGAGAACCAGGAGTTGATGTGACTTATGGGTTTGGCTTTTCTGGGAAGGAGGGGGGGCAACAGTTTACTACGATATTGAGTGTAGCCGTGTAGTGGTTGGCTAGGCGCTCTGGGTCTGAAGAGTCTGATGCAAGGGGGCGAGAAAGGGTGTGATAGTGTCTTTGGTGATGTTTATGGAGCTTCAAGTAAAAATGGGGGTAGGTTTTTTTGGGTTGGGAGGAGGAGGTTTCAGCAATGGAAAAGAGAAACATATGACATGGTGGTCTGATCAGGGGCAAGGGGAGTTGGACATGATGGATATTTAGCCGTTGAGGTCAGATATCCAGTCCAGAGATCTACCTTTGACATGGGTGGGATCGCAGACTCCATGAATGAAGCCTAGGTCTGTGACATCTTTGGCAAGTGAGGCATCAGTAATGTCGAGGGGGTCTAGGCGGCCTAGGTTGAGGTCTCCTTGAAGTAGGATTCTAGAGTTGGGTTTGATGTTATGGCCTATGTAGTGTAGAAGTTCTGCTTCAAAGGAGGTGGTGGGCCGGGTGGTCTGTAAATTATGTGGATGTGAGTGTCTGAAGGGGAGCATACGAGTTTGACAGAGAGAAGTTAACAGTTTTTTACTGCTGTGGGAGGGGGAAGAGTCGAATTTGAAGGGAGTCTTTGTGGATGAGGGCAGCACCGTCACCCCTGGATTCAGTTCCATCTTGCCTGAGTATGGAGAATCCTTCTGGTAGAGCCAGGTTTCATATATGGCTAAGTCATCTAGTTTTTGGGATGTGATGAGGTCATGTGTGTGCAGGGAGCGATCTTGCAGTGATGAGGGCTGCGTGGAGAAGTTGCGGGTTGGCATCTATGTGTTGGTCATTAGGAGCTCTATGGGTTTGGGAGATGAGTGATTTCCTGTGCTTAGGTGATTTTGGGTTCATAGCCTGTGTTTTTTGTTAGATGTGTGTCTAAGGTAGTGGACTGTGTTGTAGGTGCTTTCTTTGGGTTAGGAAGGCTTTGTGGGCTAGATAAAGTGGCGGTATGTGTTTTCAGGCTTGTGGCCTCTGCTGTGAAAGCGGTAATCGCTTGTATGGGCACCATGAGTGAGTTTGTGGTGGGATACTTGGCCTCTGAAGTATACTGTGGGTTTTTTTCAATAGGGTTCTTGTTCTGAGATGGTTGTTATGGGCAATGGCAGATGCTAGGGGACCCGGGGTAGCTTTCTTACTGCTGTCTAGCGCAGTCGGCCGTGGGTTTGCCCGCTGGCTTGGTAGATCTAGCGGAGTGAGGCTGCAGGTTGTGATGGGGCTCGGGGATGCACGCAGATATGCAGCTTAGATTTGAATGCAGGAGTTGGTTAGGAATGGGGTTGGCATGGTAGTGGCACGTGCCTTTTGAAAAACACTCTTGCAAGGCTGTTGTCCAGCAGAGTATAGGCACCATGGGTACAGTTATCTGCAAGTGGCTTACCTTGCCTGATGAATGCGTGAAATGCTTCGGGTGAGGTGAGTTCCGGCGTCTCTCTCGTCGAACAGCAGAGAGCTGCAGAGAGGATAGCTGGCATTAGCTCTCAGCCTTCACTTAACGGCTTTGCCTGCCGGTTGGGTGGTGAAGCTGATATTGGCTCCATGATGGCTCAATGAAATGCAGGATGGCGGCCTGGTGGAACATACAGGTCAGGAGAGGTGTTTGTGGCAGCTATCTTGTCACAGGTCACATACAGTGTTGAATGCTGGAGGAGGGCACACTCCGGTCTTACACTAGGTTTACACAGCAAATCACATAAGCAGTGTTGAACATAGAATTGTTCCATTAGAATGTAGACTATGTAGGGAAGTGGCCCTTGCGCATTCGCCACCCACATCACAACTGGTTTATTACCTAAAACTGTTTGCACAGCAGAATTCCTGTATCAAAAGCCTCAGTGAAACCTGGGTCTTTTTTACATTATGGTACTGCACCAATATTAACATACATATTCACATGGATGATATCTGTGGCACATTCTGCTACTTCAATAAGGACAGAAATGTTGTGTGCATCACTAGCGCTTTGACACACACAGACCAATACACAAGTGAGAAATTCAATGGTATGCATTCAGCATGATTGATTTATATGTATGCAGCAACAAGTAAAAGAGGGCGTGTTTAGTTTAAAGCATATGTTTCTAGGACGTTTCTGAAGGCTTCTATGAACACAATGATAAACAACTGGGATCAAGCAGAAAAGAAACTATACAGATCTACATTTACCGCAATTGAGAAATGCTCTGCAGCTGAAGCAAAGTGCTTTTAAGGGTACAATGATGGACCGTGAGCTTTTCAGTTTAGCCCATAGGCTGAAACATTAGTTCTATCGGTAGTCCTAAACATGCCAACCTACACAGGGATAAAAGTAGGAGAATCCTTATAGTTGAAGTATTAAAAGATGTATGTGCTTGCCATAATATAGCAGAGAGGTGAGTGTCAGCCCCTAGGCATTTTACCAGCCATCACAGGAATGTAGTTAAGTCAGCTCATTCTCCAAACATTATTGTAGAGAAAGCCTGGTCATACATGGTACATGGTACCAAATCAACAAGCTTTACAAGGCTGTTCTACTTCTGCCCGAGGACTCCTAGATATGCAAATAAATATTTTATTTTTTTTATACAAAATTCATTTAAGCTTCTAAAACATACATCTCAAAAGACATGATCAAATGCTTTATCGGAGTACTACATTTTCTCAAATGTTAATTCATGGTTGCATATAGTGCATGTCTTCCTGTACATGTCTTCCTCAATGTGTTCTTCTGGTCCATATGTATGTTGATGAGCAGTGGTCTCTTTTTTCCATAGACTGCTCCGTACAGCTCGTCGTAACTCTATGAAAGCAGATTGGAAGAAATCAGGTATATAAACACGTATTGTAATGGTACAGTGCACATTTCCATGTCTTTAATTATAATCATTTACATTTTATACAAACAAATACAATCCAAATTTTAAATGTACAAAGTAACACTAGGCCCAAACCCCCTCCGGCATTAAATGAATCTTCAATCAATACAAATAACAATTCTTAAAGAACTATATACAAGGTTCGATATTAAAGATGAGAGCACAGTACAAGCCATCCCAAAACAGATAATTCCTAGATATGACCAAAAAAACAACAAAACAAAAAATAAATAAAAAAACAGTCAAACACATATGGAAACACACAAACCACCCACGATCTTCACTACAGATCCCAGGATTATACATTTACTAAGTGGTGACCAGAGTACCAAATAAATATGTTCGAGGATGCTTATGAAAACAAATTCTCTCAAAGTCCTATAAAACTTGTAAATCATTCAACCAATCCTCCACCAATGGCTTTTTCCTGGTTTCCTGGTTTTCCATAACTTCAGAATCTGTTTTGCTCCCACCATCAACTCTATCATCCCACTGCCCATATTGTTTGGCAATTTCACATCTTCCTCTGCCTGATAAAGGAAGAGTCTGAAAAGGTAGTCTGTGAAACTTTACAGATAACATTGTATCTATCCCGTCCAACAAATTCCCCCAAAATTTGTCTTCTTCTATCAAACCTAAACCATGCATACGTACCAGAGTCCAATATAAGCAGCCCAAAATATTCTGTTGGATAAGTCGCAAATTCAAGTCCATTCTACTCCTAAAACCTGTGTTTTGCATTTGTACCTATTCTTTCTCTGAAATACTGCACCCTAAATCATTCTCCCAAGTCTTTCACAACTTATCCCATGAATCGACAAATAAGGGGTCCATAGGCATCATAGCAAGGTACATAGACACCATATGAGGTGACCATGCGAACATAACACATCCACTCGGCTCAGCCCCCAAAGTGTTGGATAACATCAAGTCTTTGTATCAGAAGTGATTCCAATTTTCTAAACCTACTGAATTCCCTAGTCCAAAAGCACATTGAAGTTCTGAAAACGTCTATCCCGCAGAACATTACCCATCTTTAAAATTCCTCTCGATATCCAACTCCGCCAGCATACATTTTATTTGCAATTTGTAGACCCAGATTATGCCAAAGTGAGGCCCTGTAGTACAACCACAGATTTCCATCAGTAGCAGTAAGCCATACTGCAAGAGCTTCCTGAGTCGCATTAGTGGAATTTAATTTATTTCTGATATTTGGCATTCTCTCCATACAATAAATGTTATTCAAACTGAACCGTGAAAATCTATCATTCTCCATCGTTAACCAGAGTGGTTCCAATGCACTCTCAGGTTTAAAGTAATGGGCTGCCTTTTTTAATAGAAATCCTCTGATATACTTAACAGGGTAGCCAAAACCACCCTCTCGAACACTGTGCATCAGAATGAACCTTGGTATCTGTTTTTTTCTTTCCTTGAACCAGTGATTCAAAGTATTTGCCAAGTGCTTTACATACCTAGAATAGTTTCCAACTATTCTACAAGTGTGTAACAAGTTAATTTATTTACCAGTACTATCAGTTTATGATTGTTGGTTGATTAATACTTTTGCTAACCTGAAGACACCTTTTCCCTTACATGCATTCCAAAATAAGGTTTACCATTGAATTGAGTTACACTTGCGAAAGCCTTGCTGTACATATGTATAGAAGTTTCTCTTACTTACCCAAATTGAACCTGGACATTAACCTTGCATAGTATGTTTAATATATCATATTTATAACTACAAGTGTGTAAGTGCCTTCTTGACTGTGTGTGTGCTCAAAGGTCTCTGCACTCTACTACTGTCCTTCTCTGTCCTAAAATAAACCTGGCTTCTCAGCCATAGCTACCAAACCTTTTGGGTAGTTCAGGCCTATACTGAGAGTTGGAGCCCTGCACACTGAAAGAAGAGTCTTCTACAGTCCTATTTTAGGTGGTGTGGTATGGTAAAGTGTAAAGTGCAGCTGTGACCCAAGGGGTATCCTGGGGCTAAGAGAAAAAACAAGAAGAAACGGTGAGTGCGGAAATACGTGAACAAGGAACCATTCCCCAAACTACCAGATAATTGGTCATTTGATGAAAACAAAAAAGTTTGTAATTGTTTTCAAAAGCTGGATAACTGTTGCCCAAAGCGGCTTGGGGACGCTGTTCCAGAGTTTTGGTGCTGCCACTGAGAATGCACGGCCACCCATCATACTTTTATTAGAACGAGGGACCATCTTAGATGGACTTAGTAAAACTCCATAACAAATGGCAGAAAGCCCAACAGGAAGCTCATGGAGATGGAAGTAGACGCTTATCTCAAAATAAACCAAATCTGTGGTTTGAATTAAATGTAGAGGGGAATCTCAGTATTCTCTGAAGCAAATTTAAAGGAGATGGATTTAAATTCGGTAGGAAACAATGCTGTCACTCACTAGTAGTAGTTTGATGAATCTGAAAAATCTTCATAGTAGCTAGATTAGAAACAGACACATTGGAATGTCAAAGGACTAATTATACCCTGTAAGACAAAGGCCCAAATTCTCAAAATGACATACAAATAAAAAAAATGCACAGAGGAGGTTTTAAAAAACAAACTTATTTACAGAAGTAATCTGTGCAATTTAAGGGGCTGGGACGCAGCGCATTTGATACATTAGTGTCAGAAGCACGCAGACATGCTCTCAGCAATAATCTGGATGTTGGGAGCACATTTCATAGTGAAGGCACTTCATAGGGCCCATCACTGAAATGTCAACAAAAAGAAAAAAAAGCATTTTTATTTCTATTTGGGGCTGAAAACGCTAGTGGGCGTATATTCCCCATCTTCCCACTTAAAAAGGAATGCATGAAAGGGTCAGGGAGGACCCTGCCTTAGATTGCAGATACCCCCATGCCTGTTTGCATACACACAGCGTGATGTATTTGCTTTCTGCACATTTTAAAGCATGCCCAATTTGGGGTGAACTGAACTTCAGCTGGGCGCAACCAATTGTTGTCTGTGGAGTATATGATTATGCACCCAATCCATTTTAAAATTGAGCAACTGACATGTTAATAAGAAAGTTAAACGGGTAGTTTGGTCAGAAATGTTATTGGCACAATCGATCGAGCACGTATTTTAGATCATACATCGATAGTTCTTAAAAACAAATTCCAATACAATTTACCCAAGTATTTCGTACTAACACTTGCAAAAACGACGGGTAGGGTACTGTCATCTTGTGCTAATCTTATCCGTTGATCCATCGCCCTAAGTTCAAGTGCCCTTGCAGCACTAATTCAGATCACCCACCCCTAACACTGACATCATTAGAGGCTCATGATGAGCTTCACCTATTTTAATGACGTTAGCAGGCAGCGTTGCCAAATCTACCCTGTCATCACCAATGTGATATCGTTATCTCACAGTACCAGGGACAAACGCACACATCCACAACAGACTCAAAACATTTGTTTCTTTTCACAAAAATGATTAAAAAAACTGTTTATTTTGAAGAAAAAAGGAATAGCCGGCAGCGTAACAATTACTTTTAATCTTGACATTACGCTGAAAAGAGGTAATTAAGTCCATGAAAACATGGCCAACTTTCTCCAATCGAGGTTATAGCTAGCAAACATTGCATGGTTCTCATTTGTTTAAGTGTGAACAGTGATCTTATAATGCTGATGAATCAGTTAAAAATTGATCGATTAATCCCAGTCTTTGCATTTTTTTCACAGAAAGTTATTACCTTCCATCGCCGATTTCTGATCGATGCACATGGCATTCCATTACAGAGAAGAAATTAGCGGTTTAAATTTCAAATGCAACACTCACATCCACACGTTTTCAGAAACTATAGGCTGCAATGTTGCTCATTATAACTGCAACCGCAAAAGGACAGAATGTGTGTGGCGATCGTCCCAGATAATGGTCATCACAGAAGCGTGATAAGGCAGGGAGGGGGGAACAAAGGGAAGCCAGACAACAATCCTACTAGGCCAAGTGTCATTCAGATTGCGCAAGTGCAAGGGTAGAGGGGAAGGGAAAAGTGCGAGGGGAAAGGGGGGGGAGTGCAGTACAGCGTTAGTAGAATAACAAAATAAATAATAAGGGCCAGCTGGTGGCAAGTGCAAGGTAAGTGCAGACAAGTGCTGGGGAGGGGGGCTGTAGGGATACAGAGACAGTCCCCGCAGTGCAGCGGTTGCCAGGGAGGCAGTGCAAGGGGAGAGTGGCTGGGCCAAGGACCAAGATCGGTGAGAGTGGCCCAGTTGAGGATTCAGGGGAGAGGGGGAGAGAAAGCAGAAGCAAAGAGGAAGGTTTTGCGGTGCTTCCGGAACCGGGGATGGTTCTCCTCAAGTTTCAGGGAGGCAGGAAGGCTATTCCAGAGGGAGGCCCCTGCCGCGGAGAGAGATCTACCCCCAACTCATTGCTTGGAGAAGTGGCTGATCCTGAGGGAGTTGGAGACGGATGAGCGAAGAGCTCGAGAAGGAATATATTTAGGAAGAGAGAGTTGAAGGTATTTAGGCCCCAGAAGGCCTTGTGGACAATGCAGAGGGTTTTGAACTTAATCCTCACAGCCACTGGGAGCCAGTGTAGAGATTTCAGTCCTGGAGAGATACGGTCCCTGGGCTTGAGGCCAAGGACAAGTCTTGCAGTCCTGTTCTGGATGAGTTGCAGAGGGCGGAGAGTAGAGGCAGGAAGATTTAGACAGAGGCTGTTACAGTAGTCCAGCTTTGAGAGAACCAGGGCTCGGGAGACAGTGAGCTTCTGGGGGAAGGAGGGGAAAGGAAGAATACCTCTGAGGAGGTGCAGCTAGTAGTGTGACTTCTTAGAGACATCAGATATGTGAGGAGAGAAGGAGAGTGTGGTGTCGAAGATGACCCCGAGGTTTTTTGCCTTGCAGGTAGGAGCAGGAACAGGATCAAGAGAGGCCGGCCAGAGAGCAGCAGGGAGGGAGTGGGTATGCTGATGAGTAGAATCTCAGTCTTACTGGCATTAAGGCAGAGGTCATTGGCAGAACACCATTCCTGGATAGCAGACAGACAGTCAGAGATGAGGGAAGGAGAGGAGGAGGCCGAGGGTAGCCTGAAAATGAGCTGGGTATCTGTAACGCTCACCTGGTTCCCACGGGGGCTCTGGTCTAGTCTGGATTGCTGTGGCCTCTTCTTGCGTGATGCGCAGGACCCGGAACACCGATTGGACAGGACCTCCAAATCGTGCTTGCCTTCCCCGTAGGAATATCCTTCTGCAGATGAGAAAGGGGATTAACAGTCTGCAGAATGGTGTGCTAGCTCCCCCCTTTCCCCCTTCATTCCTCTCTAACTTCCTTCAAACCCCGGTTTAAGCTCACCTTATGGTTTGGAAGGATGAACTCTCCATCCTGCTTCTGGTGCAGGGGCGCACGTTCGTCCAGTTACTTCACTGGTTTTCAGAATGGCGCTGGCAAAATCCACTTGACTTTCCTGAGCGATGCGCCGTAAGTATGAAAGTTCAAAGTTCAAGTGAGGCCCCCTTTATGTTGTCTTTCTGTCTTTATGTTGTCTTGTGATCTGTCCTTTATTTCAGGTGCAGAATGAAGGCGATGCGTCGAGGGGTTAAACTGCCGAGGTGAGTAGTGATGAGGGCGATCCCTCTAAATGTCTTTATCATTCCCCAGAAATGTCTCTTGTCCTTTCCCCATAGGGGCCGGGGTACGGTACCTGCCAACGGGGCGGCGCCGACCCGAAATGTGGAAGAAAAGCCGGTAAGTATTATGGCTGTTAATCAGGCTTTCCTTCTGTGTTCCTTCTGCTCACCTTTTGTTTCTTCCTCTCTCCCCTAGGTGCAGAGATGTGGCGTCCGATGCTGACAGCCGCGATGGAGCCGGGAGATGTCTCGAGGACAGGTGAGTGAAGCGTGGCGCTGCAGCGAGCAACGCAATGCTTTTAAATGGAAGTCTTTCTTCAGGGATGCTGGCGAGAAGATTCCGGATGCAGGTAAGAAGTTTGAAATAGTCCTTGGTTTTCACCTTTCTCTTCTCTTCCTTCCTTGCAGGTCTTCCAGGTTCGAGGCAGGCGTGGCTGGTGTCCAGGAGCAGGAGCAGACACGGTGAGCGTTAAGCTGCAGGAAGCAGAACAACGCGAAGCATGAGCTGCTGTCTGGGCGTGGCTTAAATAGCCTCCAAAGAAGTCCCAGGTATGTATCCTTCCCCAACTAGGTATGTATCCTTCCCTGGCCACGCCCGAGTGAAAAAAATAGTCCCTATGAAAAAATAGTCCCTTTCAGGTCTCAGGGAGGCCTGAAGCGTGCAGCATGGTCTGCATCAGGTAAGTGCACAAAAGGCGCCAGGACTGAGTCCAAAGAGTCCAAAGAGCCCCTATAAGGGGCCGCTGGGCTTTTACCCGAGGGCATGATGCCTGCTTCCAGGGGTGCTGGGCCTGGCCTGGTGCTCCGGGGGTAGGCATCATGACAGCATCATCCTCATAGCACTGAAAGTTGGGGCCGAGAGCGGCGATGCGGTGGGCAAGGAGTGCCAGATATTGAACAGCCAGGGGGAGAGGTTAGATCCCTGGGGGACACCACAGGTAGAGAAAAAGATGTCAGAGAGGAAGGACCCCAGTTGGACCTGGGAGGGTCAATTGGAAAGGAAAGAGGTCAGCCACGCCAGAGCCTGATCAATGATACCCAGGTTAGCACAGAGACGGTTGAGCAGGATGGCATGGGTGACAGTGTCAAAGGCAGTCAAAGGCAGAAGAGAGATCGAGCAACATGAGAACACACAGAGTGTTGGAGTCAAGGTTCGAGAGCAGGTCCTCACGGATGTTCAGGAGAGCAGTTTACGTGCTTCTGGCAGCTTTGAAGCCAGACTGATGGTCATGAAGACTACCAACAGATTCAGCATGGACATTAAGCTGGGAGATGGCCAGTCTCTCCAGGAGCTTGCCCAGGAAGGGAGTGATGGAGATTGGGCGATAGTTAGTAGGGCAGGAGGGGACGGAAGAGGGTTTCTTAAGAAGAGGGTGCACAAGGGAGTGCTTAAGGGGGGATGGGAAGACTCCAGAGGCGAAGGAGTGATTGCAGAAGTCAGCCAGGGCAGGAGCCAGGGAGTCAATGTGGTCCTTGATAGTTAGAGGAACAGGGGTGGACCTGTTTTGACGAGACTTCAATAGATCGGACTTTGGAAACCTCGTCAGCAGAGAAAAGGGGAAAGACAGAGAAGGAGGGAGGAGGGGTGGCTGCAGAAGGGCCAGAGGAAGAGCAGGGAATAGAGGGAGGGCGGTGATAGGAGGAGAGGGAGGACAGGATGTCCTGAGTTTTTGAGATGAAGTGAGAGGCAGTGCCGTGCAGAGGGCCTGGGAGGGGAGAGGAGAGGTAGAGACTGCAGCAGGGATGGACAGCTCCTTGCAGATTTTAAAGAGTTCGGCCGAATTGTTAGATGCCGCAGAGATGTGGGCTTGGATAAGGGCTCTCTTCTTGGTGAGAACGGAGAGACGGTTTTGCCTTTGGAGCAGGCGGCAGGCCAGTTTGTCAGAGGATGAACATGAAGCACGCCATTTCCTCTCTGCCACCCTGCACTTGCGTTTTAGGGTGACGTGATCTGAGTCATACCAGGAGTTACATTTGGCTTTGGGCATCAGGCAGATTCTCATGACAGGAGCAAGGATATCAAGAGTATCAGATATAGCAGAGTGGAGAGTGGAGAGGGCTGTGTCAGGGTGTGAGCCGAAGGGGGAGAATGAGGTGAGAAGGTGGCAGTGAAAGCCTCAACTGACACGCGCTTCATGGGTCGGATGACCGAGAAGGAGGGTAGCAGTGATGAAGGTGGCTTTGCCTGAGGGGTAGGGAGGGTGAGATGGGAGGATAGGAGAAAGTGATCACTCCAGGAGAGAGGAGTGGAGAGAGGGACAGAGAGGGGAAGGTCAGAAGAGATCAGAGCATCAAGAGTGTGCCCTGCTGAATGAGTCGGGCCAGACGGGAGAATAGAGAGTGAGAGAGAGTCGCAGAGGTCGGGAAAGTGTCCAGAGAGGCGACAGAAGGCATCCAGGTGGATGTTGAAGTCTCCAAGAAAGAGAAGAGTGGTTGAGGACAGGAGTGAGGAGGAGAGGTCCGCCCACTCAGAGAGGAAGGAGGAAATTTGACTGGGTGGCCGACAGATAGTAGCCACAGTAAGGGAATGGCTGGGAGAAAGACAGAGAGTCAGCAGACAATGCATTGTAAAGAGGAGTAGGTCTGTGTAGGAGTGACAGTGGCAGGAATCCACACAGGGGAGATAAGGGCAACACCCCCCCCAGCACGGTTGGGCCTGGGCACGGAGAGGATCTTGTAGCCGTCAGGTAGGAGAGCGTCAAAGCTGGTGACAGAGCTGGCCGTGAACCATGTCTCCGTGAGACCGAGGACATCAAGGTCCAGTTCCTCTAGAAGGCAACAGATGTCCGAGGAATGTTTGACAGCAGAGCGAGAGTTTAGAGTGGCAATGTGGAGAAGATTGCCATCCTTGAAGGACTTCCAGGGAGGGGTACAGATCAGAGGTACGCCCTGCAGAGGTGGAGAGGGAGCATGAGGGGGGACAGGGAGGAGGGGGGGAAGGAAAGGTAGCTGGGGACAGAGGAGGGGGGACAGCAGGAGAGGAAATGAAGTTAATGAGGCGCGGGAAGTGTCCACCAAAGAGGTGAAGGTTGGCCTGAGGGCCTTGGACCAAGACGGTCCCATTAGAGTAGACGTTAATGATGGCCTTAGAGGAGTGGAAGGAGGCCAAGAGGACATCCCAATGGGTGCCACCATTAATGGGAGAAGAGGAGAAAGGAGAGAGCACAGAGACCATATGAAGGTTCGATAGGTCTGGCGAAGGCACGAAAACAGAGTATGTCAGTGAGAGTTTCCTTGGAGGAGGCACTAGTGTAGGTGTCAGCGATAGGGAGGCCTGGGTTGGAGACCAGGATGTCCTTTTTAAACTTTTTCCTACCAGATTTAGTGAGGAGAGCAGGGTAGTCAATGGAGAAGCAGTTAGAGAAGATAGGCGAGATAGAGAGCACCATAGAATAGGAGGAGAGGAGGAGGGGAAGACAGACGAGAGCAAGCCGACAGGATAGCGAGCAGCAAACCAGTAGTGCAGTAGGGCGGAGTCTCAGGGTAAGATCTCACAGTGCTCAGAGTGGAACCAGAGAGAGGCCACCTAAAATTTGAGAATCCTGAGCGGGGAGGAAAAAAGGCCTAGTTTAACAGTGCAGAAACAACAGTAAATGCGTAGTGCGTATTAGCTAACTGGTGGAGAGGCCCCCTAATTTGCAGTTGAAGAAGCTGTTGACCGGTAAACTGGACCCATGACAGGCGCACATCGGTATAACTATGTAAAATCTAGAATGCAAAAATATATTTCAGTACCCAATTTATAATTGTATATACGGAGTACATATTTAAGTTATCAATATAAGTTACACATGCACAATGTCTATTATTTGCATCAAATAGAACATTCCTCCGTCAGAACGTTATTCATGTAGCATACAGCACTCTTGCCATCCTCACTTGCATAAATATTATTTTAAACTTTGCTTACATTGTGTCTTGTTTCCATTCTCACCATGTGACGGATGACAACCGCTTTGAAAGTCAGATCTCAGTAATAGAAACTTAACATTCCTGCATAAGCTTTCAATGTAGAGAATCTCATCACTTCTTTGTGGCTATTCAACACATTTTGGTCTTCAAATTGTTAGTGTGGTGGATTCCAGGCCACATAATGCAAACCTACATCCAGCATTCACAGCATGTCGGTGGGAGTTTCGTTTTGGGAACACAAGCCACAAAATTGAACAATAGTTATGTCAAGCAGTGACAAACAACAAAATATTTCCAGTATCCCACATATGAAAATATGTACTTCCATTTGAACGTTATCAATGCGCCTGGTTCCACAGGATTTACGTATACTTTCAAAGATGACCCTAGGAGAGGTGCAGACAGGCTCGGATTTCCCTATACTTCAATGGGGCAATGCCCGGAAAACTATGTGGGGCCGTTTTTTAGACCAAAGTGGGCCACTTCTTTACTGAAATAAACAGAGTTAGAATACAAAAGCAGTGGGTTAATATATAGAGACGGCACAGATGCACCGGGAAGAGAGGGGCGATATTGCACCAGACTGGGTGGACCGTTGCAGCCAGGGCTACTACATCACATAAATTGCAGCATGCCTCGAATGAGTTCTGTTTTTGCTTTTTTTTAAAGGCTTTCTGGCTTCTGTGTATATCTATTCCAGCAATCATATTGATTTCTGCAATGATGCATGCGCGCCTGGTGGCCTCCACAGTAAGATGTAAATGTGAAAAGGCCACAGGTGCATGCTCATAGTGCACATTGGCAAGACCTATTCCATTGCTCGTTATTTCAACGTTGGCTAACACCGTGGCACAAACATTTGGTCTATTGCCATCTGTAGCCACTTACCATGATTCCTACTTATCAGCGAGGTTAGACTTGATCTATTTATTGTTTATTTGTAAAGCACCTATACAAAAAATGGTGTTTCAAGGCACCACACGACATAAAAGGGGGGGTAGGGAAGAAAGAAACTGGAATCCTACTAGGCCTTGTGTCATTCGGATTATGCAAGAGCAGTAACAAGACGTGCTGGGGGGACGAAGGGGATAGGTGCAGGTCGGGCAGAAGGGAGAATACCAAGATGGGAGGGAGGTGCAGGGCAAGAGGAAAAGTGCAGGGGAGGGGAGGAGGGGGAACAAAAGGGCCAATGGGGGCAACCAAATGCTAAGGGGAGACCAGGTGGGCAAGTGAAAGGGGAAGCAGGGAGTGGGGACCACATGCAAAGTTTGAGGACGGGGTGGACCAGGCTCGGTAGGGAGGCACACCCCACCTTGCTTGTCAGGGGAAAGGGGCCCGGAAGGGCAAGTGCAGGCTGGAAGGGGCAGAGGGGGCAGGAAGACAGGGTGCTGGGGTATGCTGGGTGTGGAGGGCCTGGTGCACTGTGAAGCTCAGATGGGACCAGGCAGCCAGTCAATGCGACAGAGAGGGAAATTAGCTGGGGGTGGAGTGAATGAAGAAGAGAAATGTTGGGGCTTGAGAATTTTCCAGAAATTAAGGAGATCAGGCAGAAGCCTGAGAGGGACAGGGAGGCCATTACAGAGGGATGCTCCTGCTGAGGAAAGAGATCTACCCCAAACTCTCTGCTTGGAATAGCATTTTATCTGCAGAGAATTGCAGCTAGATGGCCGAAGATCTCTAAGAGGGAGGTATTTAGGGAAAGAGTCGGATGTAGTGGGGTCACTGGCCCCAGAAAGCCTTGTGGATGATGCAGAGGGTGTTGAACTTGATCCTCACAGCCACCGGGAGCCAGTGGAGATGTTTTTGGGCTTGAGAATTGCAGTTCCTCGGATTGACGCCAAGGATACATCTCACAGTCCTATGCTGGACAAATTGAAGGGGTCGAAGGGGGGATTTAGGCAGACTGAGGAAGAGGCTGTTGCAGAAGTCCAGCCTGGAGAGGACCACTCTGGAGACGTTGAGCTTCTGTATGTCTGCTGCTCCAATTTTCTTCTTAGATTCTTGAACTATTGTGAGATCATTGCAAACCGGGCTCGAAATAGGATTGGATAAACTGGAATTACAAGCAGTACCTGGTTATCAAGCAGTAACCGGTCACCAAGAGCTACCACTATGGAACAAGGAGTTTGTTTATAGCGTTACATTAGTTGGTCTAGTGGAGCCAAAAGTAGCTTCTGGCTACTTTAGGTTTTACGCTCACTACTCTCTTCTACATTTGATTTGAGTCACATACTTGCAATAATCAGACTGACATTTATTGCTCTAATATAAATCAATTATATTGATGGTAATAAATACACAAATCAAAGAAAAAAAGAAATGTTAAGGCCTATCTAGTGACATTACTTCTGAAACAGTAATTCTTGACAAATACAATCTTTAACAATTAGCTCTCAAGTGACATACTATTCCATTTATTGTACAATAAAGACAGTTTCCAAATACTGTACAACAGCTTGAAACTGGCTTTGTTAAACATTGTGAAGAGAGCCACACATCATTTGAATCTTTCAACAAGTTCAAGTTGTGTAGGGGTAAAACCTCTTTTGCGATGTTTTGTAGCATAGACTGGGCCCTGGAAACAAAATCTGGAGCTATTTCATGCGTTTGCATGGCCAACACATTCAATGTCAGATCTTTCACAAATTCGAAAGTCTATCTGCTGGAAGATTGGCTTTGCCACCCACTGTTTGCTTCTTGGGGTAAACTCCTTGTTGTAACGAGGCATCACGAAAATTGCTGCAGTTTTTGCTTGTTCCCTTCCAACGTTCTTGTTGCGTGCAAGTACAGCCAGTCTTGTTCTGGCCTACAAATGCAACCTTTTAGGCCTGTACTTTAGGCACATATTAAGAAACACCTCCAAATCTCCAGTGTGGCAGAACTCAAAGAGTCCCCTCATGTCTCTTGAAAGCGTTTGGTCATTCACAATCTTCTCAAGTGCAGTGTGAGGGGTGGAGTCTGGAACCAACCACTTTTTATTATGCTCATGCTCCTTGATCAATGGCCCATGTGCATAGTCGTGGAAATGTTAGTTTTCTGTCCAAGAGTGAATGCTAGAGCAATGGTGCATCAATGAACACCTTTTTTAAAAGCAAAATATCAAAAGATCTATCACAAGTTTTTGAGCTCCAACAAAGATGGTTGCTGGTAGACGGACCAATTTGAAATGTTTTCTTTAGCCTTTTTTCCCCAGCAGCTGTAATTCTTTTTTAAATAGATTTTGCAACGTGCCATACATCATATTGATGCTTTATGTCTGGGAACTGCTCTCACGTGGCCTTGGCTATTGAAACATGCTTGTCAGTGGCTATCAGGTCTATTTGCATTCCTTTGGATTGCAGAAGTTGAATGGATTTAATGAAACCATATTTTCCATGGCAACAGACATTGGACAATTAGATTCTTACATGATGACTGAACTCTCTTTTGGACTGTCGCACTGTTCATCACCAGCAAGCCAGAGCCTTTTGACAGCAGGAGCATTTTCCATTGGCATCAGTTCGAGTGTCCATGCCTGGCTAATAGCGGTGAACAAGAAATCCTTCTAATATTTGTAGTACTGGGTTTTTGAAAGGAACTCTAGTCCCACAAAGTTAGAAAAACTTGAAATTGTACTGTACGTTGATCCAATAAACAACAAAGCAGATGAACAAAGTACATTCCCAGCAAGCACTTTTCAAAGTATAGGTTGAGCAGACCATGAAAATGAATTATGGTGGTGTACAAAGCTACTCTTGATCTTCAGATTAGTGCCTTTGACTACATGCAGGCCTCCAGATAAGGTGCGTACTAGGCTTTTTTACACATGAAAATCTTGTGAATACAACAGCTTTATTTTTTTCTTGTGTACATTTACACACAAGTTTAGAGCAGAGGGTAGTGCAAAGGTCAGGTTACTTGACAGAAACCAGAAGGCTTCTTTTGATTTTTATCTACATGGATGTAATTGCAAGCCATGGAAAGAAAAGCCTCTGAAACAGAATTTTTTTTTTAAAGGCTTCAGAGAAATACAAAGAAACTACACACTATGATCAAAGGAAATTGTTTATTTCCATTCAGCTTCAGCTTTGCTGCTGCTCATGGAGCAAACAGAAGCACTGTGCATATTTATTTTTCTAGCATTTTAGGATTGAAAAATTGATAAGATGGAAAGTTGCAATTGAGAATTAATATTTTGTAAATTGTTTTTTTTTTCCAGTGAAAGCCAACCATTATTGCACAATTGTAGTTTTCAGAGTTCCTGTGCTGTGTGCATAATCACGCAGAGGCAGATCACTTTTACACTTATAATTTAATTTACACTCTAATTATAAAAACAATGTGTACAATTAGGACTATGAACGGTCTAGTTTGCATCCATTCAACCTTGCAGTCAATGGGGTACATTACTATAAATGGTCAGTGGCAGCAGAGTCTTTGCACAAGGGTGAGTGATGGTCGTTGCACCAATCACAGGTGTTCTAGCCTCTCAAATCTTCAAGACTAGAATTAAAACATCCAAAACCTCTCTCTCCAGGAAGTGCAAGCGATGTTCAAATGAAAGTTACATTTGTAATTGAAATAGAAACTCAGCAAAACCTGTCCCTGTGATAATACAGATAGGTATTTAACTTTATGTAGCGCTTCATACATGTTCATCCAACATCTAGGCACTGATTATTATACCTCAGTCGATACTCAGTTAACTGACCTCTGAAGGATGTTAGCCAATAAGATAGCTCAGCCGGTTGAGCACTGCGATCTGTAAGTTGCAGGTTTGAATCCCGGCAAGAACTCAGCATTTCATCCTTTCAAGGTCGATAGAGGAGTATCGACTTTGGTTTGGTGATAATTGTGAAATATATGTTCTATGTACAGCGCTTTGCCAAAAGTGCTATAAAAATAACCATTTGACCATAAGATTAGATGAAGAATTTAGCATGGAGTCCTTGCTTCGCTGCACTGTTTTAACGTAACATTGGCATACCATTAGGCAGTAATAGCTCTTGGAAATGAGGACTTACATTAAAGATCAAAAGATATTCTTCTATCTTACCCCAAAACACACATTACAATTCATGCTTGTGGTTTATGTGTTTTCAACATTTAAACATATTACAGGAGAGATAGAATGGCCACACCATAGAGAATAATGAAAGGTATAGTCGGTCACAATGCAGAAAGCTGCCACATATTAATGATTTCCATACAGTTCTTGCACACGTCGGCTGGATGTCACAATCATTTTACTCCCTTGCAAAGGAGAAGCCATTTTTACTCTTAAAATCACATTTGCTCTCAAAGTTTAAAAATAGGGAGTAAAATACTCCCACCTCAAAATCTTATCTGGAGCACTGACTACACAAGCAAACTACACCAGTGGCTCACCACAACTCCTCTAACACAATTTATGATCACATTTTATCATTTTCATAATCTCGTTCAGGCAGCAGTCGAATACAATGAATTTTGGTTCCTTTAATAGCCAATCATCCAGAAGTATAGTGGTTTGTTTTTCCAAGGTGGTGGATAAGTCCTCAACACTACGAAGAGTGAATTTCACATGACAAGCACAATCGCCAATCAGTAGCGAAGATGCTTTGGTTATTTCTGTGTGAGATATTTCCGATTTGTCCGCATATATTGGGGAAACAGGAAACATTGTTGGCGTCTTAGTTAGCATTTTTTATAGGGTGTGGATTGTGTGAGCGGCTCTGCAAGCAATTCTGAAACATCTTTTTTGTCTGTGTCTTCTGGGTAACGGTGTGTGCTGTTGCAATGATCCAGGGTTACTTTCCATGGGTCACTGATGACATTCAATTCATATTCCAGCCACTGTACATCTGCATCATGACACTGAATCTTGCGAGGACCAAACTGAGCGTCAAAGTGTAGCTGCTCCCAATTGACAACGGTTTGGCAAGCGCCATCATCGGTTTGTGTAGTCGTCAGTCTTCATGCTCCTCTTCTTCCTAGGCCTCTAATCAAAGAGAAATAAAACATGATTAATTTATAGCACACAATTATGAATGTCAATGAAATAACTGATTAACGTATTTCTTTTAAAACCTGTTATGTACCCTTGTTTTCCGAATTTTCCTTGAAACAGTTAAATTGGAATTGCCGACCACCAGACCAAGCTGAAAAACAGCATTTTGAAATTGTAAAAACCTTGAAATGTGCTCTTCCACTTAAAGAATCATACATACATAACAAAATGTCCCTATGGAAACCATTAAAACATATTAATTACATCACAATTAAAATGTATGATAACTGATATTTTACAACATCTCATGTATACCTCTTGTCCATGTGTCTCTGGACAAGACCGTCTTCAACTTCGACCGCTTCAGTCGTACATGCCTTGCACAGAACAAATGCAAAGAACATTGATTAAATTGTTAATTTAATGTTAAAATCTTTGATCTCACAAAGTACATCTTGAGAAAGTTGATTTAATGATCGTCAACCTTACAATATCAGTTAAACTGTGTAAAAAGATAGTTACTCGTCTGAATACAAATTTTAAATTAGTATTGAGATAAAGTTGAACACTGTGTACATTAACATTTTAAAAAGACCCATTTAAAAAGTCTACCTCTCCGACGCCACTTTTCGTCCCCTGGCGCTGAGGTGAGGCATCCTTGTCCCGCTGTGTTGCACCGTTGATATTTTACTGCACATTTTTGATTTCCGGCTAATTCTCGTTGTGGGCATTGCTTGTGTGCCCTTCCTTATGATCCCGTCTCTGGTCCTGCCCCCTCCCACGATTGGGCTTTTGGACTACTTAGGGCATCCCCTCAGAGCAGCCCTTCTGCCCGGGCAGCCTGTACAGCTAAGGGCCACAAGGCAAACGGAAGCTTCAGATTGTGTTTGCCAGTGTCAGCTGAGGAAGCATAATGCACGCAGCCACCAACCAGCAGCGACCGACAAGGTCGGCAAGGCATGAGCCGAGCGAACCTACAACTCCAATCCTCAAATTACCCACCTGCCTCTTTTTACATATTACTTCCACCACCCAGTCTACACCAAAATATTACATTCATTTGGCACCTCCCTCAATGCCCAAGTTAGCCAGATCTGACTCTTACGTAGCGGTCCACAAATCCTGAGTTTCGGCATGTCTCACGGACCTATTTTGCTGTGAAATTATAGCCCTTTTCTCCCCTCTTTTCAGTAGAAACAAATATAGGTGTAATCGATAGAATGGGTCTGCTGTGAAATTCTAGGCCTTTTTCTCTGTTTCCTGGAGAATCAGATTTAGGTGTAATTGATTGAATTGTTTTGCTGTGAAATTCTAGGATATTTTCCCTCCATCCAGGAAAGTCAAATCTAGGTGTACTTGATTGAATGGGTCTGCTGTGAAATTCTAGGCCTTTTCCCTGTATCCATGAGAGTCAAATCTAGGTCTAATTGATTGAATGGATCTGCTGTGAAACGCTAGATCTTTTCCCTCTATCCAGGAGAGTCAAATCTAGGTGTACTTCATTGAATTGTTTGCTCTGAAATTCTAGGCACCTCCACTCTACCCAAGCAGGTTCAACCTAAGCGTACTTCATTCACTGCGGGCTCTTGAAACTTAGATCTTTCACCCCACTACCTTAGAACTTTACATTTGGGCAATCAAAATTCACTGCTGCTCCTGTAACTTAGCCAAGGGCCCAACCGTCTTCTCTCAGATTCCAGGATGGCTAAAACCAAAGAGAAAGATACCCAACAGCCCACCGGATAGCAGTACCCAGTGCCTTTATACCCAAGCTCAACCTCCCAAAACCTAGCCAGCAAACCACCCCAGACCACACGCCTCCACAACTACTACTCACCAAACATAACAAACCTAAGGACCCATACGCTCAAACGCCAGAAGCTGTTGCAGGTGGGCTATAGCCCTTGCAACCAGAACAGAATACAACACAACATTCCTAACCTACACACTACAAAGGACCGCAACATGTCAAGACACAGAACAGGACAGGACGATGCGAAAGAAACACAGGAGAAGGAATTCATCAAATGAAATCACACCAAGCCGCAGCCTCAAAACCAGACACAACCAAGACGACAGAACACACCCCTACAACCACAACCGAAAATAGTACAAACTCCAAGATAAATTGAAAACAATGCCCTTACTCCATACATCACCAGAACCTTGGTACACGTACATCGCCAACAACAAAACACAGGAGAGGAAATGGAAGAAATCAGGAACCCAATGCGGAGTCTATCAGACTTACTCAACGACGACACGGACCCCACTATACAACCCACACAACATGAGAACATGGGAACCAGCTAACAAAACTACCATGGGATCAAATAAATAGATAATAAACGCCACTAAAATTCACTGCAATCGAATCAACACAATATCTATGTCCAAACATTCCTCAGAGATCTACAACCTACTCTGAGATGGTGGAAGTGACATCGTATTCATCACGGAAACCTGGTTAGACGATAACTACAAAGTGTCATGCGCCGACTCCCGTGGACATTATGGTCCAGGGTGCGGCTTGGGGGACGCCATTGTAGAGTTCCATCACGTTTTCGAACGTCGCAGTGACAGTCTAGTGTTTCTTTCACTGCGTGCCGGAACGCTTATAAGCCACGCCCTCCCGGCACACAGTGCGTTGCAACCCGCTTGGTCAGCTCTCTGCTTGTTTCCGGTTACGCTAGTTTTCTTCCTATCCCTTTCTCCTCTGCTGCCCTTTGGGCCGCTTCTTGCCTTTCCGTTTTTCCGAGCCCTCTTACTTTTCCTTCCCCTTTTCTCTGGCTCCTTTTCGGTTCCGCTCCGTTTGTCCTATGCTGGCCGTCCTCTTCGGCTACTTCACGGTTCCTTCGGAGTCACCTCCACCCGGAATCCTTACTACGGACCTCCGCTGTTGTTGTTTCACACCGGATCCTTACGACGGACCTCCGCTGTTGCTGTTCCACCTCTGGGTTTTTTTTGTGCCAGACGGCTTTTTCCCCAGTTTGTCCCTCCCGGAAGAGGGGCCGCAGGTAGTGCTATTCACAGCAGTACACTGTGGCTTCCTTTCGTGAGAAAGACACTTTCTCAGAAAAAAAAGAAAGAAGAAAGAAGGAAGGAGAAGGATTATTGCGCTGGAAGACCTCAACTATCATCCATTCAAGACCAGTCTTCAGGTGAGGAGGAGGAAAGGGGAGAAAGGTTAAGGGTGGAGGTTGAAGATTCTCAGAGGGCTGACACAAAGTCACACTTCACAACTGCCTGCAAGACCACTACAAATGCGCACAGGTAAATGGGAAAGATGAAGAAAAGTTGTAGGACTCGCTATGGCCTACAAGGAACACATGAAAATAAAAACGGACGACCCACTAAACATCAAAAATAGCGAATCCCTAGTCCTTTGCCTGATAGTGAACTCTAAAACAAACCTCACATTCGTACTGATCTACAGAGTATCGACCTATGATTTCACCTTCGTCAACATCTTCATAGAAGCAGTCACAAACTTAGCCATCAAGCGTGAACACCTAATAATCCCGGGAGAATTTAACATACGGTTCGAAGAAGAGAATGCGAACTCGCAAAAATCACTTATGAAGCAACTTAAAACAATGAAAGCACGCAAGATGGTGAAAGGAGCAACACACAGAGTAGGACACACACTCAACACAATCTTCCCCAACAAACACCTCATCACCATTGCACCACCAATACAGATACTCTGGAGTTGCCATCTCATAATTCCCTTCGTAATCAAACTACCAACAAAAGCAACCATACAGCCACACACACTTCGCACAATCTGGAAAAGAAACTGGAAGACCATCAAATGTAGTAACTTTATAGAGAAATTAGAACTCACAATGCCACCAAACGCTAGCAGACCAAACAACCAGAACACACTGGTTACCCTGCTAACATTGGAACTACATAAAATCCAAAGCTTCACCCAAATATCAGTAGAGACTTTCGTCAAGTTGGTAAAACATAGCAATAAAGCGGGCTCCAATATGGACCCCTGCCCGCTGGACTTCTACAAAACAATCCTTGCACAGGGCATGCCGCTGGAATGCCACAGAAGCCTCTGCAGCCAATCACTCTCAACAGGGAAAGCACCACGATCATTTATATCAGCGTTTATCAAACCCCTACTCAAAGACAACAGGCGACGTGGAAGACCTCTCTTACTACAGACCAATATAAACCATTCCCTACTAAACCGTTAGAAACCTACGTCTACGAACACACACTGAGATACATAGAAAAACAGCCTACTGGACCAGGCACAAATCAGTTTCAGACATATGAGAGGAACAGAGATAGCACTCATCTCTATCTGGGATGACAAAGACCAATGCGGATTCCGAGACAAACTTGGCACTGATGTTAGTCGACCTCTCCGCAGCAGCCGACACAGTCAGCCACAACATCCTCACCAAGAGATTGTAAGAAATAGGAATCATCGACAGCACTGCACTGGATTAAATCATTCCTAACTGAAAGAACAGAAACAGTATGGTTAAAACATTAAAATCCACACCTCAGGAGTCAACCTGTGGAGTACCACAAGGATCCTCCCTATCCCCTCTCCTTTTGAACATGTACGTAACTCCATTAATCAAGCTCATCAAACGACACAGCCTTGCATGCTACAACTTCGCAGATGAGACACAAATCATCTACAAAATCGAAGACTTTCAAGAGGAGAACACAACACTACTAGACTGTCTAAAAGAACTCTACGACTGGGTGAACACAAACCGCCTCAAACTCAACCCTGGGAAAACAGGAATGATGATTTTATCCAAAAACCAGGAAAACCACCAATACCTTCCATGGCCTCCAGAATTAGGAACAACACCCACACCTTCTAAAATAGTAAAAACCCTTGGAGTCCTAATGCTGGAACCACAAGTAAAGGCAATAATCAAGAAATGCGTCTTCCTCCTACACATTATCAAAACGATACTATCGTTCCTCTCCTTTACGCACAAAACTCTAACCATCATCTCCCTATACCTCAGAATGCCAGAATACCTTCTGAAAAACCGTACCGTATCGAGAACGCAGCGGCCACACTTCTCTAACACGAAGGGACCACATCTCTCCAGCGCTACAAATACTACACTGGCTACCTATCACATTCAAAATAATGTGCATAACCCACAGAGCAATCCATTGCCAGGGAGCTGAATTCCTACAAAAGAAAATCTCAATTTACCAACCAACGAGAACACTGAGATCCAGCAATGACATCCGCCTGGAATCGAAGCCAAACTCAAGAAAAAAAACTCTCTGGATACTCATTGTCCCACCTAGCAGCAAAAACCTGGAACTCCCTCCCAAGAGAAATACGCAACATGAAAGATCACCTAAAATTCAGAAGCCTACTTAAAACCTGGCTCTTCAAAATGGAACCATCCGGAAACAATTGATAATCACCAGCAACCAATTAAACTCCTGACGCAGCACAGCACTTAGCGGAGGAGAATCCTCCGGGTGCAAAGGAAGTCAGGACACCCGCCCCGCCCACATGCAGGGCCCCAGCAAAGGTTTCCAGGGATGCAACGGGAATGTCCTAGACTGCCCCCCACACACTAGATAGTAATGCTCAAACAATCTACCACTAGACCCAGGTAGCTCCTCTAGATCAGGGGGAAGGAATCCCTCTGAGAAGACCCGAAAGGCGATGGCGGTGTAAGGGTAGCCCAATTATAAGGATTCCCCTAATCACGCTCCCATCAGAGTAAAGTACACCCCTCTAGGGAAATAAGGCCAAGAGTCTATCCTGCAAGGATAACATATGTATTATTTACAGAAATGAGGATAGAAGCAAAGATCTCTGCTGCCTGAATGGTCCCTTCTGTCCCTCAACCATGCCTTTCTCCTGCAAACTGGTGCAACGCAGGAGCTTTTATACTCTTAGCTTGGTCAATGGATATGGGCATGGCTCCATCCCATACCGTACTGCATCCATACAAGGGATGCCTCAGCCTTCCTTTCTTCATCAGCAAGATCTGTCAGGACATACTACTTTACATCTTGCTAGCCTATGCAAGAATACACTGTAGCTTATGTTTTCATCATTTTGCTACCTATGAACATTTATATATAAAAACATTTTCCTGTCAGGCTCTCCATATTTCATTCATTCTACTCATGTTTTATGTGGTCTTTCAAACCTGGTTTTCATAATTCTGTATATTGTGCATGAACATGTTAAAATCTCCTTTTAGTATGTGTGGGCTTTTGACAGACAGCTGCTGAGTTCCTTTGTGCTTCTCTGCCAGAGCTAGCCTCAGTGACAGAACATCGCATGAGCCCTGCAATCCATTTTTAGCACAGGCCACATTCCTTTTGGCAGACAGCATGCTTCTATCGGACTTTGAGATTTTAGAACTAAATAGGATTTAACATTTACAAACGTATTCAGCTAATAGTTATTTGCACCTCATAATTAAATAAGAACTGCCTTCTTTTAGTGCCCACCCATGTCTTTGTGATTACATTTGCATGAAAAAGCTTTTTCAGTGACCCTGCATCCCCCCACCCCCCCCGGTCTCATGTAGTGCCTAGAAGAAGTCAAAAGAAGTCTTACCTAATTCTAAAGTGCTTGGGGGTGAAGGAAGGCATTAGCACCTTCCCAACATTCCCCCTTTCGTTACTTCTACAATAACAAACTCATCCCCACCCAACATATCTACAACCCGACAAATATTAGCTGTTTATTGAATAGCAAGGTGTTTTAGATCCCCTAATTGATACCATCATCTTTGCACTATTAGGGACTATATTGACACAACATCAGAGACCCAATCGGCACGTGCAGAAGAGGACCAATAAGAATACGATAACAGGCACCAGTATTTTTACTGCTGCCCCCATCAAAGACAAGCAATAGCCAATCCTATCTTCATTTGAACACCTAGATTATGCACCGCCTCGATGACATGGGATAGTGACTCATTCTCAGCATCCACCGGGGGTACAAAGGTACAGCAGCTGCTTCATAACTTTCTGCATACTCCTCCTTCTATGGTTGTTAGCAAATCCAGCATGTAGGGGTTCTGCATCATCATGAGTCTTAATGCACAAAGCTCTACTTTGATGGTGTTGAACCCCTTTTCTGTGTCATTGGCCAGCTGGATTAGCTCCCATCGGACTATCTGCACCCACTTGGTGTTAGCAGCTGCTTGTACCCCAGGAGCCAAAAAAGATGAAAAGAAAGTCTCTGCTGAGCTAAAAAGTCGATACTCGTCAGGTATGTGTGTAAGAGTCTTTTGAGACAGTTTGATCTCTGCTTTCTTCCCTGCTGTTGAAATCGTCCTTTTTCTGGCAGCATACAAAATTCTTGTCTGATCTGCAAGTTTCTTTCTGCTTCTTTAGGTACTTAAGTGGCTGTTGGCACCTTGACAGGTACCTTCTCCCTTCAGGTGTTCTTTCGGGATTACTAGTAGCACTGAGTGCAGGGTGGCCAGTGAACACTTGCCCCCCCAGGAGGGTGGAAGGTGCAAGTAGGCTTGTCGCCCACAGACCCAGTAGTAATCCATCATCATTGCTGTACCTTTCGTCATACCAGGGATCACAAGAGTGTGGTTGCACAGTGCGTTTATGCCAACAAGAACTGTTCCTTCATTGCTAAAACAAAGTTCAATGTCTATGGCTCTATGTATTCGCACAGGCTTCTCCATTGTTGCAATCCATGTCAGCCTTGTGATTTATTGGGACCATATTTGCACACACATAGCCTCTACTTTGGCTATTGCTTCTCTGCTGTACTCAATCAGTCCATCTGCTGAGCACTTCACTGTGGTGCCCTGCCATGTGTCACTGGCATGTGAGTAACCTCCGAAAGAAACATATGGTACTTGTGGACACTTGTGGTATTTTGTGTTGCTATCGCATAACGCTGGGTCTAGATCAATGCTCCTCAACTTCACGCTGTGTGCCTGTGTCCTTTATCCTACATAGTGCAAGATGTACCAGGCATTGTGCCTTGTAATTGGGACTGGATGTGGAACTAAAACATTAGGATCCCCTGATGCGTGTGGGAAAAGTGCACAACCGTAACAGCTTTCATTGATCACATTCCTTTCTGCAGTTAGCATATCGGAGTACCAGCTATTGCAGGATTCTGGGTACTCGATATCAGAAATGGCGTTCAAGCCCAACCACTTATATAAATCATACGTCATTCATACTTCCCGTTTCATTCGTCTTCTAGGGGTGGCTGGCAGAAAGTGAGACATTGCGATTCTTTTTATAGACATATTCATACTAGCATTATTTTCCAACTGTCCACTCCCCCCTTATATGGCCACCCCATATAACAGACATACCTTCATCCACTCCGACAACCACGACCAGTGTCTTACAAAACAATATAATACTTAAAAAGCATCATATAATTCCTAGAACAAATGACATTCTTATTAATATTATCCCTACATAACAGAGGTTTGAACACGTCGGTCAGGCATCCTTGCTTATTCCTGGAGAGGAGAAACAAGATTATCAAGAAAGAGAGCGAGAAAGAGAGAGCGAGAAAGAGGAAGAAAGAGGGAAAGAAAGAAAGAGGAAGAAAGAGGGAAAGAAAGAGGAAGAAAGAAAGAAAGAGAAAGAAAGAGAAAGAAAGAGAAAGAAAGAGAAAGAAAGAAAGAGAAAGAAAGAAAGAGAAAGAAAGAAAGAAAGAAAGAAAGAGAAAGAAAGAAAGAAAGAAAGAAAGAAAGAAAGAAAGAAAGAAAGAGAAAGAAAGAAAGGGAAAGAAAAAAAGAAAAAGAAAGAAAAAGAAAGAGGAAGAGAGAAAGAAAGCGAGAGAAAGAAAGAGAAAGAAAGAGAGGAAGAAAGAAAGAGGAAGAAAGAAAAATAAGAGAAAGAAAGAAATAAAGAGAGAAAGAAATAAAGAGAAAGAAAGAAAGAGAAAGAAAGCAAGAGAAAGAAAGAGAAAGAAAGAAAGAAAGAAAGAGGGAAAGAAAGAAAGAGGAAGAAAGAGGGAAAGAAAGAAAGAAAGAAAGAGGGAAAGAAAGAAAGAGAAAGAAAGAACAAAGAAAGAAAGAAAAAAGAAAAAAGAGAAAGAGAAAGAAAGAAAGAAAGCAAGAGAAAGAACGAAAGAAAGAGAAAGAGAAAGAAGGAGAGAAAGAGAAAGAAAGAAACAAAAAGAGAGAAACAAAGAAAGAAAGAAACAAAGAAAGAAAGTAGTGCCTTTTTCCACCTGGGCCAACCGGGTTCTGGACCTTCAAACATTGAAGAAAAAGAATGCATTTGGAAAAAGAAAAAAGAAAAACAATAAAAATGAAAACATGAAAAAAGAAAGAAAAAGAAAGAAATCAGGCATGTGCCACTGCACACCACCCTGACATGGAGCCTTAAAAATGTCCCTTCTTTGGCTATGCCCTTACTGAGCTTTGCTTTGTCTCAGGTGCTCTTCGGACATCCGAGAGATGCAGCCAATATCTTAACTTCTTCATACGGACGGCGTGAGGAGTACAGAACACCACCTCATAAGGACCTTGAAACCCTTGTGCTGATCAGTTCCCCAGGTAATAATGGTCCAGTTGTAATATGGGAAATGCTGTGTATGGAACTGTGGTCTTGCTTTCTATAGAGGTGGCCACTATTCCCCCCCCCCCATCACATTCCTTTACCGCGCTCCACTGGCCACCCATGTGTGCTTCCATCCAGTCTCCTGGTCAATTGTTGATGACCCATCAACATATAGTATGTCTCCTTCCGTAAATGCATGAGCCGTTCATCAGAGTAGGAAAAAGAAATAACACTCCTGTGTATAATCGGGAGTTGCTAAAACAGGGGCCGTGCAAATAGCTTCTTTCAAGTCCTCAAATTGTCTAGTAATTTCTTCAGTACATTCCAATTTACTTTTAAGTCATCTGTCCTTCCCTGAGACTTTATAACAGTGGCCTTGTGTGTACTGCGTAGTCTAAGATCCGTGCCCTACAATAATTACATAAGCCCAAAAACTGCTGCATTTCCTTGACAGTACTGGGCCTAGGGGGTGGCGCCTAGGGGGTGGCGCGTACTGCCGCCACCCTATCTGGTCATATTTTTTCCCGGTTGCAGAAATAAATTGGCCCAAGTATAGTACCTTCTGTTGGCCGTATTGTAGCTTCTTTTTATCTGCCTTGTACCCTTTGTGAGCCGTAATTGCAATAATGCAACAGAATCCCTCCTGCACTGTTGTTCATTTTTACTACATACCAGCAGATCATCCACATACTGGATGATTGTGCTGGGCACCTGACTTCAATGTAATCTGTACTGGCGTCACATCTCTCACTAACCCAACATCATATGGATTAACAGTCCATAATTGTGCTGGCCCATATCACATGTCCTCCTCAAAAAATAAAGAATGGGTTGCCACTGCCATCAGGGAGCACTGTACCTTCCTATACTGCACCATGATATCACAGGGGATGCAGATTTCCAAAATAATCTCCCCATTTTGCTCACTGTCCTCAAATAACTCCTTATCAGTCATTTCCTTTAATTGTACTGTTGGATCTACACATAGTACTGTGCACCACTCGCACCCATCCTGGACTGTTCCAATCAGTCTGACACTACTAGTCCTTGCAAATCTAATGACCATATTGTCCCTGCCAACATCCCGGGTGGCACCATGGGTCGGAAAATAAAATCTGTGGACACTCGCCAACATTTTGTTGCAATTTGAGGCACTGCTTTTGCTAATACCTTAATACCATTGACAAATATGTCTGGGACCACAGGAACCCCACGGACTACTGCCTCCCTTGCCATTGCATTTATTACCATTGCTCGAGCCACACACATCCCTGTAGTGGAACACGCTACCCCTTGATCTGTGAATGATATAGTTACATCTAGTTTACTGAGCAGATTCCTACCCAACAGGGGAACTCTCTGAATATAACAAGGGGGCTCATACTACCTTCCCTCCCACTTTTATATCCAGCTCCTCAGTGTATGGAACCGCAGAAATAGCCCTAGAGAATCCCTGCGTGTCAAGAGTTTTACCTGATAATGGAAAGTTACCCTCCATAACGCATGATGTAGTTGCACTTGAGCCTACCATAAATATAAATTTCTTGTTTCCTATCTTCACCTCCACCAAAGGCCCCTCTTCAGGTTGGGCGGTTGTCAATAGGATTGGACACGCAAGTGCTCTCTGAGGGCTGTCCTAACCAGAATATGCATTTGTCCCAGGGTATGAAAAAAAATGGACGCCCCCCCGCCATTGTAAATCCTTGGAATGGGGCGCCTGTTCCCCCTGCCATCCTGTTGAACTGTGTTACCCCACCCTGCTGTGGTTGTTGCCCACACTGCCGCTGCCTGTCAGCCCCATAAGGAAACTGAATTTTACCCCCTCGCTCAAATTGCGATTGTGCCATTCCTTGAGGCCCTTGGAATCCCTGTCCTGGAGGTGATGGCCCATAATTTAATCCCATCTTAGGCATGTTCCTGCATTCCCTTGCGAAATGCCACGCTTCTCCTGCAATACCAGCACTGATGTTCCCAATCCTCCTCCCTTGGACCCTATCCGCTCAATGCCTCCTGCTCCTCAAAATCCTCCTCTTCCCCTTGGTGGTCCTTCATACTGCCACTGTGGGTCGGGGTACTGTCCCCCCTACCCCATGGCCACTGTCCTCCTTCACCCCATAGTGCGGCAATTGTGGCACTCACAAATTGTTGAGTGTCTCCTGTCCCTTCCCCCTGAACCAGTGCTTGGACGACAACCTTATTTAGTTTCTTTTTCACTAGTTTTGCCTCATCCGTTTGCCACTTCTGGGCTGTCTCCCTGTCCCGCTCCTTGATTCTCTTACAATGGTGGACGATTATACTTTGTATCTCTGCCCACCCTTTGGCTTCAAGTCCCATAATTGTATCTAGCACCTTCTGGACCTCTTTTGGTAATTCCCTCTTTATGATAAAATAGAAAAATTATACCAAATGGCCCCATTGCCCCATCTCAACTCTCCACATTTCCTGTAATTTAAGAATAAACTTAACTGGGTCCTCATCATCACCCATTGTGCACTACATTAAAGAAACTAAGTATGGAGTATCTGGGTACATCCTTCGTAGGACATCCCGTACCATTGCCCATACCTCATTATAGGCTGTGCCATCATGTTCATTATCTGCAAGACTTACCCCCAGAGTACCCAGCCCTGGTCCATATGTCTGCAGCCTGCTCCCCAAATATGGCGACCAGTAAACTCTTAAGGTCTCCTAGTGCTAAGGCTATCCCTGCTGTTTTTCAAATTCATAGATCCATTTACTAGCTCTGGCTATAAGCTGGGGGAGAGCTTTAAACAAATTATTTTTGTCCATTTGAGGCCATGGCACATACTGCATTATCCCTACTCTATGTATAAGAGGCATCTGTATATCCATTTGGGTTTCTACCCCTTTTGTAGTATTCCTCTGATCTTGTACTGCCGCCATTAAATCTGGTCTATTTCTTAATCTATCCTTCCTCACTGCCTCATGTGGTGAGAACAGGTTTCTCGCCGCCTCTTCTCCTTGATCTCTTTCTTGCCCTGACTCTTTACTATTTCTACCACCTTGATCCTCTCCTTCATTTCACCTTGCTTGTTCTACTTGTTGTCCCAGGACGTCCATACCCTCTGCCCATCATCTTTTTCAACACAAACATTTCTTATTGCTCCAGGGTTGAATCAAACCAGAAAGTCTCCTGACTTCCAATCCCCTATTTTCTGCACTGGTGCCCTTATTTCTGGTGCCACTTCTTCAGGTTCTTGTAACCTGACCAGCCATACCCACAATGCTCTTAAATCATTATTTATATCCGCTAGTGGACCCTCTGGGTACACGGATGCTATGGGCATGTCAGCGCTTGTGGATAGGTTATATGGAGGTGGAGGTGCAAAAGCTCTCAAGTCCCCCCTCCCAGTTGCTAATCCTGATAATCCTGTTGACTCTCTCTACCAGTGGAGGCTTTTAGACTGCGTTTTTATACGCTACTGTAAGTTTAGACGTTACAGGGTATATTCCCTTACACTGGATCTCTTTTTCATCTTCCTGAACTTCCATATCCTCGTATAATCGCCAGTGATCTAGAATCTCTTTTCTTTTTTTGAATTGTTTCCCTTTATATTTTGCTGCTAAAAAGATGGACATTTTTTCTAGCATATTTCTGTTATGGGATCCCTGCTTTGGCCAGGAGCAGGACATCCCCACCTTCCTTTGTTTCTACAATACATTGTTTGTGATACTTATTTAGTCTGTCAAACTACAGTGGCAGGACCCTACGCATGTGTTTTATTGGGGTTGCTAGCTCCATAAGTTTCGCACGGCCCTAATGCTTCACTTAGACCCTGCTAAGCAAAACTGCTATTTATCTTAAAATAGAATCAGCTAATGCCATCCCTCCTCCCCAAGCACCACCACTGCTGTAATCAAGGAGCATGAGAAACACTGCCTTCTACCTTAGAAATAACACACCCGCAACATTTTCCCCTGTCCACCTGCCCCTCCATATTAGTGTTTGGTGCCTCTTCCCTCATTTCCCTCCCCATCTTTCGTTCTAAGTTCTCCTGCCAAAAAGAAATGCATACAAAAAACAAAATAAATGTTCCTTTAGGAGCCAACTTTCAAAGTTAAAAAATAGAACTAAAAATAAAACATATAGACTCCATCTACTTTATATTTCTCAGTAAAGTGCATAGACTCAATAAGATTTTCCAACATTTCCATTTGCATTTTGTGTTATGCTAATGGGAATATTGTGGCGCTCATCCTCCGTTGCAGGGACTGGAACGAAGCGAGGGTGGATAACTAGGTCTCTGGACCATTATCCCCCCCATTCCAGCCCCTGAAATGGGGGAGGAAGGCCATTAGCAGCCTAGGTTCCCAAAGCGGGAACCCGGGGTACTAAAATAGAGTATTTTCCTTCCTACACCGGATGCCTGTGGCGTCCCGGTGTAGGAAGGAACATCCTTTTCCAAGATGGCCACCATGGAAAGGGAAGGCGGGGGTTCCATACAGGGCCCCTCTTCGCTTTCCATGGCAGCCTGCAGAAGGCAAAGAGAGAACCCTATGGCCATATTACCACGAGCACATTTTTCTTCCCTTTCAAATCTATCCTAATTTCGAATAACTTTACCACAAAGCCAGTCCCAGGTAGTCATGGCCACTTTAATCCTATGTTTTGTCCCTTTTGGTTATGGCCAGTAGCCAGACTGTCCGATCATGACCTTATTCCATGACCCAGACAATCTGGCCACTGCCCATGGCCACAGGCTACCCCTCAGTCACTAAAGGTATAACGCTATTTATTGTAGCTACATTATGCCACTTGTCAAAAAATGAAACACTGGCACATTTCCAAAATCATGCTTGTAGGTCCTTGCCAATGCTCCTTACGCAAGTTTGCTGGAAATCCACCCATGTTTAATTTTTTCAAAAGTGTCAAATGTATGCACATACAATGGTCATATAACCTAGCCCCCACTTGAAAAAATCCATTCAGACTTTAGGAAAACATTTATATCTAGATCTATAATCTTTTTGCAAACCTTTGTGTCGATTTGTCAAATATCACCACATTTATAAGCCTTTACAATATTTTGGCGCCCCGCCCTCTAATTTTGCTCCCCCTTTACAGAATCCCACCAAACTTTGCAAAAGCATTTATATCTAGATCTATTATCAGTTTGCCAAATGAAGTGCAAATTCGTCAAATGGCACCTCATTTATAAGCCATTACTTTATTTTGGGACACCCCCGTCTAATTTTGCCCCCTCATGACAGAATCCAGTCATTCGGAATCAGGTCAGAAATATACATGCAAAATATACATGCAAAATTTCATGCAGTTCTATTAAGTGGCGCCACAGTTATAAGCCATTCAAGAACTGCATTTCACCAACCCTGTAATGCTGAGGTCTCTGCGAACTTAACAGGACTGTTCGCAAACATACAAACTGTTCACGGCAAAAAACACCTGTTTTTTTGCTTCTTGCAGCCATATCTCATCCCATCCTCATCACCCCTCACCTCCCCAGAGATTATTTGATAAGTTTGACAAGTGCAATGTTGTGTTTGTTTTATATGCTTCTGCCGTGATGTTCGTGGACACCGATAGATGTCCGCGAATCCAAGATGGCGGGCGTTTCCAAAAATCTGACGCACTTCACCATCCAATCAGCGAACACGTTGCATGTCCACGGAAATGACGCAAGCCGATTAACCAATCGGAGTCCTGTCCGCGGAGCGAACAGGGAAGTGTGTCCACGGAGCAGACATAGATATCACACATTTTTTGTGAACTACTTTTTGGTCATTTTTAAAAAAAAACTACTGGACGGATTTTCACCAAATTTACAAAAGCATGCTTTCGGGACCAAGCCGCTTCTCCTGCCGCAAATTTGGTGAACATTAGTCCAGCGGTTTGGGCTGTAGGCAGGAGCAAAGTTTTTTCCCCATTCAGTCTATTGGGGGGTGAGGGGAGAGACATTTTGGGGTCTCTCTCCCTCCCTCTCTCTCCTCTTCTCCCCCCCAGATTTGGATACCAAAAGCACCCTTGAAAGATTTGTAATCACAGATATTTAACTATATATGGTCCCAGATGAGGCCGAGGGTGGCCAGGCACACATTGATGGCGTCCAAAATAGCAGGAGGCTTAACGGTACCAGATATTGAGAGTTACTTATATGCAGCTCAGTTGGCGCTAGTCTTAGAGAGTTACTCAGGGTCTTGGGGTCAGTGGAACAAACATTGGGTGAACATTGAGCGGGAAGACATAGGAGCCCCACTGATCTCCCCCAAAATCCGTAGGACCGGAATGCAGGGTCTCCCAACTTCCGGGGCCACGTTACAATACTGAGATAGAGCTGCACGCATATATATATAAAATAATTACAAACCCCTCGCCCAGAACGGGGCTGTGCGGAAATGGGGAATTCCCCCTGAGGCTCGATAAGGGTAGGTTCGGACATATTACAACCATATCTTGGTCATAACGTTATGGCCCCCTTGAAGTGCGGCACCATGCGGTGTGCGTAATTGCCTTGTTTTAACGTTATTAATGTTAACACCGGGCGGTGTGCCTCATTGCCATTGACCAGGCATTTGCTTTGCCCATTGGCACCGCTTAATCAACAGTAAGTTGGGATTGCAACGGAGCAGTGAGGGGGCTATTGCGGAGATGTTATGTTTATATTGTCTGGCGTGCCGTAAATGTGGTTCACCTTGCTGTCACTGCGACGTTGGCACATTGGTGATAGTCATTATGAGGAACAGACCTGCTTTACAAGTTAAATTAAACCGAGCAACAGGGCGGGACAGGGATATGTTTAGTGCCGCAACATATATTCATAAATGTGTCTAAGTCCACATATGTGACTCTCGTTTTGAACCCAGCTTTACGGTCAAACACATTGGGCCTCCTTACGACCCTGCCAGTCCAGAACGAACGGTGGCAGTAAAACCGCTGCAACCGTTCTTTCCAGACCGGCTGATTAAGAGTCCTGCAGGCAGGAGGTGTCACTCCCGCCAGGTCTGACCTCGCGGGATTTACACCACCCGCCTGAAGGCGGACATGGAAACACTGGCTCCGTCGTAGACGGAACCAGTGTTTCCATTGTCCCCATCCCCAATGGGGACTTACAGAATTACAGAATTCCGCCTCCGGAATTCCCGGGTCACTGAGGTCGTAATGCCCCAGTGATTACGGGAATCACGGATGCAGAATGGTAATACAGGCCAGCGGTAACCTTCCCGTTTTTCTGGCATGGTTACGCCCGGACTCGTAATGAGGCCGATTGTGTGATCTTTTGCATAGAGTCGTTTTGCAAAAGAGTTTCCTTGTCAGGCATAATTGCCTTATCATTTTACCATCATGGCCAGTAGGTAAGCACTTTGCCCTGATGCCCCTGCCCTTAATTTCATCTCATTGGGCGCAATAGTTTCACCCAAGGTGGCCCTGCGGTCCGCGATCTCCCTTGCTGCCTTCCCTGTTCCCACCTCCCGCGCCTTCCCACCCGCCCCTATTGGCCATTTCATCCGTGTTTGCTGATGAGAGCCTAACCCCCGGCAAGTGTGCTTCCTGCACCATTTATCATTGTGGCCAGCAGGTATGATATGATATGATATTTTATTTGTTTTGCGATCGTACACAAGTGTTTCAGAGCGCGACTAGGCAAGGGAGGGGGACAAGGGAGCACACAGCACAACATAAAACCGATCTTACTAGACCCAGTGACATTGAGAACGCGCAAGTGCATGGGAAAGGGAAAAGGGAAAAAGTGCATGGAAGGGGGAGAGTGGAAAGTACAGAAGCCGAGGAGCGCAGATAAATAAAATAAATAGAACATTGTCATTGGCAAACTGTGGTAGTGCAGCCAGCAAGTGGCAAGTGCTGTGTTTAAGGCAGCAGACTGGGTAAGTCTGAATAAGTGCAGAAAAAGAAGAAAAGTGGGGGGGGGGGGTGTATGGGTACAGATACAGTCCCCAGTGCAAGGGGTGGCCAGGAGGCCGTGCAGGAAGGTGGCAGGGTGAGCAGGTACCTGGGCCCAGGGCACAGAGGGTGGCCAGGTGCACAGTGCCAAGAGAGCAGATCAGCAGGGGAGAAGGGGGGCGAAGGCAGAAGCAAAGAGGAAGGTTTTGAGGTGCTTCCGAAACCAGAGATGGTTCTCCTCAAGTTTTAGAGTGGCAGGGAGGCTGTTCCAGAGGGAGGCCCCAACCGAAGATAGAGATCTACCCCCAGAAAAACGACCGACCCTGAGGGAGTTAGAGGTAGAGGAGCAAAGAGCACGAGAGAGGAGGTATTTTGGACCCAGGCCCCAGAAAGCCTTGTGGACAATGCAGAGGGTTTTGAATCTAATCCTTGCATCCACTGGGAGCCAATGGAGAGATTTCAAAGCTGGAGAGATACAATCCCAGGGTTTGAGGCCAAGGACAAGTCTTGCAGTCCTGTTCTGGATAAGTTGTAGAGGGCGGAGAGTAGAGGCAGGTAGATTTAGAAAGAGGCTGTTACAATAGTCCAAGCTAGAGAGAACCAGAGCTTGGGATACCATGAGCTTCTGGGGGAAGGAGAGGAAAGGCAGAATACCTCTGAGGAGGTGCAATCGGAAGTTTGACTTTTTAGAGACATCAGAGATATGGGCCGAGAAGGAAAGTGTGGAGTCAAAGATGACACCAAGGTTCTTAGCCTCGTAGGTATGGGTAGGAGGATGGCCAAGGGAGGCCGGCCAGAGAGTGTGGGAAAAGGATGTAGATGGTGTGCCGATGAGGAGGATCTCCCTCTTGCTGGCATTCAGAGAAAGATCACCAATTTTGAATGGCAGTTAGGCAGTCAGAGATGAGAGAGGGAGATGAGTTGGCTGAGGACAGCCAGAAAATGAGTTGAGTGTCATCAGCACTGGAAATTTGAGCAGAAAATGGCAATGTAGTGAGCGAGAGTTGCCAGGTATTGGTTGAAAAGCCAGGTTGAGAGGTTAGACCCCTGGGGAACCCCCAGGTGGAGAGGAAGATAGATGATAGGAAAGACCCCAGTTGGACCTGGGAGGGTCGATCAGAGAGGAAAGAGGTCAGCCAGGCCAGAGCCAGATCAGTGATACCCAGATTATCACGGAGACGGTTGAGCAGGATGGTGTGGTTGACCATGTCGAAGGCAGAAGGGAGATCAAGAAGGATGAGGACAGAAGGAATGTTAGAATCAAGGTTGGAGAGCAGATCTTCACGGATATTGAGGAGAGCAGTTTCCGTGCTTCTGGCCGCTCTGAAGCCAGACTGGTGGTCATGGAGACAACCAATAGAATCTGAATGAAGGTTAAGCTAAGAGATGGCCAGCTTTTCCAGGAGTTTGCCCAGAAAGGGGGTAATGGAAATTGGGTGATAGTTTGCCGGACAGGAAGGATCAGCTGTGGGTTTCTTGAGAAGAGGATGCACAAGGGAGTGCTTTAGAGGGGAGGGGAAGGATCCTGAGGCAAACGAGTGGTTGCAAAAATCAGCAAGGGCAGGAGCGAGGGTGTCAATGTGGTCCTTAATGGTTTTGGGGGAACAGGGATGAACCTATTTTGACGAGGCTTTCATAGATCTTAGATAGGAGGTAAGCACTTTGCCTGATGCCCCTACCCTTTATTTCATCTAATTGGGCTTAATAGTTTCACCCTAGGCGGTCTGCAATGCTCCCTTGCTGCCTTCCCTATTCCCGCCCTCCTACTGGCCCCCATTGGCCATTTCATCTGTGTTTGCTGATGAGGGCCTAACCCCCGGCAAGCGTGCTTCCTGCGCCATTTACCATCATGGCCAGCAGGTAAGTACTTTGCCCTGATACCCCTGCCCTTTATTTCTCATTGGGTGTAATAGTTTCATCCTAGGCGGCCCTGTGGTCCACAATGCTCCCTTGCTGCCTTCCCTATTCACGCCTCACGCACCCTCCCACCGGCCCCTATTGGCTGATTACACCTTTATCCCGGGCCTGTCTTGGGAAGCCCACTGCCCGGCAGCCCCCTCGGCTAAGGTCCTCGAGGCAAAGGACGGCTCCTGCAGAGGCGGCTCCAAGATGTGTCTGCAGGGGAAGCAAAGGAAGCCAGCAGCCAACAGACACCAACAAAACTAAGTGTGGCATGGGTGGGGTGTAGAGCAATTACTGTATTCCAGAGAGCCCTCGCCACTCTACCTTACCTTTCCATAACCCAGACTGACATAATTTTACAACAAGCATTCTTAGAGAGATTAGTGACCACCAGCCCAAATCCATTCTGGGCTGGACTGTAAATGTTGCATTGCATTACACACTAACATAATAGCCAATGTTAACTAGTGCTACACCAATAGAGAACGGTCAAGATTATCCTGCGTCGCCTTTAGACAGGTGTAATAATGTAAGCGTGTGCCATACTTAGATGGAACTCTTCACCTTGGCTTGCATCACATCTGGACAGGATTGTGAATGTTGGCATGTGCCACACTTAGATGGCATTCTTAACCTCATCCTGCGTCGCTTCTAGATAGAAATGTGAATGTTAGCATATGCCACACTTAGATGGAATTCTCAACCTTAACTTGCGTTGAATCTGGATAGAGGTGTGAAGGTTGGCATGCGTCACACCTGGATAGAATCTTAACCTTGGCCTGCGTCGCATCTGGACAGAAATGTGAATGTTAGAACACTTAAATGAAACTGTGAATGATGACAAGTGCAACACTAGAAGGGAATCGTGATCATCAGCCTGCTTCACACCTAGACAGAACATTGAAAATTGGCAAAAGCCACACTCCGATGGAATGGTGAATGATAGCGTGCATCACACCTAGACATAATTGCAAGGAAAGCAATGCCAACTAACCAATCCACTAACAATGTCATCGCTCTGCATACACCTCTTAAACTCTAACCAAACACAAACCTAAAATGCAGCAAACCGCACAAACTTCACTACGGTGCAACAAAACAAACCGCACATAGACTTGCATAACAGCACACGATGACTACCGACCGTAAAACACCCCAAGCCCAGCCAACGGACCCACCGGGCTAAGAGGCTGCCAACAGCACTTCACTGCTCTCTTGCACTTTTCCAGCTTATTTCCACTAACTAACCCCCCCCTTCTCCCTCTTTCAGAGCCACCAGAGCGCCAGGGGACCACTCCGGTGGTGATAGTGCACAGTACAAATATCCTTTAACATTAACATTGGAAGGAAGGAGGCTTAGAAGTCTTAGGAATGTAGGCAAGCGTATGGGGTGGAGGAGAGAGACAAATTTGAATATTTGCAGCTACATCACTGGGCTGTCCAGCCGAAGGTAGCGGCATTGGGGAAACGTGAAAGAACCATATTTGAGGACCTTTTTTGTGGATATCCCACAAAGCCACGCTAGCAACATTATATAAGGTGCTCAATAAAATTAGGTTTAAATCCCCACACAAGTACTTGGCCAGTTGGGAGATGGATATGGGTAGGCGATTGGATGACCTTACATGGTTCGGCATATGGACAAGGGCTAATAAGACATTGCAAGCGGTTCATCTCAGAGAATACAGCTTTAAACGTATATTCCGATGGTATCTCACTCCCGAACACATACATAAAATTACTCTGACATCCCCCCCCCCCCCCCAATTATTGGTGGTGCAACACATCAATTGGCTCCTTCTTTCACACCTGGTGGGAATGCCCCCAGGTGCAAATATTCTGGAGAGAGGTTATTGGGCAGATTAAAGATAATTGTGGTTTTGAGTTGGGAATGGATCCATTGGTCTTACTGCTAGGGAACAAAGAAATGGATGGGCATTACAAGCTCACAGCTAGGAGCTCCAGATTGGTTGCCTTCTTCCTAGTGGCAGCATGTATAATAATAGCACAACACTGGAAATCACAAAATGTAGTGAGCATTAAGGAATGGTGGCCCAAGGTTTGGTATGTGGTAGCACTGTCCAAAATTGAGTCAGCAATGCGGGGTACAATGACAAAGTTCTTAGCAGACTTGGCCCCACTAGTCACATTTGTGAATGCATCGGACAATGGTATCCACCATAAACCCCATGAGATATCCTCCTTCTAACTACTGTAGGGAGTGACTGTAATAGTCTGGCCCCATTTGAATTAAGATCCAAAAACATGAAATACTTTTTTTTTTTTAAACAATTTTTATTATTTGTTAACAACATTCCAAACATTACAAACATTGAGGACATTCACATTTAAGCTTCACATCAATGCAATTACATGTTGAACGTTTCAGTCCTCCCCCCTCCAACCACCTTAACTCGAGACCCTACTTCTATGTCACTGTCTTACTCATCAGGCGTGTCTACCATATTCATTCTTCTCTCCCGTGCTATCTTCACTATGGTCAGCCTGGGAGGGTCCCACCATCGAAGCCACCAATTGTCTCCATGCTATCAGTTGTCCTACTTCCTCCTCCCCACCCCTGCTAATTGCTTCGTACCAGGCTGCCGTTTCTGCATCTGCCCACTTCAAGAGGTCTGCTCCCCATATCTCAATTTTCGGTTGTTGGGCTGCCTTCCAACACATTGCAATTCTCCACTTAGCCAGGATGTAGGCAAGGTCTTTCATCTTGCAGATATGCTTCAGGTTGCGCGGTCCAAAAACATGAAATACTAATCTCTAATGAAGGGTAATTAGAGTATAAAATACCCACAGAGATCGTATTGTTTGATTGTATGATATTGTTTTGCGTTATGTCTTATTATTTCTCCTTTTATCTTATAATATTTTACATTATTTGAAACCATTGTTGGATAAGCGATTATAGACAATTTTGGGATGACAAAATGTTACGTTTAGTAGAAAACAGTCTTTTGCAGTACAGTACAATGCTATTTGAAAGCGCAAGTTCTGGGTTACCGGGAATTGAAAGTTTGAATCCTTGTTGTAATAATGGGCAGTTTAAGTACCAGAATTGTTACGATGAAACTGTTGCTGTAGATGACATAATAAACCTAAATTGTAAACATTGATTCAATTTTTGTAAGATTTTTACCTTTTGCTAAAAATTCATTCATGGAAGAAAATCTATAATATTGGAATATTTTAATAAAGAATTGTCAAAAAAAAAAAATGCTAGTCCGTCTTCTCCTTCTGATCGGCCGCAGAGTCTAAAACACCCGACAAGAAAGGGAGCCAAACCTCTCTTAAGGTAGGCAACATGGCCTGAGCGACAAGGCTTTACTCTCAAGTAGGGGTAGTAGGCTGTCAAAAAGGAACAATTAGTCCACACACCTCTCTAGAAAATACACTACACTGATGTACTGAAAAAATATATACTTTATTAAGGCACACATTGAAATCTATCAGTCAAAATAAGTACGTAATGTATAATATCCCGTATTAAAATGACACCAAGTATATTATAAAAAGCAGTAAGTGTCCAAACAGGACACTCTAACCCCCACTGTCTGTATGTGGGTCCACTACCACAGGTAAACGCCAAACCTAGGAGCCTTCATCCTGAGCCAGCAATGATCCAGACAACCAAGGAATGAAACCAAGATCTTCCTACAACATTGACCTTCAAGCCTGAAGTGGAAAACTCAGTGAGGAAGACTCCAGGAAGATGTGAGCACCCGCAAAGACAGCTTCCGGTGGCTCAGTGGACAAAAGAGGAGGCCAGCACAGTAGTAAACAATCCCAGGATGTTGACCATGGCTGGAGGCACACTGCAGCAGCCTAAGCTGAAGAACTGGCAGGGTGGTAAAGTCTCAGCACCCTTCTGGATACCAGCAGAAACCCACAGCCAAGCTGAAGACCCCAGCAGGAAATGGCAGGATAAGGTGGCAAACGGCCCAAATAACTGTTCCAGTGATGAAGGCTTGACCCAGCAATTGTGGCCAGTCAGCAGAAGTCTTCAGGAAGCCTGGACTGGACTTCCAGAGGCAACACATGCAAACCGGGATATGCCCAACCCACTACACAATGTCAAATGTTGCCAAGTGAGGGCTTGGAAAACATCGGGAGGTGCAGGAAACCTCCTTCAGCAGGTTGGCAGACCTGCCACTGCCAATTTTCAGAAGCAAAGTCAGCAAGGAAAGAGGCAGGGCAGAACCTAAATACAATGCCAAAGACCAGCCAGCCAATTACTAAAGTGAGTGAGGGTAAAGGGTCAGATGACCACCCATTCTGCAACATAGCCAAAGCCACCCCCACAACAAGTGATTGGGGGTCCAGGGACCTATATTGGCCTAAACCAGTTAGGAACAATACTGAGGCTGCCATTTTGGGCTCACAAAGAGCCAGAGTGGCCAAACCTGCAGTTTTACAGCGACTTCATGGTCACCTGGATAAAATCAACCCCTGAAACACAAAATGGCTCATAGCAGTTTTTTGCCACCAAAAAAGACACATCGGGCTACCGATGCAGTAAAAGGTTATAGGGGGGACCCCAAAATGTGTGGTTTTCCTCATACACGCAATGAAAACAAAATGTTGCTCACGCCAACAGCCCAAGCCGCTGGATGGATTTTCACCAAATTTGCACCAGGAGAAGCAGCTTGGCCCCGAAAGATTGCTTTTGTAAATTTGGTGTAAATCAGTCTAGTAGTTTTTTAAACGGCCAAACAGCAGGAAAAAAAATAAACTAGTGATATCTGAGTCCGATCCGCTGACTCACTTCCCTATTCGGTCCGTGGACACCCCCGGACCAATCAGAGAGCGTGGTGATGTCGCTGGACATCATATGCACCAGCTGATTGGTCAATTTAAAACATGAGGTGCGTCAAATTTTGTTTGAACGTCGCCATGTTGGATTTGCAGCCATGCGCTGTTATCCGCAGACATCGCGGTAAAAACATTAAAAAAACACATTACACTTGTCAAACTAATGAAACAAACTCTGTGGAGGCAGGGTGATGAGGATGGGATAGATATGGCCATAAAAAGCCCAAACAACTTGTGTTTTTTCATATCCGAAGTCCACGAACAGTCCGGATTTTCAGGGACATCCCTGTGATGTTCGCGAACATCAGATGTTTGGGGCATCCATCCATGTGTCGGCAACATAGGGTTGCTGAAAAGCAGTTTTTGGATGGCTTCTAACTTTAGTACCACTCAATGAAACTGCATGAAATTTAGCAATATAATTTTGGACCCTCACCCTGAATGGTTTTGCAAAGTTTGGTGCTGCTTCGCCATGAGGGAGCAAAATTAGAGGAGGGGTCCCAAAATATTTAAAAGGCTTATAAATGTGGTGGTGTTTTGACAAATCTGCAGAAATGTTTACACAAAGATTTTAGACCCAGATATGAATGATTTTGCAAAGTTTGGTCCGATTTTGTAAAGAGGGGGCCAAATTAGAGGGGGGTCTTAACATGTTTAGATGGCTTATAACTTTGTTGCTGTTTGACAAACGTGCACAGAAGATTTCAGAAAGATTATAGACCCCAACCTTGAATGTTTGTGTAAAGTCTGAATGGATTTTGTCAAGTGGGGGCGAAGTTGTTTTATGTATGTACATTTTGACACTTTTCAAAAGATAAAACATGGGCGGATTTGCAGCAAACTCGTGCAAGGAGCATTGGCAAGGAGCTGAAAGCTTGGTTTTGCAAATGTGTCAGTGTTTGATTTTTTGAAAAGTGTCATAATGTAGGTACAATAAATGGTGATATACCTTTGGTTACTGAGGAGTTGTAGCCTGTGGCCAATGTCGACAATCTGGTTAATGGCCATAACCACGAGGGACCAGCAAAGGGGTTAATGTGGGCATGGTCACCAGGGACCGGCTATGTGGTAACGTTTTTCAAAATCGGGACAGGTTTGAAATGGGGAAAGAAATTCTGCCCGTGGTTACAGCCCGAAGTGCTGGACATGAATGCATCAACAGATCGCTGGGACTACTGCTGCATACACTGCAAGCCCCAACGTGCTCTGAGACAATGCTAATCAGCAGATGATTACTGAGCATGCCGAACCAGGTGCACAAATGGTCACCAGGCCACCCCTCCAAATCAACAAACACCCTTTATTGCGACCATACCGGGACTAGATACTGGGATTGCACCCTGGTCTCATTTCCACAACCTCGCAGCAACGACTGGCCCACAATCCACAAGCCTTGAGAAAGACCTGCAAGGGTCGAAAAACGTGTCGGCTGACTTCTAACAATAAATATCGCACCAACAATGGTTTTCAAGACTGCTCTTTTACAACAGTTACTTATTGAATAACCCAGCGCTCAGGTAAACAGGGCTCACTCTCCTATTCGAAACCTACCACTTGAAGGAAGGGCACCTTCACAATAGAACCCCACCACCAGCAGCAAGGTAATCAATTAAAGTACTAGATCAAGCGCAGTCATCTTCCCATTCTACTGCCCTGCAATTACTTCATAATCGTGTACTCCGATTTGCTTATTGGGGCATGTGGCGTGGCCGAAGCCCTAGGTTTGAATGGGAAAAAATATTCTGCTTGTGGCTACAGCCTGAAGTGCTGTACTGGATTACTACAAACCTGTGCTAGGAGCATGTGCAAGGACATGAAAGCATACTTTTGCAAATCTATCTTGCGTTTTATTTTTCCAAGTTGTCCAAGTGTAAGTACAAAAAATAATGATATAACTTTGGTGCATGGACACTGGGGCCTTGCCCTTGGCAAGGACGAATGCCTAGTCTGATTAACTTATAGGGGCATGCCCATGGCGAAGCTCTAGGTTTAACCGGGAAAACAAATTCTGCTTGCAGCTGCAGCCCGAAGTGCTAGACGGATTTGCAGCAAACTTGTGCAAGGAGCATTGGCAAGGATTTGAAGTCATACTTTTGCAAATGTCCCTGCGTTTTATCTTTTGAAAAGTGTCATAATGAAGGTACAAAAAATAGTAATATACCTTTGGTGACTGAGGTATAGCCTGTGGCCATGGGCAGTGGGCAGATTGTCGAGTCATGCCCAAAAGCCATGACCTGGACAATCTGGCCACTGTCCATGACCACGAGGGACCGGCAATGGGGTTGAAGTGTGCATGGCCACCAGGGACCGGCTATGTGGTAAAGTATTTTCGAAATCGGGATAGTTTTGAATGGGAAAATAATTCTTCTCACGGCTACAGCCCGAAGTGCTTGACTGGATTGCTACAAACCTGTGCGAGGAGCATGAGCAAGGACATGAAAGCATGCTTTTGCAAATCATTTTTTTCCCCCAAAGTGTCCAAATGTAAGTACAAAAAATAGTGATATAACTTTGGTGCATGGACAGTGGACCTGGCACTCAGGAAGGACAAATGGCTACTCCGATTTGCCTATTGGGGAATGCAGCATGGCCGAAGACCATGCCCCATGGATTGTGGAGACTGGCCATGCAATCTATGAGCACACACATTGGTCACATTATGACGGTATAGTGGACATTGAATTAGGATACAGGGTAGGTGCAGTGGATAACAAGGCTTGTTTGGTGGGGCTGGGGTCATGGTCGAGCCTCCTGCCCTAGGCAATTCAACCATGACTTGCATCCCAAGCATGCACAGTTGATAACGACACACATCAATATGCGTTGCAAAAAATAGGTTAAAGGAGGTTTACATTTCGTACATATATTTTAAAAGAGGAATTATTAATAACTTGTATACAGTGAAGTAACATGAAACATTTTCACTCAAAAACCTATGAAATTCACAGAAAGAACTTTGTTAAATGGATGTTATGGTTACAAGTAAAACTGAAAACCCCCAGAAATTTGCCAGTTACAGTGGTAAGCTAAGCAACCATAACTTGTGCCACCTCCGTGCATTGCTAAGACTAAGACTAAAACCCATGACAAAGATGACATCACAAATGTCATTAATGACATCACTGATGACATCTCACATGAAATTAATTTTAATTAAAAGTTTTTACAAGGGGTTGTGTTTAGAATGTTGGTAACAAGATGTCATAGGAGATTGGGAGACCTAGCATGAACGACTTAATGTATTAAAGAATGTACTCATCTAAACAAAACATTATATTGGAGTGTTGTTGTTAATACAGGAACCTAATCATACATACACATAGGCAATGGCTGCAGCATGCACCAGAGGTACAATATTTTTTATCTGGTAATTTTGGGTAGTAAAATAATGAATGCTACCTTATCAGGGGTAATGTTAAACATGAAATTAATAGCAAATAATTCAAGACTTACTACATACTTATGTTAGTACAAACAATACACATGAAGACCTACAATGCATACAAATTAGAGGCACATAAAGGGAAACTAAAGTAAGGAAGAAAGAAACAGCATCACCAGAAAATGTCAATAACATTGAAGTTCATCATAATGTATACACATTAATTGTGTGAGGCCTGCTTATTGCCACATACATGTGCACCATGAGCTGAGACAAAACCCTAATGAAAGTACTTTAACATACAAGATGGTTATAGATTATATATAACTAGATATATATATTTCTAGATATAGAACACATTTTCAATGTTCATATTCTGACTGTCAGTGAACAAAAACCACTGTAAGGCAACCACTGGAGGGGGGTGTCTGTACTCCTGCTCTCTATATGGCAGAGGAGAGGCACCGAGGACCCCAGCCAAGATTCTCTATTATTGGTACGTGGTCGAGCAATCAAGGCCTAGCTTCTCAAGAGGTGATGCGGGCTGGTTCTTAAGTACAGTGTAGTCACCAAGCACCCACAAAGGAATGTCCGCACACTGTATTAGTAAAAACACAGCCTTTATATAATTAATATTCAAGTTTATGTACAATGTCACGATAAATTACTTTTTAATCAGTTATCTATAATGGCAAATATACAGTCCTACGTGGTACCAAAATTACAATTAGATCTCTTCAAAGTGCATCAAATGTACGGTTGAATGGCTCACAGTTTGTAAAGGAAACCGAAAATAGATATAAAAAGGAAAGCAGTTGGTTAGACAATTGGCAGAATACTGTCCCCTACCGTTAGACACAGTTCTGTGTTGAGATCCCCCGACCTGAGCAACCTGTAGAATAAAGATATATCACAAGCCCAGTCCATATATTGTTCACCAGAGTCTTTCCAATAGTTCTGCAATCCCAAAGTACCTGGAGTTGTAGCGTTCCTAGTCGGGGAATCGACGGCACTTCTTGAGTTCCCTCCCTTTGGGGCAGGAGTCACGGGTCGTTGAACGTCCAGCGAAGAACCGGGTGAGCTACGGCGGTGAAGTGGCAGCTTCTTTCCTAGCGGTGCTCGTCGACGGGGAAGCGTAAACGTCCTGCAAGGAAGCGGCGTGCGGGGCTCCTTGATGTCAATAGTTCTGGACCGCAAAGAGTTTGAAGAACTATGGCCCAGCAAGGTCATCGAGTCGCCGTCGTCTCTGTGGTCTTTGGGTTGCGCGAAATCCACCGGCGGATGCTCCTCGGCACGTCGACAGCCTGGCCTTCTCGGGCAGGATAAGGCAGGCGACGGTGCGGACAAGTGCGTCCATGAATAGAATGTTCTTAGGCAACAGGAGCTTGGCGGCTGCGGTCGTCGACGGTGGCGGACAACAGTCTGGGCGCTTCTCTTTGGGATTCCACGGCAGTCCCCATCTCCGGTCGGCAGCCTTTTGTAGGTCTGTCTACCAGGGAGTTTGGCAAAGATCAATTGATGCACAATGGTCCCACACAGCTCGGGAAAAAGGCGCCTTATCAGGTCCACTCTGGGTCAGTCCTTGGAGACACAGCAGCTTTCAGATTGGTGAAGAAGAGCAACAGCAATTCTTCTCTTCCAGCAGGGCTTCAAGGTCAAGCTTCAGTTTCACTCCAGTTACTCTTCGTAGTTTGGACCTCAGCTGAACACGATTCCTAGAAGTGAGAGGTCCCCAGATATACTGTTGATCTCCCATTCATTCTGCTGGGTCACTCTTAAGCATCCAATCACTACGAAGGGCATTCAGCAGTCAGTCAGCCAACAAGGCGCATGGTGCATTCAGGCCATTCTTCTCCATCCAGACACTCCAACACAGAATGTGGATTTGGACAAGTACCACGCCATTCAACACTACCCACTGCATTCATTCCAGTTTCGAGCAGGGCTGTCTCAGTCATTGCGTCAAACACCAGAAACAAGACATCCACAACAAGAAGTGTAGATTTGTCACACACTCCATTCACCCAGGTCCCACCCTAAGGTGTACCCACAACATACGGTTGTTGGGAAGGCTCCAGCCAGTCTGGTCGGCACTTCCCCATACTACCATATATGGAACTTGCACCCAACAGCCAGTCAGGGGGAAGGGACAGAGTCAGGGCTTCCCGGGACTTCGGGAATATCAAGGTAACAGGCGATGGAAGACAAGAGGCCATGGGGGCCATCTTGTCTCCATCAGGAATCTACCTATTCCAATGACGGGGCCTGGGCATCCCAAAATGGAGGACGCTCAGGGCACCAGTCAATTCAGCACAGAGCTGCCACCAGCCCGTATCCTGCTCTGTGGATCACACACAGGTGCCCAAAAACATACACTAGGGGCACAGGATTGTGCCCTCACCCATGGGTGCCATAAGGGTATCCCCTGGGTCTGTACACCAAACCAAAAGAGAGCTGCACCACCAGAGTCCCACATGAACTCCTGCATGGAAAACACGACAGACCACATGATAAAAAGCAGTAAAGGCCACGATACGGCGGCCCTGTCCCGACAATGCATTTCCAGCATCACACCCACTGGCCTAGATATGCCTGTGAACACACACACAAGCGGCCCAGGTATGTGATGTCATCAGTGAGGTCATCAATGACATTTGTGATGTCATCTTTAATGTCCTGGGTGTTAGTCCTAGCAGTGCACGGAGGTGGCGCGAGTTATGGTTGCTTAGCTTACCATAATTGGCGATTTTTCTGGTGGTTTTCGGTTTTACTTGTGATCATAACATCCCTTTAACAACATTTTTTCACTGAATTTCATAGGTTTTTATTAGTGCAACATATTTTGCTAACTTCTTTATATTGTACAGCATTTGCATGACCTAAAGGGTTTAAAACGGAACTATAGATCCTTGACGGAATGTAGGGTGTTTGCGACCTTCAGAGCGAGTCACTGTGTTTATAATGCAAATGCCCCAAAAAGGTATGAACAAGTGAAGGTCTTCAAATGAAAGCTAAGATGGCTATCAATGGCTGAAGCTTTTTTCTGTCCTAATGAAAAAGGTATTGTGTAAACTTATTGTGCCATATGTTGGCCATTTATGTGGAAGGAAATGCAAACATGTTTACAGCCCCTCGTGGACGCTTGTGGATTTTCTTACAATGTGATTATTTAGGATCCTACGTTAAAAAACAGACATCTGCTATTTTAAAAATGGATTCCGTTATTTTTAAAAATAGCCCAACCAGAGACAATTTAGTGGATTTGTTTGGATGCAAAATGATTATAATTACTCTGCATACCATTTTTTCGACAAAGACCCGATTGCTTACCTTTCACTTTTTTATCAAACTTCTTCTGTTTCATTTTGTCTCTATTCTCTAGTCTGTTTTCCTTTGCCTCTTGCAGTGCTTCTTCGGTTCCCCAAACTTCGAGGGAGCGTTTTATGATCTGTAGGTTGGAAAACAATTCCAAACTAGATTATGCATTAGTACAACTACAATTTGAATTACATCTAAAATATTAAACTTTTGAAAATGTAATTGTGACCTTAGTCCGGAATCTATAAAAGACATAATATCGTAGAATTGTTCAATTGTATATTGTAGAAAAACACATTTTTAGACCTTGCCACTTGTTTAATAATCCTGACTTTACACCTTCGCTACCTAACCTCTTCGTCCATGGTACACTGTACACCAGGTTAGGACAGTTTTTCTGAAGTACACTCAGCGCCTTCATAAAACTATATCTTGGGCAATACAGAATCTCAAACTCTTAGCTTTAAGGTTTTACAATCCGAGATAATGGTAGCAATGACAGAGCAGCCAGGCGTATCCTAGGAAAGAATGGGAGGGTGGCAGATAAAAACTAAGAAATTGGAGCATGCATCTGGTCCGAAGCAACACTGATACATTGTAAAAATAATGGTTTATTTTATATATGCACAGGCAAAGAGAATTCTTTAGAACGCTAAGTACTATTATCATACATAACACTTCTAAAAACCAGTGCAATCCTTATGGTGTGCAAACCAAAGTATAAACCTTATTTAGAATAGCTTATGCAGTTCATGGTGGGTAAAACCTAGTGATACACATGTAGAAGGGCAGAATGCTATTCATGGGGAGCTAAACCACATTAGCTAGACTTCTAGAATGACACAATGTAATTCAAGGGAGCAGACCCTATTGTTAATAACCCATAGTGCTATTCTGGTTCCGGAATACTATAGTTATGCCAACACTGTTACAAGTACACCTGGGCACTATCATAAGTTATTATATTGCCAGAATGGCTACAGTTACACTCAGATTACTTTTCAAGACCAGTTCAAAAGGTAATTAAATAACGTACACGTTTCAGCAGTCATCATCTCGGGGATAAGTAAAAATTCGGCTACACATTTTGAATGGCAAGAAGCTATTCATGGTGTGTACAAACAAAACCTGTGGGTCAAACTCTTACACTATTTCTTTTACAGGAATAGTCAGTTATACCAATGATACTGTTTAGAAATGTGGAACACTTTTCTAAGGTGAGTAAAGAACATTGTATACTTTTCAGAGGGGCAGCATGCAACTCTAGGGTACGCGAGATCTCTGTAAGACTGTTTTAGAAAGGCAATAAGCACCTCAGGCTAAGCAAACCCCAAAGTTACACTTTTAGAATGGCAGCAGCTATTCAAGGTGAGTAAACCCTATTGGTAGACTTTTACACTTATTCAGTTTCAGGAATAATACAGAAATACCAACTGAATTACTTTCTAGAAGAGTGGAACACAATTCAAAGTTAAGTAAATTACTTCTTGTACTTTTCAGACGGACAACAAGCAACTCCAAGGCAAGTCAGAACTTAGTAAGACTTTGGAAACGTATTCTATTTCAGAGATACAGTTACATCACTAACACCTTTGCCCTATTTTCAAGTCAGAGACCTTATCTTTTAAAGTCTTTCCCTATTCTAAGGCATGAGTGATCTCAGAGGCAGGAGAGGGAGACCCTGGTGGTCCAAGAGCCAATAATATGCAGGGCAGAATAGGGCTCAGATGCGGTTACATGTGATTTTAACAAATAGAAAATAAACAACAACATCATTTATAGCTAAATAAATACTGAATTTGTTTTCTTTCAATTTGGGAGATCTTCCCCAAACCCCTCCCCCTCCGTTTCCCTTCATTTATAATCCCACCCCAACACCAACCTACCTGTTTTACCCCTTAACCCATTTATATATATATATATATATATATATATATATATATATATATATATATATTTTAAAAATGCATTATTTTTTCGTTAAAATGTCTAGATATTAATATTATTTGTTATTTTCTATTCATTTAAATCACAGCATACCCTCAGATGCAGGAAAGTCAGAGTTCCAGGGGATATCTTGTCAAACAGGTAAGTACATGCTTTAGAGTTGGTAGAAAGTGCTCAGGGACTTTGTAGATGGCTCCCTAGATGCGTTCCAGCATTAGATATGGGCGAACGGTATGGGCGAACTCCCAAACACATGAATCATCCACTCAGAAACACAAGCCTTTATGTAAGTACTACCCTTAGCCATACAGTACCTCAGCAGTGAAACACAATTCACTTGTTGTATAAGCGCAATAAATAAATAAATGAAGAAGAGCTTGCAGATGGACGCCTTCACAATGCAGCAGCACAGGACCCAATCTCTGGATTCTTGGTCATTGTGACAAAAGAACAGATCCTGGATGGGAACCTACAGCAGCAGTCGAAAGAAAAGGCTCCAAACAAAAGATTCTTCAGTGTTTCTTGCGGCTCTATGATTTGGCAGCCTTTTGAAGTTACCAGACGAAGGATGGCTGCCACCGGTCAGATTCTCTTCCCCCTCTCAGTCTAGCACTCTGTTGAGGGGACTTTAAGGTTTTGACTTGTGTCACTGGAGGTCCAGCAAGAGTCCACCAAGGTTTCAGTTAGAATCAGACGACATTGCACAGCACTCAGACTCGAGTTCCCATGGTATTGGCGGTTTGCAGCCCAGGAAGGTCACAGCACATCATGGGATGGTTCGTTTTGCAGGTCGCCTCAAGACTGAACGATGCCAACAGTCTATGGGTCGGAGTGGTTTTCTACAGGACTCTTCGGTCGCATGGAACAAAGGGTCAGAACAGGATCTGGCTACACAGCAGGCATCTGTGGTCGCTGGAATTAGCTATAGCTGTCTTCTCTTCATCTTCCTCTTCGGATACAGCTCCAGTGCTCTACTTATCTTCAGCTTCCAGAATCGGACAGTTCTACATAAACCCACACACAACTTCTGCAAACTCTCCCTACAGTTTACAGAAGGGGTGGGTGGCTGTCCGACCAGGACAGTCAGCCTCCCGGTGGGAACTGGTTTCTCCATGCACACTAAAAGAAAAAGGGCTGCAGAGTTGCAGACCCTTACTTCCTGCCTTCACAGACACTCTGGAGCCTCGGTGGTCTACACAAAGTGTTCCTGCCGAAGACAACATTTCAACCAGAACCTGCCCCACCCAGGATGGCAGAAGACGACCTAAGAAAGGGTATGCACATTACAACTTGTGAAATTAGAAAGAATCCGCCCTTCCAGCAGAATGGTGACCCTTCGGTGCATTTTCCTTGGCTGGTTTGACAGCCTGTGTGAAATATTAACACAAAAGTCATTAAAGTATGTCCACTGCCACCAGCAATAAGAATTAGCTTGTCACAGTAACACCAATGTTACTGGAGCAGTGGGAAAAGGGATACCATGCATCTTCCCAGCACTCCACAACAGGTGGGGTGTGCTGGTCTCACTGTATAAAAAGGTAAAGTGGATAGAAATCCCTCTCTACCCTTCGGAATAATAATTCTTCAAGGTACATAAAAAGGAAGCCCCAGGGGCAACCCAGCAACACTGCACTTAAAGTGCAGTGTACTGCCATAGTAAAAGGTAGATGCAAAGCCATAGGAAAGATCAAAATGACAGGATGAGCGTGGAAAAAGGTCCCCACTCACTTAGGAACATGGAGAAAAACAAATCCATAAGACCAGCAAAAAGCTCTGGGGATCCAACAGGTGAGGAGGATTTAGCATAGAAAGGAAAATCTAACTGAACACAGCATATGTAGACAAAGTAAAGAATCTTGGGGTCGCTGGGAGTATAATCCTAGCATAAAGGCCCAAATTGGGGCATTAGTGAAGGTCTGGCCTTTCATCCTGAGGAACAAACACATGTAATTGTTGTATTGTTTAATATTGATGGTACAGTGAATGGCTTTCAAAACACTGACACTTCAGGATATTTCACTAACGGATACAAAAAATGTAATACTAAGTTTGAAACCTACAAACTGGCCTGGATATCCTTGTAAAGAGACTATTAAACCTTGTGCCAACATACGGTTGTCTCAGATCATGAATATCATCAACCGCTCCTTTCAGTCCTTTACTGTACCCAATAGCTTAAAGCAGGTGTGGGTTACTCCATTAATGCTGCCATTAACCCCAGGAGCTTCTGGAAACACAGCAAATATTGGGGGATAGGCAATCAGGTTGTCAACCTTTCAGAAGTAGAGAAATGGCTCATGTGACATTAAAGATACTTTTTTGAAAGATTCAGATGAGCATAAAGGTGTGCTCTACCCTGTCAAGTTTCCCAGTTCCACTCAGGGCAGTCCTGTTTTTTGCTTCCAATTGCATGCTGCAACTTCTAGTTTTGTTTTCCTCATTGCCAGGGTTGGCTTAAAAGTCCTAGCATGCAGTGTACCAAAAAAAAAAGAAGGACTGGCTCAGCCCAGCGGAGGTCCAAGCGTGCCCTGGCGGGGTACCCATGCCTCCCCCAGAGGTAGCTAAACTGCATCACACCCCGTCCAGAGCTCAAGGATGGTGTGGGTTGCTGCTCCCTCCCTTGGGCATCTGCCTCGCACGTGGATTGACCACTCCCCAACCCCACTCCACCCCATGCCCAGCAGAAGTCCCTGCGTGCCCTTGGACCTGCCGGGCCTTTGCCAGGGGGCTAAGGGACCTTCCAGAGTAGGCCCACTAGAATGAAATGGCACTACCAGATGGCTGCTCCCCGAGCCCGGCCAGTTGGTCATAGCAATGAATGGTCATGCTGCTCTGGAAGTCCAAATATTTCTCCAGTTCAGTCTAGAAGGAGGCTGACCATTTTTAGCCAGACCTCCCCCTCCGTCACCCAGGCTACACAGATTACAAGAAAGCTTAGTCACCTTCCCTCTGGATTACTGTAGACAGTGTGTTAGGGTCCTGTCTGATCTCCACTCGGTTCTTCCTTCCCACCCCCCCGGCTATGTGGGGAAACCACCAGTCTAGCCCACTTTCGCTGAACTACAAGTGGACAGATTTTTTTTGCCGACTTTTTCCCCCATATTTTTTGCCACAAAAGACATAGATGGAAAGTGGGGGAAAGGTATATATGGGGGTGAGAGTAGTAAGAGGGGGGGCGACGGAAACGTCAGCAGAAAAATTGTCTGCAAAATGCAGTCGGCAATCCTTAATAGAACCAAACCACTGGATCCCCCCCCACAACCTGGAACAAGGGCTGTCCCCCAGGAGATACCCCAGTGGAGCTTGGTCTGCTGAGAGCTCCCTGCCGGGCCACAAACACGGTTGGTGCTCTTCCAAGAGGCCTTCCTTTCATTCACGAGAGAGGGTGCCTGGCAGACAAGAGAACCTCAGGCGACTTGCACGCAGATGGCCTGTGTGCCTCCCCGCACTTCACGGGATCAATTTGGTACGCCGCTGTTTAAAGCAATTAGCTTCTAACCGCCTTGGCACATGCCCCCTCCAAACAGAGCAAAGGCTGAACAGGGCGGCAGCTCGCTAATCTTCGAATCAGTGGTCAAATCAGAGTGTACGGGTTCAAGTAGTGCTAGCCCAGGCTGCCATTGGTGGTTTGGGTCCTGAAAAGCCATGCTCTTGCCCCTTCTCCACTGAGCATGTTTCTCAGCAGTTCGGAATAACCTTTCCGTGGGGTGCCAACCCCCATGTTCCCAGCCTCTCCCTTCCATCCCCCAGCTGTGGTGGAGCAGGATGGGCCACCAGTGCCTGTGTGGTTGACCTGTATGAATCCCCCACGTTCTGATATTTGGGTCCCGTAGACCACAGAGGATGTGTAGACTGACCCGAGATGGACACCTGGCTTCTCCCGTTGCCATTTTCTGGCAGGTAAGTTTATTTGGTTGATCCTGCCAGTGGCATATGCTTGTCTCAAAGATCAAGCCATGTACGTGTTAGTACACACAGCCGGAACAGTGAAACTGTGAATTTCTCATGAGCTCAGCTATGGTTCCTTTGATCATTTCATCCGTTACTAAGATAACTGTGGTAATTCTAGACCTAATTCTTGATGACGGGTGCTGACCATTCGGGCTGTGTGCATTTATCAGAACATGACCTATGCGGGCTCGCCTGGCCACTTTGGTGACTCTAGAGGACCTCAGGCCAATCGCACAGCCCCTTGAGGGCAACGATACATTCAAATCTCTGCTCTAAGTGCTCGATGGTACTTTGTGTGCCTACCATGGTTACCAGGGGTAATGCGGAATCAGGGTTTTCGATTCTGGAGAGGGAGCATGAGAAACGGCTACCACATCCAAGGAAGGCAGCAAGCGTGCAAATTACCCACTCCCGATGCAGGGAGGTAGTGATGAAAAATAACAATACAGGACTCGAGGCCCTGTAATTGAAATGAGTACATGTAGACAGGCGGGTCTTCCCAGAGAGAGGCCGGGACAAACTGAACCCCATACCGGCATTTGAGGTCTCCTAGAAGCCCTCTCCTGTCAGCAGCCCAATACACACACAACCAAGAAAATGAGAAGAAGCAATACGTACCTAACGACAACATCCACAGGTGTCCCGTCAGGGACCCTTACAGGTGGCCCATCAAAGCCATGGTGGGATGGTGGACAGAGTTGGCAAGGATGGGGTAAGCCGAGTCACGCCCCTGGGAAACAGAGGCCATGGCAGCCCAGAACGGCAGTGCTGCAAAAAGGGGGCGGGGCCTACAAGGGAGGACCGGGCTGCATTCTGCATGCAGATTGGGGAGGGGGAACAGGCGGGGTCTTCAAAAGGACACAGAAGGGAATAGTTTCTTACCTGTAATTCCATTTCTCCAGCATTGGTATCTTTCATGGATTCACATGCTTAGAATATTCCCCGTCGTCAGGCTGGGAATCCTCGGTAAATTATATAGACCTTTTCCACAGGAAAATTTTTGACACTTTTGTGTCCCATCTATGTCGTTTTGGGCCGCGTATGCCTGCGCCACTAGGACGTAAAGGTATAAGTAGCCCCGCCCCCGCGGCTCCCTCAGATTTCGACCCCCAAAGTAGTATTGGGGGACATCTGGTTTGCATGTCAGGGGAGGCCGGCGGGCGCATGTGAATCCATGAAAGATACCAATGCTGGAGAAATGGAGTTACAGGTAAGAAACTATTCCCTTCTCCAGCATTGGATCTTTCATGGATTCACATGCTTAGAATAGATTGTACAGCCGTATCCCCGATAGTTGGAGGTGTGTATGCAAACCAATAACACTATAACCATGAATGCATATTCGCCATGGCTAAACTTCAAATCATAGTACATGAACAGCTAAAAAACACTTTACATTAGCCGAAGCATATACCCCCTTTATTGGGGCCTACCTTATTGAAACAGGTGCCGTAGGACTGCACGACCCATCTGTGTATCCTCAGCATGTTGTTCGAGGCAATAATGCCGGGTAGGATTAGTAGCCAACACGACTTTATTTTTGAAAAACCTCAAATATGGTGGATCGATCACTAACGCTTGTATTTCTGACAGACGTCTAGCCGAAGTAATAGCCACCAGAAAAGCCAGTTTCCATGATAGGAACTTCAATGACGACGACATCGGCTCAAAAGGAGCCTTCATTAGTGCTGCTAGAACCAGACTCCAGATCGGAGGAAACTTCTTCGTTGGAGGAAAAGTTCGGAACAATCCTTTCACGAGATGTTTAATCAACCGGTCACTAAATAATGGAGTTGAATGTCTCTTCCGAGTAAATCTCGAAATGGCCGCCAGATGCACTTTTATCGATGAAAAAGACAAACCTTTTTGAGCCAGGAGTAGCAAGTATGGTAGAAGTTGCTCCGGTGTGATGTGAAGTGGACGTAAACCTCGCTGATCCCTGCACCAAATACAGAATCTCTTCCATTTGTATGTATACGAAGCGTTCGTGGACGTGCCCTTGCAGCATGCAAAATGCGACGACTGTCCGGTGGAATTGCTAACGAACCAAACTCGGAGAAATCAGGAGCCAGGCTGTCAGACTGAGGCTGTCCGGGTCGTGATGCCAAACCGCCCCTTTGTCCTGAGACAGAAGGTTCGGGATCCTATGGAACCACATGGGCTCCGCTGCTGAAAGATGGAGTAGATCGGAGAACCACACTTGTCTCGCCCAGTATGGGGCCACCAGGATCACCCGACATGGATATCTGTGAATCCATTGCAGCGTCCGACGTATGAGCGGAAACGGGGGGGGAACGCATACAAAAACTTGTCCGTCCACGGGAAGGAGAACGCTTCACCCAGTGAGTCTTGCTGTGGCCACCTGCTCGCGTATTGTAAGCACTTCCTGTTCTCTCTCGTCACGAAGAGATCTAGAGCCGGACGACCCCACTTTTCGAAGACACGGTGTAGTTGTTGGTCGTTCAATTCCCATTCGTGTAGTCGATTCATCTCTGAGAGAGTCTGCTTGCACATGTTTGACTCCTGGTAAGTGGAACGCCAATAGATATATCCTGTGGCGGAGGGCCCAATGCCAGATCTCCTGGGCCTCGGTCGACAGAGTCCTGGAGCGAGTACCCCCCTGTTTTCTCAGGTAAAACATCATTGTCGTGTTGTCTGTCATTATCCATACAACGGATCCCTTTATACGTGGCAGCAAAGGACTTCAGGGCCCAACACACTGCCCTTAACTCCAGCATGTTGAAATGAAGGCTGGACTCCACCGATGACCACCGACCTTGAACTTGAAGGGAATCCAGATGAGCTCCCCATCCAGTCAGAGAAGCATCTGTCACCACAGTCATCTGGAACACAGGTTCCAGTAAGGGCACTCCTCTTGTTAGATTTTTGGAGATTCTCCACCACTGAAGTGCCTGCACGAACTTGCTGTTGATGGTCAATTTGTCCGACCAACAACCTTGACTCTGTGCCCATCGATCCGTCAAGAATTCCTGAATGGGCCTCATGAAGAGACGACAATTGTTGATCAAGGGTGTACAGGACGCCATGGTCCCCAGCAGGGACATGTACCTTCTCACCGACACTCTGGTGTCGACTTTCCATTCCGATGCCTTGTGTCGTAGTTTCAGAACTCTTTCGATGGATGGTTTTACCAATCCTGACTGTGTCTGGAACTCCGCTCCCAGAAAGACCAAGGTCTTTGATGGCGTTAAGGAGGACTTTTCGGAGTTTATTGCGAAGCCCAAGCGCTGTAGGAGGGACATGGTGGCATTCAGACTTTCCTGTGCCCTTTCCGGAGATAGTCCCCTTACTAACCAATCGTCCAGATATGGGTACACATGATGACCTTCCTTCCGTAACCAGGTTGCCACTGGTGCCAAACATTTCGTGAACTTCCTGGGAGACGATTTTAGGCCGAATGGAAGGACCTTGAACTGATAGTGGGTTCGCCCGACGACGAACCGCAGAAATCTTTTGTGTCGACGCATTGGGATATGAAAGTACGCGTCTTGAAGGTCTAGCGATGACAAAAAATCTCCCGGTTTTATCGATCGGATAACCTCTTGCAGAGTAAGCATTTTGAACTTTAGATTCTTTAGCAGCTTGTTGAGAGCCCGTAGATCTAGAATGGGACGCCATTTTCCATTGGGTTTCTTGACCACGAAGTAACAGGAGTACACTCCCTTTCCTCTTTCGGCCACCGGGACCAGTTCTATAGCACCATTCTGCAGCATAAGAGTCACTTCCTGCACCAGTATCAGAAGATGAGATTGTGGCGAGAACACTGGCGGGATGTGTGGTGGCTTGTCCTTGAACTGTAGGAAGTGATCCAGACGTATCGTGTCCAAAACCCATTGGTCTGTTCCCACTCGTCGACACGACGAGATACTCGGCCCCCAGGACGTCTCGAAACATGTCATTGCTGGGTTTTCGCCTGTCGATCCTTCGCTGACGATGAGTAGGAGCCTCTCCTTCTTGAGGACTGGTAATCTCTGCCTCTACGAGTAGCTTGGGCTGCTCATTTGTAGCCTTGGGAAGAGTAAGAGGGCCGACTGAAACCTCGGTCTCTAGGTGATGCAAACCAGAAGTTTCTGGAAGCACCTTTGAAAGGACGAAAGGAACGAAAATTTCTGCCACTTTGGAGGGCTCCGAGTGACCGAGCAGTGTCAGAGTCTTCTTTCATGCCCTTCAAGGCTTCATCCACTTTCTCGCCAAACAGTTGTTCCCCTTCGCACAGGATGTCCAGCACTTTGTATTGCACCTCTGGTCTAAAAGTCGTGCACTTAAGCCAGGCTTGCCTCCTTAACACTACGCCGTTATTGATTTGTTTAAAACCGGCCTCCGCCAGGTCGACAGCGATACTTATGGAGTGATTGGAAGCCTCTTCCCCTTCACGTACTAGTAGCACAGCGGACTTCCTGTGTTCCTCTGGCAGATGGTCTAAGATAGGAGCCAAACGATGCCACATCTCTCTATCATACCGTGCCATAATGGCCAGGGAGTTGGCTGCTTTCACTGTAGTCGCACCGACTGACAATACCTTCTTTCCAAACGCATCTTGTCTCCTGGCATCGTTGTCCAGCGGGGTCGTGCATTTGTGTTGCGACCTCGCTTTTCTGGCAGCAGCAGCAGACACTGCCGAATCTGGCGAAGGTTGAGACGTCAAGCATTTAGGGGTTGACTTCGGAGCCTTGAATTTCTTTTCTAACCGACCTTTTATCACCGGTTCTGAGAAAGGATGACGCATTGTCCTCAACCCCTCTTGCCAGACATGGTCCAAAATGGGGATAGCAAACATCGATTTCCTTCTTTTTCCCATATGATCGAAGAGAAAGCAATCTTTCTTCACTTCTTCCGGCGCCAGGCCAAATTCCGCACACGCTTTTCCCATCATTGCGTGGAAGGCCCCAATGTCATCCGGTGGGGATGGTTGCGCCGGGCTCTTAGGAGTTTCCTTCTCCGCATCCGACTCCCATGTGGGGTCCCTTGAGGGGGACAATGAGACGTCTGACAGGGACCCTTCACGCTCTGACTCCGACTCCGGCAGTTCACCCTCCTCCGAGTGTGGGCGAGAACAATCCTCCTCCACCGGGCAAGTTGTAGGTATTCTGGTCATCGAGCGAGGAGCCGGGCCTGGTTCGGCGACGACTGGCGTAGCCTGCGGTACCGTCGGGACACCAGTGTGAGGCAACTAACTGCGTGTCCAGACGCTGTAACAGCTTCTGTAACACATTCAACACCTCCAGGGACAATAGACTGGGGATTCAGCAAGGAAGAGGTGGTTGGGATGGCACTCCCACTTGGGGGTTCACCCGAACTGATTGCACATAACCCCCATCAGTTGGTTGTACGATCAGACTACGGTCATCCTCCGCCAACGAGATGGAAAAGGCCGCTTCTGGCTGCAACAAGGCCTCAGGCAAAAGCGTGTCAAAAACATCCGGCAACCAACCCACCGAAGGTGCCACCGTCGACGACATCTTCTCCATAACCACTGTTTGACCCGCCGAAGTGATCGCGGGAAGAGCAGGCACCGATGGCAAAGAAGACGTCGACGATCTGACCGTCGTCGACGAAGGTTTTGGCGCAGAGCCTTGTGGTGCACTCGCCGTTTTTGAACTCTGCTTGTGGGCCGACGACACTCGACTCGAGGTAGAGCCATGGCGGTCTCCCGAGGAGGATTTCAATTTGTTCTCCTTTTTAGATGAGGAGGAAGAAAAGGACGGTTTCTTTGAAGAAGAGTCCCTCGCAGGATTTTATCAGAGGGTTTTTTTTCCGATGAACGTGGTTTCTACGTCGAGGGCTCTGCTGACGCAGAGCGACAAGGGGGCACCGTAGATTTCGATCTCGAGGGAGTAGAGCCTACCTCCGATGCAGGGTATGCACCCGCCCCGTAATTGAGCCAAGTCACCAGGCGTCTGTTGCGGTCCTTCAGGGTCTTCTGGGAGAAGCCTTGACAGATCGCACACGTGTCGGCCGAATGATGAGGGTGAAGACAGTAAATATAGTCGATATGCCCATAACCTTCATACACTTTCTTAAGACTGCATGTAGCACACGGACGAAACAACGCCTTTCCAGGCATTTTCGAAGGAAGTCGAAGAAAAAGAACGCACAACCTAGCAAAAATAGCAGATACTCGAGGTAATCCCACTACTTTGGAAGACGGTTGAAATCTGAGGGAGCCGCGGGGGCGGGGCTACTTATACCTCTACGTCCTAGTGGCGCAAAAGTGTCGAAATTTTTCCTATGGAAAAGGTCTATATAATTTACCAAGGATTCCCAGCCTGAGGACGGGGAATATTCTAAGCATGTGAATCCATGAAAGATCCAATGCTTGAGAACCAAGGTTCTGCTCTTTGTTTTCTGCACACGGCAGGACCAGTTGTCGGAGTACCAGTGGGCGTATTAAGGCCCAGAAAGAACATCGGAAGGAGAGAAGGACTGCTCCATTTCGAAGGAGAATGACTGGATCGTCCGATCCCGATGTCTGAGACTTATTTCGAAACCATACCCCACTGAGACCGAAACCGTGTACCTGAATAAAGGACTTTTTCATCATTAGTCATGTACCCCGACTACTGTGCCTCATTACTATAGTACACTTTAAATCCTTTAACAAGGGTCCATTGGAGGCAAGTCTGGTGCTAGCAGCCGCAGTAATTCCAGCTGCAACAGCATATATTAAAGTTGATGCAGTTAAAAAGTGAATAGCTGGATCTTTGGATCGAGCTGGCAGTCGGCTGTGAGGTGAGCCAATGCCTGTCCCAGCCCCTGCCTCTCTGCACCCAATTGATGCTCTTGACTGGGTGTCCTGGGGGTGTGAAGCGTTTACTTTAAAAATAATTGAGTGCTGAAAGCAGGCCGGTCATCTGAGTATTTTGGCAAGGAATAATGGCATAGGTTCTATTTTGTACGTTTTTGAAACTAGCCATGATTAATAGGGATGGCCGGAGGCAACTGTATTGTGAAAATTGAGGTGCAATTCTTGGACCGGCATGAAAGGAACCAATGTAAAGCATTTGCCTAGAATGTTTTCATTAATCAAGAATGAAAGTCAGAGGTCCAAAGATGATCAGATACTGTTGTATTCTGACCATAAACAAGGCTGACTAGCGGGCCAGCTGGTTTATTCCAATGACCCGCCGACCAGCTTTCAAGAAACAAAGTCTTTGGATTCCAGGGGGAGTATGGTTGCAAAGCTGAAACTAAGTAATTAATGCAAGGTCACCACCAGGAGTGGTGCCTGCAGCTTAATTTGACTCAACACGGGAAACTTCACCCAACCCAGACAGGGAAAGGATTGACAAATTGATAGCTCTTTCTCGATTCTTTGGGTGGTAGTGCATGGCCGCTTTTAGTTAGTGGAGCAATTTGTCTGGTTAATTCCGATAATGAACGAGAATCCTCCATGCTAACTAGTTACATGACCCCCAGTGGTCGGCATTTACCATGTTCAAGGGACAAGTGGCGTTCAGCCACACATGGTCGAGCAATACCAGTTCTGTGATGCCCTTAGATGTCTGGGGCTGGACCCATGCTACAATGAATAGATCAGCGTTTTCTAACCTTTGCCAACAGGTGCATGCTGCTGAACCCCGTTTGTGATCAGGATTGGGGAGTGCAATTATTTCCCCAAGAATGAGAAATTCCCAGTGAGTGCGGTTCATAAGCTTGCGTCAAGTCCCTGCTCTTTGTACACGCATAGCCAGCCCGTACTAACGATTGGTTGGTTTCTTGAGTTCCGTGGATCGGCCCCGCCGGGGTCAGCAACAGCCCTAGGTGAACGCAGAGAAGACAATCAAACTTGACTATCTAGGGGAAGTTAAAATCATAACAAGATTTCCAGAGGGGAACCTGCAAAAGGATCATTACTGGTGGAGCAACCGGAGGAAGAGCTGTGGGCCCGACCTGAGTTGCGTTCCAGACACAACCACCCACAGCTCGGTGCGCCCCTCATGTTATGATCCGGCCAGCGGAGTGACCAGTAGTTGGGGAGCAGATCCCTTCCACTGGTAGGGAGTGTGGGTGGCGCGACCCAGCAGATGGAAGGCAAGGTCTGGCGGTGTTGGGTTAAACTGCCACGACAATCCCAACCACACACTGGAGAGGGATCCCCGAGCTGTTCCCCTCTCAGGTGTTGGCAGGGCCCCGGTCAAAAGGGAAGTGTCGAGTGGGGGCAGCCGGGAGTGGGGGCAGCCGGGAGCCGAGGGAAACCTGGCTTTTCCTGAAGGATTACTCCTCAGGCTTTTGGAGGCTTTGCACGCCAGGTGAGCTCTGAGCCATGGTGCAGCTGAGCCTGCTCGACGGGCAGGTGTCGAACTTCTGGCAGCCCACCACCATACGTGAGCAATAGCCAGGTTTGCCGGCACAGCGAGCGACCTTCCCTCGTGTCCCTGTACCTGGAGCTCAGACCGGTATAGCCGGGCTGGGTTTGAAGACGCTAGCAGTCCGACCCAACCCCCTCTGCTGCCTTCGGCCTTCCTCTCCATCCCCTGAAGGGCGGCAAGTCATGGTCGGGGTGAGCTATTGCCAGGTGGGCCAGGCGCAGGCTGGCCTGCCTTAGTCACCATGGGAAGCCCTGCAGAAAATGGCAGGCGGGCATCCCAGGCTGAGGGCCTACAACCCATTTGTTTTAAACCATGTTGATCTTGTTTGACTCCCAAGTGGGGAAGCTAGACAGGCGGCGCAGCCTTCTCCCAGCTTCAGGTCAGGCCGACTTTTGGAAAATATTTTGCCTGTGACTCTTGGCGGTGGATCACACAGCTTCTACGTTGATGAAGCATGCAGCTAGCTGTGACAATTAGCGTGAATTACATGACACATGGATCATCGACACTTCGAATGCACCTTGCGGCCCCAGGTTCCTTCTGGGTCTACACCTATCTGAGAGTCGCTTGAACGTCAATCGCCTGGGTACCCTCGTCCCTCTAAAGCCAGATGCCAATCAGCAAGTCCCAGGATCCCAGGACCTGCCAGGTAGGCTTGTTGCTAGTTCAGCCTGGCCTCCCGGTTTCCCCCCTTGTGGGGTCGGGAGGGCCAGGCACCCGGAATGCCCCAGGGATGGCGACCTAAAACCCAACACACCTTCCCACCGGGGCAGCTGGCCATGCAACCGCATATGGGACTCCTCCATAGCCAGCAGTGTATTCCTCCCAGTGGTATAGATGCAAAAACAACTACAGGGATAAGAAACACAACTGCAAGGTTGGCTGTCTTAGACCATACTTTCTTCGTTCCAGAGGCTCTAGGGGTGCACAACTAATTTTGACAGAGGGCCGAAAGTACCTTACATGAGGGCTATAGTGGGCCGAAAAGTAAATGTGGACGGGGAAGCAGGCGGGGCGTGGCAGGAGGCTTTTACAACACCCAATTTGTATTAAACACATGGAAAAAGAATGTTTTTGAGGGGTAACAATTTTTATTGCATTTCAAACTTACATTCTGTACTACACATTTTCCTTTGTTATAATTTATTTCGATTTAGTTATTGTATATCGTCTGTTTAATTAAATTATATATATTTTATTGACCTATGATTGGACATTCCGTTATTTTGGACTGCTATAGTTTGCTGTTTGGGGTGCCCAAGAGGAGTATGGCCTTCGTTGAGTCCGGTTTCCTCAAAAAAGCAAAGGATGTACATCTCCTAACTGTGCCTGTTTTAGCTTTATTATTGGGTTCACTCTTGGAGTGCAACACTATGCCCCATGGCTCCCACCCCCAACCAAACACTATGCCCCATGGCTCCCATCACCCCCAACCAAACACTATGCCCCATGGCTCCCATCCCCAACCAAACACTATGCCCCATGTCCCTCACCCCCAACCAAACACTATGCCCCATGGCTCCCACCCCCAACCAAACACTATGCCCCATGTCCCTCACCCCCAACCAAACACTACTCACCAAACACACTCTCAAGGCATGCACCCATACAGACCCGAACATCCCCACCCTCCAACTCAGCACACACACTCTCAAGCATGCACCCATACAGACCCAAATCCCCCACTCCCCAACTCAGCACACACACTCTCAAGCATGCACCCATACAGACCCAAACCCCCACCCCCAACTCAGCACACACACACTCTCAAGCATGCACCCATACAGACCCAAACCCCCAACTCAGCACACACATTCTCAAGCATGCACCCATACAGACCCGAACCCCCCACCCCCCAACTCAGCACAAACATTCTCAAGCATGCACCCATACAGACCCAAACCCCTCCACCCCCAACTCAGCACACACACACTCTCAAGCATGCACCCATACAGACCCCAAACCCCCCACCTCAACATACACAACACACTCAAAAACAAACATTCATACACATCCGACACCCCCATCTCAACATACACAACACAAACATTGAAAAACATTAATGCACATCCAACAACCCCCCCAAACGCCCATCTAAACATGCACAACACACTCAAAAATAAACATTCATACACATCCGACACCCCCCATCCCCCATCTCAACATACACAACACAAACATACAGCAGAACAGACCCGACGCACAAACAAACAGACCACTTACCGGACGTGCTGGAAGGCAGGTAAGCTGGAACGCTGGCGAGGTGAGTGGTACTACGGCTGGCGTGGCCAGCAAGGCTGAAATGCCTTCCTGCATCAAGCCTTACTGGCCACGCCAGCCGTAGTGCTGGCCATCCATTGGTGCAGCACACAAGCACTACGTGGCTCGTAGGAGCGACGTGGTGCGTGTGTGCTGAGCCAATGACGGCCAGTGTTTTGTCCGGCCTGGAAGACAACAAAGACTTTCCTAATGGAGGGCGGCCGATGCTGCTTGCGGGCCGCCCTCCATTAGGAAAGTGTTTGTGCCTCGCGGGCCGGACAAAACAGCATGGCGGGCCGCAACTGGCCCGCGGGCCGTATGTTGTGCACCCATGCTCTAGAGAATAGACCTCTGAAGTCCTATCGACTATCTAATGTTCCCCTACTGACTTTCCCCAAGGATATGTTTAGGGGTACCGCTCTTGTTATAAACGATGTGAGGTTAAACTCCCCTCCTTCAATGGATCAGCGTGTCAATCCAAGGCCTGAAAAACGATCCAAACCCCAGAGGAAGACTACGACTACTTCTTCCCCTAGACCTCCTGCCCAGAAGCCTATGGCCTAACCTGCTCATACAAAACGATTGGATAGGATTCCATTGAGGCCTAGGGTCTCCTTTGCTGGAGATCACTCTAAATTGGTAGGACCCTCTACAGAGGGCCCTGGTAAACATCCTATTATAAGGGTTAGGAAATGACAAATCCAGGGGGTCTCAACAGATCACTGCCATTAAAAAGAGGACCATTCCAAAAATAACTTCATAGACTCTGCCTCGTTTACAGTTTACCTGCTTTCCTTCTGCCCTTGTTTCACAAGACCCCGGTGCCGCCTTAACTCTTAACTGAACTTAACTGAGACTTACTTAGAATAGGGCTGGACTTCCTAAGATTTGGTTAAGCAGGGGTTAACTAAAGTATACAAGTTGGTCTATAGTTTACTTACCTGTTCGAGAAGTTTCTACTATTTGTGTTACTTTACAAGTGTTCTAAAGTGTCTTTTATCCTTTTGATATTATATATATATTATGTGTTTAATGCTATGTGTGATAGTTATTAGCTTACGTAAGCATTACAAGCTTTAGTATATATAAAGCAATTACTTATTTATATATAACTGCTAGTGTGTAAGTGTCTCCTTAACCTAAATGAGTACTGTGTGCCTCACTAAAGCCATCATGCCTCCTAGATTAAGCCTGTCTGCTCGGCCATTGCTACCCAACCTTTGGGTAGTTCAGGCTAAGCCCAAGGAGTGTCCCCCTGTTCATCAAAGGTAGGCTTTCTTAAGTCTCGTCTCAGACAGGACTTTACTAAAACCTCCTAACAAATTGCCAAGACATTTTCCTCTTACCTTGACAATCAAAAGACTGTTTCTGTAAGCATAATTCCTGCTGCAATAAACAGCAGCACATGGGTTCAACAATGGGATCAAGTGGGAATATTTTGATCTAAGAGGTGAACAGTAATTAGTGAGAAGTGGCAGTGGGCCATGGTCTTTTAGCAGAAGTGGTGCACCTTGGCCAGTGACTATGCCTACTGGCCATAGTCATTTACTACTACAGATGGGGGAAGATATACCATAACACAACTCTTACAATTCAGTGAAAAAACCTTTGTTAATAGATGAAAAACCTTTGTTAAACCTTTGTTTAGGTGAATTACTTCGTAACAATGACATTTTCTAGGTGACGACAACCTTAACTCAGAGTGCCTCCTGTTGCTGAGTCCATGAGCGTATACAGTAGATCGCAGATGGCTTCAGCAATGACGTCATGTATGACATGGAAGGCATCAACGGGGCAGATGTACTCAGGATGTTAAAAGGCTTCACAAGACTGGCCCACAGACTAATATTTCAATACTGACATTATGTTGACATTTAAACTATTTGCCAAATGTAAAGCAAACATGTGTCTTAGGACTTACATTTCTATTTCAATGAGACTTCTACAGCCTTTGTAGCAGACTACACCAAATGCTTCCAAAAAAGGAGCAGATGATAATGACCCTACATCTTTTGAAATATTGTGAAAGAGCTTAGGAGTCTACTGGTGTGGAGTTTCCTTATGAGGAGCTATAGGGGAGTGCCAATACAGATACATTTGTTGCTGATGCTCAAAAAAAGTGAAAACATTGCCACCCAAATCCAACAAAGCATGTGAATGTAAAACAGATTTACTCTAATAATTTAAATGACAAAACTGTGAAAATAGAACAAACACTAAAGACAAACAAGAGCATATGATCTGTGTAGTTCAAAACACCCTAAAGCTTTAATAGAACTGCAAAGTCAAATCTTAGTAGCTGAGGAATTTTTCATGTTTGTGTGTAGGCTGCTCAAAACAGCAGGTTCTTAAAGTTAAACACTGTATACAAGTAGTGTAAAGATAGTTTAACTTTCAAGGGACATAAAACTGAACATTTAATGTCCAACACGCATATATTTTTGCAAACTATCAACGTACCTGTGCTTTTAAATAAAGCTTCATATCACCCCACTGGGAATTGTGGGGGTTCTTTTTCACAACAAATTTGAGCACAGGCTCCCTTCTGTCCAGATCACAATCTTTGAGAAGATACTCTTGTTTCGCCTCACTCTTGGTTATCAGTTTGTGAACACCTTCTGGATCTCTGAAATAGATTTGAAGGGGTCATTATGAAGCACTGCACAACTATTGTTAGAGTGATGCATGCAGCCTTGCATAGCTTTTTTTCCTTCAAATATGTCTTTTTATTAAAGTCTCAAACATAGCCAAAACTTAACAGCCTTATAGCTAACAAATATCAACATTGAAACTTTTCAATTTCATTTCCAAATCCCAAAAATAATAACATTAACAAAATTAACACAAATTAAAAACAGTTGATTCCACAAATGTCCCAATGTCTTTCCATATTCCAATGTCTTTCCATACCCCAAACAGTATTTCAGGTCCATATTCCCCCTCCCAACATTCTAATCCCTCTCAGGACTCTCTGCCTGTGCCCACCACGTTAATTTAGAAACGTGCTGCAGGGTATGAGGTCTGAAAAACATGTGTTCTTTGTCCTGCACAAAGTCGATGAAAGGGGCCCAGGTTCAAGAGAACAGAGTCAATTTTTTTTCCATAGCTGCCATTTACCATATTTTAACCCACCAATATGACAGAATTGGTCTCCCAGTTGTTTTCAGAAATAGGGCATCAGTTTAGCTGCCAACAATAGCTGTGTTATAAGCTCTGCCCTGGGGCCCGATGTGGGAAAAGAGCCATCCTGGGAAACATCCCCCAATAGCATGACAAGGGTGCACAAAGGGAGTAAACGCCCGGTGATCTCTTTTATTCTTGACCTGTTTCTTGCCAATACGTTTGAATTGTGTGACAAAGCCACCACACTGGCGCAAGATTACCCAACTGCCCACACCCAGGCCAGCAGCGATCGGAGAATTCGGGTACAATATGCAGCCGCTGTGCGGTCATATTCCAACGACAATATTTTCATCGAACATTCCCTGAACTGAGTGCACCTCCAGCTTTTTTGGGTTCAAGCCCATATTTTCTGAGAAGAATCTACTGATCTCCGTGCTCAATTGCCTTTTCCAGCATGTCATGTAAGGCAGTTTATCTTCCACCTAGGATTTTTTCCGAAGTCCCTGTGCCCCTCGGAAACTAAGTTCAATCCTTGTGGGAAGACCTGAGCCCGCCTGAGTAACTCTACTATTTGAAACCCAGTGTCTAATCTGAAAATACCGAAAGTGGTCAGTTTCAGGTAAACTTCTCCTTGCATTCTATAACATGTTAGGGGATGTCCATCTTTAAACACGCCCCTGAGCCTCAGAGTTCCAAGTGTTTCCCATTGATTGGCATTCTGGGGAAAATGTGGGTTCTGTATTGATATTTTATTTGTATCGCGCTCGTACACCAGTGTTTCAGAGTGCGGCAAGGCAAGGGAGGAGAACAAAAACAACAATCTTACTCGGCCCAGTGACATTGAGAACGCGCAAGTGCATAGGAGAGGGAAAGGGAAAAAGTGCATGGAAAGGGGGGAGAAGTGGAAAGCGCGGAGCAAAGGAAAAAAGATAAATGATACAAATAAATAATAAAAGGCAACAAACAGTGGTAGTGCAGCGAGTGAGTGGCAAGTGATGGGTTTAAGGCAGCAGATAGGGTATGCCTGATAAGTGCAGGAAAAAAGGGGTGGGGAGACTGTATGGTTACAGATACAGACCCCAGTGCAAGGGACGGCCTGGAGGCAGTGCGGGTGAGCAGGTACCTGGGCCCGGAAGACAGAGGGTAGGCCAGGTGCACAGTGCTGAGAGAGAGCAGATCAACAGGGGAGAGAAGGGGTGAAGGCACAAGCAAAGAGGAAGGTCTTGAGGCGCTTCTGGAACTGGAGATGGTTCTCCTTAAGTATCAAAGTGGCAGGGAGGCTGTTCCAGAGGGAGGCCCCAGGCGAAGACAGATCTACCCCCAGCTCATTTCTTTGAAAAAACGATTGACCCTGAGAGAGTTAGAGATGGAGGAGCGAAGAGCGAAGAGCTCGAGAGGGGAGGTATTTACAGAGGGATAGCTGAGGGTATTTTGGACCGAGGGCCCAGAAAGCCTTGTGGACAATGCAGAGTGTTTTGAAATTAATCTGTGCATCTACTGGGAGCCAGTGGAGAGATTTCAGGACTGGAGAGGTACGATCCCAGGGCTTGAGGCCAAGGACAAGTCTCGCAGTCCTGTTCTGGATGAGTTGCAAAGGGTCGGAGAGTAGAGGCAGGTAGATTTAGTAAGAGGCTGTTACAATAGTCCAACCTAGAGATAACCATGGCTCGGGAGACAGTGAGCTTCTGGGGGAAGGAGAGGAAAGGCAGAGTACCTCTGAGGAGGTGCAGTAGGATGTTTGACTTTTTAGAGACATCAGAGATGTGGGCAGAGAAGGTAAGCGTGGAATCACAGATGACCCCAAAGTTCTTGGCCTCGTAGGTGGGGGTAGGAGGAGGGCCAAAGGAGGCCAGCCAGAGAGTGAGGGGAAAGGAGGGTGAAGGTGTGCAGATGAGGAGGACCTCCGTCTTGCTGGCATTCAAGCAAAGATCGTTGGCGGCACACCAATCCTGAATGGCAGTTAGGCAATCAGATGAGAGAAGGAGAGGAGGTGGCTGAGGGAAGCCTGAAAATGAGATGAGTGTCATCCACATAGCACTGGAAATTGATGCAGTGGGCGATAGTTGCCAAGTATTGGTTAAAAAGCCAGGGCGAGAGGTTAGACCCCTGGGGAACACCACAGGTAGAAAGGGAGATAGATAACAGGAAAAACCCAATTTAGACCTCGGAGGGTCGATCAAAGAGGAAAGAGGTCAGCCAGGCCAGAGACTGATCAGTGATACCCAGGTTGTCACAGAGACGGTTGAGCAGGATGGCCTGGTTGACCGTGTCGAAAGGCAGAAGAGAGATTGAGTAGGATGAGGACAGAGGGAATGTTAAAGGTTGGAGAGCAAATCTTCACGGATGTTCAGGAGAGCAGTTTCTGTGATTCTGGTAGCTCTAAAGCCAGACTGATAGTCATGGAGACAGTCAGAATTAGAATGAAGGTTAAGCTGAGAGATGGTCACCTTTTCCAGGAGTTTTCCCAGAAAAGAAGTAATTGAAATTGGGTACTGTAGTACTGGCGACAGGGGCCACAGGTCCGTTTTAATTCCTAAATGTCTGCAAGTCTTATCCCAAGTAGCGAGAGTAGGTGGGGTGGATTCAAGCAAGGAGGCTCTGGATGACTTCAGTAGGAATGGCAAATGAGCTAGAGGAGAGCGGGAGCAGCTTTGCTCTAACATCTTCCACTTCGGGCACTTGTCTCCCAGTGCCCCTTCCAACATTGGCGCAATCTGCGCTGCTTGAAAATAACGTATGGATGAGATTCCCATTCCCCCATCCCATACGACCTGAGGAGTATGTGGCGTGGGACTCTATGTGGTTTCTTTTTTCAAATAATTTGGACCTATTGCTTTCTGTAAATCTAAGAGATCCCTTTCGGGGATGAGGATTGGTAGTCCTTCAAAAACAAATGGGAGCCTCGGTAGAATTGTCATTTTAATTGTACTGACTATGTCTAGCCATGATATTTCTGCATCTCCCACCTTTGCAGAGTGGCCTTAGTCTCCATCCAGAGAGCAGGGATGTTGGCTCCCAGAAGGGTTTTATACGATTTGGTAATGTGAACCCCTAAATATGAAATCTCATTATCCCCCATAGAAAAAGAAAGGCTGATTGCAGTGCTCCACAGTTTTCCGTTTTTTCCCAGATTGTCAGTCCCACCGACTTCTGATGGTTAACGCGAAAGCGTGATATTATATGGAATCTCTGAAGGAGATCCAAAAAAGGCAGGAACGACACTTTATGTATGTTACCCTCATGTGTTGGACCCCGTATGTGTGGGTTGTTGCAGATAATTTGTGTTAAGGGTTCCAAAGCCAGTGCAAAAATTAAAGGAGACAGGGGGCATCCTTGCCCCCGTGCCCTTATTCAGGAGAAGTGACACTGTCATGGTAGCATTCACTTTAATTGTGGTGGATGGAATTTGGAAGTTAGCCAATATTAATTTGGTAAAGAAAGGACCAAAACCATAAACTGGCAGCACTGCTCGCAAGAAATCCCAGGACATGCTGTCAAAAGCCTGATGTGCGTTTAGAGAGAGGAGCGACAAACCCTCTGGGATTTTTGGAGACATTGCCACTTTGACACCACCTGCCGGAAATTATCGTGAGCCCCTCCGTTTTTAAAAAAACCTGGTTTGGTCCTCATTAATGAGGTGAGGAAGGACCTCCCCCAGTCTTGTGGCTAAAATTTGACTATAGAGTTTGGCGTCCATATTCAGAGGTCTATGGGACGATAAGAGGTGCAGATATCAGGGTCTTTTCCAGTTTTAAAAGTAATGCGGTTGTGGATTCCGCCATTTTCCCAGATTTGGAGAAGGAATTAAAGAGGCTGGTGCAGGGTTAAGGGGCAAGCAAATGCCTAGTAAAATCTGTTGGTAAACCCATTTGGGCCAGGGGCCTTACCCACCGGGAGCGAACGTATAGCCTGAGCTACATCTTGGGTGGGTATAGGGTCCTCCAATGTCTCTCTCATAATGTCAGAGATTTGGGGGAGGTGTGCCTGTATAATAAATTCCCGGACCGGAGTAGCATTGGCCTGATGAGGGGTGGAAACCTTACGAAATAAGTCTTCCATGATCTTCAGCTTCCCTACTTCCGTGATAGCCAGCTTCCCATCGTCATCCCTCAAAGCACCAATATAGCTACGAGATGCTGCTTTTTTAAGCTTAGCTGCCGAAAGGCTATTCGCCTTGTTACTTTCTAGAGTAAGTAATTATGGATGTCCCGCCTTCCACATCATACAATTTTTTTAAGCCTGTCTGGCTATTCTGAAGTTTCGCAGTGAGCGCCTACTCCTCTTTACCATGTGGGCCCTCTCTTACCCTTGGACTACCTCCTGCAAATTGGCCTGATACAAATTCTGGGTTCCACCCCAGGCTGCCAATGGCCCAATGATGACCCCCCCCCGAAAGACCCTTTTCCCGTGTCACACACTGTTCGCATGCCCATTCCCTCTAACATTTTCCTGAAAGTAGTTGACCATAGCCTCCTCTATATGAGCCCTAGCTGTCATATCCGTTAGGCTAGCCTCATTGAATCTCCGCAGAGGTTTCTGCCTAGGCTCGCCCCGACTGAGATCGAACTTCAATTCTGGAGAGTGGACTGTGAGGGCCTTCGGGAGAATCCAAATTCCTGTAACCGATGGGACGAGGGTATTGGATACCATGAACATGTAAAGTCTGGAGAACCCCACCCCCCATGTAAAGCATAGTAAAAGGCATATTCCTCTCCCCAGGATGGAAAAGGGCCACATCTCTATCAAAGAATTCCCTCAACAGCGTTGTCATGGCATAATAATTACCCGTCATTGACCGTGCAGGCCAGTGATTTACCTACTGTCAGATGCAAACAAACAAACCCAAAACGCCATGACACTTTCAGGTGACTGTGCGCTCTAGAAATGAGCATAACATAACAGTTGAAATCCCCCCCCACCCCTGTAGTATAATTTCGCCTTCCATAAAGTCTACCAGTGTCCCAAGAACTTCTCTAAGAAGTTGGTCTGCTTTTCATTAGGGCCATTTAGTACACCCTAGGCAGCCCTTGATAAGCAAATACCTCCCCCTCTGTATCACGCAAAACTTCTATTGTGCGCAACGGCAGGCCGCTGCGAACCATGATGGCCACTAGTTGTGAAATATATTCGCGGATACAATTTGTTAATACGCTTTTCATCTTCTTTTACCAGATTGGTCTCTTGTTAGAACACCAAATACACTTCTAAGGAGGAGAGCCTGTGTAATATCGCTTTCCGTTTTACCAGAGAATTTAGACCCTGAACATTTAGGGTCAAACATGAGATATCAGGTGATGCCATCATGGATCACCTCAGACCAAGATTCCATCCCTGAGACCAGCTGGGACTCGGAGGGAGCCATGCTGACAAAATACTGTCAAGACACAATACCCAATCAATTGTGGATGACCAGAACCAATAGGAAACAAAAAGGGGAAAGAAAACCCGAAGAACATGCGTAGTTCCTGAAAAAGTACACCCTTAATTAGAATCTTAGTAAACTAACAGGCCTCTAAAGAGGCCCTCTCCCGGGACACCCATACATTTTGAACTACCCCAACATATTAGTGTGGTCAGAAAAACAAGGAAAAATTGAACCCCCTCTCACCGCTGAACAACAATATCGCAACTCATGTGAAGTCAAACTTCAAATCTGTGCAGCGTATTGAGGAGCAGCTGAGTGTGTGCTCCGGAACCACCATTGATCACTCCTGACCTAACATCTGCAGCCACCCGACTGGTAAGCCCCCACCACAGAATATGGTTGTTGCGGTCAACCTTTTTGCCATTTAATTACACCCATAATTGGGAGAATCACCACCTGCAAAAAGAGACCCATAATTGTTGTATCCACGTGTTTTTGAATTTGAAGATGCCTGTGTTTATACCTGAATTGCCCTGCTAACATGGCCGCCCTCATTGATTGCAGTCCCCCTGTTGGTGTGCCTGGCCTGAGACTGCTCCCGCTCCCATTGGCTGGCTTAATTCTCTTTAGCCAATCGTAAGAACCGGGAGGTGGGAGCCGGCCCGTCTCATCGAAGGCCCCGTCTGCTCCCTGTTCGCTGCATGGTCGGGCCTGGGGTGTAGAAGGGGGGAAGGAGGGATCTGCCCCTACACCCCCACATGATTGCATGGTGGCTGATGTGACCCTGCACTCTCTCAGAGCCTCCTGAAAACTTTGCGACACTTCACTTCCCTGGGTTTGTCACCTCCCTGTGGGTTAGTCGCCAATACTGAATTTCACTTCCTACACCTCTGACTTTTCCACCCTCATTTCTTCTCACCTGGACTTACACTCATTACCTCTAGCTGTGCCCAGTGGCTGCATTGTGTTTTCATCCGGCCTGCTAGTTTCGAATTCAGCTGTGCTCGTTGGCTGCACTGTTTACATCTGTCCTGCTGTTCCCGTCTTGTTCCGTCTCTTCTGCTTGCACCCACCACCCGTTTTCTACCCTAGTGTCCCCACCGCCCTCTGCTCTTCCCTCATTCCCCCAACCCCCCCCCCTCTCCCCTTTTCCACATCACCTATGGTGCTCTCTGTTTCTCCTATCTTCTCCAACTGTTTCTATCGTCAACCCTACCCTTCTCACTAAGTCTGGGAGGAAGAAGCTCAAAAAGGACATCCTGGTCTCCAACCCAGGCCTCCCTATCGCCGATACCTACACCAGCGCTTCCTCCAGATAGATCCTCACCGACATCCTCTTTGTCGTTCCTTTGCCTGACCTATGGACTCTTCATATGGTCTCTGTGCTCTCTCCTTACTCTTCCTCTCCCATTAATGGTGGCACCCGGTGGGAGGACCTCCTGGCTTCCTTCCACTCCTCTAAGGTCATCATCAAAGTTGACCTCAATGGCACCGTCTTGGTCCAGGGCCCTCAGGCCAACATCCTCTTCCATAGACGCTTCCTGCGCCTCATCAATTTCCTTTCCTCTCCTACTATCCCTTCTTCGGGGTCCTTGCACCCACCCTTTGCCACTACTCTGGTGCCCTCTTCCTCCTCCTCGGCTACCTTGCCCTCTCCTCCTACCTACTCTGCCCTCCCTCGGGCTCCTTCTACACCTCTGCAGGGAGTATCTCTGATTTCTACCCCTCCGCAGAAGTTTTTCAAGGATGGCAACCTTCTCCACCAACTCTCGCTCGGCCGTCAAACACTCCTCTGACATCTGCCGTCTTCTGTAAGAATTCCACCTAGATGTCCTTCGTCTCACCGAGACATGGTTCACGGCCAGCTCTGTCACAAGCTTTGACACCAATTCCTGATGTCTACAAAATCCTCTCCGGGCCCAGAACCAACTGTGTGGACGGTCTGCTTAGTCTTTGTGACATTACTTTCCCTTGGTGTACAGGTCATCCAACATCAGCCGGGTTCTCTTCGGTCTTGATCATCTCCCCGTGTCTCTGGTTATTCAGCGAGGGACGGGGGCGTCCACCAATCTTGTCAAGAAACAAGCTCGGCACCTCTGGCGAGGTGAAGAATTGTGTCCTGCATGTTGGATCCAGAGCTTAGCTGGAAACAGCATGGAGTATGGGATGTTGCAGTCCCTAAAGCGCCTCTTCACCCCTGCAAGTGATCTCTACAACGCTTGTACTGTGGCCGAGAAGTCCTGGGATATTTGGATTTTGTCTCAAGCATATTGGAGTTCTCCCTTCACTCTGGCCAATGGAAGGATCGTGTCCCGGTCTCTATAGTTTAGGAGGCGTGCGATGATGGGTCGGGGGTGCTCCCGGTATTGCGCGAGCCGCAGGTATGCAGTGGGCCTTGACCACCACGAACAACGGGGCTAGTGCAGGCTCTCCTAACAAGTTTTGGCAGACGGTTTTCACAAATTCTTCCATTTAGGGTAGTCCATGCTGTTCCCTTACACTGACCAGGCGAAGATTGTTGCAGAAGGCTCTTCCCTCCAGATCTTCGTTTTTAGCCGTTACCGATTTGACCTGGACCTAAAGCGAAGACACTCTGGCGATAAGTGAAGTAGTTCCGTCCTCCAGCCCGGACACCATCTGCTCCACCTCGTCGAGGCGGGTGCCATGCTTGTCCAGTCGGTGCTGCAGTAGATCACCTTGGAGGACAACGAGTCTAGCTTGGAATCAAGACCTCCGATGCCTGCTTTTAGATCTAGCAACATTTCTCTGCTGTCCACCTCTGGGGTTTGCGTTGCACTTCTATTGTCTCCCCGGGTTTCCACCTAGGACTGAGGCCTGGATGTTCTGGCGAAGGGTCCGCTTTCGAAGTTCAGTTTCCTATGCATGTTTTGGTAACTGAGATCCAATTGTCATACTTTGGCGTTGGCAAAGTGATACTTGATTATCAATAACTATCAATTTCCAAGTGTTTGCAAAACTCATTCGTTTTTATTTTTTGTACTGCGCTTTAGACAGTGATGTATCACTTTGCCAGCGCCAAAGTATGACAATTGGATCTCAGTTACCAAAAGAAGTATCCACAACAATTGGACAGCAGGAGCTTTGTCCTTCTGAGATCCCTATACAGGCGACAGGCCTGTAAGGATATTTGGCGTGTTACAGCACAGAGTACAGCACTACTGCACAGGTAGCAATTTTTTTTATGCAGCACCACCACAAGGGTGCGGTGCATTGCTATATGTGTTACCAGATTAACAAGGAAAGGCAGGCTATTCAGTCAAAAACGATTTTAACATATAAGATGCAAATCTATTTTTACAGTTAAAAGCACACGTGCACATTCAAAAATGCACACTATTTTTCACCTGAAATGCCTATGGTGCAAGAGAGACATTTGAAAATTAATAACTAACATTACTCATAAATAACCCGACTAATAAAACTGAATTTAACATAACCCACTAATAAAAATGTGTCTCCACTGCAGAAATAGGCCTACTCTGAAAGTGAACTTTAAACGCATATTCATTTTTTTTTTCGTTTTCTCTGCTGCTCTGTCCACATAACTACAGGAAGCAAAAGGGCTTGAAAGAACAGGAAATCAGTTGGTTACAAAGTATTACTATAAAAATGAGCCATTGTGTAGAGAGGGAGGAGATGGCATGATTGATTCTGATTGGAGCAGCGTCGTAGCAAGTATCATGCTAGAGGCAGTGATTAGGGTTTTGCTGGGGGGAGTTTGAAGAGAGAGGGCGAACAGTGGAGATTTGGAGAGCTGGGAGAAGGACCTGTTTTTTCCTGGTTGGAGCATTTCTGCTGAAAAAGCTGAGAGTTCCAGGCAATGACCCCGGTTTGAGAATGAAAGGCGCTCGTTTTCACTGGGGTTAATCTTCAAGGGAGCCACATTCAGAAAGAGAACAGCTGAAGAAAACTCGGGCTGAACAGATAAGGTAATTACATAAGTGTGGGAGCTGAGTGTGTACGAGAATATTCAGTCAGTGTAGGAAAGGAGATTCCTGTGCCTTAATCACATGTTAATGTTGCCAATTGAGTTCTTTTCTCCGCCACTCTCTTTTCAGTGTATCACAGACAATGCTATTACTGTGCTATTTTTTTTATTTCTGTAAAGAGTGAGATCGTGTTTAAATGCAACTTTTATAATACAGAAAAATATTTGAAAGCAGACGGGTGGTGTGTTTTATATTTACCAATACAGTGCTGATGATGTGGGGAGATTTTTAAACAGTGCAATTGTCATTTTAAGACAGATGTGTGCATGATCATATTCAGTATGGACAGTTGTGAATGACTGTTTGTAGCATAGCTCGTTGGAGGTACATGAGCCAACGGGAAGAGGGACTCTCTGAACATAGTTCCCTACCGTATATAAGGTAGTGGAAATTACCACAAAATTACCACATATAGCTCTCTGTCGTAAATAAGTCAGTGAGATCGCCCATGGTGGCACACTAACACTAACACTGAAAATGTGGTATTCCTAAAATGTAGGTCTGAGGTCTCTCTAGTGATTACACGAAAAATCTAAGCAAAGATAAGGGATTCTGGCCACAAATAAAACAAGGGATTTATGCTCACCAAAATACCACCAACCACGCATACCAACCGCGCATACCAAATATGCATGTCTGGGTGCTGAAATAATGCCTGTCCACTGTATTATTGTTGTACATGGCCCAATCTGAATACAAGGAGTGATTGTTGCTAAGTTATTTTTTTCGGCGGTAATAAAATACCGTCAGGCCCCAAATCTCCACAAAATACCCTACATATTTATGGTGCGTTGCAGGCCGGGAAAGTGATCATAGAGTACCTACTGGGCGTGGCAAGCGTGTCTCACACTGCCATTTGCACATTAAAGGGAACCCATTTTATAATAGCAGTGTGCCACTAAAAACGAATTTCAGAATGTCACAAAGGGAAACCACATTCTCAGATCTAGTGCAATATTTAGAGGCAAAGTTGTTTGCACATGGGAATTGGTCGTCGAATAGCACGTTAGAATGGAGTAACCGCATTCAGGGTGAGGTGCAGAAAGAAAAACTAGACAATATTTTTGCAGAAGGCAGCATAATTCAGGTCTGCCTTACAAGATTATTGAATGCAGCCGATAAAAGTGCAGAGAAAGACTGTTTAATACGGCAAAATATGGTTTATTTTAAACAAGTCCCTGCGAATGCAAGAGAATGATACTCAGCTAATTAACAGGTTAAAGACTGAATTAGATGGAGCAAGTAAAAATCAGGAAATGTTGAGAGCAGAATTGGATATATGCCAAAAAGACATGCAATTAAAATGCAGAGACTTTGATACTCAGTTATCCAGAAGCAAGAAACAATTTGAAGATAGTGAGCAAGAATTGGCACACTTAAAAGCCTTAGTGGATCACATTAGACAGGATAAAGATGAGGTTGTTTCAGAGATGCAGATTTTCCAAAAAGAACATTGTGAAAAAGAAGGTGATCTCCAGAGCGCAGAACAAGAAATGATTAAAATGATTCAAGAAAGAGACAAGAGAAATAAAGAGTTCAATGAATGCCAAATGCAAATGTGCGACATGCAGGAGGTGATTAATAAGATGAATGGTGAAAACAACTATTTGCAAGATGAAGCCAACAGACTCCTTAAAAAGTGTAAGGACTTAGAACAGCAAATGTGCATTCCCAGGTCCCAGGTGAGGCGGCAGGGTACCACATTCAATGGAGTGGAGGTGAATTCTAGCTCTGCCCAAAGAGCTAGTGCTCCAGTGACTGGGCCGGTGACTGAACTTGGTTGCAGCACCCTTGGGGGATTTGATACTCCCATTGGGGGCAGCCAACAACCTCATACACCTGAAAACAGGATTGAATCACAAAATAGTGCAATTCCATGCATTGCAACAAGTAGCCCCATAAAAATAATGAAATCCATTAAAGCCCTGATCAAACCATTTAAAAAGGAAGGTGAATGCTGCATTGAGGATCACTTAGAAGCGGTGCATGACATTTTTAAAGCACTCCAGATACCTAAGGAACAGTACAGACAATATTTTCATTTAACTTTAGATGCCCCGACGGCCAGCATCATAAGGGGATTAAATGAACAGCAGAATATGACATGGTTGGAGTTTGAAAAAGAAATTAGGCGTCATTTTTCTCCTTTTCAGTCATTGCAGGAGGCAAAGAAAGTGGCTTACACAATTACCGCTGGACCTAATACATCCCCTCGCCAATTTTTAAAAGACTTAAAAAGAGCATTTTCTCGCTTTGATGTATCTTTTGACTCAAATTCCAATGAGTTTTAAACTGCATACTTCTATGGGCTACAGAAAGACATCATATCCCAATTGGTCCGTGAATTTGACCGTGACAAGTCCCTTGAATGGATTGCACATCAAAGCACAAAACTATATGAGGTACTCTATTGTCAGGGTAGAGAAAGTGATAAAATGAAAGATACTAGACCTAAATCTAAAGAACCCTCAGCCACAGTAATGGAAATCAGGTCAGCCAAAATGTCCCTTGAGTCTGCTCAAAGCCAAGGTAAAAATAATGTGACACCTGAACAAAGGGGTAATCAACAAAGATCGCCATTTCCTGGACCAATGTTCCAATCACATGATCCTAGTAATAGAGAGAGCTACATCAGCCCTAGGTATTTAGGGGACAGACCCCGGGTAGGATATCGGCCTGATATGGCAGGTATGAACAATAACCAGAGACAAAATCAAGATCAAAGAAATGATGGTCCCTACCAGTCATTGGGGACACAGAGCAGATTTGATCCCAACACCATGATATATGGTAATCAGGATAGGCCCCGATATGTGGATCGATTTACTGATAATGGAAATCAACTTAGGGGCCAGTACCCACAATCCGAGAGACAGGACATGAGGCAAAACGTGAACTACGATCCACGCCAGTACAAGGATTCCCCACCAGGGGACTATAATCAAAGGATGGGTGCAACCCGCTCCCCTCCACAAATGAATCAAGAGTTCAGAAACCATCCCAACCAACATCAATCACCTGAGAGGTATCAGAATAGATCCAATCAGGGGGAAAACAACCAATATCGACCTAGGCCACAGAAAGAGGATCCTAGAGAGATGGAAAGGTTCCAGTGCCTTGAGGCCCAAATGAAAATGTTAGCTGAGCAAATAGGAAAGCTCTGTACAGCGCAAAAACAACCTTCCAAAGAGGGGGCTGATGGCCATAGCAATGACCGGGGGGCTTCCGAAAAGTGACTAAGTACTCATGATAACTGCAGTGCCAAAATGACAGATTGCTCTGATATAATTTTGCATAACGACTCTGAGATGGCTAATGGATTAAAAATGAAAGTGCCAGTAAATTAACTTGTGACAGAAAGTGCAAATACTTCTAAAAAAGAGGTACGGTTTAACCTGGAGCTAAATAAAACAGTAAAGATTTGCACAAATGAAAAAGAAACATTAGGAATTTCAAAAGAACAAAGGGACAGATTTAAGAAAAATGACTCATGCATGGGGAATACCAGTGAACAGGGAGTAAGTGGGGATGCTATAGCTCCTTCCCTGGGCAAGCAAAACAATGACCAAACACAGACAGAAAAAGGAAATACTCACAAGGAGGGTACAAGTCAATCACCTGAAGAATTCTTTGAGCCACATATTTGTGAAGAGGCTGAAAGGGCTGGTATCACACTAAATGATCACAAATGCACAGAATTAAAAAATGACAAATTGCTGAATGATGTTGTTACACATGTTCAGTTGGAGGATTGTAATGTGGTCTCTGATGTTACCCAGATGGAAGGGCGAACAGTGGCCACACTCCAAAAAACCTCTGATCATGTAGAAATGAATAAAATCTCTCGCGCAGAAATAGGTAAAAAGGAGGGAAAAATGTCTTTCCATTTACCAATGTGTTTAGCCAAAAGTGAAAAAGACCTGAGAAAGGTGAGCCCTGAAATAAGTAAGAATTCACATTTCTTATGTGTATTAGAGGAAGTTGAGGACAGATATTATGCACCCATCACTGTAGAAGAAAAATGCCACACCTTTGCTATGATTGACACTGGCGCACAGGCCACAATTATGTCCAAGGAGCTGGTAAAGAGTATCAATGAAGGGAGACCCCCACAGAGTCAGATCACAGTGAAGGAAAATCAAGGCCCAGTGCATAACTTTAATGGGGAGGAGGTGCCCATCATAGGTGTAACTGAGGTTGACATCAAAATAGGAAAGCACAGAATGAAACAAGAGGTATTGATCACATCTATTTGTGAAATTCCATTTCTGATGGGGACAGATTGTCTGAAAAGATTGTCTCCTCTAATAGATGGGGTGAATGGAGTGCTGTGGTCCTTAACCAAAAAACCATTGAGGCCTAAGAAACTAAAATCACAAAACAGCAATATAAATTAATGTCACACCGTTGCCAAAACAAATGATGCTGTGGAGGTATATCTCCAGAATAGCTGCATACTTAGTGTCACTGTTATAGTAATGTGTCAAGACAAAATGCAGAGCGACAATGAAAAACTACCTGTACAAATATACTTGGACCCAAGGAAAAATTGGCAGACTGCCATAGATGAGCACACATTACGTTTTTATTTAAAAGAGAAAACATACAAACATAATATTGCTCCTAAAACAGATTCAGAAAAACACATTACCACTCTGGCAGAAATACACATGGGAGATGAGCAACCATGGGTTCATGTTGGAATAAATGATTATTTTAAAACAATAAAAGCCGCTTTAGCGCTTGAACATGAAAGGAGTTTCATTAATGAGAAATTGTTGCAAAAAATAATGGAAAGGGAAGAAATCCCGAGATTTAGGATTAAAAACCAATATGTTTCTGGCTTGGACAGTCCAGACTTTGAAAACCGAATTGCAGGCAGATGCATGCTTAGAATTAGCATTGGGCAGAAAACAATTTACCATAATGTATGGATAGTGAGTGGAGCACAAAATGAATTTTACATGGGAAATGACATCATGCACAGAATGTGTATGGTGTTAGATTTCCTTAATCAAAAAATATGGTCACGCCTAGGTGGTCCGGCACCTGAATTTGAAGACAAAAGAAGGGCTTATCATTGTGCACAACTGATTCCTTATGCAATCGAATTACAAATGAGGAAAGATACTATTATTCCTGCATTTACAAAACAGTTTGCAATAACACTGAAATGCAAAAATGGACAGCAGATGAAAGGCTCTGATGTATTTGTATGCCTGAACGAATCCATAAAACAGCAAGGCCTGGATTATGAATACATTCCATTGGTAGATATTGGTGAAGGATCTGTAAAAATTATGGTAAATAATAAAGGTTGTCAGGATATTCATTTAGAGGAAAATTCCCCATTAGGAATGGCCATACAAAAATCACATTATACTGCAGATTTAAATAACATGGTGAGTAGAAATATTCCTGAAAAGTATTTAGATGCCAAGGGTGAGTTACCAGAACACCTGGACTCTCAGCCCAAAGGAATATTTAAAATTCATTCTGTGTATCCTTATGATTCAAATGAGACAGTGTGCTGCCATCAAGAGGATTGCATAATATTTAATTTAAATGAAAATGAAACAGAAAATCAGCCCGTGGAAGCTGATATGCCAAAATATTTAAAAGTGGCAGCTTTACAAAAAGACACAGCCACACAGTTAGAGGAAAGCGCCGAGATTCCCTTACCAGAAGATTTTCCAGAATTTTCCAAAATGGTAGAACAGATCTCCTTAGCGAATGCTTGTGAAAGCAATGATGAGAGGGACAATCTGAGGGAGATATTTATGGAGTTTAAGGATGTATTTGCAAAAGGTGCTTATGATTGTGGTTTAACTGATTTAGATGTGGCCACACTACCAGAAAGGTGTAGCAGAAATCCAGTGTTTGTGCGCCAGTATAGACTACCGCTGGCATGTTTAGAATCATTGGCAGAGATTATTAAAAATTTGGAATCGCGGGGAATCATCAGGCCCATTCATAGCACATCCAATACACCTATTTTAGGTGTGTTAAAGCCAAAAGGTCAATGGCGGCTGTGTGCAGACTTGAGAGAGTTAAATAAAAGAGTACCAGTATCTAGATGGCCACTGCCATTCATTGATCAGGGCCTAGCTCAGGTACATGGTTCAAATGTATTTACCACATTAGATCTCACCTCTGGATATTGGTGCGTGCCATTGGCAGAGGAGATACAACATTTGTTTTCCTTTACATTTGACAGGACTCAATATGCCTGTCTTAGAGCTCCGTTCGGGTACATCAATAGTGGGAGTGAATTTGGCATATATTTTTGAGAAAGGCCATGCCGGATGCAGCGGAAAGAGGAACAATAGTATATGTGGACGATGTCCTGATAAAAAATGAAAGCCTGAAAAGCCATTTTGATGAAATAAGACATGTACTTGGCCAATTGCAGAAAGCAGGCGCTAAAGTATCTTTGCAAAAAGCACAATGGTGCAAGAAAAAAGTGAACTTTCTAGGGCATGAAGTGACTGAACATGGGCTAAATCCACAAAAGAAGAAAATAGAGGCCATACAAAGATTAAAAGATCCTAAAAATGTGAAAGGAGTAAAAAGTTTATTAGGGATGACAGGCTATAACAGAAAGTTAATTGAAAATTATGCAGAAATCACTCAACCATTGACTAAACTGCTTAAACTGAATACTCCCTGGAAATGGGAAAAAGAGCAGTCTGATGCAGTGGCTAGATTAAAGGAATGTCTTGTAAAGGCACCATGTTTAGCATACCCCATAAAGGACAGGGATTTCTTTATAGAAATAGGTTTTTCTGAACATTGTATGTCAGCAGTGTTATCACAAAAACACGATTTGAATCACAAAACCATTGCATATGCAAGTAAGGCATTTTCCCAAGTTGAAATGAAATTTAATGAATGTGAAAAGGCCCCATTAACCACTGTGTGGGCGCTACAACATTTCCGCCCCATTGTTCAGGGAGAAAAGGTGATTATTGAAACAAATCACCAACCTTTGCAATTTTTAGAGAGTAAAAGAATTAGATCAGGTAATCTAGCGCAATCCAGAATCACTTCATGGACGCTGGCATTACAAGGTTTTCCCGTAGAAGTGAGATATGGACAAAATAAAAAGAACCCAATTGCTCAAGGGTTAGCTGACTTACATGACTGTGCAGCTGAACAAATACCAAATGAAATGGAAGTAGAAACTAGTTTGCAGGAATTTGAACAATCACCACACAAAGCTTTTGATGAAAAAACATGCAAGGATTTGCCAACTGTATATGTGGATGGTTGTGCTTTTCACATTGAAAATGACAGTAATAAACAGTTAGTGGCAGGAATAGGAAATGTCTGGTTGAAATGTGAAGATGTCCCCAGTATAGGGATGAGGATTGGAGATAGGAGTAGTCAGGTGGCGGAATTGGCAGCCATTTATAAAGCAATTGCTACTGCAGTTGATAAAAAGTTCAGTGAAATTGTCCTGGTGACTGATTCTGACTATGCACGGAATAGCTTTGTGGAGTATTTGCCTGGTTGGAAAGCAAGAGGCATGGTTACATACAACAAAAAGCCACTTAAGCATGGAAAAATGATACAAGCCATAGACAAATTGGTGTCAGAGAATAAGTTAACAATATACTGGAGAAAAATTTGTGGGCATTTAAAAACATCAGGAGAGGATAAGGAGGGAAATGATAAGGCAGACCACCTAGCTAAGATTGGGGCTGTGATGGGAGAATTGCTACCTATTGATTATTTAATGGGTGAAATACAAATTGATGCAGTCACACGTTCTAAAGCACCAAAGGAGGTAGATCAACCGGTGGTGCAGTGGAGTCATGACACGCCAGACCAAGATTTGATTGAGGCACAAAAGAATGATCAAATTTTGGGAATCTATTATAATCATTTGATAGATCCCGAACAAAATCCTTTAACAGAAAATGATTGTAGGGGAAAAGAAGAGTTGAGGGTGCTATTAAAGAACAAAACACGAATTAGATTACAGGATGGACTCATGAATAGAGAGTCCATAACAGGACACATACAGTGGGTAGCACCCCTTTCATTCAGAGGACTAATGCTACACCATGCACATGATGCCATAACTGCAGGCCATAGAGGTTCACAAAAAAACATTAGAAATACTAAAAGATTATGCTTACTGGCCACATATGTCCCAAGATGTGGAATTATATACTAGAGGATGTCTAGTATGCGCCCAATTTAAACCCGCTTCACCAATGCATAGAGCACCATTGATGAAAAGAGGCCTAACTCTCCCATGGTCAGATTTGCAAATAGACTATGTAGGTCCTTTAAAAAGGTCGAGCAGGGGACACCGTTATATTTTGAGTGTGGTATGTTTGATGTCGAAGTGGATTGAATGCATTCCTGCACCAGATTGTAGTGCGCAAACAGCAGCCACATTGCTGGTGAACCATGTGTTCTCAAGGTTTGGGTTGCCACAAAGAATTGAGTCAGACAGAGGAAGTCATTTCACAAGTACTCTAATGAGTAAGGTATGGCAAATACTAGGTGTGAAAAGGAAACTACTTATCGCATATCGGGCGGCGTCTTCAGGTACAGTTGAAAGAAGCAATGGGTCTGTTGTGGATATTTTAAAGAAATTTGTGGCAGAAGCAGGTTCCAGCTGGGATTTACGTTTACCGTTGGTTTTGATGGCAATCAGGTCAACTCCTGCCAAAGCAACAGGTGTTAGCCCCCATGAGGTCTTGACAGGTAGGAAAATGGTGTTACCACAACACCTACTATATAGAACACAGGAGCAGACACTTGTGAGTGCATCCACAGTTCATGAATATATTGATGAACTGAGGAGGCATTTGCAACATGCATTTGCTTTTGTGCAGAGAAATCTGGAAAGAGCTGCTGACAGTGCAAAATCTTATTATGACAAAAATACATCAGTAAAGGAATACAGTGTAGGGGATCAGGTGTACAAGTTTCATTTTGGAAAAAGTAAACAGAAAAATTCTAAATTTCTAGCAGCCTGGCAGGGGCCATTTCGAATTATAGATAAGGTCTCTCCTGTAGTTTATAAAATTTTGAAAAATGAAGGTGAAACGGCAATAGAGCAGTTTGTCCATGTAAATCAAATCAAACCATGCCATCCCAGACATGAGATCAGGCAGCTTGAGCATGTAGAAACAGATAAAGTCCCTTGAACACAAAAAGAGAAAATAAATGGGTGCAATCAGGAGGCAGTGACAAAGAAGTTAAAAAGTTGATTGTTATAATGGCACATAAACACTGTAATATATGTAAAAATATATAATATAAAATAAATAAATAAATATATAATGGAAGCTCATGGTTGGTGTGCAGAGAGAAAATTTATTAAATATTGAATGCTGTTTTATATGTGCTTGTTTTCTTTTAACTTGTGTTTAATTTCAGAAAAAAAAACGAAATATTTTTACCAAGCATGTTTTATTTTTGGCAAAAGGTTGAAGTTAGTATGGTGCTATGTACTTAATTTGATTATTTTCTATTTGATTTAGAAAATTAACATTATTTGGTCGGAGGTTCCGGGATCAGAGCCCACGGGAGACGATGGAGTCCCGGAGCCCATGTGGACGGATTCCGGGAAAGCCCCAAAGAGGGGTGAAGACCAAGGCTGCAAAGCGATCAGCATTGAAGATGATACCTATGATATGGTTAATGATGATGATATTTGGAGGGATCTTCAAGAATTCAGAAGCACAGGTTGTCATTGAACCTGGACCAGCATCTGGTATCGCGGTGGAAGAGGCACCAGGATTCATCATGAGTGATAGAAGGATGATTTTCCAAAATATATACATACCATTGAATCCTGAGATTTTGATTGAAAAACACTTGAACAATACCGGAATTAAGATTGAACAGACTAAAGAGTGGCTGGAAATAAGAAAAGAGGACACTAAGCAGTCAATAAGAGATATATTAATGCAATTGGAAAAAACATTCGTGAATTCAGCAGACATTAAGAAGAAGAGAGGAAAGAGAGGTGCGGTGATGCTCGCGATATCAATGGTAATGTCTATAGTTGGAGCCATAATAGGTACCACAATATCAACAGCCAATTCTATTTCGGTAGGAACACTGAGTACTAAAGCGCAACAACTGAGTATTGACCTAGAAATAATACAAAAAACATTAGATGGAATTAGAGGGGGACTGGATGAACAAGTAAGATTCATAAATGAAACTTCAATCATTCAAAATGAACAAGCGGATGTAATGCAACGGGCGACTAAAATAATACTTAAGCATGACAGAACTTTAAATGAAATATTGAACATAATGAGTCCTGTTGATAGACTATTAACGAATTATATGAGAGAAGTTCAAACTGCAGTTTCACAATTGATTCAAGGACATATCCCCTTGTATTTTGTTTCGCAGGATATTATTCGTCAAATGATAGAAAGATTGACCAGGAGGGAAATTGATATAATACAGGTAAAAATCGCATTCGAAATGGGTAATGCAATGCCGTTATATGTGGTCTTGGAAAGACTAGAGATCGGATTTTTGCTATGCATCCCATACGTAGCCCCTGAACTTATTTATCAAACGAAGTGGGTACACAACGTGGGATTTTGGCAAGAGGACAAATTTATTAAGATTAAGACTCCAGAAGCGGTGGCATTTCAGTCATGGGAACCTGAAGTTTATTTAATACCAAGCCTGGAAACGTGTAAAATTTAAAGAACAAAATTATGTGTGTCCAGGTAAACCGTTTGTTCCTGATGCCACAGATGCTATTTGTGGTTTGAAATCTGACCCAAGTATATCAGAGGGATGTGAAGTGATTATTAGCAATATGGGGAGTGAAGAGATGGCACAGGCTAAGATGGTCAGAGGTAAATGGTTGATCAGCACCTGTTTAAAGAACATGACGGTAGTACATTTAAACCATGGAACATACGTGGTTAAACAGGTGAAATATAATGTTTTTTATTTACAGGTTCCAAAGGATACAATTGTGTCAATTGGGGGGTTAACATTGTTTCATGTAACAAATGATGTTTGGGAAAGCCAAGTGGAAAATATTGATTTTTTTCAAAGGGATACTTTTCCAATAGACCCGGATGTGGAATATTTATTGAATCACAAAGAAAGACATGTTATAAAAATGAATTTGAGAAAAAACAATATTTCAATTAGTAATCTGGGGATAATGGAAGTGGAAAGATTTAATTGGGGAACCTGGGGGGAACGCTCAATAGTGGGTTTGGCTATCCTGGTGCTGATCATGGGTGGATGGTTGATTGTGCTATCAGTAAAAATGAAAATGTTACTGATTTTACTAGCTACGTCAGGAAGAGAAAGATATCCCAATACACGTGCATTTTAAAAGAAAAAAGAAAGAACAAGTTGTTTTTAGGAATTGGCTTGGATTGTAGCCAAGTTCTAAAAACAAAAGGAGGGTATGTAAGGATATTTGGCGTGTTACAGCACAGAGTACAGCACTACTGCACAGGTAGCAATTTTTTTTATGCAGCACCACCACAAGGGTGCGGTGCATTGCTATATGTGTTACCAGATTAACAAGGAAAGACAGGCTATTCAGTCAAAAACGATTTTAACATATAAGATGCAAATCTATTTTTACAGTAAAAAGCACACGTGCACATTCAAAAATGCACACTATTTTTCACCTGAAATGCCTATGGTGCAAGAGACACATTTGAAAATTAATAACTAACATTACTCATAAATAACCTGACTAATAAAACTGAATTTAACATAACCCACTAATAAAAATGTGTCTCCACTGCAGAAATAGGCCTACTCTGAAAGTGAACTTTTAAACGCACATTCATTTTTTTTTTTCGTTTTCTCTGCTGCTCTGTCCACATAACTACAGGAAGCAAAAGGGCTTGAAAGAACAGGAAATCAGTTGGTTACAAAGTATTACTATAAAAATGAGCCATTGTGTAGAGAGGGAGGAGATGGCATGATTGAAGCAGCGTCGTAGCAAGTATCATGCTAGAGGCAGTGATTAGGGTTTTGCTGGGGGGGAGTTTGAAGAGAGAGGGAGAACAGTGGACATTTTGAGTGCTGGGGGAAGGACCTGTTTTTTCCTGGTTGGAGCATTTCTGCTGAAAAAGCTGAGAGTTCCAGGCAATGACCCCGGTTTGAGAATGAAAGGCGCTCGTTTTCACTGGGGTTAATCTTCAAGGGAGCCACATTCAGAAAGAGAACAGCTGAAGAAAACTCGGGCTGAACAGATAAGGTAATTACATAAGTGTGGGAGCTGAGTGTGTACGAGAATATTCAGTCAGTGTAGGAAAGGAGATTCCTGTGCCTTAATCACATGTTAATGTTGCCAATTGAGTTCTTTTCTCCGCCACTCTCTTTTCAGTGTATCACAGACAATGCTATTACTGTGCTATTTTTTTTATTTCTGTAAAGAGTGAGATCGTGTTTAAATGCAACTTTTATAATACAGAAAAATATTTGAAAGCAGACGGGTGGTGTGTTTTATATTTACCAATACAGTGCTGATGATGTGGGGAGATTTTTAAACAGTGCAATTGTCATTTTAAGACAGATGTGTGCATGATCATATTCAGTATGGACAGTTGTGAATGACTGTTTGTAGCATAGCTCGTTGGAGGTACATGAGCCAACGGGAAGAGGGACTCTCTCAACATAGTTCCCTACCGTATATAAGGTAGTGGAAATTACCACAAAATTACCACATATAGCTCTCTGTCGTAAATAAGTCAGTGAGATCGCCCATGGTGGCACACTAACACTAACACTGAAAATGTGGTATTCCTAAAATGTAGGTCTGAGGTCTCTCTAGTGATTACACGAAAAATCTAAGCAAAGATAAGGGATTCTGGCCACAAATAAAACAAGGGAATTATGCTCACCAAAATACCCCCAACCACGCATACCAACCACGCATACCAAATATGCATGTCTGGGTGCTGAAATAATGCCTGTCCACTGTATTATTGTTGTACATGGCCCAATCTGAATACAAGGAGTGATTGTTTCCAAGTTATTTTTTTCGGCGGTAATAAAATACCGTCAGGCCCCAAATCTCCACAAAATACCCTACAGGCCTTCTGAGATCCCTATACAGGTGGCAGGCTACCAACGAAAGGCGCCCGCATAAGCACTTTGAAAAAACAAAAATCAATAGCGCAGCGATCCACAGTTCCCACAAGCTCCAACACGTCTGTCAGTTTCTTTTGCATTTTGTCAGATTTCAGAGACTGTCCCCCTTTGGCGTTGATCTAGTCTGTCCAGAAGTTCTTGCGGGAAACAGGGGTATCTATCTCCCTCTGAGGTGTGGATACGGTGCTTCGGGTGAGCGTGGTCCCAGAGTTAGGCAGGTGCAAGCATCTGTGTGTCAGGACCAGCGGTCACAATGTGTCTTTCTCCCAGCAGGGCCAAACAGCTGCAAATTCCACCCCACCCCGGGAAAGTGTGGCCTCAGGAGGGGTCTTTGGCAGGTGAATGTGTCTGGGGGCCGGCTCAGGCTTGCACCAAATGGTGTAGTGTGCCCCAGACTAGGATCACTCTCTTTGTCTCTCTGCAAGGGCCACACAGGATTCTCCCCTTCTCCAGGTCACTCTGGCAATTGAGGCCTTCAGGAGGTGGTGTCCCGTTACACTCTTCTCTAGGAGAGGAAGGGAGCCGGGAGTGCCTCTGTCGGGGACAGAATGTCAAGTCGTCTCTGGTGCCTCCAGCTATTCATCACAGTGCACACTGATTTTGATATTCCCCTCAGTCTGCTTTTCTAAGACTCACAATGTACTCTCCCCTTCTTCGCTTTACTGATGTTAGCGATGCTCCTAGGGTAGTATGCCATTAGTGCCTCTTCACATCCATGCTGTCTCCTCTCTCTCGTTCCTTTCTGTTGGTGCCAGGGAGCCCTTCTGCCAGCTAAACCCTCTCAAGTGGCCCCTCACTGGTAGTAGCATTTATTGTGGGGCTGCTCTCTGTACCTGGGGGGTACAAGCTCCAAACGGCCTCCGTTGTGCCAACCTTCCGAATAGTTTCTCCTGTTATTTAGTGCTGGTGGCCCGGCCTCCTCCGGGTTAATACGTGGGCCAAAGCGCGTCTGTTCTCGATACCGGTTTCACCCGGTAGTTGCAAGTGGGTGGAGAGATTGGAGTGGGCTCCTCAATGCCTCCGCTCACTGCTCCGGTTGCACCTTCCTCCGTCACTGTGGAAGATGCAGGATACCAAGTTTTCTTCTGCAGCAGTGCTGCATGGCCGCTACTCCTCTGGTCCAGGCCACCGAGGACGCCTGGGCTCCACTCCTGCTCTCCCTCTGGTCCAATCACATGGGGGATGCGGCAGGGATCGTAGGCTCCCGTGCACGATCCAGGATACCCACACCTCCCGCTCAGCCCACTATAGTGTGCTTGTCCTCACACACTGGCCAACAGGTCAGGTCGCCCTGTGAAGTGACCTTGCAGCTGGGCTCCCACTGGAGTCTTTCCAGCACGGCAGCCGCCTCCTCCGTTGTTGCTTTGTCCACTTCTGGTGGCCGGTGACTCCACATGCCTCGTCACACGCCTAGAGGCACCTGGTCCCCCGGCCTCAGGATATCGCTGGGGTTTCACCTCCCACCACGGATTCCCCAGCAGGCTCACCGGCTTGTTTTTCACTACAGCCTTGTCTCGTGTTCACCTGCCTCCCTTATCGGCTCTTCCAATGCCGGGGGATCATACGAGGTCTCACTTGTGTGTCTGGGGCTACTAGGGACTGTCCGTGCCTGTTGAACATGTTTTTGATCGCCTCTAACTCGGATATTTCAGGATTAGGAACTCTACGCTGAGCTAAAGGAAGAGCCGTCATCATGGTTAGGCTCTCTAGCACCACCTTTTATTGTGCCTTTCTAAGGCGCTTATACATCAAGTAAATTGTGTTTCAAAGCGCCCACAGGCCAAAATGGAGGGAACACTGGAATGAAAAGCAAATATACCATTGAGAGATCGAGGCGGACCTACTAGGCCTTTTGCCAAGCACTGCACTAGGCAAAAGATGCAAGTACATTTTTAAATGAAACCTTACATCTTTAACTTAGCATGGAAACAAAGGGTGTGACTCTTGGTCTTTGGGGACAAAATGTAGCAGCTGCCATTTTGAGAGACTAGTAACATTATTATGTGCATGCCAGTGGCAGCTTTTGGTGCCAGGCAGCTCCTGAGGGGGCACTGGCACTGTAAACTATTCAATGTCAATGGAGGCAGGTGAATACTTTTAGTGGATGGGCATTAACATTGCCCACAAGTTAGTGCAAGTGACCAAACATAGTGAGGGAGTTCAGAGTATTGTAGTGATATTCCTCCTGATAACATTGTTAAAATAGTGTGCTGAAATGGAGAATTTTTTCGCACCATTTTTTAGAAAAATGCAGTAAAAGCCACACAATTTGTATTTCTATTTATTGTTTTTATATAGCGCTTTAATCCAAAGCGCTTTACAGTTTAACAACAAGAATACATCAAACATGGAACAGTAGAATCAATAACAATATACATGAATCAAACCAGAAAAACAGCATGTAAAACAATTTGCATATGAGAAGGAAGAGGAGAGGAGGGGTGGGGGAAGGAAGAGGGAGAGGGAGTAGGGAGTAAAGTGAGTGGTAGGAAGAGAGGAGATCTTAGGAAAGACGAGGGAAGATGAAGAAAACTAAGACAGGGGCACTAAAGGGAGGGAGAGAAAGGTAAAAGGGGGAATTAGGAGTGGAAGGAGGAATAGGTGGGGATGGAGCGTATAGAAAGATATAGGGAGTGCCAGTGTAAAGGGGCAAGGAGCTGAAAGGAGCAGAAACGAGAAGAGGCACATGGGGGAGGGGGCAGAAAGTAATAAGAGATCAGCAGAACAAAGGGAGCGAGAGGGGGTGTAGAATGAGAGAAGAGAGGAGAAGTATGGAGGGGCAAAGACATGAAGAGATTTAAAGACAAGACAAAGGAAGTGGAATTTAGGTTGGGAGTGGAAAGGAAGCTAGCCTAGGTGAGAAAGTGAGTTGGAGTCAAGGGGAGAGAGAAGAAGGATGGCAGAGTGGTAAAGGGATTTGAGGGGGGCAAGATGGGAAGCGGGGAGACCGAAGACAAGAGAAGAACAATAGAAAAGGCGAGAAAAGATGAGGGAGGAGATTAAAAGAGGTAGTAGCGACATGTGTAAGAATTAAGGGAGATATGATGGGTAAAGGAGAGGGAAGAGTCAAAGTAAATGCCTAGATTGCGAGCATGGGTGGAAATAGGAAGATTAGAAGGGGGAAAATGAATAGAAGGAGGAGGAGAGGGGGGAGGAAGTGTGTTAGAGGGAAAGAATAAGACTTCAGTCTTGTCAGTGTTAAGAGAGAGATAATGAGATGACATACAGTTTTTAATGGCGGTAAGACAGGAAGAGAGATTTAGATGCATGTCAGGGGTGAAGGAAGAAAAGGAGTGAAACAGCTGGGTGTCATCAGCGTAGAAATGGTGAGAGATCCCGAAGGAAGAGATGATAGGAGCGAGGAGTGAAGTGTAAAGAGAGAATAAGAAGGGTCCGAGGGCAGAGCCTTGGGGAACACTGTAGTCCAGAGTGAAGGTAGGGGAGGTTTGACCACCCCAAAAGACAGCAAAAGAGCAGTGGGAGAGGTAAGAGGAGTGCCAGTTAAGGACAGAGCCTTTGAAGCCAAAGGAGGAAAGAGTATTGAGAAGTAAGGGGTGATCGACCGTATCGAAGGCCGCAGAGAGGTCAATGAGGATGAGGATTGAAGATTGCTTAGAGTAGCGAGCGGTGAGGAGGGAGTTAAAGACATAGGTGAGAGCAGACTCAAGAGGAGTGTTTGGGGCGGAAGCCAGATTAAGAGGGGGGAAGGAGAGGGAGGTTAGTGACAAAGGTCAAGAGCTGAGAATAGGCTAAGCGTTCAAGTATTTTAGAAAGAAAAGGTAGAAGTGAGATTGGAGGAAAGTTGGAAGCAAGAAGGGGATTAGCAAAAGGTTTCTTCAGGATAGGGATAATAGTGGCGTGCTTGAAGGCAGTAGGGATGATGGCCGAGGAGAGGCGGGTATTGAAAAAGGAGGTTAGATGAGGAATGAGAGGGGGTTAAATCTTGGGAATAAGAAGGGTTGGGATGGGATCAGAAGGGGCGGCAGTAAGGTGGGACTTAATTAGGAGGAGAGATATGTCAGAGGGAGTGATTGGAGAAAATTCAGACATGCAAGCAGGGGGGAGCAGAAGGCGGGGGGGAAGGGGAACAGGAAGGAGAAGAGTACATTTTTTGGCGAAGAGAAGAATTTTAGCAGAGAATGATTGGGTCCCAATACCCCGCTGGCATTCTTTGCAACTTGAGAACGCCAGCGGGGTATTGGGACCAATATTTGTTTGTGGAAACCTACACAATTTACCTGTTGCTACAATTCAGAAGAGCTAATTAGGAGCCAGAATATCTGGCATTGGGACCTTGCATAACTATTTGAAAAACAACTGGAGCAATTGCCAACAATACTTCTAAGAACAATTAATTAGAAGCCAGCATATCTGATATTGTTGGACAAAAGTGACACCGTTACTGTTTTTGAACTTCTGATTCTTGCTAGTCCTCACAGACTGATTGCAAAAAATAATCGAGATACTCTGAAGAAGTGCCTTGAGGACGAGTGTATATGTCAAAACACGTGTCGGCTGTTCCAGATCCTTGCAAATTAAAAGCACATTGAAGAAATATACTGGAAACTGTTTTGGACAATATGAATCCTGAAAGAAACTACCTAATGTAGTAACTTAGGGTCACAGTCGTTTGACAGGACCCAACCCTTTTCTTTCAGAAACCACGAAATGGAGGGCAGATGGACATGTCCATAAATTTTGGGTACCACGCACTCCTGGCCCAATCCAGAGCAATTAGGTTCATGGATTTCCCAAACTTTCTCAACCTCATGGTCACATGAGGAATGGTGGTGACTGGAGGAAACGCATACAGGAGTAGAAACTTCCAGTCCACCACAAAAGTGTCCCCTAGAGCTCCTCTTGGAGGAAATTCCCTGGAGCAAAACAGTTTCTCCACTCCGGTTGACACTGGTAACGAACAGTGCACTTGAGGGGTTCCCCCAAAGCGTAAAGATATTTTGAAGGACTTCCTGAGCTAGTTCCCACTCATGAGAGACTGTGCTCTGCCTGCTCAGAGCATCCGCTGCCGTGTTCTCTCTGGCCAGGTGATTGGCCGACAGGGAGATTCCTTCTTGAATTGCCCAGAACCAGAGCTGTATTGCCTCTCTGCACAGCGTAAGTGACCCTACACTTCCTCTCTTGTTTAGGTAGTACATGGTCACTGTGTTGCCCGTCATTATGTGGGGAAAGGTCGGTCAATAGGACCCCCTCCTCCCACTACATGTCCCACCCTGGTTAAGACCCATGACTCGTCGGCAGCCCCCCAGTCCCCTGGGCCCAGGCGGCAAGGCGGCTGCAGGCCGACACGTGGGGCTGCACCACCACGTTATGTGGCAGAGCATAGACGCCATCTTGTATTAAGCCATCCCCATCTTGCTAGAAATGTGCATATCTAACCCAAGGAAGAGACACTGAACGCTGCAGAGTGACCCCCACTTGACCGTGCTCACAGAGACCCACACTCCCACCCCCCACCCCCCACCTCCCACTGCATGGCAGATCCGCTGAGGACTCGTTATCACGAGTCACCAGACGCGAGCAAACAACAAAATAAAACACTGTAGCTGTTAACCTTCCGCAGTACATCATTGCCTCAGCCATGAACGGGAACATTAGGATGTAACAGACCAGCCCAAACCCTGCAGGCCTTGACCCCTGCACCAAACCCCCCCCCCCGCACCCACCCAACTATAGACGGCGTGGCACCTCGCACCCATACTCCCCCCGAAAACCCTTGCAACATGTAGAAACCATTTATGTAATATGTGCCTTGTTGACCAACGTTCGATGCTAATGTAAAGGAGAATGGGTAAAGAGAAAAATGTGCAACCGATATTGTATATAATGAAGAGATGTACAAAGACTGGACAGCTGATAACAGTGAACAATAACCTGTGTTGCTCTCTTTATACACACCTGCCTGACACTACCTCATGTTCGTATGTCAACTGCAGATGTGAAATGCTATGTAAAAAAGTATGATCCCCAGCTAGTATCCCATGTTAATGCAAATACATATGAATGCTTTTAGAAACCCCATGTGTTGTTAGTCGCCCCTCACCCATTCGACAGTAAACCGCCTTGTGCAAGATGCCACGCACGGAGCCGCAAGGCCATTTCCCCCTCCTCCTGCCCAGGCCCTCTCGAGATAGACGGTGTTCAAACAGCACAGCTCTGCCTTCCCTCCCGATCCTGCTGGACCTGTTTCAAGCATCCACCAGCCTCCCCCGTGTCAGAAGCCGCCACAGCCTGACTACATGACTTACAAGCTACCTGGTCCTAAATCCCACCGCCTTTCAGGCACAAGTCACATGCCCCCCACGGGCCAGTAGAACCTCCATCGACCCCGAGTTAATAAGCCTAGAAAGGGGGGCGCCCACACGTGTACCAACAGATCGTAATACCATCCCTCACCAAAATTGCCAAGGATGGTTAGTCAAGCACCCCCACCCATGCCCCTGACTATGCCCATGAGACCTGATTGTTTGAACCTGAGGTATCCCCCAAACTGATGTATTGAGACACTTCAGATCACATGTCAATGTTCCTGGCCATGTATTGATCTAAGGTCAGCGCTTACAAGTGTTGCAAAATCAACAGGACACATGAAGTGTGACAAATGGGTGGGAATGTGTGGCCAAAAGGGCAAATGTTAGTTTAGTTATCAATCGTTGTTACAAGACATGTCGGGCCCGGGACTACACCCCGATGAGCCCAGCAGCCCTCCCACCCCACGTGGCGCAGCACCAACGTCCGCCAATCCTGGAGAAGCAACTGTATACATTGTATATCACCTAGCCATCAACACCCAATCCCTAAGAGTCTGTGGCCCCTATAGCTTACCTCCTGCATGACGTGTATTTGTAATATAACTGACTGACTTTGCTGTCTCAGAGCGCTCTCAGAGTTTGCAGAGTCCTTTGCATGCCCTATATTGAATTATATAAAGCTCTTTTGATCTCACCCGCACTTGGTCCTGGCCTCATTCCCCTTCTGGGGTGTGTCCATTATTGCCTCTCACTAAGGGGGGTGCATTTCTGGGGACACTTACATTCAGTGGTGACCCCATAGACGTGATTTGTTCTGTTAACTTTAAACTGTCCCCTTGGCACGAGACGACCCCGGCTTCAGTGGAGCCGCCCTCCTACGGCAACTGGTATGCAGAGACGTGCGCATGCAGTTAGGGCGAGAGGGTACGGGTCCCGTTTGAAAAACCCTTAGTACCGCTCGCCGGAGCTGAGTGGGGCCATTGAGCGCGAGACCGCGCTGCTTGGACGGACCAAATCCGGAGAGTCTCGGATCAAGACGGGCACGTGAGTATTAAGTGCGAGTGATATTAAAAGGGAAAAACATTTTTTGGGAGGACAAGGGGAAACAAGAGAAAGGGAGTGGGGGATATAAGGGGAACTTTCTTACTTCTAATACTTTCTCTTTCTTTGCATATGGCCATTAGGACACTAAAGTGAAAAGGGAAAAGAGGACGGAAACCTAACTCTGTAAGGGTGTAGAAGGCGGCGCCACGTAGTGCTATCTCGACTAGTGCTGGGAATAACTAAAACTGTGAAAAAAAAAATTAAGGGTGTCTGAGTGAAGAGACACAGAAAATACGTTAGGAATAGCTTTTCTTCTTCTTATTCTTCTCTAAATTCCTCTCACTCGGGGTAGAAATAAGGTCCAAAAAAAAAAGGAGCTGTGTGAGGGTTGGAGGGGGTCGTCGTAGATGCTTTATGTGTATTCTGAGATGTAATGAATGTCTGTGGTGTGTTGTGCACATTGTATGGTTGTGATTTTTTGTAATTAAGTGACACTATATGAAAGCATTGTTTCAAGTACTTTTCTAGGGGGGTACGGTCATTGTAAGTATGGCCTGGTAAGATTTGACAAACCAGCACCTTTTTTTTGAGTAAAAGTGCGAGGTGTTTATTATAACGTGAAAGGGGTTAAAGTCCCATGTACACAGTGACCCACACATAGTGCCAGAACAGACTAACACAGGAGAACAGAGTAACACCGGTCTAGGCATGGGAGCTGAGACACCCCTAGCATTTGGCGATGAAAGGGTTGGCGATGAAAAATCCCACGATGTAAAATCATTTGACGAAATGCGTGTATACCCAAAGTACCATGACCAGTGGGTAACGAAACTAAAGGGGGAGGGTCTCCCCCAGGTCTGGCCACAAGGAGGGTCCTTTGATAAAAGTGTTCTGGATATGGTAGCCACCTGCATATTCCTAAAATACAAGGGAAAACAATTTCATAATAGGAGGGAGATACTAGATCTATGGCGATTATTCGAGGAAATACCTCCACCAAAGAAAATAGACACCACACTTGATCAACCCGCCATCACGGCTACCCCATCAGCATGAGCAGAGGGTAGCCAGGAGGACAAGGGAAAAGAGGGAGTCATAGAGGTGACTCGACTGTACCCACTTCTAAATAAACCCCCACCCGCTGAAGGATACAGTGATCCCACATACGTGCCCAATAGCACCCCCACACCAAGACCAACTGCACCACCCCCATACGAGTGCCCCCAATCAAATGGGCAGGTGAGTACCCCCTCGGTAAACATATGTAAATTGACAGAAGATTTAGACGCCAGACTCTCAATAGCAAGGGAAGAGTTGTCTAGGATACAAAGCCTATTTGAACAAGGTGAGCCAAGTACAACAAGGTCAGAACGATTGTCCCGGTCCCACCCCTTAGATAAGTCAAATGAGGAAGGGTGGAAGGAGGGGAGATACTATTCAGAATACAAGAGGAGCCCACCCAGATAGTAGAACTAGGAGCGAACAATATAGGAGGAAGTGTAGAGGGAGAAGGAGTGGAAGGTGATGGGAGAGAAGAGCTGTGGTGTGACCTAGACGAAGACGAGCCGGGAGATTGGGAATGGCGGCAGGTGGAAGTTTAGTGGAGTTAGGGGAAACGCCACTGGGGAGGACACTAGAACAGTAGTGGACAGGGAGGTTAAGAAACAGGACGGGAAGGATAGCCATGGTGGGGAAAAGGGAACAAAGGTGAGTATTGGGAAAGGATGTAAGGGACGACTACAACTCCCACTAATACATCGGGGGGCGGGGAGACCAAATTATATACCTTGGGCATAGATGGATAAGGCAAACTTATTAAAATCTCTGCCCCCGTTATCAGGTGGAGCTAGCAAGTGGATATACGCCTTTGAGAAACACACTGCAGGGGTGTCCCTGGCCATTGGAGATGTGAAAGGTTTACTCGCGTCAGCAGTAGGGGACCAATCAGACAGGGTGTGGGCAAAAGCAGGTTTCCCGGGAATAATGTTGGATAGTGACAGATATGATGGCGCTGCCTTCAATACCACGTGAGCACGCGTTTGGGACGCATTGAGGGAAACATTCCCAGACACGCCAGATTTACAGTCAGTAATGCAATGCACTATGAATGATGGGGAAGAAGTTACGGATTACATTTTTCGGGTACAGGAGATGTGGAGATGTGGAGAGCTGAAATGGGTACACCATATGACCAATCAACATCGTTATTTTACTTCATAATAAAGAGAGGGCTCCCAAAAGAAGTGCAAAAAGTGATTGACAAAATAGCAGCGATCGAAGCGAAAGGATGGCCAGAGATACAGAGCATAATAGTGCACCATTGCAAAAGAATTAAGGAACGAGAAAAGGAGGTGGCGCAAAAGAGGTTGGCAGACGTAGCCAAGTTAGTACAAACGAAACTGGTGAAGGTCGCAGCAGCTGTAGCAGCACTCCCACATGACAGAGACCCAGAGGAGGAGGAGGGGGGGATTAGTAGCTATACAGGGGAGGATGGCTGCAAATTGGGCAGACAACGGGCAAAGACAGTGGAATGGACAGGGGGAGTACGGAGGACTGCAGTGGCAAGCGTGGCACCCCAGCAACAGAAGAGGTGGGTACAGGGGGCGAAGAGGGGGTGGACAGGGATATGGAGGTAATGGCGGAAATGGGGGACCAGGACCCAGAGGGGGGCAAGGAAATTGTTGGAATTGTGGGAGGTGGGGACATTTCTCGCGCAAATGCAGGAGCAGGCCTAACCCAAGTTACCAAGATGATCAGTATTACGGGCACCCCCATCCGGGGAGCCCATACGGGTTGCCCTGGGACGGAGGAAGAGAACAGCAAGACCACAGAGGGCAAGAGCAATACAGGGAAAGACCACACCACACTCAACATCCACAAAGCAGTGAACACATACCATACACTCAAAACAACCCATTCACCACGACATCTAACAGTGCGCCTGCCCCATATGGAGGAGTAGCGGTAGTTTCAGGTAACGTTTTCAGCCAAGGGGGAACAACTAGGCATCCAGCATAGGACAGCCCACAGAGAACACTTGCATGTCCAATCCTATCGACAACCTTCAATGCAAGCGAGGGACCATTGATAGGAGCAGAGATAGGAAACAGACAATTCATCTTTATGGTAGATTCGGGAGCCGAAAAATCTTGCATACGCGAAGGTCGGTTTCCGCTATCTAATCGTAAATTGGAGATGCAGGGGTTCTCTGGGGCGGTGGTCGAAGTTCCTTACACAGAAGATTTGGACGTTACAGTGGGGGGGGAAACAGTGAGGGCACCCCTATTGTATTATGAACAATCCCCCGTGAACCTGCTGGGAAGGGATCTCCTCAGCAAATTGAACATGACTATCACATTCACAAAAAGGGGAGGGATTGTGTGCTCAACCCCAGGGATGTGTTCTATGTGTGCGATGCTAGTGATATATTCAAGAGCGACATGCCCAGAGGTGCGCGACATACCCGTGGACCCAGATATGTTCATTAATGGGCTAAAAACATTAGCTAGGGTGGTCCCGGAGTTGAAAAAACTAGAATGGAGAGTACCAGCAGAATTTGTCTTTCGCCCAATAGCCAGCCCCGAGATAGTGCCAGGAACAGTGATGTCATTGGACATACATGCAGTACAAATCACGGACAAAAGAATAGTTGTAATTGCAATGGATATGCACGGCTGCAAGTGGCGCACGGTATTATGCATAAACGCTGACATTGCACTCCAAGATCTGTCAGATGAGGAGCTTTTCACAGATTCAGAGACTGACGGAGAAATAATCATGGAAATAGCCATCCATTGTGAAATAATGATACAGCAAAGGCAGGTACCAGTACAGCTGATGGCAGTGGTGGGCGCTCCACCTTTGTTCTTTAATGATGACATGCAGTCAGTGCCCTGGCAATTGTGGACGACAGGTCCCCATGACGTAGGGCTACTACGCGGGGTCACACGAGTAAAGAGCAATCTCGAGCCTGGAGCAATTCTGCCACGGGTCAAACAATACCCCCTGTCACGGGAAGCAGAGGAAGGGATAAAAGAAACAATAAATGCTCTACTCGCACAGGGGATAATAGTACCTTCGAACTCCCTGTGTAACACCTGTATTTACCCAATCAAAAAAGCGAAAGGAGGGGCCTGGAAGATGATCCAGGACTTACGCCCACAAAATGACGTCATCCAGAAAGAGTTCCTTTTGGTCCCAAATCCGGCATCCATCCTATGCAGCATACCAAAAGACGCATCTCACTTCACTGTGGTGGATTTAAAAAATGCATTTTTCTCAATACCCCTCCAGAAGAGTGCAGATACCTGAAAGCATTCACCCTAGGGGGGAGGAAGTACGAACACTGCAGATTGCCCCAGGGATATTGCGAAAGCCCCAGCCTATTCAATAGAATATTGCATGAAGATCTTGTAAACATGACTGCCGACAGCACAATAACACAGTACGTGGACGATTTATTAATTTGCAGCAAAAACGAGGGAGAGTGTAGAAAAGACTCCATAGCCCTTTTAACATTACTATCCCAAAAGGGGTACAAAGTGGACAAAGAAAAGTTACAATACTGTCAACGTGAAGTGCTATACCTAGGGCAATTGATATCGAAGGATGGCAAGAAAATAATCCCAGACAGAGTAGCGGCTATCTCGGCCGTGGGAAGACCAAAGACAGTGAAAGACATGCAAAAGTTCCTAGGGATGTGCAACTATTATCGGGCCTGGATATTAGACTATGCTGCATACACACGCCCATTGCTCCAGGCACTCAAAGAGGCACAAAAGGAAAAAACAGAAATACAGTGGGACTCAGAGACGTGTGATGCATTCACATCACTCAAAGAACTCATTTCAAGCGCACCAGTACTCGCGACCCCAGATTATGAACGCGAGTTCTACCTATTCTCGCACTGCAAGGCGGCACTCATGACAGCGGTCCTAACCCAGAAAACATCACTAGGTCACAAGCCTCTGGCATACTACAGTGGGACACTGGACGCCATAATGCAGGGACCTTTTGCATGCGAACAGGCTCTCGCAGCCGCCGCGTTCACTATTGAAAAAAGCGCAACCATAGTAATGGGGTGCTCACTGACACTGTATGTAGAACACTCATTGTTCGCCATACTCGAGCGATCAAAAAGCACATTAACCACACAGAGAGCCACCACATATGAGGTAATACTGTCAAGCGCCAATATACACATGGTAAGATGCAAGGTGGTTAACCCCGCAAGATTAATCTCAGGACCATGCACTGTAGAGGATATCCAGGCACATGATTGCGCAACATATCAGAGCGAGGACAATGGTACAACTGTGGTGAGCGAGAACGCACTAGCGGAAGGAGAGGTATTTTTCATAGATGGGTCAGCTTCCATAAATTCAGAAACTGGAGAAAAACATGTGGGGATGGCAGTCGTGTGAATGGAAGAAGGCGAGTACGAGGTCCTAATACAGCAGCGACTGACGGCTCATTTTTCAGCACAGGCAGCAGAACTGGTAGCATCAATTGAAGCATTACGAGCAGCAAAAGGATGTGCAGTAACAAATTTACACGGATTCAGCATATATGGCCACAACAGTACACATAGGGCTTGCCAGGTGGGGAAGAAGGGGGTTCAACATGGCAAATGGGTCACCCCGTACAACATGCAGAATTGTTAAGGGAACTCAGACGCATTAGACCCACCATGGTAGCAATAGTGAAATGCCAGGCCCATACAAATAACAATGACTTTGTCTCTTTGGGAAACGCAGCAGCAGACGTGGATGCCAAGGAGGCATCATATTTAAGAAAAGAAAACACAGGTGAGTACTTAATGCGAAGAGAAGCGGAGGAAGGTGTCCCGGACGGGTACAATGCCATGCCAGTGTCTCAAATACTGGAGCTACAGGAAGTGGCAGCTGAGGACGAAAAACAGTTGTGGACAAAAGAGGATGTAGCCAGTCGGCAACTGATTTGTTATGGCGGCAAAACAACACAGGTAAAGTAGTGATGCCAACTAAGTTATTAGAAGTAGCATTCCAGCAGCTACACTTCCCAGCACACAATGCAAGGCAGCACATCTCAGCCGAGATACAAGAAAACTGGTTCATTCCAGGATTACAGGAACAACTCTCCAAGCTAACAATGGAATGCACAACGTGCCAGATATACAACGCCGGCATGACTTTGAGAACACTAAGGGGAACCATACCCAAGCCGATATGACCTTTCAGAGAGCTGCATATCGACTATGCAGATATGGGTGAGAGATGCAACGGAGCGAGGTACATGATAGTGGTAGTTTGCCCCTTTTCACGGTGGGTAGAGGCAGGTCCCTTTGCCCGCCCAGATGCGAAATTCACAACATAATTCGCTCTGACAACAGCACACATTTTGTGAACGATCTCTTTAAAGAAGTGACATCATTGCTAGGAATAAAACATAAATTATGCTCGATTTATCACCCGCAAAGTAACGGTGTGGTAGAAAAGATCAACGGATTACTAAAAGGCATACTCTCAAAACTGTGTTTCACCCTTAAGAAAAATTGGGTGCACTGTCTCCCCTTGGCCCTTTTTGAGCTGAGGAATCAGCCAAGCAAGGACCACCATTTGTCGCCCCATGAGATTGTGACAGGGAGACGAATGCACACAGCACAACTCACCCCTCCGTAGACATTCAGATGCACACAGAAGAGCAACTGTACTAGGAGAAGAATTTAATGACTACCTGACCAAACTTACTAAGGCAGCACGAATGATAGCGAGACAACTTGCACCACCATTCATAAGTGATAGGGAGAATGAAACGCACACTCCAGAGAAAGAAAGCCCAACAGGTCAGCTGGAACCAGGGGAAATGATATATGTCAGGAGCTTTGTGCATAGGTGGAATGCTCCAAGATTTCATGGCCCATGCGAGGTGGTGTTTTGCACACCCACAGCTGTGAAAGTGAAGGGCTTGAGATATTGGATACATTTGACAGACGTCCGAAAAGCCTATGACAGCGTGGGATCAGTAGAAGGTGAAGAGGGCCCTGATGGGGTAAATGTGCATGAATAAAAGAAATGTAAAAACAAGAGCATGCACAATTTATTGAACTGATACCTGTATTATAATAATGTTTATGACAGAGTGTGAAGGACCATAAAATGATTCTCTCTCTCTCTCTCCCACTCTCTCTCTCTCCCACTCTAGAGGATTATTGGAAAGTGGAAAAAGCAAAAAATAATTGCACTGTATGCTTTATGCACCCTTTTCTATGTTTCAACATATAGGAGTAACCATGGCAACGAACAGGCAGCCTGCAACAATTAGCAATAGGGACACTAGGAGTAGAAATGTTTTTGATTTGCGAACATACTCATATGAATGTGGGTTTACTGTCTGTGCTATTATATTTTGTACACTCATGTTTGGCTTAACAACATATTACATAATAGCATTTATCTGCATTGAGATAAATGAGGGGGAAGGTAATGGAACTAACATGGAAAATGTAAGCAAACCGTTTAAGGAGGGTAACTATTTAATATGGGATGTCTTTCAGCTGGTATGGGGGTATGGCCCACATCCAGACGAGGCAAAACGTCAGAACGATACTAACAACAAGCCGATCATCCATTTGAAGCCCCAAAGCCACACCAAAAATTTTAGTATACATGAACTAAATGATAGACACCCATCTGTTATATCATGGTTATATGGCACCACTGCTACCCCGCCCACGACGACAATCAGTCCTCCCAGAGAAAATGACTACTCCACAGAGGGAATGAAAGAAAATATTAAAATGGCTAACAAGTTCATTACTCTGTATGAGGAATGGGAGAAGGGTGGGGCCGGGGAGAAGGAGTCCCTGTTGCACGCAGCCAGGCATGCTAAAACATTCCTTAAAAACAGGAGGAAGCAGGAAACAGGTAGGAAGAGATATGACGAATACTATGGCCTGGGACTAGACACGATAGAGGATACCAGGCACCCACACCAGTCGAATAAATGGTATGCAGACATGAGCGCCACAGCCAAACGAACAACTAATGAAAGTTGCTACGTGTGCTCCCTGATCCCCCATGCCTCAGGCACACCTAAAGTTTTAATGCCGCAAGAATTGCCTCTTGCAGACGCCCAGTGTCTCCTCCATCTCACTCTGTGCAGAATTAAGAACACCTTCCAGGCACCGGTATCTTTTGAAATGCTGCAGAACGAGAAAACGTGCTACTCAAAAACAAAAGGAGTGGTATGCTTAAAAGAACCATTCTTAGTAATAAAATCACACTATTTTCAGAAAACAAATGGAAAGATGATGTCGTAACGTGCAGAGCTGAAGCACTGCGAGGGCTGCCTACCGAAAAACTACAATGGATTGCAAAGACGTGTGCCGTAGTGTGGTCAGAACATGTGGAAAAATTGACCTGGGTGAGCGCCATAGAAAAAGCATTGAAACTACAGAAAGAAATCTCAAACGAACTTTGCTTCCTGGGAGAAGGGAGAATCGAAATGGGAAGAAACACGAACTGCAGCAAGAGCCTAATGATCCCAGCTATGAAGAAAGGAACAGCAGCCCTGATGGACACTTACTGGGTCTGTGGCAAGCGGGCGTACATGCACCTCCCAACATCATGGAGGGGCACGTGTTCCCAGGCGACACTGCACTCAGCCTTAATGGTAATACCAGAGAGGCACCTCGGCCAAGGGGGCCGGAAGACGACTCAAGCCACAACCAACGCCTCACCCGCTAAAGAGCCACCACTTTACGCCCTATCAGAAGGAAACGCAGACGAAATCATGTCCAGAAAACGGAGGTCATCAAACTATATCTCAAAAGCCTCCTCAGAGCTCTTGGCACAGATCCCAGACAGGTACAGGTTATTCAGCTCAGCGGAAAGCTTCTTCGCCTCCCTCATTCCTAGCATTCAGGCCCGAGCAAATGCAAAATGGCTGCAGATCACGCGGTGGGAGCTGATTCAATTGGCCAACGACACTGAACAAGGGTTCAACGTGATCAAAGTGGAACTAAGCGCACTGAGACTGATGACAATGCAAAACGGGTATGTCCTAGACCTGTTGACAGCGATGGATGGAGGTGTTTGCCGAAAAATCGGAAGTGCCTGTTGTACTTTTGTACCTTCTGAAGATGCTGATAATGGAACACTATCACACGTCATCGCTGCAGTACACAACATAGGGGAACAAATGAAGACGGAAGGTGGCACCGACCCAAGCACGTGGTTCGACAACTTTTTTTCCTGGGTACCTTCCTGGATGGGGCTCGCTGTGAAACTACTAATGCCCCTCATCGTGTTTTTACTTGTGATTTTTTTGTGTGTGCCAGTTGGGTCTTCGATGCTGCGCAAATGTAGTCCCCAATGGAGCAATGATGATGGTGACAATGGGCAACGCCGGAGGAAGGGCACGGGCGCAACAGGAAGCACACGTACAAACTAGAGAGGCTTCAGAACCCAAGTATAGAATGGTGCCCAAATATTATGACGGGGATATAGTGGATAGGTTATATCATACCACAATAAAGGAGCCCCAGGAGCTAGAGTGGTACACGGAGGTATGGGTGAACCTGGAGGGAGATATGGGATGTATATATATATATATATGACCGGCACCCCAGATGAGTATGTTAGAAGGGGGGAAAGCTTCTGGGGGGTGTGCAGAGCCTGGATGCCAATAAAAGGAACGCCAGCCTGGGAGGAGGCAGTGTTGGCTGAGAAAGAGCGTGAACGACTGGGGGAGCTAAGGTATTCGTTACTTAAGTAACGAAAGGGGGGAAATGTGGGGCAAGGTAGGTCAATAGGACCCCCCCTCCCACTACATTTCCCACCCTGGTTAAGACCCATGACTCGTGGGCAGCTCCCCGGGCCCCCTGGCCCAGGCGGCAGGGCGGCTGCAGGCCGACACGTGGGGCTGCACCACCATGTTATGTGGCAGAGCATAGACGCCATCTCATATTAAGCCATCCCCATCTTGCTAGAAATGTGCATATCTAACCCAAGGCAGAGACACTGAACGCTGCAGAGTGACCCCCCACTTGACCGCGCTCACCGAGGCCCACACTTCCCCCACCTCCCACTCCATGGCAGATCCGCTGAGGACTCGTTCTCATGAGTCACCAGACGCGAGCAAACAACAAAATAAAACAGTGTAGCTGTTAACCTTCCGCAGTACATCATTGCCCCAGCCATGAACGGGAACATTAGGATGTAACTGAGACCAGCCCAAACCCTGCAGGCCCAGACCCCTGCACAAAGCCCCCCCCCCCCCCCCCAACTATAGACGGCGTGGCACCTCGCACCCATACCCACCCCGAAAACCCTTGCAACATGTAGAAACCATTTATGTAATATGTGCCTTGTTGACTAACGTTCGCTGCTAATGTAAAGGAGAATGGGTAAAGAGAAAAATGTGCAACCGATATTGTATATAATGAAGAGATGTACAAACACTGGACCGCTGATAACAGTGAACAATAACCTGTGTTGCTCTCTTCATACACACCTGCCTGACACTACCTCATGTTCATATGTCAACTGTAGATGTGAAATGCTATGTAAAAAAGTATGATCCCCAGCTAGTATCCCATGTTAATGCAAATACATATGAGTGCTTTTAGAAACCCCATGTGTTGTTGGTCGCTCCTCACCCATACGACAGTAAACCGCCTTGTGCAAGACACCACACACAGAGCCGCAAGGCCATTTCCCCCTCCTCCTGCCCAGGCCCTCTCGAGACAGTGTTAAAACAGCACAGCTCTGCCTTCCCTCCCGATCCTGCTGGACCCGTTTCAAGCATCCACCAGCCTCCCCCGTGTCAGAGGCCGCCATAGCCTGACTCCATGACTTACGAGCTACCTGATCCTAAATCCCACTGCCTTTCAGGCACCAGTCACATGCCCCCCATGGGCCAGTAGTACCTCCATCGACCCCGAGTTAATAACCCTAGAAAGGGGGGCTCCCACACGTGTACCAACAGATCCTAATACCATCCCTCACCGAAATTGCCAAGGATGGTTAGTCAAGCACCCCCGCCCATGCCCCTGAGACCTGATTGTTTGAACCTGAGGTATCCCCCAAACTGATGTATTGAGACACTCCAGATCGCATATCAATGTTCCTGGCCATGTATTGATCTAAGGTCGGTGCTTACAAGAGTTGCAAAATCAACAGGGCACATGAAGTGTGACGAATGGGTGGGAATGTGTGGCCAAAAGGGCAAATGTTAGTTTAGTTATCAATTGTTGTTACAAGGCATGTCCGACCCGGCGCTACACCCCGATGAACCCAGCTGACCTCCCACCCCACGTGGCGCAGCACCAACGTCCGCCAATCCTGGAGAAGCAACTGTATATATTGTATACCACCTAGCCATCACCACCCAATCCCTAAGAGTCTGTGGCCCCTATAGCTGACCTCATGCATGACGTGTATTTGTAATATAACTGACTGTCTTTGCTATTGTCAGACAGAGCGCTCTTGGAGTTTGCAGAGTCCTTTGCATGCCCTATATTGAAATATATAAAGCTCTTTTGATCTCACCCACACTTGGTCCTGGCCTCATTCCCCTTCTGGGGTGTGTCCATTATTGCCTCTCACTAAAGGGGTGCGTCCCTGGGGATACTTGCATTCAATTATCAGGACTTTCTTTCACCGTACAGAGGGAAGAAAGGCCTTTAGAGCTACTTGATTGCCCTCAGCTCCAAAAGGTTGATATGTAGTTTGGACTCTGATGGAGACCAGCGAGCACTGACTGTCAGATCATTGGTGTGGGCTCTCCACCCCGTGAGTGAGGCGTCCTTCACCAACGTTATCCCCGGCCATGGCTGGCAAAAAGATTCTCCCTTGAGAATGTTGTCCTTGCAAGCCTACCACAGAAGGTCCTGAGAGAGACTGCTCGGAACTTTCAGGTGGTCTGGCATTCTGCCTGAAAACTGGGACCATTGAGTCCCGAGAGCCCGTTAGAGGGATCTCATTCTCAAGCGAGCCTCTGGCACCAGGAAAATGCAGAATACCATGAGACTGAGCAAGCTCAAAAAAAGAAAAAAAAAAACATAGAAGTCTGGAAGATGCAGGGTACTCTGTAATTTGGTAACCATCTGCAGAATGTGTTGAGCTCTCACCTCGGGTGGCAAGGCTTTTCCAGAGGAAGCATCCAGGACTGCTCCAATGAACTGGAGTATTTGAGATGGTATCATGTGGGACTTCTTTTAATTGAGGGAGAAGCCCAGTCGGTGGAGCAAGTGGCAGGTTACGCTGAGATGTTCCCGTGCTTGCTCGGGTGGACAAGCCCTGATCAGCCAATCGTCCAGGTAGGGGTAGGCATGAATCCCCCCCTCTCCTGAGACTCGCTGCCACCACTGCCATCAAGTCCGAACACGAAACTGATAATGAGAACCGCCAACTGCGAACCTCAGGTACTTTCTGTGCTTGAGATGGATAGGCACATGAAAGTAAGCATCCTGAAGGTCCAACACCACCATTCAGTCTTGGAGTTGGAGAGCCTGAAGGATTTGGAAAAGGGTAACCATCTTAAACTTGTCCTTCCTGAGGAACATGTTCAAGTTTCTTAAGTCCAAGAAGGGTCTCATGCCTCCATCCTTTTTGGGAACCAGAAAGTATGGGGAACACCAACCCTTGTTCCTTTCCGCTACAGGTACATGTTCTATTGCACCTTTCTCTAGCAGGGTCAAAATTACCTGCACAAGGAGTGAATCTGCAATTTTGAAAGAGTTGTTTCCCGGTGGCTGATCCGGAGGCCTTCTTTGGAAAGGAAGCAGTATCCTTGGGCTACAGTTTCCAGTGCCCAAGCATCTGAAGTAATGCCTCGCCATTCGTTCAGATGCTGAGTAAGTCTGCCACCCACCAGGGTCTTGCGAGTCAAGGCCTCAGGTGGCTGAAGCAACGGCTGAGGGTAAAGCTGCCGCTGCTTGCGTTGGCGTAGCACCTCTCCCCTCGTCCACCTCAAGGGAATATTCTCTGACCTCTTTGACCGGCTTGCCCTCTTCCTCTTCCCATTGAGGAGTAGAATCGGAAGGACTTAACCCTCCAGGAAGGTGAGCCAGAGTAGGGGTACGGAGGCTATCTAATGGCGGCGCTAAGGGATTTAGCAGTCGCTTTTGAGGTCTGCAGCTTTATCCAAATTCTCATCCGCCTTGCTGCCAAACAGCCTTTTGCCGTCAAAGTGCATGTTAGTAGCCTAGCTTGCATATCTGGTGCAAACCCGAACTTCCTCAACCACGCAAATCTGCGTAACACTGCTAGCTGCCGTGGAGCTGCTGATGCTGTCTGCAGTATCCAGATCTGACTGGAGACATTCACCCATTGCCTCCTTACCATTCCTGATGATTGCCAGAAAGCCGTCTCTTTCCTCCCATTCCAGGATGTGGTCAGCCGCCATAGCTACGCAGTCCCACAGTGTAAACGTAAACCTCGACAAAGTACAAGTCACATTTTAAAAACCTTTTTCGTCTAGGCATCCACTCTCTTATCATCCCTATCAGGAAGGATGGATGGGCATGCTGACTGATCGGTAGACATAGCAGCCTGAATCACCAAACTTTCTGGTGTTGGGTGTTTAGTTAGATAATCTGGGTCGCTGCTGGATGGTCTGTATTTTTTGACAAAATACATTTACTACAACCGCAGTTTCTGGTTTCTGCCAATATGCAGAGACCTTTTTCTGTAATGCAGTGTGGAAAGGTAAACATTGATCTTTCTGGGGACCCTGGTCCAAGAGGTCTGTCACATCCTCTTGTTCAAAAGAAGGAGTAGTCCTGTCCAGCCTAAAAACTCTATAACCTTACTCATTAGTTTTCTATATGAAGAGTCAGCATGTTCAGTTGGATCTGGTTAGCCAAATTGACTCGGGAGAGGTATCTAACCCAGTGGCTGACTGAAGGTTGTCATAAATCCCTTAATCTAGATTCACCGGAGATTAGCTCTTCTGGCACATCAAGGATGCCGAATTTTAGGATGATCTTCCTCATAGATGGCTGATAAAGACTTAAAGTCTTTTTTAGGTAAAGGTTGGAAAATCTTTTCCTGTACCACCACTGGCTTCGACAATTTTGAAGTAATCGTCGACAATGACCTCGAAGTCGGGATCACCTTAGTAGGCATCGACTTCGATATTGGTGTCGATGGCTCCGACGCTGACGGAGTCAGCGAAGGCGTTGACATAGTCGACTTCTTGTGCTTCTTCGATGGAACCCTCGATTGGCTAGGTTCCTGACTCGAAGCCCTGGACGATTTCTCATCGGAGATCTTTCTCGATGCAGCACTGGCTTAAGGCTTGGTTTCGAAGATTTTGTCTTCGACTTCCCTTTGTCGTCTTTTTGCAGATCGACAGGGGCATGGGCTTTCAGTTTGTCCTTCAAGGGGATTGAGGCCGCATTCTCGAATATCTTCAGCATCTCAGTACGAAACGCATCCCACTTTGCAGGGGAGTCCGATTTCGTTAAACACCCGATTACCTCAGTCGAGGAATCACTGGAGGTTGAAGGCTACCTATGACGCTGTTTCTTGGCCTTCTTCGAACATTAAGAATGGCGTGATCGACTTCTCAATCGAGACCGCTTTGATTTTTTACATTGAGAGGAATCCCTCGGCTCAGACTTTTTTGAACTCTTCGAAGGAGACTTCGAAGGTGACCTCCCCACTGCCAATTTACTTTACGCTCACCGAGAGCCTTTTCGGTCATCGCTGATGGGAGCCGCAGTAGGAGGTACAATGCCCGAAATTAAGGCACCACAGATATACGTGGTGAGGGTCGGTGATCAACATCTTGGATTCACAGTCTTGGCATTTCTTGAAGCCTGACTTGGGCCCGACTTGGGCATCGATGGTGCCGACGAAGACATTTTCGTAACAAAATAACTCACAGAAGAACCAAAGCGTGCCGTAATTATCTCGAAGCGTTAGGAAAAAACAAACTGAAGGCAACAGGAGCTGCATGCGCTACTTATACTGATGTGGATGACGACAGTCGGACGGAGGCCATCTAGGGACATAAACTCGACGAGATGGCAAATAGCGCCTCCTGTCAAAAACAAATTCGAAGCAGCTGAAGCGAATTATAAGATGAGGAATATGTGGGAGGACACAATCCATTCGTAAACATCTTTTTGGGCCAAAGAAGCATTATAACTGTTTTTGACGTGTTCAACTTTAAACCGTTATGCTCCATCCAGTGCTTCTGTCAGGCATGAGACTACATTGTCCCAGTTTAGAGAAAGGTTGGTGACTAAGATCTGAGTATCATCTGCATCTGTATATGCAGAAACAACCAAGTGTAGCCGGGGAGCCAAAATCAACCAAAATAAGTGTTCTTCGCCCCCTTCACTGCCCTCCATGATTCTCCCCAAAACTGTTTTTAAACAATGGGCTGAAATTATGCATTTCACAGCATACCTCCTGAGAAGAAATTGGCAAAACGCCACATGGTTTACTTGTTTTGTAGAGCGAGACATGAAAAACTCCATTAGATGGAAACAACAACAGTGCACAGGAATATTGGCCAATACATGTTCATGATGCCTTTGCCCACAATGTATGCCAGTATCCTGCCAGCTAACATGTTCAAGTCGGTCGCATTCCATGAATATACAGTGCTAGAAAAACAACTTGGTAACATGAGAAGCATTTTTTAAAACATCCTTCCAACAATGCCCAGAGATTCCACTACCACATGTCCCCAGAGCATATAATGCCATCAAACCCTCATTGCTGAGCGAGCTAAACTCCTTGTGAGACCTGGGGCTGAACTGCCTTCTTCCATACAAGCTGAATTATCAGACTCTTCCTAATCTTTTTCATTCAAACTCTCCCTAATCTTTTTCATTCAAGTAGTTATTAGATAATGAGGTTTTAAACATTGAACGAGGGCTGAAACCCACTTCTTTCAAGGGTGATGTCCTCCCGGCCTCTCTTTTCAAATACTTCCTGGACTCATTACTTCTGTGGGTTACAAGATTGATCAATATGTCTTTTTAGAAGCCCAAGTCCCGGACGTAAAAGAAAGATAACTTGGATATTGCTGACCGTGGCAACTATAGGCCTATAACCAACGTGCCTTGCTTGTTAAAAATCCTTGATAAAGTGGCCTGTTGTCAATATCAGAATTTCATTGAGCACCAGGTAATTCTCGCTTCAGGGCAATTAGGATTTCGCTCAAGGCACGTTACAGAAACCATGCTATTGGAACTAAAAACACAGTAAAAATGATTGAAAAAGAAATATAGCTTTTTTATTACTTGATCTCTCTGCTGAATTTGATTTAGTTCACTATGCTCTTCTCGCAGACAGACTGATCAAGATAGGAAAATGTTCAGCAAGTGCATCTCATTCGTTTAGGTCCTTCCTAGATCCAAGACAAGCGAAGGTTGTTAAAGATGATGCTCAATCCCTGCCTTTATCTCTTGTGGTGTCTCGCACGGTTCAGGTCTTTTGCCTTTGTTGTTTAATGTATTTACCAGACCTCTATGCGACTCTTGGATGGTCTGGGAGTGCAATTTGTGAACTACACCATGACACCAAGATCCTCCATGAGTTATCAGGGACATATTATAAGGATTTAGGGAGGGTAAATGAGGTCTTTGCAGCAGTTCAGGCATCGATAGCACAAACCTCACTTGCCTTGAATGATAAAAAGATAGCTTCTTATCTCGGAACAAGCATTAGGCTTAAACATTTTTAAACTCCCAATATAGTCACTTTGATTGCAGGCAATCTTATTCCTGTACTCCAACATGCTAAAACATTGGGTGTCTATTTAGACTCACAATTGACTTAGAAAACGTGTGTCTTGTTCTTGCATGACTCATCTCTTGTGGAAAATTCACCCGTATTCATCGGAAAAGAATAGGGCTTTGATTCCACCTGCTTCTGTTAACACCAGACTTGATCATTTAACATCCTCCTCGTTGGTACATCATAAGCCATCTTAGGAAGCTACAGGTTATTCAAAATGGAGCAGTCCGAGCATTCTATGGATTTGGACAGCATTCCCAAGTGTCTGAGGTCCGTCGGATGTTCACTGGCTCCCGGTGAAACAAAGTGCAACACAAGATAACCACTCTGGTGTATAAATGTCTGGCGGGCAATGCCCTGGCCTATCTTTGCTCACGTATAAAGAAGATACCTGCTAGACGAACCTTGCAATCTAATAAAAACTGTGCGGAACTACTCTAGTTTTTCTTTAAAACAAAATTGGAGATACTGGCTTTGATGCCTGGGCTCCATTGATATGGAATGCCCTTCCTCCTCCATTTAGGATAATTCCATCTTTCAAATAGTTTAAAAAAGTGCATGAAGAGGTTCCTCTTTGACAAGGTCATAGATTGAACTTCTTGACTGTATTCAGTATCCTGCCTCTGTTTAATGTCGTTAGTCCAGTCAGTGCACCGAGGCCTTAGCGTGTGAGGTGCTATACAAACAAATATATAGAATAGAATGAGGAAATTGCCTGCATCCAATGTAATAGCATGACTGGGCTAATGGCACCACTGTTCTGCGTGCAGTGAAACTGCCCTATGCCCCCACCATAGTTTTCAAGAGTAGCCATTGCCTTCAGTTCCTGCTGCAACCACAAATAGTTGTCCATGAACCAGACTCAAGGTAGTCATAGGACAGAACCTGTTCTAGAGTGGTTCCATTCACCTTCATGTCAAGCTTCAAGGATGGTGTCATACAACGCCACAGGGAGTGCTGGCAAAGATGGAGGAACACCTAACATGGCCGCCCGTGGTTCCATAGTGACGGTCTAGTCTTGTACCAATATGGCCGCCTATCCTCCGTCTCTTGGACTACGCTGCCGGTTCCCGTTTACTTGCCTCCCTCTACGTTTTTATTTCCATCCGCACTCCCGCTATCCATTCGTCACTGTTCGGGCCGTTCAACTTTCTCTTTTAGGTAAACTTCTGTGGGGTTCCGCTTACTATTCACGCTTCGCGTCTTTCCCTTTCTGCTGTTCTGTTCCGCGCTCTGAGCTTCTTTAGCTATCCCTCTTCGTTTTCTTTCCCCACTTTCTATTAGCCTCGCCGCCTTTCGACACTTCTGTCTCCTGTCACCCTTTGGACTTGTTTGTTTGTTTATTAATTTGATAAATCACACCAAGCCCTTGGGCAGCTGGGCGCAGCAGTACAAGGATTCTCAAAGCTTAGTTACATTGCCTGTCGCAGGCTTGTGCATACATGTGGATACAGTGTGTAGTACAGTAAATAAAACAGTACAGACATTTGTTGTACGTGGATACAACTGATTACAATATGAATACAGTAGATGATGCAGTATAAACATTACCATTCGTGGAGCATGGAGAGATATAGTTAGATAGATACAAGACGCCGGTCCAGCTTAACATTGCGTAAGTTAGTGAGTACCTACGGCTGTCGCTGTGGACAGGCAGGGCCGACGTGTGAGTTGTAGTAGTATTGTCAGGTGCAGTGATTGTCCGGGTGCAGTAGTTAAGGGTCATTAGAGCAAAGCCATTTGAGAGCATTGGTTCTGAATCTGACGTAAGGTAAGGGACGTCTAAGGTCTGTTGGGAGTGTATTCCATGCTTGCGCAGCTTTGACAGGGAAGCTGGTTCCTCCAGCCGTGGTAAATTTAAGTCTAGGGACATCGAGCAAGAATTTGTTGGCGGATCTCAAAGGTTGGGTTGTGTAATTCCTGGTGATTTTTTCCAATAGGTAAGGTGGTGCTAAGTTGTTGAGACATTTGGACGTAATGGATCTGGTTTTAAGGAGGATTCTGTCCTTTACTTTTAGCCAACGGCCCTCTTTCCGGAATTTAGAGATGTGCTCTCTGTGTGGGATGTTCAACGCTGCTCTTAAGGCGTTGTTTTGCAATCTTTGGAGTTTGTCAGTGACATACTTGTTAGCTCCTGAATACAGGGCATTGGAATAGTCTAGTCTATACATGATAAGAGCATTCGCCAAAGTGATGCAGCTGGCACTAGAGAGGAAGGGTCTGGCAGCTCGGATTAATTTACAGATGTAGGCTGTTGTAGAGGAGAGAGAGTCGACTTGCTTTTTCAGGGTGAGGGAGGAGTCCAGATAGAAGCCTAGAGTTTTTACCTCCGGCATAACCTTAATGACATTGTTGTCAATGTTGAAGGATGCGTAGTTTGAGGTTAGTTTTTTTAGGTTGGGGTCAGATCCAAGGAGCAGAATCTCAGTTTTATCGTCGTTCAGGCAGAGGCCGTGGGTCGCCATCCATGCCTGAATGAGGGTGTATATCTTGTTCACCAGGGCCAGGTCCACTTTATAGTTGCCCGAAAGGGGTATGAGGATCTGGGTGTCATCGGCATAATTAGTGTAGTTGACGCCCAGTCTGGCCAACTTGTCAGATAGTGGCTTAGTGAAAATGTTATACATGGTAGGTGAAACACAGGAACGCTGTGGGACTCTGCATGTTATTTGGATAGGATCAGCGCAGGTGGAAGTAGAGAAAACTCTCATAGTTTGGTTGGCTAGAAAGGATTGGACCCAAGCTATGGCATCTCCTGTGAAGTTAGCAGTGAGCCGGAGGTGGTTGCATAAAACTGCATGGTCCACTATCAAGGCTGCTGACAAGTCCAGTAGAAGTAGCAGAGCTGTTTTGCCACTATCCTTTAACTGCTCAATTTTTGTCTTAAGATCTAGCAAGGCTGTTTCGGTACCGTGGAGAGGGCGTAATCCTGATTGCTGTGAGCCTAGCAGACGATTAGCTTCCAGCTAATCTTGAATTTGTACGTAGGCTACTCTGTCAATTTTGAGTAGAAAAGGTACGGTACTGATGGGTCTATAGTTAGTGGGGATGGAGGGATCGAAGGTTTGTTTTTTGAGTAAGGGGAGGATCCAGGATTCTTTCAGGTTGGTAGGTACTGTGTTTGATTTAAAGGAAGAGTTATTAAGCTTCGAGATGAAAGGGGCTAAGTTCTGGCTGCATCCTTTATTATTTGCGCTGGGCAACTGTCGCCCTTACAATTGGAGGGTTTTAAGGAGAGAATGAGCTTCTCTCGTTACTTTTCTTTGCATTCTTTTTGGTACTAGCCGCTTATCCTTCTTAGCTGTGCTCCTGTTCGTCTGCCGGTTACCAACACCCGTCCGCTTCCGGTAGCCGTATTCAGTTCTTTATTTTCCTTAACTGCTCTCCTGTTCGCACCTGCCGGTTGACGATTCTCGTCCGCCTCCGGTAGCCATAGCCTGTATGTTTTTCTTTGTCTTTCTTCTGTAGTCACTTTAGTTCTATTCTTGCTCTGGCGTTCCAATTCCTTATCGAACGCTGTGTTCCTCTTTAGGAGATTCTTCACTCTCTTAGGTCTTGTTCTAATAGGTCTTTCCTGCTCTATACTTCCTTGTGAGGTTTTTTTATTTTCCTTTCTCACGAGCCTTCTAGTTTTCTGTCCTTTGCTTTTGGGCAAGGCTCCTTGGACCTCTTCTCGCCCTTCACTCCCAGAATAGACTGTTCATCTAGGAACTTCTATGAAGATATCAGATCCAACTCTTCAAGAACAGATTGTTTATCTCATAACCCCTCTGAAGATAGCGTATCCAACGCTTCTCAGACTGACCGATTGCTTCTTACAAGACTCCAGCTGTTTAAAGACTTGCTATTGTTTTGTGGAAACTACCTATTCACTCAGAGTAGACGGACAAATGGCTGAGACCAATTCCTTCAGGGTTTTTTTAACACCAGGAGGCTTTTTCCCCTATTTTTGGGGGCTTGCTCCTTGGTGATCACCTGGACTGAGTTCTTATACAGGCAAGGTGGCCTCCGAGGGAGCTCGCCCCTATCTTCACCAGAAGAAGGAAAAGAAACCGAAGGAACCCAAGAAGACATGTAGAAAGAAGGACTCCGAAGCTCAAGAAAGTTGTATTGAAGACACAGGTGAGGAGGAGTGTTGAGAGGTTTTCCCGGGGCATGACAGATGGTTCAAGGCGGGGTCTGAAGCAAGTGTCTTTGTTTTCTCTTTAATGAGCTCCAGACCCAATTGATTGCATTTCTCAATGAACTTTGCCAGAGTGGTCTTAAGACCCATTGGGGGTGTGGCCAGTCGCACCACATCATCCTCAAACAGCGCAGGGAACCTGGTGCTGCCCAACCTAGGTGGGTCAAGGCTATGTGCCTCTAACTTCACAATAACCTCATTGATATAAATGTTGAATAGGATTGGGGCTAGCACTCAGCCTTGCCCGACACCTCTCTGAATAGCAATTGGGTCCGTCAACTCGTCCCCCCAAATCCCAGCGTACAAGCGCTGTTATCAGTATACAACTGTTGGATTCAGATCAGGAAGTCCTAAGAGATACCTTTGTTTCTCAGCACTTGCCATAGGGAATTTCTGGGAACACTGTCAAAAGTGGTCATTAGATCTACAAAGGCCACATATATCCTGGTGTGACTAAGGACTGTGCATTTATCCAGGATAATATGGAATCGGAAGCTCTGCACTATTGTACTGCACTCTTTCCAAAAACCAGCTTGTAGGTGGTTAATGCACACTGTTGAATGTACCCAGTCCTGTAATCGCTCCAGGATAGCTTTGGCAAACATTTTCCCAGCCCCATTCAGAAGTGAAATGGGGCAGTAATTCCCAGGTTGTTCCCTATCCCCTTTATGAATATCGGAACTATTTCTGCATTCCTCAATGGCCTTGTTGTCACCCTGTTCTCCATTGCTACATTAAAGAAACCGTACAATAAGGGAGCCCATATTGAGGGTTCATCTTTGTACAGATCCACTGGGATCTTGTCTGGGCCCGGTGCTTTACCCCCAGCTTGTGCTTGTTAGTCCTTTGTACCTCCCTCTCTGTAAGGACAATGGGGTTTGTAAATGGGGTGGGGGGAGGGAGTATATTCTCAGATTTTAAGTATTCCTCCAGCTGATCCGCCCCAACATGGAACAGCTTCCCAAAGCGCTTCTGCCATGATGAAGGTGGTATGCTACACTGGAGGACATTGGGAGAATTAAGATCTTTCCCTGCAACCATTTTCCAGAACTGGTGGGAGTCGATGTTTACACATGCAGAGTGTAACTCGTCCCATCTACTGTGGTTAAAGGCTGCCTTTTTGTGTCACTTGTGCCTATTTCCTGAGCCCACTTCTGGGCCCTTCCTGCTAACTCCTGCTCTTCTTTTGGGTAACCCTTTTCATCTAACAGGTGAACGTTAAGGTCTCCACAAATCACTATTTCTTTGAGTTGAACAGAAGCATCTTATCCGGTCTCCCAGGGGGTTTCTTTACCAACTTTATGGCTTGCACATAGGGATTCGGAGACAGATGAATGGTCACTTCCCATTCCGAATCTACTTTTATTAGGGTTAGAAGCCCCGAGTAGGCATGACCCACGACCCCCTTTCTTGCCGGGTTCAGAAAGGATTCATATCCGCCGTAAGATGGAAGATTCCTGAGCCAAGTCTCTTGTAAACAAATAACCTCGTACTTATTTAGGGACTTAATTTCGTCAGAGAAAAGAGGAATGAAGCCTCTTGTATTCCAAGATGCAAACCAGGTTGTTTGGGGGTCCTTTTGGTGGCAAAGCTATTTCTCTACCTTCTGGGCTAGGGCTTCAGCCAGCCATTCCCATTTATCACACTCTACTGAGGGAGCCGTTTTATCATTTTTCTAGGTGTTGCTCACTGTGAATTTGACTTTTTTCAGCTCGTTTTTTTCTGTAGGTGGAATCCTTTCCAGTTCTTTTCCTGGCAAATCACGGCTGATTGACTTTTCTTCTTTAGCAATAGTGAATCTGGCTTTAATGACTTCTGAATTCTCACACGTCCTCTGATGCAATGGTCGCCTCTTTAGTATGGGTCTAGATCTTGTCTCGGAATTAGCTCAGGGCAGCTGCTTTCGATTTTCAGTGGGCATTCTTTTAACAATAGCCTTGCCACTCAGGCGGTAAGTTGAAGAAGTTTGTTTTGCCAGTGATCTTGTGTGCGGCTCTCTGCTTTGATAATCTCTCATATCATTGCCCAGGGGCAACATTTTTCCGCTGATCGAGGATTGCTGCTTTTATTTCCCACGAAACTAAGTGGAGGATCACCCAATCAGTTGATTGTTCTGAGACAAATTCCACAATCTTGATGTCATCAGAAGACACACATCTTAAACCTGGAATGTGTTGAAATAATTTCAAAACGTTGCTATTTAAGATAGGAGCTCCCCCCCCCCCCCTGATTACTCTTTCCAGATGGATTTTCAGGGTATCTTTTGTTTTTGCTTTTTGTTGCTTTGAAACTGGTCTTTCCGATTATATTTAGTTTTTGCCCTGTGTGGTAGGTATGATATGATATATGATCTGGCATTTATAACGCGCCTATACACAAGGTAGCGTTTGGTTCAACCTTTTTCGTTTCTCCTCTAATGTAAGACACTTCTTCCGCCGAAGATTGCTTAGCCTTCAGAATTATGTTCTTAGGAGGCTTATCCACAGCAGGACTATGCACTCCTGTGATCTGCGCAGCCAAGCGCTCAATTTCATTCCATTCTGAACCAGAGAGGTTGTTGCAACTAGCATCCTCTCAACCTGTTCAATGATTTCTACTAAGTCACTGAGGCATGCGTCTTCTCTGGCTTCCGAGAAGGAGTCTCTAGGTGGGGATGTCACTTCACAAAAGCTGCTTGGCTTTTTCCCCTGGAGTAAGATCTTCGACTGGAATTGCCAGCTCTTTTCTAGCTCTTTTAGGAGATTGGCTCAGTTGAAATGGTGGAGGAGTTCTTAAGTTGGGCAGAAATGCTCTGGAACCTTTTGATCTATTTTTCTTAGGGGGGTAGTTGATTTTTGGTTTTCTTTCTTTCCTTGATCAGGGATTTCTCTCTTTCCCCTTGCTTTCCTGACGCCTCTTTGTCCGAGAATATCGAGAAAATGTTTCCTTTTTTTATCCATCTTCTCAGGAATTTGATTTTCTACTACAATGGGCTCTTCTGGTTTTTTAGTGTTAACCGAGCACACTTTTGGGAGAGGGAGGGGATCTGATCTTGGATCGGCTTTCCATTGCATTCGCATCCATCGGCCATCTTCCAAAAGTGCCTCCATTAAGGTGGATTTAAGAGGCTTCTCTGCGAGCTAAATCACACAGTCGATTCTGCCATTGGACTGACGTTTCAGCCTCTTTGTCCAAACAGGATTTCGAACACTCCCAGTTCAGCTTGTAACATTGCGATCGGGGTCCCATCCATAACCTTGTATAGCTTTATAAATGGATTTAGGGAAATTGCCATAGATGACAATATAGTTCTTTGAATTTTGAAGGCATCCAGGAGATGTGGAAGGGAGCGCAGGTTCTCTGTTTTGATTACCCCAATCAGATTCATCCAAAGTAGAGTCTGAAGGATCATTTGAGTTGTTTCCAACGGAGTTAATGGAAGATTAATTTTTCACTGGACTCAGACTCACCTGGACTGGTATTTTTGGGTGAAATACCGGGCTGTAGATTTCCTGCTGGTCTATGTTCTCAATTTGTTTGCTACCTGACTTTTGGAGCTCACTCGCTTCAAGCTGTACAGGAGATCCAATGGACTGTCCTCTAGGGACATGTTGGCCTCAATTTCAGAAAGTCTAAGTTGTATAGAAGCGAGGTTTTTTTGTGTGGAGATTTTTTCAGGTAGAACTGAGGTCTTTGCCCAGCTGTGCAGCAATATCAGAATGTATGCGTGGGTTTTGAGGGGATTGCATAACTCCTGATCTCGCTCTAGCTTCATGTTCCAGCAAGTCCATTTGTTTATCAGGAGTAGCCAGTACTGAGGGAGCTTCATTAGACGTTTCTACTACGGTAGGTGGAATTACCTTGTCGCTTGAAGATTTTAAAATCTGGCAGTTCTCAACTGTCTCCCTTGCATTACGAGCATCACAGTCTTCCTCCCCGAATAGGCTTATGTTCAATTGAAGCTTTTGCTTCCTGGTTAGCTCTATCAATATGTAGGTTAACAGCTTCTTCACTCATGGTCGACTTGGCAAGGCCTGACCCCTGTGGGGGCTTAGACATTCAGGAAGATCCTTCTTAATTTTGCCTAAGAGATTTCCTAACTGATGCCCTATATTCACGTCATCCTTCTGATAACCTTTGGATGTTGTTCGTAACAGGCTGCTCGAGGGTTGAACTTGAATACTAAACGCTTCCATTTCTTGAGGTGGTTTGGGTCCACCTAACAAGATATTAACACATTCCCCCGATAGGCCCATTACTTTAGTCAGATGACGGGTTTTCATTCTTGATGGTAATTTCCTCCAAATGGGAATTAATGTGTTGTCGTATCTAGTGAGGCGTCGATATAGGTAATCACTGTGCAGTGGTCACTGAGTTTCTGCTATGATAATCTGTGAGTTCCTAAATAAGCAAGCTTTCTCCTCTGTTCCACTAATCAAAGGGTGCTTAGTTAGCCACTCAGCATTGCATTTGTTGTTCTTATGAGAAGTTTATAGGTTGTATTGCAAAAGGTGCACGGCCGAGAGTACCAAAAGGCCTCGCCCTGCAGTCTCTCTGCGGCGTGCAGTAGGACAAAGCCCAAGGTGTCAAACGAGCTAAGACACTTGGAAGCTGAACCGGCCAAATGGTCGAAAAGTTTATTTCACTCTACGTAATGCCACAGTACTTACAGTTATTCAGACGAGAGGAAACATCCCAAGCCGCTATCACAGATGAAGGTTAAGCGACAGATGGGGGTCAAGCGAAGGGGCCCCAGCCACAGCTGCTCCCCGCCAACTGCCCGCTTTGCGCCGCTTTGGGGGTGGTTGTGGTTAAATTCCAAGATTGAAGTGGGGGGGTGGAGCTCTTCCGCCCGCATAGCGTCTCCTGCTGAATTAAAGGCACAGGAACCTTTGTACCTTTCAGCACAGCGTTTCCCTTCACAAAATGAATTGACACAATCCAAACAGCAAAGCAAGTAGCTGAGTAGCAGTAGTCAGTCCTGCCAACTGCCAATTTAACGCCACTTCCAATAACACCTGTGAAAAGGTTTTTCTGCAAAAATGGCACCAAAAGGGCTGTTTTTAATAACAAACAATATTCCTTTAGAAATTAGGAGTCACAATATGCAAGGCACAATTAGAGATTGCGGGATCTTTGGCAGGGGAGGACGCTGTTAGCCAGAGTGGGCATGATGGACCAGAGGGGGATCCATGGACAAGATGGCAGGGGGTGGGGGTGGGGGAGTAGTGGACCTGGGGAGAGCAGTGTGTCGGATAGGTGGAGGAAGGGAATGATGGTGCCAGATGGACAAAGATGGTGCCAGATGGGGAGAGATGGGCTAAATTGGGAGCAATGGGCCAGAAAGCAGATGGTGAGCAGTGGACAAGGGGCCATATTACAGAAACTTTGCACCGGGGCAAGTGCAAAGTTGCATGGTATTAGCTCTTGGGCAAAGTTTGCCCTATTTTTAAGAAAGTTTGCACCATGGCAAGTGCAGTTTGGCATGGTATAAGCATCCGGGTAAAAATTGCCCTTGTGCAAAAAAAAGATACATTTTCACTGCATTATTGCAACAGAGCAAAGTTTGCCCTAATACTAATACGGAATGCTATTATCGGTAGAACAAACTATGCCCTGGTAAAAAAAAAATTATTGAAAATATATCTTTTTTCACTATAGCAATTTTTGCCCAGGTTTTTTTTACCAAACTTGTCATGGCACAATAGTTTACGAATATACATCTCACGTGTAAGTGTATTTTAAATTAAAGGAAAAGAGAGAAAAAGTGAAGCACTAAGGTGTTTTTATGAACAAGGACTAATCTGATGAGGATTGAACTGTCAAAAAGGGTGTGATTGACCCAGAAAGAAGGAAACAAGTGTAGGGATGCATGGAAGAGTGAAAGATGCGTGCAAGAGGCACAACACAGAGAAGGAATAAAGGATAGTGCAAGTGTGAACGACAAAGGGAAAGCAGTCCATGAAGCAGTGCAGGAAGCACCTAAAGATAAAAAGTGCAAAGAAAAGCAAGAGTAAGAAACAACGAGAGGGGCAAAGGATTAGATTGGTCGCGCTGAGCAAAAGCAGAGCCTGGCATTTTCAAAAGTCTCCGATTCTACCCCACGAGAGGATTGTATGTAGGCAAGACTATATATAAGGAAAATGCACATCCGGACCAGCTGAAATTGTGTTTGGAACTATAGGGGACTAAGCCTGGGGAAGGGCGCCCTGTGAAACCAAAAAGGAACCGTGATTATTTTGTTTTGTGTTGAAAGCTGGAAAAGTCCTGAGCTTGGGGAAGGGAACTCAGAGGCCTATTGAGGAAAGCAAAGTGCATCCTGATAAAACTGACTGTTTGAAAGCTGAGAGAGGCCGGAGCTTGGGGAAGGGAAGCCTGAGAGTCCTACCAAAGAAATCAAAGTGCAACTTGATAAAACTGACTGTTTTGAAAGCTGGAAGGGCCCTGAGATTTGGGAAGGTAACCCTACGAGGCCCAACCAAATTGGAGACTTATTGGTTTACTTTATAGTGTTGAAAGGATTGAAGCGTGGGGAAGGGAACCCAGAGGGGCTTCAAAAGCAACTGTGGTATATTTCTTTTATGGCGTTTGAAACTTGAATAAGTTGAAGATTGGGGAAGGGAGCCTCAAGGATCTCAAACACACTGAGGGTATTTTAAATCACTGTGAGGGCCTGTGGAGGTCTTACAAAACAGCCCTTTTGATTGAACCCATCTTTGTGACACTGACCAAATTGCACCTGGTGAGAAGACCACCTGAAACCAACTTTGGTTTTTCCACTTTTGTTGAAACACTAATTTTCCTTTTCAAAAGATTTCCCATCAAATGTTTTCGTAAATAGTGAGGGCAAGCATAGGTTTAGACACAGACTGACTTATTTTGGACTATTAGACAACGACGGCCATTAGAAACATCAATTAAGGGAACCATCCCTTTAGTGTTAGGGCCAGTCAGCACTACACCAACCCAGGAACCATAGTAAATAAACGTTTTAAAACAAAAACTTTTGAGTCTGTTTCTCTCGTGATACCATGCATGTCGCACACTAGTCATGGAGGGAATAGAGGGAGTCGCCAGATGGGAGTGAGTTAAGTCCAAGGCAGGTGGCCACGGATGGATTGGAAAGGTGAAAATTTACCAGCATGACAATGTGGAAGTGACTCAAGAAGAGGGTTTAGATCAGGGAAGGAAGAGTTGGGAGAACTGGGGAGGAATCGACAGAGCGCCAGATCAGATAGAGGAGTAGAAGGGAGGAGATGAACAGAGGCATATCCAAAGAGAGATTTGAATTCAGGTGAGAAAAGGCAAGCTGCCATGTTCAACACGGCAAGCTGCCGCCAAAGTCAATTGTGCTCCTCAACATAAGCTTTGCCTTAATAGCTTACTCTCCTGTGTAACTCCAAACATCTGTGCAAAAATGATCTTAACACTAAAGGTGTTTCTGCCAAACACAGCTGCTTCTGCTTCCTGCAGAATGCTGGCTGTCCAAGCACATTTCGGGCTCTTCGCCAGTAATACAATGTGCTTTTCTCGATCTCAGCTGAGAAGCGCAGCAAAATTGAAACACTACTTATAAATACAGGGCCAGACAGTCTTGCATATAGTTAACGGGACACCACTCCCCCATCCGATTACTTCTGTTACAGCGGGCCACTCGAGCTTCGTTGACCCCCACCTGCTTTATCCCTTGGCAGGAGAGACGTGAGCGCTCGCTGCTGGCAACGATACAGATTGGGAGAAATGAGGCGCTACACTTCGCCGGGCAACTAGGCATAGTGCTCCAATTTCAAGATGGCCCACATGCACAGCACCCCAGCTTTTACTGCCTACACCATCTCACCAGCTCCCCGGCTCAGCAGTCTCCATGGGCAGCTGCCTTCATGCTATTCTGGCCTTCGCATCTTACAGCTCGTCCCAAGCGCAGTAGAGGAAAGGACCTCTCAAAGTTGTCAACCTTGTCAAATCATCACTGCAATGCAGCCGCTTCCAACAACACCAATAACAAATGACCTAAAAGCAGGTTGGTGCTAATTTGATGTTCTTTACATCTGAAAGTCTGTACCTTGGTCAGCCTCTGGTGTCTGTCTTTGTTCCTAGGTTTCCCTTAGGGGACAAGTATGTCGCTCTACTTAGCTGGCCCTTTTTTGGCCCACGGGCTACACTCAACTATGCATTCATCTAATTTTGAGCTTGGCAGGGGAACAAGGTAGGGCTGTACCCTCTGTCCCCTGTTTTCACGATTTGTTTCAGCAAAAAAAGCTCATATGCTAATAAGGACTGACTAAGAGATGAAAAGAACCATTGTGGAGCAGGGTGGAGAATTTGAAATTTAAACTAGCTGCCCATACACACACAGGACATCCTCCTGTTTCTTCCCCACCATCAGCAATCAATTGCAGCCACTTCCTGAAAGTTTCTGTGTACAAGCTAGACATAGACGTAGACGCAAGTGAAGCTTTCCCTTTATCTGTGTGGATAAATTGATCCACTATTAGGGAGGCAGTGCTTGTTTGGCAGACCAAATATAAAAATGAAGTAATCCATTTCAGGACAGATATCAAAGAAAGGGAGTTGCTTGCGAAGGTTCGAGTCAGTACTAAGAATATCGCAAGGGTCTACACAACGTTTAAAAACAAAGCAAAGTAATCAACAGAAAAAATGCTTTGCAAACAGCAATGATACTGAAGAACAGTGGGCACAGATTTGCAAAAGAGAATGATGCCAATAAAATTAAGCAAAGCGGGAAACGTCAAGAGTTTAGCAACAGAAATAGAGGTGAAACGCATGAAAATAAACTATCAAACCATGAGCAAAATAAAAGAATACATGGACACAAAAGGGAGATTTAAGAAAAAAACCTTAAGCCGCTTACTTGTCAAAATTTTAAATACCCGACTTTTCAAAGGTTTTACCACCAGTTCTTTTCTATTTTGATATTTTCTCGTAAGCGCATTTAACGCTCAACTTGGTTTTTTAACTGTAGAAACCCATATATTCACCATAGGCAATGGCACCTTGGAAGACTTCAGGTTGGTAATGAGGATAATATCATCCCTTTCACCTGAATCCCTTGTCTCCAATGCACAATCAGATTAGTTGTCCTGGCCACAGTAAAGAATAGACCACCTTGGATTATCTTTTCCCCCAGTGATCCAAGGTAGAATGGGTAAATGGTGTTTGCAAGAGCATGTGGCATGATCATTGATTAAGAAACCAAAATGCAGGTGTTCGGTTAATATGTCTCTGACATCTTCCAAAAATCGAGAGAAACACTGAAAGAGAGTGAAATAAATGGACCCAGCAACAAGGCGGGGGGGAGGGGGGTGCAGGGGTGCCTGAAAACTAAAAGCACAGAAATGACTACAGTCTTGGCAGACGTAGGTGGAAAAAAAGAAGAGAGAAGAAAAGAAATGCCTGAAACAACTGGCAAGATGTCACATGGAGGAAAACAAGCTTTGAAGAAACCGATACATTTGTATTCATCTATGCCAGATACAGCATGATATTTGGAGCAACGATCATGTAGGGTTTTAGGAGACAGAGGGAGAAAAGGAGGAAGAAAGGAGAGAAATAAACTTTCTAGCGAAGTGAGGGAAAATGGGAAAGAGGTGAGTGGTAAGAGCACAGAGTAGACATCAAGTTACACCTTTTTATGCCACTTCATATTTTGTTCTGCCTTATCAGACTATATTATCTAGATTATGTGATGTTGATCTAGGTCATGTGATGCCACGTCAAGCTCAGAACTCGCACTTCACTTGTCCTATTCACTTGAAGATATTCCAAACACAGCCCGACTCAACCTTACATTGGGAGATGATACAATGAATTTGGACAGGCGTCACCAACTCGCATAGGCAGCCACACGCCACATTACAACATTACAACCATGCTCGTTGCAACTGCAGTATTTGGACAGACGCCACCAACTGGCATAGGCAGCCACACGCCACATTACAACATTACAACCATGCTCGTTGGAACTGCAGTATTATCATGCCAACAAGTGATAGTCTACTAGAACAAATACAAATGCTAGATGCCTACCAGTCTGCAATTCTTTTACTCAATTAAATGTATTATGTATGTGTGCCCCATACAGATGGAAGAAACCCATAAATGTGTGAGATCACCTCTCTAAAAGCCAGTACTAACTTCCAATTAACCTTGCAGCGTTCGACCCTAACCAACACCAAAACCTCCTGCACCAACAAAACACTAAACACTCCATGTCAAACACCCTTCACTACAACCTCCAAGCAAATGACATGCATGCATGAACCTTACTGGGTAACCACAGGAGCTCATACTTGAAACCAAACATACCCATTCCTGGGTATGCAGAGGTGGGTCTCACTTGCACTTCAGGGTTCACAGCTGCTAGAAGCTTGAAGTTATGTAGCTCCTGGTTATAGTCTAGGGGAACCTGGTTAGCTTGAAACCAACAGCAACCAGGGGCTACTTTTCACTCCTGGGCAAGTGGTGCCATACAAACCTAGCTATATTATGTTAACTGTATATGTTTGGGAATGTATATAAAAGGAGAATAAAGAACACACAAGGGACATTTAGAACAGATTTATGTTAATATATAAATGGACAAAAAGTTTACTCTTCCGCAAACGTTAGATTTGCGGCACATTATGTTATAGTTCCTGGTTCCACAGATGTAGTTCCTGCCCTATTGGTTATATCGGATACCTAGGAGCTTCTATTTGCCCCTGGTCAACCAATCACAATTTCGACCCCTGAGGTGCAAGGTAATCAAAAATAAATAGCATTCACAGTGCGATAGAAGGGTGAAAACTATAGTAGAGTCCTTTGTCACAGCATAGTAAAGGGGGGAGGGACGATTATCTTCCTGCCATGCACACTGTACAATCTGTCAGTTCATGTCACATCCTCTATAACAGAATAGATAGATCCTGAATTGGGATGGGGTCAGAGTCCTTCTTAATTCCCAAATTTCTAAACATTGCCAGGCAGTAAACAGATAACTGGAAAAGTCATACCTGCAGGTGTCGCACACTGCCATGTCAAAGTAGTTGCTGAGGTAGGAATCCATGAACACTTTGTCACAATTTTCACAGAGTAAGTAATCAAACTCCAGCACTGGTCCTGTGAGAAGCACAGATGTCTTTGAATGCCGTACTCTTTGATGATCAGTTCAGTTAGCACAGTGAAAAGAGTATCCCATTTACCTGGTTGATGCACAACTTTGTCCACCTTATCTTGCTCTTCATCCTCCTCTTCAAGAAAGAACCCTCCACCTGTGTCTACAATCTTTGGCAGGGCTTTGGAAATTGCTAAAGGAGGGAAATAAAAAACTAGGATCACATAATGACACCAACGTAACATATGTGTATATAAGAGTGTTTTAAAAAGTTAAATCGCATACACTGGCAGATATCCAAACCATGATTTACTCACAGATTTTAGTAGTATTCCACTTTAAAGACCTACAATACCTCTTTGCATGCATTTCACAATAAAATATTGAGAATACATTCCATGATTTCGAAGTGTGTTTTATTTCCATTTCAACAAAACACTGAAAACCCAAGAAAGTAATCGAGATAATAGGGAGCGTCTTTAGACTTGGTTAGGTAATAAACATAAGTAGCCGGTTTTTAATCCTCCTATAAAACATGCAGGGTACAAGAAACAAATGAAGAAGAATGATTTGCATAAAAAAGCAATAAGAACAGCATTTCAAAGTTGCAGCTACAGAAACCCTTTTTTGTCCTAATGTATACATCTGCAGCTTCGGGGGAAGAGGGAAAGACATGGTCGGCAGCCAGCCACTCACTATGTGAGTATCAAGTGCTCCTGGCTGCCTAGGCCCGCTAAAGGTATGAAAGGCGGAGTGCTTGGCAGAGTGTCATTGTGGATACCTTGGTACTGGATTAACCAAGTTATGTTGTATCCAGTGAGAGTCTGTTCCGGTTTCCACCAACAGAGGTGGTGCTGCACTTCATATACCAGCTTGGTATATGTTTGGCCCAGACACTGGAAAAACCAGAGCCATAATTGGGAAATTCTGTCCTCTTGTACAACGGAGTATGCCGAAGGAACCACTACCTAGGATGGCCTTGAAGAGGGCAAAAAACCTTAAAGAATACTTAACACATGCATGGTGTGGCAAGAGAGGCACAAGGAGTACTCTTTGGGTCTTGCGAGATCATGGGCCACCACCCATGTGGTAACTGCATGGTATGCCAGCTTATGAAAAAGATCAAATTGTTCGAAATAGCAGGCAAGGAATGGATCCTACGACATTTTTTGAATTGCAAGACATGCAAAGTGATCTATGTAATTGAATGTCCTTGTGGCTTGCGCTATGTGGGGCAGACCACAGACCCCATCAACAAAAAGGATTGGAGTACACCGCTCGAGAATCGAGTGCAAGGTTCAAACGGCTCCCCTGGTTACACACTTTACTGAGCTACAACATGGTCCAGATGATTTTGTATGGTGGGTGGTGGACCCAGTACGCAATAACACCAACATAAAAAATGCATCAACATATAAGGAGGATTGGTGTATATACAAATTACAATCCAACCTGAATGAGATGGTACCGTCACTGTTGGACAGGTAAAGATCCAACAAATAACTGCACTACTGGCGTAGACTTATGTGAGACTTCATGTAGCACATATATTCCAGGCCCATAACCGCCAGCACAGCAACTAAAACATATACTTATGTGAACACAAATGTGTGACTCCATTTGGGACAAGACTGATACACCGACTCCTTGCAGTCAACAACCTGCTTTGACACCACCCAAAAACCCACCCACCCACCCACACACACTTAGAACCCGAGTGCCTTCCAGAGGGCTGAATTTAACGGGACGGTAGGCATATCCACCTTAACTAGACGACCAGGCTAATATGGCCGCTCCATTTACTGGCAGCTCTGGGTTTCACAGTGTAAGCTTCACAGTGATGGCCAGGTTACCTAGGCAAGCTCTGCGTCTGGCCGATAAGCATCCCGACCTATAACACTTCCCGGCTAACATTCACATTTTTACCCCACTGCAGCTACATGCAATGACACAGGCCCCAGGCAGACTACGATTTTCCACCACCTCTGAGTCCGGTAATGGCCTTTTTACAGCTCGTCATGTCGATCTCTAGAACTCAACCCCGAGGGCTGACATCTCAACCACTGGCCTTCCCTCTTTCGTCCCTTTGTCTCAGGACGCACCCCTGGCATTCCTGAAGCACGATGTTCACGCTGATCTCACAGTTAGCACCGCCATCTCATGAGCAAGCCTAAAGACTTGTCCAACACCCTCCATCAGGGTTGTTCATTAGAGGTCAGAGAACTACAGCCCAGTATAGAGCCTGATTTAATTTTTCTTACTTTCCCTCAGTTTTTTCTAACAAACTCGTCCGTGCACGTGCATATATGTTGAACAAAAGCACCACAAATAATTCAGTGTGCACCTCTTATCATAGGGGCACCCAATCCAGTTCAGAGGAAGGCAGTAGAAGTGGATGCCCCTGCCGAAACATCTCAAGCTAGAACCAGCACTCCACACCTCTGGCCCCGCTTTCCATCTGCTGCTAAACACTAGCAACGTTGACTATAGGATTGTCACATAGATTCGTTGAACAAACATTAGACTACGAATAGCCCTGGGTTTTTGATACTTACTGGGCATAGCAGAGGAAACACACAGATAGTTTAATTCGAGACATTTAATTTAGACTCAGGCTCTACAGACACATCATAGATGTAGACACCAGAATCAACTATATGCTTCCTAATGCTTTTTGATTGTATGTCTGTTAATGGTGTTCTATGTTTTTATTGTACTTTGTACCGGTTATTGCACATTGAATTTAATTGTCTTTTTTTTATGCATGTGATTTGTATTATGTCCAAAGAAAAGAATTGAAAAAAAAGAAGATAACTAAGGTTTGAGGAGCAACAGTAATTGGGTTCCGAAACTTCTATTTAAGAACAAAAAAGAGATAATAAACAACAAGGGCAATTAGAAAAGCCTGACCTAACAAAAATGAACCACGATTTATGTATTGCATGAGTAATTAATTGCAAATTATCCAGAAGGGAACCACAGTAGGTACACTACGTAGGGATGACTAAATGATAGAGAAACAAAACTCGTCTTGGGAATTATCTATTAGGACTCCCCTTAAGTTATAATCGTAGCAGAGTGCTTGGCAGAGTGACATTGTGGATACCTTACCCTGTTATGTTGTTATCTAGTGAGAGTCTGTTCACAGTTTCCATCAACAGAGGAGGCGCTGCACTTCATATACCAGCTCGGTGGCAGAGTGTCATTGTGTCACTGTGGAGCAGCAGAGGTGCACTTGCATATAATTTAAAATGACAAATCTGAGACGTAAAGACTCAAGTGATGAAGAACTGGCATTACGTTCTGCCATACTAAGCAGAAATAATTCAGACAGGACTGGTCAGACACTATTGACCAATTGAGTACCTATAGTTCTTATAGAAAATATGCAGAATTCCAGTTAAAAAAAGGACGAATTGTCTAGGTACTTACAACATTTTCCTTGTAACAAAATGCCTAATATCTACCTTTGCTTTTGCCTAAACCAGATGCCAACGCTGGAACATATAGGATCATGGAAAGTCCATAAACAACCGAGGCGTGATTGTCGCTTATGTTGGGTTGTGGACATGCCAGAGACATTGAAACACTTGGTTATTGCTTGTCCAACTATGATTAACCATAGGGTGTTTTTTTATTTTATTTTTTTAAAGGAAAAGACTCCAGCGGGAACGGACATTGCAGGGGATACGTTTTGGTCTCGCCTTACGCGGGGAGAAAATGTCTCTATGATATTAGCATTGTGTAGATTTCTTCAGGAGAGCTTTTCCTGAATTGTAAATCATATGATGTCCAAGATGCATGTAATTGTTGTTATAGGTATTTTTCCCCCTCTTTCTTTTTTCTTTTCATATAGGATTCCGTTTTTCTTTTCTTTTGTAATTTGTACTTTTCCTTTTTCTTTGCAGTGATCATTTTAAAATGGTTGTAAAAGATTTATTTTAAACCAAAATAACAAACATATAAAAAAAAATTCAAAAACAAAAACGGGTACGAAAGGTGGCATTTAAACAAACTGTAAAACTCAGATACACATAGGTGCAGCAGATGGGTGATGAGAAAAAATTATTTGAAAGCTATGTCCGGTGGTGGCAAATGTGAACAAGGTGTCTGCCAAGACGAAACTGTGTAATGCAGCTGGGCTCGCGATATGGCTATTTATTTTATGAACTGGTTTATTTGGATAAAACCTACACATTACAACACACAAGGAAATTATTACAATATTATTATACAAAATCATTTCAGGTTAACACCATCCTCATAACTTTCTCATGCATACATTTTTATTTATATCTATTTAAAAACATTATCTACATATATGCACACATTTCCAAATCATTGTCATTTCAAGATAATCAAATTAATGTGGTATAAATATTTGATCACTGCTATTGTCAAAGATAGCTTGTGACCTGTCGACAACGCTGCCAAAATTCTTTTGAGGAGAGCCAATCTAGTTTCTGTACAAACCTTCCAAATAATCCTCATATTGGTTAAAATCACACACTGAATTATAAAGTGGTGTAGGGATTTGCTAATGTTCTGCTCAGAATATCTACAAGCTGGGATTTTGCTTTTTCATTCAAGAGACTTCACCCGTTAATAACAGGTTCAGCCTAAATCGTAGAAACTGGGTTCTCCAGCATGATTTCAGGAAATGACATAGGTATCGAGGTAGATCTTCCAGTTCCCCTGCCCCCCTCCCCCCACCAATAGGCAATGCCCTGCCACTGCTCCTCTCCTTATGAGATCAATGGTATTTATTATTGAGTCGCTTTCAAAGAGTTTTTTTTATTGCGAGCGGCTGATGTACTAAAACATTCCCAATGGTGGCTAAAAGGCTTTCACATTAAGCCCTAAACTGAACAACAGGATATTTACCTTTGTTGATAAGAGTTTGTAGGTCATTATTCAAAGATCCCACCGGTGGATATATGATCAATTCATAGAGCTATAATAATATCCATTGCAACCAGCCATCTAATGAGACTAGGCCTAGTTCATAGTGCAGTCTCGCTATGGATGGGGAACAAGGTAGTTGCAAAGTTTTGTCCATATTAGATCTTCTATTTTTTCTAGGGCCACGCCGTTTACCGGGTTCCGCTATGAAGTATGATGAGGACAAGATATGATTTTCTGCGCTTGGGTTGGACGCAATCCCCCGGTGGCTGTGTCACGGCAGATAAAAGGTCACCGGGCAACTCGGAGTAAACCATTATCAAGAGGCAGTGCTTGAAAAGCACCGGATTTGGTGAGACAGGCACAGTGTGGTCCTAAGATTATCATGTTTCTTTCCAAGCAGCACTCATAAGTAGCAGTTACACCTCTGGAGGCTCTGAAGGCCATATTAATGGATTGAATTGATCATTTATTGCTCAATAGAGCACTCCAAGGACCCCACAGGGGCTTCCTGGCTAAAGTAAAGACTAAGTAAAACACTCAAGTATGAAAAACCACAGTAAAACGGATGCAGAAATAAATAAAATAGACTATATTCTCCAAATGTCTACCAGAAGAAAATAAATGTGGCATATCATGTGGGAACCATCCGTATGAATTATAAATCTGGCTTAGCACGGCAGAGTGCAACCTTCTGCCATTTCCCATCAAGTGCTACCACTTGGGCTCACAATCAACCACTTCCCAGCAGGATAGGCAAATCAAGGGATCACCAGCCTCAATTAGTATATGGAGGCTGTGCCCAAAGCACATCTACTCTTAGATGTTAATTGCAGGTCTATCAATACATGATCAAGGCCTCGCTCCGCAATTGCCCATTTCCTGGATCAGTTGCAAGATCCCCTAAAATGATGTTTAGCAACGTTATTCACAGATAAAAAATGTTTGTCTGAATTTCGTGAAGTGCTTGTCACCACCAGAAAATGCTTGCAAGATTCTGCCCCTTTCACAACCCTAGGCAAGTGCAATTCAGAAGGATTGGGGAACACCATGGAAACAAGAGGTTGGCTGAATCGAAAGCTAGAGGTGCCGTATGAGGTCTTGCTTCATGTACGTGTGTTGCGTTTTTCTAAAATACAGAAAAAGGTGCACCATTGAAATGCAGGTCATTACCTTGTCGCCTGAGAGAGAGCACCCGACATAGGAGACAGATTTTTCCACAAACTTAACATCCATGGAACTGCATAGGCTAAAATCTGAAATGGCTGAAGAACTGGGTTTTGACCAACTTTAAATTAACAGAAACACATGCTGAAAGTCCCTTTTCTAAATAAGACTGTCCATTTACCTGGAAAGTGTCCCATGCAATTTCCAATGAAGCATCAGATTGTGAAAGGTGCTGCTTTAACTTTCCATTATCTCATTTAGAGCATGTGAGATAATGTTAAATATACATTGTGTGTTGTTTATTCCAACAGTAGCCAAAAACAAAGGACTGTCCTTTCAAAAATATGTCAGAAAAATATTGCGATACACTTATAAATGTAAATAGAAGCCTATTGTAAATTTATGAAGTGTTAAAAAACGGGATATTTTACTATTTAATCTGCATGTTAGGATTGGTTTTGTTATGTTATGTTATGTTTCTTGGCATTTGTATAGCGCCTTATGTATAATTGGTATGACCTCAAAGCGCTGGTAGGTTGAACGCCCTCGGGAACCGTAGTTCAAGTCAATAGTGAGAGAGTGTCGTATATGGTGCGTGGGTGCACCGGATATGTGTGCAGCTGGTGTAGTTGTTGGATGATAGCTGCATCCTAGCGATAGGTGTGGTGCTGAGGAAATCAGCTGGATGTGTCCAGTCTGGTGGGTGGTCACCCAGACTGGGTTCTGGCTGCGTTAGGCCTGAGGGACGCCTATGCAAACAGCTAGCCGGAAATGTGCTCAGCTATATGGGTTTTATTAGGGTGATGAGGTGATCATGGAGTCGTGTTCGTATGTGAACAGCTAGGCCGAATTAACAGGGTTATAGCTGTGTTCTGGTTGAATGATGGTGTATAGTAGAGAGTAGGCGTAGTGGTGTGATATGGTGGTTATCACCATAAGCACCTGAGACCAGGCACGGGAGCAGGACAGTGGGGACGTACATAGCAACATACATATATATAGCGACAGGATGGATACAGGTATTTATGGGATACAGATATATATGGGGATACAGGCAGATAGCATATATAGGGGATACAGATATATGGTAAGGACCTGGTGAACAGGTGTTGCCTCCATCCGCTATATCTGCGACATCCACGCAATCCGTAACGTCCACGCCATCCGTAACGTCCACGCCATCTGTTCCGTCTGTTCCATCCACTCCGTCCGTTCCATTCAGTCTATCCGTTTCAGTCACTCTATCTGTTCCATCCACTCCATTTACTCCTTTATTTTCTCTACTCGACCAACTCTGACAGTCTGTTTACTGTGTCTATTCACTCCATTTACTCTATTCATCGACTCCATTAACTCCAATCATTCCCTCTAATCCATCCATACTGTCCTATCATGTGTGTGAGCACCAATTAGGACAGCTTCGTTGTGTGTTTCGTCGTTCGGTTGCTGGGGGGTTTGGACACATCTTTGCGTGGTTATTGGTGTTAAGGGAAGAGCCACGTTTTCAGTAGTTTGCGGAATGACAAGTCTTCGGCGAGTCGGATGTGGGGTGGAAGCGAGTTCCATAGAGTGGGTCCCAAGGCTGAGAACCAGGATCCTCCTATCCTGACTGAGTTGGTGGTTGGTATCACTAAAAGGAGGGCAGAGCTTGATCTTAGAGTGTGCGGTGAGTGGTAGGGTTTTAGCTTGTCTTGCAGGTATAGAGGACTGGTCTTGTGCACTGCTCGGTGGGTGATGCATAGGGTTTTGAAAGTGGCCCTTTGTCCAACTGGGAGCCGGTGGGGAGTTCTGCGAGCTGGAGAGGTGTGATCTCTTGGGCCGAGTGCTAGTAGCATTTTAGCGGCAGCGTTTTGTGCGCTTTGTAATTTAATGAGGTGGCATGCCCGTACTCCGAGATAAAGGGAGTTAGCGTAGTCCAGTCCCGACATTACAATAGACTGAATAGCGGCAAGTCTGTAAGGAAAGGAGAGGTAGGGAAAAATGTGTCTAAGAATTTTGAGGTGGTAATGACAAGACTTAGATACGTTGTTGATTTGGCAAGAGAGGTTAGGTCAGAGTCCAGAGTGCATCCAAGGTTTTTTACTGTGGCCGATGTGTTGGGTGGATTGCCCATGGATGTGGCCCAAAGTAAAGGGTGGGGGGGGGGAAGCTTGGTGTTGCTGCACACCATGATTTCGGTTTTAGTGGGGTTTAGGAGGTGGTGGTTTGTAGTCATCCAACGATCAATGTCAAGGAGGCAGGCTGCGAGGTCAGGCTGAGAGTTGGATTCTGAGTTGAGGAGTTTTAGGATTATTTCAGTGTCATCGGCGAAGTTATAGCACAGGATTATTCCAGGGAGGGTGGACATATAGAGGTTGAACAAGAGAGCTAATAGGCATGCTCCTTGTGGTACTCCAGTATTAACTGGTCGAGCGGAGGAAGCAAAGGTGGAGAGGGTTATTTGTTTCCTGTCGCTGAGGAAGGAGGCTATCCATTTGAGAGCGTTTCCAGAGATTCCTAGGGAGTGGAGGCAGTCAAGTAGGATTGAGTGTTTAATTGTGTCGAAGGCGGCAGAGAGGTCTAGGAGGATTAGTGCAGTGCATCCTGCAGAGTCTGCGGTGATCTTAAAATCGTCCCAGATTGAGGCCAGAGTGGTTTCGGTTGCGTGTTGTGGTCTGAAGCCTGATTGTGCGGGGTCCAGGAGGTTGTTGGATTCGACAAAGGCATTTAGTTGGGAGTATGCGGTTCGATCGATGAGTTTTGCAAGGAACCTGGTGTTTGAGATGGGGCGGTAGTAGTGGATGAGAATATTTCTTTGAGGACTGAGGCGGGGCAGGGGTTGAGGGGGGAGCCAGATGGTTTTCGAGCAGAGAGAAGGTCAAGAAATGTGTCTCTCAAGATTGGTGTGAACGAGTTGAAAGTGGGTGGAGTTGTTGCCGTGGCGGGCGGGGGGAGGGTGATTGAGAGCAGGCGGATTATGTGGCAGTGAGAGGAGGGCCAGTTTGTTGTTAAGAGAAGTTGTTCTGTCGAGAGCAGTGGTGTAGAGGTGGAGAGAGAGAGAGTCGCAGACGGATTGAGATGGGTGGATTGGGTTGAGGTACAGATTGGTTTGACGAATTCAGAAATTATTTTGTGGAGTTCCTTGCTGCAGTTTCCACAGTTGAGAATTCGGGAGTTGTAGTGGGCTTTTTTAGCTTATCGGATTTCAGCTTTGTAGGGGAGATGGTGCAGGGCGAGGGTGGATCTGCTCAGATTGGTTTTATTTTTCCGCCATTTGCGTTCGAGGGATTTATTCAGTAGTTTCACAATTTTCAGTTCTGGTGTAAACCATCTGGGATAAGGACCACGGCGAGGGGAGGATTGGCAAGTGGGGGTGAGCAGGATTAGTGAGATATTGAGCCAAGAGTCAAAGGAGTCGATGGGGGCACTGATTTTGTTAGGTCACCCCACCCTGCTGACCCGCCTGTCCCAGATTGGGATTGCGGGTCAGGTCCTAGCATGGTTTTCGTCATTCCTGGTCGACCGCGCTCAGGTGCTTACTCTCCCTCCCCATCTCTCCTGTTCCTTCCACCTTACTTGTGTCCCACAGGGCTCTGCCCTGTCTCCCATTCTCTTTAACATATACATCTGGCCCCTTATTTGTCTCATCCGCTCCCTCAGCGTTGGGTGCTTTTCTTATGCAGACGACACCCAGTTTCTGATTCGTCTTGAACTAGCATCTACTGAGGTGTCATCGTGCCTCCATCAGTGCCTGACAGCAGTAGGGGAGTGGATGCGCCGAAACTGGCTGAAGCTGAATGGGGACAAGACGGAGGTGATGGTGGAGGGTGCCCCCCCTGATCCCTCCCTCTGAGTGTCCACTTTCTGGCCCTCCTTTTTGGGTCCACTACGTGTTCCAGTGACAAAGGTTAAGAATCTCGGTATGACCCTCTCTGCTACGCTGTCAATGTATGAACAAGTCTCTGCCGTGTGTAAAGTAGGTCATTTTCATCTTAAGATATTGAAGAAGGTTCTCCCGATTTTACCAGTCTCTCTCTATCCTCCGGTTGTCGCAGCCATGGTGCACAGCCGACTGGACTACTGTAATTCATTATATCTTGCGCAGCCTAAAGGCTTAATCCAGCGGCTTCAGCGCCTTCCAAATCTGGCTGCACATATTGCGACCGGCTCCCCCTATGGTGCTCAGATGACTCTGGTACTGCATGCTCTACACTGGCTCCCTGTTAGTCAGAGAGTTGAGTTTAAATCACTCTGCATTGTCCACCGAGCGCTCCATGGTCTGGGGGCAGAATATCTTCAGTCTAGGTTTTTCCGCTACTTCCCCTCTCGGACGCTGCGCTCTTCATGAGCCGATCTGTTGGTGGCTCCTCCTTACCGTCGTGAACGGATTGGAGGTCGGGCTTTTTCGGTGGCTGCGGCTCAAATGTGGAACAACTTGCCACCGGAGATTAGGTCCATATCTAACCATTTAGCTTTCAGAATATCTGTGAAGACCCTGCTATTCTAACCTTGCATTGGCCTCTTACTGGTATTCCTCCCTCTCTCCTTCTCAGCGCCAAGATACCTCTGGTGACAGTGCGCTTTAAAAGTTTACATAACATAACATGGTTAAGGGTTCATTACGTGGGTTGGTTGAGGGAGGCCTTTGAAGCAGGGCATCAGCGAGGTCAGGGAGGATCTTAAGTTTCTTCTAGCATTTGCGGCGGATGGGGGGAGTTGGCTCAAGGATGGGCGTGGAGGCAGGCGAGCGGATGATGAAAGGGACAATGAAGTGATCAGACCAGATGAGAGGTACGGGGGGGGGGGTTAGATGTATCTGGTCGTAGGAGATAAAGATGGCATCAAGGGTGTGTCTTTAGAGTGAGTTGGGCTGTTCATGTGAAGGCGGAGGTTAAGCGCCCAGTGAGTGGGTCATGGGGTTGGTGGGAATGTCCAGCCAGATATTGAAGTCCCCTAGAAGAGCCTTGGATGGTCACTATAGAGTCACAGAGGTTGGTTGTGAAATGTCTGTCATAGCCGGGGGGTCTGTTGATGATAAGGAAGCTGTGGGAGAACTTTGTGGGGAGTGATAATTTGACGAGAAGGGATTCGCAAGAAGGAGTGCTTGTCTGCCGCGGGTGTGTGGGCAACCGCGGGGGGTGGATTCTGAGGTAAAGGAGGGTGAGGGGGGAGCATGCTCGGAGGGGGGTGGGTGGAAGGGACAGGAGAAACAGAGGTCTTTGGATGGTTGGCGCGCCATCGGGCTCCTCTTGGCTTGGAAGTTGGAGTTGGATAGGTGGTGGGGTGAGATCATGGTGGTGGCTGGGCTAGTTTGAGATGTGAGGGGGGAGGTGAGAGGCGCGCCAGAGTGAAGCTCTCATTTTGGATTTAGCTGGGAGGGATGGAGTCATGGTGAGGCGCAGGGGGAGTTAAGGCTTGGTTGTAATGTCAAGAAGTGTAATTCAACACAGTGGATTCACAGCACAGTGAAATGAATGGGGTACACTTAATATCTCTTGACCTTACACACAAAGCAATACAATAACACTTTAGTGGACGCTCAATGTTGTTTGGGCACACTTTCTAGATGCAAGATTCAACACAGTGACAATTTTGCAAAGAGACAGTGAGATTTTAGGGCACACAATGTTGTTGGGCACACAATCTAGATGCAAGATTCGACACAGTGAAGCTTTTAGGGCACACTCAATGTTGTTTGGCACACTTGCCAAATTCGAACTTCAACATAGTGCCACTATTAGGGTACACTTAATATGTAGCTGCACAATTTAACAGTAAAAGTTTTAAGTAAGAGTGGTAGGGCTTTCTGGAGTGAAGCGATTGCTTCAGTCCCCACCCATGCCACACTTACTTTTCTTGGTTGTTGCTGGTTGACGGCAGGCTACTGGCTTCTTGTGTCTCATGCGGAGACCTACAGATATGATCTGGAGCCGCCGCTGTAGGAGTCGCCCTTTGTCTCAGGCCCTTAGTCGCAGGGCTGCACAGGCAGAGGGCTGCCCTGGGAGGGTCGGTTAGGACCAGAGTTCTGACCAATCACGGCACAGTGGGCGGGGTTGGAGTCGGGAGGGAGAAGGGAGCCAGGAAGGGGAGCAGGGATTGAAATGGGGCAGGAAGGGTCCCACAGGTGCTTGGCTATCACAATTCTGGTCAAATGGGTCGGACGGCAGAAATTAGGAGCAGCACTCACCTTGTTCCCACACGTGAAGAGAGGGAAGCGGGGCCACAACACTAGGGGCTGGAGGACCAATAGGGTCGCAGGGCGGGCTCCGGAGACGGGATTACCAGGAAGCATGAAGCAAGGGTTTTGTTGTTTTGCCAATGCTGGTTTTGCATATTCTTCAGTGAACTTGAATACAGGCTGGACTCCCATTCAACAATTCATCTATATTGTTGATAGGGGAGGCTTAAGGCTCCAGGAGACTAGCGTGGCCATCTAGAGGCTAGAGACAAAAACCCCTGCTTCTCTTTTATCAAAGAAACACATTAACTTTAGTACACAAAAGGATCTTTTATTCAGGGCACAGTAAAACAGGTTATATATGTATCTTTACATTCCAGTAGAGCCAAATATTTATGCTAGAAAAAGATAGAAATCTAAGTAGAGGCCTTTGAGTCCATCTTTGAAGCATCCAAGGCCACTTGACATTCTCTCTCCCCAGAAAACTAAGCATCTGAAGAAAATGAAAGCGCAAACAAAAGAGGCACATAAGCTAATCACATTAATTACTGACTGAATTCTTTTCAAAAGGGGAGTCTGAGAGCTGTTCAAATGACTTATTATGCTAGCACAAGGCTTAAAAGAGCACAATTCTAACTATTTAAAATTAGCATTGTTTGATGAATTCAAAAATGAGGAGTAACTACTTCACAAGACTGAGGTCTAAAGTTAATAAAACGTGTTTCAGAAAACCTGAGTGCTCTACAAAATGAGACTAGATGAAATTGTAATATTTAATAACTGAAAATTATATAAATAATTGCACACATTACTGCGGCATAAGCTTGAACTTAGCTTGACCGTGCAAATGTAGAAATCCACGTGATCAATAAGTAATGTTGCTACAAGGAGATATGGCAGAAATATACAAGGCCAAAGTTGCTCAGAACCCACTTTGTCTCATGTGCAGAAATATTATCAACTAAGGGAAATATTCCCTGGGCGTGTCTGCATATTAAGCAATTCAATAGAAAGACTGGACCAATTAAAAGAAATGTGATGTCCGTATAACATAGGGATAGGAATATTACACATTATGTAAGCAGAAAAACATAAGGAATTGGAGCAGCTATGGGATTGTGAAGGCTGAAGAAAAGGGAACCCATGTCCCAAATGGATGAGTCCTGAGCTTGATTAACAATTGGAGGTGATTGGTTTTGTCTAGGAGGGATCCAGAAGTAAATTCTACCAGATTTACAAGCTGACTGGGAATTGCGTGGAAGCTCAGGGTCCATCCTGGCTCTGTGACTTTAAAGTCTCCCCCTATCCTGCTAACCTCTATCCACTTCATCCCCCTCTCCCTCCTTTTCCACACAGCTTGCTGATTGGCTGCCGGGTGTACCTCAGAGAGTCTCACAGGTCCCTGGAACCCTCACCATTCCTCTTGCACTTGCCTTCGGGCCTGCACTTGCCTCATCACTACTGCACTTGGTCTCCCCTTCCCCTCTCCTGTACCGTCTGCACTTGCATGATCTGAACGTACCATGCCTTGAAGATGGTCCATCTTCCCTGGCTCCCCTCCGTGCATGGTGGCACCTCAATGCACTTGGAAAAACTGTAGAAACGTTGTCAGGCGTAGTTGCTGTTATCTACACTGTTAATTGTATTATATGCACTTACTCTGCCTGTGCAGACTTCTATCATTCAGAATTTCAAGGGCTCTGAACGACTGTTGTTTTTTCCCCTTGTTCCCTCCCTCCTTGAGCGCTCTGAAACACTTGCCTTGTGTATAGGTGCTTTACAAATAAACATTACCATAGCAAAACTTTATTCAAAGTGAGCATACAAATTCCCCAATGTAATTAGAAATAGGCCCCCTAAAATCAGTCCCCTGCATTCTGCTTTCACTGTATTCAAAGGTGAGATTACATTTAAATAAGAACAAATAGTATTTGTTTACCTTTCTCTATGCTGTGTACACAGTGTAGAACAGATAGCATTTCCCAACAGAGAGAGCACAGTGTTTTGCATACCAAGGCCAACTAAAACCCAATCATGGGTATTTTCATAGGAGTAGTCTGACACCGGATTGATGGAAGGTGTACAATTACCCCGACTGATTGATAATTTGTGACCTTTGAAAGCCATACATATTTTAAAAAGACATATGAAAGGGAGCTATAACTGGGCCATTTCCATTAAAGAAAGATGGAGCTATCTGTGGAAGAGCCGTGGTCATGGCTAGCAGAAGCATTAATGGGCGGCCATAATTATTAGATGAGCTCCCCAGAGACAAATAATAGCTTGTCAATCAGTGCTGGAAATGGGGGGAGACTTCAAAATCAAAATTGGGCGATGGAACTACAGGGGGTTTATATGATCATTACGAGGATGCCGTTTATGGGATCCCTGCAGGCAGGCAAGCATGCTGGATACACGGGTGTGCACAAGGGGTCTACAAGTTCAGCTATGGTTACTGGAGTGGGGATTGCGATCTTTAAATGGACAAGCAGCACCTGATGTTCCAGGCTTAGCAACCTTTAGAAACACCAAGGGGTCATCTACAATTGATTACCTCCTTATGCATGTTGATCACTGGCACTTAATTAAGGGATTTGAGGTGACTAAGGAAGTGCACAGTGATCACTTCCTGCTCAGGCTAAGTTTACTGTGGGAATGCACTCAGCCAACTATATCTGCCTTGCCTCACTTAGACCTGTGAGAGATTAACTCACACCGTAAAAGAAGAATGAAATGGGCTAAGTACGACCCTTTGTGCCATCAAAAGAAAGTGGTCTCTCCTACTTGATCCTGCCCTTGTTGGTTGATACTAAACCCCCAGCGGCGGTGGTTGAATTGTTTAAGGAACTGATGGGGTCCCCATCTGACATTCTGCAGTTTGACTTTAAGCACACTAAAGGTAGGGAGAAAGGTGGGTTTAATGAAGAATGCTGAGCAGCAAAGAGGAATTTACTGACAGTTTTAAAGTTGTAGGTGGGATATTGTTAGGGCTAGGGCAGGGTACAGACGGGTGTTAAATATAAGGATAGAGGTTTTAGAAAATCAAACTTGGGAACACATGCTTGTAGCTGTCTCTACAAATGGCTCTGAAAGGTTTTGGGAGCTCGTTGCAAGTGGGCCTTTGCATAGAAGTAACCAAAGTTTGAAGGAGACACATGTTGAAGCAACAAAATGGGTGGACCATATTTCTTCTCTGTATAAGGGTAGGGCTAGTATGATGATTTCTGGGGCACTGAGTCCAACGGTGCACTTTGCTTTGAAAGAAGTGGAATCCGCGATTAACGCACAAGTAAGAAATCGCACCCCGGACCCAGATGCAGTTCCTGCGGACCTGTATAAGGTGGCGTTGGAACTATGGGCACCTCAATTGACTGTCTGTTTTAATGCATTTTTGCAACAAGGGGATTTTCCAGTCTTTGAAGTGTGCTATCATCTGACCGATTTTTAATAAGGGTGACCGCAGAAGTCCTTTGGCATATAGATCCACATCCCTTCTGGATACGTCATTCAAGATCTTTGGACGTCTTTTATTAGGCGGCATTGAGGAGTGGATCTCTCTACACTCTGTGCTCCCAGATGTGCAGGATTGGCGTGGGAATGCATGATCAGGCACTGAATTTATATTTGGTGGGGGCGCAGTCTGTTTTTGTGAAGGGTGAACTGATTTGCAAAGCGTTCATGGACCTAACACCGCCTTTGACAAGGTGAATCGAGACAACTCTGGGAGGTGCTTGGGTCCATAGGATGTCCAGCAGGGATAGTGTGGGCCTTGCAATTGATACACAAGGGAACCAGGGCTTGTGTTCGATTTGGAGAACAGGGCCAGTGCATAGGATATTTCGAAGTCAACACAGGGGTGCGACAGGGCTGCGTCCTGGCATCAGTCCCATTTACCCTGCATATAAATGGGTTGTATAGGGCCCTTATGGACACTAAAGCCGATTATCTCTGTGTTGGAAATAAACAATTTCCATTGTTAGCATACGCAAAACAAATTACACAGATTTCATGAACTCTTTGGACCTGAAATTTAATACGTCAAAGTCTGCTGTAATGGTTTGTGCGGTTGGGAGGAAAAGAAACGTAGGAATGAACAAGATGTATAGCAATGGAGCTGTAATCCCACAGGTTAAAAGATTTGACTACTTAGTAATTCGATTTGCAGAAAATTGGAGGGGGGCAGCACACATTGACAAACAGAGAAACATAATTAGCCAGGCTCTGGGAGTGTGGGGGGTGAAGCGGGAATCACTTTATACTAGTATGCCAAGGTAAAGGAGATTGCCTATTAAAAGAGGAGTTTCTGTGCCCTGATTCAGGAGGGACGGGAAACTATGGGGTTTTCCCTGGCCTTGAACCGCAAACATGCAGTGGTGGCCAGGGTGAACTCCATGCAACCGTATCTGACTCATAGCAACAGCCCAATTGATCCTTGGGCTGTGAGTAGAGCCCGTTTTGATATATTGTTGCAAAGAGCCAACACAGCAAAATGGCAAGATCGTGGGCAGGATGTAGAATGCCCTCGTTGAGGATAGGCAGTTAAAAATCATGTTCCCTTTGTACTGCTCTACCAGCATTACAGGGAATCGAGAAGGCAAACGATTCTCCCGATATTAAGAGAGAAATTGACCCAATGTGGGTAGGCTCTAACTTTTCTATTACAGGCAGAGCCAGTCTTTGTTGCCTCAGCACTTTTACAGTATCTAAGAAGGGTGTGGGGTGCCAGGAAACACTGCAGGGCAAGTCATTGGTGCTAATGGTATGAATAGGATAATTTTAGCTATTGAAGAATCTTAATTATGAAGGAACGGTTTTAATTGCAAAGAGGATTAGTTGTTGGAATGTAGCTGCCATTTTAATCTGTACATTTAATGGATTTTATCCAAATACACTTATTTTGATGATGAAATGTTTGAATTAAACTTATTAGAACACATGAGGCTTCTCACATTTATTGTCAGAAGGGGAGATGAATTGGAATACATTTGAATTCTTATGCTTCCAAGAAACCTGGCTGAGCTCAAATCCTTACGATGGATGGGTTTACCACCTTTCGCAATCCAGCAGTAAGAGGTGGAGCAGGATGGCCTAGTGCAGGACCTTTGACTCCAATTAAAAGTGGAAAAGATCTCAAAGTGATCTGCTCTGACAATATAGGTTTACCTATTCAACGAACGGTACATCGCTACGAGAGGTCAATCAATGAATTTAGGGAAAGTACGTTGGAAACATTTAACCATAATCAATATATATTGGAACACACTCATCAGGTTCATTAGGTGTGAGTGATATGATTGAAACAATCTCAGGTGTAATTGATGATGCCTACAAGTTGGACGATCCACCCATAATCTTATGTGGAGATTTGACCCTGTCCTGTATGAATAAACAGAAAACTCAGAGAGGACGCCAGCGCATTGAATCCTTTGAAGAAGAGGTTTATTATAGATTGAGCTAACAGCAGAGGTCTCCACATGTTAAATGGGCATTTTGAAAGGGATAAGTCCTGCCGCCCTACTTGGGTGCGGGCGGGCAACTTCAGTAATTGACTATGAATTTGTTTCCAGAGACTTGACTGGTGAAATAGATTCCTTCTAAATTTCTTCATCTAAAACCAGTGATCACAAACATGCCAAAAATGCGTTGGGCTGATGGATTGATAGCCCTCCCTTAAAAATGAGTACACCCGTGGCGTCTGTCAACAAAATGTTGCAGGCTAAAAATGGCAAATAAAGAAGACGCGGAATTACTGGTCTCCATGTATGTAAGAAATAGATCTATGAGAGACCTATCAGGTCCACAGTGTGCAGCAGATTACATCCCAATTTTGGCAACTTTCTGGATAAGAAATAAATCTGGGTATGTAACTTCATGAAGACATCGCCATTTGTACGATCAACAAGTAATCGAAAAAAGGCAATAACTGAGGAGAGCCATTCGACAGGCTAAATTTGGCTCAATCTTAAACAGAGAAATAGCTATTAAGAGGCTAAGAAACCAATACAAAAACAGGCTTATTGGGCATAAGAGTTCTATGATCCAGCAGGACGCAGAAAAAATGAGAGCCATCAGTAAAAAGAAATCATGTAAAGTTTGGGGCCTTAATAAATCTACAGGAAAATGTCCAACGTTAACACAAAGAAATGATGTGCTAGAGGCAGATTGGATAAAAACAAGAAATGGTAACTAAATCATCACCTCTGTGGTCCAGAACATATGACCATGAAGATATATTCATTCTAATAAAGCGGGCAAGTGCCTCTCGTGCACCAGGACCGGATGGCTTATCAAACATGGTCCTAAAAGAAAATCCGGAGCAATAGGCCACATTGATATTGGAAAAAATAATGTGTGTGCAGAATGTAAGTAGGTATTGTGTATAGATTTTTTACTGTGATTTTAGAAATGTGGGCTAGGTTTTACACATTTTTTTACCCTGATGTCATGTGTTATAAGAACCCTGACTTGGCACCTATTTGGTTCATGGACCGAGTCGTCTAGGAGGTATAGAGAGTTAAAGGAGAGAGACAGATGGATTCCTTGGTCAGATGTTGCCTATAGGTCAGAATCCATGTGTCGGGAAGCCGTTGTAGTAGTTGTGTTTGAGCTGGTTGTTCCCGCGAGACGTTCCTAAGGGGGAGTGGTTGTTCGCTTGAAGTAGTTGAAGGAGACGTTCACAGTGAGGGTGATACCTCGGTTGATGCAAGTCATTAGGCACGTGTTTTACACTGTATACTAAGCTAACAGTACCTAGTTTTGGAATAGCGTCAGACAAAACTAAGAGCTATGATGAAAAATATGTTGAAGAATTATTGGCTCAAGCTTCATTCTTTTTAGAAGGTGATGGTCCATTGGTAAACAACTTAAGCAATTGGGACGAACTGGTACAAATAAAGAAAAGACTGATTAAAACAGAACTCCACAGATCAATTGTGATAGAATATTTGCGTTCGGGTACTTTACCTCAAGGCCTTGTCGTGCGTAACGAACCCTGGTTGTTTTTAGATGATAAACAGTTTGTACTACAGTGGAGCTATATAGCAAACAAGTGCGGCCGGGACTGGGTAATCTTGATTATTGATACAGCATGTAAGATGACAATAAAAATTATGGGAGACCTGGACGCGATGGAATGAAGCAATTAAAAAACGAGTTCCAATTGAAACATATAAAAAACGAGTGGATGAAATAACAAGTGCAATGGCGGACTTTAAATATTTTTGTACAAAGGATCGCATAACACGGATGAAGAAGGATCTAATACAGTTTACGCACAAAGGGGCGTTTCAATATACTAAAGACGGAAATGTGCCACCCAATTTACATCAGAAAGGACAAGGCCAACAAGGACAAAGTGGGAGGAGATCTACATCGTACAGCTCAGGAAGCTCCAGTGATGGTGGTAATAACAGTGGATATGGGCAGAGACCATATAGGATTCGGGGACGCCAACAACGAGGCAACAATAGGAATAGACGACCCCAAAGACGCGGTGGAGCTAACCATCAATTTTATTCATGCCAACCACCACCCCAGCAACAACAACCACAGACTTCTGCTGCGGTCTCTTTTTTTGGACGAGCAAACCATGACAAACAATTGGGAACAGGAAGACAGGAGAACCAGGAGCAACCACCGCTACTAGTCAACTTATCAAAGTACAGACCCAGTCCTACAGAAGAAGCAGTCTTGAACAAAGGGCTGGGGTTTATACCTACCACACGGTATGATAGATTCCAAACCCGGATAGAAATAGAGCAATTACTGCGCAAAATACATCTGCAACAGTATTTTCATGACAAAACATACGATAAATAACACAATGAAAGTGGCTTGCATAATAGGTCACAGTTTGAATCACCAGTAGCTAGCTACACACCTGGGGTGATAGTTTTGGCAAAGAGAGTGTGGCATGATCTCCAACAACTTGAAAATAAAAAATCACTGGCTGAATTTCATAACTTTAGTAATGCAGAAAGAAGTGCTGTTAAAGCCTTGCCAACAATAAGGAGATTGTGATACAAAAGGTGGACAAAGGAGGCGTGGTAGAGTTACAAGACAGATCAATATACATCTCAGAATGTAATAGACAACTCATTCTACTCACTAATTAGTGAGGATCTGACGGAAAGACTCATTCTAATTCAAAACAAGGTGGGGAAAGCATTTGAAAGAAAATGGATATGCAAACAGGAATACGAATATTTATGTGTATCTAAACCTTCGATTCCCAAATTCTATACATTACCTAAGATTCATAAATCTAGGAGTAATCCAAGTTTGCGGACAAAAATCTTAAACCTTTTGTTCTTAATATGTATTCGTATATACAAGATACCACTGAGGCCATCAAATGTGTAGAGAACATGAGCTTTGACCCAGAAAAACAGTTGTTGGTTAGCTTGGACATTGCAGCACTGCATACATGCATCCCGCAGCAGGATACACTGGATGCTTTAGAGGAAGTCTTATTGTCCAAAAGAACGACCGGCACCAGGCCCAACAGCTTTGTGCTCTGGTGTGCTGAAATGGCACTTAATCGAGAATTATTTCTGCTTTAATGAGAAACTGTACCATCAAATCCACGGCACTGCAATGGGTCACCTGGGGCACCCACAGCAGCTAACTTACACGTGGAATACTTTAAAATAAAACATATTCATCAATTTACCAATCCATTCTTCTCCAAAATCGCATTATGGCGGAGGTTTATTGACGATATCCTTGTTGTATTGGAAGGCACAGAGGAGACTTCCTTAGAATTTTGTGAATGGATTAATCAGCAGAACCAGTATTTGAAGTTCACCTTCACACACAGTAACAAGAACATTGACTTTTTGGACATTACAGTTTGGGTTGACCCATTGGAGAAAGCGTTAAAAGCCAATCCGTTCCATAAACACACAGACAAAAATGCTCTCTTAAGGTTTGAGAGTTGCCATCCGAGACATAGACGTGAAAATCTGCCCTTTGGGCAATTTCTGCGGCTTAAACGGAATAGTACACTTAATAGTAAATTTTTGGCAAAAGCAGAAAAACTTGATGTCAAGTTACAAGAGAGAAGCTACCCGAAGAAAATAGTAAGGAGAGCTTTCAAGAGGTCCACCAACAATAACAGGGAAGCACTCGTGGAATATCGTCCGAATACTGCTACCAATACCGGAATAGTAAATAACCAGGATAATCAAAAAAATGGCATATCCTAACAGGAGGAGAATGCCCACTTAAATCTCCTCTATGTGCATACAAAAGGGCACCCAATTTGAAAGATCTTTCAACTAAAAATGACATAGCTTTGAAAAACAACACCCAGAAAAGCATCACCAAAACCTGGGGACTCCCTACCTTGACCGGACACTCACCTTGTGGTAAATGTGTGAACTGTAGATTTACCAGACAGACCAAGGAGGTGGACTTAGGACTTTCCAGACCATGGGTTAAAACTCAGTTAACTAACTAATTCTGCAAATGTAGTGTACGCGATCTGGTGTCAATGCCCTAAATTTTATATAGGGATGACAGAGCGAAAAATGTAACACCGGATAAGCAAACGCAGAAGCTGCATAAAAAAGAAAAGTCTGACGGCACCACCGGTCAACCATTTTGTTATAATGGAACATGATGCAGAGGAACTGAAATGGACTGTATTATTACAGTTGGATAAATCAAAAAAATAGTGAAGCCGACACCAAAAAACTGTTACTCGAGGAGCAATGGCTCATTTTTCTTACTAAAGCAACAAAACTAGGATTAAATGAGCAAGTTGATTGGAAACATAATGTTTCAAACCTCTGGTACGTGTCTTTGTCAGATGGCAACGTAGTGCAGTAGCTGTGGACTGCACATTTGGTGGCACGCTTGACACGAATTGGAATAGGTGTCAGCGATTGGTCTAATTCAATTGACAGGATGAATGCAGTTCCTGTTTTGATAGCTATTCAAATCACTTCAATATAGGATCTGTCCTAAAAGATAAGTTTGATGTGCATTGAAAATAGAATGTGTGTCCCAGTACTCACATCAGTACATACATCCAGGCAGTTGGTTTTATTGTTAAGCAAATTCATTTTCGATTAGAATTTCAGATGTATCCGTTCAAACTCACCGTCAATCACTTGATACCCCGTCACCAACTCAGTAGCTTGTGTTTACATCTAGGAAAGGGGCGTGGTTGACTGTTCGTGCTGACCGCACGGCAGTCAGGTCACATGACACACATGTGACGCGGGTGCATTTAAAAATTGTAGTTTAAACCGAGGACGCGATCAGCACTCTAGGACCGCTAGTGTTATCCACAGGAATTCAACTCTTACGTTCATTCGGTGAGTGAGGTTATGCATTTCTTTACGCTAGACCATGGGATGCTGACTGGGGACTGAGCACTTTATAATATAACGTTGATGGAGGATGTTTCCTGTCAGTGTTCATATCCTTGGCCCTAGATTACTGTAATTTCACAGTCCTTGTGGCATTAAGGCTTCCTATCCACACAAAGGCATGGCCCCGTCAGGAACGCCGGATTGCGACACAGAATAAAGCGTCGCCCGGACAGAGCTGAATCTATTGTGCCTGATTATTGGGACTTAAGCTCAGGTACCCCATCTAACCAGCCATTTTCAGTTGGGTTGGAATTCACCTAACACTAGTAATATAGATGGAACAGTAGGTTGTTTTACAAAATGGTGGTGGTTCAGTCCAAGAAATCGGACTATACGACAGTGAATTGCACATTTTAGTAAATGTCTTTTGGTGATTATTTAAAAACGCCTGTTTTATGTAATAAGATGTCATAGATTAGAGAGCTAGAAGTTCGCAAGATGTGTATGAGATAGATACTATCGTATTAAGCGCTGGTTATTCACTCGGCTCTCTTTTCCTTCCTCCTCCTTTGAAGGAGCATGATGGTCGTCTACTGAAAAGACGCTCCACCTCTTCCGTGTTCAAGATTATCAGAAAATACTTGAAAATTCACGGTAAGTCTTACATAGATAAATTAAAAAGGTACCTAGTAAGAAGAACAGCATTTATGTGTAATCATTTCTCACTGCTGTTCCCCCCTTTTTTCTCTCCTTTGTGTTTTTCTCTCTCTCTTAGGTTTGGAGTTTTTTTTTATTGGCTCCCGACTGACTTTGCTTCAACTAGTGTGTGATGTGGAAACACTGCTGAAGTTGAATAGATGTAGGCAGGGTACACATTGTCCCCTGAAGAAGTTCACATTGACTAGGTTTATAAAAATGATGAACGAAACATGTTGGGTATGGTTATATACTGGGACTAAAAACAGTATTGCACAATAAACAAACATGGTTGAAAGTATTGACCATGGTAGCTATATTAAGGGTTGATTTAATTCTAAATTATGCCATTCTTGAAACTCCTGGAAGTAGTCCGGAAGTAAGGGACCCCCAGGTGCTATAAACCATTTTGTTGCTTTGCACATTGTGTTTGATGTGTCCTATGCAAAACATGTTGTGTAGATTTGTATAGGCAGGGTGTTTTTAGGTATTTTATTGTATAGATTTTGTACTTAGAAATGTGCATTAGGTTTTACAATTGTTTTACCTTGTTGTCTTTTATAGGTTATGATGGATTATGATTATATTATGTAATTTCCTAATAAAATTGACCTATGTGTTATAAGAACCCTGACTCAGCACCTATTTGGTTCATTGACCGAGTCGTCTAGGAGGAATAGAGAGTTAAAGGAGAGAGACAGATTGATTCCTTGGTCAGATGCTGTCTATAAGGTTGTGTAGTGGAGCAGAATCCATGTGTCGGTAAACCGCTCCACCAGTCTCTGATGTAGTAGTCAGAATGTACCTGCATCATGGAGGACTGCAAATGTGGTACCAATATTCAAGAGCGGCAGTAGGGACGATCCGAACAACAATCACCCTCTTGGATGTTATGGCCAAGATATTTGCTTCACTCCTGCTAAAGAGATTGAATGTCTGGTCACATAGAGAAGGTCGACAGGATGTGTTTCAGACAGGATTTGTCAGGGGCTTGGGGACAACCCCAATGATTTTTTTGCCACCAGTGCTGAAGGACGAAGCTTTGAGAATGAACTGTAAAATCTACTTCCCCTTCGACGATTTTGCCAAAGCTTTTGATAGCATCAATAGACGTCTGAGGCGTAAACTGTTAAACTCGAAATGCCCTGAAGATCTAGTAGACCAATTAAAAGCACTCCACACGGAGAGTGCGATTGAAAATGGGGATCAGGGGGCTACTGACTGAGGAAATACCAACATGTTGGGTAGTTAAACAAGGATGTTCTTTAGCCCCTACCCTTTTCAATTTCTACCTTTCTGATTTGGGTCCTTTATGGAGGGAACTAGATGTTTCCCACCGAAAATTGGAGGAGCAACGGTGAGCCGTTTGCTATACGCAGATGATCTAGTCCTGTTATACCATATTGCAATAGGACTTCAAAGACAACTGAAAAGGCTGGATGAGTATGCTTCAGAAAAGGATCAATAAAGGTAAAACAAATATCTTAATTCTGGAAAATGTCAAACGCAGGAAGAAACGACTCTTTAAATGGTGCTTAGGTACATCAACAATAGAACGTGTAGACTCCTTCATGTATCTGGGGATGCGAATCAGTAAAAGCACAGTTGAAGCTCACAATGTCTCTATTCTAAAAGGAAAAGGAAAAGCAACAATGCTGGCCAACCAAGCACTAACAAGAAAGTTCTGCCGTTATTCGATTCTGCAAATTCTGGACTTCTACAGGTCAAAGGTTGGGGCTACCCTGACTTATGGTTCAGACTCTGTATTGTGGTTTCCAAAGAAGCATTGGGAGGGCACCTACTTGAAGATTTTGGGTCTTCCAAGATCTGTGCCGATCCACGTCATTAGAAGGGAACTACGGTTAACCTCACAAAGTAATAGCCGAGCGGAAAACCTTGACCTTCTTTGGGAAATGCATTCAAGAGACTCCTGCTCCAATTTTGGCCTTAATAAAGGCAGATTGAAAGTGGAACCAGAAATGTAGTGCTGAGGTGGGAGTCCGCTTGTAGAGATTTGTTGGCTTACCTTAGTGTCTGTCGATGAACTGTTGACCAATCCAGGTAAGGCTAAATGAAAATTGTGAGAAACCGACTTCAACCTGCGCTAAGGCAAATGATTACAAACTGTAAATCTATCCAGAGAAATACAAGCTTTGGGGAACATCCCGGAATATTTAAAGACATTTCCAGACCCTTTCTACAGGTCTCCGTTTATGAGGTTCAGACTTAACCCTCATAAAACTAAGGAGGTGCAATCTGTAAGAACCTTGAATGGCCCTAGGGACTTATTAAGTAGGTTCTGTGAAGAAAAAGGGTCATTGGAAAACTTACAGCATACTGTGAGAAACCAGACAGTGTTCTCCTACCCACTCCCTCGGGATCTTCCATTCAGGTGACCAAGGAAGGGCCATCACTTTTGGATCCCGAACCTGGAGGTGGACAATCGAGGATCACCCGAGTGGAGGGTCATGGAGGAATGGGAGGAGGAAAACGGAGGGCGAGACATGGTATTTCCCCAGTCCTCAAAACACCATAACCTACTCACCTTCAGCTTTTGTGGGGTGTTTACAATCTCCGCTCATCATCCCTATTTCCCACAAATACTGAGACAAGGAGGAGGAGGAGGAGGAGGCGACTAAGATCAGTAAAGATTACCCATAGGAATAACATGGGGAAGGTAAGGGAAACCTAACCTAGAAAGAACTCAGGTTGTCCCACTAAAAGTGTCAGGCAGGGACAGGCACTCTATAGTGCCTACTCACACCAGACTCCAATTGACAGTTTGGTTTATTATAAAAGGTGTGGTCATGCACATAAGAATGAGTGAGCTGGGGATGAAGTCCAGACCGGTGGAGCCCAGAAGCGGAGAGAAGCATGAGCAGCAGGCAGGTGCAAGACAGTGTGCAGAGACGCTGGACTGGTTTGTGTGGGCTGCAGTGTTTTGAGGGAGCTGTGCCTCCATGGAGCCAGGGAAACACTGCCTGCATTCTGTAGTCTAGGTCCAGCAAAGTGCTTGTTCCCCTTGGGGCCAGTGCCGACCCCAAAGGTGCCTGAGGGGAAGGTGGTGTGATCCTGACCTCAACCCTGCACTTCCAGGAGGAACCACCTCTCAACACAATGCTGCCCGATGACGGGAATTTGAAAGAAACTCAGTAGCATGCCTTTGGATGAGAGCGGAGCGGGGGTAAGGCACAGACAGTAAAAGCAGCACGGAACTGCAAAGAAATGAAAGCATTAAAGCAGAAAGCATAGCTGAAAGTGAAAGCATACAGGCAGAATACCTGAAGGCTAAAGGCATAGCTGCAAGCACAAATAAAGCAGAAAGCAAGAAAAAGACTGATCCAAAGAGAAAGTGGAAAGAATCACAAGGGTGCAAGTGGGTTGTAATGAAAAGAAAGAGGGCACGAGAAGATGCAAGGAAAGGCTCCAGGGGCATGATAAGAAGGAAACAGAAAAACAGGTGCAAGTGTGCATGGAAAGGAAAAAGGAGTGCAAGTGTGCACAGAAAGGGAAGTAGTAAAGAGGTGCAGGAAGCATTTGAAGAGAAAAAAGATATAATGAAATGAAGCAACAAGAAAACAATGAGTGGTCACGCCTAGGAAAAGCAAACAGCCTGGCGTTTTTGAAAGCCTCCGAATCTACCCCACGAAAGAATGGTATAGAGAAAAGGTTGGCAACAAGGAAAAGGCACATCCTATACCATGGTATTTGTGTTTTGAACTAAAAGGGCCCAAATCTGTCAAATTAAGAAAGAACTGTGACATGTTAAGTTGTGGGTTTGAAAGCTGGAAGAGGCCTATAGTGTGGGGAAAGGACCTCCGAGAGGCCTAGCAAGAAAAACCTCCCGATAACAGTGACTTTGTATTTAAAGGTTGGAAGGGGCCTGAGCCTGGGGAAGGGAACCCTAAGAGGCTCAACCAAGATGAGATATTAGTTTTGGTGTACTGTTGAAAGCATTGAAGCTTGTGGAAGGGAACCCCAAGGAACTTAAAGAAAGACATTGAAGGTAGTTGAAATAACTACAAGGGGCCTGTAGAGAAGGTCTTACGAACAGCCCTGTTGATTGAACTCATTTGTGTGACATTGAGCAAGCAGCACCTGGTAAGAAAACCATCTGAAAACAACCTTGGTTTCCACTTTTTGTCGAACTACTATTTTTTGTTTTGAAAAGACTTCCTATTTTTTATTTTTTTATTTTATTTAAACATATTGTATGGTTTCCATATTTGAAACATTTAACCTGATCATGTCCATTCTTCCATGATGTGTCTTCAGTTTGATGTATAGTATCCGGATATCAGAGCTTTGTAACACCTTATTGTGCCTGGGTCATGTTGTTGATCACCTCTAGTTTCTTGAGAATTAGAATCACTAGTCTTATGAGTGCCAATGATATTTTCATTTTTTCTCCTTCTACAAGAGTCTTCCACCACTCATCAACATTCCTTGTCATGTGACTTCTAATGATGTCCCCCCAAGCACTGCTCTCGCTCTTTCCTTAAACCGGTACACTGTAGTATGAGATGTTTCAGAGATTCTATCTCTCCTTTTATTTTACACATTCTGTAACTTTCACAGATATCCAACCTTTTTCTTCTTTGTAATATTTCTCCCGTTGGTAAAATGTTCAATCTGAATCTCAGAAAAAGGTCTCGGAAGTACCAGTTAGGGAATAAAGTCAGATAACTCGGGATCTGATTCAGTTTTCGTGGTTGAGCCCAGACGTTTTCGTAACCTTTGTATTTGCGGTTGTCTTCTTGGGTTTCGATCCAATCTGCCATGTATAGTTTCTTTTTAGTTTTGTCTGGGTTGATTCATAAGCCAATCTCTGACTCACTGAGGTTCACTAGGATCCCTCAACATGTCTTTTGCCAGTCTATTAAGATTATGTCAGATTGGTCTTTTAGGGCTTTTATCAGCACCCCAAATCCTCCCGTGGTGTTTTCTTCAAGACATTTTCAGTAGAAACTTAGCATTTTCCATACCGCAATTGTTTTGAGTGATGTCAATGCCAGCTCTCTCCTTATTTGCTGTATTGGGACTGATTTGGGCAGCTGTAAAGTTTTCCTCCAAAACAGGCCCTATCCTTCCTATCACATTTTTGTACAGAGTGAGGGCAAGCATAGGTTTCGACACAGACTGACATTTATTTTGGCCCATTAGACAATGACAGCCATTAGAAACATCAGTTAAAGGACCCCTTTAGAGTTAGGACCAGTCAGGCATTACACCAACCCAGGAACCTTAGTAAATAAAGGTTTTCAAACTAACCCTCTTGAGTCTGTGACTCTCTTGATACCAGGCCCGTCTCAAAATATCTTTTTGTTTTGTACGGGTCTAACTCTAGTGAGGACATGGTGTTTTTAAAAACTTTGGAAGGTGCAACCTCCCTATCGACAGAAGAACGGTGGATGCTGTTGAGAGGGAAAAAGACTTCATTAATTATTGCAGCAGTTACATAAAAATAAAAAGAATAAATGCATTGGATAAGAGTAGGAATGGCTGCTGCAAAGGTTAATTTTTAATTCTGAAAAAATTGGAATTGGTTGCAAAAGACTTTCATAAACTACAATTGCCAATAACAAAAAAAGATGCATTTTAAAAATAAATTGAGAAATGGATAGGGCAGTGGTGGGGCCGCATCTAGAGGAAGTCCTTTGGCTGCCCAGGGACAACAGGCCCCATATCATGTACTGCAGCAAAATCGAATCCGAGGTCGGGAACTCATGGGATGCGGTGGCGAAGAGCTCCAGGACGACCACCTTTCAGTCACCCCTCACACCGATCAGGTTTGACTGGCAAAGGGGTTGGTAAAAGGCAGGACGGAGGGTGGGGGGGAGCGATGCCACAAGAATAGAGACATGTTCGGAGGCAGGGAGATAAAATCCTTCCCCCAGTGCAAAATGGACTTTGGTGTGGGGAAAGGGGATAGATTCCACTGCGCCCAAATGAGGCATTGGCTTCAGGACCCTAAAGGCAGCAACAAGAGACCTGACCTCATTCGAGAAATTCGCTACCACCAACGCAGGAGACAAACACTTAGTGGGGGCAATATACCTACCAATTAAAGAAGGGGAAAAAGCAAGGGACAGGTGCTTCATGGCAAACTGGGAAAAAGAGACGGTCCAATCGCTAAAAGGGGGACCATGGCCGGGATTGTGGTCAAACATCCCCAAAACTGCACAGTCATTACAGATAAGGGAAATCTGGTAAATATGATGTACCAATGGCACCTTACCCCTACAAAGCTGTCTACAATCTATCAAACTACATCCAGGCTTTGTTGGAGGGAATGCAGGAGGAGAGGAACTGGAGCCATATTTGGTGGTAATATAAAACCGTTCTGTCTAATGATACAAGAAGCAGCAAAGGTAATATTGGGGGGTGGAAGATGAGGGCAACGTGGGCCTGTTCATACTGGGTCTGGGGGCGGGTGGTGAAGCTGGAGATCCTCCCCTCGAGAGGAGAACGCTAAGTCTACGTGGTTATGGTAATGGCCGGAGCTCTGCTAGTAGCCCGCAAGTAGAAATCAAAGGTTGTACCCACAGAAAACGAATGGCAAAGATATGGAACTTTGTAACCATGGAGTGGGTATCATACTCCCTCCGGGGGTTTGGGGGGGGGACAATCACCAGAGAGTCCAGACAGGCATGGTTCCCAAGGAGGATGAAACTAGTGGGAGTAATCTAAGGCCCCACCTATGACCGGGCATTAGACACATCAACATACCAACAAAGGGAGAAGTGGAGGGGGAGAATGGGGTGGGATGCGGGGGCGGGGGGCCAGGAGGGAGGAAGGAAGCCAGTCCCCAAACCTAAGAGAAGAGGGGGACTCAAGCGCATGCAACTGGAGAATATGGAACAAGCAATAACCAACTGAGGGGAAACTGGAACCATCAAGACCTGGGACAGGGAGGGGGGGAGTGGAGTTAATTTAGTGTTTTGTTAAAACCAAATGCCAATTTTTTTACATTTTCAAATGAAAATGTATTATTTCACCAATGGCACTGGAAGTGACAGAATCCCACATTAAATACACTAAAAGAATTGGAGGTATAGTTATTGTCTTTTCTATTTTTTCTATTGTCCTTTTTGGCTGCGATGTGTTGGAGGATTTGCAAGGATCTTACCTAGGAATGGAACAGGGTCAGTAGTTGCTGAGATCGTCAGGGTCCAGTGTTGGTTTCTTGAGAAGCAGGACAATTTGTCCGGCCTTAAGGATCGAGGGGAGGGTGCCTTGAGATAGGGAGTTGTTAAAGGAATAGTGTGCTCAAAAATGTTATTGTCTTAAAAGATGGGCAATAATAAAAAACATATATTAAAAATCTTTTTAAAGAAAGCTCCCATGTTGCACAAATAAGGTTTAAACCCCTTTAAGTTCAAGCACTAGAAGGCCTCCATTTTCTGAAATTCTGGGCCGATTTGCGCAAGTCAGATCTCTGCGGATTCCCACAGGTGTCCTCTTTTCGGAAATGTATGGGGTTTCCCCGTTTTCCTTGGTGGTTTCGACACCCTAGGCCCAAATCTGTAGGTTGTGCGAATGAGCAGAATTCCTGAAATTATGCTGTGCCGAAAGACTTGGGTTTACCCGTGTTTTCGGCTTTCCCCTTTGCGCCCAGATGGGCGCACCCACACATGTGAGGTACCGTTTTCATCAGGACACCTGTGGGAACGTACGACATTTGTCGTGTTTGCGTGGTTTTCATAACGTTTCGACCCATTTGCTGCTGCTCTTTGTCACACAACCCTTTCATTCCCCAAATGTGACCTACAGTTAGTCACTGCTTTAGGCCCTATACACTTTTGTAACCTGCACAAGTCCCGTACCCTTCAAAAGGTCTGCCTGTGGTCTTTCAAAAAATGTATGCTTGCCCTTCCTCACCACATTTGTTTTCCTTATTTACACATGCTAAGTATGTCTGTTCAGGCCGTAAGCATAAAACTCCTGTGTACCATAGCTCTGGCTTTTGGCTTGTGGTATTGCTAGTTTTGTGAAACATTACAAAAAAATGTGTGATTTCCTAACTGCAAGAGTCGGGGGAATGTAGCGGAGCAATGTTTTTCTCAAAATGCATAGAAGCCATTGCCGTACCAGGCCAACCATATCCACCACATACCTTTTTTCCGGTAATTTTTCGGCTTTTCCCACAAACTATGGAATTTTTCCATACATAGTTGTTGCCTGATCTGCGCAAATCACCCTTCCTAAACTTGGAATGTTCTCTTCTTTTCAGAAATATATGCCTTTCTGTCCTCCCATTCAGCTTTCCTTCCCTTTTCTTCCATTCCATCGACGCATGTCCCATTAGGGAAAAAAAGGCCAAAAAAACCTAAAACCACAGGCTTCTTTGTACATGATTTTATTGGCATTTTTTTAAAAAAACCAAAATGTTATCCCTTTTTGGTTATTTTCTCTCACCCCACCCCCCCCCCCCACAGCAAACTAGGATTCCTGGGTGCCGTTACGACCGCCTACATGTGGGAAAAAAAGGGTCCAAATTTGGCTGAGATATCTCATGTAAACAAAACAGTTACAAGGCATTGAATGGCGACATACCAAAATCACCAAAAAAGGCCTTGGCATGGAGGGGGGGGCATGGCAGTTAAGGGGTTAATGACTGTCAGGTATGGGAGGAGTGCTTCAGTCAGAAGGGTCTCGAGTACGGAGGCAAGAAAGATGATGCCCGTATATGTGCCCTTGAGCAATGCTAGGGTGGCAATGAGGTCTTCCATAGTTAGAGTCTTGAATGTTGTCCATGTAGTGTGGTTTTTGCGAGATTGGATCCGTAGGGTGCTGTTGGCTGTGAAATTGGTGTCTATGTTTTGGTCAGATCATGCTGATCTTGTTGACAGAGAAAGATTTGGTGGCTGTGGATTTTTTAATGTAGTGCGGTATGGGTGGGTTGGGCAGAGGGTTGAAGCAGTGCTTGATGGCTTTGAAGAGGGTTCAGCTTTCATTGTTGGCCTAGGCTATGGTGTTTTGGTAGTGGTAACCTTGACAGTGGTGATCAGTCGTCTCATCAGTCGTAGCATGTAGCAGTGTTCCTTGAGCAGGGCGAGGTCAGATGCGCTGCAGGATTTTCACCAATTCTTTTCTTGTTTTCCGATGGTTCATTTGCTGTTCAGACTGTACCACAGTGCGAAAGGTTTAGGCTTGAGGGAGCTTTGCTTCACTAGGTAGAGCTCGAAATTAGGATTGAATAAACAAGAGCTACAAGCAGATCATGGGTATCCAGCAGTAACCAGTCACCAGAACCTACCATTGGGGGGGAACTAGGAGCAGTGCACAGCATTACGCAAATTTAACTTCCACATAATAATGAAAATATATAATCGTATCCATTACTTATGACTTCTTATGCTTTAAATGCCATATAGATGTGTCCTAATCTTTATTTATAGATTGTCCAAAAAGTACAGAGTTAAATTCAGATTGTTGTGTTTGTTTGGCATCAGTTGGCCTGGGGAGCCAAAAGTAGATGCTGGTAGCTAGGTTAAAACCAGGAGCTAAATAGCCCTCATCTCCTCTCAATTTGGAACCCTGCTGGGGCATGGAGGTCAATGTTGTTTGGGAGTGTGGTGTTGAGCTCTTGGAGAAGCGAGTCACAGTCCTGGTTCGTCAGAGGTAGATTAGCCCGTTTGAGATGGAGTTTGTTGAGGTCTTCCTTGAGAGCCCCCACTGGGAATTTCTTGAATGATCTGAAGGCGTGTTTGCTGGGTTTCCAATGGGTTCTCTTGGGAGGTGTGGTGTGACTAATCTCAAAGAAGATTGACAGATAATCTGACCAGTTGAGCGGGATAGGAGGGCTGTAATGAAGGGTGGGCAGGGCAGTGATGATTAGGTGAAGGATGTTATCTTTGCTAGTTTTATTTTTATGAGCTGTGTGAGGTTCAGATTATCGAGCAGGCACCAGAGACCTTCCTTCATTGACTTGGTCGCTGGGTTGCCAGGGATGTATTTATTTATTTTTATTATATATATATTGTCAGAATAGTGAACCTTAACAGGATAAAAGCACCTGGTGATCGAAGAGGAGCTGTTGAACCCGTAGTGCAGTAATATGTTCTTCCCACCAATGTAACTCTCAGTTGTGCATAAAAACAGTCTGAGCGCTCAATTGGTTGAAAGATGTTTGAAGAAGGAACGGGACACTCTGGAACTCCGGGTGACTGCAAGTTTCTTCCAGATGTGTGGCAATTATTACAGGACACACTGATAGCTCTCTAGTCGTCAGTAGGGATAAGATGCAGTACAAATCCGACAGGAAACGACAGTAGAATGGAACTAAACAGTTTTCTGTAATGATACAAGAACGTACATAAGAAAAAGAAAAACGTAAGAGCCAATAACTAGAATATGAACACTAAATGAAGTTTCTTACTTGTATATCCGTATGAAGGACTGCAACGAGGAAGATGCTAAGCTCCAAACGGCTCCAAAAGGAATGTCCGAGAAGAACACAGTCTCACAGATGCTGATGATTTCTTGAGTCCGGTGCAACCCTATTCCCGCCGGCACGAGTACGCCTAGGAAGTTCAGCGATGTCCCAAAAGTGCTAAGGCAGTCTCTAGTCCAGCACCATCTCCTGTTCCCGCTGGCACGCGTACGCCTAAGGGGAGAGATCCTTCTTCTGGGTGATGTTGTAGAACAATCCAGGTGTTCCGGTTCAAAACCAAGTAAGTAGACAAAATTAAACAAGAGACAAGAATCAAAGTCAAAAGAAGTCCGGGTCGAAGCAGTACCATGGACAAGACAAGAGGAATCCATTGGACAGGCAAGAGCTCGAGAAGCAGCAAGATCAGAAGTACCGTGGGCAAGACAAAAGCAATTCCAATAGACAGGCAATAGGTCGAGAAATGAGAAGATCCAGATAACAAGCGCCACTGTAGAATTCCGAGGAAAACAATCAGAAGCACCGAAACGGCAAGTGGGGCGGACTTAAATATGCGTGGCCACAACGCGAGAGTCACGTGACCGGGAAGCCGGAGCAACACGTGACTGCAGACGTACTCGCGGCCCAAGTCGCCATGGCAACCTCCAATGCCTTTGAAACAAACCTGTCAAGGAATGGAAGCAATTTCTGCTGTTCCTAGTTAATTTGACTCTCGAGAGTCCGCCTGGTAAGCGGGAACTAGCAGGAGAAGATAGTGTTCTGACAGTATCCTCCCCCAAAGGTCCCCCCAGACCCCGAGATGCTAGAAACCGGGATAACAGCATGGGGGCATGGATGTTGGATTCAGGTTCCCAGGTGCGATCCTCCGGACCGTACCCCTTCCAATCCACCAAAAACAAACGTACACCACGAGACAGCTTGGTATCCAATATAGCATTAACTTCGTATTCCTCCACCCCTTGCACCAACAAGGGGGGGGGACGTGCAGGTAGCCTCATCTGCTCAGAACATGGCTTGACCAAAGACACGTGGAACACGGGATGTATTTTCCAGGCAGGAGGCAGTTCCAATTTGACCACAAGGGGACTTATTACCTCCCTGACAACATAAGGACCCACAAAGCGAGGTAACAGGGTCTTGCGACCTGGAATGCTGAGATTTTTGGTAGAGAGCCAAACACGCATCCCTGCAGTGTACTGCGGTGCTGGCTGGCGATGGCGATCGGCATACTTTTTGCCTGTTCTTGAGCGTGTGTCAAGTGTTCCATGACGCTCTTACGTAATGACGTCAGGTCCCTAAGACAAGATTGGACCGCCGGACAATCCGAGGATGTAAACAAATCCAAGGGCAGAGAGCGAGGGTGTTGTCCATACATGGCATAGAATGGAGAGGCCCCCGTAGAAGAATGCGCAGAATTATTGTAAGCGAACTCCGCCATGGGCAGTACGGAGAGCCAGGTTTCTTGATGTTGTAGAATGAGGCATCTTAAGTACTGTTCCATGGTAGCATTGAGTCGCTCGGTTTGGCCATCAGTTTGTGGATGGTAGGCCATGGAATATCTGTCGTCAATGCCCATAGACTGTGTAAGATGTTTCCAAAAACGAGAGGTGAACTGAGCATCCCTGTCAGATATTATGATCTACGGAAGACCAAAGAACCGGAAGACATTACGTAAAAATAGGTCTGCCAGGATAGTAGCGGATGGAAGACCCCGACAAGGCACAAAAAGGGCCAACTTAGTTAAGCTATCAACTACTACCCAGATAGTGTCAAATCCACCAATCGAAGGTAGTTCCACTACAAAGTCCATAGAAAGCATAACCCAGGAATTAGCAGGTACTGGCAGGGGTTGTAGAAGACCCATTGGTTTGGCCGGGGCGGTTTTACACTGAGCGCAGACTGCGCAATTTGCAATGTATAACGCAATGTCTTTTGACATACAAGGCCACCAGCACCAACGTTTGAGGAACTCCAACGTCTTACGAGGACCGGGGTGTGCAGCCAACATGGAGTCATGGCACCAAGACATGGCAATTCTGCGGGTATGAGAGTCTGGTATATAGATTTTACCTTGAACGTAGGGTAATGATTGAACGACGTCCAGGTTAAGATCCTCCAGCTCAGGATGTCTTTCTGAGACCCACTGCTGAATGGCAGTTTTCAAAGATGGTTGCAATGTGCAGCCACAAACAACCTGGTTGGGCAAAAGTAGTTGACCTTCCTGTGGCCGAGGTACCGGGTCTTCGGGAAGTCTTGATAAGGCGTCTGCCTTGGAGTATAACGTCCCCGGACGGTAGTTCAGTACAAAGTTGTACATAGAGAAGAACTCATGCCAACGTGCATGGCGTGCTGTAGTGCATTTTAATGACTGAAGGGCCAGTAGATTTCTGTGATCCGTGAATACTTGAATTGGGGTCTCTGCTCCCAAGAGATGATGCCTCCAGACAGTAAAAGCCTCCCGGACAGACAACAATTCGCGTTCAGTGATGGTGTAGTTTACCTCATATGGAGTAAGCTTACGTGAATGATAAGCAACAGGATGGAGAACCCCTCTGTCGGGACATAACTGGGAGAGGACTGCCCCTACTGCCACATCTGAAGCATCAGCCTCTACAACAAACGGTTGTTTGACATCAGGATGTTGAAGGACCGGAGCTGAAGTAAAGGCCTCTTTGAGAGTCTCGAATGATTTTTGTGCCTCGGGATTCCATTGAAACGGATGTTTATTACTCGTTAAAGCAGTAAGTGGAGCCACAATGCTAGAGAAGTGCCTGATAAATCGCCGATAAAAGTTTGCAAACCCCAAAAAGGACTGCAAAGCTTTTAGTGTGCCTGGGACTGGCCACTCCAGTACTGCCTTGACCTTGGTTTGGCTCATTTGAACACCCTGGTTAGTGATGTCATAACCCAGGAATTCAACTGAAGTAGTATGGAAAATGCACTTCTCTAGTTTTGCGTATAGTTTATTTTTACGCAAACGTTGTAGCACTTCAGTGACATGTTGTATGTGTAGTTTAAGAGAAGGTGAATAGATCAAGATATCGTCTAAATAGACGATCACGAACCGATCAATCATGTCCTGAAAAACGTCATTGATAAAATGTTGAAACGTGGCAGGGGCATTACATAGCCCAAACGGCATGACCAAATATTCAAAGAGACCGTATCTTGTTTTGAATGCCGTTTTCCATTCGTCTCCCTCTCTTATCCTCACCAGATTATACGCACCTCTGAGGTCCAGTTTGGTGTATATTACTGAAGAGCCTAGCTGGTCCAAAAGTACAGAAATCAGTGGTATGGGGTACTGATTCCGTATCGTGACTGCGTTCAGGTCCCGATAATCAATACATGGTCTCAGGTCCCCCTCTTTTTTCGGAACAAAGAACAGGAGAGATGCAGCAGGAGAACGAGAGGTGCGAATGAACCCAGAAGCCAAAGCCTTGTCCAAATATTCCTTTAACACTGCATCCTCCTTTACAGTAAGAGAGTATATCCTCCCAGAGGGGATTCTAGCTCCCTCCTTTAGATCTATGGGACAGTCATATATGCGATGAGGCGGTAATTTTTCTGCCTCACCCTTGTCAAAAACATCTGCGAAAGCCTTGTATTCCGGGGGTAAAACAGTATTAACTATACCACCCACCATTGAGACAGATTCCAATAAGGCTTGACATGGGTTGTTTCTTACTTGGGTCAATGGGCCACAATGTCCTGAACAATAAGTCGAGGTGAACGAGATGGATCCAGTAACCCAATCCACCAAGGGATTATGGACCCTAAGCCATGATAAACCCAGTATTAGTCGAAATTGGGGTGCAGTGATGACATCAAATGATATGACCTCGCTATGACAGCTGTCTATAAGTAAGTTCAGGGGCACTGTAGACTCCGTTACCAACCCTGAGAGCAGTGTGGTGCCATCAACTGCATTGACCACTTCAGGTTGTTCCTTTGGTATCAGTGGGATGTTCCAGTCTTTAACATACTGGAGATCAACATAGTTTCCAGTAGCCCCAGAATCCAAAACCGCTTCAGAGGACCAGGTTTCGCGGTCTGGAGATGAAAGAATGACTCGAATGGTGAAAGGAACTGAGATTGTGGAGCCCGGAAGATCAATGCTCGACATAGGGGCTCCCTCTATTGTCGGGCTTTGGAGTTTCCCGACTTCGCGGGTTTCTTGGGACATAAACTCAAGAAATGACCAGAGGAACCACAATAAAAGCATAATTTGTTCCTTTTACGCTTCTCTCTTTCTTCGCTAGACAGTGGTCCTCTTATCGCCCCTATTTGCATGGGTTCCCCATTACCTGAAATCGTACTCATCAGGCTGACAGGGACCGGGGGTAAAATCCTTTTCTCCCCCTTCCTTTCTGCTTTACGGGCATCGATCTGAAGAACTAGATCCAAAAAGTCAGACAAGGAGACGGGGACCACAGGTACCGTAGAAATTACATCCTTGAGGGAGTCTGACAAACCCTTGTAAAACAAGGCTGCCTTCTTTTCGTCTGGCCAATTGGTTTCAGCAACCAATTGGTTAAACTTAGCCAGATACGTCAATAGAGAAGAATCGCCTTGCTGTAAATTTAACAACTCCAAATCAGTGGCCTGAGATTTGTATCGGGTGTCAAAAACTCTCGTAAGCGCCTCTATGAGAGCGTCACAGTCAAACAACAAATGACTTCCTTGCTCTAAGAGAGGATTAGCCCAGACTGCGGCAGTACCCCCTAGATTAGACAAAATAAAAGCGGCCTTAGTAGTTGAATCGGGAAACGATGTTGGTCTACAAAGAAAATGCAGCCTGCATTGATTGATAAACGTTCTAAAGGCTTTTGGATCACCCAAAAAACGTTCAGGAGGAGCCAACGGAAACTGTGCAGCCATAACTACCGGAACCGGGTCTGCCCTGGCCTGAGCACCGGCCGTACCAGACCCGGAAGCCACTGCGATTGATGGAGGTTCAACGGTGCTAACCCTTAATCCCGCTTGAATATCATCAATACGGCGATGGGTAGCATCATGGGCAGTTTGCATGTCAGCACGTAAATCAGCCACTAATTGAACCAAAGTAGTCAAAGGATCAGTGACTGTGTCCATTTTAAGGCTTCTGATTCTGTCAGAATAGTGAACCTTAACAGGATAAAAGCGCCTGGTGATCGAAGAGGAGCTGTTGAACCCGTAGTGCAGTAATATGTTCTTCCCACCAATGTAACTCTCAGTTGTGCATAAAAACAGTCTGAGCGCTCAATTGGTTGAAAGATGTTTGAAGAAGGAACGGGACACTCTGGAACTCCGGGTGACTGCAAGTTTCTTCCAGATATGTGGCAATTATTACAGGACACACTGATAGCTCTCTAGTTGTCAGTAGGGATAAGATGCAGTACAAATCCGACAGGAAACGACAGTAGAATGGAACTAAACAGTTTTCTGTAATGATACAAGAACGTACATAAGAAAAAGAAAAACGTAAGAGCCAATAACTAGAATATGAACACTAAATGAAGTTTCTTACTTGTATATCCGTATGAAGGACTGCAACGAGGAAGATGCTAAGCTCCAAACGGCTCCAAAAGGAATGTCCGAGAAGAACACAGTCTCACAGATGCTGATGATTTCTTGAGTCCGGTGCAACCCTATTCCCGCCGGCGCGAGTACGCCTAGGAAGTTCAGCGATGTCCCAAAAGTGCTAAGGCAGTCTCTAGTCCAGCACTATCTCCTATTCCCGCCGGCACGCGTACGCCTAAGGGGAGAGATCCTTCTTCTGGGTGATGTTGTAGAACAATCCAGGTGTTCCGGTTCAAAACCAAGTAAGTAGACAAAATTAAACAAGAGACAAGAATCGAAGTCAAAAGAAGGCCGGGTCGAAGCAGTACCGTGGACAAGACAAGAGGAATCCAATGGACAGGCAAGAGGTCGAGAAGTAGCAAGATCAGAAGTACCGTGGGCAAGACAAAAGCAATTCCAATAGACAGGCAATAGGTCGAGAAATGAGAAGATCCAGATAACAAGCGCCACTGTAGAATTCCGAGGAAAACAATCAGAAGCACCGAAACGGCAAGCAGGGCGGACTTAAATATGCGTGGCCACAACGCGAGAGTCACGTGACCGGGAAGCCGGAGCAAAACGTGACTGCAGACGTACTCGCGGCCCAAGTCGCCATGGCAACCTCCAATGCCTTTGAAACAAACCTGTCAAGGAATGGAAGCGATTTCTGCTGTTCCTAGTTAATTTGACTCTCGAGAGTCCGCCTGGTAAGCGGGAACTAGCAGGAGAAGATGGTGTTCCGACATATATATATACATATATATATATACACACACACATATAGCGCATAACAAAGCCCTCAGGCATAATAGCGCTTATAACAGGACTAACAGCAACACAGAGTACATCAGAGGGGCACGCAGCGGGACGGGAGGCAGGAATTAAGAAAACAGAACCGTTTCAGTCCTCGTTTAAATGTAGGGAGAGCCACACAGGTTCTCGGTTCCGGGGGCAGTGCATTCCAAATGTTTGGGGCAATATGTAGGAACAAACCCCGGGCTATACTTACGAGTTCAGTCCGAGGGGTATCCACAAGGCAGTTATTAGACCTCAGGGTTCTTTGAGTAGGTAGCCAAGAAACGCAGTTAGAGAGGTATCTCGGGCCCTGATCATACAAACACCTGTGTGTGATACATTGCACTCGCAAAATAATCCTGCTAGAAACAGGAAGCCAGTGTAGAGCTTTCCTCGCAACAGTCACATGCTCAGATCTGCGTAACCCCTCAACTGCCCAGACGGCATAATTTTCTTTCACCTGGAGCCGATTAATGTCCCCTTTAGCAATAACTAATAGAAGGTTCGAACAATAGTCCAATTTGGCCCCTATAATAGCCTGTGCGATAGTTGCATGGCTAGTGACATTCAAAAAGGGGAAGAGCTGCGTTAGTATTTTGAGGTGGTAGGCCCTGTTCGAGACCAGACCGTTTACTTGGGCCTTCATAGTCAGCTCTATCAAAGTAGACCCCAAGAATCTTAACCTTGGATTGAGTGACAATATTACAACCTACCACCCTAAAGGAGATATATTCTGGGCTCAGCTTCCGAAGTTGTGTGGAGGTACCCATCACTATCAGTTCCATGTATGCGTCGTTAAGTGCAAGCTTATTGTCTCGCATCCACCGTTGAAACAGGTTATAGACTGAATTCGGATTGATGGCATCATTAGCATAGTTTCCTGTAAGAGGCACAAGGCGTTTGCGTAGTTGGCATATATAACGCCTGCTTCATCCAGCTGTTAAAAAGCGTAGGCGGGGAGGCCACCAGGGAGCGCATGGAGAGGAGTTGAGCTCTCTGCACGCCCAACAGAGATAAGGGGACCCAAGCCCCCTGGAAGGCAAAACGGCCAGTTGCCCACGAGAGAGGAGCAATTAAAGCACACTCGCTTGTAGTTTGGGGGAGATCCACCCTGGACAGCGGAGATAGCCGCAGCAACAGCAGAGCCAGGAGAGACAGAGGAGCCCGGGTTGCGGCAGTGACGGCAAGAGCAGCAACATGAGGCCCGGCACCTGCAGGCAGGAGGTAAGGAAGGCCTTGGGTGCCCCCAGCAATATCAATAAAAGCCCACCCACCACGAGCCAAGTTCTTCGGGACCACAAGCAGGCAGTGCCAGAGGGCAGGCTGGGCCACGCGTTGGGGCATTATGCAAGAGCTGGGCCAGAAGCAGAGACATAACCCCTGATCCAGCACCCAGCGCAGCTCCAGGACCCTGGCCTCAAAGTGAACTGGGGGTCCCGGGCAACGACTAGCGAACTGGTGAGTGGCCCGGATAAGCAGGGAGGCACCCCGGATAGGCGGCAAGGGATAGTGTGGGCCCCAGACTTGCCCCCGACTCACCAAAGACTGGGGAGCCCTGGAGAAGGGGCACCACTCCACTTGGCAGTCACCCAGCCTCCCTAGAGTGAGCGGCCGGCCCCATTCCGTAAAGGGGCCACAGTTGAGAAGCAAAGACCACCCCTGACCTGAGGTGGAGAGCCGGGGGAGGCCCAGATCGCCTCGCCCCCCCCCCCCACCGGCAAGTCATTAGCTGGAACCAGGCCTGAAGATCACGCAGCCCACAGCCACATAGGAGGAGGAGATTGGTGTCACGCAGAAGGAGATCTAGAAGGACTTGTGGCCTCTCGGAGGCCCAGGTGGTTCAGACCAGGAGCCCAGAGACGTGGACCTCGAGACCGTCTGGTGATACCCCATAAGGCGTTGGTCGCCAAGACGCTCGCTCCCCCAACCCCCCATGAACTGGAGAAACGCCCTGCAGAGGTTTCAGCTTGAGGGCGGGTGAGAGGGGGGGGGCAAGCCTGCCCACCCCAGACGCAGGCATGGAAGGAGACCCGGCAGCCACAAAGTCCGAGGCAGTGGCCCTTATGGAGGAAATTAGGGGCATAAATCATCCCTGGACCGGAGGCTAGACAAGATGGACCAGAGGATCCTTACAGTGGATGATAGGATCCAGGGCCTGGAGGCAAAACAAACTTCAGTGGACACTATGGAGATCCAGACGCAGAATTGGAGAGGAGAGAGGCAGAGGTATATGAGTGGGGGTGAGAGGGGGATCAGTTTAGATAAGGGGTTGTTCGAGAGAGTTGTCCGGTTGACTCAGTATCTTCTGGTGATCCAGTCCTGACCCACGGCAGTGCCGGTGCTGGTGTCGGGTTGAATGCCCAGGGGAGGGGTGCATGCCGACACGAGGGGAGTTGATAAGGTAACACTTGATTTCAGTGCATCAGGGAGCAGCCCCACGCGTGATACAAGTTCCATTCCATAGTGTATTGGTTCTTTTTAGGGAAGGTATGGCTTAAACAGGAGATCTGGAATGAAAGATATGCCTATGGATGATGAACTAGTGATTGGCTCCCTTAATGTGAAGGAGCTGAAATCATGTGCAAAGCGTTCAATGACTCTCCGGGAGTTCAGGTGGGCCACATTAGATGATCTTATGGTGCAGGAGACCCACTGGCAAAGGGGCAGGGAGCCACGGCTCGGTCAGCGGGGTAGGTCTTCACAGCCTCGGGCACAGAAAAGAAAGGTGAGGTGGCGATCATTGTATCGGCTCACATCGGACTGGTGGTCGATGACTCGGAGAGACCCGGGAGGGAGGTACATATTCATCAAGGGTAACCTGAAAGGTGAAAAGATCACCCTGTGCTCAATCTACGCAGGCAGCACAGGACAGGCAGACTTTTGGGAGGGGGTCAAACTAGAATTGATGTTTGTCGAGGGCCGCCTGGTAGTAGGGGGCGATTTCAATATGGTCCTGATAGCGGGGGACATCATGGGTAGAGCATCTTCCAGATTTGGACGCATTAATCAAGACCTGGGCCTGGTGGACTCACTATTGGATGAGGAAAGGGGGGGGGCGCCCTTATACGTTCTACGCAGTGGTTCACAACTCCTACTCTCGCATTGACCTGATTCTAGTGGACAATGAGCTAAAAGCCCAGGTGAGGCACACAAAGGTGATCCCAGTACCGTGGTCAGATCACGTTTTGGTGGTATGTTCAATGGGACGTCCCACGGGGTCGAGGATTTTGGGAGGGTGGCGTTGCAATAATTTCCTCTTGAGGTGACAGGGAGGACGCCCAGTCCATATTGTCTGAGATAATGGACTATTTTTCATTCAATGATGATGGAGAAGTGGAGGTGCAGACTCTCTGGGAGGGCTTTAAGGGGGTGCTCATTAGGATAGGCTCCCAAAAAAGGAAAGAAAGGGTGGAAAGAAGAAGAAGAGGTGGTGTGGGGCAGGATTCATGACCTACAGCCGGGTGGGCCATGGGGGAACATATCTCACACGGTCTAGTGCAGCAACGTTGCGACTCTATAATACCAAACTTAAGGCGATCCTAGTCCAGGATACAGAGAAGAAATTATTGTTCTTGAAACCGAAACACCATGAGCGAGGGGAAAGAGCAGATGCAATTCTAGCCTGGAAACTGAGGGAGGAGAGGAAAAAGACGACAGCTGGGGCTGTTAGGGGGGACGATGGGGTGGTAGTTCACGACCCGGTGGATGTGGGGAAGGAATTTGCAAAATTCTATGAAGGGCTCCATGCGACAGAATTTGAGGGTGACCAGGGACAAATGGCTCAGTTTCTGAATTCCCTTGCCTGGGGGACCCTATATCGGAGGAGGAGGTCGTGCAGTCCATTAAAGGGCTGAAGTCTGGTACAGCACCAGGGAGTGATGGATTCTCAACGCAATTTTACAAACTGTTTAGATCCACATTGGCCCTGTATATGACGCAAGTATACAATGCAGTGTTGTTGGGGGACCCCCCTACCAAGCTCAATTCTGGAAGCAGTGATAGTGACGATACATAAAGAGGGTCGTGACCCTCTAAGTATTCTTTTTTTATTTACTCCCCCTACCCTCTTTATTTGTGCCTCTTACCGCCCGATATCCCTGCTAAATAATGATGTGAAGATCCTGGCCATGTTCTTGGGTACCAAGCTGGAGGGGCTGATGCCATCCCTGATTCACGGGGACCAAGTAGGTTTCATAAAGGGAAGTCAGGGAGCCCAGGAGAGTGACGCATGCCTGGTCTCTATGGACTCCGAGAAGGCCTTCGACAGGGTGGAGTGGCCTTTCATGATGTCGGTTTTGAGGAGAATGGGCCTCAGGCAGGGCTGCAGTGGGTAGAGGCAATGTATACCCAGCTGATGGCTCGAGTGTGGGTCAACGGTATTGCATCTGAGTTATTCCACTTGACACGGGGTCGAGGCAGGGGTGCCCCCTCTCACAACTACTGTATGCTCTTACGATGGAGACACTGGTGATCATGATCAGGGCCAACCAGGGGATTAAGGGCACAAGATGTGGGGAGGTGGAGTTCAAAATGTCCCTCTTTGCAGACAATGTTCTGGCCTTCTCACTGAGGTGAACTTCTCGCTGCCTAATTTCTTAGAACAAATACAACGATATGTAAACCTCTCGGGGTTGAAGATCAACGTGGATAAATACACCATTATGCCAGTGGGACAGTTTGCCCAGAATTAGACAAACGCACTAGATACTCGGGTATGAGAGTCGAACGAACCCAAACTAAGTACCTGGGGTGACTATCACGAGGTACCTCACGGGCCTGGCGAAAGCGAACTTTGACCCAATATTAAAGAGGATCTCCAGAGATGGAGGCCCCTAACACTCTCGTGGTATGGACGGATGGTATCGGTCAATCCGCCCAGGTTGCTCTACCCGTTTACTGCTCTCCCGCTTAAACTCCCAGAGGTCTTCTTTGAAGAGGGCAATATCCAGATTTATCTGGCAGGACAGGAGACCGTGAGTTAAGTGGGCTACCTTGACGCTCGCTTGAGATCAGGGGACGGGGGCAGGGGCATGCTTTGTTTTCCCAGACCTGTATCTATATTATAAAGCAGCCGAGCTGAGAGTAATACTAGAACACTTGAGAGAAAGACCTACTGGTATTACCTAGAGCACTTGGTAGTGCACCCACTGAAGGTAAGGACTTCCTTTGGGCCCCATTGAGAGACATCCTGAGGGCAGCGAGAGAGGGTCCTGTGGAAGAACAGTGCAAATAGATCCCGCTCAACGTGGCCCTCTCCAATGGCGTTGGTGTGCCCCCCCCCTTAACCTGACGAAACAGGGGGTGAGATATGCCCAGCAATGGCCGAATGATGGTCTGGAAAAGGTGGGACAGCTATTCTATTTGTGGAGGCCCGCTTTTGGGACTACGAGGATGTGCAGAAGGTGTTGAGTCGGGACATGATCTCAATTTATGAACACTATGTTGAAGGGCTTGCTTACCGATTTGAAGTGGGACACCCGGCTCTTGTAGGGGAGGACTGGCCGCGAGGCCCTCCTCACCTGCAGCCTTCTCCCCAGGTGAGGACCATGACTCGGTGGCCGTCCCCTCATGCCACCCGGGCCCAGGTGGAGGAGGGGTCACCCGCCGACGACATTGCCCACACATATCCGTTCCCTGCATATACCAAAATTCAGTTAGGCCTAGAAGCCATCTTGTTTAGCAAACATGGCGTGAGTTCAGCACACTGTAACGAGGCCCCCACCTTTGGAGGGCCTTTCATGCATCTCCGCCGCCGCAGTAGCCCTGGTAGATCCGCTGCGAGCGCGTTCCCATGAGAAAGTCGGGTATGAGCTAACCCGAGATGCTAACACTGTAACATTTTATCGTTCACAATGTAATATTGCACCCCGCATGACCTGGTCCGCGAGGCCGGGGTGACGGGAAAAAAGCTGAAGCATCACTATCTGAAGAAAGTAGAAAATAATTCAAGTATTGGTATCAACGAACTACCTCTGTTTAAACAGATCCTGTAAACTGTGAATAAACCATAAAGATGTAACGTTACATGATACCACCCCAGGTCTGGACTAGTGCTGCTATAACCACAGAGAAAGATGTCGACCAAATGTATAGCCTTTATCTGTATAAGTGTTCTTACAATTTTATGTAGAAACCTGAACTCATATATGTTTTCTTAATCACCTAAAGCAGCGAGCATCAATTTCTGTAGGCCATAACCTAGAACTACCTCGTGTAACGTCTAATGTACATAAAATAATCACACCATGTAGTAAATATAATGTTAGGTAACGAAAAGGTACTCGGACCGACTGTATTAAAGAAATGTGTAACGAAATTGAAATATATATGTGTGTTTAAATAACATCAAAATAAGGCGGAACATTATAAAAGTTCTGCATTCAAAAGTTAGCAACGCACGAGGAAAAAACCTTTGTGAATATATGCAAGGCCATTCTCCCTCCCACCCTACCAAGCCTGCCAGATAAAGAAGCTAAGGCCTGTGCCGCGCTCCCTCACCTCCCCCAACCAAGCTGGAGCCGCTTCAGAGAGTCAGAGGCCCCGGTACCGCACCCAAGGCCACAGCCCGCCACCTGTGTTATTTACAGCACGGTAATAAACCCACGTTTAAATCCACTGATCTACCAGCACCCTCTCGTAAATTCCACAACCCCCCCTAGACCACCCCAAGAATCATGAACGACCCCCATCACTGGGACAAGACACAGAGACCCATTTATATAATAACTTCTAACGCGGCAGACAGACATGTATCATTCGGCTCAGGCCCCAGAGCCCAGCCCCTCGACCTAAAATACCGGTCAATAGGACACAGGTAAATCTCACCCCAACCGACAACCACCGGACCTCTCACGAGGTGCATTCCTCATGTGTTGCGTTTATTTTATAAGACAAACTGCTGAGCGATTTATTGATGAACTTAGATGTCGTTTCTTGAATAACTGCAGTGTGCATGGCCTAGGGCAAACGAGTCAGGAAAGGTATTCATCTTTGTCACAGGCTGCCCCAGCATACCAACACCGCTCGGATGACCTCAAGCTGGCCTGCCAGGCCCAACCCAACCCACGAGGCTGACCAGTGACGTCCTCACGCCAAGACCAACCACGCTGCAGCAACACCTATAGTTAGTCGACGCCACCCAATCCCAATTAACTTGTGCCCCCTATAGTGTGTAGGTTCTGATGACGTTTTTTGTATTAGAAATACGCCTGTCTTTGCAATTGTCAGACAGAGCGCTCTCGGAGGTTGCAGAGTTCTTTGCATGCCCTATTCTTTGGATAAACTCCCACTTACGCTCACCCGCACTCTGTCTTGGTCTTATTCCCACTACGGGAGAGTCCCTTATTGTCTCTCATTGCGGGGAGGATCGTCCTGAAATTGGGGGCGCTTCCTTTCAGTGGTGACCCCGATAGCGTGATATCTCCAAATTATTTTTCCTAACTCCTTTTTAACGACCCCCTTGTGGCACGAGAATCTCCGGTCGAGAAGGGATACGCACGGTGAGCCGGCTCCGGGAGGCTGCCCGCCAACGGCGACCGGCACAATAAGAAGTGCGCACTCAATGAGAAAGGGTACGGGATCCCGATTGGAAAAAAATCCCCTTTGAGTGCCGCTCGCCGGAGCCAGGGGCTGACCGTTGAGTTACCGGTGACACTGCCTGGACGGACCCAGTTTCGGAGACTATCGGTTCAAGACGGGCACGTGAGTACTGAGTGCGAGCGATCGTAAAGGGGAAGGGAGGGGAAATTGTGAACAGAAGAACGGGAACAGGTAGAGGAGAAGAATAACGGGGGTCTACTAAAGACGGGTCTTGAAACTTTCTTTATCTTTTCTTTGCATATGGCCATTAGGAGTAAGAAATAAGTGAAGTGGTAGAAGTGACGGAAACCTAGCTCCGAAAGGGGGTGGAAGGCGGCGCCGCATAGTGCTATCTAAATTAGTACTGGGAATATATGAAGAAGTAAGAAATAAGTTATTGGTGTCTGGCAAAGGGAGACACCGGGAATAGTTTTTAGTGATTGCTACTCTCTCTATTTCTTTTTTCCATTCCACGGGGCAGGGGGAGAAAGCGAAAAGGGTACAAGGTAAATATACTCGTAGAAGAACTATAAAATAGGGAGCACAGTTGTAGGAGAGGGGATTAAGTAGTGGCACGTACAGACGTGAATATAGTAACCTTAGCAGAAAAACAGGGACAGCTGGCCAGGGAGGAAAGGGAGGAAAAAAAAAAAAGACGAGGTGTGAGTGGAAAAGCATTGTGAAGGGTGCGCGCACCGTGTGAGTGTTGGAGACGACCGGTTGACCGCGAGGTGGCGCCAGAGAGTGTTGACCATAACTAGTACTTGATCAGTTGCAAGCGGAATCACATGAGAGTGTATGGGAATGGGAAGGAGATGAGCTATGGTGAGTGAGAAAGGATTTGCGCAGTGAATAAAATTGGGTGATAATTTTTGAGACGTCCGCTCTTGTCTGTGCCATAAAGGTATACATACACATATCTACACCTAACTAAAAGTAAAGAAGGTGGACACGGCTGTGTTAGTGATTTAGAGGATGGGGGCCGAAACTCCCTTGTCACACATTTGTAAGAGCTTACCGGGATACGCTGAACGAATAAATAAATATCACGATCAATGGGTAACAGAATTGAAAGGGGAGGGTCTGCCCCAGATTTGGCCCGAGGGAGGGTCTTTTGACAAAAGCGTTCTTGATATGGTACGAGCATGCATTAGCCTCAAGTATAAGGGGAAACAATGGCAAAATAGGAAGGAGATATTAGACCTCTGGAGATTGTTTGAGGAAGTACCCCCACCCAAAGCTCCGGCACCAAATATTGATCTACCTTCCACCACAGATAATCCACTGATGATTCCAAGAGAGGAAAAGGAACAGCTACGTACAGAACAACCTGCGGAGGTGATTAGTTTGTACCCGATATTGCCTAAACCAGCCCCCGCAGCAGGATATAGCGACCCTACTTATGTGCCTCCCCCCACAACTGGTACACCACAAAGACCAACAGCCCCCCCGCCATACGAAAGCACCAGAGAGCGCGCCCAGGGAAGCACACAGAGGGTGGATATAGAGAAGTTAACGAGTGACTTAGAGTCGAGGCTTACTGTGGCAAGGGATGAACTCTCAAGAATAAAAGACATATGTGAGCGCACGGCGTGCGCCCCTACACAATCAGGACGCACGTCTAGAGCGTCGAGCGAAAGTAGACAAATTGAGGAAGGATGGAAAAAGGGGGAAATACTGTTCAGAATTGAGGAAGAGCCGACACGAATAATAGAGGTAGGAGCAGTAGAAGGGAGCATTGGTGATGTATCACGAGAGAGAGGGATCAGAGAGGACTTGTTATGTGATGTCAGAGGAGGGTAGGATGAGAGTGATAGGTTGAGTATGGCAGTAGGAGGGGAAAGCGAGGAGGTGGACGGTGCATGTTCGCTAGGGACTATAGACGACGAATGGATGGGACGACTAAGAAATAGGGTGGGGAAGATGGCGTCATTGGAGTCAGCAGCGACTAAGGAAAGGGAGGGTGCAACCGCAAAAGGGAAGTTACAACTTCCATTGATACACAGAGGGGGGGGGGAGACCAAACTATATACCATGGGCTCAGATGGATAAGGCTAATTTAATGAAATTATTGCCCCAGCTGTCAGGAGGGGCGAGCAAGTGGATATATGCATTTGAGAAACATACCGCCGGCATACCGTTGGCAGTAGGCGATGTGAAAAGCCTACTAGTAACCGCAGTAGGAGATCAAGCGGACAGAGTATGGGCTAAGGCTGGTTTCCCGGCCGTGACGTTGGACTGCGATCGCCATGATGGGGCTTCCTTTAATACAGTACGAGCAAGGGTGTGGGACGCACTGCGGGAGACATTCCCAGATACCCCTGATTTACAGTCAGTAATGCAATGTACAATGAATGACGGGGAGGATGCTATGGATTACATTCTCCGGGTGCAGGAGATGTGGAGAGCGGAAACGGGCACGCCCTGGCACCAATCCACATCTCTATTTTATTTTATCATTAAGAGAGGGCTCCCAAAAGAGGTGCAGAAGGCACTCAATAAAATAGCGGGCGTTGAGGCAAAGGGGTGGCCAGAGATCCAAAGTATAATAGTGCACCATTGCAAAAGGATCAAAGAGAGAGAGAGGGAAGTAGCACAGAAAAGGTTGGCAGACGAGGCGAAGTTGGTACAATCAAAACTGGTGAAGGTTGCAGCAGCGGTAGCAGGGCTCCCACTCATGAGGGAGGGAGACGAAGGAGAGGAGGGGCAAATAGCAATACAAGGAAGAATAGCAGCAAATTGGGCAGGACAAGGACAACGACAGTGGACTGAGCAGGAGCAGAACGGAGGTCCAACGTGGCAAGAGTGGGCCCCAAGAGGGTGAAGAGGTGGGTACAGGGGCCGAAGAGGAGGACAAGGGTATGGAGGAATGGGAGGAAATGGGTGGCAGGGTCCCAGAGGTCCACAGGGGAGCTGCTGGAATTGTGGGAGATGGGGGCACTACTCAAGAGAGTGCAGGAGCAGACAAAACAACGGGTTCCAGGAGACAGAACAGTACGGTCACCCCCACCCAGGAAGCCCCTACGGCCTCCCCATGGGACAATACCAACAACCAGAAAATGTAGGACAAAGAAGTAATGCACAACTACACGGACATCAGTACAGAACACAAAACCACCCACAGAATAATGACAATATGCAATACACGCCAGGTAACACTTTCGCCACAGTAGCTAACGGAGCGCCTGCTCCCGCACCTTACAGCGGGGTGTCAGTAGTTTCGGGGAACATTTTTGATCAAGGGGGGGCAATGAGACACCCCGCATAGGACAGCCCACAGAGAGCACTTGCGTGTCCAGTACTATCTACGACCCACAATGCATCAGAGGAACCATTGATAGGAGCGCAGATAGGAGACAAGCAGTTCATATTCATGGTGGATTCGGGAGCGGAGAAATCATGCATTAGAGAGGGCCGGTTCCCATTATCTAATAGAACGTTAGAGACGCAGGGGTTCTCTGGGGCTGTAATTGAAGTTCCTTACACAGAGGCATTGGATGTGACAGTGGGGGGTAAAACAGTGAAAGCACCCTTACTGTACTATGAACACTCTCCCATTAATTTGCTGGGGAGAGATCTCTTAAGCAAACTAAATATGACAATATCATTCACAGGGAGCGGTATCGTATGTTCGACGCCAGACATATGCCCCCTCCGCATATTAGCAGTAATACACGGCCACACAATCATGCAAGAGATCAGAGGGTTACCAAGAAACGAGGAGATGTTTGTTGAGGGCATGAGAACATTGGCTCTCATAGTACCAGAACTAAAAAGGATGGATTGGAGGATTCCAGCCGAATTCCTCTTCCGCCCCATAGCAAGCCCCGACACTGCTCCCGGGTCAGTGCTATCGTTGGATTTACACGCAGTACACGTGTCAGCAAACAGAATATGTGTGATTGGCGTTGACATGGAAGGATGTGAGTGGCGGACAGTACTGTGTACAAATGCAAATATCCCACTGAGGGAGCTCTCGGACGAGGAGCTATTTTCTGACACTGAGACAGATGGCGAAATAGTGATGGAACTAGCAATGCCGTGTGACATTGTAGTTACAGCCAGAAAAACTCAAGTTGAATTAATGGCAGTAGTAGGAGCGCCACATGCATTTTTTGATGACGACATGAGGTTAGTACCCACTAACATATGGACAAATGGCCCCCATGATGTGGGGTTATTACATGGGGTTCAGCCTGTGGTAATAAAACTGAAACCGGGAGCAATTCTACCCCGGGTAAAACAATATCCATTGTCACGCGAAGCAGAAGAAGGGATCAGAGAGACACTAGATGCACTGCTAGCACAAGGAATAATAGTGCCCTCAAACTCCCCATGCAACACATGCATTTACCCGATTAAAAAGGCGAAGGGAGGTTCATGGAGGATGATACAAGATTTACGCCCACTCAATGATGTGATTCAGAAGGAGTTCCCTTTAGTCCCGAACCCGGCGACAATACTGTGCAACATTCCGAAAACGGCATCCCACTTCACAGTTATTGACTTAAAAAATGTATTTTTCTCGATTCCCTTAGCAGAAGAGAGCAGGTACTTAACAGCGTTTACACTAGGGGGGAGGAGGTTCGAACACTGCAGACTACCACAAGGATATTGCGAGAGCCCAAGCATATTCAACAGGGTACTACATGAAGATCTGGGGAATTTGTCTGTAGAAAGCACAGTGATTCAGTACGTTGATGATTTATTGATCTGTGCACAAACTGAGGAAGAGTGTAGAAGGGACTCAATAACACTCCTGACATTATTGGCCAATAAAGGGTACAAGGTGAACAAGGGGAAGTTACAATACTGTCTGACAGAGGTCCTATACTTGGGACAGCTGATATCAAAGGATGGCAAGCGGATCATACCAGACAGGGCACAGGCGATTAGAGCAGTTGGGGAGCCCAAAACAGTAAAAGAGATGCAGAAATTTCTGGGTATGTGCAACTATTGCCGAGCATGGATATTGGATTATGCAGCATACACAAGGCCCTTGTTACAGGCACTAAAAGAGGCACAGCAGGAAAACAAACACATAGAATGGACAGAAGAGATGAATACAGCATTTAACTCACTAAAAGAGCTGATATCAAGCGCTCCAGCACTGGCAAATCCAGATTATGGGCGCGAATTCTTCTTATTTTCACACTGCAAAGGAACACTGATGACAGCAGTACTGACACAAAAGACATCGTTAGGGCACAAACCACTGGCTTACTATAGTGGCACCCTAGACGCAGTAATGCAAGGTCATTTCGCGTGCGAGCAATCCCTAGCTGCAGCCGCGTTCGCGATTGAGAAAAGTGCCACGATAGTGATGGGCTGTCCTGTGACACTGTTTGTGGAACACTCACTATTTGCAATATTAGAGCGATCAAAGAGCACATTGACGACACAGCGCGCCACAGCATATGAAATAATACTGTCCAGCGCAAACATCCACATAGTAAGATGTAAAACAGTGAACCCGGCCACATTCATCACAGAGGCGTGCACCGTAGAGGACATGCAGAACCACAACTGCGCTACGTACACAGGTGACGAAGGTCAGGATCAAGTGATTTTTGAGAATGCCCTGAACGAGGGAGAGGTGTATTTCGTGGACGGGTCAGCATCAATAGACATGGAGACAGGAGAGAAACATGTGGGTATGGCAGTTGTACGATTAGAGGAAGATGAATACGAGACACTAGTGCAACACCGCCTCCCATCACACTATTCAGCCCAAGCAGCAGAACTAATAGCGCTAATAGAAGCATTGCATGCCGCCAAGGGGTGCGCAGTGACAATATATACCGACTCAGCATACATGACAACAACAGTACACGGCGGGTTGGCACGGTGGGGGCGGAGAGGGTTTCGACGAGCAGATGGAACACCGGTTCAGCATGCAGAATTATTGAAAGAACTGATTGAGGCCCTGCAAGACCCCACAGCAGTGGCCATCGTAAAATGCCAAGCCCACACCACAAATACAGATTTTATATCTTTGGGGAACGCGGCAGCAGACGCCGCTGCCAAAGAAGCTTCGTATTTACAGAAAGGTGAAGTAGGAGAGTACATGTTGCACCACACAGCAAGCCAAGAGGTCCCCACAGGATACAACATGATGCCCACACAGGAAATAATAGAGCTGCAAGAGGGAGCTAGTGCAGAAGAAAAATTGCTGTGGACTAAGAGGGGATGCAGCAAATCGCCGACTGATTTATTGTGGCGACAAAAAAGTTCAGGAAAAGCGGTAATGCCAGTTACATTGTTAGAAATAGCATTTCAACAACTACACTTTCCCGCACATAACGCAAAGCAACACATAATGGCGGACATACAAGAAGATTGGTTTGCACCTTGCCTCCATGAACACATCACAAGGCTGGCTTTAGAATGCACGACATGTCAGATTTACAACTCAGGTATGACATTGCGCACACTGAGAGGAACGATACCAAAACCAAATGGCCCATTCAGAGAGCTCCACATTGATTATGTAGACATGGGAGAAAGATGTAACGGGGCTCGCTACATGATTGTGGTTGTATGTCCATTTTCGAGGTGGGTGGAGGCAGGCCCCTGTGCGCGCCCTGATGCGAAGGGCGCCGCGAAGTTCCTAGTGCGGGAAGTGTTCCCGCGCTGGGGGATTTGCGAAGTTATTCGCTCAGACAACGGCACGCATTTTGTTAATGAACTATTCAAGGAAGTGACTACGCTACTGGGAATAAAGCACAAATTATGTTCGATTTATCATCCTCAAAGTAATGGCGTAGTGGAAAAGATGAACGGTCTGTTAAAAAGCAGATTGTCAAAATTGTGTTTTTCCCTTAAAAAGACCTGGATGTACTGCCTGCCTTTGGCCCTGTTTGAGTTACGAAATCAGCCAAGTAAAGACCACCATTTGTCCCCGCATGAGATCGTCACGGGAAGGAGAATGCACACAGCGCATTCGCCTCTCCGTGAACGTTCTGATGCACACAGAAGTGCAGCGATATTGGGAGAGGAGTTCACAGAGTACTTGAAAAAACTGACACGGGCAGCGCGCGTAATTGCGAAGCAACTAGCCCCCCCCTCTACAAGAGAGGAGGGGAACACAACAGAAACAGAGACACTGCCTGAAAAACCATTACAACTAATGCCTGGTGACCTCATATATGTCAGAAGTTTTGTGCGAAGGTGGAATGCGCCACGTTTCCATGTCCCTTATGAGGTAGTGTTTTGCACACCCACAGCAGTAAAGGTGAAGGGCCTACGATACTGGGTACATTTGACAGACGTACGCAGAGCCTATAGCGCCGTGGAAGGTGAGGTACAGGACGAGGCACAGGCAACTGCGGACAATGAAGTTGTGCAGAATGAATGATGGGAATTTTGTGTGCATTAAGTGATGAACCTTGAACGCGACTGGCGCACGACAAGTGTACTGAAATAAATATGTGTATATATATATATAATTTTTTACAACTTTTGAAGGTTTTTGTGGTTTTTTTTTGGTTTTGGAGAAGTTTTTTTTTCTCTCGACTTTCCTCTTTATATATGAAATAATGTACGGATAGTAATGATTGTAAAGTTACCTTGTCTGTGGACACACCCCCTCCCTCACCCACTCCCATACTTTGTAGAAAAAATGTCACAACGTTATAAATGTTTACATGCTTGTACTTAATGCACTTTTATGTTTCAAACAGGATTTACTATGGCATCGAATGGGCAGCCTGCAACTAATAGATTTGTTAGATTTAGAGAAATGTTAGTAGATAGATTGACATATTCATACGAATGTGGTTTATCAATGTGTGTTATTGTGTTCTTCATCTCAATATTTTGCCTAGTGACATATTGGGTCATAGCGTTCATCTCTACCGAGATGAACGAGGGGGGAGGGGAGAGTAACACCACCCTTGCCCCTGCCACGAATTCAATTACAAGTATGAATATTAAAGAAGGTGATTTTTTGGTCTGGGATGGATCACGCCTTGTATGGGGTTACTACACTGCACCACCCACTGCTGCCCCGTCACAATCAAGATATAAAGATATGGAAAATGACACAATGCCCCTACCTGAAATATATAACAGCCCCACTACCCTTCCCGCCCCGATACAAAACAGCGATTTGTTGTTTATTGAGGAAAATGGAAAAGTAATTACGATGACAGAACACAAGCTCCTATATGAGGAATTGGAAAAGGGGGGTGGGAATGAGAGAGGGGGGCCTATTATTTCACCTATCGAAACTAAAAGGTATAGGAGGGGGGAGAGAAGTAGGCGAAGGAGAGACAAGCAGGAGGGGGTATGATGAGTATTATGGGTTAGGATTAGACAAGATGGAAGACCCACGACACCCCCACCAAGCAAATAAATGGTATGCAGATATGAGTACAACAGCTAAACAGACAACCAATGAAAGCTGCTATGTCTGTTCGCTCATCCCCCATGCATCAGGTACACCCAAAGTGTTGTTGCCAAGAGAATTGCCCATTGTGGATGCCCAATGTCTCCTTCATCTCACACTGTGTAGAATAAAGAACACCTTCCAAGCACACGATGTCTCTTTCAAAATGATACAGGACAACAAAACGTGCTATTCAAAAGCGTCTGGAGTGGTCTGTCTTAAAGAACCTTTCTTTGCAATACAAGGGACGCTGTTTTCCGAAAACAAATGGAAAGATGAAGAAGTACTGTGCAAAGCGGAAGCACTGAGAGGTGTCCAACCAGACAAGCTGCGGTGGATGGAAAAAACGTGCTTACCAATATGGAAAGAACACATCTCTAAACTAACATGGGTAACAGCGATGGAGAAACCCTTCAAGCTACAAAGTGAAATACAAAACGAACTATGTTTCAAGGGAGAAGGAAAAGTGGCAATGGGAACGAATAAAAACTGTAACAAAACTCTCACCATCCCAGACATGAAAAAAGGAACAGCAGCACTAATGGACACATACTGGGTATGCGGGAATCAGGCTTACTTGCACCTTCCCCAGGCATGGAGTGGCAGCTGCTCAATGGCCACTTTGCATTCGGCCCTAATGGTGATTCCAGAAAGTCACGTCGACGAAAATAAAAGGACGCAAGGAAACGTGAACAAGGATGCGACGTCTCCCACTGCAGAAGCGCACCTCTATGTCCTGTCCTCCGGAGGGAAAGAAGAGGAGCTATCACGGAACAAGCGAGCATCAAACTACATATCACAAGCATCATCCGATTTATTGGCACAGATCCCAGACAGGTATCGCCTGTTCAGCTCCGTGGAAAAATTTTTTGCTTCACTAGTTTCAAGTGTCCAAGCAAGAGCAAATGCAAAATGGCTCCAGATCACACGGTGGGAACTGATTCAGCTGGCCAATGACACTGAAGAAGGGTTCAACATAATAAAGGTGGAACTACGAGCTCTGCGACTAATGACCATGCAGAACAGGTATGTTCTGGACCTGCTAACAGCGATCGATGGAGGTGTTTGCCGAAAAATAGGAAGTGCGTGCTGCACGTTCGTACCTTCTGAAGACGCAGAAAATGGGTCCCTGTCCCACGTTATTGAAGCAGTACATAACCTGGGAGAGAAGATGAAGCTGGAAGGTGGGGCTAAAGATAGCTCATGGTTCGACAATATCTTCTCCTGGGTTCCCTCATGGCTTGGAATGGCGATGAAGTTCTTGATACCAGTTGTGGTGGTCCTCCTCGTGGTGTTCTGCCTGTGCCAGGTGGGCCTCCGATGTTGTGCTAACGCAGTCCCTAACGGTGCAATGATGATGGTGACAATGGGCAACTCTGGTGGTACGATTAAGGCGACACAAGAAGTACATGTACAGACAGGAACAGATAACACTCCCAGATACCAGTTAGTGCCTATGTGCCGTGATAAGTACATAGTAGATAAACTATGGCACACCACTATCAAAGAACCCCGAGACGTGGAACTGGAATGGTATGAGGAGGTCTGGGTAGACTTGGAAGAAACTGGTGACTGTATATATTTAACATGTACACCAGATGAGTATGCTAGGAGAGGTGAGAGCTTGAGGGGGGTATGCAGAGCCTGGATGCCTAGAAAAGGAACACCCGCATGGGATGACGCAGTGATAGAGGAGCAAGAATGTAGAAGATTAGAAGAGCTAAAGAATTCGTTACTTTAGTAACGAAAGGGGGGAAATGTAGGGGAGGACTGGCCGCGAGGCCCTCCTCACCTGCAGCCTTCTCCCCAGGTGAGGACCATGACTCGGTGGCCGTCCCCTCATGCCACCCGGGCCCAGGTGGAGGAGGGGTCACCCGCCGACGACATTGCCCACACATATCCGTTCCCTGCATATACCAAAATTCAGTTAGGCCTAGAAGCCATCTTGTTTAGCAAACATGGCGTGAGTTCAGCACACTGTAACGAGGCCCCCACCTTTGGAGGGCCTTTCATGCATCTCCGCCGCCGCAGTAGCCCTGGTAGATCCGCTGCGAGCGCGTTCCCATGAGAAAGTCGGGTATGAGCTAACCCGAGATGCTAACACTGTAACATTTTATCGTTCACAATGTAATATTGCACCCCGCATGACCTGGTCCGCGAGGCCGGGGTGACGGGAAAAAAGCTGAAGCATCACTATCTGAAGAAAGTAGAAAATAATTCAAGTATTGGTATCAACGAACTACCTCTGTTTAAACAGATCCTGTAAACTGTGAATAAACCATAAAGATGTAACGTTACATGATACCACCCCAGGTCTGGACTAGTGCTGCTATAACCACAGAGAAAGATGTCGACCAAATGTATAGCCTTTATCTGTATAAGTGTTCTTACAATTTTATGTAGAAACCTGAACTCATATATGTTTTCTTAATCACCTAAAGCAGCGAGCATCAATTTCTGTAGGCCATAACCTAGAACTACCTCGTGTAACGTCTAATGTACATAAAATAATCACACCATGTAGTAAATATAATGTTAGGTAACGAAAAGGTACTCGGACCGACTGTATTAAAGAAATGTGTAACGAAATTGAAATATATATGTGTGTTTAAATAACATCAAAATAAGGCGGAACATTATAAAAGTTCTGCATTCAAAAGTTAGCAACGCACGAGGAAAAAACCTTTGTGAATATATGCAAGGCCATTCTCCCTCCCACCCTACCAAGCCTGCCAGATAAAGAAGCTAAGGCCTGTGCCGCGCTCCCTCACCTCCCCCAACCAAGCTGGAGCCGCTTCAGAGAGTCAGAGGCCCCGGTACCGCACCCAAGGCCACAGCCCGCCACCTGTGTTATTTACAGCACGGTAATAAACCCACGTTTAAATCCACTGATCTACCAGCACCCTCTCGTAAATTCCACAACCCCCCCTAGACCACCCCAAGAATCATGAACGACCCCCATCACTGGGACAAGACACAGAGACCCATTTATATAATAACTTCTAACGCGGCAGACAGACATGTATCATTCGGCTCAGGCCCCAGAGCCCAGCCCCTCGACCTAAAATACCGGTCAATAGGACACAGGTAAATCTCACCCCAACCGACAACCACCGGACCTCTCACGAGGTGCATTCCTCATGTGTTGCGTTTATTTTATAAGACAAACTGCTGAGCGATTTATTGATGAACTTAGATGTCGTTTCTTGAATAACTGCAGTGTGCATGGCCTAGGGCAAACGAGTCAGGAAAGGTATTCATCTTTGTCACAGGCTGCCCCAGCATACCAACACCGCTCGGATGACCTCAAGCTGGCCTGCCAGGCCCAACCCACGAGGCTGACCAGTGACGTCCTCACGCCAAGACCAACCACGCTGCAGCAACACCTATAGTTAGTCGACGCCACCCAATCCCAATTAACTTGTGCCCCCTATAGTGTGTAGGTTCTGATGACGTTTTTTGTATTAGAAATACGCCTGTCTTTGCTATTGTCAGACAGAGCGCTCTCGGAGGTTGCAGAGTTCTTTGCATGCCCTATTCTTTGGATAAACTCCCACTTACGCTCACCCGCACTCTGTCTTGGTCTTATTCCCACTACGGGAGAGTCCCTTATTGTCTCTCATTGCGGGGAGGATCGTGCTGAAATTGGGGGCGCTTCCTTTCACTCTCCAGGAACCTCACCCAGTTCAAGAGATGGCTAATTGGGACAACTACCCTGGAGGTGGGGATGTATACCTTTGAGAGATATTGGGAAGAATTAGCGGGGGGTGAAATCACAAATGGAGACTGGGCCAGAACCTTTCGGGTGCCGTTCCACTGCAACATATTCACCTCCACCATCGAACACAATGTCAAGATGCTCCAGGGTTGGCATAGGGACCCGCTGAGGATTTCGTAAATGTTTGCTGTTGCGTTCCCCCTGTGCCCTAGAGGTTGTGGGATTCCTTGCACACATGCACTGCTCCAAGATCAACTTTTTTTTGGCAGGCGCTCCTTAGTTGGATTAAGGACCTAGTGGGTATCCAGCTGAGCCTCGACCCACTCCAGATTCTGCTGGAAATCCTGGCCAAGGACCAGGATGAGGGCCGACTGCGTGGCTCGACATTGGAAGAGAGGAAGGGTGCCCCCCTCAAGACATGAGTGGGAATGCAAACTATGTAATATTATGGAAGGATTAACTGCCATAGTAAATGAAGGGAAGGGAGCCAACCCAAGACTTTCCAATTTACTACAAGGACATTAGAGTACTGAGCATATCTCCCTGACTGGTGTTATTGTTGACCGAGCTCTTGACCCCTGAATGCACTGATCAAGAACTGGGGGGGGGGGTGGAGGGAGCGTGGGAATTGGGAGCCAATGCTGTTGAATAACACTTTAAGAAACACTGTTATTGATTGTTTAAAATGCAAATAAAAATTATGAAAGCAAAAAAAAAATGTTTTAAAAGCATAGGCGACATGCAGGAGCCCTCCGGAACCCCACATGAAACAGTGAATTCCTCTGCCCTGGCTTCAATGGAAAAAACCCTTGCTTGCGATCTGCAAGGAAGGACTTCACCCATTCTGTGGCTGAGAGGGAGACGTGTGCTGTGCTGCATACTCTGTCCACCAGTATGGTATGGTCTACCAGATCAAATGCAGAGGACAGATTTAGCAGCACCAGCAAATATGTCTTCCCTTTCTCTATAATCTTGAATATGTCGTTCTTGAGATCTAATAAGGTTGACTCTGTGCAATGACCCCGTCTGAAACCCGACTGTTTCTGACCGAGGGTATCGTGTTCCAAAAAGAAACTCTTCAATCTGAGACTGAGCTACTTTATCCAACATTTTGAGCAAGTACGGCACGTTCGTAATGGGCCGATAATTACTGGGAGTGCTGGGATACAACAAAGGTTTTTTTTAATTACGGGAGAAATCCATGCCTGTTTGATGTCCCCCGGGACACAGTTCTCCCTAATGGAGGCATTCACAAATTTAGATGAAGATGTTGGCATGCGTGAGAGACATGGTGGTGACCAAGTCAGTGAAGTCTTCGATGAAGGAGGTGTTGGGTTTGGGTTGTCTATAGATGAGGTAAAAAGTGACTGTCCATTGGTGGTAGGGGAAAGTGGCAGGATAGGTTTTTGATCGAGCCAATGGTAGTGACATCCAGTTGGGTGCATGGCCATTAAGCTTTGTGAATGATGGCGAGGCCTCCACCAATCTTGTTTCAGCAGTCTAATTGTAGAATTCTTGTAGCCGTTGGGGACGAGGACATCTAGGACGTGGGTGGAGGTGGATGTCATGCAAGTCTCAGTAATGAAGATGGCATCTACGTCATGTGTGGTGATGAGGTCAGCAATGTCTGCTGCATGGACGATTGCTGAGCGGACATTGGCAAGCATCCGTTTTCGTATGATGGAGTGCTGATGGGGTGTATGTTGATGGAGGTGAGGATGCTGCAATGCAGCGCCCATGATGTTGCTGGTGAGTAGCATGGTAGGCTATGAGTGGCGATTGTATGGATGGGATGTTACGAGAGAGAGGGGTGAAACAGATATTGAAGGGATCTTACCTGATGTTAGAGGAGCAGGGGGTGGAGGGGTCTGGTCCTGGGGGGTTTTTTGCCCTTTTTTTTCGACTGCCCTTTGCTTTGACGCCCTTGATCTAAGAGTTAAGAAAGGGGAGGATGAGGCAGAGCTAAGAAGGTGGGTGGGTGGGTCGTGGGTCACGTGATCCACCAGCACCTGATGACAACTGCAAAGGAATAGAGGCTGGAGGGCTGCTTAAGTAGGGAAAAGGGGTGGCAAAACAAGGCACCAACTGATTAGCAGTGATTGACAGGTGGGTGGGGCTTAGGTCATGTAACCTAGATCCACTTGCACCTGCTCACCTCCTAGAACCAATTGCCAAGACAATGATTGTCCCCCTTGCTCGTAGGTTCCACAATAACAAATCTTGTACTAGTGTGAGTGGAGACCAAGCAATACACAGAACAGTTATCAGAGTTATCAAAACGTATCCTCTAGAAGAGATAGTTACCCTCCTAGTGAGGAACAGAGATATGGCCAAAGACCACCCCACAGTCCGGAGGGTGGAGAAAAATGTTCACAACTTGAGCCACAAGTCAAATAATTGACAGAGAGTATTGGTGAAATCATGAGATTAGATTGCAACAGGTAAATCACGATTCTAATGCTAATACAAACCTTTACCAAAATGAGTCGACAGGTCAGGGTGGACAATGCAATGGGAAATTGTTCCAATTCAAGTATAGCAGGGTGCAAAAAACTTGCCCCTAGCCACTGGCTTGTAAGAATTGATTCTTGGCAAGAAAGAAATAGTGTGCTTTGTGTATGTATAGAATTGAGGTAACAAGTGACTTTTTATGGCCAGCTAGTAGCCTGCCACTTGAAAAGGGGGTGGGGAGGGACAACAGGAGAGATATGCCAAGCCTTAGTGGGAGTTTCTTTTTACTTCCCACAATATACCCCGGCGCCCACCTGTGCTTGCTGAAAAATTGGCAGAGACCAAGGGTGAATTTATTTTTTGAGATACAATCAGATGAAAATAAAGTGAAGTTTAATAAGAAAAATGTGATTATTACATTTAAAAGGGGAATTCTTTCCCGTATGAGGTGCCTCATCCAAATGAGTGGAGGATCAGAGTAAAGGGAAATGCGACAAAGAAGTTTAAAGAAAAGAATGAGATTAGCCAAGAAACCTCTAGTCACGAGAGACAAGTACAACAATTTCAACAGAGAATCTACAACAAAAGGATTTTCCTTCCTCTCCAGATTTGTATAGGGATTGCACTAAACACAAGAAATATAGAACATGCGGAAGAGGGGGTGGAGCATAGTTGATTGATAATTTGGATGAAAAGGAAATCAGAGTGGATGGGGCTAGTTAAGTAGAAATCAAGATAGGGGATATTGATTCACCCATCCTCCGATAGTTGTGGCTCCTCAGAGCACACCTATTTTACTGGGAAATGATTTACTTTGAAGGCTTTCACCTTTGATAGATTGCATGAAACAGACCCTCTGGACCCAAACTCGCCACACATTAAAATTAAAACGGAGTGCCAACTATGTCGATTTGAATGGCACCTGTCATTTCATTGAGAAACAGACCAAGTGCAGATTCAAATGCAGAATACTCAAGTCACAGACATCAATCATATTTGATAAAGAACAAGATGACAGTGAAGACTCCCACATAACCTTTGAGAATCAATCTTCAAGTAATGCATGTTTTTCTATGAATACTCATGATCTGATTATGTTTCACTATGAGGCTTATGTGGCTTTCCATGGACCATTAACACTTGCATCAATAATGGTTCACAATATTTATGATTCAATATCCCTGAGGTATATACATCTCAAGTTGAGGTAAGCAAGTATAATACATACTTGATTTATAATCGTGAGAATAAGATTTACATTAATGTTCAAACTGTATTGAGTTATGCAAATTATCCAATATATAATTGAGAACAAAAGAATGTAATCATATTGTTAAAAATAAAGGAATAATTAATAGGTCTGGATGAGGTTGTCAAATCTCAGAAATCAATAATTGTGGTGGATGAGTTTGGAGCCGGCTTAATTATGGGCAATGGAATTTATATTATTAGCTGCACAATAATACCAATATTGTGTCTATGCAAACCCAAATGGGGAATAACGAAAGCTCAGGGGCAACGCATTTGTCTTGGAAGAAAGACAACTCTGCTAAAAACACAGGTTTGAATCCTAATCCCGCTCTTAGGAACCACTCGTTAGTTTTAAGCACATTATAAAAGAACAATTATAATTATTAACAAATGGGCATAGGGGTTAGCAATCGCAGCGGTCACTTTTTTTTAATAAAAGGATGTCCCACACCAACGTTACGACATCATACGGAATGAAGACACAGGTAATGATGTTACACACAATTGAAGGCACTATAGAACTGTGGGGAGTCGCTATTAAGCACAATGACAAACATGGGCTATTTGAACCCCTGATCCAAGCAGAAGGTTAATTTATTACATTCGTTTTTTATCATACTTTCTTCTATTAATATCTAGAGAAATACCAACATGAAAAGGGGGGGAAAAAACAGCCAAGTTTAGACAATGTTCTTTTATTTCTTTGATACATATAACAAACAAGGAATGACCATGTCCAATGTTGATGACCATTCTAACTATTTACATCAACAAACACCAATAAATTGGTGAATATTTATAATAGCTCAGGCAATGTTACTTTATATATCAGTATAACAGATGTTGATACAGTTCCAACATTTACTTGCATGATTAATGCAGAACCAGGAGTCCTATAGACATCAGTTAATGTATTGAACAGGACATGAAGAATATGGTTCATGGGAGCATCACATATATAGGATGTATGCATTAAGATTTTTTCAATCAAGATAAGACGTTAAGGCAGTAAAATCCGGAATACATTTAATTCTTTTTCCTTTTACTCTGGGTTTTGTTGTTCTATATTAATGATTAATTCAGCAAATAATGCATTGTTTTTATTTATAGAACGTTAGTTATGACCTTTTACATATCAATCTATTGTCTTCAATAGGAAATTCATGCACATGAGTAGTTAACACAGGAATTTCTTTAGCCTTGAAAAAGCCAGAGACGGGTGAAACATTTTGGCTATGAATCACAATTACTAGCTGTTTTCTATCAATTGCTATGGAGCACGTGGGTCTAGGCTTTATAACTAGTTGGTCTCTATCATGTGGCCTAGATTGAGTATTGCTGAGTGTTGCTTATGTTCCATGATGAATCTTACAAGAAAATCCAATCAGAATTGAAACCACAAAGGCGAACGCTCAGAATAGAATGTGATATTAAATACTTTAAGGGATGATATTCTATGAAAAAAAGTTTTAAATGATTAGCTGTTTAACACTGATTACAAGCGCTGGTGAATGGTGAATTACTTTAACTTTGTTGAATTCATGTGGAGTAGTTTATGAGTAGAGTGCATGAAGCTTGGACACTTGATGCTTTTACTAATTAAATTTTAATTGGTTTGATATTTCCAAGCAGTTCTTTTCCATAGGCTTCAAACCAAGGTTCTTTTTCACATGTTATGTTATATGTATTGCTCTGGGATATGTGCATGGGATAGAACGTTGGAAGATGGGGATTAGATATGTGACTTTTGGTGGCAATGCTGGCATTCTGTAACAGGATGGCAAACTCAACCAGGCATTGGTTCCATTGGTATATTAACACTTACCTTAGCATTGTGTCATCGTTACGTCTAAACTCAACGGACCTCTTCCAAATATTTGTAAAACAAACATCTGAATGGGGTAACCTTTGAGTCTGATAAAGTAGTCATTTCAATTAAAAACCAAGCATTGGCAATTTATTTATTTGGTATTTATAATGCACCTATACACAATGTGTTTCGGGGGTGCAACAAGACGGAGGGTGGGAGGGGGGGACAGTGAGGACAAAACAAAAATGATCCTACCTAGGCCTTGTAACATTTGGATTGTGGAGAGCAGCACGAGAAGTGCAGGGGAAAGTGGTTGGGGGGAGCGGGGTGCCGGTAAGGGAGGAAGGCATGTGAGAAAAAGCGAGTGCCAGGGGAGGCCAGGTGGATAGCACCAGGGGAAGGAAGGTCCACGTGGTAGGGGTTGGAAGGGCTACAAGGGTGCAGGCCCAGCTAGGTTAGTGCAGGCGAAAGGCAAGTGCAGGGGTAGACTAATTAGGGGGGGGCATGGTGTCCTGCACAAATGTGTCAGGGATCGCCCTGTAAAACTCACCAAAACAATTACAAAAGTAGTCAAAAAAGGAGTGTACGCAGGTGCAAGAAGTAACAGTTTTAATCGGGGCCACAGACGAAGCTAGGAGAGCAAATTCAAAGAGATCGCAGAACAGAACTTCATAAACAGGCACAGTCAAAGAAAAGCCCCTAAAATAAGAACATTTATACAAAGCAAAGTAATTTGCGATCGTACGACACGAAAGAAATCTCCCCACACAGAACCGATTGGATTTTCGCACTGGACCCTTACAGAAAAACATACATTGCGATCAACTATTGTGTCCACAAAACTTCCCACACCGCCCTCAACAGCAGCTTGTGATGTCACGGATCCACCCCCAATTCCCACATCACAAAATTAAATCATCAAAATATTTGAGGCGACCAACAGAACTTTTAACTACCCTGGTCACCTCATCCTAATTCTCATCAGAATGGCTGCCCACCATGACACCACCAGAGTCTTGAACAACAGACATGCTTCTGCACAAATGTTGCATTTCGGGGACACAAACTTTTCCCAGCGAAAATGTTCTATGGGGCGATTTGAAACAGCTGTGGTTCTTTTCTGCTCCATTTAGAAATCGTATTTCACAAATGATTTTGAATTATAAAATGGTCACGTTTCATTTATTCGTTTACAGGACCTGTGAGCTCTAATCTGTGACCTTGAAAAAGAACCACTGTGTACTTCTCTCAGCACTGGACTGGTATTGCAGACTCTCTGCACTAAATCACTAGCCACAGCGGTCTTTGCAGCAGTTAAAATGCTAACACGTGTTCTAGAAAAGAAAGCTTTTAAGGCCCATTTACTGCGTTTCGTTCTACCACTAAGTTTGATTATACTTACCTTTGCCTCAGTATTTATGGATTTGTTTTATTAAGCATTTAATTAAAATAACAGAAAAAGCCCCCTCCTTACAGCGCTAGTCTTGCAGCTAAGTGCATTCCTTCATACCGGGACATTAGTAGGGGAGGCGGAGAGGGAAGGAAGGAGAGCAAAGGAAAGTCTTGAGAAGCTTCCTGAACTTAAGGAGACCGGGCTCAAGTCAGAGAGAGGGGTGGGGGGCTTCCATAGGGAGGCACCAGCGGAGAGAGAGATCTACCCCCCCACTCTCTGCTTGGAAAAGCATCTGATCTGGAGAGTTAGAGCTAGACGACCGAAGGGGAGGGAGGTATTTAGGGAGAGATGGATGTAGACGGGTTCCAGGCCCCAGAAAGCCTTGTGGATGATGCAGAGGGTCTTGAACTTGATCCTAGCAGCAACCAGGAGCCAAAGGAGAGATTTTAGGACGGCAGAGATGCAGTCCCTGGGCATGCGGCCAAAGATAACACTTGCAGTCCTGTTCAGAATTAGTTGAAGGGGGCGAAGGGAGGAGGAGTTAGGCAGATTGAGGAAGAGGCTGTTGCAGTAGTCCAGCCTGGAGAAGACCAGAGTTCTGTAGACAACCAGTTTCTGGGCGAGGTGAGGAAAAGGAGACTGCCTCAGAGGAGGTGCAGCTGGAAGTGGGCCTTCTTGGTAAGGTCTGATGTGAGGGGAGAAGAAGAGAGAGGAGTCGAAGATGACACCAATGTTTTTTGGCTCACAGGAGGGTGAGTGGAGGGGACCATTGAGGGCGGCCACAGTGTGGATGTGAAAGAAGGAGCAGGGGTCGCAATGAGAAGGATCTCTGTCTTACTGGCATTAAGGCAGAGATTGTTAGCAGTGCACTGTGCCTCAATAGCAGACAGCCAGTCAGGAACGAGAGAGGAAGCGGAGGAGGCAGAGAAGGGAAGCTTGAAGGAGAACTGCATGTCATCTGCATAACACTGCAATTTAGGAGAGAAGGTGGGGATCAAATGGGCTAGAGGGGCCAGGTAGATGTTGAAAAGCCAAGGCGAGAGGATAGAGCCCCGAGAAAAGGGTTCAGTTGAGCCTGGGAACGTCGGTCAGAAAGGAAGGAGGTCAATCAGTCCAGAGCCAGGTCTGTGATGCCAAGGGTATTACAGAGCCGTTTTATCACGGTGGCATGAATGACTGTACCAAATGGCCGGGGAAAGGTCAAGAAGGATGAGAACGGAAGGAGAGCTGGAATCGAGATTAGAGAGCAATGCTTCACGGGTGTTCAGGAGAGTAGTTTATGTGCCTCTGGCAGCTCTGAAGGCAGACTGGTGGTCAGGGAGACAACCAACAGATTCAGTGTGGTGGATAAACTGTGAGATGGCCAGCTTTTCCAAGAGTTTGCTCAGGAAGGGGGTAATAGAGATTGGGCGGAACTTTGCCGGACAGGAAGGGTCGGCACAAGGTTTTTTGAGAGTGTGCACATGGGAGTGCTCGAGTAGTGAGGGGAAGGCTCCAGTGGCAAAGGAGTGACTGCAGAAATCAACCAAGGCTGGAGCAAGGAAGCACCTGTTTGGATGAGACTTTCATAGAGATGACTTGTCTAGAAACCTCATCAGGTGTTATGGAAGAAAAAGAGTAGAGTAGGAGGCAGGAGGGGGGGGGGTCAAGCAAGGCCTGAGAGTTGGTGGGGGAAGTAGAGGAGAGTGAGGACAAGATGTCCTAAGTTATAGAAATGAAGCAAGAGGCCAGAGAAGTGCAGAGGGACAGGGAAGGAGGAGGAGAAGTGGAGACTGCAGTAGGGTTGGCGGGTTTCTTGCAGATTTTGAAAAGTTACGCTGTATTGTAAGTGGCCGCAGAGATGCAGGCTTGGATATAGTCCCTCTTCTTCGAGCAGGTAGAGAATATGTATTGCCTTTGGAGCAGCCTGCCACGTTTCAGAGAGGCCAGGTCGGAGTCATACCAGGAGCTGCACTTGGAGGCAGGTTTCATGTCGATCCTCTTGACAGGGGAAAGGACGTCCAGAGTGTTGGAGATTTAGAGTGGAGGTTAGTAAGGGCTGTGTCAGAATGAGAATCAATAGCCCAACAGAATGTTCCCTACAGGAATTAATTATTCCTTTACCATACTTTGATGTTTAGTGGATATAAATCCTAGCCTAAGTCATACATCACTTTGTTAATGTTTACTGCATGAGTACTGACAAAAGCATAATCAGATGAGTGAAGCAAACTAAAAACCTTGAGGGATAAAACATATCAATGTATTGTTTCTCTAACAAAGTAAGTAGGTGAAAATAAATGTGATAAATGATTGTATTAAGAAGTACAACACATGCTCATCACCTTACACAAATGGGGACGTAAATTGGACCAGAAGCTGTTCTAGTCTAAAACCTAATCTACACCTATATTGCCATATTGCTATACATGTACACATCCAAAATACGCCTTTGAGGTTTGGCAAAAGGCATGAAAATAAATTCAAATACATACAAGTTTTTGTGACATAATACATTTGAATACACTCCTATATCCATGGTCTACATTCATATATACCAGAGTTTGACGCTGAGATGAAGTTCACAGCGGTGTTTCGGCAGTGTGTAGTAGTCTAGACCGCCTTCATCAGGAGTAACCCATTTTGGACCCTACGGATGTGAAACATAATATTTATTGTACCTCAAGACTCGACCCAAATCAAATGTTTCTGCCAATAAGAAATATTAACAAGTGCAAGTAAACACAGCCAATGCTGATAAAGGGCAAGGTGAAACCTATTCAGCAACGCTAAGGGGTGCCCGCCACTTCCGACGTACCACTGCATCCACCACAGAAATGCGATTAAGTGCAAGCAGTCAACATTGGTGAGCACCCCTTGGATCTGCCGACGGCTATATCTCAAAGGGAGCAGCACAGCCGAATCAACTGGGCACCTTGTTAGCTGAACAAGAGGACCAGTGCGATTAGTGGTCCCAGCCTGCAACAGGGAAGAATGCACTTAGTGGAAGAAGCAAGGCAGTGGGACTATAAGGAGCCCCTACTAGAGACGTGAAGTTCTACACTCGGACATGGCTTACCGGGGGTGGGGGAGGGACTTGCGCATCCAGGGCAACTGCCACAGAAAGGGGAGGGGGGTGAGAAACTTGCAGCAATAATAGCAAACGCCAACCCTCGATGGTCGCGCTGAAGCAATAAGCAAAACAGAGGAAACACTTCAGTTAAAAGTCAATGAAGAATGAAATAAATTCAGTATAAATCTCTGGTCCTGCATAGCTCTGTCGAAGGCACCCAATTACTCTGAAAGTGAATACTTGTGTAATCCCAAAGCGCGGCAGGCCACTGTCCACGAGAAAGGCTGAAAAGCCCTCAAAGTAAAACGGTGCATCTGCACGGTAAGCGACTAGAAGCTGGAATATAGATTGCTCGGATCTTGTCCGTAGACATATGGCGGTTCATGGAAAAGTATTCAGAGAAATGGAAATGCAAACCGCTACTCACTCGAGCATGAAATCAGACGCTAGCTTCGTCAGACAAACTGTGCGTTTAGTGCTGCTGGGCTACACTGAAGCTGAGCCATTGTACGGGAAAAAGCAGAGACTAAAGTAGGCGCATAGCTAGAAATGGAAAACAGACTGCTGGTGTCCAAGTCTCCGGGCAAAATAAAGATTTGAGCACCAGGGTGGAGAGGGGCACGAGACCGCCGCCCGACAAATGTATGGCAGAAAATAGTGAACTCTGAAATGGCAATAATGTAAGCAAGAATACAAAATTGGATAAGAGCCAAGGATTGGAAAGAACCAAAGCATTGAAATCACCAAGGCTTGGAGAAACACCACGCGACTACCACTCTGCGGGGGTGGAGGCACAAGTGTTGGCTCCAAATGATCATGAATGTGATGGAGTTCAAATATTTGGCATATGTCATTGAATCCTTGCTCTAAGGTGTTCAGCCTAAACACCCATCTTGCTTCTTTGATGGATAAAACTGTGGTAGAGTTAGAAGCCTTCTTAATGGTGTCTAGAAACCACCATAGTATGTCATCATAATACTAATTAGAGAAACAATAAATTGATATGCTTCATCTCTCAAGTTTTTTTGTTTGCTTCACTCATCAAATAATCATTAAATGATTACGCTTCCGTCAGTACTCATGCAGTATATATTGACAAAGTGATGTATGACTTAGGCTAGGATTTATGTCCACAAAACATCAAAGTATGTTAATAGAATAATGAATTCCTGTTGGGCTATAAACTTTCTTAATTTCCGACCAGAGATGGAGAAACCGCCTTAGTACCAGAGGTAAAGTCAGTGACAGTAGTAGGAGGAGGGGGGAGTGAATGTGGCTGCAAAAGCAGCAATTGACACTCGCTTCTGAGGTCGAATGAGAGAGAAGGAGGCTGGCAGTGTGGGCGCAGGCTTTGCCGGGGGACCCAGGAGGACCAGGTAAGCGGACAGGAGAGAATTATCAGATAAGGAGAGAGGGTTGGCGATGGGGATGTCTGAAGAGATGATAACATCCAAAGGGTGTCCGGCTGCATGCGCCAGACCTAAGGGAAGAATGGAGAGGAAAGAGTGACAGAGGTTGCGGAAGAGCCCAGAGGCTGCATCAGGTCCAGGTGAATATTGAAATCTCTGATGAGGATGAGTTTGGAGGAGGAGGCCAGGAGAGAAGAGGCGAGGTCAGCCTATTCTGAGAGGAAGTTGGAGGCCTGACCAGTGTGCCAGTAGATGATGGCCAGAGTCAGACAGAGGCCAGAAGAGACACCAAAACATAAGTGAAGACCCTTTTGTTGGGTAAACTGGGTTAGGACTAATATTTTTCACACTGGTATGCCCAACAATTTTTTATTTTCATTTTGTTTTTATATACAATTTCTCTGTGTATATTACAATAAATAAATAATTATTCTTCTTGGAGCTCAATATTTTTTTTATTTTTGTTTATTATAGTGCATCCTTTTCGCTCAATATCAAAATCAAATATATTATTTATTGGTATGTTTTTTCTTTTTCTATATTGATCTTTCACTGTTTTGGGTTGTCATGTACTTCTTTTCCAACTATTCTCTACATTGCATGCACATTGTTTTCAACTAATTCCTTTCCTACAAGTGTGCATAGTTTGAAGCCTAATTTTACAAATAAACAGACAAACATTTTTTCAATACAAAACATAACAATCTGAACACAATCCAGAAAACATTCCTTGCTATCACCTTACATTGTGGTTCCTCTAAACACCTCAGTGACAACGTATATAAAATGTACAACAAAAATCTCTAAACGTCTAAATGTTGGTACGTAACATTTTTATATAACAGGAGAGACACAAAGCCTGCAGACGAGGAATTCGAAAGAGGAGTAGGCCTGAATGAGCATGATAGTAGCAGGAGCCCACTCAGGGAAGATCAGGGCAACTCTGCCACAGGACGGTTAGGCATGGGCTTAGAGAGGATCTTGTACCATTCAGGAAGGAAGGTATCAAAACTTGTAACAGAGTTGGCAGTGAACCATGTCCTGGTGAGAGCGATAACATCTAGGTCGAGGTCTTCAAGAAGGAGGCAGATGTCAGAGGAGTGTTTGAAGGCAGAGCGAAAGTTGAGGGCAGGTTCCCACTTTTGAAGGTCTTCCAAGGAGGGGTGTAGGAGTGTGGTACACCAGTCGGAGGTGGTAGAGGGGTGGCAGAAAGAGGAGTGGAGTGGAGTGGAAGGAAAGGGGAGGAAATTTATGAGAGACGGAAGATGCCTATCAAGAAGGAGGAGGTTGGGCTGAGAGCCTTGGACCATAACAGTGCCAATTGGGTAGACATTAATGATGACCCTAGAGGACAGGAAGGATGTCAAGAGTACCTCCCAACAGGTGACACCATTAATGGGATAGGAAGAGAAAGGAGGGCACAGAGACCATGAAGGGAATCCAAAGGTCCCGACAAGGAACGACTAAGAGGATGTCAGAGAAAGTCTACCTGGAAGAAGCGTTGACCTAGGTGTCAGCGATGGATGGGCAGGCTTGGATTGGATACCAGGAGATCCTTCTTGAACTGTTTCTGTCCAAACTTCGTCAGAAGGATAGGATACGTGATAGGGGAGATTGAGAGCACCATTGAGGGGGAGTATGGAGAGAAGGAAGGGGGTTGAGAGGGAGGAATTGCAGAGCACGACACCAACTGCAACCAACAGCAAAGCAACAATTTAGAGTGAAGTGTCCTGGAAAGGCAAAAAGGCCTAGGTTATATCATATAACAGAAAGCACAACACCTAGAAGCGAGATGGAAAAACCTAGACAGGAAGATGGGGGGTATGCCCAATTATTTCAACACACCAGTAAATGCAAGAGCATACAGATTTTACTTTTTAGAAATGAGGGAAAAGCCCCAGAGGCTAATTATAAGAAATCACCAGTGCCAGATCAGGATAACATAGAACTGCCAAGATCAGCAGACTGCAGAATTAGATAAGAGATATAAAAAGAGAGGAGGGGCAGTTAGATAGGGAGCAGTAATGGCTGTTCCCACTGCCCACTTGTCAGTCGCTGCAGGTTGACGGATCGGCTGCATGCTCCCACAGCGAATACCGACTGTGGGAGCTGCCATTTGCCTCTGGGCCCAAGTGCCCAGGGCTTGTGGGTAGGGAGGGAGGAAAGCGGGAAGAATAGGAGCCCACAGGCCGTGATGCGGCAGATGTAGAAAAAAACAGTCCCAAACAAGGTCATGCACAAAAAATACAATGCCAATAGTTTGGGACTTTGTGTAGACATGGGAAAGGCATTTGCCAGGCACTGCCATAATGGTACTAATTGGCCATTAAATGGTAATGGCTGGAAAATGGTGCAAGTACCTGGGCATATAATAGCAGTGCCTGGCAAAAGCATATTTAAAACCTATACACAAGCCAAAACTGATGGGTTTGCCAATGCTTCGTTTTAACAGGACTTCAGTGAAGGACATACATACGGCTTATATATCGGCTTATACATCTAGTGGCTAAAGTTAGACCTTTTTAAGACCTTTTTATTATACCAGTAGAACGTTTACAACTCCAATTAAATCATTAACTATTAGAAGACTGCTTTGAAGAAACACTGGCAGGCACTTTGAGTGCAAAGTTTGATGGTATGGCTTGAGAAAGCTAGCTCACACAGATCCCAGGAAGGCGTGTTTTGGGTGGGGAGGGGCAGGAAATGGGTATGAATGGTCATAGGGATTAGCATGGCTTTGGGTGGTCAATGTGTGGGGAAACAACCTAACACCTTTTAAGCATTGTGTCCCTCCCCACATGCCACCCCGCCTAGCTGTACTCCAATGCAATAGTTTTGGCTCAAAAGTGGCCCTTAGCCAAAACTAAATATGTGCCTTTTGTCACCAAAACAAGCACACTGGTCGTGCTGTTCTAGTTAAACTCCTTGTTAAAACAAAAATAGCACAGGGAAATGGGGCTGCCAGGGGATGGACATGCTGCAGACTCAGAGGTATGCTGAATTTATAACAGCAAATCAAGGGAGAGATGGAGAACTGTGCTTTGTCGGGTGTCACATTAGCTAGATTTTTTGGCTCTTTGCATTCTGGGTACTGAAGTCCTCCATCAACAAGGGAATGCATAAAACCAAGCCTGGCAGAAGATGTGTCACGGCTCGTGTGGCTTATTTCAACATGATGGTTTCGGGCTGCCCTTGCTTAAAGCGGAAAACAATAGTCTGATGCGCGTGTGGGGTGCATACATTATAACGGGGAGAAAGAAATATAGCCAGGGGCTAATAGCCGCTGATTAACATGAAACAGCCGGCCAGCCAGCAGGGAGCCAAAACCCTAAATGCCCACTGAAAAGCTATACATCCTTCTTTGTCAGCAAGAGGCTGATGTGGAGAAACCGGTCTTAAAAGGCAACGAGGTGGTAAGAACTTCTGTATGCCTCTAGGGAAGTGACAGCCAGAAGGGCTCCAGCAAACGCAGCTTGTAAGGCCAGTACTGCAAAGCGCACATTTAAAGCTCCAGAATGAAACAAATATATTTTGGTGGGGGAAGTTGCTGGGAACCCCACTGAGAGTTGTGGCCCGTTACAACTGAAAAGGTTGAAAGACACCAACACCATCCCTGCCTAATGCCACATCTTCATTACCCCAAAGCAAGATTCACAAATGGTTGTACTACTTACATTTGGAACATAATGACCATAACCTGCCAAAAAGTATGCACACTCACTCTAAAAATAATTTACAACATGAAGTATCTTTAACGCAAGGCACTTGTAGCAGAGTCATCACTTTCAGAACCCATAAGAAGCCCTGTGACAAGCGTGAACCCCTCACCTTATTTGTTCAAATCTGTTTTTTTTTTTACATTGTATAGGCAAAACTACCAGTCACAGAATGCAGGGTAAAAAATAGGAACGAATACGATTGTCAGGTGGGGCATCCTGAGAATTGTGCACATTGGGCAGTGGAGAACTTGGTCGCTGGCCCACTAAGGTGTCAGGCTGTGTCTGAGCCGTCTCAGCCTCACCCCAATCACCTTGAAGCAGCATACAGCCCATCAGCGCTATACCGATTAGGTTACCTACTTCACTGCCTTTTCAGACTGATGTCACGTGTACAACGGGAGACCGGGGTCACGTGATGAGGGCGGGGAATTTAATAAAGGAATCACCGGAACTACGTCAGTACGGGTTTATGCAGTCCACCAGTGTGTTGTGTCTTCTTTGCTGTGCGTTTGAGGCCCCCGCGGGCCTGCGTATATAATCCCGGCCTCCCAGGCCGGCAGGACTCACACCAGAACACTGGTGACGAAGATCATTCTCACCACGCATGCCTGCTCATCGAACGCTGCTGCAGCCGCAAACAATCCGCGTTCTTCATGAACGCTCCGACAACACGCTGCTGAAATTAATTCTCAAACCGAATGTTGCGCCCCGATTGGCGTTGCAGCAACATTCCAACACATCAATCCAGCACTCCGGAAAGCGTAACGAGGATCGTAACATCCCAAAGACACGTGGTGCCCCGATCAACGCATTTTCTTCATTCCAGAATATCAATTCGGCATGTCAGTAAGCGTTGAAATATCTGTAACGTTCAAAAGACAAACGCTTTGCTTGTCTACATGTGCAAAAAAAAACGCAACAGCAAGTTATACTCCTTTTAAGACCCAGGCTACACTACCTAAATAATAGGGGCATTCCAAAAATCACAAAAAAATTTACAATTTTTTTTTAAAAAGGAGGAAGATTAACTCTCGCTCCATGGCAGGAGTAGCAAGGCCTACTGGCACAACTCCTGAGTAGGCATGTGCGCGCACGTGCCACTGCAAGTGCTGAACAGCGAGAAGAGCATGCGCATTGCTAAAAAGTCAACAACGCGTCAAGCCCTAATACAAGCCCTGCAAGAGTAGCAGCTAGCCCTACTGACAGGAGGAGCAATTTATTCAACCCTGAGAAACAAGACCCCTCACAGACCACGCTCATGGGGCCATTTGTCCCCTACACCACAGGAGCTGCGCTTCGCTGGGGTATATGGCTACAGCAGTTCGAACTACATCTAGAAGCAAGAGACGTCACTGAAGACAAGAAAAAGAGCAATCTCCTCCTACTCAACATTGGGGCAGCAGCACTGCATCCGTTTAACACACTCCCCCACAACAGAACTGCTGATTATTACAATGCAGCCAAGGTAGCACCAACCAGGAAATTCAAACCAGGAAATTCAAACCAGAACTCAACCCCGACTACGAGAGATGTCATTTCTGCATGGCCAGACAACGTGAAAAAGGAAAAAGAGACTATGGACAACTTCATGCAAGACTGAGGGAACTAGCTGTGGGATGTGAATTCCCCGACGAAGAATTTGCAATCCGCTTCCAAGTCATAAACAGGCTGTCACCTGAGAAGCTACGAAGAGCCATACTGTCTGAGAAAAACATCTGACTGTCTCGCATTCTCGAGACGTGACGACTCGAGAACGCACGGATGACCAAGTGGAAGTGATAGAAGCTGCGATCCAACGCCTACCACTGGACAACCCCCAGAAAGGTGAGGAGATCGCAGCCATAAAAAGGCGACAAACCAACCGAGACCAAGAAGATAAACGCTCAAACTACTGAAGATGCACCAGCCCACATGGGCGGAATGACACGTGGAAGTGGTGCAGCGGTCCGTGGCACTGGGGAGAACCTTGCCCCGCATGGGCAGTGTAAAGACTGGAGGGGGGGGGTCTGTACTTCTGCTCTCTATATGGTAAAGGAGAGGCACAGAGGATCCCAGCCAAGATTCTCTATTGTTGGTAGCAATGATCAAGCAATCAAGAACATAGCTTCTCAGGAGGTGATGCAGGCTGGTTAAGTATAGTGTAGTCCCCAAGCACCCACAAAGGAATGTCCACACACTGTTAGTTAAAACACAGTATTTATATAATTAAGGTTCAAGGTTATATACAGAATCACAATAACTCACTTTCTGCTCAGTAAATCTACAATGGCAAATATATACAGTTCTAAGTAGTACCACAATTATTATCAGATTTCATTAAAGTGCATCAACTGTACTCTGGTTAAATGTCACAGAAATCAATTAATAAAGGTTACCAACAATAGACATAGAAGGGAAGGCAGTTGGTTAGAACAATTGGCAGAATACTAGCCCCTGCCGTTTAGGCACAGTTCTGTGTGGAGATCCCCCCCAACCTGGGCAACCTGTAAAATAAATATATGCTACAAGCCCAGTCGATATATTGTTCTATAAGTCTTATTTCCTTCTATAATGTTTCTACCACCACAATATACCTGCAATAGCAGAGTGCGACAACGAGTCATCGACGGATCCTTCTTGAGCGGCTCCCTTTAAAGCAGGAGCCACGGATCATCCAGATCCCTCGAAGAAAGTGAACTCGGCGTCGAGGCGGCAGCTTCGGTCCCAGCGGTGTCGTCGACGACGGAGCAAAGACGTCCTGCAAGGAAGAGGCGTGTGGGGCACCTCGATGTTGATAGTTCAGGACCACAAAGAGTTTGTGAAGAACTGTGGCCCAGCAAGGGCGTCGAGTCGTCCGGCGTCTCTATGGTCTTTGGGTGATGGGAAACCCACTGGCGGATGCTGCTCGGCGCATCGATGGCCAGGCCTTCTCCGGATGGATAAGACGGGCAGCGGTGCGGACGAGCACGTCCGTGAATCAAAAGTCTTAGGCAAAGGAGCGTGCGGCTCTGGTCGTCGATGACACTGCATCAAGCGGTCCCCTCTTCTGGGCAACACGGCTTCGTCGGGCCTCCAGCGGTTACACAAACCTGCGAACCCTGGTCGACGGCGGTGGACAGAATGTCCGGTGCTTATCTTCATTCTCCTCGGCGGTCCCAGTCTCCGGTCGGCAGCCTGTCGAGGGTCTCACTTCCAGGGAACTTCGGCGGTGGTCCCTCGGAGCACGGGAAGAGGGCGCCTAACCAGGTCCTCTCTTCGATCAGTCTCGATGGCTCGGATTTCGGCGAAGGGAGACAGCAGTCAACCTTCTTCAGGCTTGGCGTCGAGATTCAGCTTCAGTTTCAATGTTAGTTTCAACTCCAGCTTCTGAATGATTTCTAGCAGCGAGAGGCCCACAGATATACTAGTTGATCCCCGATTCATTCTACTGGGTCACACTCAGGCAACCAATCACTCAGAAGGGCATTCAGCAGTCAGTCAGCAAATCAGGCATACAGTGCATTCAGGCAATACTCCTCCCTCTCAGACACTCACAACAAGGAATGTGTATTGGGACAAGTACCCAGCCATTCAACACTATACACTGCATTTCTACCAGTTTCGGGCAGGGCTGTCTCAGTCATTGTGTCAAACATCAGAAGCCAGACAGCCACAACAAGAAGTGCATGTTGGTCACACACTCCATTCACCCAGGTCCCACCCACAGGGTGTACCCCCTACATACAGTCACTGGGAAGGCTCCAGCCAGTCTGGCCTGGACTTCAAAACAACACCATATATGGAACTTCCACCCAACAGCCAGTCAGGGGGAAGGGACAGGGTCAGGGCTTCCCAGGACTTTGGGGAAACAAGGTAACAGGCAATAGAAAGGAGGCCACAGGGGCCATCTTGTTTCCTATCAGAAATCAACTGATTCCAATATCAGGGCCTGGGTATGCCAAAATGGACGATACTCAGAGCATCTTTCAAATTCAGCATGGAGCTTCCACCAGCCCATACCCTGCTCTGTGGGCCATACACAGGTGCCACATACACTAGGGGCACAGGGTTGCACCCCCACCCATGGGTGCCAAACATACACTAGGGGCACAGGGTTGCACCCCCAACCATGGGTGCCATAAGGGTATCCCATGGGTCTGTACACCAAACAAAAACAGGAAGAGCTGCACTGCCAGGAGTCGCACATGGACTCCTGGGCAGAAAACTATACAGAACACAAATGAAAAAGGACTACAGGACAAGGACAGGAAGGCCCTGTCCCTCCAATGCATTTCCAGCATCGCAAGGATTAACTTGCCGAAAATACAAACGCCTAAACCATTTTGTGGCTGTGTGCCTACACCCTCCTAGCCCGAGGGAAGCAGACCAGCAACAGCATGATCACACAACAAGAGCCATCCAACCAGCCAAGGGGAAGAGGAAGAGCAAGAGCAGTTGACAGCTCACAAAGATCACCCAGCAGCAGCGAAAGGGAAGAAGGCGTTCACCAGACAGATGCGGAAAAGGGCAGGAAAAAAGGAACATCGGGTACACATGATATCCGCCGCAGAACCACACAGAACAAAGCATGGGAAAGCCAGGAGGCAGAAGAAATAACCTTCCTGCACAGTCACATCAGATGAAAACCCCATGAAGGTAGTCATTGACATGAGAGCAATTGTCAACGTGATGCGCACACACGCATTCAACAATCTCAACCCAAAGCCGGCACTTCAATACAAAAGAGTGCAACTGTTCACATATAGCTGCAAGAAACTGCTGCCGGTACAGGAGCCATTCCGGTCGAACCTGTCCTACGACATTTCATGCCGAATGAGAGTCTATGTAGTAGATGCAGGCTTAGAGATGCTACTAAGCTGCCGAACAGTGGAGAAACTGCGACTGATCCAATTCGCTTTCAGCATACAACCGACTGAAATTGACCACCACCTCAAAAAGCATCACTGAGTGTTCCAAGGCATTGGATGCCTCCGGGGTAGGACCATCTAGCTGCATCTCAATCCAACGATAGAACCGAAGGCATTATGACATTGCTGTGTCCCTTTCCATATGAGGGAGGCGGTTGAAAAGGAGCTAGAAAAGTTTGAAAAATCTGGCATCATTGAAAAGACACCAGGGCCAACCCCATGGGTTTCGCCCATGGTCGTGGCACAAAAACCAAGGCACAAAAACCAAAGCAGCCCAACGCTGTGAGAATTTGCATAGACATGAGGCTACCCAACGCAGCAATTGAGAGAGAGCAGCACGTCACACCAACCATCGACGAGCTGATCGTCGACCTGACAGGGGCCAAGATCATCAGTAAATTGGACCCCAGATCAGGATACCATCAGCTGCGCCTGGCGAAAGAATCGAGATATATAACCACATTCTCTTCCCACCTTGGCCTAAGAAGGTACAAACGTTTGAAATTTGGCATATCCTCAGCAGCCGAGGTGTTCCAAAATGAGATCTGCAAAGTTCTGTATGGCCTCGAGGGAACCAAACATAAGCGATGACATCACTGTCAATGGGACCAATGCCAGCGAACACCACGAGCGACTCGCAGCAGTCCTACAGCAGCTAGAGGAAGCTGGGCTCAAGTTAAATGCTGAAAAAGGCAAGTTCTGCAAAGAAGAGCTCAGTTTTTTTGGGTACATCTTAAACGCTGAGGCAGTGTCGCCAGACCCAGCTAAGGTGAGCGACAAAGAACACCAAAGCCCCAACTTCAGCTACCGAGGTGAGGAGCTTTATGGGCATGCAACATACTGTGCAAGGTTTATTCCCGATCTTGCCACCCTCGCAAGCCCCCTGCAAGATATAACAAAGGACAAAAAGTGGGAGTGGACGACCCAACATCAACAAGCAAACTAAAGACTCGCTGTCCAACACCACTATCATGGCGTTTTTCAAAGTGGACCAGGCAACTGAACTCTTAGTAGATGCCAGCCCTGTAGGACTATGTGCTGTCCTCACGCAGGTAGACAGACGGCAGCCTACACCCCATAGCTTTTGCCAGCCGCGCACTTACAAAAACAGAGCAGAATTATGCACACATCGAGAAAGAGACACTAGCAATCTCTGGGGCTGCCGCCACTTCGGAGCATACTTGCTAGGGCAACTTGCCAAAGTTTTCACTGACCATAAGCCTCTTAGCCCCATCTTCAAAGGGTCAGCGCCACATCCCCCTGCAAGGATAGAAAAGTGTGTGTTATAGCTGCAACCTTTCAAAATCGAGGTGGAATACAGAGCTGGAGCAGACAACCCGGCAGACTATCTCTCCCGCCAACCGCCATGGCACGGAGCTCGAAGAACAACACGCAACAGAAACTGAGGAACACGTATGCCATGTCATTGCATCCACATGGCCACAATCTCTCATGCTACAAGAGATAACGGATGAAACAAAAACCGATGCCTGCCTGATACGAACCATGCAAGCCGTCCAGACAGGGGACTGGAAGAATTACCTGACAGCAGTAGCACAGCGGACTCAAGCTGCCCAGGAAAAACTGCAGGCATTGTTTGGGATCCGCCATGAACTCACAATATCAAATGAAGGGGTGCTGGTAAAAGGACACAGGATCATCGGTATGCAGTGATAAAAATCGCTGCAAAAATGTCGCCTTTACAAAGAATAGCGTGGTTTGGCCCGTTAAAGGTGTACCCCGTTACACCATGTAAGGGGAGCGGGGGTGTCACCCCGCTCCTCTTAAATGGTATAATAGGTCTGGGGGTTGTGGGTGTGTCCCCGGCATCCTTTACATGGATTGCGGCGGCAAAACCACAGCCTTTTTGCCGTGATATTTTGTGTCCAGAGCCATTTTTTGCCACATTTTTAACACATGGAACCAGATCATCCTACCAACTATGCTAGAGAAGAGGGCACTGAAGCTAGCGCACAGCGGAGACCAAGGCATAGTAAAAACGCAATCGTATTTTGAAATCCAGAATTTGGATGCTGTGCATGCAACAACGCTTGATGAGCTTGGTCGAGTCATGCGCAGCATGCCAATAATCAAGAAGGCTGGCAGCACCGGAACCGATAATCAGCGCCCAATGAATCGGTAAGCATGGACTTCTGCACCATTGCTGGAGAAGGATATCTCCTAGTCTTGGTAGACAAGTTTAGCCGCTACCCAGACGCCGAAAATGTAAAATCCATAATGCGGGATCTGTGATCACGGCACTCAAGAAAATATTTGCAGTGCATGGGATCCCCTCCAAGCTGAAAAGCGATAACGGCCCGTCGTTCACCAGCCAGGAGCTAAGACGATTCCTCCAAGACCCGAGCATCAAGCACAAGAAAATCACTCCCTACTGGCTGCAGTCTCATGGAGTCTTTGAACAAAGCCATACGCATTTCAAAGGAACACAACCACCATGGCTAGCAGCCTTATACCGGTTCCTGCGTACCCACCGCCAAACTCTGCACATGTCAACAGGTGTGTGAGCCTTGCCGTCCTCATGTTCTGAGTACCAATCCAAGCACAGCTCCCTATGCATCCGAGCTGGGCAACCACATATCCCAATATGCCATATCATTACATACCCCTCATCGAAGAAAGGAGAGTCCGGAGGAACAGGAGAGCCAAGCATGCCATGCCCAACACCCGGAATTACAGCCAGGAGACACTGTGCTGGTAAAGAACAGAGCACCCCAAAAGAAAATGACATTGACCTTTGAGTCCCGCCTGTGGACAGTCCGCGATGCAAAACACAGCATGATAATGGCTACCCGAGGGACGGAAGTGGTGACCAGGAATGTGTGTCACTTCCGGAAGGTTCCGGGAGCGATGTGGCATGAACAGCCAACACACCCGTCGACAGGGGATGGCCCGCCCGCACAGCCGGAAGCAGCAGAGCAGACTGTGGAGGACTCTTCACTCCAAACAGAAAGTGAACAGCCTCCCCAATGAATAGTGCGATACCAAGCTCCCCCAGAGCAGAAGAGACTGTGAGGGCCAACCTTTGTTACCAACTGATGGAGAGACCAAAACCATCCTCCCGTCTCCGCGGGTATGTCCTGCAAGGGATATATTGCAGAAGGAGCTAGGCAGAAGTATGCCAGTAAGAGACTACAGGCCTAAGAGCTATGTTCAAATATTTGGACCTATGTTGTTTTCAACATTCTAAGTTTGGGAGAAATGTGATGTGGGCCTGCGTATATAATCCCGGCCTCCCTCACCACCAGAGGACGGCAGGAATCACACCAGAACACAGACCAGCGGATTCTGGGAAGGGAGAATAGGGTGGAGGAGGACACCATCATCTTTCCTCGGTAATAAGAGAGTGCATCTGCTTTTTCATGGAAAGACTGGGGGAAACCTTAAGAGTGCTCTATGTTGAGCAGAAACCAGGATGCCCCTACTGAATTAACCTCCCAACCCCCAAAAGCACTGGATCCGGAGTGAGCTATCAACCGCTACCAGCAAGGTCAGCTAAGGAACACACAGCACCACCAGACCGAAGTGGGCTTCAATACATGATTACTCCATAATTCGTTTTTGCACTGGGTAGGAATTCACACCACCCTAATAATCAAACATGCATTGCACGCAATCAAGGGGGCAGAGGAAGGAAGGATTGTTGTGCGGCGGCCTGGACGAATCACTGTACATTGCATGCTCATTGGTTAAAATAGATATACTGTCATAAAAATCAACAATGTGTGCATTTACCTTTTCCGGACCAAGCCTTGGCAGTAACCATGTCAACCATATCCGTTTTTTTTTTTTTAAACGGGCAAAATACCTCTTCTAACTTTTCTGAAAGCAATGCTTTGGTACATAGGTTATGCGCCGAAACCACTACCCCATTCCCTGGACCTTGCGGCCTTCGGGCCCCCCGACCCCCTCGACCTGCTCCGTTCCCCGTGGCTTCCCCTTCCCCTCCCGCCGCCCGCCTACCGGACCTCCCTCTCCTGTGATTGGCCATTCGGGCCATGCTGTGTGCCTGGGCCTGCAGCTTCACCTGGGAGAACGCCATTACCAGAACGGCAACCCTAGGTGAGCTGCAGGAACCCACTACCCCATTCCCTGCACCATGCGGCCTTGGAACCCCCCCACCTGCTCAGTTCCCGTGGCTTCCCCTTCTGCTCCCTCTGCCCGCCTCCCGGACCTCCTTCCCCTGCGATTGGCCATTCGGGCTATGCTGTGTGTCTGGGCCTGCAGATGCACCTGGGAGAACGCCATTAGCAGCACGGCGACCCCTGGTGAGCTGCAGGGACCCACTACCCCATTCCCTGCACCATGGGGCCTCGGACCCCCCCAGCCCGCTCGACCTGCTCCCTTCCCCTCCCTCCGCCCACCTCCCGGACCTCCCTCCCTTGTGATTGGCCATTCGGGCCATGCTGTGTGCCTGGGCCTGCAGCTTCAACTGGGAGAACACAATTACCAGCACGGCGACCCCAGGTGAGCTGCAGGGACCTGCTACCTCATTCCCTGCACCATGCGGCCTCGGACAACCACCCGACCCCCTCGACCTGCTCCCTTCCCCTCCCTCCGCCCACCTCCCGGACCTCCTTCCCCTGTGATTGGCCATTCGGGCCATGCTGTGTGCCTGCAGCTTCACCTGGGAGAACGCCATTACCAGCACAGCAACCCCAGGTGAGCTGCAGGGACCCACTACCCCATTCCCTGCACCATGCGGCCTCGGACCCCCCCCCCCCTGATCCCCTCGACCTGCTCCGTTCTCCATGGCTTCCCTTTCCCCTCCCTCCGCCCGCCTCCCAGACCTCCCTCCCCTGTGATTGGCCATTCGGGCCATGCTGTGTCCTGGGCCTGGAGCTTCACCTGGGAGAACGCCATTACCAGCACAGCGACCCCAGGTGAGCTGCAGGGACCCACTACCCCAACCCTGTCGACCTGCTCCGATCCCGTTCCCCGTGGCTTCCCCTTCCCTTCCCTCCCCTGTGATTGACTGATTGTCTGGTCTTAATTGACCCAACTAAGGCAGCCCTCTACCTGCCAGCCCTGCGGCTAAGGGCCCTAAGGCAAAGGACGGCTCCTGCACTGGCGGCTCCAAGATGTCTGCCGGTGTCCGCAGGGGAAGCAAAGGAAGCCAGCAGCTAACAGACACCAACAAAAACTGTAAGTGTGGCATGGGTAGGGGGTAGAGCAATCACTCTACTCCAGAAAGCCCTCGCCACTCTACCTACCCCTCCATAACGTTGACTATCATAAATGATGCACTACACACTAACATACTGTTACGTTATGCTGCTTGGCATTTGAATAGCCCTTTGTATATCATTGATAGGTCCACACAGCCAATGTTAACTAGTGGTAATGCTTACTAACCTATAGAAAACGGTCAAGATCAGCCTATGTCCCCTTTGACAGATGTAATAATCGTTAGCATATGCCACATCTAGATAGAATTGTAAATGTCAGCATATGCCGCACTTAGTTGGAATCCTCAACGTAGCCTGCCTCGCAATTAGATAGAATTGTGAATCTTAGCATGTGCACACATAGAGGGAACTCCTAAGCTTAGCATGAGCCACATCTAGATAGAATTGTAAATTTCAGCATATGCCGCACTTTGTTGTAATCTTCAACGTAGCCTGCGTTAATCTAGATAGAGATGTTATTCAATGATTGATATACGACTCTCCTGCCATGCCTAGAGCAAGCATACAATCATGAATCAATAACCAACCCACTAACAATTTCACTCCTCTGCATACACCTCTCAAACTCAAACCAAACAACCACAAGCCTTAAACGCAGAAAACCACGCAAACTTCACTACAACAACAAAACAAACCACACATAGACTTGCACAACAGCACACAGGACTACCAACCGAATAACACCCCAAGCCCAGCCAATGGACCGGACCCACCAGGCTGAGGCTGCCAACAGCACATCACTGCTATCCTTGCACGTTTCCAGCTCATTCCCACTAACTCAACCCCGCTCTCCCTTTTTCAGAGCCGCCAGAGCGCAAGGGGACCAATCCGGTGGTGATAGTGCGCTGTACAAATATCCTTTAACATTAACATTATTCATCTCGTTCATTATTACGCAGCCTTGTAGAACACCCATAAGTAAAACCCTTTCAATTCAATAATTCTTTATTTGCATAGTCTCCCTTCTGTGTTTACAAGCGTTGAAACGAACAACAGATCCGTAGGGTTAACAAATGTTTACATACGAGAGCGCGCAGACTCGGAAAAAAGCCACGCTCTACCACTTATGACCCCTGTTGTACCCTGCCCCCAGCCACTACCCGAGACTACGCTCACCTTCTGAAGCGCCGGGGTAGGGGCGGCTGGAGAGACGCGCTTGCCGCAGCATTAGAGCGCGCTGCCGGTTCCGTTCCACTTTAGCCCGTAAAGCGGCCGGCAGCGGTGCTTCTTCCTTCGTCTGCTCGACATCAGCATTCATGCTCTCGGTCGCCATTTCCTTATCCTCCGTGTTTGGGAATTCTAAGAATCATGAATGAACACATTACCCTCCCATCTGTTCAAAGCGCATGCGTCTCCTACATAAAGGAAGCAATTTTGGAGTAACATTACAGCTCCACTTGATTTACAGAAGGATCTCTTTGGGAACAACCAGGTGATGTTTAATAGCGAACCTCTCAAAATATAAAACTTTTCCATGGCCGTATTATTTCTCCCACACAGTACCTGTCGGCTGTCCAAAAAAACCTTTAAGTCATTAGTAGAAGTTGTTATATTAAGATGGTAGCTGTTGTTACGTGTATGTATGATGTAGAATGGTTCTGGAATCCCTTGATTCCAGAACCATACAATTGAAAGGATGCATACCGTTGAGGTCACACCTTCCTGGGGACCTTTTTACTTATAATAAATACATCAAATGAAACAAAATCATCTGTGCCAATGTATGATGATATATGACAATTTGGCTACGAGGATCGTTTTTGCCAAAGGTCCCTGGCTGAGGAATGACGAGCCTTGGCGTGCGAGCTGATGTATAACGCTACGCCACAAGCAGAACGAAACTGGAGTGTGTCAGAAGTGCGGCGAACTAATAAAGGAGATAACGGCGAGTGGAAAGAAGCAGTATGGGAACTTTACTAAATATACCTGAATGGTAGTGACTAGTTCCCATCCGAGAAAGGGACCATACCAAAGACCCGCCCACTCTTTTTCACGTGACCTCTGATGTCATCCATGTGATTTCCGGAGCAATGCAGCGGTTCCGGTGTTGTATGCTATCCTGCATCCCATGGTAGCTTGTGGGAGGCAGTGTTCGGCAATCTTTGGAGCCACGCTCACTTTGATTACCCCGCCCATCCACAGATGGCTACAGCCATTCCGCCCCTGCCCATTCCTGTCATCTGTAGGGATGCAGAATATCACACAAACCAAGAGGGCAAGGAAATGTTAACTGCAAACAGTTCAACTCATCAAGCACTACCCGTTTCCCAGTGTCACAGTCTCCCTGAGAAACACAGGTTGCGTGATAAATCTGACAACACATTTCTTGTATCATAAGCAGCAGAGGCTTTCTTATGCATGATGGTGACTTTCCAACTGAAAGGCCCCAGTCACTGTGCTAATCTGTGACATTTAAAGCCAGCAACACAATAAAGCACCATTTGAAAATGTTTTCACATCCATAACGTCTAATAGCTTTATATCCCAAAACGTAAAGTGTGCTTTCATGTCCTTAGTTGAATGTTCTTAAAACCATACACATACATGCCAACATTTCAACCCACCTGTGCGGGAGATTACTCTGAAAAATCGGGAAACTGAGATTTTCCCATAGGAATGTATTGGCAAAGATTCATTTTAGGCGGGAGAACGTGAAAAATAGCAATATTTTTCATGCAAAAATCGGGAGTCTCCCGCCTAAATCGGGAGGGTTGGCATGTACGAATACATAACATGCTGGAGGTTTGTACAAATCTCCAAACCTAAATGAGTTTTTTACGCCTCTTTTATTGTGTGTCTGAAAGCGCTGAAAATAAAGTGAGTAAACAGCTCTCTCACCCGCCAAGACTCCTGCACGCCCATTCATTCCAATGGGCGTCTCACCCGCCAAAAACAAAATCGGGGGATTTCACCCGCCTTTGCAACTCAAATGGTTGACAACTATGCCTTTGGCAGCTTATAGTTTTCCATTCAGGATGTGGAAAATAAAGGTACGCTGATATTATTTTGGCCTAACATGCTACTATAAGGATTTACAGGTTGTCATGATGCTTTACTATGCAATTTGTGGATTTTACAATTAATCTCTATAGGACAGTATTATTGTAGGTCTTGACACCCAAAACTTAAATATTTGTTCCAAGTAAAGGCGGAAAAAGGTGGCCGCGCCCAAATTACACATTGGTTTAAAATCCCTGCTTTGCTGTTTAGCGAAAGTGTTTGATCCTGGGCAAATAATGTAATCTCACACTGGGCCTCATTACAAGTCCGGTGGTAACCCTGCTGTGCTACTGGGGGGTTGCCGTCGGACTTGCAAAATTTACAGGCACCTGGCTTGCCATAAACACCAGAGAATTACGACCCCCGGTGTTCCGGGAAGTCAGGCGCCGGTAAATGGTAAATCCCCATTCCCATTTGAGTCCCATAGGACTCAATGAGAATGGGGATGACTGAAGCACCGGCTTCCGTGAAAGTCTGCAGGCGGGTGCCTTCGTGCCCACCAGGTCTGACCCTGGCAATCCAGATTGCACCCGCCCGCAGACTCGTAGTGTGCCGGTCCGGTAATAACGATCCCGGTACGCTTACCGGTACCATTGTTACTGGACCGGCACACTCGTAATGAGCCCCACTGACCTCAACTGCAAAAATTGGAGTGCTCATAAGTGATTACGTTTACACCCTCACAATAGGACAGTTTTAATAAGTATAGGGACAAATTAGTTTACCCTGGTGCTCCTCTGCTAGTGGCCCCAATACTGTCACATAGAATTGCATTATTGCTGCACTGGCCCTCTCACAGTTTCGTATCACTTGATTCGACAGGCAGACATATGACCTCATTATGAGTCCGGCGGTAGCCGTGCCGGTAAAAACGGCATGGCTGCCATCAGAGTCATTTTTGTTTCAGTGCCCGGCAATGGGGACTTACTGGGGCATTACGGCCCTGGTGGTCCCTACGGCAGGGCGTGCGTGCAACAGTGCTGGTGCATCCATCAAGGTCTGCGAGCGGGTGACCCACTCGTAGTTTGCCGGTCCGAAAACAGCGATGCTGGCAAGCTTACCGGTACCATTGTTTCCAGACTGGCAAACTTGTAATGAGGCCCATAGTCTCACCAGCCAGTAACTGTGGTAGAACCAACAATACATGTTCTCCCATGTTGCTTCCAGCCACTGAAGTTGCTCGAGCCATCCAGAATACTGCCCCACACTCGGCTATGTCCTGTTATGCAAGGATATTGAGCCCCTAAGAGTTGGACCAAACATTGGCAGCAAAGGTGCCGGGAATAGCCCTTCAAAACAAACAGTGCGCAGGAACTAGAACATTACGTCTGCACGTAATACCTTTTACTTAAACTCTGCAAGCTAGTCTTGGAGGAAAGATGGGGGCACCAAGCAAGCTCTGCAGCAACACAATCTACTGCCAAAAGTCCACATCCAGGCCAATGGAAGAGTTGTATTTAGCTCAGCTTGGACTTGTGTATTTATAAACCAGTTATAAACTTATTGTTTTTTGTTAACAGGACTCTGCGGCTGTATATCCCTGGTGCGTAGCTGCTAGGTTCTTCTCAGCCATGTTTGCTGTATACTTTGCTAGTAAGCAACAAGGACATCACATTAGCAGAGAATCAGGGACGGACGCATGGCCTTTCAGCTTTTTCAAATGAAAGGGGCCTCGAGCCTCAGGGGGCTGCTGGTAACAGCCTCCATATTGCCACTCAGCAGTGTAATAACACAGCAATATATTCATTTATATATTGCTCACTTTCTGAGTCTCACAGTGTGCGCTTGCAGTGCTGCTGCTGGAGCCCGTCCTGCCGTAACTTTGAGGAAAACAGAAATATTATCACCTACTTTCAAAACTGTTTCCTCCACGTCAGCCACTTTCTTATGAAGAAGGATCATTCACAACTATTCAGCGGCCATTCAGTGTTTTCAGCTCCCTGCTGGCTCGTGATAATTGGCGGCTATTAACCTTATCTTTATCTCCCTTATAATGTATGCCCTCCACCCCACAGGAGCCTCAGACTGCTTTCTGCTCTAAGCAAGGGGAGCCCCAACCATCATGTTGAAATGTTCCCCCACACATCTTCACCCGGGCCTGCAGAGAATATTCCATTATGTTTAGAGAGGACATTATATCAGACCTATGTGCACAACTACATCAAAACTATTTTGCCCTGACATACCGCACGTCATAACGTTGCATACTATGCACATGTACTAGAGGTGCAGCATTCATATACTTACAAGAACAGTACAAACAATTTTGATAGTGGGGGTGCAAGATATCATGGCCTGAACAAACCTACAGTAATTTGCACCCCTGACTCTCTGAAGTTAATTTACACTAACACAAGTGGTCACCCTGTTTTATGTTTAATCTGGTCCCACCGATGCAGAGGCACTATTTAGCCCCTCCTGGGACACCCCCATACCTTTTGATTGTGGGGGGTGCAATATATCATGGCCTGAACGCACCTATGGTAATTTGCTTCTCCAGCATGGGGTCTGGCATGGATTCACATGCTCATGAATATTCCCCGTCGTCAGGCTGGGAATCCTCGGTAAAGAAAAAATCAGTTTCAGTTTCGTTTCTGAACTGTCTTTCTACTAATAACCAATCACTGGTCTCTGGGTCATACTGCCCCCAGCCAATGACGGCCCTCTACCCAAGCCCCTCCTCTGGCAGCCATCTTCAGATTTTTACCACACGTTCAACTGTTGGGAGTCCTCGTGCTGTAGCTCTCGAGCTTTTACTGCATTTGTGTTTGTTCGAAGAGTTTACTCTTATATTTTCGGTCAATCGAGCCTCAAGCCACACCGACTTCCATTCCAATTAACGGGGACCCGTTTTCGGAAATTTCTACGCCCCTCAAGGGCACTTTTCGTCGTGCTTACACTTCTCGGAGGATTCCAGAAGATCTTTGAGGCCTACACGACGTGGACATGGCCCAGGGCAAGGGAAGCATGACACCTACTGGATCCAAGCTGTTCAGGAGCTGCCCTGGCTGCATACTCCAGAACGTCTTTAAGGAGGATGAGCACTCTCAGTGCCTCTACTGCCTTCACGATGACAAATCACATATGGAGAAGGACTGCGTTTTTTAAGAACATGTCCAAACGGACGATGATGGATCGTCGTAACCGACTCACCAACTGGCTGGAAAGGAAGAACCCAGCAGCAGGTAAGAAGAAGAAACCCGAGCGGTCTTCTAAGTCCTTTGAGGGCGCCCCAGCGACGGGTGTCTAACAAAAGGCAAAGCACTGCGAGTCCACGGGCACCGGGAGCGGTGAACGGTCGGGCTCCTTGGCTGCCAGGCAGGGCGCATTATCACCAATGCCATCAACCACGAGCCAACGCTCTGGCTCGGTGAAAAGGAAGTCGGAGAACCCGGGTAAGCTTCGGGAGAAGCCCCGGTCGATCCTGACGGAGACAGCCGAGGGGGAGCGAGGCAGTGAACCTCCCCCCAAGGTGAAGGCCTCAAGCACGGCCAAGGTCGTGAAGGCTCCGATTCATCCGGCTAAGGCCTCAATTGAGGGAGTCGTGGCGGCCCTGGCAAAGCCTGCAGAGGCTCCCCCAGTGGAGGCGACGTCAGGGGCTAGAGTTTCCCTGCCACCCAGGAGGGAATCGTCTTTTCTGCCTATTGAGAAGACCCCCGTGAAACCCCAGCAGGGAAAAGAGGGGGGGTATGGTAGCCATAACGGACACGGATAACACCTCTCAGGATGAGTTGGCAAGCGTCAAAAGGGTCCTGGACAGGAAGGTCAAAGATGCCAAGGCCCACGGGAAGGATCCCGACGAGGAGAGCGACGGGGGGGCCGACGAGGTACCCAGACCATCATTCCCATTGCAATCTGTACCCATACCACAGGACAACTCAGGTGCGATCCTGATGGCCATACAGTCCCTGTGTGCAGAGATAAGGACGAGAATGCCCTTACCTTCCACCGAGGACCCAGCGGAACCTGGTCCGTCGGGAAGCCCGCCGAACAAGCGGAGACAAGTCCATCCTCCTCCCCCCTTTCAGCCTGTACCCTCATCCCCTCCTCCAAGGGATGAGATGGGAACGGAGACAGCTACAACGGGGACGGACGATGACGGTGGTGATGACGGAATGGACCTCCCTTCACCACCTATTCGGGCCTCCACACCTGACGATATTGGCTCCTTCCACGCCATGATCGCCAGGGCATCAGAGCTTTTCCAGCTCTGCCCCGAAGAACAGAAGAAAGAAGGTTTCCTCCACCAACGGCGGGAGGCCAAGAGGAAGACGGTCCTCTCAATCCCGCTATGGATGACATTTGGGACGAGGGGCTTGCGCTCCTGAAGAACCCATCCACGGCTCCTGCCAGGAGAGACCGGTATGAGAAGAAATACCGGGTCCCGGACTCTGCCCCCATATGTCTCAGGGCCCAACCGTCCCCGGATTCAGTGGTCTCCGTGGGGGCCAAGAAGAAGGCGGCAGGGGCGGCGGCTTCAACTTCCCCACCGGATGGCGAGGGGAAGAACCTGGACGCCATGGGACGGCGAGTCATCTCGTCGGCGGCGACGATCAAAGCGGCCAACATCCTTGTGATCGTGGCACGCTACGACAGGGAGCTGTGGTTAAAGATCGCTCCCTTGCTGGACTTCCTCCCGGACAACAAGAGGGCAGAGGCCCTGGAAATCCTGCAGGAAGGCGAAGTGACGTCGGACCACTCCATCATGGTGGCCACGGACATCGCCGACACCAGTTTTCGTCAGATGGGCATCAGCCTTTGCCTTCGCCAGCATGGTTGGCTCAAGGCCACCGACTTCTGTCAGGACGTGCAGACCAAGGTTCTGGACATGCCTTTCAACGGGAATAACCTGTTCGGCAAGACAGTGGACGACTCTCTGCAAGCCATCAAGGCGGACACGGAGACGGCTTGGGCCTTGGGTGTTCTTCAGCAACGGCGGCCGTCCATTCGGAGTGCCAAGGCAAGCAAGGTGTTATGCCTCGGCAGGCCCGCAGGAAGGTTATTGCCCTCCGTAAGGGTATGCGTCCTATTGCAAACCCATTCTACGCCCACTGGCAACTGCCCTGGAAAATAGTGGCTTCGGCTCACTCAGCAGCACTCTGCGGCAAGTTTTGGACTACAATTCCCAGCTTTCCGCCTCCCGCTGTCAGCTCAGAGGCGATGATGCGTGTGCCTCGGTTTCGTCCGGTTCCGCCTTCTCCTTCCCGATTTAAACCTCGGAACCGGGCGAAAAGCTGCTTGTGATTAAAGTTGCATCCCAGTATTTAGAAGTTCCGTCTTCAATCCTACTTTAATTACCCGTGTACCAGACTTGTTTCCTCTTTCACAGACTGCTTTTGCCTGCCGCTCTTGGAAAACTACTTACCCGTGCACCAGACCTGTTTCCTCTTTCATGGACTGCTTTTGCTTGCCGCTTTTGGAAAACTACTTTACTCGTGTACCGGACCTGTCTCCTCTTTCACGGACTGCTTTTGCCTGCCGCTCTTGGAAAACTACTTACCTGTGCACCAGACCCGTTTCCTCTTTCACAGACTGCTTTTGCCTGCCGCTTTTGGAAAACTACTTACCCGTGTACCAGACCTATTTCCTCATTCACGGGCTGCTGGTGCCTGCCGCTTTTGGAACCTTGTGATCATGGCATCAGTAAGACTCTTCTTTTCACCACTTCCTAACAAGCACATCTCCTGACTCATTGTACCTTGCCGCTGAACTATTTCACCTGCAACACTCCAACTCAATTGTGTCCTTTTTTGTTGCTGTTACCATCCTCTTTCCACAATCAGACTTCCATTGGACATTCTTCAGTAGTGCACAGGGACACTTTGCGGATAGTGCACCTACCCGACTCTAGTGCGGCCCTCGTTCCCCCCGGGTTCAGTTTCCCTAACTAACCTACCCATTTGTTATTTTGCACTTCCGTTTTCATGAACTCTGTGGACATTACAGATTCAACAGCACATCAGTGGTAAGGGTTTTCTTTGGCCTGATAATCCATTATCCTTAGTTAATTGACAACTATAGTCAGGATAGGTTACATTCTCCTCTCTTACTTGTAGGTGGTTTCGGTTGCCTTGAAACAAGGGGAGGGCATAGTTCAGGTACTACTAAAAAGAAGTATCTAGGGAAAGGGATCTTTCTTAAATTTCCAATTGCTCACCTCTTGTTTTTCCTTTACAGCTGGGTTCTTGGCAGCGTGTCCACCCCGCCCTTTTGAGCGATCAGTCCCTCTGCCTGGTCTTACCCAGCAGAGAGTCATATCGTTAAAAAGGTCTTGTGCCCTCACAGAGAGGAGGCTAGGTTGGAGGCCCCGACCTAGCTCTTCAATCAATAGTTCAGTCCTGTGCCTGCCGGCCACCGATTTGGTATACTTCCCCCGTCCGGTGAGTAACACAAGGTGCCTCCAAAGGATTCGGCGGCGGTTTCTTGTTGTACCGCCAGGCGGCCAGCTCCTCTTCGCAGGAGGCCTACAGAGGACGCGGCAAGACAGGAGGACCTCATCGTCGTCACCAAGGAGGCCAAGGTGGCAAGGCCGCAATGAAGTAGGATTGAACCAGCCGTGGTGCCGGGTCCACAACGGAGCATCCCGGTGGGAGGCTGGCTGGCAAAGTTCGTCAGCGTGTGGGAGTCCATCTCCACCGACCGTTGGGTGCTATAGACCCTGGCCCGCGGGCACGCCCTGGAATTTCAAAAGAGGTGTCCCCGTATTCCACCCGTGGCCAGGAAGGAAAACCACGTCCCCCAACTGCTGCTGGAGGTACGGGCGATGCTAAGAAAAGGGGCCATTGAACTCGTACCAAAGGGGCTCCGGGGCTCCGGAGTGTACTTGCGATACTTTCTCGTCCGAAAGAAGACCAGCGGTAGGTGATCCATTCTTTATCTTAATCATCTAAACAAGTACATCAGATCCCATAAGTTCTGGATGTTCACCCTCCAGCACGTGCTGGGACAGCTGGAAGAGGGTGACTTCCTGTCGTCGCTGGACTTGGAGGATGCCTACTTCCACGTCCCCATTCTAAAAGGACATCAAAAATTCCTGCGATTCGTGGTCCAACGACGGCACTATCAGTTCAAGGCCCTTCCCTTTGGATTGAAGTCAGCGCCCAGACTGTTTATCAAGTGCCTAGCACCAGTGGCGGCGCAGCTGCGCCTGCAGGGGATCCACGTCTACCCCTACCTGGACGATTGGCTCGTCCGAGTAAAGTCAAGGGAACTTGCCGTCGAGCACACAGCAAAGACCATCCAACTACTCACAGATCTGGGATTATCCATCAACTTCGCGAAATCCCATTTGGTACCGTCGCAAGTGGCCGTGTTCCTGGGAGCCAGACTCGTCACAGTGGCACGATTGGCTCCGCCTTCGGAGGAAAGGATGGAGGCCATCCTGGGCAAGGTACAACAGCTGTTGACCTTGGACGTGGCCAGGGTGAGGTCCATCAAGTCCCTACTCGGCATGATGTCCTCGTGCATCTACCTCGTGTGCCTGTGCAGACTGTGGATGCAACCCCTGCAGGAGTTCCTCGACGCCCGTTGGATGCAAGCGGCGGGCAGCTTCGAGGACAGGATCTCACTCAACGAGACTTTCCGGCAGGCGATCCAGTGGTGGGGCACCCGCGCGCTTCTGGCGGTGGGTATGGACTTCCAGACCCCGACACATCAAGAAACAGTGATGATGGATGCCTCCCGGGAGGGATGGGGAGCGCACACCGGAGATCTCCACGCAAGAGGTCTTTGGCTCCCGGAGGAGAGGTCGCTTCACATCAGCTCCTAGTCGTGTTCTGGGCCCTCAGTACATTCCTTCTATCCCTAAAGGGCAAGGTGGTGAGGGTCTTCACCGACAACACCACCACAATGTTCTACATCTGGAAGCAGGGGGGCATCAGATCCCCAGCCCTATCCAAGGAAGCGCAGGATCTGTGGCACTGGGCCGTCGCCCAGGGGATGTTTCTGGTCCCCTTCCATCTGGCAGGAATAAGAAACACCATCGCTGACTCGCTCAGCAGGGGCTGCGCTCGTGCCACGAGGGGGAGCTGTGACAGGATCAGGTGGATCTCCTATTCCGACGATGGGGTAATCCCCAGATCGACCTATTCTCAACGGCGACAGACACAAAGTGTCAAAGGTTCGCCAGCAGGTTTCCCCAGCCGGGGAGTATGGGCGATGCCTTCTCATTCCCCTGGGACGGCCTGTTCCTGTATGAGTTCCCGCCGTTGCTGTTGCTGCTGCGACTCATCAATCAACTCAGACGGTCCCGGTGCAGGATGATCTTCGTCGCACCGGCGTGGCAAAGGCAGATTTGGTTCCTGGACCTTCTGGACATGTCAGCGTCCCCCCCCAGTCAAACTGCCGAAGGTTGCAGATCTTCTCGCCAGAGAAGGGGGCGCCATCCTCCACCACAACTGTTCCGATCATTCCCGCCGGTGAAGGCTCCAGCCCCACGGTGTCGGAGCTCAATGTGGTGCTGTCCAGGCTCATGGGGCCGCCATTCGAGCCTCTGCATTCAGCACCGTTGAAGTTCCTGTCGTGGAAGACAGCGTTTCTTGTGGCCATCACCTCTGCACGACGAGTGGGAGAGATCCAGGCCCTCTCCTGTAAACTTCCATACCTGACATTCCAGTAGACAAGGGTGACGCTGAGGACGCACCCCTCCTTCATGCCCAAGGTGCCGTCGGACTTCCACTTCAACGAGCCCTTGGTGTTACCTGTTTTCTTCCCATCGCCTTTGTCGCCGGCTGAGAGGACTTCGCACTCGCTGGATGTGGCTGGAGCACTGAAGTTCTACATGGACCGCATGAAGAGTTTTCGGAAGACATCACAGCTGTTTGTGAACTTTGGACCTGTGAACCAAGGGAAGGCCCTTTCGAAGGCTTCCATTTCAAGATGGCTCTCCGGCTGTATCATGCACTGTCACTGGTTGGCAAACCGACCGTTGCCTGGCCATCCGAGAGCCCATTCTACCAGAGCGATCGCTGCTACCACGGCGTTCCTGTCTGGTGTGCCCCTGCTCGACATCTGCAGGGCTGCTACGTGGAGGTCGACACACACCTGCACGAGATTCTACTGCTTCGACCGGGATTCCAGGGAGGAAGAGTCGGCCAGGCAGTGCTGAGCAACCTGTTCGCTTAAGGTGAGCCTGGTGAGGAGATAAGAGAAGCTTAATGTTGAGTTGTTGTATTGCTTAATGTTGAGCCTTGCCACCTCCCGTGGTTGTGCATGTGTGTACTGCTTTGTATTCTTATATTCATGAGCATGTGAATCATGTGAATCCATGCCAGACCCCATGCTGAAGAAGGAACAAGTTACTTACCTGTAACTGTTGTTCTCCAGCATGGGTCTGGCATGGATTCACATGCGAACCCTCCCGCCTACCCCTCTGCGGCTCTTCTCTTGGTCCTACTGCCACTTAACGTGCTACCAAATCTGAAGATGGCTGCCAGAGGAGGGACTTAGGCTGGGGGCAGTATGACCCAGAAACCAGTGATTGGTTATTAGTTGAAAGACAGTTCGGAAACGAAACTGAAACTGATTTTTTCTTTACCGAGGATTCCCAGCCTGACGACGGGGAATATTCATGAGCATGTGAATCCATGCCAGACCCATGCTGGAGAACAACAGTTACAGGTAAGTAACTTGTTCCATCCCCTGCCTCCCTGGGGTTAACTCACAATGACACACATGGTCATCTTGTTTTATGTTTAATCTGGTCCCAAACAATATGGAGGCTCATCTAGCCCCTCCCGGGACACCCCCATACCTTTTGATTGTGGGGGTGCAAGATATCATGGCTTGAACGCACCTATGTTAATTCGCATCCCCTGCCTCCTTGGGGTTAACTCACACTAACACAAGTGGTCATCCTGTTTTATGTTTAATCTGGTCCCAACCGCAGTAGAGGTACCATCTAGCCCCTCCCTGGACACCCATAACGTTTGATTGTGGGGGTGCAAGATATCATAGCCTGGACACACCTACGGTAATTAGCATCTCCTGACTCCCTGGGGTTAACTCACAATGACACACATGGTCATCCTGTTTCATGTTTAATCTGGTCCCAACCAATATGGTGGCTCATCTAGCCCCTCACGGGAAACCCCCATATCCTTTGATTATGGGGGGGGGGTGCAAGTTATCATGGCTTGATTGCACCCGTGGTAATTTGCGTCCCCTAATTCTCTTGGAGTAATTCACACCAACATAAGTGGTCATCCTGTTTTATATTTACTCAGGTCCCAACCAATGTATCAGCACTATCTATCTCCTCCCTGGACACCCACATACCTTTTCATTGTGGGAGTGCATGATATCATGGCCTGAACGCACCTATGGTAATTCACATACCCTGTTTTTCTGGGGTTAGCTCATACTGACACAAGAAGTCATCCTGTTTTATGTTTACTCTGGTCCCAACTGATATAAGGGCACCATCTAGCCCCTCCCTGGACACCTCCATGCCTTTTGATTGTGGGGGTGCAAGATATCATGGTCTGAACACACCTATGGTAATTTGCATCCACTCCCTCCCTGGGGTTAACTCACACCGACACAAGTGGTCATCCTGTTTTATGTTTAATCTGGTCCCAACCGAAGTAGAGGCACCATCTAGCCCCTCCCTGGACACCCCATACCTTTTGATTGAGGCGGTGCAACATATCATGGCCTGGCACACCTACGGTAATTCACATCCCCTGTCTCCCTGCGGTTAACTCACCATGACACACTTGGTCACGTGGTCACGTGGGCACACGTGGCCATCCGGTTTTATGTTTAATCTGGTCCCAACCAATATAGAGGCACCATCTAGCCCCTCCCAGGAACACCCCCATACCTTTTGATTGTAGGTGTGCAAGATATCATGCCTGGACACACCTACAGTAATTCACATCCCCTGTCTCCCTGGGGTTTACTCACCATGATACAAGTGGTCATCCTGCTTTATATTTATGTTGGTCCATTTGAAACCTTGATCACGGTCTAACCCCACATGTTCATAGCTATCTCTGAGGCAGAAAACCCAAGTAGAGGAAAGGGAGGCAGGGGCGTATATCTGAATAAGGGATGAAAGGAAAATAAAAAGTAATTTTTGTAGTTATCTGTCTGGGAATACCTTCATTATGTAACCTGATCAGTCAGGGGGATAGGGCATAACAATATATGTTTTTCTTTCAAGTGTCTCCTCTTGGGGCTTCTTAGTGGTAAGCAGTGGTCAGTCTCGTTGGTCAGCTGAGAGAAAGGTGATACAGCATTCATCCTTGCAGATGCACAGTACCAAGTGTTCTCTCACTAGTGCCCCTGGGGGACTTGACACCCTGGGGGCATATTGCAGTCACATTTTAAAATGTTCTTTACTATGAAGTAAGAAGACTAAATTAAAACCACTGGAGAGGCCTTTGGGCGAGTGGCGCTATACAAACAATCCTTAGATAAATAGGTGTGTCCTTTTACCCTTGAATTTTCTAGGAGGATATCATGTACTATTTCAACTCCAGTTCTCGAATATGTGGGTTAGGATTTGGATTTTGGGGCCCTGTAGGTAGAACACATGAAAACCAGTGGGGTGGGTTGATTTTCGGAGAATACTTAGGTCAACTGTGATTACAAAGCTTTACCTGCTGTCATCACATACCCCGGGAGGCAGACTGACAGCTGCAGTGACCTGTCAGAGTACATTATTTTGCAGGTTTTTTCTGGCGGGGCTTGTTTCAGTGCAGAAGTGAGCAGAATGCTCAGTTAGTTATAAGTTGTTCCTGAAAGAGTTCCTATACCTATATGCTTGCACACAGCATTGTTTTATTTCTAAATTTCAGGGGAGACAACTCATTTACGTATTGTAGAGGGAAGCCCGTTTCATACAACTATTGGTGCAGATATGCAATGTTTGTATGGCTCATTGATTCATGAGCAAAGTCCTTGAAGAGGTGGGCTGTTTCTGTATCAGGGATAGCAAAGCCCCTTGTGAGCTTTAGACACAAATGGTCAGTGAGTGGACAGACTTAACAAAACAGAAATTATCATTGAGGGGTTGGGGTAGAAACAAATTGGTCTCTTGAACTGCCCTTTCGGATAGTTTAACCAAACCCTGCTGTGTTAACAACAGATTATTTATTGTGTCAATAGGGTGAACTGCCCCTCAAGTAAGGTAGATACTCCCATGGAGGGTTTAAGAACACCAGTCCTGGCATTGCTTTGTATGTCTTTGGGTTCTGTTTAGTTATGCCTTCGCATAGACACACACTACAGTCTACAGGACAAAGAAATGCCAAAGCCCTGACCTTTAATATGATATATGATATGATATGATATGGCATTTATAAAGCGCCTATACACAAGTGTTTCAAGGCGCGACGAGGCCTGGGAGGGGAAATAGAGGGAAGACAAAGACGGCGATCCGACTAGGCCAGGTCACATTGAGATTGCGCAAGTTCAGGGGAGGCGGGCGGGGAAAAGTGCAGAGGGGAAGTGGAGGGGATAGTGCGATACATAGGATAACAGTAAGATAAATAAAGGCAATAAATAAAGACAGTAAATAAATAAATAAGTGCGGCCAGCAGGTGGCAACGGTCAGTGCAGCCATCAGGTGTCAAGTGCTAATCGGGGCTGTAGGGATAACGGAACAGTCCCCGAGTGCAAGGGTTGCCAGGGGGGCAGTGCGGTGTGTAAATGGCGGCGAGGAGACCTGGGTCCGAAATCAGAGGGTAGCCAGGTAACCAGTGCAGTTTCAGATTCAGTCAGGAGATCAGCAGGGGAGAGGAGGAGAGAAAGCAGAAGCAAAGAGGAAGGTCTTGAGGTGCTTCCTGGAATCAGAGCTGTTTTTCCCCTAAATTTTAGCGGGGCCGGGAGGCTGTTCCAGAGGGAGGCCCCAGCAGACAAGAGAGATCTACCACCAACTTGCTGCTTGGAGAAGCGACTGACCCTGAGGGAGTTGGAGGTGGATGAGCGAAAAGCTCTAGGGGGAAAATATTTAAGAAGAATGAGTTGAAGGTATTGAGGTCCCAGACCCCAGAAGGCCTTGTGGACAATGCAGAGGGTTTTGAGCTTAATCCTCGCCGCCACTGGGAGCCAGTGCAGAGATTTCAGTCCTGGAGAGATACGATCCCTGAGCTTGAGGCCAAGGACAAGTCTTGCAGCCCTGTTTTGGATGAGTTGCAGAGTGTTAATCCATTCATAGAGTTCTTGTAGATATCCTTCCATCATTGAGTTTTCTTCTTGTGCGTCTTCTATTTTGTAGATGATTTGTGTGTCGTCTGCATAGTTGTAGCATGTAAATCTGTGTTTTTTTAATGAGCTTGATTAGTGGAGTAAGGTAGATATTGAAGAGCAGCGGGGCTAGGGATGATCATTGTGGTACTGTTACAAGAACGCGTAGAAGCCTATGGAGACAATGGAAGCTACATCAACCACGATACACTCAGTGGAATCCAAGATGGCGGCTCCTTGATAATGTTTCTATCAACTAACATGCAGGTCTAGTCTTTTCTTCCACCTTAGTCCTTCCTCTCTTTCCACCATTTGTTTGTACTTGTACACCGGGAACTTACAGGTAAACTGCGTTGCTACTCTGCTTCCCTTGTAGCTGCTCGCTCGTAAAACTTGCCTTTGCCAGCACTCCTCGCTGCCGCTTTCCTTTCCCGCATCCGCGGCTCAGTTATTTTCTGCCGCTTGCGGCTTCTTCTACTACTTCACGTCCTTGCCACTCTCAGCCTTTTCTTTCATCCGGCTTTGGTCTCCCTGGCCGGCAGCTTCTGTTACCAGCAGCCGCTCGCGGCTCTGCTACGCCTTCCTTTCTCTTGCTCTGGCCTTTACTTACCTCTCCTATTTTCCTGGTTCCCACGGTCCTCTGCTCTTTCTTTCCTTTATTCTGCTTCATCTCCTTTCTCCTTATTCCTGGGTACAACTGTTTGCCTTGGACCGTCATTTCAATACCTCTTCCCCCTTTTGGCTTCAGTCGGGAAGATCTCCCTTATTCTACCTGCCACGACGAACTGGGAGCTCCATTCTACACAAGACCTACAGGATCTGGGTTTTCTTCCCCAAGAGGGTTTCCCAGGGGGCGGCCCCCTGGGAGCACAGAGCACAGATTATCTGGCCTCTGGACCTCTGGGGGGACGCCTCTTACCTCTTCACATCTGTCGTAACCCGAAGAGCCGTGAGTACCCCATCGAATCACAGAGGTTATAAGAGATAGCAACGCCTTAGGATAAGAAGAGGAAGCATGGATCAACAAGTCCAACAGCTGATGGATGCCGTGCAGGCCTTGAGTACTGAAGTACAGGGATTACGAAACGAAAACACCCTGCTTCGCCAAATGGTGCACTCCAGGACTGAATTACCGCCAGGACCTTTACCTATGGGGAAGTACGAAGGTAACCCTAGGAAGCTTAAAGAATTCATAGATTCTTGTATTGTACAGTTTACGCTCAAACCAGTGTTTTTCCCTACTGAACGGTCCAAGGTTAGTTTCATCATATCTAACCTTTCGGGCAGTGCACTGGCATGGGCTACTCCATTAGTGACCACTAATAACCAACTCTTAGACTCTTTGGCTGGGTTCCTTAATAGTCTACAGGCCATGTTTGGTCGCAGGGAGTTAGTGGTTACAGCTCAGGAGGACCTTCTTGATTTAAAGCAAGGAACCATGGAATGAATGTCTTTTATAACACAATTCAAACACTTGGCTAATGAGACAGCATGGTCAGATGATGCCCTTTTGACCATATTCAGAAGGAATGTCAATGAAGAATTAAAAGACGAATTATCTCGTGTTCCCCGCCCACATAATCTTGCAGAGATGATCACTCTTGTCCTCCAAATGGATTATCGCATCCAAGAACGAAATTGGGAAAAGAGGAAAGGAAAGGCAAAGTGTATACCAACTTCTTTTAGAAGTGAGACAATAAAGACATCCCGTGTAGCCGAAGATGAACCTATGCAAGTAGGCACCACCCGAGGCCCTCTCACCATTGAGGAAAGGAGCAGGAGACGTACTCTGGGATTGTGCATGTACTGCGGATCCAACAAACATGTGCTTAAGGACTGTAACCTGATACCTCCACGGCGATCGGGAAACGCCGCCACCCGTTCATAAAGGGAACTGTGAATGGGTACATATTGAAGTGTTCCCTCAACTGCGTCATAAACGCCCCTCAAATGGTAGTGGTACCATTAACCATTCAATTTCAAGACTCTGTGATCGAAAGGGTACCGGCTCTGGTGGACTGTGGAGCAGCGGGTCTTTTTATGGATATTGATTGGGCCTACAGACATAAGATCCCTCATCTATCCAAGACCACCGCTATACCTGTCGAAGGAGTTGATGGAGAACCATTATCCTCAGGGTTCATAAAAGAAAATACATCGGTCCTTACCATGAAAATAAACTCACATAAAGAAGAGGTGATCTTTGACCTTATCAAAGCTGCTCATTATCCTATTATCCTAGGAATGCCTTGGTTGTCTAAACATAACCCCTACATAAACTGGAAGGCCGGAACTATGTTTTTAGGTTCTGAATACTGCACTGCTACGTGTTTACCTAACTCTGACAATGGTGTACACATCCCCCAAACTCAATTACCACTGCAGAATTCCTCTTCTGTAGTGTTGAATCTAAACATGCTACCGGAGATCTATCATGAATACCATCGAGTGTTATCCAACGAAGAATTCAAGGAGTTGCCTCCCCACAGACGAGACGACTGCGCCATTGATCTATTGCCAGATGCACAGATCCCTTTTGGACGAATGTATACTCTTTCTATCCCAGAGAAGGAAGCTTTACGTGAATATTTACAAACCAATATACGTAACGGCTTGATTACCGAATCCAAGAGCCCAGCTGGAGCTTCATTATTCTTTATACCAAAGAAGGATTGTAAAGAACTCCGACCCTGTATTGACTACAGGGGTTTAAATAAAGTTACCTATAGAGACAGATACCCCCTACCTCTTATTCAAGACATTCTAGAAGCAGTAAGAGGAGCCTCAATCTTTTCTAAACTAGACTTACGTGGAGCATACCATTTGATTCGGATAAAGAGCGGAGACGAGTGGAAGACCGCTTTCCGCACACCATTCGGCCACTACGAGTATCGGGTGATGCCATTTGGATTGGCTAACGCTCCTTCTGTCTTTCAGAGGTTTATTGATCATTTGTTCTCTGATCTACTCCTCCATTCATTAATCGTCTATTTAGACGACATATTGATATTCTCAAAAGATCTACAAGAACACATGGGTCATGTATCCGAAGTCCTCCACCGTCTCCAAAACAACCACTTATTTGCTAAACTGGAAAAATGTTCATTCCACCAAACCAATATCCCCTATTTGGGCTTTATCCTTTCTGCCGAAGGGGCTTCCATGGATCCACAAAAGGTAGCAGCCATACAGCAATGGAAGGCTCCTCAAGGGGTAAAAGAGGTCCAAAGGTTTTTGGGATTCTCAAACTTTTACCGAAGATATATCCCTAACTTCTCAAAGACCATCAAACCTTTGACCTCTCTTCTTCAAAAAGGTAAGAGGTATGCCTGGACTACCGAAACACAACAAGCCTTTGACAAGCTCAAGACTGCCTTTTCCACTGCACCTATTCTTAGATTACCAGATCAAACAAGACCTTTCATTCTCGAAACTGATGCCTCACATTCGGCTATCGGAGGAGTATTAAAACGAGCATCACTGTCTGGCGTCGAACACCCCATAGCCTACATGTCCAAGACGTTACTTCCTTCAGAACAAAACTACACGGTACTTGAAAAGGAATTACTCGCCATAAAAAAAGCATGCCAAGAATGGAGACATTTGCTGATAGGAACAAGACATCCCATCACCATCCGAACTGACCATAGCAACCTGAAAGTACTCCAAAATTATGAATGTCAAAACAGTCGCCAAGCCCGATGGGCCTATTTCTTTTCCTCCTTTGACTTCATAATAACTCACATATCGGGCACTAATAATCGATTGGCGGACGCCTTATCCCGAAGTCTACAAACAGAAGAAACTTGCATTCCGCAAAAGTTATTGCCTCAAGCTACCTTCATCTTTTTGATATCCACTTTTCTTCAGGACATTCGCAAACAGCTCTCAGGAGTCAATGAAATAGACACCAAGAGATACCAACTCCAGGAAGAACAAGGGTTGTTCTACCACAATACAGAGCTCTATGTGCCTACCGAAAACCTCAGGAAACAAGTATTGTACATGTGTCATGACCATAAGACTGCAGGACATAGGGGAATTGCCAACACCCTCGAATTGGTCAACCGCCACTTCTGGTGGCCATCTGTTGCTTCGGACGTCAGAGACTACGTCACTGCATGTCCTATTTGTCTTCAGGAAAAGGTACCAAGAAGACTTCCGATTGGAAAATTAGTTCAACCTCCCCTTCCTAATCAACCTTGGGAAAGGATTTCGACCGACTTTATAGTGGAGTTGCCTCCTTCCAACCGCAACACCACGATTATGGTGACCATTGATTCTTTAACTAAGATGGCACATTTCATACCCATGGTGAAGCTTCCTACGGCATCTCAAATGGCATCCTGCTTCCTACATACAATTTTCCGCTTACATGGTTTACCTAAGAACATTGTCTCTGACAGAGGGCCACAATACATTTCAACCTTTTGGAAGAATCTATGCCAAACCTTAGGTATACACCGGAATCTTACCTCAGGTTACCATCCACAGGCCAATGGCCAAACCGAAAGATTAAATCAAACATTGGAACAATACCTCAGATGTTTTGTTTCCGCTACACAGGATAACTGGACTGAGATGTTACCATATGCCGAAATAGCTTACAACAATGCGCAACATTCCGCCATCAAGATGTCACCTTTCTGTTGTAACTATGGGTTTCATCCTAAAATATTACCCATCACAGCCACTCGAATAACTAACTCCCCTTCAGTAGAGGAGTGGGTGGCTCACGTTCAATCAGGACATAACGTTGCCCGTGCCATCCTGAAAGACACTCAACAAAGAACCAAATTCCAAGCTGATAAAAGAAGGTCTCAAGAACCCACGTATAAACCGGGGGATTTAGTTTGGTTATCGTCCCGCTATCTCCCCAAAAGATTGATACCTTCCAAACTCTCTCCTAAATTCTTTGGTCCTTTTCAGGTGCTCAAGGAGATCGGAAAGGTATCATATCAGGTACAGCTACCGCCTTCTTGGTCACGGATACACAATGTGTTCCATGTCTCCCAGCTAAAAACTCATGTATCTGACAGATTCTGCAGACAAGGAGAGATATCACCTCCCCCTATTGACACACCAGAAGGTCCTGAATATGAGGTTTCCGCCATAGCTGACTCCAGGTATCACCGAGGAACCCTACAATACTTGGTAGATTGGAAGGGGTACAGCCCATCCGACAGAACTTGGGAACCAGCATCTGCTGTGCATGCACCTGCATTAGTGAGGAGATTCCATCGATGTCATCCCTGGAAGCCCGGACCTTCCCCCCCACGGGGAGGGCATACTGTTACAAGAACACGTAGAAGCCTATGGAGACAATGGAAGCTACATCAACCACGATACACTCAGTGGAATCCAAGATGGCGGCTCCTTGATAATGTTTCTATCAACTAACATGCAGGTCTAGTCTTTTCTTCCACCTTAGTCCTTCCTCTCTTTCCACCATTTATTTGTACTTGTACACCGGGAACTTACAGGTAAACTGCATTGCTACTCTGCTTCCCTTGTAGCTGCTCGCTCGTAAAACTTGCCTTTGCCAGCACTCCTCGCTGCCGCTTTCCTTTCCCGCATCCGCGGCTCAGTTATTTTCTGCCGCTTGCGGCTTCTTCTACTACTTCACGTCCTTGCCACTCTCAGCCTTTTCTTTCATCCGGCTTTAGTCTCCCTGGCCGGCAGCTTCTGTTACCAGCAGCCGCTCGCGGCTCTGCTACGCCTTCCTTTCTCTTGCTCTGGCCTTTACTTACCTCTCCTATTTTCCTGGTTCCCACGGTCCTCTGCTCTTTCTTTCCTTTATTCTGCTTTGTCTCCTTTCTCCTTATTCCTGGGTACAACTGTTTGCCTTGGACCGTCATTTCAATACCTCTTCCCCCTTTTGGCTTCAGTCGGGAAGATCTCCCTTATTCTACCTGCCACGACGAACTGGGAGCTCCATTCTACACAAGAACTACAGGATCTGGGTTTTCTTCCCCAAGAGGGTTTCCCAGGGGGCGGCCCCCTGGGAGCACAGAGCACAGATTATCTGGCCTCTGGACCTCTGGGGGGACGCCTCTTACCTCTTCACATCTGTCGTAACCCGAAGAGCCGTGAGTACCCCATCGAATCACAGAGGTTATAAGAGGTACTCCACAGTTGGTGTCTCTTGCAGTGGATATAAAAGGTTTATTCCAGATGGTTTCTGTTCTGTCTGTTAGGAATTATTTAATCCAGAGTAGGGCTAGGTCGGTGATTCCTATTTCTTTGAGTGTCTTAATGAGGAAGTCATGGCTGACTGTGTCGAACGCTGCAGAGAGGTCCAGAAGTATCAGAGCTGAACTTGTGTCAGTGTCTGTATTTGTCTTTAGATCATCGCAGATTGAGCAGGGTGCCGTCTCAGTTCCTCTCTTAGGTCTAAACCCAACTTGTGCCTGGTCCAGCAGTTGGTATTTTTCTATATGTTCCTGTGTTAGACCATAGACGTAGGTTTCAAGTAGTTTTGCTGGGTACGGGATGTTCGAGATATGTCTGTAGTTGGAGAGGTCTTCCACATGGCATGCCGTCTTTTTGAGCAGTGGTTTGATGTACACCGATTTGAAAGAACGCAGCACTTTCCCTGTTGTGATTGGTTGAAGAGGTTGTGGTAACATTCCAAGGGTGTGCCTTGTGTGAGGATTCATTTGTATATGTCTGTAGGGCAGGGGTACAATGGGGAGACTGCTTTTTTGCTATTTCTTACCAGCTTTATGAAAGTCTCTACTGATATTTGTGGGAAGCTTTGGAGTTTGTTCTGGGGATCCTCGGTTGGGGGAGTGGGTTGTGTATTTTGGTTGACTGGTCTGCTTTGTATGATTTGGTGGATGACACTGATTTTGATTTTGAAGTGATCTGTGTGGTTATTGCATAGTTTCACTGAAGGCACTGGGGTGTTGTTGCTTCCAATTGGGTTCCTCATTTCGTTTATGATGTTGAACAGTTCTTTTTGGGTGTTTGTGGCTTTGGTGATTCGGTTGTCGTAGTATTTCTTTTTTGCCTTTTGGATTTTCTTTTTGTATGAGCGGATTTGTCGTTGAAATTGTGTTTGGGAGTAAACCATTTTGCCATTATTCTCTTGTGTGATAGGGTGAAGGGTTTTTCCTTGGAGATATTGTTGATTGTTTCAGTGATTTATTTATAAAGTTTTTCTGTCTGTCTATCGAGTTCAATTTAGTCGAGGTTCATGGTATTGTGAGTTTGAGTTGTTCTAATAAGTTAGTATCTTTTATGGTTTCTTCTCATGACAGTCAGAAGTTTATTGGGTTGTTTGGCTGCTTTGGCAGGTTGCCTGATCACAAATGGAATGATGAGGTGGTCGCTCCAGAGTATCTGTATTGGCGGTGCTGTGGTGATAAGGTTTCTGTTAGAGAAGATTGTGTCAAGTGTGTGTCCTGCTGCGTGTGTTACTTCTTTAACCAGCTGATGTAATCTCATTGTCTTGAGATGCTTGACTAGCAAATTCTGCGAGTTTGCATTTTCTTCTTAAAACCAGATGTTAATTCCCGAGGATTATCAGGTGTTCGTGTTCGATGGCCAGGTTGGTGATGGCTTCTGTGAAGCTGTCCACGAATGCTGCGTCGTATGTTGGTGGTCTGTAAACCAGAATGAATTTGATATTTGTTTTGGGGTCCATTGTCAGGGGAAGGATTAAGGATTCACAGTTTACGATGTTTAGTGGTTTGTCTGTTTTTATTTTCAGATGATCTTTGTATGCCATTGCAAGTCCTCCACCTCTTTTGTCTTTCCTGTTTATCTGTGAGCACTTGAAGTTGTCGGGAAGGCAGCTGTGTAGTGTGATTTTGTAGTTGTTATCTAGCCATGTTTCTGTAATGAATAGGATGTTGATACTCGGTCGCCCAGTAGGTCGTATACCTCTGTGGCATGTTTGGACATCGATTTTGCGTTGATTAGATTGCAGTGGATCATTTTAATGCAGTTTATTTTCATTTTTAACATTGGCTTTGTGTTGTGGTTGTTATGTCAGTATGCTTCCATGATGCTCTCCGCAGGTGGTGGGTGTTCAGTGTGAACTGTTTCTTCATTGAATTGGTCTATTAGATTCATTATTGGGTTGCTGATTTCTTCTGCTTCCACTTCTATATTTTGTTGTATTTGTGGGAGGTGTCCTTGTGTTTTTGTGATATGCGGAGTGACATCATCCGTTTTGTTCATTTCTCTTCTTGGTGTGTCTCTTCTTTTTCTGTGTGCCTCCCGTGTGTTTTCAGTGTGCCTAGCCAGGTCACGGGTGGTGGGATGTTCCGGTGCCTGGTTAGTTGCAAGCTTTTTGACAAGGAACTATTACTTTCCAGGAACCTCGAGAATAGAAAGCGTAAGACCAGGAAACCAGGCTGAAGAATCCTGCATTGTGTGCCGGAGATACCAGGGGCCCTCCCGCGTCAATCACCAAAGCAGGGGAATCACCAGCCGCCGTGGTACCATGCTTGGCTCCAAGAACAAAGCAGCGTGAGTAAAATCAACACAGCCAGTGAGTTGGGGAGACTGATACAAGACCGTTCTGTGTTGAAGCCAACGTTGCAAGTAGCAACATTGTATGGGGAAGTGCTGGAACGGACATTCTTAAAACATGTGTGATAAGAAGAGTAAAGTTGAATTGCTGATGACTGACTGAACTTTAAAAACAAGATACAATACCTTTGACAGAGTGGCCCGCCACCGCGTGGGTGCTCAACCGAAGGTCTCTATAAAGTATTCAGCTGAGGATTGGCAAAAGTGAAAGTGAGAAAAATGTTATATCAAGAAGATAACGAGTAATTGTTAATCTAAGTGGTCCTGCGATATGTCAAGTAGAATCCTGTGCACTGTCGAAAGTCTTCAATTTTGAAGAAGTAGAGAAGTTGTATATGTGAAATATTTGGTCAAGACCCTGCTGAGGGATACCAATTGTAGATTGTGTGTCAAAGTGAGTGCGGGGGAGGAAGACCCTGGGTGAACAGTAAATCACTCGAGAAGTTGTATATGTGAAATCTTAAGAAGTAAGGAACTTTAATGTTTGTTGTGTTGGATCAGGCCATCTGAAATAAGAGACTTTGAATGACAAAGACTTTGGCACAGAAGGCCCTGATGTTGAAGTTTTGACTGCTTCCTTGTGCTAGAGAACCCAGAGAGTGTGCTAAGCTCGAGTGTGACGCCTTGTCCCATGCTGAAAATGTGGGGAAGGGAAGCAAATGGCTTGAATATCCCGACATATCATTTCTCAAACACTTTTATTTTGCATAACATTGTTTCCCACACTATTTGTATTTAGAGGCAAGGATTGGCAATAGGTTTATTAGTATAGGCCCTTTTATTTTCACAGACTTGACTAGGACTCGGTTATTATTATTTAATGGTCATAGCTTGCTCCCATCTTTACATTTAGGTTTAGATAGGCCTTTTTCAAACCCAGTTAAAGTTCAATAAACACCCTTGAACTGTGATCACTTGTGTCTGTCTTGCTGTTTGATACCATGCCTTCCTTACACAGCCCCACAGACACGTGTATAAACTTTGTTAGGTTCTGATCAGATTGACTCCAAAGTGCCCAAGGAGGACCAGTTGGATGGTATGGGATATGGTATTGGCCTGTCAGACAGGCTCAATGCCATGTGATAGATCTGTGCATAACATGCGAGGAGCACAGCAGACAGACTTGCTGATGGCTCTGTGTGTGATAAGTACACAGCAGATTCACTGACATGGCTCTGTGTATGATATATACACAGCAGATTCACTAATGTAATGGCTGTGTGTGTCATCCAGTAAAGGCACAGACTCATTGACCTGACAGCTCTGCATTTTACCTGTGAAAGGGGCACATCAGACAGACTCACTGACATACGAGGCGTCTGTGCATCACATGTGATAAGCCCACTGGTGACAGTGTAGCTACAATGTGAGGGCTTTGTGTGCCACCTGTGATAGGCATGGAGCAGACAGACTTGCTGACATGAGATGGCTATGTGTATAATGTGTGATAGGCACCTAACTGACAGAATCACTCGCATATGATGGCTCTGTGTAGAAAATGTGACCGGCAGAGAGCCGGCATATTCATTGACATGTGAGGGCTCTGTGTATCTCCCATCATAGGCACACAGCACACATTGTCACTGACCTGTGATCACTCTGTGTATCACCTGTGATAGGCACATAGTAGACAGACTCACTTGCTTGGGATGGCTCTGTGTATAAAATGTGATTGGCACATAGCCAACAGATGCGCTGATATGTGATGTCTCTGTGTATAACATGTGTCAGGCACTGAGCAGACATACGCACTGACATGTGATAGCTCTGTGTACAGACTGTGACAAGCACATAAGTGGCAGACCCGCTGTCATAATATGATGGCTCTGTGTATCAGGTGGCCAGGGAAAGACCATCACTCTTGGATCCTAACCATGGGGGCAGATGAGCAAGGGGGGAGCACCTGGGTGGAGAATACTTGGGGATTGGTGATGAGATGTCCTCAGGTGAGATACAGTATTCCACACTCCCTTCTCTCAAAGAATCCCCTATCCCAAACGCAATCATGGAATATTGTTACCCCTACCCCATTGACAAAGAAAATGATAAAAGATTTTGCCAGTCTAGAGGCAGCAGGAGGATGGGGAAAAGGGAAGGGGTTAAAATTGGGGTACCCTTAGGAGGGACATGTTATCCCCTTTGCCTAAAAATGACCTACCTAACCCTCCCCCAACCTTTATGGGTTACTACAAGTCTGCTCCCCTCATTTCCTCACTTTTGACTGTTAAATGTTCTAGGACAAGGAAGAGGATTGATTGATTGATATTTTATTTCTATCGTGCTCATACACAGGTGTTTCAGAGCGCGACAGAGTAGTAAACACTATACCTTCCTTTTACCACTCTGGTACTGGGATAAAGAAGATGCCTGCAGAGAGTCAGGCATGTCCCTTTATTCATGGTCAGGCAAACCCAAGTCAAGACACACACCTTCAACCTGTTAACTGGTTGAAGGTGTATAAAATGAGAGTCAAGCACAACAGGGAGGCTGCGCGGGAGAGACCAGCAGAAGAACCCTTATGTATGGAGGCAGCTGTGGTGGGACGAGCGCAGGAGCCAGGTCGCCGGCAAAGATCCTGAAGAACTTGTGTGGCCCAAGGCAAGTGGGCCGTGTCGTGGCACAGGTGTGGGAGCCTCCAATACAGAGTGCGAGCAGCAGGGGCTGTGGGAGAATCCTGGAGAGAGAGAGAACACCGTCCGCATCGGGAGAGAAGACTCTGAGTGCAGGGAAGACTGCCCGGCAGGCGAGCAGGGCTTGCATCATAAGGCCTGACGGCCTTGCGTCTAGAAAGAAGATGCGAGGGCCGTCAGAGGGAGCTGCCATCAGCCGGTGAGTTTCAGAGGGAACACTTGCGCACTGGGGCACTCCGAACAGACCAGAAATGTTAATGGTCTTTGAAACAAATACAATATGTGCATATTGAATACAGAACTGAGCAGAAACTTGAAACTACATATAATGAGTGCATCATGAATACCTAATTGCATGAACACTTACAATTGAGCATAACAAATGCATTGTAGGGGGCATGGCTTGGCGGCCATGTGATAGAGACGCAGCTCCCTAGAACTCCTGCATGATCCACCAAGCCGATCCGACAGGCTGGCACAAAACGCAACGGTAACCCTAGCCATCTCGAAGAAAGGGTGCCTAAAGGTCTGAGGCACAGTTGGGGAGATGCCAGGGCGAAAACGGAAGACGGAAAGGCCAGGAGAGAGCCCGAAGCAAGACTTGCACTGCCTCACAAAATGGCGGATGCAACATCGAGTGGGTGAGCCCTTGCTCGATTAGCCCTACGAGTGGCATCGTGGTGGACAAGAGAGATACCAGACGCCTTGCGCCGACACATAGGGGCACTTCAACGTTGAAATTGGACCCTTATCTGGAAGAAGGCGATCCGAAAACACCCCGGGGTGGCTGGCGGACCGGGATCACACTACTGAATACACAAGTGCAACCAGATCTCCGCAGCACCGGATTGAGAGCGAGAAGGAGGACCCGCAACGAAGGACAACGGGCGAGTGAAGCCCATGAGGAGAGGCTGTAACAAATAGAGCCAAGGATTAAGGAGAGAGAGAGAGGGGAGAGCGGGGCCCCCAGTGTCGGGACTCCAGAAAGGTGGGTAGGCAGAAGGCACCCTAGAGACTCTTCACCGTCACCAAGCGGGGCACAGAACGCCGCTGAGCAGCTCGAGAAGGCAAAACTGCAGGAACCTGGATGGCAGACCCGCCGGGGTGAGCTGGAATCCAAGAGCACACAGAGCTCGCTCACAGGCTCTTCAAACACGCCCGCCGCATTATTCTTGGGTGAACACTTAAGCTGGGTACAGCCCCAGTGCCAAAGCGAACAGACTGAATGCTGCTGCCTACAGAGACAGCAGGGAGGACGAGAAGCCGCAGGCCAGGCTGCATCGGGCTGCGAGGTGCGCCAAAAAACCAAGACACAGTAAGCACTACATTGGTGGAGGGACCCCCCTCTCATGGGAACTATCAGTAACAAACATCCCCCAGGGAAAAGAGGAAGATCTAGTGGGCACAGGGGCACCCACAAGACATTGCGGGGGGGACTTGAGCGGCAGCGGCGCGCAAGGTGACCGGAGGCAAGAGAGAGGAGGGGGGAACAAGGAGTGCCACGACCCAGTATGATCCATTGGGGCCAATTACCACCGGACAGCACCCCGCATGAGAGAGGGCAGCCTAGGGAACTGTGGCATCACGGCCGCTCACCAGGAGGGACCTTGGCCCGAACCAGCATAAACATGATTTGAAGAGAGAGGAGAGGGGGGCAGACCGGCGAACACTGAGGCTTCCCACGCCAGCAGTAATAGCCCAGTAGCAGGCCGCCTGCAGCATAGTGTTGGGCAGAGACCGCCAGGAGCACTTGATGACACCCCACACAGGAGGGTAGATCACCGCAGTTCCTTGCTGCAGTGGGGGCCATCCCCGAACCAGCCCAGCTAGACCCAGCATGTAGGACAGGAGGACGAGGCTCGACATCAGAAATGAGGACAAGACATAAGGAAAGGGACCCAGAAGCCACGGATAATCAGCATGTGGCCAGCGGCTCACACCAGTAGACGAGGAGGACCAATATCGTATAGCAAGAAAAAGCTATATTACGAGGGAGGCCATTGGCACATAATCTCACACTCAACAGCCGCAAAAGGGAGGGCCTGGACTCAAATGGACACGGACACGGGAGCATAAACAACCCCAATAATGACTATGTAAGGGGAGGCCCAGTCCAGCAACCAGTGCACCACGGTACTCGCCACAAGGGGAGCCTGGACCAAAGACAGGCAAGCAAGGCGCAAAGGCGAGCCACAGCAACAACCACAGCTGTCACGCCATAGTCTCTCTTCACAAACGGGGCCCTGACTGGACCTGGTGGGGCATGGACACAGAAGAAGCAGAGAGGTGCAGAGCAACAAGAGCTGCAGCAGGAGAGGACTGGAGCGACACAAGTACTCCCACGACACAGGAGGCCAAACTGGTAGGCAGAGAGCTGCTCCAGGACACCCGCTAGAAACGAAAATGGCGGCAGAGAGGAAGTGAGACTGGGGCCCCGACGCAAATGAAAAAGCGCCACCGGCACTGGCATGTCAGAGAAGCAGAAAGGAGGGAAAGGAAAACAAACCAGCATGGAGGCCTTCACCCGGAAGAACAAGGTTCCCCAGATGGAGACACCAGAGATGCTGGTTCTAGTGCATCCGCTCCCACACAGGTCGAGAAGTGAAAAGAGGAGGGCAGCAAATTCAAAGCCATAGCGGCACTGAAAACATCACTCTAATATAAGATGGATGCGTTGATGGTGGACGTGAGACTACTAAGGCAAGATGTAAGGAACGTGTCAGAGAGGGTCAACACTGCAGAACAGCAAGTGCAGAGTAATACAGCAAACTTATTTACCACCCAAAGCGAAATGACGGAGGCGCTAAATCATGTACGCACCCTGGAGCAAAGGGCCGATGATGCAGAAGGAAGAGCCAGGCGTAATAATGAGCCTTTAGTGGGGCTGCCGGAGGGTGAGGAAGGCAGAGAACCCACAAACTACATAGAGAATCTACTGCTCCAGAAGGTGTGGGCAGGGAACTTATCCCAGGGATTTGTGGTTGAGAGAGCGCATAGGGCCCTGACTAGGAAACCTCGCACAGGAGCACCCCAAGACATAGGATTGTGAAGATTATGAACTTTAAGGACCGATAAAAGATCTTAGCATTTTAGAGAGAAGGTGGGGTGATAACAAAGAATGCTCTCCTTGGACCGTGGTCTCACCTGCACGGGAGAGAATGTGCACATTAAGGCAAGGTTGGTCCAGTGGGTGTACAAGGCTCGGTCATCAGTGACATTGGCAGCACAATCAAGTATGCGTTGTGAAGGTTCCTGCTATCTCAGTGGAATGTTGGCATACATTCTTCACCTTCTGAGAAGTGCATGGCCTGAGGTTTACATGCAGCAGTGTATCAATTGATATGTGGATTCCTTTGTGTGTCACTCTCATGTTGTACACGCACGCTAGTTCCTATTTGGTTACTTTCATTGTGGTGTGTGTTGCGCAAGGTGCAACAATCAATGGACCATTTACTGCATGCACAACCCCAGTGGCGAAATGCCACAGTACTCTGTTCATTATCACTGGATGGGGGTAGCCTTATGTCTGCATGTTCATGTAACACGTTGTTAGGCCATGTGTCGTGGCATTCGCTATGGCTAGTGTTGCATTTGCTACTTGGCACGGTCATGTACATTTGGCCAGGCATGTGATTGCCAAATAAAGGGTCAGTATCTCAGGGACTGTTATGACTCCAACTACTCGTGTATGGTGGCTTTGTGAATATGCCTACATGAGGACTCTATTGGCATGACTGTCTAGTGGCCAGGGTGGAATGTCTCTTCTGTGTCAGGGTGGGGTGCAGCACTGTGACACACAAGATGCTCAGTGATAGTTTTGCTTCCATATGTGACTGTGCTTTTACAGGTTTGTGACATTCAGACTGTGTTCTGCTGTGTTGAACGTGTGCAAGGTTTCATGTGCGAGGCTCTGCCATGGGAATGTTGCAGTGCTTTTGCTGCCTGTGTCGCATGCTGGCATGCAGGGATTCCTCTGTGTATGCCCCACCAGCAGATGAAATTTCGTATGCATGCATTTTAGGCTAGTTTTGTACTCACCCAACATCATTGTGTTTTGGCCTTGGTGCCTCTCCATGTAGGCTGGCAGAGTACTGTGGCGAAGAACCATGGAGTCGTGGGTGGATCCTGGGTAGCGGGCACAGCAGTGGGTGAAGGTTAGGTCAGGGCTACACATCATCTGCACGTTCATTGAATGGTAATTCTTACGGTTCCAGTAGGCTGCCTCATGTTGCCGGGGGGCTACTAGTGCTACGTGTGTGCATTCCAGGGCTGCTATGATGTTCGAGACTTGCGCAATGGCATTGAACTGGCCCTTGAGCTGGGTGACCTGTGACTGTGTGGCTGGCAATGGGATTTGCTCATTGACATGGAGCAGCAGTGCATCCAGCACCTGTCCCAACACAGCACTGAAGGTGATCTGGACCATGCCGTGCATCATGCCAACAGTGTGTTGGTAGCTGCCAGTGCCCAGGTACTGTAGTACTGACACAAGCTTGACAATTGGGGGCACAGCAGTGCTGATGGCTATACGGCTGCTTATGTCATCCTGGATTGTGTCCAGCAACTGCGTGATGGTTGCCCTGTCCAGCCTGTACTCGTCACCAGCTGCCCTTCAGTCAGGGCCAGGGTGTTGGCCTGACCCTGGAGATGGCTGGCCGCCTTGCTGGTGCTGGTCATGCTGTTGGGAAGGGTGTCTTGTGCATGGGTGGGTCCTTTGTAGGCCTCTGATGTGCATTGATTTCGCCTGGGCACTTTTTGCTGTCTCCTCTCTGCTCCTGCTGGTGTAATAGTGTTGGCGGGGGGGGGGTGTTTTGCATGGGTGGGTCCTGTGTAGTCCTCTGATGTGCATTGGTTTCCCCTAGTCACTTTTTGCTGTCTCCTCCCTGCTTCTGCAGGTGTAATGGTGTTGGGAGGGTGTGTTGTGCATGGGTGGATCCTGTGTAGGCCTCTGGTGTGCATTGGTTTCACCTGGGCACTTTTTGCTGTCGCCTCCCTGCTCCTGCTGGTGTAATGGTGTTGGGGGTGGGGGAGGGTGTTTTGCATGGGTGGGTCCTGTGTAGTCCTCTGATGTGCATTGGTTTCCCCTAGTCACTTTTTGTTGTCTCCTCCTTGCTCCTGCTGGTGTAATGGTATTGGGGGTGGGGGGGGTGTTTTGCATGGGTGGGTCCTGTGTAGTCCTCTGATGTGCATTGGTTTCCCCTAGTCACTTTTTGGTGTCTCCTCCTTGCTCCTGCTGGTGTAATGGTGTTGCGGAGAGTGTGTTGTGCATGGGGTTCTATGTTATTTCGCCGAATGATTTTACATCGTGGGACTTTTCATCGCTACCCTTTCATCGCCAACAACTCCTTTTTTTTTTATTTATGGTGGGGCTTCGCCCCCCCAAACCCTCCCTTACTTAAATAATAATACCCTAAACCGCACCAAACACCCCCCCCCCCATAAAAAAGTTTTAAAAAAAGTTTTTGGCGATGAAAGGGTTGGCGATGAAAAGTCCCACGATGTAAAATCATTCGACGAAATGTGTGTATAGCGTGCATGGGTGGATCCTGTGTAGGCCTCTGATGTGCATTGGTTTCACCTGGGCACTTTTTGCTGTCTCCTGTGTTCTTTTACCTCCAGCATTTGGCTAGGGGTATTTTCGGCAGATTTTCCACAGGTTTTCTGGCGCTAATAGCACCTACGCCGGACTCGTGATGACTCTGTAATAGCGAGATTGAGTGCCGGCACTATTACAGCCGGCGCTATTACAGACTGCTGTACTACCATAATTGCGCCGGCAGGATTTGTCCTAGTGATCCGGCGGAGCGGTATTGGCGCCCAACCCGTGATGAGGCCCAAGGTCTGGAGCAGTCTCTAGCTTCCTTCCCCAAGTTCAGGATACAGTTCGAACAATTATGGGTTTCAAATGTTCTGTCAGGACTTGGGTTTCTCTTACACAAGTTTCAAGAACACTTGATTTCACTATACAAAGTTCAAAAGGAGCTCAGGGTTACCTTCCCCAAGCTTCAAGCACTGGTTCACAAAACAATGTTACAAAGGAGCTCAGGGTTCCCTTCCTCAAGCTTCAAGCACTGGTTCACAAAACAACCTCACAATGTTCAGCTTTATCTTGTTTCAGGGTTGTGTTCACAATTGTCCTGGACTTGCTGGGGCTTGCTGGTCTAGGTGCAGTTGACAGGCTGCACGGCCCACCCATTAGCAGTCACGCAACCAGTTACCCCCGCCCCAGCTTTCTGCCACCTTGGTTTAGATTGGTTTGGTGGTTCACGACCAACGTAGAAGCTCACAAGTTCATAGATTATTGATTTCTCTTTCTTGGCACTTCTTTGGCTCTCTTTTCCAAATTCCACTTTATTGGCTTTCTTTTGCAGCCTTTACTTCCACTTGTTCAGCTTATTTTTGCTCTTTCAACATTTTGTTCACACTTCATTGGCTCCCCTCGGCTGTTCCTTCACAGCTTTCATTCTTGTTTTGATAGCATTAACAGTTCATATACTTTCTTCGTATCCTTGATTGATCAGAGACTTTTGAACAGGTATACTTCCTTCAGACGTGACCGCTCTGATATATTGTTTCTATAAAATCCACTTCTAACATTGCATTCATTTCGTTCTTCTGCTTTGATCAGAGGCTTTCGAGAATATGCCCATCGCATGCGACCACTCCAATACAATGCATCTCAGAAACATTCATACACACACTGGGTTTCTCACATTATATGAAACTCACTGGTCACAGCGCTCTTTTTTGTTAGCCCCTCAGGCACCCCTGGACTGGTACTTCCATCCAGGGGAACGACCACTGTTTGGCCACAGTGAAGGGACCGACACTCTCCACCTTACCTTCGTCCGTCGGTAGAATGGAAGTTGACGTGGATGGTCTAGTATTAACGGTGGCTGCTTGTATGACCAGCCCCTCGGGCGTAGGATGAGAGGGGAGGTATATTGGGTCCCCTCTTGCCAGCATACTTCTTTATGAAGAAAGAATTCAAATGTGCTGTGGTACACAACTTCTGCCACAAGGTGGTGATGGGGTCAGCAATGGCCATATTGAAGGGCATGGCTTTTTCAGTAGAGGCTCCCTCATCCAAAATGTCAGTCAGATCATATCCTGACCGAGTTCTGGCTGGGGCACTGCAACCTAGTGCATCCACTCCCGTGTCCACCGTGGAACGATACTTTGCACTTGCATGACCATAGGGGTCGGCTTGCTGAGTCTCCACATTAGAGGAAGTGTCCAAGCAACTTGCATCTCGAAGCCCCTCTGCCACGGCCATCAAATCAGCCACATCTGAGAAAAGATATTTGCCTCCATTGCCTGAATTTGCGAGATCAACGTCAAACGGCTCGTGGACATCGTCACCGAAAATCAAAGCCATAGTGCGAAAAAAAATCAGATCGGCACTGAGGCATGTATGATCAGTCGGACATCGACGGACCCACACCAGATGGCACCAGATGGCACTGATAGCTGCGTCAACACCTTGCCAGCAGTCAGCGCCGAGCCCGAGGGCTCACATGCTGTCACAGTTTCCTTGGGGCCGGGCACCACTGGAGCCGATAGAGGGTGCTGCTTCGAGGAGTCACCCGTACCTGCAGTTGCTTTATTAAACATGTTGAGCATTTGCTCTATAAAAGCCTCCCACTCGGACCTAGATGTAGGCCCTGAAGTCGACTTAACGCGTACATCAGAGGAACCGAAATCCTACACTTGTCAATGACGCCATTTCTTTTTATGGGAAGAGGAGAATGAGGAATGACTGGGCTAATGTGATCACTTTTTGGTCTCTTTAAATGTGATCACTTTTTGGTCTCTTTATGGTGCCTAATATCCTTTGCCGTAGTGGGCCCCTCCATCTTGAGCTCCGACAACCAGGCGGTCATGCCCCCCTCTACAAGTCCTCCATATCCCTTGCCCTCTCTACCACTCACTACTCTCTCACTCTACCACTCACCTCTCATTTCCACTTTAACCATCTCTACTCGGCATCTACACTCTTCACCTACCCCTCTTCTACATCCTGCACACCACAACACTACTACCCCATCTCACATACACAGCTCCTTCTGGAGTCACTGGTTACCACTCCCACACAGAGTATACGCAAGTCATCCACAGATTATTCAGCACTTGATTCAACCTTCTGTGCACCTCACTGATCAAGGTATGGGGTGTCCAGGGACGGGCTAGATGGTACCTCTACATTGGTTGCAACCAGAATAAACATAAAACAGGATGACCACTTGTGTTAGTGTGAGTTACCCCCAGGGATACAGGGAATGAAAATAACCGAAGGTGTCCAGGCCATTATATCTTGCACCCCCATAATCAAAAGGTATGGGGGTGTACCCGGGAGGGGCTAGATGGTGCCTCTACATTGGTTGGGACCAGAACAAACACAAAACAGGATGACCACTTGTTTCAATGTAAATTAACCGCAGGAAGGCAGGGGATGTGAATTACCATAGGTGCGTTCAGGCCATGAGATCTTGCACCCCCCCAATCAGACGGTATGGGGGTGTTCCCAGGAGGGGCTAGATGGTGCCTCTACATTGGTTAGGACCAGAGTAAACACAAAACAGGATGACCACTCGTGTCACTGTAAATTAACCATAGGAAGGCAGTGGATGCAAATTACTATAGGTGCTTTCAGACCATGGTATCTTGCACCCCCCATAATCAAAAGAATTGTGGTGTTCCGGGAGGGGCTAGATGGTGCCTCTACATTGGTTGGGACCAGAATAAACACAAAACAAGATGACCACTTGTGTCACTGTAAATGAACCACAGGAAGGCAGGGGATGCAAATTACCATAGGTGCATTCAGGCCATGATATCTTGCACCCTCCCACAATCAGAAGGTATTGGGTTGTCCAGGGAGGGGCTAGATGGTGCCTATACATCGGTTAGGACCAGAGTAAACACAAAACAGGATGACCACTTATGTCACTGTAAATTAACCACAGGAAGGCAGGGGATGTGAATTCCCGTAGGTGCATTCAGGCCATGATATCTTGCACCCCCACAATCAAAAGGCATTGGGGTGTTCTGGGAGGGGCTGGATGGTGCCTCTACATTGGTTAGGACCAGAATAAACACAAAACAGGATGACCACTTGTGTCACTATAAATTAACCACAGGTAGGCAGGGGATGCGAATTACCATAGGTGCATTCAGGCCATGATATCTTGCACCCCCACAATCAAAAGGTATTGGGGTGTTCTGGGAGGGACTAGATGGAGCCTCTACATTGGTTGGGACCAGAATAAACATAAAACAGGATGACCACTTCTGTCATTGTGAGTTAACCCAAGGGAGACAGGGAATGTGAAAAACAATAGGTGTCCAAGCCATGATATCATGCACCCCCACAAACAAAAGGTATGGGGGTGTCCAGGGAGCAGATAGATGGTGCTGATATATTAGTTGGGACCTGGGTAAATACAAAACGGGATTACCACTTGTAGGGAGAATTACCCCAAGAGAAATAGGGGATGCAAATTACCATAGGGGCAATCGGGCCATGATAACTTGCACCCCCACAATCAAAAGGTATGGAGATGTTCACGGGAGGGGCTAGATGGTGCCTCTACATTGGTTGGGACCAGAATAAACATAAAACAGGATGAGCACTTGTGTCATTATGCGTTAACCCCAGGGAGACAGGGAATGCAAATAACCATAGGTGTCCAGGCCATGATATCTTGCACCCCCACAATCAAAAGGTATGGGGGTGTTACCGGGAGGGGCTAGATGGTGCCTCTACATTGGATGGGACCAGAATAAACACAAAACAGGATGACCACTTGTGTCACTGTAAATTAACCACAGGAAGGCAGGGGATGCAAATTACCATAGGTGCATTCAGGCCATGGAATCTTGTACCCCCACAATCAAAAGGTATTGGGGTGTTCCCTGAGGGGCTAGATGGTGCCTCTACATTGGTTGGGACCAGAATAAACACAAAACAGGATGACCATTTGTGTCACTGTAACTTAACCACAGGAAGGCAGGGGGTGCAAATTACCATAGGTGCATTCAGGCCATGACAACTTGCACCCCCACAACCAAAAGGTATGGGGGTGTTCATGGGAGGGGGTAGATGGTGCCTCTACATTGGTTGGGACCAGAGTACACATAAAACAGGATGACCACTTGTGTCATTGTGAGTTATCCCCAGGGAGACAGGGAATGCGAATAGCCGTAGGTGCATTCAGGCCATGATATCTTGCACCCCCACAATCAGAAGGTATTAGAGTGTCCAGGGAGGGGCTAGATGGTAACTCTACTTCAGTTGGGATCAGATTAAACATAAAACAGGATGACCGGATGACCACTTGTGTTAGTGTGAGTTAACACCAGGGAGGCAGGGGATGCGAATTACCATAGGTGCATTCAGGCCATGATATCTTGCACCCCCCACAATCAAAAAGTATTGGAGTGTTCTGGGAGGGGCTAGATGGGGCCTCCACAATGGTTGGGACCAGAATAAACATAAAACAGGATGACCACTTGTGTCATTGTGAGTTAACCCCAGGGAGACAGGGAATGCAAATAACCGTAGGTGTCCATGCCATGATATCTTGCATCCCCACAATCAAAAGGTATGGGGGTGTTCCCGGGAGGGGCTATATGGTGCCTCTACATTGGTTGGGAACAGAATAAACACAAAACAGGATGACCACTTTTGTCACTGTAAATTAACCATAGGAAGGCAGGGGATGGAAATTACCATAGGTGCGTTCAGGCCATTATATTTTGCACCTCCCCACAGTCAAAAGGTACTGGGGTGTTCTGAGAGGGGCTAGATGGAGCCTCTACGTTGGTTGGGACCAGAATAGACATAAAACAGGATGACCACTTGTGTCACTGTAAATTAACCACAGGAAGGCAAGAGATGCGAATTACCATAGGTGCATTCAGGCCATGACATCTTGCACCCCCACAATCATAAGGTATTGGGGTATCCAGGGAGGGGCTAGATGGTACCTCTACTTTGGTTGGGACCAGATTAAACATAAAACAGGATGACCACTTGTGCTAGTGTGAGTAAACCCCAGGGATGCAGGGGATGCGAATTACCATAGGTGCATTCAGGCCATGATATCTTGCACCCCCACAATGAAAAGGTATTTGGGTGTTCCGGGAGGGGCTAGATGGTACCTCTACTTTGGTTGGGACCAGATTAAACATAAAACAGGATGATCACTTGTGTTAGTGTGAGTTAACCCCAGGGAGGTAAGGGAGACGAATTACCATAGGTGCGTTCAAGGCCATGATACCTTACACCCTCACAAATAAAAGGTATGGGGTGTTCAGGGAAGGGATAGATGGTTCCTCTACATTGGTTGGGACCTGAGTAGATATAAAACAGGGTGATCACTTGTGTTAGTGTGAATTAACCTCAGCGAGTCAGGGGATGCAAATTACTGCAGGTCCGTTCAGGCCATGATATCTTGCACCCCCACTATCAAAATTGTTTGTACTGTTCTTGTAAGCGTATGAATGCTACACCACTGGTACATGTGCAAATTATTCAATGTTATGATGTGCGGTATGGGCCATGATTTTCCACGGCAAAATAGTTTTGATGTAGTGGTGCACATAGGTCTAATATAATGTCCTCTCTAAACATACTGGAATATTCTCTGCAGGCACGTGTGAAGATGTGTGGGGGACCATTTCAACATGATGGTGGGGGCTCCTCTTGCTTAGAGCAGAAATCAGTCTGAGGCTCCTGTAGGGTGGAGGGCATACATTATAATGGAGGTAAAAATAATGTTAATAGCCGCCAATAATCACGAGCCGGTCAGGAACTGAAACACTGAATAACCGCTGAATAGTTGTGAATGATCCTTCTTCATAAGAAAGTGGCTGACGAGGAGGTAACAGTGTTGAAAGTAGGTGATAATATTTGTTTTCCTCAAAGTGACAACAGGACGGGCTACAGCAGCAGCTTGGAAGGCGAGGACTGCAAGCGCACACTGCAAGACTCAGAAAGTGAGCAATATATAAAGGAATATATTGCTGTGTTATTACACTGCTGAGTGGCAATATGGAGGCTGTTGCTGGGGGGGCCCTGAGGCTTGAGGCCCCTTTCATTTGAAAAAGTTGAAAGGCCCTGCCACCATCTCTGATTCTCTGCTAATGTGCTGTCCTTGTTGCTTACTAGCAAAGTATACAGCAAACATGGCTGGGAAGAACCTAGCAGCTACGCACCAGGGCTATACAGCCGCAGAGTCCGGTTAATATAAAACGATGAGTTCATAACTGGTTTATAAATACACAAGTCCAAGCTGAGCTAAATACAACTCTTCCATTAGCCTGGATGTGGATGTTTGGCAGTAGATTGTGTTGTTGCAGAGCTTGCTTGGTGCCCACAGGAAGGCAAGAGATGCGAATTACCATAGGTTCGTCCCATCTTTCCTCCAAGACTAGCTTGCAGAGTTTAAGTAAAAGGTATTACGTGCAGATGTAATGTTCTAGTTCCTGCACACTGTTTGTTTTGAAGGGCTATTCCTGGCACCTTTGCTCTCAATGTTTGGTCCAACTCTTAGAGGCTCAATATCCTTGCATAACAGGATATAGCTGAGTGTGGGGCAGTATTCTGGAGGGCTCGAGCAACTTCAGTGGCTGGGAGCAACATGGGAGAACATGTAATGTTGGTTCTACCACAGTTACTGGCTGGTGAGACTATGGGCCTCATTGCCTCATTTCAAGTTTGCCAGTCCGGAAACAATAGTACCGGTAAGCTTGCCGGTACCGTTGTTTTCGGACCGGCAAACTACGAGTGGGTCACTTGCTCGCAGACCTTGACGGATGCACCGGCACTGTTGCACACAGTGCTGGTGCATCCGTCCTCCCCGTTCCCGTTGTGTCCAATGGGACTCGAATGGGAATGGGAATTTTCTTTTTCCGGCGCCCTGCCATAGGGACCCCCAGAGCTGTAATTCCCTGGTAAGTCCCCATTGCCAGGCACTGGAACAAAAATCACTCTGGCGGCAGCCGTGCCGTTTTTACCGGCACGGCTACCGCTGGACTCATAATGAGGCCCTATGTCTGCCTGTCAAATCAAGTGATACGAGACTGCGGGAGGTTCAGTGCAGCAATAATGCAATTCTATGTGACAGTATTGGGGCCACTAGCAGAGGAGCACCAGGGTAAACTAATTTGTCCCTATACTTATTAAAACTGTCCTATTGTGAGGGTGTAATCGTAATCGCTTATGAGCACTCCACATTTTGCAGTTGTAGTCAGTGGGCATCAATACGAGGGTGACGGTCCGGTAACAATGGTACCGGTAAGCGTACCGGCATCGTTGTTACCGGACAGGCACACTACGAGTCTGCGGGCGGGTGCAATCCGGCCCGCCAGGGTCAGACCTGGGGGCAGAAAGGCACCTGCCTGCAGACTTTCACGGAAGCCGGTGCTTCCGTCATCCCCTTTCCCATTGGGTCCTATGGGACTCAAATGTGAATGGGGATTTACCATTTACCGGCGCTTGACTTCCCGGAACACCGGGGTCGTAATTCCCTGGTGTTTATGGCAAGCAGGTGCCGGTAAATTTTGCAAGTCCGACGGCAACCCGCCGGTAGCACGGCAGGGTTACCGCCGGACTGGTAATGAGGCCCAGTGTGAGATTACATTATTTGCCCAGGATAACACACTTTCGCTAAACAGCGAAGCAGGGATTTTAAACCACTGTGCAATTTGGGCACAGCCACCTTCTTCCGCGCTTTACTTGGAACAAATATTTAAGTTTTGGGTGTCAAGACCTAAAATAATACTGTCCTATAGAGTTTACTTGTAAAATCCACAAATTGCATAGTAAAGCATCATGGTAACCTGTAAATCCTTATAGTAGCATGTTAGGCCAAAATAATATCAGCGCACCTTACTTTTCCACATCCTGAATGGAAAACTATAAGATGCCAAAGGCAAAATATCAATTTCCCACTTTATTTTCAGCGCTTTCAGACACACAATAAAAGAGGCCTAAAAACTCACTTAGGTTTGGAGATTTGTTACAAACCTCCAGTGTGTTGTTATGTATGGTTTTAAGAACATTCAACTAAGGACACAAAAGCACACTTAACGTTTTGGGATATAAAGCTATTAGATGTTATGGCATTGCAAGGGGGACCGACATTAGCGTAGCTCCGGGTCTTTTCCAGACCTAGCAACGCCTCTGGTTATGGGTGTGAAAACATTTTCGAATTGTGCCTTATTGTGTTGCTCCCTTTAAATGTTACAGATTTGCACGGTGACTGGGGCCTTTCAGTTGGAAAGTCACCATCATGCATAAGAAAGCCTCTGCTGCTTATGATACAAGAAACGTGTTGTCGGATTCATTACGCAGCCTGTGTGTCTCAGGGGGACTGTGACACTGCGAAACGGGTAGTGCTTGATGAGTTGAACTGTTCGCAGCTAACATTTCGTTACGCTCTTGGTTTGTGTGATATTCTGCATCCCCTACAGATGACAGGAATGAGCAGGGGCGGAGCTACAAAGACATCACTGGCCAATCCCAGGAACAGAGCTGTTGGAGGGCGGGCTAAAGGCTGTATTTTTTCATTTTTCATTTTGAGCTGTTTGTATGGCTGTAGCCATCTGTGGGTGGGCGGGGTAATCAAAGTGAGCGTGGCTGCAAAGTTTATATGTCAAGACAGAGGCGAGCATTAAGCTTCATCTTCTTTATTCTCTACTCTCCAGCAGTTTCAACAAATATAACTTTGTAAACTTTCAATTAAAAAATTATTATTATTATTTTTTTATTTTTTTAAACAAACATCAAATCCCATCAATCCTGTAGTCCCTTAGTCTCTGGCCATGTGACCTAGTCCTTCCTGTTCCTCTGTCCTTCCTCTACTTTTCCTGCTCTCCACAAGATAAGTACCTCTTTATCTTAGCTCCATAATATTCGCTTGACAAAACGTGTTTTATGCCATTAACGTAATTGGAATTGTACACCATAGACAATAATAGAACAAACATGTATTGTAGAGCGCGCAGAGTGTTTTAGTGTTTAAAAGGGATTCGGAGGCCCTGTGTCGTAATGTACGACACCTCAGGAGCCGGCCGGACCCCCTAGCAGAGCGCGAGTTCGCAGCCCCAACCCTTGGAAGGGCGGAGCTCTACGCAGGCGGGAAACTTCCTGCGAGGCGAGCAGAAACGGACACGCGCAGCGTTTGCACCAATAGTGAACGCCTCCTACGCGGGGCATGGCTTTAGACAGCGGAGCCGCACGATTTTAGAGTATTACCAGGCAAATCGGAAAGATATATCCTGCAAACATACATATTGTATAAGGAAGGTGCAGCCTCGAGCAAAGTGAATCGGTGGATGCGATACACTACACCTAGACAGGTATTGATTCAGGCACCGGCCAGCACAATGTCGAACTTCGAGTGGAGCGAAGAGGAGCAGGAGGCAGCCTACCAAGAAGACCTAGCCTATAGCTTCAAAGAAGTGCTGGGAGATTCACTGACAGAGGCAGGAGTGCGGCCTTTACAAGAAAGGCTAGATACCATAGAACTATTCCTGAGCCAGAAGGAAGAATTCACCAAGCAGGAAGACAGCGCGTCCACAAGGGCAACGTTTAACGACCCTAAGGGGTGTAACAGGGCCTGGAAGAGCAAAGACTCTTCTGACCCCCCGGCCAACAGACAGGGGCGAGTACAGGAGCCCCAGAGGCTACGGACGCGATCCTCAGACTAAAGGAAGCGTTCATGAAAGATTCCCGGGTGCCGAGCCTCCGGGCCCCCTACCCAGGGGAAGACACTATGGGTTGTACAGAGGTGGAACCCCCAGAAGACTTCCCAGACGAGGAACCGCCGATATCCCCCACATCCACTCAAGCGGATGCAGATAACGAAGGGGATGAGGGGAGCCAACCTCCGCCTAAGAAGAGGCAACGAAAACTCCACTACCTAGAAGAGGACGAAACGGCGGACATGTTCCAACCGGAAGAAATCAGAAATCCGAGATCCTCGGAGTGGGTGCCATCGCCGAGAGTGGCGAAATACATGACGCAGAGATTGAGGAAAGCTCTCGAAAAAGAGGTCAGACAAAGACTGAGGGCTGAATGTCCAAGACCAGACCTGCCGGGCAAAGTCGCGGAAGCCCCGGAATTGGACCCTAAAATGTTGTTGTTCGTCTCCAAATCGAACAGAGACCCGAGGAACGGCATAGACCGCTCCTGGAGAAGCTGCCAAGAAAAACTCCTCGACCTGGCAGGTCCGCTAGCTAAAATAATGGACCTAGCCGAACGAGCCAGAGATACAGGCGAGGAGGTAGACCCAGAAGTGCTAGCGAACTGGGCCCAACGGGCCGTATGTATACTAGGAAACGCGAACTGCGCGATTTCATCGGAGTGCAGGAGAGGCCTCCTCTTGAAAATCGACCGGAAACTAGGAGATCTGTCGTCATACGAAGCCGGCGAGGCAGCGCAGGGCCTATTGTTCGGAGAGACTTTTGGTAAGGAGATGGGGAGGTTCGTAGGGACCTACACCTCTCTGGAGAAAGCTCAGGCTTTGATGAAGAACATTTTCCCAGGGAGAGTTTTTTGGCGGGACCGGTCGATATCAAGCATCCAGAAGGCCTCAGTACAACAGAAACCAATACTGGGAATCCAGGCAGCCTGATACCTTCTTTCCCCCAAGAGGCCGCTTCCCTAGAGGAAGACGAAGCAGAGGACAGGGAAGAGGACAAAACTTCCCCACAGGTGAGAAACTTTACATATCCACCAGTAGGGGGGAGGACAGCTATATTCTGGGAAAACTGGCGCTCGCTTTCCAGCGACGCTTGGGACCTTCAAACAGTAAAAGGCATGTGTATAGAATTCACAGAAACCCCCATTCAGGACCAAACGCCACGCCCCGTAGTCACTACGCTGACTGAGAAAGAGCTGCTAGACTCGGAATTGCGAAACCTAGCAGAGAAACGGGCGATCGAACCATGCATAGCGCCACCAAGATTTGTGAGCAACATGTTCCTGGTTCACCGAAAAGACAAAGTGAGACCAGTGATAAATCTAAGGCACATGAACAGCTGGGTGGCCTACAACCACTTCAAAATGGAAGGAATCCACCAGCTCAGAGATACGCTCAGACAGAACGACTGGCTGGCGAGGAGAGACTTGAAAGACGGCTATCTTACGATTCCTGTACAGAGGGATTTCCGTCCATTCCTAGCATTCGACTGGGACGGGCAATTATGGCAGTTCGCAACGATGCCTTTCGGGCTCTCTTCGGCGCCGTGGGCATTCACGAAAGTGATGAAGCCGGTAGCCGCAGCGATCAGAGGGAAAGGAATTCGCATGATTATATATCTAGACGACATCCTACTGATGGCTGACAGCAGAGAGACTCTAGTCTACCAGACCGAATGGGTAGTACACCTCTTAACTTCGTTAGGTTTCCTAGTGAACTGGGAGAAGTCGGAGATGGCTCCGGCGAGGAGGATAGAATTCCTGGGGTTTATTATAAACACCAGGTCGGCGACACTGGAACTCCCAAACAAAAAGATCAGAGACATAAAGAGAGAAATAAGAGCATGGGCCTCATTACACGGTAGGCGGTGGACCAAGGTGCTATTAGCACCTTGGTCCATGCCGGTAAAATACCGGCACCGCCTTGGCGGAAAGGGGATTTACCGCCCCATTCCAAGGTTGGAGGGGCGGTAAATCCCCTTTCCGCCATTGCCCTTCCCCATTCCCATTTCTGCCCCATAGGGCTCTATGGAAATGGGGAAGGCGCTAATTACGGCACCGCAATTTTGCTGTGCCGTAATTAGCTCCGAGGTCCCTTAGCGGGTTGGATATTAACGCCTGCAAGAAGCAGGCGTTAAATCCTCCAACCCGCAAAGGGACCTCGTAGTACGGCGGTAAGGGTTAACGGTCACCGTTGCCATTAACGGTGACCGTTAACCCTTACCGCCATCCGTGTAATGAGGCCCCATGTCTCAGCAAAACGAGCATATCACGCCACACCATAGCGAGAGTATTAGGCTTACTAGTGGCATCAATACAAGCAATCTTCCCAGGGCCATTACACTACCGAGCCCTTCAGAGGCTGAAGATACGGCATCTTCAGCAAGGTCTACACTACCACCGACTGGTACTCTTAGATCAAGAGTCCAGGACAGAGTTGGAATGGTGGTTAGCGAACATGGAGGCCTGGAACGGCAGAGCCATCTTCGGTGACCGCCCAGACCTGATAATAGAATCAGATGCCAGCACAGCAGGCTGGGGAGCCCGGTGCGGGGATCTCCAGACAGGAGGGAGATGGAGCGCATCGGAACTCCAATTACACATAAACTGTCTAGAGTTACTAGCCGGATCCTTTGCGATCAGGGCATTTACGAAAGGGAAAGTGAACTCCTGTATCCTGCTAAAAATGGACAACATTTCGCCAGTCAAATACATCAACCATTTAGGAGGGACAAGCTCCAAATTGCTGGCGGAAATAGCCAAGGATTTCTGGCATTCCTGCCTAGAATCAGGGATCTGATTCTAGCTGAATACTTACCAGGTTCGTTGAATGTAGTAGCGGACTGGAACTCCAGACATCTCTCAGACTCCAGCGACTGGATGCTGGTCCGGATGATTTTTCAGAAACTGGAAAAGATCTGGGGCCCAATATACACAGATCTGTTTGCGTCCAGGCTGAACGCTCAGAAAGAGAGGTTCTTCAGTTGGAGATTGGACCCAGCGGCAGCCAGAGTGGACGCTTTCCTACAAGATTGGAGGGAGCACACGCTTTATGCTTTTCCCCCATTCATAATGATGAACCGAGTACTAGCAAAGGTACGCAGAGAGACAGCAGACCTGATAGTGGTAGCTCCGATCTGGAAATCCCAAGTATGGTTCCCAGCACTCATGGAACTATTGGTAGATTACCTGAGAATACTGCCCCAAGGAGAACACCTCCTCACGGACCCAGCTGGGTCATATCACCCTCTGAGAGTGAAGGGGAAACTGCCATTGATGGCGTGCAAGATAGCAGGAGACGCTGGAATCTCCCGCGCATTTAGTCAAAAGCTGCAAGTCTCATCGCAGAGTCATGGGCTCCATCAACTCGAAGGAGCTACGACGCAGCTTGGAACAAGTGGTCGACATGGTGCAGAAGGAGAAATATTCATCCCGTTTCTGCCCCTCTAGTTGAGATCTTGAATTTCCTAGTGGAACTCCTCCAGGACGGCAAAGCATACAGAACAATAGGGGTATACAGATCTGCGATATCAGCAGGTCACCTACCCGTGGAAGGAGTACCAGTGGGAGAGAACATAGCAGTAATTCGGCTACTAAGAGGAATAAGATTCAGGAAACCACTGCAGCCGAAATATGAATCTCTATGGGACGTAGCAATAGTATTGAAACTATTTGCGGACTGGCCCGACAACAAGTATCTGTCTCTAGGACAGCTGTCCGGAAAACTAGCCATGCTACTTCTATGCTTGGTGTGATGCAGGAGAGTAGAAGACGTGAGAGTCTTAGAAGTGAATAGGAGAACGTACGGGCCGGAAGGCGTGACGTTCAGCTTAGCCAGAAGAACTAAAACGGATTCTAGTACCATCACATACCCGTACATGCAGGAGCACCCGAAATGGTGCGTAGCGGCATGTATAAAGGAATACAAAAATAAAACAGCCGAACTAAGACTGGCAGGGACGACTCAATTATTAATTGCGTGCAGAAAGCCACACAGAGGAGTAGCAACAGCCACCATAGCACGGTGGGTCAGAAACATTATGAGTTTAGCAGGCGTAGACATGACAAGATTCGGGGCACACTCAGTCAGGGGAGCGATGGCCTCGAAAGCACTAGGACTGGGCACAACATTATAAGACATCATGAAAGCTGCAGACTGGGCTAGTGATACGACATTCAGAACGTTTTACTACCGACCTATTAATGCAATGGCAGGAGTAGTAGTAAGAAGCTTTGAACAAGCTTAATGCTTGCCTCCGTCTTGACATAGAATGAAGATTCCCCCTGCTAATAGCGCAGGGAGCTCTTGATTCTATTAAAGACAAGGAGGCGAGCATTAAATTCCCATCCCGAATACACAATGAATGCAATAATGAAATACATGTTGTGAAGTACTGTCGATAATTAACATGGCTACTTCGTCCAGAATAGGGTGTGTATTCCCGCCCTAACGTATACCATTTTGTTTCTTATTGACTTAGGAGATGAGCAAAAGAACAGCTGAAAGCCTGAATCAGAGCAGGTCGCCTAGAACAGCCTTGAAAGCTTGTATGTGAGAGATCGAACTGGTACAAAGCAGGAAGTTCAGCACAAGTTCAACAGTTGAGTGCGCAGTTAAAGAGAAAGGACAAGTTCAAGCAGTCAAAGAAGAGGAAGGACAGAGGAACAGGAAGGACTAGGTCACATGGCCAGAGACTAAGGGACTACAGGATTTATGGGATTTGATGTTTGTTTTAAAATAAAAAATAAAAAATTAAATTGAAAGTTTACAAAGTTATATTTGTTGAAACTGCTGGAGAGTAGAGAATAAAGAAGATGAAGCTTAATGCTCGCCTCCTTGTCTTTAATAGAATCAAGAGCTCCCTGCGCTATTAGCAGGGGGAATCTTCATTGCAGAACACTGCCTCCCACAAGCTACCCATGGGATGTAGGATAGCATACAAAACTGCTGTTGTATGGTATCCTGCATGCACTAAACAACGCCCGAGTAATGTCATTGAGCTGGGCTGAGGGGCTGAGCTGGAATCACAGAGCACGAAGGTTGTGGCTGCCGGTGCCAGCCTTTGGCTTGCAGCGGATGGGGTGGGCATTTTCTTTGGGATGCTGGTCTACGAAACGTTGGAGCGTCCGACTTCGTCTTGTCTGAGGGGGAAGGCTCAGGCTGCAGGAACAACAGCAATCCGTGTGCTCTTGGCTGGCTGCAAATACAATTTGCATTTTCTTCTGTGAACGTTCCTGAAAGACACCCGATTTAGACCGGGGAGCTGGAAATTACATTTACTTTAAAGATCATGTTCAGCTATTCAACATGAAAGGTATGAAGGGATAAGAAAAGGAACAAGGAGACAGTGGATGGTGTTTAACTGATCAAAGGGGGTAATAGAGAAATGTAATGTTACACAAAGGTGTGTTTAGGATGGGTTGTTTTAGATGTGGTCGGCTGGGTCCATCTGTGTGTGATTCGCGATGGCACACAGGCATCCTTTGCAAGGGGGAAGGGGCATCTTGCTATGTGGAGGGAGGATGGGGTATTATTATATTGGTCTAGACTAGAGGGAGGGATGGGGCCTCTTGGTGGGGTCTGAATGGTTAGATAGGGGCACGCTGGTGTGGGTCTGGTGGGAAGGGGCACATTGGTGTGGGTCTGGAGGAAGGGTGCACATTGGTGTGGGTCTGGAGGAAGGGATGGGAACATAGTGGTGTGGGTCTGGGGGAGGGGTAGGGACAGTGGTGTGGGTTCGGGGGAGGGTTGGGGTACATTGGTGTGGGCATGGGGGACATGGGTGTGGGTCTGGAGGGAGAGATGGGGCACAGTGGGTCTGGAGGGTGGCATGGGTCATCTAGGTGTGGGTTGGGAGGGTATGATGGGGCATCTTGGTGTGGCTCTGGAGGGAGGGGGTGGGGCCACATTGGTTGGGTTTGATGGGAGGGATGGAGCACATTGGTGTGGGTCTGGGGGAGGGATGTGGCACATGGGTGTGTTTCCTGAGGGAGAGATGCAGCACAATGGGTCTGGAGGGTGGCATGGGCCATCTAGGTGTGGGTTGGGAGTATGGGATAGGGCATATTGGTGTGGCTCTGGAGTGAGGTGGTGGCGGCACATTGGTGTGTATTTGATGGGAGGGATGGGGCACATTTGTGTGGGGAAGGGGCACATGGGTGTGTTTCCGGAGGGAGAGTTGGGGCACAGTGGATCTGGAGGGTGGCATGGGTCATCTAGGTGTGGATTGGGAGGGTGGGATGGAGCATCTTGGTGTGGCTCTGGAGGGAGGGTGTGGGGGTACATTTGTGTTTCTGGGGGAGCGATGGGGGCACATTGTGGGACTGGGGGAGGGATGGTTCATCTAGGTGTGAGTCTGAAGGGCCGGATGGGGGCATCTTGCTGTGTGGATGGAGGGATGGTGGCATCTTTGGGTCTGCAATGGATAGGGGCACATTGGTGTCGTGCTGGGGGCACATTGGTGTGAGTTTGATGTGGGGGCGGCACTTTGGTGTGGGTTTGATGGGGGGATGGGGACATTGGTCTTGGGCGATGTGGCACATTGGTGTGTGTCTGGGGGGATGGGGCATACTAGGATGGGTGGTTTTAGAGGGGGTTGGCTGGCTATCTGCGTGTGATTCAGGTTTGGCACATGGCATCTGTTGCAAGGGGAAGGGGCATCTTGCTATGTGGAGGGAAGATGGGGCATTGTGGTGTCGGTCTAAAGGGAGAGATGGAGCATCTTGGTGGGGTCTGGCTGGATGGATAGGGGCACACTGGTGTGGGTCTGGTGGGATGGGGCACATTGGTGTGTCTGGGGGAGGGATGGGGGCACATTATGGGACTGGGGGAGGGATGGTTCATCTAGGTGTGGGTCTGGGGCAGGCGGGATGGGGGCATCTTGCTGTATGGATGGAGGGATGGTGGCATCTTGGGGTCTGCAATGGATAGGGGCACATTGGCGTCAGTCTGGGGGCACATTGGTGTGAGTTTGATGTGGGGTGGGGCACATTGGTGTGGGTTTGATGGGAGGGATGGGAACATTGGTCTTGGGGGGATGTGGCACATTGGTGTGGGGGGATGTGGCACATTGGTGTGTGTCTGGGGGGATGGGGCATACTAGGATGGGTGGTTTTAGAAGGGGTTGGCTGGCTATCTGCGTGTGATTCAGGATCGTCACATAGGCACCTGTTGCAAGGGGAAGGGGCATCTTGCTGTGTGGAGGGAGGAGTGGGCATTGTGATATTGGTCTAGAGGGAGGGATGGGGCATCTTGGTGGGGTCTGGATGGGTAGGGGCACGCTGGTGTGGGTCTGGCGGGATGGGGCACATTGGTGTGGGTCTATAGGAAGGGGCACATTGGTGTGGGTCTGGAGGGAGGGATAGGAACATAGTGGTGTGGGTCTGGGCAGACTGATGGGGACAGTGGTGTGGGTTTGGGGAGGGTTGGGGTACATTGGTGTGGGTCAGGGGGAAGGGATGGGGGACATGGGGCTGGCGGGAGAGATGGGGCACAGTGGGTCTGGAGGGTGGCATGGGTCATCTAGGTGTGGGTTGGGAGGGTAGGATGGGGCATCTTGGTGTGGCTCTGGAGGGAGAGGGTGGGGGCACATTGGTGTGATCTGGAAGGAGGGATGGGAACATAGTAGTGTGGGTCGGGGAGAGATGGGGCGCATTGGTGTGGGTCCTAGGGAGGGTTGGGGCACATTGGTGTGGGTCGGGTGACAGGGATGGGGCACATTGGTGTGGGTGTGGAGGGGGGATAGGGACACAGTCATGTGGCTCTGGAGGGAGGGTCTGGGTACAATGTTGCGAGTCTGGGGAGAGGGACAGTTGGGGCACAGTGGTGCGGGTCTGGGGACAGGGAGGGTTGGGGTGCAGTGGTGTGGGTCGGGAGGGCTAGGGACACAGTGGTGTGGGTTGGGAGGGAGGGATAGGGACACTGGTGTGGGGCTGGAGGGATATGGACACAGTGGTGTGGGTCTGGAGGGAGGGATAGGGACACAGTGGTGTGGGGAGGGATGGAAAGGGACAGTGGTGCGGGTCTGGAGGGAGGGTTGGGGTACAGTGGTGCAGGTCTGCGGACAGGGAGGATTGGGGCCCAGTGGTGTGGGTCTGGAGAGCGGGGGTTGGGGCACAGTGGTGCAGGTCTGGGGGCAGGGAGGCTTGGGTCACAGTGGCGCAGGTCTGGGGACAGGGAGGGTTGGGGTGCAGTAGTGCATGTCTAGGGACAGAGGGTTGGTGCACATTGGTGGGTCTGGAGAGAGGGATAGGGACATAGTGGCGTGGGTCTAGAGGGAGGGTTGGGGACACAGTGGTGTGGGTCTTGGGGAGGGTTGGGGACACAGTGGTGTGGGTCTGGAGGGAGGGATAGGGACACAGGCGTGTGGGTCTGGAAGGAGGGTTGGGGTACAATGGTGCAAGTCTGGGGAGGTGGAGGGTTGGGGCATAGCGGTTGGGGCACAGTGGTGCAGGTCTGAGGACAGTGAAGGCATGGTGCACAGTGGTGCGGGTCTGGGGACAGGGAGAGTTGGGGTGCAGGTGTAGGGACAGGGAGGGTTGGGGCACATTGGTGGGTCTGGAGGGAGGGATAGAGGCATAGTGGTGTGGGTCTGGAGGGAGAGTTGGGGACACAGTGGTGCGGGTCTGGAGGCAGGGTTGGGGACACAGTGGTGTGGGTCTGGAGGGAGGGATAGGGAAACAATGGTGTGGGTCTGGTCAGAGGGATACAGACACAGTGGTGTGGGGAGGCTGGAGGGAGGGATAATGACACAGTGGTGTGGGTCTGGAGGGAGGGGCAGGGACACAGTGGCGTGGGTCTGGAGGGTGGGATGTCCCAGGAGGATAGCTCAGCGGCAACGTGCTTGCCTTGGAAGCAAGACGACATGGAGCAACACAGGTTCGATCCCTGGGTCTGTGCTTAGAAACCTCTGGGTATTTAAGCGCATTATAAATACGCAACTAAGACAAAAAAAACTATTCCTGTAACAGCGCCTCGATGCCCGCGGGCTGTGTGAGCACTTTAAAAATGTTAAAATAATAAAATAACAGTGGTGTGGCTCTGGTGGGAGGGATAGGGACACAGTGGTGCGGGTCTGGAGGGAGGGATAGGGACAAAGTGGTGCAGGTCTGGAGGGAGGGATAGGGACATAGTGGTGTGGATCTGGGGGGAGGGATGGGGCACATGGGTGTGGGTCGGGAGGGATGGGGCATTGTTGTGGGTGTGAAGGGAGGCATATTACACTGGTGTGTGTCTAGAGGGAGGGATGGGTACTCATTGGTCAGGGGAGGGATAGGGGCATCTTGCTGTGTGGAGGGAGGTTGAGGAATCATTGTATGGGTCTTGAAGGGATTGGGCATCTTGGTGAAGTCTGGATCGGAAGGGGTCATTGTTGATCTGGAATGGAATGACAAGGGCATATGATGGGGGCATGTTGGAATGATGGAGCATGTGGGTCTGAGTGAGGGCTGGAGCACTGTTGGGAAGGAAGGGGGCATCTGGGTCTGAATGGAGGGATGGTGTATGTATGTCTAGATTGAAGGATGTTGGTTTATGGCACGGCTGGGATCATGTGTATGTCAAAGGGATGGGGTAATCGGGTGTGGGTATAGAGAGAGAGGGTGGATGGCGCCATCTGAGTGTGAGTCTGGAGGTAGAGGTGAAGCATATGGGTGTGGCTTAGAGAGGTAAAGCTTCTTGGTGTAGGAATGGAGGGACGGATGTTGGTGTCTTTGTGTGGGTTCGTAGGGAGGGATGGTGGCATGTGGGTCGGGAGGGAGGTGGCATTTGAATCTTGAACATGTGTTTGGAAGGATGTATGGGGCATTTGAGTGTGCATTGGGACATGTAGGGCTGGGGTATCTGCTTGTGAGTGGGGGCATGAAGGATCATGAACAGTGGAGCAGCCGGAGGGAGAGCCCCAGCCCGACCTCGGTTGCATCCCAGACGTGCACTCCCATAGGCCGGGCACCTCTCTCAGAGAGGTCTGTGGTGCGTGGGCAACCAGGTGCCAGGGAGTGGGGATTCCCTTCCACCGTACAGAGGTCCCCGACCCAGCAGATGGACAGGACGCCTGCCAGGGTTGGGTTAATCTGATGGGTATGTCCCCAACCATGCACCGGAAACGAAGCCCCCTGCAGCCCCCTCTCCTCACCGAGCAGGCCACTGTGCTGGCCGGGGGCGTGCACTCCTCTTTCTGACCCGCCAGTGGGTGGGCATTGGTGGGCGCACCCCAGTCAGCAGGGAAGCCCCGAGTGTGGGCAGCCGGGAGAAACCCGACTTCTGTCAAAGGGCACTTCCCCGGGCAGACAGGGGCCCAGTACGCCAGGCGCGAGCAGGCTTACACGATGGGCATCGAGGTTCCAGTCGCCCACATCTGTGGGCGAGTGATGGCCAGGTCCGCTGGCGCAGCGGGTGACCTTCCCTCTTGCCCAGGTACCTGCAGCTCGGCCCTGTGTAGCCAGGCTGGGCTTTGAAGACTCTAGCGGTCCCACCCGACCCCCCGCCCCAGGCTGTGCTGTCTCTGGCCCACCTCGCCGTCCGTCCACCAGCCGCCGCCCCCCACCCACCCAAAAGGGGAGCAGAGGGGGTCGGGGACGGATGTGTGGATCGGGCTGGTGGCGGAGCGACCTGTCTCCACCCCCCTGGGAAGCGCTGTGCTGCTGCAGTGGCGGGCAGTTTTCCCTGGCTGAGCGCTGGGATTAATTATTTCTTTTTTAAACCACGATGGTCTCAGCCGAGCTAACCCCCCACCCCATACGGGCCTGAGGCCAGCTGCCCTGAGCTTTATGCTCCCCCCCATCCCCCCCCCCGACTACGGCCTCAGATCAGACGTGGTGACCTGCTGAATTTATTACTAAGCGGAGGAAAGAAACTTACCAGGATTCCCTCAGTAACGGCCAGTGAAAAGGGAAGAGCCAAGCGCCAAAATCCCAGTTCTGCGGCAGGCATGGGAAATGTGGCATACAAATGATAGACTCCTCGGGCATCGCTCAGGGGGCTCAAGTCCTTCTGATCGAGTCTCACCCCGCAGGCAGTGTTAGGCCGGTAGCTGCCTGTGGCACGCCGGGATCAGGTCTTCTTGGAGTCAGGTTGCTTGGAAATGCATCCCAAAGCCTGTGGTAAACTCCATCTAAGGCTTAATACGGGTGCGAGATGGATGGTTAACAAGTACTGTAAGGGAAAGTTGAAATGAACTTTCAAGAGAGAGTTCAAGAGGGCGCGGAACCGTAGAGGGGTAAACTGTTGGGGTCTGTGCAGTCCATCCGCAGGATTCAACAAGTCTGGCAGGCAGGTCGGTCGCCTGGAACGGTGGATACCCTTGCGGGACTGTGGCCCAGGCAGACCCGGCCCCCGCAGAGCACATTTCCTCTGTGACAGTGCACCGCGACGGGCTGGGAAGGCCCCAGGGGGCAGGTGGCTCTCTGCTTCAGCAGAGAGTGTTACAGCCCCCTGACAGCAGTTTTGCTGTATCCGCTGGGCCAAGGGAGATTGACTGCTGCCGTGCCCTTCTTCGGCAACCGACCTGCCCCTCTTGGGGGTCGCGGGTGCGGTGACGGGAGACAGGGCTCCCGATGCGACTGTGGTGGACTGCCCTCAGTGTGCCCCGAGCACGTTGTGCCGCTGGGATGGGAAGCCCCACAAAGGGTGCCAAGAGTCTGAGGGGTCTTAACATGTGTGCAAGTTGGGGGCCGAATGAAACCCTGTGGTTCAAAAAAGGTGAGGGCCAGCGTGTGCCAATTGCAGTGGGATACTGTCGCGGTGGGCGCACCACCGACCCATCTCTCCCGCACTCGGGGAGATGGAGCATGAGCGTCTGTGATAGGACCTGAAAAATGGTGATCTAGGCCTGGTGGAGGTCCGTAGCGGTCTTGGTGTGTAAATCGGTCATCCGACCTGGGTATAGGGGCAAAAGACTAATCAAAACATCTAGTAGCTAGTTTCCTCTCAGGATAGCTGGCACACAGAAACCACAGTTCTATCTGGTAAAGGGAATGATTAGTGCTCTTGGGGCAAAAATGATTTCAACCTATTCTCAAACTTTAAATGGGTAAGAAGCCCGGCTCGCTGGCGTGGAGCCGGGCATTGAATGCAAGTGCCCAGTGGGCAACTTTGTTAAGCAGAACAGGCGCTGCAGGATGAACTGAATGCCGAGTTAAGGTGCCTGATGCCGATGCTCATCAGACCCCAGAAAAGATGTTGTTTGATATAGAAAGCAGGACAGTGTCATGGAAGTCTGAATCCGCTAAGGGGGGGGTTCTCTTTTCTTTGTGAAGGGCAGCGCACCCTGGAATGGGTTCACCCTGAGAGGGGGGCCCGAGCCTTAGAAAGCATCACGGTACTGGCGGCATGCGGTGAGCTCTCGCTGGTCCTTCAAAATCCGGGGGAGATGGTGTAAATCTCATACCGGGCCGTACCCATGTCCGCAGCAGGTCTCTACGGTGAACAGCCTCTGGCATGTTGGAACAATGTAGGTAAGGGAAGTCGGCAAGTCAGATCTGTAACTTATGTATAAGGATTGGCTCTAAGGGCTGGGTCGGTCGGGCTGGGTAGCAGGGCAGGGCGTGTGCCGCGGCTGAAGGAGGCATCTCATCCTCCTCCCCCGGGGGCGGGGCCGACTCTGGATGTGAGCCAGGCCCTGCCTGTGGATCGCCACAGCTGCAGTGGTTGCCTCTCTCCGTTCCGCTCCCGGTGTTCGGGGCCGACGTTCTGCCTAGGCTGACCCCTAGCAGCTGACTTAGAACTGGTGTGGACCAGTGTAATCCGACTGTTTAATTAAAATAAAGCATTGCGAAGGCCTGAGGTGGGTGTTGACGCAATGTGATGTCTGCCCAGTGCTCTGAATGTCAAAGTGAACAAATTCAATGAAGCACAGGTAAAGGCGAGAATAACTATGACTCTCTTAAGGTAGCCAAATGCCTTGTCATCTAATAAGTGACACGCATGAATGGTTGATCTAGAGTCCCACTGTCCCTACCTAGAAACCACAGCCAAGGGTCAAGTCCAAGACGGGATGCATGTGTCAAGGTGTGCCCTTAGCGGGTCCCTTTCCTCCACGTGGGGGTAAATGTGCTCACAGTTGCCGGCCTTGAGTTCCACAGTGTTTGTGGGTTAGTCCCAGAGGGAAAGGCTCTAATGTGGTGGGAGAAGCTTTAAGGGGGGGCCTGGCCAGAGATCCAGGGAGATGGCCGTGCTTCAACCCACGGCCTTGGCTGCCTGTCTCGTGCCTGGTTTTGAAAGGCCCCGAGCCCAGTTGTGGTCGCGGGGAGCCCCGGTGGGGTCCCCATCGCTCCCCACAGGGAAAGGATCTAAAGGGCCCTTGCTAAAGCTCCAGGGTGGCTGGGGGAGGGAGTTCGGGTCCCAGGCCTTGGGTGCCTGTCTCACGTCTGGGTCGACTGTCCCCAAGCCTGGTGGCGGTGGTGGGGAGCCCCGTCCCTCCCTGGAGGGAAAAGCTCTTATGTGGTGGGAGAAGCTCTAAGGCGGCCCGGGCTAGAACTCCAGGGTGGCCAGGGCCACTGCCCCCACCGGCCTTGGGCTCCAGCCACGTGCGTGTGGGTCGACAGACCCTAAGCCCGGCAGCGGTCACAGGGAGCCCAAGCTCCAGGCCAGCTCTAAGGTGTCCTGGCCAGAGCTCGAGGATGACCATTGGTGCTGGCTCATGACCTTGGGGACCTGCCAATCCTTTGTCAGGCGGGGGCCTTCCCGTCCAGGCCCATTGGAACGCATTGCCCTACAATGTAGCCGCTCTCCTAGCCCGGCCATCATGGCCATAGAAATGATTGCAAGGACAAGATGGCCGGGCTGCTCTGGAAGTCCTGATGGGGGTCAATTTAAAAGTGTTCTCCAGTTGGGTCTATAAGGAGCCTGGACGCTTTTGCCGAGAGGTCCCACTCTGTGACTCTGGGTATACAGATTGCAAAAAAGCTTAGTCACCTTCCTCTGCATTACTATAGACTGGGTGAAGGGGCCCTGTCTGTGCTCCTCTTCGTTCTCGCTGCTCGACCCTGGCTCCACGGCGAACTACCGCACCTCCAGCAGATACTGTCCTGCTGGGGGCACTCTTCTGAGCACTCCATGGGATCGATTTGGCGCACTTGGTCCGTCTGGGGTTGGACTGCTTGGCCATCAGCTATCCTGAAACACAGGCGGGCGTTGGTGAGCGCATCCCAGTCGGCAGCAAAGTCCCAAGTGGGAGCAGCCAGAAGCTGAGGGAAGCCCGGCCGTTCTCAAGGGATGCCTCCCCAGGTGGACAGGGGCAAGCCCTGAGCCATGGCATAGGTGGGCATCGGTTCCGCCCCCCACGTCCGTGGGTGAGCATTGCCCTCCCTCCCTGCCTGTGCTGTCTCTGGCCCACCTCTCCGTCCGGCCCCTGAAAGGGGAGCGGCAGAGGGGGTCCGGTAAGGATGAGCGGGATGAGGCTGGGTGGGCCGGCGGCAGAGCGGCCTGCCTCTGTCACCATGGGAAGTACTGCCGCCTTGCTGCTGCAGGCGGCGGGCACGCTTCCCGGGCTGAGCGCCAGGATTTCTTTTATTTTGTGTTCAAAACCCTGATTGTCTCGGCTGACTCCCAAGTGGGGAAGCTAGACGGGGCGCTGGGATGTCTCGCTGCGGGCGAGCCAGGTGGAACTGCCTTCCCCTGGCCTCTTGTCCTAGCAAATTTTCGTCCCATTTTGCTTCTTCAATTTCGTATGAAGGTCTTTTTTTTTTACATTATATTTATTGCCATTTTAAAGTTTCTAACATTAACAATCCCCTTTCCTGATGACCCTCCCCTCTGCCCCTGGATCACTGCGCTGCATATGTTCTGAGGCGAATGTACAGGATATAATGGGTCGTAGTCTATAGTATATCCAATAGTCTTACTCTCTGAGGACACCATTGTTCACGGTAGTCTTTGTGCAGGAAGTTCAGGACAGTGTCCCACTCGCTCTTGAATTTAGCGTAATCCCCCCTGTAAAGTTTATGCAACCCATTCCAGTGAAGTGTAATATCACATTTTTGCTATCCATTCCTGTTCGCTGGGGATCGTGGTTTGTTTCCACTTTTGCGCAATTAGGGAGAGGGCTGCCACCCTAGGACCACATGCTTTCCTCTGTGGTTTACTCAGAAGTGTGTTCAGTATGTCACTCAGGCCCAGCATAGCTTCTCTATGTTCTCTCCATATTTGGGGACCAAAGATGGCTTTCATTTCTTTATTGACTACTTCCCAGAACGGTTTAAGGATGGGGCAGGACCACCAGAGATGGAGCCACGCACCTACTTCTTTGCAGCCCCGCTAACACATCTGTGATACTGAGGGGTATATTATATGTAGCTTCTTCGGTATTGGTTGCCACTGCACCAGTATCCTGGTCTACATTTCACTGATCTGCATCCCTCTCATCAATTTGGGGATTCACTGCCACACTTCCCACCACTGTTCTTCGGAGATTGGGAGGGGCAGCATGTCTGCCCATTGTTTCATATAGGGCCACTGGACCCGTGCCTCTGGCATTGTGAATCATTTGTACGTTTTACTAATCATTTGTCTATCGCCAAAATTAGTTATCAAGTACCTTTCTAGCGGAGTGAATTCTCTGGTAGTGGATTGTTTCATATCTCGAGAAGCGTGCCAGTGCCGCAGTTCAGCATAGCGGTCCCTATTCTCCCGCAAACACATGTTTTGTTTGCAGAGCTGGAATGACTTACCTCCTGTCTCTCCATCATGTCCCTTGCACAAATGCTGCCCGCCTCTTCCCACCTGGCATATGCTCCTTTCTCCAGCCCCCAGGTAAAATGTGGGTTGCAGAATAGGGGAGTGAACGGCGATGGGTAGGAAGTGATCTTTGCTTTTTTAACCATAGCATCCCATGTATCCCGCAACAGGGCTGTAATTTGGCTTCTGTACATGTTGGGGGGGTCTGTCTGCTCTTGGGCACCACAGGACCTCGTCCATGGGCCTTCCCACCACTGCCCTATCCATCCTTCGCCAGATGCTGTCGGGATTCCCGTTGAACCAGTCTCGGATGACCCTAAATTGAGCTGCTCGGTAGTACATTTGAAAGTTCGGAACTCCATTACCCCCACACTCGTGGGAGTGACCATGACCCTCCAGGCCACCCTCTGTCTCCTTTGCCAGATGTAGTTACGTACTAGTTTATTCAGGGTTTTGAAGAATTTTGGGTGGACCGCCAGGGGGAGAGCCTCTGGGGAGAATTAATATTTTAATGACATTGATGCGGCCCATTCATGATATTGTAAGGAGCCTCCTCTCTCCCAGCCAGGTCTTGATAGTTTCCAACAGGTGGGGATAGTTTGCTTGGTGTACACATCCTCTAGGGTACTGGTTATTGTCACCCCCAGGTATCGAAGGGATCCCCCTGCTCGTGCAAATTTGGGCGCGTGCCTTCTTGTAGCACCATTAGTTCTGATTTTTGGTTGTTGGTTTTCAGGCTTGCCACTCTGCGAAATTCCCCTAGGAGTGCCGTTAACCTGGGGACGGAAGTGTCCATGTCTGTTAGCACGACCAGGGGGTCGTCAGCAAAGGCCATTGCCTTATGGTCTTCCCCATCAAATGCAATCCCTTTTATTCCCCTCTCCTGTCTAATTCTGGCTAGGAAGGGTTCGAGAAAGATTGCGTACAGGACTGGTGACATGGGGCATCCCCGCTTAGTACCCCTAGTGACCCTTCTCGCCTGGGAGACATGCCCATTGATAGCTAGCCTGATAAGTGGTGCTACATAGTTGGCTTTGACCAGGCAGAAAAAGCCTGGGCCAAACCCCATAACCTCCATGGTAGCAAACAAGAATGACCATTCGACTCTGTCGAATGCCTTCTCGGCATCTAACGCTAACACCCCCAACCTCAGGCCCACCCTGTTTGACTTCTCTATCAGGTGGGATATTCGCCTAGTGTTGTCAAATGTTTGTCCTCCCTTGACAAAGGCTGCTTGATCCGGGTGTATCAGGTCGGGAATTACTTTATCCATTCTAGATGTTAGAATTTTTGTTGGCGTCGGGGTTTATTAGGGCAATAGGGCGGTAGGAGCTACAGTGGGGTTGTTTCTTGTGTGGCTTAGGGAATAGGATTACTTTGGGCTCCTCCATGGACTGGGAGATCCGGCCCTTATCGGAGAAGTTGAACAGGGATGTCATTAACAGGACTAATGTGGTCTGGAATGTATTATAGAATGTGGCGGGGTACCCGTCCCACCCTGGGGCTTTTTTGGTGGTATCGATTGGATTGCTGTGCGCCCCTCGTCTTCAGTAATCATCCCATCTAAAGCGTCACGCTGGCTCTGTTCTATTCTTTTTAGGTGGCAAGATTTTAAGAAGGCCTTTGGGAGGTCACTGTCTGGTGCCTCCGTAGAGTAGAGGCTTGTATAGAACTTGGTGAATGCCTGCAGGATCTCCTCTGTACGTGTGGTTGCCTGTCAAACCCCCTCCCCCCACCCTCACCATCTGAATGCAGCATATTGTACCTGCCGCCTCTTTCTGCTTAACCTGCCTGACTAAGAGGGGGCCTGTCTTGTTTGCCTGGAGGTAATACTTCTGCCTCAAGAATTGGACAGACTTTACTGCTTGTTTAGCTACGATATTGATTTGCCCTTTGATATGCCTATGCTCCCTCCTGATCGTTAAACCCCCCTATCAGTCTCCATTACCCCTTTTAAGCACTGTTCTAGGTCCAACAGGAGAGCCTTCTCCTGTTTGGCTCGAGATTATGAGTACCCCCCGCATGGTTGCCTTAAACGCGTCTCATACTCTATGTTCCTGCACCTCTGTGGTCTTATTTTTTTTCCCAAAGAAGTCGCGGTTGGACTTGTGTATCTCGTCGCAAATTACTGCTTCTCTCAGCAGATGGCAGGGGAACCGCCACTTCCAGAGCCCCGAATCCCCCCCTATTCCCATTGGATTTCTAGCTGCAGGGGAGTGTGGTCAGACAGGCCTATGGGTCCCCTTTCTATGTTCCGTACTTGGCCAAGCAGTGTCACCAAAACCCATATGTAATCAATTCTTGAGAATGATCGGTGCACATGTGAGTAGTATACCCCTAGAAGTCCCCTTTTAGTTCATGCCATGTATCTGCTCATGGCATTCTGTTTATGCTAGCCTGTAGTTTACTAGATGGGCGTCCTTTCCATGCTTCTGTCCTTGGATGGGCGCCGCGCCAAGTTAAAATCCCTTGTCAGTATTAGCTGGCCCGTTGTGAACTGGTCCACCTCCTCCAAAAACCCCTGCAAGTATCAGTCCTGCCCTGTGTTGGGGCCTACACCGTGGTGACTGTGAGAGGTTCCCCCATCCATTGTAGCTGGACGAAAAGGAATCTACCTTCCTTGTCGGCTTTTGTGCCTATTATTTGGACGTCAGGTAGGTGTCTAAACGCTATGAGGAGCCCTCAAGCCTTGCTCTGGTCGTTGGCCTGCAGAACCTGGGGGTACCCTCTCAACTTCCATCTGTGTTTGTCTTGCTTACAGATATGGATCTGCTGGAGTGTCACAATGTTGGGCTTGGTATCTTTCAGGAGTTTTACCAGTTTCTGTCTCTTATCCGGTGTGTTTAGTCCTCTAACATTGAGTGTTAGTATTTGGATCCCTTTTTTGCTACCCATACCCTGTTACGCCCTTAGAGTAACCATGTCGCAGTGATCCCCCCTCAATTTCCCTCTCACCCCCCTTCCCTCTCGCCCCCTCCGGCTGGACTCGGCTAAACTTCCCCAGGCTGTAACGTCGTCCTAGGTTGCCGGGTCTCGTTCCCATCCCGGAGAATAACTGTGTGGGGAGAGCCATTTCTCTCCTCTCCCCCGTTTCCAAGATCTGTCACCATCCCCCCTGTCTCCCTGAGACTACCCTTAGGCTCACATCCCTCTTGTAACCCTACCCAGATCTTAACCCTTGTCTCGTGTTCCCCACCGCTGTTCAGTGGATGGCCTATTCAGCCTGGGGGCTTTGGTTGCTGCCCCCCTGGGCCCCGCAATTGTTTGCGTCTTGTCTTTGACCCCTCTACTCTTCTCTACTCCCATGGCTTTTCTTGGTGGCTTTCATGTTCTGGCCTCCTATTATGTCCTCCCCTTCTTCAATATTCAGGATCTTGAGTCCCTCATCCAACATGGTGATGCAGTGTTGGCGCCCTTCCCACTTGAAGACCATTCCAAAGGAGAATGTTCACCTGCATTTTATCTGGGCTTTGGTAAGGGCTTTGGTCACCGGGCCCATTTACCTCCTCTTTGTTAGTGTGTATTTGGCCGGGTCCTGGAAAAGTTCTGACAGTGCCGTTCACCTTTATCAGGGTTGCTTTCTCGCCGCTTGGAGGATCGATTCTTTGGTCTTATCACTGTAAAGCCATCTCCACTTCTCTTGCCTTGGCCCCGGGTTCTTCTCGCTGTGGGACCACGCAGTGAATTCTATCTATGATAATTTCTCCCCCAGCCTCTATGTCCAGCAAATCTTTGAACATGTGCTGCATTGTTTCCCTGAGGTTGGCATCACTCACACTGTCTGGCAGCCCCTTCACGCTGATGTTGGACCTTTTCAAGTGGTTCTCCAAGTCCTCTGCTTGGAGCTTCAGGTTGTGTGTCGCTACCGCCACCTGCTCCGCTAATACAGCTATTGTCTGGGTGTCTTCAGTGAGTTCTTGAATGGTGTTTTAATTTGTATCAACTGTGTCACCCAATTCAACTATGTCGCTTTTGATTTCCTGCATGGATTATGCAAGTTCTGTGCGTATTAGGCTTAATTGTGTCTTAAGGGTAGCCGTCATTTGATCACTGAATGCCTTAAAGGACTGTTGCAGCACCTCGCTTGTGACCTCTTGCCCCTGTAGCAGCGTTGGGGGTTCCTCCGACCCCTGCTTCTCTGTCACAGCTGGATCCTCTTCCTCTGGGGCTTCCCTCTCCTTTCTCTATAGCTTTAGAAGGGTCCCTTCCTGTTTTTTTGAGATCTTGGCCCCTGGGGGGCCCTCTTTGGCCTCCGTTGGCTTGTTGCGCAACATTGCCGGGTGATGGCGAGTGCCTGCCTGCACCTTACTGTAGGTGGCTTCTCCCCAGGCCTCTGAGGTTCCTTCTGACCCTGGGGTATTGGCCAGTTGTTCTGTATGAAGGGGATGCTCCTCTCTCCCTCCTGTGCGTCGCGGGATTCTAGGTCCCCTTTAGAGCCTAGGTTGGTTGCCCCCTGGTGGCTGTGGGGCTAATATGCTCAAAGGTGACCTTAAAGGGGTCAAGGTGGCAGTGTCACACTGGCCCAGAGCCCAGGAGCTTCTTGAATTTCTTCCTGGGGTGCCCCTGTGCTCCCATCACTCCTGGGCCTCTAAGTATGTTCTTGCCCCCTTGGAGGTTCCTTCCCAGTTAATCTTGCATGGCAGAGTTACTTTTCATGAGGGTGGGCGGTAGAGCCAAGCAGCGCTCTCCTGTGGAGTCCAATGCTGGGGGGGCATGCGCCGCACCCCCGGGTTCCTTCCCTGGCTGTTGGTCGGGGGGATGCTCCAGGAGACTGAGTGCTGTCGCCCTTCTATTACTGCAGTTTGCCTCTGATTTTGGTTGAATGGTATGGGTTTGGGCCTTTGCTTGGGTCTGGGTATGCTGCAGGTCTCTCCCCTGTAAGGGGGGTCCCCTTCCAAGTGTAGGGTGTGGTGCGTTGGGGCAGATGCTTTCATAAACTTCCATGTCTGTTATTTGGGAGGGGAGCGGCTTGGGTGCATCCGCTTCGTGACTGCCGACTCCCTTAATTATGCCTAGTTACCCTCTGCCAGCTGGGGTGCATCACAGCTCATGGGGGACCTGCACCGCGTGGTTTGTGGAGGCCCTGTGCTGCACGGAGCCCGGCTTGCTGTATGGGGATGGTGGAGTGGTCACAGTGGTCATCTTGGAATCCTGGTAGGAAGCTTTTTGAAGCCTTTGTCTGCCCTTTCTTAAGTAATCTTTCTTCTTCCACACTTCCCAATCCGGTTTTCATCCTGGATGTAGCACAGAGGGGTGCTGGTCTCCACCGTTGACGATGTGGTTTCGCTGCAGAGACTCGGGCAGCGTTGGTGCTTTGTTACTTGAATTATCCACACCTTTCATACCATTGACCATGCCGTTCTTTACTGTTTTTCTTTGTTTCTCTCAGACCGAACAGTCAATTTCCCTCACCCCTTTCCACTATGTGCCCACTGCCTTGACATGTGGAGTTCCTCAGGTTTCCTCCATCTTCCAGATTTTGTTTAACATGTACATGCAACCTCTTACCAAGCTTATCTGCTCTAACGGCTTCCAATGTTATTCTTAACAGATAACACAGATCCTGGTCCGTTTAGACCTCTCTCTTGTCGAGACAGCGACCAGATTTAGGGCCTTCCTCGAAACTGTGGGTGCATGGATGTGTAATAGTTGACTCAAGTTGAACAGGGAAATATTGGAGGTGGTGGTGGGGGGCCCTCCTTCCTCTACTCTCTTTTGGACCACCTCTTTTTGGTCATCTTTAGGGGTAAATATATTAGCTTTTCTGTCTGCGGAATCTGATACGTCCAGTATGTCAAAGGGGCTATCTTCAACTGAAAACCCTTAGTAAGGTTCTTTGTTTACTCCTTTCCGAGTTACATGCCCCTATGGAGTCCTCACTTGTTATGTCTTCCATGGCCAGTGCAACCCCCTATTTCTGGCATAACCTGTCTACCTCTTATGGCACCTTCATGTCCTGCAAACCTCTGCAGCCAGAGTAGCCACTTACACACTTAGATGTGCACCATCTTCATTGGCTATTCATGGCCAAGCCCATTCAGGTTAAGGCCTAATGTCTAGTTCATCATACCTTTTTATGGAACTGGGGTAGAATATCTACAAGCCAAATTCTGTCTGTGCATTCCTGCTCGGCCAATCTGCTTGGCAAATGCCTGATGTTCAGTACTGGCAAAACTGCCTTTTACATACAAATCCATTATGCATCCATATAAAAGTACTGAGTGCAAAATGTGGCATAAAGTCAACGCAGAACCATATTACTTCACCAAGGCAAATCGTGAATATTGGAAATGCCCGACCAAAGTGCAAAGAGTATAATGGATTAAAAAAGTGCCAGGTGCGCTTCAGAAAAGTGTCATGTGTTTATGAGTTCCTTCCACTCTAATCACATTTTAAATTTTAGGCAGTGTGAGTTGCTTTTCATGTTATTTTAACTCACTGTCCTATAAATCCATATTTTGAGTGACATTTTTAGCTTGGAACTGTTCTTTCTGAGATCTTTAGTTGTCTATAGTTTACCCGTACTTGTTCACACTACAGCACCATTATGCAGAGCAAATAATTTATAAATCGATAATTGTGTCACAAACCTCTGGCAATGTGTATTAGCGTAACCCTGCTGAAGGTGTGAAGTTGTGATAGCTGTTGAGCCAGGAAATATTGTGACTAAAGATTGTGAACATTTGCAATAATAAACTTTTCCTGTTATCAAATTCTTGCAGCTTTTCATGTGCAGTTATGAGAACTGTTTTTCCACAAATGTTACACTATTCAGCTTCTTTTTCTTCCAATCCCCCCAGGTAAAGCAGGTTCACTCCATATGGCTCCACCAGTTCAATCTTTGGTTTTAAAAAGGTAATTGCCAAATATACTGTATAATGCATAGTATTTATCCAGTCTACACATGTATATGTACTATTTGTTGCTTTAGAGTGTAAGCACTTGTCATAATAAAAACACTTCCATTACCCAATTGTCTATTTTTTAAGCTCATGTGTTATTTGTTTTTAACCCCCTACTGCCAATGGTTCCCACCTTTCCCCCCCGTGCCAAGCACTTTTTTGGTGGTTTCGGTATGTTGCTATTCAATTCCTTGTAACTTTTTTGTTACATGTGATATCTCGGCCAAATTCGGCCCCCTTTCTTCCCACATGTAGGCAATCCTAGTTTGCTGTATGGGGGTGAGAGAAAATAACCACAAAGGAGCACATTTTGTGTTTTTTCAGAAAATGCCAATAAAATGATGTACAAAGAATACTGGATATTTTTCCTGGCGAGCTTAATTCGCCATTTTCCAGGTTTTCAAGAACAGGTTGTCTGGAAACAGAAAAAAAATGTGTATAAGGTTATCATCAATTTTGTGAGAGGTACGTGATTTTTCCCCATTTTTACCCAGTAGTCCAGGCGTGGACGAATGGAAGAGGAGAGTAGGATGCTGAATGGGAAGACCGAAAAGCATACATTTCTGAAAAGTAGACAAAATTCCAAGTTTAGGAAAGGGTGATTTGCGCAGGTCAGGCAACATCTATGTAGGGAAAATTTGGAAAAATGACAGATAAAAAGGTATGTGCGGGACATGGTTGGACCTGTAAGGTAATGGCGTCTGTAAATATTGAGGAAAGCAATGCCCCGCTACATTCCCCTGAATCTTCCAGTTAGGAAATCACACATTTGTTGTATTGTTTCACAAAAAAAGCAATACTACAAGCCAAAAACAGAGCCATGGTACACAGGTGTTTATGCTGACGGCCTACACAGATGTAATTAGCATGTGTAAGGAAAATAAATGTGAGGAATGGCAAGCATACCATTTTTGAAAGTGCACAGGCAAACCTTTTGAAGGGTAGGTGACTTGCGCAGGTTACAAAAGCATACATTGCCTAAATCAGCAACTAATGTAGGTCACATTTGGGAAATGAAAGGATTGTGTAACAAAGTGCAGTAACAAATGTATGAAAACCAAGAGAAAACAAATGTCCTACCTTCCCAAAGGTGTCCCAATGAAAATGGTACCTCACATGTATGGGTGCACCTAACTGGGCGCAAAGGGTAAAGGCTAAACCACTGGTAACCCAAGTGTTTCGGGAGAGCAGACTTACGTGGGAACCCACAGAGGTCTGGTTTGCCTAGAATTTATTACACAAATGCCTGGCAAAGTCTGAAATTTAGGGGGAAAAAACAACATTTTCAGACATTTCCCACCTGGAAACTACTGAAACATACCGCCAACACCACATGTCCTACATTCCCACAGGTGTCAGAATGAAAACAGTACCTCATGTGTGGGTGCACCTACCTGGGTGAAAAAGAAAAAGTGTTGACCATCCCCATGTCCAACGGCAGGCCCAAGGAGCCCCGGCAGGGTCCCCATCTGTTCCCTGAGGGAAATTCTGTAATGCTGCTTAGCCAGAGCTCCAGGATGGTCGTGGGTGATGTCCCCGGCCTTGGAAGACTCTACAATCTAGGTCCACCATCCATCCCCAAGCGCAGCAGCACTCCCAGGGAGGGCCGGCTCGGTCCCCAACCTTTCCCGGAGTGTTGGTCCGGAACAGGCACCCCGAAGGGAAGTTGTCTTTGCCCTTCGAGCCGCGCCCGTGGAAGGTAACGCACGTCAAAGGCACCATGGTGACGGCAGCCTGTGACCGAGGGACAGTCACGCGCAACCGGTCGTTCTTCAAATGCATTGAAAGACCGGCAGAGAATGGACCAGTAGAGGAAGGCGCAGGGCAGGCTGGTCCGCCAGAAGATCTGGAGAGCGGGCAGGCAGGCCCGCCAGGAGGTCCGACGAGGGGGCAGGACAAGGAAACATCGAGGCTGGAACACGGCGATCCTCCTCCCGCCTCACCAAGGTACCCTACCCGCCGTGAAAGGCGATTGCCCGGGTATCTCAAGGACTATGTCCTGGACTCACGTGACTGAACTGAATGAAGCAAGGTGAGATGCAAGTGATCATATGGCCGCCCGGAATACCTGGCGTGCAAGGTGATGTACGTTTACTGTTTACGTTGTTTCGGTTGAAGTTAAAAAGGGATGTGATGTCCCAGTTGTGTTGGTGCGCATGCGCGGGCCTCGTTATGGTCCCGCGCATGCGCAGTTGAATAAAGTGCGCCCGTGCGGCAGTTCCCGCCGGGACGCGGAGCAAGCAGCATCGCGTCCCGCGTATTCTTGTGTGATCAGTGTCTGCATGTGTGCGTGGGCCCTCACGGCCAGATACAACACCTGTGTGGGTGGATACTCAATCTTCTGGAGAGTTCTAAATGGACCAATTTGTGTAGGGCCGGCCAAAATGCCTGCGAGAATCAGGTGCGGTGCAGAAGCGCCTGCAGAGAGAGGAGACAAACATACGGGGCAAAGCGTCACCTCTTATGTAAACTATCAGCGAGACTAGTTACATGTCTCTGAAGAGGAGAAGGCTTACTTGCAATGTGCGCCCAGATAGGTGTGCTACTGCCGGTCACTGGCTGGAATGCCGTACGTCGTGGGAACCTCGCTCTGTGTAGGAGACATGGTAGAGCCAGTCAATGGACTGCTGCGCTGTGATGACTGTACGGGGGTTTGCTTCCTTACCTGATGAATCGAAGATCCTATCCTGCCATCTGCAGGGTCCTGGGCATGGCGTCTGCGTCTGCTGCCTCGACCGCGGTTGCTGCCGTTGCTATGGCGACGGCAGTGCACGCGTCGGGTAAGCTACTGTACGATGTCACGTGGCCATGAGGGATTGGGGCAATGGAGTCCACACGGCTGACGGCTCGGGAGTCTGCAAAAGGGGAGGGGTGTGAATTACTCACCCTTCATTGCATTATATTCTAGACAGGTTCCAGGATGCGAGCCTCAATGGGCTCACCAAAGACGTCACAGTTGACACATAAATAGTTACTCACCTGTTTGTACATCCTGGACATGTATCTCGTGGGATTATGGGCGACATAGTCCAAAACAGTGCGTAGAGCCTGACTGGTAGCAGAATGCTAAACACAGCCGGCCCAGAAGTGGCATTTTAAAGCTGTATCAACCTGGGCAAGTCATGTAGACATGACTGCCAGGGCACTGGTTTATTTATTTTTGAGTGCATTCCATTCTACTGAAATGTTTAATCCGTGTTGTACCGTGTCCAGGCAATATATCAATTTTTGCTCTAAACGGTGTAGGCACTGGCCATATCTCCGCATCTGGTTTTGGTGTTGATGGTTTGTAATTTAAACCATTTCATTTCCGTGTCTTTGTGGTTGTTTTTGTTAAAATGGACCTCTAGCGGTTTTTCAGGTGTATGGTTCCTGATACAGCCGCGGTGTTCGCCAATTCTCACCCTGACTTCTCTCGTGGTTTTACCCACGTATAGTAGCGGGCATGGACATGATATCACATAGACGGCATTTTTAGTGCGACAGTTGGTGTGGCTTCTCATCGTCCAGGTTTTTGTCCCATATTTGAAAGTATGTTTGGTCTCAGTAAGAGGGCACACACTGCACTTGCCACATTTGTAATGTCCAATAATGGGAGGGAGTACCCAATGGTTCATGTTGGTGGTTTCTTTAGTTTTTTCGCGATATGTGTGGACCAATTTTTGACGTAGATTGCAGTTGTGTTTGAAGGCAAACATGTTTTTTTTTTTATAAGGTCCCTGGGTATTTCACTAGGTCCCTATTTTGATTGATGATCTTTTTGATCTCGTTACTGATTGGGTTGTATGTAGTAATGCAGACCAGTCCTTCATTTGTTCTTTTTTCCTTGCTTTGTAGGATGAGTTCCCTGTTTGTATTAGCAGCCCTCAATCTTGAGTTGTCCATGTGTTTGATCTTGTAGGAGCTCTGCAATATGTCTCGACTCAAACTTGGCAATGTATAGGTTGGCTACATGGGGTGCAAAAGTTGCCCCCATGCTCACCCCTTTTTGTTGTTTGTAAATTTGATTTTTGAAGAGGAAAAAGTTTTCTGTCATCGATCTACCTAGACAGGTTCCTAAACACTGTTCCTAAACACTGTCCCTTACCTTAAAGGACACTCCAATTTACGTGAAGCACCACAAGTGGGAGCACCCACGTTAGGATTTATACCACCACACCGGTCCACAGTCCCTGTGAAAACAGAGGAGGTGAGCCTGGTGCATGCAGCCAAGCTACAGAGCTGTATTATTTAAATAGTAAAAGGTTTTTATAAACCACAGAGATGACAATACTAGACTAATTTAGTCTTTTATTATTTTTTAGAATCGAGGCTTCCTAGCCACACATCCCCTATTGTGTATGTTTTGAAGAGGCAACACAGAACTAGCGGCTGCTCTCCGTCTTGAAGAAGGTTGATTACAAATTAATGGACAAGGGGACCCTCACCCTTGCTGAGAGAACTCAACCGAAACATCTCGACAACAGTTTTCTAAACCCCTGAATACAGACAGAGGGTCACATTGTAGAATGATAAAAGTGACAAATTGACATATATGTTGAAATTGTGGTATGAACAGTATATCACTGATGTCTTTGAAGGTATGATGAATGCATGTGGAAATTTTATGAATGAAGAAGATATGGAGGGATGTGTTTTTGGCGTATAAAGCCTAATTTTGTTGATGCAAATGCCCTTTTTAATGTAATTGTATATGTACAATTAATATAAATCTACTATGATTTAAACAATAGTTAGCTGTCATCTCTGGTCTAGTTGGCCCATTTTCCTTCTATCTTAATGTTATATTGGCTGAAGAGCCATAGACTTTAATCAGGCTCCCTTAATTTTCTCTTTATAGTGTCCTGTAGGATACAGCACTGTAACACTCAATATCCCAGTACCAAAGACTCCAATCACCTGAAGGTGTAGATTAAGACGGTAGTGTCTAATGAATGTGTTTGGGTCAATCCAAGTAGCTGTCCTGCAAATGTCCTGAATAGCAACAACTCAGGCCTTTGCCCATTACACCAACATAGCCCTGGTGTAGCTTTCCTGTATAACACGGGGGGAGGAGGGAGAGGACTTGCTGATACGTAGGCCAGGGAGATTGTGTCTTTTAGCCTGCGACTACTGGTGGTTACTGTTACCTTCTTTCCCAGAGAGGGACCTGTGACCCTTGAAGGTGGCAAACAGACTAGGCCCAGAACGGAAAACCTTGCTCCTTTTGAAGTGACTGCAGCCCACCTGGGATACAAATTCGCCCAGAGTTCTTCCTCCAGGGATGATGGGATGGGGAGGAATGATGGGGGACCGATTTCCTGAGAGATATGAAATTTGAAAACTACCTTGAGACGAAACAAGGGTTGACTGACAGTGGGGTAACTTTGCTGAAAATGTTCGGGGGGGGGGACATGACATCTGAAGAAAAGGTGCCCCAGCCAAATGAATGGGGACAACATGGTGTGCCATGAAAGTTGGGGGGACAAACGCCCCTGTGCCACCCTAAAATTACGCCCATGGGATGACACCTGAGGAACAAGACGTCTGGGGAGATTACTAAGTACGGGGCCTCACAAGATAGGGCAATGATTTCTCCTAACCTCCTGGCCGAGGTGATGGTTAACAGGAAGACTGTTTGGAGGTTAAGCCATTTCATTTGGACCTCCCCAAAGACTCAATGGGTAAGGGGTTGTAACGACTTAAGGATCAAGGGGAGATCCCAGGCAGGTAACCCAGACACTGACAGGCCTAGATAGCGAGACACTCTTTAGGAGACAACCCACTAAATCACGCAGTTCAGCAACACCTCTCCCTGACCCCTAAAGGAACGGATGGCAGCCCATTGTGTTCCGAGAGTGGTGACAGACAGCTCCATGTTAAATCCTCCCTGGAGGAATTGGAGAACATTTGCCCTGGGACTCCTGGATGAAGAAAACCCTGGACCTGACACGATTAATCAAAATGTTTTCAATGCCTGTCGCATGCCCTCAGTGTGAAGGGTCTTTTGTAATTCTGGATGGAGCAGGCGACCTACTCTGAGAGACCCCCAGACATCAACCTTTCCATTCCAGGCCCCCCAGACCAAATTCTTCAGGAGCACCTGGGGACCAACTCCGTTGGTGACGGTGCGCGGTACAAATACCTTTAACATTTAACATTTAACTACCACCCCCCGGGGACAACACTTGATCTTTACCAGCAGAGAGGGGGAGCCTGGGAGCTACAACTAGGTGCAGGAGGAGGGGGAACCAATTCCTGCAGGGCCAGAGGGGAACCACAAGAATAACCTCTACCCATCAGTTTCAGATCTTGAGCATGACCCTCTGGAATAGGAGGAGCGGAGGAATACATGACACTGGCTAAAGCATGGCCATTGCATCCAACCCTAGGAGGAGCAGGGGTTTTCATAGATGAGCTGTACTTGTTAAGTCATGGCCATCGTGTCCACTCCCCACATACCCTGGGAGGGAACTGTGAGCAAAACCTGGGGGCTTAGGCATCCAGGGGGAGGCAAAAAGGTCCAGTATTGGAGACCCCATGACCAAGCCGAACATCCGAAAAAAGCTTTCCTTCTCAGCTCCCAGTCTTAAGCAGGAAACACATTGTTGAGCTTGTCAGCCACAATGCTGTCCTGGCCCCTAATATGGACAGCTGTCAGAGGCAGGAGGTTTGAGTCCACCCCAGACCCTAACCTTAGTGCCAGACTGCCCAGGGTACGTCAGCAGGAGTACCCCTGTCTGCTGATACAGGCCACCCTGGTCGTGTTATCGGACTGGAGTGGCACCGACTTCCCCCTGAGAAACTGAGCAAAGGCCTGAAGGGCTCTGAAATTAGCTGCTAGCCCTCTCCAGTCTGAGGAGCATGTCACCTCCTGACTGGCCCATAACTCTTGGTGGTCTTAAATCATTTTTTGTACAGCAACTGCAATCAAAAAGAGGACTTATTCCTTTGGGCGAATCAAAACATAATGACTTATTGTAGTTTGTAGTTCTGGGTTGTCTGCATTGGGTTTACACTATTATCTTGATTGCTAGAGATAAAGAGATAAAAAAGTATATATTCCAAATGTGAGTATAATCCTTGTTGTGCCATCCCAACAAACTGATAAGCTTGTTACATGTTGAGAGCCAAATAATCTGTTTTATGGCGAAACTCTACCCTTTGAAAGGGGGTGAGACGTTGTTCTCGGATTCAGTTGAGGTTGATGATATCCTTGCCAGTCTGGTGGGTTGCTACTTTATGTCAGCCGAGGAGGCAGCTGTCCGGGACCCGGTGGACCATAGGGTTAATTCAGCTTGTAGAAGGTTCATGTTGGTGCACATTTGGCCCTTAATATCTATGACTCCTACACTGCGGAGACTGTGCTGACTGGTTTCAGGAAGTTAAAGAAGGCAGCGGAGGGGGGTTCTGACTCTGCTCCTCTGCTGGCTGACATGCAGCGGCAGGTTGAACCTTTGTCCGATCTGGTGTTTGATGGAGTGCGTGGCTCAGCCATGGCCATAGGTGCTGGTGTGTCGACCCAGAGGCATGTCCATCTGCGGGATTGGAAAACAGAAGGTTCACATAAGACGGCTGCCCTTAAACTTCCTTTTGACGGTTCCAAACATTTTGGTGATTTAATTGAGGATAAAGTGCATAAGGTGTTTTGTGCTGACAAACACACTGACAAATTACGGCGATCGACGGTCAAGAAATCTTCTTCTGGTGTGGGGACCGGACGGTCTTTCCCTGGTTCCTCCTTCCGCTCTTTTCAGAGAACAAGGGGGGGCCGCGGTCCTCTGTGCTCTTCGTGTTTGGGACCGGCCCAGAAGTCCTGATGTTTGGGCAGGCCGGTTGGCGGATGTCTCCAGCTGGTTTTTCGGGTATGGGAAAGGTGGTGCTCGGATTCTTGGAATCTGGACACCATCCGGAGAGGTTATCGAATAAACTTCCTGTCTTGCCCTGTCCAGGATTGCATGGTTCGAACTGTTGTTCCCTGATCACTGACCAAGAGGTTGGCTATGGCAACTGCTCTTTCCAAGTTGTTAGTGAAGGCGGCGATCATGCCCGTCCCCTTCCCGCATTGGGGTCTGGGTTTCTACTCACAGGTATTTCTGGACCCCAAACCTTCAGGGAAGTCCCGCCTCATCTTGGACCTCAAGGCTCTGAACTGCTTCGTCTGGAAGGAATGCTTCAAAATGGAAATTTGACAGAACATTCTCCAGATGCTGCACAGGGGGGACTGGATGGCGTCCCTGGATCTCCAGGATGCATATTACCACATGGCTCTCTGCCCCTGCCACGGGATCCTAGCATTTACAGTTCAGAGTGCACCCGTTCGGGTTGCACTCGGCCCCCAGGGTGTTCACCAAGCTGGTGGCATCCCCTGGTGGCGCATCTGCACCTGAGGGGCATTCAGATTTTTCCTTACCTGGACGACTGGTTGGCCCAGGTGACCCTTTGACGAACAGTCCTGACTCATCTCCAGCTGGTCTGCCAGGCATTGCGGAACTGGTGGTTTCTGCTCAACTGGCAGAAGTCTCATGTGGAACTCTCTCAGGATCTGGTTTTCATCGGGGCTCAGATCTGCACCAGGATGGTGTGGGATGTTTTCCCCCACTAGTCCAGGCCCTGCAACATTACTGTGCATTGATTGCATCAGGAACATCAGAATGGCCACTGGAAAGCATTCTGCTCGCTAAAATCACCCAGAAGTGCGCAGTAAAAATCTGAAAAATAGGCCGCCATCCACTTGTGCCTATGTCAGTGGTAACACAGAAGACCACTGCCAAAACCCATCATTTGGCTGCCAAAAAAGCAAGGCTGATTTCAAAAGAAACACAGAGCTGTTTGGAAATCCGTATTTCTTGGTTGTCAAATTTGCAAATATCATGGCTCACAAACCACCCAAAAAGATCCAACTTCCTTGTTGAGTGGTGAACATCATTCTACTTCAAGAATCCACATAAATATAATGTCCACAGAAGTAAACTTATCAGAAGAAAATCCACATTGAAGATTGCTTGCTGGAAAGAAATCTGTCATAAATGGGTGCCATACCGTTACTCGCCTCTGTCAGACGCAGGCGATCTCTAAATTTGACTGGAGAAACTTGTGTCTAAAAAGCTAAATATGCCAAAGAAGGGACTTCCATCAAATGCAATATCGGGTGCCACACATTGATTTTCATGTTGAAAAAAAACTGGAATTGAAGATATGTTTGCTTATTTTAAATTTGTAACTGTAATGTTTCACAAGGAGCTATGTCACAATTGACCATAAGGTAACCTGATTCAGCTAAAACTTCAAAGAGGCTTTCTTCCCCTGAGAACATACCACCCTGTTCCTTCCCACCAAAAGGAGCGGATATTGCATTGACATGTTAATGAGAAGGGGAGGAGACTTCCTCTGCTGCTCTGAGAAAGAGACAATGGGTTCCTTGAACTGAATGGAAAATGCTAATTCGGGTGTGACTGGCACCAACTGCTCTGGCAGGAAGAAGACCATGTGACCCTCCAGCCCAGGCAGACCTTGGAGGCGGAGACAAACCGTTGTGTGGATTCAGAAAACACAGGAAATATCTTTTTGAAAAAGACTTATAGCAAATTGTACTGAACTGATACAAATATGAAATTTATAGGTTGTTAAAATGAAAAATTTGCTCACAGTTTAAAACTAATCTGGAATCTGTGCGACATTCAGAGACTGAACCACAAAATTGTTCATATTCCAGCTATTGTGATTATGTTAGGAACATGAACAATTACAGGAATATGCCCAGATTGTATGTGCATGCATGTGTAAAAATTGGTACAGAACCGACACTGAGTAACCGCCCAAAAGCGCGAAAAAATTTCATTTATGAACCAAAACTCGTAGGAAGATAAGATTTGGACAGAAACGTACCTTAGGCAATCTGTGATGTGCATATGTATTATTAACAAGTTGTGCATATTGGAAATATGTTTTCCGGGAAAAATAGATTTTCTAAGTAAAAGCAAAGGGGAGGGATTTTTTCTGGACCCTAAACACAGTGTCACTCTGACACATGATGACACCTCATGACACACTGTTCCTTTCTCAAATCAGGAGAGGGGGAATTCTCTGACCTATCAGATCCTTAGAGGGTTGGGCATTGTGAAATCAGCCTCCCCACCCCTTTGGAAATGGATAAATAGGGACTGCTGAGGGCAGGCAGGATACACACTTTCACTCATCAACTGATCCACTGGGGAAGCACCCTGCAGGAAGATCCAGAATCCAGAACCTAGATCCAGACTCTAGAACCTAGATCAAGTCTCCAGAACTCTGAAGCAGAAAGGCCAATCCAAAAAGCTGAACCATTCTCAGCTGCCTTTAAAATCTTGCAACCTGATTTAACCCCAAACTTCCACGGGCCTAACCTAACTCATTCAACAGCCTGGCTGAGCTGTTTGCTGCTTCTGGCCAACAACCTTTGCAAGAACCCAAGATCCAGATCAGTCCAGCAGAGCTGTAACCCAGAACCCGTCAGATCCAGTCCAAGAGGCCGTGCAGAGACCAGAGTGCTGAGAGCAGAACCAAGTGCCTGAGACCTGTCCGGTGGTGAGCGAAGTCCAGTCCAAACCTATGACCAGATCTTTGACGGGTCCATTTTAAACCAGAGTTGTGAGTATTTAGCGTAGAACTGTCCATAGTCATCTCTTAGTTTAAAGTAATCCATCCAACCCATTCCAACATATCCAGACTGCATTGTAGAATCCCTTTTGTCCATTCTGAATCCTTTCTCATCTATCTAATCCTGTGAGAATTGTTAGTGTAAGGCAACCTGTTTGTAATCCAAAGCGCAATTTCATTAGAAATCTTGACTCTTTTTGAGGAAAATTGACCTCTACTAAAACCTCTGTAACTTTTGAACCGTACGTGCTAGGAGCGAGATTTAAATGTCAACATCCTCAGCTTTCAAACGACATTCCAATTCCAATTCCTTATAGTTTTTCCGTAATCGCATTTCTCGCACACGGAAAAGTTGCAGCGAATTTGCATTTGGCTAAGTTTCACCACATGTAAAAACAGCTATTTCTTGATTTCGACTTCTGAATTTCGTTTTCCATCTGCTAATCATTCTACAATCATTGCTAGTGTTGACCTGACCCAATCACTCTCACTAGTGCTGAATCCTAATTTAGCAAATTAAAATCATTTTAGCATTTTTCCCATTCAATTCAACCATAGTTAAAAGCAATTGACCTGTTTTAAAATCATTACTGTTTTCTCTAAGCTTGCTGGGGGGGGGAATTGATATTGAAACTGCAATTGTTGATTGTTATTCCTGAAACCTGTGTGCCCTCATTCCATCTATTCATATTGCATATTGGGGGGAGTGAGTAACAGGGGGAGAGAGTGATCATATTGTCTTTTGATTGAAGTCATATCAAGTTTTATTTCTGTGTTGCATTCCTTCCTATCATTGCAATTTCTTGAACCCATACAAGGTATTCTCTGCTACATTCTTCTTCATATTCCTACTCCTAATTGATTAAAGAGATTGTTGATATTGTCATAATACCCATTGATGATCATTGTTCATATTCATAAGTGTGATATTCAAATATTATTCATATTCATAAAAGTGTAATCTATATATTGTTCAATTCTTCAAATAAATCTTTTAATTTGCAAAACAAACCTACTTCTTGGCTCAGTGAGGCCGGGGGGATTCAAAGAGAGGGGCGTTATATAAGAGTACATCATCCAGAATTAAAAGAACTTTTGACATAAAAATATATAAATAAGGGTTTCCATTGGGCATCCCATACTAGGCATTGACTTTGAGTGCTGGATTGAAATTGCTTACAGATTGGGGGCTTGTGTCTGAGATTTCTGGATTAGATCTACCACTTGTGCAGCTTAATACAGTGTGCTAACTGACAGGATACATAAATCCTGTTGGGCTACCACGCTGTGTTACACTGTAAAAGCACCCCTCAAAAGGGAATTCTCTAAGGAAACTGTCTTGCAGAAATAAAATAAAAAACTTCTGTAAGTCAGGAAGGAAATTAATATTTCCAAAAATGGCGACATTGGTAGACATCAAGATTGCTAGAGAACACCTTTTACAGAAGTTATTTGTGAGAGGTGAGTGGACTGAGCAGGATCAGAATGTGTGGTTGCAGGAAATCGCACAACAAATCACTGCAGCAGGGTTAGATATCTGGAGAGATCAGGGTCCCTTACATGTGGCCCTGAGTGAACTATATATGGCCCCTAAGGCCAAGGATGAGCAACATAAGATTGCCAAGATAGCGGCATATCTATATTTATCTATGGGAGCCATACAGGACAAATGTGCTGAAGGCCAAGATCTGGCAAGTTGGCAACTGATGGTGTTAGAAAAGGCCCAATCTGACCTGGACCCTTCTGAGCAGAGGCTGCAGAGGAGCAGGAGTCAGAAAATGAAAGCAGGCAGTATATAGTTAAAATCAAAGAGGATATGGGTATCCTGCAACAGGAAAAGGCAGAACAGGATACCAGAATTCTGGCCTTGCAGAAGGAGTACCAAGAAAGTGTGGCTCTCTACTGCAGAGCCAGAAAATGCTGGAGCAACAACTGGACTTCAACAGGGCATGCACAGAGCAGGTAGTCACCCTGCAAAGCCACCTAGATAGAGAGAAGGCAGAGAGCAACAAATTAATTCTGAAAGACCTGGACACCCAGGCAGAGTTTGATGAAGAGCGCCAGAAAGCTGGTGCCCTTCAAAGACAGAGGGACGACCTGGTGGCACAGAGGCAGGCTCTTGCTCAGGAAAGGGACACCTTAGGCCAGGAAGTCCGTCACTTAAAAGGGAAACTGGAAGAAAATCACCTGGCCCTCCAGGGACTGAGTGACCTCAAAAAAGAGCATGACATATTGTTAGAGCACACCAGGAGGGTGGAAGATGCTCTGGCAAGAAAGGAGCAGGCCAGTAGGGACGGGACTCAGGAGGTAACCCTCCTGCAGCAAAGACTGGCCCAGTACTCAAAGACAAACCAGGAAACACAGAGAGAAAATGAGGCTCTCTGTGAGAACAATGATAGGCTCCACAGACAGGTAGCCATGCAGGAGGGACTGATAGAGACTAGTAAGGCCTTGATTGAGTAATAGAAAGCTCAGGTTCTTGCATGGCAACAGGGAGCAGGGGCTAATAGAGATGAGGTTCGATGAGAAAGGGAAACACCTGAGCATAACCTCAGGAACCCTAGTACCAGAGGCCTTCATCTCTCCCAGTCCCTGGACTCTGCCACCCCCATGTCCACTGGCGCACATGAGCCCGGGGCCACAGGATGGCAGATTACTATCCAGTCAGAAGTATGGAGTTCATAGACCAGCACCTCCCAGGAATGGATGGGCGGGCATCTGGGTATGGGTACCCAAGTACAGTGAAATTTAGTGGGGAACTCCAGGAGAGTAGGCCCACTAAGGGGATCCTGAAAACCTCTGCCCAGCTAGGACAGTGGGGGGATACCCATCAAATCCTGGGAGAAAGGAGGAATCAGAAGACTCCTCTGAGCACCCCAGGACATAGGAGACTAGGTCCCCACATTCTGTCAGCCATTCCCAGGCTCGCAGAATCCGGGAGAACCTAGAAGACCAGATGGGCACCTCTGGGAGCAGTGCCCGTGAGTCAGAGGACGAATGGACCAGGGTTACCCAAACCAACAAAGCCAATAAGGCAAAAAAGGGCCTTGATTAAGGATCCCTTAAAACAAATCAAGGCAATAAGGAGCATCATCCCGCCTTATCATAAGAACACTAAGTATTCTGTTTGGGAACACTTAGAGCTCTTTGAGCAGATGATGGAAACTTTCCATCTGAAAGACAGCAGTAGCTGCATTCAGTATGTGAAATGGACCTTCTCACCAGAATACTCCAGTTTCTTTGCGGGGCTGGAGGACCAAAATCATTCAAGATGCTCCACATATAGGGCGGTCATCTTGAAGCATTTTTCTGTTCACAGAAATCCCCAAGAGGATCGCAAGGCAGCCTAAAACTTGCAATGTGGGGAGGATCAGGCCCCACAAGAATTTGTGCAGGAATTAAAGCGTGCCTTTGCGCAGACTACTAGAAGGGTGCGCACGGACAGCAAAGAATTTGTTAATACTTTTTTCCACGCTCTGCCAAAGTACATCATGACCCAGCTAGAGATTTTCATGAGAAAAGATCACTAGACAGGCCACCCGGATCTATGAGGTGCAAAAGCCCTTAGACAACGAGAATACTTTTAAAAGCCTCAAAACAACCAAGCCCCCAGCTGCAGCTAAGGTGGCAGAGGTAAAGGTTGCCCCCATTTTATATTTGGAGATGGGGGCCTAAAAACGTGCCTGCACAGCAGAATAATTCCAAGCCCAGAAGGCCATGGGCCAGTCACAGACAGGGAGCCAAGGAGGTAGTCCCACAAATGGGATCCCTCACTCCCCTGACTATATTAGTCCCAGCTACAAGGGGAACAGACCCATCCTGGGTTATGTGTGGCCTCCTCCAGCCCAAGGGGGAGGATCCAAACAAGCAGCACCTAACCCAGGGAACCTCCCTCCTCACTTCCCCCAGGAGGGCAGAAACTCCCCAAATCCTGGACAGAACTTCTTCTCCAGGTACACACAAAACTTGCAACTCCAAAATCATCCATCCTTCTTTCCCCAATTCCCTGATTCCAGACCACCTAATCTGGGAGAGGGGAGGCCAAGGGTGGAGGGGTACCCAAATCTTCCAAACCTGGGGTATTACCAGAGAAAGGATAGCTGCACTTCCCGGGATCAGCCCAGGGGAGAAATGAGAACCCTGTATCAGCCTGAGCGGGTTTCACAGCTAGAGCACCAGGTCCAAAATATGGCCCAGGATCTGGGTCGCATGCTGAAGGCTCAACAGAACCCTCAGCTTAGCATGCCAGCACAGAATGCTTCAAACGCCGGACCTGGTGCTCCAGAACAATGATGGGGGCAGTACCCCGACAACCCACCGGTTCCCAGGTAGGAGGCACAAGGGGAAGGGGGGTGTAAAGCCTTGGAGGAAGCTTCCTTCCCCACTTGTAAAAAGCCCCTGGAAACCCCGGAACCAGAACCAAAATCTCCTGCCCCTGGAAGTCTGCCACCCAAGGAGCAGAGGGGGGGGGGTAAGAGAAACAAAGGACCCAAACAGGCCCATTTTGTCGAGGAGGTAAGAGTCTTCCAATTTGAAGGAGAGGGATCCTCAGAGGATTCTGGGAAAAGGATCTTCTCCTTCAGAGATGAGGGAACTCCTCCGAAAGAAAAATGGGTCCCAAAGGATTCAAATCCAGACTGGGTAGATTTGGGGACTAAGCTAGCGCCGCCCATCATCCAATCCCAGAACCAACAGCATAAAAATCCCCTGGTTCAAACCCATCCTGGTGACTGCCTCCAAAAAGCAGGGGGGGGCGGGCCAGAACCAGAACCAGGGGAACTCAAAACATCTCCCATCTCTAGTTGTCACCTTTTCTTTGCAGATTCCCAAGACTCTCACAAGAATTCTGCCCAAATCCCTTCTCTCTCAATGTCCAAAACTAAAAGACTAGCCCACCAGTTGTTCAAAAATGTGCATTATCTGTGCCCCCATGCGGAGAAGGAGGGAAGATACTATGCCCCGGTTCAGGTACAGGGGCAGGGTACAATTTTGGCACTGGTGGACACTGGATCCCAAGCTACCCTTCTGTCCAAAAAGGCCTTTGATTAACTGAATTCAGGAAGGGGGGAGAAATACCAAATTCCTCTCACCTCTCTTCCTGGACAACTTCATAAATTTGACGGGAAGGAAATTCCCATCGAGGGGACTGCGGATTTGGACATTGAAATTGGGCGACACAAGGTGAAGCACCCGGTCATAGTTGTGACTCCAGAGGGCACCCGTGTTTACTAGGGAATGACCTCCTGAGAAGGTTGTCACCCCTAATAGATTGCGTAAACAAGGTCCTCTGGACCCAGACTAGCCGACCAATAAAGTTAAAACAGAGTGTCAACCATGTTAGTTTAAACGGCACATGCCACATGGTTGAACAAAAATCTGACCAAGTGGAATTTCTCTTCCAGAACAACCAAATTCCAGACGTGACAGTATTAACAGTAGGACAACAAACTGGTGAATGGGGGGGTCCTCTCTATTTCTGAAAATCAACCTTCCTTCCAGTTTAAGGTAGCATTCCACACTGGAAGGATATACTCTGAAATTCTTTACCAATCCACAATCAGACATTCTCACTCATATAGTCCAGAAAGATGAGAAATCACCCCAGAGCCTGGCTGATATTCAGCAAATTGGAGAGCAGTTGTTCATCTCTGTTCAGTTAAATGAAGGGAAGGACTCTGTTCTCGCCCGAGTGTGTGTGAACAATGGTAAGAGCTTCATCAGCGAAGCCATGTTCCGCCAACTCCCAAAAGATCCAGCCATTCCCACATTTAGACTCATAGACAAATGGGAAATGGATCTGGAAACACCCAATTCCAAACATCTCCTGCCAAGCAGGTGTATGCTCAAAATCTCCATAGGCAACAAGAGCATAGTCCATAATTGTTGGGTCGTGCGAGACGTCACTGCCGCCTTTTAATTAGGCAGTGACATTCTCAATCGCTTTGCAATTAGTTTGGACCTAATAAACTTCAAAGCTTGGTCCCGATTAGCGGATAATTCCATGGGCTTTCATGACCCAGAGAAAGCATTTAGGTCAGCTCAACTGCTGTTTTATGCAGTTGAAATTCAGGTTGGAGAGGAAGTCACCATCCCATAAAGGACCCGTCAATTCTCCCTGGAAGTGTAAGTTAAAAGAGGACAGAAATTCAAAAATCCTGATGCCTATATTCATCTAAATGCTTCTCTCCAACAGCAAGGGTTGGGGGTAAACCCAACAACATTAGTCAACAAAGAACATGACACCATTCCAATAGAGGTGGATAACAGCGACTTAAAGAGTATCACTCTAGCCGCATGCACCATTATTGGAATTGCAGTTGATGACCAACATTTTTCCATTGATTTAGGAAATGAACTGTTAGGACCAGTCCCCAAGGACTGTTTTGACAGTGACAGTGATGACAACACCACACCAGACAAATTCTTTACCCGGTATGGGGGGAACATCCTGGTGTACACTTCCTGCCCTTATGGTAAGGAAGATGTGACCTGTGACTTAAGAAGGGATTAGGTGATTTTCCAGGTCCATGAGGGCTGCCTTCCCCACCTGAAGCCACCAGTCCAAATCAGCACTTTGACCAGGGACTTCTCCACCCAGCTGGAGGAGGCCGCTGAGATAGCAAAACCAGAAGTCTTTCCAGGCTTCAGGCAGATGGTTGAAGAGAGAGTCAACCTAGCTGATGCCTGTGAGACTGTAGAGCAGAAGCAAACGTTGAAACAAGTTTTCTTGGATTTTCAAGATCTCTTTGCGGTGGACTCATATGACTGTGGTCGCACCGACATCCACACAACAACAATTCCCATGGACCCTGGCATTACTCCAGTGTTTGTGAAGCAATATCGCTTGCCTCTCGCATCAACGGAGTCCCTTACTGAAATAATTAAGAACCTTGAGTCCCGTGGGATAATCCGTCCAGTCCACGGCACCTTCAATAATCCGGTGCTGGGGATATTGAAGCCAAACGGCCAGTGGAGACTCTGCACCGACCTTAGGGAGCTCAACAAACGGGTCCATACTTCCCGGTGGCCTCTTCCCTACATTGACCAAGGGATGGCCCAGATCCAGGGGTCTCAGGTATTCACTGCAATAGACCTGACCAATGGATACTGGACTGTACCTGTCAGTAGGGAGGACCAATACAAGCTGGCCTTTACCTTTGGGGGGCAGCAGTACGCATGGACCCGGACACCCTTCGGATCCATCAACTCCAGCAATTAATTCAACATTTTCCTACATAAGGCCATGTCCGACCTGGGTGAAAGGGGTAACTGGCTTATGTAGATGATGTCCTCATCAAAAACTCAACTGTGGAGGAGCATATAGCGGAGATCCGTTATGTTCTGACACAGTTGAGGGCCGCCGGAGCAAAACTTTCCTTTCAAAAGGCACAGTAGTGTAGAGCCCGTGTCAATTTATTGGGGCATGAGATTACTCCTCAGGGTCTCTGTCCCCAGGAAAAGAAAGTGGAAGCACTCCAGAAATTGAAAGCCCACACAACTCTGCAGGAACTAAGGAGCCTCCTTGGACTGACTAATTACAGTAGAAAGTTCATTGAAGGCTACGCAGAGACCACAAGACCCCTGATTCATCTTTTGAAGGGGGTGGGGTCAAGTGGGAATGGGGTCCAGAACAAGCCGAGGCAGTAAGACAACTCAAGAGAAGCCTCTCACAAGCGCCTTGCCTAGCTTACCCTGCCAGAAACAAGAAGTTCTTCTTGGAGACAGGGTTCTCTAATACATGCTTGACTGCAGTATTATACCAAAAGCATGACAAGGTCAAGAAAGTAATCTCCTATGCAAATAAAACTTTATCCTCTGTGGAGGAAAAATTCAACGATTGTGAGAAGGCACTCCTGGCAACGGTGTGGGCATTGAAGAATTACCGCCCGTTTATCCAGGGGGAACACATCATAGTGGAGACTCCACACCAGCCTCTGCAATATCTCCAAAGTGACAGAATCCGGGCCGGAAATGTGAGTAATTCCCGAATTACTTCCTGGATTCTGTCAATGCAAGGCTTTCCTGTCGTGGTCAGATATGGCCAAAACAAGAAGAGTCCCCTCGCGTAAGGTCTGGCTGACTTGCATGATTGTGCCAGAGAAAACTGTCTCGAGGACGAGAATCTAAAAATCAAGGACAACATGGAAGCATACCTCAATTCCCCACACAAAGTCTTTGAAGAAGACAAGTGTGAGGGAATGCCCACTGTCTATGTGGAGTGGATGGATGCTCTTACCATGTTGACAACAACGGGGAAAAAGAACTTGTGGCCGGCGTAGGGAATGCATGGGTGAATGCGTCCCCAGAAGCCTCCGCTGGGTACAAGATTGGTCCCCGAAGTGGTCAAGTGGCAGAGTTGATGGCTGTGCATCAAGCCATCCCCACTGTTGTCCAACATCAACTCCACGAACTGGTCATAATCACAGATTCGGATTATGTACGGAACGGTTCGTGGACCACCTGGTTAACTGGAAGAACAGAGGCATGTTATGTGCTAAAAACAAACCATTGAAACATGGGAAATTAATTCAAAATATTGATGATCTTGTCACCTCAAATGTGATGACCATCTACTGGAAAAAGATCAAGGGTCTTTCCAAAGTAGAGGCACCAGACAAAACTGGAAATTACTTAGCTGATCAGCTGGCCAAAACCGGAGCCATCCAAGGGGATCTAATGGAGATCGAGTCCCTGTTGGGGCAAATCCAGGTCACTGCTATCACTAGGTCCCAGACAAATGCTCACAATGAACTCACAACTGCACAATGGAGTAAGGAGACCCCAGATGCTGATTTGATTATGGCTCAAAAAGGGTATCCAATAATTGGCAAGTTTTATCAACACATTGAGGACCCTGAGAACTATCTCCTGACGGATACCGATTACATAGGGAAAGAGGACCTCAGAGTGTTGATGAAATGTCCAAAAATGTTCCGAATCCAAGACGGTTTGTTGGTGAGGAAATCCCTAGCTGGCCATGATCAGTGGGTGGTTCCTACCTCATTCCAAAGCCTGATGTTAAGTCACGCCCATGATGCGGCCACAGCCGGTTATAGGGGGTTTCATACAACACTTGAAATCTTATGAAAGGTTGCATACCGGCCACACATGGGGCAGGACCTCGACCAATACTTGAAGGGGTGTCTTGTGTGTGCACAATTTCAGCCAACATCCCTCACACACCGTGCACCTCTCCAAAAGAGGGGGATGACACTGCGATGGTCAGATTTGCAAGTCAACTTTATCGGGTCCGTGATTCGCTCCTCTAGGGGAAACAAGTACATGTTGACCGTGACATGCTTGTTTACTAAATGGGTGGAATGTCTCCGGGCCCCAAACTGCAAGGCAGAAACAGCAGCTGCCCTGATGATCAACCACATCTTTTCGCGTTTTGGACTACCCCAAAGGATCGAGTCAGACAGAGGTAGCCATTTCACCAGCGAAGTAATGACAAAGATGTGAGAGATACTTGGGGTTAAAAGGAAGCTACACATTGCTTACCGGCCAGCCTCTAGTGGTGCAGACGAGAGATACAACAGAACAATTGTGAGCATATTAAAAAGTTTATGGCAGATTTTGATGGGTCCATTTTAAACCAGAGTTGTGAGTATTTAGCGTAGAACTGTCCATAGTCATCTCTTAGTTTAAAGTAATCCATCCAACCCATTCCAACATATCCAGACTGCATTGTAGAATCTCTTTTGTCCATTCGGAATCCTTTCTCATCCATCTAATCCTGTGAGAATTGTTAGTGTAAGCCAACCTGTTTGCAATTCAAAGCGCAATTTCATTAGAAATCTTGACTCCTTTTGAGAAAGATCGACCTCTACTAAAACCTCTGTAACTTTTGAACCGTACGTGCTAGGAACAAGATATAAATGTCATTTTGAAGCTAACATTCTCAGCTTTCAAACACACATTCCAATTCCTTATAGTTATTCCGTAATCACGTTTCCCGCACGTGGAAATGTTGCCGCGAATTTGCATTTGGCTAAGTTTCACCACATGTAAAAACAGCTATTTCTTGATTTCGACTTCTGCATTTCGTTTTCCATCTGCTAATCATTCTACAGTCATTGCAAGTGTTGACCTGACCCAACCCAAAGCAACTCTCACTAGTGCTGAAACCTAATTTAGCGAATTAAAATCATTTTAGCATTTTTCCCATTCAATTCCACCACAGTTAAAAGCAATTGACCCGTTTTAAAATCTTTACTGTTTTCTCTATGCTTTCTAGGGGGGGAATTGAGATTGAAACTGCAATTGTTGATTGTTATTCCTGAAACCTGTGTGCCCTCATTCCATCTATTCATATTGCATATTGGGGGGGAGTGAGTAACAGGGGGAGAGAGTGATCATATTGTCTTTTAATTGAAGTCATATCAAGTTTTATTTCTGTGTTGCATTTCTTCCTATCATTGTAATTTCTTGAACCCATACAAGGTATTCTCTGCTACATTTTTCTTCATATTCCTACTCCTAATTGATTAAAGAGATTGTTGAGATTGTCTTATTACCCATTGCTGATCATTGTTCATATTCATAAGTGTGATATTCAGATATTATTCATATTCATAAAAGTGTAATCTATATATTGTTCAATTCTTCAAATAAATCTTTTAATTTGCAAAACAAACCTACTTCTTGGCTCAGTGAAGCCGAGGGGATTCAAAGAGAGGGGCGTTATATAAGGGTACATCATCCAGAATTAAAAGAACTTTTGACATAAAAATATAGAAATAAGGGTTTCCATTGGGTATCCCATACTAGGCATTGACTTAGTTGGAGTGCTGTATTGAAATTGCTTACAATGGGGAGAGTGTTTCTGTCCCAGGAGAGGGTCCATCGCCTTCTGGCTGTTCTGGGCAGGGGTCTCAGGAGGCAGTGTGTCACGGCTCGCCTGTAGCTCTTGCTTCAGGGGCACATGGCGTCTTGAGTTTTTCAGGTTTCTAGGGCTTGTCTTCATCTGCGTCCTCTGGTGTCTTATCTACTCTTCCACTGGCCCCCAGCTTCTCTGGCTTACAAGGCTTTGAACCCGGTGTCGCTGGCTCTGAGGGCCTCCTTACTGTGGTGGTTGCGGGTTCCGAGTCTCCAGACAGGGGTGTCCCTGGTCCATCTTCCTGTGACCACTCTTACTTCAGACACCAGTGGAAGAGGTTGGGGGCCATGTTGGGCGTCCTCTCGGTCCCGGGGGTTGTGGGCTCCAGAGGAGGGCTGTTGTTAGTCCAATTGGAGAAAGTTGTGTGCCATTCTCTGGGCCCTGTTGTACTTCAGGGTGTTTCTTGGCCAGGCAGTTTGGTCCGGATGGACCATACCACTGCATTGGCATATTTCAACCACCAGGGAGCGTCGAGCCACTCCTTGAATGCACTGGCAGCTCAGATAGGTTCCTGGGAGAAGTCACATCTGTTGTTCCTGGTGGCCTCTCATGTCAGGGGGGTGAACAATGTTCAAGCGGACATACTCAACTGCCAGTTTCCCTCCTCTGCGGAACTGGTTATGTCAAACAGTGTATTTGCAGAGATATGTGTCAGGTTCGGGGTTTCCGTTCTGAACCTCTTTGCCTCTCCGTCCTCTGCGAAGGTCACTCTCTTCTACTCCCGGTTTCTGACCGAGGGAGCTTGAGTGGTGGATGCGCTTGCTGTGCATTGGCCCTTGGGTCTCCTTTATGCACCCCCCCTTCTTTTCCGGGTGGTTCAGCACATCAGGGAGAACGGGTCGACTGTGTTGTTGGTTGCTCCGTTCTAGCCCCTCAGCAGCTGATTCCCCCCTCTGTTGGAACTTCAGTCCTGGGAACCTTGGTTGATTCCGAAGTGGGCTTGTCTCCTGCAAGTGGGTCTGGGGTTTGACAGATTCAATGGGCAGTATGGCTATTGCACAGTCTTGGTTGATGTCCCAGGGGTTTTTGGGTCCTGTGATCATTAATGCTCATAGACCTTCTACTCTGAAGGTGTATGGTAGGCACTGGGGTCACTCCCGGGATTGGTGTGGACAGTCTGGGATCCCGCCCTAAATTCCAGTCTGCCTGCTATACTCCATTTCCTCCAGGAGGGTTTTGACAAGGGCCTAGCGATCTCCACGCTTCGCTCCAAATGGGCCTCCATTAAATTCCTCTTGGGGGACTGTGATGGCCGCCTGGATGGGCAGGTGTTGGTAGGGAAGTTGCTTCGGGGTCTCTCTTCACCCGTCCTTGTACTTATAAAGGTCTTCCCCCTTGGGATCTTCCTCTTGTCTTGCGGTACCTTCAGGGGCCGCCTTTTGAGCCCCTTTCTGAAACTGACATCAAGCACCTTACACTGAAGACTGCTTTTCTTATCACTATCACGTTTACCCGTAGGCTGGGGGAGATTGGGGCTCTATTGTGTCATCCCCCTTTCCTAAGGGTGCTACCAGACTCTGGTTTTGCAGTGTGATCGGATGTTCTGGCCTAAAGTTGTGTCTCGGTTTCACACCTCTCAGGATCTGGCTCTCCCTGCATTTCTTCAGGATCCACAAATGCCGGAAGAGGTGGCTTGGCATGCCGTTGATGTGCACTGGGCAGTTCTGGAGTATTTGGCTTGAACTTCCCCCTTTTGGCAGTCTGATAGTCTCCTGTTTACTTTTGGCCCTGCTGGTGCGGGACGGAAGGCCTCTGTGGTTTCCATTAGCCGTTGCATCCATGTTGTCTCCATGGCCTATGTGGCTTCTGGCTTGCCTGTGCCTGCCCATGTTGAGGGTCGCTCTACCAGGGGTTTGGCTGCTTCCTGGGCAGATGCAAGGGGGTTTTCTCTACAGGAGATTTGTAGGGCAGCCACCTAGGTGGATCAGAGCACTTTCATCAACCACTATCGTTCAATGTCTCCCACTCTGGGGATGGTTCCTTTGGGGGTTGTGGTTTTGTCTGTTGGGATGTGAATTCAGAGTTATTAAAGGTGTGTGTTTTTGTTCTGCACTTTCTGGCTCTGTGCCTCATTGAGCACTCTCCCTGTTACTGCTATGGTATGCCTCATGAGGTAAGTTCTAGGACGAGGAAGAGTGGATGTGGAGGTAATGCTCTGATTACTTACTGGTAATCTTCATTACTCCTAGTCCTACTCTTCCTTGTCACAGTACTGACGAGCCTCCTCTCCCTCCCTGGCTGGGAAGGTCCATGCTCTGGCTTGGATAGGTTAAACTGGATGCCATGGTTTAAGGGGGGAGTTATAGGAAATAAAAGAAATAGAAGAAGGTACTGTGTCGGAGGCAGGTGCCTCATGAGGTAAGTACTGCAATGAGGAAGAGTATGACTAGGAGTAATGAAGATTTCTGGTAAGTAATCGGAGCACTAATGGTTGCATTTTTCTCAGCTCCAAACATAACTATTTGTAAATATGGTGGACTATATCTTAGAGCGTCATATGGGCTCAAAGATGGAAACGTACTATAGCACATTTGCAATCTTACCTGCCATGTCTGGTAACTTCTCTCGTTGCTTTTGGCATTTTGGCCATGACCCGAGAGGCCAATAGGGTTAGAGACGAGACAGCCATCAGTCAGCTTCCAAAAAGTCAGCAAAGCAGGGCAAGAGTTAGTCTCCTGCCATGCTGCTGTTGCTGCTTATAAAATGTCAGAAGGGTGGTGATGGGAGTTAAATATATTCTGGAGACACTTAATTCAGAGGAGCTGGTATTCCAAATCCAGGGAAGTTCCTGCCAAGGTCTGCATCACTGACACTCAACCCTCTAGCAAACTGTTCATGTTCCAGAGGACTGAACGAGTTGTGTTATGTTTAAGCACAGACTTTGTTCTAATCACACAGGGTCACGTGCTTAATTCATCACGTGTTACAGGGCACTAGGAAGTCCGCTAAGGGGATGAACGCTTTCGAGCATGTTAGAACTATGTACACCACAGACCCTCCAGGATATTGCAGCAAGAAATGTACAATTTTGCGGCACAAAAAGGAACATTTAACAGCACCCTACTGCTTTTTTTGCTGCATTATTGCGGCAATTTTTACTACAGAAATTATGATTTTTGCACTATTTTCAGGCCAAAAAATGGATAACTTTCAGTTTACCCGACTACCCGACTGTACATGGAAACAAGTATGAATTCAGCATTCCACATCTCAGAACCGGAGCAGGAGCTCCCCCTCGCCCGTGAGCTGCAGGAGCAGCTCACCTACACTTCTGATCCCGCATGCATCATGCCGGTAAGGCCCCCGACATCGCCAGAACAATTTGCAGCCTTTTCTTACACACAACGTGCCACGCTGTATGCAAGGATTCCAAGCACCACAATTACAGTGTGTTTATCTGCTCCATTATAGTCGGCCCAATATTCTATTTCATCCATCCAAACCCTGTCTTCTTTGCCAAAATCCGTGTTAAACCACATGGTTTATACACACTAAAATGGCCGCCGCCCCTTGCTCCACTCCTTCACAACCTGGAAGCTCCCTTGACCACGGATTGGTCGAGCAACTTCCATTTGACCTATCGGGTGTGACCGGCAGGCGTGAGCCGGCCCCTGACAAAGGCAGCTGACTAAGGCTCCAGTCTGACTGAGCTGACGGAGCTGGCGAGCTCAGAGCGGGCCAGCCCTATTGCTCCTATAACGGACGCAAAGTTGCACAACCCACAGCCTACACGACCCATCTACTCAACTATCAACAACATTGTCCAGAACCAACTAGTCACACTCCGACCTACGGTGAGAACGTCTGCCCCAATCTTTCCAATCACACATACGCTATGGTCTATACTTGTCCACTCTACAGCACTGCTCTTACCTAAAGCCTGAGCCACCCAGCGCCTTTCACCAACATTGTCCCTGAAATGCACGCTGCCTTTGGATGATCACCCCATTAACAGTCTGCACAGCTAGTTTCACCAGCTCTAGTAGAACTATTGTGGTGCCCGTCACCGTTATGTTCCTTGATATGCACACTGCATTTGCATTATTGCCCCAGTAATCATCTGCCACGCTTGATTGTCTGACTCTGCTTGAATCACGGCGGCGTTCATCGCTGGTATCTTCATTCAGTCAGTCAAACTAGTTTATTTGGATATATAAAAAGATCCATTAAACGACAAAACACTGTTATGCAGATATAAAAATTGCAATTTCATGTAGAGTCAATACTTCCAAATATAAAAGATCGGTGGACGTTCTCAATAAACAACATACAGATAAAATTGATTATCATGTAATTTCATATATAGTGGCCCCATAAAAACATATAATAAAGTCAAGCAAAAAACAAAGCACAGACATTTAACCAATTGCCAAAAGTAATATAAAATTCACAATACTAGCTTTCACTGCCTTGCAGTTTTAATAAACTATTTCTAAAATACATCACTCTTTTCAGGAACATCAGGAGAGCCCAAGCTGTGAAGACCGTATCGGCACTCAAAAGAAACACAAGTGCAGCCCTGTGTGAACGAATCGCTGTCTTCTTAAGGGCAGGAATCAAAGTCATTCTGCGAATGCCAGCATACCCTATACAAAAGAACAGTAGATGGGGAAGGTACTCGCGGGAATGGCCACAAAACGGGCAACCCGCAGAATCAGGAAATCCCTTCCATTTATAGGTGTTCTCTTGCAACCGGAGGGAATCAAACCATGCCCTCGTGATCAACCACCTGTCTTTTTTGTACGGGCTCCCTATCAAGTACGGTTGTATTCCAATGTGCCTGCTAATGCTAGTATGAAATTGGCCAGATTTGTGGCCATACTCCATGAGGATTCTTTTCCTTACTGGAATCTCTCCCAATGCAGCTTTGTAAACTGCCCCCTCGCTCTTGGTTATTAATGAGGCAGGTGGAAAATTGGCACTTAGATTAACTTCCCCCAAAATTGTGGAGACATAAGCAAGCCAGGGGATTTTTTGCCAACCAGCTCTACCCAACACTGTGCGAATAATAAAATGACAGAGAGAGGCATGTTCGTTGGCCCACAACCGAACCCAAAATAAAAGAGGTGCCATCGCCCACTGACATGCCTACTATCAATGCACTACTGCCTCTTTGATAGCCTACACTGCTTGATTGTCTGGCTTTGCTAGAACTACGGCGCCCTTCGCCTTTGTGTGCCCTGATACGCCCGCTGCCATTGCATCATTGCAGCAGGAATTGTTTGCATCGTCTGATTGATTGTCTCTGCTCTAATCACAGTGGCATTCTTCACTGTTACGCTCATTGAAATTGATGTATTAGTACTATTAGTGCACTACTGCACTACTGCCTCACTGATTGCTCTGCCCGATTACCCCACTGTTCATTTGTTTGAAGCATAGTGACGCTCCCTTAGCCAATATATTCACTGAATTGCCCACTGTTACAACTCTGCCTCATTAATTGCTCTGTCTTGACAGTCTTTTTGGCTATCTGCTAACCTACCAGGCTATCTGTAATCATTGATCTGTAAACTGCACCAGCCTATGTGTAAACTCCGATTTGCATGTTGCCATTCCATATCTGCACTAGCATATTTGCTAATACTGATTGGTATGCCGACTTGCACAAGCCTATTTGCGAATACTGATTTGTATGCCTACTTGATAATACTGACTCATTTGCTACACCCAATTGCATCAGCCTAAGACCTGATTGCTGTCACCCCAACCCAATGATCAGCTAAGTTGCCTGATCTCAATGCTTATAGTGAGACACGACTACTAGGCCTATAGGGCTGCACAGCCTAGCTATATCCTAGTCACTCCCTCTATGCCATTGTGCCGCATATCCTATGCGCCTAGAGTCCAAGTCCCTCTTAATAATGCTGGACATACTGACCACCATCATGTTCCCTTTCTGCATAATGCCCCACTCCGTACCATGCACAGGAGGATACTTCATCAACACCAATGATGGTCTAGCCAGATTGGGTTGTCAATGCCATTATCCGATCCCCTGCCCCACCCCGTTTCTCCCCTCCCTACCCCCATTCCCTACCCCAACAGTACCTAGAACCAATTTTCCCACCAACAACATGAGCAAAGCAGTCCTAATCATCCCCAGCCTTAGTCACAATACTGATAAACACCCCCGATCCACTGAGCCTAACAACAACTCAATACCTATAGTAGGTCTTGATAGACTAAACAGACGTAGGGCTAGAACCAAAGGCCTCCTTACAGTTACAAAGCCAGCCACAATCACAGATAATCTCAATAATTATGACACCATCGCAAAAAAACGCCAACACAAAGACCAGTCCAAAAAACCAACCAAACCCCTAACCAATTCTAGAACCACTGCTCTCTCACCAAACTTAGGTAACACACTACCTCGAGACCCCATCCCCATGCTCAAAGGCGCACTTATCAACGCGCGCTCTCTTGGAGCACATGCCATAGAAATCCACAACCTAATTGTGGATCAACAAGTTGACATCCTGGTAGTCACCGAAACATGGCTACACCCTGCCGCAGGCCCACTCGTAGCCCTTGCTATCTCCCCAGGATTCTGCATTCTCAGGACAGACAGAACCAACACCCAAGGTGGCGGAGTCGCTCTAATAGCCAGAACCATCCTGCAAATTAGAGCCTGGCCATTGGAACAATTAAAGGGGTACAAACTCCTACTAGTTAAATTCACCTCCAACCACAAAACCACCACTAACTTTCTGGTAGTGTACAGATCACCAAACAAAAATACTCTACCTAACTTGGATATCCCGCTACTACTAACACCCATGATCAAGCCTAACACTAAATGTATCATTCTTGGAGACATAAACCTAGGCTACAGCGATCCCCTAAATCTTGACGCATCAGCCTTCCATACAGCCATGTCAGACATGAACTTCACACAGTTGATCAGTGTACCGGACCCATTCCAAAGGTAGAACTCTGGACTGGATCCTCACTCTAAACTCCCAAATCACCATTGGTTCCATCCTCCCCGTAGACTGGTCAGACCACTTTGTCATCAGCTTCACTTTGGAAAAGAACACTACAGACCTCCTCACCCCTAAAATACCTGATACCTTCTTAGCCAGAAACATCAAAAAGCTCTCAGCAGACACCTCTCGCCCGCCCTAAGTGCAGCCCTAGCCAACATAATTCCTGATACAAACAATCCTGCTTACCTAGCAGAATGCTACCAACAAAGACTTACGCAGACTATTGATGCACTTGCCCCCATCACTACCAAATCTCGGAGACCAGACAAACGCTCTTGCTTCTAGTTCATTGAGGAGCTAGTCTCCCAGAGACGCATAAAAAGATCACTCAAGCACCTCCACAGAAAAACAAACACCACAGAATCAGCAAAGGCCTTTGAAGAAGCCAATAAAAATGATAAATCAGCCATAATTTCCCATAAAGCTAATGCCTTCAACGTTCGCATCACCAGTGCTACCTCCGACAGCAAATAACTGTTCTCTATCCTTAGAGAGCTAGAGAACCCCTGTCAAATCGCAGCACCTACCAATGCCTGTAAAGCTTGGTGCACCACAATACAAGACGCCATAGCCTCCACAATCTCACTGCTACAAAAGAAAATTGATAGCAAAAAAAGATTCCTGCACGGAAAAAAACACTTCCTACCATCATAGCCAACCAATCCAACACCTTTCCGGATACTCCATTTCACTTCTCACCAGTCTAACACAAATAAGTGCTATAAACAATAGCCAATATCAAAGCCTCTAACTGTAAAGAAGTACAATTCCCGTCCAACCTAGTCAAATTCTGTGCCCCCACCCTATCACCTATCATTACTGAATTTGTCAATGCCTCCCAAATACAAAACCACCTACAACACCACCAATTACTGGGGGACCGACAGTCAGGATTCCGCCCTAACCACAGTACAGAGAAGGCCCTTCTCGACCTAAAGATCAAATGGATGCCTCCAGAGAAGCAGGCAAACTCTACCTACCAATGCTACTAGATCTCTCAGCAGCTTTTGATTTGGTCGACCACGACAAACTCTGTGCTACACTAGCCAATAACTTCAACCTGTGCAAGGATGCCACTGACTGGATCAAATCCTTCTTAGCAGATAGGACCTCGAGAGTGTCCATCGGCAAAGAATCAGCCGACCCCAGCCTTTACAATGCATATACTTTTCGCAGCTCTGGATGCCATTGGTGTCATCTACACTAACTTTGCAGATGACACCCAGATCCTCATTCCACTATCAGGCAACCACGAGCAAGACTCACTGCTCATCAACCAAATCTACTCACTTATACAAAACTGGATGGCTAACAATAGCTTATGTCTAAATGATGATAAAACAGAGCTACTCATACTAGGATCATCCTCTAAAATTGACTCTCTACAGCCTACTTACACATCCTTCATCATTGATGGCACCACGATCCCAGTGCTTAAACAAGTCAAGACACTTGGTGTTTACTTAGACGCCACCCTAACCATGTCCAAACAAGTCAATACCCTAGCCTCATCCACTTCCTACACATCCAAACTCATCTCCCTAAGCCGCAAACACCTCACTCCTAACAATTGTGTTACAATAGCAAGAGCACTAATACTATCCAAACTTGACTACTGCAGTATCCTCTTCCTTGGTACTTCCAACACAAATATAGCCAAACTCCAACTCATGCAGAATAAAGCCTTCCCAGCTGCACTAGGCATATAAAAAGTCTGATCACATCTCCAACATCAGGAGAGACAACCACTGGCTCCCCATCAAAGCTAGGATACTATTCAAACCCCTCAATATCACACACAAATGTATTGCCAAAAAAGCTCCCAAATACCTCATCAATACAGTTATGAAGAAATCCCATACAAGACTCCTCACATCTAACAAAAACGCACACCTTGAAATCCCAAGATACAAAAGAGAGAAAGTGGGGGGCAGCAGTTTCAAAGTCCTTTCCCCAAGACACTGGAATGCCCTACTCACAAACATCAAGAACGAGACATACTACCCACAATTCAAAAAATCACTAAAAACCTGGTTATTCAACCGATACTAACTTGAACCAGCCCCATCCCACCCTGACCTGACCTGGACTTGACCTTCACCATCATTTGTATATATATATTGTATGTATTATCACTTCTGCTACTGTGTTTTTATTTTATAATTTAAGATTGTATTACCCACTGTCTGTAACTATGCTGTGATACCTCAGGGTCTGGGCGTATAACAAATGTAATAAATAAATAAAATAAATAAATAAGTGCTACATAACGCACATGTGGGAAACTATTGACAGCGCTTAGAAGCTGAGAACTCCAGCATGAAGCAGTATAAAAATCAGATCAGATGACAGCTGAGTAATGCAGCATGAAGTGCTACATAAAGCAGATGTTAACAATTTACAGTGCTTTTAAGCTTGCATGAAGCTCTACATACAGCAGAAGTTGCCAATTTACAGTACTTAGAAAAAACACTACATAAAGTAGAAGATGATACCAATTTACAGCACTTAGATGTAGCATGAAACACTTCACAAAGCAAATGTTAATTTACAGTGCTTACAAACTGAGTACTCCAGCATGAACATCTTTAAAAGTCAGAACCAGTTTACAGCGCTGAGAAGAGTTGGTGGGGAATGCACAATGAGGGGCCACAGGACCTGGCGGAGTGTGGCTTTGCAAAACTCGGGCCAGCACACAATACAGGGGCTGGAATAGGGCTTGGGGCAGTTAGATTTGTGGTTTCACGATACAGGGACCTGGCGTCCACAATACAGTGCTGTGGGGATGGCACACAATTCAGGACCAGGCGGGGGGTGTGAGTGATTCCCGAAAGGGCATTCAGGCACATGGTACTGGCTGGCTGAGTGGGGGAGGGTGGGCAGAACAGTGGCAGAGCCAGGTTTTGGTGCCAGGGTGGTGAAGTGCCGCTCGGGGGGCACCACACCAGTCGGGTCAGAGAGGGGTCGGGCCAGGGGTCACTAGCATTTACTTAATTTTGCAGGTATAATAACTAGGAACTGTTGACATGTCTATTATCGGTTACACGCCATACATTTGTCCAATTAAAATTTAATTTAAATGTGACAATGAAATCTAGAGATCTGAAGTCGATCCATCCATCAGCAACACAAAAAAAACAATTCAATAAACATTTGCAAGCATGCAATATACCATACTATGCTGGTGGACCAGGCCAAATAATACAAAACCACAGACTGCAATGCAAAAGTGTATTAATTATTTTCCTAAGAAACAGTTTTTTGCAAACACTCTGTGCACAAACACGTAAATAAGACCCCGTTGGTATATTGATTTTAATCAGCACTGTGCTAGCCTGACACGTGTTTCGAGCACTTGCTCTTCAACTGAGGCTGCAATGAAGTTTTCTTAGGTTTGAACAACATGAATATGGTAAGCAGATGTAGTAAGAGTATCGTGGGCTCCACTGTCTTTTGCAGTTGCAACAACAAATTAACGAAGCGTTTCCGCGTTGGTGCAGCGTCTCTGCTGCAATTGGCTCCTGTTCCCAAGCGGAAACGCTTCGTTAATTTGTTGTTGCAACTGCAAAAGACAGTGGAGCCCACAATACTCTTACTACATCTGCTTACCATATTCATGGTTTTCAAACCTAAGAAAACTTCATTGCAGCCTCAGTTGAAGAGCAAGTGCTCGGAACACGTGTCAGGCTACCACAGTGCTGATTAAAATCAATATACCAACGGGGTCTTATTTACGTGTTTGTGCGCAGAGTGTTTGCAAAAAACTGTTTCTTGCTTTACTTACCTGGCGGAAGACTTGGTAAGTCTCGCCGCCAGCACTCACCTGCAGCGCTTTTACACACCATATTAAGTTTAATAGGTCCTTGCGCTAAACCTCGTTGTCCCCCCCCGCCAATCTCAGTTGTTCTAATTATTTTCCTAGTTTCTCTAACACATTACACAAGGTTGTGTGCCTGCCACAAACAAGACATTTGTCCAGACATTTCAGTATAAAAATAAATCCCTGATAATATAAATACCAATATAATACCACATTTGGAGTGGGACCAACAATAACCTTTTGTCCCAGCAACAGACATATGGATCCTGCTGAAACAAAGCTAAACATTACCAAACAACTTAAGTACAATTGTATACATCTTTCAATGTAATTGTCATTATTCCCTGAGCGCATCAGTGCAATATCTTTGTAGACATTTCTTAGCACCAAAAAAACAACATGTGGCCAAACATTTGCACTGTAAATAAATATCCCTAATATCAAATGCTTGTTCCATAAAAATGACTGAATAAATACACTCAAACATATACAATACATGTAATGAGGATGAAACTGTTCTTTCAAATGCAAGATGAGGGGGGCGTGGCTTGGCGCCTGGGAGTATGGCCGCTTGACCGCACCGCTCCAGCCCCTCATATTACAACATTTAATACTTTAACTACTTACCGCCCTTCTTTTTCGTCCATCTTCTGCTGCCCTCTCGCATGGTTTATGCCTGCATGTTCCGCTATGCTGTGTTCTGGCGGCTCTGGTGTCTCCTCACGGCAGACTGCAACTACAAGGGGAAACAGGCGCCCTCTCCTCCACCTTGCCCTCATTTTACTATTTTACTTTAGAAAGCATGTTGTGCCTCGACTGGTTTCTCTCAAGAATCTACAGGCTTATCTCTGATGAACTTTACTGTTGCGCATTGCCTGTTTCTTTACACCTCCTCCCTATACACCTTTTAATGAATACCTCCCTGATGTTCTAAAGCCACCTTTCTGAAACTGCACTGTTCCTTGGCGCCTTGCATGCTGTGGTGGCCCCTAGTTACTATTTTAGTATCCCTGCAAATATTTTGGACTGACCTTGAGAGACTTGTTTTATTTTATAAATGCATCCCATTTTTATTCCCCAACCTCCTGTATTTTTCATTTTTTTTCTTCTCTTTTCTCTTTCTGGATGCTACATTGCCGGCGCTGCTTACAAACCTCATACTGATCACTACTATTCGTTTGGGACTTCAAAGCCTTTAAAGCTATGACCTTTACAGCTGGCTGCTGTGTGGCTTCTCCTGCATCTGTGTTCTCTCACTGCTTGTATTTTACTCCACTTTTACAACGGTCATCTTGCCCACCTTATTTGCTAACATGGTGTCGGGTAAAGGCACTCACACATTACAGCCCACTTCCAATGCCTTAATTCCTCCCTTAGCCAATCTCAAAAGACCTAAAAGTGATTCGCCGCCACCGCTCTCTCCTGCTGACGTGGCTATTGATGGTATCCCACAAGAGATCAGCGCTCTGAAACCCTTCATTGAAACACCTAACCAGAAACTGCAGCAACTGGATGACAGGTGAAAGGGCTTTGAAGGAAGAATGGATGAAATGGAGGGAAGGGTTGATTTTGTGGAGGATGTTTCCCCTAAAGTGGCAATGCTTGAAAAAACAGTCAAGGATCTTCAAAGGCACACTGAGGAGTTGGAGAACAGAAGTAGGCAAAATAACCTGTGCATTACTGGTCTACTGGAGGGATCTGGAGAACAGAAGTAGGCAAAATAACCTGCACGTTACTGGTCTACCGGAGGGATCTGAAGGGTCTGATCCCATATCATTCCTACAGAAGATGCTGCCAGTCCTGCTTTGTCTCCAACCAAATACCTCACTCAACATCCAGCGTGCCCATTGTATTGGTCCAGTCAGAAATTCTTCATCATCTAATCAACCCCCTGGCACGCTGATATTCTATCTTCTAGAATGTACTCAACTCCAGCTTCTGATTTCGAAGGTTAAGGAGAGGAATCCTGTTAGCTGGCAATATAGGAAAATTCATATCTCACAAGATGTGGCTATGATCACTGCTCAACCTCGTAAAGAATGCTTGTCTTCTCCCCCAGCCCTGAAACAGCTTAATGTAAGATATGGCCTTTTTCATCCGTGCTCCTTCAAAATCACTCACGATGGTCGTCCTGCCATTTTTGATGAACCTGCCGGTCTGAAGGCCTTTATTCGTACTATAAAAAATGAAGGCATGGACACATCGCTTCCCTTGGATTCACCCTCCACTTTGAGACCTTGATCCTCTTTAGCACTTGGCGGTTTTATTGAACTCATTTTATGCATTATTGCTACTAACTCATGTTCTATATTTTTGATGGGTCCAGTGTGGTTTTGTGGCCCATCTCCTGTAGAGGACTCTCCGTGGGTGTTAGACGATCCTGGCGGTATCACCCACCCCTGTTACTTTTTTTCCCCCAGTTTTTTTCTCGATTTTTCAGCCAGTCCCTACATCTTCATCAATCTTTTATGTGCTTTACCATCTGAATAGGGTTTTTGTCCCACCTTACATGTAAAAACTCCTTATCTATGGTCTCGCTTCCCCTTCCTTCCCCTTTACTCTTGTGTTCTTTCCTTCTATGTCTGGTCTTCGTTCTGAAGCCATTTATCTTATTATTGCATGTTTTGGATTCCGCATGTGAATTATCGGTGCACTTTTCCCTCTTGATTACTCTCATTTTGTAATGTGTTTTGGTCCATATGTTGCAGTTCTCTTCACCTATACTCATGTTCTATCATGCTTTTTTAGTGCATAACTTGGAATATCAAATGCTACTAAGAGACACAAGATCATCTGCCACCTTAATAATCTCAAGCCATCTGTAGCTTGTATACAGGAGACTCACTTGTCTCTTCCCGAATCCATGAAGCTTAAATCATTCTAGATTAAATATGTTATTGCTAGCCCTGCCATCGGCAAGTAAAATGATGTTGCTATACTTATTAGCAAAACATTGTCCTTCAAAATAATAGCACAGGATGCTGATACTAATGGGCATTGGGCTTGGGTTAAACTTCTGATTGGCTCTGACTCTTTGTCCATTATGAATGTGTATGGGCCCACTCTCCCTGACCCTGGTTTCTGAGATTCTATTAAAGAAAATATTCTTAGTTCTGGCATCAATAACCTCATTTTGTGTGGTGACATTAATCAGGTACAGGATCCCATTTAGACAGGAAATCCAAATGCATCTTCAAAAGCTCCAAGTCTCACAAGGCCTGAGACTGGTCTTGCTGACACCTGGAGGTTCTCTCACCCTACTTACTTGGATTACACCTTTTACTCATCCCCTCATGACACTCTTATCACGTCTCGATTATATTTTTTCATCGAAGTCACTTACTGGTACGATCATTGACTCTTCTATTTCTAACATTATCATCTCTGATCATGCCCCGGTCTCTACCAAGTTTAACCTTACTGGTATCAAAAAGCCACCTTCTCGGATATTTAAAAATTGCTTGCTACATGATCAACAGTTTATCCAGTCATTTCATTCCTTTCATCAACAGTATTTTGCTGAAAATCCAGACGGCAACACTTCAGTTGTTACCAATTGGGATGCCTTCAAAAGCGACGTTGAGTGGCCATATCGTTACTTATTCTTGCATGAAAAGGAAATTACATGAAGCACATCTTGATGAGTTGGTTCTTTCATTGCACATTCAGATAAATAAAGAACTCACTGAGTTGGCCACTGGTGCATTGCTTGAATATGAAACCAAATTGTATCAGACATCTAACAAGGCTAGCAGATCCCTTGCCTCCTACCTTAAGTCTAAGAAGGAAAATACATTTATATTGCGCATCAAAGATAAATCTGGCACTTTTAGCACTAACCCGGATGACATTCTCAACTGTTTTAAACAATTTTACTCTGAGATATATACCCCTGAGACCTCAGTTTCTCCTACTCATATTGACTCTTTTTTAAATAAAATCAATAGAGTATCATATCCTCAAACTGATCTCGCCCATTTAGAGAGAGAGATTAAACTTCTTGAGATTAATCATGCTATTAAGGGATTAGGTAAAGGAAAGCCGCTAGTTCCGATGGGCTCTCTATTGAATTTTTCAATCACTTTGCTAGTTCCCTGTCTCCCAGATTAAAGACGCTTTTCTCTTATTTTGCATATCAGCAATGTACGTCTGGGTCCTACTCCGAGGCACTTGTTATTCTTTTTCACAAGGCTGCCAAAGACCCCGATCATCCATAAAATTATAGGCCAATCTCCCTTATTAATGCAGAAAGCAAAGGTTTTGCCAAAGTTTTGGCCAACAGGATTGAATCTTCTCTTCCTGCCTTGATCAAGTCTGATCAAGTTGGTTATGTCAAGGATAGGAACATTTCTGTGGATGCCAAGCTTCTACTGTATGCTCTACACTTGGTGTCTAAGGACAAAAAAGACAATCTAGGGTATGCCGCTATTGCACTTGATGCTGACAAAGCCATCGATCGGGTCAACTGGAATTTTATGTTTCAAACTTTGCGGTGGCATAGATGTGGGGACAATTTTATTTCACTTACACAACTTCTTTATTCCTGCCCTAAATCTTCTATCTGTATTAATGGATTATTTTCATCCTTCTTCCCTTTACTAAGAAGCACTAGAAAGGGCTGCCCTCTCTCCCCTATTCTATACATCCTGTCTCTAGAACCTCTGTTAGAACTCATCATATCTGATGTAAACATCCCTGGGATCCCACATGGAACTTCCAGCACTAAAATTGCTGCGCATGCTGATGACATCTTTGTTCCTATTAAAAACCCCAAGCTCCATCTTCCTTTCTTGCTAGACAGGCTGTGTCAGTTTTGCTTGGTCTCCGGCTATAAGCTTAACAGAGATAAATCAGAGATTCTTCCCCTTAACTCCTTTTGCGTTAAGCATGATTTAGACGTGTTTGGATTTAAGTGGTGTCAGGACTCAATTGAATATTTAGGTCAACGATTTGCTTCTACTGTGGCCGACACCATTAAAATTAATGCTTAGTTACTAATGAATAGACTCAAAGAACTCACATTGAGTTGGTCACCCCTTTATCTGTCCTGGTGGGGATGCCTTGATACCATTAAGATGATGCTGTCCCCTATTGTTCTGTACTATCTGCAACTACCCCCAACCTCACTACCTTCCTCATTTTTCAAGTCCATTAATTCTATTCTTCTCAATTTATAGAAAATTCAGTGGCTCGTTGTTGAGACTTGAGTGTCGTGTAGGCAGAAGAGGCCTCCGTCTCCAAATGCCGCACAGAGAGAACCCAAAGTCACTCTCTGTGAAGCCGTTGAGGCCACAGGCGGAGATGTTCCAGTCCGGGACCGCGAACCTCTGCGACCCCAAGCTGCTGCAAGAAAATGCAGGTTAAGTACCAAGCAACAAACAGCAACCACAGTGTTAAGAATAAGGCAAAAGGAGGTCAAGGAAGAGGTGAGGAACCTAAGGGACGGATCCGGGACCCATGTGGACTGGTGTATTCCAGAGGAAGTAGCAGTCCGCTTTCCGCCTGTTAGCGTAGTAGCCAACTATGAGCTATGGTACAGGAAGCCCAAAGAGCCAAGTGCAAGAAGGAGAATCCGTGAGGTAATCCAAATAAGAGTCCGTGATCAAAGCCAGTTATATCCGGGTAACAAAGCAAAAGGGTTGATTCAAGAAGAGTCTAGTAGAACAAGCCAGGTCGATTCCGTGTGTAGCCAGTAGTCCAAAAGGTACGTAATGCCAAACAGGATGCAAAGCACAGCTGTGAAGCAACGAGCACCCGGGCTTCCTGTGTTTAAGTACTCGTGCTTCTGGTCACGTGGTGCGCTGCTGGGTCACGTGAATGGGTCACGTGGTGCGCTGCTGGGTCACGTGAATGGACGAGTGCGTCATGCGACCGTATAGCCTCGCGATGCAGAAGCCCGATGTTAGTCCTTCGTGATCCCAGGCGCCAAGGCAGCTGCCAGTGTAGAAACTGCCGTAGCCTGACAGAAGCTCTGTTGCGGACACGGCGCGCCCGTGCGTGCGAGCCGCTAGGGAATCCACGTGAGCCCCGGAGAGAGGAGGGAGAAAGGGATGAACGGAACGGTGGGCGGAGGCCTGCCCTGGGGACAACATGATTCCGGGCCATTACAGGTGTGCGTGTGACAGGAATCGTGACAGAACCCCCCCCAAAGGCCCACGACCCCGTGGGCAAGCAGGGTTCTCCCGGTGAAAGCGAGCCACCAACCGAGGAGCGTGGACATCAATAGCAGGGACCCAAGACCGCTCCTCCGGGCCATAACCAACCCAATCCACCAGATACTGCAAGCGACCCCTGCAGACCCGGGAGCCCAGGATGGCCGACACCTCATAAACATCAGGGGAAGCCAAGGACACCGGGGCAACAGGGGCACGCAAACGGGAAGGGGCCGGACAGGCTTGAGTAGGGAGACGTGAAACACAGGATGGATTCTCCAAGACCCCGGGAGAACAAGACGGTAAGTGACAGGATTGATCACCCGGGACACCACATAAGGACCCACAAAATGGGGTAGGAGCTTCATGCAACCCACTAGCTTCAAATGACGTGTGGAAAGCCACACCCGGGAACCCACCGAGAACCCAGGGGCCGACTGGCACTTCTTGTCTGCCTGGGACTTCATGGACGACTGGGCCTCACGGAGATGCACCAGGGTCTGGGCGTGGATCGAGGACAGGTCCCTAAGATAGGCGCTAGCGGCCGGATTGGTGGAGGCCGCGAGGTCAGGGACCGGCAATGTACGGGGATGCTGGCCATAGAGGATATAGAAGGGGGAGATCCCAGTGGATGCATGGACCGCGTTGTTGTAGGCAAATTCAGCATGCCGGAGGGTCCGCAACCAGGAGCACTGCTTTTGGAAGATCAGATACCGTAGATATTGCTCCATGGTCTGGTTTGTCCTTTCGGTCTGACCATCCGTCTCCGGGTGGTAGGCCGAAGAGAACCGGACATCAATACCCATTAACTTGGTCAGAGCATGCCAGAAGCGAGAAGTAAATTGAGACCCCCTGTCGAAAACCAGGACAGAGGGCAACCCAAACAAACAAAAAACGGAATCAAAGAACAAGGTGGCCAAGACAGAAGCGGAGGGAATATCCTTAGAGGGGATGAAGCGTGCCATCTTTGAGAATGAGTCCACCACCACCAAAATGGTATCATAACCCTGCACCCGAGGTAGTTCCGTAACAAAATCCATGGGTAATGTGTGCCAGGGTCTCGGGGGCACGAGCAAAGGGAGAAGGAGACCCAATGGGCGTCCTCTATGGGTTTTACATTGTGTGCATATGGTGCAGGTGTTGACATAGCAGTCCACGTCCCTCTTCATACCTGGCCACCAACACCAACATTTCAGGAGAGACAACGTACGGCGTTGACCAGGATGACCATTCACAGGGACATTGTGAGACCATTCCAAGGCCATATTGCGTGTGTCAGCGGTGGGTGAAATAGGCGGTCCAACACAAACGGGAGACCATCATGGAACACTGGTTCCCACTCTGATAACTGGTCGGGATGGACGGACGCCCACTTGCGTACAACGTCCAATAATGGTATTGAGGGGGTACAGAGACAGATTACCTTGGTGTTTTCTAACAATGTGTCGGGAAATACCGGCAGAGAAACCCCCCCCGGGAGAGCGTGAGAGCGCATCGGCCTTGCCATGTGCAGACCCAGCCCGGTGTCGTATCTGAAAATCAAAAGCCGCGAAGAAAAGGTGCCACCTAACCTGTCGGCTGTTAAGGCATTTTAGTGACGCCAAATCCTGCAGATTCTGGTGATCCGAGAACACAGTGACCCGATGCTTGGCGCCCAAGAGGTGGTGTCGCCACACGCAGAAAGCGTCCATGGCCACCAATAGCTCCTTCTCGGTCACGGTATAGTGGGACTCGGGGGTAGTGAACTTACGAGAATCGAATGCAACCGGGTGCAGACGACCCGTGGACTGACATACCTGGGACAAGACGACACCAAGAGCAAAGGAGGAGGCGTCTGCCTCCACGATAAAAGGGAGGTCTGAGTCAGGATGCTGGAGAACAGGGGCTGTGGTGAAAACGGTCTTTAGTGCATCGAAGGCCTTTTGATGAGTATCAGACCAAAGAAAGGGGACATGAGGACTGGTTCGTGCGGTGAGGGGGGACACAATGGAAGAGAAACCAGAGATGAACCTTCTGTAGAAGTTCGCGAAGCCTAAAAAGGACTGAAGAGCCTTCACATTCACAGGAACAGGCCAGTCCAGAACCGCTTTAACCTTTGAGTGGTTCATGGATAACCCCCCGGGAGTGATACAGAACCCAAGGAAGTCGACGTTATCGACGTGGAACTGGCATTTCTCCAGCTTGGCGTACAGAGAGTGTTTTTGTAACCATGACAACACCCCACGAACATGACGCACGTGTTCATCTAAAGACTGAGAGAATATCAGGATGTCGTCGAGGTAAACCACGACGTATACATCTAGAATATCACTCAGGATGTCGTTCATAAATCTCTGGAAGGTCGCCGGGGCGTTACATAGCCCAAAAGGCATGACTGCATATTCGTATAAGCCGTACCGGGTACAGAAAGCGGTCTTCCATTCATCCCCGGAACGGACGCGGACCAGATTGTAGGCTCCACGGAGATCCAGTTTGGTGAAGTTGGTTGCGTGTGTGAGTCGGTCAAGCAAGGGTACCGGTCTTTCCTCGTGACAGTGTTCAGGCGCCTGTAGTCTACACAAGGGCACAGATCGCCTTCTTTCTTGGGCACAAAAAATATAGGGCTCGCTGCAGGTGAGGTGGACGGACGTATGTGCCCCAAACTCAAAGCCTTTCGGATGTACTCCTTAAGAGCCAGTTCCTCAGATGGTGAGAGGGAATAAATCCACCCTGAAGGTATTACGGCATCAGGGAGTAGGTCGATGGGACAATCGTAAGGGCGATGTGGTGGAAGGGCCTCGGAGGAACCACGATCAAACACAGCCGCGTAATCCTGATATACTTGGGGAATGTTCGCCACCAACAATCCGACCATGTGTTCTGATAGTGTTTCTTGCGGGTCATCTACTGTCAACTGAGCTATAGCCTGAGCGGGATTGTCACTGTTGGTATCGGTGGGAAGACAGTAATGCTGGCATATGTCCGATTCGAAGTGAACCAAACCTGATTTCCAATCAATGAGGGGGTTATGTTCCTGAAGCCAAGGGATTCCTAGTATGAGCCCGAACTGTGGCATAGTGATGAGATCAAAACGTATGGTCTCCTTGTGTTTGGATTGTATAGTTAATAACAAAGGGGCTGTTTGCTGTTTCACTGGGCCTGATATCAAAGAAGAGCTGTCTACTGCGTGTACTGGTTCGTGCCTGGTCTTGGTCAAGAGGGGGAGATCCAATGAATGGGCAGGGAAATGTCGATATAGTTACCCATCGCCCCTGAGTCAATTATAAGGGTAACTGGATGCGTGATCGACGCTGTGGGCTGTAGAGTGGCTTGTACATGGATGGTCCAGATGTGCCCGAAAGCGGGTATTGGGTTCAGGGTGTGACTGGTAAAGCTCGATCCCGTCCCCGGTGCTATGATCGAGCTATCCGAAAACCCTGTGGTTTGAGCTTGGGGCGACGTGGACATTCCTTAACAGTGACCTATAGTACCACAATAGTAGCAGGCATTATCCACCCTCCTTCGTTCCCTTTCTAGGGGAGTTATTGGGCTCCTGATACCCCCGATCTGCATGGGTTCTTGAGAAGAGTCAGAGGAAAGGTGTGCCGTATGGGGTGTGGAAGACTGAGCGAAACCTGCTTCCGCTCTTCATTCGGACCTACAGGCGTCTACCTGAAGAGACAAGTCAACCAGATCCTGAAAAGCGGTGAGTAATGAGGGAATCACCGATAAAGCGTCCTTCATGGGATTACTGAGGCCCCTATAGAATACCACCGCCTTCTTGCTCTCAGGCCACGAGGTTTCAGCGGAGAGTTGATTAAACCGGGTTATGAACTCAATAAGAGAACCCCTACCCTGATTCAAGTCCAAGAGTTCCAGATCCCGAGACTGGACCTTATGACGGGTATCAAAGACCCGGGACATTTCGGTGACAAGGAGATCGAAATCGTATAGGGCCGGGTGGTTATTCTCCAACAGGGAGTTGGACCATGCAGCGGCCATGCCAGCCAGATGGGAAAGGGTGAACGCTGCTTTCGTAGTGGAATCTGGGAAAGCCTGGGGTCGGCACAGGAAGTGTAGCTTACATTGGTTTAGGAAGGTCCTGAATTTCTTGGGATCCCCATGGTATCTTTCGGGGGCTGCCAACGGGAATGGAGTAGGTAATACCATGGGAACGGGGTTCTGAGGTGGGGAGTCGGAGGTGGGACAGGTCGGGAGACAGGGGGCGTATCTCTGAATTCCGCATCTGAGGGAAAAGGGTGTCTAACACTCTGTATGTTGTCAAGGCGTTGATGAATAGCCGTGTTGGCTGCTGCCATGTCTGCTCGTAGCACTGTGATGGCTTGGACCATAGCAGTCATGGGGTCTTCAGCGTTCTCCTCCATTGCCTACACGACTATTGGCTTCACAGTCTGTTGAGACTTGAGTGTCGTGTAAGCAGAAGAGGCCTCCGTCCCCAAATGCCGCACAGAGAGAACCCAAAGTCACTCTCTGTGCAGCCGTTGAGGCCACAGGCGGAGATGTTCCAGTCTGGGACCGCGAACCTCTGGGACCCCAAGCTGCTGCAAGAAAATGCATGTTAAGTACCAAGCAACAAACAGCAACCACAGTGTTAAGAATAAGGCAAAAAGGTCTTACCAAAGGAGGTCAAGGAAGAGGTGAGGAACCTAAGGGAGGGATCTGGGACCCACGTGGACTGGTGTATTCCAGAGGAAGTAGCAGTCCGCTTTCCGCCTGTTAGCGTAGTAGCCAACTATGAGCTATGGTACAGGAAGCCCAAAGAGCCAAGTGCAAGAAGGAGAATCCGTGAGGTAATCCAAATAACAGTCCGTGATCGAAGCCAGTTATATCCGGGTAACAAAGACAAAGGGTTGATCCAAAAAGAGTCCAGTAAAACAAGCCAGGTCGATTCCGTGAGTAGCCAGTAGTCCAAAAGGTACGTAACGCCAAACAGGATGCAAACCACAGCTGTGAAGCAACGAGCACCCGGGCTTCCTGTGTTTAAGTACTCGCGCTTCTGGTCACGTGGTGCGCTGCTGGGTCACGTGAATGGGTCACGTGGTGCGCTGCTGGGTCACGTGAATGGGCGAGCGCGTCACGTGACCGTATAGCCTCGTGACGTGGAAGCCCGATGTTAGTGCTTCGCGATCCCAGGTGCCAAGGCAGCTGCCAATGTAGAAACGGCCGTAGCCTGACAGAAGCTCTGTTGCGGACACGGCACGCCCGTGCTTGCGAGCCGCTAGGGAATCCACGTGAGTCCCGGAGAGAGGAGGGAGAAAGGGATGAACGGAACGGTGGGCGGGGCTTGCCCTGGGGACAACATGATTCCAGGCCGTTACAGGTGTGCGTGTGAGTGTGACAGGAATCGTGACACTCGTAAAATGGTGGATCAGGGGTCAGATTTCCTGACTCTAAACTCTATCACTCTGCCTTCTTACTCAAACAGACTAGTTGCTGGTTCACCACTTCTGCTCTCTCCCACACCCCATCTTGGTGTACATTGGAAAAAACCCTGGTACTCCCGTATGACATCACTGACTTAATTTATATCTTCAGTCATATCTCATCTGCATTTTCAGACCCCATTAAGGATTCTACTTCGGCCTTAAGATTGTTTTTCTTCCCCATTGCAGATCCCTGCCCAGAATCTCTCTCAATTTTTGTGCACTTCACCTCAAGTCCTCGTTAAATAGAGGCATCAGATTTCTTTTATCAGATTATTGCTAATGGCTCCCCTCTATCATTTCAACAGCTTAAATGTCTGTTTCCCATCCCTAATTCGGATTTCAACTTTTACACTAAGTTGGTCAATGTGTTTTTGGATGCTCGGCTGTGCTCACCGAACTGTATTCTTTTACATGATTCCTCTAGACTCCTGCTCTTAACCATGGCTTCCATTGCCCCTTCTACTAAATTTTATAAGGTTTTGTGTATTACGGCTCATCCTACCACTAAATGGTCTGTTCAATCCAACTGGGAATTGGACGTTGGTGCTACTTTATATGATAAAACTTGGTCTCTACTGTTTGCAAAGATTAAGGGTGCCTCCACCTCCGCTAACATTACGCAACATCTGTATTTTCTCACTCCTAGAGCCTTCATTACTCCCCTGAAACTATCCAAATCAAAACCTGGGGCGGAGGACAACTGTTGGCCCTGTGGTGATGCCGCCGCCTCCTATAAACATATGCTTTATGACTGTCCCTATGTTCTCAAGTTCTGGAAAGAGGTGTGGAAATTTCTTCACCTCATTTTTGATGTCAATATCCCCCTCTCATTTCTGAATGTTTTTCTGGGTAGTCATGCTATTAATACTGTTAATTTATGAGAATCAGCTAAGCTCTATGACCTCTTCATCGCTCTTGCCCTTAAGCTTGTCACTACCAATTGGAAAAATGTGCAAAATGTCTCAGTTAAGGGATGGTGGAACAACATATGTCATGTGCAGAGAATGGAACAATGTATGGCCATTTATCTTGATGCTATTTCCAAAGATAATGCAAAATGGGCTTATCTTAGTCGCTATTTGGATCACTTTAGCTTGACTTCCCATGGCTCTTAAGCTGCCCTGGTACGCGCACTTTGATGTTGTTGTACCATCCTTTCTTCCTCAAACTGAATTGCACGTTGTTTTTTTACTTGCGGCTTGATTCAACTCCAGAGTTTATAATGCTCTATTGTATGTTCCTTTCCTTCCTTCCTTCCTTCCTTCCTTCCTTCCTTCCTTCCTTCCTTCCTTCCTTCCTTCCTTCCTTCCTTCCTTCCTTCCTTCCTTCCTTCCTTCCTTCCTTCCTTCCTTCCTTCCTTCCTTCCTTCCTTCCTTCCTTCCTTCCTTCCTTCCTTCCTTCCTTCCTTCCTTCCTTCCTTCCTTCCTTCCTTCCTCTTGTTCTCGTGTTCGTCCCCTGGTTTGTTTTCCTGGTTTGTCTATTATTTATCCATTTGTCTTATAGATACGAAATTTGTAGTTTTTCGCTGGGATTTGACATTATTAAATACATCAGTCTGCCTGGTATTCTTTCCCAGAATTATATTCAACAGTTTTGCTCAATTGTTGCTCATGTTTCCTTTCAACATTCCATGTCTGTCTATTTGCCTATCTGTATGATCTTGCTTATACTGTTATAATCCTTCTCTATAACCCTAATAAAGATTATCAAACTAGAAGATGCAATGTGAGAATGAGATTGTGGGCCTCATTACGAGTATGGCGGTAAGGCAACAATGGTGCCGGTATCGCTACCGGCACCTTTGCTACCATACCGCCATACTAGGGGTTCTGCTCGCGGGTGCCCTTGCAGGCAACAGGTCTGACCTGGTGGCCGTACCGGCACCCACGAGCAGAATTTGATGGTAGCAACGGTACCATTATTGACGATACCGTTGCTACCACCCTCCCCATTCCCATTGAGCCCTATGGGGGCTCAAATGGGAATGGGAATGGGGATGTACCGGCCCGACACCCACGCAAGTGGAATTACCGTGTCCGCAGAAGTCGGAATGACCCGGTGATTCCCCTTTCGTGGGTTCCGAACCCAGATGCGAGTTTGGAGGTAGCCTTGCCGGTACAACCGGCAAGGCTACCTCCAACCTCGTAATGAGGCCCAGTTACTTCCAGGAGAATACTTTAACTACTGCCTTACTACAGAGAATCCACCTGCAACCTTTTTTTATACCAGATTGGAGTCATATGGAAATGTATTATAACCATCTTTTATTCCAGGCTGACATGGATCAGCTGCAAGAAGTGCTTGCACTAAAGGTGTAGACATTGCCCTGCTCTGAAAGAGGCATGGATCTGTTGGGTAATGTTGCTGCATGTCAAGTGTGGCCTGCATGTTTACATTTCTATTTCACTGGCCAGTGTCCTCAGTATCCATGTATTGTGCTACCTGTGTGCAACATTGGTATCTTCAAGAGTTTCAGTGCAATCAGCAGTTGTGCAACCAAGCATAACTTCAGGCTGGGTAACAGTGTCTGTTGAGTGATCAGGCTGGGTAACTGTTTGTTGAGTGATCAGGAGTCACACCCTCTGTAGATTCAATAGAGCATTTTGGCCACTCAGGAATGTAATTGCATGATGGGTGATCTGTGGGAGGAGAAGCTGTAGACCGATGTTCATCACCAAAAGCATAAGGGACACAATTAACAGGGTTTTCCTGCTGGGTTCTGAAAACAAGGATTGAAAGAATCTTGTAACTACAATAACATAATTCAGTGGTTTAAAACGTTGGCATTACTTGAATGGACAATACCCTACCCTTGCTCCTGCTTGTCAGTGGACATTTTGGGCTGGAACTTGAAAGCAGACAAAGGGGGTCATTACAAGGTGTGCATTAAGGGATACCGGGCACCGGTAAGGAGACCGGTGCCGGTATTCCCTTACTGCCCTATTCCGAGGTTCCTTGGCAGGGCCCGTAAGGAACGTGTGGTCTGACCATACATCCTTTACGGGTCCCGCTAAGGGACCAGGGCGCTAATAACGGGCTTGCAAGTCGCGAGCCCGTTATTAGCGCCTTCCCCATTCCCATTCAGCCCTATTGGGGCTCAAATGGGAATGGGGAATGCTTAGTTCAATGGGGACTTACCGGTCCCACCAGGGTTGGACTACACCAGTAAGTCCCCATTGAACTACACCGGACACGGGCACGGTATGGGAGGCAGCCATGGAGCTAATAGCTCCATGGCTACCCCCATCTCGTAATGAGGCCCAAAATATCTTGAGAGGATTTAGCTGATTCGGCAAGTTTCTGTTTGCTGACCTTTTCTTTTCTTGTGGTACCAGACATATTTTGTTTAGCTGATGACTCTGGATTCATGTTGCTCTATTCCCTACTTCTGCAGCAAGAGAAGGAAAGCAACGCAGATCAGTTATCCCTGTGAACTTGTGAAGGATACTCAGCACAGTAGCAACCTCTATGAATAAGGAGCTACTAACTAAACACAAATATAATGTATACACACTTACATTTTTGTTGTCCCTTATATAGACCTACTATGCTTCAAATGTCTTGCAGTTATGCCATACTTTACTCATTCTCAATCGAAAGCTAATGTCACATAGGTATGTTTGTATGCCACTGGTTCAGGTTGGATTGATGAATCAAACGTAATGACTGGTGCTGGTAGGTAGGTGTTGACGCCAGGGTAACCAGGTTCTTCTAGGCTGATTGAAAGCAGCAGAAGCTACTTTTTAGCTCACAGCAAGTTTGCTGATGCTTGCCCTGCTGAATTATATATGGAAAAGGCCGTTTTTTAACCCTGATGATACCACACAGTATCTGAATGTCCCCTAATGTTTGTAAATGGATGGAGCTGAGATTTCAATTGCATTAAGGCTTAGGAAGGAGGTGATACACTAGTGTTCCTACAGGCTCGACTGACAGCATGCTTTCACGACAAAATAGATGTTCATATATAGGTACAATAGAACAGAAATGAAGCAAGTAAGCACGGTCTGTGTGGGCCAGTTTTTGGGGTCGAAGTGGGGCACAGGCACTTATTTGTGGGTCAGTTTGATAAGCTACTTCACCATGCGGCTAGTAGTTATGACCAGTTTTACTGAATAAATATTCTTTAAAGTGCACAATTTGCATAACATTTTATCAAACCCCCCCCCCCTCCCTGGGAACTAATCAAACTGTCTTTCACAAAAGGAATGAAATGACATTTGTAACCGTGGCCCACTTTTTCATTGGTGCCCCTCCGAAAAAATTCTATCCCCCCATCTGAACCTGAGCAGAGGGGAAAAGTTACATAGTAAAAGGTAGTAGAATCTTTGAAGACAGAGCCTCAGAGACAGAGCGGGAGAAAAAGAAAGAGTAAAACGGAGAGAATGGAGCTTGTTCAACTTCAACAGGAGGTTGGGAGAGAGAGTGAATAAATACATCAAGAGGGAATGCATGGAGCTGGGAAGGGCCAAGGCTGATTTGCATAAAATGTTATGGATGGCTGTCCTTAGCAATATCACTTGTTATGATTGATTCAAATCCTTCCATTATTCAATTTTTGGTTTAATTTGTCTCCTTAAGTGAGAGAGTGTATGCTTAGGTGAGGGTGCCCGCCTTGCTCGCTACACGCCAGAGAATCAGCTGTAGCTCACTGTTTCCGACAAGGCACTCCTGAAAACGTCAAGGCTAGGATTGTGAACATTGACAGCTTTCAGCTACTCCTGTAGTGTAGTACTACTTGAAAGCATGCGCAGGTAACTATAATGTATATTGTGTGGAAGTCCACCCTGCCGCTGCCAGACGTTATTGATGGGACAGGTAAATGCTGAGTGCTGACCTTCATATGCTCATACTGGTCTCTTTGTAAGTACAAATATCGATTCCCAGTAGCAGCCAGCAGAGAGGATAACCACCTATAAAAGCCATTGTCCATACCCACATGTAAAATGGGACTGGGAGAAACAGTATCAGCACAACTCGGCTCCCACAGACTTTAATTTTAATTAATGGCACACTCTACTCCAGTGCAGGAATAAGAAGGTGCCTCACTGCCCCTGAACATGTGATAGCAGCAGTACCTGGTGACCATCACATACAACGAACATGGTGTGCACAGTGCAACAGAAGGTTTGGTTTGGGGCTGTTGAGGAAGTGAGTAGCAAGCAGACAGCGTGCAGCAGTAGCGCAGCTTACACGTTTAATGCACAATGTGCCAGAATCCTACATCATCATTTTCACGCCATTCCTCCTCCTTAACCTGAGGTTTCTCACAAGTTCAAAATGTCTCTGTTCTATTCGTCATCTAAATCTCTTTACCATAATCCGGGTCAGGGGGGCCAGCCCAGAGCCTCGGCTCAAGGTGATAAATACCCAGGCACCTTTATTCATGTCTACGCTAGCCAATCACAAAATATGCTTATATATATATATATATTTTTTTTTTATTATTATTTTTTTTTTTTTGTCTTTGGTTTGCAAACAAACCTTAACAAAATGTAAGAAGATAATATTCCATCATAAAAACAATAAAACATCCAACAAACATAAAACATAGATCTCAAATATTAACAAAAATACTGTCCTCTAAGTCATAATTGTCCATACAGTGAGTTTCATATCAAAGACCTCACCAGAAATACGAGTTTAAACATTAGTACAGTTCCTCCAAATTACCTCCTGTTTTTATATTGAGCATCAACTATCCTCTAAAGTGATTATTAATAGGCTTTACAGCCCAACCTTTAAATGTACTAAATCATTCCTAGGCACCAGTAGGCACTCCTAATTTTGTTATATGAGGGAAATGAGAGGAGGGATTTGCCCGGTATCACACAGTTAGATCAGCAAAGCTGGGATTCAGGTCTTCCAGCATTTCAGACTGCAGAAGTCTTTAGTTATGCACGGTGCACCGCAAGCAAAACGTCATGCACATTTATCTGTATTTAGTAAAAAGTGGCATTCCAAATAAACCAACCTTATATTATTAATGAAACTTTTCAAGAAACATATTCGGCAAACTCATTATTAGCATGTGCTAGCTAAGTGATGGAGTAGTGTGGCCCCCGCCAGTGGTGTCCAACCCGTAGTCTGCAGGGGACACCAATAGTGGGACCCAACTGTTTTGGGCAATGCTGCAGTGCCTCACAAAGCGAGGCAGGGTAACTGCTGTTACCATCAGCAGGCCTGGAGAGGGGCAGCACGTCCTCTCCCCCTCTCTGCTCCTCTCCTCCCCCTCCTAGTCATAGAGACACGCATTCTGTCCTGCACAAAGCTGAGGAAGGGTGAGGTGTGAGCAATCACCTCACCCTTCCTTCATGCAACTAGGTGCTAAGCACCGAAGGACACCAACAGGCAGGCAGGGATCAGGTTCAAAGACCTGCCCGCCCCGTGGGGCCAGATAGTCGGCTATCCGGCCGGGGGCTGACACTTAACAGCCCCCACTACTATACACATCAAAGACCCAGGGCTCCCCTGGGTCTTATAAATACAGAGCGGCATGCTCTGAGAAAACACAATCAGTTTGTGGACCCTGAACGGGGACCCAAACACACAGGAGGTGCACTGTTTACTCAGTGCCTTCCAAACCTTTGCTTCTTTTACCACAAAACCCTCCCACCCTACAAATAAGGGAGAAGAACAAAGGAAAAGAAGTACAGGGCACTGTACAGTGCCAACAACGAGTCGTGGGACATAAGAAGGCGGGCACAGGCCAGAGGGGAAACCCCAAGACCCGGTGCCCAAAAGTATTGTTTATTATCTTATGATATGTGATTATTGTTATTGGCATAACCATATCTGTACAATAAAAACCTACGGCCTTTTATTGCCAACACTTGACAAACAATGTGTGAGCCAAATTATTTCTGGGTAAGGGTATGGTTTCGGCAAAGTATAATGATGCATGCATATGGGTTCAGCAGTTAATCATGATTGTGGTGTGTGCGAGCGGAATTGCGCACATTACCTTGCAAAGTTTAAGGTCTCTGCATGCTGTTCAGCCCGAGGTGGAGTTCTGTGGGGCCCATAGCCCCCAAAAGATAAATACAAAAATCAGAAATCTAATTAAAAGATCCAATTGCCCTGTTTTGGATATGTGAGCCATTTTATTGTCAAGTTATCTGATCACTTGCATTGTGCACCACAGCAAATAATATGATATGATAGAGTATTTATAACGTGCTTAATACCCAGAAGTATTTAAGCGCGGACCTGGGAATCGAACCTGTGTTGTTTCGTGTGGTCTTGTTTCCAAAGCGAGCACGTTGCCGCTGAGCTCCCAGGACAAATATTTCTGAGGTCAGGCCTCGCCTTCATTAGTGTTGGGGACACGCTCCTGACAGTATTGTGTGTTATAGTCTCCCATTACCCACATTGGAGCAAGTATTTCACAGTGATCAGCCAATAAAGAGCCTAGGAATGTGACCTGTCAAAAAAGAAAAAAAGCATTTCCATCCCTCTAAGACGATGATGCATAAAAATGTAAGTGGTAGCACAATGCTGCTCCACTTAAGAAAAAAATGCACGAAAGGGTCCAACCCCCCACCCCCTTATGCAATGGTCATCCCCTTTACCTGTTCCAAACAAGCACAGAGTATGCTTTTGTTTTCTGCACATTTCAAAGTACATCACGTTTATTATTTCAGGATGCATTTTGAAATGCGCCAAAACGAGAGCGCATGAATGCGCGCATCTGTGAGGTGCACACTCTGACTCCTTGTGAAAGAGGCAAAACCATTTGTTCGCTGCAGGTGAAGGAGATGCGCCTGTACACCCATCGACTTGCGCAAAAAATATATTTGTGAATCTTGTCCTATGTGTATTGCCCTATGCCCCACTTTAATGCAATTCAGTAGTATATTTAGCAAAAGGATGGAAGGATGAGCTCTTCTCGATTCATACCTCTGGCCTGGAGGTCTGATGCAGAACTGAGCAGCAAGCACTTTACTCTTGAGGTTAAGGTACGAGCTCCTCAGCCAACTGATGAATGCATGTCTTTGTCATTGTAGAACAGAAAGCTGGATGTGTGTGTTTCATTGTGGAATGCTGAGCGTTTGAGTGGAATTGGGTTTTTCTGTGTGTGTGAGCGCTTAAGGCAGAGTTCTTCAAACTGTGGGGCGCGCCCCTGCAGGGGCCCGCAGCCGCTTTTCCGGGGAAGCGCGAGTCTCCAGCCTGAAATGGAGAAAAAAAGGATATATATATTTTTTTTTAATGGAGGAAATGGGCAGGGGCGGCTCACAGGGTCGGACTGGAGCATAAAACTGTCCCAGGCACCAATGAAAAAGTGTCCCACATTTTGCAAATGGCAATTCATTCCTTTAGTGACAGACTGTTTGGCTAGTACCCAAGGGGGTGTTTTTTGTTAAACTGTCAGCAAATTGTGATATTTAAGGAATATTTATTCAGCAACAATGGTCGAAACTACTAGCTGCATAGTGAAGTAACTCCTCAAACTGGTCCACATTGGCCAAAAAAGTGCCCCATTTAGACCAAAAAAACTGCCCCACACTAGCGCACAATTAAAACACTTTTACTTAATTTTCTGGAATTCAGATTGAGCTGCCACCCAACCCGTCTCACACCCCCTTTTACAAATACCCCGGGTCACAATGGACCATGAACCAGGCAGGTGGGTGGTAATACAATATTTATTTATTTTAAATTCAAAGAAAATCACACACATTTTATATTTGGCAGCAATCACCAATGGGGTGATAATTACAAGGCAAATTGATGATATACAATTAGTTTGACCTACTATAACATATCCAAAGCACAAATGAATGGGAGCAATTTTACTGTTCAGGTAGATAACACCCGAGTTAAGACTAACAGAAACCCATTAAAGGGTGGATTGCAATTCCATGCACCACTTGTAACACAAGGGCTTCTGCATCATAGGCAAGAGTCACTAGGGACAATGGGCCTCATTACGAGTCCGCCGGTAACCGAGCTGGAAAAACCGGCAGGTTACCGCCGGACTCGTATTGCCATTCCGACTCCATGATTCCCGGAATTACCAGGGCATTACGACCCCGGTGACCTGGGAATTCCGGAGGCGGAATTTTGTAAGTCCCCATTCTCATGGAGTCCCATGGGGATGGGGACCATGGAAACACCGGCTCTGTCTATGACAGAGCCGGTGTTTCCATGTCCGCCTGCAGGCGGGTGGTGTTAAACCTGCCAGGTCAGACCTGGCGGGAGTGACACCTCCCGCCTGCAGGACTCTGAATCAGCCGGTCCGGAAAGAACGGTGATGGCGGATTTTCCACCACCGTTCTTTCCGGACCGGCAGGGTCGTAATGAGGCCCAATTGTTTAAAGTGAAAACAAAGGAGAAAACATTTGAGTGCCAACTAGTGCATTGATTGCGCAACCTCATAACTAACACACACACACACACACACACACACACACACACACACACACACACACACACACACACACACACACACACACACACACACACACACACACACACACACACACACACACACACACACACACACACACACACACACACACACACACACACACACACACACACACACACACACACACACACACACACACACACACACACACACACACACACACACACACACACACACACACACACACACACACACACACACACACACACCCCCCCCCCCCCCCCCCCCCCCCCCCCCCCCTCAATCTCAGTCCTGTCCGTCTGACTCAGAGTATGACACACTCACTCTGCTCCCTCCCTCAATTCCGAATTTTTCAGAAAATGGCTGACATGTCCTCACTGACACTGTCAACGAAGAATGTTGCACTCAGTCTCTTGCTGAAATCCGGTGCCCCTACCCTGCCCACTGCCCCCATAGCTGATAAGCTGAAGTTTCTGCATCTTCGAGGCCTTAGCCTGATGAGGAACTTGAAACAGGCCGGCCAGGGAACGGGATGGGATGTAATGTAAATGTTATTTGCCACTCAAGTTGATACTCAGTGCATGCATCATGCATGCAAAATGTGACGCTTGTCTTAGGGCCTGGCAGCGGCAGCATAGCCTGAGCCAGCCACTGTGTGTGATATGTAAAGTGTAACATTGGCAGACAGACAGGCAGTGTGTGGTGGCCTCGCTCGCGCTCAGTAACACGGTCTACTCGCCGCACACTGCAGCAGAGAGCAGCACCCATCATGCGGGAACCAGCCAGGCACAGGCACACAGGACACAACGGCACACATCAGAGATGACAGTGTGTCTATGTGTGCTAGGGGGGCCAACTTTTTAGATCCTTTTGCGGGACACTTTCACACAAGGTGGTGATGATGTCACAGCGTCATTCATGTTTGGCCCGCCCCTTATGTAACTCTAACAATTTGTAAATGGCTCTTAACACCTGGCTTTGCCTGATCTGTTCTACGCAGCGAAAAGCACCTTCTTACAGCTGGTTCGCGGAAAAGCACCTTCTTACAGCTGGTTCGCGGGCCTGGGGAGGAGTTTTTCGTTTGCATTTTAAATATTTATTCGTTGGTTAATTTTCACCCTTGGGACTAATGCTGGAGTCAGCAGACAGCCCTATCACTTCCCATCAACTCTCAACAGCTCGCGAGAGAACTGCCTCTGTGCACTACCGCAGAGCACCAGGCAGAATCAATGCATTGCACCCGCAGCTGCTGACGTGACTGGCCTGCTGTGCAGATGCACTATCAGTGCCGTGCAATGCAATAACAGTGGCTGGCAAGTGGCAGTTAATCTGTGAGACATGGATGGAGACGGACAACAATTAGCTGTCGTCTTTGCGCCCTGCAATGGCCGGCCCCAGCCCCCAGCATGCCTAATTGTTCTCGAACAGAACAAGTTGGGACAACCCATATCCCGCAGAGCCACTCAGCAAACTGTGAGACAGAGTCCCCAATTAAGGGGCAATCCCGCAAAATACGGGACAGTTGGCCATCCTAATGTGTGCCTGAATGAATTAATGGCACGCGGGCCGGCCGCCCGCATGCAAAAAGAGCGCAGGCCCAGCGGGAGCACCAAAGTGGGCGCACCATGGTGAAGCCAGGGGGGCAAGCATCCCTCTGCCCCCTGGCTCTGACACTGACTGGCAGAACTGTACTACAGGGACAGTGATCGCATTAGACGGAGAGTGTGATTGATGGGTGAGAAGAAGGAATCTGTGAGTGTGAGCGAGATTGTGCGCGAGAATGAGGGTGAGGAATGGGATGCCTCATGCTTTCAAGGGTAAGCGGGTGCATGTGACTGAGGGTGCCCATGACGTGGGTGCATGGGAGGAGTGAGTGAGTGCGTGAAATGGAGGCTGGACTGCACCGTAAAGACGGATCTAGTGTGCAATGGAGGGTCAGCGTGAAGGGTGTCTGTGAGAGGGTACGCATTTGTGAGCGTGTATGCGAAAATGAGGGTGACAGAAGGAATGCTGTGCAAGGGAGAGAAGTTGCATGTGAGTGCTGCTGCTCGTGACCATGGGTGCATTGTGGAGTGAGTTTGTGTGGAGCTCAGTGAAAATGGGGCTGGACTGCATTGCACGAATGGGGGTGAGAAGAGAGATACATGGGGTGCCGAGTGAGAGAATGGGAAAAGACTGGATGGGGATACTGTCTGAGGGAAAAGCTCAAAAGTTGCAAGGTGAAGGCGACCCTTAAGAAACCTTTCCGACCTGGGTGTGGAGGCCTGGGGTCCTTGTACTGCGATTTGAAGATCCAAGGCAGCAGGTAGGCACTGGCCACGTTCTCAGAGCAGACAGGCAGTGCCAAACAGTCCCAGGGGGCAAACATAAGCCCAAACAGGTGGCAGGGCCTTAGTTATATTTGGTTTCCTCACAGCACGCCGAGCGCACAGCAGACACGCTCTGCCATGCGCTGCGCCAATCAGAAACGTGAGCTTGCATCCACAGTCAATGGCAGCTTTGTGTATGTTGATTGGAGCCGCCCTATCCCGCGTAGACCCATTGGAGCGATCAGACTGACACCACACATCAGCCTTCAAACTGCCTCCAGGAACAACAAACCAAACACGGATGCGGGCAGGGAAAGTCATTTTCGTTGAGTTTAATGTGTATTATACGGCAATTGCAGCAGACAGACAATTTTGCGTTTTGATTGCAAATCGCAAAATCACGAAAATAAGCTGGGGGTGGTCTGCATATAGGAACACCAATATAAAGGCGCCCGTGTGCTGCGAGTGCCCCCAGGAGCTTCCGTAAAAAAACATATATATATATTTTTGTTTTTACACTTTTTTTTTTTACAATGTGTTAAATGTTGTATTTAACTGCATGGGTCGCGACGGAGGCTGCAGGGGTAGACCCCATAATGATGTCCCTGTCGGTTCCCCACACAGTCTCAAAAACCTTGCCCCAGACTCTGCCACCATCACAACTGACGGCAACTGCATCCCAGTAGCAGCACATGTAGAAATCCTAGGGGTCTACCTGATGCTGAGCTCACCATGCAAAAGCACATCAAGGTCCTTGCTTCTACAACTGCCTACACAACCAAGGTGCTCAACCTCACCACGCAATTGCCTAAGGCTGGCTAGAGCTTTATTAGGCAGCTAGATTTCTGCAACACCCTATTCTCAGGTACAACAGGAAAACATCATACAAAACTCCAACTGCTACAAAACAGTGCCCTCGGAGCAGCATGGGGTCTTAAACGCACAGACCACAACACACAAGCCAGGAAAAATGCACACTGGCTACCGATTAGCGCAGGCATTGATTTAAGGTCCTCACCATCGTTCATCACTGCATACACAAAACAGCTCCAGCATACCTCAAACCATGCCTACGTAAGAATTCATCTACCAATCACCTACGATCCTCCCATACCCTACACACCCCCAGATTCAACAAAAACATGCTAGCGGCGCCAGCTTTGTGGTCACTGCCCCCACTCTTTGAAACTCGCTCCCTATACCTATCAGAAACGAGCCATCCCACCCAACATTCAAAAAGCTCCTAAAGGCCTGGCTCTTCAACAAGTATGACTAAGACTTCCTGATCATACCCACCCTCGAACTACGAAGCCTGCAGCCTACTGTTGACTTATACCTGATCTTCATGTTTACTGTAACTTTACAAAGTTCCTGGGTGCTGTAAACAAATTAGTAAATAAAGTGTATTAGATTGACTAACCTGGCTATAACAGATATTGGCCTCATCAAAATAAGGGCAGGAAGGATTGAACATTGGAGAGGGGTTTAGAAGTACTAATTCGGGGGCATACTGCGTTCTCTGAACATAGTCGTCCCTAATCCCAAAAGGTGGTTCCTCCCCCATGTGATCCTCCCTTGGTGCAACACCCCCAGGGGGATTCATGTGCTGTGGACGCACCACCCTGGCCCCATGGGAGGGGTCTCACCCTAGGGGAGAAGGGACGACATCCTCAGAATCGTCACTGGGGTTAGCTGAGCTGGAAGGATTCCCCATGAACAGAGTTGTTCATTTCCTGTTCTTGAAAAAGCCTCTGCCACAAACTGTTTCACCAACTGGATAATCTATGGGCTTCATTACAAGTCCGGCGGTAACCCTGCCGGTGCTACAGGCGGGTTGCCGCCAGACTCCTACATTTTACCGGCACCTGACTTCCCGGTGTCACCGGGAGATTACAACTCCGACAGTTCGGGAAGTCAGGTGCCCGCAAAATGTAAGTCCCCATTCCATCTATGGCAGTGGGGACACGGAAGCGCTGGCACCGTTGCTAACGGTGCCAGCGCTTCTGTGAAGTGTTTGCCTACTGTGGCTGCTGCACCCGGCAGGGTCTGACCTGTCGGGCACAACAGACATGGCAGGCAAACACAGAGTTTGCTGGTCCAGAAACAAGGGTTCTGGGGAGCTTACCGGCACCCTTGTTTTTCTGGACCGGCAACCTTGTAATGAGGCTCTATATGTGTCTGAAAGAATTTGGGGAGACCGGGAGCACCTATGTTTATGATGTTTAGGCCTCCTAGGGGGAGAACTGGACGGGGAGTGAGAGGTAAGCCTCCTCTTCTCAGTGCGCTCTCTCCCAGACATCGCTGCATTCCCTGAGCTCTGCTTCCTATATAATGCTTACCTCCAAAATGCACCAACCTTGCCCACACTGAAAGGCAGCCTGAACACATAAGTCTCAGCCTGAGCTGGCATGTGCTTTATTGGCCTTACCACTTGCAGCTGAGCCGGCCAGCCCAGTGTTATCCTGGCATCAGGGTCATGCTGCAGCATGTCTACCCCTAGGGGGAGTGATCGGGGTCTTAAGGTTGGAGTCAATGGCGCACAACGGTGCTGCCTCATGTAAGTGGGAGGGGAAGGTTCTGCGCAACTGTGCAGCAACCTGGGGGGTGGGAGTTGCCTGCAACTGTGTCGTTAACCAGGGAAGGAGGGGGCACCTGCAACAGCGCAGCAATTCTGGTGGAGGGGCGAATGTGCATGGTCACCTGCAACGACGCAGCAACCTGGAAGTGGGGTTACTGTGGTAGAGTCCCGGCATCCACCCAGATTGTATTTTGCTACTACTCAATGGGTGGGGAGGACGTAAGTTATGGGACCTGCAACAGCGTGACCACAGGGACAACTTACCATCAGGCCCGGCTCCAGGAATTTTCATCTGGGTGGGCCAGGGTTGTGATCAGGGGGGCCCACATTTCTTTGGGTGTGGGTCAATGAGTACCCTAACAAAGTGCTGGCGTTGATCCAAATTTCCCAGATACGTGATCCAGCAAAATATGTCTTCCCAGATCTCCACAAATACATTTGCACCCCTCTATAAAAAACTGTACACAGCAAAAGAGAAGTAAGGGAAATAGTGTTGCAACATCAATCTACCTATCTTCCCTTCCCATCTGCTCTCCCCTTTCTGTTATATCTGATCCTCCTTCACCTTTCACTGTCCAGTCACCTTCCTTCAGCTGCCCCAACCACTGTTCCCATTCACCCCCCTCCCACCTATTCACACCAGCACCCAGCAGCCGTTTCCTGGACTAGCTTGGGCGAAATGAGGGTGATGTCTCCTCCTCCTCTGAGAGGGCTAAGCAGTGAGGCCCCCAGTCTTTGTACCATCTCAGATGGTGTCTGCCCAACAATACCTTCCTGAGCACTGTGGATACTCCCAGCAGGCCCTGGAGGAGATGCTAGTGGTCCGTCCATCTTGTTGTGAAGGATAGACCCCCACCCAGAATACTGAAGCAAGGAATAGATTTTGTTTCCTACATACAACATACCATGTCCAATCAATACAGGTAGTCTTGTTAATCTCAACAATATTTCGAGCACAGCAACATATCCTCCAATAACATACACATGTATACAATCCTCCCTTCACCCACCCATTCCACAACCTCCTCCCCCCTCCTTTCCAACGGAACCCCTACAGTAGTCCCATTCTGAATGTCTCCCATCAATGGTTCATGTCAAAAATTATTTTAAGCACAAAATGTTATTTTATGTTGCATTTTTGCAGCACATTTTAATTGAGTTGAGAGTGCAAGGGAGTGCTAGGGTTGTAAGGCCTGCATCAGGAGGCAGACATTGCTGGTTGAGGGGTTTGCAGTGTCCTGGTATCGCTCCTGGTGGGGCATGGCTCTGTACATCAATGTCTCATACATACTGGTTATAATATCCTCCAATATCTCGTTGTTTAGCTGAGCGGGATCGAGCGGTTGCCCGTAGCCCTGTGTGGCCAGTGTGAAGGCTGCCCTGCCATTTCCAGTGGGCTTTCCAGTGAGTGTGTTTAAATTTATAATCAGGAACTGTTTGTTTGATTTGAATTTGTTGCGCTCCGTGCGCGTTGTGCTGCCCCCTGCCCCCCTCCCCCTGCAGCCACTTTCTGGTCCTCCTCTCCCGTCTTCACGCCTCCCTGCCCGCCCACCCCCCCTCTGATTGGTCTTCCCCTGGTCCCTCCAGGGCTATGCAACGGCCGCTCTCCATGCTCGCTTAGTTGTTTAGCTGAGCGGGATGGAGCGGTCGCCCGTAGCCCTGTGTGGCCAGTGTGGAGGCTGCCCTGCCATTTTCAGTGGGCTTTCCAGTGAGTGTGTTTAAATTTATAATCAGGAACTGTTTGTTTGATTTGAATTTGTTGCGCTCCGTGCGCGTTGTGCTGCCCCCTGCCCCCCTCCCCCTGCAGCCACTTCCTGGTCCTCCTCTCCCTTCTTCCGGTCTCCCTGCCCGCCCACACCCCCCTCCCCTTCCTCTCCTCCTCCTGCCTTAATCCTCCTCCCTGGGCAGCCCCCCTCGGCTAAGGGCCTCTTAGGCAAAGGGCGGCTCCCACTGTGTCTGCAGCTGTCCGCAGGGGACGCTAGGCGCCAGTCTTCTTGTTAGCTCCACCTGCTCCCCGCCCCACCTCACCTACACCTGTGTACTTCATTCGTATGGTGCCCTCACTTCACTGTGCTCTGCAAATTGTGGTATCCTAGGGCTTTTTTCTCCCCTCGCAGGATTCTCATACTTAGGTGGCCTCTCCACTGGGTACCTAATAGGTTCCTAATGTGTTCACTGTGCTCTGCAAATTGTGGTATCCTAGAGCTTTTTTCTCCCCTCGCAGGACTCTCATACTTAGGTGGCCTCTCCACTGGGTATCTAATACGTTCTTACTGTGTTCACTGTGCTCTGCAAATTGTGGTATCCTAGGACTTTTTTTCCCCTCGCAGGATTCTCATACTTTGGTGGCCTCTCCACTGGGTATCTAACATGCATTTACTGTGTTCACTGTGCTCTGCAAATTGTGGTATCCTAGGGCTTTTTTCTCCCCTCGCAGGACTCTCATACTTAGGTGGCCTCTCCACTGGGTATCTAATACGTTTTTACTGTGTACACTGTGCTCTGCAAATTGTGGTATCCTAGGGCTTTTTCTCCCCTCGCAGGACTCTCATACTTAGGTGGCCTCTCCACTGGGTATCTAATACGTTCTTACTGTTTTCACTGTGCTCTGAAAATTGTGGTATCCTAGGGCTTTTTCTCCCCTCGCAGGATTCTCATACTTAGGTGGCCTCTCCACTGGGTATCTAACATGCATTTACTATATTTACTGCTGTTCTGAATTGTGTTGACTAGGGCTGCTGCTCACTCCCTGTCCCCTGCTCTCGTCTGTCTCACCCCTCCCTCCTATTCCATGGTGCTCTCTATTTCGCCTATCTTCTCTAACTGCTTCTCCATTGACTATCCTGCTCTCCTCACTAAATCTGCTAGGAAAAAGTTTAAAAATGACATCCTGGTCTCCAACCCAGGCCTCCCTATCGCAGACACCTACACCAGTGCCTCCTCCAAGGAAACCCTCACTGACATCCTCTTCTTCATGCCTTCTCCTGACCTATGGACCCTTCATATGGTCTCTGTGCTCTCTCCTTTCTCCTCTTCTCCCATTAATGGTGGCACCCATTGGGATGTCCTCTTGGCCTCCTCCACTCCTCTAAGGCCATCATTAATGTCTACACTAATGGGACCGTCTTGGTCCAAGGCCCTCAGGCCAACCTCCACCTCTTTGATAGACGCTTCCCGCGCCTCATCAACTTCCTTTCCTCTCCTGCTGTCCCCCCTCCTCTGTCCTCGGCTAATTTGCCTCCACCCTCCCTCCCTGCCCCCTCCTGTGCTCCTTCTTCACCTCCGCAGGGCGTACCTCTGATCTGTACCCCTCCCCGGAAGTCCTTCAAGGGTGGCAACCTTCTCTACATTGCCACTCTTAACTCTCGCTCTGCCGTCAAACATTCCTCTGACATCTGTCGCCTTCTTGAGGAACTGGACATTGACGTCCTCGGTCTCACTGAGACATGGTTCATGGCCAGCACTGTCACCAGCTTTGACACACTCCTACCTGACGGTTACAAGATCCTCTCTGTGCCCAGGCCCAACCGTGCTGGGGGGGTGTGGCACTTATGTTCCCTGAGTGGATTCCTGCCACTGTCATTCCAATGCAGACTTACTCCTCTTTTGAATGCCTTGTCTGCCGACTCTCTCTCTCTCCTAGCCATTCCCTTACCGTGGCTACTATCTATCGGCCACCTGGTCAAATTTCCTCCTTCCTCTCCGAGTGGGCGGACCTCTCCTCCTCACTCCTGTCCTCAACCACTCAACTCCTCTTTCTTGGAGACTTCAACATCCACCTGGATGCCTCCTGTCCCCCCTCTGGACTCTTTTGTGACCTCTGATATGATATGATATGATATGGTATTTGTAACGCGCCTATACACATGTGTTTCAAGGCGCGACGAGGCAGGGAGGGGGGGACAAGGGGAGACAGACAACGATCTTACTAGGCCAGGTGTCATTCAGATCGCGCAAGTGCAGGGGTGGGGGAGGGGGAAAAGTGCAAGGGGAAGGGGAGGGGGGGAAGTGCAGTACAAGGTAAGTGGCGTAACGTAATAAATAAATAAATAGGGCCAGCTGGTGGCAAGTGTGAGGTTAGTGCAGAACAAGTGCTGGGGGAGGGGGGGGCTGTAGGGATACAGAGACAGTCCCGCAGTGCAAAGGAGTTCCAGGGCATCAGTGCAAGTGGAGAGTGGCAGGGCCCAGGGCCGAGGCCGTTTAGAGTGGTCCAGTTGCAGGATCAGTGCAGTTTCAGTGAGGAATTAAATTAGCTGTTCAGCAGGGGAGAGGGAGAGAGAAAGCAGAAGCAAAGAGGAAGGTTTTGAGGTGCTTCCAGAACCGGAGATGGTTCTCCTCAATTTTCAGGGAGGCAGGAAGGCTGTTCCAGAGGGAGGCCCCTGCCGCGGAGAGAGATCTACCCCCAGCTCGTTGCTTCGAGAAGCGGCTAACCCTGAGGGAATTGGAGGCGGATGAGCGAAGGGCTCGGGAAGGAAGATATTTGGGAAGAGAGAGTTGAAGGTATTTAGGAGCCAGGCCCCAGAAGGCCTTGTGGACAATGCAGAGGGTTTTGAACTTTATCCTCGCAGCCACTGGGAGCCAGTGTAGAGATTTCAGTCCTGGAGAGATACGGTCCCTGGGCTTGAGGCCAAGGACAAGTCTCGCAGTTCTGTTCTGGATGAGTTGCAGAGGACGGAGAGTGGAGGCAGGCAGATTAAGATAGAGGCTGTTACAGTAGTCCAGCTTCGAGAGAACCAGGGCTCGGGAGACAGTGAGCTTCTGGGGGAAGGAGAGGAAGGGAAGAATACCTCTGAGGAGGTGCAGCTGGTAGTGTGACCTCTTGGCGACGTCAGAAATATGAGGAGAGAAGGAGAGTGTGGAGTCGAAGATGACCCCAAGGTTTTTTGCCTTGCAAGTAGGAGCAGGGAGGGGGCCAAGGGAGGCAGGCCAGAGAGGTGCAGGGAAGGAGGGAGTGGGTGTACCGATGAGTAGAATCTCAGTCTTACTGGCATTAAGGCAGAGGTCATTGGCGGCACACCATTCCTGGATAGCAGACAGACAGTCAGAGATGAGGGAAGGAGAGGGGGAGGCTGAGGGTAGCCTGAAAATGAGCTGGGTATCGTCCGCATAGCACTGGAAATTAGGGCAGAGAGCGGCGATGCGGTGGGCAAGGGGTGCCAGATACAGGTTGAACAGCCAGGGAGAGAGATTAGATCCCTGGGGGACACCACAGGTGGAGAAAAAGATGTCGGAGAGGAAGGACCCCAGTTGGACCTGGGAGGGTCGGTTTGAAAGGAAAGAGGTCAGCCACGCCAGAGCCTGACCAGTGATACCCAGGTTTTCACGGAGACGGTTGAGCAGGATGGCATGGTTGACAGTGTCAAAGGCAGAGGAGAGATCGAGCAGAATGAGAACACACGGAGTGTTGGAATCAAGGTTCAAGAGCAGGTCTTCACGGATGTTCAGGAGAGCAGTTTCCGTGCTTCTGGCAGCTCTGAAGCCAGATTGATGGTCATGAAGACTACCAACAGATTCAGCATGGAGGTTAAGCTGGGAGATGGCCAGTTTCTCCAGGAGCTTGCCCAGGAAGGGAGTGATGGAGATAGGGCGATAGTTAGCCGGGCAGGAGGGGTCGGAAGAGGGTTTCTTGAGAAGAGGGTGCACAAGGGAGTGCTTGAGGGGGGAAGGGAAGACTCCAGAGGCGAAGGAGTGGTTGCAAAAGTCAGCCAGGGCAGGAGCCAGGGAGTCGATGTGGTCCTTGATAGTTTTGGAGGAACAGGGGTGAACCTGTTTAGACGAGACTTTCATAGATCGGACTTGTCTGGAAACCTCGTCAGCAGAGAAAGGTGGAAAGGCAGAGAAAGAGGGAGGAGGGGTGACTACAGAAGGGCCAGAGGAAGGGTCGGGTAGGGAGGGAGGGAGGTGAAAGGAGGAGAGCGAGGACAGGATGTCCTGAGTTTTAGAGATGAAGTGAGAGGCCAGTGCAGTGCAGAGGGCCTGGGAGGGGACAGGAGAGGTAGAGACTGCAACAGGGTTGGCCAGCTCCTTGCAGATTTTAAATAGTTCGGCGGAGTTGTTTGATGCCGCAGAGATGCGGGCTTGGATAAGGGCTCTCTTCTTGGTGAGAACGGAGAGCCGGTACTGCCTTTGGAGCAGGCGGCAGGCCAGTTTGTCAGAGGATGAACTGCGACTCCCTTTCTCTCTCTATTCTCCCGTCTGGGCTGACTCATTCTGCAGGGCACACTCTTGATGCCCTGATCTCTTCTGACCTTCCCCTCTCTGTCCCTCTCTCCTGGAGTGATTACTTTCTCCTATCCTCCCACCTCACCCTCCCTACCCCACAGGCAAATCCACTTCCATCATTGCCACCCACCTTCTCGGTCATCCGACCCATGAAGTGCGTGTCAGTTGAGGTTTTCGCTGCCACCTTCTCTCCCCCCCTCCCCCTTTGGCTGACTCCCACCCTGACATAGCCCTCTCCACGCTCCACTCTGCTATATCCGATACTCTTGATATCCTTGCCCCTGTCATGAGAATCTGCCTGAAGCCCAAATCCAAATGTAACTCCTGGTATGACTCGGATCTCATCACCCTAAAACGCAAGTGCAGGGTGGCAGAGAGGAAATGGCGTGCTTCATGTTCATCCTCTGACAAACTGGCCTGCTGCCTGCTCCAACGGCAATACCGGCTCTCCGTTCTCACCAAGAAGAGAGCCCTTATCCAAGCCCGCAACTCAGCGGCATCTAACAATTCGGCCGAACTCTTTAAAATCTGCAAGGTGCTGGCCAACCCTGCTGCAGTCTCTGCCTCTCCTGTCCCCTCCCAGACCCTCTGCACGGCACTGGCCTCTCACTTCATCTCTAAAACTCAGGACATCCTGTCCTCACTCTCCTCCTATCACCTCCCTCCCTCTATTCCCTGCACTTCCTCTGGCCCTTCTGCAGCCACCCCTCCCCCCTCCTTCTCTGCCTTTCCCCTTTTCTCTGCTGACAAGGTTTCCAGACAAGTCTGATCTATGAAAGTCTCATCAAAACAGGTTCACCCCTGTTCCTCCAAAACTATCAAGGACCACATTGACTCCCTGGCTCCTGCCCTGGCTGACTTTTGCAACCACTCCTTCGCCTCTGGAGTCTTCCCATCCCCCCTTAAGCATTCCCTTGTGCACCCTCTTCTTAAGAAACCTTCTTCCGACCCCTCCTGCCCGGCTAACTATCGCCCAATCTCCATCACTCCCTTCCTGGGCAAGCTCCTGGAGAAACTGGCCATCTCCCAGCTTAATCTCCATGCTGAATCTGTTGGTAGTCTTCATGACCATCAGTCTGGCTTCAGAGTTGCCAGAAGCACAGAAACTGCTCTCCTGAACATCCGTGAGGACCTGCTCTCGAACCTTGACTCCAACTCTCCATGTGTTCTCATTTTGCTCGATCTGTCTTCTGCCTTTGATACTGTCAACCATGCCATCCTGCTCAACCGTCTCCGCGATAACCTGGGTATCACTGGTCAGGCTCTGGCGTGGCTGAGCTCTTTCCTCTCCAATTGACCCTCCCAGGTCCAACTTGGGTCCTTCCTCTCTGACATCTTTTTCTCTGCCTGTGGTGTTCCCCAGGGATCTAACCTCTCTCCCTGGCTGTTCAACCAGTATCAGGCACTCCTTGCACACCGCATCGCCGCTCTCTGCCCCAACTTTCAGTGCTATGCGGATGATACCCAGCTAATTTTCAGGCTACCCTCGGCCGCCTCCTCTCCTTCCCTCATCTCTGACTGTCTGTCTGCTATCCAGGAATGGTGTGCCGCCAATGACCTCTGCCTTAATGCCAGTAAGACTGAGATTCTACTCATCGGCACACCCACTCCCTCCTTCCTTGCAGCTCTCTGGCCGGCCTCTCTTGGCCCTCTTCCTGCTCCTACCTGCAAGGCAAAAAACCTCAGGTTCACCTTCGACTCCACACTCTCCTTCTCTCCTCACATATCTGACGTCTATAAGAAGTCACACTACCAGCTGCACCTCCTCAGAGGTATTCTTCCTTTCCTCTCCTTCCCCCAGAAGCTCACTGTCTCCCGAGCCCTGGTTCTCTCGAAGCTGGACTACTGTAACAGCCTCTATCTAAATCTGCCTGCCTCTACACTCCGCCCTCTGAAACTTATCCAGAACTGGACTGCGAGACTTGTCCTTGGCCTCAAGCCCAGGGACCGTATCTCTCCAGGACTGAAATCTCTACACTGGCTCCCAGTGGCTGCGAGGATTAAGTTTAAAACACTCTGCATTGTCCACAATGCCTTCTGGGGCCTGGGGCCTAATTACCTTCAACTCTCTCTTCCTAAATATCTTCCTTCTCGAGCTCTTCACTCATCCGCTTCCAACTCCCTCAGGGTCAGCCGCTTCTCCAAGCAACGAGTTGGGGGTAGATCTCTCTCCGCGGCAGGGGCCTCCCTCTGGAACAGCCTTCCTGCCTCCCTTAAACTTGAGGAGGACCATCTCCGGTTCCGGAAGCACCTCAAAACCTTCCTCTTTGCTTCTGCTTTCTATCCCCCTCTCCCCTGCTAATCCTTGACTGAAACTGCACTGAATCTGCAACTGGGCCACTCTCATCAATCTCGGTCCTTGGCCCAGCCACTCTCCACTTGCACTGACAACCCCTGGACTGCGGGACTGTCTCTGTATCCCTACAGCCCCATTCCCAGCACTTGTTCTGCACTTACCTTGCACTTGCCACTAGCTGGCCATATTATGTATTATTATTCTACTTACCCTGTACTGCACTTTCCCCCCCTCCATTCCCCCTTGCACTTTTCCCTTCCCTCTTCCCATGCACTTGCGCGATATGAATGACACCTGGCCTAGTAGGATCGTGGTCTGTCTTCCCTTTGTGCCCCCTCCCTGCCTCGTCGCGCCGTGAAACTCTTGTGTAGAGGCGCGTTACAAATGCCATATCATAACATATCATATCATATCAATATGCAATTGTCCATGATTACTCTTTGTTTGATGTGTTTACTCTGATTTGCTATTGAATGACACAATTGTGTTCAATAAATGTGGCCCGGATATTTTCAAAGTTAGATGTGTGTGTGTCCTAATCCATGTGCTGCCCATCTATTAAACCATTAGTGAGGCTCTTTGGAATAGCTTATAATGCGAACTGAATCACTTCTAGGGACACCTAATTTTAACAGGTAAGGCATAGTGAAATTAGAAACTATGCCTAGGATCACAAACTTTGGTCAAGTGCTAAAGCCACAATTTGAGCCTAGCCTGAAATGTATATGCTTGAACACAGATCTTCCGAGCTCAAGTTGATACAAATATGTGTTGAAGTTTGGCTTTGAATACCTAAAATAAGACTAAATTGTATACAGATTACTTTAAAAATGCACAAGTCACCTGATAAACCAACCTGACAATGTATTCATCATTGTAGAAACATGTTAATGAAAACATTCATGGGGGCATTTTGTTTTGAACCCCAAATTGCACGGATCGGAATTCTCCTGTTTGTACTTTTTTGCAAAAGGAGCCATTCATTAATTTTAATTGTTTTCACCAAGTACTGTAAAAGTAAAGAGTACATCACAGGTGAAAATCGCCTTTGCTCTTTACTTTACCACTACGTGTCTGGAAAAGTGTAAATCAATTCCACAATTAATTACTGTGGGAGCCATCCACAATGGATTCCTTTGGACTCTGCCCGCTTTTTCCAGGTGTAAAAGTCAGACAGGTCCCATAGTAATCTATTGGTTTTTCGACAACTAAGAAAATACATGCTGGTGGAATACAAATCAGATTTGGCAGGGGGCCTTGTTAAGTCTGATCAGTTCTCCAAATTCACCAGTCAAATCATACAAAATCCTCCGGCTCATAAAAAGTGGAGCTACATGCTTAGCGCCACTTCTTCCACTCTACTTGACCTGGAAAATTATCCCCAATGACTGTAGCTTTATTTTCCACATCCTGAAAGGTAGCCTACAAGCTCCAGCATAGCAAGTAATGAGAACTTAAAACATTCTCATAGAGACACAAAGTTAAATGAAATGCGTGACCAGCAGCAGGGAGCGCAGAAGCAGGGTTCCTCCTCTCATCAGGCTGAATCTTTAATAAATAAAACAATAAAAACAGCAATTTGATCCTTACCTTTTTTCCGTTTCTGCCAGTTGACTATGCGAGCCCCCCCGACTGCGATTTCTCCAGGAATCGGATCTGCCTTCAGCTGAATCTGGAGCGGTCCTTTGGTGAGGCCTCCTGCTTCGTCGCCATCAGGGCCTCCTGATCCAGTGCCTCCTGCCTTATGCATCTGCAGGCTCGGCTGCCCAGGACCGCAGCTTCAGCCCGCCCGCCTCGCCCACCGGTGATCCTCCACCGGGCTCTTTGATCCTCCACTTGGCTGCCTGTTCCTTCACTGCAGGCTCGACTGTCCAGGATCGTCGCCAGCGGCGCCTCCTGATCCAACGCCTCCCCACCGACTGCATCCTGCGGGCTCGACTGCCTTGGACTGAGGCTCCAATCCGCCCGCTTCGGCTGCCCGTTGGCTTACTCCTGGATCCTCCGCTTGGCTGCCTATGATCCTCCACTGAGGGCTCGGCTGCCCGAGATAGTCACCAGCGGGGCCTTTCCGACCCAGCACCTCCCCGCCTTCTGCATCCTGTGGGCTCGGCTGCCCTAGACCGCGGCTTCAGCCCGCCCACCTCGGCTGCCTGCTCCACCGGGCTCCTTTATCCTCCACTTGGCTGCCTGTGACCCTCCACTGCGGGCTCGACTGCCTGTGATCCCCACCGGAGCCTCCATCCTAATTCTAGTGCCTCTGCCTGTGGCCCTCCCCGCTCGAGAACGGTGCAGCTGCTCAGGACTACTACTCCAGCCTGCCCACCTCAGCTGCTGGAGATTCTTGCAGGTGCCCACAACTTGGCGCCTTCAACCTGGTACCTCTGCCTGCGGCCCTCCCCGCCTGTGTCCGAATGCGGCTGCCCAGGACTGCAACCTCAGCCCGCCCGCCTCGACTGCTGGAGATTTTCCTGCAGGAGCATTCAACCCACTCTAATCGGTCGCGGCTGCCCTGGATCCACTCTGCCTCTGCCCGCCCGCCTCAGCTGCCTGTGATCCTCCACTAGTACCTCCACCCTAGATCTGGTGCCTCTGCCTCGAGAGCGGCTGCGGCTGCCCTGGACTGCAACTTCAGCCCATCCGCCTCGGCTGCCGGTGACTTCTCTGCAGGTACCTTCAACCTGCACCTTGTACCTCTGCCTGCGGCCCTGCCCGCTCAAGCCTCAGCCCGACTTAGCTACCTGGACCCTTCAACTGGTGCCTACTGGAACCTCAGCTTGCCTGCCTCAACTACCTGGGCCCTTCCACCGGTGCTCCTATCCAGGAACTGGTGCCTCTAGTGCCCCCAAGAACTGGTGCCCAGCCCGACTGCCTCAACTGCCATTGGGCACCAACCCCTTCCACTGGCACCCAACTGGAGCCTCAGCCCGCCCGCCTCAGCTGCCTGGGCCCAACCACTGGTGCCCCTATCCAAGACCTGGTGCCTTTTGTTGCCTCCAAGATCTGGTGCCTCAGCCTGCCCACCTCAGCCACTTGAGCTCTTCCTTCGGTGCCCACCTGGTGCCTCGGCCCGCCCGCCCCAACTGCCTTCACCTTCGGCCCTCCCTACCATTCAGTCCTGGAACGTGACACCCCTGGCCCTCCTCCTTACAAGCTATCACCTGCCACACACCTACATCCTCCTCCTGCCCAGCAACCCTCCACCCTCTTCATAATCTCCTGACTACTCGGGACGCCCATCCACCCTCTCGACCACCCTGTCCTGGAACGTGACATCTACTAGCCCTCCCCCTCACAGGCAATCACCCACCACATACCATACCGTCCCTCCTAATTGACCCCCCTGACTCCCCTTCCACTCAGGCCCAGCAAGTATCACACTTACCTACTCCCCACTGCTCAGCCTCGGCTACCAAACATCTTCCCCTCCGTCTTCTAAGTCCTTCAACCCAGACCCAGCAAGCTCTGCACTTACCTTCCTCCCACTGCCCAACCCCTGCTGCTAATCCTCTTCCCCTTCCCCACCAAAGCGTGTCCATAGAGTGCTGACTCTACTAGAAGCTGCTACACAGGTCCCTGCTCTCGCCATCACTCAACATCGGACCATCATAGCTCCACGTATCTCTAATTTCTCTGTTATGCCGTCTGCCAAATTGCCTTTCACCACCCTCTCTTCCCTCCCCCCTCTCTCACTCTCCCCACCTTCTCCTCTCCCTCCTATTCTCCTTTTCCCTCCTCACGCCCAGTCCCCTCTTCTATCCCTGCCCACACTCCTCCTCTCACACACCCACCCACTCTCACCATCCTAATCTTCTTTACCCCCCCACCGCTCATCACCCCAACCTCATGAACATGGCGCTATGGAATGCCAGATCCATCTGCAACAAGACTGCAGCAGTTCTCGACATATTCTTTCGCCTCAACCTTCATTTCCTATGTCTGACTGAAACCTGGATCCCCCCTCATAACACTTCTGTCCCTGCTTCCCTAACCACCTCCTCATCCTCCTTCTCTCATATCTCTCGTACTTCTGGCCGTGGTGGAGGCATTGGCCTCCTCTACCACCCCAAATACCTTTCCTCCACCTCCTCAACATCTCTTCCTTCTTTTCCTTCCTTTGAATTTTTCTACAAATCCTTCTCCTCTCCTCACCCCATTTCCTTTCTAATCATCTATCGTCCCCCTGGCCCTCTTTCTTCCTTCTATGAAGATCTTGATCACCTCCTCTCGCTCATCTCTCCCTCCCCCTCCCGCTCTCCTCTAACTGTACTTGGCGACTTTAATCTTCACCTCCCCTGTCCCCCTCATTCCTCTCCCCTCTTCTCCATCCTCGACTCCTACCTCCTTTCCCCCCTTCCTTCTTCCCGCACTCATTCCTCTGGCTTCACCCTCGACCTCATCTTCAACTCTTCCTACCCCTTTTCCCCAGTCTCTACTCTTCCTGTCTATCTTTCCGACCATGCCTTACTCTCCTTCTCTCTTTCTCCTACCCCACACTCCTCCTCTGCTAGGCCTTCCCCTCCCATCTTCTCACGGCGTGACCTTCGCAGCTTTGATCCTTCTCTTTATTGACACTTGCTCTTCCTCTCTCTCCATGACTTCTCTTCATTGTCAGCGAATGATGCTCTATCCTCTCTTTCCTCTTCTATCTCCACTTCCCTTGATAAACTTTACCCCCTTTCTCTCTTCCGCCCAACCGGGAAACTCTCTCAACCTTGGCTCACTCCTCAATTCCTCTCAATGCGGCGCCTTCTCCGACGTCTAGAGAGACTGGCTCAAAACCCCCTTGCTCTCAAACCAAACCTCCTATTTCTCTTACCACGCTCTCTTCAACTCTTGCCTTGCCTCGGCTAAATGCTCCTATTACTCTAACCTTCTCCACTCCCAAGCCTCCCACCCTCGCCGTATCTTCCGAACTCTCTCTCGGCTCCTCTCCCCTCCCACTCCTGATCCCTCCTCCTCTTCCACACTTTCTCCCTCTGACTTCGCTAACTTCTTTTCCTCCAAGATTCTTACCCTTTGGCAAAAAATCAACTGCTCCTCGGACTTCCCCTCTTCTCATCCCCCTGCCCCCCTCATCCTGCATGTCCAACTTCTCACCTACCTCCCCTTCTGAAGTCTCCACCCTCCTCTCTGCTAGGCACTCTAAGCAGTCCTCTATTCTTATTCTCCTCGACCTCTCCGCTGCCTTTGACATGGTCGATCATCCCCTTCTTCTCCACACTCTTTCCTCCTTTGGGTTCAAAGGCTCTGTTCTCAACAAGCTATCTTCTTACCTCTCCTCCCGCGCCTTTACTGTTTCTTTGGATGGCCGGTCCTCTCCATTCCAACCTCTTGAATACGGCGTACCTCAAGGTTCGGTTCTTGGACCTTTCCTCTTTTCCCTTTACACCTCCCTCCTAGCCCCTGTAATCTCCTCGTTTGGCATTTCCCACCACTTCTATGCTGACGACACTCAACTCTTCCTCTCTTTCTCCTCTTTCTCAACTGACCTCAACCTAAAACTTTCTTCCTGCCTTACTGTATAAAGAATTGGATGTCTTCCCGCTTTCTCTCCCTTAACACTGACAAGACTGAAGTCTTATTCTTTCCCTCAAACTCTCTTCCTTCACCCTCTCCTCTACCTTTCATTCACTTTCCACCCTCCAATCTCCCTATATCTCTCCATGCCCGTAACTTAGGCTTTCACTTTGACCTCTCTCTCTATTTCTCCCACCATATCTCGCTCACTTCTCGCACCTGTCGCTATCACCTATTCAACATTCGCAAAGTCCGCCCCTCTCTCACCTTCCATGCTACCAAACTTTAAATCTCCTCCCTTATCTTCTCCCACCTCTTCTACTGCTCTTCCTTATTCTTTGGTCTACCTACTTCTCATCTCGCCCGCCTCAAATCCATCTACCACTCTGCTGTTCATACTCTCTGTCTCCTTACCACTCCATCACTACTTCCCTCTCCTCTCTTGGCTGGCTTCCATTTCACTCTGGCTGGCTTCCATTTCACTCTCAACTCAAATTTCACTTCCTCTGCCTTGTCTTCAAATCACTACATGGTCTTACTCCCCCTTATCTCTCCTCCCTCATCTCTTTCTACTCCCCCTCCCGTTACCTTCGGTCTGCTGACCATTTCCTTCTCACTGTACCTCTGTCCCCTTGTGCCTCCTCCCATTTCCGCTCCTTCCAACTCCTAGCCCCGCTGCACTGGAACTCCCTGCCTCTTACAATCCGCTCTACCCCCACCTTCTCCTCATTCCGCACCTCCCTTAAATCTCTCCTTCTCCACTCCCCTCCTTGAAACCCCTTCCCCTTCCTGCCTCCCCTCCCTCCCTTACCCTTTCCCTTGACTATTTCCCTCCCCTCCCCCACCACCCCACTCTCTCCCTTCCCCTCCTACCCCTTCACCCGTCCCCTCCCTACCCAGTCCCACTCCACTACTTTCCCTATTCCCTTCAGTTAATTGCTCTTCTTGCTGGTTTGTTGACTGATTCATATTGTAACTTTGCTTCGACTGTCATATTGTTTACGTTTATGTTTTATGTATTAAGTTGTTCACTTGTACAGCGCTTTGGTGTAAAGAGCTTTATAAACCAATAAATACAAATACAAATACAAATGACAAGGTTATTGTTTCACACAGCTTTTTCTGTATCCCTTACTTACTAATCACCCAACAATCACACTTAAATAGGTTCGTAAAACTCTATATATATTTTTTTTTAAAGTGCCAAAGCAATGGGCACTGCCTTTTTACCTTTTCTCATCTCTAATAACTTCCTATTGTAAATAATCTGCCTCTGAGACATGTTAAAAAGATAAGTTCTCACTGGTAGGGCCTGATCAGCCCTGCTGTTTGCATTTGACTGGAGAGAGAAGCGCAGGGGCGGAGGGTGTGTGTGGGGGGGAGGAGGGGAGACACTGACATTTGTCCCTTGTCCAAATGTTAAATCCACTTCGGATTACACTCTATAGAAAATATTTAAATGCTGCCTTTTAGTTATAAAAGATGTACACCTTTTATACTTTGCCTGCAACATTATAGAAAACGCTCTTCTTTTTTGTTATTTTACGGGTGTTCTTGTTTCATTTCCGGCACTGCCTGAACACCCAGCACCCAGGATTTACATCTTACTTTCCAAACAAATCCCACAGCACACATGATATATTCTGTTTGCATGCAAACTCTATACATTTACTCAAAACAGAATGAGGTTATCAAGTCAGTACTTATCAGTTTGAATCATGAAACGTTATGCCAGGGTAGACTAGGCTTCCAAACAAAGGTACATTCTATTTAGGTCGGAGCCCCACTGGTAAGTATGCATGAGAAGATCTGAAACTGGTCAATACTTGGCAACCTAGCATTATTTTCATGTAGTGCCTTGAACTTAGGGAGACAAACGGAAGCCAACATGCATTGGCAAAGCCAACAGCTTGGACTTTTGATTAGGCATGGATAGGCGCCAGACACTGCCATAAGGGTCCCACCTGGCCATAAGATGAGAACAGCTGGAAAATGGTGCCAGTAACTGGGCATATGAAGGCATTGCCTGGCAAATGTCTGCTAATACATATACACACGCCAACACTACTGGCTTTGTGATTGCTTGTTTAAGACAGGACTTCAGTGCAAGTCACATAGGCATTGACAAATATATTGCTTATAAAATCAACTGGTTGAAAACACACATTAAGAGAATTGCACTGCACTAGGAGCTCATTTACAGAGTCAATTAAGTAATTAAATACTCAAAAGAATGGTTAGATATAACACTGGCAGGCCCTATACAGCAACACATTTGGTATTACTTTGTCATAGAGCTTGCTCAAAGAGTTCTAGGAAGGTTAGGTTTTGGTGGCGAGGCATTGACATGGCCATGGCTAGTTGTTAGGTGGGTAAATGACCAGAGACACCCATAGGATGTGTGTTTCTCCTCACATTGTATTGCCATCCTGTGTTTGACAGCATCCGTTCTGGTTGTACCTAATAGGTCAAATGTCTCTGACCCAATTAGAACCACCGTCATTGCTCTGGTCAGCCTTCCATACCTTGGCCCTGTCACTAATGAAGCCCTTCCCAAACTGCTAGAACACAGGGCCTAAACATTCATATGGTTGCTTGTGTTTCAGTGCAGACGGAACACAGCCTAGCAACTGAGATTGAACTGCACCTTTTGGTGGCAGCACCAAAAGTCATTTGCTAATGGCTTGTCCCCTTCTCTAATCGCACAGACATACTACAGAATTATGGCATGGAATGTTGCGCAGAGCAATGGTAGTGGTAATGTTTAATTCAAAGCCTTGCATTTATCACTTTTTGATTTTTACTACACTCTCCCCTTCAGAATTACATTTGTTACTACCAACCTTATCTTTTCACTTATACTCACGTAATTAATACAGCAGAATAAATGAATAAATACTTAGAATGTACCTTGTAAGGGCCCTCAGTCAGTTGACGCACCTTCTGCAGAAATCTGTGTTCAAGCAACTTTACCTGTCATTTATTGTTTGATATAGTTAACCAATTTATTAAGCATGATGTGAAAAACCACTGTATTCCCCACAAAAAATAAACATGCTTTAAATTACAGAAACCAACATTGTGATTTTAGGTTTGAGAAAATAGTTGTAGGCAGCCTGCTTGAATAAGCGTGCTACCTCACTTAGAGGTGTGTATGGTCCTCCATCACCCTGTTCATTTGTACTTTTATGGCTGTGGGGCATAAATCATTGTCTAGGGCAAGAAAACAAATCCTGGCAGTGCCTCCTGCTGTGCAGCTTCTCAGAATGAGGTATCTGAGATTGCTGCTGAATGTATATAGTGACAACCACCCCCCCCCCACTCCCTCGGTTACCAGTGGTGTTTACCACCACTGACATGGCCTTCTTTCTAGGGGGGGCCAGAGGCTGACTCTGGGAGGGGGGGGAGACTGGCCCCCCTGCTGGAACCGGGCCTGCTTACCATAGTGAAATATTGCAGTCACCAGCAACAGCCCCATCACGGCCATCTTACTCTAGAAAACACAGGTGGATTACTTCTTCTTCTTGGGGTGGCCCCTGAAAGTCCGGAGCTAGCGATTTCTATCTGCATATATGAAGCTCGCCATCATTCTCCCTTGCCAGCCGAGCACTGCCTCTAAATCTCTGCCCACTTTCCAGTCTCCCGTACATACTGAAGGAGGAACCTGCACTTCTTGCCCTCTGTCCCTTTTTTAATTCACTGGTGGGTTAGGCGATGGAAAAGTGCCGGAAGGGGTACATCTAGGGGCTGTCTGGAAGTCGGAGGCACCTTCACTCTGTAAACACTGTGACAAGGAGGAAGAACTGGGGGTAATGGCTTCCGACTTTGCTCAAGATAACGAGAGGCCACGCCATCAGTTGGCCCTTTGACAAGGCGATGCAATGATGGATGTCTCTATTTTGCGAGATTCATTTTTGTTTTCAGGCAAGAAGAAATGCGTTTTAAAATGCAGAATCTGATACCACGAGGACCTCTAGTGGCTGTGGCAGAAAAGTTTTATTTATGTCGTTCCGTAATATATAGCCATTCATTCTAAAGGTTTATTCGGAGTACACACCCATTAAAAAACACAAAAATACAAGTTCATACCGATGATCATGTTTACACAGGGCCCATAGCAAAATTGCCATTACAATACACATTACAAGAAGAATCATTCTGAAGCAAATAAGCAAAAACTATTTACAGAAGAGCCAGGAACCCCTTTCTGAGATATGATATGATATGGCATTTATAACGCGCCTATTATACAAGTGTTTCATGGCTCTTTTAAAAAAAGATAACGGTGCCCAAGCAACATAAGGTGAATCAGCAGATAAAAGGAAGGATAATGAAGATTGAGGATGTCTCAATTTAAAAGATCTAAAAACAGGAAGAGTAGTGGCCTTTCTAATATCTGTGTAAGCAGGACAAAACAAAATAAAATGACAAGTCTTCTACGGCAACCCCGCATATTGGACAGCATTCGAAATCTCAAAAGCCCTTCCAACTAGCGGTATTCTCTCTGAACAACAAACTGTTAAACCGGGCACGGGTAATCAGCCAACAATCCCCCCTTTTCAAACACAAAAGGAGAAATGGCTGAATATGGCCCACCTGACTAATAGCTCCTATGGCTCTGTTCGATGAAATTGATAACTTCTTACATTCCCTTTTCTCATTAACTACTGCTCTAAACAAGCTTTTGTAATGTGTATGTGTGCACAAGGCAGCAGCGTTCTCGGGAGTAAAAAAGTGCATAGGCGTTATGTTCGATTAAGAAATGGCTTATAAAAGAAAGCCAGGGAATTACTGTGGCCAAATGGATTGAATAACAAAACGTGTTAGACTTGCCTTCTCATTTGACCACAGACGTAACCAGAAGAGGATTGGTTCCAGTGTCCACTGGTCCTCTAAGACACCCACACCCAATTCCTGATGGACAGCATAACTGGGAGCGGACCCGACAGTCCCAAAAGGCCCTTGAGGAATTTGCTTTCCAATATGTGTAGGTCAGGCTTTTTCATTCAACCCCAAAGAGAGTAACCATAAAGGACAGCAGCCTTTGTCAAATGCCATAAACTTTCAGTATCAAATCTAAGGCTTGACCATGGCATCAAGCCGTAAAAAGGGAACTCCCACCCAGGTATTGGGCTATCTTCAATTGTTGATTGCTTAGATGCCATCAGAGCCGATTTTGAAATATTAATTTTCAGTTCCAAATCTTTGATAAACTCGGTGTAGGCATTGATCAGTTTCTGAAGGGCTACTGGAATTCTAGCAATCAGAACTGTGTCATCCGCATAAGTTAAGGTTGGGAAGACCCTACTGCCCAACCACTGGAAATCTGCCTGGGAGTCCACCATTAAGACACAAAGTAAAAAAAAAACATAGCTAAAACATAGCTCTGGCGGGCCCTCAAACAAACTAACTTCAAAGTAAGCCGTGCATTGCCCATCTGGCCCACTACGCACACTGGCTCGATTTCCACTGTGTATCTCCCGCAATACAGTCAAGAGCTGCACTGCGCAATTCATGGAGCCAAGCATGGCACACAGCTTTAACCTGTTCACCTTGTTGAAGGCTGTGCTCAGATCCATCAATGTGAGATATATGCCGTCACCCTTGCAGAAAACAAGTTTTGTGACCAATAAATAAAAGTTCAGAGCCTGTTCTATTGTGCCCACCCCTGGTCTGAAACCAAGCTGAATGTCAGAGAGCATAGAGTCTTCCATGAACCATATTTCAATACGCCCCACTAACACTCTCCCAAAAACTTTGAATGAAGTATCGAGCAGGGAGATAGGTCAATATGACAGTGGGCTAGCAGGGTCCCCCTTTTAAAAAAATCCGGAAAATAATAGCTGGCAACCAGGAAACTGGGTATTTGCCAGACTCCAATAAGGCATTGTAGGCCATGGTTAACAATGGTGCCCAGACTTTGACCCTGATCGTGAAAGAGGTTGGCTTGAAAAGCATCCGGGCCAGGGGCGCGATTACGCACCTGCTTATTAATAGCCAAAAGTACCTCCTTAGGCATGAAATGCAGGGAGGCACTGGTATTCAATGCCAACTAGGAAGGATCCATACCGTTGAACAGGCCATAGAAATACTCCACCAATAACTGTTCATCCACATGCGTTCCCTTTGTGCTGTTTGCTGTCATATAGACCTACCCCCCATTCACAAATTCCCCAAACCATTTTTGAGTCTTGGATTGTGACAGCCTCCAGCAAGCCCACCCGTGCTTCCTCAACCAGCTCGATTTTGCTCGTTTCCAAGGCTGCACGATACCTTGCTCTTTCCTTGATGATATCGCATTTGGAACCAACTGAGGATTTTCTTTTTTTTTAAATTCGATTTTATTGTTTTTTTATGGCAACAAAGCATTAATACAAACAATGACATTGGGGCACCGGCCCGTGCCAACTTCCATTAGAGAATCATAATACTCTGCTGTATACACCCTCCCGCACAAGACCCCTAATGATAGGGCACACGATCCACATCTCCATAATTATCCTTTTCGGGCAGCTCCAACCGGGCATACAAGGGATAAACATTAGGTAACTTTACTTGGAAAAGTACAATGAGTCTTATGCCACGACCAGTTTTCGGGCCGGGTGGAGTGCCTCTGTTAAACTCCTGTGTCATCCTCAAAGTTGGAGAACGCTTCCATGAATTGCAGCCAATCGGTCTCAACCTGCGTGCTGGAGCCGTGTATTGCTGCTGTTAGTCTCTCCATAAAATAAATGTCCTTGGCCACAGTCACCCATTCCCTCTTCGAGGGGAGAGATGCTCTCTTCCGAGTCCTGGCCCGTGCAGCTCTGTTCTGCCAATAGCAGGAAGTGTGTCAGGTCCGGAAGTTTCTCCCAGTGGTCATCCCTGTGGCGGAGACCAAATATCAATGAAAATGGTTGTAATGGGTAAACCCCCTCTCCCACCTCCTCAAGCCAGCTGAGCACTTCTGACCAATAGACTTGCACTTTCTTGCAGGACCACCACATATGCCAGTAGTCAGCTCATTCCCCACATCCGTGCCAACACAACGGGACAGTATCTGGGAACATCCTAGAGAGGGAGATCGGGTCGTACTGCCACCTATGGAGAAGCTTGATGGCGTGGGACTTGTACTGACATGAGGTGGAAGTCTTAAATGCCCTGCTACATAGTCTCCCCCAGAGGCCATCCCCGATGGCACAGCCCAAGTCCCTTTCCCATATCGCTCTGAGGCTCTTAGTCGTTCCCTCGCAAAAGGTTAACAGTGCTCCGTACAGGAGGGAGGTGAGGCCTTTCATTTCGGTGTGGGAGTCTAGAATTTTCTCAACCGGGGTGAGCCCTCTTTGTATGCAAGATTTCAGTTTCGGCTGCATTAGGACGCCCTTGAGGCGCAGGTATAGGAGCGGGGAGACCCTGCCGATTCCAAGTGCCGCCTCGAGCTCCTGAATGCTTATGAAAGTGTCCTCTCTTACCAATTGGCCTACCCTACACAGGCCCGCGTTGAACCATGACTGGTAGTGTTCGTGGCCTGGGATTTCTTCCAGGACTGGTGTAGACCAGATATGGCTCAGGGGAGAGGGCCATGTGGTGACTTTCTCGCTAAGGCCTTTCCCCGCTAGTGCTTTCCACATTGTTCCCAGTATTGGGTGGTCCCTGATTCTTTTGGGGAGCTTTTTCAGTGGGACCCATAGCCATTCACCCATGGTAACTGGGCGTAGATAGACATTTTCAATGTATACCCATTGTTTATTGGGGTCCTCTCTAAGGTGGGGAGCCAGGGCCCTAAATTGGGCTGCTCTATGGTAGGCATTCAGGTCCGGCAGGACAACCCCTCCTCTATCCTTGGGGAGGGTGAGAGTCTTGTATCCGATTCTGTCTCTGGCCCTGCCATATAAACTTCACTATACGCCTCTTGGCTTCTCTGAGGTATGGTTCAGGAGCCTCCAAGGGGAGCATCTGAAAGACATACAGCACCCTGGGGAGCAGATTCATTTTTATGGCGTTTATTCTTCCCATCCAAGAGATCTGCCCCTTCCCTCAAGCCTCCATGTCCCTGAATAGTTTGTCAAAGAGCGGGGGGTAGTTTGCCTGGCCTAAATCGCTGTCGGGACGGACTATGTTGATCCCTAGATATTTTATCTCCTCCGTACAAATTCGGAGGCCCAGTGGGACGAGTTCTGCCAGATCTCTATCCGCATCGGGTGCGAAGGGAAAGATCATTGACTTGCCTATGTTTACCTTGAATCCGGAGAAGTGGTCGAACTGTTGAATCACCTGCAAAGCGGCTGGGACAGACCTTGCTGGCTCCCGTAGGTGGAGCAAGATGTCATCTGCATAGAGGCCTAATTTAAAGGTACGTTCGCCCACCGCAATTCCTCTCACCATTGGTGCGCCCCTGAGGTACTCCGCCAGAATCTCCATAGTCATGGCAAAGAGGAGAGGGGAAAGGGGGCAACCCTGCCTCGTACCTCTCTGGAGATGACAGACCCGTGACAAACACCCGTTAACTGTAACTCTGGCGGTTGGTGACACATATAGGGCCTTGATGGCTTGTTTAATCCCCGTACCGAATCCCAGCTTCTCGAGTACCCCCTGAAGGAACCCCCAGTTGACCCGATCAAACGCCTTCTCAGCATCAATGGACACCAGGACGGGGTTCCCACCCTTCGGTGCTGCCTCTCTCATCAGGTGCAACATCTTGCGCAGTGTATCTGCACCTTGCCTTCCCCGTATAAAACCCGCCTGATCTGAGTGAATTAGCCTCGGCATGTAGCTGTCCAATCTCGAGACGATAATCCTGGTAAATAGCTTAGCATCTACATTCAGGAGGGAGATGGGTCTATAGGAGCAGCAGTCCGCTGGGTCTTTCCCCTCCTTCGGAATCACTGTGATCAGAGCTTTGCCAAAGGAAGGGGGCACCCTCCCCGTTCTCATAATATTCGAAAAAAGGTCCGCCAGGAACCCCGCTAGTTGGCCCGAGAAGGCCTTATAGAAACCTGCCGTGAACCCGTCTTCCCCTGGGGCCCTGCCCAGTTTTAATCCCGATATGGCTCTAAGCACCTCCTCCTCAGTCATGGGGGCGTCTAGGGCCGATGCTTCTAGGGGACCAAGGACGGGAAGGGTGACCCCATTGAGATATGCCTCACTCGCTTCCTTCTCTATCTCCCCTTCCCTCCCGTACAGCTTCTCATAGAAAGAAGCAAAATTCTCGACGATACCCTCCGAATCAGATCTTTCCCCCTCTTCAGCGCTAACCACTCTTGCCACCCATCTATCTGCCCTTTGGCCTCGCAATTTTGCTGCCAACATAGCATCGGCCTTGTCCCCTTTCTCATAGTATTTCTGACGTAAATGTTGGAGCCCCGCTACAATTTTCCCCATCTCCATTTCTCTCAGTTCTAGTCTCTTCTCCCTCGCTATGCCCAGGTCCCTCTCTTTCTCTGTCTCCACCTTCCCCTCCAAGCTTTCTAGGAGGATTATTTCAGATCTCAACCTGTGGGTTAAGAGGGTCCTAATTCTTTTTTTGGATGTCCCTTCGCTGATCAGCCTTCCCCTCCAAGTCGCCTTAGCCGCCTCCCACACCATCTCCCGGCTCACCTCTCCCGTGTCGTTTAGTTCAATGGATTCTTTAATTGCAACGGTCATTTCTTCCTTAAAAACCGCATCCCTCAGCAGGAAATTGTTGCACCTCCAGAGAGACTCCCTGGGTTTCAACCCCGCTATACTGACATCCGACCAGACCATGTCGTGGTCTGACCAGCTGACTGGGCGGATGTCACAGGCCTCTATTCTGCTCATATGCTGACTCCCCATGAAAAGGTAATCTATCCTGGTCCTGGTACCATGGACTGCGGAGTAGAAGGTGTATCCCCTTCGTATAGGGTGCAGCTCCCTCCATATGTCCACCAGTCCCTGTTCCCACATTAATTCCCGCAGCCCACCACGAGGTTCAGCTCCTCTATTACCTGATGTGGCCGAACTCCCACTGTGGTCCAACTCTCGGTCTGCCCACATATTAAAATCCCCACCCAGGAGCAGGAGCCCTTCCGCTTCAGCCATCACCTCCCCCAAGGCCACTTGAGCAAATTCTCTCTGACCCACGTTAGGGCAGTATATCACTGCTAGGCTGACTCTGGAGTTATTTAGATTGCCGGACACTACCAGGGATCTTCCATCCTCCCTCTCCCACTGGGACACCTTTGTCAATTTCTGGTTCCTTTGGAGTAGGATGCCCACTCCACCTTTCTTTACGTGACCCGATGCCCAAAAGGTCTGGCCAACGTGAGATCCTGGGATGGCCCTCTCCTCCCCCCTCACTGTTCTGGTTTCTTGGACAAACAAAATATCCACCTTCCCATTTTTCATTTCCCTCCCGAGAAGGGAGCGCTTTGTCTGTGAGTTGTGCCCCTTGACGTTGAGTGAAGCCACTCTGAGTGACTCGACCCGGCCCCTTTTTTCACTGACTGCCATTGCTTTCCCTTCTTAAGTATCTTGCCCTCCCGATCATGTCAGAGCTGCCCAGTGCCCATTTGAAGTGTGGTGGATATCGTGCCCCGAACCCCTTATCGTCAATTCCCACCCCGCCCCCCTTCCTCTTCCCCCCTTTGTCCAAGACGCCTGCCAACGGGCAAGCCACCAGGGTATGTGCATGTTCCAGCACTGCAGTTCTCTTGGTAAACTCTGTGTCCCCAGCCGGGGTCGCCTACGAGCCATGCTTAATCTTCCCGTTAAGCTGTCTTTACACTCCTAGTCCCCTTCAACCTCGGACGTCGGAGTATTAGGTTTTCTGAATTTTCTCCTGCCCTTTGTCTTCCTCTTCGTGGACCAGGGACCCGCCGGTTCTCTCACGGTGTCGCTTGGTTCTTGAGTCTCCATCAAATTTCCCCCTTCTTCCGGGTCGTTCCCCTTAAGCACTTGTAATACTTGTGAGGCTTCTTTGCCACTAATCACTCTATAGTCTACCCCAGTCCGTTCAAAGGAAAGGGCGAAGGGGAAGGACCATCTATATTTGATATCTTGGCTTGTGAGCCACTGGGTGAGTGGACGACATTCTCTTCTGCGGGTGAGCGTGAGGGATGATAGGTCTTGGAATATCTTAATTGTATTGCCTTAAAAAGTAAAGCTCCCCAGTCTTTTTGCCTTCTCCAAGACCTCCATTTTCTCTCTATAGTGGAGGAACCGCACCATGATGGACCTCGGGCCACCGCACGCACCCCCTCCACCTTGATGCGCTCTTTCCAGCTGGACCTCCTTGCCGCCCTCCAGTGTAAAAAGCTGATTTATCAGGCCCTGGACCTTCCTCCCCACGTCTGCCGCAGTTTCCCCCCTCTCTTGAGTCACACCCATAATGCGCATGTTGTTTCGGCGCTCTCTGTTTTCTAGATCGTCCATCTTCAAAATTATGTCCTCTTCTCTCATTTCCAAGTCTGTTAGCCTAGCCTCATATTTCATGTCGAGCAGGTCTGCCTGGAGGTGATTATTTTCCATCCCTTTATCCTCCAGGGTCTCCACCCTCCCCTTGAGATCCACTATGGACACTTGAATGTCTGTGCGAATAGCCTTAATCTCTTGGAGAATGTCCTTGAGATCCTCTTTAGTAAGTGCAGCGGGAGGGGGTTTGCCGCCTGCTTTCATGGTGGTTATGGCGTTCCTGGGGACCGTACTCATGACCGTGAGAGGCCGGTGGAAGCGCTGGAGGGATGAGATCGCCCCGGGTACTGGGGGTCGCTCCAGGGTCCAAGACTTCTGGCGCACCTCAGGCCGGTGCTGCTATACCCCTTACGAGGGACGATGTCAGGGTCGATGGTCCAAGGCCTTCTCAGTGGCCGGACCACTGGGAACTCGGGCTATATGAGCACGTGGCTCTGTGAGTGGCGCTGTGCCCTAGCTGGGACCTGCTGGTCTACGTAGAGTCTCCGAGGTACTGATCCCAGTTAGATCCGTGGATTTCAGGCAGCACCGACCTCCCTTTGTCGCGCCCCGACCGGGTGGCGTGCCTGTGTACAGCCAAGGAGAAGGCCCTAGGGAGGGCTGCCCCTAGATGACTCGTCCACTCGATTGTCCCTTCCCCCCATACTCTCCTCACCTCCAACTGCTCCCCGTCACTGTGCTGGGCCCCGCCGGGCAGGCCGAGGCGCTTCCGTGGCGTCCACAGGGTCGATGCATCCGTCCGGGCGTTGTCTGTCGTGGGGCCTCCGTGTGCTGGGTGTGGGCTGGGAGCGAGCTCTGGGCCCCAGGGTGCTGGAGGGCGCTCCTCTGTGCTGTCCCCGTTCCAATGCACTAATACAGGGCGGGAAGCCCGGGCCGTGTCCCCTTCGGCCCTTGGCTCTCGTATGATTCACTGTGTCACCACGGTGCGGTGTGTCCCCCAGCACACCTCCATGAGATATGCTTCCGCAACGGGGGAGGGTGGGGCGCCTGGCTCCAAGGGCCTCTTCGCGGAGCCGCAGGGACGGCATCGTCCGGTGTCGCAAGCCCGCACCGGTACCCACTGCTCGTGTGCACTTCTCAGGACACCTCTATAGTCAGGACCCCTGGCCACGCTGCAGCGGGTCCCAGCGGCGGGTCCCCCGGTATTCTCAGGGCGGGGTCAGCTGATCAGGGGACAGTTCTTCTCTGGCTCAGTCTCGTACTCCAGGCGAGACTTCAAGGGAAGTCCATTAGGCCCTGCGGTGCTTTCAGGAGCGCAATGCTTACACGTCCTGCATGCTCCGTGCCCCCTGGTGGTCCTCCCCAACTGAGGATTTTAAGGCCGCCAGAAGCATTTTTCTGCAGATACACAGGCCTTGTTTTACCACCCCTTCTTATTCCTCTTCACCTTCCTCTTGCATTTCTGAACAAAACCTTTCGAAAAGGCCCCCATCAAATCTATGAAATGGGTCACCTCCTGCGTAGTGTTGCCGGGATTGTCTAAAATAGACAAAACATAGGAGTGTTGCTCTGTCAGAATTTTAAGCTGTAAATTTGAGTCCACAATCCTGGCCCAATTAATACTCCTGTTCTGGGTCGATTCAACAGCTACTAGATTAGGGAAGTTGTTTGCAGCCTTTGCCTCTTTCCCCACTATCTCCTGCAATGTGAGGCTTATTGGATGGTGATCGCTACTGGGATCCCCCAGTACTTCAAATTGCAGGATCGTATTCCACATTTGCACTGAAAGGCAGAAATAATCAATAGTGGAGGATCCGTGATGGTTTTGAAATGTGGGAAGGCCCTGGATGTCGGGGCGGGCACAGCCATTGACTGCCCGCATACCCCATTCTACCAGGCAAACAACAAATTGGAGGTCTTTGGCGCAGACCCGTGCGTCCTGCATCTGTGCTTTTGGGATTTTGAGGGTCACATCTTCTGAAGGGTCTAGGAGATCATCCAGTGGGTCCACGTCCATGTTAAGGCTAACATCTCCCACTAACATGAACATAGTCGTACTATCTGCCCTCAATGCCAATTATTCTTCCATAAACATTTTAAGATAGATGTTGTAGCCTATTTACCTCTGCATTGTGCGGGTTATTATAGAAGTTTAGAACTGCCAGTGACTCCCCGTTTTGCCAGGATATAAGCAGCATTTTCAGGTAATCCATGTCCGTCCCAATTACTTGCACCCTACAATCAAGGGAGGTCCTAATCAGTACTGCCAGACCACCAATGCATCAGCCCCTACTATTCTTATTAGCTGCTACGCCATAAGACACAAAACCATCAAGTAGAGGATCACCTCATATAATTGGGTTTGCACATTTCTCCTTAGCCCCTGCTATGTTCCATGAAAGGAATCATATGATGGTAGGCTGGGCTGGTTGCTGTGATAGATCTTGCTCCTCTTCTAGATTAAGGATATTCCCCCTTCTTTCAGGATCATTTATGCTTAAAGGCAGGGTGCTCACTTATCAATTGATTTCCTCAATGGTGGTTAGTAGTTCATAACGGTTCGAGCCCACGGCCACCGCTTGCGTGGCTGACACCCCCTGCCAGCCTTCTTAGCCAGATGATCATCAGACGTTCTAGTCCTTTGATTTAGAATGGGGCAATTATTTGGGTTGGTCAGCGGCCTCCCAGAGGTCACCATTTTCTCATGGTGCCTTCTATCAAACACGGGTTGATCAACATAAGAATTTGTCAGCCCCCCCCCCCAGGAATAGGACAAACGATGGCAACAAAACCATTTTGCTAAATAATTTGCTGCCATTAGGTTTGAGTCCTCTGGACAAATTAGAATTTGTCAAGTGTTTAGCAAGTGAATGATCTGCGTATTAGACTACTATACAGTCCCCGTTAACTGATTTTTTGGGTATTGGGTAGGCCAACCCACCCTACCCTTCTGGCCATTAGGTTTCCACCCGGATGAATACTAGGCCCCATTAGATTAGAGTTTATTCAGTGGCTAGTGTTGTTAATTAGGTAGGTGACGTATTCCGGTCTCCCTCTAGGAAGGCCAGGCACCCCCAGTATTACCCATACCAGTGGCATAGTCACTGGTGGCACGTTTAGTGTCTTCCCTTTTGAGCTCGTATTCACCAGACTCATTAATTCCCTCCCATTGGTAATAGGTCCTACCAACAACCTTCCCCTCTAGTTCTCTGTATCTACCTGGTGGCGTACATCTGTGTCCACACTCAAGGGATTAGGAGTGCTGACCTTCACCCCCTCCATTTCCTAGTGCTCTACACTCCTGTTGCCTTCCATCATCACTAAATGTTCCTTTGTATGGGCCATGATGTTTCCAGTTGGGGTTTCCTCAAATCGTCTCCAAAGTTTTCTGATGGAATCATCCAAAATAGCCAGTGTGTTCATGACCCCCTGCTCAAAGGATTGCATGAACTCTTGGATAGATTGAGACTATTATCCCAAACTTCGTTACCACCACTTGTAATATTACTTTCAGACATGTTGTTATTCTGCCTTTTGAGAAGCTGACGGATAGGGTTCAGCTTCTCATTTAGTAGTGCCTCCAGCCAAATCTTATACCCATCTTTGCGAAGGGCCTGGGATTTCTCAGGGATTCTCTCAGATTGTCCCTCTTTTCCCTTCTCCCCATCCTCACCCTGGATCCTATTTAAACTGTCTGCGGCAATTGATTTTGGGATGTCCATACTACTCAGGCCATTAATGTCCTTATCACTTAATTACTCAAGTCCTCGTGGACTTCTCAGTTTCCATAGATCTTATCTTGATTTCTTTCTGGCCGTATCCTTTAGATAATGATCTAATAATTTATATTAATTCATTTTGTGTTTCTCCTGAATATATTTCAGTTTTTTCGCATGTCTGCCAGACATGCTGTCCTCCAGGGCCTTTCGTTTAACCATTATGCAAAGGCACAAACCCTAAAAACTCTCCACGCCCTATGGGATCGTGAATAACCCTAAAACTGAATAACAAATCCCGTAATTATACAATCATTACAATTAAACTAAAATGCAATCAATACAATTAGGCAAACATCCAATAAATAAAATCAATGATTTAAAATGATTAAATAGTTATGTCAAATAACTAAAATATGTTAAAATATGTTAACACATATACATATCCTTCGAATGGGCATTGCCTGAAAAGAAAACATTGACTTAGGGTTTATTACAAAGTATTACAAGTATTCCGTACTGTACAGGGCTAGTCTCCAAGCTTAAGTGCAAAAATGCTAGCCAGAATAATTGCCAGAAGCTATGTAAAGTGCCAGATGTACAAGAATATAACAATGCTAGGATACCAATATCAATGCCAATGTCAGTGTAAGTGTCTCTGGGAGTATGGAGCAAAGTCTAGCACATACTGTGCAAAGGCAAATAAGGCAGTGGCTGTCACAGTTACAATGGCAGGTGGCTAATGCCTAGTAACTGTAAAATGCTCAAAAACTAAAAACCTGTTCAGAGAACAAGAAGAATCTTATAATCTATGTGTTGGAACTTTTTGTTGACAAGTTGAAGTTACATCAGACTATATTGGAACTTGATTGCGAATCAGGATTGCCTTGTGTTCTTGTTTTGATCTGTTTTGATCTGTGAGGCAGAATCACATTTAGAACCTGGGTAGGGGCTGTCGCCCAGGTTCTGAAGAGAGACTTTGGTTACTTTATTAACTCAATCATTATTGTTTTGAACTGCCATGTATTTCCTTGTTTATTTGTGGTATGTTTAATTCTGAGGGACAGATATCCTTTGTTAGAGTGTTTCATTTAGTTTATTTTAGGCAGGGAAATCCTCATCAGGATAGGCACATCCTCGGTCGTTTAGGCGTCCCTGTGCCTATGGAAAGTCAGGCCCATACTAACCTTCCCTTTCCCTCTTACCTACTTTGTCATCTGCTTGGATCACCAGGAGCTATACATCCATCACACCCTGCTACAACCACCACTGGTAAGAAAGCAAACATTAAGTCCTCCTATCTTGTGTTCCCACTTCCACCTGGTGTTTAACCTTTCTGTTTGTTGTGTTGTTTGGGTTGAGTACAAGCCCAGGCCACCGCCTTTCATCCAAGGGTGTTCAGTTCCATCACTATTGGATAGGATGCCTTTCGCTAGGTTAGCCATGATCTGCATTACTAAACTGATTTGAGTAATAGACAGGAACTGTTGTTTGTTTGTTTTATTTATTTATATAGCGCTCCAGACCGAGAAGTAAAAGGGCGCAACGGAAATGGTTACAGGATACATTATATACATTTTACAAGTTATATATTTATACAGTTTGTATGTAATATGTAACATTTAGGTATAAGGCAATATGATCGAACATAAGAGAGATAAAAGGTGTTAAGTGTTAGTTTTTGTTCACGAGCCAACTAATAACATGTTTTCTGAATGATAGAAAGGTATCGATGGATTTGAGGTCGGTGGTAAGGTGTTCCAAAGTTGGGAGGCGAGGACCGTGAAACTAGATCCTCCAGCTCTTTTTAAGGTGAATCTGGGCACCGTTAGGCATAAGGATCTAGTGAGTCTGGCAGCAGATTTCAGGGTAAATGTGTTAGTGAGATACAGAGGGGCTAGGTGGTTCAGGGCTTTGTATGTGAGACAGATGGTTTTTAGGTCGATTTTTTGTTGTATGGAGAGCCATTTGCACGATTTTCTAATGGTAGAGATGTGCTCCTGCCTGTGAATGTTTAATGCCGCTCGTAGAGCGTTATTTTGGAGTACTTGTAGTTTATTAATTATAGATTGGTTTGCGCCTAGGTATAGACTGTTACAGTAATCCAATTTGGATTTTATAAGAGTCCTGGCCAGTGTGAGGCAGCTATTAGAGGACAGGAATGGTCTGCAGGCCCGAATCATCTTCCTTGTGTAGGCAGTGGCTGAGGCAGTCATGTTGTCCTGTTAATTTGTTTAGAAAGGTTGGTGTTAGCATCAAGATAAAAGCCAAGGGTTTTCACACTTTTAACAATGGGGATGGTATTTCCATCGATGATGATGCTGTTATAGTTGGGGCTGAGTTTCAACAGGTTATTGGGTGAGCCAACAAGGAGAAGTTCAATTTTCTCATAATTCAGGCAGAGGTCATGTGTGGCCATCCATGCCTGAATGATGGTGAGTACTTCGTTAATCCGGATGACTTCATTGTTAAAGTCACCTGAGAGGGTAAGGAGTATCTGGGTGTCATCTGCATAATTGGTGTAAGTGACACCCAGATGGCCCAGTTTGTCGAAGAGTGGCTTTGTAAATATATTATACAAAGTAGGTGAAACACATGAGCCTTGTGGGACACCACATGTGATAGGGATGGGGTCAGCTGCCGCTACGGGTGAGAAGACCCTCATAGTTCTATTAGCCAGGAGGGATTGTATCCACATGACAGCCGAGGAGGAGAAGTGGGTTGCTGATGATAGGTGGTTGCAGAGGATTTTGTGGTCGACCAAGTCGAAGGCTGCTGAGAGGTCTAAGACGAGTAGGATGGCGGCGTTGCCTTTATCTTTGAGTTCATCAATCTGGCTTTTGAGGTCGACAAGGGCTGTTTATGTTCCATGTAGAGGTCTAAAACCAGATTGACGTATTTCTAATAGTTGGTTTGTTTATAGGTAATCTTGAATTTGCAGATAAGCAACGCTGTCTAGGATTTTTAGCAAGAATGGGACCGTAGTGATGGGTCTGTAATTGGTGGGTATAGCCGGGTCTAAAGATTATTTTTTTAGAAGTGGGAGAACCCATGATTGTTTCAAATCACTGGGGACTGAGTTGGTGGAAAATGATAGATTTATTCGTTTAATGATGAAGGGGGCTAGATCTCTGGCTGCGTCTTTTATAATCTGGGCAGGGCATCTGTCCCCTTTACAGTTGGACGGTTTTAGAGAGGCTATCATTTTTTGTACTTCATATATAGTTACCTTATTGAATGTGAAGCCTAACTTGGTGTCAATGGGAGGTGGTGTACTTGGGCTGGTGGACTTGCTACAGGTGAGTTGTTATCGTTTGCCCTCAATCTTGGTTTGGAGCCCTGTGATTTTGTTGGCAAGGGCATTCTGGATACTAGTGCACCAAGGTTTGTCTTTCGTGCACGTATCTACTGGAGGATTCAGGTTTTCTAGTTCCTTTAGAATATTGAATAGTTCTCTAGTGCAAGATCCTAACGTTGTAGGCTTCTTTCTTGGTATGTATTATCTCATTTTTGTATAAGGAAGAGATATTCGTAAGATTGTTTTTGTTTTCAATAGATGGTGCAGTGTCTCTAGCTTAGCTTTCTTTTTTCTCAATTGTTTGCGTTCGGGAGTGTACCAAGAGTTCAAGTGTGCTCTGGCTTTTTCTTCACGCATTTTCAATGGGGGGATAGTGTCGATGGCATTGGCCATGGAGTCGTAATAGGTGTTGACCAATAGGTTAAGGTCGGCTGTGGCCGGAAGTGCGTTGAGAGTGGGAAGTACCAAGGGGTATTAGGGCTTTGACAGTAATGTTACGCTTATTCCTGGTAGGACAGGCTGGTGAAGGATGGCATTTTTTAGGTTCTAGGTTATTGATATTAATATCTAGTGGCATGAGTTGGTGGTCAGTCCATGCGAGAGGTTGGGGAGTCTTGCAAGTAATATTGCAGTTGAGAACAGCTACCCAATTGATAATTCTACCTTTCTGATGAGTGGGTTGGGAGCTCAGTTGTCTGAAGACATGCTCAGCTAGAGCGTTGGCTAAGGAGGAGGCTGGAGAGTCATTAGGGTCATTGTACCCGAGGTTGAAATCTCCAAGGATGATAGTTTGTGCTGATGGCTTAGTGTTCTCCGCTATACGAGAAGTGATGTCTTCTTCAAAGGCTCCAGGATGACCTGGGATCTATATATTATGTGAATGGAGATCGTGCTTTTGGGAAAAGTTTGCAACTTGATTGTAAGATGTTCGCAAGATTTTAGTGGAGAGGAGGTGACTGACCTGAGGTCTAGAGAGGATTTAAAGATGATAGCTACACCTCCTCCACGAGCATTAGGCCTATCGGCTCTGAGGATTGAATAGTTGTCAGGAATAGCTAGGGTTAAATTGGGCCCTGCTGCCTCATGTAGCCAGGTTTCTGTTATGGCGAGGAGGTCGAGATTATTGGTCAGGATAAAGTCAGCGATTTCTGTAGGATGGGCAACAAGGGACCTAACATTTAGTAGAGCTCCTTTTAGGGGGAGTGGCTCGGGCTCGTTAGGGGCTGTGCCCTTTTTATTGGTCTTGGTGTGGGGTTTGGCCGACAGGTTACTATTCGTATGGGGAGTCTGGTACCTAGTCTGCTGTTACGGTCTGCGAGGTTAGGGTTGATGGTGAGTGTGTTTCCTGGAAACTTAGTTCTAGAGAGCTTAGTACTGGGTTTGGTGTCATTGGGACTGGCGCCCCCTGTCAGACATGGAGGACTTGGTCTAGGGTGACACGAAGTTCTGTCATTAATATGGTTGGCCGGGGTGTCGACTGGGAGGTCACTGTTGTTAGTAGTGTGGTATCGGAGGTAACTGGGTGGAAAGGGTGATATGGTGGGCAGGAAGGGTGTGGGGCAGGGGATGGGGAAGTGTCTCAGGCATCCAAGTTTGGCTAGGCCATTTTTGAAAGCTATGTAGTTATTACCACTGCAAGGTACACTGTCTTGCATGGCACAAAACGGGAACACGACGTGGGTGAACCAGGTGAGCATGGTAAGGGGTGGTCGGGTACAATAAGGGTGTTAAGCTTATGATTGTAGGCTAAAGTGCGCACAGATAGGCAGATTCAACATTGGCTAGGTGCACACAGATAAGCAGATTCAGCATTGTCTAGGTGCACACAGATAAGCAGATTCAACATTGGCTAGGTGCACACAGATAGGCAGATTCAACATTGGCTAGGTGCACACAGATAGGCAGACACTGCATTAGCTAGGTGCACACAGATAGGCAAGTACAACATTGGCTAAAGGTGCACATATATAGGAATGTACACCTGTTAAGGTAGCTATTGGAGAGGCTGTATCCAGGATGCATGAGTCTAGATAGCCCAATGGGTAGATATCATACAGTAGTAATGAATAGTGCTGATATAGCATGAATCTAGGCTCAGTACAGCATGACCCTAGATACAGTGGGCAACAGAACAGCAATTAGGCACAGTAATCTAGAAATGGTGTAAGACTAAATTGCACAGTGGATGGGTGTCAGAAAAAGCAGTGATACATAGTGACCAAGTGGTGTGTCAAGAATCTGAATGACACAATACGTGGGGATCAAAATACAGTCATGCACATCAACCTAGCGCAGCCTGAGTCAAGGCTCAATGCAGCATGAGTCTAGATGCAGTCGGCACCAAAAAGCAGTACAACACAATGGCCAAGTGTGGCGTGGAGCTAAAATACACGTCATAGGCATTTAAGGGTACATCAGTCAAACAATAATACCTACTGATGTTGTAAGGACATTTTAAACGTTATGTGTCAATGACAGAGTGCACAAGATCAAATGTGGCTCTAGCTAAGAATGCAAGTCTCAACTGCATTTAGTTCCATTTATACAGAATATGCACAGTAGTAATAAGTTGTATTTGCAACTGTAATGGTAACTGCAACATCTGCAGCTGTAAGATGGTACAAGACTCTCTGTGCACAGCAACTCATATTGCAGAATTATCGAGGTCAGAGTGCAAAGACAATAAAAGGTCCCAAGAAGACAACGGACAGAAACACATTGGAGGCATAGAAAGTTTCTTGGTGGCAGCACGGGATGCTACGCACGCTGGAGGCAGTTCTGGAAGACGTTACGGTCGCGGATAATAGCCGGTAAAGGCAAGGTAAGTAATCGAGCGGCAATGCATCGTCAGTGCAGTGCGTTGTAACTAGATTTCAGTGTAATGTATATGGCGGGGCTGGTTCTAGCGGGTGGCGTGAAGGTGAACATGTGGGAGTTCCGCAGTAGACTTATTGTTGTGCGAGGCTGTATGCCACGACTATAAGGATTCGGAGGAATCCAACTTCAAAGGCAACAAGAGCTAGTAGTAGCTAACAGATGTCGCGGATCATTTAGAGAGCTGTAATAATATTGTATTACCTTAGAATGGAGTCAGTGCCAAGTTAGGCAGAATTTCTGGCGAAAGGCATGCAGGCTAGTGACAGGCTAAGGACAGGAAGCAGCCTTGTTTCCTGGGTCTTGGTGAGGTGGGCAGGCTTACACCTGCCGGAGCCGGATTGGTCTAAATGAAGGCACCAGTGGCCAATCCAAGCCTGGCAATCCAAGAGGTTGGTTGAGTGGATGGTGGGTGTTGGGGCATCATTCCCCTGGGCGGTCATCTTGGAATATACACTCCTCGTGGTGTGCAATGGAGAAAAAGGATTTCAAGTGTTGTTTTCTCTTTCAGGTATCATAAATCGGGTGCAATGATAGCGGTGCTGCTATTTTCCCTCAGATCGTTGAATAGCTGTGCTCTGCTCAAAATAAATGCGTATTTCGGAAACCAGGCATTAATAAGCAGCCTGCTTACCGCGTGGTTGCTATAGATGCAGCTTTCATTTCCTGGGCATACCACTGCTCCTGCAGTGGTCGGATGGAGCTCCTGCTCCTGGAAAGGGGCAATCAATACGTATATGTTTCCCCTGAATACAGTTGGCGTTGGTGCAGGTGTTAATATAGCCCTGCTCTTTCCATTGATCACTTGCTCTGTTAGTAGACATAGGGCCTCATTACAGGTCGGGCGCTCCGTAAATAACAGTGGCGGTAAACCCGCCGCCACTGTTAATTCCAAACCGCCGGATCCCGACTCCTGCAGGCGGGAGGTGATGTTCCTGCCAGGTCTGACCTGGCTGGTATAACACCGCCCGCCTGCAGGCGGACGTGGAAACACCGGCACCATCACGAGATGGTGCCGGTGTTTCCACTTCCCCATTCCAATGGGGATGGGGATTTACTGAATTCCGCCTCTGGAATTCCTGGGACACCAGGGTCGTAATGCCCTGGTATTTCTGGGAGTCACAGAGGCGGAATGGTAATACGAGTCCGGCGGTAACCAGGCAGTTTTACTGCCTCGGTTACCTCCGGACTCGTAATGACGCCCATAATCTAATAGATGGGTTCATTGATAGAAAGAACAAAAGTCTGCACAGAAGAGTCTGCCATGTCTGAGGGTCCCCAAATACAGAGTGGAGAAGTCCAAGCTTCTGCAAGTGTGTAACCGGTCTCACCCAGTGAGTAAATGCTGTCTGTATTCGTGGTTCGCAACACAGGAGAGTCAAACACCAAAGGTCCTGATATCGATAAAGAATTGGTTGAAGATCCAAGCCCGGAAGAGGGGGATCCAAGGGTGAAAAGCATCACCCAAACAGCTGGAAGGAACTTTTGTTTATTATTTTTGAGCCAATCAGGTCCTCAGAGGAAAGGGGCTTTTAGTAGAAAAGAGAATTAACCACCAACGGCCCTGATACCAGAATCAGAACTGTCGTCTTGTGCTCGAAAAGCTTGAGTGTGTGCTGTGTTCAGAAGTCCCACCTTATCCTGTGCTTAAAACGTGGGGAAGGAAGATCGCGGCTACACATCCTGACTTATCATTTTGAACATTTCTTTCTTTCTTGTAAACCTATCCCTCACCTTTTGGTATTTAGTTCGCCAATAGTTTTTCTTTTTAGTGTAGGCCCTTTTATTTTGACAAGACGCCACTAGGACTGCCTTATTTTCATTTGATGGTCGTAGCTTGCTCCCATCTTAGATTTAGGTTTAGATTAGGTGTTTTTCCACCCAATATATACAGTGTAATAAACACCGTTGAACTGTGATCACTTGTGTCTGTCTATCCTTGATACTATGCCTTCCTTACACTTCTCCATACACTGAACTTCACAAAGCACATAAAAGATCCAACATATAGAAAAGGTAATATTCTTGACCTCATCCTCACTGCCCTGACGACCCTCTGTCACAGCTTTCCAGTCCCACACAACTGGATGGACCATCTGGCAGTCCTCTTTGACATCACCCCAGTTAAGCACACCTTTTAGAAACACAGAAAACGAGCCTTCATAAAATTCAAGAACTGCCTAGTGAAAGCTCTCATGGAAGTCCTTGCCAATCTCCACCTCACATGGGCCATTCAACCTCAGAGGAACAAGGACTGTGACTTGCTTATCCAAGAACTCAACACCACTTTTGCAACCAACAAGAACCGCCATGCCCCGGGAAAACAACACACCTGGAAGCCTAAACCTTCTGCTCCTTGGTGCACTCCAGAACTCAACCTCAAAAAAAGAACAGCCATTGCTTTTGGTTCCAGTTCCTGGGGGTGGACCAGAGCAGGAAGATTACCTGGGTGAGGGGTCTTTGGGGAGTGGGAGTGGGACACTGGATGGTGAGATGCGGTATCCCCTTCCCTGTAACACCTTTACCCCATCCTACCAGGTAGGCTACTTAGGAACTCAACCCCCCCCCCCTTCACAACACAAACACTTTCTCACGGCCAGCCCGCTAATGGAGAAAATGGACTAACACCCGAGCCGTATAGCAGATCTGTCCCAATACAATGGTCAGGCAGTGTCAGCCAATTACTGACCAACACACACACCTGACTTCCATTACACTTCCCCACATGGATAAAAGGCAGAGCATGAAAGCACACTCTGAGCAAGGCAAAGCACATGAGGAAACAACAGTTCTAAGATGGCAGTTTAACATGAGGAGAAAGACGGCGAAACCGAAGGGAAGGAGGAAAGCTCCCTGGACCTTTTCAACAAGGAAACGTTACATTCATGAAGCCTCGAAAATAGAAAGTGTAAGAACAGGAAACCAGGCTGAGGAATACTGCATTGTGTGTCAGAGGTACCCGGGGCCCTCCAGCGTCGATAATCAAGGCAGGGAGAATTGCCAGTTGCTGTGGAACTGTCCTTGGCTCCAACAACAAAGCATCATTAGTGAAGTCAACACAACCGGTGAGTAGGGGAGACAGATACAAGACCGGTCTGCATTTAAGCCAAGGTTGCAAGCAGCAACATTGTATGGCGAGTGCTAGAACAAACACTGTATGAAACACGTGTGATAACCAACGCGAGTAAAGCTGAACTTCAGTTGAGTGATTGAGCTTTGAAACCAAGACATACGATACCTTTGAAAGAGTGGTCTGGCACCGTGTCCGTGCTCAATCGAAGGTCTCTGTCAAAAGTAAAAGAGTGGCAAAGGATTGTGAGTCGAAGTGCTCCTGCAATGGGTCAAGCCAAATCCTGTGCAAAAGCAAAGTCTTCGATGTTGATACAGTAAAGAAAGTTGAGGACAAAGTAGATAAAGTTCATCTGAGCCCGATGGATGGAGATCAATTAAAAGGGTTGTTAAAGCAAGTTTGTGTTACAATAGATAAATTGGTCCGAGCCCAGCAGAGGGAGACTGATTGAAGATTTTGTGTTGAACACATCTGAGACTGGCAGACGGGGATCCGGGGTGAACCATGAGTGACCCAAGAAATTGGATATGTGAAAATCCTGAGAACTTTGTGTTAAAGTTGATCTGAGCCCGTCAAAGGGGGATTCGAGAGGAATAGTGAAAATCCTAAGAAAATTGTGTACTGAAATACTGAAATACTGAAAGGAACTTTATTGTTTGTTTGTTGCATCAGGCCCTCTGAAAGAAGAGACTTTGAATGGCAAAGAGACTTCGGCACAGACGGCCATGATGTTGAAGTTTTGAACTGCACCCTCGTGGTAGAGAAGACAGAGGCTTTTATAAGCTCGAGTCTGCAGCCTTATCCCGTGCTGAAAATGTGGGGAAGGGAAGCCAACGGGTTGAGTATCCTGACCTATCATTTCTTGGACACTTTTCTTTTGCATAACATTGTTTCCCAAACTATTTGTATTTAGAGGTAAGGATTGGCAATAGGTTTATTAGTATAGGCCCTTTTATTTTGACAAGACACCACTAGGACTGCATTGATCATGAAGGTAAGACCAGTGGGCTTTAACCAGCAGGGGACTTAATTTGAGCTTAATGTATCAAGATATGCTTTTAAAAGAAAAAGTCGCTGCTTTTTACAGTCATGCTCTAAATTGCCCATATGAAGCGCAATTGTCTGTGCAACATAGCGTTTTCTTCTTTGGGCATCCGTGTTTGTTTAACTGCGCCCTGGGTCAAAAAAAGCGTATTTTCTACATGCTTGTGGGTGCTTGGCGTGCACATTCCAAGATGGCTGCCCCTGCCTAGGTTAGAGGAGCCAGCCACTGCTTTCAGGCCTACCCCCTCCACTATTGGCTGCCTCTTAGGATTTGGGCCAATCAGGGGCACCGGCAGGCAGAAGTTGGCCCTTCCACCAGAGGTCCACATCTAAGGCCCTGTCTGTGCCTGTCTGGCCCGGGGAGGGCCCTTCCAGGAACTATGCCTCGGGATCCAGGGTTATTCCTTTGCCATCTTCGCTTCACTGCAATACAAAAAGTGAATTATGGCTGAACTCTTCCATTGCCAGCTCGAGCAATCATTCTGAAACTCTTATTGTGCATATGTACTCTGCCTTCCTTGACTCAACTATCCTTCATCTCACCATCCCATCATTCTCCTCTCACTACATTTGTGCCCGCTTTTTTAAAAATCGCAATTAGGCTGTTTGTACTTCACATCTGAGCAGCTCTTGCATTGCATTTGTGCCCGCTTTTTAAAAATCGCAATTAGGCTGTTTGTACTTCGCATCTGAGCAGATCCTAGTTGAATTTGTGCCTGCTTTTAAAAAATCGCATTTAGGCTGTTTGTACTTCGCATCTGAGCAGCTATTGCGTTGCATTTGTGCCCGCTTTTTAAAAATCTCAATTAGGCTGTTTGTACGTCAAATCTGAGCAGCTCTTGCATTGCATTTGTGCCTGCTTTTTAAAAATCACATTTAGGCTGTTTGTACTTCACATCTGATCAGCTCTTGCATTGCATTTGTGCCCGCTTTTTAAAAATCGCAATTAGGCTGTTTGTACGTCACATCTGAGCAGCTCTTGCATTGCATTTTTGCCTGCTTTTTAAAAATCAAATTTAGGCTGTTTGTACTTCACATCTGATCAGCTCTTGCATTGCATTTGTGCCCGCTTTTAAAAATCGCAATTAGGCTGTTTGTACTTCACATCTGAGCAGCTCTTACGTTCCAGTTGTGCTCGCTTTTTAACAATCGCAATTAGGCAGTTTGTACTTCCCATCTGAGAAGCTCTTGCATTGCATTTGTGCCTGCTTTTTAAAAATCGCATTTAGGCTGTTTGTACTTCGTACTAGTAGGCCATCTGGTGAGTTTAGCTAGAACTGTGCTGTGCTGCCACTCTTCTTCATTCTTTGACTACCTCTGCCACCTCTACGGCTCTCTCCATCTCAACTATTTTCCCTAACTGCAGCACTATCACCTATCCCCCCTCTCTCACGACGTCCGGTAGGAAAAAGCACAAAAAATAGTTCTTGATTGCAAATCCTGGACTTCCCATTGCAGACACTTATGTCAGCGCTTCCTCCAGAGAGGTCTCACTGATATCCTCTTCTCTGTCCCCTCTCTGAATCTATGGACCCCCATCTCATCTACACTCTCCCTCCTTCAACATCTTCTATCATTAATGGTGGCACCAAGTGGGAAGTCCTCTTGGCCAGCTTCTCATCTTCACGTCACTTCATTAATGTCTATCACACAGGCACTATTCTGATCCAGGGTCCTCAACACAACGTCCTTCTCTTTGACCAGATCCTGCCTTCTCTCATTAACTTCCTTCTCTCTCCTGATTCTCCCCCTACTACTCTCTCTATCCCACCTCTAAATGGTGTACCACGCCCCTGTGCCCCACCTCAAAAGGCACAGACCTCCTCCGTCTGGGGACCCTTAATGCCTGCTCAGCAAGCAAACACTCCGCTGACATCTGCCTGCTTCTTGAAGAAATCGACCTCAACATGCTCGCTCTTACCGAGACATGGTTCAATGCCAGCTCAGTCACTGCTTTTGACTCCCTCCTCCATGATGGCTTCAAAATCATCTCGAAGCCCCGATCGCACCGCACTGGCAGGGGGACAGAGGGGTTGCCTTAATCTTTCCCGAGTGTGTTCCTGCTTCCATCTTACCCGCCCAGCACTATTCTTCCTTTGAACGCCTGGTTTGCAAGTTGGTCAGCTCTCCCATCTCCTGACCATTGCTATCATCTACTGGCCTCCAGGCGCCACCAGCCTGTTCCTCGCTGAATGGGCTGATTTCTGCTCTTCCTTACTTTCATCCACCTCCAACCTCCTCCTCCTGGGTGATTTCAATATCCAATTGGACTCCCCTGGCTCTGCATCCATTCTCTTCACAGTCCTCTGCACCTCTCTTGCCCTCTCCATTCTCCCTTCTGGGCCAACCCACTCAGCTTGACACACTCTGGAGGCCTCATACACTCTGATCACTCTCTCCCCTCCACTAGTCACCCCCCTCTATGCTTCCTGGTCAGACCATTCTCTCCTCTTCTCCCACCTCAGTCCCTTTCACTCCCTGATCGCCCCCCCAAAAAGCCCCACCATCCTCATTCACTAACGTCCGCCCAATGAAATGAGTGTCAGATGCTGCGTTTGCTTTCACATCTATTCCCCCTCACCCCTTACCTCTGATACTGTGAAAACAAAATCAAAATATCGAGGCTGAGTACCCCAAAAGGAAATACACCGAACACAGGTTACAAAGGAACATACAAAGTACTCTATTTTATACTGGATCCAGTTACAAAAACAGAGCAAACTCAGATAGCTATCGGCCCTCAGTACAACACAACAAACTCCAGCGTGGTTCAGTGTGTTCAGTGAGAGACGCTGTACATTAGGATGCATTGGCTTTTTATACACTTTGTGGGCACGATGTCCAGCCCCACTTTGGGTTAATATTCCACTTAATACATCACCGATCTAGGGTTCATGCCAAGTCTCGAACAACCGCATATAACTGGTTTGCCTTTAATACATGTACCAACAAGCCTATCCAGCAACTGTGTGATCTGGGATTTTCCATGTTAATCTTCTTAAACATTAATACAATGTGTTTAAACAAGTGTTCTATGTTCAGTATTTGAATACATTGTTTTTATAGTATACTCGTGGATTACTTTCTTTACACGAGTAATCCCTTACACACAAGTCAACGAAGGGCAAGGTCTCAGTTCACGACCTCAACAAGTGGCCTGCAGGCAAGTTACATATTAGCTATGTACAGAGGTCAAGACGTCCATATTGTATTTTGGAATGACATCGTCCACCATTTTAACTCACAGGGTGACTTTTACAAAGCGAATCCTAAAATGGCAGATGAACCTAAAATGGCGGCTTACATTAATTTTAACACAGATTCTTTCGCAGGCGACTTTCGAGCAGCTTGGCGTAGGCCAATATACATATATTTATTGCAATAGGAGGCACGATATAATTTCTCTTTTGACAAACCCTCATTTTGGCCTATGCCAAGTGCTAAAACTACTTTGGATCTCCTTGCAAATAACGCCATGCATCGTTGTCCATGCACCCTGAATCATTGTCAGAAATATCTATTGCCAATAGGTCATTTGCTAAAATTTCTTTCAACACATATTCTTTGGAAGTTTTATCTGGGGCATACACTTTATGTCCTATCGAACCTATCGCTTGTGCGCAACATCCCCCTAGTATCGAACACATACCAGGTAGACACTGACTACAGCAACAAAGAAGCAACAGGATTCCCAAAATAATCAGCAAGACCGAAGTACCTTCCAACCTCAAGATCGCAAGAAGTCCCAGAACCAAGCGCTAAGATCCCAGTTTCCCTCGGGAACATGCACTTCGGAACTAAGGACATGCAGATTCTGTATTGCCTTGAAGATAGTTGGGGAGGAATCTGGTACGAAAACACAGCAAGCAGACCCCACTAATTCACACACTCCACCGCGCTCAGCCAGAATGACATCTAATGCCATCCGGTTTTGAAGTGCTAATAGTCTTATCGCCTTCTGTTCTAACGTCATATTATAGAGTATGTCCGTGGTCTGCTTGATGGTTCTCTCCAGTACTCTCGCTAGCTTTCTAATGTCTTCCGAATTCGCTATCTGCCCCCAAAATGGCACAACTGATTTTGCTATATCTCCCAAGATTTGTGCTGGGGTATCACCATTCTCATCCCGCCCTGGACGAGCCTTTGAAACTTCCCTTGTACTAGCTATAAACACCCCAGGTAACAGGATCCCTTAATAACAGGTTCCCTGCCGCCAATCCCTGGGCAAACATGGGAATGCTACATTACCGCAGACAAAGTAGACAGGTTTGCCTACATACAAATGTCTGTTTTCCCCAGTCAAATTTGCAACGTTGGCACAACCTAGAAAATTTCCCATTGACTGAGTTCCATTCCTCTGTATGCAAAAGGAAACTGAATCGGGGCTATGATTAACAGTGTAAGAAGGAGGCATGGCATCCTTATTGCCTATTGGAGCCATCTTAAAGGAAATCAAAGATTGGAAAGGACGAGACAGTTTATCAGAAGGCCTAATAGAAGCAACATTCGGTTTACTCCTGTTTGCGAAAAGCGAGCATCCCAGGGGAGTCAAAACACGTTTCTCAAAACTATTCAAATTGGTGCCATCAAAGTTCCCTGAGATGCTATCATTCCACCGGCCAAAGAACAGTGCTCTAAGAGAAGCACAGCAAGCAGTTGTCAAATGTAAAGGATGAATAGACCAACCTAGCCCCTTATCTCTGTGTTGCAGTAAATGTGAGCAGACCCAACAGTTAGATTTATTAAAAATGGCATGCGTAGCATTCATGATAAGCAGGAGAGTGTTATTGTGGCACCTTTGTCTATGCTGAGAATCCCTAGGGGATAGAGTATGCAAATGTACAAAGGGAGTATGAACAATAGGTGTACTTTCAGTAGGTAACACAAGTTCTAAAGAATGAGTTTCCTCAAGGTAGCACAATCCTAAGGCAGCGACTATAAAAAACCCAAATATCATTATAAAAATACAGCAATACATTTTCGGGGCCCAGGCGTTTTGTCCATTGTCCCGGTTGGTCACCCCCTTATTTACAAGTCCCATACGAGCGGTAGCGGTAGCAAGCATTGTAGTCTTCAAACGGATACCTCAATGTTTGTTGCTGGCGACCTCCTGGTCAAGCAACTTCTTAGTCCTTCCACAACCTTAGCCAACAGAATCCCCTTTCTCAAATTTGGGCAAAAACAAGCCCTCGATGATCCTTTTCTTCTTCAAATGCACAGCCGAACCGTGCCGTAAGTCTATTTTCTTGGACGCAGATTGAACCTTACTTTTCCCGGTACTGATTGATCCGGAAACAATATGTTGGCACTTCCTGCTGGAAGCAACATTTCGGAAACAAGTGAAGATGCCGAATTTGAAATAGCAGTTTCCGGATGCAAAACCTTTGGAGAGTGTGGAGACAAAATGGCAGCTTCCCCAGGTCTCACAGGCTCAGAGAGATTCTCCGACACACTCTCAGTGCTTTGGGATCCTTGGTTGCAGTATTAGCGAGGGGTTCTGTTTCTTCTGTAACGTGTGGCACAAGGTGAGGAAGTTTCTTGACGTGGGACGTGTGAATCCAGTTCTTTCTCCCAGCGACCCGCACCGCTGTCTGGGTGACCAACAGGACTTGGAACGGCCCACGCCAGCGAGGCGCAAGGCAAGAGGAGCGCTCAAACGCTTTTACGAGCACTCAGCTTCCAGGCCGTATGCTGTGGCCCGGGCCCTCGTATCGCACAGGTAAAGCTTCTTGTACCTGGTGATAAATCAAATACAGGTTTTTAGTCAACTGGCTGCAATAATCTGAAAGTCATCAATTTTCAACATTTCTCAATGAATTGCATTCAGGAAGGTTCCAAATATTGGCAGGTCTCCCCATTACCACCTAAAATGGAGAGAGCCCAGTCTTAGTTTGAGGGGTTGTACGCATGGATAACAACACGATCGGTAAGGCGTCCGGCCATTTTAGTTTGGTGCCGGCACACGTCTTAGCGAGCTTGTTCTTAATGATACCATTGTGTCTTTCTACTAGTCCGGCGCTCTGAGCATGTCTGGCCGAATGGAACCATTTGTCAATTCGGAATGCCGTACATATCTGCAGAATTATAGCAGCAACAAAATGTGGACCATTGTCCGACCAGATAACTCTTGGTAGCCCAAACCGCGGGAAGTATTCCCTTAACATGATTTTTGCAGTAGTCATGGCTGTAGCATCTTTAACAGGGAAAGCCTCAACCCAGTTACTAAAAGCGCAGATAATCACCAGGCCATATTTTTTATTATCACAGCATTCCATTTCAATAAAGTCAAAGTGGATCACTTCGAAGGGGACAGAGGGTGGCCCAAAACTTCCCCTTGGAGTTACTGTCCCCTTTCCCACATTATGTTGTAGGCAAATCATGCAATCCTGGACGTAACCCTGGGCAATTTTCGAAATTTTGTCATTCACCCAAACTTTCTCTAACATTTTTGTCATCTTCTGGGCACATACATGCGTAGGACCATGGGCCATGATGACCATCATCATTATATACGCGTCAGGGAGTAGCCATTTCCCTTCCGCCATATCCACCCAACACCCGTCATCATCAAGTTTTCCCAAGCCTTCAGCCCACCTTTTGGATTCTTCTAACATGGCATCAGCTCGGATATCCCGTATAGACCCAACACCCTCATCCATTGCATAAGCATTTACAGTCTCCCTTGAAACATACATCTCCATAAGGAGATCGGTAGCAGTTTGTCTAGCTATCTGATCAGCAAAAGCATTCCCTTTCCCTATATCATCTGTAATCTTTCGATGTGCTGCTCATTTCATAACGGCTAACTGAGTAGGGAGCGCAAGCGCTGAGAGTAGTTGTACTATTAGGGAGCCATGCTGGATTTTGGTGCCATGTGAAGTTAGGAACCCTCTCTCTGACCAAAGTCTCCCAAAGATGTGAACCACCCCAAAGGCATACTGACTATCAGTATATATATTTACTGCAAGCACTTCGGAAAGTTCACAAGCTCGGGTTAATCCTATAATCTCCGCGGCCTGCGCAGAATTATGCATGATTCTCTTAGTTTCCACAACCGAGCTTAATGTAGTGATCGCATAAGCAGCTGTGGATGTACCATCCGGAAGTTTGAAGCAGGAGCCATCACCAAACAGCCCTCCGTGCGGATTATCCAAAGGAGTACCTTTCAAATCAATTCTACCCTTTGTCTCTTGTTCGGTCGTATACAAACAATCATGTGGCACTTCATCGCCGCAAGTAGTATCTTTCGGCAAAGGTAGGAGTTCAGCCGGATTAAGAACACAACATCTCTTAATTTGAATGTGAGGAGCAAACAAGATCAATTCATATCTTGTCAACCGTGCAGAAGTGAGGTGTTGCGTATGAGTTCGGTTCATTAGAACATCTACTGAGTGAGGCACCATCAGGGTTAGATCATGGCCTAGGACCATTCCCTCACTCTGTTTTACAGATGCAGCAGCAGCTGCGACAGCTTGCAAACATCTTGGCAAAGCGCATGCTACAGGATCAAGGGTGGAAGAAAAGTAACCGCACAGCCTATTCTTCCCTCCATGTTCCTGCGTTAATACAGCCAAAGCACATCCATCACATTCATGCACAAACAACACAAAGGCCTTTTCATAGTTTGGTGTGCCCAAAACTGGTGCAGAGCATAATGCAGTCTTAAGCAAGTCAAACGATTGCTGGTGTTCAGCGTGCCATGGCAATGGCGAAGAAATGCCTTTCTTCGTCAAAGTCAACATCGGTTTGATCACTAGTGAAATATTTGGGATCCACAACCTACAGTAAGAAGCCATACCTATCAAGGCTCTAACTTCCTTCTGTATATTTGGGACAGACATGGTAGAAATGTGTTTTATTCTTTCAGGTGTCAATCTTCTTCCCTCCTTTGACAGGAGATAGCCTAAATCGGTGACCTCCTGGCAACAATATTGAAATTTTTTGAGCGAAGCTTTGTGACCATGCTTAGCTAGATGGATAAGCAATAACACAGTGCCCTCCTTACAGGCACTCTCAGAGTCAGCAGCTAAAAGCAAATCATCAACGTACTTAAGCAATGTACAGGAAGAGGGCAATTCAAGGGTATCAAGTTGTTCTTTCAAAGCCCTACTATAAATGATAGGACTCTCTGTGTACCCTTGAGGTGCACGGGTAAATGTGAACGAGCGTCCCCCTAAGGTGAACGCAAACAAATATCTACTATCCTTGTGTATAGGAATACTAAAAAAAGCATTCTTTAGATCCACCACACTAAAGTAAGTAGCTGTAGCTGGAATCATGGTTAGGATTGTCATTACATCAGGCACAATTGGAAATTGTGGAGCCACGACTTTATTAATGGCACATAAATCAATTATGAAATGGAACGGAATTGCATTATCACCTTTATTGTACATGGGAAATATCGGACTGTTACACAAACTTCCTGAAATTTCTTCAATCACCCCGCGATGCACAAAATCGGAAACAATGCATTTCAAAGCTTGCTCGCCCTCAACTGAAATCTTATACTAGGGAATGCGTGGCAGCTCAATTCCATGTTTCAAAACTATCTTAACAGGTTCAATCTGTAAAACACCAACATCATTGTCGTGAACAGCCCACAACCTCTCTGGTACATTAATGAATTCTGGAGGCAAAGGTCTAGTCAAGAATTGTGAGACAGAAAATTGCTGTGGTGAAATCGTCAAGCGCACTCCATCAGAAGAAATAAATCACTGCATTTAATTCTTTTAACAGATTCAACCCCAGCAAGTTCTCTCCACAATTCGAAGTCAACAGAAATGGACAGTGGTCTGTAAAGGGACCCAAAGAAATAGGTACCGGCAAAGAAACTGGACAAAGGACTGGTGTGCCAGAAAACCCTACAGAAACATTGGTTTGCCCTAACAGTGGAATGTTTGGAACCCGTGAATGATCAATGGAACACTTCTGTGCTCCAGTGTCTATCAAAAACTGATGTTTCCTATTTCCCACCATCATTTCAACGCAGGGACCTTTCTGATTGACGGGAATAGGTGTAGGTTCCAAACCCTGCTTCGGGCAATCCTAACGAAACAGAATGTCATCAAAAGGAAGCTCTTCAGATAAATATGCAGCGGAAGGATGATCAAATATGTTCCTGGTGTCCACTTTCGAAATCCGATTATCCTGTGAGAAAGGTTGCTGAGGGTCCTGTGTAAACTGACTTCTACCAGGGCCCCCTACACCCGGGCGACCTCTGGATCGTCTACCCATATTTCCGAATGTATTATTTGACCTTTGTTGAAAGACGGGGCATTGTGCTCGCCAATGACCCTCTTGACGACAATAAGCGCACTGGTTAATGTTCACAGGACCCAAGGGCACATTCCCTTGCGGGACATACTGATCTCTAATCTAAGAACTACCCCCTCTGGGGCCTCTAACAATTTGCTGCAATAGCACTTTAGTTTTCAAATCGCCTTTTCGTTTTTCAACCCTATCTTTTTCATTATTGACACAGTTCTCATAGTACTGAGCCATGTGCAGTACTTCTGATTGCGATTTCGCCTGCCAAGCGCTCTCAGAAGACATAATTTGTGACTGGATGTCAGGCAGCAATCCACGCACAAATTTGTACACAAACAACCTTTTCCCAAACTCTGTGCCTAGGTCTTGTCCACTGAAATCCGAGAATAACTGTTTCAACTGATTAAAGAACTCGGTAGCACCCTCAGACTTTCCTTGGACACAGGCCGTAGGTTTGTCCCATATAATTCTTTTCTCTGGAATTATAGTTTTTAATTTTGCAATAATTCTAGCAGGCAAAGTTAGTATCAACTGAGGCGGTCTTTCACCAGCTAGCCTTTCTCCATCGAGTCTAGTTATATTCACCCATGTATCTCCCAACCCTGGTACGTCGTCTATAGTTCTAACTTGTTTCCACAAATCTACGGGCAGGAGTACAGGGAATAACAAATCAATATTGCCTAAGGTGAATACTGAGGATTGCAAGACGGACTCTATTTCTTTATAGAATCCTGTCGGATTTTTCCTAATATCAGGAATGGATTGCCTAATAGTATTCACTTCCTGTCTTGAGAACGGGACGTGAACGAATAGCGATACATAGTGTGTAGGAATGTTCACAGCGACTATATTTCATGCAACATCGGCCGCAACCTCAACCTTCGGGACAAATGTCGGAGGAACCTCTCTCATAGGCAACTGAGAAGTAGGTGACTCCGAATGCTTACTAAGCAACAGAGCCAAATCGAGCACTAAAGCAGTCGAAGAAGTGTCAAGTGAAAAAGCTGTCTTGTAAATACTCAATAACTCTGTGGGACAACTAATCTTTCTATTTACACAATCATCCTGTAGGTTCTCTATCATTACCTGTATCACTTTCCTCTGCATTTCTGGTGTATACTGACTATACGTGTCATATACTTCAACTGGAGTTATGGACATATCCGAAATACATCTAAGTGCGTCCTTCATACAAATTTGTGCTTCCTCAGATATCGATTTACGACAAGGAAGGAGCCGTTTCTGTACATACTTTCCTCCTCGTCATCCTCATTCTGTAACTTTTCGAACTCCTTTCTATACCCAAATAACCTCTCGACATGCTCATTTACCTTCTCCACAGTGTCTCTAGAAAACGCTAAAGTATTTAGATCCCTTAACCCTTGCGGGAGATCTGCATTATTTAATTTTCCCCACTTTACACATAACTGAATCCCTAAACCTTCAATAAAAATATTTTTCTCAGGAAAATTATCCATATTACAAAGTGTGGCAGAAACGTTAGCTTGATCACCCTTCTCCATACAATGCTTAGCCCATGCAATTAACTCACGTTTCTTCTCCGGTGGTACAGTATTGCGAGTGACAACCTTTGACCCTGCACCTCGATTGATTACAAGCGGCTCAGGACCACTTGGAAGAGAGGGAGCAGGCAAATTCAATGGAGGTACTGTAACTGGTGCGATAAGAAGAGGTGGAGGAGCTGGAGGAAGGGGAACATTAGGAGGAGCAGGAACAATGGGAACAACAGTAGGTAGAGCAGGAATAACAAGAGGAAGAGGCAAAGCGGCAGGAAGAGGAACATACGGAGGTGGCGCAGAGGCACCAGGCCTTCGTTCATTTAACAATTTATTTATAAATTCATCAGAAGCATGGAGGTCTTTGGATGGATATATTTTTTAAATTCCAAGTGAGAAAGCCCTATCCATATTCCTAGTTGATTCAGAATGTTTATCTTGGTCATACAATAATGCTTTTTCGGCATTCGTCTTATGACGGCACGCATGCTTCTCTCTACTTTTAAGTTGTTGCAACGCTTCTTTTTTCCAATTCTGCAAAACATCAAATGCTGCAGGTCTAGCCTTTTTCTTTAATAGAATTGACTCTAAATACTCAATACGAGGGATTTCGAAACTACCATTGATTGGCCCCTGAAGTTCGGAGGCATGTCTGGTTTGTCTGTGCCAAATGTCATTAAATACTATACTTCCAATGCCATGCTTACAGTACATAGTACATGCCGGCGACCCCTCCTGTGGTGCCGGACGGCTAAATTCCAAAGATTGTCTATCGCTGCGGAACAATGCCCTGAAGCAGGTAGACAATTTCCCAGGCATATCAAATTATTGGTGTTACCTGGTCAATAATTGTGTCTGCAGATACAATGCACCAAATTCAAATTTTCAGGGTTGAATTAAGAGTCGGGTCACGACTCACCTGAACAAACCTAAGGAGGTCCGATAGGATTTCAAAGAATCTTACTTAACTAATCTTACCTCGTGTATGGTGATTTTGGCAAATCTGCCCACCTTGATAAGTGGACCCTCGTCAAGATGCTGTCTCAGACCACAAGCTAATCATCTAGGGATCGGGTTGTGCAGCGCTGCTGAGGTGTTGCGTCTCGTTCAGTGGGGCCCCTTTTCGTCACACCGTCCGATCTTGGTCCGATAGCCTGCGTCAACCTTCAACAATCCGGTATCAATCTTGAGGGTCCCTATTCGGGCGCCAACTGTGAAAACAAAATAAAAATATCGAGGCTGAGTACCCCAAAAGGAAATTCACCGAACACGGGTTACAAAGGAACATACAAAGTACTTTATTTTATACTGGATCAAGTTACAAAAACAGAGCAAAAACAGATAGCTATCGGCCCTCAGTACAACACAACGCCCTCCGGCGTGGTTCAGTGTGTTCAGTGAGAGACACTGTACATTAGAATGCATTGGCTTTTCATTTTTGTGGGCACGATGTCCAGCCCCACTTCGGGTTAATATTCCACTTACTACATCACCGATCTAGGGTTCATGCCAAGTCTCGAACAACCGCATATAATTGGTTTGCCTTTAATACATGTATCAACAAGCCTATACAGCAACTGTGTGATCTGGGATTTTCCATGTTAATCTTCTTAAACATTAATACAATGTGTTTAAACAAGTGTTCTATGTTCAGTATTTGAATACATTGTTTTTATAATATACTCGTGGATTAGTTTCTTTACACGAGTAATCCCTTACACACAAGTCAACAAAGGGCAAGGTCTCAGTTCACGACCTCAACAAGTGGCCTGCAGGCAAGTTACATATTAGCTATGTACAGAGGTCAAGACGGCCATGTTGTATTTTGGAATGACATGGTCCACTATTTTAACTCACAAGGTGACATTTACAAAGCTAATCCTAAAATGGCGGATGAACCTATAATTTCGGGTTTTACACTGATTTTAAGGTCAGGACCTTGCAACACGGATTCTTTCGCAAGTGACTTTCGAGCAGCTTGGCGTAGGCCAATATACATATATTTATTGCAATAGGAGGCACAATATAATTTCTCTTTTGACAATACTACCTCTGACTCTGCTCTGAGCAACCTCCACCTTTCCATCACCAATACCCTTGACATTCTTGCCCCAGTCATGAGGATCCCCCTGAAACCTGCCTCTAAGCGTAACAGCTGGTACGACTCCGATCTTGCAGCCCTAAAATGAAAGTGCTGGGTGGCGGAACGGAAGTGGCAAACTTCAGGATCACCCTCAAACAAACTGGCCTGCTGCCTGGTCCAAAGACAATACAGACTATCCATCCATGCCAAGAAAAGAGCCCACATACAGGCTCGGGTTTCCAGTGCATCCAACAACACGTTAGAACTTTTCAAGGTCTGCAGGGAACTAGACAATCCTTCTGCGGTCTCCTCCTCCCCTTCTCCTTCCCAGACCTCCAAAGCACTGGCCACACACTTCACCACCAAAACTAGGACATCCTGAACACCCTTGCCAGCCAACATCTGAAACCTTCCCTCAACCACTTGCCTCCCTTGGCCCCTCACCCTCCTCCTTCTTCCTTCTCCACCTTCCCCTCTGTCACACCTGTAAGGAAGGCATAGTATCAACCGTAAGACAGACACGACTGACCACAGTTCAAGGGTGTTTATTGAACTTCAAAAAGGGTTTGAAAAAGGCCTATCTAATCCTAAATCTACAGATCGGAGTAAGCTTCGACCATCAAATAATAATAACGCAGTCCTCGTAGTGTTGTGTCAAAATATAAGGACCTCTACTAATAAACCTATTGCCAATCCCAACCTCTGAATACAAATAGTGCAGGAAATAATGTTACAAAATAATCTGTCATGATGTTCAGGCCCTTGGCCTCCCTTCCCCATGTTTTCAGCATGGGACAAGGCGTTACACTAAAGCTTAGCACAGTCTCTGACCTCTCTAGCACAAGGATACAGTTCAAGACATAAGCACAAGGGCCTTCCGTGTCCAAGTCTCTTTTACGTTCAAAGTCTCTTCATTCATAGGGCCTAATGCGACAAAAAAACGACTAATTATTTTCCTTCTTCAGATTATCACAAGTACTCAAGTTCTTAGGCGATTCGCTATTTACCTCGGATCCCCCTCAGCCGGGCTCAGAACCTTCCACTACAATGTTTGTACACTATTTATGCATCTAATTCTTTGTAGGGTATTCTTTCTCAGGTGACTCACGATTCATCTGGATCTCCCTCAGTCGGGCTCAGATCTTGGATCCCCCTCAGCCGGGTTCAGATCTCAGATCCCCCTCAGTCGGGCTCAGATTCCTTTGAACTCAATGCTCATAACTTTACACAAACTTGCTTTAACCAAAAGCTTTGCAGGCTGATGCCCTTCAGCCGGGTTTGGAACAACTTTCTTTATGCTTTCATCAACTATCGAAGACTTTCGAATGTGCACAGGATTTTGCTTGACCCATTGCAGGACCCCTTCGATTTCACAATTCTTTAACACTCTTCACATTTGCCACCTTTCAGTCGGATACCTAACAGAGACTTTCGAATGAGCACCCTCGTGGTGCTGTACTACTCTGTTTACGCTATTGTACCTTGGCTTCAAAGTTCAATCACCCATCACTGATTAATGATGTTCATGTCGCTTGCGGCTCCATACACTGTTCTCTTCTCTTTCCATTATACAATGTTGCTGTTTGCAACCTTGCTTTCAACACAGACCAGTCTGGTATCAGTCTCCCCAACGCATCGAGTGTGCTGACTTCACTGGCGCTGCTTTGTTGTGGGAGCCAAGGACAGTACAACAGCGGCACATGATTCTCCCCACCTTATCGATGCCGGAGAGTCCCGTGTCCCTCCGACGCACCGTGCAGGGTCCTTCAGCTTTGATTCCTGGTCTTATGTTTCCTATTCTGGAAGGTTTCTGAAAGTAACAGTCTTTCGTTGAAAAGGTCAAGGGCACTTCCCTCGTTGCAATCCTCTTCGGTCTGACTGTCTTTCACCTTGCATCAAACTGCCATCTTGGAACTGCTGCTTCCTAGTGTGCTTTGCCTTGCTCAGAGTGTGCTTTGGATCTCCACATTTTATTCGTGTGTGGAAGTGTGATGGAGGTCAGGTGTGTGTCACAGCGCTTGCAGGAGCTGCTCGCCGTGTCACCTTACCTTGGCGGGTCAGATAGCAGCTCTGGGACTTCACGCTGCAACACTGGTACGTCGACCGCATTCCGTGACTGGGGGCCGCCATGTTGTGCATGCGCCCAGGACCGGCGGCTGCCTTCCGCGCATGAGTGCTGAATGCAGCATGGTCCATTGCTACGGATAACCAATGCCTCAGCGTTCCTCTTCCATTGGTCTTGCCGCTTCATAAAAGCATAGCGCTCACCAAGCTCGGTACATCACAACCTTTTCTTTGAGATGAAACACTGTTCAAGCTCTTCCTTGCTCTCTCCCCAAGTATCTTGACTTGGCCTTGTTGTGCTGACTTCCTTGTTGTTCTGCCTTCCTTGTTGGTCTGCCTTCCTTGCTGGCCTGCTCCCCCATTCCCTTTCCTTCTTGCCTCTCTCTTTCTCCTTTTTTCTGATATTACCAACGCGGCCTCCCACTCACAGTGCTTGCACTGCTCTGCACCACCTATTTTGGGGGGTCTTCTAACCGTGATGCTGGGAAATCACTCCCTGTTCCAGGCTAGCTGTTTATAACAGCTTGGTTCCGGGAGTGGATACCCACACTGCACATCTTCTAGACCAGGCCTACACCACCCTTTCCAGTGACCCATAGGACCAGAGGGACACCAGCAGAACGAGCATCCTGGATTACAGACTTTGCCGCACCACAGGTAATTCGGGCTCACAGAGGATCCAGTTTGACAGATTGTGACACCTGACTGCTACCTCTGACCCCGAGATGGACAACATGCCGGAAGTAAGGGATGAAGTACGACATTTGCAAAATGAGGTGGCTGCTTTGCGTACTGGAAACATAACCCTGCGTGGGGCCCTGTCAACTACCATAGCAAATTCAGAAAGTGTAATCGGACAGTCCAGTGTAACGAAATATGACGGAGACCCCCGGAAGCTGACTGAATTCTGTCATCAAATTCATGCTATGCCCTACTCACTTTTCCACAGACAAAGATTAAATAGGCTACATAATCAGCCATCTTGCAGGGAACACGGGCCTGGGCAAAGCCGTACGTATCATCTCAAAGTCCCTTACTCAACGACTTTGCTGGATTTGAAAAATCATTCTGTGATGTTTTTAAATCACCAGATCGGACTGCTACTGTTCAGAACCAGTTACTGGAACTTCTACAAGGTAACCAGGACATTATTTCCTATATTGAGAGGTTTAAACAGCTAGCTACTATATCCCTGTGGCCGGAGGTAACACAACACACCTTGTTCCGGAAAGGGCTACGAGATGAACTCAAAGACGAACTTGTGCACTTATCCATGGTAACGTCTTTACAGGGCTTGATAGATCAGATACTTTGAATCGACCATCGGTTACTCGAAAGTAGAATGGAACGGAGATGGTCCGAACACCTGTACAATCGCTCAGGAATGAGTCTTCCTCCTAGGGCCACAAAAACACCCCAGGAGGAGACATCTGGGGAGCCAATGCAGATCGAATCGGTGAGGGGCCCTCTGACCAAGACAGAAAGAAACCGAAGAAGAAACAATCGTCTTCATATGTATTGTGGAAGATCTGGTAATTTTCTAGATACCTGTCCGGTATGACCTACACGATTGTGCCTTGGATCGCGAGATAGTCCTGCAATCTAACCACGATCTGCCCAGTGGTAGGCTGTATTCACTAACTTAGGCGGAAAGAATGGAACTGAAAAGATACCTTGATGAGTGTCTGGAACACAAATACGTTTCTCCATCCAAGTCATCTCTTGGGTGCCCATTGATTTGTGTGCCTAAGAAGGAGGGCAGTCTTTGGCCTTGTATCGATTAGTAGTTATTAAATGACATTACCAGTGTTGGGACTGAGATGGCTTATTCCACCCACCTTACCACTCCCACATGCACGGTCTCCCTTGCGCTGAAGAGGGGAGACGCCCCCCCCTTTTTCCCAACAGTAATCTGTGTTAATTACTTATTAATTACTAGCAAGGAAACCATGCAATTAGACTTTACTAATGCACAAAGACTCCATTTTGGATTCATCGCTTGTAGCCATCTTTTTCTAGGCCTGAAAATGATCTCTAAAAGCTCTCTGTCCCTCTCACCAGCTCTAGCCACCACACAAATGCCTCCGGTCTGCTTCACACAAACCCTGTTCTCACAGAAGTTCAGCCATTCATTTGTTGCAAGCTTCAGTACTGTACCAGAACAGATGAACTCACTGCCCTGTGTGAGAACAGAGCAGGCCCCCTTCTGAGTGCCTATCCGTCTCCACTAACCTGCCAGTGTCCCTCTTTGACCCCCACCCTGCTAAGATGTAAACTACCAGGCCCATGCCCCTCTGTTCTTTGATACAGATACACATCTGGCCCCCTGTAGTTACCCAACGAAGAGCCCCCCTCGAGAGCCACAACCCCAGACCCACAAATATTTCTCCCCAACCATAACACTTGTCTATTCGTACCATGAGGCAGTAGGTAGATCAAAACCTCTGCGGAGGACACCTGGGACAGATATTCTAGGTTTATGGGTACCGAGGTGCAGAGGGTACAAGGCCTGCCTAAAACCTGTTATGAACTCTGAAAGGCACCCACATTCATACCTGGCTTTATAAGTGTCATTTGTCTCATGCTCACAAATGCTATTTTTTGCAAGATTAGTCAGTCAGGGAAAGTGTCATTTTTCTGGTCTGACCTTCACTTCGCAAAGATGAGCCCAGCTGACCCACGTGCTGCAGGAGTGAAGACTAAGCACCCACCAATCCCATGAAGTCAACCCATATGGATCTATACCGGGCTGATGATCTGACCCAATCAAGCTGCGGGATTGTATATTGTAAAGTGATGTCATTTATGACGCTGAATGCCTTTTTAATGTGCTGTCTGTGTATCTGTTGGCAGAGCGCTCTCCGAGCTGCAGAGTTCTCTGCGTGCACACATTTCTTTTTTATAAACTTTGTGCAACTTGCAATCTCTCTCCTAGTCTCATTCCCTACTGGGGTGAGTCTATTATTCTGATTTTGGGATATTGTGTCGGGGAGTAGGCACCTTCACTTGGTGACCATCCAATGTCATTTTCCTTGATGTTTACGTACTGCGGCAAGATTCAGAGGCCGATTCATGGAATAATTAGCGCGGCCCAAGTGGGCAAAAACGTGCGATTCGCAGTGGAATAGCGAAAATCGCAGTGCAATTGCGAAAATCGCACGAAAAGCAGCGCACGTCGATTCATGGAAGGCCGTGCGCGAGAAAACCAGCGGATGTGCGATAAAAAAGTGCGCGGCGCACGTTGGCGCACAGGCCATCTAACAGCGTGCGCCAGGTCACAGCGAAAATCGCACAGGCCACAGCGAAATTCGCACATAGCGCGGCGCACGCAACAAAAGTAGGCGGAACACGGGCGTAACACTCGGAATGGGGAACAACTTGCCAAAACGTGGGCGTCACGGGGGAAGTACAGGGCACAAGTGCGCGGAACGCCCACACGCTCGCCTACAACACGTATTCATGGAATAGAATAGGGGGAAAAAGCGCACGCTCAAACCAGCGCACAGGCACAAACACGACCGCCACAAGAAAGCAGGCGGTAGCGTCTCTGCGGCTGTAAGAAATGTGCGCCAAAAGGTGCGCCAACAAATCGCACCTATATACTGCCATGATGAATGTCCCATACTGTGGCCCTCCAGGAAAAATGACGTGCAAAGGGGTACCCACAAACACGGACACCCGCTGACAAAAAATACGTGTGCGTGTATACCGGGGTGCGCGGGAAGTCTAACACGCGATTTCAGCAGGGTACGTGCATCACAGGGGTTCGCGTGAAGTTTCACACGCGATCGGGCCTGGGGGAGCGGGCTACGTGTATATCAGGGGTTCGCGTGAAGTTCCTCACGCGATCGGGCCTGGGGGAGCGGGCTACGTGTATTACAGGGGTGCGCGGGAAGATCCAGGGGTGCGCGGGAAGTTCCACACGCGAATAGCCTGGGGGCGCGTGTATTCCAGGGGTGCGCGTGAAGTTGCACACGCGAATAGCCTGGGCGCGTGTATTACAGGGGTGCGCGGCAAGTTCCACACGTGAATAGCCTGTGCGCGTGTATTTCAGGGGTGCGCGGGAAGTTCCACACGCGAATAGCCTGGGCGCGTGTATTTCAGGGGTGCGCGGGAAGTTCCACACGCGAATAGCCTGGGCGCGTGTATTTCAGGGGTGCGCGGGAAGTGCCACACGCGAATAGCCTGGGCGCGTGTATTTCAGGGGTGCGCGGGAAGTTCCACACGCGAATAGCCTGGGCGCGTGTATTTCAGGGGTGCGCGGGAAGTTCCACACGCGAACAGCCTGGGCGCGTGTATTTCAGGGGTGCGCGGGAAGTTCCACACGCGAACAGCCTGGGCGCGTGTATTTCAGGGGTGCGCGGGAAGTTCCACACGCGAACAGCCTGGGCGCGTGTATTTCAGGGGTGCGCGGGAAGTTCCACACGCGAATAGCCTAGGCGCGTGTATTTCAGGGGTGCGGGGGAAGTTCCACACGCGAATAGCCTGGGGGCGCGTGTATTTCAGGGGTGCGCGGGAAGTTCCACACGCGAATAGCCTGGGCGCGTGTATTTCAGGGGTGCGCGGGAAGTTCCACACGCGAATAGCCTGGGCGCGTGTATTTCAGGGGTGCGCGGGAAGTTCCACACGCGAATAGCCTAGGTGCGTGTATTTCAGGGGTGCGGGGGAAGTTCCACACGCGAATAGGCTGGGGGCGCGTGTATTTCAGGGGTGCGCGGGAAGTTCCACACGCGAATAGCCTGGGCGCGTGTATTTCAGGGGTGCGCGGGAAGTTCCACATGTGATTTGACAGTGTGGGTCCTCCCAGGTGTACCCTGTACACCCTCCACGGCCCCTGCAGGCAGCCCACACCACAGGGGACTACCCTGCATCCCTGGTCATGTCCCGCAGGCAGCCCACCCACCATGGGCATGCCCCCCAGCAAAGGCACATGTCTCCTTGAACTAATGAACACCAACTCATGTCCCCTTGCACCCCCACCCCCCAGCACTGTGGGGCACCTGCCAGCAGGCCCCCACCCATGTCCAACTCATGTCCTCCACCACCCCCACCCCCCAGCAGTGCAGGGTCACCCTCCACCAGGCCCCCACTCATGTCACCCACCACCCCCACACCCCAGCAGTGCAGGGTCACCTTCCACCAGGCCCCCACTCATGTCTCCCACCACCCCCACCCCCCAGCCACCAGGGGCACCCTCCACCAGGCCCCCACTCATGTCACCCACCACCCCCACACCCCAGCAGTGCAGGGTCACCCTCCACCAGGCCCCCACTCATGTCTACCACCACCCCCAAACCCCAGCCACCAGGGGCACCCTCCACCAGGCCCCCACTCATGTCACCCACCACCCCCACACCCCAGCAGTGCAGGGTCACCCTCCACCAGGCCCCCACTCATGTCACCCACCACCCCCACACCCCAGCAGTGCAGGGTCACCCTCCACCAGGCCCCCACTCATGTCTACCACCACCCCCACCCCCCAGCCACCAGGGTCAGCCTCCACCAGGCCCCCACTCATGTCTCCCACCAACCCCACCCCCCAGCCACCAGGGGCACCCTCCACCAGGCCCCCACTCATGTCACCCACCACCCCCACACCCCAGCAGTGCAGGGTCACCCGCACCAGGCCCCGACTCATGTCACCCACCACCCCCACCCCCCAGCCACCAGGGGCACCCTCCACCAGGCCCCCACTCATGTCTCCCACCACCCCCACCCCTCAGCACTGTGGGGCACCTGCCAGCAGGCCCCCACCCATGTCCAACTCATGTCCCCCACCACCCCCACCCCCCAGCAATGTGGGGCACCTGCCAGCAGGCCCCCACCCATGTCCAACTCATGTCTCCCACCACCCCCACCCCCCAGCCACCAGGGTCAGCCTCCACCAGGCCCCCACTCATGTCTCCCACCACCCCCACCCCCCAGCCACCAGGGTCACCCTCCACCAGGCCCCCACTCATGTCTCCCACCACCCCCACCCCCCAGCCACCAGGGGCACCCTCCACCAGGCCCCCACTCATGTCACCCACCACCCCCACACCCCAGCAGTGCAGGGTCACCTTCCACCAGACCCTCACTCATGTCTACCACCACCCCCAAACCCCAGCCACCAGGGGCACCCTCCACCAGGCCCCCACTCATGTCACCCACCACCCCCACACCCCAGCATTGCAGGGTCACCCTCCACCAGGCCCCCACTCATGTCACCCACCACCCCCACACCCCAGCAGTGCAGGGTCACCCTCCACCAGGCCCCCACTCATGTCTACCACCACCCCCACCCCCCAGCCACCAGGGTCAGCCTCCACCAGGCCCCCACTCATGTCTCCCACCACCCCCACCCCCCAGCCACCAGGGGCACCCTCCACCAGGCCCCCACTCATGTCACCCACCACCCCCACACCCCAGCAGTGCAGGGTCACCCTCCACCAGGCCCGACTCATGTCACCCACCACCCCCACCCCCCAGCCACCAGGGGCACCCTCCACCAGGCCCCCACTCATGTCTCCCACCACCCCCACCCCCCAGCACTGTGGGGCACCTGCCAGCAGGCCCCCACCCATGTCCAACTCATGTCCCCCACCACCCCCACCCCCCAGCACTGTGGGGCACCTGCCAGCAGGCCCCCACCCATGTCCAACTCATGTCTCCCACCACCCCCACCCCCCAGCCACCAGGGGCACCCTCCACCAGGCCCCCACTCATGTCTACCGCCACCCCCACCCCCCAGCCACCAGGGTCAGCCTCCACCAGGCCCCCACTCATGTCTCCCACCACCCCCACACCCCAGCAGTGCAGGGTCACCCTCCACCAGGCCCCCACTCATGTCTACCACCACCCCACCCCCCAGCCACCAGGGTCAGTCTCCACCAGGCCCCCACTCATGTCTCCCACCACCCCCACCCCCCAGCCACCAGGGGCACCCTCCACCAGGCCCCCACTCATGTCTACCACCACCCCCACCCCCAGCCACCAGGGGCACCCTCCACCAGGCCCCCACTCATGTCACCCACCACCCCCACACCCCAGCAGTGCAGGGTCACCCTCCACCAGGCCCCCACTCATGTCTACCACCACCCCCAAACCCCAGCCACCAGGGGCACCCTCCACCAGGCCCCCACTCATGTCACCCACCACCCCCACACCCCAGCAGTGCAGGGTCACCCTCCACCAGGCCCCCACTCATGTCACCCACCACCCCCACACCCCAGCAGTGCAGGGTCACCCTCCACCAGGCCCCCACTCATGTCTACCACCACCCCCACACCCCAGCCACCAGGGTCAGCCTCCACCAGGCCCCCACTCATGTCTCCCACCACCCCCACCCCCCAGCCACCAGGGGCACCCTCCACCAGGCCCCCACTCATGTCACCCACCACCCCCACACCCCAGCAGTGCAGGGTCACCCTCCACCAGGCCCCGACTCATGTCACCCACCACCCCCACCCCCCAGCCACCAGGGGCACCCTCCACCAGGCCCCCACTCTTGTCTCCCACCACCCCCACCCCCCAGCACTGTGGGGCACCTGCCAGCAGGCCCCCACCCATGTCCAACTCATGTCCCCCACCACCCCCACCCCCCAGCACTGTGGGGCACCTGCCAGCAGGCCCCCACCCATGTCCAACTCATGTCTCCCACCACCCCCACCCCCCAGCCACCAGGGTCAGCCTCCACCAGGCCCCCACTCATGTCTCCCACCACCCCCACCCCCCAGCCACCAGGGGCACCCTCCACCAGGCCCCCACTCATGTCTACCACCACCCCCACCCCCCAGCCACCAGGGACAGCCTCCACCAGGCCCCCACTCATGTCTCCCACCACCCCCACACCCCAGCAGTGCAGGGTCACCCTCCACCAGGCCCCCACTCATGTCTACCACCACCCCCACCCCCCAGCCACCAGGGTCAGCCTCCACCAGGCCCCCACTCATGTCTCCCACCACCCCCACCCCCCAGCCACCAGGGGCACCCTCCACCAGGCCCCCACTCATGTCTACCACCACCCCCACTCCCCAGCCACCAGGGGCACCCTCCACCAGGCCCCCACTCATGTCACCCACCACACCCACACCCCAGCAGTGCAGGGTCACCCTCCACCAGGGCCCCACTCATGTCACCCACCACCCCCACACCCCAGCAGTGCAGGGTCACCCTCCACCAGGCCCCCACTCATGTCTACCACCACCCCCACCCCCCAGCCACCAGGGGCACCCTCCACCAGGCCCCCACTCATGTCACCCACCACCCCCACACCCCAGCAGTGCAGGGTCACCCTCCACCAGGCCCCCGCTCATGTCACCCACCACCCCCACACCCCAGCAGTGCAGGGTCACCCTCCACCAGGCCCCCACTCATGTCTACCACCACCCCCACCCCCCAGCCACCAGGGTCAGCCTCCACCAGGCCCCCACTCATGTCACCCACCACCCCCACCCCCCCAGAACTGTGGGGCACCTGCCAGCAGGCCCCCACCCATGTCCAATCCATGCCCCCCTGCACCTGGGTCCCAACATTCCCCAATCATGTCCGTAATGCCCATCCTCCCCTGCCAAAAGGCCCAACCAACTATCACACCCACCCACATATCAAAGGCAATTACATGTTACACCCCCAATTTAAATAATGCAATTTAACACATGTCTGTCACACACAATGGCTGCAAGTGAATGACAAAACACCCAACATGACATGCCTGAAAGCAATGAGATGATACGACACATTGAAGATTAAAAAAATAATATGTATTTAACAGCAAGTAGAATGGAAATGAAATAAGAAAAAACACAAAGCAAATCAAACAAAACAAGATGAATGTCCAAGAAAATAATCTGAAAAATTAAAATAAGCCAATGAAGAAGATCATCCTGGGTCCATGAGCCCTACCAAATTAAACCTAACTGACTACTAACTAAAAAGTGAACTATATACAAAAAAGTGGTGCATTGTCCAATCGCAACCAAAAAAAATCAAAAAAACAAAGGAAACCTAACCCTAACTATACAACTATATACAAAGGCAGCGGGCTATTCGGACGGCTCACTGGTTGTTGTCATGGGCCAGGGCATCATCGAACTCCTGGTCAATGGCTTGGAGGCGGGCATGTTCCCTGGCCCCGAGGCCCCGCAGGGATAACGCAGTGTCAAGCTCAAACTCCCTGCGAAGACCCTCGAGGCACTCAGCCCGCCTCAGCGCCCTCCGCATGGAGTCCTCCGCCCTGACCATTGTGAGCCGTTCCTCTTCTGCCCGCTGCCGCTCCGCACCTATCCGCTGGCACAACCTCTCCCACACGGAAGCCACTCCCATTCCAGGGTTCTCCTGCCTTCCGGCCGATGCCTGCACCCCTGATGTTGATGGCCCCGAGCCATGATGCCTCCCACGTTGAGCCTGCTGCTGCCTCCGACGCAACTGCCTGTGCCAGCACGACGGCATCCAGGCTGATGGAAACCACCGACGCCGTCGTGCACGTGCCCTGCCCGATGATGCCGTCACATCCTCCATCTGCTGGGGTCCAGTTGCTCTGGTGTCCACCCCTGCTGGATCTCTGACTCCCGACTGTGGCAGGGATGGGATCCCCACCGAGCTGGCTGCATTGGTCGGGGCAGGTCCACAGGGGGCCCTGGTGGCATCTGGGCTGGAAGATGGCAAGGAGAACGACTGGTGGATAGCCTGCACAGAGGAGGAGAGGGCCACCACATTGGCCAACACATGCAGGAAACCCCCGAACATGGCCGATCCCAATTGGGCCACGTCGGCACGGTGCACTTCGTGATGACGTGCGTGCTCCTCCCGGGAAGCACGCACGGCATCACGAATCACAGCCGTGCGCATCGCGACCCCAATCAGGACCTTCTCCGCACGGCCAGGGGTTCCCACGTCCGCAGGTGGAGGGGAGTCAGGTGACATGGACATCCCCTCTACCTGCGGACAGGCCTGGGACGGGGCATCCCTGCTGGTGCATGGTGGTGCACTCACAGGGTCAGGGACAGCGACATGCACAGGCCCCTCCACGGTGACCTGTGCTGCCTCCTGCCCCTGGCCCTGGACTGCACCACTTGCACCAGCAGGGATGCCCCCACCAGGCCCCATGTGTGCCCCAGTGGCGGCCTCCTCCTCCTCTGTGCAAACCACCAACCTGGATGGCTCCTCACCGTCTCCCACCGTAGCAGGCCCCTGTGGGGGCTCACCCACCCCTTCCGCTGCAGCCGTGGGGGCATCCCCGCCGCCTTGCTCCACAGCGCCGTCTCCGCCCTCTTCTTCACTAGCCGCTGCGTAGAGGGAGACAAAGAACACAAGCATCAGGGCACTGTACAATGGTCCCCTAGACAGGAAGCAATAGCAGATGAGCACCACTGTCAAAGTACACTTCCATCATGTCCCTCCACAACACATGGGTCAGTCCAGGCAAAACACACACAGTAACAGGCATGGTGCATTCCATGGACATTTCCATGCATGTCCAATGGACTCTTGAAACATTCAATGATATGTAACTCACATGCATCATGGCTCATGCCCATCACATGCACACACTTCACCTCAGTCACATCCATCTGGCCCCAAACACACCAAACACAGCGGATACAAGGGTAATTTGGCTGCTTTACTGAATCTCTGCATTGTCACACACATGTGTCATGCATCCATGGCATGCACAAGTCACAGACACGCAGGTCAGGCACACAGACATGGCTACCATATATGTACCTGGCATCAGCACCCATCCCTCACCCCCACCCATGTCCAGGTACAGAGACTGGCATGCTCTCATGTTCAAAATCTGAATAGGGCTCCCCATGCGGCATTTCAACACATGCAACAACCATGTGCATCACACATCACTGGTCGCACATGCATTACCATGATGTCCCTGCACACATACATGCATACATGGCCTATGGCACACATACAGGCAAGTATCATAGAACCAGCACACCGCAACATGCCCTGTCTCACACAGTAATGCATGGACACTTACCGCTCAACTCCAGACGGCCCTCCCTCTCAAGGATCTGGGCGTGGAGCGCTGGGCGTACGCGTTCCAGGACCCTCATCTGGATGGAACTCATGCGGCCCCGGCCCCCCTCCACGAGGCGCCGGGCCTTCACAAGGGTCCTGGACCTCAAATCCTTCCAGCGCTTCTTGATCTTCAGGACGTCGCGGGTTGCCACCCCCTCCGCGTTGATGGCAACCACACAGTCGGCCCAGATCCTCTGCCGTCCTTCCTTGCTGGCGCGGGACGATCCAAAGAGGGCATCATACTGCCCCAGGACATGCTCCACCAGGACACCAACTTCGGTGACAGTGAAGCTGGTGCCCCTCTGCCCCTCTGGCCTGGGGTTGCCACTGGTGCCAGATGTGGAAGTGCCCGACATGGCAACCCCAGAGGCAGGTGTGGGTGGGCAACTGGGTCCTGGGGCTGGGCTGTGGAGCGATGTAATCCCAGTCGGGAGTCTTCAGTTCCAGCAGGGGTGGACACAGCAACTGGACCCCTGCAGATGGCTGATGTGCAGGCACCAAATGGCAGGGCACGGTGGCAGCAGGCAGGCAGGCAGGCAGGCAGCAGCAGATGGCACGTGGGAGGCTGCTCGGGGCACTGGGGGGCAGTAACTCGGCCTTCTGGGCAGGAGCGTGGGCTTCCGTGTGTTTTCGCGTGGCCAGCTTGATACGGAGTGATTTGGCACGTGAATATCCTGCACGTCAGCGTGAAATCCGAGGAAAGGCCCTTAGCGCGTAAGCGCGTCAGCACGCATACGCGATTCTATTGGACCAGAGTCCCTCAGCGCGTAAGCGCGTCTGTGACGTGACCCGCACGGGTGTTCCCCACTCAGCACGTGATGACGGGGCACACGTGGAGATACTGCACGTCAGAGTGCCATCGCGTGTAATTGGACAAAAGTGCGCATACACGCGATTGGCCTATGTACGTGTATTTAATGGGTGCGCGGCCACTTACACACGCAAGTAAGTCAGCGAACCTGTATCCCGTGGTGCGTGTGAATTTCCACACGCTATTGGACTGGGAACTGGATTCCAGGGGTGCGCGGGTCACACGCTGTATCCCGTGGTGCGTGTGAATTTCCACACGCTATTGGACTGGGAACTGGATTCCAGGGGTGCGCGGGTCACACGCTGTATCCCGTGGTGCGTGTGAATTTCCACACGCTATTGGACTGGGAACTGGATTCCAGGGGTGCGCGGGTCACACGCTCGCCTAGAACACGCGCAAAGCATAAAATTGCGGACTTTAACAATAACAAGCTCAGACGCCAGGATGAACATACCGTTCCTAGCAGCAGTGGCAGTGGGCTACCAAAGGAGGAGGAGGAGGATAGTCAGGGCCAGAATATTTACACCCAGAACCAGCCTTTTCGGGATGCCTGATGACCAGGTGTATGGGAGGTACAGGTTTCCACCACACATCATACTGGACCTGGTGAGTGAGTGGGAGGATGACCTCACATCACCCACCCTGTGCTCCCAAGCACTCAGCCCCCTGGAGAAGGTCCTCAATGTACTGCACTTCTTAGCCACTGGATCATTTCAGCGGACAAGTGCCATAGTGGGTGGGGTGTCACAGGCCACCCAGTCACGCTGCCTACACCAGGTCTTGAACATCATGACTGCACGCCCATCAGTCCGCAGGCACATATACCTGCCCAGAACACCTGCAGAAAGGCATGCTGCCGCCCTGGATTTTTACGCAGTGGCACGATTCCCCAAAGTGCTAGGTGCCATCGACTGCACCCATGTGGCTCTACGTCCCCCCCAGGGCATCTGAGCACATCTATAGGAACCGCAAGCACTGGCATTCCATCAACGTGCAGGTAGCATGTAATGCCAAGGGAATCATCACCTCAGTATATGCCAACTATCCCGGCTCCACCCACGACAGCTTCATTTACCGAATGTCCACCCTAAGCCGGGACCTAGAAGCTGGGCGGCATGGCGATACATGGCTGCTTGGTGAGTATGTATGCCACTGCACATGCATGCATGTTGGATACTGAGCAAGGTCACAACCTCACCAATGATACCAATCCCCACCTCCACAGGGGACAGTGCCTACCCTCTCAGCCCCCACATGATGACGCCAATTCGGAACCCCACCACGCCACCCCAGGTAAGATATAACACAGCCCACATTACAACCAGGGGCATAGTGGAGCGCACATTCGGAGTGCTAAAGTCACGCTTTCGCTCCCTTGACCGTTCTGGCGGGCAGCTGTTATACGCTCCCCCAGTAGTGTGCAGGATCATAGTGGCAGCATGTGTCCTGCACAACGTTGCAACACGCCGGGGCCTGGCCGTGGACATGGTGGTGGCCCCACATCCCCAACCACATGCACAGCCGCTGCGCATGGGAGGGGAAAGGGCACGGGGGGAGGCAGCCCGTACACAGCTAGTGGCTAATTACTTCACATAGAAATCACACCCCTGTGGAGTGCACACTGCCCTGGCACATTCCATCTGACAATCAATGATGACTCAACCTGACACTGATCCTGAATGTCTGGAGAATGAACCGGGAATACCATGTCAGCCTGAGATTGTTCACCTGGAAGTGTCACAATGTGTGCATCCCTACCCACACAGACACCACCAATGCAGTTTTGTGAAGTTACACATTGAAGCAGCTAAAATGAATACCCACTTGCAAAATGCAACAAGAGGACAGTGCCATGTCAGCCAACCCAACCCCAGCACTGCCACACGACACACCGTGCCATGTCATGCTAATTGCAGGTAAACAAAGTAATCCCCACAACATGACATCACTCTCACTATGTACAGTGGCACTATTAGAAACCTGCAACACCTGAAATGCTCACAGCAATGCCGGACCAACAACATACTTGAGCACGTAGTACCATTAACATGACATCACAAATGTTACATATTAGTAGTCTCACCACCTGGAAATGCCTGCACTCCCACCACTACCAACTGTGCAGTGTTGGCGCCATGTAGAGTTGTAGGTGCACTGCTGCCAACATGGTCCCCATCTCCAGACTAGAGGTCCTTGTGTGGACTTGAGGAAGGGACCTGCAAATTGGGAGGTAGACACAGAAGAAGAGTTACACATCAATGCAACATGCAGTGTACAACACAACAGCAATATGCACTATGAATGTATACACAGTATTGACTACAGACTGGCCACACAGCTCATGGGAGTCCAACGTCACTGTGTAATTCACTGTCACTTGGGCACACCCTTTGCAAGCCCATGGAAACGGGAAGCAGGAGGGGTGTGTGTGACTCAAACCCAAGCATCTGAACCAAATACATTACAAGCCTGCATGTGCCCAGCCACAATGCAGCGTATGCCCACAGGAACCACGGAAGCCAACAGATCGAAGCCAACAGATCGAAGCCAACAGATCGTCCCAAAAAAATTGGGAATAAAAGAAATCAAAATAAAAATAAAAATAAGAAACAATCAAAAATGGCCATTGATGGGCCCGTGGGGTTTGGGGAGGCCACCCAGGAGGTCCGAGGACAGGATGCACACCAGAACCCACCTGCGTGGATCCTGGGAAGATAAAACACCTCCATGGGCTCATGGCCCACACGGCTACCCTATTGTGGGAGTATCACTGCTGTCGCTATTATCACCCTGTGCAGCTGCATCCGGAGGTGGTTGCACTATGGGAGGCAGCCCACGCAAGGCCCTAGTCTGCTCCTCCATGGCTGCAAGCATGCGGGTGTGGTAGGTCTGGTTCTGGAGGATGAGTGTGCGGGGGTCCCCATGCAACAACTCACGGGATGCCCGGACCTCCGCCCTCGTTGCCTGCATCTCAGCTGAGAGCGTACGGGTGAGACGCTCCAGCTGCTGTTCTGTCCTTTGGTGTGTTGAAGCCTCAAGCTCAACAAGAGTCGTCCTGAGGTGTAGGAGCTCCTGCCTCAGGGCTTCCCTGTGGCCCTGGGACTCAATGGAGATGGCCTCCTGCAGAGTCGCCAGTGCCGCCCGCCTGTCCCTGTTGGACCCCAACATGTCCTCCCTGTGTGACTGGCAGATGGAGTCGGTTGCCTGCTCTAGTCGCTCCATCAGCCTTTCTGGGGGGACAATGGAAGTGGCCACCCTATCCATGGCCTGAGCCATCATCTCAGATGATGCAGCCTGTTGGGTAGCCATACCGTAAATGGATTGCTCCCATGCGGTATTGCCGGGTGGCGTACGGCCACCACGTCGGCGGGCACCACACCTGTCTGGGGCAAGGCGAACTGTGCCTTGCTGTGCCGGCACTGCCTGAGGCTGCAGGACTGCATTCCCCCTCTGATCTGCTGGCCCAGGAACAGGATCAGATGTCGCAGAGTGTGACCCTGCATCCGTAACCACCGAAGGCGTAGCTGCCAACACTGACATCCCCATGGAGGGTACTGACCCTGGTGCAGGTGGGTGAGACAGAACAGAATCCCTCCCTGGAACACTCACCTGCGACGGCACGTAGGTCTCATCCGAATCAACACCTGAGTACAGCTCGGGGGAGGTGCAGCCAGAGACACCCCTTGAGAGCACGACCTGCAGCACTTGTGGGTTCTCCCCCACCACCACACCACGTCCCTCACTGGTGGTTGGTCGGCCCTGGGACACCTCCTGGGTCTGCGCCATCTCCACAACCCCAGCAGTATCAGGTGCGTCTTCCCCTGCAAAGACATGTAAACAAAGAAATGGAAACAGGCATTAGCACCATGGCACACATTGAGGGCTGAGAAGCAAGAGAACCAGTACTTGATTGACACATGTCCCACATGACTAAAACCCTCCCATGCATGCACCCTCACTGCGTATGAAGTGCAGGCAAATGGCACACACTGATGACACCAAGATGGAAGATGAACACATTTTCTGCATGCTGCCTGGCAGTGGCATCACACATTGGCCTGTGATTGGCAGGTGAAACACACATGCCATCACACAGATGGCATGTACCATTGCTATTGAGTGAAGATGGAGAGGAGGGCAGCACCTATTCATTCAGTCCAGTTCCCGCATGTAATAGCTTTTCTAATTCTAACAGGTCAGATTTTTCACCTGGAGCTGCCAGTCTGAAATGGTCAAATTGCACAGGGACATGTGTGTACAAATGATATCCAGGTAACAAAGTCACTCCACTTTACCATACCCATGTCAGACATGTGACTAGTGGACAGCGACATGCCTAGTGAAAGTGGTGGAATGCAAACAAACTGACTGAATGAACAGTGAAAAAGAAGCAAATATGTTGTGTCAAGGTGACACTTCAAGGGCAACTGGCGTGCAGTTGTGCTAGATGTCTACTGTTGGCAGAAGGGATACTGCTATGGCCAAATGCAGCTGCGCAGGAAGGATTGCATGAAGCACATGGCTGACCCATACGACTCAGGCGCACACACTCTCACCTGGCACCCGAACAGAAGCCCTCACACACACACCATGCACATGGATGACACACACATGCATGTGCACTCACCGGACAATGCCTCGTAATCAGCCAGATCTCCCACGCCTTGGATCTGTTCCTCCGTGACGTAGGTCCCAGCGACTGACCCATGTGGAGTGAGTTCCATGTCTACTACTGGAGACCCACCTCCAGTCACTAGAGTTGCGGCATGACTTGAGGCCAGCTTACTCTTTGCCCTGCGCTTTAGGTCATTCCAGCGCTTATAGCAATCATTGGCTGTGCGCCTCACGATTCCAAGGGCACTTACGATGTCCGCAACGGTCTGCCAGTGTGCCTGGCGTTGTGCAGGTGTGGTCTTGGATCCTGCAACAATGACCATCTCGTTGTCATGTCCGGACACATACTCGACAAGTGCATTCAGTTCGTCATCCGTGAAGCTGGGCTTCCTGGACGGGCCGGACTGTGTAGCCGTGTCTGGGGCATCAGCCTGTGCCGGACGAGCACTCTTCCTCTTCCGCTTGGAAGGTGGTGGTGATCCTGAGTGTCCTGCGCCGCTCTGGACACTAGGGGCAGGAGCCCTGGTGGACTCTGTATCAGGAGTGTGGGATTGCACACTCAGCATGGGAGTTGGTGCAGGCATTGGCTCTAGTGTGATGGTGTCAGGGGGAATGTCAGCAGCATGGACTAGGACCGACACTGTCCTGGCTGGGTGTGTGAGGGCTGGGGTGGATGGAGCCGCAGCTGCCCCTGCAGCCTCTCCGCCCTGCCTCCTTGGTGCAGCAGATGACCTTGCTGCCCCAGATCCACGTGGCATGATGGCATCAACGTGCACCAGCGCACGTGTCGTAGCCCTGCTGACCTGGAAGTCAGCCATGGAGTCAGCCAGGTCTGGTGCCACAATGGGCTGGTCCAACAAGGGCTGAGCATGGATGGTGTCAGCCACTTCAGCCTCAACGGGAGGGGGGGAGGGGGTGGGGGGGGATGATGGGTGACCTTGACTGGTCCTCCACACATGGGGGGACAGGCTCACCCTGCAAGTTACGACCACGTCCCCTACCGGATCCACCACGGCCACCACTTGTGGCTCTTCCACCTTTGCCACCCTTACGGAATCCTCGCCTCCCAGCCATGGCACTGATATTAATGTGCGTATGGGAGTGGCTGTAGACAATTGTCCTGGGCAATTGGGGGTCAAAGGGGTTGGGTACCAGATGGTAATTGTACCCTAGTGCTCTAGCACGGCTGATTGTAACCCCTGGGGAAAGATGACGGGTCACGCAACGCACAGGAGGCCCAAAAAAGGGAGATGACGTGCACGCAACCCCTCCTAGACCACGTGTGCAGATAGAAAAACCTGCACTACGCTGTGTCACCCAGTAACACAAGAATGAACGTATGCGTGTCACACGCAGCCTAGAATGACCTCTGAAGGGGTAGGCTACACACGGGGCAAGCACAGAAGTTGGATACGTGCGTGACTCACCGTCTGCCAGGTAAAAGAGCGTGAAAAATGAGCGCGTTTGGCTGGCTAAACCCCCGCCAAAAGAAGATGTGTACGCTGTCTGAGAAGACAGGACAACAGTAGAAGGGGACACTGTTTGAGGGAACAGGCCCAGGTAAACCAGTAAAAGAGAAAAAAGAGAAAAAGCTGTCAGAGGTAACAGGGAATACGAACTGGAAACGCCGTGAAGTAAATCGCGTGTGAAACGACAAGAAGTACAGAATTCACCCACTCGCTCTCCACGAAAAGCACGTACAAGGAAATGGTGTTCTACATGTACCTTATATACTGGCCCACACGTACAGCGTCACTTACGCGGCGTGTACGTTCACCAATCACACGCTTTGTCACTCCTGCGTGTAGATCCATTTTCACCAATCACATGCTTTGTCACTTCTGGGTGTAGATCCATTTTCACCAATCACACGCTTTGTCACTTCTGCGTGTAGATCCATTTTCACCAATCACACGCTTTGTCACTTCTGCGTGTAGATCCATTTTCACCAATCACACGCTTTGACACTGGGACGTGTCACGCAACAATTTCCTGCACGTGCAGGTGACTATAGGCGCGCATATGCTGTTGACGGGTTTACGCGCTAAGGGCCTTTGCTGACGTGTGGGATTTCACTCCCTATCAGGCTGTCCACGCGTTCACACACGAGAGACCACGCTCCTGGCCAGGAGGCCAAATTACTGCCCCCCAGAGCCCTGAGCACGCTCCCACCTGCTGCTGCCTGACTGCCTGCTGGCCACGTGCCCCACAGTGCTGGTGGGTGGGGGTGTTGGGAGACATGGGTGGGGGCCTGGTGGAGGGTGCCCCTGCACTGGTGGGGGTGGTGGGAGACATGGGTGGGGGCCTGGTGGAGGCTGCCCCTGGTGGCGGTGGGGGGTGGGGGTGGTGGGAGACATGGGTGGGGGACTGGTGGAGGGTGCCCCTGGTGGCGGGGGGGTGGTGGGAGACATGGGTGGGGGCCTGGTGGAGGCTGCCCCTGCACTGCTGGGGGTTGGGGGTGGTGGGAGGCATGGGTGGGGGCCTGGTGGAGGCTGCCCCTGGTGGCGGGAGGGTGGGGGTGGTGGGAGACATGGGTGGGGGCCTGGTGGAGGCTGCCCCTGCACTGCTGGGGGGTGGGGGTGGTGGGAGGCATGGGTGGGGGCCTGGTGGAGGCTGCCCCTGCACTGCTGGGGGTTGGGGGTGGTGGGAGGCATGGGTGGGGGCCTGGTGGAGGCTGCCCCTGGTGGCGGGGGGGGGGTGGGGGTGGTGGGAGACATGGGTGGGGGCCTGGTGGAGGCTGCCCCTGGTGGCGGGAGGGTGGGGGTGGTGGGAGACATGGGTGGGGGCCTGGTGGAGGCTGCCCCTGCACTGCTGGGGGGTGGGGGTGGTGGGAGGCATGGGTGGGGGCCTGGTGGAGGCTGCCCCTGCACTGCTGGGGGTTGGGGGTGGTGGGAGGCATGGGTGGGGGCCTGGTGGAGGCTGCCCCTGGTGGCGGGGGGGTGGGGGTGGTGGGAGACATGGGTGGGGGCCTGGTGGAGGCTGCCCCTGGTGGCGGGAGGGTGGGGGTGGTGGGAGACATGGGTGGGGGCCTGGTGGAGGCTGCCCCTGTACTGCTGGGGGGTGGGGGTGGTGGGAGGCATGGGTGGGGGCCTGGTGGAGGCTGCCCCTGCACTGCTGGGGATTGGGGGTGGTGGGAGGCATGGGTGGGGGCCTGGTGGAGGCTGCCCCTGGTGGCGGGGGGGTGGGGGTGGTGGGAGACATGGGTGGGGGCCTGGTGGAGGCTGCCCCTGGTGGCGGGAGGGTGGGGGTGGTGGGAGACATGAGTGGGGGCCTGGTGGAGGCTGCCCCTGGTGGCGGGGGAGTGGGGGTGGTGGGAGGCATGGGTGGGGGCCTGGTGGAGGCTGCCCCTGGTGGCGGGAGGGTAGGGGTGGTGGGAGACATGAGTGGGGGCCTGGTGGAGGGTGCCCCTGGATGGTGGGGGCTGGGGGTGGTGGGAGACATGAGTGGGGGCCTGGTGGAGGCTGCCCCTGGTGGCGGGGGGTGGGGGTGGTGGGAGACATGGGTGGGGGCCTGGTGGAGGGTGCCCCTGGTGGCGGGGGGGTGGTGGTGCTGGGAGACATGGGTGGGGGCCTGGTGGAGGCTGCCCCTGCACTGCTGGGGGTTGGGGGTGGTGGGAGGCATGGGTGGGGGCCTGGTGGAGGCTGCCCCTGCACTGCTGGGGGGTGAGGGTGCAGGGGGACATGAGCAGGTGTGCAGGGTAATCCCCTGTTTTGTAGGCTGCCTGCAGGGGCCGTGGAGGGTGTACAGGGAACACCTGTGAGGACCCACCCAGCCTAATCGCGTGTGACTTCCCACGCACCCCTGTAATACACGTACCCAGCCAAATCGCGTGTGATGATTCCCACGCACCCCTGTAATACACGTACCCAGCCAAATCGCGTGTGATAATTCCTGCGCACCCCTGTAATACACGTACCTGGCCAAATCGCATCCCTGTAATACACGTACCCAGCCGAATCGCGTGTAAAACTTCCCGTGTACCCCTGTAATACACGTACACAGCCAAATCGCATGTGATGATTCCCGCGTACCCCTGTGATACACGTGCCCTGGCTAATCGCGTGTGAAACTTCCCGCCTACCCCTGTAATACACGTACCCTGGGCAATCTCGTGTTCAACTTCCCGCGTACCCCTGTAATACACGTACCCTGGCTAATCGCATGTAAAACTTCCCGCATACCCCTGTAATACACGTACCCTGGCCAATCGCGTGTTAAACTTCCCGCGTACCCCTGTAATACACGTACCCTGGCTAATCGCGTGTTAAACTTCCCGCGTACCCCTGTAATACACGTACCCTGGCTAATCGCATGTTAAACTTCCCGCATACCCCTGTAATACACGTACCCTGGCCAATCGCGTGTTAAACTTCCCGCGTACCCCTGTAATACACGTACCCTGGCTAATCGCGTGTATAACTTCACGCGTACCCCTGATATGCACGTTACCCGCTTTGCGTTCCTTATTTGCCAGCCCTGTAAAATGGTCCAGGGTTAGCGCAGCCCTTTGCGATGATTTAGCGATTTTGATGGCTTTTCCTTGCGCGAGGGCGTTCTTGGGGGCGTTACTGGCGCTGCTGAAGGGTCGCTGCGATACTCTGCGCCCCGGCTGGGTTGGGAGCCTAAAATCCATGAATACGCTGTGCGCGGAAATCGGTTTTAGCGCACGTGCCTGGCGCAGTCAATCGCACGCGGACACTCTGCGCCAGCCGCTTGCGACACTTTTCTGCGAAATTCTATGAATTACCCTGTCAGTTCTTCCCCAGAAGGGCCAACGCCACCTACGGCTGACCAGTCTCCACAGAAACTTGCGCTCCCAGGAAGGTTTCTTGTGTCCCGGCTTTGCGAATACCCAACTGCTCGCCATACAGGGCCTGATCGGGAGGCCCCTACTTGTGGATAGACCGAGAACTGGGGCTCTTGGAAGACCACGGGCACGTGAGTATTGATTGCAAGGGGAAGTAAAAGAGGGAAAGGGAAAGGTGTGGAGCAGATTAATTAAAGGGGAACACGCAAGAATTGGGTTTAGTGTGACTGGATGGAGTGATTGTTGAAGAGCCAGCGTTGTTTTCTTTTTCATGGCCATTAGGTTTTTTATATAAAGGAGTACAGTGAGAAAATAGGAGGAGATACAGTACCTAGCTCCGAAAGGGGGTGAAGGGCGGCGCCGCGTAGCACTCTCCCAACCAGTGCTGAAAATAAGTGAGGAAATGGAATAAAGTAGGAGCCTCATGTATTTAGTAGGCTTGGAAATTAGTAGCATTTAGCATTTGTATGGTTCTTTAACTTTTGAGGCGGTAGGCCCAGGAGGCGCAAGGGTGGTGTGAGTGGCATTGAGTGTGGGGAAGAAAAACTCAAAGTTGTGTTAAAAAAGGAGGGGGCCTAGGGACATGGGTTTAATTTAGAGTATTTCATGTTCTTTGTTCAATGTTATCAGTAAAATTGTTGGTTTGTCCTGTCAATATGTTTACTGTTTCTATGTAACTGATATGAGAATGCATATTTAATATTTTGAAAAGTACCTAATTCTTCGGAAAATAAATAACTGAGAAACAAGATGAATGTATCAAAAGTTGAGGTGTTATAGCACTGTATTGCGTCTATTTGGCCCTAGGAGAAGAACACAAAGACTTAAGTCTCCCCAGCCCCTCCTCGCAATAAGTAATTGGACTCAGATTAGCAGAAGAAACATGCATACATCATATCAGTTTATAAAAAATGGCCCGTTATAGGCCTTTTATAGGCCTTTTATTCATGCCAAATGACTATGTAATGAACTAATAGAACATATATATATATATATATTAGAATATAAACTGCATCACTGTTAACCATGAGGCAGAGGAAAACTTCATCTTGGCCACCAGGCAACACTGCTTAGTCCCTCAGCAGGTGGGCAAAGAGATTATTGCAGGCAACAGGATCTGAAGCGGAGCGTTCTCCCTTTCAGCGAGACTGCAACACCCAGGGTTCAACATCCAAATCTGACACTTCTGTGATGCCATCTCCTTTATGGGGTACCCCACCCCTCCCCCCTCAACAGCGTTCTGCCCTTGGCCAAAAGGCAGATCACAAGTGGAAGAGACAAAGGGTGAAAAAATCCAGTTGGAAATGGAAAAACCCAGCGCTCCTCTACTTGCATGCATTCCCAGACCCTTTATTGTGCAGCTGCAGCGCACTCCAACTCCCCTTCACTATTCGTCCTTCACTGGACAATACAATAACCATTCTCTGTAGTCAGTCCGCCTGCAAAATATCTACGTGACCTTGCTCTGTTTTTTCTGCTACTTGTTCATTCTGTGAGGCCCGCGGAAACGCAGACTTTATTACTGAAATGGGAGATGAGTGTTCAACATGGCTGCGCATCAACACCAGGTTATTCTGGTTCACATATTACATACTAGCATTACAAGCACAAACAAAATAGGGGAAAGGGGGGGCATTTGATAAATATGGCTTTAGATGCACCATTTGCACACATATGCAAACATCTCCCTTTGTATAGTGATCGACTAAAGAAATATCATGACCAATGGGTGACTGAAATAAAAGGGGAGGGGTCTCCTCATATCTGGCCAGAAGGAGGGCCTTTCGACAAAAGGATATTGGACCATGTAGCAACCTATCTAATGGAAAAATACAAAGGGAAGCAACTTCAAAATAGATGAGAAGTGTTAGATTTGTGGAGGATGATCGAGGAAACTCCCCCTACAGATAATAGAGAAAAAGAAGCAGAGTCCCCAACAGTGACAAACAGTTAAATGGGAGAAAAAGGCAAGGAGGGAAAGAACCAAAGAAACTATACCCACTGCTCACAAGGCCCGCTGAGGGGTATTGTGATCCGATATAACTACCACAGGCAAGTACTCCAGCCACCGTAGCAACCACACTGCCTCCTCTGTTTGTCCCATCAAATACCAATGTTGCCCCCCTAGGTTTATGTGCTCTGTCAAACACGACCCCTGCCCCTGTAAGCCCGACAACGCAAGATTTAGATATACTAGTGACAAATACTCAAGCAGAATTGTCCAGCTTGCGAACATTATGTGAAACAACACTGCCGCTACAGGGGGGAGGGCAGACATCGTTGCCACCACCATTAAATAGTACCTCCGTGCTACCAGAGGATGAATGGAAATCTGGGGACTTCCTTTTCTGAATAGATAGCGCCCCAATTAAAACAGTTCAAGTAGAGCGAGAGGGTGAAACAGCAAGCGTGCGGTATGACACGGTAGCGTCAGAGAGGGAAGAGGAATGTTGGAGCGACTTTGATGAGTTCAAGGAAGGAGCAGTGGGAGGTATTCAACAGATCAAATGGGCAACTCCACAAGTGCCAGAAATAGAAGACAAGGGTAGGGAAGGAAGGCTGCGTAATAGATTAGGGCAAATGGCATGACTAAAAAGGAAGGAGGGAAGGTAAATAGAGGGAAGGTGAGATCGAAGTTACAGATGCCTCTTATCCACAAGGGAGCAGTGCGACCCCATTACGTCCCTTGGGCACTGATGGACAAAAGCAATTTATTAAAGGCCCTCCCACCACTCTTGGGGGGTACGGGGGAAATGGATATACACATTTGAGAAGAATACAGCAGGAGTGCTCTTAGCTATAGGGGAAATCAAAAGCCTTTTGGTGTCAGCAGTAGGTGACCAGGCTTACTCAGTGTGGGTGAAGGCAAAGTTCCCAGCAGTGACCATGGGCTATGATAGACATGACGTGCGTCCTTTAATAATGTAAGAGCACAAGTATGGGATGCACTGCGGAGGACCTTCCCTGACACCCCATTTGTACACTCTGTGATGCAATGCACTAATAGGGATGAGGAAGAGGCTGTGCAGGTCATTCTTCGGATGCAGGAGATGTGACGGGCAGAGACGGATACGCATGGGACCAGTCCACCTTCATGTTTTACTTCATTATCAAAAAAGACCTCCCGAAGGAGGTAGAGAAGGCCCTAGATAAAATTGCTGTGATAGAAGCCAAAGGGGGGCCAGAAATACAAAACATTATAGTACACCGCTGTAGAAGGATCAAAGAAAGGGACAAAGAAATAGATCAGAGGAGATTAGCAGACAAAGCAAAGCTGGTACAGAGTAAGTTAGTGAAGGTTGCAGCGGTATCGGCTCCACATCCCTCAGAACGGCACAGAAAAGAAGCAGTGGGGCCACTAGTACTACCGGCCAGGATGGCAGCGGCGTGGGTAAACAATGGACAGAAGCAATGTGGTGGAGAGGAACGGTACACTGGACCCCAATGGCAGGAAAGACCGGCAAGAGGACGAGGTGGGTATCGAGGACCGCAAGGAGGAGGAGGTGGATATGGATATGGATGCAAGGACCCAGGGGGGGTGGCCGCGGACCATGTTGGTTGTGCGGAAGGTGGACACACCTTGCCAGGGAATGTCATATCCGGCCTATGGCTAATTATCAGAACGTACAGGGGTACAACAGTGAACAACAGTATGGGCACCCGCACCCGAGTAACTCATATGGACTCCCTATGGGTCCCTGAACACAGGGTGGGCAGCCCAACAATAGACACACGCTGGGGCACCCTGCAAAAACACGTCCAACACAGCAAAATCGTATTGTACACACACATACAAACCCATTCACCACTAAAGTAATGGAGCCCCCGCACCCTATCAAGGAACGTGTGTGCTAAGTGAACATGTTTTCTCCTGTCCAGGAACAAACACCCACCCCGATTAGGACAGCCCACAGAGAACCATTGAGTGTCCAGTCCTATCCACTACCTTTCATCCAGACGAGGACCCACTGGTGGGGGCAGAGATAGGAAACATACAGTTCATCTTTATGGTGGACTCATGGGCTTAGAAACCATGTTTATGTGAAGGTGATTTTCCGTTATCTGGCAAGAATCTTGAGACGCTGGGATTTTCTGGGGCTGTAGTTATGGTTCCTTATACAGAAGAGCTAGATGTCAGAATAGGAGGAAAAACAGTACAAGCACCTCTACTGTATCATGAGGACTCCCGTGTGAATCTACTAGGGAGAGACATAATGAGTAGACTAAATATGACCATTGAATTCATAGACAGAGGGGTGGTATATTCCAACCTGGCTATGTGTTCCATGTGAGCAATGCTTCTCATACAGACAATGGTAATCGAGATACTTGTCCGAGGTGTACCAACTAATGCAGACATGTTCATTTATGGTATACAAGTACTAGCAAAGGTGGTGCCGGAGATCACACATAAGGATTGGAGGGTACCCTCTGATTTTGTTTTTCATCCAGCAAAAACCCCCAAGATAGTGTCCAGCACCATTTTGTCTCTTGATCTGCAAGGGGTTCAAGTTTCAGCAAAACGCATTGTGGCAATTGGACTGGACAGGCATGGTTGTGAGTAGACAACAGTATTGTGTGTTGACCCGAACATAGCACTGTGTGACTTAACTGATGGAGAGCTGTTCACTGACGATGACACTGATGCTGTAATCATTTTAGAAATATTTATGCCTTGTGACATAATGGTTCAGAGCAGATGAGTGATTAACCACCTTATGGCCATCGTCAGTGCACTGCCGTCTCTCTGTGACAAAGATTTACAATTATTGCCACCCAGTTTATGGACGATGAACCCTCATGATGTAGGGTGGTTAAAAGAAGTGACCCCAATAAAAATAAAGATAAAACCAGGAGAAGTGTTGCCCGGAGTTAGACAGCACCCCTTGTCCAGAGAAGAAGAGGAGGGCATCAAAGACACTGTATATGCACTGTTACAACAGGGCATTATTGTGTCCACAAATTCCCCATGCAACACTGCAATGCATCTGATTAAGATGGCGAAAGGGGGGTCATGGAGGATGGTGCAGGATCTCGGCCCACTTTATGATATTGTTCAAAAAGAGTTCACTAGTTGTTTCGAACCCAGCGTCCATCTTACGCAGTATTCCAAAACAGGCCACCCATTTTACTGTGGTGGACTTGAAAAACGCCTTTCTCTCGGTGCCTCTCAATCCAGACTCTCAATAACTGACAGCATTCACCCTAGGAGGGAAAAGATATGAGCATTGCTGAATGCCCCAGGGGTACTGTGAAAGCCCAAGCATTTTCAACAGAATATTGCATGAAGACCTCAGCAATATTTCTGTTCAAAGCACCATCATTCAATACGTTGATGACCTCCTGGTGTGTAGTGAATGGGACGAGACATGCAGAATAGACTCAATAACCTTGTTAACATTGTTGGCCCACAAGGGGTACGAGGTAGCTTCAACAAGCTTCAATACTGTTTGACAGAAGTGTTGTATCTGGGCAATTAATATCCACGGATGGCAAGAGAAAAATCCCTGACAGAGCAGCGACAGTGCTGGCAACAGCCAGACCTCACACAGTGAAATACATGCAAAAGTTCCTCGGCATATGTTATTATTGCAGGGCCTGGATCTTAGATTATGCCACATACACATGGCCCCTATTGCAAGCATTAAAAGAAGCACAGAAAGAGAACCCAACCATAACATGGACCCCTGATATGCATACAGCTTTCATAGAATTAAAAGGACTGATATGCACAGCACCCATCCTCGCCACACCTGATTATGAACAAGACTTTTTCCTGTTCCCACATTCAAACTGAACATTAAGGACCGCAGTATTGACACAAAAAACATTGTTGGGCCGTAAACCCCTAGCTTACTACAGCGGTACCCTTGATTCAGTGATGTAAAGACCCTTTGCGTGCGAACAGGCTCTTGCTGCAGCCGCCTTCGTGATTGAAAATAGCTCCACAGTTGTGATGGGGTACTCCGTAACATTGTTTGTTGAACATTCTTTGTTTGCCATACTTGAGCGATCAAAATCCACACTCACCACACAGAGGGCAACTGCTTATGAAATCATCATCTCAAGCCCAAATGTTCATGTGATACATTGCAAAACAGTAAACCCAGCTACATCCCTTACAGAGCCATGCACATTGGGGGATAGGCAAACACATGACTGTGCCACCTATGAAAGAGAAGGAGATGATATTACTAAAGCAAGTGAGGTTCCCTTGAGTGAAGGGGAGGTATATTTTGTAGATCGGTCAGCGTCTATTTGTCCAGAAACTGGTGAAAAGCATGTTGGTGCGGCAGTAGTGAGATTGGAGAAAGGGGAATATGAGGTGCTGATACAAAAGAGATTGCCAATGCACTATTCAGCTCAAGCAACAGAATTAGTAGTGTTAATTGAAGCACTCCATGCAGGCAAGTGGTGTGCAGTGACAATATACACAGATTCAGCATATGTAACCACTACAGGAAATGCTCGACTCTCTAGGTGGAGGGGAAGAGGGTTCAGGAGAGCAGATGGGTCACCTGTGCAACATGCAGGATTGCTAAATGAATTGATAGAGGCACTTCCAGAACCACCAATAGTAGCAATGGTAAAATGCCAAGCCCACACCAATAACAAAGATGAAATATCACTGGGAAATGTGGTGGCAGATGCCACCACAAAACAAGCAGCATACTTTCAGAAAGATTTAGCAACAGAGTGTGTAATGAAAGGAAGAGCGGGGGAACCCAAAGGGAGTGGTTATAATTCTTTCCCCACAGCGCAAATAATAGACCTCCAGAAGAAAGTCACTTGATAGTGTAGTGCCAGAAACGCCACAGCAACTTGAACAAAAAAACAACAACTCTTTGATGAATAAAAGGGCAACTTTGCACAGTGGTATAAATGGTAGCAGAGGAATAACAATATGATGGTATCATAGAAATGCATATTTTCAAGAAAAAAACATATTGCTTGTTATGCTCTCTCTCTCTCTCTCTCTCTCTCTCTCTCTCTCCTCTCTCTCTCTCTCTGTCTCTCTCTCTCCCCCTCTCTCTATTGCACCTGTATCTTTTAAAATATTAATAAAAATGATAAACTGAAAATTTGTTTAACCCCTTATATCCCACTTTGTAGGTGCAACGATGGCGGAAAATAACTCCTTGGTTGCAAATAATGTTCAGTCAGAGAGACGTAGGAATAGTAGAAGTGCCTCTAGAATGTACTCTTATGACTGTGGCCTTTATTTTACGTCCATTGTTTTTTCCACCATTTTACTGTGTTTGGGGCTCTATTGGAGCATTACTTTTATTATCAGAGATATAAAAGTAGGGAGGCAGTGGGGGAAAACTAATACAAGAAGGGCGCAAACTAATATGGGATGGTCTAAAGCTAATATGGGACCATAACACTTTTTTGAAATATTACCACTCTACACAACAATCGTACAAAGGTGTCATCACAGCTCGAACGATTTGCAATGAATGAAAGTGAAAATGTAATTTATGTTTATGACGACTCCTCTCCCACTCCAGAAATGTTTACAACACCACCAAATGACCTCTATACAACCAGATACCCTACCTCAAATGTAAATAAAATACTGTATGTACTCTGTCCTCAACTGATGTATCAGCAGCGCTTTTGAACATTTAATACTGGCAGCTTAATAATAACACAAATGAAACATCTCATTTTGGTGCAGGTCTCTTCCCCATTTACCGTCAATATGCTTCTGGTACACATGAAACGCCCAGTGCCGATGGTAAATGACACAAAATGTCATTAACTAATGGTAAAAATAAGTCTGCTACCAGACAGAAGCGGAAAACAAAAAAACTAAAATACGATGCATACCACAGGCTGGGATTGTATGAGGTAATGTGCAAAGCAGAAGCGCTACGTGGCTCATCGGACAAAAGACGGAATGGATGGAGGACACATGCTCTAGCACATCACAAAACTGTCATGGGTTACAGCTCGAAAAACCCATCAATGTCCAGCATGAAGAAATATATTAATTGTGTTTCTAGGGAGAAGGAAAAGTACCCACTGGCTCCAACACACCTTGCAACAGAACTCTCATAATACTTGACATGTGAAAAGGAACAGCTGCATTAATGGACCACTACTGGGTGTGTGGCAAACAGGCGTACCTGCACCTCCCGCCATCATGGAGGGGCTACTGTGCTCTGGCAATGCTGCACTAAGCACTGCTGGGGATTTCGGAAGATCACATCAAGGGGGAAAGGGTGCCCAATCCATGACCACTGGCGTGCAGACCTGCAAGTGAAGATCCCCCCATCTCTGGCTTCCTATCAGAAGACAAGCTACAAGATCAAGTGTTGCACAAAAAGGGAGCATCCAATTACCTCTCAAAAGACTCTTCAAACCTCTTAGTGCAAATACCTGATCAGTATAAGTTATTCATCTCAGCAGAGAAATTTATTTAATCACTTATTCCCAGCATCCAGGCACGAGCAAACACCAAGTGGCTTCAAATTATGTGCTGGTAACTGATCCTTCTGGCCAACGACACAGAAGTAGGATTCAATGTGATAAAGGTAGAACTAAAAGCACTAAGACTGATAACAATGTGCTCGACCTGCTCACGGCTATGGAAGGCAGTGTTTGCCAAAAAATCGGGAGTGCATGTTGCAATTTCGGGCCTTTGTCAGATGCTGAAAATGGAACACTTTCACATGTGATATCAGCTGTGCATGAACTTGGATTGCAGATGAAAGAAGAAGGTGTTGTTGAAGCAAGTGACTGGTTCAGTCCAGCATTCGACTGGGTACTATTGTGGCTTGGGACTGCAATGAAGTTACTGGTTCCTATCATCGTCTTCCTCTTGCTAGTATTCTGTGTGTGGCACCTGGAATACGATGTTGTGCAGAAGCAATTCCTAATAGTGCGATGATGATGGTGACTGTGGCCGATCCAAATAGAAATGGGAAAATGCCTCATGGTACTAGGGAAGCCGAAGTACAAACAGGGGAAAATGACAAATCTAAATATCACATGGTGGGCATTTCCAATACCGGAGATGTAGTAGACACTTTATACCACACAACCATCAAACAGCCCCAAGACCTAGAGAACCATAAGGAGGTGTGGGTTGACCTAGCAGGGGATGGAGGGTGCATTTATATGACATGTACTCCCGAGGAATATGGATGGCGTGGGGAAAATCTCAGAAGTGTGTGCCGTGCATGTATGCCAATAAAGGCACACTTGCATGGGATGAAGTTGTAAAGAGGGCAGAGGAATATAGGTGTGCTGGAAGAGGGTATTTGTTACTTTAGGAGTAACAAAAGGGGGGAGTGTTGGAAGGGAGATGGCTTATTCCACCCCCTCACCACTCCGACATGCACGGATCTCCCATGCGCTGAAGGGGGAGATGTTCCTCCCCCTTTTGCACAAAAGTAATCTGTGTTAATTACTAACAAGGAAACCTTGCGCGTCGGGGACGGTCTGTAATGGTCTGTATAAGATACGGATAAGTACGGGCCAGACACTTTACTCTATTATTCTCTTAACATGGGACTGCAAGAAGTTCTTGAGGCTCTTATAAGAGCTTGTGAAGAGTCGGAGGTAAGAAGTATAATGTTTTGTGAAAATGTCCTTCATCCTTCTGCCATAACGCTGGCAAACAGCTGCAACAACACAGCCCCACTTATACCTAGTGTCACTCCCCCAGTTTCACCCTCTGAAGCAGAAGAACTGCAAGCTGTAAGTTTACCAGCTAATAATCCAGCTAGAATGCTCAATTTGGGTGCTGGTGTGGAGTTGGGAACCACTTAACTTTCGTTGCCTTTGCATGCCCCTTTTCCACTTAACATCCCCACCCAAGCGATACCCTGTAATATTGGCAACCTATGGTCCCGTGATGTAGCTTTCAAGACCCTTGGGACAGAAGAGCCTCTATCCCAGGTCCTTAATGCCAACCCTTCTAAGGTTACTTTGGAAAAACCACCACAGACAAGCCAATGGAAACTGAAATGCTGCTTACTAAATACTCGACCCCGTGTTAAGCATGCAGTGGAAATCGCAGACCTCATTCAGGAGCAAAACCTAGACATCCTGTTTCTAACAGAAACTTGGATGACTGAAACTTCCTTTAATGCCATACTTCTGGCTACCCCTGATAGATACATTGCCCTACAGACCAATGGGGAAGAAGGCATGGGATGGCGGTTAGCTATTATCTACAAGCATTATCTAAAGATTCACACAATTAACAGCTCCAGCTTGGATAACTGCGAAGCTCTAATGGTGAAACTTAAAACAAATCCTGTTTCTTCTATTACCTTTATGCTTCTTTATCGCCCCCCCCTCCAAGAACTACCCCTTTGTTTGAGGAACAATTATTGGCTACCATAGGAAAGATACCTGTTGCCATCCTTGGTGACTTTAACTTTTGGTATAACCATTTAGACGAAGATTCCAAGGATCTCATAATGTCGCTGGAATTCATTGGCTTCCAGCAACAGATCCCAGCAGCAACCCATAGTGGCAGAAATACTCTAGATTGGATTTTCACAAACAACCAAGAAGTAAATGTCTCGTCCATAATGGATTGAGTTTGGTCGGATCACTACCTTGTAAACTTTGAGTGCCTGACATAGGGCCTCATTCCAAGTTGGGCAGTAAGGGATACCGGGCACCGGTAAGGAGACCGGTGCCGGTAATCCCTTACCACCCAATAACAAGGTCCCTTGATGGGGACCGTAAGCAATGTGTGGTCAGACGACACGTCCCTTACGGGTCCCACTAAGGGACCAGGGCGCTAATAACAAGCTTGCAAGTCGCGAGCCCGTTATTAGCGCCCTACCCATTCCCATTGAGCCCTATGGGGGCTCAAATGGGAATGGGGAATGGCATGTTGAATTGGGACTTACCGGTCCCGCCAGGGTACGACTACACCGGTAAGTCCCCATTGAACTAGACCGGTGCCAAACCCGTTATTGATGGTAGTCATGGCGCAAATAGCACCATGACTACCACCAATCTCGGAATGAGGCCCACATTCTCCTCAGGTAAATCTGTTAACTAAGAAAAAACCTCTTAAGACCCGGCGCAACCAAAAACATTTGACCCAGGCTGCATTTAAGGAGCTGGTAACCCCACTTCTTCCCTCACTCCAGGAGCACTCCTCCCTTGATGATTTTACCCATCTATTCAGGGCGGCTACAAACTCTGCATTCGACTCGTTGGCCCCCCTTAAATTAGTAAAAAATGAATAAATCCACTAACCAAAATAAATCGTTTTCAGAGGACATTTGGGCTGCCAGACAAACTAAACGTAAAGCGGAACGACGCTGGAGAAAAGCCCCCTCAGATGAAACAATGCTCAGATATAAACAAGCTGTTAAATACTACAAAGAATCAATCTTTAATGCCAAAGCTAAAAAACCTCAACACAGGAATTCATCAAGCTAAGTCCCATTCTATATTACAGAAGCTAAAAAATGCCCAAGTCAATAGCGAGGAACAAGAAAGTAACGCTTGGTTGGTGTCAAGCAATTCATGAAGCCTTCACCAGCAAAACTGAGAAACATCAACTAGCTATCAAGGAACAACTAAGGATCTTTTCTAATGATGCTACGATACCAGAGTCTATGTCCCATTTCACTCCATCTCCTCCTGAAACCTTAACCTTCAAAAGGATCTCAGAGACAGAGGTTCTTGAAATTATTCATAAACTTATGCCCTCCTCTTGTAAAGGAGATATATTTCCGGCTAAACTATTCAAGGACTTCACTGAGACTTTATCCCCCTGGGTTGTCCATTTTGTAAACCAGTCCTTTGATGAGTCCTATGTGCCAAGTAATATCAAAGAGGCATGGATCACCCCACTTATTAAAAAGGACAATCTTGATCCATCAGTTCCTGGTAAATTTAGACCCATCACGAATGTGCCTTTCTTGTCAAAGATAATAGACAAGATTGCTTATCAACAATATCAACAATTTGTAGAAGAAAATTACATACTTGCCAATCATGGCACTGAGTCAGCTCTCCTGGATTTACAGGTAAACATTGCATCTATAATTGCAAATGGCAACCCATCACTACTCCTTTTGTTAGATCTCTCCTCAGTGTTTGATCTGATTGATCACAACTTACTTGCCGAAAGACTGATAACAGTTGGTAGAAGCTCCCCTGCCGCAGCATACTGGTTTAAATCCTTCCTGGGTCCGAGAATGGCAGCAGTTGTCAAGGGGGACTTTACCTCCCTACAAACTCTGCTGCAATGCAGTGTCCCGCAGGGGTCCTGCTTATCACCGCTTCTTTTCAATATTTTCTCCAAGCTAATATGCAACATATTTCGAACCATGGGAGTCAAGTTTACAAATTACGGTGATGACACCCAGTTGGTTTTCTCACTGTCAGGAGATTACGAAAAAGACGCCCAGAGAGTCAGAGAGGTGTTTCAGCCATACAAAAGTGGATGGCTTCAAACTCCCTGGCCCTCAACGAAACTAAGACAGAATTTATGATAATGTTACTCCCCAGAGACAAAAAAAACTAAAGGATCTATATCAAAGTTAGTTTTAAAATTAACAATACCATTATCACAGTGTCTTATTGTGTAAAAACACTGGCCATTTTCTTGGATTGCACGCTTCATACCTTAAATCTACATGCGTCTTTTTCTCCAGCCTTCTCTGGCAAATACGTCCCTACTTATCCAAGCCCAATCTTGCTGTAATTGCTGGGGCTATAATAAATTCCAAACTGGATTATTGTAACAGTCTTTTAATGGGCACAGCAAAATCTAACATAAGAAAAATGCAAACCATCCAAAATTGTGTGGTTAGAACAGTAAATGGGCATAGCCGACATTCCAGAACCTTTACCGCCAGGAGGAACCTTCATTGGCTCCCAGTTACACAAAAAATTAAGTTTAAGAGCGCAGTGATGATCTTTAAATGTCTTACGGGTGCTGCACCAAAGTATCTTGCTAGAAAATTTACAAAAGCCCCCATCAGGAGAAACATGCGCTCTAACAACAACCAAGACTTTCTGCAACACCGTCAACTTTTAAAAAGAATTAGTAGCACTAACTTTAACTTCTGGGCACCAACACTTGAGAACTCCCTTCCTCTGTCACAAAAATACTGTGTATCTTTCAACTTGTTCAAAAAGCAATTAAAGACCTTGTTGTTTGATGAAGGGGTAGAGTAAGTCTCCACCCCTTCTGTCCTGCTTTTCTGGTATCTCAACCCCCTTTTACCTCTTCTCTGTGTACATGTCTGTGTTTCTGTCTCTGTGAGCGCTTCAAGGACTTTGGGCGATTTAGCACTATACAAAAATTTATATAGATAGAAATTAGACTTTACTAACGCACAAAGACTCCATTTTGGATTCCTCGCCTGTAGCCATCTTTTCTATGCCTGAAAATGATCTCTAAAAGCTTGTTTCTCCCTCTGCCCTGCTCCTCGCACCGCCAGCTCCAGCGCCCACCCCACTGCCTCCTGTCTGCTTCGCACAAACCCTGTTCTCACGGAAGTTCAGCCATTCATTTGTTGCAACATTTAGTACCGTCCCGGAACAGATGAGCTCACTGCCCTGTGTGAGAACAGAGCAGGCCCCCGCCTGAGTGCCCATCCATCGCCACTAACCTGCCAGTGTCCCTCTTTGACCCCCACCCTGCTAAGCTTTAAACTACCATGCCCATGCCCCTCTGTTCTTTGATACAGATACACATCTGGCCCCCTCTAGTGACCCAACGAAGACCCCCCTCGAGAGCCACAACCTCAGACCCATATATATTTCTCTCCAACCATAACACTTGTCTATTCGTACCATGAGGCAGTAGGTAGATCAAAACCTCCACGGTGGGCACCTGGGACAGGGATTTTAGGTTTACGGGTACCGAGGTGCAGAGGGTACAAGGCCTGCCTATAACTTATGAACTGTGAAAGGCACCCACATTCCTACCTAACTTTATGAGTGTCATTTGTCTCATGCTCACAAATGCTGTCTTTGCAAGATTAGCCAATCAGGGAATATGTCATTTTGCTGGTTTGACCTTCACCTCGCACAGATGAGCCCAGCTGACCCACGTGCTGCAGGAGTGACGACTAAGCACCCACCAATCCCATGAAGTCAACCCATATGGATCCATACCGGGCTGATGATCTGACCCAATCAAGCAGCGGGATTGTACATTGTAAAGTGATGTCATTTATGATGCTGAATGCCTTTTTAATGTGCTGTCCATGCAACTGTTGGCAGAGCGCTCTCCGGCAGCAGCGTTCTATGTGTGCACAATTTTCTTTATATAAACTTTGTTCAACTTGCAATCTCTCTCCTGGTCTCATTCCCTGCTGGGGTGTGTCCATTAGTCTGATTTTGTGATATTGTGTCGGGAAGTAGGCACCTTCACCACAAAAGACCGCTGTCTGTTAACCCTCATTTCGGATATTCTGGAGTCCTTGAGAGATGCTAAACTCTTCACCAAATTGGATCTGCGGGGAGCATACCACCTGGTGCGGATGAAACCAGGGCATGAGTAGAAAACTGCCTTTAAAACACCATTCAGTCCTTTTGAGTATAACGTCATGCCGTTCGGACTTAGCAATGCCCCTGCAACTTTCCAACGCTTCATGGACTCTGTGTTCTCAGACCTTATTGGGCGGTCAGTCTGGGTTTACCTGGATGACATCCTGATATTCTCCACGTCCATTGATGAACACGTCCAACAAGTAACAGAAGTTCTGGAATGCCTACGACGAAACAACCTCTATGCCAAACCAGAGAAATGCCAATTTCACCAGGCCACCATGGAGTTCCTAGGATATGTAATAAGCGCAGAAGGCATACAAATGGATCCTAAAAAGGTTTGGCTATTTTCACCTGTGTTTCTCCACTGGATGTCAAGGCTTTACAGCAGTTCCTGGGATTCGCCAACTATTACAGGAGGTTCATTCCAAACTACTCCTTGAAATTGTCAGCATTAACCAGCCTTACAAGTACCAAGCAGACTTTTCATTGGAACCAAGAAACCGAGCAAGCGTTTCAAGAACTCATGCTTGCTTTCATGGATGCTTCTATCTTGCAACATCCAGACAACATTCGCCCATATATAGTTGAAACCGATGCTTCTGAACTAGTATTGTGAGCAGTCCTCTTGTAGGCTGATCCAAAAACCCTCATCGAACTACCAGTGGCATTCTATTCCAGCAAATTGACTCCCAGTGAACCACACTATACTATTATAGAAAAATAAATGTTGGCCATAAAAGCAGCATTTGAAGAATGGAGCCAACATCTCCTTGGCGTTGTTCCAGGATGGGGGTTCACACGGATCACAGTATTCTCCAGTACCTACGATCCCTACAATGTCGGAACAGGAGACAAGCCAGATGGGCATTCTTTTTCTTGTAGTATGACTTCTTTGTGACCTACACACCCGGATCCCAAAACATACAAGCTGATGCCTTATCCTGTTCTTTGGACTCCTACCAAAGCGCAGAACAGCCAGGTTATGTCCTGTCTCCTGTTACTCATTTCCTGGCAGCTATTTAGCCTCTCCTTGATCAGGTATTAAAGCTTACCATTGTGAAGCCAGAAGTTACTGACCTTCTCAAACATCCTGCCAATAACATCACCAATGTTCTTCTGTTCCATGAACATCGCCTTTATATACCTACGCAACCCCTTAGGAACGTACTACTTTCCCAGTTGCCTGACTCAACTTTAGCTGGTCATAGGGTGATTCGTGATAAAGCAGAACTCGTAAGCCATATGTTCTGGTGGCCAGGTCTGCAGGGGAGCGTATATGACTATGTGCTGTCTTGCCCAGTTTGTGTCCTATCCTAGTCCGAACATAAGCACCCTGTTGGTCTTCTCCAACCTCTGGAAATTCTTCCCCGTCCTTGGCATACTATTGCTGCCGATTTCATTGTTGAGTTTCCTCCCTCCAGCGGGTTTACTTGCATAAAGGTGGTGGTAGACTGTTTATATACAAAAGATGGGTTGCCTGACAAAATGATATCTGACAGGGGCTCTCAATTTCTGTCTCATTTTTTTTTGGACCACTCTATGTAACCTCATTGGATTGACTACCGCTTTCAGTTCTGGATACCCTCCCCAGACTAATGGGCAGACAGAACGTACCAACCAGATGCTGGAACAGTACCTTCGGTGCTACACCTGTGGAATGCGGTGGGACTGGAGTGAATATCTGCTCTTGGCTGAGGTGGCTTACACCAACTTGGTTTATTCTGCCACTGGCATTAGCCTGTTTTTCTGTTTGGGTTTTCACCTGTCTCTCCTGACCTCTATGCATGTGGCTCTTGGCCTTCATACCACCAGTTCGGCCTTGGGTCTCTCGTCTACAGGATATTCAATTGCAAATCATGACTCATCTTAAAACCTCTCAAGGTGGCAGCCGGTCAGCGCCGGTGTGTTGAACCAGAATATTGTGTGGGTGATCAAGTGTGGCTTACTACTCGATATCTGCCCCTGCTTAATGTGCCTTGAAAGCTTGCTCCTCATTATGCTGGCCCTTTTTGCATTATCCGACGTCTCTCTTTAGTGGCATTCCGTCTGCAGCTGCCTTTCACCTGGAGCATCCATCCTGTCTTTCACGTGTCCCTGTTTAAGCATTTCCGTTCTGATACCTACCATTGTCCTCACACAAGACTGGGTCCACTGTTGGTGGATGGGGCCCCCGAGTTCAAAGTTACTGACATCTGCGATGCCCGCTTCCGCTGTGGATGTCTCTACTACCTGGTGTCTTGGAAAGGTTACGCAGCCTGCAACAACTCTTGGGAACCGGCTTCAGGTGTCCACACCCGCCGTTTGGTCTGCTGTTTTTACCTGCGCTGCCCTCAGAAGCCTGGTACTCCTTCTGGTCTTTGGGGTGAGTGACCTGTCCCAGTGCTTGCAGGAGCGCCTTGTCTTGTCTCCTTATCTTGGCAGGCCAGGTGGTGGCTCCAGGACTTCTCGCTGCAACACAGGCATGTAGGTCGCGTTCCGCGACTTGGGACCGCTGTGTTGCGCTTGCACCCGGAACCAGCGGCTGCCTTCAATGCATGTGCAGTGAATGCAGCATGGTCCGTTGCTACAGACAACCAATACCTCAGCGTTTCTCTTCCATTAGCTTTGCTGCTTCAAAATAACAGTGCTCACTAAGCTCGATGCGTCGCAATCTTTTCCTTGAGGTGAAACGCTGTTCGAGCTCTTCCTTGCTCTCTTCCTAACTATCTTGACTTGACCTTGTTGTTCTGCCTTCCTTGTTGTTCTGCCTTTATTGTTGGTTTTCCCTTCCTTGCTGCCCCCCTTTCCTTCTTGGCTATCTCTTTCTTCTTTATTCTGATATTACGAACGCGGCCTCCAACTGCTTGCACTGCTCGGCACCACATATTGTGGGGAGGTCTTCTAACCGTGGTGCTGAGTAATTACTCACTTTTGCAGGCTAGCTATTTATCCAAGCTTTGTTCTGGAAGTGGATACCCACGCTACACATCTTCCTGACCAGGCCTACACCGCCCTTGCCAGGACCCCACAGGACCAGAGGGACACCAGCGGAATGTGCATCCTGGATTACAGGCTGTGCCACCCCACAGGTAATCGGGACACACAGGGGGCCCAGTTTGACAGTGTGTAATGGTCAGGTATAGCCCGACCCTTCCTCACCATTGTTTTCGGACATGTCAAGTATACGGATCGGGTGTTAGTCCATTTTCTCTCACAGTGAGCTGTCCGTGAGAAAGTGTTCATGTTGGGAAAGGAGCGGGGGTTGAGTTCCTAAGTATCCTCCCACTTCCACTCCCTGAAGAGCCCTCACCCAGGTGATCATACTGCACTGGTCCACACCCAGGAACTGGATCCAAAAGCGATGGCTGTGTCCTGGCCACCTAGATGACAGATCCCCGGGGACTAGCGGGTGAGACACTGTTACGCTCACCTGGTCTCTGCGGAGGCGTTGGGGCACAGTTGCAGCTCTCCCTGAACTTGAATCACCCCCTTCAGGCCTCTCCCTCAGTAGAAAAGCTGTGAGCGGTGGTAAGTGGTGATACTGCTCCTGCGTGGAGATAAGAGTGTGTGAGTGTGCAAATCTGTGATTCTTGTACCTCTCGAACCCTTCACCCCAAAGTACGGTTTCTGTGAGCATACGCCGGCCCATAAAACTCACCTGTGAATTATGGAAGATAAGCTCTCCATCCTGCTACTTCTGGCAGGGGCGTGTCGAATGGGATCTAGTTCTTTCACTGATCCCTGATAAGGATTAGTCCAGTCCAGCTGCGACTATGCTTCTCCTTACGATTGGTAAGTCTTTCTTGAGCTCTTGTGATGCTGTTCGTTCTGTTTAATGTCTTTATATGTTGCTCCTGTTCATGCCCGCAATAATGTTTCTCTTCTGTTTTCTTCCCTTAGAGGGAGATGCGGCCTCAATGCAGCTGTGAGACCCGAGGCGCGGCCGGATGGAAGATGGATGCTACTGCAATGTTCGATAGCAGTTAAGTGATGGTTTAAGGAAAGCGTGAAGTATAGTGAAGCGCAACCTTAAACTGACTGTTTTTTCAATGTCTAACCTTGTCTTCTGTTTTTCCTTGCAGGCGCTGCTGTCGACGATTGAGCGTGTTGTGCTGCGGTGCCAAGATGAAGATTTTGGCATTCTGGAAAGTGTAAAGATGAATACTTGGTTCGCCGAAGAGATGTACAGGTAAAAACAGCTTCCCCTAGTTGGTAAGTATGCTGGCAGGAAGCAGGATGTCCAGGAAGCAGGATCTTCAAAAGTAAGTCTGACCTCAGGTGACGGGGAGCATTACGCTGCTTGCAAGTGCAGAATAACGCAAACTGTCTGTCTTGAGGATCGGGGCAGCTTGTATAGCTGAGATCCTGGGCACGCCCATTAGGGCCGGCTTGCCAGCCACACCCTGCCACTCCTAGAGAGTGAGCACGTGCAAAGGCAATCCATTAGCATCCACACCCAAGAATACACTTGGGGCTGCTTAATGGATGGAATGTTCAAGTTTAATGCATCCTGCTTAATGGATGGAATGTTCAAGGTTATTGCTTTTTGGTGTTAAATGGATGTTCTTGTTTACTTTTGTTCATGAGCCTGGCGCCAAAGGCACCAGGACAGTATCCAACCAGGTCTCCTGTGCATGTGACCCCTGCATGCCTGTGCCCCTGACTTCATGACCATCCCCCTCAAGGCCCCTCTCAAGGGTGGTTCTCCTCCCGGTTCTGGTTTGGTGGGATTATTGCAATGGAACTGTCTGATTAAACGCGGAGCATGGACGTTCACTGGGTTCCCAAGTTCGGTCTTGAGGTCCGTAACCGTTCCAGTCAATTAGGTAATACAATTTTGATCGAACCACCTTGGAGTCCGGGATGGATTTGACTTCATATTCTGGTTCTCCATCTATTACTTTGGGCTCTGACGGAGAACTAAGCTGTGTATTGGACTTCATTGGGTTTGAGGAGAGAGATATGAAATGCGGGGTGAATTTTCATGTGACATGGTAACTCCAATTTCATGGCGACAGCATTGATTATGGACTTTATTGTATAGAGGCCCAGGTATCTTGGGCGGAAAGCTCTTGGCCCCTTCAGGGGAATATATTTTGGATGCTAACCATACCTTTTCTACAATCTGGTAGGCGGGAGCTTACTTCCGATGTCGATCAGCAAACAGTTTTTGTCTTTCCTTAGCCTTTGTCAGATGCTCTGTCGCCTACTTAAGAACCTGAGTGATGGTTTTATGCAAGTTCTTTATGGCTGGCATTTCCAGGGTATCAGATGGATCAAATACTGATGTCCTCGGATGTCTTCCGTGCACAGTGTAGAATGGAGTTTGACCTGTGCTTGTGTGAACTGAGTTGTTGTATGCATACTATCCAGAGTATATTTTTCTAAGAATCCTCGGACTGTTGCAACATACACCTGAGATACTGCTCTAAAGTTTGGTTGATTCGTTCAGTTTACCCATCAGTTTGAGGGTGATGGCTTGTGGACAACCGGAGATCGATTTTGGAAATCGTACACTTTCTCCAAAAGGCAGAAACAAATTGCGTTCCGCGATCAGATACTAATATTGATGGAAATCCATGCAATCAAACAATTTGCTCTAGGAACACAGAAGCGAGAGTTGACGCAGTTGGGAGTCCCTTGAGAGGGATTAAATGCGCCATTTTGGAGAATAAATCCATAATGACTAATATGGTGTTGTTTTCAATGCAGGGCGGAAGATCCGTTATGAAGTCCATCGACAGGGTATACCAAGGTGCTGGCGGTACTGTTAGGAGATGTAGTAAGCCAGCAGGGTTCTGTTTCTGAGATTTGTGTTGTGCGCAGACACCGCAGGTTTCAATAAATTGGGCAATGTCTTTTCATCAGGTTGGCCACCAGTAGTTTTGTTTTACCTTAGCCTGAGTTTTGGCTATTCCTGGGTGCCCTTTCACTAATGAATTATTCAGGCATTATTCAGCACAGGCAGCAGAATTAATGGCCTTAATATTAGCGTTGGAACACAGCAGAGGAAAGGAGGTGACAGTATACTCAGATTCCGCATATGTGATGTGAACAGTACACTCAGGACTGTCACGATGGATGAGGAGGGTCTTCAGCCGGGTCACCAGTGCAGCATGCATTTGTATTGGGCAGATTAATTGAAGTTATAAGGTATCCCGAACAGATAACCATAGTGACATGCCAAGCAAACACACAAGGGGAAGACCCTATCTCATGGGTAAACAAAACAGCAGACTCAGAAGCAGAGTGCGATGCATATTTTGGAGAGCTCCTAGAAATGGAGGCTTTGTCACATGACCGTGACTATGCAATAACAATAGTACTAAAGGACGGGTACAATGTATTACCAGAAACACAAATAATGGAACTGCAGGGGGCTGCCCCAGGGAGGAGATAGACCTGTGGACCAAAAGGGGGTGTACGGTATCTCCAACAGATGCCCTATGGCGGCAGAACAACATAGGGAAAGTGGTCATGCCACTAGCACTATTGCACACTGCACTGACACATTTACACTATTCAACACTCACAGGGAAGGAGGTCATTGCCGCCCATATTGGAGAAACATGGTTTTGTCCTAACTTGGCAGAACCTGTGGCAGCATTTGGGAGTAACTGCTTGCTTTGCAAACAGTTTACTGCAGGACATACATTGAGAGTTGTGAGAGGAGCAATACCTCGCCCAGCTGGTCCATTTCGACATCTCCATGTCGACTATGTTGACATGATCCAAATTTGTCAAGGATACCGCTACATGATAGTGGTTGTGTGCCCATTTTCTCCTTGGATTGAGGAAGGCTCCTGTTCCCATCCTGATGCCCTCAGGGCAGCAAAGTTCCTGGTCTGGGAAGTATTCCCACGATGGGGCGTGTGTGAGGTCCTGCGGTCTGCCAACCGCCCTCACTTTGCCAATGAGATGTTCAGGCACATTACAACGTTGCTGGGCATTCAACACAAATTCTCCTGTGCTTATCACCCGCAAGCAAACAGGGTGTGTGAATGGCCTCTTGAATTAAAGCATAGCCCAAACCAAAAAGAGCACAAATAATAACTGGCTCCATTATATGCCATTGGCACTCTTTACATTGTGCAATAAGCTCAGGTCCGACTACCATTTAACTCCACATGAGGTGGTGACAGGACGACGCATGATACTTCCCCTGGCTCCTACCACTAAGGCATAAAGAGGCGGAGAGTAGTGCACCTAGGCCAGGAAATGTTTGATTACATTACTTCCTTGATTGCTAGTGACTCTTTTATCTCTCGCCAGATACAACGACACCAGGGAGGCCCTGATTACAGCAGAGAAAGCAACAGTGTCAACAAACCACAGGACTCTCTGACAGAATTACTTGTTCGTCCGGTGACAGTGTACTTTTAATGAATTTTGTGAGATGGTGGGACACACCCAGATTTAGCGGACCATTTATTGTTAAGGCGGTGGCTGACAGAGCTGTTAAATTGGAAGAAAAGACTGTCTGGAACTACCTTTCAGACGTCAAGCCCTACAAAGCTGCGGCATCACCTGGCAACAAGATCGACAGGGCCAACGATCAGCAGCAAAAGGAACAAAATGATAAATCTGAAATTACACTGACAAGTGGAGGACACCCAATGGTTACTCGCTCAAGGGCAGCAGTTATAGCAAGGATTTCCTGTCACGACCCTCGCCCAAAACCCCCTCTGGCAAACCCATTGGCCAGGTGGAGTCAGGACCTGGGCCTCTAGAGCCTGGCATCCTCTTCAAAAGCCCTCATGGAGCCAGTCCTGGCGCCTACGGCGCCAGGCTCAGACACCATGAACAACAATGTGCTTGGGAACTACTTTATTGTATTGTCAGCCAACATGGAGGCATCCACAGAGCTTGGTTCCTAAGAACCAAGCTATGCGGTCTAGTGTTTGGGTTTGGCAGGCCTGGAACTACTTTCCCTGGTACTACTTTACCTGGGCTATATAAACCACACCCTGACTGCAGAACATGCTTCGTTTTACTTTGCAGCTTGCAACGTGAGGCTCACTGTGTCCAGCTATTCCCTCGAACCTCAGAAGCAGAACCTGCAAGGAGACAAAAGGAACATCATTAGCAGCAGCATCTTACCTGCAGTCTTCATCTTTAAACACTCGCAGCTACTGAGAACAGCTTCCTCGAATCTGCACACCTCCCGGACAGAACGACCTGAAAGAGGAAGATAGAGGCAACATTAAAGAAAGCTGTAGAGACATGTACAAATTACGAACTGCTCAAAAGGCTTACCTGGCTGGTCGCCTCTCGGCTGGCACCACTCCGGACATTCCACTCGCACTGAAGAACACCGCGACCTACAAGGAAGGAAAACACAGGTTAGCAAAGGCAAGACTTTGCAGCGCTGCACATAGCGCTTACTTACCGCATCATAGCACTCTTAATGCGCCATCATTTACCAGCGGGGCTCAACCAAGCCAGTTTGCCGCGCTGAAGCTCTGCATACCTAAGGGAGAAAAAAGAGACATTTTAAACAAAGAAAGGCATGCAGGATAGCAACAAAACTAAAGAACAGCAATAAGACCTACCTGAATAATATCAAACAGGCCGGCGTCAGTGAAGTAACTGGACCGTACTCGCCCATGAAAGACAACGCGCCCCTGCAAAGAAGGCAGGACGGAGAGCACGCTTAATTCTACCACAAGGTGAGGAGAGGGCGCCAGAGGGACTGAAAGCATACGGGGGTGGAGGGAGGATACTTACCCCAGTCAGTCAGTCTTGAACACAGTCCTCCTGTATTTTCAGGCAGTACCTTCCCCGCAGACCACATCAGGGCAAAGCTGAGAAGCATACCAGCGAGTAACCCAGCTGGGTGGCGTCCCTGTGGATACCGGGTGAGCGTAACAGAACACAAAGCTTACCATAACAAATCCACCTGGGCGCCATGGAGACATCAGAAATTGACAAATTGGCCCAATTACTAGGAGAGCTTCGTGCTGAGGTTCAATCTGCCCGACAAGAGAATAATGCCCTCCGGAGAGACCTAAAAGTGTCCAAAGAACGCACTGAAGAGATTAGCAGGCAATACTTGCAATCACAGGCAGGACAGACGCCTCTACCTGGAAGCAATCCAACGATGCAAAACCCTGCCATACCACCCACTCCAGTACAGATCACGTTACCTGGAACAGTGCCCCTGGCCCCACCAGAAAGGTTCTCAGGTGACCCACGGAAGTATGCAGCATTCATCAATCAGTGCCGCCTTCATTTTCTTTGTAGGCCTGGAGCATTACCAAACGACTAAGCTCGGGTAGCTTTTGTCTTATCATACCTGAGTAGTGCAGCAGATTGGTCGGTGCCGTTGGTAACCCATGACGATCCTCTATTACATGACTTTGGGGGGTTCCAGAGAGAAATGGAAAAACTTTTTGCTCGCCATACCCAGGAACAAGCAGTAGACAATGTACTCTTGTCCCTCCGACAGGGGAATCAGGACTTGTTAACGTACATTGCTACCTTCAACAGACTGGTTGCCGAAGCTAGGTGGCCAGAAAACAAAAGAACCACGTTATTCCATCGAGGCTTACAAGGCGAATTAAAGGACGTCTTAGCCCAGGTGGTTGATCCACCCAGAGACTGTGCAGAATTCATAAATCTGGTTGTGCAGCTAGACCACCGGTTGCAGGACCGAAAGGCAGACCGGTCTAAGACGGACCCTCGGACCGTGTATGTTCGACCAAGGGAAAACACACCCCGTGTACCTGAAAATGCTGTAGAACCCATGCAGATTGGAGGGATACGGCCTCCATTAACAAAACAAGAGCGGGACAAAAGAAGACAACAACAGCTTTGTATTGTGGGAAACCAGGGCATTTCCTGAAGGACTGTCCAGTAAAACACCCAAGAAGAACAGTCGGGGCCACAGAGAAGGATGATGCTAAGGAATCGGGAAACTACCAAGCTCGACAAACGTAGAGGTCAGTTTGTCGAGTGAGAAGAAAGAGTTGCTGACCTCGCACTTTGCAATACCAGTGATCTTAATTAACCACCCACAGTCGTCAAGAATGCATGCCGTTGAAGCATACATCGATAGCGGAGCAGTTGGAAATTATGTTGATCAAGAACTGGCAGCAGAGATGGGGCTTCCTTTGTGTTCTAAGCCAACTATGGACAAGGTAACCACCCTGGATGGGACAGAAATCGCTAACCGGCCAGGGTAACCTTGCTGTGTCAGGACAAACATTGGGAGTCTATTTCATTCGATCTCGTGAAGGCACCTCAGTTCAGGCTAATACTCGGGATGCCATGGTTGGTTGCTCACAACCCTTTGGTAGACTGGCGGGCATGAAAATTAACCTTGCCCGGTGACTGCTCCCCTGGCTGCTATTACCAAGAGGAGAAACCAGACGTCTGTATCCCCATGACTCCCGGAGCGACAGTATCAACCCTGGAAGCAACTAATACCTTGCCAAGTGAATACCATGATTTCCAGGATGTTTTCCGAAAGGACCAAGCCAATACATTGCCGCCGTACAGGCCCCATGACTGTCAGATCGACCTTGTTCCTGGTGCACAAACCCCTTGCGGCAGGATCTACGCTCTCACAGAACCAGAAAACCTTCATTTGAAATCCTATTTAGACCGGTACCTTGCAAACAGATTTATCCGTCCTTCGAAGTCCCCCGCAGCCAGTCCTTTGTTCTTCGTACCGAAAAAGGAAGGAGAATTGAGAACCTGTATTGACTACCGCGCATTGAACCAGATCACCGTGAAGAACCGCTACCCCTTGCCACTTATCCCTGAGATGCTAGACCAAGTTAAAGATGCTCAGATTTATACCAAATTGGACCTTCGAGGAGCGTACCACCTGGTCCGAGTCAGAAAAGGAGATGAATGGAAAACCACCTTCCGTACTAAGTACGGCTTGTTTGAATATCAAGTCATGCCCTTCGGGTTATGCAACGCTCCCTCGGCATTCCAATATTTCATGAATGACGTCTTAAGGGAGTTAATTGATGTGTGCGCCTTAGTGTACATAGACGACATCTTAGTATACTCAGACTCGGAACAAGATCATGTCAGGCACGTTCGTTCAGTCCTCACCAAGCTCCGTCTACATCGCTTGTTTGCAAAGCTTGAAAAATGCTTTTTTCACGTCACCGAAGTAGAATTTCTTGGTTTTATTCTTACTCCAGGAGGCATCAGAATGGACGTGCACAAGGTAGATGCCATTCTGAAATGGCCTTCACCGACGTCTCTGAAAGGGGTACAAAGCATGCTGGGCTTTGCGAACTTCGACCGCTGGTTCATCCCAGACTTCTCTCAGGTTGTGCACCCAATCACAGTACTATTACGAAAAAACAATAAAAAGTTTGCTTGGACCGAAGAAGCAGAAGAAGCCTTTCAGGAACTTAAACAAATGTTTACCTCTGCTCCAATCCTGCGACATCATCGTCCAGACCTCCCTTATGTCGTTGAAACTGATGCGTCCAGTCTCGCAATGGGGGCTGTCCTTTCACAGAGAGACCCAGAAACCGGCCAGCTACACAAGGTGAGGAGAGGGCGCTAGAGGGACTGAAATCATACTGGGGTGGAGGGAGGATACTTACCCCAGTATGTCACTCTTGAACACAGTCCTCCTGTATTTTCAGGCAGAACCTTCCCCGCAGACCACATCAGGGCAAAGCTGAGAAGCATACCAGAGAGTAACCCAGCTGGGTGGCGTCCCTGTGGATACCAGGTGAGCGTAACACTTCCTACACATCCAGAGTGAGGATACACTGTCTGTTTGTTATTTTATTCTCTACACACATTTGTTGTGAAAGCCGACTGTGATATTTGATGCATGCCTAATGCTTTACAACGTGCTACCTTTTTGGGGCCAATTTGTCCATTACATTCGGAAACCCAATCGATTCCGAGCACATCCACCTAGAGGATATTATCTTGTTTTCATTGCATATTGGACCCAAGCTTACCCACATTGAAACGTGGAAATCCTTCAGTTCTTGCCATACTAAGAGACCCTGTAATTAGAACTGTGCGGGAACAGCTATTTATATTTGCAATGAGTGATTATCTGGTCCAAGGGGCTTAAAACTAATTTGACACTAACACAATAACGCTCACTTATGCGCATTTCAGTTGGGCAACTGACATCTTCAGGCAGCACAAGGATCCAGCAGCACAGGTAAAGATGGGTGAAATAATAAAAAAGGTGCTTATTTTGTCGTGTCTGGTCGTGTTTGGTATTTGTATTCATATTCTGGCGAATATCACTCGTTTCTAGTGAGCCCGCTGTATTCTCTACTAACATTACCCTGATGCCAGCAGGTGGAACGACCATGTCAGGTGGACAGGAGAGCTCTGCGAGCATGGTAAGGAGAGGTAAGTGCAGTTCTGACAAAGACATGAGGGGGTCGACCTCTATCTCACTGACACTGCTCAAGTGTCTAACAACATGTGGTACAAGCACATGACCAAAGTAGGTGAGGAACCCACTAGGGAGAGGTGTTATGTCTGCTCACCAATCCCCTACGCCATGAGTGCCTCCAGAACGTTTATAACAACTGAAATACTAGCAGCAAGAGCCCAATGCCCGATGTACCTGTCTATGGTGACACCTCAAGGAAGATTTCAAGGGAAAACAGCAACATTTAGATGTATGTCCCGAGTGACATTCCCATACAAAGACAGTTACATAAAGATTCTAGACATGATTAACAATTATTGGCAGTTAGACCAAGCTATACAAAAAAAAAAAATAAAGATGTGCACAGTAAAAATTAGGCCTTTTTCTCCCCTTTCAGGATTCCCAAATTTAGGTGGCTTCTCCACATGTTGTTGTAATACGCACTATGTCAGTAGTAAAAAAATGTTGCACTGTGAAAACTAGGCCTTTTTCTCCCCTTTCAGGATTCTAAAACTTAAGTGGCTTCTCCACATGTTGTAATACGCACTGTATCAGTATTTAAAAATGTTCACTGTGAAAACTAGGCCTTTTTCTCCTCTTTCAGGATTCTCAAACTTAGGTGGCTTCTCACCGGTTATAAAGTTGAGCATTTGTGAACTCTTTAACCCTGAGAGTCTGTCCTATTGCGCAACTTGATTGCCACTCGCTATCTTGTCTGCCTACTCTCGCCAGTGTCTCCCCCTCTCCTTCCACCACTCCTCTCCCACCTACTCTTTGGTGCTCTCTGTATCTCCTATCTTCTCCAACTGCTTCTCTATTGACTATCCTGCTCTCACTAAATCTGGTTGGAAGAAGTTTAAAAAGGACATCCTGGTCTCCAACCTAGGCCTCCCTATCGCTGAAACTACACCTGTGCCTCCTCCAAGGAAACTCTCACTGACATCCTCTTTGTCGTGCCTTCACCTGACTTATGGACCGTTCATATGGAATCTGTGCTCTCTCCTTTCTCCTCTTCTCCCATTAATGGTGGCACATGTTGGGACGTCCTCCTGGACTCCTTCCATTCCTCTAAGGTCATCATTAATGTTTACTCTAATGGGACCGTCTTGGTCCAAGGCCCTCAGGCCAACCTTCACCTCTTTGATAGACGCTTCCTGCGCCTTATCAACTGCCTTTCTTCTCTGGCTGTCCCCCTCCCCTTTCCTTGGCTACCTTGCCTTCCCCCTCCCTCTCTGCACCTTCTCGGGCTCCTTCTACACCTCTGCAGGGTGTACCTCTGATCTGTACCCCTCCCCGGAAGTCCATCAAGGATGGCAACCTTCTCCACATATTCACTCTTAACTCTCGCTCTGCTGTCAAACATTCCTCTGATATCTGTCGCCTTTTTGAAGAACTTGACCTCAATGTCCTCAGTCTCACTGAGACATGGTTCATGGGCAGCTCTGTCACCAGCTTTGACACGCTCCTTCCTGACGGCTACAAGATGCTCTCCGCGCCCAGGCCCAACCGCCCTGGTGAGGGTGTAGCGCTTATCTTCCCTGAGTGGATTCCTGCCTCTGTCACTCCTACGCAGACCTACTCCTCTTTTGAATGCCTTGTCTGCAGGCTCTCTCTCTCCCCTAGCCATTCCCTTACTGTGGCTACTATCTATCGGCCACCTGGTCAGATCTCTTCCTTCCTCTCTGAGTGGGCGGACCTCTCCTCCTCAGTCCTGGCCTCAACCACTCAACTCTACCTTCTTGGTGACTTCAACATCCACCTGGACGCCTCCTGTCCCCCCTCTGGACTCTTTCGTGACCTCTGCGACTCTCTCTCACTCACCATTCTCCCCTCTGGCCCGACTCATTCTACAGGGCACACTCTCGATGTTCTGATCTCTTCAGACCTTCACCTCTCTGTCCCTCTCTCCACTCCTCTCTCCTGGAGTGATCACTTTCTCCTATCCTCCCACCTCACCCTGCCTAACCCTCAGGCCAAGCCACCTCCATCACTGCCACCCACCTTCTCGGTCATCCGACCCATGAAGTGCGTGTCAGTTTCACCGCCACCTTCTCACCCCCGCCTCCCCCTTTGACTGACTCTCACCCTGACACAGCCCTCACCACACTCCACTCCTCTATATTTGATACTCTTAATATCCTTGCCCCTGTCATGAGAATCTGCCTGAAGCCCAAAGCCAAGTGTAACTCCTGGTATGACTCAGACCTCGTCACCCTAAAACGCAAGTGCAGGGTGGCCGAGAGGAAATTGCATGCTTCATTTTCATCCTCTGACAAACTGGCCTGCCGCCTGCTGCAAAGGCAATACCGGCTCTCTGTCCTCACCAAGAAGAGAGCTCATATCCAAGCCCGCATCTCTGTGGCATCTAACAACTCGGCTGAACTCTTTAAAATCTGCAAGGAACTGGCCAATCTTGCCACAGTCTCTACCTCTCCTGTCCCTTCCCAGGCCCTCTGCACGGCCCTGGCTTCTCACTTCATTTGAAAAACTCAGGACATCCTGTCCTCACCCTCTGCCTATCGCCTACCTCCCTCTCTCCCTCCCTCCTTCCCTCCCTCCCTCCCTCCCTCCTTTCCTCCCTCCCTGCGTCTATTCCCTTCTCTTCCTCTGGCCCTTCTGCAGCCACCCTGCCTCCCTCCTCTGCCTTTCCCCTTTTCTCTGCAGATGAGGTTTCTAGACAAGTCCGATCTATGAAGGTCTCGTCGAAACAGGTTCACCCCTGTTCCTCCAAAACTATCAAGGACCACATCGACTCCCTGGCTCCTGTCCTGGCTGATTTCTGCAATCACTCATTCGCCACAGGAGTCTTCCAATCACCCCTGAAGTACTCCCTTGTGCACCCTTTTCTTAAGAAACCCTCTGCCGACCCCTCCTGCCCGGCTAACTATCGCCCGATCTCCATCACTCCCTTCCTGGGAAAGCTCCTGGAGAAACTGGCCACCTCCCAGCTGAATCTCCACACTGAATCTGTTGGCTGTCTTCATGACCATCAGTCTGGCTTCAGAGCTGCCAGAAGCATGGAAACTGCTCTCCTGAACATCCATGAATACCTGCTTTCCAACCTGGATTCTAACACCCCGTGTGTCCTCATCTTGCTTGATCTCTCTTCTGCCTTTGACAATGCCAACCATGCCATCCTGCTCAACCGTCTCTGTGATAACCTGGGTATCACTGGTCAGGCTCTGGTGTGGCTGACTTCTTTCCTCACCGACCGACCCTCTCAGGTCCAACTTGGGTCCTTCCTCTCCGATATCTTTTTCTCTACCTGTGGTGTCCCCCAGGGATCTAACCTCTCTCCCTGGCCGATCAACCAATACCTGGCACTCCTTGCCCACCGCATTGCCGCTCTCTGCCCCAATTTACAGTGCTATGCGGATGATAACCAGCTAATTTTCAGGTTACCCTCGGCCTCCTCCTCTCCCTCCTTCATCTCTGACTGTCTGTCTGCTTTCCAGGAGTGGTGTGCCGCCAATGACCTCTGCCTTAATGCCAGTAAGAGTGAGATTCTCCTCATCAGCACACCCATTCCTACTTTCCTGTCACTCTCTGGCCGGTCTCTTTTAGCCCTCTTCCTGATCCCACCTGCAAGGCTAAAAACCTTGGGGTCATCTTCGACTCAACACTCTCCTTCTCTCCTCACATCTCTGATGTCTCTAAGAAGTCACACTACCAGCTGCACCTCATCAGAGGTATTCTTCCTTTCCTCTCCTTCCCCCAGAAGCTCACTGTCTCCAGAGCCCTGGTTCTCTCTAGGCTGGACTATTGTAACAGCCTCTATCTAAATCGGCCTGCCTCCACTCTCCACCCTCTGCAACTTATCCAGAACAGGACTGCGAGACTTGTTCTCAAGCCCAGGGATCGTATCCCTCCAGGACTGAAATCTTTGCACTGGCTCCCAGTGGCTGCGTGGATTAAGTTCAAAAGCCTTGCATTGTCCACAAGGCCTTCTGGGGCCTGGGGCCGCAATACCTTCAACTCTCTCTTCCTAAATATCTTCCTTCTCGAGCTCTTCACTCATCTGCCTCCAACTCCCTCAGGGTCAGTCGCTTCTCCAAGCAATGAGTTGGTGGTAGATCTCTCTCTTCGGTAGGGGCCTCCCTCTGCAACAGCCTTCCTGCTTCCCTGAAATTTGAGGAGAACCATCTCCAGGTTCCGGAAGCACCTCAAAACCTTCCTCTTTGCTTCTGCTTTCTCTCCCACCCTCCCCTGATGACTTCCTGGCTGTAATTGCACTGGTTACCTGGCCACCCTTTCTGATCTTGGGCCCAGGCCTCGCCAGTTGCACACCTGTACTTGCCTCCCTGGCAACCCCTCCACATGGGGACTGTTTTCTGTATCCCTACACTCACCCTACCAGCACTTATGTCTGCACTTACCTTGCACTTGCCACCATCTGGCAGTTTTTTTTATCTTATTTATTCTACTATCCCATGTACTGCACTTCCCCTCTCCCTTCCCCCACACACTTTTTCCCCTTCCCCCTTCCCATGCACTTGCACGATCTGAATGACACCTGGCCTAGTATGATCGGTGTCTGTCTTCCCTTTGTTCCCCCTCCCTTGCCTCGTCGTGCCTTGAAAAACTTGTGTATAGGCACATTATAAATGCCATATCATATCATATCATATCATCATAACTCACGGGCCTCAGAAAGGCAAAACACAAACACAATAACATTGAAGAAAAGCCCTGCCCGAAGAGCGGAGGTGAAGGAAATAGGTTGAGAACCAGGATGTTGGCAAATACCACAGAGGCTTGTGTATGGCCAAGTATATACCAAAGAAGGATCAAAGGATGGAGTAGTATGAAGCAGAGCACACACCCTAGTACAATCACTAGTAAATACAGTAAAATGAGAAAATGACAAGTGCCTGAAGGAATGGAGTGCGAGTGCAAAACTGATCACTTGGGTATAAAATGAAGCTGGACCAATGCATAGAATACCCCTGAAGAAACCAGCATTGTGCTACGAGAATGAAGGAGAAGTGAAAGTTTCAGATACACTGAAAGGCACCCAACAATGACGATAGGCACCACAGTACTGATGGACCACTACTGGGCATGTGGATCCAAGGCATACGAGAATCTTTCACCCAATTGGGAAGGAGTTTGCTTGTTGGTACATATCAGTGTTTCATAAGTGGTAGTTCCCTACAAGGACATAAAGCTTGGTGACTTCCCAAAAGTGGACATCAACTCAAGAAAGAAGAGGTCATTGAAAACAGAAGCAAAGGGAAGCGAGAAAAAGTCTGAGGACGTGAGTAGAGTGAAAAGAAGCAACTATCCTACAGATGCATCAGAAACCTCGCTAGATGATGTGCCACCAGAACATAGGTTATTTAGCAGAAAACAAATGTTTTTCACATCCATAGTTCCAGAAGTACAGACATACAAACTCAAAAATGGCTGCAAATTACCAGGTGGGAGCTGAGGCTGACAATAAACTCTTCAGTGAAGGGATTCAATGCAAAAAACAAAAAAAAGAGCTCAAAGCAGTAAGTTTGATGGCGCTCGAGAATAGATCCGTTCTGGATCTGCTCACAGCAATGGAAGCAGGAGTTTGCGGAAAAAATCGGGAGTTCCTGTTACACGTTTGTACCTGCCAATGACGGAGAGAACAGCACTCTGACAGAAGCAGTGACCCACTGTCAAAGATGCATGCCAAAATGGAGGAAGAAGCCAAGCGGACTGGAAAAGATCAAAGCTGTATAGCATACCTCTGGCCATGGATGCCTTTGTGGCTGGTAGATGGACTGAGAGTATTATTAGGGGCACTAATATTGGTACTAATTGCACCGTGTGTGATCAAGATCTGCATCAGCAAAATGACAGAGATATCGATAGGGAAGAAGGTGATGATGGATGTGAATATAGGAGATATAAAGGACAAGATAGTGGAGAAAAGGGACAAGCTGAGAAAGAGAATAATAGATTGTCTACTTTTCCCACATGAGGCGATGAAGCTAGATAATTCATTCAACAGTAAGATTTATGAAGGAAAATGGGTATGGTGGAACCTAGATGGAGTATGCAGTTATATGTCCTGGACTTTTGATGGTCATGCAAATTATTACGGACACCTCAGAGGGATAACAAAGATTTGGATATCAAGGATGAAGATTGTGAAATATGAGGGAGTGGTCGACAAGTCAACCAGTGGGGGGACTGAAGAGAGGGTCCAGCGAATGCTCCTCCTGACTCCAGAATCATGACAGGATGAAGATCCAGGAACACTCGCAGCTACCCATCATATTTCAGATGAAACCCAAGTGCACTGTTTGCTGACACGTACATGGACAGATATCCTCTCAATCAACCATATAGACCCAATCCAATACATGTCCTTACATGTATAGGGGAGACCACAGAGATCGTGGATGGGAACATTAATTAAATTAAAGCACCAAGAAGCCACAATGCTGACGTCACTAGTGACACCACAACATAGCTGCGCTAGTCATGAAGCACATTCGCACTCCTGCACCGCAGCACATAAACCCACACTTGCATACATGAAGAACATGCTTGCACAGTTCTATAGCTAGAGGACACATACATATACATACTGTCAAAGATTTTATTATATGTATCATTAGCCAAATGCAGTAACGCAGAAACGCAGGGCAAACAAGAGATCCTGAGCAAGCTTGCAGATGCTAAATGCAATTAACCCCATGGGACTTCAGGAGTACATATGGAGCTTGGTAGGACCATCTGTGACTAATATATAGGTTACTTATTATAACACAAGCATGTAGACATCATATTATACGTCTAAGGAAAATTACAGGAGGCCTCAAGCCACAGAGCCTGAGACGAGAAGAGCTGATTCAGGCTGCACAGAGAGCAAAGCAGGGTCGCAGCCATGATCAGAGGCACAACGTCACATTCCAATCTTCAGATGACAAGGGGACCAGCTGCAGAGAAAGAGAATAAATCCTCATAAATGCAGACCTAAGATCTCGATTTTGTGGTCTCTAAGCACGTGATGCAGCTGAAAGAAAAAATGGGCATTCACCTGTGGTGGGAAAGCAGAGCCACTTCCAGCAAAGCCAGACAAAGGAAGCAACATGTTGCAACGTTGGAACGCACTCTCATAGGCAAAGGTGGTACAATACAAGTTACGATACAGACACATAATCATTCACATCACCTTAAAGAGGTGCACTGAGGGCTGAGAACTGAATTGAGTCCCAGGCCTGGGGAGATAAGCTCTAACCAATCACAGGATAGAAAATCAGAGGTGGATGGCAAGGGGCAAGAAACAATGGTGAGCTCATTACTCTGCAACAATGTAATAGATAGTTTCTTGGGGACGGGACAGGCCAGCCACCTGACATGCAAGGGCCAGTCGAATAACCTCTGTAGGGTACTTCCATAGGTATTATTACTTCGATACCCAATCCTCTCTGATGATAGGTTTTTTGGGGAAGGGCCCAGGTGATGACGCAATACTTGTAGAAAACTGGAGTGCACACCATGGAATACTGAGAAGTACTGGAGAATCTTGTTTGTCTTGTATGATCCCTGTTGATTTTTGCAATAAACTGCAGTTCTAACTTGCCATTGGCTGAGTCCTCTAATTATTCTGGGGAACGGAGTTGGGCCCTTGAGAGTCAGAGGGAACCCCAGCCATCCTCTGGTATACCTAGGAAAGCTACCCCAACAACTAATACCAAACATATTTTTGAGCTGGGACACATTGGGCCTCATTACAAGAATTGGGAGCATTTCATTCCAGTGCCCGTGAATGGGCAATTACCGGGCCATTACAGCCCTGCCGGACTCACTAATTGCCCATTCGCAGGCACCGGAATGAAATGCTCTCCATTCCCATTTGAGCCGCATAGGGCTCAATGGGAGTGGGGAGGTCGGATGCATCGGCACCATTCAGAATGGTGCCGGTGCATCCGACATGCTCTGCTCTGGGTGCCAGTACGCCCACAATGCACCCATGAGCAGAACCTCCAGTTTGCTGGTCCGGTAACAACGGTACCGGCATGCTTACCAGTACTGTTGTTACCAGACCGGCAAACTTATAATGAGGCCCATTAAGTGGGAACATCGCACGCACACTAATTGCAACACAAATAACATCATATATATTATCAATTGCCCCGGTGACCTATTGTAGGTGGTCAAAACCATCAGGCCAATAAAACAACGTATATCAGAACATAGGTCATGTATCCAGATTAAAGTCAACGACAAACCACTAGTTGAACCCTACATCCATAAGGGGCACTTATACTATGTAAGCTGCCCCCCTCTCTCCCCTGGCCTCCAAAGCATGGGGGCAATACCCTGGGGGCAGACCCTGGGGGTGATCATGTGCCCCCAGGGAAGGGGGGGCAAACAAAAATAAAAGATTTTATTTTTAAACGTAGTTTTGGGTGGGGTGGGTGTGGATGGGACCACTAGCCACCAGGGATTTTTGCAAGGGGGTGGCCCTCTTCCCCTCACCCTAAGTGGATGGGGGCACCTTATGTAGCTCTCCCTGGGGGCAGATTTCTGCCCCTAGGAAGGGGTACATGATATGCCCTCCATCAATTTGGGGTGGGGGAGAGGCCACTGCAAATATTGGCAGAGCCACCCCTCCCAAGCCTGGGGTAGTATGTTTTGACGCCCTCTGGGGGCAGATGGCCACACACATGTGCCCATCTGCCCCTAGGGAAGGGAAAACCAAAAATATATATATTATAACTTGTTTTGGGTGGGGCGGGGGGCTCACTAGACCACCAGGATTTTTTGTGTTTGAAAGGGGGGGTGGCCCTCTCCCCCCACCCTAAGTGGATGAGGGGGCACCTTATGTAGCCCTCCCTGGCAGCAGGTTTCTGCCCCTAGGAAGGGGTACATGAGATCATCCATTTGGGGTGAGTGGAGAGACCACTGCAAATATTGGAAGATCCACCTCACCCCCCAAACCTCGGGCAGTATGTTTTGCCACCCCCCTGGGGGCAGATGGTCACACACATGTGCCATCTGCCCCTAGGGAAGGGCAAAACAAAAATATATATATTATAACTTGTTTTGGGTGGTGGTGGGGGGCTCACTAGACCACCAGGATTTTTTGTGTTTGAAATGGGGGGTGGCCCTCTCCCCCCACCCTAAGTGGATGGGAGCACCTTATATAGCCTTCCCTGTGGGCAGATTTCTGCCCCTAGGAAGGTGTATATGAGATACCCCCATCCATTTGGGGTGGGGGGAGGCCACTGCAAATATTGGCAGAGACACCCCCCAAGCCTGGGGCAGTACGTTTGCCCCCCGGGGGCAGATGGCCACAAATGTGCCCATCTGCCCCTAGGAAAGGGGCAAAACAAAAATAAAACAAATTATAACTTGTTTTGGGTGGGTGTGGGGGCCATTGAACCACCATGGATGGTTTTAGTGGAAAGGGGGGTGGCCCTCCCCCCCACCCCAAATGGATGGGGGGCATCTCATGTAGCCCTCCCCGGGGGCAGATTGCTAGCACAATCTTCCCCTAGGAAAGAGGCAAAATAAAAACAAAAATAAAAAAAATTATAACTTATTTTGGGTGGGTGTGGGGGTCACTAAACCACCATGGATGTTTTAGTGGAAAAGGGGGTGCCCACGGGTGTCTTCTTTTCGGAAATGCATGGATTTCTCTGTTTTCCTTGGTGGCTTCGACACCCTAGGCCCAAATCTGTAGGTTGTCCACATGAGCAAAATCTGCTTTGCCGAAAGGCTTGGGGTTATCAGTGGGTTAGCCTTTTCCCTTTGCACCCAGGTAGGTGCACCCACACATGTGAGGTACCATATTCGTCGGGACACCTGTGGGAACGCGGGAAGATGGGACATCTGTTGTTGGCGGAGTGTTTCGGTGGGTGGGCAGAGGGAAATGTCTCTGAAATTTGGTGGAAAAAACACACTTTTCAGACATTTCACTCTGGCCACCCAATGAAACACACCGCCAACAAGACATGCCCTACCATCCTGCGTTCCCACAGGTGTCCCGACATAAATGGTACCTCACATGTGTGGGTGCACCTACCTGGGTGCAAAGGGAAAAGGCTAACCCACTGGTAACCCCAAGCCTTTCGGCAAAGCAGATTTTGCTCATGTGGACAACCTACAAATGTGCGCCAATGGAAGTGGTCCACTCCATGCAGTTTACTTTGCGCCTTGATGCTTGGTGGTTTTGCGTGATGCTACACATGTAATAAATAAATAAATAAATACCTTTAACATGACCCCACATAAATGGCAATTCGTGATCAGAATGAGTGTGCATGCCATGTCGCTGGTAAATGGGTGTCCTGTGCTTCATGAGTGCGTTGGCAAATGCCCTTAATTGCCATCTCGCGTAAGCAGGTGCTGAAACGCATCAGTGTGGGTTGCGCAATAATAAGTCGACAGAGGTATTTCAAATGGCCAATTTCGCTCTTTGGGTGACATTGTCAAAGTGGGAGAATGTTGCCCAGCATGTGCCACTTTCTCTGCGGAGTGAATTGTGCCCAGCCGAGGAAGAAGTGTGAAAAAACCACAAGAGCACTGTGCCCTGCTCTTTCTGTGTGTGTCTTCCCCAAAGGATGACAGATACTGACTCAGATATGGGTAAGTCTCAGGTGGCAAGCCTGTATCCTAGTTGATGTGGCAAAGGATTCCAGACTTCTGAGGCTGATAACATTAGCATTGAGCTACATGCCACCTGACAGGTATGTGTGATAAAGTTGCAAAGCAAAGCTGTTAGCGGGCTAAAGCAGGAGGCAATGTCTGCCCACCCTCAAAGGGTATGTACAACTAAAAGTAATAAGCCCCTCCTCCATCATGGCTTTAGGGGCCAGGCTCCAAAACAGGGCAAGAATGCCCTCCAATCACCCACGAGGGGTACCCTCCAATCGCCCACGAGTAGGGTACCCCTCGTGCTCCAGGAACCCTGTTGAGCAACCTCTGTGCTTTCCACGTGATACTAACATTATATAAAGCCAGAAGTCTAAAAGGTAATCGCTTAATTACAGCTGGAAATTAGCTCCTGGCGTGATCAAAATGTCTTAACCAAGTGTGAAATCATCCCCTTCCTTCATAAGCAATATGTGTGCTCTCGCGTTTCTTCATCCACTGAATTACTGTTAGAAACAAAGGCATGAGTTGTGTCTCTTGTGTAGACATTAGGAAGGCAGTTGCCAGCCTATGGCATAATATGCCTATGTTCTTCCAATAGTGGCTAGCTGTTGCCCTCTTATGGCCAGGTACAACCATCCTGGCAGTGACTGGCAAATGCCTTTCCCCTGCAGGCAGAAAAGCGGAAATAAGAGGCCAATTCAAGACACGGAACAAATAGAAGTTAAGACAGACTGCAGCTGCACTTGCTGTGTTAGGGAGAATATGTTGAGTGTTCAAGCAAGGAGGTATGTATTAAGCAAGCAAGCAGTGGGAACAGGGAGAGGCAAAGAAAGACCAGAGGGGCTCTTTGAATAATGTAACAGGGCAGAGGAGCCCTGCTCTGCCGTCCTAGTAACATATGAGAGAATCAAATAGATCAGGCTTTGCAGCAAATGTTAAACGAGAAAGGAACTGAGTCCACCTCTGCATTCAGAATAACAAAGGCAAAGAAAGGCTAGGCTCTGAAGCCAGCATGAGATGGAATAACAGGGACCAGACTCATCGTGAGAGGCTGGCCCTGCCCTCGCAGGGGCACTAGAGGGGCTGCCCACATAGCGGGCTGCCCCTCTGGCCACCCCCTGGGTCCACATACACCCCACCTACTAGGTCTCCCCCGCGTCCGACACATCCGGCCGCGGACCTGGGGTGTGCTTATAAGGGGGTGGGCTTGTGATCGCTCATCCTCCTTGTTTGCTGTATCCCCCCCCCCCCAGAGGACAGTTAAAGCAGCAACATCACACACTTGGTCCCTCTACTCCCATAACAGGGCTTATTCAGAGGTCCAAACAATATTCCCTCTTTCTGTGAAACCCCCATCTTTCCATTCCAAGAGACACACACGTCTCCTTGCCCCACACAAAAAAAGTAGCAGTTGGTAGAAAAGGCTTCAACTCCTTTATTTGGCAGGAGTCCACTTACAGGTGATCTGCCTCTTAACGAGCTGGCATCCTAGCTATTGCCCACTGGAAGTAATTGTTATTTCCTCTATCTTACCATGAGCTCATAGTCGATGAAAAATCCAGAAATGCAACATACAAAGACATGTTCTTTGCTGCTGCATCCTTTAATTTTCTTCTGTTTTCTTTTCCTCTATTCTCTTGTTTTATACAGTAATATTTGTAATTTAATACGTACTGCTATTTTAATTCTAATTTTGTGAAAAATCGAGTTCTTTCACTAAAACACAATAAATAAATAAATAAAGCAAAGTCCCCAAGGTGTCCCCTGTCCCCCCCCCCCCCAAATTTTTTGTGTCTCCTACGCCCCTGGCACGTTACACACGGCACAATGCTTGGAGGGGTATGAGGCTTGCTGTTACACAGTCTCGGGCCCCCACAATAAACACGAGTCCACAGTGAAACACGGATCCGGGGGTGGACCCGAAGAGCAGCCCCCAACACGTGAGGCACTGAACGGACAAGAGTGGTCTGCCTGCGCTAAGATCTAGAAAACGAAACGAAGATAAGAAGCCAAGGCTAATAAGGGCAGCAATGTAACCCATGCGAGCACGGAAGAGATGTAAAGTCCTAGCTGCTACTGTTGCAACAAAGTGATGTACGGCCCGAGCGTTGCGTTCGAATGCTGGTAAATGTGCAGATGCATGTAACATCCAAATTAAAAGGTAGCCGTGGGCCCGCAGCTCCAGAAAAGCAAAGCCTTTCACGTGCAAGGACATAGTCTGCCCACATCAAAGAGCTACCCGCTGTCTGCGATACACACGCATGGACTTGCTACATTGCAACTGGGTGAGAAATCAAGCTCAGAAGGCAGGGAAACTGAGGAGGTATTCGGTGAGCAGAGCCAAGGTGGAGGGATACTCGATACTAGCACAACACCGGCTAGTACAGTAACACTATGGCATAGACCCGAGAAGGCTGACACAAGTTAATAACCCTACAATGCAGTGCTCCCAGACACTGCAGTAGGTGCCAAAGCAAAGTGGAGGGGCTAATAGGGACTCCCAAACAACAGAAACAGGTGCAGATAACAGACAACATTGCCCAAGGCACATGCGAGCGGAACTGGGTGCAGGGTGATGCAAGAGCGCTGCTACACACATGGACAAAATGGTAGTCAGTGACTGCAGACTTGCAGAGGTCGGAGGGGAGCAGCAGAAGGAGGTGGAAGCAGACCATGTGGCTGGCACAGGACACTGGCGGCCACTATCAGTGATCGCTGGGCTCCGGGGGCAGAGGAAAGCCATTGGCGTGGAGGTTAAAGGGCCCATCAGGGGGAACAAAAGCCGACAGGAGTACACGCCAACTGCGACACTCAGACGGGGATACGCAGTGGAGCAAGATGGCTGCTTTGTCTAATAAACTAAAGGCAAAACAACAGCCAATTGACATCTTTGCCAAATCCACCCAAGCATCAGCGGACACGAAGACTCCGGAGCAACATGCAACGGGAGATGCAATCACCAGATTACCAGATCCTAGCGGCTATTGCAGAACTAAAAGCGTCATGGGGATCCAAGATCAACACTGCAATCGCAGAATTGAAGACGGCGCTAGAATCCAAAATAGAAGCCGTTGGTGTGGATGTCAACCTCCTTAGACAGGATGTCAGAGCTACATCTGAACGCACCAGAGAACTGGAGAAGGAGGTGGAAGCAAACACGACCACTTGTGCCATGAACGCTAAAGAGTTTCACGTACTGCAGCAAGAGGTGCGCCACCTGGAGAACAGGACGGAGGAAGCAGGGGGACGGGTGCGCAGAAATAACATGCGCATTGTTGGATTGCGAGAGGGAACTGAAAACTCGGACCTGACGAACTATATAGAAAATATGCTGCTACAAGAAATAGGCGCTGAGGTGCTCACCCAGGGCTTTACCGTAGAGAGAGTGCATCAAGTCCTGACCAGGAGGCCGCCACCAGGAGCCCCTCCGTGTCCCATCATTGGCGAAATACAGAACTATAAGGACAGGGAGAAGATTCTGGAATACTTCCGGAAAGGAGGGACTATAAGCAGAGCATCGGCTGATATTACGGCGTACCCGGATTCCCTTCCTGGTACAGAGGCAACGGCTGAGCTATGTATCGGTGAGGAGGAGGTTGCGCGCACCCGGATTTAAGTACATGTTGCTGTATCCCACAAAGCTGAAAGTATTGCACAAAGATAAAGCACGCTTTTTCGACACCCCGGAGGAAGTGACCACATGGCTGGACACATTGAACTTCCCAGGAGATGCAGATGACCAGGCGGACGAGGGACAGCAGACCGGATAAGAGAACTTTGGGTTTCTCTGGAAGATACTGTAAATTGAATATGGGTAGAGACGTCACACTTTGCCATGACATTGAGTTTGGACTAGAATACAAATCGTAGTATGGGGAGTTTAGAGACTTGATTATAGCATACGTTTATGGTAGAGAGAACAAGAATAAAGTTAAGAATAAAGATGTAATCTGAGCGGCAGACTGTTAGCTCATTGCAGGAGACACACGTGTGGCATAGTATAATCAGTGCCAAGAGAAACGCTATCACCACCCATAGGTAGTTTAGTCGAGATACTGGTAGTGCGGTATCCTCCTGCTGAGCTTCGAGTAGCAGTAACACCGGGAAAGGGCTAGATGCGGGATAGCCTGAGATCCAGGGATGGAGTTGGGCAACAGTTGGGAGGGGTGGGGAAGGGGAGGGAGTTGGGGAGTTTGAAGGGGCGTTAAAAGGTGAGGAGCGAGCTTACACCCTTACACCACTGCACATGGGGTGGAAGAAGGGAGAAGTTGGGGAGTTTGATGGGGGGTTATTGTTCAGGGAGCGAGATCACATCTACACACCACTGCTTTTGGAGCAGAAGACTAGAGAGGACTGGGCAAGAACTGGGAATGGATAGAATGGGTGACCTCAAAATAGCTACCTGGAACGTCAGGGGGCTCTACCGCTACTTAAAAAGAAATAAGGTCATGATGTATTTAAAGAGACAGAAAATCGATATTGCCTCATTACAGGAAACTCACCTAACAAAAGAAAAACAGGAAGTGGTGGGGAGGAAATGGAGAGGGACCACCATAGTGGCAACATATTTGGCGTACACTAGAGGGGTTATCACGTGGATAGGACCACACATGCCCTTTCAACTGGTACAATCTACCATAGAACCGGATGAGAGGATGGTACTGATAAGGGGCTTGGTAGAGAACAGAGAACTGAGTATCATCAATGCGTATGCCATGAACCAAGATACAGTGGGTTATTTCAGGACCTTATATGGCAAGATCAGCCCATACATTGGGGGGCAGTTATATGGGGGAGACTTTAACTGTACATTGGACCCCGGAATGGACAGATCAGACGGGAAGACAGGAAAGCCCACCCCGGCAGCTAAAGCCCTGAGGACTCTATTGGAGGATTTTAATTTAGCAGACGTATGGAGGGTGCACCACCCACGAGAAAGGCAATACTCTCATTATTCGGCCCCACAGGAACTACACACGAGGTTAGACTATCTGTTTGCTGCTCCGGAGTTGACAGGGGAACTGACGAGATCGGAATACAAAGCGAGATCTTCTCAGACCTTTTGTCAGATCAACAGAGCACTTGATATGGAGCGACTTGCCTCGTCGTGTAGTTGACGAAGTCTTCCAAATAATGTACCTATCTGGCTATTAGAATTAACAACCAGATTGGTCCATTACTGGAAAGACAGGAGACCGATGATCCAGGCGCCGTAGAAGGTAGACCTTGGTTGTGTAGACTTCGGTATTCCGGAGGACACACCACCAGCTGATATACAATGGCAAGTATCAGACTTTGTATAACAATAAGGAAAATACAAAAGCATACACAAATGCCACTAACCTGCTAACCCAGGTAAGACGTTAACCGGCTGGTAAAGCGGACACCTGCAGTCGTGTTGGACTCCTGTCCTAGTGGTAACACAGGTCCGGATAAGGAAGGGACAGACCATAGAACCTCAGGTGCAAAGCTCAAGAGGAACAGCCCACGACGTACACAAAGGAAGTCTCTAGTCCGTGTACTTGTGAGTGACGAAGGCGAGGAAGTTCACAGAATCAAGAAAAAGGCCAAAGTCATTCAAGCTGCGGTAGCGGCGTGGAAACAATCCAAGGCAAGTCTAATAACAATCCGATGTCCTGCAGGGAGCGAGCAAGCAGACCAGATCAGAATCCGAAAGCAATATCCAATGTCAGGCCGAGGTCGAGCAGGGAGCGGGTAGAGCAGACCAATTCCGTATCCAAGGCAAATCAGGGAAATCCGAGTTCAAAGAGGAGGAAGGCATCCGATCAACAAGACAATTTCCAAAGAGTAACCAAAGCAGTCCGAGGTCAACACCAGAAGGATCAGGAAACAACTATGTTCAGGAAACAGGAGTCAAGTCCAGAACGCCACCGAAGAAATTTCAGAAGCGCCAGTGTTTGTACAGGGAGGCGCTTATGAAGACTGCATCACGTGACTCGGCTTGCGTGATGCCGTCACAGCAGGGCGAGTGTTCCTGCAGTGTAGAGGACGCCAGCGTTGCCAGGCTACCTTCCAAGCCCTGCGCTGCATCCGCGGTAATGGAGGCAATTGACTGCTATGATAGTCTTTGGTCTTGTACTGCAGTCTTTGTTCGCGGATGCGTCGGTGAGCAACTGGCGACGCCGTGCTTACTTTCCCAGCTAACAGATTAGAAGGGCATGGAGACTTAACAGTATCCTCCCCCAAAGAGGCCCTCACCCTTCGGGCAGACCAGAACTGAGACACTAGGGCCGGAGCATGTATATTACATGCTGGTTCCCATGTACGATCTTCCGGGCCATACCCTTTCCAATCCACCAGGTAAAACCGCCTACCCCTGCGTATCCGTGTGCCCAATATAGCGCTCACTTCATATTCATCTGACCCCTGTACCTTAATAGGAAGCGGGCGAGATGGAAGCCTGGTAGAAGGGTGGCAAGGTTTAATAAGGGAAACATGAAACACCGGGTGGATTTTCCAGGTAGACGGAAGCTTCAACCGGACAGCCACCGGATTGATGACTTCCGAAATGATGTAAGGCCCTATAAACTTAGGCATTAGAGCTTTGCGACCTTGTATTCGTAGGTTACGCGTGGACAACCACACCTTGGTACCTATTTTATATTCCGGGGCCGGAGATCTATGAGTGTCCGCTGTTTCTTTCATTTTTGCTTGAGCTTGGAGTAGATGTTGCCGAACCTTTCTGCGTGTTTCAGACAAATCCCTCACGCAAGCCAGAGCTGCAGGGTTATTCAATGGAAGCTCAAACTGAATAGGTAGGGCTCTAGGATTCATTCCGTACATAGCAAAGAATGGAGAAACACCTGTCGCAGTATGTATAGAGTCATTATAGGCGTATTCAGCAAAGGACAAAAGTGAGACCCAAGGACCTTGAAGCTGACTGATAAGACAGCGTAGGTATTGCTCCATGGTTGCATTTACCCGTTCCGTTTGCCCATCGGTTTGTGGGTGATATGCACTTGAGTATCTACCATCAATACCTAGGGTAGAGGTTAGCGCTTGCCAAAAGAGAGAAGTGAATTGAGAACCCCTATCAGTAATGATAATTGATGGAAGACCAAAACGCCTAAATACATGCTTCAGAAACAAGCTCACCAGTATAGGAGCTGTAGGGATTCCTTTGCAGGGAACGAACAAGGCCATCTTCGTGAGATAGTCAATGACAACCCATACCGTGTCATAGTCTTCCACCAGCGGTAATTCCACAACAAAGTCCATGGAAATCATGGTCCAGGGCAGTTCGGGTATGGGCATAGGCCGTAACAAGCCTACCGGTTTGCCATGAAGGGACTTGCACTGGGCGCAAACCGCACAGGTGGACAAATGGTCTGTAACATCATTTGCCATTCATGGCCACCAACACCAACGTTTTAGTAAATCCAGAGTCTTCCGGATACCCGGGTGGGCGGCAATAGACGAATCGTGGCACCATTGTATCGCCTGTTGTCTAGTAGGAACATCGGGTAGATAGACCTTCCCACCTTTATAAGGGAGGGATTGTACTATCTCCAGCCCCAGAGTGGTTATTTCTGTGGGAGATGTCTTCACCCAATCTCGAAGCTTGTCTATAAACAACGGTTGGAGGGTACAACTACATACCACCTGGTTCGGTAAAAGCGGAAACCCATCCATGTTACTAGGCTCAGGATTACCATGGTTACGAGAAAGTGCATCCGCTTTAGAATGGAGGGCTCCTGGGCGGTATGTTATAGTGAAGTTAAACATTGAGAAAAACTCGTGCCAGCGAGCATGCCGAGCTGTGGAGCACTTAACGGACTGGAGTGCAAGCAGATTTCTGTGGTCAGTAAAAACCTGGACAGGTTCTGAGGTACCCTGCAAATGGTGCCTCCATACCATGAAAGCGTCTCTTACTGCCAACAACTCTCGTTCTGTGATGGTGTAATTCCTTTCATATGAGGTGAGTTTCCTAGAGTGGTATGCAACCGGGTGAAGCCCATTTGTCTCAGGACATAATTGCGACAGTATCGCACCAAGAGCAATACCTGAGGCATCTGCTTCCACAACGTAAGGCTTTGCCGGATTGGGATGCTGGAGTACAGGTGCAGTAGTAAATGCGGTTTTAAGACTTTCAAACGCCTTTTGAGCTTCCCCATTCCAGCAAAAGGTCTTTTTGGAACTGGTCAAAACCGTGAGAGGGGCAGCAATGGATGAGAAGTCCTTAATGAAGCGCCTGTAGAAGTTAGAGAACCCCAGAAATGACTGTAGCTCTTTCAGGGTAACAGGGGTCGGCCATTGCAACACTGCTGATACCTTGGAGGGACTCATTTGCACCCCATGGTTAGTAATGTTGTAACCTAGGAATTCCACCTCCTGTACATGAAATATGCATTTTTCCAATTTGGCGAATAAGTGGTTTTCTCTTAATCGCTGCAATACACTGGTTACATGTGAAATGTGTTTTTCTAGTGAGGGTGAATAGATCAAAATGTCATCTAAATAGACCACCAGATAGCGGTCCAGCATATCATGGAACACTTCATTAATGAAATATTGAAAGGTGGCCGGGGCATTGCAGAGCCCAAACGGCATCACGCAATACTCAAAAAGCCCATATTTGGTTTTGAACGCGGTCTTCCATTCATCTCCCCTTCTAATTCTCACTAGATTATATGCCCCACGCAAGTCCAGTTTAGTGAACACCACTGAACTTCCGAGCTGGTCCAATAAGACAGAGATCAGCGGGAGTGGATATTGGTTTCTTATGGTAACCGCATTCAGCGCCCGATAATCAATACAAGGGCGTAGATCCCCCTCCCTTTTGGGGACAAAAAATAAAGGAGAGGCTGCTGGGGACTTTGATGACCGAATGAAACCAGTTTTTAAGGATTTCTCAATATATTCTTTTAGGATTATATCTTCTTTGGGTGTTAAAGAGTATATTCGCCCGGATGGTATCTTTGCCCCAGGTACCAGCTCTATTGGACAATCATAAGCCCTATGGGGTGGCAGAATATCTGCTGCCACTGAATCAAAAACGTCCTTGTATTCGTGATACTCTTTTGGTAAGGCCGTGTTGATAACAGCTCCCACAATAGAAGCGCTATCAAGCAAGGCACGACTAGGTTTCGATGAATCGGGAGTACTTTCCAAGCAGTTGTTTTCACAATGATCCGAAAGGAACATCACCTCTCCCGATTGCCAGTCAATTACGGGATTATGTAACCGTAACCAAGACAGTCCCAATATGCACTTAAGCTGCGGGGCAGCAATGATATCGAAAGTTATATCTTCAGTATGTCCAGGGCTCGTAGTCATTATCAACGTGGCTGTACGCTCTGTTACGGGACCTGACACCAAGGAGGACCCATCAACAGCGCTCACGGTTTCAGGAAAAGGTTTAATCATAATAGACAATCCCAACTCTCTGGCATAATTTCCATCCATGTAACAGCCGGTAGCCCCTGAGTCTAGGACAGCCAAGACCTCTTTTGGACTACCTGTGCCAGATGAGAGAGCAACCGAAAGGTAATAAGGGATGGAAGAGTTAGAGTCCATAGAAGAAATGCCCGGCAGCTGGACCCCTACTACTGCCGAGCTTTGGCGTTTCCCTGCTTCTTAGCTGGTTTCTTAGGACAAACACGCAAAAGATGATCTGAGGCCCCACAATAGAAACACAATCCATTCTTCCGCCTGTGTTCTCTTGTCTCAGTGGAGAGAGGTCCCCGTAGTACTCCAATTTGCATAGGTTCCGAATGGCTAGGCGTAGGAACGGAGGGTGAAAAGGACGTGGGAGGAACAGTTCGTTTTTCCCCTTTCCTTTCCGCTCGTCTTGAATCGATTTGTAATACCAAATCAAGAAGTTCAGGGAAGGTATTTGGCACAACCGGAACAGTGGCCAGGGTATCTTTCAGGGGTTCTGAAAGTCCTCTGTAAAACAGTGAAGCCTTCTTATCCTCAGGCCATCCTGTCTCTGCCACTAGTTGATTAAACTTGGCCAAATAAGCAAGAAGAGGCATATCCCCTTGCTTAAGGCCCAATAGCTCTAGATCTGTAGCTTGAGTAGCATATCGTGTATCAAACACCCGACTCATTGCCTCTATCAAGGCATCACAATTGTACAGCAAATGACTGCCCTCCTCTAACAATGGGTTAGCCCAGGCGGCCGCTGTACCACCCAAGTGAGAAAGTAAAAAGGCGGCCTTAGTCGTAGAGTCAGGAAAGGAAGTAGGTCTACAGAGGAAATGCAACCTGCATTGATTCAAAAAGGTCCTGTAAGACTTAGGATCCCCATTGAATCTTTCTGGAGGCGCCAATGGAAACTGTGCCGTCATGTACACAGACCCAGCCCCTGGTGTCGGTAGCCCAACACCTGACCCAGATGCCAAGTCAGGTGGTGGTTGTTGTACACCTGGGGATTGTATACCTGCTTGTAGTTCATCGATCCGTCGTTGGGTGACGGAATGGGCAGCAGTCATATCATTACGGAGGTCGGCCACTAATTGTAAAATAGCGGTCAAGGTCTCGTTCGCATCCATTTATTAAGGCTTCTGAATCTGTCAGATCAACAGAGCACTTGATATGGAGCGACTTGCCTCGTCGTGTAGTTGACGAAGTCTTCCAAATAATGTACCTATCTGGCTATTAGAATTAACAACCAGATTGGTCCATTACTGGAAAGACAGGAGACCGATGATCCAGGCGCCGTAGAAGGCAGACCTTGGTTGTGTAGACTTCGGTATTCCGGAGGACACACCACCAGCTGATATACAATGGCAAGTATCAGACTTTGTATAACAATAAGGAAAATACAAAAGCATACACAAATGCCACTAACCTGCTAACCCAGGTAAGACGTTAACCGGCTGGTAAAGCGGACACCTGCAGTCGTGTTGGACTCCTGTCCTAGTGGTAACACAGGTCCGGATAAGGAAGGGACAGACCATAGAACCTCAGGTGCAAAGCTCAAGAGGAACAGCCCACGACGTACACAAAGGAAGTCTCTAGTCCGTGTACTTGTGAGTGACGAAGGCGAGGAAGTTCACAGAATCAAGAAAAAGGCCAAAGTCATTCAAGCTGCGGTAGCGGCGTGGAAACAATCCAAGGCAAGTCTAATAACAATCCGATGTCCTGCAGGGAGCGAGCAAGCAGACCAGATCAGAATCCGAAAGCAATATCCAATGTCAGGCCGAGGTCGAGCAGGGAGCGGGTAGAGCAGACCAATTCAGTATCCAAGGCAAATCAGGGAAATCCGAGTTCAAAGAGGAGGAAGGCAGCCGATCAACAAGACAATTTCCAAAGAGTAACCAAAGCAGTCCGAGGTCAACACCAGAAGGATCAGGAAACAACTATGTTCAGGAAACAGGAGTCAAGTCCAGAACGCCACCGAAGAAAGTTCAGAAGCGCCGGTGTTTGTACAGGGAGGCGCTTATGAAGACTGCATCACGTGACTCGGCTTGCGTGATGCCGTCACAGCAGGGCGAGTGTTCCTGCAGTGTAGAGGACGCCAGCGTTGCCAGGCTACCTTCCAAGCCCTGCGCTGCATCCGCGGTAATGGAGGCAATTGACTGCTATGATAGTCTTTGGTCTTGTACTGCAGTCTTTGATCGCGCATGCGTCGGTGAGCAACTGGCGACGCCGTGCTTACTTTCCCAGCTAACAGATTAGAAGGGCATGGAGACTTAACACCTTTCACCACTGATTATAGCATGGCAATATTCGCCACCCAGACCACGAATCCGGACGTGGAGACTTAGAGCCGAAGCCTTGAAGGATACAATGTTTAGAGAGGACTTGAAAAAAGAAATAGTAGAATACTTTGAACACAATACCGGGAGTGTAGAATCAGCTGGCACACTGGTTGAGGCATTTAAATTGGTGGTGAGGGGAGCAGCAATATCTAAATTCAGGGGTCTGCAAGGAGGGATAACACAGGAGTTACATGAGGCGGAGGTGAAATTAGAGGCAATCATGCGTAGAAACGAGCCCTTCCCTGAGGAAGCTAGTACCATAAGCCAACTGCAACGGGAATGTGGAGAATATTGGGAGAGATTGTGTAACTTAAATTATAGAAGATATGTGGAAAGGCAACATGCAGGAGGAGATAAGCCAGGTAGGCATTTGGCCTGGTTATTTAAAAGCGAGTCGCCCGGGCACCCCATTAGGGCAATTGAAGGGAAAAATGGGCAAATACTTATTACTCAAGAGGGAGTGAACAAGGGCTTTGCCGAGTTTTACCAGCAACTGTATGAGGATACTGGAGAGGGAGATGAGATTGATGTGATGGAGACATTGGAAGATATTGGCCTTCCCAAATTAGATACGGCAGAGAGGGAGATCTTAGAAGTCCCAATCACCCTGGAAGAACTGGAAGCAGTGATCAAGCTCTTGCCCACGAGTAAGGCTCCAGGTGCGGATGGATAACCCAGCGAGTTCTATAAAACATACAAGGTGGAAATGCTCCCCCCACAGCTAGCAATGATTAATGAAGCTTTAGATAAAGGGGTTCTACCAGAATCTCTGAGGGAGGCGATCATTATTCCACTTCTCAAACCCGACACGCTAAGCGTGGATTGTGGGTCATATAGGCCACTATCCATGCTTAATCAAGATAGCAAAATACTTACGGCAGTGCTAGCGAACAGGCTGAGACCGGTCCTTAATAAACGTATCCATCCCGACCAGACCGGGTATGATCCGCGCAGGAGCATATCCGACAACCTTAGGAGACTACATTATGTCATCGAACAAACGGACGGAGACCCACAAGAGGCTGCAATAGTTTCATTAGATGCAATAAAGGCCTTTGACTCTGTTAAGTGGCCCTGCTTGAAGGCAGCCTTGAAGGAATATGGGATGGGGCCCGCGTACTTGAGGTGGGTACAACTGTTGTACAGTACACCACTGGCCCGAGTTTAGACGGGGGCACCCATTTCAGATCAATGGCAATCACACTCTGAAATACCTGTGTAAAAGCGCAATATAAATAAAATATCATGTCATAATTAGGGAGGTGCACCAGACAGGGATGTCTGTGGTCCCCAATGCTGTTTATCCTAGCACTGGAACCCCAGGCGATATACCTGAGGCAGCAATACGGAGAGGTGGGGATCAACACGAAAGGGGGACCACACCTGATATCAATGTATGCCGATGACATTTTATTGTATTTAAGGTATCCCGAAGAGAATTTACAATATATATTGGAAGTAATGGAGCGATATGCGATGGTCTCTGGCATAACGGTAAACCCCATGAAATCATGTATATTCCCCTTGGGTAGATATAGAGGTATACCTCGACAGGACCTGCCAGTATTACAAATACAATGGGAGACTGAGACCTTTAGATACCTGGGAATCGATGTACATCACACAGCTGAGGTAGGATACAAATGTAACACAGAGAGGGCGGTGGCTAACGTTGCAAGCAGCATGAAGTTTTGGGATAAGCTCCCCCTGGCCATGATGGGGAGGGTAGCATTGTTAAAGATGGTGGCGCTGCCCAGTTTGTTGCACTTTTTTGGGAACATACCACATATGATGCCCCAGCGATTCTTTGTAAAGCTCCAAAGTATGTGTAGAGGATTCATATGGCATAACACTAGGAACAGAATAGCACTATGGAAATTACAGAACACATATGACCTAGGTGGCATTAAATTACCCAATTTAGAGATTTATTTCCTGGCTAGTCAGCTACAATACGTGGCTTGGTGGCAGTCGGACGATTCGACATCGGAGTCTAGGTTGTTGAAGGCTGCGAGAATGGATATGGTTGCCAAAGTCACAGCAGAGGGGGCGCACAAAAATGTTAGAGTTGGAATGGAAAATCTTGTAAAGAGCATGCCGGGCCATTGAGAACCCAGCTCTGTGTTCCCCACAAATGCCGTTAGTGGCACTGACTGGAGCAGATGAGCAGTTGAGGAAAATAATCCGAAAACATTGGGAACCGACTGGCATAGCTACACTTGGGGATATATGGCAGGATGAGAAAGTAGTGCAATTTGACACACTGGTAGATGACGCCGCTCTACACCAAGGACAGTATGTCACTTATGCTAGGCTGGTGAGAAAGGTTAAAGACACATGGTCAGAAATAGTGTTCGAGGGCCAGCCCGATGCGGCTACAGAAACAATTTACGATGTATCGGAGGGAGGCCATGAAGTCTCCCGAATTTTATGAACTGTTAATGTCTAAGGTGGGGAAGGAGATGCTCCAGTTGACACAAGACTGGGAAGAGAAAGCCGGGGAATCCATGAATGATGGGTTGTGGAGGAGGGTCCAGAGATACCACAAGAAAGTGTCCAGGAACGCAAGATTGCAACAAATCCAATTATATATCACTTGCAGGGCGTATATGACCCCTCTGAGGATTGCACGGTTCAAGAATTCAGGGATACAAACATGCCCAAAATGTGGGGAGGTGAACGCGGGAATGGTACATATGTTTTGGGCGTGTCCGGAAATTGGGAGATTCTGGAGTGAGGTAGCCCACCGTCTGACTGAGAAGGGGATTACATTGGAGGTGAAATCCTTGTGGGCTTGCATGCTGGGGGGGTTTCCTAGGCCGCGTACATTGAAACATGTAGGTAAACTCAAAGACTTGGCTTATATACTTGCCAAGCGCAGAATTGCCATGACCAAAGGTGGAAGTGTGGTGGTACGACCTTCAGAAATGGGTAGACATGGAGACAGCAGTGTGGAGTGAAGCAGTTAACAGAGAGGGAGTTGAAACGGGGGAAACATTGATGGCTTGGAGACATTTAGTGGCCTCACTGTTTGGGTCGGCCCAAACCTGCCCTGAAGATGATGATTCCTCGATAGGCGCAGAGAGGGAAGCACCCTCAGAGATAATGATAGACGATGGTGAGGTAGTGTAGGCTCGTATTTGGGGGAGGGCTTACGGGGAGGCGGGGGTCATTTTGTGATATTGTTGTTGGTTTTGTTTTGGTTGTTTGTGTGTTAAAATCAATAAAAATTGTTTACAAAAAAAATATTATCGAATAAAAGCCATATGAAATGAAAATGTTTGAGGACAGGGAAGAGGACCCACCCAAGAAGGAGTGGATGCTGAGCCAACATGATTTGGGGTGGGAAGCATCCACAACTCCTCCTCCCCCTCCTCAAACCTCCGACCCTCTGACAGAAGGCCAGGGATTTTACCCCTTGAAAGAATTAAAAGCTGCAGCAGAATATACCAACCCTGTTTATGCACCACCTGTGTATAGCAGTGAAGACACACTTAGATGCACGAAGCAGGTGAATAAGAGAATAGGGACTATAATCGATGAATGCAAGGAGCACAGCAACCTGCAAGCAAAGTTGACTGGGGCGACGAGGTGGCCCTAGGACACAGTGGGGATAACGAAGTGACAGTCCTACCAAACGAGTGGTTATGAGGGCAGATACTGCTCAAATTTGATGGAAGGGCTGAAGTAGAGCATGGATGCATTGTGGAGGAAGACACAAAACACAAGGGAAAAGAGGAAGAGGACATAGAATGGGCAGAGATAATGGAGGAAGTGAAGAGAAGAGAGAGGAGCAGGAGCGATTGAGAAGGGAGACAGAGAAAGCAGAAGAAAAGGAAAGAGAGGAAAGAGAAAAGAAAAGGCAGAAAGAAATAGACGAAAAGGGCAATGAGAAAGGCAGAGGAAGACAAAGAGAGGCAGTTGCAAGTGCAGTGCGAGAAGAGAAAACTAGAAATTGAAAGGCTTGTTAAAGAGCATCCACATAGAGATAAGAAGAAAGACAGAAGACAGGAACAGGAAAGAGAGAGAAGTAGGTTACAGACGTCTGAAGGAGATAGAGGACATCATGACGGGACCATAACATTTAAATAATGATAAGGAAGAGCGGATACAGAGAAGAATAGGGATACTGTATAGGAGCGGGAGGGATAGCGCTTCTGCCCCTAATACAAGCAGGAGTATAGCAGGGTCTCCATTGAGAGGGGAGAGCGGCTCACTGCACAGATTAATTGGAAATGACAGGGGAAACACATGTTAAGGATGCTTAATTTTCAAGACGAAGTGGGCAAGGACAGCAATGACAGCATGGGAACCATGGAGCCAGGCCAGGGCCTAGGGGAAAGTGATGATGACGAAGGGAGGATGCCATAGCGCCCCTCCAGGGAAGTAATCCCAGAGCGGGAGACAAAGTGGGGTAGAGAGTAAGACATTGAGAAGGGCAAGCTAGAACCAGAGGGACACCTCAAGCGTACAAAGGTAGATTGCATAGTGCAGACAAATTTACTCCATATGTACAGAGGGTGCGGGCCTTATGGGGACAAAAAAGAGCCAGTATGATGAGAGCATTTACTACCACAAAAGATGCAGGGAAATATGACAGAGGTGTAGAGCTGAAACAGTTCCCATTGCTAGAAAAAGGTGGCAGGCGACCACAAAATATACTGTAGCAACCAATGGACAAGGATAATTTGCGGTCTAAGTTACCCTCTTTGACCACAGATGCGGGGAAATGGATATATGAGTTAGAAAGATTGATGGCAGGGACAACATTGGCAGAGGGAGACATGAAGAGCTTACTCTCAGACATTCTTGGGGAGTTAGCTGGCAACATTTGGAAACGGGCAGGATACCCAGGAGTAAGGGCACAGAACACAGCACATGATGGTGCACTGTTCAATAACTGCAGAACAGCCGTATGGCAGGCTCTGAAAGTTCTGCGCCCAGACACATCTGACATAAGCGCAATCATGGCACGTAAAATGCCTGAGGATGAAGACCCATTTCAATATATTCAGGAGATACATGAATGTTGGCGTCTCCAGATGCAGGAACCATGGTATAAAAAAGTGGGTTTATTTTACCACATATTAAGCCAAGGGCTACCAGAGCAGGTACGGAAGCAATTAAAGACATTAGTGGGGATGGAGGCGAAGCCATGGTCCAGAATTCAGTTGATTATAGTACATTATTGTCGACTAATGCTGGAAAACGCGAGAAAGAAACACGAAGAAAGAAAAAAGAGGAAGCAAAGTTAGCACAGAAAAAGCTATCAAAGTATATAATGGAAGGGGCGATGTTGATGATCGGAAAGGGAGTGGTTACTCAAAACGTGCAAAACAGACAGCAGGTGGCAGGGGGAAGTTTTGCGGGAATAGGCAATGCAAACTATTGGCCATGAGGAAGACTAGGGATACCCAGAGGAAGAGGAGTTGGGTATCCAATGCAGCGAGATCCTCTCTGTACCCAGGCCCAAGGGGTCAGGAGGGGGAGTGGCATTGATCTTCCCAGAATGAATACCTGTGTCCATCCTCTCCACTCAGGCTTACTCCTCTTTTGAATGCCTAGTCTGCAGGCTCTCACTCTCTCCTAACTCTTCCCTCCTTACAGCTACATTCTATCGGCCACCAGGGCAATCCACTCTCTTCCTCTCGGAATGGGCTGACCTGGCCTCCTCTCTACTCTCCTCCTCTCAACACCTCCTGTTGGGTGCCCTCAACATCCATCTGGACTCTCCTGACTCCTCAACCTATGAGAGTCCCACTCCCTCTCAATCTTACCTTCTGGCTCCACGCACATAGCTGGCCAAACTTTGGATGCTCTCATCTGTACCGACATCCCTCTCTCTATCCCCCTCACTACCTCTCTCTCTTGGACAGACCACTCTCTTCTCTCTTCACACTTAAAGCTCTCCTCCCCTCTTGCATCGGCACACCCAGCGCGGCCGCTCAGATTCGAAGTCACCAGACCCATGAAAAGAGTGACAGCGGCTGCCTTTGCCTCCACCTACTCTACTCTCCACCTCTTACTCCTGTGGCTGACTCCCACAGTGACACAGCCCTCGCTAACTTCAATCTCTCTATCTCCAGCAGCCTTGACATTCTTGCCTCTGTCATGAGGTTCCGACTGAAGCCTTCCAAAAAGTGCAACTCTTGGTACGACTCTGATCTTGCTGCCCTTAAACGCAAGTGTAGGGCAGCTGAACGGAAATGGAATGCATCAGGTGGAACCTCTGACAAACTGGCCTGCTCTCTCCTTCAAAGGCAATATCGACTCTGCATCCGCACCAGGAAAACAGTCTTTATTCAAGCCTGCATCTCTGTGGCATCAAACAACACAGCCAAACCTTTCAAAGTCTGTAAGGAACTGGCCAATCCTTCAGAAGCCTACTCTACTGTCACACCCACCCAGGACCTTTGCTTTGCCCTGGCTTCTCACTTTACCGGAAAAACTCATGACATTCTTTCCTCTCTACCTTCCACACCACATCATACACCAACACCCCTGGAGCCTCCCTTGCCCCCCAACCACTTTGTCTCTCATCTCTCACTCCCATCACACCTGAAGTCACCAGACAAGTCTGGTCTATGAAGGCCTCGTCCAAAAGGTGGACCCCTGCCCTTTCAAAACCATTAAGAACAACATTGACTCACTCGCCTTGGCTGATCTCCGCAATCTCTCTTTTCCACTGGAGTTTTCCTAACCTCTCTAAAACACTCCCTTGTGCACCCTCTGCTTAAGAAACCCTCTGCCAACCCCTACATTTTGGCAAACTCATCTCTATCACCCCTTTCCTGGGCAAACTGCAGGAGAAGCTGGCTATCTCTCAGCTCACCCTCCACACTGAATCTGCTGGTTACCTCCACGACCATCAGTCTGGTTTTAGAGCATCCAGAGGCACAGAAACTGCTCTTCTGAACACCAGTGAAGACCTGCTCTCAAATCTTGACACCAACACTCCCTCTGTCCTCTTCCTGACCTCTCCTCTGTCTTTGACACGGAAAACTACAACATCCTGATCGCACGTCTCTGTGATACCCTGGGATTCACTGGTCAGGCTTTGGCATGGTTAACATCCTTCCTGTCTGACCGCCCAAACCAGGTGGAACTTGGGTCCTTTGTCTCCACTATCGCTCTTTCAACCTGTGGCGTCCCCCAGGGCTCTAACCTTTCTCCCTGGTCCTTCAATGTCTACATGGCTGCCCTGGCATGTGAAATTGCCAGTTTCACCTCTAACTTTCAGTGTTATGTGGATGACACAAAACTCTCCTTCAGGCTGCCCTCAGCCACCTCTTTTACCTCGCTCATATCTAACTGTCTGTCCGCAATTCAGTCATAGTGTGCTGCAAACGACCTCTGCTTCAATGCCAGTAAGACTGAGCTTGTTTGCATTGGGACTCCTGCTCCCGCTTTCCCACTGTCACTCTGGCCGGCCTCCCTTGGCCCTGTGCCCGCATCCACATGCAAGACAAAAAACCTGGGTGTTATCTTCTACTCCACTCACTCCTTCTCCACTCACATTTCGGACATCTCTAAAAAGTCCAACTACCAGCTGCACTTCCTCAGAGGTACTCCTACTCTTCTCACCTTCCCCCAGAGGCTCACTGTCTCCATAGCCCTGGTTCTCTCAAGGCTTGACTACTGTAACCGCCTCTTTCTCAACATCCCTGCCTTAGCTCTGCACCCTCTGCAACTCATCCGGAACAGAACTGTGAGAATTATCCTGGGAATTAAGCCCAGGAACTGCATCTGTCCAGTGCTAAAATCCCTCCACTGGCTCCCCGTGGCTGCAAGGATCAAGTTCAAGAACCTCTTCTATCCACAAGGCTTTCTGGGGCCTGCGAACCACCTATCTTCACAGAGGCCTTCCTAAATACAGTCCATACCGAGCCCTCCTCTCATCTACTGTTAGTCTGAAAAAATCAAAACCCTAACCATCGTCTTGCCCCCCCGGGCAAGCATGCTCCGGTATCAGACAATCTTTGACAATCCCCTAGGGGTTATGGCTCACTATACCCCCCCTTGCTGCATTCATATCTCAGGCCCTATGAGCACTGTGTTACTCCTAGATTACCTCTAACAACAGAATAACATAAGACATAACACAAAGATAACACATGAATCGATTCAATTATAACAACGAAATACTTTTATTTATGATCACACAGAATGCAAAGCATAACAATGCAGGCAATCCTAATGCTATGTCTAATTTGCACCTTTTAGGCTTCTGGTGCAAAGCAAATCTACCATGCAATATTTATAAGCCTTACAGGTTTCTAATGCAAGCCTGTGCTGCAAGTGTGTGGTTCTAATGCAGTCTAATGCAAGTGCTCCTTCATGCAAAATCAATCCATACCAATCCACACCAATCCTTCCCACTCTCACTCTACACAATCCCTGTCTGGTTTCCCCTTCACCCAAAGCTCTTTGTGTGTGTGTGTGTGTCTGTTCTAATCAATCTGTCAGTCCATACAAAACCATACTTCCCATTTGAATGTGTTTCCAGCTCTCTCTTTGCCAGCCTGACTCTGCAATCAGCCGGTCAGTGGCATGCCTCAATTCTGGTAACTGCCAACTGTCAAGCTCTCTCTCTGCCAGATCGATCTCATCAAGGCCTACGGATTCTGCTGCACCAAGTCATCTCTCTCTCTCTCACCTCATACTCCATCTTGCGCCATCTCCAGCCAACTCTCTGCAACTCTCCCGAACTCCCCTACAGCAACCGACAACTCTCCGCCACTCTTCAGCAACTCACTCCAGCCAATTCCAGCCTCCTTGGTTATACTGTTTTCCTGACGCACTCATCCCTATGGTTACTTGCATTCTATAAGCTAAGAATGTCTCTCTGTCAGCGTTTAGCAAAATGCCTGCCAGACTGTGTTATGTGTTCCTGTCTCATGTACTTTCATGGCATGTCCTGTGTCAAAGAGTGTCAAAGTGACATTGGACCATGACCATGGTATCTTCTCTCATGGCCATCTGTCTCTGCAGTGCAAAATACCATCTATTTCCCCATTCATACCCATTCTCTCCACTGTAGGCATCACGAAATGCTCTCTCTGTCCAGATAATAGGCCATCTCTCTCTCATGCAAAAGCACTCCCTCCATCTCTCCATGTCGCTCTCTCTGGTGCAGCCCCCACCCTCGTGTTGTCTCCGCGGCTCAGAGCTCAAGCTGATTAGGCTCCCTTCTTGGACAAGGGTGACTTCTTATCTTTCAGTGTTCCATAACATTCTTCGCGCTGAGCCCAGTGCCAACAACTTCTGTCTATCCATCAGCAAATGGCTCAGGCCTCGTGCTAAATGCTTCCTAGCGTTTATCATTTCCTCTCGCAATGCAAGCGCTACCTAATGCAAACTCATTCTAAGTACATACTCAACATGCATACATACATACATGACAGTCTCTAAATGTGTCTCTATAAAGCATAACAACGTGAATGGCTTTTCATGTAATTTCAAATATGCACTGTGTGTGTCATTTCTAGGCCTAATTCATTAGTTCTGCTCTCCTGCAAACAATAAGTTTCGCTCAGCCTAAGCGCTACATTCTAATGCAAACATAAATGCATAGCATATCATGATGCAAATATACCGTGTCTCTAAATCACAATCATGGCACTTGAAATATGGTACAAGTGTCATTCTATTGCAAATGGCAAAGTGTCTAGCATGTTTCTCTCCTAATGGCAAGCACTATATGCAAGCATGCCAATCTATAAGCAAATTACAAATGCATACAAAGATCACAGTCTAATAATGTGGATAGTGTCTAGTTCAGAAATGTACTAATCAGAACTAAACAGAATGCAATACTGGAATAGCAATAATGGAATAATTCCATAGCAAAGAGTAATGATTGGGTAATGGTTCTCTACACAGAGTACTGATTCTAATAATGGGTCTTATGATTCTTCTAATGATAACAATCCAGGCACCTCATTTTATCCCATTCCACAATTCTCCCCTTTTATCGTTAGATAAATCATGACATAACAAAACGTAGCATAGCAATCGTGGTATGCTAATACCAAGCAAATTTGCAGAAAAAAGGAAAAAGCATATATATCATTCATGATGCAGAAAAAACCTTCTTTTAAAATGCAAGCATTACACTCTATCAGTGGCAAGCTAAAATATCAAATGCAAAACTGCAAATGTGTCAGAAATCAGAACAGCATAGCCAAATGTCAAAGGTCAAAAGTCAAGCCAAAAGTCAGGTCAAGAGTGTCTACAAGCCAAAGGTGTGAAAGTGTCTCTACAAGCAGAAATCGAAAATGCAATGCATAGAATCAATGCATGAGTACTGTGGATGCAGGTGTTTCCAATTCAAGCACAAAATATGACAATCACTTTCACAGGTGTCAAAGGTCAGTACAGATGTCAGTAGCCAAACAGGCCAAACATTCAGTTGATCAATGCATACTTATCAGTGTATACCACCAGTGTATTGGTCATATAGGTCAATTCATTTATATTCCAATCCAAGGTATTTCCAAGTCACTCATGAGGTATGGGTGTCCTCACAACTGTGCACAATTCCATGTCAGCACAAATCAATTGTAATGCAAAAAGGTTTCAGCCAAGGAATGTCAAGTGTTCACAAATCGGATACTGTGTTCACTAAGCAAAGTTCAGGTAGCAAGTTCTCCTCAGCAACTAAGTGTGAAACAGCAAAGTGTTCAAGCCAATAGTGTTCAGGTAGCAGAAACGTGTACAAGCCAATTCAGGCTGGCCTGCTTGATAAATGGCAGCAAGCTAAATGGGATTTTGTACAGCGCTCCAAAAAGACAAGAGCAAGCAAGTGTCTGTACCATATGTACCCCACTTGTCCCCATGGCGTGATCAACATATGCCCTTTCACTTCAAAGGTAGCACCGGGAAAATCACGTGTCAGGACTTTCAATTGATGCAAATTGATGCATACGGAGTGTTTACAAGACAATGCCAATGCAGAAGGTTACTCTCCATTGCAATTCCATGCACATTGCAATTTCATGCACATTGGCCCTTCTCCATAGGCCCATCTCCAGCTTCAAATTCTCTTCTTCCTCTCGCCAGGTCATGCTGTTGTCATGCCATTGCCATGCCAGCCAGTCCCATGCTCTTCAAATGAGGGACATCCAGTGTTAAATACGAGTGCTTTCAAACGTGGATCAGGCAAGAAATGCTTTCAGAGTGTGTATTCCTGCTCATTGCCGCATTTTTCTCTTTCTCTGCTCAGGCACAAACCTGTCTGGTGCAAAAGGTAAGGCATTCCAAATGGATTCTCTTCTCGCTGCATATTACAAAAGCTGCTCACAAAGCAATTCGAATTTCTTCTTCTCTGCTGAACAATTTCTTTCACTGCTCTTTCTCTCTCACTTGGCACAGGATGTTGCAAGGTGTATTCTCTCTGCACAGTCGGTCACGATCGTCACTCTCCATGGCAATAGGTGTTATGCCACAACGTCTCTTTAGTCTGGGTAGCAAGCAGATATTCTGGGTACATTCTCAGAGCACAGCCATTGGACAAGGCCACACCCTAAGGCCTCAAATCGGTCGGTCGGCATTCCCAAAAAAAGTGCTGCTGCAAAGCGTCAAATGTCAGATGCCAATGTCTTATCATTGCTGCAAACAAACAGCCATGATGCATAATCACATTACAAGGTGACAAAAGCCAGTCTCTTCCTGGTGCTGCTTCAAAACAGCCATGCAAAGTCACAAGGTGTCAGCCATCATGCATCTTGTCGGTCAACAAGGTCTGGTCATTCCGGTTTCAGGCGTCATGCTGCTGCCTCATGGTCTGGTCATTTCATGCGGCGATATCATCTCGTCTGGTCATCAATGCAATCTCGGTCTGGTCAAGGTGTCTCCAGATTTCATGCAAAGAAAACAAAAGTGCAAGTATCAGTCTAAATCAGTTTCAGGTGTTTTCAAAGCAAAAAAATAAAACAGCATTTCTCATTGTGCGTTGAAATGCATATCTATTTCTATACCCTTTCCCATGTCTCTCAAAGGACATCAATGCTATTTCCCCTGTGTGTTCTATCAATGTGTCAGTGCATCTAACTACTGTGCCTATCTAACCATGCCTCATAATGCATGCATTTCTTAATCCATGACTCCTGCAGTTCCATCCCTATCTTTTTCAAAACAAAACAAAACAAAACAAAACAATCAATTTCACATACTCCAGATGCTGCACATTCAAAAATGTCACAACTGCATTCTCTGTGTCACTTCCATGTCTCCTAGCCACAACACTCTCCCCATTTTTCATCATTAAGAATTCACAACGTTGAATTACTACATGCTGAAAAATCAAATCTGTTTCATTCAAACAGCCTCTCTCACATACAATGCAATTCACATTCACACATTCCTGCATTCCTGGGAGAGATGCACTGCTATCTCCTGCTTCAAATACAGATCTGCCAGTCCAGCGCGATCTCCAATGTCAACAAACGTTCTTTCCATGCACACATTTAAACTACAAAATTTCCAGGCATGCAAAGTTCCAAAACATCCAAATTTAGCACGATTCCTTTTATCAATGCAACACTCTCCTGCAATGCTGTCAAAATATCTGTCATTCGACAATATTCTTTTCTCACTCGAAAACGTAGGCAAAGTACTGGTGCAAAAACTGTCAGTGCTATTTCTATTCAAATCAAAGATCTTCACATAACTACCTTCATGCACATAACTCTTCTCATACAATATGCTCTCTAATGACACAGTTTCACAATGCTTCAAATCTTTATAGGCAAACTCTCTATGCAGTCCTCTAGCCAATTCTCTATGAACACTGCACATGTCTATCAAATCTGCACTATCTCTCCAATTATTCTGAGGTAACTTTTTCTCTCCACGAACAACATGCATTACTATAGGAACTGTATTCCCGCCCATCACTGCTGATGAAGTTGAATTCAATGGGTCTGATTTCAATGGGACATTTTCTGCTGCTGCTGGGACATTTTCCCAGTTACTAATCATATCTCTGAGACGATATATTACTCAATGCAAATCAACAATATATGGGCTCCTCTCTGTCATAGCTATGTCACTTTTCACTTTCAATACAGTTGATTCCTGTGATACTGTCATGATGCCTACCCCCGGGCTTCAGGACCAAGCCCATCAGCTCCGGAAGCAGGCATCCAGATATTTATTAAAGCCCCAACAGCCCCGGCTGGGGGCTGTTTGGGTTCAGTCCTGGCACCTTAGGCGCCAGACTCATAGACTTTACTTACCTGATGCAGACCATGCTGCAAGTGAGTCCAAGCCAACGTGAGGCCTGGATGGGACTATTTTATTACAGGGACTATTTTTTACTCGGGCGTGGTTCTGGGGAACTTCTTACCTGGAACTACTTTGGAGGCTATTTAAACCACGCCCGAACAGCAGCACACGCTTCGCGTTATTCTGCATCCAGCAGCGTAACGCTCACCGTGCCTGCAGTCAGCATCCAGTCTTCTGCCACGCCAGCCTCGAATCTGGAGCTCCTAAAACAAAGAGGAAAGAAAAGGACAAGGTTAGAAAACGAACTATTTTCAAATTCCTCACCTGATTCCAGATCCATCTCGCCTCCGGACCTGGAAAGAACATAATTTCAGTACGCGTCGCATCTCCAGCTGCAGCGCCATGCCATACTCACCAGTCCTCGCAGCATCTTTCGATTCGGCACTGCCTCCATCATTTCTTCGCCGAACTCCGGCACCTGGGGACAAAAGAAAACAACAAGGTGAGCCGAGAAAACCAACAAATATAACTCTTATCACCATAGACTTACCTGATTTACCACCAGAGGCATTATTCTATAACTCTCCACATCTTCATGTGCCGCACCTGCAAAGAGTGAGAAAAACAACACGTTAAACACGTGCAACATTTACCGGACAGCGTCGGTTAATACAGACTCTTACCTGAGCGCCACCAGCTACCACGAGAGCATCTTCTCACAAACTCAGCTGCAAGACAAGGAAGGAAGGGGGGAACAAGAGTGAACATCGGACATATTGAACTCTATGAACTTGATACTTACTGGTCCTCGCCAGGAACCTCAGAGTCAATACTCTCCGGAACTCTCCCACGCCTTCAAACCAGTGAAGTAACTGGCATCAACGCGCCCCTGCAATCCATGCAGGATGGAGAGCTCATCTTTCAAGAGTATAAGGTGAGATTGCTGAGAGGGCATTTCGGAGGTGATTAGTGGGGAGGACTGTGGGGGGTGCCATCACTTGAATCCAGGGGTGGCTAAATCATCTCTCCACTTGCAGGAGAATACTTCTATGGGTCAAGCAGACAAGATTAGGAGGGCCAGTCCAGTCAGTCATCTCTGCACTAAGCATCATGTTGGTGGAGACCGCAGCCATCCGGGTCCGACCGACGCACCTGTGGGATCAAGGTGAGCGTAACAGAACGTGAAGCCTTTCTATAAATCCCCACCCGGGCGTTATGGAAACCTCAGAAACAGACCAACTGGCCCAATTATTGGGGGAATTTAGGGCAGAAGTGCACTCCGCTCTCCAAGAGACTAATGCCCTCAGGATTGCGCAGAATACATAGACTTAGTGGTCCAGTTAGACCATCGACTTCAGAATAGAAAGGCTGACCGAGCTAAGTTTGAGAATCGGGTGTTGGTTAAACCCAACTTCATCCCCAAAGGAACAGATGCAGCAGAACCTATGCAGATCGGGGGGGTTAAGGGACCATTAACTCCAAAGGAAAGAGAAAGGAGACGGCAGATGCAATTGTGTCTATACTGTGGGGCCTCAGGACATTTTCTACGGGATTGCCCTATAAAACCATCCAAGAAAATAGTCGGAGTCGCTGATAGAAATCAAACAGAACCTGATTCGGGAAACGACCACGCCCAACAAGCGTAGAGGTCCCCTTGCCGAGCTTGAAGAAGGACACTCAGACCTCGCACCTAATCATACCAATGGTCCTTATTGATCCAAGGCAGCCATCATGTATGCACGCAGTAAGGGCATGCATTAATAGCAGGGCCGTAGGAAACTATATGGACCACGAGTTGGCTTTTAGGATGAATCTACCTTTCTGCAAAAAAACCTCTTCGGATGTCATCACCACAGTTGATGGAACTGAAATTGCCTCTGGGCCTGTAACTCATTTCACCACAGAGATGACACTGTTGGGTCAAGATGGGCATCGAGAGACTATTGTGTTTGATTTAATCAAAGCCCCGCAGTTCCAAATAATACTGGGGATACCTTGGTTGGAAACACATAATCCTAGTATTGATTGGCGAGGGAAGAGAATAACCTTCCCGGATTGTGCACACACCTGTTACCCGGAAAACACCTTGAACAAAGGCCTGGCCACAGTCGCTAATCCAGTCGTGCAGTTACCTCAGGAATCTCAAGAATTCCAGGATGTTTTTCAAAAAGAACAGGCAAACACCTTACCACATCACAGATCATACGATTGTCAAATCGACCTCATACCCGGTGCACAACCTCCATGAAGTAGGATCTACGCCCTTACGGAACCCAAAAACCTTCCCCTACGACAATACTTGGACCAATATCTTGCTAATGGCTTTATTCGTCCATCCAAGTCCCCTGCATCCTCAGCTTTGTTCTTCGTGCCTAAAAAGGAAGGTGACCTCAGAACATGCATAGACTACCGCGCATTAAATCAGATTACAGTGAAGAACCGATACCCATTGCCTCTGATCCCCGAATTACCAGACCAAGTAAAGGATGCTTGCATCTACACTAAATTGGATCTCCGAGGGGCATATCATCTGGTACGTGTAAAGAAAGGCGACAAATGGAAGACTGCCTTTCGCACCAAGTACGGATTATTCGAATATCAAGTGATGCCCTTCGGGTTGTGCAATGCACCAGCAGCCTTCCAGTATTTTATGAACGATGTCCTTCGTGAACTCATTGATATCTGTGTTGTCGTATACATAGATGATATTCTAGTGTACTCCTCCTCAGAATCAGACCATGTTAATCACGTGCGTGCAGTCCTTGAGAAACTACACCAGCACAAGTTATATGCAAAATTGGAAGAATGTGTTTTTCATACTACGGAAGTTGAATTCCTTGGATTTATCTTGACTCGAAATGGACTCTCGAAAGGTGGACGCAATTCTCAAGTGGCCATCACCCAGTTCAGTTAAAGGGCTACAAAGCATGCTCAGATTTGCTAATTTCTACTGCAGATTTATTCCGGATTTCTCACATGTTGTACACCCCATCACAGCACGTTTGCGAAAAAACAAACGCTTCTTGTGGACCGGAGAGGCTGAAAAGGCCTTCCAAGAGCTGAAAGCGAAATTCACGTCTGCACCTGTCTTAAAGCATCCCCGCCCATACATAGTTGAAACTGATGCATCCAGTTTAGCCATGGGAGCTGTCCTGCCCCAGAAGGATCCTGAAACCGGTCAACTTCACCCAGTAGCATTTTGCTCCAGAAAGTTCTTGGCACCCGAGTTAAACTATGCGGTTACCGATAAAGAGTTATTAGCCATCAAATCAGCCTTCAAGGCTTGGCAGCATTATCTTCTCGGTGCCAGGCATACCATTACTGTAATCACTGATCACCGGAACTTGCAGAATACTTCTATGGGTCAAGCAGACAAGATTAGGAGGGCCAGTCCAGTCAGTCATCTCTGTACTATGCATCACATTGGTGGAGACCGCAGCCGTCCAGGTCCGACCGACGCCCCTGTGGGAGCCAGGTGAGCGTAACAGATACATCCCAGGCCTCAAGCATATTTTTAAGCTTATTTCTTATTGCCTTCAGGTCACTAAGAAATTAACTCATTCTGCAGTTTCAATTATTCCAAGCGTCTTCAAGAAAAAAACTGTTTCTCTCACTCGGTGAATTAATGTACATTTATTCATAAAACATTGGCAGTCATGAAATACTGCTCTCGGTCAATGTCATCCAATTGTGACTAATGTCAACCAATTCCGGCAAATCAAGGTCAAACAATTACGTTCCCCTTCCTACGACAAATACAATTGCAGATAGCATGCTCAATAACAATAGCATAACATCCCCAAGACAGACAAAACATGAAACAAAAAAACTCTTCCTACGACGAACTAACAGAAAAAAAAACACAGTTGCACAAGATGTTCAAACTCCGACTGCTGCAAAACCGATAAGTGTATCAACAAACCAGCTGCAAAACATCTTATCAGTGAGCATTTAGTGAAGATCCGGGTGTCCCCTCCATTTGTCAGTCTGAAAAAATCAAAACCCTAACCATCGTCTTGTCCCCCGCTGGGCAAGCATGCTCCGGTCTCAGACAATCTTTGACAATCCCCTAGGGGGTTATGGATCACTATATCCCCCCTTGCTGTATTCGTATCTCAGGCCCTATGTGCACTGTGTTACTCCTAGATTACTTCTAACAACAGAATAACATAAGACACAACACAAAGGTAACACATGAATCGATTCAATTATAACAATGAAATACATTTATTTACGATCACACAGAATGCAAAGCATAACAATGCAGGCAATCCTAATGCTATGTCTAATTTGCACCTTTTATGCTTCTGGTGCAAAGCAAATCTACCATGCAATATTTATAAGACTTACAGGTTTCTAATGCAAGCCTGTGCTGCAAGTGTGTGGTTCTAATGCAGTCTAATGCAAGCGCTCCTTCATGCAAAATCAATCCATACCAATCCACACCAATCCGTCCCACTCTCACTCTACACAATCCCTGTCTGGTTTCCCCTTCACCCAAAGCTCTTTGTGTGTGTGTGTGTGTCTTTTCTAATCAATCAATCAGTCCATACAACACCATACTTATTTGCATGTGTTTCCAGCTCTCTCTTTGCCAGCACGACTCTGCAATCAGCCAGTCAGTGGCAGGCCTCAATTCTGGTAACTGCCAACTGCCAAGCTCTCTCTCTGCCAGATCGATCTCATCAAGGCCTACGGATTCTGCTGCACCAAGTCATCTCTCTCTCTCTTATCTCATACTCCATGTTGCACCACCTCCAGCCAACTCTCTGCAACTCTCCCGAACTCCCCTACAGCAACCGACAACTCTTCGCCAGTCTTCAGCAACTCACTCCAGCCAATTCCAACCTCCTTGGTTATACTCTTTTCCTGACGCACTCATCCCTATGGTTACTTGCATTCTATAAGCTAAGAATGTCTCTCTGTCAGCGTTTAGCAAAATGCCTGCCAGACTGTGTTATGTGTTCCTGTCTCATGTACTTTCATGGCATGTCCTGTGTCAAAGAGTGTCAAAGTGACATTGGACCATGACCATGGTATCTTCTCTCATGGCCATCTGTGTCTGCAGTGCAAAATACCATCTATTTCCCCTTTCATACCCATTCTCTCCACTGTAGGCATCACGAAATGCTCTCTCTGTCCAGATAATAGGCCATCTCTCTCTCATGCAAAAGCACTCCCTCCATCTCTCCATGTCGCTCTCTCTGGTGCAGCCCCCACCGTCGTGTTGTCTCCGCGGCTCAGAGCTCAAGCTGATTAGGCTCCCTTCTTGGACAAGGGTGACTTCTTATCTTTCAGTGTTCCATAACATTCTTCGCGCTGAGCCCAGTGCCAACAACTTCTGTCTATCCATCAGCAAATGGCTCAGGCCTCGTGCTAAATGCTTCCTAGCGTTTATCATTTCCTCTCGCAATGCAAGCGCTACCTAATGCAAACTCATTCTAAGTACATACTCAACATGCATACATACATACATGACAGTCTCTAAATGTGTCTCTATAAAGCATAACAACGTGAATGGCTTTTCATGTAATTTCAAATATGCACTGTGTGTGTCATTTCTAGGCCTAATTCATTAGTTCTGTCTCCTGCAAACAATAAGTTTCGCTCAGCCTAAGCGCTACATTCTAATGCAAACATAAATGCATAGCATATCATGATGCAAATATACCGTGTCTCTAAATCACAATCATGGCACTTGAAATATGGTACAAGTGTCATTCTATTGCAAATGGCAAAGTGTCTAGCATGTTTCTCTCCTAATGGCAAGCACTATATGCAAGCATGCCAATCTATAAGCAAATTACAAATGCATACAAAGATTGCAGTCTAATAATGTGGATAGTGTCTACTTCAGCAATGTACTAATCAGAACTAAACAGAATGCAATACTGGAATAGCAATAATGGAATAATTCCATAGCAAAGAGTAATGATTGGGTAATGGTTCTCTACACAGAGTACTGATTCTAATAATGGGTCTTATGATTCTTCTAATGATAACAATCCAGGCACCTCATTTTATCCCATTCCACAATTCTCCCCTTTTATCGTTAGATAAATCATAACATAACAAAACATAGCATAGCAATCGTGGTATGCTAATACCAAGCAAATTTGCAGAAAAAAGGAAAAAGCATATTTATCATTCATGATGCAGAAAAAACCTTCTTTTAAAATGCAAGCATTACACTCTATCAGTGGCAAGCTAAAATATCAAATGCAAAACTGCAAATGTGTCAGAAATCAGAACAGCATAGCCAAATGTCAAAGGTCAAAAGTCAAGCCAAAAGTCAGGTCAAGAGTGTCTACAAGCCAAAGGTGTGAAAGTGTCTCTACAAGCAGAAATCGAAAATGCAATGCATAGAATCAATGCATGAGTACTGTGGATGCAGGTGTTTCCAATTCAAGCACAAAATATGACAATCACTTTCACAGGTGTCAAAGGTCAGTACAGATGTCAGTAGCCAAACAGGCCAAACATTCAGTTGATCAATGCATACTTATCAGTGTATACCACCAGTGTATTGGTCATATAGGTCAATTCATTTATATTCCAGTCCAAGGTATTTCCAAGTCCCTCATGAGGTATGGGTGTCCTCACAACTGTGCACAATTCCATGTCAGCACAAATCAATTGTAATGCAAAAAGGTTTCAGCCAAGGAATGTCAAGTGTTCACAAATCGGATACTGTGTTCACTAAGCAAAGTTCAGGTAGCAAGTTCTCCTCAGCAACTAAGTGTGAAACAGCAAAGTGTTCAAGCCAATAGTGTTCAGGTAGCAGAAACGTGTACAAGCCAATTCAGGCTGGCCTGCTTGATAAATGGCAGCAAGCTAAATGGGATTTTGTACAGCGCTCCAAAAAGACAAGAGCAAGCAAGTGTCTGTACCATATGTACCCCACTTGTCCCCATGGCGTGATCAACATATGCCCTTTCACTTCAAAGGTAGCACCGGGAAAATCACGTGTCAGGACTTTCAATTGATGCAAATTGATGCATACGGAGTGTTTACAAGACAATGCCAATGCAGAAGGTTACTCTCCATTGCAATTCCATGCACATTGCAATTTCATGCACATTGGCCCTTCTCCATAGGCCCATCTCCAGCTTCAAATTCTCTTCTTCCTCTCGCCAGGTCATGCTGTTGTCATGCCATTGCCATGCCAGCCAGTCCCATGCTATCCAGAACAGAACTGCGAGACTTGTCCTTGGCCTCAAGCCCAGGGACCGTATCTCTCCAGGACTGAAATCTCTTCACTGGCTCCCAGTGGCTGCGAGGATTAAGTTCAAAACCCTCTGCATTGTCCACAAGGCCTTCTGGGGCCTGGGGCCTAAATACCTTCAACTCTCTCTTCCTAAATATCTTCCTTCACGAGCCCTTCGCTCATCCGTCTCCAACTCCCTCATGGTCAGCCGCTTCTCGAAGCAACGAGCTGGGGGTAGATCTCTCTCCGCAGCAGGGGCCTCCCTCTGGAACAGCCTTCCTGCCTCCCTGAAACTGGAGGAGAACCATCTCCGGTTCCGGAAGTACCTCAAAACCTTCCTCTTCGCTTCTGCCTTCTCTCTCCCTCTCCCCTGCTAAACCTGCTTACTCCCCACTGAGTTCTGCACTAAACCTGCATCTGGGCCACTCTCAGCGACCTCGGTCCAGGGCCCAGCCACTCTCCACTTGCACTGCCTCCCTGGCTCCCCCTGCACTGTGGGACTGTCACTGTATCCCTACAGCCCCCCTTCCCAGCACTTCTCAGCACTTGCTCTGCACTTACCTTGCACTTGCCACCAGCTGGCCCTTTTTATTTATTATTTTATTACGCTACTTACCTTGTACTGCACTTCCCCCCCACCTCCTCCCCCTGCACTTTCTCCTTTTCCCCTTACCTCTGCACTTGCGCGATCTGAATGACACCTGGCCTAGTAGGATCGTTTGTCTGTTCTTCCCCTTGTTTCCCTCCCTCCCTGCCTCGTCGCGCCTTGAAACACTTGTGTATAGGCGCGTTACAAATACCATATCATATCATATCATATCATATCTTCAAATGAGGGACATCCAGTGTTAAATACGAGTGCTTTCAAACGTGGATCAGGCAAGAAATGCTTTCAGAGTGTGTATTCCTGCTCATTGCCGCATTTTTCTCTTTCTCTGCTCAGGCACAAACTTGTCTGGTGCAAAAGGTAAGGCATTCCAAATGGATTCTCTTCTCGCTGCATATTACAAAAGCTGCTCACAAAGCAATTCGAATTTCTTCTTCTCTGCTGAACAATTTCTTTCACTGCTCTTTCTCTCTCACTTGGCACAGGATGTTGCAAGGTGTATTCTCTCTGCACAGTCGGTCACGATCGTCACTCTCCATGGCAATAGGTGTTATGCCACAACGTCTCTTTAGTCTGGGTAGCAAGCAGATATTCTGGGTACATTCTCAGAGCACAGCCATTGGACAAGGCCACACCCTAAGGCCTCAAATCGGTCGGTCGGCATTCCCAAAAAAAGTGCTGCTGCAAAGCGTCAAATGTCAGATGCCAATGTCTTATCATTGCTGCAAACAAACAGCCATGATGCATAATCACATTACAAGGTGACAAAAGCCAGTCTCTTCCTGGTGCTGCTTCAAAACAGCCATGCAAAGTCACAAGGTGTCAGCCATCATGCATCTTGTCGGTCAACAAGGTCTGGTCATTCCGGTTTCAGGCGTCATGCTGCTGCCTCATGGTCTGGTCATTTCATGCGGCGATATCATCTCGTCTGGTCATCAATGCAATCTCGGTCTGGTCAAGGTGTCTCCAGATTTCATGCAAAGAAAACAAAAGTGCAAGTATCAGTCTAAATCAGTTTCAGGTGTTTTCAAAGCAAAAAAATAAAACAGCATTTCTCATTGTGCGTTGAAATGCATATCTATTTCTATACCCTTTCCCATGTCTCTCAAAGGACATCAATGCTATTTCCCCTGTGTGTTCTATCAATGTGTCAGTGCATCTAACTACTGTGCCTATCTAACCATGCCTCATAATGCATGCATTTCTTAATCCATGACTCCTGCAGTTCCATCCCTATCTTTTTCAAAACAAAACAAAACAAAACAAAACAATCAATTTCACATACTCCAGATGCTGCACATTCAAAAATGTCACAACTGCATTCTCTGTGTCACTTCCATATCTCCTAGCCACAACACTCTCCCCATTTTTCATCATTAAGAATTCACAACGTTGAATTACTACATGCTGAAAAATCAAATCTGTTTCATTCAAACAGCCTCTCTCACATACAATGCAATTCACATTCACACATTCCTGCATTCCTGGGAGAGATGCACTGCTATCTCCTGCTTCAAATACAGATCTGCCAGTCCAGCGCGATCTCCAATGTCAACAAACGTTCTTTCCATGCACACATTTAAACTACAAAATTTCCAGGCATGCAAAGTTCCAAAACATCCAAATTTAGCATGATTCCTTTTATCAATGCAACACTCTCCTGCAATGCTGTCAAAATATCTGTCATTCGACAATATTCTTTTCTCACTCGAAAACGTAGGCAAAGTACTGGTGCAAAAACTGTCACTGCTATTTCTATTAAAATCAAAGATCTTCACATAACTACCTTCATGCACATAACTCTTCTCATACAATATGCTCTCTAATGACACAATTTCACAATGCTTCAAATCTTTATAGGGAAACTCTCTATGCAGTCCTCTAGCGAATTCTCTATGAACACTGCACATGTCTATCAAATCTGCACTATCTCTCCAATTATTCTGAGGTAACTTTTTCTCCCCACGAACAACATGCATTACTATAGGAACTATATTCCCGCCCATCACTGCTGATGAAGTTGAATTCAATGGGTCTGATTTCAATGGGACATTTTCTGCTGCTGTTGGGACATTTTCCCAGTCACTAATCATATCTCTAAGACGATATATTACTGAATGCAAATCAACAATATATGGGCTCCTCTCTGTCATAGCTATGTCACTTTTCACTTTCAATACAGTTGATTCCTGTGATACTGTCATGATGCCTACCCCCGGGCTTCAGGACCAAGCCCATCAGCTCCGGAAGCAGGCATCCAGATATTTATTAAAGCCCCAACAGCCCCGGCTGGGGGCTGTTTGGGTTCAGTCCTGGCACCTTAGGCGCCAGGCTCATAGACTTAACTTACCTGATGCAGACCATGCTGCAAGTGAGTCCAAGCCAACGTGAGGCCTGGATGGGACTATTTTATTACAGGGACTATTTTTTACTCGGGCGTGGTTCTGGGGAACTTTTTACCTGGAACTACTTTGGAGGCTATTTAAACCACGCCCGAACAGCAGCACACGCTTCGCGTTATTCTGCATCCAGCAGCGTAACGCTCACCGTGCCTGCAGTCAGCATCCAGTTTTCTGCCACGCCCGCCTCGAATCTGGAGCTCCTAAAACAAAGAGGAAAGAAAAGGACAAGGTTAGAAAACAAACTATTTTCAAATTCCTCACCTGATTCCGGATCCATCTCGCCTCTGGACCTGGAAAGAACATAATTTCAGTACGCGTCGCATCTCCAGCTGCAGCGCCATGCCATACTCACCAGTCCTCGCAGCATCTTTCGATTCGGCATTGCCTCCATCATTTCTTCGCCGAACTCCGGCACCTGGGGACAAAAGAAAACAACAAGGTGAGCCGAGAAAACCATCAAATATAACTCTTATCACCATAGACTTACCTGATTTACCACCAGAGGCATTATTCTATAACTCTCCACATCTTCATGTGCCGCACCTGCAAAGAGTGAGAAAAACAACACGTTAAACACGTGCAACATTTACCGGACAACGTCGGTTAATACAGACTCTTACCTGAGCGCCACCAGCTACCACGAGAGCATCTTCTCACGAACTCAGCTGCAAGACAAGGAAGGAAGGGGGGAACAAGAGTGAACATCGGACATATTGAACTCTATGAACTTGATACTTACTGGTCCTCGCCAGGAACCTCAGAGTCAATACTCTCCGGAACTCTCCCACGCCTTCAAACCAGTGAAGTAACTGGCATCAACGCGCCCCTGCAATCCATGCAGGATGGAGAGCTCATCTTTCAAGAGTATAAGGTGAGATTGCTGAGAGGGCATTTCGGAGGGGATTAGTGGGGAGGACTGTGGGGGGTGCCATCACTTGAATCCAGGGGTGGCTAAATCATCTCTCCACTTGCAGGAGAATACTTCTATGGGTCAAGCAGACAAGATTAGGAGGGCCAGTCCAGTCAGTCATCTCTGCACTAAGCATCATGTTGGTGGAGACCGCAGCCGTCCGGGTCCGACCGACGCACCTGTGGGATCAAGGTGAGCGTAACAGAACGTGAAGCCTTTCTATAAATCCCCACCCGGGCGTTATGGAAACCTCAGAAACAGACCAACTGGCCCAATTATTGGGGGAATTTAGGGCGGAAGTGCACTCCGCTCTCCAAGAGACTAATGCCCTCAGGAGAGAACTGATTGTCTCGAAGGAACGCACTGACGATCTGGCTGGGCAGCTGCTGCAAAACCAAGCAGGGCAAACACCTTTACCAGGACTCGGGGGGGGGAATCCAACTCCTGTTTCATCGAGCAATCCGGTGCAAGTGGTTTTACCAGGGGCTATTCCTTTAGCTCCACCTGAACGCTTTGCTGGGCACCCAAAAAGGTTTGCCGTGTTTATGAACCAATGTCGCTTGCACTTTTTATGCAGACCTGGAACTTTTCCAAATGACCAAGCCAAAGTAGCTTTTGTATTATCATATTTGAGTGGCAGTGCAGCTGATTGGTCGATTCCACTAGTCAATCAGGATGACCCTCTTCTTCAGGACTTTCAGGGTTTTCAAATGAGCATGGAAAGACGATTCGCTAGACATTCCCAGGGACAGGCCCTGGATAACGAACTTTTATCCCTATGACAAGGTAACCAGGATCTGTTAACCTATATCGCAACCTTTAATAGGTTGGTGGTGGAAACCGGATGGCCAGAGGTAAAACGAATTACACTATTTCATTGTGGACTTCCGGGAGAACTTAAAGATATTTTGGCCCAAGTTGTGAACCCACCTCAGGATTGCGCAGAATACATAGACTTAGTGGTCCAGTTAGACCATCGACTTCAGAATAGAAAGGCTGACCGAGCTAAGTTTGAGAATCGGGTGTTGGTTAAACCCAACTTCATCCCCAAAGGAACAGATGCAGCAGAACCTATGCAGATCGGGGGGTTAAGGGACCATTAACTCCAAAGGAAAGAGAAAGGAGACGGCAGATGCAATTGTGTCTATACTGTGGGGCCTCAGGACATTTTCTACGGGATTGCCCTATAAAACCATCCAAGAAAATAGTCGGAGTCGCTGATAGAAATCAAACAGAACCTGATTCGGGAAACGACCACGCCCAACAAGCGTAGAGGTCCCCTTGCCGAGCTTGAAGAAGGACACTCAGACCTCGCACCTAATCATACCAATGGTCCTTATTGATCCAAGGCAGCCATCATGTATGCACGCAGTAAGGGCATGCATTAATAGCGGGGCCGTAGGAAACTATATGGACCACGAGTTGGCTTTTAGGATGAATCTACCTTTCTGCAAAAAAACCTCTTCGGATGTCATCACCACAGTTGATGGAACTGAAATTGCCTCTGGGCCTGTAACTCATTTCACCACAGAGATGACACTGTTGGGTCAAGATGGGCATCGAGAGACTATTGTGTTTGATTTAATCAAAGCCCCGCAGTTCCAAATAATACTGGGGATACCTTGGTTGGAAACACATAATCCTAGTATTGATTGGCGAGAGAAGAGAATAACCTTCCCGGATTGTGCACACACCTGTTACCCGGAAAACACCTTGAACAAAGGCCTGGCCACAGTCGCTAATCCAGTCGTGCAGTTACCTCAGGAATCTCAAGAATTCCAGGATGTTTTTCAAAAAGAACAGGCAAACACCTTACCACATCACAGATCATACGATTGTCAAATCGACCTCATACCCGGTGCACAACCTCCATGAAGTAGGATCTACGCCCTTACGGAACCCAAAAACCTTCCCCTACGACAATACTTGGACCAATATCTTGCTAATGGCTTTATTCGTCCATCCAAGTCCCCTGCATCCTCAGCTTTGTTCTTTGTGCCTAAAAAGGAAGGTGACCTCAGAACATGCATAGACTACCGCGCATTAAATCAGATTACAGTGAAGAACCGATACCCATTGCCTCTGATCCCCGAATTACCAGACCAAGTAAAGGATGCTTGCATCTACACTAAATTGGATCTCCGAGGGGCATATCATCTGGTACGTGTAAAGAAAGGCGACAAATGGAAGACTGCCTTTCGCACCAAGTACGGATTATTCGAATATCAAGTGATGCCCTTCGGGTTGTGCAATGCACCAGCAGCCTTCCAGTATTTTATGAACGATGTCCTTCGTGAACTCATTGATGTCTGTGTTGTCGTATACATAGATGATATTCTAGTGTACTCCTCCTCAGAATCAGACCATGTTAATCACGTGCGTGCAGTCCTTGAGAAACTACACCAGCACAAGTTATATGCAAAATTGGAAGAATGTGTTTTTCATACTACGGAAGTTGAATTCCTTGGATTTATCTTGACTCGAAAAGGAGTCCGAATGGACTCTCGAAAGGTGGACGCAATTCTCAAGTGGCCATCACCCAGTTCAGTTAAAGGGCTACAAAGCATGCTCAGATTTGCTAATTTCTACTGCAGATTTATTCCGGATTTCTCACATGTTGTACACCCCATCACAGCACGTTTGCGAAAAAACAAACGCTTCTTGTGGACCGGAGAGGCTGAAAAGGCCTTCCAAGAGCTGAAAGCGAAATTCACGTCTGCACCTGTCTTAAAGCATCCCCGCCCATACATAGTTGAAACTGATGCATCCAGTTTAGCCATGGGAGCTGTCCTGTCCCAGAAGGATCCTGAAACCGGTCAACTTCACCCAGTAGCATTTTGCTCCAGAAAGTTCTTGGCACCCGAGTTAAACTATGCGGTTACCGATAAAGAGTTATTAGCCATCAAATCAGCCTTCAAGGCTTGGCAGCATTATCTTCTCGGTGCCAGGCATACCATTACTGTAATCAACGATCACCGGAACTTGCAGAATACTTCTATGGGTCAAGCAGACAAGATTAGGAGGGCCAGTCCAGTCAGTCATCTCTGTACTATGCATCACATTGGTGGAGACCGCAGCCGTCCAGGTCCGACCGACGCCCCTGTGGGAGCCAGGTGAGCGTAACAGATACATCCCAGGCCTCAAGCATATTTTTAAGCTTATTTCTTATTGCCTTCAGGTCACTAAGAAATGAACTCATTCTGCAGTTTCAATTATTCCAAGCGTCTTCAAGAAAAAAACTGTTTCTCTCACTCGGTGAATTAATGTACATTTATTCATAAAACATTGGCAGTCATGAAATACTGCTCTCGGTCAATGTCATCCAATTGTGACTAATGTCAACCAATTCCGGCAAATCAAGGTCAAACAATTACGTTCCCCTTCCTACGACAAATACAATTGCAGATAGCATGCTCAATAACAATAGCATAACATCCCCAAGACAGACAAAACATGAAACAAAAAAACTCTTCCCACGACGAACTAACAGAAAAAAAAAAAAACACAGTTGCACAAGATGTTCAAACTCCGACTGCTGCAAAACCGATAAGTGTATCAACAAACCAGCTGCAAAACATCTTATCAGTGAGCATTTAGTGAAGATCCGGGTGTCCCCTCCATTTGTCAGTCTGAAAAAATCAAAACCCTAACCATCGTCTTGTCCCCCGCTGGGCAAGCATGCTCCGGTCTCAGACAATCTTTGACAATCCCCTAGGGGGTTATGGATCACTATATCCCCCCTTGCTGTATTCGTATCTCAGGCCCTATATGCACTGTGTTACTCCTAGATTACTTCTAACAACAGAATAACATAAGACACAACACAAAGGTAACACATGAATCGATTCAATTATAACAATGAAATACATTTATTTACGATCACACAGAATGCAAAGCATAACAATGCAGGTAATCCTAATGCTATGTCTAATTTGCACCTTTTATGCTTCTGGTGCAAAGCAAATCTACCATGCAATATTTATAAGACTTACAGGTTTCTAATGCAAGCCTGTGCTGCAAGTGTGTGGTTCTAATGCAGTCTAATGCAAGCGCTCCTTCATGCAAAATCAATCCATACCAATCCACACCAATCCTTCCCACTCTCACTCTACACAATCCCTGTCTGGTTTCCCCTTCACCCAAAGCTCTTTGTGTGTGTGTGTGTGTCTTTTCTAATCAATCAATCAGTCCATACAAAACCATACTTATTTGCATGTGTTTCCAGCTCTCTCTTTGCCAGCACGACTCTGCAATCAGCCAGTCAGTGGCAGGCCACAATTCTGGTAACTGCCAACTGCCAAGCTCTCTCTCTGCCAGATCGATCTCATCAAGGCCTACGGATTCTGCTGCACCAAGTCATCTCTCTCTCTCTCATCTCATACTCCATGTTGCACCACCTCCAGCCAACTCTCTGCAACTCTCCCGAACTCCCCTACAGCAACCGACAACTCTCCGCCACTCTTCAGCAACTCACTCCAGCCAATTCCAGCCTCCTTGGTTATACTCTTTTCCTGACGCACTCATCCCTATGGTTACTTGCATTCTATAAGCTAAGAATGTCTCTCTATCAGCGTTTAGCAAAATGCCTGCCAGACTGTGTTATGTGTTCCTGTCTCATGTACTTTCATGGCATGTCCTGTGTCAAAGAGTGTCAAAGTGACATTGGACCATGACCATGATATCTTCTCTCATGGCCATCTGTGTCTGCAGTGCAAAATACCATCTATTTCCCCTTTCATACCCATTCTCTCCACTGTAGGCATCACGAAATGCTCTCTCTGTCCAGATAATAGGCCATCTCTCTCTCATGCAAAAGCACTCCCTCCATCTCTCCATGTCGCTCTCTCTGGTGCAGCCCCCACCCTCGTGTTGTCTCCGCGGCTCAGAGCTCAAGCTGATTAGGCTCCCTTCTTGGACAAGGGTGACTTCTTATCTTTCAGTGTTCCATAACATTCTTTGCGCTGAGCCCAGTGCCAACAACTTCTGTCTATCCATCAGCAAATGGCTCAGGCCTCGTGCTAAATGCTTCCTAGCGTTTATCATTTCCTCTCGCAATGCAAGCGCTACCTAATGCAAACTCATTCTAAGTACATACTCAACATGCATACATACATACATGACAGTCTCTAAATGTGTCTCTATAAAGCATAACAACGTGAATGGCTTTTCATGTAATTTCAAATATGCACTGTGTGTGTCATTTCTAGGCCTAATTCATTAGTTCTGCTCTCCTGCAAACAATAAGTTTCGCTCAGCCTAAGCGCTACATTCTAATGCAAACATAAATGCATAGCATATCATGATGCAAATATACCGTGTCTCTAAATCACAATCATGGCACTTGAAATATGGTACAAGTGTCATTCTATTGCAAATGGCAAAGTGTCTAGCATGTTTCTCTCCTAATGGCAAGCACTATATGCAAGCATGCCAATCTATAAGCAAATTACAAATGCATACAAAGATCGCAGTCTAATAATGTGGATAGTGTCTACTTCAGCAATGTACTAATCAGAACTAAACAGAATGCAATACTGGAATAGCAATAATGGAATAATTCCATAGCAAAGAGTAATGATTGGGTAATGGTTCTCTACACAGAGTACTGATTCTAATAATGGGTCTTATGATTTTTCTAATGATAACAATCCAGGCACCTCATTTTATCCCATTCCACAATTCTCCCCTTTTATCGTTAGATAAATCATAACATAACAAAACATAGCATAGCAATCGTGGTATGCTAATACCAAGCAAATTTGCAGAAAAAAGGAAAAAGCATATTTATCATTCATGATGCAGAAAAAACCTTCTTTTAAAATGCAAGCATTACACTCTATCAGTGGCAAGCTAAAATATCAAATGCAAAACTGCAAATGTGTCAGAAATCAGAACAGCATAGCCAAATGTCAAAGGTCAAAAGTCAAGCCAAAAGTCAGGTCAAGAGTGTCTACAAGCCAAAGGTGTGAAAGTGTCACTACAAGCAGAAATCGAAAATGCAATGCATAGAATCAATGCATGAGTACTGTGGATGCAGGTGTTTCCAATTCAAGCACAAAATATGACAATCACTTTCACAGGTGTCAAAGGTCAGTACAGATGTCAGTAGCCAAACAGGCCAAACATTCAGTTGATCAATGCATACTTATCAGTGTATACCACCAGTGTATTGGTCATATAGGTCAATTCATTTATATTCCAGTCCAAGGTATTTCCAAGTCCCTCATGAGGTATGGGTGTCCTCACAACTGTGCACAATTCCATGTCAGCACAAATCAATTGTAATGCAAAAAGGTTTCAGCCAAGGAATGTCAAGTGTTCACAAATCGGATACTGTGTTCACTAAGCAAAGTTCAGGTAGCAAGTTCTCCTCAGCAACTAAGTGTGAAACAGCAAAGTGTTCAAGCCAATAGTGTTCAGGTAGCAGAAACGTGTACAAGCCAATTCAGGCTGGCCTGCTTGATAAATGGCAGCAAGCTAAATGGGATTTTGTACAGCGCTCCAAAAAGACAAGAGCAAGCAAGTGTCTGTACCATATGTACCCCACTTGTCCCCATGGCGTGATCAACATATGCCCTTTCACTTCAAAGGTAGCACCGGGAAAATCACGTGTCAGGACTTTCAATTGATGCAAATTGATGCATACGGAGTGTTTACAAGACAATGCCAATGCAGAAGGTTACTCTCCATTGCAATTCCATGCACATTGCAATTTCATGCACATTGGCCCTTCTCCATAGGCCCATCTCCAGCTTCAAATTCTCTTCTTCCTCTCGCCAGGTCATGCTGTTGTCATGCCATTGCCATGCCAGCCAGTCCCATGCTCTTCAAATGAGGGACATCCAGTGTTAAATACGAGTGCTTTCAAACGTGGATCAGGCAAGAAATGCTTTCAGAGTGTGTATTCCTGCTCATTGCCGCATTTTTCTCTTTCTCTGCTCAGGCACAAACTTGTCTGGTGCAAAAGGTAAGGCATTCCAAATGGATTCTCTTCTCGCTGCATATTACAAAAGCTGCTCACAAAGCAATTCGAATTTCTTCTTCTCTGCTGAACAATTTCTTTCACTGCTCTTTCTCTCTCACTTGGCACAGGATGTTGCAAGGTGTATTCTCTCTGCACAGTCGGTCACGATCGTCACTCTCCATGGCAATAGGTGTTATGCCACAACGTCTCTTTAGTCTGGGTAGCAAGCAGATATTCTGGGTACATTCTCAGAGCACAGCCATTGGACAAGGCCACACCCTAAGGCCTCAAATCGGTCGGTCGGCATTCCCCAAAAGTGCTGCTGCAAAGCGTCAAATGTCAGATACCAATGTCTTATCATTGCTGCAAACAAACAGCCATGATGCATAATCACATTACAAGGTGACAAAAGCCAGTCTCTTCCTGGTGCTGCTTCAAAACAGCCATGCAAAGTCACAAGGTGTCAGCCATCATGCATCTTGTCGGTCAACAAGGTCTGGTCATTCCGGTTTCAGGCGTCATGCTGCTGCCTCATGGTCTGGTCATTTCATGCGGCGATATCATCTCGTCTGGTCATCAATGCAATCTCGGTCTGGTCAAGGTGTCTCCAGATTTCATGCAAAGAAAACAAAAGTGCAAGTATCAGTCTAAATCAGTTTCAGGTGTTTTCAAAGCAAAAAAATAAAACAGCATTTCTCATTGTGCGTTGAAATGCACATCTATTTCTATACCCTTTCCCATGTCTCTCAAAGGACATCAATGCTATTTCCCCTGTGTGTTCTATCAATGTGTCAGTGCATCTAACTACTGTGCCTATCTAACCATGCCTCATAATGCATGCATTTCTTAATCCATGACTCCTGCAGTTCCATCCCTATCTTTTTCAAAACAAAACAAAACAAAACAAAACAATCAATTTCACATACTCCAGATGCTGCACATTCAAAAATGTCACAACTGCATTCTCTGTGTCACTTCCATGTCTCCTAGCCACAACACTCTCCCCATTTTTCATCATTAAGAATTCACAACGTTGAATTACTACATGCTGAAAAATCAAATCTGTTTCATTCAAACAGCCTCTCTCACATACAATGCAATTCACATTCACACATTCCTGCATTCCTGGGAGAGATGCACTGCTATCTCCTGCTTCAAATACAGATCTACCAGTCCAGCGCGATCTCCAATGTCAACAAACGTTCTTTCCATGCACACATTTAAACTACAAAATTTCCAGGCATGCAAAGTTCCAAAACATCCAAATTTAGCATGATTCCTTTTATCTCCTGCAATGCTGTCAAAATATCTGTCATTCGACAATATTCTTTTCTCACTCGAAAACGTAGGCAAAGTACTGGTGCAAAAACTGTCACTGCTATTTCTATTCAAATCAAAGATCTTCACATAACTACCTTCATGCACATAACTCTTCTCATACAATATGCTCTCTAATGACACAGTTTCACAATGCTTCAAATCTTTATAGGGAAACTCTCTATGCAGTCCTCTAGCGAATTCTCTATGAACACTGCACATGTCTATCAAATCTGCACTATCTCTCCAATTATTCTGAGGTAACTTTTTCTCCCCACGAACAACATGCATTAATATAGGAACTATATTCCCGCCCATCACTGCTGATGAAGTTGAATTCAATGGGTCTGATTTCAATGGGACATTTTCTGCTGCTGTTGGGACATTTTCCCAGTTACTAATCATATCTCTGAGACGATATATTACTGAATGCAAATCAACAATATATGGGCTCCTCTCTGTCATAGCTATGTCACTTTTCACTTTCAATACAGTTGATTCCTGTGATACTGTCATGATGCCTACCCCCGGGCTTCAGGACCAAGCCCATCAGCTCCGGAAGCAGGCATCCAGATATTTATTAAAGCCCCAACAGCCCAGGCTCATAGACTTTACTTACCTGATGCAGACCATGCTGCAAGTGAGTCCAAGCCAACGTGAGGCCTGGATGGGACTATTTTATTACAGGGACTATTTTTTACTCGGGCGTGGTTCTGGGGAACTTTTTACCTGGAACTACTTTGGAGGCTATTTAAACCACGCCCGAACAGCAGCACACGCTTCGCGTTATTCTGCATCCAGCAGCGTAACGCTCACCGTGCCTGCAGTCAGCATCCAGTTTTCTGCCACTCCCGCCTCGAATCTGGAGCTCCTAAAACAAAGAGGAAAGAAAAGGACAAGGTTAGAAAACAAACTATTTTCAAATTCCTCACCTGATTCCGGATCCATCTCGCCTCCGGACCTGGAAAGAACATAATTTCAGTACGCGTCGCATCTCCAGCTGCAGCGCCATGCCATACTCACCAGTCCTCGCAGCATCTTTCGATTCGGCACTGCCTCCATCATTTCTTCGCCGAACTCCGGCACCTGGGGACAAAAGAAAACAACAAGGTGAGCCGAGAAAACCATCAAATATAACTCTTATCACCATAGACTTACCTGATTTACCACCAGAGGCATTATTCTATAACTCTCCACATCTTCATGTGCCGCACTTGCAAAGAGTGAGAAAAACAACACGTTAAACACGTGCAACATTTACCAGACAGCGTCGGTTAATACAGACTCTTACCTGAGCGCCACCAGCTACCACGAGAGCATCTTCTCACGAACTCAGCTGCAAGACAAGGAAGGAAGGGGGGAACAAGAGTGAACATCGGACATATTGAACTCTATGAACTTGATACTTACTGGTCCTCGCCAGGAACCTCAGAGTCAATACTCTCCGGAACTCTCCCACGCCTTCAAACCAGTGAAGTAACTGGCATCAACGCGCCCCTGCAATCCATGCAGGATGGAGAGCTCATCTTTCAAGAGTATAAGGTGAGATTGCTGAGAGGGCATTTCGGAGGTGATTAGTGGGGAGGACTGTGGGGGGTGCCATCACTTGAATCCAGGGGTGGCTAAATCATCTCTCCACTTGCAGGAGAATACTTCTATGGGTCAAGCAGACAGGATTAGGAGGGCCAGTCCAGTCAGTCATCTCTGCACTAAGCAACATGTTGGTGGAGACCGCAGCCGTCCGGGTCCGACCGACGCACCTGTGGGATCAAGGTGAGCGTAACAGAACGTGAAGCCTTTCTATAAATCCCCACCCGGGCGTTATGGAAACCTCAGAAACAGACCAACTGGCCCAATTATTGGGGGAATTTAGGGCGGAAGTGCACTCCGCTCTCCAAGAGACTAATGCCCTCAGGAGAGAACTGATTGTCTCGAAGGAACGCACTGACGATCTGGCTGGGCAGCTGCTGCAAAACCAAGCAGGGCAAACACCTTTACCAGGACTCGGGGGGGGGGAATCCAACTCCTGTTTCATCGAGCAATCCGGTGCAAGTGGTTTTACCAGGGGCTATTCCTTTAGCTCCACCTGAACGCTTTGCTGGGCACCCAAAAAGGTTTGCCGTGTTTATGAACCAATGTCGCTTGCACATTTTATGCAGACCTGGAACTTTTCCAAATGACCAAGCCAAAGTAGCTTTTGTATTATCATATTTAAGTGGCAGTGCAGCTGATTGGTCGATTCCACTAGTCAATCAGGATGACCCTCTTCTTCAGGACTTTCAGGGTTTTCAAATGAGCATGGAAAGACGATTCGCTAGACATTCCCAGGGACAGGCCCTGGATAACAAACTTTTATCCCTATGACAAGGTAACCAGGATCTGTTAACCTATATCGCAACCTTTAATAGGTTGGTGGTGGAAACCGGATGGCCAGAGGTAAAACGAATTACACTATTTCATTGTGGACTTCGGGGAGAACTTAAAGATATTTTGGCCCAAGTTGTGAACCCACCTCAGGATTGCGCAGAATACATAGACTTAGTGGTCCAGTTAGACCATCGACTTCAGAATAGAAAGGCTGACCGAGCTAAGTTTGAGAATCGGGTGTTGGTTAAACCCAACTTCACCCCCAAAGGAACAGATGCAGCAGAACCTATGCAGATCGGGGGGGTTAAGGGACCATTAACTCCAAAGGAAAGAGAAAGGAGACGGCAGATGCAATTGTGTCTATACTGTGGGGCCTCAGGACATTTTCCACGGGATTGCCCTATAAAACCATCCAAGAAAATAGTCGGAGTCGCTGATAGAAATCAAACAGAACCTGATTCGGGAAATGACCACGCCCAACAAGCGTAGAGGTCCCCTTGCCGAGCTTGAAGAAGGACACTCAGACCTCGCACCTAATCATACCAATGGTCCTTATTGATCCAAGGCAGCCATCATGTATGCACGCAGTAAGGGCATGCATTAATAGCGGGGCCGTAGGAAACTATATGGACCACGAGTTGGCTTCTAGGATGAATCTACCTTTCTGCAAAAAAACCTCTTCGGATGTCATCACCACAGTTGATGGAACTGAAATTGCCTCTGGGCCTGTAACTCATTTCACCACAGAGATGACACTGTTGGGTCAAGATGGGCATCGAGAGACTATTGTGTTTGATTTAATCAAAGCCCCGCAGTTCCAAATAATACTGGGGATACCTTGGTTGGAAACACATAATCCTAGTATTGATTGGCGAGAGAAGAGAATAACCTTCCCGGATTGTGCACACACCTGTTACCCGGAAAACACCTTGAACAAAGGCCTGGCCACAGTCGCTAATCCAGTCGTGCAGTTACCTCAGGAATCTCAAGAATTCCAGGATGTTTTTCAAAAAGAACAGGCAAACACCTTACCACATCACAGATCATACGATTGTCAAATCGACCTCATACCCGGTGCACAACCTCCATGAAGTAGGATCTACGCCCTTACGGAACCCAAAAACCTTCCCCTACGACAATACTTGGACCAATATCTTGCTAATGGCTTTATTCGTCCATCCAAGTCCCCTGCATCCTCAGCTGTGTTCTTCGTGCCTAAAAAGGAAGGTGACCTCAGAACATGCATAGACTACCGCGCATTAAATCAGATTACAGTGAAGAACCGATACCCATTGCCTCTGATCCCCGAATTACCAGACCAAGTAAAGGATGCTTGCATCTACACTAAATTGGATCTCCGAGGGGCATATCATCTGGTACGTGTAAAGAAAGGCGACAAATGGAAGACTGCCTTTCGCACCAAGTACGGATTATTCGAATATCAAGTGATGCCCTTCGGGTTGTGCAATGCACCAGCAGCCTTCCAGTATTTTATGAACGATGTCCTTCGTGAACTCATTGATGTCTGTGTTGTCGTATACATAGATGATATTCTAGTGTACTCCTCCTCAGAATCAGACCATGTTAATCACGTGCGTGCAGTCCTTGAGAAACTACACCAGCACAAGTTATATGCAAAATTGGAAGAATGTGTTTTTCATACTACGGAAGTTGAATTCCTTGGATTTATCTTGACTCGAAAAGGAGTCCGAATGGACTCTCGAAAGGTGGACGCAATTCTCAAGTGGCCATCACCCAGTTCAGTTAAAGGGCTACAAAGCATGCTCAGATTTGCTAATTTCTACTGCAGATTTATTCCGGATTTCTCACATGTTGTACACCCCATCACAGCACGTTTGCGAAAAAACAAACGCTTCTTGTGGACCGGAGAGGCTGAAAAGGCCTTCCAAGAGCTGAAAGCGAAATTCACGTCTGCACCTGTCTTAAAGCATCCCCGCCCATACATAGTTGAAACTGATGCATCCAGTTTAGCCATGGGAGCTGTCCTGTCCCAGAAGGATCCTGAAACCGGTCAACTTCACCCAGTAGCATTTTGCTCCAGAAAGTTCTTGGCACCCGAGTTAAACTATGCGGTTACCGATAAAGAGTTATTAGCCATCAAATCAGCCTTCAAGGCTTGGCAGCATTATCTTCTCGGTGCCAGGCATACCATTACTGTAATCACCGATCACCGGAACTTGCAGAATACTTCTACAGGTCAAGCAGACAAGATTAGGAGGGCCAGTCCAGTCAGTCATCTCTGCACTATGCATCACATTGGTGGAGACCGCAGCCGTACAGGTCCGACCGACGCCCCTGTGGGAGCCAGGTGAGCGTAACAGATACATCCCAGGCCTCAAGCATATTTTTAAGCTTATTTCTTATTGCCTTCAGGTCACTAAGAAATGAACTCATTCTGCAGTTTCAATTATTCCAAGCGTCTTCAAGAAAAAAACTGTTTCTCTCACTCGGTGAATTAATGTACATTTATTCATAAAACATTGGCAGTCATGAAATACTGCTATCGGTCAATGTCATCCAATTGTGACTAATGTCAACCAATTCCGGCAAATCAAGGTCAAACAATTACGTTCCCCTTCCTACGACAAATACAATTGCAGATAGCATGCTCAATAACAATAGCATAACATCCCCAAGACAGACAAAACATGAAACAAAAAAACTCTTCCCACGACGAACTAACAGAAAAAAAAAAAAACACAGTTGCACAAGATGTTCAAACTCCGACTGCTGCAAAACCGATAAGTGTATCAACAAACCAGCTGCAAAACATCTTATCAGTGAGCATTTAGTGAAGATCCGGGTGTCCCCTCCATTTGTCAGTCTGAAAAAATCAAAACCCTAACCATCGTCTTGTCCCCCGCTGGGCAAGCATGCTCCGGTCTCAGACAATCTTTGACAATCCTCTAGGGGGTTATGGATCACTATATCCCCCCTTGCTGCATTCGTATCTCAGGCCCTATGTGCACTGTGTTACTCCTAGATTACTTCTAACAACAGAATAACATAAGACACAACACAAAGGTAACACATGAATCGATTCAATTATAACAATGAAATACATTTATTTACGATCACACAGAATGCAAAGCATAACAATGCAGGCAATCCTAATGCTATGTCTAATTTGCACCTTTTATGCTTCTGGTGCAAAGCAAATCTACCATGCAATATTTATAAGACTTACAGGTTTCTAATGCAAGCCTGTGCTGCAAGTGTGTGGTTCTAATGCAGTCTAATGCAAGCGCTCCTTCATGCAAAATCAATCCATACCAATCCACACCAATCCTTCCCACACTCACTCTACACAATCCCTGTCTGGTTTCCCCTTCACCCAAAGCTCTTTGTGTGTGTGTGTGTGTCTTTTCTAATCAATCAATCAGTCCATACAAAACCATACTTATTTGCATGTGTTTCCAGCTCTCTCTTTGCCAGCACGACTCTGCAATCAGCCAGTCAGTGGCAGGCCTCAATTCTGGTAACTGCCAATTGCCAAGCTCTCTCTCTGCCAGATCGATCTCATGAAGGCCTACGGATTCTGCTGCACCAAATCATCTCTCTCTCTCTCATCTCATACTCCATGTTGCACCACCTCCAGCCAACTCTCTGCAACTCTCCCGAACTCCCCTTCAGCAACCAACAACTCTCCGCCACTCTTCAGCAACTCACTCCAGCCAATTCCAGCCTCCTTGGTTATACTCTTTTCCTGACGCACTCATCCCTATGGTTACTTGCATTCTATAAGCTAAGAATGTCTCTCTGTCAGCGTTTAGCAAAATGCCTGACAGACTGTGTTATGTGTTCCTGTCTCGTGTACTTTCACGGCATGTCCTGTGTCAAAGAGTGTCAAAGTGACATTGGACCATCGTATCTTCTCTCATGGCCATCTGTGTCTGCAGTGCAAAATACCATCTATTTCCCCATTCATACCCATTCTCTCCACTGTAGGCATCACAAAATGCTCTCCCTGTCCAAAAAATAGGCCATCTCTCTCTCATGCAAAAGCACTCCCTCCATCTCTCCATGTCGCTCTCTCTGGTGCAGCCCCACCCTCGTGTTGTCTCCGCAGCTCAGAGCTCAAGCTGATTAGGCTCCCTTCTTGGACAAGGGTGACTTCTTATCTTTCAGTGTTCCATAACATTCTTCGCGCTGAGCCCAGTGCGAACAACTTCTGTCTATCCATCAGCAAATGGCTCAGGCCTCGTGCTAAATGCTTCCTAGCGTTTAACATTTCCTCTCGCAATGCAAGCGCTACCTAATGCAAACTCATTCTAAGTACATACTCAACATGCATACATACATACATGACAGTCTCTAAATGTGTCTCTATAAAGCATAACAATGTGAATGGCTTTTCATGTCATTTCAAATATGCACTGTGGTGTGTCATTTCCAGGCCTAATTCATTCGTTCTGCTCTCCTGCAAACAATAAGTTTCTCTCAGCCTAAGCGCTACATTCTAATGCAAACATAAATGCATAGCATATCATGATGCAAATATACCGTGTCTCTAAAGCACAATCATAGCACTTGAAATATGGTGCAAGTGTCATTCTATTGCAAATGGCAAAGTGTCTAGCATGTTTCTCTCCTAATGGCAAGCACTATATGCAAGCATGTCAATCTATAAGCAAATTACAAATGCATATAAAGGTGGCAGTCTAATAATGTGGATAGTGTCTTCTTCAGCAATGTACTAATCAGAACTAAACAGAATGCAATACTGGAATAGCAATAATGGAATATTTCCATAGCAAAGAGTAATGATTGGGTAATGGTTCTCTACAGAGAGTACTGATTCTAATAATGTGTCTTATGATTCTTCTAATGATAACAATCCAGGCACCTCATTTTATCCCACTCCACCCTTCTGTAAGCGAGCAAGCCGGTTCTCTAATCAGAGATTTGGAGGGTGAGCTTTATCCTCAGCAGGGGCCTCCCTCTGGAATAGCCTCCCTGCCACCTTCCGTCTTGAGCTGGATCTACCTAAGGTCTGGACACTCCTTAAGACATTCCTCTTCTCCTCTGCCTTCTCTCTGCCTCTACCCTGCTAACCTCTCTCTCCACTCTATCCCTCTCTCCTTCCTTTTCCACACAGCATGCCGACTGGCCGCTGGGAGTACCTCAGAGTCTCACATGTTCCCGGCATCCTCACCATTCCTCCAGTAGTTGCCTCAGGGCTGCACTTGCCTCATTGCTACTGCACTCAGTCAATTGCCCATTGAGAATGGCATCTCTCAGGCCTTACCCAGTTTCTGACCAACTGGGTGCATCTGGATTCCCCTCTCCAGTACCGTCTGTGCACTTGCATGATCTGAACATACCATGCCTTGAAGATCGTCTATCTTTCCCTCACTGTCTCCCCTCCTGCATGGTGTCGCCTATATGCTCTTGGAAAAACTGCAGAATCGTTGTCAGACCTATTTGTTGTTATATACACTGTTAATTGTATTATATGCACTTACTCTGCCTAGGCAGACTGGTTATCGTGTTCAGAAACTCAAGGGCTCTGAAAGACTGTCCCCCCCCTGTTCCCTCCCTCCTTGAGCGCCTTGAAACACTTGGCTTGTGTATAGGTCGCTGTACAATTAAACATTACCATACCATACCATGGTGGAGACGGGTTTAATGGGAGACAGCCTACAGTAATGGGAGGTCAAGCACAATGTTGGACTTGTGGGAAAATGGGTCACATGTCATGAATGTGTAGAAGCTGAGGGGGAATGCAGCAGAATAAGGGGGCGTTGTTTCAACCAACATACCAGGCTGAGCAGCCTGACTGTTATGCCCAAGATGACACACAGACGCAGACACATGCACCACAAATGGCGCTAGCACAACAGGCACAGTCACAACAGCCCATGGTGTACACATCACAGACACAAGGGTACACACAGCCACTACAAACAGCACAGTAAGCGCAGCAGAATGCTGTAGCCACGAGACACGTAGACTCCATGATGCAGACCCCCATGCAGAGACTAGGGGGAGTGACTGTAGTGGGTGCAACCCCTTAACGAGGACAGGGATTCATTTTTATCCACACAGGATAGCCCACAGACAGACTTGATGTGTTCAATCCTATCTGTTACAATGACACAAACGAGGAATCACTTGTAGAAGTAACCATAGGTGACAAGCCATTCTCTTTTCTCATGGATACGGGGGTAACCAGATCCTGTATTAGGGAGGGGAAATACCCAATATCAGGCATTGGCATGAATGCACAAGGATTCTCTGGAGCTACAGATTTGGTTCCTTTTACTGATGAACTTCCAATTTCTATAGGGGAACAAGACCTTACCATGCCACTGTTATATTCCCGACAGGCACCAATTAACATAATGGGCAGGGATATGATGAGCAGACTTAACATGACCATTCCATTCACTGAGCAGGGGATAGTGTGTTTTACCCAGGAATTCACTACATGAATGCACAATAATGTATTCATGCATTTTGCGGGTCAGATTTTACAGAGGGGGTGCCCGTGGACCCTACGTTATTTCAATATTGAGTGGAAGTGCTATTAGTATAGCTTCCAGGGATACAGGGCAAACTGCTAAGTCTGCCCAATGAGTGTTTGTTCAGACCAGAGATCCCCTTAGACAAGGAAGAAGGGCAGGTGTTTTCACTAAAACTAGAGATGCTTATAGTGAGCGACGAAAGGATAGTACTACAGAGGACTGATGATACAGGACAGGCACGGATTTGGACAAAGTGTTCTTTATGAGCATTACTTATTGGCTGAGAATTCACTACAGGGAAGTACCACAGAGAATGGCCCTATTGAAAAAGGCACCAACGCCAAGATCTAACACAAGTACTGAGCATCTATTAGACCAACAGCCCGTATGATGTTGCCTTGTTGAAGGGAGTGGGAGCTGTCAAGACAAAGCTCAAGCCAGTGGTGATCTTACCAAGGGCAAAACAATATCCTCTATTCAGGGAAGCGAACAAAGGCATTTTTGAGACAATTTCTGCATTAGTGCTGCAGGGAATTTTGGTGCCATCAGAATCACAGTGTAATACAGCTGTGTACCCAGTGAAGAAGGCAACCGGGGGATTGTGGCATTTTATCCAGGGCACGCGCCCTTTGAACAACATTGTTGAAACAGACTTCCCATTAGTTCCCAATCCAGCAACAATATTATGTAGCATTCCGCCCGAAGCTACCCATTTCACAGTGATAGATCTGAAGAATATTTTCATCTCTATCCGACTTCATGAGGAGTCACAAGATCTGACATCATTTCTATCTAGAAAAAAAACAATGGAAACATACACGACTCCCACAATGGTACTGCGAGTCAACTTCTTTATTCAATAGGGTCCTTCAAATGGATCTAGAGAATATACATTTGGACAGCATGGTCGTTCAGTAGGTGGACGACATTTTGATATGCAGCAGATCAGAAGAACAGTGTCGGAAGGACTCAGTACAGTTGCTGACCGTGTTAGCAGAGAAGGGTAACAAGGTGGACAAGGCAAAGCTGAAATATTGCCAAAGCAAGGTTTTGTACATTGGACAGTTAATATCGCAGGAGGGCAGGAAGGTAAACCCTGAAAGAGCAGAGGCAATTTTCAGAATGTCACCACCACAGACTATGAGGAAAATGCAGCAATTTTGGGTCTCTGTAATTATTGCAGGGCATGGGTGTTTGATTACAGCAAATGCACTAGACCTCTTTTAAGTGGGCCCCTGGGAGCCCAGTGGGGGGATGGTAAACTGACATGGATGAAGGAGATGACGGAGGGATTTGAAAAACTGAAAGGGGCAATATGCACAGCCACAATGTTGGGGATTCACGACTACAGTCAAGAATTCTACTTGTTTTGACTGCAAGGAAGGAATGGTATCAAACAGTAAGACAGACACAAGTGACCACAGTTCAAGGGTGTTTATTGAACTTCAATTGGGTTTGAAAAACACCTATCTAATCCTAAATCTAAAGATGAGAGCAAGCTACGACCATCAAATAATAACACAGCCCTAGTGGTGTCTTGTCAAAATAAAAGGGCCTATGCTAATAAACCTATTGCCAATCCTAACTTCTAAATATAAATGGTGTGTGAAACAATGTTATTCAAAAGAAAAGTGCTCAAGAAATGATATGTCAGGATATTTGGGCCATTAGCTTTCTTTCCCAACGTTTTCAGAACGGGACAAGGCGGAAAACACTCGAGCTAAGCACACACTCTGGCCTTTCAAGCACGAGGATGCAGTTCAAAATCTCAGTATCAGGACCTTCTGTGCCAAAGTCTCTTTGCCATTCAAAGTCTCTTATTTCAGAGGGCCTGATGCGACAAACAAACATTCAAAGTTCCTTTTCCATCAGGATTCTCATATGTACAACTCCTCTGGTGATTCACTGTTCACTGCGGGTCCTCCTCCGCCAGGCTCAGTCCCACTTTAACACAGAACTTTCAATTGGTCCGCTCTGCTGGGCTTGGACCAAATTTATCTCATTTTCCAAACGTTCTTTACAGTATCAAAATCGAAGACTTTCAACTGTGCGTGGGATTTTGCTTGACCCGTCGCAGGACCACTTCGATTCACAATTCTTTATTCTCTTCTTAATACAACTCTTTAACCTTCACTTCTGCCACTTCTCAGATGGATACCTTAAAGAGAATTTCTATTGAGCAGCCACCCAGTGCTGGACCACTCTGTCAAAAGTATTGTATCTTGCTTTTCAAAGTTCAAACACTCATCAGCAGTTCAACTTTACTTGCGTCTTGTATCACACACGTTTTAACAATGTCCTTCCAGTGCAGGCCATACCATGTTGCTGCTTGCAACCTTGGCTTCAACACAGATCGGTCTTGCATCGGTCTCCCCAACTCACCGGCTGTGTTGATTTCACTGACACCACGGCAGCTGCTGCTTCTCCCCGCCTTGTTTATTGATGCGGGAGGGCCCCAGGTATCTCTCTGTGTCAACAGTGGAGCTCACCTGTGGTTCGTTGTCCGATTCGCAGGAGGATAAATTAGATCCAGAGAGTTCTTTAGTCTGGTCCGGCGTTCCCTTTTTAGAGAAGAGATAGGGTCTGTTCCAGGAACTTGCCACAATGGTTGCGCTGGTAGACAGACAGCAACTGAAATGGCAATCTCCCTGCACAGCCCCTAGAGGGGAAAAAGCCAGTGGCACAAAAAAACCCTGTTGTTCTTTTAAGCAGGAAGAGAAGAGTGGAAGTCTCTCTTGTATTTTCTTGCTGGAAGAGCGCAGGAATCAATCTAATGAAGAAGCAGGAGAGTACTAATGAAGAAGTTCCAAGGAGTAAGGATAAGCTGCAGCAAATGAATGGAAGGAGAACTAGATAATAACCGGACTGCCTTGTAAGGTAAGAAGGAGGACAGTATATGCATTGAACAGGCATTAGAGGTGCAAACAAAAAAGGTGCAAACAAAAAAGGAAAGTCCTAACGTGTGACCAGGTAAAGAAGAAAGCCACAAATAACCAGAGGTACTCACCGAATTGTTTAGTAGGAATTGGAATTAGGGTGCATCTGCATTCTGTTAGGAATATTTGAAGACTGCAAGTGATTCTAGGCACAGACGTAGAAGAGGAGCCGCGAACGGTGCCTGAAGAGAGAAAGGGATAGTAGCCGGTAGAGAGCCCAAAAACAATGGCCCAATAGTGGAGGGTTGGAGCAAAACCAGAACGGAAACCCAGAAGCGGGGAAACAAGGAGAGAAAGTAAAGGCAAAAAGCCATCGGAACGGCAGAAAAGCAAGATTAGACACGGAATGGTAAAGAAGAAAAAACACTGGGAAGAAAGTCCATAGAACATGGGAATTCACTGAAGGCACTGGAACAGCAGTTACCAGCGTAGGGAGGAACTAGAACAGTTGCAATTCACTGAAGGGGTGTGGCCATCCTTGTTATAAAGTGCAACATATGGAACCACTAGAATGCTGCATAGAGCGCCGTAATGGATCAATTAATGGTGCTTCCATCTGGACCAGAACTTCCCTTGCCCTCTCCTCATGACACTGTGTCAGGAAATCAAGGGTCAAAAAGTCACTACCTTCCAGTCATCAAAATAAACCTGACCGCTCCTCCACTACGCTGTTGCCACATGGTTCTGGCTCAACTGCAAAGAAAATAGTCTGTGCGCACCATACCTTTGGCAAAACTCCAATGGATTCTCTGTTTTTCCGGGAACGTTGAGGGTTGCTTTGGAAACGGTGGCGTCCGGCACACCATTCCCGATTCGCTTGTTTTCGGCAGTGTGTCAGCAGCGCTGTTTGCGGCAGATCAGCTGACACCAAATAAAGCCCTGCCTAGTCCCTCAAGCTGCGCTTCTGAATTTTTGCAAACTCAGCCACGTACCTTGTCCTTCTTGTTATCCTGATTCCTTGGTTTGCAAACTCTGCTTGCCGGGCGACCTCGATACTGCATTAATCCCTGAATACGTTACGCTTGGATTTTGATCCAGAACTCTCAACGGATTGGAACCTGCTTTTTGAACTTGTTTACAGTCACCGCCAGGAACTTTACGACCCAGAGCTGCCCACGGATTTCCTTGCCTCATGGATTTGTCACATTTGTTCTCTTGTCTTGTGGAACTCTGAAACCTCTTGTGCCTCAGGTACTTTGGATTTCACGTGTGCTTCGACTAAAGACTTCCTAAGCATGCACATGTGCTTCTGTGCTAGTCGTCCTTGTGCTGTCGGAGTTAGGTGTTGGAACTGGGACTTTCACTACAGGCGTCCTTGTGCCAGCGGGATAGAGGATTCCTAATTCAACTCATGCCTAGTCCTTCTCAAGACACTCTGATGGTAAGACAGTCTTCTTGACTCACTTGTTATCCTGTCTCTCAGCACCAATTATCATTAGGTTTTCACGGCATCACTGCCCTTTGCCCACAGGGTTACGCCCATTATATTAGGAACAGGAAGTCTTTCTGAATTGTATTGTATTTGTATTTGTTTTATTTGTAACGCGCACCATCCGGCCCGGAGGCATCAGGGCGCAATTTAGACATGGTTACATAAGCATACAATTAAATATATTCAAAGCATTAAACAGTACATAGTATACATAGTATACAAGGCATTCAGCAATATACATATTTACAGAAGGTAGATTAGCGCAGGAGTTTCCCAGGGCTGGTCCGGACATAATGGCTGGTTTGAGAGTCAGGATTTGGTTTTAGCTTTGAAGGCACTAAAGCGTTCTTCGGATCGGATGGTGAGAGGGAGGGCATTCCAAAGCTTAGAGGCTAGGACGGGGAATTGTGACGCCTCAGCTTTGAAACACACAAGTGAGCATTATTGGTCTTACTTCTTGTACTACCTATATGAAGTGAACCTGTCCTGTGGCATCTTCTCCATCTTTCGGTCGATAGATCTCCCATTCCGTCCCCTACACGACGAGTCTCAACTGCCAGTTGTTCACACTCCTACAACGGGCTGTGTCTAATACTCCGACACACAATGCAGGATTCTTTAGCCTGACTCCTGGTCTAATGCTTTCTAATCTCAAGGGCTCTTGAAAGTAACGGTTTCTTGTCAAAAAAAGGTCAAGGGAACTTCCCACCTTGCGATCCCGTCCTGTTTTGCCGTCTTCCTTCTCTTGTTCAGCTGCCGTCTCGAAACTGCTGTTTCCTTGTGTGCTTTGCCTTGCTCAGAGTGTGCTTTAGTGCTCAGCCTTTATCCGTGTGGGGAAGCGTAATGGAAGTCAGGTGTGAGTGGCTGTCAGTAATTGCCTGATCTCACCTGGCCATTGTATTGGGACACGTTGGGTATACTGCTCGGGTGTTAGTCTGTTTTCTCCCAGAGCGGACTGTCTATGTGAATGTGTTTGTGTAGGAAAAGGGGGGGTAGAGCTCCCACATATCCTACCTGGTAGAAATGGGATAACAGTGTTACAGGGAAGGGGATACCGCATCTTGCCATCCAGTGTCCCCCTCTCCAAAGACCTCTCACCCAGGTGATCCTCCCGCACTGGTCCACCCCCAGCAACTGGATCCAAAAGCGATGGCCATGTCCTGGCCACCTGGATGACAGATCCCCAGGAACTAGTGGGTCAGACACCTTCTGGTTTCTCAAATCACACTCCAACGGAGTGATGATGATGGCGGTGCTCACACAGAAAACGACTCTAGGGCATAAACCAATAGCTTACTATAGTGGGATTTAGGTCCAGTAATGAGAGGTCATTACCCTTGCAAACAAGCATTGGCTGCTGCTGCCTTTTCAGTAGAGAAGTCAGCAAATGTCACAATGGGCTGTAGTACCACGCTGTACGTGGAGCATGCCCTTTTACTAGAGAGCATCTGGATATGAGGCAATTATCTCCAATCCAGCGATAAAAGTAGTAAGATGCAGAGTTGTAAACCCAGCAACATTCGTAGCAGAACCAGTAGAAGAAGGAGATTATGTACACGACTGTACCACATACACAGAGCACTATGACAACATTCCCAGAGCAATCAGAGAGGTTCCTCTTGACACCTGAATAATATCACAAGGCAGATTCAGTGTAAATAAGTGCAACCATACAAGCGATACTGCGCATATGAGAACAGATGAGTCCATGGAAATGAGACTCACGCCCTGGTTTAGCATCGTGATAAAACATGGTGTAGAAAACAGTAGTAATTGAGTGTTTAAGGGTACAGCTTGTCCACACATGGACCTGTATACATGAGTGAGGGTACGTACATCCAACTAGACTAAATGTGTTGCGTATGTTACACCGCCCATAGAGCAACGGCCCTAGACTATAAATGTACATGTTTGTCATGAAGGGGTGTATTTGAGCTAAAAGCATCCTAACAAAAGGTTTCTATCCTCAAGGTACATAGACTGTGAATATTGGGCCATTTAAACAGTTACTGGGCACTTTCCAGTGCTTCATTAGACACATCAGACTATAACCAAGGTCTATTACGAATAAGAGAGCTTACATTTGAAAGTTCCTTGAAGAAGAAATCCATTTGAAGTTCGGTCAGAGTCTTTCTCGGTAGACCAGGAAATTGTACTAGATAGGTAAGTGAGCAAAAACCTACCTATTGGGAATAGTTTGGATGTGAACAGATTGTTCTCCCTTGTAACCTGATATCTTACTTCCCCCTGTATTCTTTATTTATAGATATTTGGAGAAAACTTTATTTATAGATATTTGGAGAAAACTAACATCCAGTGCAAGCCAACACTGGCCAGAATAAAACAAAGTAGTGCAAGCAAGCAACAAAAAGGTATGCACCATTGTGCTACAATTAATATGTTTTTGAATGTATACCACATAATGAAGTATTTTTTGAATTATTCTATAAAGACATATTTTTAATGGGTTGTAATGTCCTTGTTGTAGACATTTCTGAGCACCGGATTTTTAGAAGGCGTTCATTCAGAGGCCACCTTTGATGGCGGGAGCAGGATTTGGCAAGAATATTTTGCCAACGAGCTCCGCTTGAAACACGTGTCGACGGAAAGATCCACTATTTGTCAACATTGATTAATGTAAGTGAAGAATAGCACGTAAAAAAGTGGATATGATATGGTAGTTGAGATAACTGCAATGAATGTGTATGAATGTGGGATCTGTATGGATTTAGTCGAATGAGTTAAAAGAAAAAATATAATAATTTGTCTTCATGTGTATGTTATTTGTTCATATTTGTGTACAGTGTTGTAAAATGTTTGTTTATGAATTTAATTGAAACTAATAAATGAACTAGTGATATAAACTTAATTTTTTACTATCAATGTTTGAGGAGTTTTTAAACACAAATCTATAGGTTTCTGGTCTGTATAAACTAGTCTTGATCAATTTGTTGTATAAAATGAGAGCCTGCCAGATCAAAACTCAATCAGGCATCCCTAAGTATATTTTTTGATATGTACAGCACACAGTAACCTTGACAAAAGAATAAAAAGTGACTCATAGAATCCTTAGCTGAACCATATACCAAACATAAGTCGTTACAAGCAGGCTCCTCTTTTTTAGTACCATACGCCAGATTCAGCTAGGAAAACCTTTACCTTCAGATATAAGGTGCAAACGAGAGAGGGTTTAACCAGGCTAAGCAGTCTGTCAGATAGCACAGTGAGTAGAGTGCTCGCTTTGACATTCCCGCAGAGCCTGCCGGTGCAGGTTTGAATCCCTGCAAGGCCAAACTCAGTCTTTCATCCTTTCGAGGTCGATAAATGAGCAGCACACACCGTGGGTCAGCAGCACTCAGATGCCTGAGGGTTTGTAGCGCTATACAAAAACAAAAAAACAAAACAAAAGTATTTTTCAAACCGCAGGGCAGTTTTGCCCGACAGGTATGTAACTCCTGTGGACAGCCTAATGCAAGCATTAACCAGTTCTGCCTCCACTATCGCCGGTGAGGATGCCTCGACTTTACCTGCATCTCCCAAAGTTATTCATTCAGGGTTATACCACATATCTTCCAGGTTCATTACCAACAACACATTTTTTACATGCAATTAACCATGGTAAAGATCTGCCCCCTCAGAATTCAAAATTTGTGTTAGTGCCTCGCATTATATTATGAGTTCCGGAATTGATCATAATCTAAGGCAATAGGGTACCAGTCTAAGGATGACATCACTCTGAATTTACCTTAAGCCTAGCTCAAGATAGACTGGGCTACCCGGGAATGTTGATGGTAACCCGAGTAGCCTTTTCAGAAAAGTTCTTTCTGACAACCCCAATTTGTGGCTGGTTGAATTTCCCCAAATCTCCACCCCATATAGGGCAGCAGACTTGGCTTGGGCAACATTCCTTGCAACAGGAGATGGCACCTTGCCCATGAGCAAAGAAAGACCTCCTTATTACTCCCCCATATTTTTCCAGTGTGCTCTGGATTTGAGCAGTTGGGATGTCCAACTAGCTTGGTTATTGAATCTTTTCCCTAGATAATTGTAATATTGCACTTGTTCATTGGTCTTTAAATTTAGTTTCATGAACTAATTATTTTGTTTTCCCTGTGTTAATATCAAGATGTAACTCCAAATATTTCTCAACAAAGGCCTCAGGAGTGATCGCCAATCTCCTCACAGATGTAGATAGAAGGACAGCCTCATCGGCAAATAGATTCCTGGCCTAGCTTCGGTTGGTCCAGGCATTTCAGTCTCACATGGTGTATTATTGCATCAATGCATAACAGGAACAGTAGAGGGGCGAGAACACACCCTTGCCTCACCCCCTAGTCACCTAAAATGGTTGTTTGGTCTCTCCCAGGCCCCAGTGCACTGATGCGCTATTATTAGAGTAAAGTACTGCTATGATACGTAGAATATCCACTGGTACACCCCTCTTTATCAAAATTGACCACAGCAGCTCTCATGACACAGAATCGAATGCGGTCCTGAGGTCAATGAACACAGAATATACCTTCATGTTTCTCAGGACTGTTTACTTCTGAGTGGATAGGTGTAAGCGAAATGCCTGGCCTGTGGTACTTATCTTAGGGCAAAACCATGCCTGAAGATGGTCTATCACATTTCCTGGATCGCCCACTCCTGGAGCCACTCATAAATCACTATGGCGAATACTTTACCCACTCCATCCATTAAGGAGATTGGCCTATAATTCCCCCTAGTTGATTTTAAAAATTGCATTAAACAGATTCCATAGCACCGGTGCCCATATGGTTGGTTGATCCTTAGCTAAGTCAATCGGTACAATGTCTGGTCCTGGGGCTTTTCCCCACTTCTGTGAGCAAATGGCATTATGGACTTCCCTTGTTACAATTAGATTGGATCTGGGGGGTTTACCCTATTCCAGTCGTGCATTACAGCACCCTGGATACCTAATCGCACTTCATGACCATAAAGGTTCTGGAAATGTTGTCTCCAGGTGCTAGGGCTATGTCATTACCAAACCCTTCTTTGTTCCCACTGACTAATTTCCAGAACTTGGAAATATCGCCGGACTGTGAGGCTTCTTGCATTTGGTTCCATTCTTGGTGAACATAATTTTCCTTTTTCGTATCCAGGGATTTAAACTTTGCCCTCAGGAACCTCAACTCTGTTTTATCTGGGGCCTGGCATGTTTTTAAACAATTCGGAATATCAAGCTTTGCTATCTTACAGTCCTCCTTGAACTAGGTGTTATGATTTATAGCACGCTTCTTTATTCCCCTACTATGCTTAGTCACAAAAAATGGTATGGACTGAGTTAGGCTGTCATATACAGAATGCATTTCTCTGTTGCTAGGATCGGTTGATAAGAGCCGCCCCAGATCAGGCAGGATTGACTCAGATGTTTTAATGACACTAGGTCGAGATCAAGCCATTTGATTCTCTATTTAGATTGCCCTTGGGTTTTTACAGAATAACTGGCAGTAGTTTGACAATTATTCTCATATTTCCCCCGATTAGTCAGCTTTAGGGACAGTGGCTTGTGATCACTTCCTTGTTTTCCTAGAAAATGAAAGTCCCTTGCATTAGCCCACAGTTTAATTGCTAGGAGAATATCATCTATATGCGTAGGACTATAATTTCCTTGGTAAATGGGTTTTGCCAGTTGATCCTTTCCAAAGCACATATTACAAGCCTTTAGGCCCATACCAAGAAAAGTAACAGCACAGCTAAGGGCCTGCGGGTGAACCCTACCCGGCATCAATTAGTCCAGAGAGGAGATGTCCCATGCCTCATCATAGTCATCTAACAACCCATCCATGTCCGGATGGGGCTCGATTTGTAGGTTCACGTCACCAGCCAATATGGCTCGATGCTCCAGGCTCTCATATGGCTTTCTTGATTCAACAAGATTCCTTGCCAGTTCTACTGCATGATTCATGGTTTTATTTGTGACCTGATTATATACATTGGGGAGAGAAATTGGTTGGGCATCTGGTGAACTAAGGGCCAAGTACTGTACATCAGCAGAGCCAGAGTCAATATTAGAGATTTGCCAGTCGAGTGAAATGTTTATCTTTATTGCCAGTCTGCCAAATGGCCGGTCCTTGGGTCCCTTTGTGGACGGTACCTGGTACCTTCATAACCTTGAAATGTGAGCAAGCTCAATTCACATGTTTCCCCGAATGAAACTACACCAATCTGGATCTATCAGATGTTTCTTAAGGCCAGCCATGTTCCAGGAGATTAATCTAACTCCTCTCTCCTTCGGCTGCTGCTTCAATTCGAAGATGAGGGGTTGTCAATCTACTGCATCCAGGTTGGTATACACCTGGTTACTGGTGATCTCTTGCCTATTTAGGCCCCTTGCTGCAGGTCCATTTCCACAATAATCATGACTGGGAGTTTGAGGCCTTGTGTGGTACACATTAGCCATTGGCCTAATAGAAATTCTTTCCCCCGACTCTTAGGTTTCATAGGACCCACTTCCAACTTTTCGCACATTGTGTAGTGCGACAGATGGATGGGTCTGTCACACCTTCACAGTGTGAGAAAATGTTTGGTGTTTATGAGGATCCCATCCAGAGATAAATGTTGGTCTTCCCATCATCCTATTCCCCTCATGGGTTGTGTTGGGCGGCGTAATCCATGGTGGCATGAGTTTATATGTATTCAGGTAGTGCGCTTGCATACTTCCACCATGCGTCCTCTGGCCACATAAGTAGGCACACGCCCATTTCCATCCTGAAGATGGGGGGGATTTCTTTGCTCCTTTCCATGTTCTCTAACAGCCTGGCTTGTTACTTTACGTCCTTTATTGGTTTGTGTTCTCAGAGGTAGCCCATGGTCATTCAAGCGTTCTTTGATTAAAGCAATTTTAACTATTGGTGCAATCGTTGGATTGCTGTCAGTCCTATTAACTGTCAGGCTACAGTCATCCTTGCACGGAAATGCCATTAACAGCCCTTCCTTAATGCATGCCAGGTCATTACCAAAATGTTTGAACTATTCCTTAATTACCTTTTCCACTGTCCCGCATATACTTTTCATCAGTTGTGAGTCGTCCCATGATATTTCTTGGGAACTGGTCTCTGTCCCCACTTCCAAAATGTTAGATTTGCTAGCGTCAGTTGTTTGGTGCCTGTACTGATGCCTCTGCTGTTATCCATGTGGGTAAATACTCCTTGTAGAGCTCCTATTGTACCTCCAGAAGTTTCTGCAATTACATTAATCACTTTTAGTAATTTAATATTGCTGGCTGGGGTCGTCATATCTTTCAAAATCTGGTACCTTTTAGATGTAGCAACCTTGATTTGTATTTTACCCTCCCCTCTTTAACATTCGAGTTTTGGCTACCGCATCCCACCACCTCGTACTGGGCTTGATTACTTGCACATTCTAATTCCCTAATTGGGCTGATTAGGGTTAGTAAATCGTCGTCATTTGTATATAATTCAATGATCTGGGTCTCCACATCACCATGTGCCAAGATCGGGAGTGCATAGTTCCCCCTTCCTGCCCCTCAAAATGCCCTATCTCGTAAGCTTTGCATTGGGACTTTTTTCTTCCTAGACCATCCCAAGATCTTTCTAAGGGGTGTAGATTTTAGAATTGGTACTATGTTTTCTGGTAGGATTTCATTGTCTACTATTACAGATATACATATCGTTTAACAGATCTTTTATTTCGGTTATGAGTATATTGACGTCCCTAATTGGTTCAAATAATTTAAATACCCTCTTGCTACCTCCCTTCGGTTCGATAGGCTGTATGGCTTTACATTTTGACATCCCCCCAAAATAGATAATCACTATGCTTTTTACAAGCATTGGTCGTGTAAAGCGTGCAAAATCTCAATGTGCAAAGAATCAAATTTAAAAACAGTTGGGGACAGCTAGTTTAAGTTCACTATGCAATCCACGGTACAGCAGAATCCTTCATACCAATTAATAAAATCACTTGTATAAAAACAACAATATATCAACACTTCAACAGAAAAAAAAACTCTATAGTAAAATTCAGGTCGGTTTAAAACCAATGGACTATATCCCAGCTATGTCCGGCTCCAAAGGGGAGATTCTATGGCAAGACTGGAGGCGAGCATTATGCTTCAACTTCTTTAATCTACTACTCTCCACAGCAGTTTCAACAAACTCAAAACTATACCAAAACGCTGAAAAACAGTCTGAACAGACTTTTTCTTCCTTGAACTACAATCCCCATAGTCTCTGTAGTCCATCCTACTCCAGCTCAGCTATGACCATATCCTGTCCCTGAGCTCCTCCTCTTCTTTTACTGCTCTTCAAGCAGATAAGTGACTTTCTGTTTACCTCTTAGCATAATGTGGGTTTGTGTACATTAGCGTAGGTTTTAGGTTATCTGGAAGGCTTCAGGTGCCTCCACGGCAAGTTTACACTGAGAGGCAGTGTTTAGGACAGTACTATAAAGTTTTGTTTGATGCGTGGTAGGACGGAACTGCGCTGCGAGTCGGAAACGCCGCATTTCCGCATCTTCGCGGAGCGATCTAATTAGCTGCTTCACAGCAGCATCGGGAGCTCCGGCGGCCTCCAGCCCCGTGCCACACTTCTGGCACTCGAGGGGTGTCCCGCCGGGCCTTGGAGCTCCCCGAGCCTCCCCTCACTCAGCGGGAGCGGGCACGCTGCAGCGGGCCCCCTCCCTTGGGGGGGAGGAGCCGTGCGCCGAACGCGGCGAGCCCTCGCGGAGGGCCAGGAAGAGTCCCCCCACCCTTGGGGGGGCGGAGCTAGAGAAGCGCTGAGCCGCGTCGCTTACATTACGCGACGCGGCTGCAGCAGAAAGGGATTACACATTCGGAGCGATCCGAAGCTCCAGGACGAGAGTCCTGACTTCCCCGCGCGCGCGCGAAGCGCCCAGCGAGCGTGGGCCTGCATTACCTCATAAGAGGCAGCAGGAGCGAGGCCTTGGAGAATAATAAAAAAAAAAAAAAAAAAAGGAAAGAGACCTACAACTGACTTACAAAGCTAGCAAGCCACCACAGGCATAATATACCAAGAAGAGTCCGGTGCAGCCACATACAATATAAAAAAAAAAAAAAAAAAAGAAAGATCTAAGATATTTGGAGACTCGGAGAGGTCTCAGGGGAGCATCTATCAGGTAGTGGGCAGCAGAAGACACCTGCACGCAGGTACCGAGGCACGCAGCACCCCTTATCATGTCTGAATATGAGTGGAGTGAGGAGGAGCAGTCCCTAGACTTGGCTGCAAGTTTCAAGGAGGTGCTGGGGAATTCCCTGATAGATGCGGTGGCTCAAGGGGTGAGACCCTTACAAGAAAGGCTAGAGACACTAGAAGCTATGCTTCATCAGCCTAAGGAAAGCACCAAGACGACTCGCAGCCTGCCCATGGAAACCTCTGGAGCAGGGTCTAAGGGGAGTATTCAGGCCCGCAAGAGGAAAGCCTCTGCAGATCCCCAGGGCCCATCGGATGGGGCAGGAGATAAGGCCCCGGAGGTCGCCGACGCTTTCGCGAAGCTCAAAAGAGCATATTTGAAGCGTCAAGCCGTGCCGGACCTCATGACCCCCTCTCCCGGGGAAGATAATGTGGGAGATGATGACCCAGGCTCGGAAGAAGAGCCAGAGGAGGAGGACTTGTCCCCTCAAGAGCCGGAGGAACCAGTCGAGGAGGAGTGGGCTACGCCCAGCGGGGGTAAGAAAGCCCGCAAAGAGAAGCACCTCGACGAGGAGCAAGATGATATGTTCGATCCGGACGCCATCAGAAATCCGAGATCTTCCGACTGGCAGCCTTCTCCAAGAGTGGCTCAGTACATGACAGCAAGGCTCAGAAAAGCCTTGGATAAGGAAGTCCGCCAGCGGCTTCGTGCAGAATGTCCCAGGCCGGACTTACCGGGGAAGGTGGCGGAAGCCCCCGAATTGGACCCAAAGATGCTCACCTTTGTTTCAAAGACCAGTAAGGACCCCCGTAAAGGAATTGATAGATCATGGAAGAGTTGCCAGGAGAAGGTCCTGGACTTAGCCGGTCCGCTCGCCAAGATCATGGACTTAGCTGAAAGAGCGAAAGACACAGGCGAGGAGGTGGATCCAGAGGCCCTAGCTGGATGGGCGCAAAGGGCGGTTTGCCTCCTAGGTAACGCGAATTGCGCAATAGCCTCCGAGAGGAGAAGAGGATTGCTTCTGAAGATAGATTCGAAGCTCAGCGACCTGGCATCCTACGAGGCCGGGGAGACAGCGCAAGGCCTCTTGTTTGGAGAGACTTTCGGGAAGGAGATGGGCCGATTTGTAGGCACATACACATCTCTGGAGAAGGCGCAAGCTTCCATCCGTAAGATCTTCCCGCAGAGAGTTTTTGCCGGGACCGGTCGTTACAGGGGTCGCTCGACCGGTCGCCAACAGGGAGGCAGAAGACCCCCGAATCACAGGGCCCAGTACTGGGAGAACAGGCAACAGGACACGTTCTTCCCGGCCAGAGGTCGTAATAGCAGAGGACGGCGAGGAAGAGGCTTCAGACGAGGCCAAGGGTTTACACCAGGTAAGAGCGATAACATACCCTCCAGTGGGAGGGAGAACAAAGAGGTTCTGGGGAAGCTGGCGCGCGCTTTCCAGCGATGCCTGGATTTTGCAAACCGTCAGAGGTCTGCAGCTAGAGTTCATCCAAGACCCAGTGCAGACAAGAGCCCCCCAGCGCCAGCAGCTAGCAAGAGGGGAGCAAGCAGCCCTCAATACCGAATTAGAGCTCTTAGTGAGGAAGAGAGCCATAGAAAGATGCCCCGGGGTCCCAAGTTTTCTCAGCAACATGTTTCTCGTTCACAGGAAGGAGAAAGTACGCCCGGTGATAAATTTGAAGGAGCTGAACGGATGGATAGTTTACCATCATTTCAAGATGGAGGGAATCCATCAGCTCAGAGACTCCCTGAGGGAGGGAGACTGGCTAACCAGGTTAGACCTGAAAGATGCCTACCTTACAGTCCCAGTACAGGAGCGGTTCAGAGGATTTCTGGCTTTTCGCTGGAAGGGACAATTCTGGCAATTCAGGACTATGCCATTCGGACTTGCGTCAGCGCCTTGGGCGTTCACGAAGTTGATGAAACCAGTAGCCGCAGCCATCCGAGAAAAAGGAATTCGGCTGATCATATACTTAGACGATCTATTGCTTCTAGCGGAAGATCAGAAGGCACTGGAATATCAGACACAGTGGGTTCTAGACCTCCTGCAGTCACTGGGGTTTCTAGTGAACACAGAGAAGTCGGATACGAAGCCGGCACAGAGGTTGGATTTTCTCGGATTCATCCTGGACACGAGGAAAGCCACCCTGGAACTTCCAGCGAGGAAGATCCGAGATATCAAGAGAGAGATCCGAGCATGTCTAGGGAAGAGAGTCATATCTCTGAGGATCCTAGCGAGGATTGTGGGCCTACTGGCAGCCTCAATACAAGCTATTTTTCCAGGTCCCTTACACTATCGAGCTTTACAAAGATTGAAAATCAGACACCTGCAACAAGGGCTGAGGTATCATCAATCGATACCACTAGATCAGGAATCGATCACGGAACTGGAATGGTGGTTGCAGAATATGGACGCCTGGAATGGGCGTGCCATATTCGGGGACCGGCCAGACCTCGTGATAGAGTCAGACGCCAGCCGTATAGGATGGGGAGCGCGATGCGGAGAGTTGCAAACTGGAGGGAGATGGAGCGCAGAGGAGCTGAACCTGCACATAAACTGCTTAGAGCTCCTAGCAGGCTCCTTCGCGATAAAGACATTCACGAGAGACAGAGTGAAGTCTTGCGTCCTACTGAAGATGGACAACATATCGGCAGTGCGTTACATAAACCACTTAGGAGGGACGAAGTCCAGGCTGCTAGCCGAGCTAGCGAAAGATTTCTGGCACTATTGCCTGAGGACGGGGACATCAGTGACAGCGGAGTACTTACCCGGCTCACTGAATGTGATAGCAGATTGGAACTCCCGGTACCTCACAGACTCCAGCAACTGGAAGCTAGACCCATCAGTGTTTCAGATGATAGATCAGAAATCGGGTCCGTTACACACGGATCTATTTGCGTCTCGTCTCAACGCCCAGATATCCAACTATTTCAGCTGGAGACTAGACCCAGACGCGAGGGGTACGGACGCATTCCTGCAAGACTGGACAGGCGGCACGCATTACGCCTTTCCTCCGTTCATGATGCTGAGCAGAGTGCTGGCGAAGTGTCGGAGGGAGAGAGCAGAGCTAGTGCTGATAGCACCATTGTGGAAAGCCCAAGTGTGGTTCCCGACGCTGATAGAGCGGTTGATAGACCTGCCGAGGATCCTCCCGGAAGGGGAACGATTGCTCACGGACCCAGCTGGGCAGTGTCATCCTCTGAGAATGAAGAAGACACTCCCGCTCATCGCGTGCAGGATATCAGGAGACGATGGGAACTGCCAGGCATTTCGATGCAGGCAGCAGAGCTTATTGCCGAATCCTGGGCTCCATCGACTCGGAGGAGCTACGACGCGGCTTGGGCCAGGTGGACGAGTTGGTGCAGAGGGAGAGGTTTTCATCCCATTTCTGCTCCTATAGTGGCCATACTGAATTTTTTGGCGCACCTGCTACAAGATGGGAAAGCTTTCCGCACTATTTGAGTGTACAGATCAGCGATTTCCGCGGGTCATATGCCGATTGAAGGGGCACCAGCAGGTGAACACCCAGCAGTCTGTAGGCTCATTCGAGGAGCTAAATTTAAAGCGCCACCGGTTCCCAGATATACGGTGTTATGGGACGTCACAAGAGTTTTGGAATTATTAGAGAGTTGGCCGGTGAATAGATTTTTGTCTCTCAAGCAGTTATCAGGCAAATTGGCTATGCTGTTATGTCTCATATCCTGCAAGAGAGTGTCAGATGTTAGGGCCTTAGAAATCAATAGGAGGAGGTTCGGACCAGAGGGAGTGACCTTCGTAGTAGTGCAAAGGACGAAATCAAGTACATCCGCAGTGCACTATCCCTATTTTCCCAATAATGTCAAATGGTGCGTAGCTAGTTGCATCAAGGAATACGAGGCCAGGACGGCAGAAGATAGAGCGAGTAGTACAAGTCAGTTGCTGATAGCGCGTAGGAAGCCCTTTCAGGCGGTAAAGACAGCTACCATAGCGAGATGGGTCAGAGAAGTAATGCTAGCAGCAGGGATCGATTTGCAACAATTCGGTGCACATTCAGTGAGGGGGGCCATGGCGTCCAAAGCATATAGGACAGGGGTTCCTTTGCAAGATATTATGGCACCAGCAGACTGGGCGAATGATCGCACATTTAGGGAATTTTATTTTAAACCAACAGAGAGTATGGCGAGTGCAGTATTGGGACAGCTTTGAACAAGCATAATGCTCGCCTCCAGTCTTGCCATAGAATAAAGATTACCCCTGCTATCTGCGCAGGGAGTATTAATTCTATTAAAGACTAGGAGGCGAGCATTAAATTCCCACCCGAGAAATGTATTGTGCATATTATCGAATGTATGTATGTGATAATAATATGTGGATGACGGCAATACATGGACACCTCCCTGATTTTTCTGCTTTTCTATTATTTCTAGGAGAGGAGCAGAAGAATAATTGAAGGGAAAGACGAGTAGAAGTCGTTGCCTGAGTTGAAGGAGTGCGACATTCGTTTGGAAGGGTTCAAGTCATTGCCAGTTGCAGGACTAAGTGTGGAGTTTTCTCTGGGACTGTCAGAGCGAGTAAAAGAGAGGAGGAGCTCAGGGACAGGATATGGTCATAGCTGAGCTGGAGTAGGATGGACTACAGAGACTATGGGGATTGTAGTTCAAGGAAGAAAAAGTCTGTTCAGACTGTTTTTCAGCGTTTTGGTATAGTTTTGAGTTTGTTGAAACTGCTGTGGAGAGTAGTAGATTAAAGAAGTTGAAGCATAATGCTCGCCTCCTAGTCTTTAATAGGATTAATACTCCCTGCGCAGATAGCAGGGGTAATCTTTATTATTTATAATCAGGCTTTAGGACTCTGTGAGCTTGCTTTGGGAGAAATTGGGAGTGGTTGGCTGAGGAGATAAAAATCAGTGGTCCTTGGAATTCCTGTGCCTTGTTTCCGTAAAATTTCCTCCCCATTACTCCTTTTACCAAGGGCGTCTTAGTCCGAGATACTCTCATCTGCGCGCTGTATGTCTTCACTGGTTATGCCCCTTCCCAGCATCTGTACAGTGTGCACTCTCTCTGACCTGACTTAAGGTAAGGAGGAGTACATTTTATTGCCTGAAATAGCATGTCCCAACTCCCAACAAAAATGTCCCTAATCCACTTAGTGTCTATATGCACCTCCAAGGGCCGTATGGCTAGGGAGGCATGCCCAACAGCTCAAGGAGCACGCTGAGTCTGAGACTCCTCCCTCTCCAGATCTACGATTCACTCGCACTGTTTGCTTTTCCACCTCTTTCCACCAACAGAGACAGTTCCGTGCGGCGTGTAGCTGTGAAATTTCCCTTTTCAACTTATTTATAATTTCCCCAGATGTTACCTCTTTGCAAATCAATGCTCCTTGTCTCCTTATATGGTCCTTATCTGGTCATCGCCGGTGTGCCAAATTAGACGGAGCAGCGGAGGCAGAGAGGAGACAAAGACGACAGGTACCATAATCACTTCCTTCAGCATCCATCAGGTTAAGTTGGTTGGAGGGAGTTTACCAGAGCTCAAAGGATTTAGGGAGGGGCACTAGCAACCGCACTCAGACTCCCTGTGGGCTACAACTCCCACACCCTTGATCCCCCGTGGGCTTCAGTCCTATCGGCGGAAGACCAAAGATTAAATGAGAAGAGTGGGTGGGGCTTAGCTACAGCAACTCACAGTTCCCAAAGCTGCTTCTCCAGCTCTGGTTCTGGCTCCTGCGGGCTACAACTCCCATGCCCTTAATCCCCCGCGGACCAAACCTTTTTCATATCTCCAATATAGCTAATTGGGTACTCAATTTCTTCCCTTTACATGCAGCATTTAAATACGTGGTCATGTGTTGCATCACAGATTTGGAAACACTGCCCTCCCAGGGCCATGGCTTCGCCATTTTGCCCTCTGTATCTCAAGTCCATTGTGCGCTATTCTTGCATAGTTTGTCCTGATACCGCGGAAAGACTTGCACAAGTGCTTAAGGGGTGTATCCCCCATAGTGGCATGTCACTTTCTGACTGCTGATACTTACTTGACCTCAAGTCCGTTTTTTTCTCACATTTCAACAATTTGACAAATTATATATCACAATTATCTTCAATTGTCAAATTCTCCAGAACCACAGCAGCTCTCAAGATATTCCACCAGCATATCTGCTTCACCATCGCCAACATGAGCGTGCTCCATGCACCGCCTGCACCCTTTTTTCTGTTCTTAAAGGCTAAGCTACAATCCTTCCATGTGCTATTCAAGCCCACCCCAAACAGTACAACACTCTTTTACAATTTCAACATCCCCTCGTCAAATTAAAAATGGCTTTTTTCTCCCAGGTTATTTCCTGTTTTCTCTCGCTGAGTCTGTCTGCTCACCAAGGGATTTCACCCCCACATCAACACATCGTGTCCTATTAGCAACCTTTTATGGGATGTTACAAGCTCAAGGCAAAAATCGCAATACTTTGAGTGCACTTTCAAACCTCGCAATACCCCGAGACACAACAAGACAAGTAACCTACAACCGTCTTCCCTCTATTCAAATCACAGGGCAATCCCACAGAATATGTGGTCCTTCTTCTATACCGAGGCATAGGTATACATCTATGAAGATAAACTAAGAAACCACCTTCCAGTACCTAAGCGACCTAAACTTGTGCCTAGACACATGGAGCCCTCTTCATCTGTAAAGTAAGCTAGTGCCTAGAAACAGGGAAACCTCATCATCCATAAACTAAGCTAGCACCTTGAAAACAGGGACACAAATCATTCATCCATAACCCAGCTAAACGCCTGGAAACAGGTATACGTCACGGCTAACACAAAACAAATCACAAACAACAATTGCCTCCCCAATATTTGTCATGTGATATGATATGGCATTTATAACACGCCTATACACAAGTGTTTCAAGGCGCGACGAGGCAAGGGAGGGGGAACAGAGGGAAGACAGAGACAACGATCCTAATAGTCCAGGTGTCATTCAGATCGCACAAGTGCATGGGAAGGGGGAAGGGGAAAGTGTGGGGGAAGAAGGAATGAACAGTGCAGTACATGGGATAAATAGAATAAATAACAATAAGTAAAAGTACAGCCAGCTGGTGGCAAGTGCAAGGGTAAGTGAGGACATCAGGTGTCAAGTGCTAGTAGGAGGACTGTAGGGATACAGAAAACAGTCCCCAAGTGCAGGGGGTGCCAGGGAGGCAGTGCATGTGTGCGACTGGCGGGGCATAGGACCTGGGCCCGATATCAGAGGGTGGCCAGGTAACCAGTGCAATTTCAGTTTCAGACAGGAAATTCAGCAGGGGAGAGGAAGAGAGAATGCAGAAGCAAAGAGAAAGGTTTTGAGGTGCTACCAGAACCAGAGATGGTTCTCCTCAAGTTTCAGGGAGGCTGTTCCAGAGGGAGGATCCAGCGGAAGAAAGAGATCTACCACCAACTCGAAGCAACGGACCCTGACAGGGTTGGAGGCGGATGAGCAAAGAGCTCAAGACGGGAGATATTTAGGAAGAGAGAGTTGAAGGTATTAATGCCACAGGCCCCAGAAGGCTTTGTGGACAATGCAGAGGGTTTTGAACTTAATCCTTGCAGCTACTGGGAGCCGGTGCAGAGATTTCAGTCCTGGAGAGATACGATCCCTGGGCTTGAGGCCAAGGACAAATCTTGCAGTCCTGTTCTTGATGAGTTGCAGAGGGCAGAGAGTAGAAGCAGGCAGATTTTGAAGAGGCTGTTTCAGTAGTCCAGCCTATAGAGGACAAGAGCTCTGGAGACAGTGAGCTTCTGGGGGAAGGAGAGGAAAGGAAGAATACCTCTGAGGAGGTGCATCTGGTAGTGTGACTTCTTTAGATGTTAGAAATGTGAGGACAGAAGGAGAGTGTGGAGTCGAAGATGACCCCGAAGTTTTTAGCCTCGCAGGTGGGAGCAGGAAGAGGGCCAAGAGAGGCCTGCCAGAGAGTGACAGGAAAGGAGGGAGCGGGTCTGCTGATGAGGAGAATCCCAGTCTTACATGCATTAAGGTAGAGATAATTGGCAGCACACCACTCCTGGATGGCGGACAGACAGCCAGAGATGAGAGAGGGAGAAGAGGTGGCTGGAGGTAGCCTGAAAATGAGCTGAGTGCGATCTGCATAGCACTGGAAGTTGGGACAGAGAGCGGCAATGCGGTGGGAAAGAAGTGCCAGGTATTGGTTGAACAGCCAGGGAGAGAGGTTAGACCCCTGGGGAACACCACAGGTAGAGAAAGAGATAGAGGAGAGGAATGACCCAACGTGGACCTGGGAGGGTTGATCAGAGAGGAAATAAGTCAGGCACGCCAGGGCCTAACTGGTGATACCCAGGTTATCATGGAGACAGTTAGCAGGATGGCATGGTTGACCGTGTCAAAGGCAGAAAAGAGATCAAGTAAGATGAGGACACAGTGGGTGTTGGAATCAAGGTTGGAGAGCAGGTCTTCACGGGCTCTGAAGACAGACTGATGATCATGGAGACAACCATCAGATTCAGTGTGAAGATTGATCTGGAAGATGGCCAGCTTTTCCAGGAGTTTGCTCCGGAAAGGAGTGATGGAGATTGGGCGATAGTTAGCCGGGCAGGACTGGTCGGCAGAGGGTTTCTTAAGAAGATGGTGCACAAGGGAGTGCTTCAGGGGGATGGGAAGACTCCAGTGGTGAAGGAGTGGTTGCAGAAGTCGGCCAGAGCAGGAGCCAGGGAGTCAATGTGGTCCTTGATGGTTTTGGAGGAACAGGGGTGAATCTGTTTTGACAAGACTTTTATGATCAGACTTGTCTAGAAACCTTGTCTGGGAGAACAGGGGAAAGGCAGAGAAGAAGGGAGGATAGGTGGCCAAAGAAGGGCCAGAGGAGGAGCAGGGAGTAGAGGGAGGAGGGGGAGAGGAAGAGAGAGAGGACAGGATGTCCTGATTATTAGCCATGAAATGAGAAGCCAGAGCCATGCAGAGGAACTTTGAAGGGACAGGAGAGGTTGAGACTGCAGCAGGATTGGCCAGTCTATACTTACACTCTGTGGATCCGCTGAAGCCCTCTGGCACTGTCTCTCTAACAGTCTGCCACACTGCCATCTGGTCTGCTTGGCATCCCTCGGGGAGTGGGCAGGAATTTCTCTGAGGTGGCTCCTAACGCCCAATCATTGTCCATGTGTGGTTTTCAATCCAGTCCTCATGAGTCGCAATGCATCCATTTGGGCATGTGGTGGGAAAAACAGTCTTAATTGACAGGGGTTTTAGCGACCTTCCTTCCTCTGCTACCACCTGAATTACCGGCAGGGGAATTATTATCAATCTCTCGATTACAGACCAGAGGAACTGGGCCAAGGAATTCTCCTGCACCAAAAATGGTAGTTTCAACCCTAGGACAAGGTTTTATTGCTTTTATTAAAAATTCAACAATAGGGATTGAGGTATGAACAATGCAACATTCTCAACATTCGCTCATTAATCTTGAGCCTGTCATCCAGTTTTGATAATATATGATGTCACAAAATGATGTTACGTCCTAGAAAACCTAACATGGATTGGGATTGGTTAGTAAGGTAAACTATATACACATTATATAGATGGTTAGTGTGGCAATTGGATAAAACATATCTGGTGGCTCCTCCTGCGACCACCTCTAAATGTTGCAAATACAAGTGTTACAGGTTAGTTAGTGTGCAGTGATTGTGTAGAGGAGTATCACCCACCTATCCCCCTCAACTGAGTACAGATAACATGGTAGGCAGATCAGTGGTTCCATTATTACAGAAATCAGGATTGTAGTGCCTTTATTTTTAGGTAAAAAGTCCCCATACCGCTGCGATATCTGGGTTAAAATGACCGAGGAAATGAAGGGTGCTCTAAGTATCACACATCTATCATGAATATATAAAAATATATTATGAAAAAGAGATACAAGGTGAGAAATGCTTACATAATTAAATAATGGCTCCCTGAATGGTAGCACAGTGGCAGACTGGGATATATTTCAAAATGGATGCCCAAGCACAAAATGGTGTCCACTTCCCAGCCAGGTGTGGAAAACCCTGACTCATACTGATGCAGTAGAACGTCTTTGGCCGCATCTCGCTGTGACATAACTAAGTCTGATAGGTTAAAAATGGAACTTGGCAGGAAAAGCAGACAAAATTGATGATGAAGTCATATAAATGCAAGGGATATTACCAATTTGAACAGCTGCATTACTTGGTACTATTTAATTAAGAGTATTCATTTCCCTACGGTATATGGGCTAAATAAACTTGGCAGGACCTCGAGAAGCAGATAAGAGATTGACAGTGATGTGATTAAAATTCTTGCCAAAAGATGAATCATGTTGTAATTGTTTTCTGCCGGGTTTAAAATAGCCTATCAGTCTATGCGTCAGACAGCAAGTGTTAATGTCATGTATGCTAATGTGGGTTTGGGGTGCACCAGATAAGTCATCCTATCACAGAGAAGTGAGTTATTTTCCTCTGGCTAAGAGAACCTATCAGAAGCATACTTTGACCAAGTAGTCATTTGCATGAGGGTGTTGCATCATCCAAATATAAGCAGGTTGAAGGCAAAATGTTGCTGTGTTTTTCCTGAAGTGCCTTGTGAACTCATCTAATAAAGACTGCTCTGAAAACCACCCAGGTGCCTGATTTCGTTTGTCCCTGTCTCTGAGCCAGAATTCATGGATGCAGAAAGCTTGATGGGAAGAGATCTCCCTGCTCACATGAATGGTGCAACAAATTGGTGTAAGCCAACATGGAAGGTGAATAAGGATTGGGCAAAAGGGTCCTCTCAGCCTTGCAGCTTTGGAAAGTTACCAGTCAAGGGGAACTATTCAAGGTGGTGAGAATGACCCCAACGGTTCTGCATGTTCTCATAAGTTACCATCTCCTTTCTCCTAGGCTTTGAGACAGAAAATTCGGCTTTGAACCTGGTATTATTTTTGTATCGTCCTGCCTTCGGCTGGATGGGAACAGCCACCTCAGTCTGGCTCAACTGAATAGACTCTGTCTTGCAGGTTCAGATCACGTGTGTAGGGACCACAAAATGGATTTCTCCTGCTTGCAATTATGAGGATTTGCAGATTGTATTCCCTGCAGGTGTCCTATATCTTCTGCTAACTTGAAACGTTCCTTCCTTCAGTGTCCTCGGCAAGGCTGTGCACGGTGGCTGCACTAGAATGCAGGTCTGCGCGTCTCAGCTGTATTAGCCTGTCAGCTTTTTTCTGTACTCTAGAGTCCTTTCTGCTCCTTCCATTCACTCCAATGTACTTGTGGCTTCCATTTTGATTTATATGGCCACCCATGTTAGTTGCGTTTAAGCGTCAGTAGTATTCGCTCTGAGGCCTTCGGGTGTGCTGCGTTCTATAAGAAATTAATAACATAACATAACATTTTTGTGCAGCTTGCTGTTTCCGTGAGGCAATGGTGTACGTGTGTCAGTCCTCTAACTATGTGAGTCATAAGCATGTTCTTCGTGTCTGCCAACAATAAATCTAATTGTTTGCGTAACTTCATGCAGGGATGCATATGTACTTCTTGTCTAATGTAGCTATGTCATGGTGTCATTCGTGACGTCATCAGCTTTCTTTGAGGTTACAATTAGTCAACTTTGATTGCAGCCGTATCTCTTCAACATCATCATCAGAATAGGGTCTGAATGTTTGTCTAAGTGAGTATCGTTTCTCACACCTGCGATACATCAATGATGGGGAGGAAGGGCACAGGATTGATGTACACCTCTCGTTCCTCTGCCGCCAAGATGAGAGTGGGATAGGTGCAACAAAGGCCACATTTAGGTTTCCATCTTCAACATCATATAACTCATGAAAAAATAGTCCATAGGCGCCCCTCTGCGAGAACGAACATGGCTAAATGACCTGTTTTTTGGGAAGGTACCCACTTGAGAGTCTGCAGCCACACTTTAGCTCACTGTACCTTTCACAGAAGGGAAATACCCATTTGCATATCAGTCTTTGTCCAGCCCACATTGACACTCCAGCACCAAAATGCTATGGCAATTCTCTTCTGAACAAGAGTACCAAGAGCAATCCCATACACGTGTTTCAGCCTTGTTGGGTCTCATCAGTGAGGTGGAGCTGTGCCTCGCTAAGCACAGTGAGCAAGGGGTCCATGTCTGGATGACCCTAGGAAACTTAGGGTGACTAAACCTAAGTCCCTTAAACAATGAAAAAATAGTCCATAGGCGCCCCTCTGTGAGAACGAACACGGCTAAATGACCTGTTCTTTGGGAAGGTACCCACTCGAGTATAAACAAATATAAAACAGCTAAAACAATGGCAGTTACATCTCTAATAAAACCCACAGTCAACAGTTACAATGACAAACAGCCCCCCAGAAGCTGATTAAAAAAGTATTAAGTGTTACTTGACAATAGTCTTCTCCTTTTAAAAACAGAAGTAAAAAAAAAACAGAAACTACCATCACAGATGAATAGGAAGAGCAAAATGGTAGTGCATCAAGGGCCAAATGAATAGACACTAAGTTTTGACTGACCCATAGTGGTCTAAGCCATTGCAACCTCTCCACAAGATAAAATGGGCAAACGAGAAAAATCTGCACTTCATCTTCAATTGCATTGAGGCAGAGTGGGCAAACAGATGATGTACGACCCTTGCTCCATTTGGCAGTAAAGTGGGCCAGTGGAAGGATGCCCAAACAAAACTTTGCATATCAACTTTTATGGTTGGGGGTCAGCTGATAATCTACATATGCTTCCAAACCCGAATCCTTTTTGAGCTGCAAAAAGACAGCTGTTTTCCCTGCCAGGCAGCTGTCAATCATCTTACTCCAAGCCCCCTCAGTAAAACATTTCTTGTAAGTGGTTTCTGTGTGCCGTTGGTGACATCACATTTATTGAATGTGTTCATGTGAGCCTATAGAAACGATTGTAAATTGCAAATCAAACATTTTCTCAAAAATGATGTTGTAAAATGCACATTTCAAACCTATATCTTATCAAACGTCTTGGGGAGTGGGGGATTTCTCCGCAAGCCGCATCTCCCACTGTAATATAGTCCTCCCACTCCCATACTTCACTTGGCCACTTGAATAATTTCAAGGGTAAACATTCCTGCACCTCGACTGGGAAAAACAAAATCACATGCCACCATTGAATGTGCCCCTGTGGGAGCCTCCCTGCCCTTTTGTAACCAAAAGCTGCCTCTGCTACTGACTATTGCACTGCACACCAGCTACAACATTTGTGTCACACCAGCCGCTTTCGCGGATGCTGGGTGAGCGGTCACGGATATGAGAGGTCATCTTTTGTGTATGTACAGAATGAGCTAAAGCATAGAGCCGATGGGGCAGCAGGTGTCACTGTTGCAGTGCGAACCTGTGTCTACACCCACTGGGCTGCCCTTGCTCCGTCCTGTAGGCCTCTGCCCGCAGATTATCTGTCATCCCTTTGGTCTCTTTGCTTACCTGGGCTCAGTGTTCAAGCTGTGCCTTTCAGTGACAGAGGCTACACCTATTATGGGGAAGGCCCTTTCCAAAAGCCTTTATTTACAGTAAAGCTGTGCACTTGACAGCTCTATCCATCAAGTATTAACGGCAAAGAGAGCCTCAGCCGGGTGTGCTATTTGTACTGCTAACTGTCATGCAATTTTGTCTGGTAATAATCATGTTTTTCTATTTAACCAACTCAGCGCCAGGAACTAGAAGCACCACATTGTAGGTTGTCAATGGGCATGACTTACAACGTGTGTTGCAATGGGACTGCAACATTGTAAAAACGCTTTTGAAAATGAAATCAGGCCCAACATGTATGCTTCCGCTTCATGGAAATGCCACGGTTGTGCGAATAAGGGCTGTACCGTCTTCTGGAATGCCCGGAGGGAAGTTCCTTGGAATAGTTCTAAATTGAAATTGGATTTAGTGACTGAATCGCAGGCTTTAACCCCGCTCTAAAATGGCTGCAAGTTGAGGGCAAATCTGAGGATGTCCTCACATTTACTCCCCTTGTATCCTCTTCCCAGGTGGCCGGGGAATTGCCATTGCTTTTGGTTACCGATCCTCGGGGTGAAGAAGCGAGGGAGGATCACATGGGCAGAGGGTCCTTGGGGGTTGGGACCGAGATGTCCCCAAGTGAGACACAGTATTCCACATTCCCCTTTCCTGAAGCGGTCTCCATCCCTGACGCGGTAATAGGATATTGTTATCATTGTCCCATTGACAATAAAAAAGACAGGATGTATTACCAGCCCAGAGGCATCAGGAAGAGGGTGAAAGAAAGAGGGATTAAAGGCGAAGGAGGCAAAACATGGTTTCCCCTTTCCCTACTGACGACCAACCCGACCCTTCCCGTGGGCTTTCTAGGCTACTGTAACACTTCTCCCCTCATTTCCCCACATTTGACCTCTGACAGTACAGCAACTAGGAAGAGGCGACTAAGAGTAATGAACCCTAGAAATTCATTTCACCACTCTTGTACTGGGATGAAGAAGATGCCTACAGAAGGCATTGCAAGTCAGACATGTCCCTTTAACTATGGTCATGCAAGTCCAATTGGGAATACACACCTGCAACCTGGTATGTGGTTGCAGGTGTATAAAGGTAGACCAGTGGAATAGCAGGGAGAGCAACAGGGAGGCCTGTGTGGGAGAGACCAGTAGGGGACCCATATTGTGAGGTGGCTGCCATGGTGGTACCTGAGAGGAAGCCGGCAGAGGCCCCAGACAACTTGTGGAGCTCAGGGCAAATCGACACGCTAGGCTTTCACAGGGTTAGGAGCCCCCAACACCTTGCGAAAGCAGCTAGAGCTGCGAGCAATGAAGGAAAGAGAAAGGAGGAGGACAGAGCTGCCGGTGTGGGCTTTGAAGTGCCCAGAATGCGAGCAGCGCTCGCGTAGACCAGCCCGCTCTTCTGCGAAGTAGAACAGAATACACATAGCTGCCAGATGAGGAACACAGAGGACCAGTTAGTGGAAAGAGTTGTCACTCACAGCCAGGGGTGCTCCTAGGGACTACGCATGAATACCAAAGTGCTCTATGACATAGATTGACTTCAGCATTGAAGGAAAACCTGAAATTAAATTAAAGCATGCATATTGAATCACAAACTGAATGAAAACTGAAAGAAGAGTTCAATCATGCACATTGAACATCGAACTGAATGAAACCTTGAAACAAAATGAAAGTGTACACCTTGAACATTGAATTGAATTAAACTTTATGCAACAAAGCTAATACTCGATGAAAGATCAAATGGAAAGTGCCCTTTTTAAAGCAACCTACGGAAGAGAGTGCAATTGTGAGAGAGAGTGCAACAGAAAGGTAAGGAATACATAAGACACCTCAAAGGGAACTCTTATGAATTAATACAGTACTGCAAGGCCAAAGACTGGCAAGAGGCGTGTGACACATAATGGCAAAGCCAAGAGGTTAACCAGCACAAGTCAGGAGAGTGTGAACCTGTATATAAAGCCAAGAGGCTGACAAATATAAGCAAATTGAAGGTGAATTTGGACAGGGGCAAATACAGAAGAACCTGTGTGGGCTTGACGAGCTTATGGTTCCTGGTTGCACGACCTGTGATGGGTGGACCGTGTGGTCTGACAACTGCGCCTAGAACAGAGAGCCCTGAATTGTGAAAGCTGAAGACATTGTGATCGTTCATGTGAGACCCCTCTTGGCTATTGCCCCCTCTGAGCACAATGTCCACATCCATATGATGTAGCCACAGTCCGAGCAGCCATCTCAGCATGACATGACTAGCAAGGTCCCTATTTGCCATATAAAGCATACTGTTTTGAAGGCCCGCGAGCCAGGCATAATGGGAATTCAAGGCCCAAGTGTGGAGGAACCCAGAGCACGTAGTCACTGTTCTGGGCAAGGCATGACTAAGTGTCATGACCATGGGGGTCAAGAAGTGACACAGTATTCCTGCATGGGTTACCCAAATTGATTGCCTATAAGCGAGAACTAAGGGATGCTCTATCAAACAAATGTCTTCATTGGTTTTGCACTGTTAGGGGTCATGCTTTTGTATCCAGTGGAGCCTTGGCCGGTTGTCACAGAATGTCTGGCGAGTGTGATAACCTCTATGTAAAACGGGTATTTCGGAACCAGAGATTGGCCAAAGGTGTCCTGGCACCATCTGGGTGCTATGCTCAGACTGCTAATAGTGGGATTGTAATTAGCCTGCACTCTTACCCAGGAACTGGCGGCCTATCTGGAAGTACCTCAATTACCTTTGATTTATCTGGTGCGAACCTTACTCCCATGGGGTAAAGGCCAGCAGGGAATTAACTTGGATTTGGGCTTGTGGAGTACCAATTTGTGCCATAACTATAAACAAGGTATTTATCTTATTTCTGAATTATTGTTCCTCAGTGCGCCCTTAGTTATTTCCATCTCTTTTCCTTTTTTGTTTCTTATTCTCTTTCTTCTTTCCCAGATATGATGATGTGATGTACTATGGAAATGTAAGTAATGTTTTGTATTAGAATGTACTTTGATGGCCTGATGGCCAAATAAAGTCATTTGGTGATGACTGATTGTGAAATATACCAAGAAGGAGAACTATAAGTAAGCTGGTCATGCAAACCAGAAAGGGGGTAAAGTTGTGTTGAATTTTGAAAGACTGAAACAGTTATCAGTTGCTGCATTGAAGTCTTGGGGAAGAGAATCCTGAGACCGGAGAAACTACAAATGCTGTCTTGAGGTTGGAGCCTCACGGCCCTTTTCTTTTGAACTGTGTTGCTTGGAATTTAGGGAAGGGAATCCCAAGGATTGTTCAGAACTGTATTTTCTTGAACTTGAGAAAGGTAATCTTGAGACTTGAGACTTTTGTGGGACTTTCTTGAACTTGGGGAAGGGGAGTTGAGGAGGAAGCTAAGAGCTGTAAGAAGCTCAATCTTTGTGTTGAGCGCCATTTTTTTTATTATTGACAACCCTACACGTTGTTTGTGATATGATATAATGTGGCTTCTATAACACTACACAAGTGTTTCTAGGCGCGAGCTTTCGTTGTGAGGGCAAAGATAGGTTTTGGACACAGACAGACTTTTAAGTTGAACTCTTTGATCTCTTCATGTCCTTCAAGCGAACCCTTAACTGTCTCGTCTTCTAATTGTATGATAATTCTGTATCCCAGTGGTCCAAGTGAGATAATAAATTGTGGGAGTGGTGGCCGGGGGGTGTTCCTGGAACAATATTTTAATGTGTATTGGATGGTATATATTTTAAGAATAGTGTGAATAGTGTGATTTTAGACTGTATTGCTTGATTGTATACGTTTGTATGTTCTTTGTGTTATACAGAGCCTCTTGGCTGAAAGTATTTCTAATAAATAAACAAATATTTGAAGGCCCAAATCCAAAGAAGCCAAGGAATATTTAAAAGACTGGCCACCATGAGCAAAATAGATGCAGCATTGCGTGGGTGGATGGTGCAATTTTTGACTGACTGGGGCCCACTAATCACGGTTGTGGACAATCATGATGACCGTAACATCCATCATAAGCCCCACGAGACTGGATCATTTTCGCTGATATAACCTGCGTGATGAGTTCTATAATTTCCACTGACATCTGCATGTCTCGGGAGGATAGCTCTGGGGCAACGTGCTCGCCTTGGAAACAAGATGACACGTAGCAACACAGGTTCGATCCCCGGGTCTGCGCTTAGAAACCTCTGGGTATTAAGCGGGTTATAAATAACCTATCATATCATGATACACTGTACTTCGCACGTTGAATTGAATTTTTTTCTGGTTTTTGAGTTTTATTTCAGTAAATTGTTTAAATGCTTCATACCTAAAGAATTGTACCAAATGGGTAAAGGAGGTTTTTGACAAAGTAACTATTGCTTTAATGGTATTTGGCCTTTTCATTTGCAAGAGCATATGCAGCGCAAGTGTTTTTGGTGCGATAATATTTGTGCTTTTATAAAGTTTAAATGGTACAAAAAAAAGACTTGGACCCATATAATACCTGACAATTGAGTTTTCATACATGCAATGAAAGGGAGTAAAATATATTTTAATGGGTGTTTACAAATATAATTAATATGCACTAAACAGGACCAAAATATAGATACTCAAATATCAAATCAACTAGTTCAATGTACCATGCATTCCGAGTTATTAGAAATAAATCTATGGTTCTTATGTATGAATTTAATTAAAGCATTGTAATGACAATACTTTAATATGTGTTGCAAACATCAATGTATTCTCTATTTAAATTTTCCTTCCTATTAGAGATAAATAGCTCATTCCAAATGTCTTTAACTGATGGTGTGATTCTAAATAGTGGCATCTATTGGCAAAGAGCAGTACTGTCACTCATTATTTGAATTATACTACTGCAAGAGTAATTCAGGTAGGGGAGCCCAAGCATAGCCCCATCTCAAGGGCAATATTTGGAGAAAGGCCGTTCTGATCGCTGCCCAGTCCCAGTCCACTTACATCCCTGGCTGTATCTCCTTGTAATGCAGCGCTCTGTTGCTTCACAGCTAGATTTGTACTATATAAAAGTGTGCGCATGCAAACATTTCGTCATCAGCACATGCCATTTTAGGCACGTTTTTAGGTTTTCCTAATCATTAACCAAGGGTTAATTTATTCCCAGGTGGAAATTCCAGACCAATTCAAACTGTTTTCCACTGGAGGCAGTTGCATCATAGGGACACTTTTGGATATTGGACTACGTAAGCAGAGCAAAGAATGAGTGGTGAATTGAATTAGCAAATTAAGTCGGCAGACCATTGGACATCAGTAGTCTGTTGCAATACACCACAAAGGGATGTGTATTCATTTGGTAGTAAAGAGGTCAAGAGCAACAGATGGTATGTTACGTTCAGAGGGGGCAGACCCTAGGTAGGGTGCCTTTAGAAGAAGATGCGTTTATTGTGTGGTTCTGGAGTAAAGTAGGTGGGGATGAAGGTGATCAAAAGGAACATGGACCATCCATGGGCTTGGCAGGGGCACAGAACCTAAATGATATAGAAATATAGGGCCTGTGCCGTCATTACTCTTAGTTCTACTCTTCCTTGTCACAATACTCACCTAGGTGGTCTCTGAGGTGTAAACCTCCTACATGCCCATAATACAACAGTACGTAGCAAGCTTATACAGACACCAGGCTCTTCCACACCACGGGAGGGTGCAGAGGGTCGGCCATACTGTGACGACGAAGAGTAGGACTAGGAGTAATGAAGATTACTGGTAAGCAATCTGAGCATTACCTTCACATCCCTCTTCCTCGTCTCAGTACTCACCTACGAGGCATACTCTCGAAAAACCAAGTGGACGGGCCCAAAGGAAGCAGGAAAGCAAGAGGACACCCCGGAATCAATGCAAAAACACCAAGTTTTATAAGCAACCTCATCATCTGAATAGGACCCCATTGAAGAATGGAAAGAAACAGAGGAGGGTGAGGGGGACGAGGAGAAAGACAAAGCTGAAGAGGAGGGGCTTTCCCTATGACTTTGCCTGTCTCTAGAACTCTCATGCTCTTCAGTGGCCTGCTTCACAAGGACTCTGATCTCCTTCTGTGACAAAGAAAACTTTAATGCAATGGGCTTTTTGTGTTTCCTTCTGGTGTGATGTCGGTCAGGACTCTGAGATGCAGCAGGGGAGTCCACATGCCTTCGCTTTTCGGAATGCTTGCTTGTCACAGAAAACCAAATGCCAACCCCCACTGCCTGCAGCCCGACACTGTTGAAGCCACCACCAGGCAAAAAGAAAGAAAACAGGAAGCAGTGAGAAGAGGCAATCAGCACATTTTAGCAGACCAGCCGCGCCCCAGTAAGGCCTTCTGGGAGGATAGAGACCTCCCAGGCCAGCAAAAACCTGGAGAAAACCTTGTCGCAACCAGGCTCCTGCAAGAAGAGGGGAGGGTCCTGGGGACCACAATGAACAGCGCTTGGCACAACCATATGAAATCCACTGAGGTCGGCATTTGAAATACACATGAAAATATGCTGCGTAAAAGGACCCCAAATCCTGCAGGAGGTCCCAGCCAAGTCCCAAGCTCAGCAGGGAGCCTGTGCGCCTAAACCTTACTGTGAGGCCGTCGCTGCCCCTCAGGAGACGCTACCATGGAAAAAACAGCAACAATGACTCCCAGAGCCCCGCACCAGGAGAATCCAGTCCCTTTCAGAGACAGGTTGAAAAGAACTGTTGTATTATGGGTAAGTAGGAGTTTTATACCTTAAAGAAAAAAGAATTCCTGTAGGGGAGGTGGGGCCTTATAGGTGAGTACTGTGATGAGGAAGAGGGACGTGGAGGCAATAAGCCATATGCAGTTTGCATAAATGCATTTATATCTGGTACTACTAGATTTTCATCAGGAATGTCTTGACGGTAGTTCACTAAATGTCCAGAAAACAAAAGTGCCAGCGACGCGATCTATTAGAAACCATTTGAAACTGGTCAACTGGAAAGAGGACTAGTGACTGTTGACATCATTCGCTAAATGGACCTCAGTATGTTAAGACTGTTGATCTTGAGCATGCCCTGAACGCGAACGCAGTGCCTTTGCATGAAAGAACAGTGCAAAGTCGAGTGGGAGTGCACTAAATCTGCTAGAAGCAGACAACATGGAGGCATTCCATCCTGGGTTGGTGACACACTTTCATGAAATTAAAATGATGGCGCAATAATGTGATGAGCTGTGCATGAAAGGGATTTGATGCATACCACATAACAACAGAGAGGCTTAAGACATGCATGCTTATGGCTCGCCCAACTGTGTCTTACTGTCCCATGGTGCATGGTTTGTCTCCTCCAACATGTTTCATTGGTATCCCCGTCTCCCCGTTAGAGTTTCCAGTCCCTATAAATACGCTCACATTTCCCCTATAGACTATGCTTAGGAGGCGGATTACTATCCAGGATTGGGTTGATCAAATGTAATAAGCACCAGGGGCGTTGCTAGGGGGGGGGCCAAGGGGGCTATAGCCCCTGATCTTTTGGTTGTAGCCCCGGATAGAATCTCAGGAGCTACAGCCAAAAGATTAGCTAGCCCCCAGTCCCAACAGTTCCGACATCAGCCTAGCCCCGGGTCTTTTCCAGACCTAGCAACTCCCCTGATAAGCACCCTTCCCCTGACAGTCGAAAAGAACATCATGACATTTTGTGAACTTGTGCATCACCACCTGTTCGCCCCCACGCAGCTGTCCCGTGAATGCCACTGCCAGAGCCCCTGAGAATCCTGCAGAACCGCCACATATTCAGGAAATTTGCAGAAGGATTTTTATTTGGCAAGCCCCTGTCTTAATTGAGTAAACTTCTACTACTGGTCTGTTTGCTTTTTTTTTAGCACCAAGAACCCTATTTGGCAACAGAGCTCTATACCAGCGGATATAAAACACAGCGCACTACTATTCACCCAGACTGTGGGACAGGGACATTGCCTCACTTTTGCAGAAATGTGGTTTTGCTTGTTTTAGTGACAAATGGAGTTCACTCACTGGCTGCAGTGGATATTATCCTCCTCCCCTTTGTAGCATTGTGCAACGTCACCATGTTGGGACACAGCGATGTGTGAGCCCAGTCAGGTGACCAAGGGTAAGGTGCGCGTGTACAGCGCACCAATAAAGCAGATTACGTATTGCTTCAATGGTGTCCGGTCGCATCTGTATGCGCTGCAGATGCTGCGTTTACCAGCGCTCCCCTCCCTACCACACGAATATCTTACACTGGCGATGAGGGACGAACCCGACCCGCTCGACAGCATCAGAGCGCCTGCTGCATGCAAATTACCACAGAAAAGGAGCAGAGAACAACGGGAGGAAGAAAATGACCGCCAAGGCCTGTGGGCCCACGGGTGAGTGCACAGTGCACCAGATATACCCCAACCACTGCCCAAAGACCCACAAAACACCTTCATATTGCCTTGAAGGCACAAGAAAGAGGGATACCACTGGGGGCAGCAAAAAAAATACAAAAAAATGATTCTTAAAGAAGAAAGACAGGAGAGCTGCAAGGACCCACTAGAATAGTAAAGGGTGGCCAGAGCAGATCACTTGACACATGCATGCGGGAGCAGGGCAGCCGCTGCACCATGCGATCATGTCAGAACAGGCACAGGATCCGGCTTGCTCCAACCCATGAACAGGGTCAGAAAAAGAAGGATGTGTTCCTTTTACCCTCGATAATGCCATTTGATTCAATAGACACCACCAGCCTAGGTCCACAGTGGACCAGGTGGATGAAAGAGTTTTACGTCTACCTCAATGCGGTCGGCCTACAAGGGGATAAGCATATTATCAACTTGATCACTGTCACTGCCGGTCCAGAGGTACGAGATATCATTTTTGAGTTGCCCAAGGACGTGGAGTACAAATATGATGAATTAAAGAAGATACTGAAAGAACAATTTGCCACACACCGAAACGTTGACAATGAAAGGGCACATATGTCATACCACCACACAGCTCCAAGGGGAGAGCATGGACAAATTTGTCATACCTCTAAGAGCAAGGGTAGAGCACTGCAAATTTCACTTGTACAACAACGAAGATGCCATAAAATACCAAGTAACTGCAGGGTGTGAGCCACTGATATTAAAAAAGAAACTGGTGCAGGTGCCACACTCACTAGCAGAGATACTCGTGTTGGCGAGAACATCTTCAGCTCTGGACCTACAGATATCCAGATTGGGTAAGACACACAGCACGGCCCCAGACATCTAATAAGAAGGTATAAACAAGATGTCACAACCACTCATGCCACACGACACCAGGCAAGAAAAATGTCAATGTTTCTGATGTGGACACGACCTCCACCATGATGGATCATGCCCAGCCATCGTCAGACATGCTCAGCCTGCAGAGGCGAGGATCACTATCGAGTGATGTGCCGAAATCAAAAGGCAATGAAGGCTACCTCCACGGAATAAGGACTGCACTGTCAAAGGACCCCACCACGATTTTCTCTCAGAAGGGGATTCAACCAGACCCCGACAAAATAAGAGCGCTGACGGAAGCCCCCCGACCTGTGAACGTGGCACAAGTACGATCTTTCCTGGGTCTGGCAAGTTATTGCACCAGATACCTCCCAGATTGCGCCACAACCAGCACATCAATACGAGCATTCACAAAACAAGACACCAAATTCGAATGAGGACAAGTGCAGCAAGAAGGTTTCGACACAATAAGGAAAGACATGGCCGCAGCCATGTGTATATCCTATTTTGGCCCCAACTTACAAACCAAACTCACAGTGGACGCTAGCTCCGTAGGTCTGGGAGAATTCCTAGCACAACATTCAGGGAGTGAGCACGCCCAGAGAAAAATAGCCTCATATGCCAGCAGGAGTCTCACAGAGACAGAGCAGAGATACTTGTAGGCTGAGAAAGAGGTCCTGACCGGTCGTGTAGGCCTGTGAGCACTTCCATTTGTTCTTCTATGGTAAGCCCTTCACAATAATCACGGACCCCAAAGCCCTAATCACAATCTACGGAAAACCGAAGGCACAAATGCCTCAGAGAATCGCGAAATGGGGACTACGTCTCCAGGAATATAAAATGCACTGTACACCACAAACCAGAAAAGGATGAAAACCCAGGGGACTTATTCTCTCAACACCCGCTCGCCAGAGGAACAACTTCAAGGGACAGGGCAGATGGATAGATAAACTACATAATTCACCAGACAATTCCACCCGCCATCCCCATGACAGAGCTCGCAAAACACATGGCCAAAGATGCCACACTCGCACTTGTAGCGTCTTGCATCAGAAACCGAAGATGGAGGTCAATGGGAGAGGCAATTCAGATAAATCAAGCGATGAGTGAACATTCAAAATGCTTACAAAATCAAAGGATGAACTATCCATATCACTATCATCGCTGTTACTAAAAGGGGACCAAATAATCATGCCAGCAACACTCCACCAGAAAATTATTGACATCGCGCATGAAGGTCATTGCAGAACTTTCTCCCACAAAACAGATGCTGAGAAGCAAGGCATCGGTTCCAAGAATGGATAAATTAATAGAAAAATGCTGAAGTCCTGCCACATCTGCCTGAGCTTACAAAGTACTGTGTTCTTGGAACCCTTACAGATGTCAGGGCTCCCAAAGGATTATTGGAGGAAGTGGCAACACACTGCATGACTCCACAGAGAGATGTCTGGCAGAACTCATGGTTGGATGTCCCGTCAGGTTGAGAATCCCCCAGGAGGACCAGGAAGTGGAAGAGTGCAAGGCGATGGCAGAAACAAGGGAAAAGGACAACCGAGCAAAAGAAAAAGTGAAGGACTATGTGGACAGAAGAAGAAGAGCCAGAACAGCAGAGTTAACAGTAGGGGATTAGGTACTGGTACAACAAGTCCAAGTCCACAAGGAGATGACACCATTCGACCCACGGCCATGAGGGTCTCCCACGTCAAGGGCTTCATGGTCACAGCAGAAAGAGACGGATGGGTCATAACAAACAGTTCTTTCTTCAGAAAAGGAGGAGAGGACATAATTCGAATAAATGAACAATGGAGCGAAGTGAAGAAGAAAACATACGAGAGGGGTCAGGATACTCGGCTGACGAAGATGAACTGGAAAGAGAAGAGCGCAGCAACGTGGAGGAACATCTGGATGAAAATATCAAGTCGCCCCGACAATGAGGGCCATGCAGCATTGACCGAAGACCTCGACGATGGATTGAAGAAATGGGGTATGATATTATTTATTGTGGGGGGAAATGTAGCATCGCACGACATCACCATGTTGGGACGCGGCGATGCGTGAGCCCAGTCAGGTGACCAAGGGTAAGCTGTGTGCGCACAGCGCGCCAATAAAGCAGATTACGTTTAACTGCCATGGTGTCCCATCACATCTGTATGCGCTGCTGATGCTGCATTCCCAGCGCTCCCCTCTCTACCTCACGAATACCTTACACCCTTCTTCATTATTATTATGTAATGTGAAATCCCTCGCCTTCCTTCCCCACCTTCAGGTGCTCCGTAACTAATCTCATTGCATGAGGCACTTTACAAAACCATATAACTGTATACAGGTAAAGGGTTCATTAATGTAGTGTCAAGCGCTGTGGCAGGCCTCCATCAGGTGGATGTACTTTTCTGCAGTGTCCCAAATATAGACATAATTACACAGTCCCTTTGACCAGGTTTCCGCCACTGCCACAGTTTCCTCAGCGCATTGGAATGGCGCTGGCAGGCGCATTCATCGCTCTTGCCTCTGTTCCTTTGCCAATATATCAAAGCCATTATTGTACCTGTCTGTGTATTGTCTTACAACAAACGCCCTGCATGCTTGTTGTAGATCGAGGCTACGGTGTATTGTGTTACAGACACATTATCTCAATGACTTCTTGTTTTGTAACTAGCTGGAAAGTGTACACATGCCCTGATCTGTTAGCTGTGCTTGCTACTTAACCTCGCCCGCAGGCAGCGCGCACCAGTTCCCCAGGCTTTGATTCACTGGCAGTAGCGGCGAGTGTGGCGACTTGCGACGAGCAGATCGCCGCCGTAGGTCTGCTGGGATTTTCTCCTGTGCCCACCACCTGTGGGAGTGGATATTTTTCAGCAGTTTGACCTGTCTTTCTGCTTCATTTATCATGCTCCAATCGTTGTCTGCGGTCTTGGCTGAAAGACAGGCAATTAGTAAGACGTGCAAGGCGCTGAAAGACACGGTTTTGGACTGAAAAGAACCAGGTATGCAAGAATCCTGGAGAAAACGTGTAATGACAAACATCAGCGCTGTTCTCTGACAAGAGCCGTTAATAGCGCTGATTGCCTTCTTATGCATAAGGACATGTGAGAAAGTATACGAGTGTGTTAAGTGACAGCTATTGCTAATTTATTAAAGGAGGTATTGCTTGTTCCAGATCATGTGATTGGCTAGTGTGTTTGCACTTGTGCATTATCCATAACACCATGTACATCCATAAATATAGTATATTTGTGTATTATTTAGTCAGTACACATTTGTCAGAATGACGCAAGCTTCCAAAAATCTCACGAACTCATAACTTTACAAATCCATGTCTTCATTAAAGAAGTTGGTGAAGGTTTTTGGATGTGTTTTTATAATAGGTCCAGGGACAATAATGGTATTTCGCAAGATGTCCCTTGCTGTCATTATGTGTTGGTGGATTTTGTGACGAAAACGCTACATGCCTAAAAGGCTGCTGGGGCTACTCTGACTCGTTAGAAGCACACGAATGAGGTGTGGAAAGGGATGTCTGCATGTGGATAATCCAAAGTGTCCACATGCCTCAAATAGGAAAGACTGTTACTACATGTTGGCTTTTCCAAAAAAGACGTTTACTTAATGCACGCTGAAGCAGAAGTATTGCAGCAGCCATTTTGAATAACATAATCCATTTGGAGTCACCAGTTTCCTGTTGCCATCTGCCAAAAATGTGTGCCCAGGTTAGACTGGCGTTCAAGGAGGAGGCACTGGTGGCATTGGCTATGAGGGTAATGCACATTTTTCAGAGAGAATGTTGGAGGCATCCGGAGATGAGCTGCTGAAGGGGGATCCCAGGTTGTTTAACCAACTCAGGGAGTAGAACAGTGCCAGAGATGAAGCCTTCTGTGGTCTGAGAGAGTCCTCACCTGTCCATGGACTGTAGAGGAGGTAAAAAAACTGTGGAATGACTTTAAAGGCCATATCTGATCTTTTGTGGTCGAGCATCGGAAGGCGAGCTATATGTAAGAGGAGGGAATATTGCACCACTTTGGGAGGAGAAGGCCCAGTCTGTCCTTGACATTGGCAGGCTTGGGCACATTCGCTCCTAGAAGTTGGGAACAGGAGTGGGAAAATTCAAGGTAGGGTCTCCAAGAGCAGCTAAGCGTGGTACATGTTTAAAGGGTGATATTAGGGGGAGATTAATACGAATTTACATTGGGCATCTAGATAAATTACCAAGGGACCCTTACTTTATTGGGCGTCAAGGGTTAATCACAACAAAACAATGTTAATTTGCGTTGGTAGCTCGTGTTGGCAGATACTTCCGTTTTCAAAAATGCATATCTGTAAATCTTCTGTTTAGGCGCTCACATTGGCCTTTGACACATTTCACGATACCAGAAAGCCATTAACACCACCCTTAGGCTGGAGTACATATTTGGTAGATTCTAGGCTGCTTGTGAACTCATAATTAATTTCTTTCTAAGCCACACCAGGAACAGTATGCATGCACACTAGTAGCTGTAATCAGGCGGCTGGTAAGAACAGTTGGTGATCGCCTGTTATTAACGTTACTACCTATGATGTGACCCACCTGAATCACTAAAAAGGGTTAATCTTCAAACCGAATTTCCCAGGTGGTGTGTGAAGATTGTGTAGCTGGCCCTTCAAGAAATTGTAAAAAGAGGCTCAGCCGTTTTGGATTAAAAAAATAGGCCTGTTTATCTGGTGCAAGTGTAATAACGACTTTCTGAAAGTAAGTTATTTTTCATTACAACAGTAATTTGCCATAAAGGAAATCATTTATCAACAGAGGCCCCTTCTTGAGCTGATGGATCCATAGCCCGCACCCGCATTTGATATATCTATTCGATTGTGTACCAAATTGGAATCTTTATTTGTTTATGGTTTTTCACAGAAAGCCATACACATGTATACACAGAGAATACAATTTATGGCACAATACGTTTGTTACCTTCCATATCTTACACTTAAATAGATATGATATGATAAGTCATTTATAACGCACCTGTACACAAGTGTTTTTGGCAGGGACGTCATTTTACCAAAATGCCAGGGATAGCGGAAGTGACATCAAACAACCCATGACCCCCTGATGACATCACAGGAAGTGATGTAATTTGACCCACCCCAAAGTTACATGACAGGAAGTGATGGCAAACGACCTTCAGATTTTTTTGATTTTAGATGTGGTATTTTCCTCATGCAGTGTCATCAAAACACTGCATGTAGATTTCTTTCTAAGCCACATGAGGATTTCTTTCTAAGCCACGCTTCGATCATCTGCTCCTCCACCAGCCTGACTGCACGACAGGAGGCAGTGCTGCTGGTAAAATCATCGATATGCAGAGGTAGGAGCCCATCCGGAAGACTCACCACATAATTTTTTATTTTGCGCAACTTTGGGCCTGAAGCACCTTTATTTCCTGCATGCCCGCTGCGCTGCCTGTAGTGCCTCCTCCTCCCTGATTCCTCTCGGGGGTGACCGAGGGTGGCTGATCTGCACTGTGCCTGGGTGCCTTCATTGCTGTTTGTGGCAATTTGCTACTTTCTTCCACGTTGGACACTCTGCCTGAGTGCTCTCCCATTGGTGCGGCTCCCTGCAAACTATCCTAATGGGGACCGGCAGGCTTTAGCCGGCCCACTTCCTAATGCCCCTGTCTGCTGCCAGTGCGGGCGTGAGGACTCCTTGGACCCCTCTCGAGCACCTTGAGGATGGTGCTTTCACATTTTCCTGGATCCCTGAACCATCATGACACAATCACGTCTGCAACCATGGGTTAGTCACCCCTATCTCGACATTCTACACTCCTGACTTTTCCACCTTCCACCCTTCTCACCTTTTTCCCCATGCTTGTTGCCTGTGACTGCACTGCATTTAGTACCATTTGCTGCTATTTTGAATTTAGCTGTTTTTTGTGCAACTTTGGACCTGAAGCACCTTTATTTCCTGCGCTCCCGCTGTGCTGCCTGTAGTGCCTCCTGCTCCCTAATTCCTCTTGGGGGCCATGAGGGCGGCTGATCTGCACTGTGCCTGGGTGCCTTCATTGCCATTTCACGTCAATTGAAAGATGGCCGCTGCCTTCTTCCATGTTGGGCACCCTGCCTGAGTGCTCTCCCATTGGTTGCGGCTCCCTACAAACTATCATATCGGGGACCAGCAGGCTTTAGCCCACCCACTTCTAAGGTCCCTGTCTGCTCCCTGTCTGCTGCCGGTTCGGGTGGGAGGTCTCCCTGGACCCCTCTCAAGCACCTTGAGGATGGTGCTCTCACATTTTCCTGGATCCCTGAACCATCATGACACTATCACGTCTGCAACCATGTGCTAGTCACTCCTATCTTGACATTTTACACCCCTGACTTTTCCACCTTACCACCTATTCACCTTTGTTCCCATAGTTATTGCTTGTGAATGGACTGCGTTTAATACCACTTGTTGGTATTTAGAATTTAGCTGTTAGTACCATTTGCTGCTATTTTGAATGTTGCTGTTAGTACCATTTTCTGTTATTTTGAATGTAGCTGTTAGTACCATCTGTTGCTATTTTGAATTTAGCTGTTAGTACCATCTGTTGCTATTTTGAATTTAGCTGTTAGTACCTTTTTCTGCTATTTTTGATTTTACCTGTTAGTAGCATTTGCTGCTATTTTTTAATTTAGCTGTTAGTACCATCTGCTGCTATTTTTTAATTTAGCTGTTAGAACCATTTGCTGCTATTTCTGAATTTAGCTGTCAGTACCATGTGCTGCTATTTTGAATTTAGCTGTTAGCACCATTTGCTGCTATTTTGAATGTAGCTCTTAGTACCATTAAATGCTATTTTGAATTTAGCTGTGTTAGTACCATTTGTTGCTATTTTGCATTTGGCAGTTAGTACCATTTGCTGCTATTTTTGAAGTTAGCTGTTAGTACCATTTGCTGCGTACCATTTGCTGCTATTTTGAATTTAGCTGTTAGTGCCATTTGCTGTTATTTTGACTATAGATGTTAGTACCATTTGCTGCTATTTTGAATTTAGCTGTTAGTACCATTATCTGTTATTTTGAATGTAGCTGTTAGTACCATCTGTTGCTATTTTGAATTTAGCTGTTAGTACCATCTGTTGCTATTTTGAATTTAGCTGTTAGTGCCATTTTCTTTTATTTTGAATTTAGATGTTAGTACCATTGGTTGCTATTTTGAATTTAGCAGTTAGTACCATTTGCTATTTAGAATTTAGCTATTAGTACCATGTGCTGCTATTTTGAATTTAGCTGTTAGTGCCATTTGCTGTTATTTTGAATTTAGCTGTTAGTACCATTTGCTGTTATTTGAATGTAGCATTTTGAATTTAGCTGTCCGTACCATTTGCTGCTATTTTTAAATTTAGCTGTTAGTACCACTTGCTGGTATTTAGAATTTAGCTGTTAGTACCATTTGCTGCTATTTTGAATGTAGCTGTTAGTACCATTTTCTGTTATTTTGAATGTAGCTGTTAGTACCATCTGTTGCTATTTTGAATTTAGCTGTTAGTACCTTTTTCTGCTATTTTTGATTTTACCTGTTAGTAGCATTTGCTGCTATTTTTTAATTTAGCTGTTAGTATCATCTGCTGCTATTTTTTAATTTAGCTGTTAGTACCATTTGCTGCTATTTCTGAATTTAGCTGTCAGTACCATGTGCTGCTATTTTGAATTTAGCTGTTAGCACCATTTGCTGCTATTTTGAATGTAGCTGTTAGTACCATTAAATGCTATTTTGAATTTAGCTGTGTTAGTACCATTTGTTGCTATTTTGCATTTGGCAGTTAGTACCATTTGCTGCTATTTTTGAAGTTAGCTTTTAGTACCATTTGCTGCGTACCATTTGCTGCTATTTTGAATGTAGCTGTTAGTACCATTTTCTGTTATTTTGAATGTAGCTGTTAGTACCATCTGTTGTTATTTTGAATTTAGCTGTTAGTACCTTTTTCTGCTATTTTTGATTTTAGCTGTCAGTACCATGTGCTGCTATTTTGAATTTAGCTGTTAGCACCATTTGCTGCTATTTTGAATGTAGCTGTTAGTACCATTAAATGCTATTTTGAATTTAGCTGTGTTAGTACCATTTGTTGCTATTTTGCATTTGGCAGTTAGTACCATTTGCTGCTATTTTTGAAGTTAGCTGTTAGTACCATTTGCTGCGTACCATTTGCTGCTATTTTGAATTTAGCTGTTAGTGCCATTTTCTGTTATTTTGAATTTAGATGTTAGTACCATTGGTTGCTATTTTGAATTTAGCAGTTAGTACCATTTGCTATTTAGAATTTAGCTATTAGTACCATGTGCTGCTATTTTGAATTTAGCTGTTAGTGCCATTTGCTGTTATTTTGAATTTAGCTGTTAGTACCATTTGCTGTTATTTGAATGTAGCATTTTGAATTTAGCTGTCCGTACCATTTGCTGCTATTTTTGAATTTAGCAGTTAGTACCATTTGCTGCTATTTTGAATTTAGCTGTTAGTACCATTTGCTGTTATTTTGAATGTAGCTGTTAGTAGTTTGCTGCTATTTGAATTTAGCTGTTAGTACCATCTGTTGCTATTTAGAATTTAGCTGTTAGTACCATTTGCTATTATTTGAATGTAGCATTTTGAATTTAATTGCCCGTACCATTTTTCGCTATTTTTGAATTTAGCTGTTAATACCATCTGCTGCTATTTTTGAATTTAGCTGTAAGTACCATTTTCTGCTATTTTGATTTTAGCTGTTAGTACCATTTGCTGCCATTTTCATTATTAGCTATTAGTACCATTTGCTGTTATTTTGAATTTAACTGTGTTAGTTCCATTTGTTGCTATTTTTGAAGTTAACTGTTAGTACCATCTGTTGCTATTTTGAATTTAACTGTTAACACCATTTTATGCTATTTTTGATTTTACCTGTTGGCAGCATTTGCTGCTATTTTGAATTTAGCAGTTAGTACCATTCTGCTATTTTTGAATTTAGCTGTTGTTACAATTTGCTGCTATTCTGAATTTAACTGTTAGTGCCATTTGCTGCTATTTAGAATTTAGCTATTAGTACCACATGCTGCTATTTTGAATGTAGCTCTTAGTAGCATTTTCTGCTATAATGAATTTAGCTGTTAGTACCATTTCGCACTATTTTGAATTTAGCTGTTAGTACCATTTCCTGCTATTTTGAATTGAGATATTAGTACCATTTGCTGTTATTTTGTATTTAGCTGTTAGTACCATTTAATGCTATTTTCAATTTAGTTGTTAGTAACATTTGCTGTTATTTTGAATTTAGCAGTTAGTACCATTTGTTGCTATTCTGAATTTAGCAGTTAGTACCATGTGCTGCTATTTAGGATTTAGCTGTTAGTATCATTACCATTTGCTGCTATTTTTAATTTAGCTGTTAGTTCCAATCGCTGTTATTTTGAATTTAGCTGTTAGTACCATCTTCTGCTATTTTGAATTTAGCTGTTAGTACCATCTGTTGCTATTTTGAATGTTGCTGTCAGAACCATTTTCTGCTATTTTTGAATGTATCTGTTAGTACCATTTGCTGCTATTTTCAATTTAGCTGCTAGTGCCATTTGCAGTTATTTTGAATATAGCTGTCAGTACCATTTGTTGCTACTTTGAATTTAGCTGTCAGTACCATTTGCTGTTTTTTTTAGAATGTAGCTGTTAGTACCATTTTCTGCTATTTTTGAATGTAGCTGTTAGTACCATTTGCTGCTATTTTGAATTTAACTGTTAGTGCATTTGTTGCTATTTTGAATTTAGCAATTAGTACCGTTTGCTGCTATTTAGAATGCAGCTATTAGTACCACTTGTTGCTACTTTGACTTTAGCAGTCAGTACCATTTGCTGCTTTTTTTTTAGAATTTAGCTGTTAGAGCTGTTAGTACCAATTGCTGCTATTTTTGATTTTAGCTGTTAGTACCATTTGCTGCTATTTTTTAATTTAGCTGTTAGTACCATGCTGTTGCTATTTTGAATGTTGCTGTCAGAACCATTTTGTGCTATTTTTGAATGTATCTGTTAGTACCATTTGCAGCTATTTTCAATTTAGCTGTTAGTACCATTTGCTGTTATTCTGAATTTAGCTGTTAGCATCATTTGCTGCTATTTTGAATTTAGCTGTTAGTACCATCTACTGGTATTTTGAATATAGGTATCAGTACCATTTGTTGTTACTTTGAATTTAGATGTCAGTACCATTTTCTGCAATTTTGATTTTAGCTGTTAGTACTATTTGCTGTGATTTTTTAATTTAGTTGTTAGTACCGTTTGCTTCTATTTTGAATTTAGCTGTTGCTATCATTTGCTGTTATTTAGAATTTAGCTGTTAGTGCCATTTGTTGTTGTTTTCAATTCAGAGGTTAATGCCATTTGTTGCTATTTTGAATTTAGCTATTAGTACCACCTGTTGCTATTTTGAATTTAGCTGTTAGTGCCATTTGCTTTTACTTTGAATTTAGATGTTATTATCAATTGTTGCTATTTTGAATTTAGCAGTTAGTAACATTTGCCCGCTATTTAGAATTTAGCTATTAGTACCACATGCTGCTATTTTGAATGTATCTGTTAGTACCATTTGCTGCTATTTTGAATTTAGCTGTTAGTACCATTTGCTGTTATTTTGAATATAGCTGTCAGTACCATCTGTTGCTACTTTGAATTTAGCTGTCAGTACCAATTGCTGCTATTTTCAATTTAGCAGTTATCGCAATCTTCTGCTATTTTGAATGTAGCTTTTAGTACCATTACAATTTGCTGCTATTTTGAATGATGCTGTTAGTACCATTTGCTGCTATTTTGAATTTAGCTGTTAGTACTATTTCCTCCTGCTATTTAGAATTCATCTTTTAGTACCATCTGTTGCTATTTTCAATTTAGCTGTCAGTAGCATTTGCTGCTATTTTCAAATGTATCTGTTAGTACCATTTGCTGCTAGTTTAATCTAGCTCTAGATACCATTTGTTGTTATTCTGAATTGAACTGTTACTACCATTTGCTCCTATTTTGAATGTAGCTGTTAATACCATTTGCTGCTATTTAGAATTTAGCTGTTAGGACCATTTGCTCTTATTTTGATTTTAGCTGTTAGTATCATTTGCTGCTATTTTGAATTTAGCTGTAAGTACCATAAGGTGCTACTTTGAATTTAGCTGTTAGTACCATTTGCTGCTATTTTGAATGTAGCCGTAAGTACCATCTGTTGTTATCTTGAATTTAGCTGTTAGTACCATTTTCTGCTAATTTTAATTTTTACCTGTTGGTAGCATTTGCTGATATTTTAGAATTTAGCTTTTACTACCATCTGCTGCTATATTTGAATTTAGCTGTTAGTACCATTTGCTGCTATTTTGAATTTAGCTGTAAGTACCATTAGCTGATATTTAGAATTTAGCTGTTAGTACCATTTGCTGCTATTTTGAATTCAGCTGTAAGTACCATTTGCTGCTATTTAGAATTTAGATGTCAGTACTATTTGCTACTATTTTGAATTCAGCTCTTAGTGCCATTTGCTTTTATGTTGAATTTAGCTGTTAGTACCATTTGCTTCTATTTTGAATTTAGCTGTTAGTACCATTTGCGGCTATTTTGAATTTAGTTATTTTGAATGTAGCTGTTAGTTCCATTTGCTGCTATTTTGAATGTAGTAGTACCATTTCTGTTATTTTGAATGTAGCTGTTTTTACCATCGTTTGCTATTTTGAATTTAGCTGGTAGCAACATTTTCTGATATTTTTGATTTTACCTGTTGGCAGCATTTGCTGCTGTTCTGAATTTAGCTGTTAGTACCATCTGCTGCTATTTGTGAATTTAGCTGTTAGTACCATTTGGTGCTATTTTGATTTTAGCTGTTAGTACCATTTGCTTCTATTTTTTAATTTAGCTGTCAGTACCATTTTATGCTATTTTTGAATTTAGCTGTTAGTACCATTTTCTGCTATTTTTAATTTAGCTGTTAGTACCATTTGCTGCTATTTTGAATTTGCTGCTATTTTGAATTAAGCTGTTACTAGCATTTGCTGTTATTTTAAATTTATCTGTGTTAGTACCATTTGTTGCTATTTTGAATTTAGCAGTTAGTACCATTTTCTGCTATTTTGAATTTAGCTGTTAGTACGAATTTGTTGCTATTTTGAATTTAGCTGTTAGTGCCATTTGCTTTTACTTTGAATTTAGATGTTATTATCAATTGTTGCTATTTTGAATTTAGCAGTTAGTAACATTTGCCCGCTATTTAGAATTTAGCTATTAGTACCACATGCTGCTATTTTGAATGTATCTGTTAGTACCATTTGCTGCTATTTTGAATTTAGCTGTTAGTACCATTTGCTGTTATTTTGAATATAGCTGTCAGTACCATCTGTTGCTACTTTGAATTTAGCTGTCAGTACCAATTGTTGCTTTTTTAGAATTTAACTGTTAGTACCATCTGCTGCTATTTTTGATTTGAGCGGTTAGTACCATGCTGTTAGTACTATTTGCTGCTATTTTTGAATTTAGCTGGTAGTACCATTTGCTTCTATTTTGAATCAATCTGTTACTACAATTTGCTGATATTTAGAATTTTGCTGTTAGTAGCATTTTCTTCTATTTTGAATTTAGCTGTTAGTATTATGTGCTGCTATTTAGAATGTAGCTGTTAGTACCATTTGCTGTTATTTTGAATTTAGCTCTTATACTATTTGCTGCTATTATGAATTTAGCTGTTAGTACCATTTTCTGCTATTTTGAATTTAACTGTTAGTGCTATTTGCTGCTATTTTGAATTTAGATGTTAGTACCATTTGTTGCTATTTTGAATTTAGCAGTTAGTACCATTTGCTACTATTTAGAATGTAGCTAGTAGTACCACCTGTTGCTACATTGAATTTAGCTGTCCGTACCATTTGCTGCTTTTTTTGGGAATTCAGCTGTTAGTACCATTTGCTTCTATTTTTTATTTTGGGGGTAATTCATAGAATTGAGTGCAGATTCAGTGCATGCGGGCAGCGCAGAGAGTGAGCGTGTGTCAGCGTGCGCCAAAACCCATTTTGACGCACCGCGTATTCATGGATTCAAACATCCATAACCAGTCGAGGTACAGCGTGGCGCACTGAGCCTGCAGCAGCGCCACTTATGCCCCCAACCCTGCCCCATGCGCCAAAAGCATCCACACAAATCCCCTACATGGCGCAATGGTCAGTGGACCAGCATACAGCCCCCAACAATGAATTTGTGCTAAAAACGCTACTCAGTCCTCACGCGATAACCCAATCGCGTGTAAAACTCCCCACGCACCCCTCAGAATACATGTACTCCACTCGCGCCAGTCCAATCACGTGGAATACTCCCCGCGCACCCCTCGGCATATGCGAACCCTGCTCGCACCTGGCCAATCGCGTGGAAAACTCCCTGCGCACCCCTTGGTGTATGCGTACCCCAGTCATGCCAGGCTAATTGCGTGGAAACAATTCCCTGCGCACCGCTCGGTGTACACGTACCCCACTCACGCTTGTCCAATCGCATGTAAAACTCCCCGTGCACCCTTCGATATACGTGTACCCCACTCGCGCCAGGCCAATCACATGGAAAACTCCCTGTGCACTGCTCAAAATATGCGTACCCCGCTCGCGCCAGGCCAATCGCATGGAAAACTCCCAGTGCACCCCTCGGAATACGCTTACCCCGCTCACACCAGGCAAATCATGTGTAAAACTCCCCATGCACCCTTCGGATTACACATACCCCGCTCATGCCAGGACAATCACATGGAAAACTCCCAGTGCACCCCTTGGTATACACGTACCCTGCTCGCACAAGGCCAATCGTGTGTAAATCTCCCTGTGCATCCCTCGGTATACACATACCACGCTCGTGCCAGGCCAAACATGTGTAAAGCTCCCTGCACACCACTTGGAATAAGTGTACCCCGCTCGCGCCAAGCCATTCGCGTGGAAAGCTCCCCTCGCACCCCTCGGTATATGTGTAACCAGCTCGCACCAGGTCAATCGCATGTAAACCTCCCAGCGCACCCCTCGGAATACACGTACCCTGCTTGCGTCAGTCAAATTTCATGTAAAACTCCCTGCGCACCCCTCAGAATATACGTACCACGCTCGCGCCAGTCAAATTGCATGGAAAAAGTCCCCCCTGTAGTGTGGGCTGGCTGCGGGGCATGGTCAGGGTGTATGGGCTGCCTGCGGGACATGGTCAGGGTGGATGGGCTGCCTGAAGGTCATAGGGAGGGTGGATGGGCTGTACATGGGACATGTCCACGGTTGTAAGGGGCTCCTCTGTAGTGTGGACTTCCTGCAGGGGGTGCATGTGTCCCCTCACCACACGGGTGCGTGAATATGGGAGTATATGAGTGCGCTTTTCACGCGAATCCGCTCGTGCGAGCAGGGTACGTGTATTCCGGAGGTGCGCAAGGAGTTTCACACGCGAATGGGCTGGCGCGAGCGGGGTACGTGTATTCCGGGGGTGCGCAAGGACTTTTGTACGCGATTTGCCCTTGTGGGCCCTCCCAGGTGTGTCCTCCCCCCTCCCTATACCCCGCAGGCAGCCCACACCACAGGGGACCCCCTACAAACCCTGACCATACCCTGCAGGCAGGCCACATGGCACCATGCACTTGGGAGCCCCAACACATGTCCGCCCCACCCCCAGTGACGGCAACCTGCCAGCAGGCCCAGACTCATGTCCCCCCTCCAACCCCCCAGTGACAGAAACCTGCCAGCAGGCCCCGACTCATGTCCCCCCTCAAATCCCCCAGTGACAGAAACCTGCCAGCAGGCCTCGACTCCTGTCCCCCCCAGTGATGGCAACCTGCCAGCAGACCCCGACTCCTGTCCCCCCCAGTGACGGCAACCTGCCAGCAGGCCCCGACTCATGTCCCCCTGCCACCCCCCCAGTGACGGCAACCTGCCAGCAGGCCCCGACTCATGATCGCGCCCAGTGACGGCAACCTGCCTCCAGGCCCTGACTCATGTCCCCCGCAACCCCCTCAGTGACGGCAACTTGCCAGCAGGCCCCAACTCATGTCACCCCGCCATCCCCCAGTGACGGCAACCTGCCAGCAGGCCTGACTGATGTCCCCCCCAGTGACGGCAACCTGCCAGCAGGCCCCGACTCATGTCCACCCAAGCAACACATTGTCACAACATACATGCATGTAGCAAATGTCCACCCAAATCCCACCCCACGCTGCCCCCCCCACAGTGCAACTTCGCACGCATCCATGGTCCCCACTTCCCAGTACAGGCCCCATGGCATGTCATGCACAGAAGCACACATACATGCACCCAAAGACATGCCCAACATGGCCGCACAGCAGCGACACATGACTGAGGCAATGACGACTGACACATAGACCAAACCAATGAGGGCATACAACACGAATATGTGAATTGAAGAAAATGTATTAAAAAACAGATATCTCCCTAACAAAAAACAACCTTGACAAGGAAAAATAAATGATTGTGAACTGAACTGAAAGGCAAAATAAAAATAAAAATCTTGTGTGTTAAAAAATCAAAATAATAAAGTCCACAGTTCCAGAAATATTAATAATGAAACTTCTCAGGGTCCATGATCCCACAACCAAATGAAACCTATAAAAAATCCTACAAAAATACAACTATATACAAAAAAGTGAAGTAATGTCCATGGACTCCAAAATAAAAATAAAACAAAAGGAAACCTAAGCGTAATTAACTATTTATAATGGCGGCGGGCTAGTCCCACGGCTCAACGTTCTTACCAAGAGTCTTGGCCAGGGTATCATCGAACTCCGAGTCTATGTCCTGGAGCCGGGACTGGGCTCTGTCCTCGAGGGCACGCAGGGACGCCGACATGGTCTCCTAAAACTACCTGCGAGTCTCCTCGAGAAACTGTGCCCGGCTCAATGCCCGCCCCATGGAGTTCTCCGCCCTGACCATGGTGAGCCGTGCCCTCTCTGCCCGCCGCCGCCGCTCTCCAACCATTTGCTGGCCCATCCGCTGCCACACGGAAGACACACATAGTCCAGGATCCTCCTGCACTTCGGCCGATGCCTGCCCCTGTGATGTTGAATGCCCCGAGTCCAGACACCTCCTACGTCGAGCCTGGTGTTGCTGCCTTGATGACATCTGCCTGTGCCACCAAGACTGGCTCTGGGATGCTGACGACCCCCGGGCCTGACGTGGACGTGCCCTGCTGGAAGTTGCTTGCACATCCTCCATTGCCAGGGATCCTGTTGCTTGGGCGACCACCTCTGCTGAACCTCCGACTCCCGACTGTGGCAGGGATGGGATCTCCACCAGCCTAGCCGCGGTGGATGAGGCAGGTCTGGTGGCATCTGGGCCAGAAGACAGCATGGAGGACGACTGGCGCATAGTGGGTGCAGAGGAGGAGAGGGTCGCAAGAATGGCCAGCACATGCAGGAACCCTGTGACAATGAGCCGTCCTAGCCAGTTCAAGATGGCACACAGCTGCTCGTGATGATGTGCATTGCCCTTCCTGGAAACACGCACATCATCACGAATCACGCGTGTGCGCATCGAGACACCAACTAGGACAGGTTCGACCCTGTCACGGATTACCTCGTCTGCACGTAGAGGAAGGTCAGTTGATGTGGACACATCTGCTACCTGCGGACGGGTCTGGAATGAGGCATCCATGCTGGTGCAGAGAGATGCAGTAGCAGAATCAGGGACAGGATTATGCACAAGCACCTCCACGGCGACCTGTGCTGCCTCCTGCCCCTGTCCCTGGACTGCACCACTTGCACCAGTGGAATCACCCCCACCAGGCCCCACGTGTGGGACTAAAGCGGCCTCTTCCTCCTCCTCACCCACCACTAACCTGGATGCCTCCGCACTGTCTTCTGCATTGTCCTGCCCCTGTGGGGGCTCACCTCCCCCTTCCGCTGCCGAGGACCCTACTTCCAACCTTGGCTTCTTGGACCTCCCCTCAATAGCTGCGGCCGCAGTGGCGGATGCAACACCAGTCCCCTTGCCCCCGGAAGATGGCATTACCTGGGAGGGTGAATGGGCCTTGTGTCTCTGGCTGGTGGAGGAATCCCTGCTGCTTTGCTCCACAGCGCCTTCTCCGCCCTCTTCTTCACTTGCCGCTGTGGAAAAGGAGACATTGAAGACCAGCATCAGGTCACTGAACATAAGTCTGCCAGACACAAAGCAAATGCACATGAGTGGCACTGTCGTATGTCATAGCCATCATCACCTTCCACGACACACAGGTCCTTGCAAGCAACACACATGCACATACACCACTGCATGACAAGCAACACACATGCACATACACCACTGCACAGTCATGCATCCGTCCGTGTCCACCTCCCATCACAGTGCAATCATGGACAGCTAGTCCACAACAGTCAATGCACGCATTGAGATGTGCATGTGTCATGCATCCATGGTGTTTCCCAGTCACACACTCACCACTCTGTAACACGCACATGTACACCATGCATGTCCATGAGGGTGACATCAGCATCCATTATTCACACAACAGACATGGCCAAGTACAGACACAGGCATGCAAACATGTGTGCATCATCACATGCAGGTGCACATCATGCATATCAACACAGACACCATTGTCATTGCACACGCTTGACCGGACTCACATGCTTCACTGTCATGTCCCTGCACACAGACATCCATACATGGTGCATGCCACACATACATCCAAGGTGCATGCACCTGACACACCTCAACATGCACTACACTGGAGATGAACACATGGAAACTTACCACTCAAATCCGGATGGGTCTGCATCTGCAGGTACTGATGGTGAAGTGCTGGGTTAATGCGCTCCAGGACCCTCATCTGGTTGTTGGTCAGCTGGTCCTGGTGCCCCACTTCTCCGCAAGGATCAATGAGGCACCGGACCTTCCTGAGGGCCCTGGACCTGAAGTTCTCCCAGCGCTTCAGGACATGGTTGTAGTCGGGGGATGCCACCCACTCCACGTTGACGGCAACCACAATGACCTTCCAGATCCTCCTCAGTCCATCCCTGTCAAGGTGCGAACTTGAGAAGAGGGCATCATAATTCCCCAGGACTTGCTCCATCAGGATGCCAACTTCATTTTCTGTGAAGCTGGCAGCCCTCTGCCTCTCTGACTGGGGGTTGCCACTAGCCCAGATGGTGTTGAGTCGGACATGGCAACCCCAGAGGAAGGTGTGGGTGGGCAACTTGGTCCTGGGGCTGGGCTGTCGAGCGAGGGTACACCAGTCGGGAGTCTTCTGGGTCAGCAGAGGTGGTCTCAGGTACAGGATCCCTGGCTATGGCTTCTGTGCAGGCACCAAATAGCAGGGCACGTTCACAGCAGGCAAGCAGGCAGCAGCAGATGGTGTGTAGCAAGCTGCTCTGGGCTCTGGGGGGCAGGAAAATGGTCTTATGGGCAGGAGCGTGGTCTTCCGTGTGTTGTCGCGTGGCCAGCTTGATGCAGAGTGAATCCTCACGTGAAAAAACAGCACGTCCGCGTGTAATTCGAGGAAAGGTCCTTAGCGCATAAGCACGCCAGTGACTTTACGCGCACGGGTGTTGCCTTCAGCACGGGTTAAAGGTCCAGCGGGGAAGCAGTCCTCTGTGCTGTTTGTGGAGACCGACGCATCTGTTTACTCTTCTGGATTCACAGACGATCACTTCACAGCGTTTAAAGTTCGTACCTCTTCTTTTGGTGGGATGTTGCCCACGCGCACATGCGCGTGTGTTTTTCTTTTTCTTTTCCACGCAAGGCAGGCGGTGAGTCACGCATGCTATTTTTCCCACTGTGGTTCCCCCTGTGCATCGCGTACCGTTTTTGAGGCTATAGTAGCCCGCGTGTTCCATGCGTACGTGTTTTTTGTGTCCCTGGGTGCCACACCACACTGCTGAAGGTGAAATCCACACACGTGGGCTACTGGGTCGTGTGCACATTTTTCTTTTGAATGTTTACTATTTTGTTTTCCTTTTTTTTCAATATTTATTATTTTTATTTTTGTATTTATTTTTTCAATTTTTTGGGGAGGGCCTGAGTGTTGCGTGACCCGTCATTTTTCCCCCAGGGATCACAGACAGCCTTGCAGGAGCACATGGGTACCTATTCCATCCAGTACCCTGCCCCCTTCTACCCAATTGCCCAGGACAATTGTTGAGTGCACCTCCCATCGGCCATTTACCATCTGTGCCATGGTTGGGAGGCCACCAAAGGATAAGGGCGGCAAAGTTGGGCATCCTCCCAGGGGAGTGCCTGGTCAGGCACGTGGGCGCAGAGACCAGGGGGGACAGGGAGTCCTGGGTGGCCAGGGTGGTTACAGAGGGGGAAGAGGCAGGGGTGCCCCACTGGGGCAGGATGCCCAGCCATGTGCTGGTGCAGACATGCCACCACCCTCTAAGGCTCCTGGAGATGCAGCTGTTGCATTACAACCTTTTTGTCCTGGGAGGATAGCTCAGCGGCAGCGTGCGCGTCTTGGAAGCAGGACGACACGAAGCAACAACAGGTTCGATCCCCGGGTCCGCGCTTAAAAACCTCTGGGTGTTTAAGCGCGTTATAAATACGCAACTAAGAGAAAAAAAAACAATTACGCAACTAAGAAAAAACAAACAATCCCTGTAACAGGTCCTCGATGCCTGCGGGCTGTGTGAGCGCTTTATAAATGTTAAATAAAAAAAACCTGTGGACCATATGACCCAACAGCAACTTTAATCTGCTGTCACGGGCCCACCGGTGGTGGTAGCTGCAGGTGCAGCTGTGGGGACCACCACCCGGGCTCGGGCAGAGCATGTTGCGTTGTGTAATGAGGACTCCCTGGATGATTTCCATCTTGTCGGGAGGTGCGGGTAATGTGTGTTCAGTGTAGCTGTGAGCGGGGCACACATATCTGGGGAAGTTATGACATCTGCTGTCCCAAGCAGCCGGATGGTGGTAACTGCATGGGCAGATGCAGCCAACACCACCCCAGCAGTGAGTCAGACCCAAGCCAGACCTTCCGTCCTCAAACACCAACTCCCTTGGTCCAGTCCACCAGCGCCACTGCCCCTACTGTTCAGGGCTACATTGGCCACTCAGGGCCACTCAGGGTCAGTACCACCACAAAAAGGAGGAAGTGTGCTCCTGCGCAAGAGGCTGAGACCCCAAACACGGCTCTGGCCTCCGGCACGTTGAGGAAGTAGCCTTTCGGCAAGCTGGACTTCCTTGTGGACTACGTGTCGGCACACCAACGCGATATGCTTGTGGGCCCACAGTTCCATCCAACGCCTGCCAAGCGTTGGGTCCACTGGCAGCATGTTGTGGATGGTGTGACAGCCATGGGATTCCAGGTGCGCACGGCTCTGGACTGCTACAAGCGTTGGAATGACCTCCAACGCTGTGCAAAACAAAAGCATGCCTCCAATTATGCCATGTCTCAGGTGACTGGTGGTGGGCCAGCATCAGAGGAGGATGAACTCACTCAGCAAGAGGAGATCGCTGCAGAGTTCATCCCGGCAGAACAAATCTGTGGAGTGGGAGAGAGGATGGATTATGATGCATCGTCCGGTGAACATAGATGCATGTTACTCAATGACATGTGTGTTTGGTGTGTGTGACCCTCCCAGCTACAACTTGGGTCCTTCCTTTCATCAATGTCCCTCTCTACCTGTGGTGTCCACCAGGGGTCTTACCCCTCGGCCTGGCTTTCCAAACAGCACCTGGCAGCTCTCGCCTACTGCATTTTCATTTTCTGCTACAACTTCCAGTGCTATGCTGATGACATGCAACTCATTTTCAGGCTGCCATCGGCCACCTCTTCTCCCTCCCTCATTTCTGATGGCCTCATTACCATTTGAGATTGGTGTACTGCCAACAATCTCTGTGTAAATGCCAGCAAGACTGACATCCTCCTCATCGGTACACCTTCACCATCCTTTTCCCTCACTCTCTGGCAGGCCTCCCTTGGCCCTCCTCGTAGCCCCACCTGCAAGGCCAACAACCTTGGGGTCACCTTTGACTCCACACATTCCTTCTGCGTACACATTTCAGATGTCTCTCGAGATATATTAACTTCTTGCTTAACCTCCTCAGGTGTACTTTGCCTTTCCTCTCATTCACCTACAAGCTCACTGTCTCTCAAGCTCTGGTTGTCTCAAGGTTGGACTACTGTGACAGGCTCTTTCAAAATTCTACCTGCCTCCACACTCCACCCTCTACCACTAATCCAGTACAGGACTGCGAGACTTGTCCTTGGCCTCATGCCCTGGGATCCTATCTCTCCAGCCCTGAAATCCCTTCATTGGCTACCAGTGGATGCAAGGATAAAATTTAGACCCTCTGCATTGTGTACAAGGATTTCTGGGGCCTGGGTCCAAAATACCTTCAACTATCCCTCTGCCAATACCTCCCCTCTCGAGTCCTTTGCTCCCCTACCGGGGTCAGTCGTTTATTGAAGAAACAAGCTGGGGGCAGATCTGTGTCTATGTCTGGGACCTCCCTTTGAACAGCCTACCTGCCATGTTGAAACTTGAGGAGAAACATCTCTGCTTCGGAAGCACCTCAAGACCTTCCTATTTGCACCTGCATTAGCCCCTCTTCTCCCCAGCTGAACTGTTTCCTCTCTTGGAACTGTGCACCTGGACACCCTCTGTCCTTCGGGCCCAGGTACCTGCTCACCCTGCCTCCGTGCTGCACTGACTCCAGGCCTCCCATTGCAATGGGTCCTGTACTTGTACCCATACAGTCCCCCACTCTTCTTCTGCACTCATCAGATTTGCCCTATCCAAAGGATCTTGCACTTGCCACTTGCTGGCTGCACTACCACCTTTTAAATGCCTATTCTATCATTGTACTTCATTTTCATTCTTTGCTCTCCTCTGTTTGGCACGTTTCACTTCTCCCCCTTCCAGGGACTTCAACTCTTTATCCCTTCTCCATGCAGTTGCGTGTTCTCAATGTCACTGTGCCCAGCACGATCGTTGTTTTCATTTCCTTTTCTTCCTTTGTTCCCCTCCCTTTGCTTGGTTGCGCTCTTAGCCACTTGTGTATGAGGGCAATCTTGATGAGAGGTCATATCATGTCATATACATCCTTTGTCCTTGGTGCAGTGTGTCTCACTCTGACTGTGCTGATGGCAGTGGCTCCCCGTGCACATGTGTGCAAATTCATGCTCCGTGTGCATACCATGTATGCCCCTTGGTGTCCTTGACAGCTTGCTCATTGTAGTATGTCTCCAGGATAATCCAAGTGTCATGTTATTTGGACAGCCATTTCATGCTCACTGTGGGTCTGTGTGTCATCTCACATGACTTTAGGGTGTCCACATCTGTGTCGTGCACATGACTCCCCCTGTTACAGGCCCCCTGCCTCTTTTCAACTGGTGTTGTGTCTTCTGCATGCATGTGTGTACTAATGGTGGTTTCTCATCTGTCCTGCATCATGTCCACTTCTCATCGGCTGTAGTGACATTTGACTGACGACATGCAAATGTTGCATGCCAACACTGTCTGCCAATGCACAGTTCTGTGGTGAACCTTTCATTGCCATGCAGTGCCTCCCTGCTATTGTCCAGAGGGTGGGTGTTTCCCGGTATCCATGCTACATAGTGCATGCCATTTGCACATGATGGCTGCAGTTGCCCTTACACTGCCGTCACGTTTGGAGATTGACATCACTACGTATGTGTTGATGTTGGAAGTTGAGGGGGGTACACATGCACTGTAACGCACACACCCACTCCTGTGCCAAGTTCAGCCCTTCAACATGCCAACACAATGCTGCTGTGTGATAGTGACCTGCCATGTATGTATCCATGTCCCTCCTTTCACTGTATCAAAACGCAGTAGCATAGGTGCCTCCTGTGACACATGTACTCTGTATAGTCAATGGTTGTTGAGTGTTCCATGTGAACATGCATGTTACATGTGTCATGGTGTGTTTAGTGTGATTGCCAACTGTGGCTATTTGTGTGTTCCCACATGCTTATGCTACGTGCCATCTCTTTGTTCCTATCTCTCATGTCTGCCTTGGATATGTGCCTGCTAGAGGTTGTGTGTGATGCAGGTGATGGGCAACATGCAAAACATGTGTTGGCTTCAGATTTTGCACACATCCTTTTCTGCTTTCGGGATACCCTTGCATTGCAATGCCAGGTCGACGGATGGATGCAGTCCTGCAGCTGCGGGCAGCACCAACCCAGCAAGGACCACGGCTCCTTGGGCCCGGCAGGTGTTGTGTCCGGCAACGCGGTGGCCGTGCACCACCAGGGTCAACTGAGTGGGATCATGCCATTATTGCCATAGCACAGCAACAGGGGGGAGCAGTTGAGATGAGGGCTTAAGGTATGGAAAGTGTGGCCCGTTCCATCCTCCCCATTGAATGGAAAGTGGAGTTCCAGCAGTAGGCTACGCGGTCCAGGTGCCGCTCACTCAGACTGGGCATGGCGGCCTCTGACAGGGCGCACCGGGCTGAAATGGTGGCTCTGCATCAAGCAATTTCTGCTCAGGTATAGGCACACCGTGAGGCCCTGAGGGTCGAACACCAAACCCTACAATCTACTCTGGGTGCTCTCATGATGGCGACAGTAGGCGGGCAGAAGACAGGTTGGAGCAGCTTGAAAGAACCATCTCAGCTGAACTCCATGCAAGCCGGGAGGTACTCCGTATGTCATGTGAGGCCATGCAGGCAGACCTATGTGCCATTGCCATGCAGGACCTGGCTTACCAGACCCGCAGGCTTGCTGCTGCTGAGGGGCAAGGTGCGGATAGGCGTGATGAGGCAACTGTGCCCTGTCCACCTTCTGATTTCCATCCAGAGGGTGACGACGATAACCTATCTCCCACATATGTCGGGCCGTGCAGGCGCTGAGCCCAGTGAGTTTTTAAAAAAAATCTCAACATCTACACATGTGGGTGTTGATGTCCCCCCCCCCCCCCCCGGGTCCCCCCTCCGCCCCCGGGTCATATGTGGCCATTTTTGATTATTTTATTTTTTATTCCTGCAAATAATAATAATAAAAAAAATGTTTTTGTCTATTGTGCATTCATGTGACAGTGCGGTGCTTTGTGGCATTTGAAGGCATCTACTGTGTGTTCCAGTGGGGCCCATTCAGGCTTGTCTCCTGTATGTGTTTTGCTTGGGGTCCTGACACATATGCTACTCCTACTTCCCCTTTCCATGGGCTCGCAAGGATGGCTCGGTGTGACAGCATCTCACACAGGGGCATTGGGCTTCCGTCATATCTGTGGCCAGCCTGCAGTCCTACTTGTGTGTACACCCCTAGTGGGTATTCCGGATGGCTTCTCCAATGCATGTCTGCACTTCATTTTGGCGAGTATTCTGTTGATTTCATCACGTTGCTTATGATTCTTTTATGACTTGACTATGTTCATGCACTTCCTGCTGTACGTGGTACCATGCACCCTTTGGCTGTGTAACACACACTGATGGTGGGAGAGGTCCGTGTGCTGACAATGTTCAATTGGGACACTTGGCCTACAGTGATTTTGATATGCCACAGGAACGCTGCACACGGAGTTATCCTTGTGACCACATATTTCAACGACCCCCAATTCCTTGCTTCCCATGCTTTGGCCATCTTGCAGCCCTGCCTAGTGTTTTGTTGTGCCATTTGAAATATGGCTGCATTGCTTTTGACTTGACTGTCCTGTTTGTGGCATGGACCTGCTCCCTCCTCCCATTGGTTGCATCTGGCCCTTGTGACAATCCGGCCAACCAGGAGGCTGGAGCCTGCCACCACTACCAAAGGCCCACAATGGAGGTCCTGTCTACCCCTGTCCACCACCCTTCTGGGTCCCTTGATTGTCCCCCTGTCTCCCCTGCCCCACCAGTCTCCACATGCACCCTGCCAGTGTACCCCTGTCTACCTTGCCCCCCACCAGTCTCCACCTGCCCCCGCCAGTCTCCCTCCGACTCCCCCCTTCACCGTCACCCCCCCTCCCCTTCTGCACCCTCTTCTTTCCCTCTGCCCCCTGTGTGTGCTTTCTTTCCCCGTTTCCCCCTTCCTCCTCCCTCTCCACCACCCTTTCCCTTCCTCCTTGTCCTCTGTCTGTCTTTTTCTGGCACTACCCCAATTGCCATCAGGCATGGTGATACGTAGCCGTGTGTTCTTTGCAGACACTTCCCCCTCAGCCTCCGTCTATCCACCCCCCACCTTCACCTTTTTGAGTTTTATTTTGACACTTTTATCATCAGTCCTTCCACCACTGATTACAGGTCGTCTGTTCCCCCTTTCCCTTTCTTCTCCCCCTCCCCAGCACTATCTTGATTATTCATCGACCTTCCATTGTTTGTCACTTGTTTTGTTACTCACCTCACCTCTTCCCTCCTCGTCCCTTACACCCCCTCCTTATGTGACTCCTGCACTGCAACTATTGCCGTCAAGCATAGCAATGTTGATGCTACTTTTGTTTTCCCACATTCCCTCCCTAGACTCTCCTTTATTGTTACAAGCACTTTTACTATCGACTTTGATTTGATTGTTCTTTTTCACATTCTGGACTGTGTGAAGGACTTGTAGGAAGGTACTGTTATTCTCCCTTGTTCCCTCCCTTCTTGAGGCGCTTTGATGCATTTTGTGTGTAGGCACTATAGGGATTTTCAATGAATCAGTGATTGCTCATTGTCTACCATTGCCGATGTGGGGTACTCTGTACATGATATGTTCTGCTGGTCAATGGCTGATCCTGTGTTGGGTTTTATTTTGAGGTGTCAGGGGATTGCTATGGTTTAACACACAGGGGGGTCCTTGAGTGCAATGTTCACATGTGCTGTGTACAGGACACTGAGGCTCACTTCATTTCACATGCATGTATTCGATGCATGTCCCTACTGACACAAACACTTAGGCAACACCCCCCCACACCAACTACGGTGACACCATGCACACACGTGCACTCAGATTGCCTTCTCAGGCATGCTGTGTCCCTACAATCCATGTTCACTTCCGAATCTTTGATCGTGTACATGCATCACAGGCTACTATTTTGTTGATTGTACTTAGCTGTTAGTACCATTTGCTGTTATTTTGAATGTAGCTGTTAGTATCATTTGCTGCTATTTAGAATTTAGCTGCTAGTACCATTTGCTGCTATTTTGAATGTAACTGTTAGTATCATTTGCAGCTATTTAGAATGTAGCTGTTAGTACCATTTGCTGCTATTATGAATGTATCTGTTAATATCATTTGCTGCTATTTTCAATTTAGCTGTTAGTACCATTTGCTGCTATTTTGAATTTGCGGCTGTTTTGAATTTAGCTGTTAGTACCATTTTCTGCTATTTTGAATTTGCTGCTATTTTGAATTAAGCTGTTAGTAACATTTGCTGTTAGTTTAAATGTAGCTGTGTTAGTACCATTTGTTGCTATTTTGAAATTAGCAGTTAGTACCATTTACTGCTATTTAGAATTTAACTATTATTACCACATGCTGTTATTTTGAATGTAGCTGTTAGTACCATTTGCTGTTATTTTGAATATAGCTATTATTACCACATGCTGCAATTTTTAAATGCTGTTAGTACCATTTGCTTCTATTTTTGAATGTATATATTAGTACTATTTGCTGCTATTTTGAATTTAGATGTTAGTACCATTTGCTGCTATTTTGAATGTAACTGTTAGTATTATTTGCTGCTATTTTGATTTTAGCTGTTAGTACCATTTGCTGCTATTTAGAATGTAGCTATTAGTACCATCTGTTGCTACTTAGAATTTAGCTGTCAGTACCTTTTTCTGTTTTTTTTACAATTCGGCTGTTAGTACCATATGTTATTTTTGATTTTAGCTGTTAGTACCATTTGCTGCTATTTTTGAATTTAGCTGTTCGTACCATGCTGTTAGTACCATTTGTTGCTATTTTTGAATTTAGCTGTTAGTACTGTTTGCTGCTCTTTTGAATTTAGCTGTTAGTACCATTTGCTTCTATTTTGAATTTAGCTGTTAGTACCATTTGGTGCTATTTTGAATTTAGCTGTTCGTATCATTTGCTGCTATTTGGAATTTAGCTGTTAATACCATTTGCGGTTATTTTGAATGTAGCTGTTAGTACCATTTGCTGCTATTTAGTATTTAGCTGTTAGTACCATTTGTTGCTATTTGTAATTCAGCATTTAGTACCATTTGCTGCTTTTTTTAGAATTTGGCTGTTAGTACCATTTGCTGCTATTTTGAATTTAGCTTTTAGTACCATTTGCTGCTATTTTGAATGTAGGTGCTAGTACCATTTGCTGTTATTTTGTACTTAGTTGCTAGTACCATTTTCTGGTGTTTTGAATATAGCTGTTACTACTATTTGCTGTTATTTTGAATTTAGCGGGTAGTACCATTTGTTGGTATTTTGAATTTAGCAGTTATTGCCATGTGCTGCTATTTTGAATTTAGCTGTTAGTACCATTACCATTTGCTGTTATTTTGAATTTAGATGTTAGTACCATTTTCAGCTATTTTGACTTATCTGTTAGTACTAGCTGTTGCTATTTTGAATTTAGCTGTTAGTACCATTTGCTTCTATTTTTGAATTTAGCTTTTAGTACCATTTGCTGCTATTTTGAATTTAACTGTTAGTGCCATTTGCTGATATTTTTGATTTTAGCTGTTGGTACCATCTGTTGCTTTTTTAAATTTAGCTCTTAGTTCCATGTTATTAGTACCATTTGTTGCTATTTTTGAATTTAGCTGTTAGTACAATTTGCTGTTATTTAGAATTTTGCAATTAGTACCACATGCTGCTATTTTGAATGTAGCAGTTAGTACCATTTGCTGCTATTTTGAATTTAGCTGTTAGTACCATTTGCGTATATTTTTGATTTTAGCTGTTGGTACCATCTGCTGCTTTTTTAAATTTAGCTCTTAGTACCATGTTATTAGTACCATTTGTTGCTATTTTTGAATTTAGCTGTTAGTACAATTTGCTGTTATTTAGAATTTAGATGTTAATACGATGTGTTGCTATTTTGAATTCAGCAGTTGATACCATTTGCTTCTATTTAGAATGTATCTATTAGTACCATCTGTTGCTACTTTGAATTTAGCTGTCAGTACCATTTGTCCTTTCTTTAGAATTCAGCTTTTAGTACCATTTGCTGCTATTTTTGATTTTAGCTATTAGTACCATTTGCTGTTAGTTTAAATGTAGCTATGTTAGTACCATTTGTTGCTATTTTGAATTTAGCAGTTAGGACCATTTTCAGCTATTTTGTATTTAGCTGTTAGTTTGAATTTGCTGCTATTTTGAATGTAACTGTTAGTGCCATTTGCTGTTATTTTGAATGTAGCTGTTAGTACCATGTACTGCTATTTTTAATGTAGGTGTTAGTACCATTTGCTGATATTTTGAATTTAGCTGTTAGTATTCTTTTTGCTATTTAGAATGTATCTGTTACTGCCATTTGCTGTTATTTAGAATTTAGCTGTTAGTACCATTTGCTGCTATTTTGAATTTAGCTGTTAGTATCATTTTCAGCTATTTAGAATTTAGCTGTTAGTACCATTTGCTGTTATTTTGAATTTAGCTGTTAGTACCATTTGCTTCTATTTTGAATGTATCTGTTACTACCATTTGCTGTTATTTAGAATGTAGCTGTTAGTACCATTTGCTGCTATTTTGAATTTAGCTGTTAGTATCATTTGCTGCTATCTAGAATTTAGCTATTAGTACCATTTGCTGTTATTTTGAAAATTAATGTTAGTACCATTTGCTGCTATTATGAATGTATCTGTTAATATCATTTGCTGCTATTTAGAATTTAGCTGTTAGTGCCATTTGCTGTTATTTTGAATGTAGCTGTTACTACAATTTGCTGTTATTTAGAATGTTGCTGTTAGTACCATTTGCTGCTATTTTGAATTTAGCTCTTAGTATCATTTTTGCGATTTAGAATGTATCTGTTACTACCATTTGCTGTTATTTAGAATTTAGCTGTTAGTACCATTTGCTGCTATTTTGAATGTGCTGCTATTTTGAATTTAGCTGTTAGTACCATTTACTGCTATTTTGAATTTGCTGCTATCTTCAATTAAGCTGTTGGTACCATTTGCTGTAAGTTTAAATTTAGCTATGTTAGTACGATTTGTTGCTGTTTTGAATTTAGCAGTTAGTACCATTTTCTGCTATTTTGAATTTAGCTCTTAGAACCATTTGCTGTTAAAAATGAATTTAACTGTTAGTGTCATTTGCTGTTATTTTGAATTTAGATGTTAGTACCATTTGTTGGTATTTTGAGTTTAGCAGTTAGTACCATTTGCTGAGATTTAGAATTTAGCTATTAGTACCACATGCTGTTATTTTGAATGTAGCTTTTAGTACCATTTGCTGTTTTTTTTAGAATTCAGCTGTTAGTACCATTTGCTATTTTTGATTTTAGCTTTTAGTACCATTTGCTGCTATTTTTTAATTTAGCTGTTCGTGCCATGCTGCAAGTACCATTTGTTGCTATTTTTGAATTTTGCTGTTAGTGCCATTTGCTGCTATTTTGAATTGAGCAGTTAGTACCATTTGCTTCTATTTTGAATTTAGCTGTTAGTATCATTTGCTGTTATTTAGAATTGAGCTGTTTGTACCATTTGCTGCTATTTTGAATTTCGCTGTTAGTATCATTTGCTGCTATTTAGAATATAGCTGTAAGTTTCATTTGCGGTTATTTTGAATTTAGCTGTTAGTACCATTTGTTGCTATTTTGAATTCAGCAGTCAGTCCCAATTGCTTCTATTTTTGAATTTAGCTTTTAGTACCATTTGCTGCTATTTTGAATTTAGCTGTTAGTACCATTTTCTGCTATTTTAAATTTAACTGTTAGTGCAATTTGCTGTTATTTAGAATTTAGATGTTAGTACGATTTGTTGCTATTTTGAATTTAGCAGTTGATACCATTTGCTGCTATTTAGAATGTAGCTATTAGTACCATCTGTTGCTACTTTGAATTTAGCTGTCAGTACCATTTTCTCCTTTCTTTAGAATTCAGCTGTTAGTACCATTTGCTGCTATTTTGAATGTAACTGTTAGTGCCATTTGCTGTTATTTTGAATTTAGATTTTACTACCATTTGTTGCTATTTTGAATTTAGCAGTAAGTACCATTTGCTGCTATTTAAAATTTTGAATTAGTACCACATGCTGCTATTTTGAATGTAGCTGTTAGTACCATTTGCTGCTATTTTGAATTTAGCTGTTAGTACCATTTGTCGATATTTTTGATTTTAGCTGTTGGTACCATCTGCTGCTTTTTTAAATTTAGCTCTTAGTACCATGTTATTAGTACCATTTGTTGCTATTTTTGAATGTAGCTATTAGTACAATTTGCTGTTATTTAGAATTTAGATGTTAGTATGATTTGTTGCTATTTTGAATTTAGCAGTTGATACCATTTGCTTCTATTTAGAATGTATCTATTAGTACCATCTGTTGTTACTTTGAATTTAGCTGTCAGTACCATTTGCTCCTTTCTTTAGAATTCAGCTGTTAGTACCATTTGCTGCTATTTTTGATTTTAGCTGTTAGTACCATTTGCTCTTAGTTTAAATGTAGCTATGTTAGTACCATTTGTTGCTATTTTGAATTTAGCTGTTAGATCGAATTTGCTGCTATTTTGAATTTAACTGTTAGAGCCATTTGCTGTTATTTTGAATTTAGATGTGAGTACCATTTGTTGCTATTTTGAATTTAGCAGTTAGTACCATTTGCTGCTATTTAGAATGTAGCTACTAGTACCACATGCTGTGATTTTGAATGTAGCTGTTAGTACCATGTGCTGCTATTTTGAATTTAGGTGTTAGTACCATTTGCTGATATTTTGAATTAAGCTGTTAGTAACATTTGCTGTTAGTTTAAATGTAGCTGTGTTAGTACCATTTGTTGCTATTTTGAAATTAGCAGTTAGTACCATTTACTGCCATTTAGAACTTAGCTATTATTACCACATGCTGTTATTTTGAATGTAGCTGTTAGTACCATTTGCTGTTATTTTGAATATAGATATTATTACCACATGCTGCTATTTTTAAATTTAGCTGTTAGTACCATGCTGTTAGTACCATTTGCTTCTATTTTTGAATGTATATATTAGTACTATTTGCTGCTATTTTTAATTTAGATATTAGTACCATTTGCTGCTATTTTGAATGTAACTGTTAGTATCATTTACTGCTATTTTGAATTTAGCTGTTAGTACCATTTGCTGCTATTTAGAATGTAGCTATTAGTACCATCTGTTGCTACTAAGAATTTAGCTGTCAGTACCTTTTGCTGTTTTTTTTACAATTCAGCTGTTAGTACCATTTGTTATTGTTGATTTTAGCTGTTAGTACCATTTGCTGCTATTTTTGAATTTAGCTGTTCGTACCATGCTGTAAGTACCATTTGGTGCTATTTTGAATTTAGCTGTTAGTACCATTTGCTGTTATTATGAATTTATCTGTTAATATCATTTGCTGCTATTTTGAATTTAGCTGTTAGTACCATTTGCTGCTATTTTGAATTTGCTGCTATTTTGAATTTAGCTGTTAGTACCATTTTCTGCTATTTTGAATTTGCTGCTATTTTGAATTAAGCTGTTAGTAACATTTGCTGTTAGTTTAAATGTAGCTGTGTTAGTACCATTTGTTGCTATTTTGAATTTAGCAGTTAGTACCATTTGCTGCTATTTTGAATGTAGCTGTTAGTACCATTAGCTGCTATCTTGAATGTAGCTGTTAGTATCATTTATTGTTATTTAGAATATAGATGTTAGTACCATTTGCTGTTATTTTGTACTTAGTTGCTAGTACCATTTTCTCGTATTTTGAATATAGCTGTTACTACTATTTGCTGTTATTTTGAATTTAGCGGGTAGTACCATTTGTTGCTATTTTGAATTTGGCTGTTTGTGCCATTGCCATTTGCTGTTATTTTGAATTTAGCTGTCAGTACCATTTGCTGCTATTTTGAATGTAGCTGTTAGTACCATTAGCTGCTATCTTGAATCTAGCTGTTAGTATCATTTATTGTTATTTAGAATATAGATGTTAGTACCATTTGCTGTTATTTTGTACTTAGTTGCTAGTACCATTTACTGCTATTTTGAATATAGATGTTACTACCATTTGCTGTTATTTTGAATTCAGCGGTTGGTACCATTTGTTGCCATTTTGAATTTAGCAATTAGTACCATGTGCTGCTATTTTGAATTTAGCTGTTAGTACCATTTGCTTCTTTTTTGAATTCAGCTGTTAGTACCGTTTGCTTTTATTTAGAATTCAGTTGTTACTACAATTTGCTGTAATTTAGAATTTGGCTGTTGGTACCATTTGCTACTATTTTGAATTTAATTGTTAGTATCATTTGCTGCTATTTAGAATGTAGCTGTTAGTACCATTTGCTGTTATTTTGAATTTAACTGTTAGTACTATTTGCTGCTATTTTGAATTTAGCTGTTAGTACCATTTGGCACTATTTTGAATTTAGCTGTTAGTACCATTTGGTGCTATTTTGAATTTAGCTGTTTGTATCATTTGCTGCTATTTGGAATTTAGCTGTTAATACCATTTGCGGTTATTTTAAATGTAGCTGTTAGTACCATTTGCTGCTATTTAGTATTTAGCTGTTAGTACCATTTGTTGCTATTTGTAATTCAGCATTTAGTACCATTTGCTGCTATTTAAAAATTTAGCTATTAGTACCATTTGCTGCTATTTTGAATTTAGCTTTTAGTACCATTTGCTGCTATTTTGAATGTAGGTGTTAGTACCATTTGCTGTTATTTTGTACTTAGTTGCTAGTACCATTTTCTGGTGTTTTGAATATAGCTGTTACTACTATTTGCTGTTATTTTGAATTTAGCGGGTAGTACCATTTGTTGCTATTTTGAATTTAGCAGTTATTGCCATGTGCTGCTATTTTGAATTTAGCTGTTAGTACCATTACCATTTGCTGTTATTTTGAATTTAGATGTTAGTACCATTTTCAGCTATTTTGACTTATCTGTTAGTACTATCTGTTGCTATTTTTGAATTTAGCTGTTAGTACCATTTTCTGCTATTTTGAATTTAGCTGTTAGTACCATTAGCTGCTATTTTGAATTTGCTGCTATTTTGTATTAAGCTGTTAGTAGCATTTGCTGTTAGTTTAAATTTATCTGTGTTAGTACCATTTGTTGCTATTTTGATTTTAGCAGTTAGTACCATTTTCTGCTATTTTGAATTTAGCTGTTAGTATGAATTTGCTGCTATTTTGAATTTAACTGTTAGTGCCATTTGCTGTTATTTTGAATTTAGATGTTAGTACGATTTGTTGCTATTTTGAATTAAGCAGTTAGTACCATTTGTTGCTATTTAGAATTTACCTATGAATACCACATGCTGCTATTTTGAATGTAGCTGTCAGTACCAATTGCTTCTTTTTTATATGCAGCTGCCGGTACCATTTACCGCTATTTTTGAATTTAGCTGTCAAGTACCATGCTGTTAGTACCATTTGCTGCTATTTCTGAATTTAGCTGTTAGTACCATTTGCTTCTATTTTGATTTCATATGCTACTACCATTTGCTGCTATTTAGAATTTAGCTGTTAGTACCATTTGCTGTTATTTTGAATTTTGCTCTTAGTACTATTTGCTGCTATTATGAATTTAGATGTTAGTACCATTTGCTTCTATTTTGAATTTATCTCTTACTACCATTTGCTGTTATTTAGAATTTTGCTGTTAGTACCATTTGCTTCTATTTTGAATTTATCTGTTACTACCATTTGCTCTTATTTAGAATGCTGCTGTTAGTATCATTTGCTGCTACTTAGAAGTTAGCTGTTAGTACATTTGCTGTTATTTTGAATTTAACTGTTAGTACCATTTGCTGTTATTTTGTTACACATGTTGTTGTTCTAGCACATGTTCAGCAATTTCCTCTCATCCCCTGCCCCTCGCACTTTCCCCCTTCCCTCTCCCCTGCACTTGCATGTTCTCAATGGAACTGGCCCTAGTAACGTTGTTGTTTTTTCCTCCCTGGTTTCCCCTCCCATCCCTCATCACGCTCTGAAACATTTGTGTATGAGGGCAATACAAATCAAATATATCATATCTAGCACCCGTGTTTCCATATGCTCTCATTTCAGTCAGGTATAATAACCCAGGAACACAGGGAGGCATGATTTGCCCATGATTACACATTTGGGGAATTCCATTTTCCAGATTCGACGTGGGGTATATGTGTAAAACATACATAATGCAGTATTTCTAACAGGGTAACCGAAATCTGCAATGCAGGCTGCAGCTAGTGTATGTAACATCTGTATATCAATGGACACAGAATTATGTGTTGTCTGTGGCGTTGCTGTGTTAAACAAGCCAAAAAAGCACTTACCTGGGGAGACGTGCGCTACCGTTTAACCAGGAGAAAAGTGCTGCACGAGCAAGGCGTGAAAATGAAATCATTGACCAGGATTTAGTATCAACAAAATTCCCTGGTTATAAATGTGTATATGATTCAGCTACCACTATGATAGAAGAAACCTATTAGGCTGGTCTGCATGTACAGATGGTAGTGCATCTGATATCTTTGCTGGAGTATAATACCTGGGAAAGGTTCTTTCAATATACCCAAGACCGTCGTCCATAGTTTTTATTATCTAAGCGTAATACTGGGTGCCAGAGGACTTAAAAAAAAACACCATTTAATGTAATATCATTGCTGCACATATACATTCATAGCACCACACAGTTATTTAAAATTGAAAACACCCACGAGTTGCTTCTCACCCGGGACTCACTGGCAGACTTGAAGGCGGTCACTGCATGCTACCCCTTTGTTAGATCCAGTGGTTCTCAATGGTGCAGCACCACATTTGGCATCTCCCCTGCAAGCCATGCTGTGGGACCCGCCCCCCAAGCTCCTTACCAAAGCACAGAGCACACCACACCCTGGGCCGGTCCAGTCCACAACGTGGGCAGAATGTCCATGATGATTATGCTGCTGCAGGGGCATGCACTACTGTAAGTGAAAGAAGTAAATATGTTTTTGAATCAAACTTTACATCTTTAACGTAACATAAAGAGAAGGGGGTAGTGCCTGGTCCACAAATATACCAGCTACCAGTGGTGGCTGGTGAGTTGTTTTTTTGGAGGGTGTAAATATTTGCCACAAGTATGTGATTGCGACTGAGCATAGCGAGGGAGCCCGAACTAACGAAAATGTGTTGGTGGGGGGGGCGATCTGGGGGGATTCTTCTCCCTTCCCAGAGTAAATGTTTTGAATAATGGGTTAAAATGGTGCCTTACAAAGCACACTTTCTGGGAAAATTTGGGTAAAAGGCCAACAATGTGGGTAAAAGGCCAACAATCGGTTTTGTAGGGTGTAGGGTGTAGGGTAAATCAGGGGAAAAAGTACAATAGATGCAAGTCACCAAAAGTGCACAGTGAATTTCTCAATGCATTATCATGACAGTCCCTGCAATATAGGCCAGTATAAAAAACATTTGTATGCTGTCTGTTCCCATACATTTCCATGCTGGTTCCATCAACATATGGTAGTATTCCCATATAAGACCATACTGATGTTCGCTTTAAGATGTTTTTCTATAGTATCATTACTGGCACTGGGCACAAAATTGGCTCTGCCAATATATGCCAGTACTCCTATATAAGTACATAGTACCGTTGGTTTGGCCATTAAAAGTGACATGTCATTTTAGGAAAACCTGTCCAAACTGGTTCCAATGTAAGCCAGTCTAGACCCATAAGAACAGTTATCTTGCTTGATTCATCATAGATGCTCAGTTAATAAAAAGTCATGCTACAGTGAAGAATATACAGGCCGCTATGGCAAAACATCAGTCTAGCGAGGTAACACTACTTACCATGCTTGCTTTTTTAAAGATGCTGAGTAATACATGCTAAGCCTCAGTAAGCAATGGCTAGACTGACTGCACCAAAATGCCAGTCTAGCCAGGGAATAGCACACATGAACTTGCCTTTGCCCAAAAATACCAGTAAAACATGTAAAGTCAATACAGGATGTGGCAAAAATGCTCCAATGATCCTCAGTCTCCCAGGGCCTTAAACACACATGCATCCCCTTTCACCCACTGGTCACTCACTCATACATCTCCTCTCGCAATCACTCACACTGGATTCACCACACAGGCACACACCAAACCCCAACCAGAACATTCAAACACACACTACCACATGTATGCTCATTCACCCACCAGTCACTCAGTCACACCTTCTCTTACATGTACTCATTGCATTCTCTACACAGGCACACACTCACCGACACAGAACATTCAAAAACATGGCATCACATTCATACTCAATCGCCCACCAGTCACTTAATCATACACCGTTTCTACACAGGTGCGGCACACATCCACCCACCCACAAGAACACTTAAATTCATACTCATTCACCCACCAGTCACTCACACACACATTCTCTTACATCCACTCATTGCATTCTCTACACCGGCAGTCACCTATCCACTCAGGATTCTCTACACAGGCACACACCCACCCACCCAGAACATTCAAAAACACACATTACATCACTTCCCATCACCCAGCAGTCAATCACACTGTTACGCTCACCTGGTCTCTGCGGAGGCGTTGGGGCACAGTTGCAGCTCTCCCTGAACTTGAATCACTCCCTTCAGGCCTCTCCCTCAGTAGAAAAGCTGTGAGCGGTGGAACGTGGTGATACTGCTCCTGCGTGGAGATAAGAGTGTGTGAGTGCATCAATCTGTGATTGTTGTACCTCTCGAACCCTTCATCCCAAAGTACGGTTTCTGTAAGCATATGCCGGCCCATAAAGCTCACCTGTGAATTATGGAAGATAAGCTCTCCGTCCTGCTACTTCTGGCAGGGGCATGTTGAAAGGGATCTAATTCCATCACTGATCCCTGATAAGGATTAGTCCAGTCCAGCTGCGACTATGCTTCTCCTTATGATTGGTAAGTCTTTCTTGAGCTCTTGTGATACTGTTTGTTCTGTTTAATGTCTTTATATGTTGCTCCTATTTATACCCGCAATAATGTCTCTCTTCTGTTTTCTTCTCTTAGATGGAAATGCGGCCTCAATGCAGCTGTGAGACGCGAGACGCGGCCGGATGGAAGATGGATGCTACCGCAATGTTCGACAGCAGGTAAGTTATGGTTTAAGGAAAGCGCGCAGTATAGTGAAGCGTAACCTTAAACTGTTTTTTCGATGTCTAACTTTGTCTTCGGTTTTTCCATGCAGGCTCTGCTGTCGACGATGGAGCGTGTCGTGGTCGTGCTGCGGTGCCAAGATGAAGATTTCGGCATTCCGGAAAGTGTAAAGATGAATTCTTGGTTCGCCGAAGAGATGTACAGGTAAGAACAGCTTCCCCAGTTGGTAAGTATGCTGGTAGGAAGCAGGATGTCCAGGAAGCAGGATCATCAAAGGTAAGTCTGACCTCAGGTGACATTGAGCATTACGCTGCTTGCAAGTGCAGAATAATGCAAAGCATCTGTCTTGAGGATCGAGGCAGCTTATATAGCTGAGATCGTGGGCATGCCCATTAGGGCTGGCTTACTAGCCACACCCTGCCACTCCTTGACAGTGAGCACATGCAAAGACAATCCATTAGCAGCCACACCCAAGAATACACTTGGGGCTGCTTAATGGATGGAATGTTCAAGGTTAATGCATCTTGCTTAATGGATGGAATGTTCAAGGTTAATGCACCTGAAGTGCTATGTCCATAATAAAAGCTTTTAGGTGTTAAATGGATGTTCTTGTTTACTTTTGTTCATGAGCTTGGTGCCAAAGGCACCAGGACAGTGTCCACCAGGTGTTCTGTGCATGCAACCCCTGCATGCCTGTGCCCCTGACTTTATGACCATGACACACATGATACAAGTACCAGAATCTTTAGAGATATCAATGTGAATTAACCTGAAACACCTGAAAAGGGAATGTAACTAGACACGCCTGAAAAGGAAAAGAAACCTAGCCTCCCTGATGGTTGATGGAGTCAAGAAAACGTTTGGAGGAGAAGACAATTTGTTGTTACAGCAGGAATACTTGACTGGGAACCATAGTGCGCGCCTTGCCATCATTCTTAACACTATGTCCCAGGAGTCCCGGGCTCAAGAGGCTGCAGCACCAGGGCCATCATGCCTTACTATGGAGAGCCATAAACATGGTTTTCCCCCTCCCCCTATCAAGGGTAAGATTTGTGCTTTGGAGGGAGTTGTTTCCCAGTCACCTGCAATTGAAAAAAGTGTGAGAATACAAGTACCAGAATCCTTCGAGACATCAATGTGAATTAACCTGAAACACCTGAAAAGGAAATGTAACTAGACACGCCTGAAAAGGAAAAGAAACATAACCTCCCTGATGATTGGTAGAGTCAAGAAAACGTTTGGAGGAGAGGACAATTTGTTGTTACAGCAGGAATACTTGACTGGGACCCAGAGTGCGCGCCTTGCCATCATTCTTAACACCATGACTCACACCTTCTCTTCTTTTCCATCCACTCATTGAATTCTCTACACAGGCACACACCCACAGACTGAGAACATTAACAATCACACATCACTTCTCATTCACCCACCAGTCGCTCACACCTTCTCTTACATCCACTCATTGCATTCTCTACACAGGCACCCGCCCACCCAGAATCTTCAAAAACACACATCACATCACTTATCATTCACCCACCAGTCACTCAAACCTTCTCTTACATCCACTCATTTCACTCTCTACACAGACACACATACCCAGCCACCTAGAACACTCAAAAACACACAGAACTTCTCATTCACCCACCAGTCATTCACACCTTCACTTACAACCACTCATTGCATTCACTACACAGGCACACACCCACCCACCCAGAGCACTCAGAAACACATATCACATCACTTCTCATTCACCCACCCACAGTCACTCACACTTTCTCTTACATCCCGTCATTACATTCTGTGCACATAGGCACACACCCACCCACCCACACACCCACCCAGAACATTCAAAAACACACATCACAACACCTCTCATTCACCCACCAGTCACATACATACACCTGACACTCACTTCACACATGCAAAACACACATCCTGTTCCAAAAAAAAGCCTTCTTACCTTTTTCTTGCAGCTTCCGTCCCTCCTTCCAGGGCCCTTCGGCTCCTCCGTGCTGCTCACAAACAGGAACCAGGAAACTGCAACAGCTTGCTTGTTCCTGTATGTGAGCTGCAAGGAAGCAGAGGGAGAAGGGGTTGGAGCTGAACGTGGCATGTGACATGTGCCACATATCACAGTCAGCTCCAACCCCTACAGCGTGCCTCCCAGGCCCAGCCTTCACCCTGATGGGTGAGGACTGGGTTGGGGACCTACCAGACCTGGTGAAGCGGTTCCCCCTGCACCACAGGAGGGCCCGCTACACCAGGAGCAGCCGTTTTTTGGGGGGAAAAACACATTTTATTATTTATTTTAAGTTGGGGTTGCAGGGGAGTCCTAGGGGTTGCAACTGTGGCCCCCAGGAGTCACAGTTACGATCCCTGGTGACCCCCAAATGACGTCCCTGGCTTCTCTGCGTGACAAGATATGCGAGAGAAGACAGAGGGAGGACAAGACAAACAATCTTAGTAGGCCTTGTGCCATTCAGCTCGTGCAAATGCGAAAACGAAAAGTGCAAGGGGAAAGGCGAGGCGGGAAGTGCAAGGGCGAGGGGAGGGGAAAACAGGGCTGTAATGCTCTCGGTAGTGCAAGGAGAACAAGGGACTGTAGGGTTACAGTTACAGTCACTAATTGCTTGGTAAGCCTGGAGGCAGTGCAAGGGTGCCTGATCAAGAAAGAGCCAGGTACCCAGTGAGACTTTGAGGGCAGCCAAGCAACCAGTCGGTACAGCAGACGGGTAGGTCAGGCAGGTCAGCCGGGAAGGGAGAGAAAGAAAGCAAGCAGAGGAGAAGAGGAAAGTTTTGAGCTGCTTCCGGAACTTCAGGCAGTCGGGCTCACGTTTGAGAGGGGTGGGGAGGCCATACCAGAGGGAGGCACCTGCAGATGAGAGAGAGCTACCCCCAGTCTCTGCCTGGAGAAGCATCTAACCCCTAGAGAGTTGGAGGTAGCTGTGTGAAGGGCTTGAGAAGGAAGGTGTTTTGGAAGAGAGCGTTGGATGGAGTGTGGGTCCCAGCCCCAGAAGGCCTTGTGGACAATGCAAAGGGTCTTGAATTTGATCCTTGCAGCCACCAGGTGCCAGTGGAGAGATTTCAGGGCTGGAGAGATACAGACCCTGGGCTTGAGGCCAATGACAAGTCTTGCAGTCCTGTTCTGGATTAGTTGCAGAGGGGGCGGAGAGTAGAGGAAGGCAGATTGAGAAAGAGGCTGTTGCAGTAGTCCAGCCTAGAGACAACCAGGGCTCTGGAGACAGTGACCTTCTGGGGAAAAGTAAGAAATGGAAGAGTACCTTTGAAGAGATGCAGCTTGTAGTGGGACTTCTTGGCGACGTCTGAGATGTGCAGAGAGAAAAAGAGCGGAGTGGAAGATGACACAAAGGTTTTTTGCCTCACAGGAAGGCAAAGGAAGAGGGCCCACGGCGGGTGGCCAGAGTGAGAGAGGGAAAGCAGGGGCAGGGTTCCCAATGAAAAGGACCTCCATCTTTCTGTCATTAAGGGAAAGATCATTGGAGGTGCACCAATCCTGAATCGCGGATAGACAGTCAGGAATGAGCGATAGAGGTGAGGAGGCTGAGGGGAGCTGAGTGTCATCCGCATAACACTGAAAGTTAGAAAAGAAGGTAGAGATCAGGTGGGCCAAAGGGGCCAAGTTGAGGTTGAAAAACCATGGTGAGAGGATAGAGCCCTGGGGAATGCCACAGGTAGAGGGAGAGGTGGCGGAGACAAAGTAACAAAGTTGGACCTGGAAGGTGCGGTCCAAGAGGGAGGAAGTCAGCCACTCCAGGGCCTGATCCGTGATGGTCAGGTTCTCACAGAGTTGATTGATGAGGATGGCGTGGTTGACCGCGTCGAAAGTAGAGGAAAGATCAAGGAGGATGAGGACAGAAGGAATGCTGGAATCAAGGTTCGAGAGCAGATCTTCATGGGTGTTCAGGAGAGCAGTTTCCATGCCTCTGGTACCTCTAAAACCAGACTGAAGGTCAAGGAGACAACCAACAGATTCAGTGTGGAGAGTAAGCTGGGAGATGGCCAGCTTTTCCAAGAGTTTTCCAGGAAAGGGGTGATGGAGTTTAGGCGATAGTTTGCCAGGCAGGTAAGATCGGCAGATGGCTTCTTGAGGAGGGGGTGCAAGGGAGTTCTTAAGGGGAGAGGGGAACGTTCCAGTGGCAAAAGAGTGATTACAGAAATTGGTCAAGGATAGAGCGAGGGTGTCAATATGGTCTGTGAGAAACCTGAAGGTGTCTCCCTAGCTAATCCCCTGGATTTGTCACTGAGGTGGCCAGGACATGGCCATCACTATTGGATCCAGTTCCTGTGGGTGGACCAGTGAGGGAGGATCACTTAGATAAGGGGGGTCTTTGGGGAGTAGGAGTGGGACATCGATGGGTGAGACGTGGTATCCGCCTTCTTTAACACCTTTCCCCCACGTAGGATATTTCAAAACACTGCTCCCCCTTCTTTTCCGACAAAAACAAGACAACGGACTAACACCAGAGCGGTTTACCTGACATGTCCCAATACAAGGTTAAGGCAAAGATAGGCAATTGACCAGAATCACACACACCTGATGGCCCTTTCCCTTCCCCCACAGGGATAAAAGGTGGAGCACAAGAGCACAGGACGAGCAAGGCAGATCGCACGACGTGAGAGCTAACTCAGCACGGCAGTTCAAAAGGAAGCAAAAGACGGTGCATACAGAGGGGGTGACAAGGAGAGAAGTGGCCTTGCCCTTTCCGACGAAGGCCTGTTAAACTTCCTCAGATGGAAGCCTAAGACTGAGCACAATAGCCAGCATGTATTGTCTGCGGTACACAAGACCCTGCGCTGATAACCAAGCCGGGGAGAGACGCTGGTCTCCGTTGTACCAACCTTGACTCGAAGGAGAAGAAAGCCAAGCAGTTCATCACAGCCGGTGAGTCGAGGGGAGAGTCGATAAGAAACTAAACTGTGCTGAATGAAAAGTAGCAAGCAGCTGAATTTGAACTTTGAAAGATTGATAGGAACTATTGAAAAAGAGGGAGAATACCCACAAGAGATGCATCAGGCACCATGTGGGTGCTCATGAAGCAAACTCTGGCTAATTACCCGATGATAAGAGACTACCATAACCAGAAGTCCTTGGGAAGAGGTGACGATAGGTCAAAGTGGTTATATAGGGGTCTTGTAAAATTCTCTGTACCGTTGAAAGTCTTTGACTGACAGATGATTGTGAAGGAAAGGCAAATGAATCGTGCTTGAACAAAGTGTTGGAAAAGTTGGCAAGAGTGAACCTAGCGAGGGATGCTAATGAGACGGGGCAAAGTCTAAAGTCCCATGGTGAACTGTTTGTGTAAAGTTGGCGAGAGTAAACCCAGCAGAGGAAAGCTGACAATCAGGGGCAAAGTCTGAAGAACTGTTTAAAAAGACTTTAAGACTAGTCAAAGTAAGAAGCATAAGAAGACCAGAAGAAGTGAATGGTCCCCCTTGTCAAGGGGGTTGGAGCCCAGTCGAGGGAGATCCAGGGGTGAAAAGTCCTCACCCAAAATCCTTTAAGAAAGGAACTTTTTGTTTGTTTGTTGTTGAATACATCAGGCCCTTTAAGACAAGAGACTTTTATTTGAAAAGAGACTTAACCATTGAATAACCTGGTAGCTGGAGCGGAACTGTCGGTCTTACTTAGAAAGCTCGGGCGTGTGCTGTGCTCCAAGGTCCCACCTTGTCCCATGCTGAAAACATGGGGAAGGGAGACCCCTGGCAATAACATACTGACTTATTATTTGTGAACACTTCTTTCTTTATTGAAACCTTATTCCACATTCTATTTGTAAATAGTTGTAAGGAATTGGCAAAAGGTTTTTCTTAATATAGGCTCTTTTATTTCACACAACACCACAAGAACTGCCTTATTTTTCATTTGATGGTTGACGTTTGCTCCAATCTTAGATTTAGGTTTAGAATAGGTGTTTTTCCACCCTGCATTTACAGTTTAATTAACACCCTTGAACTGTGATCACTTGTGTCTGTCTTTACTGTTGCCACCATGAATTCCTTACAGGTCCTTGATGGTTCTAGATGAGCAGGGGAGCACCTGTTTGGACGACACTTTCATAGATCGGACTTGTCTAGAAACCTCATCGGGAGTTGTCAGACAGAAAGAGGAGAAAGGAGAAGGAGAAGGAGAGGGAGAGATGGCCAAAGGGGGGCGAGAGAGGAAGAGGGAGAGGAAGAGGAAGAGGAGATAGAGGACAGGATGTCCTGAGTTTTAACAGATAGGTCAGAGGCTAGAGCCGTACAGAGGGCCTGTGAGGGAACAGGAGAGGTAGAGACTGCAACAGGATTGGCCCGTTCCTTGCAGATTTTAAAGAGTTTGGCCATGTTGTTAGAGGATGTAGAGATGCAGGCTTGAATGTGTGCTCTCTTCTTGGACAGGACAGAGAGTCTGTATTGCCTTTAGAGCAGGCGGCAGGCCAGTTTGTCAGAGGGTGCGCCCGAAGCCACCGACTTCGTCTCAGTCACCCTGCACTTATGTTTCAAGACGGCGAGGTCGGAATCATACCAAGAGTTGCACTTGGAGGTAGCTTTCTTCTGGATTCTCATGACAGGGGCAAGGATGTCCAGGGTGTTGGAAATAGAAAGATGCAGATTAGAAAGGGCTGTGTCAAGGTGTGAGTCAGCCGCGGCAGTAGGAGGAGCAGAGAAAAAGTAGAGGCAAACGCATCCACTGACACACGCTTCATGGCCCGAATGATGAGAAGGTAGGTGGCAGTGCTGGGGTGTGGGGGGCTTTGCCTGGGGGATAGAGAGTTTCAGATGAGAGGAGATTAGAAAGTGGTCAATCCAAGAGAGAGGATTGGTGAGAGAGTTAGAGAGTGGGATGTCTGAGGTGATGAGAACATCCAAAGTTTGTTTGGCAGATGTGTTCCACCAGAGGTCAGAATGGAAAGAGAGAGAGTGTCCCAGAGGTTGTGGAAAAGCCCAGAGGAGGGATTAAAAGCATCCAGGGGGATGTTGAGATCTCCAAGGAGGAGAAGTTCAGAAGTAAAGGCAAGGAGAGAAGAGGAGAGGTCGGCTCATTCAGAGAGGAAGAGGGCGACCTGGCCAGGTGGCCTGTAGATGGTGGCTACAGTTAGAGAGAGGACAGGAGAGATAGAGAGCCTGCAGACCAGGCATTCAAAGGAGGAGTAGGCCTGCATAGGGATAACAGAGGACGGAACCCACTCTGGAATGATCAGGACTACTCCACCTCCAGGATAGTTGGCTCTGGGTTTGGAGAGGATCTTGTAGCCCACAGGGAGGAGAGTGTCAAAACTTGTGACAGAACTGGCCATAAACCATTTTCAGTGAAAGCTACGACATCTAGGTTGAGTTCTTTGAGGGGGTGACAGATGTCAGAGGAGTCTTTCACAGCAGAACGAGAGTTGAGAGTAGGGACCTGGAGCAGGTTGCCACATTTTAAAGACCTCCATGGAGGGCTACAGGCTTGAGGTACACCATGTAGACGTGATAGAGGGGCCCAAGGGTGCGCCGAGGAGGAAGACGAGGCTGCCAGAGAGGTGGCGGAAGGAGTAGCAGGAGAAGGGAGGAAGTTGATAAGACAAAAGAAACCCCAATCAAAAAGGAGGAGATTGGGCTGAGGGCCCTGAACCAAGACGGTGCCATTTACATAGACATTAATGATGGTCTTGTAGGAGTTTAAGGGGGCCTAGAGGACCTCCCACCTAGTGCCACCATTAATGGGAGTGGAGGAGAAAGGAGAGAGAACAGAGACCATATGAAGGGTCCATACGTCTGGAGAGGGGACAACAAAGGGGATGTCAGCTAAAATAAATTCTCCAATTTGTAACATATCACATAATTATGAGGTTGGTACAGAATATAGAGAGCATCTGTACAAGAGTGAATATGGCTTTGCATTAATAGGGGCTTTAGAAATGACTCCCTTTCGTACATCAGCGATGGTGGGATAAGCCCCACATGCACAATGTCTTGAATGCGGTTGGGCCTAGAGGCCTTGTCTGTGGGAGCTTGATTCCATGCTCCTTCGGCTGTCTCTGATGGCCACATAGGGAGGTCTAACATATCAGTGTGGCAATTTTACTGGACTATGTGGCACAATAGTTGCTGTGCAACTGGAAGTTTAAACCAATCTTACTTGCCTTCTATGCTTTAAAAGCCACTATTTGGCAGATGTGTTCCACCAGAGGTCAGCATGGAAAGAGAGAGAGTGTCCCAGAGGTTGTGGAAAAGCCCAGAGGAGGGCTTCTCCCACTTGAGAAAGGTCATAAAATGCAATTCATTAACGTGGGCCACTTTGTTTGGTGCTGGACCTAGGCTAACTGACCCAACAACTCAAATGGGGAATCTCCCAATTTAGATTAGAGCTAGAAACCATACACATATGGAACATGTTGGTCATCAATATATTTTTCGATCTCTTTTAGGGTTGCAGTCCTGATTACACCTTGTGACAAAGTCATCTGCTTGTCTCTTGGGACGAAGGTTGGGTTAGCCAAGTTCACCCCCCGTGGTGAAATTCTGGTTCAGTAGGCAGCATAGAAATGATCCACTGGCTTACCCCACCTTGCCCTGGGCAGAAGGCAGTGGCTCGCCACATGATGTCACAGAATAGTGCTGACACTTTAAGGGAATTTGACAAGCCATAATCCTTGGTTTGCTCTGTTTTCCACTCAGAGAATCTCAAATCCCATATGGGCAGGAACATAATACAAAGCAGGAATGCTTTACGCAGACCAAATAGAAGTTCTAGCTGAATGAGCATTTGATCACCTGGAAGAAACCCCTAAGATACAGGTTCTCTGTGGAGCACATTGCCAAAACATTTTCGTCTCTCCTTGCACATGTACGAGATTCAAATCCAAGATGGCTACAAGATCCTGTATCAGCAGTTTCAGTGGAGACGGCCTGAGAGTGGCACTGGACTGAATATACCGCACAAGGGCCATGCAGTGAATCTAGCAAACCAGTCACAATACAGAAAGAATAACAAAGCATACCTGAACTCTTTTAGATGAGGGCAGTCCTGAGAGGTAAGGCTAGGGCCCTATCTAAGGGTAGAGGTTGAATAGAAGGGTGTGGATGTTTCGAAAAATAATGCATTTGGATTATGCTGAAGGAGAAAGCAGACAGAGAGAGCACAATGAAAGAGGCTGAATAAAGAAGGACTGAGAAAGGAGAGGAGAAGAGGTTGATGTCAGTTGGGCAAAGGAGGGGGTAAACAAGTGGTGAGGAGGAGAGGAGAAACATCACTCGGAGAGTGAAGAAGGGTGGGAGGAGTGCAGGTGGGAGAGCAGGAAAAGCAGTGTGAGCAAGTAGGGTGGTTAAAGAGGTGGAGAGAGGAGGAGGGTGGAATGAGAGGAGGGGTGGAGAGGAAAATCAACCCATGGAGGAAAAGAGAGAGACAGAATGAAGTGGTTGGTGGAGGTATTAGGAGGGAGGTGAGGAAATACTTGAGGGGAGGTTGGAAGAAAGGGGGTGGCAGGCCCAAACAATGATGAGGTGACAGAAGTCTGTAAGTGAACCCTGAGCCTGTGAAGAGTAATGCTTGGAGATGTGGAGGGATGTGCATGTTGCCAAGCGTGAAGGAGGTGCAAGTAAAGCAGGAGAGGATGGGTGTGGAGAAACGATGGGGAGTGTTGAAGGTTCCCTTCAGTACAATCCTGTCTTTAGGCATCAAGGAGGAAAGTAAAAGTGGGTTGGTGGACAGTAGAACCAGGACCCTGAGAGAGGGAGGTTGTGAGATTCATAGAAGCAACCCAGGCTATCAGCCTGGTGTCGCCCTGCCAGGCTACTCTCTAGCATACCCTAATTGGTGACTGCCGATCCAGACCAGAGTCTGAATGGACACTCTCACCAGCAACAGAAGAGCCAGAAGGAGTCACGTAAGCAGGAAGATCAAGAGGAAGTGCAGGGGCACTTCAACCCTGATTTTGTTCATGGCCCAGGAAGAACCTGCCAAAGACTTTTTGGAGGATTCTGAGAAATGTATTTGTTGAACAGTAAGCTATGATATGATAAGCTATTTATAACGTGCCTGGACACACGTGTTTGTAGACGCGATCCTGTATTGTTATAGATCACTTTACTTTTTCGTTGCCCCACTGTATGAATCCATAATAAAACCTTTATGATTCCAGATCAGGTGTCGTGCCTTTTGTGGAATATGAATGGCGTTTGCTTATTAAATATTCCATGTTTGGTCTGAAGCCTGCAGCATATATATACTTGTCACATGCGATCCTCAGTTAAACGGATTAAAGAACACTGTAGTGTTGATGATTCCATTCTGCTTAATTTTGAATATCCAAATATTCCACAATAACCACTAAATTGTACCCTAAAAATGCCTATTTGCACATATTTTTACTAAGACCTCATTCATTCCATGGGGTTGTTACTTCCTCACAGTTACGTCTTTTGGAAAATGTGTTTCACTGCTCCGGGGAATGAAATCAAGTAAATGAGCTTGTTCATCAGTGCTTGACAATGCAAGTGATAGTGGTCACATTGCACGTTTGCCATATACAGTTTTTAGTTTTAGCTGAAACTTGGCTAAGCCAACTTTGTCCAAAGAATGTATTCCTGTGAATATGGGCTTTCAGATCGGATAAAGTATAAGGCTACATTGTAATTCAGATGTCTTTTTCCTCTCTGGTCTGCATGCATCCAGGTTCAGTACATGCATCGTATATTGCTGTTTCCTTTCTTGTGTGTGTAAAGACTGGAGGGGGGGGTTCTGCACTCCTGCCCTCTATATGGCAGAGTAGAAGCACAGAGCACCCCAGCCAAGATTCTCCATGCGGTAGCAATGGACGAGAAATGAAGGCTTAAGCTCTCAGGAGGTGTTGCGGGCTGGTTCTTAAGTACAGTGTAGTCCCCAAGCCTCCAAAAAGGAATGCCCATACACTATGTTAATGATAACACAGTTCTTTATATAAACAAGGTACAGAATATATACATACACAATAACACACTTTGTGCTCAGGCAATATTATAATGATAAATATGTACAATATCTATGTGGTACCACAATTCACTTTTGACTCCTTTAAAATGCACCAACTGCTGACAGTTGCAATGACATACATGTCTTATAGCAATGTGAACCAATACCAGACTTAGGAGGGAAACAAGTGGTTAAACAATTGGCAGAATACTTGTCCCTACCAAAGACACAGTTCTGTGTGAGGATCCCCCCACCTGGGCCACCTGTAAATAAAGTATATTGACAAGCCCAGTCCATAGATTGTTTAGCAGAGTCTTGTTCTCTTCTAAAAATGTTCTACTACCCCAATGTACCTGGTTTAGCAGAGTTCTTCGACGCGTGGTTGACCGATCCCTCTGATCTCCCTTTAAGGCAGGAGCCATGGCTCGTAGAGATTCCTCGAAGAAAAGGTGAACTATGTTGTCGAGAGAGCAGCTTCAACCTTCGCAGTGCTTGTCGACGATCGGTCGTGGACGTCCTGTGAAGATGAGGCATGCGGTGCACCTTGATGATGAGAGTTTGCTGCCGCAAAGACTCAATGAAGAACGTAGGCCCAGCAATGGCGTTGGGTCGTCAGTGTTTGGCATCAGCGATCAGGACTCGAGCACGGCTGGCTTTTGGATATTCATCTGCATCTTTGTGGACTTCAGGTGGCAGGAAACCCACCGGCGGATTCTCCTTGGTTCGTCTGCAATCTCGACTTTCTCTGGCAGGACAAAGTGGTTGACAGTGATGAGCAAGGGAGTCCTTAATTTCAAAGTGTCTTAGGCAATGGAGCATTGCGGCTCCGGTCGACGAGGTTACATCGGTCCTCCGAACCTTGGTCAACGGTGATGGTCGTCGACGTCCTGGTGCTTCACTTCAGATTCCACGGCAGTTCCCATCTCCGGTCAGCAGCCTTTCCAGGACTGACTTCCATGGAGCCTTGGTGAAGGTTAGCTGGTGCACGGCATTCCCTCATAGCTCGGTAAAATGTCTCCTAGCCAGGTCCTCTCTTGGATCAGTTCTTGGAGACACGACAGCTTTCTAATTGCATCAAAGGAAAGCAGCAGCAAAGCCTTCCTCTTCCAGCTGGGCTTCAAGGATAAGCATCAAGTTCGACTTGAGCTTCTGAATAATTCTGGTAAGTGAGAAGTCCCCAGATATACAGTTTTGTCTCTCATTCACAATGCTGAGCTTGGCTCAGGCAGCCAATCATTCAGAAGGGCATTCAGCAGGCAGGCAGCCAATCATGCTCCCAGTGCATTCAGGCCTTTCTTCCGCATCCAGACACTCACAACAAGGAATGTGCATTGGGACAAGCACCCAGCCATTCAGCACTGCACACTGCATTCATCGCAGTTTTGGGCAGGGCTGTCTCATTGTGTCACACACCAGACACCCATAACATGAAATGTATATTGGTCACAAACACAATTCACCCAGGTCCCACCCCAAGGGTGTACTCGCAACATACAGTCATTGGGAAGGCTCCAGCCAGTCTGGCCTGGACTTCACAACAACAGCATATATGGAACTTCCACCCAACAGAGTCAGGGCTTCCCAGGACTTTGGGAAAACAATGTAACAGGCAATAGAAAGCAAGAGGCCACAGGGGCCATGCTGTCTCCTATCAGGAATCAACTGATTCCAAGGGCAGGGTCTGGGTATCCCAAAGTGGAGGATACTCAGAGCACCTCTCACATTCAGCATGGTGCTGCCACCAGCCCATACCCTGCTCTGTGGGCCACACACAGGTGCCCAAAACATACACTAGGGGTACAGGGTTGTACCCCCACCCATGGGTGCCATAAGGGTATCCCAAGGGTCTGTTCACCACAACCAAAAAGAAGAAGAGCTTCACTGCCAGGAGTCTCACATGGACTCCGGTGCGAAACATAACACAGAATACACATGATAAACGGAGTACAGGACAAGGACATGGAAGCCCTGTCCCTCCAATGCATTTCCAGCATCCCAGTGTGCATGCGTCCAAACAGCTTGGTTGTGACCTGCAGCTCACCATTCCTTTGTCTGACAGCAGGTCTCGGTGCAAACACAAGTAGACAAACGAGTACTGCTGAGCCATGCACTTTATGGAAATGTTTGAAGATAAACCACAGTCTGTTTCTCGCCCTGAGACCTTCCGCCAAGTCCTTCTCCTCCAACCTAATGCTTCCTCCTTTTTCAAGTACTTTTCCATTTCCTTTCCGTTCTTCTCCATATTCTCCTTCATCCCAGCCTCTTTCCTTTGCCTCAGACTTTCCCTGCCCTGGCCCCAATCCTTCTCCTTCTTCCTCACCCAAGTCCTTCTATCACTCCTTCATTGCAGTCTTCCTACATCCTACTCCTTTTCCTTTGCCCCAGTCCTTCCCCTTCATTCTGGTACTTCTTCTTGTGGGTCTTCTTCTTCTCCTCCTTTGTACTGATACTACTCTTTTGTCCCAGTCATTTGCCTTCAGTCCAGTCCACTCCATTATCCCGGTCCTTCTCTTTTGTCCTAATCCTTTATCTTCTCCTCCATTGCAGTCCTTCTTTATCTTCATCCAAGTTGTTCTTCTCTGCCTTTGCCCAGTCCTTTTCCTGCTTCCCAGTTCATCTCTTTGGTCTCGGTCCTTCACCGTCCCCCTCCACCCAACTATTTTTTCTTAAGTGCAGCCCCGTTTCTCCTTCAATTATTATTATTATTATTATTTTCTTTTTTATCAAGTGTTTGGCTTATTACAAACACTTCTATATACAGAAACACATTCATCTCACAATTGCAGATATAATGTTAGTTAAAACTGAGAATACAGTACTTTGATTAACAATGAATTCCATAACAAGTAGAAATCCAATTTAAAAACAACATTTCATCATAAATCGAGTTTTAACACTAACACAAACACTGCATTTAAAAATCTAATCATGCTAGAATCATCACTGTGCCGTCACCACTGCTTAGCACCCTCCTCCATTCTTCAGCAGATAATGCTTCCTAATCTGCGAATATATTTCCAAAATGCAAAATCCTCAACGCCGCCAGTACAGTACAAAATAGCAATAAATGCAAACACATTCCCCTTTTCTAACGACGAGCCAACATGTAAAACTTCAAACGTCTGATACACATTCAAACAAACACAAACTCAAGAACTGATTTCTGTATTGATAAATACCCATGCCGATCATTCAGCGCTTTTGTTTCATTATTAAATTATCAAATAATGAATACGACTTGCAAACAACTTGGGTATGTAGCCAATCGCGCTACCACACCTTGGGTTTAACGCGCTTGGTTTGAGGTACTACTGTGACATCTACTGGGTCTAAAATCTGAGCACAACCCCCTTTCCACTGTAGCAAACATTTCTCCTTGTCGCCGCTCAGGGCCTCTTTCAAGAATAGTAAAATAGACCTACCTTCTTCTAAGAGGCATTTTCTGAAAAAGTGAAGAGTTTTCCAACTAACTATGGCCTGCAAAGACAGCAGCCCTGACTTGTAACCAGTGGACCCATGAGCAGTCAGAAAATATGCACATTTTTGTGTTGCGGTGTCTGCAGTTGATCTTTCCCCACCACCCAAATATCACACAACAACTATGTTTTGTTGTTGGCAAATAAAAAGGGCCGTGGACTTTTATTTGTACAGATATGGTCATAAACTGATACAATAGTAATAATCATATATCATGGTATTTTGTACTTTTGGGCACCGGGTCCTGAGGTTAGCCCCTCTGGCCCGTGCCTCTTTGTTGTCCCACGACTTGTGTGTGGTCACCGTATGGTGTCCTGCCTCTTCTTCTGCTGGTTCTCTCCCTTTTTCTAGGGTGGGAGGGTTACTGTGGAAAAGAAAAAGCACAAGACTCTGCCTCCGCAGTGTATTCATTGAGTTTGGGTCCCCGACAGGGTCCCAAACTGATTGTGCTTTGTCTGCAGCATTGCAGCTCCTTATATTGGTCCTAGGTCCATGTTGGGCACGTGTGGGGGCTATGGGCCAGCCCCCAGACTGGCCCCGCACCGACTGTCTGGACACCTGGAGGGTGCCTCCCATTGTTGTGGTTGTGTGCCCTACTTCCTGAGCCTCCTGAGTGCTTAGCACCTATTCAGAAGGAAAGGCGGGGCGCGGATTCGGCACCTCACCTTTATTTCATGTCCTTTCTGGCCGTGACTGCGTGTCGCTTCTCTCTCCTCTGACTGCCATGGGGCACTGTTTACTAGGCCTCGCTTCGTGCCTGCAGCATTGCTCAGAACGAATTGGCCGTGTTGGCTGTGTTGGAGGACTCTTCAGCAAGCTCAATACTGTTTTAGAGAAAAGAGCTCCCAGCATGTTGCATACTTTTAGCTGGTAAACAGATAGAGGTTTCTGCCCCGTAAAATAACATCGGGACAGCCTTCTTCTTATAAAATTGCAGAACTGGCAATGGAGGAAAGTGCCCAAAACTTGTATGCAGAGCACACCCTTCAGCTTGAGACCCTTTGCCGTCGTTTTCCAAATATTCTGATTCGGGATGACTGAAATGCTGGAATGCTGGAGTTAATACATAAACCTAAGTAGGTAAACAAGTACATTATCACCAGTGGCACCTTATTTAGATGGCATTTATAATCTGTCTTACTTTTTTTTCTTCAGGGTTTGCACACACATCTTCATTGACTCGGAGATGCCTCATCAGGGATTGGACGGAGCGGCAGAAATGCGACAGTAACTCTAAATCTCCAGCTTTTTGCCCCTTTCCGTCACTATTATCGCTGGCACTATTACCAGTAATAGCGCCGAAAAACCCCACAAAGTCCTATGGACTAATAATGAATGGGGACTAACAGCTCCACTGCAGTTAGATATCCCGACCAAGTTGCGGTAACACTAATTGCGATACCGCCCAACTCATGTTGAGGCCCTTGACCGGTAGGTTATTGTTAGTGGCATACTCCTGCAGCATATTGAGTTGCCTCTCCAGGCCGATTGCCCTCTGGTCCCAGATCATCTGCAAACAACGTCCAGCCAATCAACCATTTATTGATACAGGGTGAGGAAGGCTCTAGCCTTAGTCAATGTGTCACCCAGATCTGATATAAAAAGATTAAATAATGCAGGTGCAAGTGAACAACCTCGCTTCAACCCCCTATATGTGTGAATCTCCCCTGTCAATTTCCCTTCTTGATTCAATTGTACTTGCAGGGATGTTTCACTATATAAAGCAGCTGTAATTTTGACCAGGCCTCCCGGACAAACCCACTTTAAAAGGTTGGCCTACAAGAGGTTATAATCGAGGCTGTCAAAGGCTAGGGAAAAATCAATGTAGGCAAGGTAGATAGATGGTAGCGCCCTTGGATAGTGTTCATTTAAAAAAGATAATTTGAATGAACCTATTTAAGGATGTCCCAACACCTTTCAGGAAGCCTAATTGATATATATGTATATGTGTATATATATATATATATCAATCACCTCTACCACTCTTTACGATCCAACCCTTTAGTTGAGCCAAAACCGGAGAAGCAAAGATGTTCCCTGGAATATCAAGAAGTGCGATCGGTTGATAATTTTTGGGATTCGACCAATCGCCTTTCTTAAAAATCAAAATGATCACTGCCGATTTCCGGGAAGGGTGAATCTTTTTATTTTTCAGCACTTGTTAAAAAATAATGTATAGACATTCTGTCCATTATTCTGTAAATTTCTTCAGGATGGTGCCATTCGATAGGACATCATGATGTGGGGTTGTAGAGTTACTCGCTTTCTTAATAAGAACTAAAATGTCCTCTTTCTCACAAGGAAGATCCCACTCCACTTCTTGAGTATCCAAAATAAATTCAATTTCTTGCGTACTCTTAGCAAAGGTACACTCAAAGTATTGGATCCAGGCTGCCTCTGAAACAGGATTATTCTGAAATGCAAGTTGCAGAGAATCAAGCGCTTTATTAAGCCTCCCTATCTCTGAAGTGTGCTTTTTACATATGGCAGTTAAATTTTTTTGCATATCTTCCAACATCTCCTCAAACACTCCCTTAATTTGGCCTCATTTTGTGAGTAAAACCTTCCATCAACCAATCTCCAATCTAAAAATAGTGGAGTATCCACTATTTTGACTGTGTCCACTTCCGTGGGACAAAACTCAATGGAAGCAGCATTGTGGCTGGTCCAAGAAGTGTTTATCATTTACAAACTCTACCCAATTAATATCACTGGATTCAATTGCACATAATATGGGTGTAACATTTAATAAATTAAAAACGTTGCCCTGATTTAAAATTAAGGAGTCATCTGCAGTCGTCAGTCTTGCTAAAAGCAAACATGTGTGCAAATCCTGCTTCTTTACTGGCGTACACTCTACAGCTTTTTTCATCACCGGTAGATTAGCGCTCACATTCTGAGGCTGCAGAGAAATAGATGATCGACCCTTTAAATCCACCAAGCATCTTATTTGTTCCGATGTCAAAAACGCAGGGGCATAAACCTGCGCTTGTGAATGGACTTGCTTATTCAAGTTCAATGGGACTGTAGGAACAGCCGAGTTTTGGGAGCCTTCCACAGATAGTACTGGATGCTCTTCTACTTGGTCTGAACTGTCCTCAATTGAGCGCAGCGTAAAATCCAGTTGATCGGCTAAAACATCTGAATTCTGGGCATTATCCTGTGGCAGTGCTGTTACTGCATCAACAATCTGTCAGCTTCGCTGACGCGGAATAAAACTTGCATTTGCTTTGGTTACTAACAGACTCTAGCAGCACCTTCAAGGTATGGAGAAATTTTCTTGGTGGAGGTTTTTGATTTTCTGATGTCTTCGACTGCATAGTCTTCTTTCCTTCTTGTCTCTTTTTCCACCTTTGGTAAAAAAAATAGAATATTCCAGAGGTGACTCCCCTGCATCTTCAGATGGAGTGATAGCGGCAATAGATTTCTCACTGTTAAATATCACGCAAAAGGGCTCTTGATGAGGGCTTTGTGGCAAATTTACTGTTTACCTTAAGATGCTCAGAGATCCCAAGGATCGCCTCTCATTTGAGCCCACCATTAAAGGTGCCACTTTAGTAGCTGGCAATTACAAATTAGTTCCCCATGGCTGCTCTTGAGGAAAACTAACTGAAGATGTTGAAGCAGTATCTGAAGAGACCACATTGGATTTAAGTGCTGTTATGAAACCTTCAAATAAAATCACTTTAGAATGAAGCATAGCTAACAGCGTTGAGTGGTCCTTAAGACTGTCATTGATTGATTCATATAATTTTAAAAAAGATAGTGTGTCAAGGTCATCGACAACATTAAACTAGGATTTATTGCAGGGACTCGATCCTGCGCCAAGATAGACCTGGCAAAGAATCGAGAAGAGGGCAAAGTAGAAGTAGAAGGGGTGGCTCTTACTCCTCTGCATGTAGCTGCTGGTGAAAGTGTAGGAGAAATAGGAGACATGGGTGGCGTGAAGGACACCTCAAGGTGGGTCCTAACATTACATAGGGGTGGGGCGCAGGGGTAAAAATGGCATTCGTCGCAATCAGGTTCAAGACTACCTCAGTCAGCATGGCATCAGGCAGATGCAAAGGAATAGTCCCCAATGGCGTAGACAATGCAAAGGGGGTAAGGGATCGTGTTGATCAGGTTTATCTGATTGAAAATTACAGATCAAAGCTCCGACCAATAATTCAGCATCCACAAATTCTTCCCCAACCCTTGATGAATTTTCCAAGGCAAATTCTATCCCTGCCCCGCAAGCAGGTTTACTAATATATGCAGTGATTTTATTCCATGGGGTTCGAACCCCTCCAGGATTATCACCAAGTTCCTTCACTTATAGGTCTATTATGTCTCTCTGCCCATTTGAGGCAAGTTCTGGGGGGGACAACCTGGGCTGTGCTTGTTAGTGCCGGAATACAAATTAGGGCATTAAGGACATTTGAAGTGCTCAACCAATTAGGTATTGTCTCAGCAGGCACAGCCTCAGGATTCTCAGAAGGATTCTGCACTTTACTGCTTAAGGGATACAGTGGGGGCCACCTCCCCCAAAGTTGCTCAGCTTAATTTAGTTAATTTGTTAATACCTGCAATATCTGTAGTCGCAATAGTGAGTAACAATAGTGAGCTCAGCTCAAAGGGTCTACTTCCCTCAGTCACTGAGTCACTAAGCCACCCTTCCGGCTGGGCCGGTGAGTCAACCTACCCACCAAGTAAAAAAAAAAGAGGTTGTGGTGTCTGCTTGTATATTATCCAAGCACAGAGGCCTCCTTTCCTGGATACGGGAGACACAAGCTCTCAACTCACTGCCTAAGGAACACCTGATTAATGGCCCGAAGGCGGAACCGGGAACCCAGGCCATGCTGATGCAGCACTCTCTGCAGTATTACGCAGTTTCTCTACTCTCACACACAACTTGACATAACTCGGGACACAAGGACCTGAGAGACCGGAGAGAGGAAAGACCCTTTCTGCGTCCACACATCAGACCAGCTGACTCACTAACTCATCAAGTCGCTCCACTAGCAAGGCAGTTGCTGTTGGCCACTTCTGACAAGTCTCTGTCCTTCAACCGAGTCCTTCTCCCTCTCCTTTTGTCACAGTCCTTCTCCTTCATCCCAGTCCTTCTTCTTTGTTTCAGTCATTCTGCTTGCTTTTCATCCCAGTTCTTCTCCTTCTCCACCTTCTTCTCCTTTTTCCTTTCCTTTTTCTTTTTCTTCTCCCGTCCTTCCAGTACTTTCCCTTCCTCCCAGTCCTGTTCCTTCATCCGACTCCTGTTCCTTCTTCATTGTCCCAATTATTTTCCTTTCATCTATTCCTTCTTCATCATTCAGGCCCTTCTTCATACCAATCCTTCACCCTGGTCCTTCTCCTTCATCCCAGTTCTTTTAATTTGTCTTAGTTCTTCTCCTTCTCAATTGAACTAGTCCTTCTCCTTCATCCCAGCCATTTGTCATCATTCCATTCTTTCCTGTTCATACCAGTCCTTCTCTTTCATCCTATTCCTTTATCTACTCCTCCATTTCAGTCCTCCTTCTCCTCCTTCTTCCCAATTCTCCCCATTTCCTTCCTCCAAATCCCTCTGCTTCACCCCATTTATTCTTCTTCTCCTTCTCTTTTTTCCTTTCCCTTCTATGTTCCACCTCTTCTTATGTGTGCCAGTCCTTCTATTCTTCCTTTTGCCAACTGTTTTAATTTCTCCTTCGTCCCAGTCTTTCTTCTTCTGCTTCATTGCAGTCCTTTCCCTGCCTCCCAGTCCTCCCCCTTCATCCCAGTCCTACTCCCTCTGTTTTATCCCAATCCTTCTCTGTCTCCTTCACCCGAGTCGAACCCCTAGTTTTTCGACTCACTCATTCTCCTTTGTCCAAGTCCTTCTCTTTAATTCCAGTCCTGTTTTGTCCCAGTTCTTCTGTTTCTCTTGTATCTCAATCTTTCTCCTTTAAGCTACTCCTCCTTTTTCTTTGTCCTTTGCTTTCTCCTTGGTCCCAGTTCTTCTCTTACATCGCATTCTGCATCTCAATCCTTCGCCTTTTCCCCCATACCAGTCCTTCACCTTCATCCAAGTCCTTCACATTTTCCCCTGTCCTTCTCTGTCTTCTTCATCACAGTCATTCTCCTTCTTCACTCCAGTACTTCTCCTTCCCAGTCCTTCTCCTGTATCACAGTCCTTCACTTTCCCTTGGTCCCAGTTCTTCCATATCCTTTTATTTGTCCCAGCCCTTCTTCTTTTCCTTCATCCCACTCCTTTTTCTCCCTCATACTGGTTTCCCTTCTCCTTAATAACAGTCCTACTTCATCCCAGTCCTTCTCCTACATCCAGTTCCTCTCCTTCTTTTTCATCTCAGTCCTTCTCCTTCATCCAGGTCCTCCTCCTTATTTCCCAGTCTGTCTTATCTTTTGCCCAGGTACTTTTCTTTCTTCTTCATCTAAGTAATTCTTAATCCGAGTCTTTCTCCTCCTTCATGCCACACTTTCCTTCTCTTTCAACCCACTTTCTTGTTCATCCCAGTCATTCTCTTTCTTCCCAGTCCTTCACCTTGATCATGGCCCCCTTTATCCCAGTCCGTCACCTTCTCCTTTGTTCCACTTCTGTCTTCTTCATTCAAATCCCTTTCTTTCACCTTTCTCCCCAGTCCTCCTTCTTCTCCATCCAAATCCTTTCCTTTCTTCTTTCTCCACAGGCCTTCTCCTTCTCCTACTCCTTCATCCCAGTCTTTATTCTCCTTCATCCTAGTCCTTCACTTTTGTCCTAGTTTTCCACCCTAGTATTACTCTTTCATTGTCATCCTTTTCCTTCATCCTAGTCCTTCACTTTTGTCTTAGTCCTTCACTTGTGTCCAAATCTTTCACCCTAGTATTTGCCCTTCATTTCCATCCTTTTCTTTGGTCCTAGTCATACTCCTTAATCTTAAACCTTCTTCTTAGTCCCAATTTGTTTTTCCTAGTCCTTAGTCCTTATACTTAGTAAAAGTGCTAGTCCTTAGTTCTAGTCCTCTATTTTGGTCCTTTATCTGGAGTACTTCTACTTCATCCTATTTCTTCCAGTTTGTCATAGTCTTAGCTGGTTTCTCTGCAAGTGTCTCTTAGACTAGCTCTGATCCCTGTATCTCTTCATCTATCTTTTTTTCCTCTCTCCATATGTAACTCTTTCTCACTCCCTCTAGCTCTCTCTTTTTTCCTTCCTTGCACTGTGGTATCAGTCATGCAGGAAATGGTGCAAGAGATGAGGAATCAACAATAAAAGGCAGCAGGCAGAGTTTGTAAGAGGGCTGGACAATGAAAGCATAAAATAAGACATGCTCTATAAAAGTTGTGCTTTTATTGTGACACAATCACTCCATAAGCTATGCAAGGAACGAAATATCTGGCATAAAGCGTAAAATGTGCAAGCAAGTTCTGAGCAGAGCTGTTGCTTCTTTTATCTTGGTGGTAAACGGTAAAGCATAAAAGCTACTCAAATGTTACTCTGACAGAAATGGGCATTTAGCATTGATGTTATCGGATCTTCCTTGCATCATTGATAACTATTTTTTTGACATGATTGCTGGTGCTGGCATGTCTGATAAAATGGTGCTGAGTTGTGAAACAGCACAACATTGTAATATTTACTCTCTTCTTTTTGCTTTTGTTCTGAACCTTTACTGACTTTTCCAGGTAAGTGAAGCCTTTTTGCTCCACTTACCTTGCTTAGCTCACCTCACCTGGTGTGGGGGCACTGGTCATTCACTATGGCTATCAGTGCAGGAGTTCTCCATTGCAAAGTGCTTTGTTTATTTTTCCTGCACCCATCACCATCAGTGAAGTGTGGTAGGGACACTTTGTGTCACTGTAACTTTGTTTTTAGATACTTTTTGGTTACGTGCATGATGTGTCCAGGATGGGCTGGTGGCAGCGGACACTTTTACAGTGTTTTCTTTTTTATAGACCAGTGCACTTTTGCATTTTACCCCTTAATGCCATATAGAGTACCATCAACTCTGAAATAACAGTGCCATGAGATTTTCACCTGTCCTTTGGCCATCCTGGCTCCTGTGTTTGTGGCTGTATGTTGGGTCCATCTGGCCTGTTGGAGTAATTAGTACACAAATTATAACCGTGCACTAATTTCAGCAGACCCACTGACATCAATAGTGGTAGTGTGTGCCATTTTTAAAAAGATTCTAGTGTTGCAGCATGTGATAGGTGTAACTTGGCACTTATGTGAGGCACTGAGGGTAAACTAATGAGGGGGTTGATCTGGAGCATAACATAGCATACTAACATAGCATAGCACAGGTTAATGTAGGCTGCTAACGATCTTAACATTACTAAATACTTACACCTCTAATAGTAACTAATTATAATCCTACTGACATTATTCGGATGAGAGTGGTTTACTTAGGCCATAGACCTGCTGCAGCCTAGGAAATAAAGGCAAACATGTGAAAGCTGCACAACGGTGTGCTTGGCGGGTGGTAGATTCAGAGAACAATAAGGCAGCAGAATGTTTTTTTGTGCAAAAACAGCTCCTTTGTTCAAACAGGAAAGTCAGAAAGGATGTCAGGATGCATATTTCAACCGGGCTGGTGAAAAGGTGCTGTACAAAGGTCACTGTGGAGAACCAGAAAGGGTTTTGAAAGTTAATGGGGGAGCTGGCTAAACGGGGAGGTGATGGTTGACTTATAACATCTGAGAATCGGAGGAGAAAGGGGTAATGGATTTATCCGACTATATAGGCAGAGGGGAGGTGAAAGAAGAAGAGCTTAAAAGCTGGGGGAAGAGAAGAGAAAATGGGTTGGCTAGAGAAGGATTGAGTAGAGGAAGAAGAGAGAGAAAGGAGAAAAAGAAAAATCAAAGAGTTGGGTTTGGTTGCTGGCTGGTGACCGATGAGTTGGGATGGGTGCCAGGAGACCTTGCTGTACTCCTGCAGGCAGCTGGTGTGGTAGAGAGCAGGAATGAGTCCCCATGCCATGAGACAAAGGGCATCCAGCCATGCTGGCAAAATCGGCATTGCACCATTGGTAAGTATTAGTGACATAATAAAAGAGGAATAGTTAATTAGAGATCTAATTAATGAAGTGTCAAATTAGGCACGAAAGGGGGAAACCCACTCGTTCTCTATGCACTGGAGACCAAATGTGTTTTCCTGTGCGCAAATAATAAGTTGTTGAAAAGGGGGAGTTCTGTAGGAGTGCTATAAGCTTGTCAGTTTTACTCCCAAGGTTACAGATAAAGAATGCACATATTCTGCCAAGTTTGCTAAATGGGCACATCGATTTGCTTGAAGAGAAGAGGTATTCTTTCGAGGTTTGGGGTTTATCCAGGAAGTTTAAACGTGTGCTAATACAAGCGTGTGCTAATAAATGTCTTGAATTACAAAAGCTGAATAACAAAAGCAAGTTGCATAGTCTGACTCGCTCCTGTTGATAACATGCATGGTCGGATCTGTTGATTTATTGTAAGCTGAAGTAAAAAGGGGCCTTTAGCAGGTGGGGGTATTTCTAAGGTGTACTTGCCTCATTGAACTCTATGTGAAGGTGTATTCCAACTTTACCATCAGTCCGTTAAAAGTATACGAGTGAGGGATGGTAAATGTCAAATGAGGTTGCACTGATCCACAAGGTGTAGAGTTGTTTTCTTTCCCAATGCAAAGTGCATAGTAAAATGTGAAATTGAATGTTATCTTTTTTCTTCCTATTATAAAAGGCACATCCAGTTTGATGCTTTGCTAATGTTTTTCTCATACCCTGTACATGTAAATGTCTCATTGTGGTGCTGGAATTTTCAACAGACCTTATAAATGTGCAGAATCATGAAAGCATGCCTGTCTTTAGTATGGCCTAGTCAATCATTCATATGCAATGTCAAATTCTGGTGCATCTGGTATTGTCAGTGGAAAAACCTAGTGTGCTTAGCTCAGCATTTAGTCTTGTGAGTCACTAGCCAGAAATCCCAGAATAAAAGCATAGCAGGAAATCGGTAGCCAATTAACTAATTCTGTACATCTTAGTAACACGTGTATACAAGTGTTTGCAGAGAAACACATATTCCTGCACATGCTGAAAGTGGCCTGGAGATATTTCACTAAATATTTGTTGGATAATGCAGGCAATGTTTGGCTAGGTGTATTTGATAGGCGTGGCCTCTTCATAGCATGGTCAGACTGTGTTATGCTGGGTGCACTTTGATTTTTTTCTTTTTTCTTCATGAATTGCTTTAGTGGAATTATGTGGAAATGACATTGGTAAACTGCAGAAATGGCAGAAGTTGAAATTGCTGACTCTTGCACATACGCAGAAACAACATTCTATGCATTTTGTTGACTTGGACATCATAGACGATCTTGGGTTGGCAAGAGCAGGTAGCCTCTGAATTAGATAAGGAAAGACCTGAGCAGCTATTTGCAGACAGGATCATGTTGCAGTCATTATTAATCAAGACTGTTTAATAGCGAGGATCGGAAGACACAAAATTATTGTTTGTCACCTTGGTTCGAAAGAATCGTTTGCTTTACATAGGCTCATTGAACTGAGAACAAGGGACAGTGAGATCATTGCAGGCTTGTGATGTGACTTGGCAAATATGCGTGAAAAAATGGTACAGTTAGAGGAGAATTCGAAACAGGGTGAACTTAGTTTACAATTACAGGCCAGATGTAAAGATTTAAACGTGCAGATTGCACAGAAACAGGGGCAGATGTTTGAAGGGGAAAGGGAAAGTGCCCATTTGAAAATGGTTTTAGAAGATGTACGGAAGGACAGACCTCGTCTCTGAAAGTTCACCGAATTTAGTAAGCCTCCGATTTGCCTCACTAAGAACACTCATTGTTAATCCAGGGACTTTTCATTAACTATTTCAGTAGACCCACTGAAAACACTTTTTTGGGAAGCATTCCTTGAAATTGTTCATTTAAAGTTTTGAAATGTTCGTACACCCCAAGCTGCATACATTTAACTGGTGCATGCCTGAACCATTTCGAAACTCATATTAGGCAAAGCTGAGATATTCACTATTAAAGAAGAAAAGTATTGATTTATTTGTAAATGTGCAGTTCACCTGAAGTGACAGTAATCATCATTTGCGGATGAGGAAAGCCCACACATCAACATTGCAGAATCCACAGCGTGGATGTTTATGCATGTAGATATGTAGTACCATTACACTGATTAGGTCTAGAAAATGCTCATAGCCTGTAAGCAAAGAAAAAGTGGCCTTTATAATAAACCGCTTACGCTCCTTTCTGAGAATTATGTGCAAGAATGGAATTGAGCCCCATAAACCCAACCAATACTGACAGATAACATTTAATTTGCAATTAATGTATTGACAAACTGCGTGGATGTTTATGCAAAATACACTGTGCCTCATTACGAGTTTGGAAGTAGCCATGCCCTTAATAAGGACATGGCTACCCCCAAACTCGGGTCCGGGTCCCGCAAAAGGGGACTTACCGGGCCATTTCGACCTCAGAGGCCCCGGTAATGGGACCCGGACCCGGTACGTCCCTATTGCCATTTGAGCCCCCATAGGGCTCAATGGGAATGGGGAGGATGGTAGCAGCGGTACCGTTAATAACTGTACCGCTGCTACCATCCTGGTCTGCTTGCGGGTGCCACCAGGCATCCAGAGCAGCACCCACGAGCAAACTCAGAATGTTGCGGCGAGGTAACAACGCCTTACCGCAACACTCCTTATGAGGCCCACTGTGTGGATGCTTATGCTTAATACACAGCAAGGTTGTTTATGTTAATAATGGCAGAATACCACACCCACCCAATAGACCCAGACAACACACATGACCACTATCTAGTCACTCACACACAACACACTCCAAGCAGACGTTTATATGTGTAATGCCAGAACACAAATGAGCCCAATAGGCTGTCAGAGTTAAACAAGATCCTTCTGTCACAAATGCTCTCTCACCTCATAATATCGCCACCACTATGATAGGAAAACCTAAGAATGCAATACTGTTATCATTGATTCGCCAGTCTCACTCTTCACATATCAAACAAACATCTTCTCAAAAGAAACCACAACTCACATCTTTTGCTGCATATGCATATGTAAAAAACAAACTTGAACGTGCCATGTGTTCTACTTCCTCTACAATCACATCATAACACCAGTGTATTCTGTTAAGAAAGCAATCGTCCTCATACCCTGATTCTGTGATTCAGTAACCCAGATTGGCCAACTGCTTCTTCTAAAAATGCCTTGCCAGGGAACATCATTTTACGGGCAAAGTTCAAATGTCCCGACAGCTGCTGTAACTTCCACAACGTACACTTCCTAATAACTCTTACTCCAATAGCAAAGACACTGGGTTGTCCAAACTCTCCACAGATGACAACGCTACCACTGACACCATGTCCGGTTTCATACCCAAATATGTCCTCCAGGATTTCTGAACCTCAGTCTTTTCCAGCCCATCCCACCTCTGGCCACAAGACCCCAACACTCTAGCATTGTGAATCCTTTCCCATATTTGGAAAACCTGTTTCAGAATTTAACAATTGTATTTGCTGCAATACCCCTTAGTACAATGCCCAGTGCACAATTCAGCCTGGGGCTACCTCCTTTACCCAGCACACCCCTCAACTTACTATTCCCATTTCACCTCTTTATGCCGAAATTCTCTGTTCTGAGGAAGCTACCAGTATTTTTGTCAGTCTCATTTATACGAAGCGAATAAGCAACTCACTTCTGTGTCCACTCTACTATCTGGCCACACTTTGCTCTGCCTACCCTTTTGGCACAATGTTCATTGTGGCATCTACCTCAGATCCTCACTTGCCTTCCTTGTCTCTACCCTGTTGCCCCTTAGACTAATTACATCTGGGCCCAAGCCATCTCTACTCCCAAGTCCTTCTACACGGCCATCTGCTCAGGCCTGCTCCCCTCACTCCCAGCTCTCTCCAATTCTCTCTCCCTTCTCTCTTCTCTGTTGTCCTTTCCAAATACACCCTCAATTGCCAAATCAACCTTGTTGATGCTCACTACCACAGATCCATCATTGCCAACATGCCACTCTGGGTTTCTCCTAGGGTGGGGCTACAATGCTGTGCACATTACTGTGTTCTACTCTGAGCTCTGATTATCAAAGCCTTCTAGTGTCCTCCTTAAGTTTGTCTGCCTCATATTTCACTTATTCTACTATCTACCCCCAAATCCAGGGGCTAGGAACTCATCAAACGTTCTCTTCTTCTTCCTTTTCTAAGTCACAAATCATTCCCTCCACCCCATCTATAAAGCGACCACACTGAGTACCCATGGCATTGGAAATTGACCCCTTTGTCATGTGAAAAGAGGCACACACCCCAGATCCATCTCTTCACTGACCTTACTGGTTGCTGACTGCAAGTCACCAGCTGTCTAGGATCCACACGCAGGGCCAAAATAAATCTCTACCTGTTGCCAATAGGTGGCTTTCCCTAAAACTCCTTCTCTGTTTTGCCTTTGCTGGACTGGTGCCATATCTGGTTCTAGTACAGTTCTGCAAACATGTGGGTCTTTTGATCACCTAGACTGCAGGTCACTCCTTTGCCCTGTCCCCTTTTTCACTGGTATCTGAACCCCTTTTCTGTCTGCAACACACTAGTGTTTACACTGGCACAACAATCCATGCATTACCTGATTGTGTACCACCCTAAGCCATCCTCGGGGATGAACCATGTCTTCATTTTACCTGTCTTACATCAGGGATTAACCATGCCTTCCATTTACCTGTCTCACAAGAGGTATTCCTTTTGCCTGTCTTGCCTCACGCATTGACCATGTCTTCCTGCTAACTGTCCAACTTGATGGGTTGACCATGGCTTCCTTTTTCGTGGCTCGCCTCAGTGGTTGCCCATGCCTTCCTTTTTAGCTTTTTTCTCTCTGACATTGAACATGACATTTACCTGTCTAGTCTTAGGGAAGGACCCTGCTCTCCCATGTCTCCCATCATGGATTGACTGTGCCCTCCCTTTACCCGTCTCCCCTCAGGAATTAACCATGCTTTCCTTTTACCTGTCTCACCCCAGGGAATGACCATCCCTTACTTTTACTTGTCTCGCCCCAGGGATTGACCATACCTTATTTTTACCTATCTCACCTCAGGTATTGATCATGCTTTCCTTTTGCCTGTCTCACCCCAGGGAATGACCATCTCTTCCTTTTACCTGTCTCACCTCAGGGATTAACCAGCCTTCATTTTACATGTCTTGCCTCAGAAATTGACCATACCTTCCTTTTACCTGTCTCACCTCAAGGATTGACCATACCTTTCTTTTACCTATCTCGCCTCAGAGATTCACCCTGTCTTGCCTGAGGGACTAACCATTCTTTCTTTTACCTGTCCTGCCTCAGGGATTGACTATGCCTTACTTTTACCTGTCTTGCCTTAAGAATTGACCATGCCTTCCTTTTACATGTCTCGCCTTAGGTATTGACCATGCCCTCATTTTACCTTTCTTGCCTGAGGGATTGACCATGCCTTCATTTTGCCTGTCTCACCTGAGCGATTGACCATGCTTCCTATTACTTGTTTCACACCAGGGATTGACCATGCTTTCCGTTTACCTGTCTCACCCCAGGGAATTACCATCCATTTCTTTTACCTGTCTCGCCTCAGGGATTGACCAGGCCTTCATTTTACCTGTTTTGCCTCACGGATTGGCCATACCCCCTTTTCACCTGACTTGCCCCAGGAATTAACCAGCCTTCATGTTACATTTCTTGTCTCAGGGATTGACCATGCCTTCCTTTTACCTGTTTTACCTCACTGATTGGCTATACCTTTCTTTTACCTGTCTCGCCTCAAGGATTGACTATGCCTTCTTTTTACCTGTCTTGCCTTAAGAATTGACCATGACTTCCTTTTACATGTCTCGCCTCTGGGATTGACCCTGCCTTTCTTTTACCTGTCTCGCCTCAGGGATTGACCATGCCTTCATTGTACCTGTCTTGCCTGAGCAATTGACCCTGCTTTCCTATTACTTGTCTCACCTTAGGGAATTGGCCATGCTTTCCTTTTACCTGTCTCACCCCAGGGAATAACCATCCCTTCCTTTTACCTGTCTCGCCTCATGGAATGGCCATAACTTCCTTTCACCTGTCTTGCCCCGGGGATTAACCAGCCTTTATGTTACATGTCTTGCCTCAGGAATTGACCATGCCTTCCTTTTACCTGTTTGCCTCATGGATTGCCCCTACCTTCCTTTCACCTGTCTTGCCTCAGGGATTGACCATGTCTTCCTTTTACTTGTCTCACCTCAGGGATTGACCATGTTTTCCTTTTAGCTGTCTCACCTCAGGGAATGACCATACCTTGCTTTTACCTGTCTCGCCCCAGGGATTGAACATGCCTTCCTTTTACCTGTCTCGCCTGAGGGATTTACCATGCCTTCCTATTACTTGTTTCATCTCATGGATTGACCAGGCCTTCCTATTACTTGTTTCACCTCAGGGATTGACCATGCCTTCCTTTTACCTGTCTTGCCTCAGGGATTGACCATGCCTTCTTTTACCTGTTTTGCCTCACGGATTGGCCATACCTTCCTTTTACCTGTCTCACCTCAAGGATTGACCCACCTTCTTTTTACCTGTTTTGCCCCAGAGATTCCTTCTAACTGTCCCACCTCTGGGAATGGCCATGTCTTCCTTTTATCTGTCTTGCCTGTGTGATTGACCATGCCTTTCTATTACTTGTTTCATCTCAGTGATTGACCATGCCTTCCTTTTACCTGTCTCACCTCAGGGTTTAACCATGCTTTCCTTTTACCTGTCTTGCCTCGGGGATTGGCCATCTCTTTCTTTTACCTGTCTTTCCAGAGGGATTGACCATGCCTTCCTATTAATTTCACCTCAGGGATTGGCCATGACTTCTTTTTACCTGTCTCACCTCAGCGATTGACCATGCCTTCTGTCTGTCTGTCTATCTATCTATCTGTTTTTTATATTGCGCCACTCACCCAAAAGCTTCAGGGCACTCACAAGACCAGACAAACAAAAATCAAATAGTGGACTACAATGGATGCCATGTCAGTTTCAAGCAGGGGACCTGAACCTATTAAACTATCCCTCTATCAAACACTATTGTTTTCAGTTTTTATTTTAATTGAGTTGTGGTAGCACAGATTCTACGATCTAAAGGGAGTGAGTTCCAAATGGTTGGTGCCCAGGTAATAAAGCCAGCTCATCCAATCCTTTTTAGAGACACACGTGGCTGATGTAACATCATGCTATTGTTTGAACACAGGGTCTGCCTGAAAGGAACTCTTTTTAACTTCGTCGAAAGATAGAGCGGGGCTTCACCCGAGAGACATTTGAACACCAGAACTGAACCCTTAAACTGGCTTTGTTCTTCAACTAGGAGCCAATGCAGCTTGCTACAAGATGCAGAAATCTGGGAGTGATGCCCAGTCCACATACAGCACGGACAGCTCTGTTCCATGCCACTTGGAGCTTTTTTATATTGGCTTTAGAGGTGCCCAGCAAAAGACTGTTGCAATAGTCCAGCTTCGTATTTATAATAGCTGCAGCAATCAGGGCTTTGTTGGCCTCTGATAGGTACCGGCGGATCTGCCACAGTAAGTTAGTATAGTAGGAGCAGGAATACTTAAGATATGAGACATGTTTCTTGAAAGATAGTTGTGAGTCAAAAAGGACTCTTAATGTTTTAACTGAGTCTGAAACTGTAATGGAATTGCCATTGACCAAGAAGCATTTGTAGTGGAGGGTCTACATTTTTTTACTTTTGTTGCGTGGCGATGACAAGCAACTCTGTCTCTGAATCATTCAGAGCCAGCAAGTTTACAGCCATCCATATCCGTATGGCTGCAAATATTTTATTAACTCTGACGACATCTTCGCTATGAACCCCAGTTAGTTAAAAGACTGTCTGGGTGTCATCAGCATAATTTGCAAACCGGACACCCAAAGAGATAAGCACAACACAAGGGGGTTTACAGTACACATTAAAAAGCAATGGAGATAAACATGATCCCTGAGGGACACCACAAGTTAAAGGTGTTCTTAGCAAGTGGGCATTACCTTTGACCACTGTAGCTGTCCTTGGTCCCAAAAAAGACTTGAACCAATTTGCAGCCATGGGGGTGCATTTTCCAACATCAGTCAGTCTATTCACCAACAGTGCATGGTCGACCAAATCAAACGCTGAGGAGAGATCCAACAATAAGAGTAAAGCTGCAGTACCTTTCTCAATAATGCCTGTAATATTAGATTTTCAATCTAGGAGGGCAGTCTCCGTCCCATAATTCATATGAAAACCAGATTGTTCTGTAGTCAGAATATCATTTTGTTCCATAAAATGTTGGTATTGGGTACAAGCAGTTTTATCAATTATCTTTAGTATGAATGGAACATTCGTAATAGGTCTATAGCTCCCTGGGACTGTTGGATCAAGGTTCTCTTTCCTAATCAGTAGGGTTATCCATGCCTCCTTGATATTTTCTGGAAAATAGGCCTCTTGAAAAGACTGGTTAGCAAAATGTGTAACCCATGGAGCAAGCGTTTTAGCAAAATTCCTAAAGAGTGTAGCTGGAAAGATATCCCCCTTGCAGGGTGTAGGCTTCATAATATATATTGTCTCCATTACCTCCTTTTTGGTTACTTCTTTAAATGAAAAGGACAAGGAATGTGCATTAGTTACAGTATCAGAGGATATTAAAGGAGGGTCAACAGATTGTAGCAATTTAACCTGGCCCTAAATGCCATGTTGATGTTGCACTGTTTTTTTTTAATAAAGCCATCATGAATGCGTTGACACCAGTCATTGTCTTCAGGAGTGGATGTCTTGACCACAGTACCTTTTAATTCCTGCAACACAATAAACAATTGTTTAGGTTTTGATTCTGCCTGTTTTACTCTCATATTTAATGCTAAAAATTGGGGTTTGCGGGCTCCACAGGGCTGAAAGAATTCATCTACGGGCTAGGACGATTCGAGGACTTAAATTTCCATGAGGCCGTGGGAGTTACTGGCTGGCGCATGCGCCACAGACTATTTAATCCGTCTCCGGCCTGTGCCACGCTGTTGGTGATTGTTGGTTGGAGGCACGGGCTGGAGGGGAGTCAGCGTTCGAGTGGTCTGGACCTGGGCTGCACTGGTGAGCATGTACTGAGGCGGCAGAGCTGATACTGCAGGGAGCCTCGTCCCTCACGGCAGACAAATCAAGAGATGGCGGTGTAACCGCTCAATGCAGCGTTCATCATTGCCTAGGATGGTGCCGTTGGGCCCCTCCATTCCACAGTTAAGTGATCTGGGAAAGGTGGTGGGAATGTTGGCCGAGAAAGGACAGTGCCTAATGTCTGGGGACATCTGCATCAAGTGATTGCTGAAGTATGCGTGCTAATTATCGGCACGCTAGAAACCGGTGGGATTATTGCCACCACCTGTGTTTTTCACAGCAGTGTGTCCTCATGAACTTGTCCATGCCCCTGTTGCACTCTGTGTAAAGCAGATCATTTTCAAAACTTGTTGAGCGTTTCTTGTGTTTAACTGAAGTGAGAGACGCTACGTGTTGTTTGTGGCTGTTTGCTCTTGTCAATATGTCCTAGTAGGAGTTATATATGTGTTACTGGCCACTGGTTAAAAAAATGCATTCCTCTGAGAACACCTCTGCTCAGTGGTAGGCAAGAGGTATCAGAACACTTATGGGTAACCTTACCACATGCAAATTAATATGTCTATGTCCTTTCATGTTGTGTGCCAAGGCTGTTCTCAGGAGATTCCTGTTAACACATCATGTGCTTTTGTTTGTTGCTGGTTAGGAATGATTAAGTGTGTGATACTAGATTACCAGGGGCAATATCCTAATTAAGAAGGGTGTTGCCCTATGTCAGGATTAGGCGCATGAGGTATTTCTCAGGTACAAGATGGTGTGTTATGCAATATAAGGGTTTTCCTGTTCTTCACCATACCTATCTAATTCAAGTACCCTAACCCTCTTTCCCATTAACTTAAACATCCCCTACCTATTCAGAACTTCTCCCTAACCCTTTTCCCCCCATTGGCTGCCTCGTGGTTCCCTGTATATTGAACATTCAGCAGCCCGTGCCAACCAAGGTGGGAGGGTCAACTTCATTTAGCTTCCGTGCTTTGGGGGTGTGACATAATCACCAACCCCCCATTGTGGAATAATAACTCCACCCAAGCCTTATGGAGTCCAATCCACCCTTAACAGAGGTGCTTAAGGCACGGCAGGATATTCAGGCAGAGTTAATACAGTCACACCAAGAGACAACTAAATTAAATATGCAAGTTAGTGGTTTAATAGCACAAGGTACTACCCAGCCTTCATTTTACATGTCTTTCCTCAGGAATTGACCATGCCTTCCTTTCACTTGTTTTGCCTTACTAATTGGCCATACCTTCCTTTTATCTGTCTCACATTAGGGATTGACCAGCCTTCTTTTTACCTGCCTTGCCCCAGAGATTCCTTCTAACTGTCCCACCTCTGGGAATAGCCGTGACTTCCTTTTTTCTGTCTTGCATGTGTCATTGACCATGCCTTTATATAACTTGTTTCACATCAGTGACTGACCATGACCTTGTTTTACCTGTTTTGCCTGAGGGATTGACCATGCCTTCCTTTCACCTGTCTCACCTCAGGGATTGGCCATCTCTTTCTTTTACCTCTCTTGCCTCAGGGATTGACTATGCCTTCCTTTTACCTGCCTTGCCTGAGGAATTGACCATGCCTTCCTATTGCTTGTTCCACCTCAGGGATTGACTATGCCTTCCTTTTACCTGTCTCGCCTCAGGGATCAACCATGCCTTCCTATTACTTATTTCACCTCAGGGATTAACCAACCTTCATTTTACCCGTTTTGTCTCAGGAATTGTCCATGCCTTCCTTTTACATGGCTTACCTCATGGATTGACCAGACTTCTTTTTACCTGCCTTGCCCCAGAGATTCCTTTTAACTGTCTTGTCTCTAGGAATGGCCATGCCTTCCTTTTAATGTCTCACCTCAGGAAATGACCATTGCCTTCCCTTTACCTGTCTTGCCTCAGGGATTGACCATGCCTTCCTTTTACCAGGCTTTTGTCAGGGATTGGCCATGACTTCCTTATACCTGTCTCGCCTCAGGCATTGATCACACTTTCCATTTACCTGTCTTGGCTCAGGGATTGACCATGCCTTCCTTTTCCCTGTTTTACGAGAGGGATTGACCATGCCTTCCTATTACTTGTTTCACCTCAAGGAGTGGCCATGCCTTCCTTTTACCTGTCTCGTCTCATGGATTGACCATGCCTTCCTTTTACCTATCTCATCTCATGGATTGACTATGATTTCCTTTCACCTGTCTCACATCAGGGAATGACCATGGCTTAATTTTACCTGTCTCACCTCAAAGGTTGACCATGCTTTCCTTTTACCTAACTTGCCTCAGGGATTGAACATATTTTCCTTTTACCTGTCTTGCCTCAGGGAATGAACATACCCTCCTTTTACCTGTCTGGCCTCAGGGATTGACCATGCCTTCCTTTTACCTGTGTCACCCGAGGGATTGACCATGCCTTCCTACTACTTGTTTTACCTCAGGGATTGACCATAGCTTGCTTTTACCTGTCTCGCCTCAGGGATTGACCATGCCTTCCTTTTCCCTGTTTTACCTGAGGGATTGACCATGCCTTCCTATTACTTGTTTCACCTCAAGGATTGGCCATGCCTTCCTTTTACCTGTCTCGCCTCAGGGATTGACCATGGCTTCCTATTACTTGTATCATCTCAAGGATTGGCCATGCCTTCCTTTTACCTGTCTCGCCTCAAGGATTGACCATGCCTTCCTTTTACCTATCTCATCTCAGAGATTGATCATGATTTCCTTTCACCTGTCTCACATCAGGGAATGCCCATGGCTTAATTTTACCCGTCTCACCTCAAAGGTTGACCATGCTTTCCTTTGACCTATCTTGCCTCAGGGATTGAACATATTTTCCTTTTACCTGTCTTGCCTCAGGGATTGAACATACCCTCCTTTTACATGTCTGGCCTCAGGGATTGACCATGCCTTCCTTTTCCCTGTGTCACCTGAGGGATTGACCATGCCTTCCTACTACTTGTTTCACCTCACGGATTGACCATGACTTCCTTTTACTTGTTTCACCTCAGGGATTGACCATGCTTTCCTTTTACCTGTCTCACCTCAGGGAATGACCATGCCTTCCTTTTACCCATCTCACCTTAGGGAATGACCATCCCTTCCTTTCACCTGTCTCACCTCAGGGATTGACCATGCCTTCCTTTTACCTGTCTCATCTCAGGGATTGACCATGCTTTCCTTTTACCTGTCTCACCTCAGGAAATGACCAATCCTTCCTTTTACCTGTCTCGCATCAGGGATTGACCATGCTTTCCTTTTACCTGTCTCACCTCAGGGAATGACCATCCTTTCCTTTTACCTGTCTCCACTCCGAGATTGACCATGCTTTCATTTACTTTTCTCACCTCAGGGATTGACATGCATTCATTTTACATGCCTCACTTCAGGGATTGACCATACCTTCTTTTACCTGTCTTGCCTCAGGGATTGACCATGTTTTTCTTTTACCTGTCTCACCTCAGGGAATGACCAGGTCTGCCTTTTACCTGTCTCACCTCAGAGATTGACCATGATTTCCTTTTACCTGTCTCACATCAGGGAATGACCATACCTACCTTTTACCCATCTCTCCTCAGAGATTCCCCCTGCCTTCGTTTTATATGTGTTGCCTAATTAATTTATCATGCCTTCCTTTTACCTATCTTACCTCATGGATTGACCAGACTTCTTTTTACCTGCCTTGCCCCAGAGATTCCTTTTAACTGTCTTGTCTCTAGGAATGGCCATGCCTTCCTTTTAACTGTCTCGTGTCAGGGATTGACCATGTGTTACGCTCACCTGGTATCCATGGGGACGCCACCCAGCCCTGGTTGGATGATTTGCACTGTCAAACCCTCTCGCGGTCCCTTGGTAAGGCCTCTGCTTAAAGATGGGTCTGCAATATAGGAGAGCTGGATTCAATACCAGATTGTCTTTGTTTTCCCACCTCCCTTGGCCTCAACTCCTTCCTCCCGCTTGGGCCCTCTCCTCACCTTAATATTGTAAAAGGTGGATTCTCCACCCTGCTCTTCCTGGCAGGGACACGTAGATGTGGGGAGTGAGCAGGGACCACTGGTGCAAGCCCCCTTGTGGGAATCCAGGCCTGCTGCGACTCCGTAGGTTTGCTGCTTTACAGTCTTTATATGCAGTTCTTATGTTCCTCTTAGTTTGAATAATAATGTCTTACTTCTTTCCTTTTAGGTATGGAAAGGTATTTTGGTGTTGTCATGCAGTTTGAAGATGAGCATGGGCCGGTAGGCGAAAGCGCGGTGTGCGTGATGCTGTTCGGTGAGTAATACGCGATGCGCGGCGCTGTTTCGCCTTTTATGTTGCTAACCTGTGTCTTTTCTCTCCTTGCAGGTTGCGATATTCCTCGCCGAGTGCCGTAATGTTCCAGCAATGATACTGACCAGGAGATGACTACCCAGGTAAGAATTGTGTGGCTTTCTTCATTCGGGAGGAAACATGAGTAAACGCTTACTAATGCTGACTTTCTTTCTCCTCTTTCCAGGTTATGGTATTCCAGGATGCATGCGGTGCCGGATGATAGACTTCGTTTCTTCAGGTGAGTGGAAATGAAGTCGGCGATAGATTGAAGACAGGATACTGTTCCAGGTAAGTTTTGTAGTGTTCTTTCTCTCTCTCTTTAGTTCCTTGGTTTACGGTAAGCTGGCATCAAAGAACTGGACACGGTGAGCGTTACGCTGCCCACAGCAGAATAACGCAAAGCATGTTCTGCTGTTTGGGTGCGGTTTAAATAGTCTCAGGTAAAGTAGTCCAGGTAAAATATTCCCAGGCCTGCCACACCCAAAGTAGTCCATCCAGATAAAGTAGTTCCAGACCTGTCACACCCAAAAGACTAGACCGCATAGCTCAGTTCCTTGTAACTGAGCTATGTGTGTGTCTCCATGTTGGCTGAACCCCCCAAGTTAAATAGTTCCAAGTAAATAGTCCCATTCTAATGTTGGTCTACATGATGGTTATGAGCCTGGCGCCAAAGGCACCAGGATTGACTCCAAGAGAGTCTTGGATGAGGTCTTAAGGCCTTTGACCTGGCCCTAACTGGAAGGCTGACTTACCAGTGAGGGCCAGGGGCAAGGGTCATGACAGCTCTCCCCCCCAAGGCCCCTCTCATGGTAGCACTTATGCCTGGTCCTAGTTTGGCTGGGTAATTCTAATGGAACGTTTTAATTAAGCGAGGTGCATGGATGTATTCACTAGATTCCCATGATCTGTCTTGAGGGCCGTATCCCTTCCAATCGACTAAGTAGTATAGTTTGGATCTGGTGTATTTTGAGTCTAGGATATCCTTTACTTCAAACTCTGGTTCTCCGTCAACTCTTACTGGTTTTGGTGGTGTTGTAAACGAGTACCGTGTTGTACCAGTTTCAGGAGTGATACGTGAAACACAGGATGAATCTGCATAGTGGGTGGTAGGGATAATTTAACTGCCACTGGATTTATTTTGGATTCAATAGAATAAGGTCCCAGATATTCGGGACGAAAGGTCAGAGTCCTTTTTATGGGCACATATTTTGATGCTAACCATACCTTGTCTCCAAATTGATAGTCGGGGGCTTTCCTACGATGTTTATCAGCAAATTCCTTTTGTCTGTTCTTGGCTTGGAGTAAATGTTCTGCTGCTTCTTTGAAGGCCTGGGAAATAGTCCTATGCAGGGTTTTAACCACTGGCATTTCCAAAGGGGTTGGGAGATCCAATTCTGAAGTACGTGGATTTCTACCATATGTAGTGAACAAAGGGGTTTGTCCAGTGCTGGTGTGTAATGAATTATTATAGGCATATTCAGCTATCCATAACAAGTCCTTCCAATTTCTTTCCACTTGATGTAACATGCATCGTAAGTATTGCTCAAGGGTTTGGTTTGTTCTTTCTATTTGGCCATCTGTTTGAGGATGGTGACTTGTGGATAGTCGAATGTCAATTTGGGCCATTCAACAGCATTTTCTCCAGAAGTTGGATACAAACTGACTACCTCGATCTGAGATCAAGACCGATGGAAAGCCATGTAGCCGTATGATTTCTTCCAGGAATACTTTTGCTAAATTGGATGCATTTGGAAGACCCTTAAATGTGATAAAGTGTGCCATTTTAGAGAACAAGTCTGCAACTACTAAGATGGTGTTGAATCCTTGACTGGGGGTAGATCTGTAATAAAATCAAGAGACAGTGTGTGCCATGGTGTGGGAGGAATTTCCAATGGTTGGAGAACACCAGCTGGTTTCTGCTTTTGGGACTTGTTTTGCACACACACCACAAGAATGGATAAATTGTATGATGTCTTTACGCAATGTGGGCCACCAATAGTTTCGTTTTACTTTAGCTAGAGTTTTGGCAATTCCATGATGACCTTCAATCAGGGAGTCATGATAACCCGAAATAACCTGCTCTTGTAAATCTTTACTTGGCAAGTATAGACGGTTCCTAAAATATGGTAACTGGTCTTTAATGGTGTAATGTTCTCCTTGAGTACACGACTCTTGTGAGAAAGTGGGATCCATTAAGAGTTGGATCTTGTTTTGGAGTTCACCCTGTGTCAATGTTGTCGTAAGACCCAGGAGTTTGTCTTCTGGAATGATGGCTTCTGGGTCTGGAGTTAGGTATACCCTTTTCATCAACACCCATGCGGGACAAGGCATCTGCCTTTCCATTTCGGACTCCTGGCCGGTAGGTGATCACATAGTTATATTTAGCGAAGAAAAGAGCCCACCGCAGTTGACGGGATGATTGAGCCTTTGCTGTTTTTAGGTATTGCAGGGTTCGATGATCAGTTATGACCATGGCAGTATGTCTAGCACCAAGGAGATAGTGTCGCCATGCCTTGAAAGCTGATTTTATAGCCAAGAGTTCTTTGTCTGTGATAGCATAGTTGAGTTCGGGAGGTGAGAATTTTCGTGACCAGAAAGCCACGGGGTGTAACTGGCCAGTTCCTGGGTCCCTTTGTGAGGACCAGCTTCCATAGCCATGCTAGAGGCATCTGTTTCAACTATATAAGGGAGGTCTGGGCGAGGATGCCGTAGAACTGGAGCAGAAGTGAATTTTTTCTTAAGTTCTTGAAAGGCCTGCTTCTTCGGTCCAATGAAACTTTTTATTGTTTTTTCTCAATAGTGATGTAATTGGATGCACTATTTGGGAAAAATCTGGGATGAATCGGCGGTAAATGTTTGCAAAGCCCAACATACTCTGGATTCCTTTAAATTAAGTTGGTGAAGGCCAGTTAAGAATGGCATCTACCTTGTGCCTATCCATTCTGATACCTTTTGGTGCAATGATAAAACTGAGGAACTCCACTTCGGTGACATGAAAAGAGCATTTTTCAAGTTGAGCATACAGTTTATTTTGGCGGAGTTTAGTAAGGATGGAGCAGACATGCCTGACATGGTCTTCTTTTGTAGCAGAATACACTAAGATGTGATCAATGTAAACCAGGGTGCAAACGTCGATTAACTCTGCAAAACATCATTCATAAAGTACTGGAATGCAGCAGGAGCGTTGCAAAGTCCAAAAGGCATTACCTGGTATTCATTCAAGCCATATTTGGTATGAAAGTTTCCATTCGTCTCCTTTCTTCACTCGAACAAGATGGTATGCCCCCCTAAGGTCCAATTTGGTATAGATTTAGGCGTCTTTGACTTGATCCAATAATTCAGGAATAAGGGGCAGTGGATAACGTTTTTTTTTATTGTGATCTGGTTCAATGCGCGATAGTCGATGCAAGTCCTCAAATCTCCTTCCTTCTTCGGTACGAAGAATAAGGTACTGGCTGCCGGTGATTTAGATGGGCGGATAAATCCATTTGCCCGGTACTGATCAAGATAATATTTCAAATGGAGGTTTTCTGGTTCAGTAAGTGCATAGATTCGACCACAAGGAATTTGCGAACCAGGTTTGAGGTCGATCTGACAATCGTAGGGCCTATGCGGTGGTAGAGTATTGGCTTGTTCTTTCTGGAACACGTCTTGAAAATCTTGGTATTCATTTGGTAGAGTACTAGTCACACCTAGTACAATCGCCGCTGTACTGGGAGTAGCAGATGTACATAAGTCTGTTTTCCCCTTTTCTTGGTAATAACAGGTGCAAGCACAATCACTGGAAAAAGCCAACTTCTTGGCACGGCAATCTATTAGAGAGTTGTGAGCTACCAACCATGGCATCCCTAAGATTAGTCGAAACTGAGGAGCTTTGATGAGGTCGAATGCAATACATTCTCAGTGTCCATCCCGGCACTGTAGCGTTAATGCTGCTGTGCATTGGGTAACTTGTCCGGAAGCTATTTCTGTCCAATCAACTGTAGTAACTTTTTCAGTAGTCGATTTAGAGCAAAAGGGAAGCCCCATCTCTGCTGCCAGATCTTGGTCTATATAATTCCCAACTGCTCCGCTGTCTATGTATGCTTTGACAGCATGCATCCGAGACGGTTGTTGGTGAGTGATCAAAATTACTGGTAATGCAAAGTGTGAGGTCTGTGGCTCATCCTTCTCGCTCAACAAGCGGACCTCTATGCTTGCCGGGCTTGGTAGTTTTCCGACTCCTTGTTATTATCTTCCTTCTCTGTGGCTCCAACAGTTCTCCTTGGTGGTTTCACTGGACATTCATTGAGGAAGTGGCCTGATTTTCCGCAATATAAGCATAATTGCTGTTGCCTTCTCTTGTCTCTTTCAGTTTTAGTTAAAGGGGGCCATACAACTCCAATGTGCATGGGTTCTACAGTGTTTTCCAATGTACGTGGAACATTATCCTTTTACCGGACATACACAGCTCGAGTGTCTAACCTTATCCGGTCCGCTTTTCGGTCTTGTAATCTGTGATCTAATTGCAACACAAGGTTGATGAATTCTCCACAGTCTTTAGGTGGGTTAACTACTTGAGCAAGGACATCCTTTAGTTCCCCTCGTAGACCACGATGAAATAGTGTGGTCCTTTTTTCCTCATGCCACCCAGCTTCAACCACTAGTCTGTTAAATGTTGCTATATATGTAAGCAAGTCTTGACTTCCTTGACGGAGTGACAAAAGTTTGTTGTCTAATGCTTGGCCTTGGGTATGACGAGCAAAGAGTTTTTCCATTTCCATCTGGAAACCCCCAAAGTCATGTAACAATGGGTTATCCTGACTTACCAATGGTACCGACCAATCCGCAGCACTGCCACTCAGATATGACAAGACAAAAGCAACCCATGCTTGGTTGTTAGGAAAAGCCCCAGTTCTGCAAAGGAAATGAAGACGACACTGGTTCATGAACGTTGCGTACTTCTTGGGATCCCCTGTAAATCGTTCAGGTGGAGCTAAAGGAACTGCCCCAGGAAGGGTTATTTGTATGGGATTGGTGGAAGAAGTTGGTACAGGTGCTGGCGGAATGTTACCAGGCAATGGGGTCTGTCCTTCCTGTGATTGGAGCAATTGTCTACTTATTTCATTGGTACGATCCTTAGTAACAATCAAATCCCTCCTAAGAGCGTTGGTTTCTTGCCTGACTGAATGTATTTCAGCGCGTAATTGTCCCAACAACGGAACTAACTGGTCAGTCTCTGAAGTCTCCATGACACCCAGGTGGATAATATTATTGAGACTTTGCGTTCTGTTACATTCACCTGATATCCCCGGGGATGCCACCCAGCCCTGGTTGGATGATTTGCACTGTCGAACCCTCTCGCAGTCCATTGGTAAGGCCTCTGGTTAAAGGTGGGTCTGCAATATCGGAGAGCTGGATTCAATACCAGATTGTCTGTTTTCCCACCTCTCTTGGCCTTAACGCCTTCCTCCACCTTGGGCCCTCTCCTCACCTTAATATTGTAAAAGGTGGATTCTCCGTCCTGCTCCTCGTGGCAGGGGCACGTAGATGTGGGGGGTGAGCAGCAACCAAGTTACTTCACTGGTGCAAGCCCCCCTGTGGGAATCCAAGCCTGCTGCGACTCGTTCCTCTTAGTTCGAATAATAATGTCTTGCTTCTTTCCTTTTAGGTATGGAAAGGTATTTTGGTGTTGTCATGCAGTTTGAAGATGGGCATGGGCCGGTAGGCGAAAGCGCGGTGTGCGCGATGCTGTCAGGTGAGTAATGCTCGATGCGCGGCACTGTTTCGCCTTTTATATTGCTAACCTGTGTCTTTTCTCTCCTTGCAGGTTGCGATGTTCCTCGCCGAGCGCCGTAATGTTCCAGCAATGATACTGACCAGGAGATGACTACCCAGGTTAGAATTGTGTTGTTTTCTTCATTCGGGAGGAAACGTGAGTAAACGCTTACAAAGGCTGTCTTTCTTTCTCCTCTTTCCAGGTTATGGTATTCCAGGATGCCTGCGGTGCCGGATGATGGAGTTCGTATCTTCAGGCAAGTGGAAATGAAGTCAGCGATGGATTGAAGACAGGATACTGTTCCAGGTATGTTTCGTAGTGTTCTTTCTCTCTCTGCAGGTCCTTGGTTTCAGGTAAACTGGCATCAAAGAACTGGACACGGTGAGCGTTACGCTGCCCACAGCAGAATAACGCAAAGCATGTTCTGCTGTTTGGGTGCGGTTTAAATAATCTCAGGTAAAGTAGTCCAGGTAAAATAGTCCCAAGCCTGCCACACCCATAGTAGTTCAGGTAAAGTAGTTCCAGGCCTAACACAACCAAAGGACTAGACAGCATAGCTCAGTTCCTTGTAACTGAGCTGTGTGTGTGCCTCCATGTTGGCTGAACCCCCCAAGTTAAATAGTCCCAAGTAAATAGTCCCATTCTAATGTTGGTCTTCATGATGGTTACGAGCCTGGCGCCAAAGGCACCAGGACTGACTCCAAGAGAGTCTTGGATGAGGTGTTAAGGCCTTTGACCTGGCCCTAACTGGAAGGCTGACTTGCCAGTGAGGGCAAGGGGCAAGGGTCATGACACCATACTTTCCATTTACCTGTCTCACCTCAGGGAATGACCATGCCTTCCTTTTACATGTCTTTCCTCAGGGATTGGACATGCCTTCCTTATACCTGTCTCACCTCAGGGATTGACCACACTTTCCTTTTACCTGTTTTGTCTCACAGATTGACCATGCCTTCCTTTTAACTTGAGGTGGTCTCACCTGAGGGATTGACCAGGCCTTCCTATTACTTGTTTGGCCTCAGGGATTGACCATGCCTTCCTTTTACCTGTTCCACCTCAGGGATTGACCATGCCTTCCTATTACTTGTTTCTCTGATGGATTGAACATGCCTTCCTTTTACTTGTCTCACCTCAGGGATTGGCCATGTTTTCCTTTTACCTGTCTCACCTCATGGAATGACCATACCTTGTTTTTACCTGTCTCACCTCACGGATTGACCATGCCTTACTTTTACCTGTCTCGCCTGAGGGATTTACCATGTCTTACTATTACTCGTTTCACCTCAGGGATTGACCATGCCTTCGTTTTACCTGTCCCGCCTCAGTGATTGACCATGCCTTCGTATTAGTTTTTTCACCTCAGGAAATGACCAATCGTTTCTTTTACCTGTCTCGCATCAGGGATTGACCATGCTTTCCGTTTACCTGCCTCACCTCAGGGAATGAACATCCTTTCCTTTTACGTGTCTCACCTCAGAGATTTACCATGCTTTCATTTACTTTTCTCAACCCAGGGATTGACCATGCCTTCCTTTTACCTGTTTTGCCTCAGGGATTGACCATGCTTTCCTTTTACCTGTCTCACCTCAGGGATTGACCATGCTTTCCTTTTACCTGTCTCACCTCAGGAAATGACCAATCCTTCCTTTTACCTGTCTCGCATCAGGGATTGATTATGCTTTCCTTTGACCTGTTTCACCTCAGGGAATGACCATCCTTTTCTTTTAACTGTCTCACCTCAGAGATTGACCATGCTTTCATTTACTTTTCTCACCTTAGGGATTGGCCATGCCTTCTTTTTACCTGTCTTGCCTCAGGGATTGGCCATGCTTTCCTTTTACCTGTCTCACCTCAGGGATTGACCATGCTTTCCTTTTACCTGTCTCACCTCAGGAAATTACCAATCCTTCCTTTTACCTGTCTCGCTTCAGGGATTGACTATGCTTTCCTTTTACCTGTCTCACCTCAGGGAATGACCATCCTTTCCTTTTACTTGTCTCACCTAAGGGATTCACCATGCATTCATTTTGTTGCCTAATTAATTAATCATGTGTTCCTTTTACCTGTCTTACCTCATGGAATGACCAGACTTCTTTTTACCTGCCTTGCCCCAGAGATTCCTTTTAACTGTCTTGTCTCCAGGAATGGCCATGCCTTCCTTTTAACTGTCTCGTGTCAGGGATTGCCCATGCTTTCCATTTACCTGTCTCACCTCAGGGAATGACCAAGCCTTTCTTTTACATGTCTTTCCTCAGGGATTGGACATGCCTTCCTCATACCTGTCTCACCTCAGGGATTGACCACACTTTCCTTTTACCTGTCTTGTCTCACGGATTGACCAAGCTTTCCTTTTACCTGTCTCACCTGAGGGATTGACCATGACTTCCCATTACTTGTTTGACCTCTGGGATTGACCATGCCTTTTTTTTTCTTATCTTGTCTCAGGTATTGATCATGATTTCCTTTTACCTCTCTCACCTCATGGATTCCCCGTAGCTGTCTTGCCCCAGAGATTGAGCATTCCTTCCTTTTTACCAATTTCGCCTCAACGATTGACCATGCTTTCCTTTTACCTGTCTTTCCTCAGGGATTAGCCATGCCTTCCTTATACCTGTCATGCCTCATGGACTGACCACACTTTCGGTTTACCTGTCTTGCCTCACAGATTGACCAAGCCTTCCTTTTACCTGTCTCACCTGAGGGATTGACCATGACTTCCTATTACTTGTTTGACCTCTAGGATTGACCAATCCTTTTTTTCATGTCTTTCCTCAGGGATTGGACATGCCTTCCTCATACCTGTCTCGCCTCAGGGATTGGCCATGCCATCCTCTTACCTGTCCCTCCTGAGGGAATTACCATGACTTCCTATTACTGGTTTCACCTCGCGGATTGACCATGCCTTCCCTTTACCTTTCTCACCTCAGGAATTGACCATGCCTTCCTTTTACTTGTTTCACCTCATGGATTCTATTTTCCTGTCTCGCCTCAGGGATTGAGCACACTTTCATTTTACCTGTCTGGCCTCAGGGATTGACCATGCCTTCCTTTTACTTGTCTCACCTCAGGGATTGACTATTCATTCCTTTTACCTGTTTCACCTCAGGGATTGACCATGCCTTCCTTTTATCTGTCTTGCTTTAGGGAATGACCCTGCCTTCCTTTTTCTTGTCTTGTCTCAGCGATTGACCCAGCCTTCATTTTAACTGTCTTGCTTCAGGGGTTGACAATACCTTCCTTTTACGTATCTCGCCTCAGAGATTCACCCTGCCTTCTTTTTATCTGTTTTGCCTTAAGAATTGATTATGTCTTCTTTTTAAGTGAAACACCACAGATATTCCTTTTAACTGTCCCACCTCCGGGAATGGCCATTCTTTCCTTTTAACTGTTTTGCCTCAGGGATTGACCATACCTTTCCTTTACCTGTCTTGCTTCAGAGATTGACCATGCCTTTTTTTTTTTACCTATCTCGCCTCAGGTATTGACCATGATTTCCTTTTACCTGTCTCACCTCATGGATTCCCTTTAGCTGTCTTGCCTCAGAGATTGACCATTCCTTCCTTTTTACCAATCTCGCCTCAGCGATTGACCATGCTTTCCTTTTACCTGTATTTCCTCAGGGATTAGCCATGCCTTCCTTATACCTGTTTTGCCTCATGGATTGACCACACTTTCTGTTTACCTGTCTTGTCTCACACGGATTGACCATACCCTCCTTTTAACTGTCTTGCCTCAGGGATTGACCAGCCTTCTTGTTACCAATTTCGCCTCAGTAATTGATCATCCCTTACTTTTGCCTGTCTTGCCTCAGGGATTCACCAATTTTATTTTCATCTGTCTCCTCCCCGAGATTCCATTTAACTGTTCAGCCTTGAAAGTGATGGTAATGCATAAATTGATTGGAACAAGTACAAGGGTCGCTGCAGGCTCCTTTTCTTTTTTTCTTTTTGTTCACGGGCAGCTGCAGGGGTTTCACCCGCAACCCCGCTCACTATACTGTAAAGTATAGTGAGCGGGGTGTTGCGGGGGACACCCGTGCAGCCCCCGATTTTTCTTTTTTTTTCTTTGTCGAGTGTGCAGCGGGGTTGTCCCTCCCAACCCCCGCTTACCATACTATACAGTATAGTGAGGTGGGGTTTCGGGGGACACCCCCCTGCACACCCGACAAAAGAAAACAAAAAAGACTGCGGGGGCTGCATGGGTGTCCCCCGCAACAGCCTGCTCACCGTACTATACAGTATAGTGAGCAGGGGTTGGGAGGGAAACCTACGCTGCACACCCGACAAAGGGGAAAAAAAGGGGGGCTGCAGGGGTGTCCCCCGCAACACCCCGCTCTCTATGCCTTCCTTTTAACTGACTCACCACAGAGATTCCTTTTAACTGTCCTGCCTCTGGGAATGGCCATTCTTTCCTTTGAACTGTTTTGCCTCAGGGATTGACCATGCCTTTTTTTTTACCTATCTTGCCTCAGGTATTGACCATGATTTTCTTTTACCTGTATCACCTCATGGATTCCCTTTAGCTGTCTTGCCTCAGAGATTGACCATTCCTTCCTTTTTACCAATCTCGCCTCAGCGATTGACCATGCTTTTTACCTTTATTTCCTCAGGGATTAGCCATGCCTTCCTTATACCTGTTTTGCCTCATAGATTGACCACACTTTCTGTTTACCTGTCTTGTCTCACACCGATTGACCATACCCTCCTTTTAACTATCTTGCCTCAGGGACTGACCAGCCTTCTTGTTACCAATCTCGCCTCAGGAATTGATCATCCCTTACTTGTGCCTGTCTTGCCTCAGGGATTGACCAATTTATTTTCATCTGTCTCCTCCCCGAGATTCCATTTAACTGTTCAGCCTTGAAAGTGATGGTAATGCATAAATTGAGAGGAACAAGTACAAGGGTCGCTGCAGGGTCCTTTTCTTTTTTTCTTTTTATTTATGGGCAGCTACAGGGGTTTCCCCCGCAACCCTGCTAACTATAAAGTAAAGTATAGTGAGCGGGGTGTTGCGGGGGACACGCCTGCAGCCCCCTTTTCTTTAATTTTCTTTCCTTTGTCGGGTGTGCAGCAGGGGTGTCCCTTCCAACTCCCGCTCACCATACTATATAGTATAGTGAGCAGGGGTTAGGGGGACACCCTCGCAACACACCCGACAAAAGAAAACAAAAAAGAAAACAGGAGCTGCAGGGGTGTCCCCCGCAACACCCGGCGGGCGTTGAGGGGGAAACCCCTGAAGCGGCCCGTAAAAAAAAAAAAAGACTGCGGGGGGCTGCATGGGTGTCCCCTGCAACACCCCGCTCACCGTACTATGCAGTTTAGTGAGCGGGGTTTGGGAGGAACACCCACGCTGTACACCCAACAAAGGAAAAAAATAAAATGAACGGGGGCTTCAGGGGAGTCCCCCGCAACACCGAGGTCAGTATACTTTAAAGTATAGTGAGCTGGGGGTTGCGGGGGAAACCCCTGCAGCTGCCCGTAAAAAAAAAAAGAAAAGGACCATGCGGGCCAGTTCTGGACCACGGAAGTGAAAGGCAACTGACGCCACAGGGACACAGCGTGAAGAAAAGGTAAGTAGCGTTTGGTTATGTTGAGGATGTGGGTGGGGGTGTGTTGAGGGTGTGGGTATGTAGTGGTTTGCAGTATATGTTTGCATGGGAAATGTACAAACCTTTTGAGGTGCATACATTTCTCATGCAAACTTTTCCGTCACAGACTTTTCTGTGATGGAAAAAATCACGCAGATCCTTCTTTTTACGTGTCTTGCCTTAAGGATGGAACATGCTTTCCTTTTACCTCTCTCACCTCAGGGATTCCTTTTACCTGTCTCGCCTCAGGTATTGACCATGCCTCCCTTGTACTTGTTCCTCTCGATGTATGCATTACCACCACTTTCCTACACACCACCCATTTGGCAGAAAATGACTGCAGCCACTTTCACCCTTTTATACCTTTTTCACAGGATCAACATATCCCTGTCAAATGCTCTGACACACTTTGTTGACAGAATATCTGTCCTGATACATTTCCGTCCAATACTCTCTCCTTCCCACTTGCTCGTATCTATGATTGGTTTGCTCTTTGTGTCCAATTCCCTTCACATTACACTTCCCATCATTCTACCTGCGCCCCTCCTCACTGTACATGAGGCACGATGCGGTGATGGCCATTTGCTGGCCGGGGTATGCCACGTTCAAGATCACGACCTCTGGCCTGTGCACTGCACTGCTAAGCAGATTGCTACAGCCTGCTTAACGGCCACCAATGCCCAAAGCACTTCAGATGGCCATCTATACCTGAAACGGAGATTGTGCAGGAACACCCTGGGCCACATTCTACTGAAAGAAGGCCCAGGATTTGATAAGGTGCCTGTACACTTCTTCAAGAAGGAGATAAATCTCTGGGCTCCAGTATTCCTTGTCATATTCAATGCAGTCACTAAACTGGGAGGATCCAGGCAATTATCGTCTCGTTGGATAGCAACAGGGGACGAGACAAAACGGCAAATTATAGGCCCATATATTAGTTGGACGTGGTTGGCAAAATGTATGTGCGCCTCCTATTGCTCAATCTCTTCAGCTGGGTCAAGGAGGCGTCAGTGGTGAGCCACTTCTAGACCGGGTTTCATACGGACCTAAGCACATTAGACCAATCATTTAGGCTGTTTCTGTTACAACAGAAATACCTCCTCTTAAGAAAGATCAACCTCTACACTCACTTTATTGACCTAAAAGCACCATTTGATGGGGTACCAAAAAACAAATTATGGAAACTACTTGCAGAGTCGGAAATCCCTAACTGGCTTTTGCGAGCCATCACCAGTCTTCATTCAAAAAACACAGGAAGAGTTCGCTGGAACCTAGCCAGAGAGCCACTGTACCCATTAATATCAATCTTGGAGTGAGACAGGGCTGTATATTGACCCCCACCCTGTTCTCGATTCATATAATAAGCTACAACCACATTTGAGGAACCGAATACAGATGCACCTACACTGCGACACAGTAACATTGCTGCCCTACTTTTTGCAGAGAATGCGATTCTAGTTTCTAAGACACCTGACGGTCTAATGAAGCAAATGGCAGCATTCCATGAGGGGTGTAAAGAAAGTGGTTTCATGATTAATATTAATGAAACCAGAATGATGTTATTACACGCAACCCACAAAAAGTGACCAAAATTACACCTTACCATTGAGGACCAAATTCATTGAGCGATTCGATAGGTTTGAGTATCTCGGCACGAGATTTAAAAGCAATGGCAGCTGAACAGATCGAAAAATCGTTATTGAGCTTATATACAACAAGTAATGCCACTTTAAAAAACTGGCCCATAATCATGGTAATGTTGCCCTACCACCAGTACTACAGATCTCTAACATGCAGGCCAGATCCACAGCCGTTTACGGGGCAGAAATCTGGGGATATAGAAGACCATACCTGCTTGATTGCAGGTGGCGGAGAACAAATTTGTAAAAAAGGCTAATCTCCTCACCAGCAGTACTTGTAATGCAGCCATGCATATAGAGCTTGCTCAAACCAATATCCTGGACATGATAGTCAATCGTTCGACAATGGATTGGGCTCGGCTTTGGGCATCTCCTGACTTGTCAAAATATAGAGAAGCAATGATAGATATTTTGACCCAGAATGGAGGGAGAGACATCCCTTGGTGTAGGCACGTGAAAGCAGAACTAACCTCCATGGAACTAACAGATCTATGAACTAACGCTGCATCAATCAATGGCCAGACCAAGACACTAGTCCAGGAGGCGTTTGCAACAAAGATGAACACCAAAATAGAATCCTGCTTTGGCTCTTCAGCGCAAGCCTGAGAATACCAACGCTGCAAACTGACTTTTGGGCTAGAAAGGTACCTGGATAGCAACACTCTTTCATTTGCACGTTCTCTATACATAAGAGACAGACATGGTACCTTGCACTTGAGTTCAGTTATATATCTGGCACCACCAGGGTGGTTGCTTGCATTGCTGTAGGTTTTATTGGGTCATCAAGCTTGTATTCGGGCAGGGGCTGCTAAGCTTACTTCTCGGAAGCACCTTGGCTTCAGAGGCGAAGCACCTGAGCCTGAAAACTTCGACCTCATTGCTTTGGCTGGACAGGTAAGCAAACCATCATTTAATTTCACATATTCTAACATTCCCCCAATGTCTTTTCTCGCTCAATGTTTTATCATTACATCAATCTCAGTGAAATAGAAGGGCACATTTGTGGCTAGTGGATTTATTTGATCTGAACACCCTGGCAATTAAGGTTTTGGTGACAAGCTGGATTGTATCTATTGAAAACCATGACCACAACCTATTAGTACTTCTAGTGTATTTTACTAGCATGAAGAAAACATTGCTAACCATAGGTAATTGGGACTTCAAGTTCTTTTAAAAGCACAAGGAAAAGTCAATGTTTAACATTCTAAAATGACAGTGGAAGTTTCAATAAAAGATAATGTAAACCTTCAGCCATTCGTATCCCTTCTATGTACATCCCCTTTGAAAAATCTTATCTCCCATATGTAATCTCATAATTACTAAAAAGGCTATGCTCTTCATGACAGGCTACACATATGTAGAGGAGCAGGTAGACTCTATCTTGCCAGTTGCCACCCCCTCACCACTGTCATATTATAACAGTCGGAGAAAAACCATAAATGGGACCCCCTGCATCGTTCCTATACCGCACAGAGTGTATGAGATACGTTATGCACTCAGACAGCCATATTGAATGTACACTCGACTGAAAGTGTGGAAGGATGTCGCATGGAAGAGTGCTACATGGACGGATGTCACTTGCCAAGATGTCAGAATGCATCACTGAATATTATGGACGGAGTTAAGGTGAAATCTGATGAAGACAAAGTGATGTCATGAAGAGGATATATGAACCTTTGCTGAAACGATATGAATATATTTAAAAGTAACCATGTAACTGAAGCACTAAGAGTAATATATACCTGAAGCTAAAGTAATCATGGATCTAGAGAAGATGAAGTAACTTACTGACAATGACTGTAAATACGCAGTAATGCAATTTCAAAAGAAAACGTATAGAAGCTTGCTATAGTGGAATATATAAAGTGTCCAGGATGGCCATCGTAGGAAAATGGACGCTGTATTACGTTGAACATAACCAAGCTACCTCAGAGATAGGCCAAGGCTGTAAGAATCAGGAGACACAGAAAAACGTCTCAGTGTGCAGAGCCGATAATGAGCCATGGTTGGCAAAGAGTTCACAATGGTATTTTCAAAGGATAAGCATAGAGCACAAAGGGAGGACATGGATAAGCACTGAATGTGGGACTTTCTTCATAGATGGAAGAAGACGAAAACATCTGTGAGAGCCAAACTGTTGGTCAATTAAAAAAGAGTAAATAGTTCATATGAGATAGTGAGCAAGCAAACAAAGGGAGGTCTGGGAATCTCTCTACCAGCACGAACACAGCCCAATGACCTGTTCTTGGGTGAATAACCCCTGGGAGAGACTCTACCAAGTCTTTAGCTCACTGTCCTTTTCACAGAGAAGAAATTTCCCCGCATATCAGCCTTTGTCCTGCCCAGGGGCAGTCGAGCGCCGAAATGCTAGGCAATTCTCTTCTGAACAAGAGTACCATCAGTAACCCCATACACGTGTTTCAGCCTTGTTGGGCATCATCAGTGAGGTGAAACTGTTGCCTCTCTAAGAACAGTGAGCAAGAGGTCCACGTCTGGATTGCCCTGTTAATTTAGGGTGAAACCCAAAGTTAATGTATGCAAACAAAGGGGGGTCTGGGAATCTCTCTACCAGCACGAACACAGCCCAATGACCTGTTCTTGGGTGAATAACCCCTGGGAGAGACTCTACCAAGTCTTTAGCTCACTGTCCTTTTCACAGAGAAGAAATGTCCCCGCATATCAGCCTTTGTCCTGCCCAGGGGCAGTACAGCGCCGAAATGCTAGGCAATTCTCTTCTGAACAAGAGTACCATCAGTAACCCCATACACGTGTTTCAGCCTTGTTGGGCATCACCAGTGAGGTGAAACTGTTGCCTCTCTAAGAACAGTGAGCAAGGGGTCCACGTCTGGATTGCCCTGTTAACTTAGGGTGAAACTCAAAGTTAATGTATGCAAACAAAGGGGGATCTGGGAATCTCTCTACCAGCACGAACACAGCCCAATGACCTGTTCATGGGTGAATAACCCCTGGGAGAGACTCTACCAAGTCTTTAACACGTGTATGGGGTTACTGATGGTACTCTTGTTCAGAGGAGAATTGCCTAGCATTTCGGCACTGGACTGCCCCTGGGCAGGACAAAGGCTGATATACGGGGAAATTTCTTCTCTGTGAAAAGGACAGTGAGCTAAAGACTTGGTAGAGTCTCTCCCAAGGGTTATTCACCCAAGAACAGGTCATTGGGCTGTGTTTGTGCTGGTAGAGAGATTCCCAGACCCCCCTTTGTTTGCATACATTAACTTTGGGTTTCACCCTAAGTTAACAGAGCAATCCAGACGTGGACCCCTTGCTCACTGTTCCTAGAGAGGCAACAGTTTCACCTCACTGATGATGCCCAACAAGGCAGAAACACGTGTATGGGGTTACTGATGGTACTCTTGTTCAGAGGAGAATTGCCTAGCATTTCGGCGCTGGACTGCCCCCGGGCAGGACAAAGGCTGATATGGGGGGAAATCTCTTCTCTGTAAAAAGGACAGTGAGCTAAAGACTTGGTAGAGTCTCTCCCAGGGGTTATTCACCCAAGAACAGGTCATTGGGCTGTGTTCGTGCTGGTAGAGAGATTCCCAGACCCCCCTTTGTTTGCACGAGATAGTGAGCAAGTCTCAAGAGGCCAAGAGGAGCAACAGCACAATGCATAATTGAATCAAACAGCAGTATATAAAAGGCTGAAATGGACACATTCATGGTCTCTTCACATGTAATTCAGGAGTCGAAAACAAAGGCTATTCATTAGAGCCTTAAGTTAAGATAGTGGTGTGCTCACACTCCCTTGAGTGTTTCAGGACAGCGAACAGGCACAAGGTCAAACTACAAATGGAAGACTTTGGCTGATAGCCTACTGATCAGAGATGATGGATTAATTTGGAAAATGGGGAGTAGTCTGATGGGATTCAAACACCTAGGTTTAGTTTCACGCACATGCTGCCAAGGAGCCAAAAGTCCGAGGTTTGGAGAGTATGCCAACCAATCAGTCAGTTTGGGGGACAGGAACTACGGTACCGGTAAGCATGGTGTTACGGTAGTTCCCGGACCGGTAAACTACGAGTTGTGTTCGCGGGTGCCTTTCTGCCCGCCAAATCGGACCTGGCAGGCAGAGCAGCACCTGCAAGCACAGGATGTCTGATGCACCAGCACCTTTATAATCAGTGCTGGTGCATCCAACCTCACCATTCCCATTCAGCCCTACGGGGCTCAATGGGAATGGGGAGCATCTTTTTTCCTGCGTCCGCAAATGGGCAAATACCGGGTCCGGCTGGGCCATAATGTCCCGGTAATTGGCCATTTGCGGGCCCCGGAAATTTTCAGGAGTTTGGCGGCAGCCTGTCGGTTTTACCGGCAAGGCTACTGCCAAACTTATAATGAGGGCCAATGTTGGAGAAGCCAATCCACTGTTGTTTTGTCCACTATAATTAGTAATGTACGTATTTAGAGGTAGTTCAAGGTGTGCCCTACAGATAAGGTGTAGCCATTGATGCATTAATCCTTCTATGTTCTATAAATAGATATGTTCCCTTCACCAATCCCTTCCCTTGATAGGTTTTGTATTTTGCCACGTAGAATGATGTTGTAGATGATGCATGATGGGGTATAAGACCTCCATGCAGTCAAGTTTGTTTGTGAGTATGCATGCATCAGCCCGATGTCTGCCAGTTGACCCTGCTTTATTCAAGTGTTAACAACGTAGTAATTTGCCATATTCTTTGAGTCTGTCTGATTATTTGGTCTGAGATCATTATTATATTTCCATGTAGCACACAAGATGCTTCAAGGTGCTAGAGCAAACAAAGTTATACCGGAGGCTGTCATGGTCCACTCCTGGAATAAAAGATGAAAACCTTGGACATATTTAAGGTAAATACTGTATACGAAGGTCTGCAAATGTGTCAATATATCTTGTCATTGGCAATGTGTTTACACATTATTGCGGTGTGCTGTCAGAGTGCAGTATGTGCTGTATCTTTTAAAGTGTGACATGTTATGTCTCTGCAATAAGTTTCATGCTACCTTGGAAGGAAAGGACCATTTGGCTGTTGTAATTGTCCTTAACAATATTGAACCATGTGGGTTGTTGTAAAATTGACCAGTCTCACTGTAGCAGAAATATGTCCAGTGGGTCAAGCTAGAGCTATACATGCCTCCTAGGTGCTATAGCCTTCTCATTGGAGCCCTCATTCCAGATCCCACAGCCGTTCTTGTTTGAACATGCATTGGCCTATAGAAATATCTCCAGCTGGAAGAGAGACATAGGGCCTCAATACGACCCCGGCAGTAACCCTGCTGGTGCTACAAGCGGATTGCCGCCGGACGTGTGACATTTTACCAGCACCTAGCTTGCTGGTGCAACCGGGACATTACAAGTCCCGTTGGAACAGCAAGCTAGGTGGGGTAAATGTTGTTCCCCATTCCCGTGGAGTCCGACTCCACGTGAATGGGTTCACGGAAGCACCAGCACAGATTCTAGTGGCGTCGGTGCTTTCATGATCAGTCTGCCTACCATGACTGCTGCACCCAGCAGGGTCAGACCTGTTGGGCGCAGCGGCCTCGGCGGGTAGATTTGTAATTTGCTGGTCTTGAAACAATGGTGCCGGTAGGCTTACTAGAACCCTTGTTTCCAGACCGGCAAGGTCGTAATAAGGCACATAGATTCCTCCACCAACACAGGCCTCGTTGATCAGCCTATGGCATGAGCAAAGAAATGTTTAAGCAAAGGCTGTTGCTAGGTTTGGAAAAGACCCGGGCAGTGGTCAAAGTGTACGAAAAGAAGTAGTAGAACTATGTTCCCTACTGGCCTGCACTGCTCCCCATGGACCCCATCGCCGCGCCCCTTCCCATGCACAATAAAAACCCCAAAACACATGCACTTGCTCTTTAAGGAAACGTCCTGTGCAGTGCACTGAAAGTGCAAGTTTCAACTTCTTCCTACACTTTTATTTTAAAACGAAACGATTCCGGAATGGTTTCTTTTTAAAATAAAAGTATAGGAAAGATCAAACTTAATGAGAAGAAGTAGAGGAGCACCGGACCCGGGGCTGCGCTAATGTCAGAACTGTCAGGAATGGGGGCTAGCTAACCTTTTGGTTGTAGCTCCTGAGATTGTATCCGGGGCTACAACCAAAAGCCCAGGGGCTATCGCCCCCTCAGGCGCCCCCTAGCAACGCCTCTGAGCAAAGCTGTTACCCTCCTCACGTGGTCTCCCAGGGGCTCTGCCACATTATGTTGGTGAAACACTGGTCTCCTTGTAAGTAGGCACAATGCTTGTCCATTCCACCCTTGAATTATAGGTGTGACATGTAGAGAAGTGGCATGTGTTGTGCTATTTACCTAATTGTGTGCACACGTCAAAAGTCTGTGTATGTGGATAGAATGTTGTTTGCGTGCCATGAGTTAGTAAATAATCAGACGTTCGCAGGCAGTATTTTAATTCCAACACCAGCTGTGCTGAGTCTAAATATTCACTTGCAGACTGTGAGGCAATCCACATCATTCAGACCAGAGGCACGTAAACGATCTTTTCTTTACTATAACAATTCTGTAAATATATATATTGTGAATGGGACCTTTAACAAGTGCCTTATGATAATAGCATATCTATATAAAGATTAAAATATATTTGCAGAAGAAACACTTCACGTGATATGTTTTTACAGCTTGTCTTGTTGCTCTGTATGTAAACGTCACCTCTGAAGCACCTTCAGACACACATACAAAAGAGCTCCTTAAAACAAAACAAGAGATACAGGAATTAGTTTGGCACGCACTCCTATTTCATGTACAGCGGTTCTATTAGGCAAATACTCACGAGCTACAAAGTAGCTACTTATGTATATCTCCCTCAACACTTAACAATTTCTAGCATTTTGGCATTTAAATAATACATTCTGCAACCATCCCCTTTCCTGTAGGCACATTCTAAAACCATTGACCACATATAAATTCCCTCATTTACTTTGGCTCATTTGTATTCCATCTGTACTTGATGAACTCATGACCAACCTCAAGCCTTACATTGTAATAGATTGACAGATGCCTGCTATGCTAGGGCCCCGCATTTTATTTATTTAATTATTTATTTATTTATTTATTGTGCATTTGTTAGGGGCTCATACAAGTAAATTGTGTTTCAAAGTGCTGACAGAGCAACAGGGAGGGAACATGGGATTGAAGAACAATTAAAACAATGGAGGATGAAGACGGACCTACTAGGCCTTGTGAGCATTCAGAACGTGCAAGTGCAGAGAGAGAAGAGGGGAAGAAGGAGTGGGGGTAAGTGCTAGGAGTGCTGTGAGTGAGCAGCAGATGTAAGTGCCCAGTGGAGGACCTGCTAGGGAGAGGTCATCTGCAATAAATAGGTAAGTGCAAGCCTATAGTGGCATGGGGCAGTGGGTGCCAAGGCAAGTGCTGGGGGCGGGCGGAAGCCGAAGGTGATTGGGTGTGGGAGGCCAGGCCCCTGGAGGACAAATAAGGGCCCATGTCACTAATCTCAGTGACTATGGGATTAGCAGAGGAGGGAGGAAGGGAAGGAGGAGGTGAAAAGCAAATTCTTGAGGAGCTTCTGGAATTTGAGAAGATCCAGCTCAAGACGAAGAGGAAGGGGGAGGCTGTTCCATAGCAGGAATCCAGCTGAGGAAAGAGATCGACGACTGGTCCTTGCTCATCCAAGCGCTTGACACACAGAGAGTTGGTACCAGAGGAGCATACAGACGTAGAGGCAGAGTATTTAGTTAGAGCAAGTTGCAGATAGAGTGGGCCCCGGCCTCAGACAGCCTTATGGATGATGCAGAGGGATTGAATTTGATTCTTGAAGCAACCTGGGAGCCAGTGCAGAGTTTTTAGGGCTAGAGATGAAGGAGAAGGGAGTAAGCCCATAGTGGATAGCCAGAGTGAGGGGAAGAAAGATGGAGCAGGAGTCCCAATAGGAAGGATCTCAGTCTTGCTGGCACTGAGGCAGAGATCATTTGAAGTGCACCAGGACTGGATGGCAGATAGGCAGTCCGGGATGATGGAAGAAGAGGGCCAGTGGGAAGTTTGAAGAAGAGTTGTGTGTCATCTGCATAACACTGAAGTTCGGGAGATGGAGGAAATGAGGAGTGCAGGTGGAGCAAGGTAAGTATTAAAGAGCCAGGGAGAGAGGTTGGAGCCCTGGGGGACACCACAGGTGGAGAAAGAGGTAGGGGAGGAGAAAGTAACCAGAATAACCTGGGGCAAACGGTCACTTAGGAAGGAGTTCAGCTAGTCCAGTGCCCACTCCGAGATACCCACGGTATCGTGTAATCGTTTTATGAGGCTGGATTGGCTGACCATGTCAGAGGCCGAGGAGAGATCAAGTAGAATGAGGACAGTTGGAGAGTTAGAATCCAGAGATGCAAGCAGTTCTTCATGGTGCTCAGAAGAGCAGTTTCTATGCCTCTGGATGCTCGGAATCCAGAATGATGGTCGTGGAGACCACCAACAAGTTCAGTGTGTGAAGTAAGTTGGCGGAAGGTCAGCGTTTCCAGGAGTTTCCCAAGGAAGGGGTGATAGAAATAGGGTGGTAGTTGGCTGGACAAGTGGGGTCTGCTGAAGGTTTTTTTAGTAGGCGGCACACAAGGGAGTGCTTCAGGAAGGAGGGGAAAGATCCATTGGCAAAAGAGTGGTTGCAGAAGTTAGTAAGTGCAGGGGCAAAAGAGCCAATGTTGTCCCTAATGGTTCTAGAGGAGCAGGGGGAAACCTGGTTGGAGGAGACCTTCATGGAGTAAACAACTCTGGTGACCTCATCAGGCGTGATAGGGTAGAAGGAGGAGAGAGAGGATGAAGGAGGGTTGGAGGACATAGGAGGCAAGGGAGTGGAGGGGGGATGCAAAGGTGTTCAGGATGTCTTGGGTTTTAGTAGTAAAGTGAGTGGCCAGTGCATTGCACAGGGCTTGGGAAGGGAGGGGTGAGGAGGAGACTGCGGAAGGATTGGCTAGTACCAGGCAGATTTTTAAAAGTTCAGCCGTGTTTTTGGATGCACCAGAGACCCGCGCCTGGATGTGGGCCCTTTTCTTGGTGCGGATAGAAAGTCTGTATTGTCTTTGGAGCAGCTGACAGGCCAGTTTGTCAGAGGGTGAGCCAGAGGTCTGCCACTTCCGTTCCTTGGCCCTGCACTTGCGTTTCATGGCTGCAAGTTCAGAGTCGTACCATGTGTTATGCTTAGAGGCAGGTTTCAGGCAGTTCCTCATGACAGGGGCAAGAATTTCCAGAGTGTTAGAAATGGCCAGATGGAGGTTGCTGAGAGCAGAGTCAGAGGAAGTCTGTGCTGGGGGATAAAGTGGGGGGGTGAAGGTGGATGCGAAGGAAGCAGCTGACACTCGATTCATTGGACGGATGTTCGTGAACAAGGTTTGCAGGGCTGGGGGAGGTCCGGTCAAAGAGTCGAGGGGACACAGGTTGGGAGGAGAGAGTGGTCTGACCAGGAGAGAGGGGTGATCAGTGGGGATGAGAGTGAAAGATCAGAGTGGAGGAGGGTGTCAAGAGTGTGTCCAGCTGAGTGGGTTGGGCATGAATGGAGAAAGGAGAGGGGGAGCAAGGTGCAGAGGTCATGGAAGAGAGTGGATGCCGTGATAGAGGAGTCCAGATGGATGTTGAAATCACCCAAGTAAAGGAGTTTAGAGGTAGCTGACAGGAGAGAGGAGCAGACATCAGCCCAGAACAGGGTTGTAGAGCCAGGTGGCCTGTAGTGGCAATGGTCAGAGAGGAGGAGGGAGAGATGACCAACTGGCAAACCAGGCTCTCAAACGAAGAGTAAGGCTGGGTGGGTATGAGGGAGGAAGGGACCCACTGAAGGAAAATCAAGGCAACCCCACCACCAGCACGGTTATGGCGAGGCTTGGAGAAGATCTTGGAGCCATCAGGGAGAAGGGAGACAAAAGCAGTGACTGAGCCCGCTTTGAACCATGTGTTGGTAAGAGTGAGGATGTCGAGGTAATTGTCTTCAAGAAGGAGGCAAAAGTCAGCAGAGTGTTTGTTGGCTGAGCGAGTGTTCAGAGTGGCTAGATGAAGGTGGACTCCACCTTTAAAGGTTTTCTGAGGAGGGGGACAGGGGCGTTGTACACCAGTCAGAGGGGGAGGGACGCAGAGAGTGGACGAGGAGAAGCAGATGTTGGAAGGAAGTTAATGAGGGACGACAGGTGTCGGTCAAAGAGAAGGAGATTGGAGTGATGACCCTGCACCAAGATAGTGCCAGTGTGGTAGACATTGTTGTGTATTAATTATTACACCTGGATGATGCAAAGCCCGGCAAGAGGAATTCCCAGTTGGCGCCACCTTTAATGGGAGAGGATATGAAAGGGGCGAGAGTAGACATGAGATGAGGTGTCCATAGATCTGGGGAGGGGATACAGAAGAGGATATCGGTAAAGACTTGCCTGAAAGTCGCACTGAGATAGGTGTCTGTGATGGGTAGGCCAGGGTTAGTGGCCAGGATATCTTTTTTGTGCTTTTTTCTTGCAGACTTCGTGAGAGAGTTAGGGTAGGTGATAGTGTAGCAGTTAGAGAAGATAAGAGAGATGGTGAGTGCCATCAGGGTGTCAGAAGAAAGTTGAAGGAAAGAGGAATGGCTGCGCAGCACGATCCTAGGCTAAACTCAACAGGTGGCCTAGTAATTACAAAAAAGGATAACAAGCACCCAAATTGCAATGCAGAATGTGGTGCGAAGTTGTTAAAAACACACACCTAGGAGACAACCAGGGAAAGCAGTGAAACATGGGCACCTGAACTTTGGCACCCGCTTCCTCCAGCATGAAGGAGATGAGGAAGAGCAGTTCCCGCCTGCCCATACACCGTTAAGCAGCGAAAAACAGCAGCAGCAGACTGAGGGGCGAGCCCCCAAACGAAGTGAGGAAGGGTAACTCAGACCCGACATAGATAATCGCCCATCGGCCCGGCAGCCCAGTGAGGGCAGTGGTGCGGCCCTGCTGCACTCCCAGACACTGAGTGGCCGGTGTGGAAAGGTGCGCGCCCCCGAAGGCCCTCCCCAAGTAAGAGGGATGAGAAGAAGAAAGAGAGGCCTGCTGCGAGGTGTTACTGCACTTTAACCAGTGCCCGCAGACACAGCGATCAAAGAGGAGGCGGAGGAGCAGTCAGTGAGGGAGGGCAGCCCGGGCCTCCCGAGGAGCAATTAGACACGGGACAACTACGGACCTGGTGCGCAGAGGTGAGTCTGCAGTGGAGAAGAGTGACCCAGATTGGGGCTGCAGGGGAGGTCCCAAGGACACAGTAGGTGCCACACAAAGCCCCCCTCCACACAGAAAGGAACCTGAGGCCCGGGGCCTGAGGGAGGCCGAACGGCCAGGGGAGAGCAAGGGGATGTTCTGGCCCCGCAGGAAGGCATGCCAGGCGCTGCAGAAGAGGGACCCCGAGTAGAAGAGAAGGTGCTAGCACTAAAAGGTCAACACAAAAAAAAAGCACCCTGCTAGAGGGAAGCGAGCTGGGAAGCACACTGTGACACTTTGAAGTGGGAACAAGGAAGCCAAGAAACAGGGTAAGCAACACACAGTGACCCGTCCACTCTGACACCCCACCAACACCAGAGGAAGTGAGCAGAGAGTCCATACCAGAGAGCCACATCAACAGAGACGCCAATGATTGGGGGGTAAATGCGATGACCCCTAGACAGCTAAATGTTGCGTGCAGTAGGGGGAATCCACTGTGGAAACAAAGGACAGAGGCAATCAGGGGGAGAGAGGAAAGAAGGACAAAAAGAAAAAGAAAGAAAACAGTAAAAGGGGGAGCCCACACCAGTGGAAATAGACAATGGACCCAACGGCGATGCAGCCTGCAAAACAGGGGGGGCATCAAGGAAGGCGCCTGAGAGAAGGTTACTAACGGAAGGAGACATGTCCCTTTTCTCTACAAAGGAGGACTTCGGGCACATTTTAGCAGAAATCAAGGCCCTAGGAGGGGATATACAGGCCTCATTGGCGTACCTAATGAGCAGAATGGGCACCGTCGAAAGCAGGGTCTCGAGAATAATCATCTCAATGCAGACCTGGTGGAGATGCGCTTGGATTCAAGAATGACAGAACTAGAACTGAGGGAAGAAGAGGTGATGCTAAAAATTGACAATTTAGAAAATAGAGAAAGGAGAAATAACGTCTGGATACTGGGACTCGGAGAAATGGCGGGAGAGACCCAGGAGCAAGTGGAGGAGAAGGTGCAGGCCCTCGTCAACCACCTTTTTGAAGCTGAAGGAGGCAAAGTGGTGCAACTGAAGAGAGCACACAGAGGTGGAAGAGTTTATGGGAGCGTGCCTCGCTCTATAGTAGCCAAATTCTTGAGCTACAAGGATAAGACGGAGGTGCTGATCAGGGCAAAGCAGCGCAGAGAAGTGGACTTTGAAGGACCAAAGGTAACAATACATCAAGACTTCTCCAACCTTACGCTCTCGAGGAGATGGGACTGGAGACCCCTCACAAAATAGTTACAAGCGAAAGGAATCAAATATAGATGGAGTAGCCGTTCTCATTACAACTCAAAGTGGAAGCAGTAGAATACCACATAGCCATGGCAGATGAGGCAGAACAGGCCCCGTGCCACCTCACCTTGGACATGGACGTTGATTAAAGGGCCTGATGGACCAGCTAGGAATAGGGACAGACAACCACTGGCTCCAGGCCCACAGAGGAGAAAGAGAGGACAGACAGGGCAAAAAATACATGCGCCTGATGCGTCTGTCACTGCGCAGGACCCCTGCTACACTGAAGCAGCCACAGGATGGCAGATCTCCTGAAAGAACTGGCTAGCGATTGAGTAATCCAAGTGGTGTGTGGATGGGCTAGAAAGGGACTAAGAATCAATGCTGGAAGGAGGGAACTCCTCTCATTCCAAGGTGGCACTCTGTAGGAAAGAGGGCGTCTCAGAATCCTTGTCAATGCTTAACTGTTTATTGTTAGAGTTTGTTATAATGTTGAATGGGGGTTTTAACAGGGGGCTGGTCCTCAGGGTAGCATGTATCCATCAATACAACAGTGGATTCTGCCGTAGACTGGATGGAAGATGGTGGGAGTCAGTGGATGATGGAGGAGTGGATGGGCGGGGAGTCGGGATGAGGGAAAATGGGTCCAAATGAAGGGGACAGGAGTCTGGTCATAGGTACCTTAAATGTGAAGGGCCTGAATTCACTGATGAAGAGAACCGTAGTGGCAAGGGAATTTCGAAATGCATCCCTAGACATACTATTCTTGCAAGAAACACGTCGGGTGATGGGGGAAGAACAGAGTCTGAGAGGCATGGGCATTGGACAACGGGAAACGGTGGGGTGATTTTACATAGGCAATGCCGACTGCAGGGATGTATAGCAACCAAATTTATGAAGGGACGGCTACTTGTGGTAAAGGGCACCTTGGAGGGGGCGCGGGTAGTGTTGGCTACAGTCTATGCCCCTGACCAGGGGCAGGCAGAATTTATACTGAAAGCCCTAGACACCATACAAGCGCTGGCAGTGGAACCGTCTAGCACAGGAGGGGACTTCAACACTTGGGAGAATGAGGTGTTGGACAGGTGGGCAGCGGGAGAGGGGAATATCCCTGAAAAAGTGGAAACACTTGGGCATTGAGGATGAGCAATAGAGGTGCCTGGACTAGTGGATGGGGTTACACTTTTTTCTATGCACCACATACAACATATACCAGGATAGATTATCTGCTAATGAGTAGAGACCAGGGAGCTAGAGTAATGAGCTGCGACATTAGGCCAGTGGGGTGGACTGACCATGATATGGTTTGTATGTCGTTAGACATAGACGGGATCCACAGGCCCCCGAGATAGTAGCTGGTGATGCAATTATACCATATGATTCTACAAGAGGTTTCCAGGGGTACTTATGAGTTACATGGTAAAACTCCATAACAACATATTAGTGCCAGGGAAAGCCCCAGAAACCTTCAGCAAGGTATTACTAATGGTGATACCCAAGGGGGGGAGGGACCCAGCCCACTGCCCCTCCTATCTGCCCATCTCACTATTAAATGTGGATGAAAAGATCTTTACGTGCATTCTAACAAACCGACACAAAGAAAAAATGCTGCACCTAATACACCCAGATCAAATGGGATTAATTGTGGGCAGGCAGGGCCCAGGCGTGATACGTAAGAACCTGGATCCCATGGAGCATGTCTCCGGGGGAACCGGGTGACTAAGCTTTGCTGAGTTTAGATGCCGAAAAAGCCTTTGACCGGGTGGAGTGGGCTTTTCTGATGGCTGTGCTACGGAAGATAGGCTTCGGGGATAGAATATGCCGGGCTATCAGAGCAATCTATGGCGAGCCCACAGCACAGATAGTGGTGAATGGGAAAAAGTCCAGAACAATTAGACTCAGCAGAAGTATTCATCATGGATGAACTCTATCGGCCCTGGTCTTTGCGCTGACAATGGAGCTCCTGGGTATGAAGGTGAGGGAGGAAGACCTGATAAGCGGTAACAGGGTGGGGGAGGAGAGCTACAAAATAAGCATGTATGCAGATGATGTCCTGCTGTACATCTCAGATGTAGCTGCGTCAGTCCGTAGTGCCATGCGGATACTGGAAGGCTACGGGCGGGTATCGGGATCCCGAGTTAATGTGAGCAAGTCAGTGCTCCTCCCCCTTGGAGGGGAAGCAGTTGAAAAAAGTAGGGAATGGAGTGATCTGGTGATCCCAATAGAAGATGAATGTATGAAGTATTTAGGGGTTAAAATACCCAAGTATCTGGATAAATTATACAAAGTTAACTCCCCCCTGCTGCTACACAGCCTATTTGGGGACCTAGAGGCATGGTCAAGACTTACAATATCTTGGTTGGGCAGATTGAACACTGTAAAGATGACGCTGCTTCCCCGGGTCATCTACCTGTACCAGGCACTCCCAATTGAAATGCCTGATCTCCACTTTATGAAACTAAAAAAGAGGATCAGTAAATTTATATGTGTTAGGAAAGATTTCGTAATTGTAGGGAATTTTCCTTCCATGTGGCAACCCCTAAACTTTTTGCTATTGTTTTTAACCTTGTTCTTGACTTTGCCAGAGAAGTACAGCCTTCTGCTGCACTTCTCTGGGCTTTCGCTCTTTTCTTATGGGGAAACTGACATGCCCTTACGACAGTCAGTACCGGGGAACGTGGTTTCCCGTAGTTTCTTTAATCGTGTCGCCATTTTAGTGCAACACGACACAAGAGGGCACTGTAAGCTAAGTTACAGCTCTCTTGGGTCTCTAGCCTTCTACAGGCCCTAGATACTCTTTTAGGATGGTATTTGATCGGTGCAAGTCATTCAGGGACTCGAATGGTGGCAGCGATCGTTTTGTTTATTTTGAGCTCCTTTTGGCGTTCTGAGCACGTTTTTGCACTGAACCCAAAATGGTGGCCTGGCTCCCAAAATGGCCAGGCCGCGAGGCTCCTTTGTCTTGTCCACTGACCGTCTTGCTCCCTTCACCTTCCCCAGGTCAGACGACCCGGGGCCTTCCTTATTTGGGCATGTACTTTCCCGCGAAACGTGGTTGCTTTCGCGGGCTTCTACATGTCGTTTGTGTGCCTCCAGGGTGTGGGCTGGGATGTCTGGTCCCAATACACATCCTGGGTGCCAGAGAGTCTGGGGTGGTGTGAATGCCTGGGACCACTGTGGTCCGTGATTGGTCCACGTATGGTATGTGTGTTGATGTGCGGATCTCCCATTGGCTCCCCTCCGTTTTGGCGCGAAGGGAACCGTGGATAAGAGGGAGCTGGAAACACCACTGCCATGTCGATCTCCTGAGTTCTCACGAACGAAGGAATACAGGAGCCAAGTATCCTGCAACCCAGAGGCTGGACCGAGGAATCGCTGGTGACCCGCTGAAGGAATCCTCCTTTGCACTGCTGTCGTCCTGTGAAACCCTTTCCTCCTTGGATCGAACCAGAAGGCCTGTACTGGTGCTTCGACCTTTGGAATAGCAGGAACAGCTATTCCCGGCGACTTCATCATCTCCTGCCAAGTAAGCCTTCGGAAGTGTCTCTGGGCCATCCAGCTGACTGACCAGCTTACAAGGGAGTCCTGCTCTGTAACTGCCGCCAGGTTGTGTTGTATTTCGAGTCCTTGTCACTCTCCCACGCTTTGTACACTTGGCGTTCCCAAGTCTGAAGGGAGGAGTGTACATTTGGCTTGAATACACACGGCCGCTCCGTTGTCCTGCTGCGGCAACAAAACTGTGCTGGTTTCGTCGATTGGGACGTCTTTTTGCTCTACACGACTACGAGGCGTTCCCTGCTCTTCTGAACCTGCCAGCTGCTGAATCTAACGTGGAGAAGCCTGGGTCTGCTTGCTTCGGGGACCGGTGAGTAGTTTAGCTAGGATCTGGTCGCCCTCCTGCAGTATCCCATTGCTTTTCCCTGCTGTGTAAAAACAGCACCCTTTTGGCCGTACTCGCGCTCTGCTTCTGCTCGCTGTGGAGGCTGCGCTTGAGTTGCGGAACCTGTTCTCCTTCTGCTGTGCACTAACCCGAACTGCCTGACTTCCTCCGAAGAGCTTCCCCTTTTGCCCGTTGGCACCGGCGTGGCAGGTACTTTGAGCACAAGGCTCCACTCTTCGCAGGGCTCGGACTTCCATCTAGTTAGGTGCCTCTAAAGGCGAACTGAGTCTAAAGCGTTATCGCACTGCCTGTTTTCCTTCCCTGGCAGGTGGACTACATATTTCGGGCTTTAAACGCTTGCGACTGTGTATTTGTATATATATTGTGTTGATTTGGTATGTGTTGGCTAAATACTGTGTTATTGTGATTTTCTCGCTACGGTCGTTGTTTTAAAGGCCTTAAAATAAATGTGTTTATATTTTTGATATAACAACTGTTTGGAGTAGTTTGTAAGCGCTCTTGCTTTGTGTGCTCATTGCGGGCTTTCAGTCACCCTCACCCCTCTTGAGACCTAGTCTTGACCGCCGCGATCGCTACCTTGATTGGTCTGGCTTGTCCAGAGGTTACCCTGTTCCAAGTAATTAGGTTGGCCTTCTGAACTTCTGCGCCACCAGGACAGAGTTCAGAAATCCGTCTTAACAAATTGGTGTACAGCGGTGGGATACGACTGAAGGTATCCAGTGTTGCGCTCGAACTAAGGCATTTCGGGTTATTCCAAACAGTACACGTAGTGAATTGTTGTAATATAACTTTTAAAAGGCCATAGTCCTATCAAACAGTATGGAAACAAATACCTTGTTAACTTTAAATGCTTCCAAGTCAGAAACATTGAAGAAGATGTGTGCGGAGAGAGGTGTTTCCTCTCAAGGCACTAAATTGGAAATGATCCAAAGAATCGTGGCGTGGCAAGAAGCGCAGCTTGACGCTATAACTTCTGAGGACAGTGCAGAAGGTGGTGGGGCTGCTCTCACTGGCAGAACCGACGGTTCTGCCGCTGCACTGATCCACCGCGACCACGAGGACAGGGAGGATGTAATGTCTAATGTTTCCTCTGCCAGTGTTGATGGGGAGGCTATGCTTGAATTCAAGAAGCAAGAGCTGCGGTTTAGGCAGCAGGAGCTTGAATTCAGCATAGCCAAACTAAAAATCGAACAGGCAGAAAAACAGAAAGACAGGGATCACCAGTTGGAACTGGCCAAGCTTCAGGTTGCAAATGGGTCCAAGGGTCCTGGACATGGTTCTGGGGCTTCCTCTCATCCACGGTTTCCAAAAGATCTGCTCAGTGTGTATGAAGAGAGGAATGACATTATGGACTGGCTGAATGCGTTTGAGTATGCATGTGAGGTCCAGGAAGTTGACAATGCTGATAAGATTGCGTGGTTGCTCAGTAGACTGCCCCATTCTGGCTGTAGTGCCATTATGGAAATGTCGAAGGCTGAGCGGGCTGATTTCGCAATGTTAAAGCAAACTCTCATTTTAAAGTTTGGGAAGACTCCGGCCCAATATTTAAAGCGTTTTCGAGAGTATAAGAAAAAGGAAGGTGGTACTTGGGTATCTTATGTCGCTGAATCTTTGAAAAACTTAACTGGCTGGGTCGAAGGTTACAAGGTTTCTACCTTCGAAGGCATGATCAATCTTGTCATGCTGGAACATATTTTTGCTTCTTCTTCCCCGGAGCTTAAGCAGCATTTGGCCGATTCGAAGGAGATAGATCCTAAGAAGCTGGCCATTGCAGCAGACTTATGGGTGTCACATCGAGTGTCCCATAAGGACAAAACTCATCCTGGTAAGCAGGAGGAAGGGAAAAAGTCCAAAGATATGGAGGGTGGGGAATCTGCTAAATCTTCTTCCCATAAGGGCCACAAAAAGAAAAACAAGGGTACGACACAAGAGAACTCACAGGGTAGTGGAGGTTCGCCTCCGAAACAGAACTCTGGTTACAATAAGCCTCCCTACGTAAACAGACCCACTGGGGCTTGTTTTTCTTGTGGAGCAACTGACCATGTGAAGGGGGATACCCGGTGTAAGGTTAGACCTTTGGGGGTCCACTCCGCTAATCTGGCCTTCTCCTCCTACGAGGAAGAAGAGATTACAGGAGCATCCTTCTCCTCAGACTCATTTCCCAGCGGAATAGAGGCTGAGGTAGTTTTAGTGTCCCTGGGTTCCTGGGAGCCTAAAGTCGCAGAGGCTTATGCTAGGATTCCGGATAATACCAAGCACTACTTTAAAGACAGTGTGCTGATCAATGGAGTGGATACTCCAGCTCTTAGGGATAGTGGGTGCAGTCGAACTGTAGTGGATTCTACCTTGGTAGACTCAGAGGAAGTTGCCAGAGCTACTCTGATGCCCACTAAGTTGGCTGACGGCCCCCTCCGTATGTTTCCCGTGATCCCTGTAAATCTTACTTTAAATGGTACAGCAGTCAGGATTCCAGTGAGCATTCAGAGAAACGTCCCGGGAAAGGTCTTGTTGGGCAATGATCTCAGAGCTTTAGGGCTCGTAGGAGACACTGCCGAAAGGCCCTACACACGGTCTCAAGCACGGGCAGCATTGGCCAAGTCCAATACGCCGCCCCAGCCGAAGGGGAAACCCAAGGCGAAAGGAGTCTACAAGTCAAGACGAGGGAAAGAGAATATTCCCCCGAGCTCGCCTACCACTGCGGTGGAGGAAGTTGGTCAATCGCCCGGGCCTGACGAGGAGGTGGCGATGCCTGAAGTATTCGACCCCAACGATCATCCTGAACTAAAAGACTTGTTAGTTGAAGGAGGTCCTGATAGGGACGAATTCAGTAAAGGCCAACGAGAGTGCCCATCTCTGGAAGGCCTAAGGAGACAGGCCTGCTCCCAGCTTGAGGGTGAACCTCCTGGGAAGCATAGGATTTATTGGGAAGGTGGACTCCTGTATAGTGAGCCCACAGAGTCTACAGAAGGAGACCATAGGAGGTTGGTGGTTCCCCTTGCTGTTAGGCCCTTCCTCCTGCAGTTGGCGCATGAAGTTCCCCTTGCTGTTCACCTCGGTATGAGGAAGACCAAGCAAAGGTTATCCATGCACTTCTACTGGCCCAAGATGGGGGAGCAAGTAGAAAGTCACTGCAGGAGTTGTGCCGCCTGCCAGTTGCCTGGTAAGGTTGGCGCGACAATCCAAGCTCCGTTGGTACCGCTCCCAGTTGTGGGGGTACCATTTGAAAGGGTAGGGATCGACATGGTTGGTCCCCTTGACCCGCAAACATCCTCAGGCAATAGGTTTATCCTGGTGCTGGTCGACCATGCAACCAGGTATCCTGAGGCCGTCCCATTTACAACTGTAACTGCCAAGCCAGTTGCAGAAGCTTTACTCGGCATGTTTACTAGGGTTGGCTTCCCTAAAGAAGTTGTGTCGGATCATGGCAGCAACTTTATGTCGAAGTATAGGCAGGCTATGTGGAAAGAATGTGGGGTCACCTACAGGTTCTCTTCTGCATACCGCCCCCAGACCGATGGTCTGGGGGGGCGTTTTAACAGGACGTTAAAGAGCATGATTGGGGCTCTGGAGGAGCCTCAGAGAAGAAAATGGGATCTTCTTGCTTCATGCTTACTGTTTGCCTACCGAGAGGTACCACAGGAGGGTGTTGGCTTCAGCCCCTTCGAACTTCTGTTCGGTCATCCCGTACGGGGACCCTTAGCCATCGTCAAAGAGGGATGGGAGATGCCCACTCCCCCTGTTACTACCAATGTAGTTGATTATGTGCTAGGGCTCAGAAAACGGATGGTACTTCTGATGGGCTTGGCCAGTGATAAATTGAAGGCAGGGCAAGCGCTGGTGAAACATTGGTACGACCAGAAAGCTTCCCTCATCAACTTTACACTTGGTCAGCAAGTCCTGATCATGAATCTCATAAGGCCTCGAGCTTTACAGGATAAATGGTCAGGTCCTTGCCCAGTGGTGGAGCCCCTGGGTGAGGTTAACTATTCAGTGGACCTTGGAAGGCCTGGACAGGCTCCAAAAGTGTTTCACGTGAATAGGCTGAAGGCTTTCGTCCCAAGCGGCGAAATCGCAGCACTGCTATTGGCTTCAGACGTTGCGGGAGAGGAGTCTGAACCTCTCCCCGACCTGTTCCCGAGCAGTCCTTCAGATAGCTCTTTTGAGGGTGTCCGAGTGGCCCCTCACCAAAATGGACAAGGCTCAGTGGTTTACCTTGGACATGAAGTAGTTGGAGGGAGGAGACAGCCTCTACTCAGTCAGGTACAAGCAGTACAAGACTGGCCTACCCCCACTACGCAAACCCAAGTGAGAGCCTTCTTAGGACTCACGGGTTATTACCGCAATTTTGTGGCAGACTATGGCACCATAGCTGCTCCTCTGACTGCCCTCACAACTCCGAAGAAACCCAAGAAGGTAACTTGGACCGACGAGTGTGAGAAGGCCTTCAATGGCTTAAAAGACTCCTTGTGCCAGGCCCCTGTGCTCAGGGCCCCTGATTATCAAAGACCTTTTATCGTGCAGACGGATGCCTCTGACACTGGGATAGGAGCTGTACTATCACAAGTAGATGAGAAGGGTAAGGAACACCCTATCGGTTTTATTAGTCGCCAGCTTAAGGACAGAGAGCTCAGATGGTCCACGGTAGAGAAAGAATGTTTCTCTGTTGTGTGGGCCCTAAGGAAGCTGAGGCCCTACCTCTATGGGACCCACTTCACTGTGCAGACTGACCATAAGCCGTTAAAGTGGCTAATGAACATGAAGGGGGAGAATCCAAAGTTGCTTAGGTGGTCCATAAGTCTACAAGGCTTCGACTTCACTATTGAGCATAGGCCAGGTGTCCAACATAGCAATGCTGATGGGTTGTCCAGAATGTTTAACCGACCTGAACAAGAGACTCATCCAGGGGTGGATTAGTTCCCCCTGTCCATAGTCTGGGAGGGGCGAGTGTTAGGAAAGATTTCGTAATTGTAGGGAATTTTCCTTCCATGTGGCAACCCCTAAACTTTTTGCTATTGTTTTTAACCTTGTTCTTGACTTTGCCAGAGAAGTACAGCCTTCTGCTGCACTTCTCTGGGCTTTCGCTCTTTTCTTATGGGGAAACTGACATGCCCTTACGACAGTCAGTACCGGGGAACGTGGTTTCCCGTAGTTTCTTTAATCGTGTCGCCATTTTAGTGCAACACGACACAAGAGGGCACTGTAAGCTAAGTTACAGCTCTCTTGGGTCTCTAGCCTTCTACAGGCCCTAGATACTCTTTTAGGATGGTATTTGATCGGTGCAAGTCATTCAGGGACTCGAATGGTGGCAGCGATCGTTTTGTTTATTTTGAGCTCCTTTTGGCGTTCTGAGCACGTTTTTGCACTGAACCCAAAATGGTGGCCTGGCTCCCAAAATGGCCAGGCCGCGAGGCTCCTTTGTCTTGTCCACTGACCGTCTTGCTCCCTTCACCTTCCCCAGGTCAGACGACCCGGGGCCTTCCTTATTTGGGCATGTACTTTCCCGCGAAACGTGGTTGCTTTCGCGGGCTTCTACATGTCGTTTGTGTGCCTCCAGGGTGTGGGCTGGGATGTCTGGTCCCAATACACATCCTGGGTGCCAGAGAGTCTGGGGTGGTGTGAATGCCTGGGACCACTGTGGTCCGTGATTGGTCCACGTATGGTATGTGTGTTGATGTGCGGATCTCCCATTGGCTCCCCTCCGTTTTGGCGCGAAGGGAACCGTGGATAAGAGGGAGCTGGAAACACCACTGCCATGTCGATCTCCTGAGTTCTCACGAACGAAGGAATACAGGAGCCAAGTATCCTGCAACCCAGAGGCTGGACCGAGGAATCGCTGGTGACCCGCTGAAGGAATCCTCCTTTGCACTGCTGTCGTCCTGTGAAACCCTTTCCTCCTTGGATCGAACCAGAAGGCCTGTACTGGTGCTTCGACCTTTGGAATAGCAGGAACAGCTATTCCCGGCGACTTCATCATCTCCTGCCAAGTAAGCCTTCGGAAGTGTCTCTGGGCCATCCAGCTGACTGACCAGCTTACAAAGGAGTCCTGCTCTGTAACTGCCGCCAGGTTGTGTTGTATTTCGAGTCCTTGTCACTCTCCCACGCTTTGTACACTTGGCGTTCCCAAGTCTGAAGGGAGGAGTGTACATTTGGCTTGAATACACACGGCCGCTCCGTTGTCCTGCTGCGGCAACAAAACTGTGCTGGTTTCGTCGATTGGGACGTCTTTTTGCTCTACACGACTACGAGGCGTTCCCTGCTCTTCTGAACCTGCCAGCTGCTGAATCTAACGTGGAGAAGCCTGGGTCTGCTTGCTTCGGGGACCGGTGAGTAGTTTAGCTAGGATCTGGTCGCCCTCCTGCAGTATCCCATTGCTTTTCCCTGCTGTGTAAAAACAGCACCCTTTTGGCCGTACTCGCGCTCTGCTTCTGCTCGCTGTGGAGGCTGCGCTTGAGTTGCGGAACCTGTTCTCCTTCTGCTGTGCACTAACCCGAACTGCCTGACTTCCTCCGAAGAGCTTCCCCTTTTGCCCGTTGGCACCGGCGTGGCAGGTACTTTGAGCACAAGGCTCCACTCTTCGCAGGGCTCGGACTTCCATCTAGTTAGGTGCCTCTAAAGGCGAACTGAGTCTAAAGCGTTATCGCACTGCCTGTTTTCCTTCCCTGGCAGGTGGACTACATATTTCGGGCTTTAAACGCTTGCGACTGTGTATTTGTATATATATTGTGTTGATTTGGTATGTGTTGGCTTAATACTGTGTTATTGTGATTTTCTCGCTACGGTCGTTGTTTTAAAGGCCTTAAAATAAATGTGTTTATATTTTTGATATAACAACTGTTTGGAGTAGTTTGTAAGCGCTCTTGCTTTGTGTGCTCATTGCGGGCTTTCAGTCACCCTCACCCCTCTTGAGACCTAGTCTTGACCGCCGCGATCGCTACCTTGATTGGTCTGGCTTGTCCAGAGGTTACCCTGTTCCAAGTAATTAGGTTGGCCTTCTGAACTTCTGCGCCACCAGGACAGAGTTCAGAAATCCGTCTTAACAATATGGCAAGGGCAGAAGCATAGGGTCTCGCACAGAGTGCTGGTGCAGTCGAAGGAGAGACGAAGAGTTGGGCTCCCAGACATGCGCACTTACTATAGGGCAGCCCAATTCAGGGCCCTGATCCCCCACATTAGGATGGACCTGCAGAAACAGTGGGTAAACATCACAAATTACCAATGGAAACCGGTCACAGTGGGGGAAAGGCTCTGGGCGCCACAGAAGGCAATTCCGCGAAAGATAAAAGCTCACCGAATTATGGGACCACTTTGGGCCCTGTGGCGGGTTAAGAAGGAAACAATTGGAGTCACGACTTAGCCATCCTCCATGAGCCATATATGAGTGCCCCGATACAGGATTATATCCCGAATCACACCAGATTTCAGGACTGGTTCGAGGCGAGATTGGAGAGGATGGTGAAGTGGGAGAATGGAAGACCAGGCTCCCGTCCTTCACCTCTCGAGCGTGGCCTAAAGGTTCACGGCCCAAGCACCCGCCACGAGAAGAGTTTGCCCATCTACCAGACGACCAGATACCCTGGTACAGGAACATACGGATGTGTCCATCTGCCTGCACAGCAGCCCGCCCCGCCCATGCCGATGCCTGCGGCATGGATCAACTGGACTAAAACTATACGTCGTTAGAGATGCCATGACGACATAGCCAACGGATAGCACATCTGCACAAATATACACACTGGACATTCCCACACCGATCTACACGAAGAATATACTCAGTGCTATGACGTAGGCGACAGGCATATTCACGGACGTGCATCTTTATTATTTTTACATAGGCTTTCAGAATGCAGAAACGCAAGACGCGTCATGAACTCATCTACAAAGCTTGCTCACGCTTCTCTTGAAACCAGTTACCACCATAAGAAGTATAATGAAGACACGATACTGGTCATGGAACTATATGCTATTATAACCTAAAGCACCTATGCACCAGGCCCAAGCAGGCCTCAAACAAGAGCTCCCGTGGACATTAACAAAGCAAGAGTCTAGTTGCTGATCTTGCAGAATGGGCCCGGTGAAACAACCAGCCAAGGTCGCAATATTGCAAACCCACATTCTAAGAACAAAGCATCAAAGGCACGATGTTGCAACCTCGCACTCCGCACACCAACGTTAAGGTCACACCTGAAACTTAAACCAGACACACAGTGGAAAAGCAATATTAATTGTGCAGAATTCTGCCTCAAACACGGTCCCTCCCCACGTGACCAAGCCGAACCTGACGAGGTGCCAAACCCAGGAGAAAAGAGGAGTCTGGATCCCTCGCTAATGAGACCCAGGCAGATACACTTGAAAGGCAATGGACATCTGCGACAGTGGGAGCGGTCAGCCTTCCAGCTATGGATAAATCCTCACATTGTCTGCACGTACCCATAATGAAACATTGTTGCAAATTGCAGGTACACCGAGAGCTGGGAACGGTGGTGGTCCCAGGCTGGGAGGCTCACGGGTGCACCAATCAGAACATGGGGCTCTTATCACTGACGACAGTAATATTAACCAATCCTCAGGAGTCTTCATGTAACAATTCTCATGTATCCAATTGTAGGGACGACCCAGATATATCACCTGACTACCCTTTGTCCACTAACATTGTTCTCTATATGTGTGCTATACTAACCCTACCACTCGAGCAACCAATTGAGAGTGGCGATAGGTTTTTTGTTAACTTTCTGAAGTGACGCAAGTAGCGCGTCATAATACAGTAAAAAGGGCCTGCGAGCCTACGATTGTGTGTGTGTCAGGACGGACGCGTACGCTCCTTGACCCATCCCTGCTGTTTTGTCTAATAAACAGCAGAGTCACCTTGCTCCTTGTGTGTGTCTCATACTCTATCTCATCTGGGATATACACGGGAGGAGTTGGGGCCTCCCTGCCTGGAGGTCTGCGGACGGCCCGGCCGACCCCGGCAGAATTTCCCCCCGACAATGGGACAAGTGGTTAAGGGGGGGATTTATAGACATGGTGGAACTAAAGGAGAGTATAGACATAGGTAAAATCTATGTGTTCAAATATTTGCAACTCAAGGGAGTGCTAATGTCTGGCATATGGAAGGAGGAGCTACAGAGGGAGCTGACAGACACGGAAACTGTGCTGAGTACGCTGAGAGGTACGAAGGAACCAATATTGAGACTGTATTAGACCCTAGTAGCTGCACAGGGAAGGGAGTTAGAAGTGTCCAACAAAAGGTGGGAGAGGGACATGGGAATATAGCTAGATACAGGCCAGTGGAGAATGTTATGTGAAAATGCACACAGAACATTGATTGGCTGTTAGTACAAGTTACATGGTATTCAGCTACTGTACAGATGGCACTGGGACCCAGTAAGGTTATCTAAGATGTTCCCAGAGACAGACCCCCGCTGCTGTAGAAAATGCAACCAAAAGGTGGATTCTTGCCATATGTGGTGGGCATGTGGGAAAGTACAAAAGTTCTGGAAAGAGGTCCTGGGATGGATAAAAGCCCTGGATGGAGTGGAACGGTCTAGACCCCCTGTTGGTGTTGTTTGGTATGGAAGTGGTAGAGGGGGAATGGACCAGATTGCCCCACATGCTCCATTATTTGCGCTTGGCGGCGAGGGCATGTTTGGCAGGGGGATGGAAGCAGGAGTTCCTTCCTGGGGAGCAACAGTGGTCCCTCAAGACCAGGGATGTATACATGATGGAGCACCTAACGGCCAGTTGCAAGGCCAGACCTCCTCGAGAGAAATGGAGTGGTCTGCTTTCAATAAAAAGTATGGCATGGGGAAGACTCAATCAGGCGTAGGCAATGCCCAAAATGAGAATGTTGAATGAGCCCAGAGGTCAGGGCTCATCAGACGTTCTTGTCAGTAATAGCAAAAGTAAGCTGAGGTCCAACCTGCACAAGGTACAGGGGAATGTGAAAGGTGCAATCAAACCCTAGACCAGATCCTGGGGAAAAAATAAATAAACACAATGCAAATACGAGATAATGACTCTCACTGCATGGTAGAAACATGTAGAGGCAGAGCTTGATATGCAGACTTCCGGGGATACAATGTTTAGCTATCCAGAGGTGTAGTGGCGGGAGGACAGAGGGGGAGTTTGGGTGGGGTTGGGAAGGGGAACATTTTTTTAAAGTGTAGACTGCCATGATGTACTGACAAAGCAATGGTTGTGCTTAATTTTGCTGTGTTAAATCTGCCAATAAAACTGAATTAAAAAAAAAAACACACCTACACACATAGATTCGAAAATCCAAGATGGAGACAAAATGCAATGCAGAATGGGGTAGAAAGTTGTTAAACACACACACATAGATTTAAAAATCAACGATGGACTCAAAATGCAATGCAGTATGGGGTGCAAAGTTGTTAAAAACACACAACTAGATTCGAAAATCAAAGATGGACACAAAATGCAGTGAAAGAAGAGGTAGATTAGGTGAGTCAAGGAGACAGAGTGAGATATGCACGGTTATGGCACAATTGTTAGTGGAGGAGGCAATATGAAAGCTCAGCCATCACTTGTGGGGGAGCCTGCTTCATAGTTCAAAGATGGGAGAGAAGAGAAGAAAGTGTGGGGCCCTCCTAGCCCTCCTTGGCCTGGACAGGCTCAGACAGGGGCATTAGATGTGGGCCTTTCGTGGGCCGACTTCCTCACCTGCCGGTGCCCTATTGGTGAATATGAGGGTGTGTAACAAACTTACCGACAACATGCCACCACGTTAGCCTTCAGTGCAGAAGAAGCAACACGTATCTTAGGGCTCATTAAGGATACAGAAAAAACACTGCAAAGTGAGGATAACCCTGAAAAAACTATTCAGAAATTAGAGAAACTTATTAGACGGGAGATTTCCCAAAAATTACACGCGAGTACACTAGATGAATACTATAAAGCTAAAAAAAAACCTAGAGGCATACCAGTCTATTTAAGACCGACGTTGTGCAGTGAAAACAAAGCCTTTGTACAGAAGTGGGATCAGATTTTGAATAAGTGTTCTCAGGACCTAATTCTTTTAACTATCGAGGAACTTTCAAAGTCTCTTGAAACTATCAATCTTGACATCAAAACCCTTCAAGATCAAATAGCAAAATTTAAATCTGCCAAAGACCTCTCAGATATTTTAGAGGACATTAATTCGAAACTAGCCAACTATAAAACTGATATAGTACAAAGAAAACTACGGAAGTTTAAGAGAGACACCTTCGACTATCTTAACGACATAGTATACAACTGGCAGGAATATTACCGGCAAAGGAACTTTAACCGTAGTAAGCAACAAAACACAGGCTCAACAAACTCTGGCAACAGCAGCAACAGTAGCGTAGGTGAACCAATACAAAGACCCTCCGCGGATCAGACCAGTGAATGTGAATTACCTGAGGACACCACCAGACCAAGAGCACCTACATCTCCAGCTAATAAAGAAACTGAATCCAACACCTCTGGAGGTTTTTTTTAGGTACAAGAGAAAGACCAGGAGAGGGAAGAAAGTTACAAACAAATAAAGGGAAATAATCTGGTAGTCAACATCTCCAGCAAGATTTTCACAATAGAGCAACTTAAAATACTGAATAAAGGATTATCCTTTGTGCCCACTTGCAATACCTCATTGTTCCAAGAAAAAATCTGTGTCCACAGGTTATTGAGGAAACTACGACAAAAAAGTTTCTTTGACGCCCAACCCGAAATGGATCCAAGATCAGCTGAAGACACCATGCTAGAAATGCGGCCTAAGAGCACGTTTGACCCCCAAATACAAAATTCAATACTGAATCTGTTTGAGAAAAGTGTTTTACAGGACCTAAGCAAAATAAATTACGAGAGGAAAACACCCATCAACATCAAGAATTGTCAACTAGATTTAATAGACGAGCTTGCCAAGAGCGAAGAGATTACTATCAAACCGGCTGACAAGGGCAGGGCAATTGTGATTATGGATACACCATTCTATCTAAAAAGATGCACCGAACTTCTCAGTGACACTGACACCTATGCAAAACTTGATAGGGATCCACTACCAGAAATCAGAATACTGATTAATAAAAATTACTGATAATAAAATTTACTGATTATTGAAAGCAAAGGAGAATGAATGGATTCATGACAAAACATATCAATTCTTCATTAACTCTCATCCGATTACACCAGTCTCTTATGGGCTCCCTAAGATTCATAAGGACAAACTGAATCCGCCACTTAGACCCATCATAGCTGGAACCGAGAGCGTGTTTGGTTCTCTGGCTATCTACATTGACAAACTACTACAACCAGTAATACAAGCTACGTCCACCTATTGAAAGGACACAACAGATTTCCTGAACGGTCTTAAAGATTTTTCAGTCATCAGTTCCGACTGTATACTCTTCAGTCTAGATGTATGCAGCCTATATACTTCAATCCCCCACGGTGAGGGTATGGAGTCTGTTGAATGGTTACTCCTCAATAGTCCTGAGATCAAAGGGAATGCACAATTTATCTTAGAACTACTTGGCTTGATCCTCTACAACAGTTACTTCAGATTCCAGGGCAAATACTTTTTACAGACCTCAGGTACATCGATTGGGCTCATCAATGGCACCCATCTATGCAAATACTTTTATGTTTCAGTTTGAAAGTCAACACGTACTGGAACACCCAATCTGGTCACCCTACATCGTAACATGGAAGAGGTTTATTGACGATATTGTTTGTATCTGGTGTGGCACACAGGGAGAACTAAAAAGGTTTTTTGAATACATCAACCTTGTGCATCCAAGAATCAAGTTTACCATTGAAATTGGTAACCCTTGCTTACACTTTTTAGACGTAATTTTGAGCATCATTAACAATAACATTGCTAGATCTATATACCATAAGCCAACTGATGCCAATAATTTGTTGCACTATTCAAGCTTCCATCCAAGAGCTATGCTTCAAAGGCTACCATATAGTCCAATCTTGAGACTTAAAAGAATTATAACGGATCCAGAAGACCTGGACAAAGAATGCACAAACCTTGTCAGCAAATTTCAAAATAGAGGATATCCCCCAGAGATCCTAGAAGAAGCCAAAAACAGAGCCTCAGAAATTGCACATACTGACCTACTAAGAACTAAATCAAATGTGAAAGACATTCCACTGTTGTTTATATCCAAATTCTCTAGAAAAAGCTTTCAGATCTCAAGATGTATAAAAAAACATTGGAATATATTACACAACGATCAAACTTTGCAAAAAGTATTTCCTACTCCACCGATGATGTGTTTTAAAAGAGGAAAGAACATCAGAGATAAGCTTGTGAAAGCAGACAAAATCCCCAAGGATAATCAACAATTCTTAACTACTAAAAAGTTGGGAACTTTCCCCTGCTTGGGATGCACACACTGCAACAATGTGATTAAAGGTGATGTAGTGACTCATCTGAGAAATGGACAAAAGATCAAGCTTAGACATTACGCCACCTGCCTTTCATCTGGAGTGATCTACCTATTAAAATGCTGTTGTGGAAAAGTCTATGTAGGCCAGACTACATGACCGATCAAACGGAGATTGACAGAACATATGTCGAATATTAGATGCAATAACCAGTACTCACCAGTGGCTCGCCACTTTAATTTGCAAAAGCACTCTATTGCCCAATTAAAATTTCAGATACTTGAAGTCGTCAAACGACCCACAAGAGGAGGTGATTACCAGTCCCTCCTACTACAAAGAGAGGCATACTGGATCGATAAAATTGGCTCCTTGCAGCCTTGGGGATTGAACGAGGACTTTACCTTAAATTGCTTCCTGTGACCTAGAAGCAATATAACACTAGTGACAGACCTGTAATATTGGGAATTAGAACCAAATGTGTCTAGTTATGTCTATAAGTTACTATATAATTGGGTTATATATATAGTATTTTTTTACTGTTTCATATTGACACACTGTATGTTTGAATTTATGTAGTTACTAAACTGAGTACTGCTGGACTATGTCCAACAAAGGTTACATATGCTGCGGAAACTAGGTACATATTATGTTGCATTGTGCTTTAACTTCTCTAAATTGAACTTTGAATCAGCCACAACTTTGATTCATGATTGGCTTGACTACTCACCGTTCTGACGGCTTGACAACACTATTATACATTTGCATATAAAATATGTTGCTCTCTCCACATATGTTGGGGTTCCCTGACTTTCGTTTTTTGAGATAGATGTACTCACTACCCAGTAGACCTATCATTTTCCTATCTCCCCCACCGCCTCTTCTTACGGTGCGGGTATATTTTTATCAGTCTTATATTACTTTTTTAACATTTTGGATGACCATTTCTTTTTTCATTCTGACTTCCTTTTATGACCATCCGGTCTATACAGTAATTTTTCTTTGCTAGCTTTCTGCCTTATTACTCTATAGTGAGTATAGCTTCATTCTCTGTTGACCATTTTAAGATGGCCGTACCTTTATCCAGTAATCTTAGTCCCTTCTTTACTGACTTTACAGTAATCTTAGTCCTTTCTTTACTGACACTACCCATGATCCTCCATGGCGCATGGCGTTTCCATGGCTGCTATGGAAGGTCGCGGAACCGTGAATCCGATTCAGCTCCGAAAATAGATCCCGTACAGATCGTTCTTTCCTGCACTCTAGGTAAGCGTCTCCACATCTTCATTTACGCTATACACGTATCCGTCTCTAGGACATTTCACTTTTTAAACCACATCCTCTTACTGTTGCCGTGCTCACTGTGACCTGGACTTGTTGTCTCTGCAGCAATACTGCTGAACTGATATTCCTCCACCTGTCTACTGCGCTAGACGCACCATTGAGGTACTTGTTATAGCAACTTCTTATTTACTTACCAGAACTGTCTGTGCCAGTTTCATTCACTGATCTCTTGATCTATACATAGGTTGGACCCCTGAATGCTGCCACCATTCGCTGGCACGATATTGAGTTATACCGTGACCCTTTCACCACTCATCTTTATTTCATCATGCTGCAATCAATTTTCATTTTTTGGTACGTCTATTCATTTAGTTTCCAGTTAATAGATTTGCTAATTAGTATTTCGTTTTATACAGACCCTTTTCCCCCCTCTTTTTATTTATTTTCAGGCATAGCGCGTTGTGCGTGGCTTTCTCAATATCAACCATAGTTATCCTCTCTTAACACTTTGTATGCTTGAGATTGGAACCAGTAATCTACACTGATGATTATATTTCTTTTCTATCATTTCTTACTCTATTCAATATTCATGTTTCTATCACAACCCACGGTTACTTACAACCGGTGACCCTGATAACAGCAATTGTATGACTCTGTTGCCAGTCCCACAGAGTGATGAGTACCCAGCCAATGTTCATGTTTTCATGAACAACATTATACTATCCTAATTATTATATAAGAACAAGTTATGTAATTTTGAATTTCGGTTAACGGGGAGATTCAGCATTATCAAAAGTCATGGAGAATTACATATGCACATTATGTAACTGTATAATTCACTGAAATTGAATAATAGTTTTTGTTTTTTACAAGCAACTGAATTAATGTTTTCTCTTTGTGTTAAGAATCCAATTTGGGCAATATGAAGAAGAGGAAAGTATCCTCGAAACGCGTCGCCAAGTGAATTGGATTCCATATGTATACATCTCTTTCTTCAGAAAAAATCTTTTTTCACCCTTCATTTTTTCTCTCCAAACTTGATGTGATCTTTTGATACCATTTGTGCTTCTTTATGTTGTAAATTTTATTTCGAAATAATTAAATCACATTATTTGTGATATAAAAAATGTCTTTGTATAATTTTGTCTAATGACATTTCTTTTTTAATCATTATGAAGTACTACTCCTTAACATTCTGTTGATGTATAAACATAACAGTATTGGACTTGATCCAAACATTTAAAAGCGTGCAGGGGACGGGAGGATTCCTAGGTTGAATCCTTTTCTTTTTCATTTTATGTGTCGGGGTTTTGTGCCATGACCTAAAATTATTTGAATATAACTTCAAATTACCTAATAATCTTTATTGAACTAGAGGTGTGCACCTATACTCAACCTTCTTCGAATATGAGGGTGTGCCCAGCCAATCAGGCCCAACGTGACAAGGCCGCTATGGTTACGGTGCCAAGCAGGGCGGGCATCTTGGAAAGCATTGATAGCGTAAATATGCCCACGGTCTCGGTGTAGGCCGATATTGTAGAAAAGTGTAGGCTTCAGTGCGACGCTGTAGGATCAGTGGAACAGACCACTGTGGCCTCTGCATGCCGCTCAACAATGTCTCCAAGGAGGAAACGAAAGGCAGGAAATGACTCTGTAATTCAACACAATGTGATCATGTTTTAAGAATTTTTACTCCTATTTTGTACTTAGTTTGTCTTTTCTTTTTTTCATAGTCCTTTTTTTTCCTATCTTCTTTTTCTTAAACTTGTTTAGGAAATTTAATAATGGAATTATGTTTTATTGACTTGGAAATGATGATGAAATTGTTTTCTGTTTACTCATTTTCTTTTATACTTGTGAAAAACCACAATAAAAAAAAGGTAATTCAACACAATTCACCCACCATTGCTGCAGCGCTATTGCATTGGATGTTAATGGAGAGAGGGCATGGGTGCCCCTGGGCTTCAGTGTTGCCTGCCGGAATGAAGGTGTGGTCTGCAAAATATACAAATAATAATGGAAAAACAGAAGAAATAAATTACTAATTTCGCACATTGATCTGCAGTATCATCAAATCTACTGATAGGAGCAGCTCCATGACTCTTTCCAAGCTTGCTCACCGGCCTAATAGTACCTAGCAGATTCATTGTTAATTTCAGAACTAGAAGTCTGAAATCTTGGCTCATTGCATTGTGTGACCTTGCACCAAGACTGTAATGTAGAAATATGTTTCTATCAAATTAATATGTTGTTTCCAGTGTGAAGCCTGTGTTCACACCCAAACCCTATACATTCATTTTCTTGTATAGCCTGAAATGTAATGCCTATTATTTGTGTAGTGTAATCCTAGATTAGTACAATTTGTGACCTTTTTTATGTGGTTAGAGAAGTCTAGAGGAGATGTAGAGTGCCCCACGCTCCAAGACAGTTCAGTTCCAAACTGAACTGTGTCCATAACCATGTGGAATGCTGCCTTTAAAATACATCCCCCAGCAGCATGGAAAAAACATGCAGAACATTCTAGACGCATTCTGAAGAAAGAAAGAATAGCAAATGTCAAAGAAGCGTGTGAGCGTTGAAAGCAATTTGGCACAATTATGCTGTATAGTGAACCCTTATGGTCCTTTTAATTGAGGCAAAACATTGTATGATGGATGGTGTGCAGAATAACTCTTATACCAAATAATAATACCGACTCAGGAAGTTGGTAAAAAGTCTCTGTTTTGTTGTCAGTTATCTAAATCTAAAAGAGGGGGTTACAACGGACATCAACGGACGTCGCACAGCATAGTCTCAAAGTATTTCATTAAAAAATATTCTTATATAACAAAAATTCATCATACGTGACATCATACTAAGTGGCAAACTAAGAAAACCTACGTGGGATTGTGGTTGGTTCAAGGGGAATGTCTAAGTATACTTTCTATTAGGGAATGGATTGTGATTGGGTCTCTGCAGTCAGGTGGACAACTTATGCCCTCCTTTAGTGCAAGTTATCTTCAACAGTTATTAAGTACACAGCATATCATTGGCTCTCAAACTATAAGTCTCTTTGATACATGGCCCTCTACAATTGGTTGGCACGCTTGTATCCTTCTGGAAAATTTGATTCACTAGCAGCACGTAAGTTGGTACCCCAGGTGCTGGTGGGTGGACTTGACCGTACCTCCCCACCCAATTAGTCCATCATCTCTCATTCCTCATGCCTTTTGCCATTCAGATTGTCTTTGAACTTGGCCTTGTAGTAGCTTTTTTTCTCTGGGAATATAAGGGAGTGTGAGCATGTTTTTATCAAGGTTCAGGTCTGCATCCCTACTTCTCACTTGACAGGAGACCATGAATCGGCCCATTTTATAGCATTTAATTGTCATGAATAAAGAAACTTGGCAGTCATGGTGTTCTCTCTTTGCAACTTAACAAGGAATGCCTCGGCATCTCACATTCACTGTTCTTCAAGGACTGATAACCAGTTTTAGCTGCCTTAGCCTTTGACACCAGGCCAAACAGCCTTCCTTTGGTGCATTTTCGAGCTTCAGCTTATTTCTTTGCTGCGATACACACATGGCTATCAATCCTCCTTTCTCCGTGGTCTGAGTTTACTAAAATTATGACATCAAATATCCAGATTCTATATGATGGCACCACCTGCAGTCTATTCACTACGTATAGCCAGCCTTCTCTAACCAATAGGTCACAAATTGTTCACCAATAGGTCACAAATTGTACTAGTCTACTTGCGTTACAGCATCTGTACAGTTCTAAAATGGCTTGCATTTTCTGCAGTGCATCTTCACACGTGCAATCTTCATTCCACACGTGAAAATCTTCTCGATTCTTTACTTCGCCATCAGATTCTATAAGGTCTATGCATTTTCTTCTTCCGTCATCCTTCTCAGTGCGTCACATGCATTTCTTGTGATGTCACCAGCCTCTCCTTTTCACATCTTCACACTTTTTCTGCGATCTCCCTCAGGAGACCGTCATCTCTTTGTGGATACATCATATAGGGTTTTCTCAGTGGATACCTTCTCTGAAAGGCTCTTTGTGGGGGTCAGCACCATTATTGACGTTGCACATGTCGCAAATTCCGGTTTCCAACATATAGGCAGAATAGGGGCGGGACTTCCTGCAGAGGCGTTCAGCTGCTCCTCTAACATCCTCTGGTTGATTTATCAACCACTCCTCCACCAGTCTCCACATCTCGGTATCCTCTCTTGAAAAGGTGCTTCTTTGGAGTCCACACCTTCGCTACTCCCTTCAGGGATCCTGCTGATTGTACATGTTCATCTACACTCTAAGTCATTTGGCTGCATCGTCCATTCGGATTACAGTAGATCCATTATCCCAGGTACTTCCTGTGATTTTTGGATGCAGGAGCTTCTTTTCTGATTTCTTCATCTGTCAACTCTTTCAGTCCAAACCCTGATTCGACATTGATCATGATCTTAATTTCTACTGCCTTTTTTGCTGTCTTCTTACACTGTGCAATTATTATCCTGTTTACACAGAATCCAAATAGCACCATCACCAGTATTGCTCCCACGAATTTGAAGATATCCATCATCCATTGTGGGGCCCATGAGAAGATAGACACAAATCAACTGTCATCTGCAATATCTTCTGTTTCATCTTCCGTTTGATCGTGCAGCTTCGTTACCAACGTTATAGCCTCTGTCAAGGTCTTATTCTCATCATCGTAAGTAGGTATGAACGTGCAACATGATTCTCCGATGTTGGCGCAAACATCTCTATTCATCGCTGTGATCATATAAAGGACATATCTGTTCTGGAGGGTCGTCAGCCTTATGGCCCTCAATGTTTGCTTGATCAAATTGAATCCCTTTATGATAGTGTTGATTGTCTGCAGGAGCTCCCATCTAGTAATCTGTTACCATTTGGCGTTGGCCATCGTCTGGATCGCAGGCATAAAATTAGTCGTGAATACTGCTGAAGTCTGGCTGAACAACCTGTGCTCATATGGAATAGAATCAAAGGCTTCTATCGATTTAGCTAAGAAATAATTCTCCCTCTGTGTCCGGTTGAGGAATTCGGGTGATCTTCTCTTCCTCAAATGATCATCTTTTTTTGGAAACTCTCCAATTTTCAGGTCGCTTTACAGAATCACTAATGCTGGAATGTGAATAAGCACTATGGAGCACATCCCTCCCCAATCTTTGGGCAGCTTCATGTAAACTCTGGACCCACAGGCCTAGTAGTGGTCCATCAGAACTACTGTACCATCCTTCATGCCTGGTACATCAAAAATGTGGCCACAATGATGATTTACTCCAACTTTTCTCATGCCATTGTTTCTGAATCACAGAGCTGCACTGGCCAACGGTACTATCTACAACAGTCCTCCTTTATCGTCGACCCATGTCGTCAACTTCCCAGTTTTCGACCAGTGGTGCTTACATTCATTCTCTGCAGTTTCTATAACTGGATCATAATATGCCGTTAGTGCTGCTGCCTTACACACAATCAGGCCTTCCGTCCATCCTTCTGGAGTCAACACGGTTCCTTTGATTTTCAATTGACCTCTTTCCTTACATCTCTGTATCTCTTCTTGATTCTTGACAATCTAGCATCTTGTTTTCTTCCCTTCTGATTCCTGCTCCGTTCATTCCAGACTGTTCATATCTTATCACTAAATTCTGTGTTTCTGGTTTCTCACTTGCTTTCCGATCTTGCACATAGTTATCTTCTCTTTGGGGTGTCTTTTCAGTTATCCATATCAAGGATGCTGTTTGAACCAGGAACTGTACTCATATCTGGCGAGTGCGAGATGCGTTAGGCAATCAGCTTTTTGCACTCGTACCTCTGTAGCTATGAATATCGTGGAGGTCCCTACAGCATACGGTATGAGAGCACAAACATAGCAACTCTCCTTGGAAGTTCCCATGCTTTTTTCATGTGCTTATACCACGTATAATGTCTAAATATGTGTTGATCCCATTCTCGTTTTCCTCTGCACTTCTCCTGTGTCTTCCCCTTAAAATGTTAGCACCCCATGGAAACAACTCTAAAGCAGCTCTGCTTGGGCAAAAAAACACTCAAGACCTTGGCTCATTGGTAATGGGCAAATCTACACGAGTTACTGGAGTGGGGAGAATCAAAGGGACTCCTGCTTTATTTGGACCAATAAAATAAAGAGTGTGAACCAGAAGAAACAGGAAGACAAATAAAGAAACTGAGCATGCATATATTACACACCAGAATATTAACCCACGCCATTTATGGCATTCTGCAATTTCTTGGGCTTGCTCATTCCTTAAAACGTACTATTTTCAGGATTCCTCATTTTGACTATACTCAATTAAAGAAGGAAAAACGCTACTCCAGCAACTCTAGTATATTTGGTACTTGTAGTAGATCCTCTATGATTGCTATAAGCAGCCTTCTTATTACAGGTCCATTCCTAGGGACCTGTTAAAACGTGTGGATATCCACATCTCTTGTAACAAGGGCTGGATAAGCTCCAAGAATAAACACAAACATAGCAAGCACGATACGATGCACATTACTTTCAGGGAGAACCATAAACTCAGTCGAACAAGTATTCAGAAAGAAATGAATCACGGTACTGCTCCTGCTTCCAGTTATCAGAGCCGAATTCGGAATCCAGTGCAGGCATACTTATGATGCATCAACAACTTTGTAAAGGTCATTTTCAAAGAATTCTGTGACTCAAGCAATGAGTTTGCACACCTACTATAATATCTATAAGGAGTGTTTTGGGAGAGCCACAGTCCAAATGCATATCTGCATTTATCGGTCAATTCTTTGCTTTATCATCCTTCTTCTTTGTCATCGAGCAAATCTGCACACGCTGAAATTCTTCTTCTTGTCTTGCTTCTGTACCGGTGTCTGGGGGTGCTGTGGCCTCGCCGGCATAGAGCTTGATGTCGTTCAGGTGGATCTAAGCTTGTCTGCCATGAACGTTTACTGCTGAGGGAGTAATGTCCTCTACTAGATAAGGTCCAATGAATCTTGGCTCATGCCACTTCTTAGTGAAGTTTCTGATCAGCACAGTGTCACCAGCAAACAGTCTCGGTGCTGATAGTAATTCTGAAGATCCGGTTGCTGAATGGTTTTCATCTGTGTTCTGACATTGACCCCCTGACGCTTGAGTTGATCTGAAATGACAGAGAAACTAGCGGTCATACATGTCAAATATTCATTTAATTCATTTCCTAACATTTTTGCTCTACTCTGGGCATCACTTCTACTCCACGATGGAGGAGTTAAAGGCTTTCTCATTCGTCTTCCTGTCACTAGTTCGTGGGGTGTGAGGTGGTGGTCCGATCTGGGCTGATTCCTTAGGGCATATAAAGCTAGAGTAAGCAATATAGCCATCCCTTTTTCAGCGTCAACTTAAGCTTGGCGATTCTTTCCTTAAGAAGGCTGTTGAGTCTCTCACATACCCTGTTCGCTTGTGGGTGATAAGCAGAAGAAAACTTGTGTTTACTGCTCAACAATAATCCTATTTGTTCAAATACTTCATTAACAAAATGTGGCCCATTATCGGATCTCAGCACCTTACACACTCCCCATCTTGGAAACACTTCATCGCTGAAAACTGCTGCGCAAGTGGCATTAAGGTGTGTACAAGGACCTGCTTCGGTCCACCTGGAGAAGGGACCCACCACCACTATTGCAGCATATCAACATAATCGATATGTCAATGCTGAAAAGGACCATTTGGTTGAGGAATTACTCCTCCACTCGTTTGCAGTGTATTCCCAGCAGTAAACATTTGACATACAATGCAGTTTACTACATAAAACGCAATGTGTTCTAATAAGTTCGGCACAAACCAGACTTCTGCAATTGTTGCAGCAAGACTTTCCCTAGTTACATGCGCTGGGTAGTGCAGCTGTTCAAGTGCTACCTTTAACAATGCTACTGACATCACTGGCTTTCCAGTGCTGTCCTGTCACCATAATGCTCTGTGGGAAATAAGGAACACCCCCTTTGCTTCCATAATTTCGGCTCTTCCTGTGGTGCACTGCCTTGAATCTCCATTACCTGAGCTCTTGGTAAATGATTAAATCCTTCATTCACTACCATAATTGCAACTATATTCTCGGTGACATCTGGAGTATCAAAACTTAAAATATCTGAAGAATATGCAACCATTTTGACTTCTGAGTCTGCGGCTTTGTTCCTGCAAGAGATGAAGTCAGTTTGCTTGGTATGTGCTGTGCATTTAACTATCGCTATGGCTACTGGGAGTCATAGTGCCTTAATAAGCCTGTCCAATAATGATGCTTGCTGCACTAGACTGCCGTCTGCTTGGAGGTAACTCCCCCCTTTTCCAACGTGTTAGTCCTGCATGTACGATTGACGTCACATATGCATATTCACTGTATACTGTCACTTACTGCCCTTCATGTTTTTCGAGCATGGCAATAACCACTACCAATTCTGCTGCTTGCGCTGAAAAGTGAGACGGTAGTCTTGCACTTGCTATAACTTTAATTTCACCATTTGCTCTATGCCTCACTATAGCTGCACCAGAATGCCTTTCTCCACTTGTTTGATCAATTTTCGAAGAACCATCAATAAAGAGAATTTCTATGTGTTCCAAACCTGACAAATGGCAAAGTACAAAAGAGTCAACATTGTTTCTACACACTGACCAGGGAATCTGAGATCTGTGCCAGGCCCTCCAAGTATAAAAAAGTGATAGCAGCCTGACCAGATAAAATAGCTAGCACCACATTATCAAAAGGGTTATCGTACACTTTTTTGAGGTTTAAGATCACTCGAGTTTTTCTAAATGTAACAAAAAACCTATGGGATGGCAACATGGGGCTGTCAATTTTTAGACTCTACTAGAGGTACCTTTTTTCACTAACAGTTGAATTACGGCAACGGGTACGTTGCAAATCTCCCATCATTTGTGACAAAACTAAAAAATTCTGCATGTAGATTTCAACAACTGCTAAAATCCCTCTTTTCTCTGAAACAGACTTTACAGAAATCTTTAAAGTCCAAGTACAAAAATGTTTTCAGGTACCAAATGCATAAGAGAGAACATTAAGTTTGAGATAAGAAAACAAGCCCAGTACTACCTGTAATCACAGGCCCAAGCTGTGAACAGACATTGGAAGCAGCCCTTGGCCAGCACCCAACCCTGCCCAGGGTATATGGTCAAACCCAAGCAATTACAGGGGGCAGTTATCAGGTCTTGGCAATGTGTGGGGAAACCCTGATACCTGATCAGATATTGTTATTAGTCAGGGGGCTGTCTTGGATTCAAACCCTTACTGGTGCTGTCCAGGTTATCGGCAGCTAGCAGTAGCTCGATGCTTGATCAGTGCTTGCTTTGCTTGGATTGAGACTCGGGAGGAAGCATCATACTGCCAATAGTGGGCACAGTAGCAAGTGACCTGTCGCCTGGGTGCGCCTACCACACCTGTGGCCTAAGTCTTTCCTGGTGCCCTGGTCTAAGATAACTTTGACAACGTCAGAGCAAACAAATACTTTTGCAGCTAGTTCAGTTTCCTATTACTCTAGACTAGTTGAAAGCAAACATTGCCCCAACCAAGCACAGTTTCCAGTATCCGCTGCTCTTTCTCTCATCCCTGCACCGCAGCAACAATCGCTGCCAAACTGAACCCTCTTGTAAAGTACAAAAATAGTCTTCAAAAGTGAAGATGTCTGTGATTTGTTTTGGGACTTCCACGTTCCAACCCCCCTGCTAACGCTCCAAACCCAGGCCCAATCCCTGCAGGCAGCCATGGAGATTTCCCATGTGGGGAGTAGAGGGACACATAGACCGCTGGAAACAAAACAAACAACTTCCTAAATACTGGTTGCTAGAAGAGTCATTTAGAACTGGGATTGACCCTTCCGCTGTATTGGTGCGAGTGATTATGCTATATCAAAGCCAGAAATGCATGATCTTGTTCGGGTTATATTTCTTAATTTTTTGTGGTAGGTGTACATAGCCAGCAGCATCCGAAACGTGTATTCCTGAAGATCACCCGGCCATGGCTTCTGACAGTCGCTTTTGTCTCGTGTATGCAAGTACACGACATGCAATCATGATAATGCAAAAACTCGAAGGATTAATCACTCATACAGTCATGGTATGAAAATGAAATGCAGCTGGAATTTGTCTCGCAGTTGCACCTATTACTCATGCGCTTTTGTGCAGACCTATGCTGGGACTGTAGCCTCTCTCTGCCGAGCAGACCACCCACGCTGAAAGGCAGGAATGCTTTCACACAACTGACAACCTCAAGCATGACGTTTTTCGTGTTTCCACTAAGTCTGCCATTTACAGAACAATGGCTGCAAATAATGGTGTCAAAGTTCACCATTTCTGTGCGTTCGTGCTGCTGACAAAGGAGCTTCGGTTTAAGAGCTGAGAACTGTTTTCTGCGGCAAGGCCCTGGGTGCAGTGAGATTATGACCACTGCTGCTCCACAGCGCAGGCTTCGGTTGTGCCTTCATTCAAATAATGTTTCACACTTTCCTTTCAAAAAAGGTCAAGGGGCAAGCGGGCTTGGGTGTACACGTTTTGGACATATTCAAACATTAGCGATTATATTTCTTTTCCCACAAGGCGCTGCCGCGAGATACACCGGAGTTCAAGTTCAGCCCCAGCTGTAGGCTGTTTCAAGGATACGCCACATTTTCTGGTACCTATTGCTAGCAGTTAACAGGAAAACATGGAATTCGCCCCTGTATTAAAATAGGTAGCACCTATTCACAAGGCTGAAGGGTAAATAGTATAGAATTTTACCATTTTCGCAGTACAAAGGGTAAATCGCGCAGAATTTCTATTGTTAACCAAGATATGGGGAAATAGTGCACATTCACTGCTGTTTAACAGGATGCCCGCGAGGCAGCCATGAGCTTGTGATGGAGGGGGAAGTTAGCAGTTCGCACTGTGACTGGCCTGCTAAATAGAGCAGCTTTTTTTCAATTTACCTAGATGAAGGCTAAATTGCGCAGATTCTACGATTTTCCAGGAAGGAGGCTACTTAGTGCAGAATCCCTGTCATTTACTAAGGCCAGGGGGAACTAGTGCGGAATTACTACAATTTACCAAGATGCAGGGTAAATGTGGCAGGATTTCTACTACTTGCCAGGATAAAGTAAAGATGGAGCAGAATTTCTATTTTTTACAAAGGGAAAATATCGCACATTCTCTACTATTTACCAGGATGCCTGGGAAGCAGCTGTGAGAGGGGATAGTCATTACCCATTGACCCAGTAAACAGTGACATTTTGCTATTATTTCTAGAACGAAGGTAAATAGCACTCCTTCTCTACCCTTTACCAGGACGCTATGGAAGCAACCGAGAGACAGTCTTAAAAGTGAGATAGTCGCCAGTACCCAATGTCCTGGTAAATAGGGTAGTAGTTGTGCTACACTTTATAAGGAACAATGCTGAATAGTGGGTAGGACTTCATTGCGAGTTCGATGGTATACAGTAAAAGTGGCATTTACCGAATTACCGCCTCTATTAGCCTACTGCCGAATACAGGGTCAGCATCCCTGGTGGAATTACCACCAACATATGGCAGAATTAGTATCTGGGCTATTTCTGCCAGAGGAATTACCGCTGGGAGGCAAAATGGCATTTTTGCCATATTACAAGTGTAAATGCATACAGGTGATGGAAAACAAGTCACGGGTGCACCCAATCCACCCTGAAAGACCACAAAAGGCCTGCACCTGACCCTAACACACTTACCAATACCATGCTGCTATTAGCTTTTGCAAACTGGAACATGCAGCTCCTCTCGGTCAAAATTGATCTGTGGTGTTGGTGGCCCCCTAGACATCCAAAGAGGTATACTGTAACAGGAAGCAGAATCACTCCAGGAATAACCAGGTCACCTGCGATGCAGACCTCATGATCACACACTGCTGTGCCCACTTCCCTGGTTTCACCCACGATGCCATGGTCCAGCGGGACAGCAGAGGGCCTGCATAAATGGAGAGCCACAGAGGCTAACGGACAAAGGTACTTACTGGTTGAGTACAAGTGCCATCATACAGACTAATCTTGCAGCACTAGTGAAGTGCTATGTGAAAGGGGGGACATCACCACAACTGACCAATGCATGCCCTGGCAAGGCACTATACATGCAGGTCCTGCCCACTCACCCAGCAAATTAATCACAGTTCAACACTGCACAAAGACAATATAACACTGGCAGACAGCGATTGCATGCAATATGGTAATGATGTATGTGAAGCCATAATGGAATGAAAGCTGAAACTGCAAACATGCACAAGAATAACTAATCACTCATCAGGGCACACGCATGATAGGAACGCACAGGCCCAACATGGGCAAAATGTACTATGCAATGCCAATCACAGGCCATAAAGTAGACTGCTGTTTGAGATCTGTGTCCATGGAGTAACAAGACAATGCATATATACCCCATAGCATATGACACTACATTCATTTACTGGGATGGAAACCATGTTGTGCAACAATACAGAAAACATGTATGAACAGAGTGTCCATCAACATGCCTTTTGAAAAGGAAAATCATCCACAATGCACTGTGACTGACACCTGCTACCTTTGCCCTTGCAGGTGAATATGGATAACCCCAGCTACCATGGCTAATGACAGCTGTGCCCAATCCATGTACGCCACAGGAGGTGGCCTACAATGAGGTCCACGTCAGGACCAGACTGTGCATAGAGCGAACCATTGGCCTGCTGAAGGGTCGATTTCAGTGTCTACACCAGACCGGAGAGGTCTTGATGAACAGGCCAGGGAAGGTTAGAAAAATCATTCTTGCCTGTGCCATGCTGCACAACATCCGTCCCAGGAAAAATGCCCCCCCTGCCCCCTGATGAGGATCTGCCACCCCCAGAAGATGAAGACTCACTACCTGTAGGAGCAGTGCTGCCACACAGTAAGTGGCAGGAGCGAGGGGATGGTCATCTGGTGTGACAAGAACTAAAAGACAATTATTTCTGATCATATCGATAATCACCATCTGCCTATGTTTGTACACAGCCATCTATTGATTAAATTACAATCACACAAAAAGAAATGTACTAACATTGCTTAAAGTGAACCAGAATTTAATACGTAAGTGTGAAAAAACCACCCAAACACCTCCCGAACCCACCTCCTCCTCACCAAGAAATCATCCCCAAAACTCCCCCAACCATCTCCCCATCCCCAACACACCGTACCAAACACCTCCTCCAACCTCCCTCTAACCGACCCACCTTCCCCCAACAATCCCCACAGCTCTGCGTCATTATCTGCCCAACAGTGGAGATGGCTGCGGTGGTCTGGTTGAGTTGCCAGAATTGGCAGTCCTGGGACCGGGAAATCCTCCCGATGATCCCTGGGTGCTGTCCCAGATCATCGGCAGATGCCGCACCTGCTGCTCTGCCAGGTGTTCCATGGCATCCAGCCTTGCCCATATTGCTGCAAGTCTGTGATGTGGCACTGGCAGTGGGCTCTGGGATGGGAAAGGGCTAAAACGGGGTGACCAGAAGCCTGTGTCTTCCTCCTCCTCGCCTGGGGAGCCATCGCTCCCTGTGCCTACATCAGAATGCCGCTGATGCCGGCTCAACACAGGTGACAAGGAGGTCTTATGGGGCAGATGGGTGGGTGCAGGCGTGTGGATGGCACTCCTGGGAATCACCAAAGGTGCTGGCTGTTGTATGGCTGTCACAGCACCTGCATAAGCATGTGCTGTGCCATCTTCATGGCTGATGGAGGGGCCACTGGGCACCAATGTTGGGACGGTGGGTGTCTCCATGTCTAGCACGGCTGATCCTGTGCTGGTGTCCTGTGGCCTTGCTGCCTCTCTCCTGCTTTGCCTGCCACTGGTCCCATGCCCAACCTGTGCAAGGGTGAAGATGGATGCACTGACAGCGGTGGAGGTTTCCTGGGTAGTGGAAGGCTCAGCATCTTCATCCTCAGTCGAGTGGGTGCCTGTTCGTTGGATAATGACATGCAGTCAGTCATCATGCATAGAATTAAATTGGCTAGCAATGAGGGAATCGTACCATTACTGTGACAACACTATGTCGCCTGGTACGATACTGCACCTTTGCGCAGTAAGAAAATGCTGACCCCCCCATTATTGTGACTAAGGGAAGCAGGAGTTGCAGGGGTATCCCCTGCTCCTCTTCGTCATGATAATGGCAGCAGGGGTTTGCAGGGGTGTCTCCCGCTTCTTTTAAATGGAGAGCGGGGACCATAAAGTTTTAAGAAAAAAACAAAAACAACAAAAAAAGACCCAGCGGTGCCAGTGCTGACCCACGTAAGTGCGTAGGTGGGTGGGAACTGACAATGCATGGATCAAGGGAAGTCATCAGCACACTTCCCTGTGTGCTGTGTTAAGGTAGGCTGCCTGGGTGGGGGGGAGCAAGGTAGGGGGATGCGAGCCACAGTGATCTACCTGATCAGTGCGCCACGCCGTAATGGCCGTTGACACCTTTGTCTACGAAATTACAAGCGGTGCAGTGATCACACAGATTCCATGGGAGTGGGCATTGATAGACTCACAGCCATCTCCTTAGTTTGCTGCTCCAGTTTCCATGCTGTCGATCCCTTCAATCCCTTCCATGTGTTGAATTGAGCTGGCTTTCTCCTCGCACGGAGTCAGTACAAGGGGGTCCACAGAGCCGCCTCCTGTGGCCAATGTCTCTCGCCAGTGTTTGGACAGGAGGCTGCGGACCCTGGCCTTGAGGTCATTCCAGTGTTTCCTGCAGTCCGCGCTGTCCCATGGGCCAGATGTTTTTGATGCCGAGAGCCATGCAGCTCTTCAGCATGGCCACAACCTCATCAGTGAGGACCTGCAGCTCTGCCTCACTGAATTTTTGTTTACAGAGGCACATGGCGTGCACCTTTCCCTTCCCTTTCTCCTCAGACATCTTTGCACTCCCTTCTGAGTCCGGATGGCAACAGGAAATGGGGAATTCGCAGTGGTGTTTATTTTTCAAAATGGCCACTGCCATGCTTCCCATTCGGGCGATGACGCTATTTCTGCCAGTGGTAATTACGCCAGTGGTAATTCCTCCAGCTGTAATTGTGCTGGTGGAATTAGCACCAGATGTATCAGCAGTAATGGCAATTTTGCTGAATCGTCCAGAATTACACCCGACAATCATTTTGGGCGGTTATTCCACCAGATGGAATTACCATTACCACCAATGGTGTGTGTGTGCGATCCTGCCCAGTTGTAATACGGTGGTAATTCCATCAGACATCACTACGGTACCAGTAATTCTGCGAGCTGTAATTACTGCCGAATTAATACTGAACCCTTAATGAGGCCCTATCTGAAATATTTACTTGGATAAAGGGTAAATAGTGCAGAGTTTCTACTATTTACCAGCATAAAGGCTACATAGTAAATAATACCTACTATTTGCCTGGGCGAAGGGGAACGATATATAATGCAGACATGCTACTATTTACTAGGAAAAAGGGTAAATAGTGTGCATTCTCTATTCATCAGGATGCCTTGGAAGCAGATCTGAGAGCGCCTTAGAGGGGAATTTATCATCAGTACCCATTAGTCTAACAGATATATTGCATGCCTATTTGTTTTATTCCCTAAAATGAGGTGGGTGGATAGACAGGTGTCTGACCCTTGTTGGTGTCTCACTGCCATGTTAATGCTTTCAGACCAGAAACATCAGCAACACATTCTACACAGAAGAGCCCTACTACTGTGGTATCTGAAATGAAGAGGGCATATAGAATAAACAGACCTTAAATGTTTTTCTAACCAGAAGGTTTCAAGAGGATATCTTTTGGAGAAAAAGGCTTCAGTGGTGCCTTCATTTTCTCCAATTCTTAATACAGGGGCAACAGGTCCTGCTCCAGAGTAGGCATACAACTAAGGGTTTTTTGACTTCATATACGACATATAGATTAATCTTAGATTATAGGCTCTCATCTCAAAAGCCTTCTTGGTTTGTTATTTTTTCGGTCAAATATTATAGCACCCATATGTATGTGGCTATTTACATTCTAACCCACACTTGGTTTGCATTTACAGATAATCCCCATATGAGCACTGGCAGAGCTATCTCCTTGGTTCACTTAGGTCATTAGACTCATATTAAAGTTCTTGGAACAAGCGTGGAAAAGGTATTCTAGTGTGTTAGCCTAACATGTTTCATCCCCATTTGGTGTTCAGGGAACTTCTTCCAGGGGCATTAAAGGAAAGGTTCCCTTACTGTTAAATTCAACCACTCATAATTACATCTGATTTGCTCTGCTCCCATCCACCCTACCTGACCACTCTCTACTCTTACCCACTGCCCGCATCAACCTGCTCTGTGCTCACTCACTCTGTCTCATCTCTTTCTTCATCCACTGACCCATCCTGTCACACCACTCTCTGCACCCACTGACCCTGCCTCACCCATCTAGATCCCAATGCATCCTGACTCACCCTTCTGTATCCCCTAGCCACCCACATGGGCTCACCCTTTCTCCAACAGCTTTCCATCTGAACTGCCTCACCCCTCCCCAAATAAACCAAGTAACCATTCTTCACCCTCTTCACAACCAGATTTCTTCCCCCATCTATGCCGACCCACCCACAGTGCTTCACCCCGTATGTATCATTCTCTACACCCACTGATTTTTTTAACCCTTCCCTATCCTGATGCACCCAGCCACACCCCTCTTTATACTTACCCACCCAGAGTGCCTCACCCTCTCTACTACAACCTCCCAACTAACCTCCCTCACATCTCTCCACTCAAAACCATCCACAATGCTTCAGCCCTTTCCACAACCACCCTGCTTCACCCCTCTCTGCACTAACTGATCCACCCAGCCTCACTCCTTTTCACACCTACTCACATATCCTGTCTCACCCCCATATAGCCACCAGTCACCCTGCCTCACTCCTGATGACACTAGCACTGACCCACCCCTCTACATCCATCCAACCTGCTTCAGAACAGTCTACTGATTCACCCACTCAGCCTCCACCTCTCGACTCCCACCCACTCCACCTCACCCTTCTTTACCTCGATGCACCACATCTCACCCCTCTCTACACCTAACCACCCACCCTGCTGCACCCCTGTCTACTCCCACCAACCCACACTGCCTCACACCTCTCTACTCCCAGACACCAACCCTTCCTCACCAATCTAATACCACCATCCCCTCTGTAGCCTCACCCATCTGTATAATGACCCACCCACACTACTGTATCCCTCTGTAACATCTATCACCCATCTCATCATTCTCCTGTATACCCCCACCTTGCATCTCCCCTCTGTACTCCAAACCACTCTACCTAATATTACTCAACGCTCCCTGCCTACCCCTCTTCCCCTCATCATCCCACCCTGCCTCCCCACCCCACTCATCCTTCTTCATCCCCTCTCTACCCCAAAGCTCTACATCCACCCATCCTTTCTCATGCTTCTTTACATACACTTACACCTCCTAACGACTCTCTACCGTACCCAACCAGCATGCCTCAATCCTCTCTACTCCCAACAACCCACCTTGACTCACTCATCTGTACCCTTACCCCTCACCTCTTTATACCCCTAATAACCTACCTCTCCGCTCTGTATGCCGTCACACCCTGCGTCACCTCTCCTTGCTCATACCTACTGTTAGGAAAGATTTCATTCATGTGCCATTTTCCCTCCATTTATGGACCCCCCCAAATGTTTTGCTTTTGTTCGGCTTTCCTATCCTGACTTTTTCCAATGGAGCCCAGCCTTCTGCGGAACTCCCCGGGGCTTTTCTTCACTTGTTAATGGGAAACTGACACACCCTTCAGACTGTCAGTACTGGGAAACTATGTTTCCCTTAGTCCTTGACTATGTTGCCATTTCTTGGTAACTTTTTAACAGTGCACAGTACTGTGTGCTGGGGTACCTTTTTGTTTTATGGCCCTAGACACACTCAAAGGATTTTTGTGTGAATGTACGAGTGTGCCTGGGATGAACTGGTGGCAGCAGTTATTTTTTTTATAATGTTTTACTTCTTTTTACTGAATAAAATCGCGTTTACCGCGTTCTGTTCAAGACTGTGGCCAGGACCAAAAATGGCCAAGCCACAAAGTCTTTTGTTCGGTCCCATGGACATTTTGTCGTTTGCTTTCACCCAGGTCGAGTAACACAGGTTTTCCTTATTTGGGCATGCAACATCCTGCGAAAACCGAGCTCTTTTGCATACTTCTACCTGTCGCGTGTGTGTGCCCAGGAAGCAGGTTGGGACTGTCTGGTCCCAATCCACAATGCTGGTGCCAGAATGTCTGGAGTGCCTGAATGACTAAGACCATGGTGGGCTGTGATTGTTGTGATTCTGGAAATGCATTGGAGGGACAGGGCCTCCATGTCTTTGTCCTCTACTCCTTTTATCGTGTGTGTTATGTTTTATTTTCTACACAGGAGTCCATGGGGGACTCCTGGCACTGCAGCTCTTCCTCTTTTTGGTTTGGTGAACAGACCCTTGCGATACCCTTATGGCACCAATGGGTGGGGTTACAACCCTGTACCGTTAGTGTATGTTTTTGGGCACCTCTGTGTGGCCCACAGAGCAGCGTATGGGTTGGTGGCAGCTCCATGCTGAATTAACAGGTTTTCTGAGTATCCTCCATTTTGGGATACCCAGACCCTGCAATTGGAATCAGTTGATTCCTGATGGGAGACGAGATGGCCCCTGTGGCCTCTTGCTTTCCATTGCCTGTTACCTTGTTTTCCCAAAGTCCTAGGAAGCCCTGATTCTGTCCTTTCCCCTGACTGGCTGTTGCGTGGAAGTTCCATATATGCTATTGTGGGGAAGTCCAGGCCAGACTTGCTGGAGCCTTCCCAGTGACTGTATGTTGAAGGTGCACCCTTGGGGTGGGACCTGGGTGAATGGAGTGTGTGACCAATATACATTTCATGTCATGGGTGCCTGGTTTCTGGTGTGTGACACAATGAATGAGACAGGCCTGCCCGAAACTGGTATGAATGCAGTGTCGTGAGTGTCTGGATGGAGAAGAATGGCCTGAATGTACTGTGAGACTGATTGGCTGCCTGCCTGCTGAATGCCCTTCTGAATGATTGGCTGCCTGGGTCTGGCTCAGCAATGTGAATGAGAGACAGAACAGTATATCTGGGGACCTCTCATTTACTGGAATTGTTCAGAAGCTGAAGTCGAAACTTGATGCTTATCCTTGAAGCCCAGCTGTAAGAAGAAGGCTGTGTTGCTGCTTTCCTTTGATGCAATGCGAAAGCTGTCGTGTCTCCAAGAACTGATCCAAGAGAGGACCTGGCTAGGAGACCTCTTACCGAGCTACGAGCGAACATCGTGCACCAGTTCATCTTCACCAAGGCTCCCTGGAAGTCAGTCCTGAAAGACTGCCGACCGGAGACGGGGACCGCCGAGGAAACATTGAAGTAAGCGCCAGGACGTCGAGGCTGTCGACGACCATCACCATCGACCAAGGTTTGGAGGGCTGCTGTATCCTCTTCGACCGGAGCCGCAACACTCCATTGCCTAAGACAATTTGAAATCAAGGACTCCCTTGCTCATCACTGTCGACTGCTTTGTCCCGCTGGAGAAAGTCAAGGTGGCTGACGAACCGAGGAGAATCCACCGGTGGGTTTTCCTCCACCCAAAGTCCACAAAGACCCGAAGCCCTTGCTGGGCTTATGCTCTTCATTAAGTACTCTTTTCGACAACAACTCTTGTCAACCAGGTGTACCGCATGCCTCATCTTCGCAGGACATCCACGACTGAGCATCGACAAGCACCGCAAGGATCGAAGCTGCTGCCTCGACGACATTGTTCACCTTTTCCTCAAGCAATCTCAACAATCCATGGCTCCTGCCTTAAAAGGATTTCACTCAAGAAGGATCAGTCGACAACCCATCAAAGAACTCTGCTAAACCAGGTACATTGGGGTAGTAGAACCTTTTTAAAAGGAAACAAGACTCTTTTAAACAATATATGGACTGAGCTTGTCAGTATACTTTATTTACAGGTTGCCCAGATGGGGGGATTGTCATACAGAACTGTGTCTTGGGTAGGGACAAATTATGCTGCCAATTGTTTAACCCAACTTGTTTTCCTCCCATATCTAGTGTTGGTTCACATTGTTATTAGACTTATATGTTATTTACTACTGTCAGCAGTTGGTGCATTTTAAAGGAGTCAAGAGTCAACTGTGGTACCCCATTGATATTGTACATATTTATCATTATAGTATTGCCTGAGCACAAGTGTGTTCTTGTGTGTATATATTCTGAACCTTATTTATATAAAGAACTGTGTTATCACTCACAGAGTGTGTGGGCATTCCTTTGTGGGGGCTTGGGGACTACACTGTACTTAAGAACCAGCCCGCCTTCTGAGAGCTAAGCCTTGATTGCTAGTCCATTGCTACCAACAATAGAGAATCTTGGCTGGGGTGCTATGTGTTTATACTATGCCATATAGAGGGCAGGAGTACAGATAACCCCACTCCAGTCTTTACAATTGGTCCACAACTGGGATGCCTCCAAGAGAGCAGACCTTCGATTGAAAGTCCTCGATTTTGGTGGAAGCTAATCTTAGATAAGAGAAGGGGCTCTGCATCCATTCCAAGTCAATCACCTGAGTTCTCACCAAACTACAAAAGGCGCCAAGCCTCCTGCATGAAGAAACAGACTTGTGAAACCACCAGAGACGCTTTGGAAGATTTTGGCACCTTTTCTCCTCTGCTGTCCCGTCAGACCCCTGCTTTCTTCTTCGATCAAGAACACCTGCCAAGGCACTTTGCCCCTTTGGAGTAGTGGGAACAACTACTCTCAACATCCCCTGCTTACCCCCCGAACGAGCCCCTTCTGAAGTGTTCCTGGGCCATCCAGTGAACTGTCCAGCTCTACCTCAGTGTAACCCGCAGAACCGCCGCCGTATTGAGTACAAACCCAAGACTTGGGACAGTGCGTAACGCTGCCTGTATCTGTGATTCCCACATCACTACCTGTTGGTGACGGTCGCTGTAGATCTCTTGCTGTTCTTCTCTCCTGTGCTCTGAAGCCTGCTGCACCAGAATTTTCTTCATACCTCCATGGGAAGCTGAGAAAAGGCAACTGTCCCATCATGGACGATCGTTCTGCTCTGCAGCCGCTGAGAGCCGGAGCACTGCAAAACTGCAGGACTCAAACCTACTAGTGACCTCGACTAAACTGGCAACTTTTGTTCCGGTCTGTGCCAAGGGTTGGTGAGTACTTGCATCACTTACTCATGACCCCCTGGCACAACCAATCCCTTCTATGCACAAGTATCCCTTAAAAGGAATTCAAACTTAGCTTGGTTAGCCTGCGCTCCCTAGCTATTCTCACCATTTGAACATTGCTCTGCCGCCAAGGGCAGGGCCTACTTGAATAGTGGGAACCAATTCTTTTTATCGCCTCAAGCCCCATCTTGACCTGCTACAGCCCTCCCAAGAAGACCCGCTTTTTGCTTCACCTGCTTGATCGTGTGTTTTTACGCACAACGGTACTGTTGAGCATGAGGCTTCACTCTTCTTAGGGTTGAACTCGAAAGTTAAGGAACAAACTCTGAAGAATTGCCTAATGCTTTAACTGTGTTAACTCAACCCTCTCTTTACAGGTTGTGGATAGAGTTGACCACTGTAGTGCGTTAGGAAACATAATGTGTATGTATCACATAGTAAAAGGATTTTGTGTGATAACTGTCTTCGCATTGCTAAAGTAACTTGTGTCTATTGGTCCGGCCGACAATAAATGTATAGATATTTTTCATGTACACTTGTATAAGAATAAATTGTGGTTCGTTGCTATGTGTGCTCATTGTGGGCTTCCGATAACTCTCACCCCTCCTGACACTTAAGTCTTGACCGTTTGCCAAGCTACCTAGATTTGTCTGGCTTGTCCAGAAGGTTCCCCTGTTTCACTAAACCGAGGGTGGCCCCCTAAACATCTGCCCACCAGTCGGAGTTTAGAAATCCATATTAACACCTACACCCTCTGCCTCAACCCACCTTACTACCAAATATCCTGCTTCACCTCTCCTTACTCCCACTCACCCACTGACAACTGTCTGTAACCTGCAATACACCCTACCTCACCCATATGTACCCTCACACCTCTGTGCACCCAACAACTCTGCCTGACTGTTCTGTGTCCTCCTGTTCCACCCTGCCTAACCCCTCACTTCTCCCACCCACTCTGCCCGACCTCTCTTGGTACGAGGCATGTTGGGTGTTTTTATAAAGTGAGGGGTGAGGCAAGATGGGCAGTTATAGAGAAGGGTCAGTCAGGGTGGGTGATTATAGAGAAGGGTCTGAAAGGGTGGTAGAGAGGGATGAGGTAGAGTAGTTGTAGCCATGCATGAGGCTTGTAGAGAGGTATGAGGCAGGGTGGGTATAGAAGGGTGAGTCATAAAATGTGGGTGGGGCTAGAGAAGGGTGAGGCATGGTGGGTGAGTGGATGCAGGTGAATGGAGGGTGTGGGGGGAGATGAGGGACAGTGTTTGGGTAGGGATAGAGTGGGTTTAGGTAGGATGTGTGGGGTAAGAGTGATGGGAGAGAGTGTATAATTATTTATCTATTTATTGAATTTGTAAGTAGCGCCCAGACCCGGAGGTATCACAGAGATAGGTGAAGAGATAGATGCGGCAGGGTGGGTGGCTGTAGGGTGGGTCAAGGCAGAGTGTTTTGCGGCTGTAGAGAGTAGTGAGGTAGGATGGGTTGTTGGTGCTAAAGAGGGGTGAGATATTGTGGGTCAGGATTTAGAGTGGTAAGACATGGTGGATAGATGGGAGTAATGCAGGGTGGGTAGGTAGGCTGGAGTTTAGAGCCATGCTGAATGGAGGTGTGAGAGGGATGAGGCATGGCAGTTTTTGTAAGGTTAGAGTGCGGGTGAGAAAGGGTGTGTTGAGTTAGAGAGGGGGAGACAGGTTGGGTGGGTGTTGAGATGGGTGAGGCTGTAATAATGATTTGATTTCCCTCATGTCATTGTCTTTATATGCTGTCTTCTAGTTGATTTTTCAATTCTAGTTTTATTCTGGTGCCTGGTACTCCTCTGCTCGGGAAAGCCTTTTCCATGTTGCAGGCATTTCTAGATGCCTTTTCATGACTGGTAGTGTCTGTTTTCACAAGGGTTACTGTGTTTGCATTCAGTTGCTCTGAGGTAGGCCCCAAAGAGGTGCCACTTGCTTTCTTTCTCCATCCTGGGATCAGTCTTTGCGGCTTGCCGCTCCTATTCTCAATCTATGTTTGCACGGGCCCCAGTGGCTGGTTAATTTCACTCTTTGGAGGGTCTGCAGTGGACTCTAATGCATGTTCTGCCCTTACTATTCCTGTGGTGGAGTATGTCTTTGATGCTGGGTGGTTCTTTTGTAGTTATTAGTTCTCTTGCTAATTCATTGGGGCACCGGCTTTGGGTGTGCCTTGTTGCAGTGGCTTGTCTCAGAGGCTCTCAATCCAGAATGCTGTCTTTCAGTAGGCTTGCAAATATTGTCATTTCCCTTTAGTATAGATGCATGTAGTCATAGAGATGTGGCCTACTATTGATTTCATGATAGTGCGCTTTTCCAGGCAAGCTTTTACTATCTCTTGACTGATGCTGTTATATACACAGAGGTTGGTAGTCCTTTCTTGGCAGCACTCCGGAAAGCCTTACCTTTGATGATGGAAATCTGCTTCATGCTGCAGGTGAGTCTGAAAAGTTTGACCATTGCTCCTTAATTTTGGCACATTTGTTTCAGATCTTTGCTCCTGCATGGGTCACCAAATCCCGTGGTTCTGTGTATCACTCACCGGATGGATGAATGGCGGTACAGGAGTCAGATTCGAGCTTTGGTCCTGACTTGATTGTAGAGACCGGGTTAGGCCGAAACCTAAAAGAGCGGGGAGCACACACTGCCACGAAACCAGTTGAAAAGGAATGATCAACAGGTTAATTACTGGGTGTGATAAAGATTGCCACTACTAGAGGGTAGGATTGATATATATCTGAACTATCAGTTCCCTTTCACTTTATGGATAAACAGCCCCGGTTCTCTCTATGAGAGACAGGAAGGAGAGATATAGCTAACTGGATACAGGAATCAGATAGTAAAGAATAAGCACAGGGGTTCTTACTGTATTTCCGCTGAAGTTAATGTACTGATGAGTTGTGACAGTTCCAACACCGAAAGGATAAAATAACAAAAAGGGAAGGTTAGTATGAAAACTAGACCAGGGCGGTACGAGGAGCGCACTCGTGCCAGGGAGGTGCACGTACAGCAGAGCATTCGAATGTGCACATGCAAGTCCAATAATCCTCCAGTAGTGGTGCAAAGGATTGGGGTAGAAGAAGGTTGCAGTTATCTTGATGTGTCGAAAAATAAGTCCAGAGGAGGGCTGTGGATCAGGTTAGGTAGCCGTGGTATGGTACAGAGGAGGTTAAGGAGAAAATAAAGATTTCAGCGCAGTCCATGTTAGGAGGAGTGGATTGGTAGACAGAAATTTCAAAGGAAGCAGAACGTAATCTCTAGGCAGTCCGTGTTAACAGGCAATGAGTCGGTACACGGGAGAATCAAAGAAAGCAGAACGTAACCTTAAAGCAGTCCGAGAGCAGTTGCTGAAGTTCGGTACACGGGATATCACAAGAAAGCAGAACGTAATCTTAAAGCAGTCTGGGAGCAAATGCAGGATTTCAGGGAGGCCCTGTTGATGGGTTGTCTGGGCCAGTGTACCTCTTCTGATTCTGAACCAGGAGTCTCTATGGCCTGGGAGGGTGCACAAGCACTCATGAGAGCTGCAACCCTCATGATGATTCCTCGCAGTGTGATCTGGATGGGCCCATGGGCTGATGGACAGCACCAGCATGCGGATGGCCTCAGGGGATGGTAGACTGCGCTTGTCACATACCCCCCTTTACTCTTGATGGGATGGGGTGGGTACCTGCGGCCTCTGAGGTGTTGTCTGGGACCTGTGGCACCCTCCATTCACTATTCTTCTGTTGCTCTTTTCACGCTGGCAGGCCTGGGTTGTCTGTAGCCCCCCCCCCCCACATTGTTGCAGGAAAATGCTCCTCCTTTCTCCAGGCACCGTTGCAGCCCTTTTCTGTTGCGGGCGACTGCTTTGATGTATCTGCGCCGTGGGTTTGGCGATCATAGGCCATGCCCCCACCTTTTCTTTGCTCCTTAGGCAGCCTCCATTCAATGTTCCCAATGTTCTTTCTTGTGGACCGGTGTTGCTGGGCCACTTCCGTGCAGCCCTGTCTGGGGTCAGCTGTCTTTCCCCTTTCACCGCCCGACCGTGTGTTGTAGGCCACCCGGCTTCCTTTGTCTTGTGGAAGGTGAGCTACAGTGTGGGCCACGGTCCCTTCTTTGTGCATACCACTGGCCTGGACCCAGTTATGATTACTTTTAAATTTCACTGTGCAGCTCGGGTTTTGAAACTGGCCATCTGTCCCTTCCACAGAAGTCCCCTGCTGCTCACCTGCACGTGGGAGTCCAACGGAGTGTTGGCCCCGCCCCATTCCTTTGTTCCCGCTAGCCGACGCTGCTTCCCCATCTGTTGTGGTACAGGGCCGCCAGGCATTTATCATTTTTTTTGTAGGGAGGGGGTTGCCAGATCCACCTCCTCCATGCGTCTCTGCCACTCCATTGTTCACTTCGGGGAGCGTGGGCTTCCCTCAGGTGATTGCAACAAAACATTTATTTTCTGGATCCTGGGCCCAGGTGGTCACGGGCCTGCCATCCGTGGGGGCCACCTCAGCTGTTCGGCGGCCCACATCTTCATCACACCTCCAATGCCCGCTCCTCTGAGCGAGCTCCTCTCGGCCATGCCTCCTTACCAGCGTGGCCGAGGCTGCATCAGCAGCACCATCACGGCACACCCGCCACGCCTCTCCCTCAGCGGCCAACGCCGCACACCGACCTGCGGACACCAGGTGGCCCATGCCCAAAGGAAGCACATGGCCCTGAGCCACCACCACCTCCACACACATGGGCTTCCAGCCCGCAAGCTCCAGCCTGAGGGCGGAAGGTCCTCGTCGCCATTGTTGTGGGGCCCACCTCGGGTCACTGGGCGGGCCTCAGCCAGTGTCGGGATCACCTGACACGGATTGCCAGTGCTGCAATCATGCAGCAAACAAAAGTGCAGGGGGCATCCTACTCGCCCCGGATCACCGGAGCAGACCACGTGGCTGGGGGCACCCAGCTCACAGCAGCCCTGGCTCTGGGGGCACCCAGGCCGGGGTTGCACCCTCAGCCATGATCACATGGCTGCACCATTGAAGGAGGACGGCGTTGCCCTAAGGGGGCACCAAACTCGTGCAGGGCCCCGTCCCTGGGCCTACTGCACACGGTATTGCGCAAGCAGGGTGCACACAAGAACGACACCGGAGTCAGGATAGGATCGAATGACGAGCCAGAAACGGCTCATTCTTTTTATTGACTTGGTCAAATGGTTAGCACCATGTGACCACACCCAGATCCTTGGGAGGTACCATGTTGCCCAGGAGGGTTGACATGCAACACTTATCACTTTTATGTTCATTATGTTTGTTGTGCATTTCTGGGTTGTCAGGCGATGATGTAGGTTCTCCAGCTTTGAAAGGTGGCCCTTTATCTGCTGATATTATTGGCCTGCTCTCTTTCCGGCAGGTGAGGCTACTTGCCTTGCTTCTGTGGCATTAAGCTGCTACTATGATGAGCAGTTTTCAGCAAATTTTTTCTCTTGTGTTTGTGGCTCCACCCACGTAAGCAGGAAATGGATGTGTTACTAGTGCCTTAGTACCTGTCTTAGTACCTGCTGCTTTAGATTTTAGTATTTTGAACTTCTCTTGAATGGAGTCAAGGTATTCCTGACCTCCCTGCTTCATAACAGTCCCAGTTGTTCTGTATGCATTTATGTAATCAGTTGTTTGTTCACTCTCACCATCCTCGTACGTCAGCATACAACCATACAACATTCTTTATATTAGTATTGAGCACATCAAAGAATGTTTTCATCTAAGAAGCTGTAGTGAATTCAGAAAGCATCAACTCTGGATTATTTTTTATGGTGTTATGTTTGAGGCTTTTTGTGCTTGTCACGTTGACACAGGTGTTCCAGGTTAGAGGGAGGTGGGAGGCTAGATGGGAAGTGATGTGGGAGGGCGGGGTGTTGGGAGATATTGCTGTATCCTGAATAAAGTAGGACACGTGTGAGGAAGCTCTGTGTGTGTCTATTCTATATCGCGCAGCGTGCGAAGGAACACCAGCGAAGCCATCACAAATGCGACGGAGTCGGTGCACTAATCGTGCAGTAACCCACGTTGGGGTGCCACTGTGAGGATGCCTGGAGACGCTGAGGCAGCCATCCCACGTGGCGCAGGAGGAGGAAGTCGCATGGAGAGGCCGTGCCGACCCGGCCCACGTGCACATGGTGCTGGGTGCCCACCCGCTCAGAATGTTCTGATCGGACAGTTCGTGTCAAAGCAGCTGATTTTCCCTGGCCGCGACAGTGATCTTCATGGAACACTTGTAGCAGAGCAGTGCAGAGTCCTGGGCCCACGGCGGTGACTGTGCCTCGCTTGCATAGAGTAAGGACAAAGGGGGTGGCCTCGGCAGATGGTGCTCGTGCCTGATAAAGGCGGCCATCAGTGTGCTACGCCCATTTCAGAGGCAAATGAAGATTTTTCAGGCCACAACAAAGTGTTTGTGCCTTACAGGCGGCCGTGGATGTCACAGATTCATAAAAGGGTCAACACAACCAAAGGTTAAGGGAAAATGTCGGCTCAATATGGAGGACAGGGTGCACAGGTCCAGTCCCAGGGGCCACAGATACCAGAACAGTCACCATACAGACTGCCAGATTCCCTGGCTGCACAAATGCCAGGTGCCTTTGATGTCACGGATTCAAGCAACATGGGGCCGCGGTGGGCCTGTGGATAAGGGATTTTGAACTGTACATGGGGGCCACAGGGCCCATTGAAGACGACAGACGGAAATGTCTTCTCAAATTCTATGACAAGAATGGAGGAGAGCATTATGCTTCAACTTCTTTAATTAACTACTCCTCAGCAGTTTCAACAAAACCAATAAATCAACAACAAACACTGAAAAATGTCTCAATAGACTTTTCTTGTTTTGGAACTACAATCCCCATAGTCTCTGTAGTCCATCTCAATCCTTGCTCAGCTATGACCACTTCCTGTCCCTGAGCTCCTCCTCTTCTATACTGCTCTTCAAGCAGATAAGTTATATTTCTGTTATCTCTCTATCATGTTCAGAATTTATAGCATTTAGCAGAATGTAGGATTAAATGTATAGAATAGTGATGACTTAGAACGTATTTGTGCTGCGTAGATAGTCAGCCGCGAAGAGAATATATCATTTATAGTTCATTGCGTCTCATTACGAGCACATCGGTACTGCAACGCTCAGCATTCACGAGCGATAGCGCGGGATCACTGAGCCTGTTCGTGCGGGCATACCCCGCAGCGAGACCGCCCCGTGCCGTATGTCCGGCACCTTAGGGGTCTGTTCCATGCTGCAGGTGGCCTACAGCAGCCTGAGAGCCACGCATCACGGAGTCTCCTATAGCCCCCTCCTTTGCGGAGGCAGAGGCGCAGGAGGCCCGAAGCGGCAAAACACTGCGGCCCCCTCCCTTGCGGAGGCGGAGCTAGCCGAGAGGGCTTGGAGCGCTGCGAGCCATCAGCCCCCTCCTTTGGGAGGGCAGAGGCTAACTACGGAGCCCGCTTCCGCATCACATTGTTTGCTGCGACGCGGAGAGGAGCACCCGTATTGAAGCCGGGCCCGGCGGTGAATTGTTTATATTAGCTCCCGCGAGCTAATCTCATCAAGATAACGATTACTGAAGCCGGAGCGCGCTCCAGAGGACATGCCCAATCCAGGGCTAATGTGCTAATAAAGGAAATAACTTTTAAAGATGTACTAAAGCCATGTGAGGCAGATCAAGGCTATAAGCCTAAAACAAAGAACAGTGCCCACCACATCCAGAGGCACATCAGGACATACGCCCATCCCAGGCACTTAAGAATAGAAATAAGTCAGGTGCAGCCACATAAAAAAAAAAAGAACAAATATATTAAAGATACATACACGATAAGCATCCTCCTACAAGACTGCGGCTTGTACAGTTAAGAGTATCTGAAGCACCTATACAGTGAAAGGGCGTGCTAAGACACTTTGACAGGTATTTCAGGCACACAGTACCTCCCATAATGTCTGATTTTGAGTGGAGTGAAGTGGAGCAGTCGCTAGGCCTAGTTGGCAGCTTCAAGGAGGTACTGGGGAGCTCACTTATAGATGCAGTGGCTCAAGGAATGAAACCTCTCCAAGACCGGCTGGAGTCCTTGGAAGCAATTCTTCACCAGCCCATACACAGCACCTTACAGACTGAGCGCACGCCCACAGAACCCTCAGAATCAGGGTCAAAGGGGAGTTCTAAGGCCCAAAAGAGGAAAGCCTCTTGCGACCCCCAGGGCCAGTTAGAAGGGGCAAAACAGAAGGCCCCAGAGGTCGTTGACGCTTTTGCGAAGCTCCGAGAAGCATATCTGCAGCGTCAGACTGTGCCGGACCTCATGACCCCCGCTCCAGGGGAAGGACAAGATGGAGAGGAGAACCCAGGTTTGGAAGAGGAGGCAGAGGAAGGTGACCCTACCTCCCAAGATGAGGACGAGTTAAAGGAGGAGGAGGAAATAAGACCCAGCAGAGGGAAGAGAATCTGCAAGGAGAAGCACCTCGAAGAGGTGGAAGAGGATATGTTCGATCCGGACAGCATTCGAAATCCGAGGTCATCAGACTGGCAACCATCACCCAGGGTAGCCCAGTACATGACTAAAAGGTTGAGAAAGGCACTAGACAAAGAGGTGCGTCAGCGCCTGCGGGCAGAGTGTCCGAGACCGGACCTGCCGGGAAAAGTGGCCGAGACGCCAGAATTAGACACCAAGATTCTCACCTTCGTATCGAAGTCCAGCAAAGACCCCTGTAAAGGTATTGATAGATCTTGGAGGAGCTGCCAGGAGAAGGTACTCGACCTAGCGGGCCCGCTAGCAAAAATCATTGACCTGGCAGAAAGGGCGAGGGATACGGGAGAAGAAGTAGACCCCGACGCCCTAGCAGGCTGGGCGCAGAGAGCAGTATGCCTTCTAGGTAATGCGAACTGCGCCATCGCCTCAGAACGCCGGAGAGGACTGTTGCTGAAAATCGACGCAAAACTCAGCGACCTCGCATTATACGAGGCGGGGGAGGCAGCACAGGACTCTTCTTCGGAGAGATTTTTGGCAAGGAAATGGGCCACTTCATCAGCACCTACACGTCACTGGAGAAAGAACAAGCTTTGATGCGTAAGATCTTCCCGAACCAAGTTTTCGCCAGGACCAGCCGCCTCAGGGGTCGTTCGGCTGATCGTAACCAGAGAGGAAGAAGACCCCAGAATCCCAGAGCCCAATACTGGGAGAGCAGACAACCGGACTCATTCTTCCCTACCAGAGGGGAATTCCAAAGAGGACACAGAGGGAGAGGAGCCAGTCGCGACAAGGATTCCCACAAGGTAAGAGCGGCACATTACTCCCGGTGGGGGGAGAACTGGTATGTTCTGGAGAAACTGGCGCACGCTTTCCAGCGATGCTTGGGTGTTGCAAACGGTGCTAGGCCTGCACCTAGAATTCATAGAACCTCCCCTGCAAGAGCGCAGGCCGCACCAACAGCATCTAGAGAGCGCAGAACACAAGCTGCTAGACAACGAGCTGAGTCAGCTAGTGAAAAAGAGTGCCATAAAGATGTGTCTGAGAGACCCTGACTTTGTAAGCAATATGTTCCTAGTACACAGGAAGGAGAAAGTACGACCTGTTATAAATTTAAAGGAACTAAACAGCTGGGTGGTTTACCAACACTTCAAGATGGAGGGCATCCACCTGCTCTGAGACTCGCTCAGAGAGAAAGATTGGCTGACGAGGCTAGATCTGAAGGATGCCTACCTGACAATCCCAATCGCAGAGGAGTTCAGGACATTCCTGGCTTTTCGTTGGAAAGTGCAACTTTGGCGATTCAAGACCATGCCCTTCGGTTTTGCAGAAGCTCCCTGGGCCTTCACCAAGCTGATGAAGCCAGTAGCAGCAGCGATAAGAGAGAAATGGATAAGATTAATCATCTGCCTAGATGATCTCCTGCTGCCAGCCGAGGACCGAGAGGCTCTCAGATATCAGACAAAATGGGTCCAAGACCTGCTAGCGTCCCTAGGTTTCTTAGTGAACGTAGAGAAGTTGGATACGGAACAAGAGCAAAGACTGGATTTCCTAGGCTTCGTTTTAGATACCAGGAAAGCAAAGCTGGAGGTCCCAGCTCGAAAGATCCACGACATCAAGAGGGAATTGAAAGGGTGTCTACAGAAACAAGTAGTTTGTCTCAGGACACTGGCGAGAATAGTGGGACTCTTAGCGGCCTCTATTCAAGCCATATTTCCCAGACCTTTGCACTACCGTCCACTGCAGAGACTAAAGATAAAGCATCTGCAACAAGGCTTGAGGTATCATTAATTGGTACCTTTGAATCCAGAATCCAAAACAGAACTGGGATGGTGGTTGAGGAATATGGACACCTGGAATGGGCGTGCCATTTTTGGAGACCGTCCGGATCTGATCATAGAATCCGACGCCAGTCGACTGGGGCGTAAGGTGCAGAGACCTGCAGACAGGAGGGAAATGGAGCGAGGAGGAATTTCGTCTCCACATAAACTGTCTGGAGTTGCTAGCAGGTTCATTTGCGATCAGAGCTTTCACGAAAGGAAAGATGAGATCGTGCGTCTTACTGAAGATGGACAACATATCAGCAGTACGGTACATAAACCATCTAGGGGGCACCAAATCCATAATGCGAGCCGAGCTAGCGAAGGATTTCTGGCACTTTTGCCTGCAATCAGAGACATCAGTCACAGCGGAGTATTTACCAGGGACACTGAATGTAGTAGCGGTCTGGAACTCGCGCTACATCACAAACTCCAGCGATTGGAGACTGGATCCAGCAGTGTTTCAGAGGATGAGTCAGAGATGGGGCCCGCTGCACATAGATCTCTTTGCATCCCGTTTGAATGCCCAAACAGCAGTATACTTCAGCTGGAGACTAGACCCAGGAGCTCGAGGGACGGACGCATTCCTCCAGGAATGGAGTGGATGTCCACACTACGCTTTTATCCCATTCATGATGCTGAGCAGAGTTCTAGCGAAGTGTCGGAGGGAGAAAGCCGAGCTGCTGGTGGTAGCGCCATTATGGAAGTCGCAAGTGTGGTTTCCAATGCTGATGGAATTAGCAGTAGATCATCCGAGAATGCTTCCAGAAGGAGAACACCTGCTCACGGATCCAGTTGGGTCATATCATCCTCTGAGAGTGAGAGGGACACTCCCGCTCATCGCGTATAGGATATCCAGAGATGCTGGGCGCTGCCAGGAATTTCGGAGCAAGCTGCTCAGCTCATCGCAGAATCCTGGGCTCCGTCCACAAGACGGAGCTACGATGCGGCTTGGGCCATGTGGTCTAGCTGGTGCAAGGGGAGAGGTGTTCATCCCATTTCGGCACCTGTAGTGATGATTCTAAATTTCTTAGCGCAACTATTGTAAGGCGGGAGAGCATTCCGTACTATAGGAGTATACAGATCTGCAATATCCGCAGGTCACCTGCCAATTGAGGGGAGTACCGGCTGGAGAGCACCCAGCAGTGGTCAGACTCATTTGAGGAGCTAAATTTAAGGTGCCTCCAGAACCGCGATACAAGACGGTCTGGGACGTCCGAGACGTCCTTAATCTATTGGAGAGTTGGCTCGGGGACAAATATCTATCCCTGAAGCAATTGTCAGGAAAATTAGCAATGCTATTATGTTTAGTTTCAAGTAAACGCGTATCAGACGTGAGAGCATTAGAAGTAAATAGGAGATTGTTTGGCCCAGAAGGCATTACGTTTACAATAGTGCAGAGAACTAAGACGGGTACATCCTCAGTACATTACCCGTATTTTACGAATGCACCTAAATGGTGTGTAGCGAGCTGTGTCAAAGAGTATGAAAGTAGGACGGCAGAGCATAGAGCAGCGAATACCACGCAATTACTTATAGCACGCAGAAGGCCCTTTAGGGCGTATTCACTGCTACCATTGCCAGATGGGTTAGAGAAGTCATGCACGCAGCAGGAATAGATGTGGGAAAATACAGAGCACATTCAGTATGGGGAGCTATGGCATCTAAGGCCTTCAGGGAAGGAGTCTCCCTTAGAGATATTATGCTTGCAGCAGATTGGACGAATGATCGAACTTTTAAAGAGTTTTATTTTAAACCGACCGAGAGTTTAGCAGTCACAGTGCTGGGAAGCTTTGAACAAGCATAATGCTCGCCTCCAGTTGTGTCATAGAATGAAGATTACCCCTGCTAGCTGCGCAGGGAGTATTAATTATATTAAAGACTAGAAGGCGAGCATTAAATTCCCATCCAAGCTATGTATTGCATATAAAATACTGGATTGTACATGTGATACGAATATTATGTTATGAGCAATTACATGGACACCACCCTGAACTTTCTGTTTTGCATTGTTCCTAGGGGAAGAACAGAAGAGTAATTGAAGTAGGAGACTAGCAGTGGTAAGCACCTGGGGTCAAGGAAGTTCAACATTCGGTTTGGAGTGGTTCAAGTCTGCGCCCAGTTAGCAGGACTTTGTGTGGAGTTAAGAGTGACTTTTCAGAGCGAGTAAAAAAGAGGAGGAGCTCAGGGACAGGAAGTGGTCATAGCTGAGCATGGATTGAGATGGACTACAGAGACTATGGGGATTGTAGTTCCAAAACAAGAAAAGTCTATTGAGACATTTTTCAGTGTTTGTTGTTGATTTTATTGGTTTTGTTGAAACTGCTGAGGAGCAGTAAATTAAAGAGGTTGAAGCATAATGCTTGCCTCCTAGTCTTTAATAGAATTAATACTCCCTGCGCAGCTAGCAGGGGTAATCTTCACTGGCAGTAGGTCCTGCCACACATGATATCATTGATGAGATGCCAGCTGACAGTATCGATTCCATACAGGACTTAAAAGAGCCTTTATCTGCATATTTCACCCCACACACGAATGTTGATTACGAGCACCACCTGTTTCATAGCACCAAACAGGCAAAAGGTGAGACCATGGATGCATATGTCATGAGACTGAGAATTAAAATGAAACACTGTAATTTTGTGAAGTACTCTAATACAGAGGCCCTGAGATCTCAGATCATCGCGGGATGCGAATCATAGACATTCAGGTGGAAGCTGTTACGAAACTCCTGCACTTTGGACAAAATACTGACACTGGCACGAGCTGAAAGAACAGTCGACTCGTAGGTGGAAAGTTTCAGCACCGGCACACCAGTGGAGGCAGTCCATTGACTCCAGCAGGAGAGGATACCAGAGGACCCATTTTGTTACAAATGTGGTCTCAAATACCCACACAAAGGTTTGTGCCCCGCCATTGGCCAATGATGTGCCATGTGTGGAGAGGAAGGTAATTTCAAATCGGTGTGTAGCTTCTCCAGGGAGAAAGGAAGAGAGAGAGCGAGAGAATCTCTCTCGAGATTCAAACCAAGGACCTTGCCTTAGGCATCACAGTCATCCGGGACAACATCGCATCACCCATTGAGGCACACCAACCCTGAACCTAAAGAGCGGGAATCGGGTGATGAGAGACAGGGACGAGACAGGAGAGAAAGAAGGAGGTATGTCACCCGAATGAGACCGGAACTCAGATCCAAGCGCCATGTGCGCTACCTAGTAGAGCAATCTGCGTCTGAGTCAAAGATCATTTCATTAGGGAGTGAACAAGAGAAGAAAGCATATGTCTACGCGCTGGGCAATCCAGGGGCCACAGAGCACAGTCCGACATTAATACAGAGCACAGTCCGACATTAATCATAAAACTCAATGAAAGACCCACAGAGATCCTTATCGACACAGGGGCTACAGTCTACACAGTCAGCGAGAAAATATTCAAAGAACTACCTCAAAGCCCAAAACTTATCCCTGCCACCGTAGACATTTATGCTTATGTATCCAAAACACCACTCAAGTGCATAGGACAAGTCAAGGGGTTTGCCGCTACAAGGGACAAGAAAGAAGAGTTCCCAAACACGTGCTGGTGACATAAAATGAGAGTGGCTGCGTACTTAGTTTCAAGGCGGCCATTGTCATGGGTCTTATACATGTCCTATAAAAGATCATGGTTCATAAGTACATAGATCCCATAGCAATGATCACAAACCTCTACCCCAATCTTTTCAAAGGGATTGGTAAACTCTGAAACAGACAAATGAAGCTGCACATAGATGACACGGTGTGCCCAGTAGCACAACATTACAGGGGCATACCGGTCAATATCCAAAAAAAGGTGTAAGACAAGCTACACAAGCTTCTGGAACAGGACATAACAGAGCCAGCCACGGGCCCCACCACTTGGGTATCGCCCATTGTGTCAGTGCCTAAAAAAGGCTCAGACGCCATCAGGCTGTGCGTTGATATGAGGAGGCCCAACCAGGCCATAAGAAGGGAGAGGCACATGGCTCTGCGCATCACTGACATGACCCATCTTTTGAACGGGGCCAGGGTCTTCTCAAAGCTGGACTTATAGAAGGGGTATCATCAGTTGGTACTAAGCCCGAAAGCAGAAACATCACAAAATTCATCACCCACCTGGGGTTATACCGATACAAGAGGCTGAGCTTCGGGGTCTCCTCAGCTGCAGAGATATTTCAAGCCGAGGTTCACAATGTGATAAAACACATCCCGAACTGTATAAATTACAGTGACAACATCCTTGTATTCGGGTCGGATGTCAGCAAGCACGACGAGACCCTGGCAAAGGTGTGCAAGGTGTTGGAAGCTGCAAATCTCACCCTCAACCAAGAGAAGTGTGAGTTCAGGAAAGGGACACTACGCTTCTTTGGTCATGTCTTCTCAGAAAATGCCATGACACCGGATCCGGAGAAGGTGGCAGCGTTAAATGAAACATCGCCCCCAGCAATGTCTCTGAACTGAGGTCATTTCTAGGTCTTGCCAGCTATTGCACAAGATACATTAAAGACTTTGCCGCAGTCAGTGAACCCCTGAGACCGCTCAGTAAACAAAATGCAGTGTTCAACTGTTCGGACACGTGCCAAAAAGCCTTTGAGATCATTTAGGAAAGGGTTGCCAGAGCTGAAAATATGCCCTATTACGATCCTGAAAGGAAGACGGAACTAACAGTCGACGCAAATCTCATGGGAATCGGTGCCATCCTGCTGCAGGTGGACCCCAAAGACCCGTCACAGACCCACATTGTTGCCTACGCAAGTAGGAGCCTATCAGCCACTGAGCAAGCCTATTCCCAGGCTGAAAAGAAAGTCAGGCAGTAGTCTGGGCCTGCAAACACTTTAATCTCTTTCTCTACGGCAAGCCGTTTTGGGTGGTAACAGAACATCAGGCACTCCTATTCTTGTACGGCAACCCACAAGCCAAAATGCCACCCTGCATTGCAAGATGGGGGCTCCAGCTACAAGACTCCTCATTTGAGATAGTACACTGACCGGGAAAGGAAGAAAACCCTGCTGACTTCCTTTCCAGACATCCTAGAACCAGATGCACCCCTGAACCATCGGTGGCTTACCGGTATCTCCGGTATCTAATCCAACAAGCCGTACCAGAACGGCTAGAGTCGGCTGAACTGGCCCAAGAAGTGGAGGCAGACCCGGCATGTCAGATCATAAGCTAAGTACTCCTGTCGGGACAATAGAGGAGAGCCAAGGAGAGAGGGCGTGCGACAGTAGAGAATGTACGGGTGGAAGTAGAGCAGTTGTTACAAATGAGAGAGGAACTGACGCTCTCAGAGGACAACCTCCTATTGAAGGGTTACAAGGTGGTAATCCCGACATCCCTTAAAAGAAAGGTAGTTGAGCTGGCTCAAGGATGGCCACTGAGGTGTGGTCTCTATGAAGCTCATGCTGTTCCAGAAAGTGTGGTTTCCACATCTTAACACCATGGTGGAAGATCTCTTGAAACTATGCCCCACTTGCTGCCTCATCATGCCGAACAGACACCCGAAGCCATTGAGGATCACCGAACTACCAGACAGTATATTGGAGGCTATGGCAGCCGATTTCTTTGGCCCTATCGAAGGGGGGAAGTACGTACTGGCCATCATGGACGAGCATTCCAGATATTCTGAAGCCCAAATTATATCATTGTCGCAAGTGCTGGACCGCATCTTCACCACTTACAGTGTCCCCCAGATAATGAAGACAGACAACGGGGGCCCCGTTTAATGGACACAGTTTATCAAAATTCAGCGAATACATGGGGTTTCACCATCACAAAGACACTTCGTTGTGGCCCCGGGTGAATGGCATGATTGAGAGGTTCATGGGCATTCTAAATAGGGCCTTGCAGGTAGCCAGGCTCACTGGGCAACCCTATGAACAAGTACTGCATCATTTACTGAACGGCTACCGAAGCACCTCACATAGCACTACTGGTAAAACCCCTGCAAAGGTAATCTTCGGGAGAGATATCCGGACACGGCTACCCCAGGCCAAGCTGTCTGAAGATTGAGGCTGCAAAAGAATGAAATAATATGCAGACGAGCGGCAGAGGGTTTGAGAGCCTCAGCTAGAAGTAGGATACATTGTCGCAGTAAAACAGCCTCAAACACACAAACACACCGCTTTCTTTCATGAGGAACCTCTGATCATCATGGAGAAGAAGGGGTCCATGATCATGGCCCATGGGAACACTGGCTCAACCACCCGTAACTCATCCCATTTCAAGAAAGTTCCTTTGTCTGGATCCCAATGGGAGAGTGGGAATACCCCTTGACTATATGTCTGATGATCCATACCAAGGAGACCAAGAGGACTCTGGAGTGTCGGGCCAAGAAGACTACTGTGAGGACTTGGGTGCCAGTGGCTCCACTGAACGACTCAGATCTGGGCCAAGAGAGCCAGGAATAAGCCTCACCACCTCATTGAGGAGATGGCCTAGTGAACAATGTTCCTGCATAGTTTATCACCTCGTTGGGTGACTGTTTAAATTGGGGGGAGATGTCACGTTGACACAGGTGCTCCGGGTTGGAGGGAGGCGGGAGGCTGGGTGGGAAGTGACGTGGGAGGGCAGGGTGTTGGGAGACGTTGTGGTATCTTGAATAAAGTAGGACACGTGTGAGGAAGCTCTGTGTCTGTCTATTCTATACCTCACAGTGCAGCGCGTGAAGGAACGCCAGCAAAGCCATTACAGTGCTGTTCCTAAATTGCTGCAGGGTATATCATTTTAAAGCTTGCAATTCCAGGACTTCGAATGGCCAGCGAAGTGTCCTTGTATTGTTGGTTGAAGGAGGCATCTTTTGCTTTTTTAATCACGGCGATTCTGCTTTCAGAGTTTCAGAAGATTTCCTTTGCACTCTTTAATGTTCTTTGTTGTGAATGGAGGCACATGCTTTTGCTTTGCATCTGGATTCCTTGATTTCATGGCTCCTATCAGTTTTCTTTTGAAATACCAGTGCAGTCAGGCTAAAGAGTGTCTGATGGACGCCGTTAGCTGTTGCTGACAAGCACCATCAGCAGAGGTTTTTTGTAGGTTTCCCTGAAGTTTAAGGTTTCCCTTTGATTATGTCTATTCACTTTTTATGTGCTTCCAACGTTTCTGCATTCTTCGCCAATTTGTAATCTTATTGGCATTTTCCTGCTGAGATTTGAACTTGATTCCATGACACCTTGCACTTCACAACTCCAGTCTCTCAACAAATGATCCTTGAAAAACACTTCCTCTGTCTCTGCCCCCTCCAATTGCGTCACTGCTTTAAATAGTCCTACACCCACCCATCCTGCCCAACCTCTCTCACCAGCCATCCTCTCGGATCCACCCTGCTCTATCCCAGTGCACCCTGCCTCAACCCTCTGCACCCTGTCCATGTACCATGTCTCCTTTTGGTTGTAGCCCCTGAGATTCTATCCGGGGCTACAACCAAAAGGCCCAGGCTATAGCTCCCTAAGCCCCCCACTAGCAACACCTCTGCACTCCTGTATTCAGTAATTCATCCTGCCCCACTCGTCTATACCCCCACCCATGTCTCACCCTCACTCCCCATTGTGATGGCTTTGTGAAGAGGGATTGAGAGCCCCTCTCAGCTAGTGGTTGGAGATCTACAGAGGAGCTCAGAGCCAGTCCTAAATCTAGGGACACTGGAAGAGAGGGCCATATTTCTGCCACCCATTCTGCCAGTTTGCGTTTTTACAGTACCCACCTAACTCAGACCATGCATCCTTTACAAGATGTTCACTAGTCTTTCCTTTTCCCTTCTAGAAGTATGGCCTCCAACCTAAAGAAGCAGCCGAGGGAATACCAAGGAAAGCCTGACCCAAAGTTCCACACCATTCAAGCCCAAACAATACTGCAAGCTGTCAATGCCGCCAACCACACAGAAATCCAACTCCAGGGCACAGAAAGCGGAGCAGAGTGGTGACCAGTCTTGCATGGGCGCTGTCAGCCTATTTTCAGACGCCACAGTTGCCACACTGAAGGAAGTGGTGCCTATTCCCCTGCCAACCTGTGAACATTCAAAACGGCATTGCGAAGCGGTGAGGAGTTGTCTTGGGTTGTCTGTTGGAGTCTAGAAGGTTTGAAAGTGTCCATGTTCCCCCAGTGAAGTGAAATATAACCATCTTCTCAATTTCCCTGATCGGTAGCTTGCAAGTTAACCTCTGCACTCACTTGCCTCTTGCATGCGTTCTTCCTATGAGACTGGATTGTAAGAGGATTCAATCCAGCACTACAGCTAAGTCAATGCCTAGTCTGGGATACTGAATGGAAACCCTTATTGATATATCTTTATGTCCAGTTCATGAGTTCTGGATGACTACCCCTATATAACACCCCTCTCTTGGAACCCCCCTGACCCTACTGAGCCAAGAAGTAGTTCTGTTTTGCAAGTTTAAATGGTTTATTTGAGAATGTAAACAATATATATATATCACACTTTATAATAAATTAATAATTAATATCACACTTCAGAACATGAGCAGTTAACAACAATGGGTAATGTTCTACTAATAAACTGATTTGATTACCCAGGAGTAGTCTAAAGGATGAGGTAGCACCCTTGGGAATAGGAACAGAAGAATAAGGTGGTAGAGAATGCTTTATCTAGTTTCAGATGGATGCAATGTTGAATGAAAATGCAATACAGAAAATACTCAATATGATTTCAACAAAACAATGTAATCACTTTTCTCTGGCAATCCACTTCCCCCCCCCCCTTATGCAATGTAAGGAAATGAAGAGGAGAGCACACAGTTCTTAGAAATGCAATCAAATGTAATTCAGTTCACCCCAGCAAGCTTAGACTACAGAAGTTTGAAACACAGGCCCAAAATGCTTTTACATGTGCTGGCAATGAAGTGAGGAATATGCTGAAAATGGTTTTAATTCCCTTTAGGAGGTTCAGGGTGAGTGAAATATACTTGGGATGAGTTCAGGCTCACTTTAGCAAGGATCTAGGAGTAACTAGCAGGTTAAACGAATTTTTGGCAAAGGAAAGCAAGGAAGCTGCTGTTTTCACACGTGACTGGATTTTTAACCAAATCTTGAATTGCGGCAAAATTCACGAATGCGTGAATCACAATTACGGCAGAAGTATAAGGAGTAGCAAGTCGGTTCTAAGCTTTCAGAGGAAAGTTAAACCAAGTTCCTAGCCCAAACGGTTCCAGAGATACGGACGATTAAATAAAGGTAGTTTTTCGGATTTAAAATTTTAAACGTTCAAAGCGACAGGTTACAGCTTGCAGCTAGAAAATGACAGGTGACAGTTCTACTTAGGTTAAATAGATTGAATTATATTATATTAAACTAAGGGATATGTTCTGCGTTTTGCTGAGTACTCACAAGAGATTTTGAACAGGAAGGTGACTTTGTCACGGATCCGGTCACTGCGCACAGCACTTCACAGCGATCTGGCCTCCGGTTCCGAGTACAGCTCTGCTTTCTGGGTCACCGGCACTGCTCCTGGATCTTGGGTTCTGCTGGTCTGGTCTAGTACCGGTCTGCACGGCTCCTAGTCCCGCTTTCTCCGGACACAGCAATGTTCTAGGCAGGGAATTCAAACAGCTCGCCTGGCTGTTGATAGTCTGCAAATGATTTTTGGGCCTGCTGACAAATACTTTTGCTTGCAGTGGGCCTTCTTGGTTCAAAGTTCTGTAGTCTCTGTTTAGCTTGGAAGTCTAAGTGTAGGATCTCTGGATGTGAAGTCGTTGGTCAGCATGCTCAGCAGCAAATGGAATTGAATGTCTCTACCTGTCCCAGCAGTCTCTTTTTATGTGTTTTGAAAGTGGGTGGAGAGGCAAGCTTTCTAGGCCCAACCCCTTCAGAGTTCTGATAGGTTGGAGAATTCTTTGCGTTCTCACTGGAGAACAGGATTGTGTGTCAGAATGATGTCATTTAATGGCTTGCAGAAAGGACACTCCCCTGCCAAATTACACACAAATCTATATTTGACCTAAAGACATATTTCATAGATACACAGTGGTTTGAAATTACATGCACCCATCACGGATCACATGAGGTATACTCTGTTCAAACTCTGATGTTTCTAAGAGCTCGCATTCAGAACTGGCAACATTTTGCATTTTTTAACTGGTTTTGCAACATTGGTTTTTCATTAAAAATTATACACATATACACGGCCTGTCCATAGATACTCCAGTAAATTCACATGTCTCTAGCTTAAACACAGAGTCTGTGGTGTCAATATATAGCTGGGTTTTGCCCCAGAACACCACACAAATTCCCAACCCGTCTTAAAACGTGCACCGAAAAATCACAAGAATTATGGTATCATTTAAATAATTTTGACAATTCCGCACTGTGAGTTATACATCTTTCTTAGAATCATATTCTGGCCAACAGGGGTGTGTCTTTTCAGGTCACATGGTATAGAAACCAGTTTATCCAGTTTCTGCCAAGCTCAGAGACCCTGCCCCTCCCAGCTTCTGCCAAGAGGAAGCTGTTTTACGGTCCCCTCAATAAACCATCTGCCTGAGTCAAGGCAGGGCTTTGTTCAAAAGGACGCCATTTACGACCACCCTAATAAACCATCTGCCTGGGCCCTTTCTTTAGTTTCTTGCAATCCCCTGGTAATTCAATCAGAGAGTGTGTGACCTCCTTTTGGCAGGAGCAACAGAATGCAGCCAGGCCTGGGAATGCATTTGTTGGGCGAGCCCCCATTCCTGTCGGGGGTAGCTGTCTGGCAGAATTCCAGTTTCCTTAAGCCAGGTTTCAGGTAAAATGTCACTTTTTGTTCCCCAGTTTAAGTCAAGACAATTTTTACATATGCAGCTAGAATGCTGATTCTAAGTTCAAAACTATGACATTTTAACAGTTACAAACTATGTGACACTCAAAAGTAGGTCACTCAGTTAATTTAAACATTTTCGATTTTTGGTAGTTTTAAATCCAGTTTCAGTTAGGCTGCTGCAGACCTGCAGAGCTCAGCCAGTCTTGTTATGAACATTGTTTTGGGGCTCTTCAACTTCCCAGATTTAGTATGCACACATACTTCATTCTGCCAGATGTCCGCTGGTGTTCAGTGAGATTTTTGGATGTGTTGCAATGTTTGAAAATAGGCATTTTGAGCTGGCATTCAGAGAAACCAAAGGTAATTTTAAAGTGCGGTTTTTCCTTTGGCACACATTTCACTCATGGCACCCCGGCCCATCCTGCTCGCACTGGTGGGTGGCAAGTTAGGCAACCATTTTAGTGTGCACAAACTGTGTGGTTCTCCTGGATTTTGGCGCACATGTGGGCTTTTTGGCCATCTTGGATTTTCTAAGCCCACAGCACCAAATGTTGCAGCATGATAGCTCAAACGTGGGTCAGGACACCCAACAAGGCCCCCCCACGCGACTGCACTTTGAATTTGAGTCAATGGGGAGTCGGGTGAACAAAAGGTGATGACCCACGCACTGGTATGTCCGCATAATCTTCTTCCAATTCTGCAAATGGCACAGTTCAGCATCTTTTCCTCCATCTGGTATTGATCGATCGGTTCTCCTCGCCTGTCCTGATGGGAATATTGGGCGGTACCCCGGGCCCCTTGGGTCTCTGCTCCCGGTCTCCGGATCGTCCTCCTAGGCCAGTCTCCAGGTTTTCTTTCTCCTAGGACGACAAAGGAAAAGCGGCAATACCTATTCATGGACATTTCTCCCCCACCATTGATATATTGGGGTGGCATATATATTATAGAACTCAAAAGATATGAACATGCACTTTTTTTTAAATTAAGAGACAGGAACACATAAACTTGAGAAACACAGAATTTGATAGGCTATACGTAGGATATTTGGAACATTGTTTTGGGGCTCTTCAACTTCCCAGATTTAGTATGCACACATACTTCATTCTGCCAGATGTCCGCTGGTGTTCAGTGAGATTTTTGGATGTGTTGCAATGTTTGAAAATAGGCATTTTGAGCTGGCATTCAGAGAAACCAAAGGTAATTTTAAAGTGCGGTTTTTCCTTTGGCACACATTTCACTCATGGCACCCCGGCCCATCCTGCTCGCACTGGTGGGTGGCAAGTTAGGCAACCATTTTAGTGTGCACAAACTGTGTGGTTCTCCTGGATTTTGGCGCACATGTGGGCTTTTTGGCCATCTTGGATTTTCTAAGCCCACAGCACCAAATGTTGCAGCATGATAGCTCAAACGTGGGTCAGGACACCCAACAAGGCCCCCCCACGCGACTGCACTTTGAATTTGAGTCAATGGGGAGTCGGGTGAACAAAAGGTGATGACCCACGCACTGGTATGTCCGCATAATCTTCTTCCAATTCTGCAAATGGCACAGTTCAGCATCTTTTCCTCCATCTGGTATTGATCGATCGGTTCTCCTCGCCGGTCCTGATGGGAATATTGGGCGGTACCCCGGGCCCCTTGGGTCTCTGCTCCCGGTCTCCGGATCGTCCTCCTAGGCCAGTCTCCAGGTTTTCTTTCTCCTAGGACGACAAAGGAAAAGCGGCAATACCTATTCATGGACATTTCTCCCCCACCATTGATATATTGGGGTGGCATATATATTATAGAACTCAAAAGATATGAACATGCACATTTTTTTTAAATTAAGAGACAGGAACACATAAACTTGAGAAACACAGAATTTGATAGGCTATACGTAGGATATTTGGAACATTGTTTTGGGGCTCTTCAACTTCCCAGATTTAGTATGCACACATACTTCATTCTGCCAGATGTCCGCTGGTGTTCAGTGAGATTTTTGGATGTGTTGCAATGTTTGAAAATAGGCATTTTGAGCTGGCATTCAGAGAAACCAAAGGTAATTTTAAAGTGCGGTTTTTCCTTTGGCACACATTTCACTCATGGCACCCCGGCCCATCCTGCTCGCACTGGTGGGTGGCAAGTTAGGCAACCATTTTAGTGTGCACAAACTGTGTGGTTCTCCTGGATTTTGGCGCACATGTGGGCTTTTTGGCCATCTTGGATTTTCTAAGCCCACAGCACCAAATGTTGCAGCATGATAGCTCAAACGTGGGTCAGGACACCCAACAAGGCCCCCCCACGCGACTGCACTTTGAATTTGAGTCAATGGGGAGTCGGGTGAACAAAAGGTGATGACCCACGCACTGGTATGTCCGCATAATCTTCTTCCAATTCTGCAAATGGCACAGTTCAGCATCTTTTCCTCCATCTGGTATTGATCGATCGGTTCTCCTCGCCGGTCCTGATGGGAATATTGGGCGGTACCCCGGGCCCCTTGGGTCTCTGCTCCCGGTCTCCGGATCGTCCTCCTAGGCCAGTCTCCAGGTTTTCTTTCTCCTAGGACGACAAAGGAAAAGCGGCAATACCTATTCATGGACATTTCTCCCCCACCATTGATATATTGGGGTGGCATATATATTATAGAACTCAAAAGATATGAACATGCACTTTTTTTTAAATTAAGAGACAGGAACACATAAACTTGAGAAACACAGAATTTGATAGGCTATACGTAGGATATTTGGAACATTGTTTTGGGGCTCTTCAACTTCCCAGATTTAGTATGCACACATACTTCATTCTGCCAGATGTCCGCTGGTGTTCAGTGAGATTTTTGGATGTGTTGCAATGTTTGAAAATAGGCATTTTGAGCTGGCATTCAGAGAAACCAAAGGTAATTTTAAAGTGCGGTTTTTCCTTTGGCACACATTTCACTCATGGCACCCCGGCCCATCCTGCTCGCACTGGTGGGTGGCAAGTTAGGCAACCATTTTAGTGTGCACAAACTGTGTGGTTCTCCTGGATTTTGGCGCACATGTGGGCTTTTTGGCCATCTTGGATTTTCTAAGCCCACAGCACCAAATGTTGCAGCATGATAGCTCAAACGTGGGTCAGGACACCCAACAAGGCCCCCCCACGCGACTGCACTTTGAATTTGAGTCAATGGGGAGTCGGGTGAACAAAAGGTGATGACCCACGCACTGGTATGTCCGCATAATCTTCTTCCAATTCTGCAAATGGCACAGTTCAGCATCTTTTCCTCCATCTGGTATTGATCGATCGGTTCTCCTCGCCGGTCCTGATGGGAATATTGGGCGGTACCCCGGGCCCCTTGGGTCTCTGCTCCCGGTCTCCGGATCGTCCTCCTAGGCCAGTCTCCAGGTTTTCTTTCTCCTAGGACGACAAAGGAAAAGCGGCAATACCTATTCATGGACATTTCTCCCCCACCATTGATATATTGGGGTGGCATATATATTATAGAACTCAAAAGATATGAACATGCACTTTTTTTTAAATTAAGAGACAGGAACACATAAACTTGAGAAACACAGAATTTGATAGGCTATACGTAGGATATTTGGAAAATTGTTTTGGGGCTCTTCAACTTCCCAGATTTAGTATGCACACATACTTCATTCTGCCAGATGTCCGCTGGTGTTCAGTGAGATTTTTGGATGTGTTGCAATGTTTGAAAATAGGCATTTTGAGCTGGCATTCAGAGAAACCAAAGGTAATTTTAAAGTGCGGTTTTTCCTTTGGCACACATTTCACTCATGGCACCCCGGCCCATCCTGCTCGCACTGGTGGGTGGCAAGTTAGGCAACCATTTTAGTGTGCACAAACTGTGTGGTTCTCCTGGATTTTGGCGCACATGTGGGCTTTTTGGCCATCTTGGATTTTCTAAGCCCACAGCACCAAATGTTGCAGCATGATAGCTCAAACGTGGGTCAGGACACCCAACAAGGCCCCCCCACGCGACTGCACTTTGAATTTGAGTCAATGGGGAGTCGGGTGAACAAAAGGTGATGACCCACGCACTGGTATGTCCGCATAATCTTCTTCCAATTCTGCAAATGGCACAGTTCAGCATCTTTTCCTCCATCTGGTATTGATCGATCGGTTCTCCTCGCCGGTCCTGATGGGAATATTGGGCGGTACCCCGGGCCCCTTGGGTCTCTGCTCCCGGTCTCCGGATCGTCCTCCTAGGCCAGTCTCCAGGTTTTCTTTCTCCTAGGACGACAAAGGAAAAGCGGCAATACCTATTCATGGACATTTCTCCCCCACCATTGATATATTGGGGTGGCATATATATTATAGAACTCAAAAGATATGAACATGCACATTTTTTTTAAATTAAGAGACAGGCAGGAACACATAAACTTGAGAAACACAGAATTTGATAGGCTATACGTAGGATATTTTAAGTTTGGAACTGAATTACTCTGGAGCGGCCCCCTCTGGTATTGCAGAGGACTCCTCCAGTTGCTGCAGAGTGTGCCTGGGATGGCAACACTTTAGCTGATTTATATGTACCCACTTGTCTTCCCCCTCTGCCAAACCGCCTTTGGGGATGCGGATCTTATAGGCCACAGGGGAGATCTTGTATATATTCTCAAAGGGTCCCTTCCATGTAGGCAAAGTTTTTCGCTGGTTCCTTTGGAAATTGTATAGATAGACCCGGTCCCCCACCTGATATTCCTTCCTGGAAGTTTTCAGGTCATAGTGGGTCTTCATACTCTCGGCTGATCTTTCTAGATTCCGCTGAGCATAGGCAAAAGCATGTTGAAGGTGTTTCCTTAAATTCTCCACATACTCATGAGTTGTGGAGGCATTTATCAACGTTTTCTCTTGGGTTCTGTAGAGCAAATGCTGAGGAAGCACCATCTTGCGTCCAGTCATCAACTCAAATGGTGACATTTTGGTTGCAGATGAAGGGGTAGATCGGATGGCCATTAGGACAGAGGTAATCGGATATCCCAACTTGGCCCAGAATCTGCCACAAACTTCTTTAATATGCTCACAATGGTTCGGTTATATCGCTCTACTGCCCCAGAAGAAGCTGGCCTGTAAGCAATATGTAGCTTTCTTTTGACCCCCAGTATCTCCCACATCTTTGTCATTACTTCACTGGTGAAGTGGCTACCTCTGTCTGACTCAATCCTTTGGGATAGACCAAAACGGGAAAAAATGTGGTTAATCATCAAGGCAGCTGCCGTTTCTGCCTTGCAGTTTGGGGCTGGGAGACATTCCACCCACTTGGTAAACAAGCATGTCACAGTCAACATGTACTTATTCCCCCTAGCGGAGCGAATCATGGGGCCTACAAAGTCGATTTGTAAATCTGACCATGGGAGTGTCATTCCCCTCTTTTGGAGAGGCGCCCGGTGTGTGAGGGATGTTGGCTGAAATTGTGCACACACAAGACAACCCTTCAAATATTGGTTGGGGTCCTGGCCCATGTGTGGCCAGTAGGCAACATCTCTTAAGATTTCCAGTGTTGTGTGAAACCCCCTATGACCGGCGGTGGCCGCATAATGGGCGCGACTTAACATCAGGCTTCGGAATGAGGTAGGAACCACCCACTGATCGTGGCCAGCTTTGGATTTCCTTACCAGCAAGCCGTCTTGGATTCGGAACATTTTTGCACATTTCATCAACACTCTTAGGTCCTCTTTCCCAATGTAATCGGTATCCGTCAGGGGAAAGTTCTCAGGGTCCTCAAGGTGTTGGTAAAACTTACCAATAATTGGATCCCCCTTCTGAGCTGTAATCAAATCAGCATCAGGGGCCTCCTTACTCCATTGGGCAGTTGAAAGATCATTGTGAGCATTTGTCTGGGACCTAGTGATAGCAGTGACCTGGATTTCCCCCAACAGGGACTCTATTTCAATTAGATCCCCTTGGATGGCCCCGGTTTTGGCCAGCTGATCATCTAAGTAATTTCCAGTTTTGTCTGGTCCCTCTACTTTGGAATGACCCTTGATCTTTTTCCAATAGATAGTCATCTCATTCGAGGTGACCAGATCATCAATGTTTTGGATAAACTTCCCATGTTTCAAGTGTTTGTTCTTAGCACATAACATGCCTCTGGTTTTCCAATTAACCAGGTGCTCCACGAACCCGTTCCGTAAATAATCAGAATCTGTGATTATGACTAGTTCGTGGAGTTGATGTTGGACAGCAGTGAGGATGGCTTGATGCACAGCCATCAATTCTGCCACCTGACTACTTCGGGGACCAATTTTGTATCCAGCGGAGGGTTCTGGAAACTCCTTCACCCCTGCATTCCCTACTCCAGCCACCAGTTCTTTCTCCCCGTCGTTGTCAACATGGTAAGAGCATCCATCCACATAGACAGTGGGCATTCCTTCACACTTGTCCTCTTCAAAGACTTTGTGTGGGGAATTAAGGTATGCCTCCGTGTTGTCCTTGATTTTTAGATTTTCGTCCTCGAGACAGTTTTCTCTGGCACAATCATGCAAGTCAGCCAGACCTTGCGCGAGGGGACTCTTCTTGTTTTGGCCATATCTGACCTCCACAGGAAAGCCTTGCATTGACAGAATCCAGGAAGTAATTCGGGAATTACTCACATTCCCGGCCCGGATTCTGTCACTTTGGAGATATTGCAGAGGCTGGTGTGGAGTCTCCAATATGATGTGTTCCCCCTGGATAAACGGGCGGTAATTCTTCAATGCCCACACCGTTGCCAGGAGTGCCTTCTCACACTCGTTGAATTTTTCCTCCACAGAGGATAAAGTTTTGCTCGCATAGGAGATTACTTTATTGACCTTGTCATGCTTTTGGTATAATACTGCCGTCAAGCACGTATTAGAGAACCCCGTCTCCAGGAAGAACTCCTTGTTTCTGACAGGGTAAGCTAGGCAAGGTGCTTATGAGAGGCTTCTTTTGAGTTGACTTACTGCCTCGGCTTGTTCTGGACCCCATTCCCACTTGACCCCCCCCTTCAGGAGATGAATCAGGGGTCTGGTGATCTCTGCGTAGCCCTCAATTAACTTTCTGCTGTAATTAGTCAGTCCAGGGAGGCTCTTTAGTTCCCGCAGAGTTGTAGGGTCTTTCAGTTTCTGAAGTGCTTCCACTTTCTTTTCCTGGGGACAGAGACCCTGAGGAGTAATCTCATGCCCCAAGAAATTAACACAGGTTCTAAACCACTGTGCTTTCTGAAAGGAAAGTTTTGCTCCGGCGGCCCTCAACTGGGTCAGAACATAACGGATCTCCGCTATGTGTTCCTCCACAGATGAACTTTTGATGAGGACATCATCTACATAAGCCAGGTTACCCCTCGCACCCAGGTCGGGCATGGCCTTATGTAGGAAAATGTTGAATTCATTGCCGGAGTTGAGGTATCCGAAGTGAGTCCGGGTCCATGTGTACTGCTGGTCCCCAAAGGTAAAAGCCAGCTTGTATTGGTCCTCCCTACTGACAGGTACGGTCCAGTATCCATTGGTCAGGTCTATTGCAGTGAATACCTGTGACCCCTGGATCTGGGCCAGCCCTTGGTCAATGTAGGGCAGAGGCCATCTGGAAGTATGGACCTGTTTGTTGAGCTCCCTAAGGTCGGCACAGAGTCTCCACTGGCCGTTCGGCTTCAATATTCCCAGCACCGGATTATTGAAGGTGCTGTGTATTGGACGAATTATCCCCCGGGACTCAAGGTTCTTAATTATTTCAGTAAGGGACTCCATTGATGCGAGAGGCAAGCGATATTGCTTCACAAACACTGGTGTCATGCCAGGGTCCGTGGGGATTGTTGTTGTGTGGATGTCGGTGCGGCCACAGTCATATGAGTCTACCCCAAATAGATCTTGGAAATCCAAGAAAACTTGTTTCAACTTTTGCTTCTGTTTCAGAGTCACACAGGCATCAGCTAGGTTGACTCTCTCTTCCACCATCTGCCTGAAGCCTGGAAAGACTTCTGGTTTGGCTATCTCAGCGGCCTCCTCCAGCTGGGTGGAGAAGTCCCTGGTCAGAGTGCTGATTTGGACTTGAGGCCTCAGGTGGGAAAGGCAACCCTCATGGACCTGGAAAATCACCTCATCCCTCCTGAAGTCACAAGTTACATCTTCCTTACCATAGGGGCAGGAAGTGTACACCAGGAAGTTCCCCCCATGCCGGGTAAAAATCCTGTCTGGTGTTGTATTGTCCTCACTGTCACTGTCAAAACAGTCCTTGGGGATTGGTCCTAACAGTTCATTTCCTAGATCAATGGAAAAATGTCGGTCATCAACCGCCATTCCAATAATGGTGCCTGCGGCTAGAGTAATACTCTTTAAGTCGCTGTTATCCACCTCTATTGGAATGGTGTCATGTTCTATGTTGACTAATGGAGTTGGGTTTACCCCCAACCCTTGCTGTTGGAGAGAAGCGCTTAGATGTATGTAAGCATCAGGGTTTTGCAATTTTTGCCCTCTTTTAACTTTCACTTCCAGGGAGAATTGTCGGGTCCTTTCTGGGATGGTGACTTCCTCTTTGATCTGAATTTCAACTGCATAAGGTAGCAATTGAGCTGACCTAAATGCTTTTTCTGGATCATCAAAGCCCATGGGATTATCCGCTAATCGGGACCAAGCTTTGAAGTTTATTAGGTCCAAACTAATGGCAAAGCGATTGAGAATGTCACTGCCTAAGTAAAAAGCGGCAGTGACGTCTCGCACGACCCAACAATTGTGGACTATGCTCTTGTTGCCAATGGAGATTTTGAGCATACACCTGCTTGGCAGGAGATGTTTGGAATTGGGTGCGTCCAGGTCCATTTCCCATTTGTCTATCAGTTTGAATGTGGGAATGGCTGGATCTTCTGGGAGTTGGCGGAACATGGCTTCGCTGATGAAGCACTTACCGTTGTTCACACACAATCGAGCGAGAACAGAGTCCTTCCCATCATTTAACTGAACAGGGATGAACAACTGCTCTCCAATTTGCTGAATATCAGCCAGGCTCTGAGCTGATTTCACATCTTTCTGGACTATAGGAGTGGGAGTTTCTGATTGTGGATTAGTAAAGAATTTCAAAGTGTTTCCTTCCAGCGTGGAGTACCACTTTAAACTGGAAGGAAGGTTGATTTTCAGAAATAGAGAAGACCCCCCATCACCAGTCTGTTGTCCTACTGCTATTACTGTCACGTCTGGAGTTTGGTTGTTCTGGAAGTGAAATTCTACTTGGTCAGATTTTTGTTCAACCATGTGTCAGGTGCCGTTTAAACTAACATGGTTGACACTCTGTTTTAATTTTATTAGTCGGCTAGTCTGGGTCCAGAGTACCTTGTTTACACAATTTATTAGGGGTGACAACCTTCTCAGGAGGTCATTCCCGAGTAAACAAGGGGTGCCCTCTGGAGTCACTACTATGACCGGGTATTTCACCTTGTATCGCCCAATTTTAATGTCCAAGTCTGCAGTCCCCTCGACAGGAATTTCCTTCCTGTCAAAGTTCTGCAGTTGTCCAGGAAGAGAGGTGAGAGGAATACAGTAATTCTCCCCCCTTCCTGCATTTAGTCCCTCAAAGGCCCTTTTGGACAGAAGGGTAGCTTGGGATCCAGTGTCCACCAGTGCCAAAATTGTACCCTGCCCCTGTACTTGTACCGGGGCATAGTATCTTCCCTCCTTCTCCTCAAGGGGGCACAGATAATGCACATTTTTGGACAACTGGTGGGCTAACTTTCTGGTTTTGGACATTGCTAGAGAAGAGATTTGGGCAGAATTCTGTGAAGAGTCTTGGGAATCTGAAAGAAAAAGTTGGCAACTGGAGATCAGAGCCATGGTGGGTTCCTCTGGTTCTGGTTCCGGGTCGCCCCCCCCCCTTTTTGGAGGCAGTCACCAGGATGGGTTTGAACCAGGGGATTTCGGTATTGTGGGTTCTGGGATGAGATGATGGGCGGCGGTAGCTCAGTCTCCATATCTCCCCAGTCTGGATTGGAATCGCTTGGGACCCATTTTTCTTTGGGAGGAGTTCCCCCATCTCTGAAGGAGAAGATCCTTTTCCCAGGATCTTCTGAGGATCCCTCTCCCTCAAATTGGAAGACCTGAACCTCCTCCACAAAGTGGGTCTGTTTGGGTCCTTTGTTTCTCCTACCCCCCTCTGCACCTTGGGAGGCAGGCTTTCAGGGGTAGGAGATTTTGTTTCCGGTTCCTGGTTTTCCAGGGGCTGTTTACAAGTTGGGAAGGAAGCTTCCTCCAAGGCTTTACACCCCCCTTCCCCTTGTGCCTCCTCCCTGGGTACCGGTGGGTTATCGGGGTGCTGCCCCCGTCATTGTTCTGGAGCACCAGGTCCCGAGTTTGGGGCATTCTGCTGTGGCATGTTCATCTGAGGGTTCTGTTGAGCCCTCAGTATGTGACCCAGATCTCGTGCCATATTTTGGACCTGGCGCTCAAGTTGTGAAAGCCGCTCAGGCTGATACGGGGCTCTATGTTCTCCCCTGGGCTGATCCCGGGAAGGGTAGCTATCCCTTCTCTGGTAGTACCCCTGGTTGGGAAGATTTTGGTACCCCTCCACCCTTGGCCTCCCCTCTCCTGGATTAGGCTGTCTGGGCTCAGGGAATTGGGGAAAGAAGGATGGATGATTTTGGGGCTGGAAATTGGGCGGATACCTGGGGAAAGAGTTCTGCCCAGGATTTGGAGAATTTCTGCCCTCCTGTGGGAAGTTGGGAGGGAAGTTTCCTGGGTTAGGTGCTTGGCTGGATCCCCCCCCTGGGCTGGAGGAGTCCACACATAATCCAGGATTGGTCGGTTTCCCTTGTAGCGGGGACTTACATAGTCAGGGGAGCGGGGGACCCCATTTGTGGGACTACCTCCTCGACTCCCTGTCTGTGACTGGCCCGAGGGCCTTCTGTGCTGTGAATTATTTGGTGCAGGCAGGTTTTTAGGCCCCCCCATCTCCAAATCTAAAACGGGGGCAACCTTTACCTCTGCCACCTTGGCAGCAGCAGGGGTGCTGTTGGTTTTGGGGTTTTTCGGCGCATTATTTTTATTTTCGATAGGCTTCTGCACCTCATAGATCCAGGTAGCCTGTTCAATGACCCAGTCTAAAGATCTTTTCTCATGAAAAACTCTCACGAGCTGGGTCATTATATATTTGGGCAAGGCATGGAAAAATGTATTGACAAATTCTCTGCTGTCTGTGCGCACCCTTCTGGTGGTCTGCGCAAAGGCACGTTTCAGTTCTTGCACGAATTCTTGTGGGGCCTGATCCTCCCCACATTGCAAATTGTAGGCTGCCTTGCGAGCCTCTTGAGGATTTCTGTGAACAGAAAAATGTTTCAAGGTGGCAGCCTTATAGGTGGACCATCTTAAATGATTTTGGTCCTCCAGCCCCGCAAAGAAACTGGAGTATTCTGGTGAAAAGGTCCACTTTACATATTGAATACAGCTTTGGCTGTCCTACAAATGGAAAGTCTCCATCATTTGCTCGTAAAGCTCCAAGTGTTCCCAAACAGAATACTTGGCGTTCTTGTGATAAGGCGTGATGACACTCCTTATTGCCTTTATTTGCTTCAATGGGTCCTTAAGCAAGGCCCTTTTTGCCTTATTGGCCTTTTTGGTTCGGGTAACCCTGGTCCATTCATCCTCTGACTCAGAGGCACTGCTCCCAGAGGTTCCTGTCTGATCTTCCAGGTTTTCCCGGATTCTGCGAGCCTGGGATTGGCTGGCAGAATGTGGGGACCTGGTCTCCTGTGTCCTGCGCCGTTCAGAGGAGTCTTCAGATTCCTCCTTGCTGCCAGGATTTGATGGGTACCCCCCCACTGACCTAACTGGGCAGAAGTTTTCAGGATGCCCTTAATGGGCCTATTCTCCTGGGGTTCCCCACTAAATTGCACTGTGCTTGGGTGCCCATACCCGGATGCCCGCCCATCCATTCCTGGGAGGTACTGGCCTATGAGCCCCATGCTTCTGGCTGGATAGTAATCTGCCATCCCTGTGGCCCGGTGCTCATGTGCGCCAGGGGACATGGGGGTGGCAGAGTCCAGGGACTGAGAGAGATAAAGGGCTCTGGTACTAGGGCTCCTGAGGTTATGCTCAGGAGTTTCCCTTTCCCAGCGAACCTGGTCTCTATCCGCCCCTGCTCCCTGTTGCAATGCAAGAGCCTGCGCCTTCAGTTCCTCAGTTAAGGCCTTACTAGACTCTATCAATCTCTCCTGCATTGCTACCTGTTGTTGGAGCCTATCATCGTGCTGGCAGAGAGCCTCATTCTCTCTCTGCGTTTCCTGATTGGTCCTGGAGCACTGGGCCAGTCTTTGCTGCAGGAGAGTTACCTCCTGGGTCCCATCCCTACTGGCCTGCTCCTGTCTTGCCAGAGCCTCCTCCACTCTCCTGGTGTGCTCTAGCAAGTCCTGGTGTTCTTTTTGGAGGTCACCCAGTCCCTGGTGGGCCAGGTGATTTTCTTCCATTTTTCTTTTTAAGTGGCAGACTTCCTGGCCTAAGGTGTCCCTTTCCTGACTAAGAGTCTGCATCTGTACCGTCAGGTCGTCCCTTTGCCTTTGGAAGGCACCAGCTTTCTGGCGCTCCTGATCAAACTCTGCCTGGGTATCCAGATCGTTCAGGATCAGTTTATTGCTCTCCTCTTTCTCTCTGTCTAGTTGGATTTGCAGGGTGGCTACCTGCTCTGTGCATGCCCTGTTGAAATTGATCTGTTGCTCCAGCTTTTTCTGGCTCTGCAGTAGGGAGTCCAAACTTTCTTGGCGTTTCTTCTGCAAGGCCAGAATTCTGGTATCCTGGTCAGCCTTTTCCTGTTGCAGTATATCCATGTCCTCTTTTATTTTAATGATATACTGCCTACTATCATTTTCTGACTCCTGGCTCCTCTGCAGCCTCTGCTCAGAAGAGTCCAGAATAGATTAGGCTTTCTGTAATGCCAGCAGTTGCCTACTCGCCAGATCTTGGCCTTCAGCACATTTGTCCTGCATGGCTCCCATATGTAAATATAAATATGCCGCTACCCTGGCAATCTTGTTGTGCTCATCCTTGGCCTTAGGGGACATATATAGTTCACTCAGGGCCACATGTAAGGGACCCTGGTCTCTCCATTTATCTGACCCTGTTTCAGTGATCTGGGGTGCGATTGCCTGCAACCAGACCGTCTGGTCCTGATGAGACCACTCACCTCTCACAAATAGCTTATGTAAGAAGTGCTCTCTGGCTATTTTCATATCTACCAAGGTCGTCATTCTGGAATTTGAGTTCCTTCCTGACTTACAGAAGTTTGTATTTTATTTTTGCAAAACAGACCTTTTCCTTAGAGCGTTCCTTTGAGGAGTGCTTTACAGCGTAACACAGCATGGTGATCCGACCGGATATGTGTATCTGCTCAGCTGGCACACTGTATTAATCTGCACAAGTGATAGATCTAACCCAAACGTCCGGCTCGAGCCCCCACTTTGTAAGAGGATTCAATCCAGCACTACAGCTAAGTCAATGCCTAGTCTGGGATACTGAATGGAAACCCTTATTGATATATTCTTTATGTCCAGTTCATGAGTTCTGGATGACTACCCCTATACAACACCCCTCTCTTGGAACCCCCCTGACCCCACTGAACCAAGAAGTAGTTCTGTTTTGCAAGTTTAAACAGTTTATTTGAGAATGTAAACAATATATATATATATCACACTTTATAATAAATTAATAATTAATATCACACTTCAGAACATGAGCAGTTAACAACAATGGGTAATGTTCTACTAATAAACTGATTTGATTACCCAGGAGTAGTCTAAAGGATGAGGTAGCACGCTTGGGAATAGGAACAGAAGAATACGGTGGTAGAGAATGCTTTATCTAGTTTCAGATGGATGCAATGTTGAATGAAAATGCAATACAGAAAATACTCAATATGATTTCAACAAAACAATGTAATCACTTTTCTCTGGCAATCCACTCCCCACCCCTTATGCAATGTAAGGAAATGAAGAGGAGAGCACACAGTTCTTAGAAATGCAATCAAATGTAAATCAGTTCACCCCAGCAAGCTTAGACTACAGAAGTTTGAAACACAGGCCCAAAATGCTTTTATATGTGCTGGCAATGAAGTGAGGAATATGCTGAAAATGGTTTTAATTCCCTTTAGGAGGTTCAGGGTGAGTGAAATATACTTGGGATGAGTTCAGGCTCACTTTAGCAAGGATCTAGGAGTAACTAGCAGGTTAAACGAATTTTTGGCAAAGGAAAGCAAGGAAGCTGCTGTTTTCACACGTGGCTGGATTTTTAACCAAATCGCGAATCGCTGCAAAATTCGCGAATGCATGAATCACGATTAGGGCAAAAGTATAAGTCTAAGCTCGTTGAAAAGCTGAGATTCTAAGCTTTCAGAGGAAAGTTAAACCAAGTTCCTAGCCCAAAGGGTCCCAGAGATACGGACGATTAAATAAAGGTAGTTTTTCGGATTTGAAATGTTAAAGTTCAAAGCGACAGGTTACAGCTTGCAGCTAGAAAATGACAGGTGACAGTTCTACTTAGGTTAAATAGATTGAATTATATTATATTAAACTAAGGGATATGTTCTGAGTTTTGCTGAGTACTCACAAGAGATTTTGAACAGGAAGGCGACTTTGTCACGGATCCGGTCACTGCGCACAGCACTTCACAGCGCTCTGCTTTCTGGGTCACCGGCACTGCTCCTGGATCTTGGGTTCTGCTGGTCTGGTCTAGCACCGGTCTGCACGGCTCCTAGTCCCGCTTTCTCCGGACACAGCAATGTTCTAGGCAGGGAATTCAAACAGCTCGCCTGGCTGTTGATAGTCTGCAAATGATTTTTGGGCCTGCTGACAAATACTTTTGCTTGCAGTGGGCCTTCTTGGTTCAAAGTTCTGTAGTCTCTGTTTAGCTTGGAAGTCTAAGTGTAGGATCTCTGGATGTGAAGTCGTCGGTCAGCATGCTCCACAGCAAATGGAATTGAATGTCTCTACCTGTCCCAGCAGTCTCTTTTTATGTGTTTTGAAAGTGGGTGGAGAGGCTAGCTTTCTAGGCCCAACCCCTTCAGAGTTCTGATAGGTTGGAGAATTCTTTGCGTTCTCACTGGAGAACAGGATTGTGTGTCAGAATGATGTAATTTAATGGCTTGCAGAAAGGACACTCCCCTGTCAAATTACACACAAATCTATATTTGACCTAAAGACATATTTCATAGATACACAGTGGTTTGAAATCACATGCACCCATCACGGATCACATGAGGTATACTCTGTTCAAACTCTGATGTTTCTAAGAGCTCGCATTCAGAACTGGCAACATTTTGCGTTTTTTAACTGGTTTTGCAACATTGGTTTTTTATTAAAAATTATACACATATGCACGGCCTGTCCATACATACTCCAGTAAATTCCCATGTCTCTAGCTTAAACACAAAGTCTGTGGTGTCAATAAATAGCAGGGTTTTGCCCCAGAACATCACACAAATTCCCAACGCATCTTAAAACGTGCACCGAAAAATCACAAGAATTATGGTATCATTTAAATAATTTTGACAAGTCCGCACTGTGAGTTATACATCTTTCTTAGAATCATATTCTGGCCAACAGGGGTGTGTCTTTTCAGGTCACATGGTATAGAAACCAGTTTATCCAGTTTCTGCCAAGCTCAGAGACCCTGCCCCTCCCAGCTTCTGCCAAGAGGAAGCTGTTTTACGGTCCCCCCAATAAACCATCTGCCTGAGTCAAGGCAGGGCTTTGTTCAAAAGGAAGCCATTTACGACCACCCTAATAAACCATCTGCCTGGGCCCTTTCTTTAGTTAATTGCAATACCCTGGTAATTCAATCAGAGAGTGTGTGACCTCCTTTTGGCAGGAGCAGCAACAGAATGCAGCCAGGCCTGGGAATGCATTTGTTGGGCAAGCCCCCACTCCTGTCGGGGGTAGCTGTCTGGAAGAATTCCAGTTTCCTTAAGCCAGGTTTCAGGTAAAATGTCACTTTCTGTTCCCCAGTTTAAGTCAAGACAATTTTTACATATGCAGCTAGAATGCTGATTCTAAGTTCAAAACTATGACATTTTAACAATTACAAACTATGTGACACTCAAAAGTAGGTCACTCAGTTAATTTAAACATTTTCGATTTTTGGTAGTTTTAAATCCAGTTTCAGTTAGGCTGCTGCAGACCTGCAGAGCTCAGCCAGTCTTGTTATGAACATTGTTTGGGGCTCTTCAACTTCCCAGATTTAGTATGCACACATACTTCATTCTGCCAGATGTCCGCTGGTGTTCAGTTTGATTTTTGGATGTGTTGCAATGTTTGAAAATAGGCATTTTGAGCTGGCATTCAGAGAAACCAAAGGTAATTTTAAAGTGTGGTTTTTCCTTTGGCACACATTTCACTCATGGCACCCCGGCCCATCCTGCTCGCACTGGTGGGTGGCAAGTTAGGCAACCGTTTTAGTGTGCACAAACTGTGTGGTTCCCCTGGATTTTGGCGCACATGTGGGCTTTTTGGCCATCTTGGGTTTTCTAAGCCCACAGCACCAAATGTTGCAGCATGATAGCTCAAACGTAGGTCAGGATACCCAACAGTTCTTCCTATGAGACTGGATATTGTGTTATCATTTGCGTTTGGCTACCTGTACCATTTTACCATAAGTGGAATGTGGACCCACAGACCTATCATTCATGCAACTTCATTTGTTGGTAATTTTGCCTTCTGTATGTAGTTCACCCAGGTGCCTGTAAATACTGTGTTCCTGTAGGATGTTACCTTTATAGATTGTTTTATTGTTCTCATTATAGATATTCTTTATTTCTTATTAAAGTTTGCATGTCAAAAGCTCTCATTGTAGTTTGTTTTATTGTTCCCTTTATATTTATTTATATGATTGTTGCTTATAACACGCCGCAGGGATCAGGGCGCACATAGAACATAAATAACGAAGACAATTCACAACACTGACAGACAGTTGGTTAGGAGATCAGCAGAGGGGACAGAAAATCTAATTGAATAATGAGGTCTTTAGACCTTCGCGAAATAGTAACTCTAATTGAATAATGAGCTATTTTTTCGCTAAATTGGTGTATGATCATGCAGACATGTGTGCATCATGGTAGGGATTTTGAAGGTGATGCTGGACGCAATGGGCAGCCAGTGAAGTTCCTTCCTGACGTTGAGTTATATGATCCCTTTTGGAGACATTTTTATGGCTGTACTTGCTTGCTCCTCCAACAGGGGCATTGCAATAGTCTATGTGGGACATTATAATGGCGATAACCAGGGGTTCACTGTTCTTACTGATGATTTAGGGTTTCACCAGTTTAAGTAACCTAAGAAGATATTGGGATTTTTAAAAAAACATTTTCCCCATGTGCATCAGCACCTAGTGACTGATCTACTATCACTACCAAGGTTTTAACCTTATCCAAGGTTTTGATGCAAAAAGAACTCTGAATATCCTGGATCCAATTTCGTGTAGTTGTGCTTCATGTTTTAGCACCAGGATGCCCTTTGGCCCTACGAGCACTCTATAAAATCTTCTGACATAACATGAATTCAATGTCAACAATTGATTGATGTGAATGATTTTAATAGATTAGATTTAATTGTGTTTGGTAGTAGAAATATGGAATACGGATATGACTTTTAATAATGGTAATGCTAATTGTTGTATAGTATTGATAATTGTGTGTTCATGAATTGTATCGAGATGCATCTATTTTCATTATATGAAATACATGTAAGTATTAACAAAATATAATTGAGTTTGTGCCAAAAGTTTTTCTGATAAAAGCACGTAAATAAAAACAAAAAAGAAAAACGCAGAAAGCACTACAGCGCCAAGGCCAAGCAGCATCGCAAGATCTGATGCACAGAAGAGAGAGAGAGCAATTCAGAGTTAAGCCACGACACATAAGACAGAAGAGCTAACCAGTAGGCCTGGAAGTACCCATGAATAGGGACAAATCCCATAGACCACCAGCGAACGGAGCCAGAACTACTCCCTCTCCCCAATAAGAACTGTACCCTAATATCTAGCGCCAGGAACACCAACTGAAACATTGTCCATCCTGGACTGCCATTGTGTTGGTTCCACAGCAAAGCCTTGTGAAAGAAATGGTCAGGCTTAGATCCTTTTCGGGATGATTGCCAGAATCCAACCCTACCAGTTGGGGAAGAGAGGGCCAGATTACGGGGTGAGCTATAAGAAGAGCCCACAGAAAGCAGGAAATAAGGGTAGAGACAGTGGAGGTGGAAGACCAAAAGGATCAGTCGATTGTGGAGGCGAATTGTGGAAAAGGTGAGGTATTGGTTGTTGAGTGGAAGTCTTACTGCTGCATGAAGTGCGCGTGAACGTGTGGCAATTGTTTGCAGAAAGTCTAGTGTAAGAAGGAAGTGTATGGTGCAGAGTGAAAGGAGGATGTGTGAGTAGTGGAATTGGGAAGAAAGTGTAAGAGTTGATTTTTGGTGGGAGGGAGGGGTAGTGGTTTGGAGGGAGCAGTAGGGTTATAGAAGGAGTGTTAACATATAAGGGTGGAGGCAAGGCCTAGGAGGTGTGAAACATCAAAGGGAGAGAAGATTGGTGGAAGCAAAGAGTAGGAGTGAAGTAGAGTAGACAGGAGAAAGGTGATCGTGGGTGTGTTAGAGAAAGCTTGAATATAATGGTGTAATTGCAAGAACCATCCCAATTTCCTTTAGCCACTAACAACTATATAGTTTAGGGACGGGTAGGAAGTCCCAGAGGGATTTTACATAGACCTTTAGATTCCCATCTTTAGAACCAACACGCTTTTAGACAGTAGGGGTTAACCTTTGGCAGTACTAACTTGGGGTTATGGATGCCTTGGCTAGGGAGGAGGGTCACATCAAGCCCAGAGAGAGGGACAGCCCTAGGGCCTACTGAAAATCTAATAAAAACCTTTGAACTTTCTCAGCTTGTTTGAGGTGATTGTTTTGCCATCTGTGATAAGAACCAGCAACCATGCCTCACACCTCTCTACACGTATCCACCCACTCTGCCTTACTCCTCTCTACACAAACCCAAACTGTCTCACCCCTCTCTGCATCATGCATATATACCCACACCCACCCATTCGCATCCCACTTTATACCCACACATTCTCCCTTACCCCTCTCTACACAAACTTACCCTGCCTTGCCCCTCCCTACCCCTTTTACACTCTTACTCCAACTCCTTTACATTCACTCACCCTTCCTCGTACTTCTCTATGCCCACCGACATTCTCACCAATCTTAGCCCTCTTTATCCCTCTCCCCAGCCATCTTTCCACCTCTCTAAACCCACTCTCCTACCCTCCTTATCCCTCTCTACCTCATCCAGCCCTCCTGCCTCAACCATCTCTTCACTTATCCATCCACACTTCCGAACCCCTGTAAACCCATCCACCAACCCTGCCTCACCCCTCTTTATAAATGCTGCACTCCTTCACACACCCCAGCGACTTCTCTCTCTAACTCTACCCAGTCTCACCCCCTCTGTTCTAACCCACCAATCCTCTGCCCCCTCTACACCCACCTACCAACCTAATCCCACATCTCTTCAACCACACCACTCTTGACACTTGCTTCCCCACACTGCATTATCCCTCCCTATGACTATGCACACACCCTGCCTCACCACTTTTACTCCACCTATTCACCCTGCCTCACTTCTCATGTACCCCTCATCCTGCGTCATTCCTCTCTACCCACCCACAAATCGTACTGGATCCCCTTACACCCACCAACTCTGCATCACCCCTCTCTAAAAGTGCCTCACCCCTCTCTACATCTACCTATCTTACAAAACCCCTCTTCCCCCAACTACTCACCCTCAGTGCTTTAAGTGGGCTAGGGCCAGCAGGGCCGGGCACCAGCATTCTCCAAAAGGTGGGGCTGCACCCCCCGGTCCCACCACACCATGGCGGGACACATATTCCACCACGGCTGCAGCCGCGATGTGATGGGAGATGCACCCGCCACTTTGTAGTTAGGCAAGCTGTGACTGACAGAATTGCAAAGCCTGCTACAGCATCACTCAAACTGGTTGCAGTTTGAGTGATGCTGTGGCTGGCTGGCACTTCTGTTAGTCACTCTAAATTCCTCTCGTGACCCCTCATGCAGGGGTCATGAAAGGAAGTTATGGTCCCTTTGTTTTCCCACAACCTCCACAAGTCACTGAGGTGCCTATGACCCTCTGCAAACCTGGGCACTCCGTGATCTATTCTGCTCTGGAAAGCAGGTTAGATCACGGAGCCCCCAGGTTCGCAGAGGCTCAAAGACGCCTCGGGCTCGGTGATCTGATCTGCTATGCTCTGCAGAGCACAGATCACTGAGCCTGAGGCGTCTTTGCCCGTTGGAAATGATGGCTTCAATTATATACTTTCAAGCCATCTTTTCTAAAAAAATAGAAATATGTAATATATGTCTGTTTATAAAAGATGGCTTGAAAAGTATATCATCGAAAGCCATCTTTTATAAAGCTTTGCCGACGGGCAAAGACGCCTCAGGCATTGTCCATCGTAAAAGATGGATTGAATTATGTCATTTTTAAGCCATCTTTTATAAACATAGAAATATGTAACATATTCTATGTTTATAAAAGATGACTTGAAAAGTACACAAACCATAGTAAGGTACACACACAAATATATCAATGTAAGCATTTACACATCTGTATACGTATCTCACTATGGATTGGGTACTTTTCAAGCCATCTTTTATAAAAATAGAATATCTTATATATTCTATGTTTATAAAAGATGGCTTACTTTGGTTTGTGCAGTTTTCAGGCCACGGCCATCATGCAAGCCACGCCCGAAAGGAGGGCCTCCCTCAATTTCTTACCCCACTTAAAGCCCTGCTCACCCTGCATCATCCCTCTCTAAAAGTGCCTGACACCTGCCCCTCTCTATCACATCCACTCACTCTTCTCTACCCCACCCACCCTGCCTTACCTTTCTCTAGACCCATCCACCCAGCCTCACCTCTTTATACCTCCAACCACTCTGCCTCATACCTCACCATCCTCACCCACCCAGACTCACCACTCTCTACCACATACATTCACCCTTCTTCAGCCCATCTACAAATGCCTCACCCCTCTATACCATTACCCATCCATTCAGCCCCAACACTTTTTAACCCCACCCTCCCTGCTTCACTCGCCCTATTTCCACCCACCTACCCCATCTCAAACCCTTTACCTCCCCACAGCCACCATGCCTCACCACTCACTATCCCCACGTACCCAGCATCCCCCCTCTCTACCATACGCTACTAATTCTTACTGCTTCATCCAACTTACCTCACCGTATACCTCATTTATCCCTGCACTTCCCCCACACCTCCAGCCACTACCACCCACCCCTGCTCGGCCATACCTATGAAACACACCCTAGCTCACCATCCCTACACTGGCTGTGCCTTGCAGACAGCCAACCACCTTAGTTTACCCTTGCCTACCACCACCCACACTAGTTCACCTATGCCTAACATGCTCACCCCTGCTTACTCCCTTCCAAACAAGACCCTCCCGGCTACCTTTCACCCTAGTTCATCCTGATCCCGCCAACTGAAGTTCACCCTTAAAATCATCAAGCTTAATTTAAAAGTTCCAAACATGTCTGCAAAGTTAGCGTTTACTGCTACGCAATCACCCTTAGAAATAGACATAGAAGAAAGTTAGTCTTCAAAAAGTATCTTACAGACATGCTTAGAATATTGGACGTGTAGAGCGCTAGTATATAGTGCATCCTTGCCTCTAAATGTAAAATTCAATAAATAAATGCAAATGCCTAATTTTTTGGCATATCCAATGCTTGTGTTATAAGGGTTCCGACCTTCATAGAGCACATCGTGCTGTTAGATTCTGGTACTCTGATTGGGCTTCCTGACAGAACCCAGTCCACGCAAACCCGTTGAACGGAATTTAGGCAACATTATTGGCTCCTGGAATGTATTGTGGGAATATCAAACACTGATTTGTTTTCTTCCATTCAAACCAGAGCTAGGCTGGGTCGAGGGCCGACCAGCCTTACCTCTGAATGTTGGCACTGTTAAGGGTTACTGTGCACACTTATGGAGCCCCGGAGGGCATGCCCTCCGACCGCCGTGAAGAACCACTCAGACATGGGTCTGCTTTGATGGGCTCCAGACGCGCACTGCTACTCAGGCACGGGAATGGTGCTTTTATTTTGGAACGTTCAAGTGCTTAACGTTTCTGTCGCACCATCACTTGACTACATAACATTCCTCCCTTTTCATAGGGAACAATTTAAACACCTTACATTATAGTTGTGAACAGAACTTCGTGCTGGCTGGCCCAACATGGGGAAATAAACACGACATGGCCCCAACGTGCCGGCAAACAGTGAGTTAACAGTAACTTCCCCTGAATGTCTGGCTTGGTGCCCGGATGGTCCATTCCCACTACTCAGACATTACATAGTCTTCAAAACATATCGGGCACTGTCTGCTTTCCTGACTGGGATGCCGGCCTCCTCCGCCCTCTCCCATTGTCTGTTCACTTGCCAGGGTTGGGGCTTCACATTCTCAGGCATCCCCAGTTTCTCCGCTTCTCTTAGAGCTTTAGGCAGTAGATCCCTCCCTTACCTCTTCAGACATTTCGTTATTCTCCCCCACCGTTCTGAAGAAACTGGAATTGCATCTCGCCGCCCCTCTGGCAGCTGTGGCCATGGATCCTTTTACTTGGACAACTTCTATGGGGCATGGTTCATATGTGAGGGAGCGTTTCCCTTCATGATGTCTGTTCTTGACTAACACTGTGTCCCTCACTGCCAGTTCAGGTGGCCTCACAAGCCTCCTCACGTTTTCTCTCTCATTGTGTATCCTGTCCTCGAATATTCTTTTGTCGTCATTTGTCGCTGGGACCCATCCTTCCACCTCCGGGATGAGACCTCGAGGGCATCTTTGAAACAGTGGTTCACCTGCTGCTACCCCCGTGGTGCTGTGTGGTGTGGATCGGTAGTCCGGCAAAAACAGATACAACATCCTTTTTAGGCAGTTTCCTTGACCTTGAGCAATGCAGAAGACTTTGAGTGTGCATGAAGCGCTCCGCCTCGCCATTTGCACGTGGCCCGACCGGCACTACCTTTTGATGTGTAATCCTGCACTCCTCTAGGAATTCCGCAAATCATTCCCCTTGGAACAGGGGCCCATTGTCTGAGCAGACGATCCTGGGAAACCGTGCGTCGCAAATAAGTTTTCCATCACCTGTTCTACTTACTCAAATGACATGGACTCCACTAGTTCCACTTCCAGATACCTGGACCACTGGTCGGTCATGGCAAGAAAATGTGATCCACGGCCTGTGGTGCCAAAGTCCATGTGAACTATGTCCCATGGTTGGATGCTTCGAGGCATGGACTCGATTTGTGGTTGCCTGTTGGCAGGTGCTGCAGCCTGGCACCACACACACGTACTGATGAAGTTGTTGATGCCCCCTTCCAGGTTGGGGAACCACACTTGCAGGTGCAGACGGGTCTTAGTCTTCACACCACGCTGATGTCTGCAGTGCGCCAGCTCGATCACCTTCGGTATCAGTGCCATCGGAATCACCAGCCAGCCTAGTCGAGAGTTCATGTCATACCCTCCACATCTGTTCCAGCTGTAGTTGGACCTCTTGGACCCTCCTATGAAGGCTTGCCAGTACAGTTCTACAGTCACCATTCGGCAGGCAGCCTTCACCAGGCCAAAACACTAATCCTGACACAAAGCTTCCACCACCTCTTGGATCGATAGTGCCACTGGCTTGGCTGCTGTGACCACCACCTGGACATGGTTCTCAGCTGCAATTTGCTCGGTACTCTCTGTGTCCCCTTCCTCCCTGGGGTGTCATGAGAGACAGTTCGCTGGGTTGTGTGACCCGGGCCTGTACACTAGCTTTACAACATATTCCAGCAGTGCGAGCATCCACCACTCAATCCGCAGGGTGGTTTCGACAACGAGCCTGCCATTATCGGTAATAGCGGCTTATGGTCTGTGACCACTGTCACCGGCTTGCACAGAATGTAGATCCAGAAATGACGGAACACCCAAAGCACTGCCAATGCCTCCCTCTCAATTTGGGAGTACAGTTGTTCTGTGCTGGGCATGGCCTTGCTCGCATACGCTACTGTAGAGGAGCCAAATGCCTCTACCGGAAGTCCCTCCCCTATTATACCTATATGTTGGAAGCCGGAAATTGCGACATGCATGATGCCAATAATGGTACCTATCCCACGAAGAATTCTTGAAACAAGGTATCCATTGAGAAAGCCCTACATGATGTACCCGCAGAGAAATGACAGTCTCTTAAAGGAGGTCCCTGAAGAAGTGTGAAGTGTCAAAGGCAAAAAACTGGTGATGTCACATGAAGCAGGGGTGATGCACCACAAAGAAATGCCAATGAAGAGTATATAGACCTTATAGAATCTGATGATGAAGTAAAGAATTGAGTAAAATGTCATGTGCAGAATGAAGATTGCATGTGCGAAGAGCATTGAAGAAAATGCAAAAATCGCTTTATAACTGTACAGATGCTGTAACGCAAGTAGGATAAGTAACCATGAAGGCTGGCTATAAGTAGTGAATAGACTGCAAGCAGTGCCGCCAAAATATATATATATATATATATATGTGTATATATATATATATGTGTGTGTATATATATATATATATATATATATATGTATATATATATATATATATATATACATCTGTGTATATAGAATCTGGAAGTTCCACGTTGCATTTTAGCAACCCAGGACCCCATGAGAAAAAAGGGCTGAAAGTGTGGCGCAGCAGAAAAAGGCAGCTGATTGATGATGGAGGAAGAATTGAGAAGGCTTGCCTGGGCCAGTGTCAAGGGTTGAGGCAGCCAAGAAACTGGTTATCTATTCGAGAAGATGCAAGGAACGTGAGAAGCGAGGCAAGCTCCTGTTGAGGTGCAATGGTATTAACTTCGAGGAAGGAGCTAAAACACAGTCTCCTGTCACATGGGGTAGATGGAAATAGATTTTGGGCAAGCTACATTGAGACTGAAGATAAGAATGTGCTCACTCCCTTATATTCTCTGACACAGTGATACTTTGCAAGGTCGACTTCAAAGACAATTCGAATGGCAGACAGCAGGAGTGATTATGGATGATGGGCAACTTTGGTGAGAAGGCATGGTCAAGTCCACCCGCAAATACCTGGGGTACCATCTTACACACTGCTAGCGAGTGGAATATTCCAGAAGGGTACAAGTGTGCCAACCAATTGTAGAGGGCCATGTAGCAAAGAGCCCTACAGTTCAAAAGCCAAAGAAACGTGTATTTGATGACAATGAAGATGACTTGCACTAGGGCTGGGCATAGTTGTCCACATGACTCTAGGGATCCAATCATAATCCTATCCCCCACAGAAAGTATACCTAGATGTTCCCTGTAGACCAACCTCAAGTAGGTTCTCTTACTTTGTCATGTAGTATGACGACAATGATGATGAGTTTTTGCTATAAATGTGTATTTTTCATGAAAAACGTTGAGAGACTTCATCGAAGGTCCGTTGATGTCCGTTGTACTCCCTGTTTTAGACAATTGCAAATAAAACAGCTAAGTTTTGCCAAATTTCTGAGTCTGTTTTATAATTGGTGCAAGAGTAAATTCTGCATCCCCATCCATCCAATAAAGTGCTACCTTGCTGTTAAGATGGATTTCTGAACTCTGTCCTGGAGGGGCAGAGGTTCAGAAGGCCAGCCTAGTTTCTTGGAACAGGGTAACCTCTGGACAAGCCAGACCAATCAGGGTAGCGATGGCGGCGGTCAAGACTAGGTCTCAAGAGGGGTGAGGGTGACTGAAAGCCCGCAATGAGCACACAAAGCAAGGACGCTTACAAATTACTCCAGGCAGGTGTTATATTAAAAATATAGACACATTTATTACAAGGCCTTTGTAACATTGACCATAGTAAAGAATCACGATAAAACTCAAGTAAACCAACACATCACAATCAATACAATATATATACAAGACCGAGGGGTCTAACGAGTTAGGAGCATGAAATATGCAGACCACCTAGATATCGAGGAAAACAGGCAGTGCAAGTAATCGTTAGGCCCAGTTCGATATCAGAGACCATCTAACTAGAAGGAAGTCCGCGCCCGACGAAGAGTGGAGCTTTGTGCTCAAAAGTACCTGCACACGTGGGTGCCAATGGGCCAAGGAGTGTCTCTTCGGGGAAATCAGGCAGTTCAGAGAGGTGAACAAACAATGGCGAACAGACCTCTGCTACTTAAGCGTAGCCTCCACTTGTGGGCAGAAGCAGGGCGCGAGTACGGAGAAAGGGCTGCTGCTTTTCAACAGCGGGGGAAGCCACAGGCTTCTGCAGGAGGGAGACCGTTCAGGGTATTGACTACTCACCGGTCCTCGATGCAGGCAGACCCAGGCTTCTCCGAGTTAGTGTCTTCGCTGGCAGGTTCAGATGCGAACAAAGGGTCGTCTCGGCGCCGTGTAGATTCCGCGGCAGCAGAAGTCGGTGTCGAGGGTGTCCCAAACGCAGCGAACATGCACAGATGGTTACCTCAGCAGGGCAACTCGGCAGCCACTTGTATTCCAGGCCCAATGTACACTTCTCACTTCAGACCTGGGAACACCAAGTACAAAGCGTGTGAGAGTGTCGAGGGCTCTGATTTCAGCAGCAGCCAGACGGCGGTAACAGAGCAAGGTTCCTGAGTAGGCTGGTCAATCCGCTGGATGGCCCAGGGACGCTTCTGAAGGCTTAGGTACAGGAGTTGGTGAAGATGCCGAGAATAGTTGTTCCTACTATTCTAAAGGGTCGAAGCGCCAGTACAGGCCTTCTCGTTCGATCAGAGGCAGAGGGGTCTCACAGGACGACAGGAGTGCAGGGTGCCAAACCTTCAGCGTGTCACCAGCGATTCCTCGACTCACCTTCTTAGTTGCAGGATACTTGGCTCCTTTATCCTTTGTTCGTGAGAACTCCGGAGATCGACATGGTAGTGGTGTTTCCAGCCTCCTCTTATCCAGGGTTCCCTTCGCGCCAAAACGGAGAGGGCCCAATGGGAGATCTGCTCACAAAACACTCACACCATACGTGGACCTATCACGGACCACAGTAGTCCCAGGCATTCAAGACACACTAGACTCTCTGGCACCCAGGATGTGTATTGGGACCAGACATCCCAGCCCACATCCTGGAGGCACACTCCAGGCATGCAGAAGCCCATGAAAGCATCTGTGTTTCGCAGGAAAGTACATGCCTAAATAAGGATGGCCCCGGGTCGACTCGACCTGGGGAAGGTGAAGGGGCTAGACGGTCAGCGGACAGGACCAAGAACCTCGTGGCATGGCCATTTTGGAAGCCAGGCCACTCATTTTGGCCAAACGCGAGAAGCGCGGTTAACAGGGCAAATAGGAGTTCAAAACACAAAGAAACGATCGCTGACACCAGTCCCGTCCGTGACATACTTGTACCGTTCGTTATAAATCCATCGAGAGTTTCTAGGGCCGGTAGAATGACTAGAGACCCAAGAGCGCGGTAATGTGAGTTACGGTGCACTCTTGTGCCATGTTGCGCGAAAGCTGCAACATGAGAAAAGAACTACGGAAAACAATGTTTCCCGGTACTTACTGTCTTAAGGGCATGTCAGTTTCCCCGTAAGAATGGAGCGAAAGCCCATAGGAGTGCAGCGGAAGGCTGCGCTTCTCTGGCAAAGTCTAGATCAGGGTGTAAAACAACAGCAAAAGGTTTGGGGCTTGCCACATGGAAGAAAGATTACCTACAATATGAAATATTTCCTAACACTCGCCCCTCCCAGACTAAGGACAGGGGGAACTAATCCACCCCTGGATGAGTCTCTTGTTCAGGTCGGTTAAACATTCTGGACAACCCATCAGCATTGCAATGTTGGACACCTGGCCTATGCTCAATAGTGAAGTCAAAGCCTTGTAGATTTATGGACCACCTAAGCAACTTTGGATTCTCTCCCTTTATGTTCATCCGCCACTTTAAGGGCTTATGGTCAGTTTGCACAGTGAAGTGGGTCCCATAGAGGTAGGGCCTCAGCTTCCGTAGGGCACACACAACAGAGAGACATTCTTTCTCTACTGTGGACCATCTGAGCTCTCTGTCCTTAAGCTGGCGACTAATGAAACCAATAGGGTGTTCCTTACCCTTCTCATCTACTTGCAATAGTACAGCTCCTATCCCAGTGTCAGAGGCGTCTCTGCACAATAAAAGGTCTTTGATAATCAGGGGCCCTGAGGACAGGGGCCTGGCACAAGGAGTCTTTTAAGCCGTTGAAGGCCTTCTCACACTCGTCGGTCCAAGTTACCTTCTTGGGTTTCTTTGGAGTGGTGAGAGCAGTCAGAGGCGCAGCTATGGTGCCATAGTCTGCCATGAAGTTGCGGTAATACCCCGTGAGTCCTAAGAAGGCTCTCACTTGGGTCTGTGTAGTGGGGGTAGGCCAGTCTTGTACTGCTTGTACTTTACTGGGAGGAGGCTGTATCCTCCCTCCGCCTACTTCATGCCCAAGGTAAACCACTGAGCCTTGTCCAATCTGGCATTTACTAGCCTTTGTGGTCAAGTGTGCTTTCTGAAGAGCCTGTAGCACAATCCTGAGGTGTTTCACATGGTCTTCCCAGGTGGCGCTGAAAACTACTATATCATCCAGATATGCAAGACAGAATTCATCCAACCCATTCAACACATGATTCACAAGCCTCTGGAAAGTGGCAGGTGCATTCTTCAACCCGAACGGCATTACCCTGAATTGGTAAAGACCGTCTGGAGTGGAAAACGCTGTCTTCTCCTTGGCATGTTCTGCTAAGGCTATTTGCCAATAGCCCACAGTGAGGTCAAACGTGCTGAGGTACTTGGAGGCACCCAAGGTATCCACCAGCTCATCTGTTCGAGGCAAGGGGTGTGCGTCTGCTTGGTGACGGCATTCAGAGCCCTGTAATCCACGCAGAACCTCAATTCAGAAGTGCCTGCTTTTGGAACCAAAACCGCAGGGCTGGACCAAGGACTACTAGAGGTTTCAATCACCCCAAGGTCTAACATTTTGTTGACCTCTGTCTTAATGTAAGACCGTACTTTGTCTGACATCCTGTATCCTCTACTTTTGGTAGTAACGCTGTCTCCTGTGTATATGTAATGTTTGCACCAAGGTGTCAAACCAGGGGACTGCGAAAACAGGGGGGAAAATTGCCTAAGCAAACTTTTCACCTCAGCCTGCTGATCAGAAGTCAGGTGAGGGGCCACTCGGACACCCTCAAAGGAGCTATCTGAAGGACTGCTTTGGAACAGGTCGGGGAGAGGTTCAGACTCTCTTCCTCAACATCTGAAGCCAGTAGCAGTGCTGCGATTTCGACTCTTGGGATGAAAGCCTTCAGCCTATTTACGTGGAACGCTTTTGGAGCCTGTCCAGGCCTTCCAAGGTCCACTAAATAGTTGACCTCACCCAGGGGCTCCACCACTGTGTAAGGGCCTGACCATTTGTCCTGTAAAGCTCTAGGCCTTATGGGATTCATGATCAGGACTTGCTGACCAGGTGTAAAGTTGATGAGGGAAGCTTTCTGGTCATACCAATGTTTCACCAGCGCTTGTCCTGCCTTCAACTTGTCACTAGTCAGACCCATCAGAAGTACCATCTGTTTTCTGAGCCCTAACACCTAGTCTACTACGTTGGTAGTAATAGGGGCAGTGGGCATCTCCCATCCCTCCTTGACTATGGGTCCCCACACAGGGTGACCAAACAGAAGTTCGAAGGGGCTGAAGCCAACACCCTCCTGTGGTACCTCTTGGTAGGCAAACAGTAAGCATGGTAAAAGAAGATCCCGTTTTCTTCTTTGAGGTTCTTCCAGAGCCTCAATCATACTCTTTAACGTTCTGTTGAACCGTTCTAACAGACCATTGGTGTGGGGGTGGTATGCGGAAGAGAACCTGTAGGTGACCCCACATTCCTTCCACATAGCCTGCATATACTTTGACATAAAGTTGCTGCCTCTGTCAGACACAACTTCTTTAGGGAAGCCAACCCTATTAAAGATGCCAAGTAACGCTTTTGCAACTGACTTGGCAGTTACAGTTTTCAATGGGATGGCCTCAGGATATCTGGTAGCATAGTCGACCAGCACCAGGATAAACCTATTGCCTGAGGATGTTTGCGGGTCAAGGGGACCAACGATGTCAATCCCTAGCCTTTTGAATGGTATTCCCACAACTGGGAGTGGTACCAATGGAGCTTGGATTGTTGAGCCACTCTTACCAGATAACTGTCAGGAGGCACAACTCCTGCAGTGACTTTCTACTTGCACCCCCATCTTGGGCCAGTATAAGTGCATGGATAACCTTTGCTTGGTCTTCTTAATACCAAGGTGACCAGCAAGGGGTACTTCATGCGCCAGCTGCAGGAGGAAGGGTCTTACAGCAAGGGGAACCACCAACCTCCTATGGTCTCCTTCTGTAGACTCTGTCGGCTCACTGTACAGGAGTCCACCTTCCCAATAAATCTGATGCTTCCCAGGAGGTTCACCCTCAAGCTGGGAGCAGGCCTGTCTCCTTAGGCCTTCCAGAGATGGGCACTCACGTTGGCCTTTACTGAATTCTTCCCTGTCAGGACCACCTTCTACTAACAAGTCTTTTAGTTCAGGATTGTCATTGGGGTCAAATACTTCAGGTATCGCCGCCTCCTCGTCAGGTCCGGGCAATTGACCAACTTCCTCCACCGCAGTGGTAGGTGAGTTCAGGGGAATATTTTTTTTCCCTCGTTTTGGTTTCTTTACTCCTTTAGCCATGGGTTTTCCCTTTGTCTGGGGCAGCACATTGGTCTTGGCCAATTCTGCCTGTGTTTGAGACCGTGTGCAGGGTCTGTCAGCAGTGTCTCCTATGAGCCCTACAGTTCAGAGATTGTTGTCCAACAAGACCTTTCCTGGAACGTTCCTCTGAATGCTCACTGGAATCCTGACTGCTGTACCCTTGAGAGTAAGATTTACAGGTATTACTGGAAACATGCGAGGTGGGCCGTCAGCCAACTTAGTGGGCATCAGAGTAGCTCTGGCAACTTCCTCTGAGTCTACCAAGGTAGAATCCACTACAGTTTGACTGCACCCACTATACCTAAGTGCTGGAGTATCGACTCCATTGATCAGCACACTGTCTTTAAAGTAGTGCTTGGTATTATCTGGAATCCTAGCATAAGCCTCTGTGACTTTAGGCTCCCAGGAACCCAGGGAAACTAAAACTACCTTAGCTTCTATCCCACTGGGGAAGGAGTCTGAGGAGAAGGATGCTCCTGTAATCTCTTCTTCCTCGTAGGAGGAGAAGGCCAGATTAGCAGAGTGGACCCCCAAAGGTTTAACCTTACACCGGGGATCCCCCTTCATGTGGTCAGTTGCTCCACAAGCAAAACAAGATCCATTGGGTCTGTTTACATAGGGAGGCTTACTTATAACTAGAGTTCTGTTTCAGAGGCTGACCCCCACTACCCTGTGAGTTCTCTTGTGTCTTACCCTTATTTTTCTTTTTGTGGCCCTTTTGAGAAGAAGATTATTTATCAGATTCTCCACCCTCCTTATCTTTGTACTTCTTCCCTTCCTCCTGCTTACCAGGATGAGTTTTGTCCTTATGGAACACTCGATGTGACACCCATAAATCAGCTGCAATGGCAAGCTTCTTAGGATCTATCTCCTTTGAATCTGCCAAATGCTGCTTAAGCTCAGGGGAAGAAGATGCAAAAATATGTTCCAGCATGACAAGACTTATCATACCTTCAAAGGTAGAAACCTTATAACCTTCGACCCAGCCAGTCAAGTTTTTTAAGGATTCGGTTACATAAGATACCCAAGTACCACCTTCTTTTTTCTTATACTCTCGGAATCATTTTAAATATTGGGCAGGAGTCTTTCCAAACTTTAAAATGAGAGTTTGCTTCAACATTGCAAAATCTGCTCGCTCAGCCTTCGACATTTCCATAATGGCACTGCAGCCGGAATAGGGCAGTCTGCTGAGTAACCAGGCAATCTTATCAGCATTGTCAACTTGTTGAACTTCACATGCATACTCAAACGTATTCAGCCAGTCCATAATGTAATTCTTTTCCTCATACACACTGAGCCGATCTTTTGGAAACCTTGGATGAGAGGAGGCCCCAGACCCATGTCCAGGACCCTTGGATCCATTGGCAACTTGAAGCTTGGCCAGTTCCAACTGGTGATCCCTGTCTTTCTGTTTTTCTGCCTGTTCGATTTTTAGTTTGGCCATACTGAAATCAAGCTCCTTCTGCCTAAGCAGCAGATCTTGCTTCTTGAATTCAAGCATGGCCTCCCCATCGACACTGGCAGAGGAAACATTGGACATTTCATCCTCCCTGTCCTCATGGTCGCGGTGGACCAGTGCAGCGGCAGAACTCTCACTTCTACCAGTGAGAGAAGCCCCACCTCCTTCTGCACTATCCTCGGAAGCTATAGCGTCAAGCTGAGCTTCTTGCCACGTCACGATTCTTTGGATCATATCCAATTTGGTGCCTTGAGCGGAGACACCTATCTCCGCACACATCTTTTTCAATGTTTCGGATTTAGAAGCATTTAAAGTTAGCAAGGTATTTGTTTCCATACTGTTATATAGGACTATGGCCTTTTAAAAGTTATACTACGACAATTCACTACGTGTCCTTGTAGGAATAACTTGAAATGCCTTCGCTCGTGCGCACCACTGGATACCTTCAGTCGTATCCCACCGCTGTACACCAATTTGTTAAGATGGATTTCTGAACTCTGTCCTGGAGGGGCAGAGGTTCAGAAGGCCAGCCTAGTTTCTTGGAACAGGGTAACCTCTGGACAAGCGGCGGTCAAGACTAGGTCTCAAGAGGGGTGAGGGTGACTGAAAGCCCGCAATGAGCACACAAAGCAAGAACGCTTACAAATTACTCCAGGCAGGTGTTATATTAAAAATATAGACACATTTATTACAAGGCCTTTGTAACATCGACCATAGTAAAGAATCACGATAAAACTCAAGTAAACCAACACATCACAATCAATACAATATATAGACAAGACCGAGGGGTCTAACGAGTTAGGAGCATGAAATATGCAGACCACCTAGATGGGGACAGAAAACAGACAGTGCAAGTAATCGTTAGGCCCAGTTTGACATCAGAGACCACCTAACAAGAAGGAAGTCCGAGCCCTATGAAGAGTGGAGCCTTGTGCTCAAAAGTACCTGCACACGCGGGTGCCAACGGGCCAAGGAGTGTCTCTTCGGGGAAATCGGGCAGTTCACAGAGGTGAACAAATGATGGCGAACAAACCTCCGCTACTCAAGCGCAGCCTCCACTTGTGGGCAGAAGCAGAGCGTGAGTACGGAGAAGGGGTGCTGCTTTTCAACAGCGGGGGAAAGCCACAGGCTTCTGCAGGAGGGAGACCGGCTCAGGGTATTGACTACTCTGCAGGCAGACCCAGGCTTCTCCGAGTTAGTGTCTTCGCTGGCAGGTTCAGATGCGATCAGAGGGTCGTCTCGGCGCCGTGTAGATTCCGTGGCAGCAGAAGTCAGGTTCAAGGGTGTCCCAAACGCAGCGAACACGTACAGATGGTTACCTCAGCAGGGCAACTCGGCAGCTGCTTGTATTCCAGGCCCAATGTACACTTCTCACTTCAGACCTGGGAACGCTGAGTATACGAAGCGTGTGAGAGTGTCGAGGGCTCGGATTTCAGCAGCAGCCAGACGGCGGTAACAGAGCAAGGTTCCTGTTTAGGCTGGTCAGTCCGCTGGATGACCCAGGGACGCTTCCGAAGCCTTATGTACAGGAGTTGGTGAAGATGCCGAGAATAGTTGTTCCCACTATTCTAAAAGGTCAAAGCACCAGTACAGGCCTTCTCGTTCGATCAGAGGCAGAGGGGTCTCACAGGACGACAGCAGTGCAGGGTGCCAAACCTTCAGCGGGTCACCAGCGATTCCTCGACTCAGCTTCTTAGTTGCAGGATACTTGGCTCCTTTATCCTTTGTTCGTGAGAACTCCGGAGATCGACATGGTAGTGGTGTTTCCAGCCTCCTCTTATCCAGGGTTCCCTTAGCGCCAAAACGGAGAGGGCCCAATGGGAGATCTGCTCACAGAACACTCACACCATACGTGGACCTATCACAGACCACGGTGGTCCCAGGCATTCAAGACACACTAGACTCTCTGGCACCCAGGATGTGTATTGGGACCAGACATCCCAGCCCACATCCTGGAGGCACACTCCAGGCATGCAGAAGCCCATGAAAGCATCTGTGTTTCGCAGGAAAGTACATGCCTAAATAAGGATGGCCCCGGGTCCACTCGACCTGGGGAAGGTGAAGGGGCTAGACGGTCAGCGGACAGGACCAAGAACCTAGTGGCATGGCCATTTTGGAAGCCAGGCCACTCATTTTGGCCAAACGCGAGAAGCGCGGTTAACAGGGCAAATAGGAGTTCAAAACACAAAGAAACGATCGCTGCCACCAGTCCCGTCCGTGACATACTTGTACCGTTCGTTATAAATCCATCGAGAGTTTCTAGGGCCGGTAGAATGACTAGAGACCCAAGAGCGCGGTAATGTGAGTTACGGTGCACTCTTGTGCCATGTTGCGCGAAAGCTGCAACATGAGAAAAGAACTACGGAAAACAATGTTTCCCGGTACTTACTGTCTTAAGGGCATGTCAGTTTCCCTGTAAGAATGGAGCGAAAGCCCAGAGGAGTGCAGCGGAAGGCTGCGCTTCTCTGGCAAAGTCTAGATCAGGGTGTAAAACAACAGCAAAAGGTTTGGGGCTTGCCACATGGAAGAAAGATTACCTACAATATGAAATATTTCCTAACACTCGCCCCTCCCAGACTAAGGACAGGGGGAACTAATCCACCCCTGGATGAGTCTCTTGTTCAGGTTGGTTAAACATTCTGGACAACCCATCAGCATTGCAATGTTGGACACCTGGCCTATGCTCAATAGTGAAGTCAAAGCCTTGTAGATTTATGGACCACCTAAGCAACTTTGGATTCTCTCCCTTTATGTTCATCCGCCACTTTAAGGGCTTATGGTCAGTTTGCACAGTGAAGTGGGTCCCATAGAGGTAGGGCCTCAGCTTCCGTAGGGCACACACAACAGAGAGACATTCTTTCTCTACTGTGGACCATCTGAGCTCTCTGTCCTTAAGCTGGCGACTAATGAAACCAATAGGGTGTTCCTTACCCTTCTCATCTACTTGCAATAGTACAGCTCCTATCCCAGTGTCAGAGGCGTCTCTGCACAATAAAAGGTCTTTGATAATCAGGGGCCCTGAGGACAGGGGCCTGGCACAAGGAGTCTTTTAAGCCGTTGAAGGCCTTCTCACACTCGTCGGTCCAAGTTACCTTCTTGGGTTTCTTTGGAGTGGTGAGAGCAGTCAGAGGCGCAGCTATGGTGCCATAGTCTGCCATGAAGTTGCGGTAATACCCCGTGAGTCCTAAGAAGGCTCTCACTTGGGTCTGTGTAGTGGGGGTAGGCCAGTCTTGTACTGCTTGTACTTTACTGGGAGGAGGCTGTATCCTCCCTCCGCCTACTTCATGTCCAAGGTAAACCACTGAGCCTTGTCCAATCTGGCATTTACTAGCCTTTGTGGTCAAGTGTGCTTTCTGAAGAGCCTGTAGCACAATCCTGAGGTGTTTCACATGGTCTTCCCAGGTGGCGCTGAAAACTACTATATCATCCAGATATGCAAGACAGAATTCATCCAACCCATTCAACACATGATTCACAAGCCTCTGGAAAGTGGCAGGTGCATTCTTCAACCCGAACGGCATTACCCTGAATTGGTAAAGACCGTCTGGAGTGGAAAACGCTGTCTTCTCCTTGGCATGTTCTGCTAAGGCTATTTGCCAATAGCCCACAGTGAGGTCAAACATGCTGAGGTACTTGGAGGCACCCAAGGTATCCACCAGCTCATCTGTTCGAGGCAAGGGGTGTGCGTCTGCTTGGTGACGGCATTCAGAGCCCTGTAATCCATGCAGAACCTCAATTCAGAAGTGCCTGCTTTTGGAACCAAAACCGCAGGGCTGGACCAAGGACTACTAGAGGGTTCAATCACCCCAAGGTCTAACATTTTGTTGACCTCTGTCTTAATGTAAGACCGTACTTTGTCTGACATCCTGTATCCTCTACTTTTGGTAGGAACGCTGTCTCCTGTGTATATGTAATGTTTGCACCAAGGTGTCAAACCAGGGGACTGCGAAAACAGGGGGGAAAATTGCCTAAGCAAACTTTTCACCTCAGCCTGCTGATCAGAAGTCAGGTGAGGGGCCACTCGGACACCCTCAAAGGAGCTATCTGAAGGACTGCTTTGGAACAGGTCGGGGAGAGGTTCAGACTCTCTTCCTCAACATCTGAAGCCAGTAGCAGTGCTGCGATTTCGACTCTTGGGATGAAAGCCTTCAGCCTATTTACGTGGAACGCTTTTGGAGCCTGTCCAGGCCTTCCAAGGTCCACTAAATAGTTGACCTCACCCAGGGGCTCCACCAATGTGTAAGGGCCTGACCATTTGTCCTGTAAAGCTCTAGGCCTTATGGGATTCATGATCAGGACTTGCTGACCAGGTGTAAAGTTGATGAGGGAAGCTTTCTGGTCATACCAATGTTTCACCAGCGCTTGTCCTGCCTTCAACTTGTCACTAGTCAGACCCATCAGAAGTACCATCTGTTTTCTGAGCCCTAACACCTAGTCTACTACGTTGGTAGTAATAGGGGCAGTGGGCATCTCCCATCCCTCCTTGACTATGGCTAAGGGTCCCCGCACAGGGTGACCAAACAGAAGTTCGAAGGGGCTGAAGCCAACACCCTCCTGTGGTACCTCTTGGTAGGCAAACAGTAAGCATGGTAAAAGAAGATCCCGTTTTCTTCTTTGAGGTTCTTCCAGAGCCTCAATCATACTCTTTAACGTTCTGTTGAACACCGTTCTAACAGACCATTGGTGTGGGGGTGGTATGCGGAAGAGAACCTGTAGGTGACCCCACATTCCTTCCACATAGCCTGCATATACTTTGACATAAAGTTGCTGCCTCTGTCAGACACAACTTCTTTAGGGAAGCCAACCCTATTAAAGATGCCAAGTAACGCTTTTGCAACTGACTTGGCAGTTACAGTTTTCAATGGGATGGCCTCAGGATATCTGGTAGCATAGTCGACCAGCACCAGGATAAACCTATTGCCTGAGGATGTTTGCGGGTCAAGGGGACCAACGATGTCAATCCCTAGCCTTTTGAATGGTATTCCCACAACTGGGAGTGGTACCAATGGAGCTTGGATTGTTGAGCCACTCTTACCAGATAACTGTCAGGAGGCACAACTCCTGCAGTGACTTTCTACTTGCACCCCCATCTTGGGCCAGTATAAGTGCATGGATAACCTTTGCTTGGTCCTCTTAATACCAAGGTGACCAGCAAGGGGTACTTCATGCGCCAGCTGCAGGAGGAAGGGTCTTACAGCAAGGGGAACCACCAACCTCCTATGGTCTCCTTCTGTAGACTCTGTCGGCTCACTGTACAGGAGTCCACCTTCCCAATAAATCTGATGCTTCCCAGGAGGTTCACCCTCAAGCTGGGAGCAGGCCTGTCTCCTTAGGCCTTCCAGAGATGGGCACTCAATTTGGCATTTACTGAATTCTTCCCTGTCAGGACCACCTTCTACTAACAAGTCTTTTAGTTCAGGATTGTCATTGGGGTCAAATACTTCAGGTATCGCCGCCTCCTCGTCAGGTCCGGGCGATTGACCAACTTCCTCCACCGCAGTGGTAGGTGAGTTCAGGGGAATATTTTTTTTCCCTCGTTTTGGTTTCTTTACTCCTTTAGCCATGGGTTTTCCCTTTGTCTGGGGCAGCACATTGGTCTTGGCCAATTCTGCCCGTGTTTGAGACCGTGTGCAGGGTCTGTCAGCAGTGTCTCCTATGAGCCCTACAGTTCTGAGATTGTTGTCCAACAAGACCTTTCCTGGAACGTTCCTCTGAATGCTCACTGGAATCCTGACTGCTGTACCCTTGAGAGTAAGATTTACAGGTATGACTGGAAACATGCGAGGTGGGCCGTCAGCCAACTTAGTGGGCATCAGAGTAGCTCTGGCAACTTCCTCTGAGTCTACCAAGGTAGAATCCACTACAGTTTGACTGCACCCACTATACCTAAGTGCTGGAGTATCGACTCCATTGATCAGCACACTGTCTTTAAAGTAGTGCTTGGTATTATCTGGAATCCTAGCATAAGCCTCTGTGACTTTAGTCTCCCAGGAACCCAGGGAAACTAAAACTACCTTAGCTTCTATCCCACTGGGGAAGGAGTCCGAGGAGAAGGATGCTCCTGTAATCTCTTCTTCCTCGTAGGAGGAGAAGGCCAGATTAGCAGAGTGGACCCCCAAAGGTTTAACCTTACACCGGGGATCCCCCTTCATGTGGTCAGTTGCTCCACAAGCAAAACAAGATCCATTGGGTCTGTTTACATAGGGAGGCTTACTTATAACTAGAGTTCTGTTTCAGAGGCTGACCTCCACTACCCTGTGAGTTCTCCTGTGTCTTACCCTTATTTTTCTTTTTGTGGCCCTTTTGAGAAGAAGATTATTTATCAGATTCTCCACCCTCCTTATCTTTGTACTTTTTCCCTTCCTCCTGCTTACCAGGATGAGTTTTGTCCTTATGGAACACTCGATGTGACACCCATAAATCTGCTGCAATGGCAAGCTTCTTAGGATCTATCTCCTTTGAATCTGCCAAATGCTGCTTAAGCTCAGGGGAAGAAGATGCAAAAATATGTTCCAGCATGACAAGACTTATCATACCTTCAAAGGTAGAAACCTTATAACCTTCGACTCAGCCAGTCAAGTTTTTTAAGGATTCGGTTACATAAGATACCCAAGTACCACCTTCTTTTTTCTTATACTCTCGGAATCATTTTAAATATTGGGCAGGAGTCTTTCCAAACTTTAAAATGAGAGTTTGCTTCAACATTGCAAAATCTGCTCGCTCAGCCTTCGACATTTCCATAATGGCACTGCAGCCGGAATAGGGCAGTCTGCTGAGTAACCAAGCAATCTTATCAGCATTGTCAACTTGTTGAACTTCACATGCATACTCAAACGTATTCAGCCAGTCCATAATGTAATTCTTTTCCTCATACACACTGAGCCGATCTTTTGGAAACCTTGGATGAGAGGAGGCCCCAGACCCATGTCCAGGACCCTTGGATCCATTGGCAACTTGAAGCTTGGCCAGTTCCAACTGGTGATCCCTGTCTTTCTGTTTTTCTGCCTGTTCGATTTTTAGTTTGGCCATACTGAAATCAAGCTCCTTCTGCCTAAGCAGCAGATCTTGCTTCTTGAATTCAAGCATGGCCTCCCCATCGACACTGGCAGAGGAAACATTGGACATTTCATCCTCCCTGTCCTCATGGTCGCGGTGGACCAGTGCAGCGGCAGAACTCTCAGTTCTACCAGTGAGAGCAGCCCCACCTCCTTCTGCACTATCCTCGGAAGCTATAGCGTCAAGCTGAGCTTCTTGCCACGTCACGATTCTTTGGATCATATCCAATTTGGTGCCTTGAGCGGAGACACCTATCTCCGCACACATCTTTTTCAATGTTTCGGATTTAGAAGCATTTAAAGTTAGCAAGGTATTTGTTTCCATACTGTTATATAGGACTATGGCCTTTTAAAAGTTATACTACGACAATTCACTACGTGTCCTTGTAGGAATAACTTGAAATGCCTTCGCTCGTGCGCACCACTGGATACCTTCAGTCGTATCCCACCGCTGTACACCAATTTGTTAAGATGGATTTCTGAACTCTGTCCTGGAGGGGCAGAGGTTCAGAAGGCCAGCCTAGTTTCTTGGAACAGGGTAACCTCTGGACAAGCGGCGGTCAAGACTAGGTCTCAAGAGGGGTGAGGGTGACTGAAAGCCCGCAATGAGCACACAAAGCAAGAACGCTTACAAATTACTCCAGGCAGGTGTTATATTAAAAATATAGACACATTTATTACAAGGCCTTTGTAACATCGACCATAGTAAAGAATCACGATAAAACTCAAGTAAACCAACACATCACAATCAATACAATATATAGACAAGACCGAGGGGTCTAACGAGTTAGGAGCATGAAATATGCAGACCACCTAGATGGGGACAGAAAACAGACAGTGCAAGTAATCGTTAGGCCCAGTTTGACATCAGAGACCACCTAACTAGAAGGAAGTCCGAGCCCTATGAAGAGTGGAGCCTTGTGCTCAAAAGTACCTGCACACGCGGGTGCCAACGGGCCAAGGAGTGTCTCTTCGGGGAAATCGGGCAGTTCACAGAGGTGAACAAATGATGGCGAACAGACCTCCGCTACTCAAGCGCAGCCTCCACTTGTGGGCAGAAGCAGAGCGTGAGTACGGAGAAGGGGTGCTGCTTTTCAACAGCGGGGGAAAGCCACAGGCTTCTGCAGGAGGGAGACCGGCTCAGGGTATTGACTACTCTGCAGGCAGACCCAGGCTTCTCCGAGTTAGTGTCTTCGCTGGCAGGTTCAGATGCGATCAGAGGGTCGTCTCGGCGCCGTGTAGATTCCGTGGCAGCAGAAGTCAGGTTCAAGGGTGTCCCAAACGCAGCGAACACGTACAGATGGTTACCTCAGCAGGGCAACTCGGCAGCTGCTTGTATTCCAGGCCCAATGTACACTTCTCACTTCAGACCTGGGAACGCCGAGTATACGAAGCGTGTGAGAGTGTCGAGGGCTCGGATTTCAGCAGCAGCCAGACGGCGGTAACAGAGCAAGGTTCCTGTTTAGGCTGGTCAGTCCGCTGGATGACCCAGGGACGCTTCCGAAGCCTTATGTACAGGAGTTGGTGAAGATGCCGAGAATAGTTGTTCCCACTATTCTAAAAGGTCAAAGCACCAGTACAGGCCTTCTCGTTCGATCAGAGGCAGAGGGGTCTCACAGGACGACAGCAGTGCAGGGTGCCAAACCTTCAGCGGGTCACCAGCGATTCCTCGACTCAGCTTCTTAGTTGCAGGATACTTGGCTCCTTTATCCTTTGTTCGTGAGAACTCCGGAGATCGACATGGTAGTGGTGTTTCCAGCCTCCTCTTATCCAGGGTTCCCTTAGCGCCAAAACGGAGAGGGCCCAATGGGAGATCTGCTCACAGAACACTCACACCATACGTGGACCTATCACAGACCACGGTGGTCCCAGGCATTCAAGACACACTAGACTCTCTGGCACCCAGGATGTGTATTGGGACCAGACATCCCAGCCCACATCCTGGAGGCACACACAAGGCATGCAGAAGCCCGCAAAAGCATCTGTGTTCGCGGGAAAGTACATGCCCAAATAAGGATGGCCCCTGGTCGGCTCGACCTGGGGAAGGTGAAGGGGCAAGACGGTCAGCAGACAGGACAAAGAACCTCGTGGCATGGCCATTTTGGAAGCCAGGCCACCCATTTTGGCCAAACGTGAGAAGCGCGGTTAACAGGGCAAAAGGGAGTTCAAAACACAAAGAAACGATCGCTGCCACCAGTCCTGTCCGTGACATACTTGCACAGTTCGTTATAAATCCATAGAGATTTTCTAGGGCCTGTAGAATGACTAGAGACCCAAGAGCGCAGTAATGTAAATTACGGTGCCCTTTTGTGCCATGTTGCGCGAAAGCTGCAACATGAGAAAAGAACTACGGAAAGCAACGTTTCTCGGAAATGACTGTTTTAAGGGCATGTCAGTTTCCCCGTAAGAATGGAGCGAAAGCCCAGAGGAGTGCGGCGGAAGGCTGCGCTTCTCTGGTAAAGTCTAAATCATGGTGTAAAACAATAGCAAAAAGTTTGGGGGTTGCCACATGGAAGGAAAATCACCTACAATATGAAATCTTTCATAACACTCGCTTAAAGGGCCTTTGGGTTCATGTGGTAGCAGAGATAGGATGGTTTGAAAAGACCCATCGACTAGTAGGTTTCCAGTGTTTCGGACGATCAGACACCCTCCGCTATCTAGCTGGAAGATCCCAAGATTTTCTGTGGACAGCGGCTGATATAGAATACTTGCAAGAAGATCGACATAGGTGGGACGGGTCCCTCTTTGACGAAATCCCTCCTGGTTTCCACAGGCACTGAGCGGGCAGAAGGCGACAGTAGTCCATTGGAGGAGGGGAAACGATACTGATGGCTTGAGCTGAAGAGCGAATGGTGAGTAGACTAAGGGGACTGGCAAAATAATGGAATGGAATTGTGTTGACATAAAAAAGTAACGGAGGGTTGTTGAAAAAATAACGAGGAGTGTTTATAGTAAAACAAGGAGCATTTATAGAGCTCGGTTTCCTACCTCAAGGCCTAGAAGGAGTCATTTCAAACCCCAATTGGGTATAAATCGGCAGCACATAAATGTGCTCATGATAGGGAATGAATCAAACTCCAATCTGAGTATTTTAGGGGCAAGTACCATGAAATATATATGTATATATATATATGTATATGTGAAAAGTCGACTGTCTGTATGTAGTGTATTTTGTAAATGAAAAAAGGTTTAAGCTGTGTGAAGTTGAAATAGAGATAAAAAATTATTATCCATTTTAGGTCATTGACGGCGCCGACTGAAAAGTAGGTTGAGATCATTGAGAAATAGAGGCTTTGAGCACCGAAGGTTGGAGAGGCACGTGCAATTGTTTTTCTGAAATGTATCTGTGTAAATGATGGTAAGTATTGACAGTCAATTGAGACTCGTCACAATGGGAGATATTACTACATTGATGCACCTGTGTAAGATGCTGCCAAAACACACGCCTAAGCTCAAACAGTATAGTGCGGAATGGGTAAAAGGCACAGCAGACAAAATGTTCATGCCATGGCCACACGGGGGTCACTATCAAAATCGGTATTGCAACACATGACCACATACTTTCACGCTGCGTACACAGGGAAGAAATTAGAGAAAAGGTTAGCTTTTTTAGAGCTCGGGAAAATGTATCAGGAAAAGAGAGAGTATCTGCCACCTGAGGATTGGATGCTTAATCAGTGTAAGGAGGAAGGTGTCGGCCTTCTGCTCCCCTTGTCTCGCCAGAAGTAAAAGGCAATAGTGTAGAAAATATAGGATTGTATCTGTAAAAGGAACTGAAAGCGGCGACAGGGTATAGCAATCCGACATGTGAACCACCTGCGCATAGCAGTGACGATAATCCAGAAGAAGCTAGAAGAAAGGAGGAGATCTTTAAGATCTTACAGAACAAGGAGGAGAAAAGCGAACTATCGAATGTAATCACAGACATAGAATGAGAGGTCAAGATATGGAAAGGACAAAAGGATAAAGCTGACGAGGTAACGCTCGTACAGAACGAATGGATGGGAGTATAGGTATTGCTCAAGTTTGAGGGGAAAAGTATCGAGGAAGTTAGGCAAATGGAAAATCAAGATGAGCAGGATAGAAAAGACAAGTCACGAGAAAAGTGATTGAAAGAGGATGAACATAAGAGAAAGAGTAGGCAGAGGCGAGAACAGATCTATCAGGAAGAACAGCAAAGGAAAGAAGAAGAAAGGGCGGAGGAGCATGATATGACAACAGAGAGCAATCAAAGAATGTGATAGGCAAGACAAGAAGAGAGAAGAGGAGCAAGCGCAGAAATTAATGGATAAAATAATATAAAGAAGAATGGAAGAAGAAGAGCGTAGATCAAATGAAAGAAGGGAAGAAAAAAGACAAGAAGAAGAAAGAGTTAGATGGGAAGTGAGAAAGCGAAGAGACTTAGACTAAGTAATGGACCAAAAAAAGAGACAAATGGAGTGCGATATTGATCTCATTCAGAAAGAGTTAATGGAACCAAGCCCAGTAATATCATGGGGCAATATAGAGGAGTTCCTCCTGTCACAGAGTGCAATGTCAGGGTCGTCTAGGGTAGCCCTAGAGGAGAATTATGACATAGGGACCATCGGAGAGAGCATTGATAAAGCCTATCAAGACTTAAGCGAAAGTAGCAAACCGGGAAGCCGAGGGAAGGAAGAACAGCCCCTGGTCTTCCAATTACGAAGTGAAGAAAAAGACATGTTCAGTCTCGAGTATAGAGCCTTGTTGGGCATCATCAGTGAGGAGTAGCTTGGGTCTCTAAGTCCGGCAGACTTGGGACCCACGTCTGGGCATACACGTCCCACTCGATTACAACTGGCATCGCAATCCTTGTGGATCCTGTTCGGCTTTGTGGGAGGATAATGCAGCCTGTGCAACATTTTGTAATGTATTAACCTAAATTGAGAGTTTAGGGAAATTTCCCTAGCAAGTATTCAGTCTTCTTTCCATGCATCCTCATATAATTAATTGTTCAGGGATTTGGATCAGTCGTCGCAGGAATCGGGAGGAGGCGTGATGACATTACATGGATAATTGTATGGAACACAGCTATAAAGTTCTGGAAATGACTTGACTTGATGAGGGTGTTTATACAAGGATGCATCTTCTGCTGCTCAAGTAACCCAGTCCATTTAGATTTAACAACCGAGCGCAAATGCAGGTATTGCAAGGATATTTAATTTACCAATTTTGGCCTGGATTCAAGGAAGTGAGATAAATAACCAATCAATAAATAAATTCTGCAATGTTGCCATGCCTGCCTTTCTCCAGCTACTTGCTATAATCCCATTTAGAGTGGGGGGGGGAGTATTTCTAATATATGCCAATCAGGGATATCTTGGTGGTATAATCTAAGAATCCTCTTGAAGGCTGCTTAAGTAGTTTGAAGGGGTTCAAATCTGCAGGCGTTCGTATAGTCCTTGCTAACAAGAGCTGATTGAAGGTTCATTGCACGCGCTGTTCTATGCTACAACTTAACATGAGGAGCTATTTTTGAGTCCTCCTATGAGTACGAGACAAAACTGGATTGGATCACCAGGAAATAAAGTTCAAAGCCTGGGGCTTGTAGGCCTCCCAGCAAGGATAGAGCAGTCATATCTGTGTATTTTCTATCTGCCCCCCGTGGATCTCACAAAAATTGTGACAGTTTTGTTCAGTTTTTTAAATAAGGGGCAGTTGAGCAGGATAGCGATGTTTAAGAAGTAATATAGCATCTTGGGTAATACATCATTATCAGGAGAGCTATCCTGCCCATCAGCGAAGATGATAGTTTTACCCATCTTTGGGGTATATAGTGTTTAAATAGTGGTCCAAATTATCTGAATAAGGCTAAAATTCTCCTGCTAGACCATCACACCCAGGTATTTAATAGACTAAGGTGACCAGCAAAGTTTCAGTGTGTCCATTGGAGGATTTGTGGTATCCATCAGGGGCTAAGATTTCCGATTTGGTCCACTTTATTAGTAAACCTGAGTGGCTACCAAATTTGATAATATATGACAATCAGTTCTCTAATATAAAGAAGGACATCGTCTGAGTATAGCAAGATGATTTCAGTAGCATCCATAAGTCGTATGCCACGCCAACTGTGCTTGTACCTTAACAGATCAGCTAAGTGCTTGATAATCACTGCAAAAAGTAAGAGGGATAGGGAACACCCCTGCCTGGTCACCCTACCCAAATGGAACGATTCCAAAATGGTTCCCCCACCTTAATTCTGGTGGTAGGTTTTGTATATAGCAATTTATTACAAGAGACAAAATACTCAACAAATCGGTAGCATCCCATTGCATCACACAGAAAATCCCATGACACTGAATCATACACATTCTTGGCATTGAGCGTGAAAGCTACAGCTCGCACATCTGGGTCGATTTAAGATATGACATTAAAGAGGTGTCTGTGGTTCAGAAATGTGGCATGGCCACGGATAAACCTGACTGACCTGGTTGAATAAGAGATGGCATTAAAAGTGCCAAACAAGTTACAACTGCATGGGTGAAGATTTTAGTTTCTACACTAAGGAGCAAAAGCGGTCAATATGATCTACTCTGTTTAAGAGCTGAATGTTTTCGACACTTGCTTGGTACTTCGACAGACATACCAGGCCTTGTAGTGATATAAAATGCATTGTTTATCTTGCCATACTGTATACAGACCCTTCCCACATTCTTTTTTACAGCTTGCATGACACTGGTTTGTTTTAAATTTTCACTGAGCCCAGCAAGAGGCCACACGGCTGTCAGCTTCCCAATATTTCCTGGCCATTACGGATGCTTTGAAGAAGTAGCAGGTTACCCTTTTTTGCTAAACTACAGAAGTTGTCTAATTCTTTTTTAATGGATAGGAGATCAGTATGACATCGGAACACCGTGTTCGAGCATCTTTCAAGTTAATTCAGAGACTCTCGGCTCTTTGCATATATTATGGAGGATACCAAACTCTGTGGACATGACATTACCACACAGATAGGCTTTAAAAGCCTGCCACAAGTGCCCACACTCTCGCATTTAAAGAAAAATTGTGGACGTTCGAATAGATATTCGACTCAAATTCAAGGTCGAGCAGAGTGCCTGTTTTGAAATTTCAAGGTGGTTTACTCATGAATCCCACGCCGACCCCGAGACTCAGCCCAATGGGATAGTGATCTAATAATATGCACAGAAGGACTGTACACCCTTTCATTGGACTGAGCAGCGACTGACAAACAAGCCAGTAATCGATGCAGGATGACATATCATGGCAAAAACAAAGAGGTGATGGCTGGAAGCTTTAGAACAAATCTTAACCTCTGGCATTGCTCTGCGCAACCCTCCAGACCATCGTTCTTCGCCTGCCAAGCCATTACAGAAGGGGAAAGAGCTTATGGAAATTAGGCTTGGTCCCACCTCAAAAGAGGCAGTCCATCCCGAACTGCTAGGGCGCATCCATAGTCTCCACCATCAAGGTAGAGAGTTTATTCTGCTACTTGGTCTCCCCCATCAAGGGTAGGTTTCAATCTGATACTGAGTACCTCTTCAAGGGGTAGTGTTTATTCTGCTATCAGAGTCTCTTCCTTCAAGGTAGATTATTAATTTTAGCAAAAAGAGAAATGAGCGGGCACCACTTGGTAATAAATCCACTTCTATCGAGTATACAAAATTGTAAAAAAAGGAAAATCTTGTTCAAGATAGTTTGTGCTAAAAATTCAAAAGGAGCTGGCTGCGATGAGTCTTGAGACACCCTGACTCAAATGCATGTATAGCAGGAGACCGAGTACAATACTAAGTCATGCAGCCGCTCTCCGTAGGACCCAACTTGGGTATGTAGTTCGTCAAAGTTAATGTCAAAGTTTAACGACACCAACTGCTGCAGGGTTGCACAATATTGTTTATCATTGATTGATATATTTATATCAAGATTACTTACCTTGACTTAAAATGTTGTGGACCAATTAGCAACTCTGCCACACATCCTGGGGCTCCAGTCTGGGACCCGAGGTGCCGCCTTACTGACGTCCCCAACTGCAGCAGGGCTGCACAATATTGTTAATCATTTATTTATATGTTTTCACTAGTTGATGCACATGCTTCTTTTTTCATTTACAAACCTTTTTTTCTTTGAGTATTCTTTCTACTTCTATGCATGTGGGTTTTTATTTTTTTTGCACATGACAATTAGTTTCATTAACACATTAGGCCAGATAATTGTTTTAATTACAATGTATCAAGCTCATTGGGTTGATAGCAGTTTCAGTTTCTGACCACGCGCCCATTCGGGACGCGATGCAGTCACGTGCTTATAAAAGTAAACGTTGCTAAGGCAACGCTTCAATGTGGCAGCCTCAGTCTTCGCTCGCCGGCATCAGGAGGATTTCACCCTTCCCGTGTGATACACGGTAAGCTTCCTAATACTCCTGGGTTCCCCCGCATGAACCAGGCTTCCACCCATAATTATAACAGCTTTCTTTTGCCCACAGCCACAGCAGTGAAGGCTTTTTTTCTGCCCTGATTACTCGTCAGGCAGTCCCTACGAACACTGCATGGCTTCCATGTCTACTCTGTGCCACTCATTCACCTTGCAAGTTACCATACTCAGGTAAAAAGCCTTTTTCCATTAGATTATTTAATCTTACATCAATACTGACCAGTCACTTACTTATTTTTTCTTTCTTTATTTGTTTCTTCTTGACAACTTACCTTCTTTTGAATCTACAACCGGATGGTATGTTTTTTGCTTCACTATTATGCTGTATGACACTTATGCTTTATGTTTATGCATTATTATGCTGCTTGTTATGGATTTGTTTTAATTTGATTTTGAACTCCAATGTATTAATTTCAGACTGGCCCCGATGAAGGAAATTGTTTTCCGAAATGCATTGGCATTTATGGTCTGATTCATTAATAAGTTGTGGCAATTACTTCCTCACTAAGAAAATATTAGTGACTTCTCTACCTTGAGATCGTTTTTGATCAAAATAATTCTGAAAAACAACGAAATACTTTTTTCTTTTCTAACCAAATGCATTACTGTTGCTACATGTTCTAATCAACATTAACTTTGACGAACTACATACCCAAGTTGGGTCCTACAGAGAGCGGCTAAGTGACTTAGTATTCTACTCGGTCTCCTGCTATACACAGATTATTAATTTGACCAGTTTTACCCTTTAAGCAACAGAGGATATTCTGCTACAGAGTCTCCCTCATTAATGTGGAGGTTCTATTCTGATACAGAGTCTACCCGTTAAAGAGGGTAGTCCTACCATATTTGAATACAGAGACTTTTTCTGTAGTCGGCTTTTCCAACTCTCTCCCTGGAATGAAAAAGACACAAGGCTGGAGCGTTTCAAATCAGGGGCAATTCAGTTCAGAATACGTCTTTTGGAAAGGGGATGGGAGGGGTTATTTTGTAACATCGGCACCCATCTTCCAAATAAAATAATATTCTAAATGTAAGTTTTATTCAATCTAAATTGATTGAAGAACACAAAGAAATTGTATTTCCCTTAATTTACATTTTTAAAGACTTTGTTGGGGCTTGCATTGGAAATACACTAAGCTGTTAAAGGCTGTGAATTTTCTTCTCACTTATCTTCACGTTGTAAACCAATTATATGCCAATCATAAAACAAATATTTAATCTGGTGATAACGTCTATGGCGTCTTAAAGCATGAGCACGCTGTGTTTGTTCTGGCAGTGATAGTGCACGAGTCATAAACCAGACAGGAAGACAATAGAAAAAAAGAGGGCCATCTTTCAAAATTGAGTTTGGGAATGAAAAAGGCAAAGTTAGCATTAAGTGTTGATGGAAAAATTAAGCTAGCTCTTTGCTGGCGGAGATAAGGCCCCCGAGTTGCTCAGCATGATCGTGTGTACTTTGCTTGTTCACATAAATCGCATTCCTTATGTGAGTGAATAGGAACATGTTGTCTGTATTGAGGTCTGAACAACTGAGGAGCACTCGCAACTCTACTGACTGAACATAGCAATAATGCATCCTCCTTTCTCCGTCATATGATGTGCTCTGGATAAGATAAATCAGACATCAAAAATATTGTCTTCATTTCTTGCTTCATCACAAGATTCCATTTCATAGCAAGAACATCATTTAATTTACAGCAACTGTATGTACACACATTTTTGAAAGATATTCCTGACCAAAACACCCCTTTAAACAAAGCGTTTTAACTCTGTTTTAATGATACACACTATTAGCACCCTGGATTGGGAGTTAGGGCACCCCCAGCCAACCAGTGAGCTCGGAATGCAGACTTTACTGCATGGTACATCCCTCTTTCTAAGTCCCCTGAGCAACAGGAGGTTGCCATTTTCTCCGTCTTGGTTTGTGTTTTTTTCTCAACTTAAAATAAACTATTAGCACCCTGGTACCCATGCTGGGATGCTAATAGCAATAGGTAATAGCAATACACCCCTCAGGGCAGGGAGCATTACTGGGCCTGACGGTCATGGTGTATTGCTTAAATATCGCTAACACTGTTCAGTGGGCACTTTTCCCGAAAAATAGCTTTCTCCTATGCCCTGGGCACCTCTAAGCCACATATTACACCCACTGGGCATGGCCTCACCCACTTTGTGGCTGTTTTGGGTTAAGAGTGTACACAGACCTGAAAATTGAGCAGTCCCTTTTTCCCCATGTCTTTTTATATCACTAACCAAAAACAGTTGTCAATGTCTCCCACTAAGTGGCGTTAACATGAATACACATGGGTTGTGCCTTGTTTTTGAAGGTGAACAAAACTGGTGGTCTCCATATGGATTTCAGCATCTCTACCTGTATGAAATCTGAAATCTCTATGTGGGTGAAGATGCTGGCATATTTGTAGTACAGAGCACACATTCTTTCTTTTTTTCTTTATTGGCTTTATATGGTTATACAATACAGAAAACCTTTGGCCACTTCATTCTTAAAACATACATTCATTACTTTCAAGTCCAAGATTACTTCACTTCTCCTTTTGACGCTCTGATTTTTATTAAAATGTCCAAAAGCAATATCACCAGCGCCAAGGTGAGAGCTATTTCATCCCCCCATAGAAGTGCTTCCGACCAGTCTTGAATTGATTTAGAGCCATACTTCTTGGTAACTTCTGTCATGAGACTTAACCTTTTTTCCTTCTTTGCGGGACAAAACAGTACCAATTGTTTTAGTGACTCCAAGTAATTGTCTTTTTGGAACAATCTACAGGTTGCCTTAATTGTGCTGTTTCTTCTGCGACTCAATATCTGTCCATTTGCTAACAGATTCAATCTGAATCTCATGGATTGATCCCAATAATACCAATTTGGAAAATGTTCGATATTTTGGGCAATTAATTCAGTTTCCTCGCTTCTTTGAAGGGTTTCCCATAGAGTTTCAGAGCCTGTCTTTCCTCTTGGTTTGCAATCGAGTCCTTTTTATACAGTTTTTTAAAAAAACTTTATCTGGATTTTCCAACAGTCTCTGGTCCGATTCCCCCAGGTCAGTTATAATTGCTTGACAGATTACTCTCCACTCTGACAATGTCACTTCACAATGTTTTGTCAGTACTTCCCTTAGGACTGCAAAGCCACCTCTCTTAGATACATCCATACATTTTCTGTATAGCGATTTCCAGGTTACTATTGTCTTCATCGCTGTTAAGCCTAACTCCATTTGAATCGACTGGATTGGTGTGCTATTTGGTAAACGGAGTACCCTTTTCCAGAATATTCCCTCGATCAGTGACCAACTGTCAGCCTGAAAAGTGAAAGCAGTTTCTGCTCCGTAGGTTAATATTGGGAGTGCTTTTATACGATAAAACCAAATCAGCGGATTTAGTTAAAAGCCACAAAATCTTTTCAGGAGTAATCTTCCATGGCTTGCTAGATGTCTAGCTTTCAATCTCAAAAGGTCTAGTCTTTGTAGTGTCACTTCTGCTTGTATTTAGGCATACCCCCAGATGTAGAAATAACTTGACCAGCAGGATTTTCCTTCCCATTAAGTACCATGCATTTGGTTTTTTCCAGCTTTTCCCTGTTTGTGCTTCCAACGTCATAATCCTCGATTTAGATGGATTAATTTTGAGGCTGTTTACATCCACCTAGTTATGTAATGCATATAGTTGACGCTGTAGACCCACTGGCGTCTGATCCAGAAGAACCACATCATCAGCATACAGCAATCGTCCTATTTCAACTCCTCCAATCTTTGGTGGAAAGCATCCAACGTTTACGAACGCGTCTTCAACGTCTGATACGAACAACTCTGGTGCCAGCGGGCAACATTGTTTTAGCCCTTTGTTGGTACGGATTTCCTTTGACAACAGGCCTGATCCATCCATTCTTACTCTCAATAAGGTGCCTGAGTAAAGATCTTGAATTACCTTCAATGTGTTGTTGGGGCATCCTGGATGATACAATTTCTTCCACAATCTTGGCCGATTTACCATGCCTAAGGCCTCTGTGAGGTCTATGAATGCCATACAGATTTTCTTCTCTCCATTTCTCTCCACTTGGGCTTTAAGAATGTTAATGCGGAAGATGTTTAGGGACGTTCCTACGCCCTTGACAAACCCGGCTTGCCATTCGTACCTGTGGTTAGATTCATTACTCCACTGCACCAAGGTCTTCAAGATGAGTGAGGCAAAAACCTTACCAACCACATCAAGCAACGCTATTGCCCGATAGTTACTCAGGTTCGATCTGAGAACCTTCTTGAAGATCAGAGTGATCACCTCTGTTTTCCATGTGGTTGGTATTACTTGTTTTTCCATAATGTGGTCAAATAAAGTCATCGAAATACAGACCATTGTGATGAATCGTGCTTTAACAAAGCGTTGGTCATCCTATCTGGCCCCGGAACTCTCGAGTTGTTCAACTTGTTTATAGATTCCTGTACAGACACGATGTTGATGTCTAATTGATCCCATGTGCTGGTCTTTCTTGTAGTTGTTGTTGGTTCAAACAACTCTGGGTCAAAACATTTTGAGAAGTGTGCTAGCCATGTTGTTGCTGGAATTGGGTTTGACACCAGTGCGTCCTGTGGAGCGTCGAGGGTATTGATAATGGACCAAATTTCTGATGTGTTTTTAGTCCTTATGTTTTGAAGCATAATTTCAGCATCTTGTTGCAGCAGCCTTTTCTTCTGTTGCTTCCACCAATTTTGATAATGTTGTCTTAATTTGTCAATCTTAATCATTGTCTGAACTGTAGCTTCTTTTTTTAATAAATTTATACATTGTCTGATACTTTTCTTTTTTTTAACTAGTCAGCCAAATCAAAATTGCGGCAGTGAGTAATACCAGGTTTATTTCTACTCCCTTTCCTGATTTCAAAGGCTTTGAACAGGACCGTATAGATGACTGCTTGATTTGTTCTTTGCTTAGTAGTATGCTGCATAGCTAATTTAAGCTTTCCCGTTAAGTCTGGTATTTTGTTAGCTTCGATACTCAGTCTGTTCCTACCTGGAATCACCTCTGGGTCTTCAGTATACTTTTGTTCCTTGTCCTGAATTACAAAATCCCAGCTCAAATTTAGGAGATTTTGATCACTCAAGGGTCTCTCTTCTACTTTCAGGGTCTGAACTGCCATCATATTTTGAGATACACAAATGTAGTTGATGATATGACATCCCTTTTTTCCTTTCCATGTTATATTTCCAGGCATGTCACCAAATGTGTTGCCATTTAGGATTTGTATATCTCTCTAAGTAATGTCATTTCTCCACAATTGACCCCTTTTCCTGGATTACGTTGTTCTCACTGGATCTCCTTCTCTTTTTTCCTGTCCATTGCTATCACAGCATTGGGCGTTTAAATCACCACACAGGAAAAAAGGGGGATCTTTCCATTTTTTCCTCTGATTGTAAATCCAGTCAACCACCTTTTCCGGGAAGTTAATTCCTTGATTGCTGTATTCCAGTATAGGTTTATAAAGGAAAGTGTCTTCATCACATCAGCTGGTACTGTAGGTATCCTGCCTACCAGTAATTGAATGTATGGATTAGGGTTACACTCCAAGATATGGAAGTGTAAACTGTTCTTTATTGCTATTAAAAGACCAGAAATGGATCTTACTCTGGTTCCTTTTGTCACTGGATTTAGATGTACCGTGTGCCCTTCTAAAATCCGGGGATCTCTCAACCATGTTTCTTGTAAACAATGAACATCATAATTCCCTCTTGGGAGATCTCTGTTGACAAACAGGTGAGAGAATCACGTTGTGTTCCAGCTTGCCAGTGTGAGCTGCGTGTTCTTAAATTTTTGTTGGCATTATGGTTTATTAATTTTCATGGCCAATAGCCCTGCTAACCATTTTCAGTTCTCTTCCGATCCCTCTTTATCATTTGGAGTCTTGATGTTTTCCCTGGAGCTAGTTCCATGGGATTCCCGACCTGTTTTTGATCTTCTGTCTGTAGCTCTAGTTGTATACTGTGTTTTCTTGTTGTCTGGTTCACACCTCCTGATTTGAGATGATTCTGGCTTCCAACTTATTAGTTCCCGGATCTCTAGGCTCTCCTCCTTTTACTCCATTTAATCAAAGCCCATGGGTATCAATCGAAGTGCCTCCTCCATTAACAATTGTTTTATTAATGGACTCGCTGGATGGAGGAGCACCCTATCCAGTATATCTTCTTCTGGGAATTCAATTGTCACCAAATTGTCCGTCATTAGAGTTCTTAAAGTAGGAACATGGTGGAATAATATGATCACGTTGGCTCTATTCAAAATTAAGCCATCATTCATTGGAATCATTCTCTCTAGTACTACCCATAGGGTGAACTTAACTTGCTCTCCCTTCTCAGTTTTGTCTGATCTTTCTTGGAGCTCATCTGATGGAGCTTCCTTTCGTGCTCTGCGTTCCTTTGTGTCATTTCTCGGTCTAGAAATTCTTAGAGGAGATATACATACTTTTTGTTTAAAATGGTTCTCTCTTGACATTCACACCAGCTCTTTGCAGGTGCCACTCTTAGTTGGTTTTTGCTCGGTTCTGACTCCTTGTTCTGAGTTTCATACATCAGTTTGATTGGAGTTCTTAGTTTGTCGTCATTGTTTGGCTAGGCTGATCTCCCTTTTGTCGACGTCGTCCAGACCTACGTGGGCCTTCTGGTAGTCCCGGTTTGTTGTCATCAGTCTCATCTCTACATTATCATCCTACCGCACACCCCTAGTTCTTGCTTGAAGACTTCCTGCTTTTGATGTTTCTAAAAGTACATCATCCTGCCAGCTCACACAGGGGTTTACATAAGGATGGTCTTTTTGAGTTTGTTTTAGGGCTACTGGACCTGATGGTTTCTTGGTACATCTTGATGCGTGGGTCCCCATCGTCTCCGTGCCGCTATCTGATGTTACTGGGTTGTAAGTGGGTTCCTCAATCCCTGAGCATGTTATGTCAGCTTCCTCATGCTCCGAAATTGTGTATGTTGATAAATCCATCAGGTTAACTGCAGTTATATCCCCTTTGTCTTCAGTCTGGTGAAATATATATGTCTCAGTTATCGCTGGTTGCTACGGTTTGATGGTTTCCTTTACTTTGATTATACTTTCAGTTCTTGTTCTTATGGAGACATTTAGTTTTGGTAAAATTATGTTTTTGATAAAAACCTTACTTCCATTCGACTTCCATTTTATTTGTGACGCTTGATTTTTGGTTTTCTTAACGTGATTTATCTTATACCCAATAACTCTTCTTGTGTTTGTCTGTTCCTCCTGTTTCTCTCTATCTCCAGGTAATGGTAAAGTTATTTTTCCTTTTTGTGACGTTTTCGATTTAGAAAAATGTCACAGATTTCCTGTGAGTGAATGATATTTGTCTCTATTGCTTCTTTCACTTTAATTTCTGTATTCGTCTCATGAGTAGAGGAGTTTTCCCTTTGTCATCTCTAGTTACAGTTTGAGCTGTAACATTTTGTTCATTTAGTTCAAGATTGTATGGAACTTGAGGAACACACACAGCGCCCTCCTGGGTGACCAAGTCCACCAGACTTCCTGAGGGTCTCAATGAAGATCCTTTGCCTTCAGCTTGCGTCGCTGTAGGTATGATATGATATGGCATTTATAACGTTCATATACACAAGTGTTTCAAGGCGCGACGCAGCAAGGGAGGGCGGAACAGAGGGAAGACAGAGACAGCGATCCTACTAGGCTGAGTGTCATTCAGATTGCGCAAGTGCAAGGGAAGGGGGAAGAGCAAAAGTGCGGAGTGGGAGGTGGGAAGGGGAAAGTGCAGCACAAGGCGTAATAGAATAAATAACAATAAGAGAAGTAGGGCCAGCTGGTGGCAAGTGCAGGATACAGAAAACAGTCCCCAAGTACAGGGGTTGCCAGGGAGGCAGTGCAAGTGTGTAACTGGCGGGGGAGGGGACCTGGGCCCGAGATCAGAGGGTGGCCAGGTAACCAGTACAGTTTCAGCCAGAAATTCAGCAGGGGAGAGGAGGAGAGAAAGCAGAAGCAAAGAGGGTGGCCAGGTAACCAGTACAGTTTCAGCCAGAGATTCAGCAGGGGAGAGGAGGAGAGAAAGCAGAAGCAAAGAGGAAGGTTTTGAGGTGCTTCCGGAACCAGAGATGGTTCTCCTTAAATTTCAGGGAGACAGGGAGGCTGTTCCAAAGGGAGGCCCCTGCTGAGGAAAGAGATCTACCACCAACTTGTTGCTTGGAGAAGCGACTGACCATGAGGGAGTTAAAGGTGGATGAGGGAAGAGTTCGAGAAGGAAGATATTTAGGAAGAGAGAGTTGAAGGTATTGATGCCCAAGGACCAAGAAGGTCTTGTGGACAATGCAGAGGGTTTTGAACTTAATCCTCGGAGCCACTGGGAGCCAGTGCAGAGATTTCAGTCTTGGAGAGATACGATCCCTGGGCTTGGGGCTAAGGACAAGTCTTGCAGTCCTGTTCTGTATGAGTTGCAGAGGGCAGAGAAGGAGCAGGCAGATTTAGAAGGAGGCTGTTGCAGTAGTCCAGCCTAGAGAGAACCAGAGCTCTGGAGACAGTGAGCTTCTGGGGGAAGGAGAGGAAAGGAAGAATAACTCTAAGGAGCTTTAGCTGGTAGTGTGACTTCCTAGAGACATCAGCTATGTGAGGAGTGAATGGAGAGTGTGGAGTCGAAGATGACCCCAAGGTTTTTAGCCTCACAAGTGGGAGCAGGAAGAGGGCCAAGATAGGCCGGCCAGTGAGAGACCGGAAAGGAGGCAGCGGGTGTGCCGATGATGAGAAGTTCAGTCTTACTGGCATTAAGGCAGAGATCATTGGCGGCACACCACTCCTGGATGGCAGTCAAGCAGTCAGAGATGAGAGATGAAGAAGAGCTGGCAGAAGGTAGTCTGAAAATGAGCGGAGTGTCATCCGCATAGCACTGTAAATTCGGGCAGAGAGTGGCAATGCAGTGGGCAAGAAGTGCCAGGTATTGGTTGAACAGCCAGGGAGAGAGGTTAGACCCCTGGGGACACCACAGGTAGAGATAAATATAGAGGAGACGAAGGACCCAAGTTGGACCTGAGAGGGTCGATCGGAGAGGAAAGAAGTCAGCCATGCCAGGGCCTGACCGGTGATACCCAGGTTATCACTGAGGTGGTTGAGCAGGATGGCATGGTTGACCGTGTCAAAGGCAGAAGAGAGATCAAGCAAGATGAGGACACAGGGGGTGTTGGAATCAAGGTTTGGGAGAAGGTCTTCACAGATGTTCAGGAGAGCAGTTTCCATGTTAAATGATGAAAACTTTAAAGTCGTCATTTCTGGCATCAGCATCTCAGCCATGTCAAATGCTTGAGACATTCCTCGAGTTTGTTTCTCTTTAATAATTGGATCTAGTATCATGTGAAGTAGGGTCACCACTTTTGCTGTACTATTATCCAGATCATGTTGGATTCCTGTGACAAACCCCTCTACATAGACCATCTTAGAATGAAGCATTGCTAGCATCGTAGTTTGGTCTTTTAATTGATCACCCATTTGCTCATAGAGTTTCATAAACAGGGCCAATATTGATGTTAAAATTGAGATTGCTAAAATATCTAGCTCTCTTGATGTTCCTACAGAGCTGCCCTCTTGAACTCTTTTGGGGGTTGTTTCATCTGTTTGTGTTAATTTTTAAGTTTTGACTGTTTTTGTTCTTCCTGTCTTGGTAGGTCTTCAATTGAATCCCATCTCCCCCTTTTCTGGGGTCCTTTTTGTTTTGTTAAGTTGTTCCTCATTATAGGCATCTGGTCAGAGTTTGCTGACATGTTCAATTGGACCCCCAGTCCAGTCAGCTCCCACTGATGTTTATTTTTTGATTGTTCTAAAATAGGTGGCATCTCTGTTCTTTCAGATGCTTGTATGGTTTCATCATGTGTTCCCAATGTGTGGCTCCATTCATGCTCACCCACCATTTCCACCACCCAGTAAGAGCTGGTCAGAGACTTCACTATCCATTACACCAGTATCCTAACCAGGCGGTTTTGTGTGTGGTCGATTTCACAGATCTCCCACAAATCCTGGGTTTGGCTCTTGATAGAAAAAATGCTTTCAAGTCAAGTGATCTTGTGGCTTTAATCCCATGGGTTTCCAGATGTTTGTCATTGTTTGTGGCCTCATGAGTTGAGTTAAGACCTCTCGTTTCCTGAAGGGCTTGTGTACACAGATTTGTCTGGTTGCCACTTCTTCGATAATTTAACATCTGCTGACTCTCCACACTGCCAAATCACACAACGTTCGATTTAGTCATTGTTTTGGTCGGCTGTTGCCCAGTGTAATTTGTTTTCCATACACTGGGTTTAGCCAGATTGTTTCTCTCTGTGCTGGTGACAGCACTTTCTGTTAGTTGTTTGTTCGTGTCAGGACCAACTCTAATGTCAGCCGATTCACTCCCCTTGGCATGCAAGCCCTCCATTGGAACTATTTCCGACATCTCAGCTACCACTACAGTCATTAATGTCTGGTCTAATTTCAGATGCTTGTCTGACGATTTTGCCCCCTACGTTACCCTGGTAATACAGCGCGGTTAAAGTTGCTTTAGGCGTTGTGTGCTCAGCCCGCATGCTATCTATATACAAGGCAGTGCTTGCCGTAATAGACACCTCGCTTTGCTTGGGCCGTTAACTTGGGCTGCCGGGCCGCTACCTCTCATTCCAGCCCTTGGAACGGGGGCTTACCACCACAATATTAATTCATCAATCATTACCCACAACCATTGGTAAAGTGCGAAGTTAAAGTGCAATTCAAATGATCTTCCAACTGTACAGAATCATCACATTAAAAATACCACAATCGAATCCTACTTTGCATGTAAATTTGCATATAAAACAATTGTTCAGGAATACTGAGTCCATCTTCATTATCCTAAGCCCTATTATGGTCAAATAGGGCCTCATTACAAGTATGGCGGTAAGGCAACAACGGAAGCCGGTATCGCTACCGACACCATTGCTACCTTACCGCCATACTACGAGTTGTGCTTGCGGGTCTTGCTCTGCCCGCCAGGTCCGACCTAGTGGATGCACCGGCACCGGTATGAAAGGTGCGGGAGCATCCAAGCTCCCCATTCCCATTCAGCCCTGTGGGGCCAAATGGGGATGGGGAGTCCCTTATTGCTGGCACCCGGGAATGGGCAATAACTGGGTCTGCCGACCTCGGCATGACCCAGTAATTGCCCATTCCTGGGTGCCGGTATAATCACTGGTCCGGCGGCAGCCGTGCCTTTGTCACAGGCACGGCTACCGCCAGACCCATAATGAGGCCCATAGTGTCTTAATTCATGGTCATACGTATAAAACCTATTATAAAGTGTGTAGTTACAGTGCAGTTTGAGAAGGTTTAGTCAACATATCAAAGAGCCAAAAATCTATATAGTGGCAGCAACAAAGGTATACTCCATCCCTCTGTCCTGCGACTCCACAGGGAGTCTCCAGCATAATTAAAGTCACTATAAACAACAGAAGAGAAATGCAGTTTCCTCAGGGAGAAGGTAATGGGTTCAAGAACACGTCCAGGAGGGGACTGGGAGGGGACTGGGAGGACTTGAGACTGTAACACATGAAGTAGTGAATCACTTTGTAGCACAATATCCTGGGCAGTTCCACAAGAGTGTGGTGCTGGAGTTTCGAGAGGAACTCGGGCACCATCTTCGTTGTTCCGGTACAGACACAATAAAGAATGTAAGGAAAACTAAGTGTGTTGAAACTTCCTTGAAGGAACTACAAGTATTGTTAAAATCTATAAGGAACATTGGGGAACCAGCTAGGATGAGGGAGTCAATCTCCTAGCCACAAAAAGATTTTGTTTGTTACGAAAATCCTGGAACATTAATGGAACTTTTACTTGAAGAAGACTTGGGGCCTCGTTACAGTTTTGGTGGGATGCCACCAAAACACCAATACCATTTCTGCCACCTGGATTTCCGAATTACTGGCATATATATAGGACTCCATGGAGGGGATTGACAGAATTACTGGCACTGGAATTACCACTGGTAATTCTAGCATTTGTTTTGCCGGTGAGGGCAAGATTTACCTCCAGCTCTTGGCTGGAGGTAAATCAGTGCCCCCACCATCAAACTTGTGTTTTGCCGGTGCGGTAAAAGTGCAGGTGATGGAATTACGTTTACCATACCAGCAAAACTGTAATGAGGCCCTTGGTGTCTTAGAGACATTTTGCATCCAGGAGAAGGGAGTCATTTTCCTGGTCACGACCAGAACCCAACATTTATTATTGTTTATTGTAGTGATAGGAATAGCAAAGGACCTTTTGGACTGCGATGGTGCCTTTTTGATTTGGATTTATACAGACTTCGTTAAGAGCACCAGAGTTTCTTTCATTTACTTGGGGAAACCCCCATAGAGTTAAAGAGAGATGTTATTTTTTTGTTAATAAAAGTCTCTCACCGTGGCACCACTTGGTCAGTCTGTTCATTTCTTGTGCCTCAGACCCCGGGATTGAAGTGGGGGCAGCCGCATTGTTGGATTATGGGATGTGGTTAACTGCTTCGATGTTAAAGATTTGTCACCAAACGCATGACACATCCACAGGAACAAGTAATATAAAATGAAAAAATCTGCTTGCTCCACATGTAAATCCACCGTTACCAGATTCACATTGGTAACGTCAGTTATTTGTTGATCGTCATCCGGAGCAGTCAGGCAAAAATCTGTAATTTTTGCTTGTTTACATTTGGTGCTTGTAGGGATGGGGCAGTTTTTGTGAGCAACTCCTTAGTATTAGAAGCAGTTATGGTATTCGGCTCCATATTTTAAGTAGTATTGGAGTGGCTGGTACTTCTCAGATTGTAGGAGGACGTGGGGGAAAGCATGGGAGAAACTAATATGTCAGGTTGCCTAGACGGAGCACGGTAACCGCAAGATGGACCAGCCAATACTACTTTGGCGTTTGAATATGAACCCAAATCCCAACACAGCTTCAGTGGTTATTGGCAGGTTTTTGAAACAAGGTTCACACAATAAGATTCAGTCCACTCACAACAGCAAGACCCGTTAGATAATGATTTGCTTCCCACTGCCCTCCATGGATCACCGCAGACCATCCACTTGCATACATCTCCACGCTGGAAGTGGGTTTTTATATTATGGTGCCCGCCTCTTCCTGGTTGACGAAACAGACCGGTAATTTCCTCCAAAATGCACTTCCAACTCAGCCCGAATAATGCCACCACAGACCACAGACCGTTCACTTGCACAACCTTCCAGCCATCGCCTCTCTGTTTCGCTTTGTCTCCCTGCGTGGGATGGGTATGCCCAGATGTGAGTCCAGTGCCTGCTGGGCCTAGAGACCCAAGCTACTCCTCACTGATGAAGCCCAACAAGGTCAAAACATGTCTGAGGATGCTTGAGGTTTGTGTAGAACAGATATGACCTGCCCCTTTTGGGGTGGGACCAAGCCTGATTTGCATATGTTCTTTTCCCTTCTGTAATGGCTTGGCAGGTGAGGAACGATGGTTTGGAAGGGTTGCATAGAGCAATGCCAGAAGTTAAGATTAATTCTAAACCTTCCAGCCATCAACTCTTGTGTTTTGCCATTAGCACCTGGTACTAGGTGTTTGACGATACGCCACCTTAAATCCGTGCCACCCGTTGCACAGCAATGACAACACTGATGACATCACATGCCTTTACTTTACTTTATTCAATTTATAATGCACACCAAGGACCCTGAGGTTTACGGGCGCACATAAACTAGAACATATAAAAACAGAGACAGAAGAAAAAACATTCCTAGGGAGAGCAAGGTTCTTTGGATCGTAGCAGTAATCAGAATTGTAAAACCACTTATGCCATCACTGATGACATCACTGGAAATTAGAGTGCACTGATGACATGTAATTCAATGTAATATGGCTTTTGTATAGTGCCTATTCCCATTGGTATGGCTTCAGGTATGGGCGGTTCGTCAGAGGGGTTTAGAATGTTTGTGTGCATTTAGTGGTAGGTAGGGGTGCCAAGTTCCTGCTAGTGACCCATGTTGAGCTGTCTTGTGGATGAGTACTGTGAGGTAGTCGGGAGAGAATGCAAGTCCAGGCAACTGATTATGTGTCCTGCAATACTGCAATTTTGTCATAGGATTTAGCTGCATTCTAATGGCAGAGGTGTTGTGCAGTGTGTCTTTAAGTATCGTATGATTCCAGATGTGTGCGGGTGGGTGGCTGTGCCTGTGTCTATCTTCATTCGACATGGAGTGTGATACATACCCATGAGTTCTGTGTGGTTTCTTGTTTACTTGGCATGGCACAGATTCTGTCCTGGGGTCTTCTGGAGTCCCACCTCTGTATCCTTAAGTGCCTTGATGTCCCATCCTATCTGGCATGGAGTTAAAGTAACCAGATGGGCGGGATAGGTTTCATCAGGACGCGGTCAGGAAAAGACAGGCCTTCACGGTGTTCCTGAATTCAAGGGGATCCTCTAAACAGTGCATGTTATGGGGAATTGCATTACATATTGTGGGTGCTTGGACAGAAAAGAAGGATCCCTCTATTCTGGTTGATTTGAAAGAAGGGATGACTTGCAGTGCAGTGTCTGATCTGTGGTCTCTAGTTGATTTTTAAGGGGTGAGCTTGTGTTGTAGGTATTCTGGGTCTGTTTTGTGCAGAACACGGTGGGTGATGCATTTGGCTTTGAAAGGGAACCGTCGCCCGACGGGGAGCCAGTGGAGCACTCAGAGGGCGGGTGTGATGTGCTCTCTGGGACCAAGGGCTAGGAGGAGCCTAGCTGTAGTGTTTTGGAAACTTTGGCGTTTTCTGAGGGGCACCCAGCTATAGGGAATTATCATAGTCTAGGTGGGAGAAGGCAATAGTCGTAATTGCTGTGACTGTGAGGGTAGGAAAGGATGCATCGGAGAATGCGAAGGTGTAGATAGCACAATTTAAAGACAGAGTTAATGTGTTGTGAAAGTGTTAGACACATCCCAGGTTCTTAACTGTGCTGGATGTAGAGGGAGAAGGCCATAGGAAAGAGGGCCATGCGGTGGGTTTGGGGAACAGGGCAGTCTTCCCACAGATCATGATTTCGGTTTTTCCGGTGTTGAGGAGGAGGTAGTAGGCCCTCATCCATTGGTCGAATTCTGTGAGTCATGAGATAAAGTTGGAGTGTTTAAAGAGGCAATCGGGATCTTGAAGATGATCCCTGTGTCATCTGCATTGTTGTAGCAGGTTAGGGCATGTGAGCGAATGGGGGCGGGGAATGGGCTCAGATAGAAGTTAAAGAGCAAGGGGAAACGGGAGTATGTGTACTCTGTGGTACTTGGTTGGTGGCAGGGCGTGGGTTGAGGAAAAAGGTGGAAAGTGGGTCATTTGCTATTGGTTGGTGAGGAAGAATGATAGCCACATCAGTGCAGTGTCCCTGATGTCGAGTGATTGGAGTCTGTCTGTGAGGGTGCAGTGGTCAATAGTGTTGAAGGCCACTGAGAGGTCAAGGAGGATAAGTATGGCACAGCCTTCCGAGTCTGCAGTTCTTTTGAGGTCATCCCAGATGGACACTACGGATGATTCAGTTCTTCGTAGGGGTCTGAAACCACACTTGGGAGGGTTGAGAAGGAGGTTGGAGTTAGAGAAAAGGCAAAGCTGCGATTAGGCTGTTCGATCAATCAGTTTGGCTAAGAAACGGTTGTTAGAGATGGGTCTGTAGTTGGCCGGTAGAAAGCGGTCCAGGGAGGATTTCTTGAGCAGGGATTGAGGTTGGATGTCTTGAAAGCTGCTGGGAATGTGCCTGATGTGATGCAAGAGTTAGTGATGGTTCTTGCGATGCTGCCAGCACAGGTTGAGGAAAGGATATCATTAATGAGAGCGAAGGCCACGGCTCCTGACGGACAGCTGCTGGCCAGAAGCTTCAGGAATTTGGATGCAAGCTGAAGGCGAAGAAGGTGAAGAGAGCGTGAGCTGAGGTAGTGACTGTGACCTCAGATGTGAGTGCAAGCGATCGGGCCAGGAGCATTGCTAATTTAGCATTGATGATGCAGTTTCTTTCCACTGCTATGTTGTGGAAATGGTCAGCGAGGGCGTCACTGAGTGTTTGTGAGTTCCCTTATGGTGGTACAGGCGCTAGATGTTTTGTCCCATTCAAAGGAATTTTGGCCTTTCAGATTTCTGTCTTCTAGGCTTTGATCTGACAGGCGTATCCAGCTCTATTCTGGGGTGATGGGTCTTTCTGACATCTGCGTTCCAGGGTCTAGTTTTGTGTTTTGAGGGATTTGAGAGATGGGGGGAACCATCTGGGGGAAGGTCCTTGTCTGTGGGATGAGGAGCTGAAGGGGGTGAGCGATCTGAGATTGTTGGAGAGCTATTGGTCAAAATGGCTGATAGAGGGTAGACCCCCTTGGAGAGGGAGGTTGTGTAGGGAGGCAAGCATGGAGTCAGCCAGATCCGAGGTTACTATGACCTTGTTCCACAGAGGGAAGCTGGATGACGATCCATGGTTAGTCAAGCGGGGAGAAGGATTTGCTGTTGATAGCATGAAGAAGATGGCTGTGTGATCCATCTAGATTAATTGGGGGTCGGGGGATGGAACATGGAGATCACGTTGGAAGAGGAGAACATTGCATCTATAGTATGTCCTGCAGTGTGTATGGCAACTGATACCAGTTGAGTCATGTGGAGGGCTTCCAGGTTGTCCAGGAGTGGTAGTGCTATGGGGTTTTGCAGAACATTGAACCATATGTTGATATCTCCTAGCATGGTGAGGGAGGGATGGGAGACCAGGATGGCCCAGAGGGAGTCGCTTGGGCATTCAGCGAAGCTTCTGTTGTAGCCCGGGGGTCTGTATTCATATGTAGGAAGCCTTGAGTTAGAGAGGGGGTGATGAAAAATTTCACTAGGAGAGATTTGCATTGTAGGTTTGTTCCTTGGAGTGTGAGATGGTGAGGTATGATTTGTGAAGGATGGCAATCCTGCCTGCCCTGCTGGTCCTGTTGTGCACAATGAGAGTGTAGCCTGGGGGAAAGTCCTAGTGCACAATGGGTTAGAAGTTCTGGGTTAGATGTCCTCAGAGAAAGAGGTTTCTATGATGAATAGGATGTCAGGGCCTTCAGATAATATTAACTCGTATATGTTGTGGCGATTTTTGGTGTCAGATCTGGTGTAGTTAGGATGCATGAATGTCTGTTGCTAGGTGGGCCATTTGCGGCGGGGAAGAGGGAACAGGTGGGCCAGTGGTTGGATGGTGGTAGCTGGCCCCAAAAGCAGGATGCAGAGAGGGGCAGGGTGGCGGGGCCTGCGGGAAAGGGTCATTGTGAATCAAAGGATAGTTGGGGGGTGCTGAGGGAAGGAGTGAAGGGGTTGATAGGAGGAGAGGGGTTGTTAAGGGAAGTTGAAATGTCTCTGCTGTGGGAGGGTGGAGAGGATGGTGGGAGTGTTCTTGGTGCAAGTGGGAAGAGTACTTGCGAGGTGCGGTTCCTAAGGGAGAGGTCTGGTGTGGAGGCGGTAGGTGGAGCGGGTGTGGGAGAGTGAATTGCCGAGGTGTCTCTTATTTAGGTTGTGGGGTCAGTGATGGGAAGGGGGGACCGAATGGGTGCAGCATGGTGAATGGGGCTGATCAGATGGATTGATGTTGAAAGGAGTCGGACAGGTGGAGGAGGGTCTAAGGTCAGGGATAGGATCAGGCTGTTGATTTCTACAAGCATGCAGTGAGCGATGGATGGGGTCTGTGCCTGCAGTGCTATAAGACAGATTGAACAGTGATCTTGTTGGGTTGGGTGAATTGGGAGAGGTAGTAATGGAGTATTTGAGAAATGCAGTCATGGATCAGGGGGAAGATAGGGTAAAGTGTGCAGGGATGAGAGGTTCCTAGTGGTGCAGTGTCTGTGTTATAAAGGATTCTGAGGTGCCAATGGTGTGTGTGTGTGTGTAAGGGTCAGCGGAGCAGCTGAAAGTGGGGTGTTGGCAAGGGTAGCCCGAGCAGCATTTAGGGACGCAACAACATTGATGGGTGAGGGGTGCTGGAAGGGGGTGGGGGAAGAAGAGAGCTAGGATGTGTGGGCAGACAAGAAAGGTTAGGATGGATCTGGTCTGTGTTGGGGTGAGGTGGGAAAAGTGGGGGAGCTTTCTCCCAGGGGTTGATCATGTGGAGGAGGGGGCAGAGGGGGGGAGCGGAAGGGGGCTGGATGAGGAGTTGACCAGGGTTCTGGTGTGCCACAGTGCCACTCTAGCCTTGGAGCTGGCTAGGCCCTGAACGAAGGATTTGAGTCATAACAAATGACATCACTGACAGCATCAGCATCAGTTGTAATATATCTTGAGGTATCTCTTATATCCTCATGGTTAAAATCACTAATTAAATCATTGATGCCATCATTTGTCATCACATTACAACTTAAAGTAAGTGACATGCAATGTTTAAATAAAGAATACTACTACACACGTAAAAACCATAAGTAGAGTGACTCAAGTGCGTTTAGTCTATTACTTTTAAATTTCCTTACTTCAAAGTGAACGGTTAGCCATCAGATTCTAGCAGTTTGGATAGTAATAGATGGGTATTTTCTACTAAAACAAATTCCAGTGCAATTATTTGCTTTTAATCTCTCTCTTCTTAAATGGATACATTTTGAATTAAACCATTTCTATTAAGTTGCAAACCTAAGCAATTTGAGAAGTAGAAACTTTGGCCTTCAGGATATGTCGAAAGGTAGTCTGTATAGAAACATGCAAATGTATAAAAGTGTACACCATAATCTTTCAAAGTTTGGTGATGAAATAAAAAGATGTTCGTAGTCGAACAACAATTTGCAACTTTGCACAGAAGGATAGTAATATAAAAGCGAGGGAACAGTTCACCAAATAACTTTTTTCTGACATCATCACTAACTTTCTTTTTCCTAAAGGAGATAAATAATAGCAGCATGGCAGGTAAAATGATAATGTTTCTGTAAAATAACATGTAACGGACAATCTTGAGGAATTTGAATTATAGTTACATGTTTGAGGGTGCAATAGATTTCTAGGACATATGAAGATGAAATTGAGGAACATTTCGAAAAGCTTGATGTACTAAATGCGTATGCTTCTCCTTTGAAATTGGTTTGTGAAATCCTTTTTTATGGAAAGAACTGATCTTGTGGAGTACTCAATGTATACATTAGGAGAGCGTTATTAAAGGGATGGTCTAGTAAAAACCTTTATTTAAAAAATAGATAGGCAACATAAAAAAAAATACTAGCATTCTCCGTTTTAAAGCTTCCTATGTAAAATTTTGAGCTATTCAAGCTCAAATTCGCAAAAGCAAGCACATGGGCGCATCCATTTTGTGAAATGGAGGCCCTCCTGTGCTGGCTTTTGCTTTTGCGGCACTAATGAAGGAAAAGCCAGCCAGCTGTAGTAAACAAAGGCTACCGCTGGGTGGCTTTCCCTTCATTAGTGCTGTAGGCGGAGGACGGGGACCGGAGACCAGAGCAGGAAAGCTGCAGCTGAATCTCGGTAAGTGCTATTTATCCAGCCAGGAAAACTTAGAAATAAAACCGCAGCTTTAAAAACGTTGTATTTATGTTTGCCGTCGCTTTTGAAGCGACCGCAAACATAAATACAACGTTATTGTGTTGGAAAACGCTGTGGTTTTTCTTTCCAAGTTTCTCAGGCTCCTCCGTCTCGGAGGAGCCTGAGAAACTCAGAAAGAAAAACTGCAGCGTTTTCCAACACAACCGCGTTGTTTCTGCCTGAATCTGCTTTACCATTTGGGGCTCTCGGGCTCCGAGCCCGTGAGCCCCAAATGGTAAAGCAGATTCAGGCAGAAACAACGCGGCATTGCGGAAAAAAACCGCGTTGTTTCTGCCTGAATCTGCTTTCCCATTTGGGGCTCTCGGGCTCCCCGTGGGGAGCCCGAGAGCCCCAAATGGTAAAGCAGATTCAGGCAGAAACAACGCGGCATTGCGGAAAACAACCGCGTTGTTTCTACCTGAATCTGCTTTCCCATTTGGGGCTCTCGGGCTCCCCACGGGGAGCCCGAGAGCCCCAAATGGGAAAGCAGATTTAGGCAGACAACGCAGCATTTAGCATTTCCCATTTGGGTCTCTCGGGCTCCCCACGGGGAGCCCGAGAGCCCCAAATGGGAAATCAGCTGCAGGTAGAAACACTATGCGGCATGTAAACATAACCGCGTGTGTTTCTGCCTGCTGTGGCTTTCACTTTGGGTCTCCGGTGCTCAGCACCGGAGACCCAAAGTGATAGCCACAGCAGGCAGAAACACACGTGGTTGTGTTGGAAAACGCTGCGGTTTTTCTTTCCAAGTTTCTCAGGCTCCTCCGAGCCGGAGGAGCCTGAGAAACTTGGAAAGAAAAACCGCAGCGTTTTCCAACACAATAAGGTTGTATTTATGTTTGCGGTCGCTTCAAAAGTGACAGCAAACATAAATACAACGTTTTTAAAGCTGCAGTTTTATTTCTAAGTTTTCCGGGCTCCTCCAGCCCGGAAAACTTAGAAAAAAAAACGCAGCTAGTGCTTATTTTAAAAAAATAAATAAATAGCACTTACCGAGTTTCAGCTGCAGCGTTCCTGCTCTGGTCTCCGGTCCCCGTCCTCCACCTACAGCACTAATGAAGGGACAGCCACCCAGCGGTAGCCTTTGTTTACTACAGCTGGCTGGCTTTTCCTTCATTAGTGCCGCAAAAGCAAAAGCCAGCACAGGAGGGCCTCCATTTCACAAAATGGATGCGCCCATGTGCTTGCTTTTGCGAATTTTGAGCTTGAATAGCTCAAAATTTTACATAGGAAGTTTTAAAACGGAGAATGCTAGTATTTTTTTTTTATGTTGCCTATCTATTTTTTAAATAAATATTTTTACTAGACCATCCCTTTAAAGGCTTATAAAAGGTGTTCCATGAGGGGCATGTCATTATTTACTTTCAAATGGTACTTAGTTCTCTTCTTGGTTTAGGATTGCTGCTTTTTCTCTTTGGTTACTCATTCTTGGTTTTGGTTGGGTCTGGAGTGGGAGACCCGTGGTACGCTTTATGGGATTTAGGCAAAGTGAATGGCCACATCTGGAACTTGTAAAGACTGGCAGAATTATGATGGAGCTGTGGTCCAGGATTGAACAGTCATATGCACCTCATACAACATCTATATTTCACACCAGTAATGAAACTCCCTTAATGCACAGAAACTGAACTTCCTGCAGGCTATTTAAAAACTATATATTATTACGTAAAACCTGCATCTCTTAGCAAAAAAAAAAAAGTGAAATGTGACAACAGAGGAAAACATGCACTAAGTTTGTACAAATTGTTAATCACGATTAAATACAAAGAAAAATAAAATTACGTAAAACCTCCCACACGAATATATTTCACAATACAGTACATTATAGCAATATAATTTAAACATTAATTGGATGTAAAATAATTAAAAGCCCTAACAACATCCGCATATTGTTATTCAGTGGAGTATGAGTGCCACCTAACTCTATAGCATTAAAAGAATTTAAACAATGTCTTTGAAATATCAATCATGTCATCCATGACATCAATTCACCTAATTGCCTCCATTGTCCCTGATGTGGTTATTAAACTTTCCCAATAGGACTTAGCAGCCAAAATCATGTGAGGTCTGATTTCCCTTCAGTATTCTAAATCAAAATGATTCATCAGATAATGCCAGGACCCTACTACCCACCTTCTGAAGAAATTAATTCTTATACCAGAAAGGGCTGGACATTCTATATCTAAATGTTTCAAACGTTTAAGCAATGTTGGAATGCGACAGAAGCTGCACCTCCTTTGTTCCCTAGCAATGCAATTTCTGGTTCCTAGTCTCTCAGAGCTGTCAAGGCAGTGTCAAGGCCAGCATAAATGCCGGCCTTGACACACCGGTTTAGTTGAAAATGTCTTCATGTTTTCATGGTATCTACATAACTAGGAGTGCACAAAAGGTTACAACAAGCAAGCTTCAATACTGTGTGCTAACACTAAATCCACACCAAGGTGTGGTGCACTAAATAATGCAACTGTGTTCAACATATAATAACATAATGATTTACAATTGTCACATAAACAACCAGTTTGTTAAGGTGAACTGAGCTGATACACAAATAAAAACGAAACAGAGGCCAATGCATATCTCATATACAACTATCCTTCATCAGGGCCTGTCTGAAATGAAAACATTCGATAAGAATAACAGAAACATCAAAAAACACACAACACTTCTAAACAATACACAAAAACATTGCATCATAAGTAAATATTGTACATAACGTGCGTAACATATTCCAGACCGTAGCAACAGGTTGACAAATACGTTAATCCACTTAACCATGTGCATGCCCAGAACATGAATAACATGAATTGAGTACATTAGAATGCACATGACAGCCCTCACCCATGGATATAGGCCATGTACGTAGATAATATAATGGAAGTGTGTAAGGTTACACTGACTGAGACAGCAGGCCAAGAACGGCACACAACCATCTTAACAACGTGAAAACAATACATGGAATGTGGTACAGAACCCAAACCAACATCAGAAAGAAAGTAATCACGATACATATATAAATCCCCTTTTCAGACAGAAAAACTAGCTGCTGCCTTACGAAATATAGACAGCTCTGTGAAGGGGACAAAGGAAAAGAGAGGCACTCAAGAAATATCAGGACTGTATGTAAAGTAGAAAGGTACTGAGACGAACATAACGGCAGATGTGAAGCACACGTATAATCATACCTGCGCTGAGTACATGAAATGCCAGAAGCACAGATCACACCATCTGAAAGGAAAGCAAAACATAAAAGCAATGAGAAGTCCGACTGCATAAAGAGGCAGAATGATGCCCAGAGAGTACACAAGTGATATCACGGTCCTGCCGCACTCACCAACGAGGATAGGACCAGACAAATCCACTAAGCCGCACACAACGCCAGTGGGTGTGCGAGGCAGGAGATGAACTCTGCGCAATAGGCAAAGGTAGATCGAAACAGAATCACGTGGTCACGCCTAGAAACGAGGAAAGGAAAGTGGTCTGAAAGAGGTCACGAGGTCCCTACATGTAACCTACATGTAACCTAGAATAAACAAGAGAAAGTGAACAACGGCCTCATCACGTGTTGCACGGTAGACTTGAAATGCAGTGGTAACAGTGTTACTGCCACATTTACAGCTCCGCCCAATCTCAAATCTGGCGTCTTTACCCCCAGTTCAGAGGTGGGGGTAAACATGCCGGAAAAATTATCATTTTTGGTGCAATTACCTCCAGTGGTATTACCGCACGGTAATTGCATCAAAAATTGGGGAGTAATGGTTAGCGCCCAACCCGTGATCCGGCGGTTATACTGCCGGATGGGTGGGTGCTAACGCTAATAAAGTGTGGTGGTATCCTAGCTGGGATAATGCCCAACTCGTGATGAGGCCGTAAATCATGTGATGAATCTAGAAAGGTCGTCACTACTTTACTGGGAGAAATCTCCCCTCATGTGCCAGGGAAAGGGAGAAGATACTTGACTCTGACACTAGGGGTGGCTATCTGTGGGAGGACCACATGAGGGAAGACAAACCTTGGGGAGACGGAGTAGACTCGCTAGGTAAAGGCAGACATTTTCCTATTTCTTTAGCCTCTGATAACACCCATTTGCCTCCCTATTCCTGTATGGGATACTGTAGTGTGGGTGTAGAACCTCCAATTATAACTCTTTGCTTGATAATACAGAGAAGAGGAAGAGGACTGGAGCAATGAAGATCACTAGAATGCTTTAGTTGTTGGAAAAGGTTAACAGGTGCTGGGACATTTAAATACAGCACACCTGGATAGAACGGGAGACTCACGTCTCCCGACGTCGGTCGGGACACGGAAGGAGAGCAGGCTGCAGTGCGGAGTGGAGAAGCTGCTGAACATTCACATTGCTTGTGCCATGGACAGCAGGAGTTGTTAGGTGAAGGAGGTAAAGCGGGAACCAGGGGGCAGATAGGATGCCCTCCAAAACATGTGAGGCAAGCAGCAGCGAGAACAGTGAGACATGAAGGATGTCGAAGCAGCTGATGGAAACCGGTGAGCCCAAAGAGCGAGGTTGGGACTCCAGCCGTTTCATGGCAGGTGCCGCGTACAGTTGATGAACCTGGTAAGCCCAACAGGGGAGCTAGGACACCAGGGCGATTGGGCAAAGAGACTAAGCCAAATGAAGAGGGGTTGCTGACCCAATAAATGAAAAGCATAATTAAAGAATCTTGTAACTATATAAAAGAGAAGGTGATCACTGATGAGAAGTGTGAGTCTGGGACCAGCACCCAAATAGTGAACCAATTAAGAAAGTCCTGGCAGGAGAGTAAAGCAGGCATACAGCGAGTCCGGGACCCGCACCCAATTGACCAAGCAAGAAAGACCTGGCAGGACTATAAACAAGGCATACAGTAAGTCTAGGACCGGAACATAATCAACATTGTTTAACTTGGAAATGGGGGAAAGCTGTTTCTCAAATGTCTGGAATCAAAGGGAAGGGAGTCTCCCTCCCCTTTTTCAGTTGAAGCCTGTAAACTGTGGGAAAGTCAAGAAAACACATGCAAAGAAGCATACCCCTTGAGCCTGTGAATTGTGAAACTGTGAAAGCTGTAAATTGTGGAAAACATTAGAAACTTTAGGGGAATAGGAATAACCCTGGAAGTTGTGAATTGTGGAACTGTGAAAATCTGAAGGGAAGCGTCATACCGTTTTAGATTGTGGAATGCTGTAACCCAAAAGGAGATCAAGAGAGAAATTGTATATCTTGAGTTGATGAACTGAGTAAACCAGAGGAAAATCAGGGGAAGAGTCATCCCCCTTGGGATTGTGGACTATGTTAATGTCAAAGTGAAGAACACTGAAAGCAGAGGAATCCAGGGGAAGGGAAGACCCCCTTTAACTGGTAGCACTTTGTTGGTTTCCTTTACACTTTGGAACTTTATGTTGGAACTTTGGAAAGGAGCTGCTGAGGGATCGGCTAAAAGACATTTTCCCCTTCACGATATATTGTGTTTAGTGTGTGAAGATCAGGTTTGTGCACAGGACGGAGAACTTGTTGTTTTGGACATTCTGATATGGATGCGCCTTGGTTTTGTAGAGGCATGGAACCCCTCCTAGAGTTAGGATGGGTAGGATTTCCCCAGCCCTCTCTTTAATTTGATCAATACACGTCTTTAACAATCACCATAATAACTGTGTCTGAGTCTTATTCTTGATCCCTTATAATCAAAACGCAATGAGTGAACAGACACTCCCCCCCTGGGGTTAGTAGAAGCCAGAAGGAAAAGCTTGTCAATACCGCAATGAAAAACACAGACTGACATTGTGAGGAGCCAATGCAATGGCTGAGAAACTGGAAAACATACAGAGGTGTCAAAAAGAATGAGAAGGAAAAAAGAACACTGAACGATGATAAAGGAACACAAGACAAATAAGTAAAAATAAGATACCAATAGAGGGACAGCAAAGGAGCTCAGACTGCAACAAACCACAGCTAGATCAGTAATATCCTATGGGTACAATCAATGATCAATACAAGAAGGTGTGGAGACCCCAGCAAAATTACTAAATCACATTGTCACAATCAATTCCTGTATGCACCACATCAATGGTGACAGTATCTCCGATATAATGGTTGATGGCAATAGAAAATCAGTTAAAAGACCACCTAACAGATGTTGCCTAGGTAAAGAATGAGAAAAGATATCTGAGACCAAACAGTCAAAAGCTGTCACAGGAAACAGTTTAAGTGAAATGCTTCATTCATTCCTCCAGGAGCAAGAGAGTCAAGTCAATGTATCCAGAAGGCTACTCTTCTATCCAGTTTGTTGGAGATGTATTCATGTGGGCGACACTGTACAACCTCTAGGATTTGGAACCTTATCTGCAACAGTTGATGTTGTTATTCTTGGAAATGCTGTGCCACAGGGGAATGGCAGTTACCAGTCTGTGGGCCTCATCACAGGTCTGGTGGTAATCCACCACAAATACCACTGAGCGCATATAGCATTACCACCAGGTCATGCGGTGGAATTAACGCTGCATCAGAACCTGGTGTGAATGCGCCCCCGACTGCAGCGGTAATGCTATTAGCGCCCAGTGGGAACTGTGCTGAAATAAGGGCTACTGTCAAGAAAGCAGCGCTAATAGTGCTACCTCCGGTGATCTGGGTGCTATTAGAGACCAGCGCTAATAGTTGGGCCAATCTCCCATCCTTCACATCATCTCTGGCAATCCGTGCATTTGCCTCTGCCACAGGCTCTGCGTCCTCATCCTCTGGGGTGGCATGTCCACGTCAGAGGATAGTGGGACATTACCCACTTTCTATAGCGCATACATCAGGGCTCCACCAGTATGGTCGAGGCAGCGGAAACATGCCTTCAGGAGGCCGAAAGTATGTTCGATGCACACACGGGTCCTGCTGTGAGCATGGTTGTAGGCATTATACTGCAGTGTTTGTGGAACACGCACACGGGTCATTAGCCAGGGCAGTTGAGGGGATCCGGAGTCACCTGCATGGGGGAGGCACAGGCATTAGTCATGGTGTAAGGTGTGGGGGTGGGCTTACACAATATCAGGGCAATGGACAACTTGTGCATGCAAATGGGCCTTTTGTTCATGTCATGTGCCGATTCTAGGTCTGTGCATGCTGTGTCACTAATGTCATGCATTGTTTCTGCTTCACATGCACCCGCTTCCCTTGCAGCCTACGTTACGTGGGGTGTATGTTGGTGACGAGTGCAGCTGACATGGTGGCTGTCATGTGGCAGTGTATTTCCACTGTGCATGTGGCATTCTGGGTTTCTCTTCGGCATCCCTCAGCATCTGTCCGGATACTGGCAGGGATTTTCTTGTGTGAGGTGATGTGGCCATTTGTCACCATTGCTTTGGTAAGTGCATGTTGCATTGTGGTACAGTAGTCATGTTGGATGTTTATAGTTGCTACTGTATGTGTATATCAGCTTCTCCATGCAGGTAAATCCAACATGTGCATGCTCCCTGGCCTGTACTGTGACATTGCTGTGGGAGGTGGACGAGTACGGAATTCATATTCGCTTGTCATGCCATCCTTTGTGTAGTCATTTGCACCTCCCCATTTGGGCATGTGCTTCACAACGCATGTGTGCTGGCTTTTCTACTCACCCACTATCCAGGTCCGTTGTCCTCTGTGCCTCTTCAAGTATCCTGGCAGTGTGCTGTTCCATAGGACCATGGCATTGTGGGTGGAACAAGGGTAGCAGGTACAGCAGTGGGTGATGTACAGGTTGGGGTCGCAGGTCACCTGCACATTCAGGGAGTGGTAGTGCTTGCAGTTACGGTACATCCTGCAGCGTGGGCCTGAGGCGCCACCACTGCAACATGGGCACCGTCCAGAGCAGCAATCACCTTTGGCATTTGGGCAACAGCATAGAATTGTGCCTTCATGGCATTGACCTGGGCTGGGGTGGTAGGCAGTGAGATGTGACATTGCCAGGTGGGCTTCAAGAACCTGGCCCAACACTGCGCAGAATGTGGGCTGTGCCATGTCGTGCATCATGGCCACTGAGTGATGGAAGGTGCCAGTTCCGAGGAATTGTAGGACAGACACTAGCTTGAGCAGTGGGAGAACAGCTGTCTGGATGTTGATCTGCTGCTCTTTTATGGTCTCACTGTTGAGGCGGTGCAGGGTGATCAACTGGCTGCGGGTGAGGGTCCAGGGTCCTCACCCTGGACCCTCACCCGCAGCCAGTTGAGGGCTTAACCCTGTGGATTGGTGCCCGCCTTGTCCAGGCTCTCTTCCTCCTCCTCCAACCGGCCCCCAGCCCGCTCAAACCCTGCTGTACTCCCTGTGCCCTTCCCTGGTGTCCTGACTCTCTACTTCCAGGCGCAGCATGAGCAGCTGCCTGTCCCAGCTCACAGTGCCTGGTGGCAGAATGGTGTTGGGAACAGTGTTTGGGGTAGGGGATTGCCTTATGCAGAACTCTGGGGTGGATTGGGATCACCTGTGGCTTAATTTCAGGCACCTGCTGGAGATAACTGCACCGTGTTTTCAGCAGTATTAGCGCTGTTTTTTTCAGCGCTAATACTGCCGAACATGGACTTGTGATGCAGCTGTGTTTGCTCCTCGTGTGGCCAGCTGTAATAGTGCCAGCTGTAATAGCACCAGCTGTAATAGCGTCAGCGGTAATTGCGCTGACTGTAATAGCGCTGGCTGATTTTGCAGTCAGCGGTATTTGCGCCGTCTCATGATCCATCCGAGCAATATTGGCGGCGCCAATTCCGTTACCATCACTTTTAAGGATTACTGCTGGTCTTGTGATGAGGCCCCGTATGTTAGAGCGATGTTCATTCCATCAGACTTTCCCTGTTCTATTTATTTGCCCCACATAATGTAACCAGAAAGGACAAAGGTATCACAGGTTGTGTAGTTCAACAATTTAATTTTGGCTACAGTCCTGGGGTGGTACATTATATTGGCCTTGTTGGTGGTTCCTGGAACAAAGAGGCTAACCTGGTGTCAGTTGTGATCACACTCCAATGTTTGCATATAACTCTCTTAATCTGGTTACTCTGAGGAAAATGTGGCAATGAAAGTTAGATCAGGTCCCTCATGTCTAGCATGTTTAAGTGGTGTCTGTTCTCTGGGGATAGCACCAACTCTCTCTTGGAGTGCAATTACCTCTGCCTCATTGTAACCTCTTTTTTTGAACTTGTTAGCTATAGTTCAAGTTCAGTATTGCAATCTTCACCGTCACTCGCAATCCTACTAAATCGTAAATGTTGGCTGAATGGTCAGACTGGAAGGATGGAAACTAAGCCTGGGCAACAGGTTGTTTCCATCTGTGGGTTTGTTTTCTGTATATGGTGGTGAGAAAATCCCCAGTTTCAGATGTCACCAAAACATCCAGGAAGTGTATCGCCGGGGTACCAATCTCAATGGTAAATTGTATCCTAAGAATGATGCGATTCAACTAGCCCAGGAGCTCTTCAAGAACAACAACTGGACCGTTCCAGATGTCAAAAACATCATGTATATACCGACCCCCAGCAGTTAATGAATTATGCCACATGGGATGTTGCAACACATGGTCGGTCTCCAACTTAAACATAAACAGACTGGATAGCCACCATCGAACAATCAGCAGCGATAACATTTTTGAAGCACTTGCCTCCCACGTTCAACAAGCTAAAAACTCTGTTGGCGTACTGTACTAAATTTCCGGACAAAAAACTACGCAGCACATTTCTAAGAGCACGACTCAACCTGCTCCACACCAGAAAAATCCTGGGGATAAGAAGTCAATCCACTACGGCAACCTGTAGACTCTGCAAAATGCCAGACTCAATCGAGACAGTGCATCACCTCTCGTTAAACTGCCCATCTTTAAACCAAGAACGCACAGCTTTTTTGGACCCTCCATGGGTCGACTCTGTTAATAGAAGAAGACACATGGTAGTGTCGCCTTATCTCAGGAGAAAAACCCAGTTGGTCGGTAGCCACGTCTAAATTAATGGAAGCAGCCTTCATCAAAATCAACACCAACTGCCATCCACTCACCGCTGCTGAATCTTCAACCTAACTATACTGCATACCAACAGACCCGCCACCTGTCTGTGCTGCCTTGTTCGGCCTCCTCCTACCAGGCGCCGAATGCCACGGAAATCTGTCAACGACTCTTACGGGCAGCGCCATTGACATGGCTTGACTCTTTAATCACTTTCTATAAGGCGTGCTCCTGCAATCTTGGAAAAGGGAAGGAAAAGGGAGAAAGAAAAAGGGAAGGAAAGAGAAGGGGGAAAAGGGGAGAGGAAAGAAAAAAAAAGGATTCTTTTTTTTTAAACAAAGCTTTTGACATTTCACGACTGCTCTCTTGTAAAAATCATTTTCTTTGATTACACACAAGTAATAAAAAAATAAATACATAAATAAACATGTTAGCATATGACAGAGCCATAGTGGACCCCACAGAGTCACATTAATAGATTTATTAAGTGATGGCTTCAGGCTTGATATTTACACATTTCACTTTTCACTTCTGTCCCATAAATGTGTCTTCTTTTTCACTTGCACCATCATCTTATCAAATTCGCTGTAGAGGTAATTTTTAATATCAATCTTTGCCATAAACCTCTGGCATTGTAAGGTGAATATTTGAATAAATCTGTCTCTCCCCACCTTTAGCTCCAAATGTAATAGATAATATATATTACCCAGTCTAGCTTTGATGAGCCTAACCTTGACTCCCACTTTCCTTGTTAGAGCCAACACATTCAATGATGCCAAATTAAGGTCCATCAGTATAGCCACAATAGGGAGCGAACTGGGCAGCCAAAATGCATTTCTATTTATTTCCTTCCAAAATCTCCAACCAATTAGAGAGTGATGAACTACTCATTTCCCTGCCATACAATACCATAGTCTTCACCTTCTGGTGATATCCTAATCTCATCTGCAGCAGTGAGTAACCTTCATTCAACCTGACAAAGTATTGGTGGCTCGCCACTACTGGAGCAATTTGTTTTTTGCGCAACCTCATTGTCGTGTTTCTGTAAAATAGATATAGTTATCTGATATCCCAAGTAACAGAATTCCTTTACTACTCCCACTGGGGTTCCAGATTTTTCCTAACATTGGGCCTCATCACAAGTTTGATGGTATTTTGGCAGTAAATCTGCCAAAATACAACCAATCGGATTGACCTTTACTGCCACTTGGTCTGGTGGGATTACCATGAGATTACAGTTGGTGGTATTGGTATTGTTAGTACCCATTTATGTAGTGCATAGGACTCCATGGAGATTTCAACAGAATTACCACCAGTTGTAATTCCACCGAAATGGCCACATTTTGGCAGTAAGGTGGTGAAATTACCTCCTGAATGTTGCCCAGGCCGAGAGGGGATCAGACCTCCTTGTGACAAGGTCAGCATGCTGACCTTGCCCCGTGCCACTATAACTCCTGTTTCTTTTTCCTTACAATGCCTCCACGTTGTGATCTCAATAAATGACCCCAAATAAAGATATTAGGACACCACCAGCAGAGGTTTTTTTCCATCTATCTTGTATTTGTGTGGGAGGAAATATTATTTTTCAACGAGCGATGAAAAATTATTTTAATTGAGCCTATGAAGATGGTCTAATCAGGCAGGTGAGCTATATATCAAATTAATTATACAGGAGGAAGGACACATAATTAATGTACTGTTTTTTTTTCTTCTCTCACATGGGCCTGAACCATACTATTACCATTGTGCCAGTGTGAAGCCTTTAAATCGAAAACACAATGTGCACATTTTTGCATTTGATGAATTATACCCACTAGAACCCATCCAAACCAGTTTCAACAGCGTTTGTAAAGTAAGCAAAGGTACAATGCAGTGGAGCTTTCTTCTCCTTAGTTTATTTTAGGCATAATTGAGGATAAGGGTATAAGGATAAGGATATTTGGCAATTTCTCTTCTTTGAAATCTGGCCTAAGGTGTACAAATTATTCTATTTTCAACCGTTAAATTAAGGTAAGGTAACTGGTCCAATAATGTTGACCTCAATGTGCGTGGCTCTGAAAAAGAAAGCGGTTCGCGGGAGGGGGTGCTGTTAGTAGGATTGAATGGAAAGCAGATGTGGATTTCTGTGGCCTTGATGAGTGCAAGTCGGAAGCACCCATTACCGGTTTGCTGGTATGCATACGGGGTAAGACTGTGTTCATTATACTAAAGCTTATGGGTTTTCTAATAAGGAAAGCATGTGGTGTACGCTTGAGCGATTTTACTAGTGAGGAGTTAGAGAAGGAGTATTAAGGACGAAGGACTGAACTGATGATTGTGGGGTTACCCAACACGCTTTCGAAAATGGATTCCCTGTATAAAAACTTTCAACTCGGTGATGTCAATATTAACACCCTTAAGAAAGTTAAGTCATTGGGGGTTATGCTAGACCAGCACCTCTCCATGAAGGCCCATGTGGGGAGCGTAGTTTCAGGAGCAGCATACTATCTAAGACTTTTTGCGCATCTGCGCGCCCTGATTTCCTAGAGTAATGCGGAAACACTGGTGCAGGCCATCATGGGAGCAAAAATGGATTACTGTTGCAGCCTCCTGATAGGCATAAGCAAAACTGAAACAAATCGCCTCCAGGTGATTCAAAATGGGTCCGTAAGGGTAGTTTAGGGTCCGACCAGACGCGACCATGTGACGCCTGCACGAAGAACTCTGCAGTGGCTCCACTGAGGCGAGAATTCGATACGCCTTTTGTTGATCACATTTAAAAGCTTACTTGGCAAAATGCCTGGCTATCTGAATGATCTGATTACGATCAAGACCTCCTCGAAATCACTGAGATCCAATCAATCCAAAATGCTGCTGATTCCTAGATGCAAATCCAAAAGCGTGGCTAAAGCATCCTTTGCAACGGCAGCACCGGCAGCCTAGAATAGTCTGCCGCTGGATCTGAAGCTGGAATTTAATATAGAACCTTTTAAGAAAAAGCTTAAAACCTGGCTGTTCGATTAAGCTAGCCACCCTTACCTTGATCCCTCGGACTGTCCCTCTAGAGACTTTTTGTTGTTACTGTCTTCTTGGTTGTCATGTCCATTGCTCCACAATATAAATTCAATAAAGTAAAGTAAAGTAAATAATACACTGTCGTGTGAAAGCTCCATGTGTAGATGCTGCCTAGTCTGTCGTTGAAAGGAGTGTTTCAGAACAGCAGTCTGCAAGAGGAGTATTTGTCTGGGTCCATCATTTCTACTAACATGTTGTGTGAGGGGGAAGAAGAGAAATGCAATCTTTTGGGAAAATTCCATTCAGAGAGGCCATTTTCTCCAACCTCCCTTTGCCAGCCACAAAGTAATCTCTAAACGTCTAGGGACCGATTCACAAAAACGTTTCTTTGAGTATACCTGGACTTGCTCTTGGCTTACTTGGAGTATGTCATATATAAGTGAAGAGTCACAAAATGGGCCATCTTTATGGATGGAATGAACCTCACAAGGAGGAAGTCAAGGGTAATCCATAATTACTTTAAGTAACTTATTTGTGAAACAGCCACATAGATTTTTGTAGTTTTTCCTCTTGTTGATATTGGCTATATATTGATGGAAAACAGTTCTGCAAAAAATAATGTTTTAGAGCAGTACTCTACAAGTACATACTATAATGTTCATTAGGCCAATGTACACTTCGGCATGATGGTTTTAAAGCAGATATTTAAGTGTGACATTAAAATCTATCATTCAAATTACAAATGCATGCGAATATGGGCATTCACGCTTTTGACTTGATTTGGTGTGTGAGTGAGCAAGTAATAAGAAAGAAAAAGAGAGCGTGATTGCTTAAGCTTTCACAAAGGACGAGTGTCTGCTTAGATGGCAAGTGGGCTGTAAAGGCAGTTTAAGTTCGATTTGCTGCAAGATTGCGTGGGTTTTTGAGGAGATAAGGGGTGGGGCAGCTGCACCTACATTTTTTGTGTTGGGCATCAATTTCAGCTGTTGAAATATGGGATACATTTTTGTGTACTTAGTCAAGTCTGACAGGTGCTATGTAAGTGCATTGACATGGAACACTGGCTTCTACTTCATGCGATGTGGCTGCCTGGGCCTGAACGTCAACAAGTGGAAAAAGGTTATTCTCGCCGACTACTTGATGCATGCCCGGCACTCAACAGGGGAACATACGCACACTGATGGAGCATTTCACGTACGACTGCCTAGTGCATTCATGGTATCTCCCCATTGGAACAGATCCCCATATCGGTTCCTATCCAAGCCTTAACTGTTAGCAAGAACCCTTCTCCAATTAGCAGCAACATGGCCTTCTGCCTAGCTGGAATATGTTTCTGTATCTGGTCAATTGTCAGTCCAATATTGCAGTTTGTTTAATGACAAAACAATATTTCCTCCAGTTGCAGAAAGTCTGTCACTTTGTTTGCTCTTACAAGATAATCATTGCAGTTTGTGAAGTGTGCTCGCAGATTAGAACAGTAATGAAAAGATAATTTGCTAGTCACAAAAACAGTCCACCCATAGTGTGCTAAAACAAAGGGTTCGAGATAAAAACGATGGCACCTGTTCAGGTTAAAACATTGTTCAGATTGTTAATAATTCTAATACCCAATGTTCTTCCAGGTATGTTAATGGGCCAGTGCCAGGACATGCACGCCTAGGACAAATAGCGGCAGCCCGAGGCATGAGGTCATCCCATAAATGTGCCCATCCCCTATTCACATAAGAATTGCTCCAAGTTCTGCGCACCTTCACATACAGGCCTCGAATGCATCCAGGGGAAATAACAATTGAGGGGGGGGGGGGGGTTGGGGGATCAGGGGGGCATTTCTGAATGCTGTCCGATTCATGTTAGATCAGTGCAAATGACCCAATTATTGACTAGTAATCTTCATTACTTTGAGTCCAATGGTTCCTTGTCAAAGTCCTTACATGATACCTTTGCCAACAGCTGGACTCTAATTATGGCCCATTCCAAACTAACATAGAAGAAAGACTCAATATGGTTAACTTCCATTCTCTCCTATATCCCTATTACATGTCTTGGCCCCACCGGTTTTGTGTCCATAACCAACTCCTTTGTGTAGCACAAACGGAGGGTTGAGGCAAAAAACAAAGTATTGTCTGTGCCAAGTTAGAATATATTGTTAAATTGAGGACTGCTGCGTGCATGCAAAATGATGTGCCTTGCCCCATGCCACAAGAACACATAAAGAACCTGATGTAGAGATTGTGCTTCGTCGCTTAAGTCCTTATCTGGTTTCAAAGGATCACACGCCTAGAATTGTATGCAAAACATTATCGTTCAGATAAACATGACCCATAAGGGTGTGATAAAGTGAAAAGCAGAGGAGGACTTTCGCAACGAGGTACAATCTCTACACCCATGTCTTCAGAGCAGGAGTGGGATGGGAATAAGGGAATGAGAACTGCGATAAAAAAGTGTTGGACTCGGAGTAGTGAAGATTACCCATAAGTAATCAGGCATTACCTTCTCGTTTAGCTTCCTCATCCCAGTCCTTATTTATGTGAGGATATACCAACCGATATCCTAGTGAAATTCCACTCTGAGGCCACTTGCTACATACCCCTATGGTTTATTACAGAACTGCATATAACAAAATTCAAAGTGAGACTGAAGAAAGTGCCACTGTACCAAAGTGCACTGATACTAAACTGCCAAGCATCACCTTGTGGTGTCGGATAACATTTTTGCGAATAGCCTAAGTCCAGGGCTTTAAGTGGGCTGTGGCTAGCCAGGGCTCACTAATCTCCCCTGAAAACCCGGCCAGTACAGGACAAGACTTTTCTTTCTAAAGCCTGAAGCTCTCGCTCATGTGCGAGAGCTTCAGGCTTTATAACAAATCTCATCCATAAGGGTAGTGCCATCCCTTCAAGCAAGAGATGCCCGTGGGCTGGTGCCACCACTATCGAGAGAAAGAGAGGCCCTTGGAAGCAGAGGCCTTCTTTCTAAATCCTGAAGCTTCCGCAAATGAGCAGGAGCTTTAGGATTTCGAAAAAAAAGTCCTCTGCTTCCAGCGGCCTCACCTTTTCTGCCTCAATGGTGATGCTGCCCCTGCCCAGCTGGCGAGGTGCAGCACCGCCATTAAGAATGAAAAGGCAAGGCGTTGTCCCCTGCCAGGCAAGCCGTTAAAAAGTAAATGTAGAGATCAGCACCCTCTCTCCCAGAGGGGAGAGGGTGCTGATCTCTACAAAAGGGCTGCCTGGCAGGGGTGCCTGTAGCCCATTGAGCCGGGGCCCATCAAGGGGGCATGGCCTAACAAGCCGGTAGGTGACCCCCACCATTAGGCCATGTCCCCTTGATGAGCTCTGGCTAATCTTTCAGTGCCACTTAAGGCACTGCCTAAGTCACTAGAAATGCGATGAAAAGTAGAGATTTCATTACAGCATGGAGCTGAGTATCATGAATTTTCATATTTTCTTTATTTCTTACAGCAGCAACTTAGCAATGTTTTTTAAATCCCATGTTTAAGAGAACACATCCCATTGTCCCCTGTGCCCAGTCCATTGGTGGGGAACACCTACCACTCTCTTCATATTTATCCCCATGCTGGATTATGATAATCTTCTTTTCTATCCTGCGGTCCATCACATCATTTGGAAGAAACCAAGGCTGCCCACCCCTCCATCTGTTCTCTTTCTACCATATACATTGGTACAAAGTATCTCCACCACCAGAACTAAATGCTAAAACAACACAACTGGGTCTCAAAACGAGTATGGCATTTTTCCTTCCAGAAATACTACAATACTCTTTTAATTTTGCCTCCACCCACACTGGTGCTGTTGGTCCCCATTCATGGAGTGTCAAAGGACAGTGGGCCTGATTACTAGAATCTGGCGCAGATAAGGCGCAAGCCCCGCGTGCCGAAAAGGAGCGTGCGGCAGCCGTGGTGCAGAGAAATGATTGCGCAGCACGTGTATTCATGGATTTCCCGAGGCATCAGGAGCCGTGGCACAATGAACAACAAGCTGCGCCAGTAACGCCCCAACACGCGCCATGCGCAGTAAAAAGCAAGTGAAATGCCTAACAAGGCGCAAGTCTTCACGCCATCCCATGGCCAGCATAAAGCCCACCTAGCGACTCGTGTGAAAACAGCTCGCAAAGCCCGGCGGCACCTTAGCCAAATTGTGTGAAAACTTTGCGCAATCCCTGTCTGCACCCCAGCTAAATCACGTGAAAACCCTGTGCGATCCCCGGTCGCACCCCACACAAACCGCATGAAAACTCTGCGTGTTCCCTGGCCACACACCAGCGCAATTGTGCAAAAACCCCACAAGATCCCTGGCCACACCACTGCCAAATAGTGCGTCTGCACCTCGCAATCCTTGGGAAGCAGACCCCTCCGGACGGGGCACCCACACCCCAGCCCCCATCATCCATCACCCCACCCTGCAGGCAGTCCCCTCCACATGGGACACCCCATCACCCATCACCCCACCCTGCAGGCAGCCACCTCCACATGGGACACCCCAGCCCCTATCACCCGTGACTCCACCCTGCAGGCAGCCCCCTCTATATGGGACACCCCAGCCCCCATCACTCGTCAACCCACCCTGCAGGCAGCCCCCTCCACATGGGACACCCCAGCCCCCATTACCTGTGACCCCACCCTGCAGGCATCCCCCTTCACATGGGACACCACAGACCCCATCACCCATCACCCTACCCTGCAGGCAGCCCCCTCCACATGGGACACCCCAGTCCCATCACCTGTGACCCCACCCTGCAGGCATTCCCCTCCACATGGGACACCCCAGACCCCATCATCCGTCACCCCACCCTGCAGGCAGCCCCCTGCACATGGGACACCCCAGCCCCCATCAACTGTCACCCCACCCTTCAGGCATGCCCCTCCACATGGGACACCCCAGCCGCCATCACCCGTGACCCAACCCTTCAGGCATCCCCCTCCATATTTGATACCCCTACCCCCATCACCCATCACCCCACCCTGCAGGCAGCCCCTTCCACATGGCACACCCCAGCCCCATCACCTATCACCCCACCCTGCAGGCAGCCCCCCCCCCCGGACCGGACATCACCTGCATGCTGGACGCTGACATAGTGACACATCATCACTCCATCAATGGTGTGTCATACACCTTGACTGCCGTGTTGTGACACCACCCTGAATATCCACTGCAAAATGTATCCTGCAAACACAAATACATGCATACACCTAGCCCACATCCTTGAGTGTGGCAGCTGCTCAAACACAATTTCTGTCTGCATCCATATCCCAACATACAGATGTAACAAGTTAATGGTAAATGGGGCCCTGCTGGCCATGTGACAATGTCATGTCACAAATCCCCATGGAGAAATAGCCAGACAATGACATAATAAAAAGCAGCCTCAATGTGTGCCACATGAACAGACACTGCCCACACGTGTCACGGCCTGACCCTAAATGAGCTGCTATTACCAGAACAGATTTCCCAATAAACACATCACTTTACCTCCCATGTGTGAAGGATATGATATCAAATAAGATAAAATGATATGGCATTCATAATGCGCCCCTACACAAGCGTTTGAAGGTGCAACGAGTCAGGGGTGGGGAAACAGAGTGAACACAGAAACAACGATCTTGCTAGGCCAGGTGACATTGAGATGGCACAAGTGCATGGGAAGTGGGGAAGGTGAGAATTGCGGGGGGAAGGTGGATGAGGCAGTGCAGTACATGGGAAGGACATCATAAGAAATACAATAACAATGAAAGCATCAAAGTGCGGGCAGCTGGTAGCAAGTGCAAGGCTAAGTGCAAACATCAGGTGTCAAGTGCAGGTAGGGGGCTGTAGGAAATCAGAAAAAACAGTCCAAGTGCAGGAGTGCCAGGGAGGCAGTGCGGGTGTGCAAGTGGTGGCCCGAGGTCAGAGGGTAGCCAGGTGACCAGTGCAGATTCAGACAAGAATTCAGCAGGGTAGAGGAGGACAGAAAGAACAAGAAAAGAGGAATGACTTGATTCTTGATTGAATACATGGCAATCAGACAGTGTGCCACACACCGAGACTGATGCATTGGTCTGCTGATGTGGAAATCCAAAGTAATGACAATATTGCATGGCAGTGCAAGAGGCAGACCAACACCAGTGACAATGATAACTGCACAAACACATGCTGGTGAAGGGGAAAACATGACATGTGTGTTACACAGCAACAACTAAATCATGTGCCAATATCCTGAACATGTAATACTCCCACAGCCACCCCACCCACCTCCCTCACAAACACAGTGAGGGCCAATACACAGTGATGCTGGACATGTGAGAGCAAATGGCATTGTACGGTGCACACCAAAACTCACCCTTCACACTCCTCCACCGGTCAGCCACATGTGTATATTCACCACGCAAATGGATAGCAAACATGACACATGCATGCAAGTAGCCACACACATGAACAACGATGGTCAGAACCAGGGACACTAAACAGACTAACAAACCGGCACACTGCAAAAAAACAACTGTGAGAAACACTGACTTTGAGTTAAGAAAAGAAATTACATTGAACAGTTATATTGTGCACATACACACTGGGCCTCATTACGAGGTGGGCGGTAAGGGATTACCGGTACCGGTAAGGGCACCGGTGCCGGTAATCCCTTACCGCCCTACTACGAGTTCCATTTGCGGGTCCTCACTTAACGCCTGGTTTTTCCAGGCGTTAAGGACGGGACCCGCAAAGGGACTCTGGAGCTAATAACGGTACCGCAATTTGCGGTACCGTTATTAGCGCCTTCCCCATTCCCATTGAGCCCTATGGGGGCTCAAATGGGAATGGGGAAGGGCCCTGGTGAATGGGGAATTACCGATCCCGCCAACCTTGGAATGGACCGGTAATTGCTCCATTCACCAGGGCGGAGTCGGAAGGGTTTTGGAGGCAGCCATGGCGCTAATAGCGCCATGGCTACCTCCAACCTCGTAATGAGGCCCACTGTAGATTAAAGTTCAAAATATGTGCATTAAAAAAAGTAAAGAATGCAAAAATGTCCATGCCCATGAAAAATATAGACAATACTATCAAAAACAAAACAAAAACCATTACTGCATGGTGAACACCAAAAATATTAAACAATTTAAACTATTTACACAATTAACATGTCTAGTAATGTCCACAATCCACTCCAAAGCATAAAATGAATAAAAGGAAAACCACACATGAAGAACTATGTACAAAAAATGGAGTAATGTCCCAAAGCTCCAAATAATAAATAAAATCAACGGAAACTTAAATGTACAAATCTATTTACAAAGGCAGCGGGCTAGTTCTTTTCACCATTCTCCCTCAATGTGTTGGCCAGGGCATCATTGTGCACTGCGTCCAATTCCCCTAGGCAGGCCTCTGTTCTCCCCCCGAGGGCTTGCAAGGACTCCAGCATGGTCCTCTCCATCCCCTCCCACTCCCTGCAAGTATCCTTGAGTACCTCAGCCCGCCTCTCTGCCTGATGCAGTGCTATCTCTGCCCTGGCTATGGTTAGTCTCGCCTCCCGAGCCCTTTGCCTCTCTGTTCCAATTTGCTGCCCGTATCGCACAAACACAGAAGACATTCTTGTGCAAAGGTCCAGATTTGCATCCTGCCTGACGCCGGATACCTGCCCCCTTTCAATGGTATGCCCTGAGTCCCGAAGCCTCCTACTCAGAGCCTGCTGCTGTCTTATTGCCTGGTGCCTGCATTACCTGGTCAGCCTCGGGGCTGATAAAATTACCCGGGTGCGTCTAGCACGTGCCCTGCTCATGGGTGCCTGCTCTCCGTCCATTGCCACAGCTCCTGTCGTAGCCTGGATCGGCGTGGTGACCACCTCGGCTGATCCAACGTTGACTCCCAACTCAGGCAGGGATGTGATCTCCACCAGATGGGCCAACGTGGTTGGGACAGGTACACAGGGGTCCCTGGTTGTATCTGGGCTGGAAGGCGCCATGGAGGATGATTGGCGCACAGAGGCGGATGACGAAGAGGGGGTCACATAAGTGGCCAGCCCACGCACCAAATTGGAGACCAGGAACGTAGCTAGCCAGTTCAGAAGATGCCAGACCTCATTGTGATGATGTGCAAGCCCACAATTGTAAGCCTGCATATCATCATGAATTATGGCTGTATGCCTTGCGATACCAGGTTCCACTCTGTCTCGAATGGCCACATCCGCAGGCATTGGGGTGTCGGTTTGTGTGGAAACATCCGACACCTGCGGATGGATCCGGTCTGGGGCATGCCGACAGGTGCATACTGGTGCAGGCGCTGGCCCAGGGGCAGGAATTGGCACAGGCACCTCCAGGGTAACCTGCACTGCATCCTGCCCCTGAGTCAGGACTGCACCAGTCACACCCACCTCACCACCCCCACCGGCCCCATGCACTGGGCTGATACGGCCTCCTCCTCCTCCTCCCCCACCAACCTGGATGCCTCCCCAGTGTCTTCCGCAGTGCATTGCCCCTTTGTGAGCCAACTTGTCCCCTCCTCCCGCTGCTGAGGAGTGCACATCCACCTTTGCCCGCTTGGACCTCCCCACAGCAGCTGTGGCTGATGGATCAGACGCAGCACCAGCCACCTCGCTCCCTGATGATGAAATGACCATGGGGCATGTCTGTGCCTTGTGTCTCTGCCCGGTGGAGGCATCCCTGCTGCTTTGCTCCACAGCACCTTCTCCGCCCTCTTCTTCCAACACTGCTGTGGATAAGGAGACATGGAACACAAACATCAGGGTACTGTACCTATGTGTGCTTGGCACAAAACATATGCACATGAAGTAGACTGCCAAAGGTCACAACCATCATCACCCTCCACAACACACAGGTACATGTAATGTACATACATGCACATACATGTCTGTCCTTCACAACAGAGAATCACTTCCTTGGGCATGTCATGCAAACACATCACCTGACGGTCCTGAAGCAGTGCACTGAGCTATCATATCTCCTCAACGTCAATCAGGTTACAAGAGTAGTGCACACATTGAAATGCAGCAGTTACATCCATCCAGAAGTGATGACCAGTCACGTCTCAGTCACATACACATGTACACCATGCCTGTTCATGATGTTGACGACAACACCCATGTTTCACACCTCTCACACGGGCGTAATATGCTGCAGTACAACACATGGTTGGAATCACACATGCTTCATTGAACACATATGCAGCACTGTCTGAGACATGCACAGAGACATCCGTACAAGAGGCATCCTTGCTGTAAGTCAAGGTGCACACTCCCACCATACATCAACATGCACATGCAGAGTGGAGGACAGAAACACATGGACACTGACCTGACAACTCCAGACGGTGCTGTAAATTGCTAACCTGTGTGTGCAGCGCCGGGTAAAATCTCTCCAGGACCCGCATGTCGGTGGTGCTCAACTAGCCCCAGCCCCCCCCCCCTTGGTTCTCACCAGCCTGGAGGAAGCGTCGGGCCTTGTTGTATGTTCTGGACTTCAGGTCCTCCCAGCGCTTGTACACATGCTGGTAGTCACGCAATGCCACCCCTTCTGCGTTGATGGCACCCATAATCTGGTCCTAGATCAGCTTTCGTCCTTCCTTGCCGCATTGCGTTGTTGGGTTGAAGAGGGCATCATAATGCCCCAGGACATGCTCCACCATGATGCCAACTTCCCTGGCTGTGAAGTTGACAGCCCTCTGCCTCGCAGTCGTGCGTTTGTCACTTGCCTCTGGAGATGTTTGCTCAGACATGGTAACCCTCGGGACAGGTGTGGGTGGGCAAGGTGGTCCTGGGGCCGGGCTGCGGAGCAGTGGTGATGGTCTGGCACGTTGGGAGTCTACTGAATCAGCTGAGGTGGTCACAGGGCTGACGACAGGAGCACTGGCAAGGGCTTGACAGCAAGTACTCAAATTGCAGGGCAGGCGGTCAGTAGACACACACAGTGGGCAGACAGCAGCAGATGGCTCGTAGGAGGCAGTGCAGGGCAGTAGGAGGCAGGTAAAATGGCTCATAGGTAGGAGCACGTGGGTCTTCCGTGTTACTCGTGTAGGTAGCCGGAAACAAAGTGACGGTTACTTCGCGTGTGCAAAATTAGCATGTGCACATGAAATCAGAGGAAAGGGCCTAATCACGTAAATTACTTGAGATGCGCTGGCCGTTGGGCGTTGGCATTCAGATTTGGGATAAAGGAGTGCGTAGGAGAACATCACACGGCTTGTGCGAGTTGGAGCGGACGGACATGTGGGTGTGCCACGCATTTTGTTCACTACTGTGACAGTGCAAACTTCTTATTTTGGTGGGGGATTTTCATCCGCGCACATGCGCATGTATTTTTCTTTCTTTTAGGCTAACAGTGAGTTGCGTATGCATTATTCATACTCTGGCTGCCCCATTGTTAACATCACAGTTGCTTTTGTGGGTTTCGCGTACACATTTTTTGTCGCTGGGTGCCACAACGTATCGCTTTTTCTTTTCAGGTGAGCTACCAAGGGGTCACGTACACGTTTTTTTGATATTAGGGGTGCCTGTGCATTACGCGTCCCGTTTATATTTTCACCAGGCGTAATATTGAGCCTTACTGGACCATACTAATACATTTAACATCACATACCGTGCCCCCTCATTGTAATTGCCCAGGACAATTGGTTTTTGTGCCTCCCATAGTACTTATCCATCGGTAACATGGTTGGGAAGGCCCCAAGGTGGCACAGGTGGTCGAGGTGGCCAGGGTCGGGGATGTGCAGGGAGAGCTGTGCACCACCCCTAATAGGGACAGGGAGCTGCAGGTGATGCTGCTGTCCCCAGCACCCTGGATCAGGGAGCTGCAGGGCCATCTGCTCTGCCCTGATCCCAGGTTGAGGCACCTGTAGGGGCAGCTCCTGTCCCCAACAACCAGGGTAGGAGCTACTGCAGTATCTGTTGTCCCCCCCCCCCCAGGGACACGTACATGCAGTGGTAGCTGATGCCAGTGTTTCCGAGGGGAAGGGACGGCAATGCAAAACACTTGGACCCAGCTCCCAGGTTGAGGGACCTGCAGGGCCATCTGATCTCCCCTGCTCCCAGGTTAAGGCACCTGCAGGGGCAGCTACTGTTCCCAACAACCAGGGTCAGGGAGCAACTGCAGTATATGTTGTCTCCCCCCCGAGGACACAGACATGCAGGGGCAGCTGATGCCTGTGTGTCCAAGGGGAAGGGACAGCAGCGCAAAACACCTGACCTCAGCACCCTGGGTCAGGGACCTGCAGGGCCAGTAACTGACCCAACATCAGTGGGTGATGCCATGGCCCAGGCCACTAGTGATCCAGCCCCTAATGCCCTGAGTGGGCCCAGCCACACAGGGTCTGCACCACCTTCCAAGAGGCAGAAGCATGCAAAACAGGGAAAGACTCAATCCAAAAGCACGGCAAAGGAGACTGCCACGTCGAGGAAGAGGAGCTTCAATGATGATGAACTCAAGATCCTTGTGGACTACCTGCGCGGCCACCACCGTGACATGTGCAGGGGACCGAGGAGCACCCATACGTCTGCTCAGCGTATGGTCCACTGGCAGCGAGTTACGGATGGCATCAACTCCTTGGGAAATGAGAGGCGCACCGCTCGTGAGGTCATGAAGCAGTGGAATGACCTCCACCGCCAAACAAATGGGAAGCTGGGTGCCCACCTTGCCTCTGCTATGGTGACTGGCGGTGGGTAACCGCTGGAGGAGGAGCTCACTCCACATGAAGAGGCCATGAGCTAGTTGATTCATGTGGATTGGATCCAAGGCGTGGAAGGCCTGCCAGAATACGAGGAAACGTCCGGTGAGTGAAGAAGCATGTGCATCCAGAATATGTGTATGTAGATTGAATGAATTGGTATGCTTGAGTGGCATTTCTGCCTGAGTTTGTATGACTGCCATGGGTGAACCATGTCATGGGCCACTGACTCGAGCTTAGTGTATTGCAGAGTGCATACAACACATGTGCTGCACATCGGTTGAACATGGTTTTGTGACAGTAGTCATCCACAACTGTCAGATACTAATACACATTTCCAGCAGGCCAACACAACGTGGCATCTGGCTATGTACACCAGTGATATTAGTGACTCAGCTATGCCAGTCAAGTGCTTGTGTCTGAAGCACGTGATATGCATCATGCTCTGTATGTAGTAGAGGTTCCATCCACACATGCCCATATGTGGCTTCATGCTACACATACCTTCCATGCACACTGTCAACGTGTGGGACATTGTGCCATGAGTGTCCTAGCATTTAGCTACACAGTGCAAATCCCTGCCGCAGCTATGGCACTGAGCCCCTTGTAAGAAATCAGTCTGGAGTTATCCATGTTGACCTGCCACACTGGACCTCTGCGCCCCCCATGGGTGCATGGCCCTATCCCTCTTGTGTGCTACTTTCCCCTTTTCCTATCTCCAAGCACATGTCCTCACTCTCTCCACATCACGCACCTGGACCACCACACATGTCTGTTGGGAATGTCTGCAGTGCTTCCATGGTCAGGGACATGGTATTTGGTGGCAAGTGTGCAGACGCCATGATTTCAGGGATTTTTATACATAGTGTATGAATGCAAATTATGGCATGTTAACATGCATGTAAATGTGTTGCAAGACAGCATTTTGATGACAATGCATGTAGTAGAAGCAATTAACAACATGATTCTTCATGTCGTTATGTGTCCATGTGCAGGTGATGAGCCACTGGATTCAGGGGAGGTGGTAGAGAAGGAACGGGAGGCTGAGCCCCAACAGAGCACCAGTGGAGGACGTGTTGTAACAGCCTGTAAACAAGGGTGAGTGCCCTCTGACCGGCCCATAGAGCCAGAGCTTGCTCTCAAATACTTTAAGACAAGATAGCTGCACCTTGAGGTGGATAGGGTTGCAGGTTTCTTACTCCAACACCAATCAATAAGGACAACTCAATGGTTTGGCAAAAGGGAGTCCGTTTAATGACAAGTACAAAAAACGGGGAAACAAGGAGATCAACAGTGATGCGATGGTCCGTCTCGCTTCAACTCCCATAATCTTCATTCAGACAGCAATAGTTATAGTCAAAATTCGTCATCATTGACGTGTAACACTCAAAAGTTTGTCATACAATTCTATTGGTTAGAAAAGGTAACTTAAGTATCGATGCTATATCTGTATATGGTATCAGAGTGTGAGGATTAGTTAACCCTTATCTGGTGGGCGTCTACGCCCTTCCCTCTAAAATTACTCATGTAGATGTCACTAAAAGTACAACATCTCATTGTTTCTACTAGCTATAGGACCCCAGATTATTTGGTCCATTGTGATTGGGTTGGCCACATCCCTAAGCATAAATCTCCACTTTAATTAGCAGCATGCAGAATGGTCACCCAGGAGCAAGATGCACCAAGATTCACCCAGCCTCCCTTCCATCAATCAGCATTTTATTGCTATGTGACAATTAGTTGGCTGTGTTCGGCCTCAAACTGTAGCTTCTTGTCAGGAAAAGTTATGGTATCTTCTGCTTTTGGGTGACATCAGACGTTGGTATCTCTTTGCGCTTGGCTGGTCACGTGTTAGTACACCGTGAATTTGCTTAGTTTCCCTTCTATTTTGTGCATTTAGTTCTCATTTCATCCCACCACCTGCCTGGGCCTCCTTATCTCGACCTTCACGGGTAGGCTGCTCTGCTCTTAAGTTTCGATTCTCCAGAGTTACTGTCCGCCTCCCTCTCTTGGTTTGACCTCGACTTCCCAGGCATGAGCTGCTTCTTGCTGAGTTTCGATTCAGGCCTCCCGTGTTGCCTTTTGCTGGAACACAAATCCTGGCCTGGTTGACCCTTAGTAATCTGGGTTAATTCTGCTTTTGTATAAAGTGGATTTGCACTTATATAATGAGCTTTGTTGAGGTAGATATACATAGTTGGAGCTTGCCGCTCTATTCTTGTACTAAGCATAGCAAGCCGCACTGTTTTCTTAGCTTCTTGCGTTACAACCATATGTACAGGCATTAGCTGGTTGATTGGATGTCTTCCTCCTGCTTTACGGCTTAAGTTTCTGTATGTTACAACATCGTCTCGCCTTCTAATTTCACGGTGTCCTTATTCATAACATTTTCGTCTCTGTGGGTCATCCTTTGATTGTCGTTCCGTTCATCTGTACGTCTGTCTGGGCCCTCGTGTTGTCACCATTCGTCTTCAATTAAGGCTTTTTGACTCTCTTCTGGGACCGTGTTTAAGCAGTCTTTGTTTCGTGTCATTTAATGGTAAGGTTGTCTCAGGGGATACCTTACTGTCCGTGGTTGTCTGGTTATTGGCACTTCAATAGGTATTGCTCTTCTGATCGGCACTGGGCAGAGCCCTAGTGCGGCTCTCTGCTGGTTTATTTGCTCCACATACTTCACATATCTCGGTGTGTACATTCCTGGCCCTTCAAAATGACCAACTGGAGTGCAGGCCATATTTGGGGCCTCCTCTACACTCCCCCCTCTGGTCGGTTCATCGACCACTTCCGCTTCCTCCCTGGGATTCATGTCACTTATTCTGTATTCATTTCTTCTTCATCTTCTTGGTTTGTACATGATGGTTTGAAGGAATGTCTCTTTAGAATCCATATTTTTATCACTCCTTTCAGGCTTCCTGCTGTTTTTACATGTTCGTCTTTGTTCATGCCATTAGATGACATTGTCCATTTGGGCTGCAATAGATCCATTTTCCTTCATAATTCCTGCGTTTCCTGGGATACAGAAACTTTGTTCCGTCTGGCGTATATTCACTGGCCTTCACAAAGTCTCTTATTTTGTCATCAGTTAGGTCTCTGGGCTTCCATCGTGGTTTGACATCGATCATGATCTTCATCCCTATGGCTTTTTTCACAGTTTTTTGGCATTGTGAGATTATTATCTTAATGACACAAAAACCTAGTAATATCATTACTCGTAGGGCTCCTAGGAACTTGAATGCATCAGCCATCCATTGTGGAACCCATGAAAACAGTGATCCAAACCAGCTGTCATCATCAACTTCGTCAGTTTCGTCGATCATCTGGTTCTGCAGGTTTGCCAGCATACCTATGGCTTCTGTTAAAGTTCCATTTTCTTCGTCATGAGAAGGTATAAATGTGAAACATGATTCTCCGATTTTTGCACAAACTCCTCCATCCATAGCTGTGATCATGGCAAGTACATATCTGTTCTGGAGAGTCATCAGTCGGATTGTTCTTAACTCTTCCTTGATCGCATTGAATCCTTTTATGGTCGTGTTGATGCTCTGCAATAACTCCCATCTGGTTATCTGGAACCATTTAGTGTTTGCTACAACTTGGAATCTTGGCATGAGGATTGTTGTGAACACTGATGAGGTGAGGCTGAACAGCCTGTGTTCATAGGGGATTGCATGAAATGCTTCTTCTGATTTGGCAGAGAAGTAATTTTCTCTCTTCATTTGCGTCAGAAGCTCCACATATTTCCTTTCCCTCAGATGAGCGGCTGCTTTCGGGAAACTGTCAATATTCAGGTCACTTTTCGGGATCACTAGTGCTGGAACATGGACGTTCACTATTGTGCATATGCCTCCCCAGTTCTTTGGCAGTCTGATGTATGCTTTGGATCCACACACCCAATAATGATCCATAATTACTGCAGTCCCATGCATCATACCTGGAGCTTCAAAAATGTGTCCGCAGTTCTGATTCTCTCCCATCTTCCTTGTGCCATTGTTCCTGAAGCACAATTTCGGGTTTTCTAGTGGCACTATCTGCAAGGGTCCTCCTCTGTCTTCGACCCATGTCAGTAATCTTGTGAGTCTCGGCCACAGAGGTTTGCACACCCTCTGTGAGTTTTCTATTGTTTCTTTGCAGGCTCCAAGGACCATCCATGCTCGGCAGATCATTACTCCTTCTTCCCATCCGTTGGGTGAGAGCACTGTTCTCCAAATCTGCATTTGGCCTCTGTTCTTCCAGATTTTAGCTTCTTCTGGAGTTTTTCCTTGGATGTTCAGCCTTGGGTTTATTTCCCATCTTATTCCTGCTCCTTTTACTTCAGGCTTCTCATACCTGATCACGTGATTCCTAGTGTGGGCTCTATTTCTCGTCTTGATGTCCTGGACATAATCATCTTCATCGGGATAAGCTGCTTCAGTTGCCCATATCAATGAGGCATCCCTTCCCATGAACTGGCCTCTGGTGTTGCACATTGCTACGTGTGACAGACAATGTGCTGTCGGGACATTTATTTCGATGGACGATAGGAGTGCACAGACGAAACACTCTCCTTTTGAATTTCGTCTTCCATCTTCCTTCATGTATTGGTACCAGATGTTGTTCCCTAGATGTGCTGTGCTGTCCAGGTTATCGTTCAGTTCATTATTATCTTCATGTAGGCTTCTCTCAATTCTAAGTGTTTTCCTCTAGTTTGCTATGACTACATCTTTGAATGCCTCTGTATGGCTTTTTCTTGCTGGAGGGTTCTCAGGTATATTGGGCCATGGTGCAGGCTTCTTCATCTGCACCATTTGAGTGGACAAGAGTCTGGCAGCTCTTTCCTGGTCCTCGTGCATTTTTTCTCTGCTGCTTATAAGTGCCCTTATCAACCACCATCCTGATGCTGGACCAGTGTATGGTTGTATCGTAGGCCTGGTACTTGTCCCTCGTGTTGGATTGTGCGTGCTGGGTAGTACAGCTTCTGTTGTTCTGTTCTTCAGTTCCTCTTGTAGTTTCCTCGCTCTAGCTATGTATGGTAGTATATGATCTACTAACCTTGTGTCTTTGCAGTGAGTTTTTCTGAGGCTGCTTCTGTCTTCTTGAGGGCTTCTGATATGACTGCTTTTGTTGGCCTTTCTCTTGATTCTTCTCGGTTTCTCTCATTATTTCCGGGGGTTGGTTTTTCAGTAGGCAGTAGGCAGTCTCATCTTCTCTGCTGCTTTCGGTTGCGGTTCTGCTTTTATTGATACTAGGCCTGATTTGTGTGCATTCAGTGTGTGTGTGCGTGTAGTTGTCAGTACCTTGTCTTCCTTCTTTTCGAGCCGACCCTGTCTCCGGCTTTCCTGGTGATTTGTTACCATAGATGTGTGTATATCATTACTAATCACATTCATTTCAAGTTCATTTACTTTACCATCAGATTTTCTAGGGACTGGAATGACTATATAAGGTCTTGGTGCTCTTGTGGGTTTCATGCGTACATCATCAGGTGGGTGCACTGAAATTGGAATGCTTTGTGCACCAATAAGGCAGTTCTAATAGTTAATGACAGAAAAATAATGACAATTATTATACATAAGTACATCGCAGTTCGATATGTGAGGCGGCAGCATTTTCTTACAGAGAAGCGAGAGTGCCCCTCTGCTTGTGGGAGGACCAGGTTACTGTTCGGGGCCCCCATCTCGATCATTCGCCAAATGTCAGTCTCCTCCACTCAATATCGTTCTTGAACAGTTTTGTGTCATAAAGTGCCTGGTGCTTCACAAGTGTCCCCCCTCTTGCAGGTGACGATTGTCTCTTGATACAGGATACAGTTCCCTTGCTATACTATGGAAAAAATAGATTAGAATACTACTTTCGATAAGTCACTTTTACTGTGCATGTTCAAAGTAGGTGAGTTCCCAGTTCTCCCCCCGAATCTGCTACAGTCCTGAGGACATGCTGGACACTGGTCAATGTGAAGAAATGGGGAAAATGTCAACAAATACAACAAAGGTTTTGATTCTGCTTCCTCGATCTTCAGAATCTCCCCAGATAGTCTCTTTGATGATTGGAGAGTTCCACTTGGAGGATTATTCCATGAAGGAGCATTCCCAATCGTGCGATATTTGCTGGATCTCGGATGAATGTGGGGGCGTCAATTCGATAGGTCTCCCCACTAATTCAGGAAAGTCAGCCACTATGCGGAAAAAGACACTATGCACCAATCTGCTGTCTTCTAGTGAAAGGGACATTTGTCCTGTCTTGCTAGGTTCAGGATTAGAAGTTCTTTCCTTGGCGTGAACAATGTTTGCACTGTCCAGTCGCGTGGAGTGCGACTAAAAACTAATTTTGTTCAAAAGCTGGCTCAAAAGTTCAGCGTTTGCTGGATCTCGAATAAAGGTCAGGGTGTCTGTTTTTCTCCTGACAATAGATGACAGTCTTCGATTATGCGAAAGAAAAGCGTATTGATGAATTCATCTAGTATCGTCTGTGGTGGAAGCATTTATGTCCTTTTCACTGTACTCTGGGAGTACAATGAAGGCTTCCGCAATGACAGTAAGCAGGTGTCTGATTACCTTTTCGTTCTCAGGATCTTGTAGAAAGTCTGTGACACTGGTGAGCCTTCCCACCAGCGACGGATATGATATCAGTACTAAGTGGAAGTAAGTAATCATGTCCTTTGTGATATCTCTATTGTGCGACACCCTAAGTGCTGCCAAACAAAGTCTCGATATTGCATGAATCAGGATACTGTATTTGCTTTCAATGTGAAAGTCCTTGGTCAAAGTTTGTTATAGTCTTTTCCTCAACAAGGCTCAAGTGTTACTTGGTTCAATAGTTCAAAATCAACAAACGTGTTGTGGTTTATATGCGCAATTTCTTCTTCACCCTGCCACTAGGATGCACAGAGTGTCACTTTTTTATGTCCTTATCCCCCTTTTGTTCAGAGGAAATGTCCAAGTTAAGCCACAGCTTGCAAAAGGGATCTTTGCCTTTCTTTACTGCTCATGCGTCCTTCTTCCTCGCCATGGATCTCATCTGCACGTGCTGTGGTTCTTCCCCATTGTCTGTAGTCTCTTCGTGGTGGGATGCAGGCAGAGGGCTTTCTCCGATATAGGGCTTAATGTCATTGAGAAAAATCCATGCTCTCCTGCCCTGCAGTATCAGAGCTGATGGAGTACAGTCCTCCATGATGAAAGGACCATTGAATCTTGGCTCATCCCACCTTTTCCTTGTGTGGTTCTTCACTAGCACAGTATCTCCAGGGAAGACGAGTGAAACACGTAGACCTTGAACTGGGTCTGTTACAGTGACTCCCTCTGTGTTTTGTGCTGCGCTGCACCCTTTTCGTCGTTGTTGCAGCTGGTCTGAAATTACAGTAAGGCTGGATGTCATGCAGTTCAGGTACTTTTGCATTTCAGATCCCAGGACCTCTCGGGTTGACTGGGCATCACATCTAGCTCTGTCTTGAGTGGTTAGCAGAGTTTTCATCCTCCTTCCTGTGACTATCTCGTGTGGTGTAAGATGATGGTAGGAGCCTGGTTGGTTCCAAAGAGCATACAATGCCAAAGGAAGGCAGTGCAACCATGCCCTCTTTAGAGTACACTTCAACCTGGCTATCCTTTCCTTTAACAAGCAGTTGAGCCTCTCACAAATCCGATTACCTTCTGGATGATACGCCAACGAGAACTTGTGCTTTATACCAAGCAACAAGCTAATCTGCTCAAAGACTGCATTTACAAAATGAGCCCCATTATCTGATCTCATTACTTCACACACCCCCCCACCTAGGGAACACTTCCCTCACTAGGAATTTGGCCACACAGGTAGAGTTTGGGTGTGTACATGGACGTGCTTATATCCATCTAGAGAATGGACACACCACAACAATTAAGTATCTGTGCCCGTTACACACTTGAATCATGTCGACATAATCGACATGTAAGTGCTGAAAAGGTCAATTTGGCCTGGGGGTGACTCCTCCCACTACTTTTAATGTGTGCCCAGCGGTGAATTGCTGGCAGATTATGCAGTTCACCATAAAGAATGCAACATGCTCAGCTAAATTCGGTATGAACCAGTCTTCCGCGAGCTTTGCTGCTAGATTCTCTTTTGACATATGTATCGGGTAATGTAACTGTTCCAATGCTATTTTTAGTAGGGCTACAGGCATTACTGGTTAACCAGTGCTGTCTTGCCACCACAATCCATCAGAGGGGTTTAAAGAACACCCTCGATGTTTCCACAGGTTCTTCTCGTCCTGCGGTGACTCCCCTTGAAGCTCCATTAGTTGTGTCTGCCCCAGATTGCTATAGGCTTCAGGTGTGGTTCTAGCCACCATCATTCTCTCATGGGTGCACGCCACTTCCACTTCCATAACCGTCTCACTTTTGGATGCCATAAGGCTTCCGTGTCTTCTGTGTGGTTTCCGCGTGACACAAAATCTGTCCCCTTCATGTGGGCGGCGCATTTCATGACCGCTATGCCCACTGGGAGCTGTAGTGCCTTAATCAGCCTGTCCAATAAGGCTGTGTGCTGCACTGGTGTGCCATCTGCTCAGAGGTAGCCCCTCCTTTTCCAGCATGCTAGGCCTGCATGCACTGTTGAGGTCCCATAGGCGGAGTCACTGTACACCGTTACTTCCTGGTCTGCGTGATTCTCAATGGCGAGTATCAACGCCAATAATTCTGCAGCCTGTGCTGAATAATGAGACGGTATTCGTGCACTGATGAGTACTCAAAATTCCCTGTTTGCTATGTGTTTCACCACAGCGACGCCTGTCTATCTTTGCCCATCACTTTGTTCGATTCTCGAAGACCCGTCAATAAAGACGATCTCTCCTCCTGCCAAGGCATTTTCTTTTACCCTGGGGATTTCATCATAGAATTCTTCATAATTTGCACAGTCATGTATCGGCTCTCATTCAGTGACTGGCTCTGCTATAAACGTAGTTGGGTTCACTATTTTACATCAGACTATTTTGATCGATGGATTTGATATGATCACTTCATAAGCAGAAGCTCTCTGAGATGTCAATGTGCCCTTTGGTTTCTCTAAAATGGCAAATAATGAATGCTCGACGTATAACGTCATGGAACATCCCATTACAATGGTTGTCGCCTTCTATATGGTGAACGCTGCGGCAGCTAAACTTTGTTCACATGGGAATTGACCTTTTATTACTGGGTCCAGGTTCCCACTGTGATATGCCAGGGGCTTGTACCCCAGCAAGGTTCTTTGAGCGAGCACTGCCGTCATAACAATGCCATCTGTGTGCGAAAACAGGCAGAATTCCTCTGCATAATTAGGAATCCTGAGAACTGGAGCCGTACAAATTGCTCTCTTGAGTTCAGCAAACCCTTTTTCCATCGCCTCCGACCATTGAATCTTTTCCTTTGTCACCTGGGCCTTCTTTAGGGCTTGAAGTAAAGGCTTAGTATACGAGCTGTAATCGAAATCCCATGCCCTAACATAGTTGCATAGACCTAGAAAGCTCTGCATTTGCTTTATCGTGTGTGGCTCAGCCGTGTTTAATATTGCTTCAGCCCTTTCTGGGGTCACCTTCTTGCCCTCATGTGAGATTAGTTGGCCTATGTACAGCACTTCATGTTGACAATATTGTAGCTTTTCCTTGTCAACCTTATATCCTTTCTCAGCCAATATTGTCAGTAGCGGAACAGAATCGTGTCTGCATTGCTCTTCTGTGGTACTGTAGATTAGAATGTCATCCACATACTGCAAGACAACACTTTTTAATGCAATATTGTTTAGATCCATCTGTAGGACTCTATTGAAAATGGACGGTGACTCACAGTACCCCTGTAGCAGCCTTGTGCTTTTCAGACACATTTGTCTGAACGTGAATGACATCAGATCTTGAGAGTCATGGTGCAACAGGATTGAGAAAAAGTCATTTTTCAAGTCAATCATTTGCCTCAACGGGTATATTACATAGGATTGTAGATGGATTAGGGACTAGAGGGAACTTGGCCTCAACAATATTGTTTAATGCTCGTAAATCCTGGATTAAATGCCAAGACCACACCCCGACAACACCCCCCTCTGACCGTGAGATGCTTCTTCATATCAGTCAGGCCGCGTGGCGGACTCTGACGCTCTTGGAGCAGACTCGCTAGTATCTGACCATCGTACCTCCCTTTCGCTTACGAGTCATCTTTCATGCCTTTTCCTTTCATCGCTTGCCTCGCGCTCTTCTCTTTCGGAGTCGGATGCTGTTTGTTCCCACTTACGAAACTTCTTGTGTCATCATTGTTTCTGTTTATTTCTAATCTTTCCAGGGATAGCTCTCTATTCCCACTGCTTCGAGTGAGCTCCTCAATGTCATACAGCTGAGTGCTTTCCAAGCGCTCGTCCTCCCCCTCTCCTTGGGATATTTGATCTAGCCCCATTTCATCATATATTTTATCAATCGTTTCCCCAATGCTTCTAGTGTTGAAGTCATCGTCAATATTTGCCCTAGACATACCGGGTACTGAATCATATGGAGGGAAGAATTATTCCATGTCTTCCCAGTCTACAACTGGATCAGGTTTTTTAACATCCCTCTTCAGATATTCGAGGTTGCGTGGCCTTTGTCTATGCTTGCGTTCAATATTGTCATCAAATTCTTTGCACTTCCTCGCCTCTTCTCTGACTCTATCTTCTTCCCTTCTCTTTTCATTTCTACGTTCATCTGCCCTTCGAACTTCCTCAATCTTTTCGTCTCCTTATCCTTTTTTCACGGACTCTTTGCTCTTCTTCTAACTTTAGCTGTTTCTATCTGTCGTGGTCATAGGCTGCTCTCTGTTTGTGATCGAGCTATTTTTCTTGCTCTTCGCGATATAGCTGTTCTCGCCTCAGCCTATCTTTCCTTCTTATCCTTTCGCCCCTTAACTCCTTCTCTTTCTCCTTTCTCTGTGCCTCATCTAACCTCTCTTTAGGTCTCACATCATCACTTCCTTTCCCATCGAATTTCAACAAGATTTGTCCACCCATCCATTTGTCTTTTACAAATGCTATCTTATCAGTTCTGTCCTCACTTCCTTTCCTCTTCTTTCCCTCTCTCTCCTTATCGCGAGATGCACTTTCTGTGCCTGATCCCTTCCTTCATCATCGCGTCTCCACTTGTCCCTCGGACTGCGGAGGTGAAATTCTTGTCCATGTCCTTCCCTTGATTTTCGTCACTACTATATGTGGGTGAATCATATGCGTGGTTGCTATATCCTGTGGCTGCTTCGAGTTCCCTTAGCGGGTATATTCCCTCGTCCTTACTCTCTTTGGTTTTCGTTTCAGGCGGGGCAGGTGGCGCAGTAGGCGTCTCACCCCCCTTTGTGCATACATTTAATATGGCTCTTCATCCTTTGACTGCTCAAACATTTTCCAGAGTTCTAGAACAGCAAGGCGTTTTTTTAGCTTCTTGCCTGTATATGTGGCATGCAAGTATGTCGTCATATGTTGTAAAACAGCTTTAGATAGAGACCCGTTTTGTGGCCATGGCATAAACATCTTGTGGGTGGTACCCTTAACCAACTCGGTGCTATATTTCTTAAGCTTGGGTGCGTGTTTCGGTAGTTGCTTACATACGTCTGCTAATGGAGTCTCCATGCTCCATGTCTTCCATGTTTAACTCTTTTTCTGGTCCTCTTATACAATGCTTTTTAATGCTTTCATGCAACCTCAACACTTCTACAATATGAGCGAGCACCAAACACTGCAAGCTCCAATCCAATTTTTCCCACCAAAATCTTTTATATCACCAATTTTACTCAAAAACATCAATTGTGTGCGATTCCATCTCAACTATCGAATCACGCAAATCTTAATCAGGTCTCACATAAGACAAAAATTCCTTCACATGTGATGGCACAACAGAACATGTAAGACAGACACTTAACAGACTAGACAGACACCAGCTGGACACAAATATCTCTGCCTCTAATCATTACCCCTACATGGAGTTTAAACGAACCCAGTTCAACGTGGTGGTAGCCTAGTCGTTCCCTATTATGTGGGACTCTGAGTTCATATTTCTTCTGACCGATATATTAAAGTGCAGGAATAAGGCGTATCCTCTCTCTTCTCAGGTGTCCGCCCTGGTATCCTCTCCCTTCTTGGGTGTATACTCCGGTAACCTCTAGCTTCTCAGGTATCTGCCCTGGTATCCTCTAGCTCCTCGGGTGTCTACCGTGGCAGCCTCTCTATATTCAATTATTCTCGAGTCATTATCCCCTTATATATATACAGTCTTCTCTACTTCTGACTACTTTGTTTTCCCTCCTCCCTCCGTTACCTTTTCTCTTTACTTGTTCGAAAGCCTATGGAATTTGCCAAAGCACTCCATTTTTATTTCACTCACCATTCGCATCGTTCCTCTCTGGACCCTCGGGATCACCGCCTCCGTTACTGCCTCCTTCAGTTTTTCGCCTGATCCGCTGCCCGTAGGAATGGGAAGGGATATGGTTTTTTAAAACGGGTCCCTACAGGCCCCACTCAAGTTTTGAATCGATTACACTACCATTGTCCATGGGAAGCTTCACAGTCTACTCAGCTGAATGGCGAAGGACTTGTGATATTGCCGAAGACCTAGAGTTACTTCGTGTCAACGGTCAATAGGTGTCTTAATTTAATCAATAATCAGTAATCAATAATCAATGGTTTCAAACCATCCTCTGCTACCAAGTGTAAACGAGTGCGGGTGACCTCTGACCGGCTCGCTCTTGAATACTTTAAGATGAGATAGCTGTACTTTGAGGTGGATGGGGGTGCAGGTTCCTTACTCCAACACCAATCCATAAGGACAACTCAATGATTTAGCAAAGGGAAGTCCGTTTAATGACAAGTACAAAAAACGGGGAAACATGGAGATCAACAGTGATGCGATGGTCCGTCTCGCTTCAACTCCCATAATCTTCATTCAGACAGCAATAGTTATAGTCAAAATTTGTCATCATTGATGTGTAACACTCAAAAGTTTGTCATGCAATTCTATTGGTTAGAAAAGGTAACTTAAGTATAGGTGCTATATCTGTATATGGTAATGGAGTGTGAGGATTGGTTAACCCTTATCTGGTGGGCGTCTACGCCCTTCCCTCTAAAATTACTCATGTAGACGTCACTAAACGTACAACGTCTTATTGGTTCTACTAGCTATAGGACCCTAGATTATTTGGTCCATTGTGATTGGGTTGGCTACATCCCTAAGCATAAATCTCCACTTTAATTAGCAGCATGCAGAATGGTCACCCAGGTGCAAGATGCCCCACGATTCACTCTGCCTCCCTTCCATCAATCAGCATTTTATTGCTATGTGTCAATTAGTTGGCTGTGTTCGGCCTCGAACTGTAGCTTCTTGTCAGGAAAAGTTATGGTATCTTCTGCTTTTGGGTGACATCAGACATTGGTACCTCTTCGCGCTTGGCTAGTCACGTGTTAGTACACCGTGAATTTGCTTAGTTTCTTTCTATTTTGTGCATTTAGTTCTCATTTCGGCTGCCACCTGCCTAGGCCTCCTTATCTCGACCTTCACGGGGTAGGCTGCTCTGCTCTTAAGTTTCAATTCTCCAGAGTTACTGTCCGCCTCCCTCTCTTGGTTTGACAGCAACTTCCCAGGTATGAGCTGCTTCTTGCTGAGTTTCAATTCAGGCCTCCCGTCTTGCCTTTTGCTGGAACACGAATCCTGGCCTGGTTGACCCTTAGTAACCTGGGTTAATTCTGCGTTTGTATAAAGTGGATTTGCACTTATATAATGTGCTTCGTTGAGGTAGATATATATAGTCGGCGCTTGCCGCTCTATTCTTCTACTAAGCATAGCAAGCCACACTGTTTTCTTAGCTTCTTGCGTTACAAGCATATGTACAGGCATTAGCTGGTTGATTGGATGTCTTCATCCTGCTTTACAGCTTAAGTTTCTGTATGTTTCAACATCGTCTCTCCTTCTAATTTCACGATATCCTTGTTCATAACATTTTCGTCTCTGTGGGTCATCCTTTGATTGTCATTTTGTTCATCTGTCCGTCTGTATGGGCCCTCGTGTTGTCACCATTCATCTTAAATTAAGGCTTTTGACTCTCTTCTGGGACTGTGTTTAAGCAGTCTTTGTTTCGTGTCATTTGCTGGTAAGGTTGTCTCAGGGGATACCTTACTGTCCATGGTTGTCTGGTTATTGGCACTTCAATAGGTATTGCTCTTCTGATGGGCACTGGGCAGAGCCCTAGTGCGGCTCTCTGCTGGTTTATTTGCTCGACATACGTCACGTATCTCGGTGTGTATGTTCCTGGCACTTCAAAATGGCCGACTGGAGTGCAGGCCATATTTGGGGCCTTCTCTACAAGCCCATGAGAATCCACTGGTGCTACAGTCCATCCGGGGCACGACTCAGTATGAGTCGACCTCCAATGATACCAGGGGCTCTGGTGGTGAGCCGGACGTCCATTCTCCTAGGCTGTCTGAGGTGAGGGCATCAAGTGATGGTGCTGATGTAGCCTTTGCATCTGCAGGGGGTAACGTCCCCTCACATGGCCAGTCAGTGGTGCCACGTCCGTCTGTGGTGGTTATGGCTGCAAGGCCACGCTTCACTCTATTGGCTTCCGGCCCTGGGACAGATGACCAATGGAGGGATGCAGTCCTACAGCCACAGACAGTGGCGTCACATCAAGAGCCACGCTACCTTGGGTCCAGCAGCTGTGGGGCACACACACATGTGGACGTGTCATGGCTGGGGATAATGTGTGGGGGCAGTCAATGTTGCGTGTTGCACAGCAACAGGCCGCTTCCTATGAGATGTTGGCTCAGGGCGTGGATAGGGTGGCCAATTCCACGTTCTCATGAGAAACACAGGTAGCGTGTCAGCTGCAGGCAGTGGGGTCCACATGCTGCTCACAAGCTGCTCATGGTGGCCAGCAACAGGAGCCAACTGGCCGACCAGAGGTCTCTGCAGATATCCCTGCCTGCAGGGGGTCGTGCCCAAAGGGCATCCCTGAGGTGAGAGTAACTGGCCCTCAGAGTTTCAATGGAAGTGCGAGAGGCAGCCTGCAGTACACAGTGCCAACAGCAGATGGAACAGTTGAATCATACCATCTCAGAGGAACCCTCTGCATCCCGTGAGGTGTTCCATTTGGACCCCCGAGGTTTTATGTTCCAGATGCATTCATCTGGTTCCCGCCTGGCCGCTGCCATGGAGGACCAGGCCAGGGCCCAAGCCAGGGCCTCACATGGTCAACCTCCCTTAGCACCACCACCTTTGCATTCTACACAGGAAGGTGGCGACAGCAGCGACAGCCCTCACAATCCATGATAGCTGTGCGGTCCATGTACCCATGGAGGGAATTGTTTTTTTCAACTTCCACACATGTGGGTGTTGATGTGCACCCAGCCCCTCCCCTCATTGGTGGTCCTCCCCACCCCCCCAGTCGAAGATGGACATTTTTCTTCTTTTTTTCCATCCCCCAGACCAGATGTTGGCATGTCATATTTTGTTTTGCACTTTCCTTGTTGTGGTCTTTATTTTTTGCATTCATTGGCCCTGGAGGTGTGCCTCAGGGACTATGCATGTGCAGTGGCGTACGTCCAGGCATGCCTGGGGAACAAATCTAGCATGTTTGCATGGGGGTGCACCAGGTGGCATGTGCAGGTAATAGCTTTGGTTTTCCATGGCACGTGTGTGCTGTGTCAATTATACTGCACAATGTCTGTTTTTACATGTTTGCCATGTTGTTCCAGTAATCCGTGATGTGGTGGTGACTGCTGTCACGGGTGGGACATCCTGCACCATTCGAAGTCCACACTCCTCATGCCCTCCACCAGACAATGTTGTTTCTTTATCAAATTAAGAAGCACACTTACTGGTGAAGGTCATGTGGGATTTGCAGCATTCAGATGCCGTTATCTGGTCAGCATTTGCACTGTCTTGCATGTTGTGCATGTTTCATTGTTGGTCATCTTTGATACATGTGTCGGTTCTCTTATGTGTCCTTTGCGTTGTGGTAATTTCATTGGAGCTCACGTCACTGTGTTAGCTACCTATGTGGATACCTGAATGGGCACACCAACTGTGCTGTGCAGCATGCCATTGTACATTTGTAAACCGGGCCATGGACTCCTTTATATGTCATTTCCTTGTTATCCATTCTCTGTGCCACTCTCTCTCTCTCCCTCCCTCTCTCTCTGGTGTGGTACACTGTACTCCTGTACATATCAATGTCAATGGACATTCACCCTGCTCCTGCACTCTATGTTGTATGCATATTTTCTTTCTGGTGTCAACTGTGAGAATGTGTGTGCATGTATTTTGTGCTGTTACTCTGCATTTCATTCCATGTATGTAGAGCGTCTCACGATGGTGTGCATCGTATGCAAGGGAGGTGACTTCCACAGACAGGTAAGTGCATGGCATTTTCTGACATTTTGGTGGTGTTTGCATGGGAATGGGACACTGTGTGTATGCCCCCCACTCCTCCCTGGTCACCTATGATGTTGTGTATGCCCCCCTGGTCGCCTGTGATGTTCGGTATGCCCCTCACCCCCCCCCATGGTCACCTGTGATGTTTTGTATGCCCCCCTGGTCGCCTGTGATGTTGTGTGTACCCCCATCCATCATTGCATGTGATGTTGTGTATGCCCACCCCCATGGTCACCTATGATGTTGTGTATGCCCCACCATGGTTGCCTGTGATGTTGTGTATGCCCCCCTGGTCACCTGTGATGTTGTGTATTCCCCCCTGGTCACCTGTGATGTTGTGTATGCCCCCAACCCCCATGGTCACATGTGATGTTGTGTATGCCCCCCTGATCACCTGTGATGTTGTGTATGCCCACCCCCATGGTCACCTATGATGTTGTGTATGCCCCACCATGGTTGCCTGTGATGTTGTGTATGCCCCCCTGGTCACCTGTGATGTTGTGTATTCCCCCCTGGTCACCTGGATGTTGTGTATGCCCCCAACCCCCATGGTCGCATGTGATGATTTATATGCCCCCCATGGTCATCTGTGATGTTGTGTATGCCCCACCATCCCAATGGTCACATATGATGTTGTGTATGCCTCCCCACCCCCATGGTCGCCTGTGATGTTGTGTATGCCCCCCACTCCCATGGTCGCATGTGATGTTGTGTATGCCCCCCATGGTCACATGTGATGTTGTATATGCCACTCCCCTCTCGCTGTTCTGCCCCTCCCCTCTTCCATCTCCTCGTAGCCACGGCCACCGAAATTGACTTTCTGCATTTGTATGATGCTGCCACCCTGCAACATGGGGATAGGAAACATGTATGTTTTGACAAACACTTATGTAGCTGAGTAAGCCTTCTGTGACAGTGCTGCGATGGCCAAGGCATGTTGTGCGCTTTATATATGCAAATGATATTGAAAATAAATATGGGACGGTTTAGGTGACATACAGGACATTGGATGTTTAGTTTGGCATGGTGGCAGTGGCATAGTCCCTCATCTATGTGTTTCTTTTGGAAAGCCCAAAAAAATAATTGGTTTTAGTTCTAAGGGATCATCCTTAAATTGCACCTGGTATGTGCCAGGGCTGTGTGCACACCACAGAGGTTGGATTTTAGGTGAAAAATTGTGCCACAAGGTGGGCACGGGCAGTTTCGCCATATGCCCTTTGCCGTATCATGCGCTAGTGACGTGCATGTGGTTGGGGATATGGGGGCACCACCATGTCCACCGGTACACCGCGCTGTGTTGCAACATTGTGCAGGACACATGCTGCCACAATGATCCTGCACACTAGTGGGGGTGCATATAGCAACTCACCACCAGAGTGGTTAAGGGAGCAGAAACGTGACTTGACTACTCCGAATGTGCGCTCCAATATGCCCCGTGTTGCAATATGGGCTGTGTTATATCTTACCTTGGGTGGTGTGGTAGGGTTACGTATTGGCGTCATCATGTAGGTGCTCAGAGGGTAGGCACTGTCCCCTGTAGAGCTTAAATTATTTGTCATTGCTGTGCATTTGTCTGTTTGTGACATGCATGCATGTGCACGGGCATTTATACTCACAAATTAGCCATGTGCTGCAATGCCTCCCAGCTTCCAGGTCCCAGTGTAGGGGTGAAATTCTGAATATGAAACTATCATGGGTGTGGATAGTTTGCATATATAGAAGTAATGAGACCCTTGACATCACATACAACATGCACATTGATGGAATGCCAGTGCTTGCGATTGTGATAGATGTGCTCTGTGGTCCTAGGTGTACGTAGAGCCACATGGGTGCAATCAATTGCACCAAGCACATTAGGGAAGTGCGCCACCCCATAATAATCCGGGACCACGGCCTGCCTTTCTGCAGAGAGAGGCATGCAGTCATGATTGCCAACACCTGGTGTAGGCAGCGTGACTGCATGGGCTATGAAATGCCCCCAACTATGGCAGTTGTCAGCTGAAATGAACCAGTGGCCAAAAAATGCAGAACATTGAGCACCTTTTCCAAGGGGCTCAGTGCTTGGGAGCACAGGGTGGGTGATGTAAGGTCATCCATCCACTCCATGACCAGGTCTTATATGAAAACCTATACCTGTCATAGACCTGTTCATCAGGCATCCCAAAAAAGCTGGTCCTGGGTAGAAAAATCCGTGCCCTGGCCATCCGTCTCCTCCTGTGGTGTCCCACGATCACAGCTGCGACAAATGGTACATTAATCATACTGTATACATGCATTTGTTGCTCGTGCGCCCTTTTTATGCACTTGTTTTAGTGTGGGTTCATGCTTACGCCAGCTTTCGCGTGGTGTACGTGTTTCCAGATTTGCACATCTTTTTCAGTGTGACGGAGAGCCCTGTTCAGTTCCATGAATACAGGTTTTTAGCATGTGTATAGGCGTTGCGAGTATACTTTGGTACATCCCTCGTTACGCCCATATTTTTGCTTGTTGTTCCCCATTCCACGTGTTCCGCCCCCTTTTTAGGTGACTCCGCAGAACCCAACGCCCCTTCACTACGAGTCTCGCGCAAGGCGTTTGTGGTGTTGCAGTGACGTGTTGGACGGGCGCGGATTCCTCGCTAGTCACTGGTAAACCCTGCGCATTGTGTTCCATGAATACACAAACTGGTGCTTGCGTGGGATTTCGCGTGCATGCCCCCTATTTTCCGTGCACATCATTCCAGGAATTAAGCCCAAAGTGTAGCTTGTATTCCATTTAAAAGTAGATAATAAAGTGCCCTTTTCCGATTAGTAAGGGAGCTTTGAAACACAATTCGCATGATGTATAAGCGCCTTACAAATGCACAATAATTAAATAAAATAAATAAATAAGAGCATCCCTTGTAGATGTGTGAACACACACACCCTGTATGTTGCGAAAATGTAAGTAGCACACGTCAACCAGCCTCACTGACAAAGCTACCCCCTTGGCAAGGCTGGCAAAGAGCCAGTGAAAATGAGAACAAGCCAAGGATAGGCAAAGCAGATGTAAGCCTGAGACAAAGGACCCGGCACTGCTAGAGAACTCAAAGCACACGGGCAAAGAGGCCCAGCCTACACCAGAGTCCCTCTAACACCTGTAAGGTGAGCACTGCTGACTCACCCCTGGCATGGCAGGACTCACCTGAGGCTGGGTGCCACAAGCTCAGCTAAGTAGGCATCTAGTCCCCCTTAGCACTACTGAGCCAACCCAACTCCCAAAAAACAGTTCCATTCAGGCCACTGCCCATGGGAGACCCAGAGAGTTCGTCATTATCAGACACTATGCAGGCAAAACCCGATTCTGTGCCAGATGTTCCATGATGAAGAGGGTCAGCAATGTTTCCAGTTTTTGGGACACTCAACTCTTTATTTATTAGTGTTTCAGTTTAATTAAACCTTTCACAATATATAAAATACATACAAAGTGAAAAAGTCAAGAGTCAACTCATTTTTGAGACACCCACTTTCTAAATCTGGGCATTGAAAGTGAAAGGCATTTCTTTAGAAGACAGAATCCAGAAGGGAGACAATCCTCAGGGAAGTGGAAAGCATGAAGTTTGATATATTCGAGCCATCAGAGAGCCCTCAGTCTTCGGCAATAGTCCTTGTTGCCAAACCAGATCAGTCGTGGAGGTTTTGTATAGACTTCAGGAAGTTAAACTCCATCTCCCAGTTTAATAATTATCCTATGCCTAGGATCAATAATCTGATAGACAAACTGGGACAAGTGAAATACATCTCCATGATTGATCTTACAAAGGGTTATTGTCAGGTTCCTCTAAATCCCCCTGGACCAAGAAAAACCAGCCTTTTCTACTTCAAGAGGTTTATTTCAATTTAAAGTTCTCCCTTTCAAATTACATGGAGCACCCACCACCTTCCAGCGCTTAATGGATAAGGTGCAGGGACCTTTTTCACACTTCTATGGTGCGTACCTTGACGATATCCTAATACATAGTGAAACTTGGGAAGAATACCTATTCCATCTGTATGAAATCATGAGGACAATGAGAAAGGTGGGACTAACTGCGAACCCTAAGAAATGTCACCTGTCGCAGTCAGCAGTCAATTACCTAGAGGTTTTCATCTGTAATGGTTTAGTCCAACCCCAAGCAGAGAAACTCAAAGCCGTACAACTCACAACCCCACCAAAACCAAAAAGAGATTTTTGACCATTCTTAGGTCTTACAGGGTATTACCGTCAGTTTATCCCTAATTATTCAACAATTTACTTCTTGTCTAATGTATAAACGTAAGAATGCGGAGCCCCAAAAACTCAAGTGGGAGAAGGTAGACATGCTAAAACATGTTTTATGTAGTGAGTCCGTCCTTAAGGTCTTGAACTTCACAGAAAATTTATCCTACAAACAGATGCCTATAAGGTGGCTCTTGGTGCTGTACTCTCGCAGGAATATGAGACAGTGGAACATCCTGTCCCATATGTTAGTAGGAAACTCTTCCTGAGAGAGCAGAATTATACCACTTGAATTAGAGGCCCTTGTCATCAAATGGTTGATAACCTATTTAAAATAATACTTAATCAGAAGAAAGTTTCAGTTGGCAACTGATCATTCACCCCTGACTTGGTTGAGCCTTAAGAAAGATACCAACCCTAGAATAATGCAATGGTTTCTCAATCACCAACCCTACTGCTTCGCCGTAGAACATTGCAATGGAAAGGAGCAAAGGAATGTAGATTTCCTTAGCAGTTTACCCATCTTAGAAGAAAGGGAAGGAAGGTTCACAAGGGAAAGGGTATGTGGCAATTTACAGGATCTTGACAATTCTCCCCAACAGGGAGCCCTTCCCTGTGAGGCTAGGGAGGTGAGCCCACTACACAACAATCCCCCTTAGGGTGGCGGTAAGCAGGACCTCACAGAGAGAGCCTCCTTTCTTAGGGACATGGACTCCCGTTCCATGAAGGAACTCCATGCCCCACTTTCCTATGAACCCCTCTGACCATCACTGCTTCAGAAGACACAACCTGAACAAACTACTGCTTAGTATTTTAATGCTCTGGAAAGAAGAAGAGTGGAGGAGTAATGCGATCACTTCTACATGGCAAGAAAACAACACTGTGAAGAGTGGGAATCATGGAGTAATAGAGAGTACTTTGGGGAAAGAGAAGAAGGACAAGGATCTTCTACTGAGGAGGACCCAGTTCAGATGCTTAAAAAGCAAATACCGACTTCCATTAGAGAGTCATGTTCACCGAGCAGGTGAAGACTGCGAAGTTCGAACCTGGGAGAGAGAAGCCAGGGCATCCGGGAGTTCCTCGGTCAAGAGAACAAGGAGAACGAAGGAGGAAAATGGTTCAGGAGCTGGCAAGGGGATGACTTGTGTGTGTGGCAAGCATTGCCCGGTTGTCGCATGACCTTGAGGAAGTGGACCATGTGGTCCAACAATGATGGCAAAATCATCCAGCAAAGTACTCAGCGGAGCCATGGAGAGTGAAGCAAAGAAAGAAAGGAAGACGCTGGAAGCGTTTATTCAGAGAACGTGATTCCGACCACACAGGAAGAACTGGTGATGCCAACCCGAGAAGCTAGAAGTAACAGGAGTGGCGGGAGACCTGGGAGCAGCCATGAGAAGCGCTAAATAGCAGAGAGTATTGTGATTACTGAGAGATTCATCATACTCGTCACAGTAACTGTAACAGTGTCAAAGAGTATAACGAATACAGAGAGACTAATCATGCTTATCCCAGTAATAGTGACATCCGCAAAAAGTATAATGAATAGCAAGAAACTCATCATACACGTCCCAGTAACTGTAACAGCAGCAAACAGTATAAAGAATACGAAGGGACTCAGCATATTCGCCCCAATAACTGTAACTCCAGCCAAGAGTATAACAAATACCAAGGTACTCATCATACTCGTCACAGTAACAGTGAAAGCAGCAGAGTATTATCAAATTCTGAAGGACTATACATTCGTCCCAGTGATTATGAAAGCAGCAAAGAGAGGCAATAAAGTCAAAAGACTAGTAGTATCTGTCTCAGTGGTTGGGAAGACCAAGACTAAAGCAGTAAAGAGAAATAGAAGAACCTATATGGGTCACAATGGGCAGTGCTTGGATGGTAAACAGTGGTAAAAGGGCCCGGTTACTGGTCTTGGTGGACTGAGAGAAGTACAAGTGAGAGAGATATTGATGCAAAATAAATCCCGAGGAGCAGAGGCCAAGACCCTGAAGTGGGGAAACAACAAACTGTAAATAAGGTAAGTTTGCAAAGGTAGCGGGCGCCCCTCTCTCGACAGAACAAGGCCTGATAACCTGTTCAGTGGTTATTAGCCACTTGAGAGTTCGCAGCCACTGCTTTTACTCACTGTGCCTTTCACAGATGGGAAATATCCATTTGCATATCAGTCTTTGTCCTGCCCAGGGGCAGTCCAGCACCGAAATGCAATGGCAATTCCAACCTGAACGAGAGTACCACCAGCAACCCCATATACGTGTTTCACCCTTGTTGGGGATCATCAGTGATGTGAAGCTGATGCCTCTCTAAGCACAGTGAGAGGGAGACCACGTCTGGTTGCCCCCAGGAGACCTAGGGTTACCAATCCCAGGTTCCTTGAAATTTAGTTTGCAAAGGTAGCGGGCACCCCTCTCTCGACAGAACAAGGCCTGATAACCTGTTCAGTGGTTATTAGCCACTTGAGAGTTCGCAGCCACTGCTTTTACTCACTGTGCCTTTCACAGATGGGAAATATCCATTTGCATATCAGTCTTTGTCCTGCCCAGGGGCAGTCCAGCACCGAAATGCAATGGCAATTCCAACCTGAACGAGAGAACCACCAGCAACCCCATACACGTGTTTCACCCTTGTTGGGGGTCATCAGTGAGGTGAAGCTGATGCCTCTCTAAGCACAGTGAGAGGGAGACCACGTCTGGTTGCCCCCAAGAGACCTAGGGTTACCAATCCCAGGTTCCTTGAAATTTAGTTTGCAAAGGTAGCGGGCGTCCCTCTCTCGACAGAACAAGGCCTGATAACCTGTTCAGTGGTTATTAGCCACTTGAGAGTTCGCAGACACTCCTTTTACTCACTGTGCCTTTCACAGATGGGAAATATCCATTTGCATATCAGTCTTTGTCCTGCCCAGGGGCAGTCCAGCACCGAAATGCAATGGCAATTCCAACCTGAACGAGAGTATCACCAGCAACCCCATACACGTGTTTCACCCTTGTTGGGGATCATCAGTGAGGTGAAGCTGATGACTCTCTAAGCACAGTGAGAGGGAGACCACGTCTGGTTGCCCCCAGGAGACCTAGGGTTACCAATCCCAGGTTCCTTGAAATTTAGTTTGCAAAGGTAGCGGGCGCCCCTCTCTCGACAGAACAAGGCCTGATAACCTGTTCAGTGGTTATTAGCCACTTGAGAGTTCGCAGCCACTGCTTTCACTCACTGTGCCTTTCACAGATGGGAAATATCCATTTGCATATCAGTCTTTGTCCTGCCCAGGGGCAGTCCAGCACCGAAATGCAATGGCAATTCCAACCTGAACGAGAGTACCACCAGCAACCCCATACACGTGTTTCACCCTTGTTGGGGATCATCAGTGAGGTGAAGCTGATGCCTCTCTAAGCACAGTGAGAGGGAGGCCACGTCTGTTGCCCCCAGGAGACCTAGGGTTACCAATCCCAGGTTCCTTGAAATTTAGTTTGCAAAGGTAGCGGGCACCCCTCTCTCGACAGAACAAGGCCTGATAATCTGTTCAGTGGTTATTAGCCACTTGAGAGTTCGCAGCCACTGCTTTCACTCACTGTGCCTTTCACAGATGGGAAATATCCATTTGCATATCAGTCTTTGTCCTGCCCAGGGGCAGTCCAGCACCGAAATGCAATGGCAATTCCAACCTGAACGAGAGTACCACCAGCAACCCCATACACGTGTTTCACCCTTGTTGGGGATCATCAGTGAGGTGAAGCTGATGCCTCTCTAAGCACAGTGAGAGGGAGACCACGTCTGGTTGCCCCCAGGAGACCTAGGGTTACCAATCCCAGGTTCCTTGAAATTTAGTTTGCAAAGGTAGCGGGTGCCCCTCTCTCGACAGAACAAGGCCTGATAACCTGTTCAGTGGTTATTAGCCACTTGAGAGTTCGCAGCCACTGCTTTTACTCACTGTGCCTTTCACAGATGGGAAATATCCATTTGCATATCAGTCTTTGTCCTGCCCAGGGGCAGTCCAGCACCGAAATGCAATGGCAATTCCAACCTGAAACACGTGTATGGGGTTGCTGGTGGCACTCTCGTTCAGGTTGAAATTGCCATTGCATTTCGGTGCTGGACTGCCCCTGGGCAGGACAAAGACTGATATGCAAATGGATATTTCCCATCTGTGAAAGGCACAGTGAGTAAAAGCAGTGGCTGCAAACTCTCAAGTGGTTAATAACCACTGAACAGGTTATCAAGTCTGTTCGTTCGAGAGAGGGGCGCCCGCTACCTTTGCAAAACTATTTTTCAAGGAACCTGGGATTGGTAACCCTAGGTCTGCTGGGGGCAACCAGACGTGGTCTCCCTCTCACTGTGCTTAGAGAGGCATCAGCTTCACCTCACTGATGATCCCCAACAAGGGTGAAACATGTGTATGGGTTTGCTGGTGGCACTCTCGTCCAGGTTGGAATTGCCATTGCATTTCGGTGCTGGACTGCCCCTGGGCAGGACAAAGACTAATATGCAAATAGTTATTTCTCATCTGTGAAAGGCACAGTGAGTAAAAGCAGTGGCTGCGAACTCTCAAGAGGTCAATAACCACTGAACAGGTTATCAAGTCTGTTCTTTCGAGAGAGGGGCGCCCGCTACCTTTGCAAAACTATTTTTCAAGGAACCTGGGATTGGTAACCCTAGGTCTCCCTCTCACTGTGCTTAGAGAGGCATCAGCTTCACCTCACTGATGATCCCCAACAAGGGTGAAACACGTGTATGGGGTTGCTGGTGGCACTCTCGTTCAGGTTGGAATTGCCATTGCATTTCGGTGCTGGACTGCCCCTGGGCAGGACAAAGACTGATATGCAAATGGATATTTCCCATCTGTGAAAGGCACAGTGAGTGAAAGCAGTGGCTGTGAACTCTCAAGTGGTTAATAACCACTGAACAGGTTATCAACTCTGTTCTTTCGAGAGAGGGGCGCCCGCTACCTTTGCAAAACTGTAAATAAGGTAAGACAGAAAATACCGTAGAGAAGGTGGAAGAGTCCCCTTGAGGAATTAAAGCAACTGATTAACTGGGTCACAAAGAATTATCTCAAGATAGACTATTATGGCCAAGAAGGCCTATTCAGGAGAAGGGAGTCATTCTCTTGGACCCCCTTTTTGTTTTGTTGGTTGATGCAACCCTTAGTGGTAGGGTCAGCGTAGGGTAGTTTTTGGATGGAGTACGGATTATTTTGATTTGGACTACCTCACTGATGAGGAGCACCCTAGTTAGATTAATGTTAAGTAGGGAAACCCCTTTTTTTGTTAGGGCCTTATAGGCCTTTTGTTTATTATTTAAATAAAATCACATGTAGAAATGCTGCCTCCTTCTTCCGACCTACCACAGTACACAGGCAGCACTGGCTGAGAACACACAGTAAGAAGCAGGCACAAGCGCACCAATCGACTCTCTGCTCTCTCAATGTTATCATAGCCCTTCAACATGCTGAGTCCATGTGCACACCACTTCCAACACCGGGTCACATCCTTAAATCTGATGCCTCCCTACCTTCACGGCCACCCTCACCCCCATGCTACAGCCCCCACCTTCCATAAACCAGAGCTACCCATGCCCACCACGCCCCTCTCGAACATATCTCCCACCCCCTATATTTCCATGCCACATGGCATCCACCCTTACTTCCGATGCCCCCTCCTCCTAAATCCCATCCACAAATCTCCCACCCTTCCTATATCCACCAAACCTACCCTTGACAATGCCCCCTCCTACACATTCCTGTTGTGCTCTCTACCTGAACCCATCCTACCTCCACCTGCCATGCGTATAGCCCCCCTTCGGGCCCATCCTTCCTAAATCCACACCTCATCCAGTCCCATACACCTGTCCCATGAAGTAGACCGACTTGTATGCATGTAACCCCTCAATCTAGCCGAGGCAGCCTTTACCCCTCTCCCCTGCCCATACTTACTTCACCCTTGCCCTGCTATAGCTCTGCTTCATGCATGCAACTGTTTTTCAAACATACCGCCTCCCCGTTATTCAATCCTTCCCAGACCCACTATACTCCTCCTTCACTCCCATGCCCCTTCAACCTTCTCATGTTGCAGCCCGCTTCCATGCTTGTATCTAGTCCTACCCCCTCCAACTCATTCCAAGGCACACTTTACCCCTCCCCCTACCAAACCTTTACTCATAGCCAGTCCATTCTCACAAGCCCCCTTCAACCTTCCCATGTGCTAACTGGACGCTCCTTCCCTGCTGCAGCTGCACTACTATGCAGGTGACCTTCCCTCCTTCCCACGCTGTATCTCCATTCCCAGGCTGCTTTCAGTGTGGAAACATGAGAGTGGTGAGTCCACACTCCCACCTGCTTCTCAGGCCCACCTTCCGATGGCCACCTCGTAGTCCTCTTCATCCGCCCATTGCTGTTTGCTGTCTGTAAACACCAATTCAAAGGTTTTGCAGTATCACCCTGCACCGCCTTTTCCTTTACATCACACGGCTGCAACTGCATTGTAGAATTCACCCACCTCCACGACCATTTTTTGAGAATATTTAAGAACAAAGTAACAACGTGAGAATTACCACAATCACTGACGTACAACATGAATAATGTATAATATTTAACTAACTGCGCATTAATTCAGTCTACTTGAACATTCAGAAACCCTGAATCTCAGACGAGACCAAGAGAGAGCGGCAGTTTAGTTGGGTGTGCTTCAGTGTTCCCATTCCTGTGGATTCCTGTAGGACTCCACAGGAATGGGAACTTACTGTACCGCCTCTGCCTGTAATATTCCGGTATTACTGGAATATTGGGCAGAAGAAATGGTAAACCGAGTTTGCTGGTAGGCAGTTGGCCTACCGGCACCCTTGTAATGAGGGCCATGGTCTTCAATTGATGGGTCCCTGTATAGTTGTTCAAAATAAGGGTGTCAGGAGGAATCTTGTGAATTTGATAGTTGAGAGATGTTTTTTACGTCTCACACAGGGGGTTTTGATGCATCAAATGAGAAGGTCCTGCCCCCCTTTCAATCTTTAGTGGACCACGGTGGGGGTGTGGAGTAGGCCATGGTGCTGAGACCGAACCGGCTTACCTGATCAGAAGCAGCACTGCACAAAGGGCTGCAGACTGTGACCCGCCACTGCCGGAAATGACCAAGAACCGTCACAGCCGAACATCACTTCAAGAGGATGACCAGGAACTCTGCGGATGGTCACCGGGTTAACCTGCTGCTGAGTACCACAGGTCAACTCCTTGTGACCGCATAGGCCGCCAGCAGCATGGGAGACGAAAGGCGATGCCCGGTTTGTCAGTGGTGGCTCCAGATACCAGAGGACCCCTCTGTGAGTGGGGAAGGCAAGGGTGGTTGCCTCTAATCAGGGGACGTATGGGGTCCCAGAGTTCAGGACAATGGAACATGGTGCGGCAAAGTCCCAGTAAAAGGAGTTTGCGATTTTCTCGATATGAACCCAGGAGTGGAGGAAGAGGAAGGCAACACCCAGAGACGCCTTCGACTGTACAGAGGGGAGGGATTGCCAGGGGTCAGGGCCAGTCAATGGGAAGGTAGGGAAATAAAAGAAGGATCCCAAGAAAACATGAATGTTCTTCATTCCCCTTGCAGAAGGCTACTGAGGAGGATGTGGAAGCAGAGCAGGAATATATGCGGTCTTACAGAGAAGGAAGAATCCCACCTGATGTAATGAATTACTTACAAATGCACACTTAATGCAGTACCAAAATCTAGACCTTATCAATGACCTGAATCGGAGGCAGCAGTCTGCAGATATGAGAATCCTCCTGGTCGCCCTGTTTCCCCGACCCTGTAAATGGTTCAGGGGAAACAGAACTTTCAGGGAAACCCTCTGGGGAAGAAAACTCTGCAAATCTTCTCCTGATGTATTCGGAACCCTTCTGCGGGCTGGATGGCTGGACTTAGGAGGTTCTTGACTGGTGGATGAAGTAACTTCTGTATCTCGTGGAAGATGAGTGGTACAACTGAAGAGACAGAGAGTAGAATAAAGATTAGAGAGACCACTATAAGGAAATTGGCAATTTTCCATGGAGAAAGGAGGACAGCACTGCAGAATGGAGATAGTTACCTAATTTGGTTTTAACAGTGATTCATGGAGGTTTGGAATCGGAGCGGATTGGAAGCGGAGCGGAGAGGAATCAATTGATGCCTGGAAATAGTCATATATATACACATTAAGGAAAGGCAAGATTAAAGGGGAGGAGACAGAGAATGGATACCCTACCTACCTGTTGCCAAGAGATGTAGTGTAGCATTAATGATGGCCCCGTTTCGGATGTGTTTCTCGCTATTTGAGGAATGTTGAATAAAGTGGCGAAGTGTCAAAGATTCCGATCGGAATGTCAGAGGTTCTGATTCTGACCGCCAAGTGCCTGTGAAGATATAAGCATAATGGAGCGACTGAAGTGCTAAGGCACAGAGCCGTTACCATGGAGAGGGAAGGAAGCATTCCTACCCGGAAGAGCACTGTAAGTGGATTTAGTGTGTCCTGAACGGAGAGCCACAATGGGGGGGAAGGATTCCTATGAGGGAGAAAGAAGAAATGAATAGTGAACCAGACAGATCAAGAAAGCTATGCAAACACAGGATAGAAATAAGGCAAACTTATGGAGCGTTCGTTATGAAACATAGCAACGCATCGAGCAGCAGTCCAAATAGCTAGATGGACAGTTTCTCTGACTGGGGGGCAGAGCCTGAGAACTGTAAGCCACTGGGAGGAATGAAACACTGCAGCAAGGAGCAAGCACCATCTTGGGAGCATCTCTCAAAGTTGAGCCAATTTGTTTCCATCCATGCCATACGTACTAGTGGAATCTGCTCCTCATGACAATTGAGCATAAGAGAAAGAGAATGACGATAAACAAAGAGAGACACAATGATGTAATTAGTGGTTTGGAATAGGAAAATAATAAAGGATGCTGAGTGGAAATGATATGCTTCTGACCTGATTTATCCTAAAAGCTCATTGGGGGGGTTTTATTGGACTCTGAGAGGTTTTGTGGTGGAGGGTGTGTTAGATAGTTTGCTACACAATGGGCCTCATTACCAGGTCAGCAGTAACCCACTGGTGTGACAGGTGGGTTGCCGCTGACCCTGTAACACCAGATCCGCTGACATCACAAGTCCCAGCGGAGCTGGAAAGTCAGGCGGCAGATCTTGTAAGTCTCCATTCCCATGGAGTCCCATGGCAATGGGAACTGTGAAAAACCCAAGGGTCATTTTCACCTTTCTGCCCAGCTGAGTGGAAAGTTCAGGGAAGAATACCAAGAGAGGAGAACACCATTAGACGAGAGAGGGTGGCCCCCCTCCTCTATTGTAATTTCCTCGTCTTATGTCCCCTCAGCTTTTGCAGGACGCTGTCATTCTACCTCAATGTTAATGTTAATGTTAAAAGGATATTTGTACCGTGCACTATCACCACTGGAGTGGCCCCCTGGCGCTCTGGTGGCTCTGAAAAAACGGAGGAGGGGGTCGAATTAGTGGGAATGAGCTGGAGAAGTGCAAGCTAGCAGTGATGTGCTGTTGGCAGCCTCAGCCTGGTGGGTCCGTTGACTGGGCTTGGGGTGTTTTAGGGTCGGTAGTCGTCGTGTGCTGTTGTGCAAGTCTATGTGTGGTTAGTTTTGTTGTTGCAGTGTAGTGAAGTTAGTGCGGTTTGCTGCTTTAAGGCTTGTGGTTGCGTTTGGTTCGAGTTTAAGAGGTGTATGCAGAGGAGTGGAATTTTTAGTGGGTTGGTTGATTCATGATTGCACGCTAGGTCCAGGCTAGGCAGGAGAGTAATATATCAGTCATTAAATTGCCTCTATGTATGCACATGCTAACATTTACAATTCTATCCGGATGCGACACAGGCTAGGTTGAGGATTCCAACTAAGTGAGGCACATGATAACATTCACAATTCCATCTAGGTGTGGCGCAGGTTGGGCTAACGAATTCCCTCAATGTGTGCGCATGCTAACATTTACAATTCTATCCAGATGCGACACAGGCTAGGTTGAGGATTCCAACTAAGTGAGGCACATGCTAACATTCACAATTCCATCTAGATGTGGCGCAGGTTAGGCTAACAAATTGCCTCTATGTGTGCACATGCTAACGTTTACAATTCCATCTAGATGTGGCGCATGCTAGGCTAACAAATTCCCTCTATGTGTGCACATGCTAACATTTACAGTTCTATCCGGATGCGACGCAGGCTGGGTTGAGGATTCCAACTAAGTAAGGCACATGCTAACATTCACAATTCCATCTAGATGTGGCGCAGGTTAGGCTAAAGAATTCCCTCTTTGTGTGCACATGCTAACATTCACAATTCCATCTAGATGTGGCCCATGTTAGACTTAAGAATTCCCTCTATGTGTGCACATGCTATCATTCACAATTCTGTCTAGATGTGGCGCATGCTAGTCTAGCGAATTCCCTCTATGTGTGCACATGCTAACATTTACAATTCTATCCAGATGCGACGCAGGCTAGGTTGAGGACTCCAACTAAATGAGGCACATGCTAACATTCACAATTCTATCTAGATGTGGCTCATGCTAGGATAAGAATTCCCTCTATGTGTGCACATGCTAACATTTACAATTCTATCCAGATGCGACGCAGGTTAGGTTGAGGACTCCAAGTAAGTAAGGCACATGCTAACATTCACAATTTCATCTAGATGTGGCGCATGTTAGGCTAACAAATTCCCTCTATGAGTACACATGCTAATATTTACAATTCTATCCAGATGCGACGCAGCCTAGGTTGAGGATTCCAACTAAGTGAGACAAATGCTAACACTCAAAAGTCGATCTAGATGTGGTGCATGCTAGGCTATTGAATTCCCTCTTTGTGTGCACATGCTAACATTTACAATTCTATTCAGATGCCACGCAGGCGAGGTTGAGGATTCAACTGAAGCACATGCTAAATTCAAAATTCCGTCTAGATGTGGTGCATTTTAGGCTAAAGAATTCCCTTTGTGTGTGCACCTGCTAACATTCAAATTCCTAAATGCCAAATCCTCTCATATAATATCATCTCGGTGTGGCATGTGCTTACATTCACCATCCCATCCAGATGCAACGCAGGCCAAAGTTAGGAATTCAGTCTAAGTGTGGCACATGCTAACATTTACATTTTCTATCTAAGTATGGTGCATGGTAACATTCGTGATCCCATCTAGATGCGAGGCAGGCCAAAGCTAAGAATTCTAACAAAGTGTGGCGCATGCCGCCAATCTCATTCTATCAGAGTTCTGTCAAGTGTGGTGTATGCTAACCTTCCTAATTCCATCTAAGTGAGGCAAATGCTGACATTCATAAACCTACCCAGATGTGACGCAGGCCAGCGTCCACAATTCCCTCCAGGTGTAATATTTGGTAACATTGACTAGTATGTAAGGATGCACTGCAAGGCAACATTTCAAAGACTGTCATGGATAAGATCAGGCTGGTGGTTACAAATCTTTCTAAGTATGCACGGGCGAAGTCTGTGGCAGTCTATGTTATGGGAAGGTAAGGTAGAGTGGCAGGGGCTTTCTGGTGTAGAGTGATTGCTCTACACCCCACCCATGCCACACCTACAGTTTTTGTTGGCGTCTATTAACTGCTGGAACCACTGGCTTCCCCTGCGGACACCTGATGACACGTCCTGGAGCCGCCAAAGTAGGAGCCTCCCCTGGAAGGTGGCTCAAAAGTACTGAAAAGAGCCAATCTGGGTGATGGGGTGGGGAGGGATGCGGGGGAAGGGAGGGAAGAGGAACCGGGGAGCACGGGATGATTGGGGACAGAGGCAGGGGCCTGGGGGCAAACACTAAGATGGTTCCTGGTGCCGGGTCTCAGGAGTGCTGCGCTCACCTGCAATGCCAAGATGTTAACATCAGGCATGCAGGGAGCGCAGGCAAACTCCATCCAAGCCTGGCTGCCCACATCCAATCATGGGACAGGGGTGGGCAGGGAGGCGGGCGGAGGGAGGGAAGGGGAACCGAGGAGCACAGGATGATTGGGGACTGGGGCGGGGGCCTGGGGCAAACACTAAGATGGGGCCTGGTGCCGGGTCTTCTTTGAAATATAACTCCTACGATCCCAATCATTCTTCTCCCCGTCCCTCTGACTATTATTTTCCGAACTCCCAATCTGCTTTTATAAAACACTACAGTTCCCATATTTCCCCCTATTCATTTTTTCGACCCAGATACAAAACATTGCAATAAAGCTAAAAGTATGACCTCTGGCTTTTTCCTGTAAGCCTGTCCCGCTAATGAGATTAGGCAGAGTCAGGCACCATACCTTCACAACACACACAAGACCTCAATTTTTCTTCCCCACAGAGATAAAAGACAGAGCATGGAAACACAGTGGGAGCGAGGAAAATCACACGAGGAAGCAGCAGTTCCAAGGTGCCGATTTAACATTAGGAGAGAGGCAGCAAGACCGGAGAGGGTTGCAAGGAGGGAAGTACCTTTGACTTCCAGAAACAGTTTCTTTTACGAGCCTTTGAAAGTGAGAAGCCTAAGACTGGGAACAGAAACTGAACAAGCCTACGCTGTGCATCAAAAGTATCTGGGGCACCCCTGTGTCGATAACCCAGGCCTGGAGGAGCAATTGCTGATGTGGTACTGTCCTTGGCTCCAGCAGGAAAGCAGCACAAGTAGAAGCAGCACAGCCGGTGAGTCAGAGAAACCGATACAAAATCAGCTTGTGTTTGAACCAAGGTTGCAAGCAGCAATATTGTATGAAGAAATCCACAAAGGGCAGTGTTTGAAGCGCATGTGATGAGAGGCACGGACAAGTGGAAACTAAAGCAGTGAATGTACTTGGAAAAAGCCAAACCAGATACCGTGTACAGAGTGATCCGGTGCCACATGGGTGCTCATTCAAAGGTCTCTGTTAGGTATACAACTGAATGGCAACTTCACTGTAAAAAAAGGAATTTTGTATCAAAGTGGTCCTGCGACGGGTCAAGCTAAGCCCTGTGCAAATTTGAAAGTCTTTGAAAAGTATAAAATGAACTGCAATTGGTCTGAGCCTGGCTGAGGGAGACAAATTGAATGTGAAGAAGGGATCTGAGCCCGGCTGAGGGGGATCCGGGGTGAACAGTGAGTCTCCTGATAAGGCATAAAGGGATCTGAGACCAGCTGAAGGGGATCCAGGGTGAACCGTGAGTCACCTCAGAAGGAATTTTTGGGGAATCGTAAAATAAAGGGATCCAGGTCGGCTGAGGGGGATCCAGGGAGAGACACACAAATCATATAGTGCTATGAAGAAAATAACTTTCTATTTTGTTTTGTACATCAGGCCCTCTGAATCAAGAGACTTTGTTGGAAAAGAGACTTGAGCACAGAAGGCCCTGATGCTGGAATTGGAACTATATCCTTGTGTCAAGGAAGCCAGAGTGTGTGCTTGGCTTCTGTGAACTGCCTTGCCCCATGCTGAAAACTTGGGGAAGGGAGGCCAACAGCCTGAACATCCTGACGTATCTTTTTGTGAGCACTTATTTCTTTTTCATGAACATTACCCCACACTATTTGTAAAGTAGCAGTAAGGATTGGCAATAGTTTTTTTTAGTATAGGCCCTTTTACTTTGACAAGACTCTACTAGGACTGCGTTATTATTATTTGATGGTCGTAGCTTGCTCCCATCTGCAGATTTAGGTGAAAGTTAAGTGAACACCCTTGAACCGTGGTCACATGTGTCTGTCTTACTTCGATACTATGCCTTCCTTACAGGACTCGGAAGCACTGACACAGTCCCTGGCGGTGCCAGTGCTTCTATGGTAACTCTGCTTGCCGGGGACGCTGCGCCCGGCAGGGTCAGACCTGCACGGTGCAGTGGCCCCGGCAGACAGACTCGCAGGGTGGTGGTCTGGAAACAAGGGTGCTGGTAAGTTTGCCGGCACCCTTGTTTCCGGACCGCTACACTTGTAATGAGGCCTAATAAGTTGTAGCAGCAAATTATTTCCCACTGTGTCGATTATATGCCGGTAACATAGCTCAGCAGGTTGAGCTCTCGCTGCTGTGATCTGTGTGTGACCTACAGGTCGCAGCTTTGAATTCCAGCAAGGAAAACTCAGCCTTTCATCCTTGTATGGTTGATAAATGAGTACCAACTTCGGTTGGTTGATATTGTATGTAAATATGTTCTATATAAAGCACTTTGGCAAAAGTGCGATATAAATTACACATGCTTTTCATTATCATTTTATTTAAGAAGCCCTTCAATTAGTTCTAAGTTGGGCCCAATTAGATGGTTTCAAACATCAGACTCCTTGGTGCATTCCACCTTATGGCTTGTCTTGTTAAGGTGGTCTGCCCCAGTAGGCGCATCTAAAAAACATCATCAACAAAGGGTTCGGGAGGACAATATAATTGTAAGCTTAATGGGTTATGTTCTCTTAAATCAGTGCCTTCTATCCTCCAAGCCTTAACTAAGGGCCACGAAGATACTGGGAGGATGATATAATTGATGGTGGAGTTCCTACAAGCCCCTTGGAATGTGGGCTGTCCCGGCACAACACTAGCCGCCCTATCATTGGCAGATGTTAAATTCCACTCCTAGAGTATCCGGTGGAGTTTAGAGCCAGCATTACCCATGGGCAAGTCCAGCATGGAGATTTTTGGGATCTTTACTAGGTCTCCTTTTCTGGGGTCAAACATGGCCCAAAGCCCAAGGCAAACCAATCCCTAGTTTAATTTTTAAATCACCCCCCAAAACATCATGATTTCAGCTTGGGTGAATCCAGCTTGTTATCCAGATGGCATTGCACATTATGGTGAGTATTGCATCCCAGAGTTCCATTTCATATTTTAGCAGATCTAGTCGAAAGACTTCTTGTCCTGGGCTTTTGTCGGATGCCTGTGCTGGCAAAACCTTAGCTACCTCTTTTAAGAAACATTTCTGTGAATTCTTCTCATGCTTGGAGACGTAGATCTGGGCATTGGAAGGTAAATCAGGATAGGATGTTTATGTCTCTTGATGAAAGTGAGAAAATTGCTGTATCTAGACAGAAGCGATGATATGGGTTTCTTGCCTTTCCTTAACACTTAAGATGTTCAGCCAAAATTAAATCAATTTTCTCTTTCATTATATTAGCATTCTCCTGATTAGATCACACGTCATGAGCCCAATGACGTGTTCCCTCCATGCAGGCAGCTTTCTTGCTTCCTGAATTAGAGAACAATTATTAGATTTGATGGCTTTAAAATGGTTTACTTAGTTAGCCTACACTCTTGCTTGAACCACCCTTATTTTCATGAATTGTCTGTTGTTTTGTGGAATTGCGAATGACCTTCAAGAAAGGTATAATCTGAGACAATATATATATATATATACATAAATATATATATATATATATATATATATATATATATATATATATATATATATATATATATATATATATATATATATATATATATACATGCATCAGGCTTGTAAACCAGTGAAGATATTATCTTATGCTACATTTCATTGTGATAAATTCAGTGGTAGGTAGTTGCTCTTTGTTCTCCCCAGGGTTTCCAAAACCTTTATTAGCAGGTAATCCCTACTCTTTGTAATGAAGAATCCAACAGTTGAGGGAACCTCTCTGAACTTTAAAGGTGATATTTCTGGTTTATCTGAGGAAATCCTACTATTGACCAATTGCAGATGTCTATATAAACATTTCCTCCAGGAAGGCAGACACAGACATCCTCATTTATTGTTATGGTCCAATTGCCTTGAAATCCCTCACGCTGACCACAATAACACACATCTAAAACATTAATATACATGGGGGAAAAATGATACCCATTAATCATAGACTCAGCTCTGCACATGGGTATTGTCATTAATATTTTAAAAACTAGCACAACACTACCTCCACTAGGGATAATTCTGCTCTGTGATCAACACCCCACCTTCACTCTGTTCATCCTATCCGTCTGGATTATTCCCCCTCCTTTCAAGGAGAACGAGTGTGCTTCTTCTCAAATCTCCAAATTACATCTAACTCAATTCTCAGCAAATGGGCTTTCAATATATGTTTTGCCCTGCTAATAATGTACCCAAATTATTTCTCAACCACTGTGACACAATGGCCTTGAAAGACTGTCCAACAACATTCACCTCTTGGGGAAGTCTGGAAACCGAACATCAGCTCCAAAGCTGGCCACCGTTCAGGTCATACCCATGAAATGCCTAATCACAGATCTCTTTGCAGGCTCCTTTAGAGATGCCAATTTGACAAGTGGATCTCTGGAAATCTTCATCTCTGACCGGAACCATCTCTTGGCATTTTTTGGCGCCAATCATCAACAAAAAGATCAAATCTCCTACCAACATCTGGTTTGATACTAACTTGCTCTCCTAAAGTGGAAAAAACTAGAGAACTAGAGCAACACTGGTGTAAAAACGATCATATTTGCACCAATTGTAAAGCTAGTGTGATGCCAAACCTTGGGAAAACAAAGCCTTCATGCACGACCACATAGCTCAGGCCAATAACACAGCTGCTGAACCTCGAAAATCTACAATGAATACAGGTTGCCTGCCCTGTGCACTTCCATCTCGGCTCATTCCCGGTTCCAAGCATACCCCCTGTCAGACTCCTTCTGCCAGAAGATAAATTGCATTAAACCAACCATCTCAGGTTTGAACAGATACTTATCTCCTCTGAGTCCAAGCTATCACTAATGACTCCTTTACGTCCGCATACCATGAACGATAATATCTACTCTTTATCAACTGAGCTAACATCTTTGATTAGCAGTTCCCTGCCTGCTGGTAATTTCCCCTCACTTCTCAAAATGACCTGTTTTTTTCTTCCCCTAAAACACCAAATGCTGTTTTTGGAAATCCAGCTGACTATCAACATCTCGCTACTGCCCCTTTTATCATTATGGGCGAAAGTCCAACGGAGACATCTGCAAGCCCTCGCATGTCCCAAATAGCTGTCAGCACCAATTTGCATACACATGACTGAGAGTAAACATTAAACTCACCACCAGCAACCACCCCCCCCAGTCCCCCCACCACCCCATCATTGCACAGCAAACCCAGCCCCAACATCAGGAAAGAAGGAAGTAGAAATAATATAAGATCCTTTTTCTGGCATAAGGAACTTATGATGTGACCACACTCTGGGTGGACAGCATCAGCATATGTCTCTCATCTGTGACATCTGGGGAGAAAGGTTAGCTCAGGGGCAACGCATTTGTCTTGGAAACAAGACAATGCAGCACAACACAGGTTTGAATCCTGATTCCGCTCTTAGAAACAAATTGAATTATAAATGGATTTCTTCTTCGTGGATCATATAGAGTTTAGTTGGCTCTTCTTCAGTTTCGTAGACTCCGATGGTGTTCCCTACGTGACTTGGACATTGAGTGGATCACTTTTGGATGTTTTCTCATTGGCATGCGGGCCATGCTGATCCTCTATCAACTTCACTGCCTCTTCCTTGGGCGAGATTTCATACTGACAACGTTTTAATTGAAATATCAGTTTACATGGGAAGCCCCATCTGTATTTCATGCTTCCCTTGCATAGCCAATCCATCACTATGTTCAGTTTTCTTCTCTTAGATATGGTCATTGGTAAGACATCTTGACATAGGATGTCTGCATCGCAAAACTAATGGGTACTTTGGCTCTGGCTGCCAAAATAATGTGGACATTCTGATGGTAAAAATGTACCCTGGTAAGGACATCTGGTATCGGGTTTCTCTTCTGTTGATATGAAGAAATCTGGACATTTATTTTATTTGCCTTTTGATTCCCACCTAAAATGCCCCGTTTATTAGCCTCACACTTATCTTCTCCCCTCCCCTTTTGGTCACCCAAACTGCACACACTGTAACTGCCAATTTCCACTGCTCACTTTGCTTTCAGTTGTCAACATTGTTCTGTACTTAGACACAAGTCTGACAGCCCCTTTACTGAGGACGAGTACTGCTTAAATAGCCTGTTATTTGGGAAGAGGGCCACCCAGTAGCATCTACAATCACAACACGTTTTAGCCCACTGTGCCTTACCAGAGAAGAAATATCCATTTGCTTATGAGTCTGGTCCCACCCACAAGGATGGTCCAGCATCGAAATGCTTGGTCATTCTCCTATGAACACAGGTACCAAAATCAACGGCAGACATGTGTTACTGCCTTGTTCGGCATTATCAGTGGCAGGTGAAGCTATGTCTCTCTAGGCACAGAAAGCAAGGGTTCCATATCTGAATCACCCATCTTAATTTTGGCAGAAACCCCAATTGATCCAAAATTAGACTACAATTTGAGAGCCCCTCTACTGTGGACAAACATACCACAAATAGCCTGTTTTTTGGGAGGATGCCCACTCATGAGGGTCTATTATCATGCGTTTATCCCCATCCCTTTCAAGAGGAGGAATATCTATTGTTCTGTGCTTACTGGGGTTTATTTTCTAACAGGCAGGGCAAGGCATAAAACCAAGGTGCAATGCGTTTACGTCTCCATTTCTTGCTCCAGCCCATTTTTGTGTTCATACAAGGCGGAGAAGGGGCACAGAGCAGGGTTACATCTCTGCCAACTTTTCCACCTCTGTATCATGGTTACACATTGTTTTACGATTACATGAGATTTTCATACAAGTGTGAAACAAATGGATTCCAATGGAATCCCCCTCAATTTAGCTACCATTAGTAAATTATGTCTGCAAAGTTTAATTTGCAAGTTGTGTTTACTTTTGTATTGCATTGTTAGATTGAATTAAATTACTTCTTGGTATTACACTTTGATGCAATTACTTCATGGCAAGGTAATTTAAATAAGTGCGTTTTGGGATAAGGAGTAATTACAAAAAAACCAAAAACATACCCAATGTAATTGCATAAAAGTAAATTACCAGAAAGCAACTAACTTCGATGTTTTCTTGATTGAGAATAAAAATGAAGAGCAAAGATGATTTCCCCTGGTTTTCCTCTTCAGTTTTACACTCTGCCTTTCAAAAGTTTAAATTTGCATGGGACCCAATAGTACGTACATGAAAATGTGTTGGTCCGCTGCATGGAATTTTCATTTCTTTTGAAATGACACCCATTGTCTCTTAACTGTGCCCTTCTCACATGCCTCCACATGCCTCCTCCTTCTCACTTCCCTGATCTTCAGCACTTGTGAACGATCAGATGTCCTGTTAACCTTTTCTTTTTCCTTGGACATGATATAGACTGTGCTCATATACAGCATGTAATAAATCATGAATAAATAACGACATGATTAAATAGCAACCAGCTGCCCTTTGATGCAGCGAAGGTCTTGCATTCAGCCATTGCATCTCAACTAAAGCAATATTTTCATGAGTGACATCTTGGAATGGTAGTATATGTCTAACAATGATAGTGTGACTTCTGTGTGAGAGCTATGCAATAATGTTTCTATTTAAAAGCACCCTTCCTTAGGTGTGTCAACCTTCAGATGCTGCATGTTATGATGTATATTAGTGAATAAAGCAGTGCATTATATTGTAGAAAACATCGCTATGTTCATTTTGTCTGTGAGCTCTTTGACATGCAATGTACTAATATATTGTATTCGATGCAACCCTGCATTATATTATAGGATACATAACATATTTGCTTACTAAATATTTTGGCAAGACAGTGTAAATCAGTGGTGCATGAGCAATGGCTGAGCAGGACAGATACAGCCTACAGAGAATGATCCATGTCCCTCCAAAGTCACTGGAGTTTTGCAGCTAAGTGTGACCTGTGTCATTAACTCTATACTTTAGAGAGCCAGCAAAGGATGATGCGAAGTAAAACAGGGCACATCTTCATTGTCTGCATGTTTATTTTCACACATGGAAGTGGAACAGAATCGCCAAATCAAAACATGCAAAACATTTCCATCAAAGTATTCATATAAAAAAGCAATAGCAATGCACATGCGGCTTTAAGTCATACCAGCCACTTCCCTATATACAGAAATAATTAAAAAGAAATAGAAATTACCTTTGACGTTGTATGTAGGAAATTGCATATTACAAGGTTGCCATGGAACATGGTATTGGTTAGTTAAACTGCAATATTAAACTGCAATCCTGATGATGTTAGAGATCTTTTTTGTCTTTATTTAGTATCTCGTGGTATTTTGTGGTATTTTGGTTATAGTAGTATTTTTGTTAGCTCTTGGTAATATATTGTGGTAAACTTGTTGGGGTGTTTTTTTAGTGGCGAGACTAACTTCATTACACTGCCTAATAATTATTTTACCAGGGTCACTATCTGTACACAAATACTAGACTTAGTACACTCTAAATAATTCACTCATCTGTGTGACCCCTCCTGTGGTATCTTATCTACAATACCACTTTATGCCTTTGTGGCTTGCATTCCAGAATACATTGATCATTTCACATGAAACACGAAAAATTCATCCAGAGCCTCTCACAGTAAAACAATTTGTAGTGGCTAACTTTACTATATATATTTTTTTTACTGTACGTTCTGTATCTTTCTGCATGCCAGTCAATAACTCTGAGTACAGAATAAATACACTGAGGCTAAATCACCTTTTCGAATTGTTATTCTTTATCATAAATTAGAAATATGCATGTTACAAAAAATGACATGTGCACCCACATTGTAATTCAAACATAAGAAAAGTCTTTCCTGCAATGTGTTTCAACACTCTGTTGGCGATAATGTTCAGAGTTCTGCCTGTCATTGGCCTTGAACTTTGCAACAAAACTGGCAAAGCACAGTTCTGACCCTCTAACCTTTATCGAAGCAAACTTGAGAGGAAAACAACACAGCTTTACATACACTTTTAAAATGTTATTATGCAGCGCTTATAAATGAAATTACTTATTTAATCCTACGCTAGATAGTATCAAACATCCGCTTTAACATGCTACTCAATTACAGCATAATTACCTAGATTCTTGGCGATATTCCCTGATTCAGCCCCTCTCATTGCCGTGCCCAGGGTCAACCACAGATAAGGGTGCTCGAGATGGCAGCTCTTCTGATGACTGCCAACTCAGGAGAGAGATAGACAACCGACAAGACAGTCAGCCAGCAGCACTGCCGGCAGAGACACAGGAGACTCAGTCTGCCCAGGAACCAGCCCTTCTGCTCCCTTGCCAGTTAGAGTGAATCACCCAGCCCTTTCTGCTTCAAGCCTTTTTCTAAAATCTCATGGGCCTGATTCATGGAAGTGTTTTATAATGGTGCAATCCCATAGGAAAACGTTCCATGAATCAGGCCCCATGTGTTATTCAAACCACCTCGCTTTTTGTCAGTCAGCCAATCCAAGAATATTCTGACCGTGTCCAGAGCACTTAGGAGCGGATGTAATAGCTACTTCTCAGTGCCGTTTTCCTGCTATGAAATTTGTTCAAACAATGCAATGTCTTTAGCAGAAGGGATCTCACATTCCACACTTCTGGTTTGTCACGTTTTCTATTCAGACACAGCGCAGCTTTAAGCCTGCACATTTAGTTTATTTGATTTCCAGCCACCATGCATTTCCATCAATCTGCATCAGGTTTATATCATGGACTGTTTTGCACTAAATGTTAGAATAATAATGTGTTATATGTTAAATGGATAAGGTAAATTAGTATGTTAGTTTCATGTTAATTTATTTTAAGTGCAACTCAGCCCACAACTGTGTTATCATGGAGCAAAGTGATTATTTTCTAGCATGTGTTCTAGCATGTGTTCTGTGCATTCCCTACATTGGCATCTATTTAGATTCAGCCTGAGTCTCATACCCTTGAGTCACACATATGAGTCTCACACCCTTGGCCCTAGTTAAAATTCAGACCGTTGCTGATGTGGATGATGAAATGTGGAGCTGCTTTGTTGAAATTCAGAATAGGGAAAAGTAATGTCCCTACTACACTTCCATACAAACCACAATAGCCTTAAAAAAACGATCAATCAATTGTTGTAATAGTTGAATTGGACAGGAGAACAGTACTCTGATTTCTCAACTGTTTCTCATTACACAAAACACAATTTCATATTGAGATTAAAGCATAGATTGACAGATGTTTCAATAATATGGATTTGGAGGGGTTGGCAGGGACGTCATTTAGGGGTCACCAGAGGTCGCAACTGCGACCTCTGAGGTCTCCCTTGCGACCTCTGTGGTCTCCCTTGCGACCTCTAAAATGAAAACAAACAAAATAAAAACGTTGTTGCCAGCACCATGTGGCTTTTTGGTTCTGGAGTGGCTGATTTTCTTGTTCAGGCCCCTTAAAAAAAAGAAGAAAAATAAGAACCTGAGTGCCACAAGTCTAAGACTTTCAGCACTAACCCTACATCAGAAAGAATAGGAATACCAAATAATGTGTCTTTCTGGAATTCTATACAATAATTGCTAGACTCATTAAAGGTTTATTTCAGGCCCAATTCAGGGGGAGAGTCACTGATTTAGTCTGTTCTTAAAGGCCTCAACTCAGTCTTTCATCCTTCTGAGGTCGATAAATGAGTACCAACACAGGTTGGGTGATATTGGGTGTATATTTTTTCTATATGAAGCGCTTAAGCGCAAGTTCTATATAATAACACATCATTATCATTTGGTCATGGACGTCTGCTTGCATTCACAGTAATTTGGTAATATGGGACTATACACACTGATCTTAACGATACATATGGCGATCCATTCTTGTATGAAATGTACATAATGTACATCACATTATAGTGATATCGTAACCATATTTTTCATAGTGTATAATGCTATGCGATGCCATTTCCTGTTTTCTCAATGGTTGAAAGGTTGTGTTCCATCGCTTCCCGCGATATCACTTTGGGGGGGGTCAAATGACATCACTTCCTGTGATGTCATCAGGGGGTCAAGGGTTGTGTGATTCCGCTACCCCTGGCATTTTGATGAAATGACGTCCCAGGGGTTGGGTTGTCTTTAACTGTTTCACATAGCACCTTATGTTCTGGAGTAACATATATATTCCAAATGTTTTACTCATTGGAAGGAAAGTGGAGCAACAGCACTTGCAGTGAAGTTATTCGCTGAAATGCATTCTTCTGTGTCTGGGCAAACACTGTAGACAACCTTAGCTCTTGTGTTTGCTGATTTGGAACAACAGCACTTTGAGATCGAAACAGTCAGAAGAGCGTTTGCTTGTAATGTTTAGCAAGGAATGCATTGTGAGCTTTTTGGTTAAATGGGGAGGAAAGAAAATGAATCAGGACATAATAATAATAATAATAATAATAATAATAATAATAATAATAATAATAATAATAATAATAATACAAATAACATAGAGGTGAAGGGATTTAATGCAGTACAGCTCTGTGATTGTTGGTGAGGTTCTATGTGTTTCTACGATCCCAGAGGCAATGAGAGAAATATTGACTGGGTTCAGGCTTAAGGCTCAGGGGCTTACAAGCTGGATGGAGAGAAGTTGCTATCACTTAATCTTCTCCATCTTCTCCCTTCAGTCTGGAACATTAAATAGCCCCTGGCCCACCTATCTTATTGGGTGCATGTCTGCTCTGAAACTGAGAAAATCTGATTTTGAGCGTGGAAATAGCTACATGCCAGGGATCATGTTCATATCATGTATTTATGTTGACAATAGGCCCCTCATAGCCTGTGACGTACATTACATAATATTTTATTTACCTTTTTATGAAACATTACACATTTTGTCAGCATACGTTACATTTTTAATAAGATGTAGCACATGTGTTAAAGTTAAAAGTACAGCAAGAAAGTTAATAAGTACACCACTAAATGAATTTGATTAGTATTTTTTTTTTAAATAAACAAATTCAGGTCAAAAGGCCCTGGTGCCCGCCCTACCTTAGAAGGCTTGCAGTTACCTTCAGAAAATTTAATTCTGCACACTTAAAACATTGTTCCAATTACATTTTGCTTGAGGGGTGTTGTGTGAAGTGTGCATAACTTTTGTTAACACAGTTTGTGATCTTGTGTTGCATGGATTAGACTTTTTTTATCATATACGGTGGTGATAGTGCACAGTATAAATATCTTTTAACATAAAATAACAAAACATAGAACGAATTAGCACATAGAGCACTATTTCTGAAATTTGTCAAACTTAGCGAGACCATGCTTGTTCCCATAACTGTATATCTACTCAACACTGTCACCCAACCATTTGCACAATATGGCACTGTAGCATTGTTATCAGGAAGAAAGCAACATCATCTAATCTAAGCAACTGGGAATATTGATATGTGTGTAAATGAGACCTGGCTGATTTCTGGAACATCCATGGTTTGAATGTATATTTTGTAAATTTTGTAAATCTTCCTGTAATAATCCTGTAATACTCTGTCACATTGCCTTGTCATGCTTTCATCTTGTTGTAACTAAGTTAAGCGCCCGGTTGCCCCTGGGCCTGGTGCGCTATAGAAATAAACAAAATACTAAAAAAATAAAAAAAAAATACTAAATAGGGATGCATATCAGTATTGTAAAATAATGATTTTGAAGTTACAGTTAACTAAACTTTGAAACAAGTGTTTCCAAATAAAACTTTATAGAATAAAGTTGTTCCAAAAATTATGATAGTTTGAGAACTGTTTATGGGGTCATTATCCAAAGTTATACTATTTACAGAATAATAAGGCAGGCATATTGGCTTATATTGAAAGCTTGTCACATTTACATGCTTGGCCCGCATTGATCCTCCATTCCCCCAAACCACTCGATTTGCCACAAGGGATAGTTGATGAAAACATAGTCTTGTAATTTGCTTCCTGGATCGCGAATCAAATACACACAACAAAGAGTTATCTTAATTTAAAGTTGAATGGACAAGCAGCTTTAACAATTGACTTTCTACATACAGTGTTCACAATGTCCAATTCTTGCCTTTGCCAGACATTATGTTACCAATGTTTTTGATCGACTCATTAGGGCATTCACATTATTAACAATGGTATATTTCACATAGTAGCCATTGCTATGTGTACATTGTCTCAGAGTCTAACATACCTATAAGTATTAGTCTAACATGTCTTTAAGTATCACTCTGTTTCAGACAGCCCTTTCATTAGCAGAAGTGCCTGCTTCTACAAGTGTAATGACAGTTGAGGGAACAGGGATATCCATGAGCCACAATTTTGCACATTTATTTATTTATTTTTGCATTTATAAAGCGCACTAAACCCTCCGGCATCAATTTACTTCTTGGTCATCAACCAAACATATTGTAATGTCCTTATTGTGAGCTATCTTGTCTAGCAATGAGAGCAAGACAGGTGGGGCATTGACTGAGTAGTGCATCTTTATAAATTTGTGATACCATTTCTAGATATCACCTTTGTAGGTCTACTAATGATGGTTTGTCTCCATGTACACGGCTGTGCTTTTACATTGTAAAGTTGTTTTGCAGATGGCTTTGGTCAAACGTGTGATCAATTAACATGTCTTTTAGTCTCTGCAAGGAGGTTTGCTTGACAAGTGTTCAGTCTTCTCAATTACAGAAGCTCCTTGATTTGTGACAACTTCTCTACTACTGTCCATTTGTTGGTTGAATGTATCTTCATTACATATTTCCTGGTGTTGTTCGTGTGCTTTGTTTGAATCATAAATGTAGCATCTACAATTAAGCCTGCTTCGATCATGGATGTGTATTTGTTGTTTTTATCATCATCCTTATTGTTGGTCATGCCTTCCAAATATGCATGTTAGACAGTTCATTAATAGCCATACACACAACATAGAGATGCAATGCTCAATAAAATTGCATTGAAGAATTTGGTCTAGGAAGTAATCAATAAATAATTACTAATGGTATTAAAGGGAATGCCAGAAAGGGTCAATTCCACACATTTCAAAACAATGGGACATGTCTAGTACAAATATAACATTAATTTAAGCAACTATGTCAATTCGCCAAAATGCCTCTGTTAGTGTATGTGACATCACTCCCCATGACATCACAGTAAGTGATGTCAAATGGAGTTTTAACGCCATCACAGGGTGCGACGTCTCTTGATCTTTGATTTTGATAACATTATTGCAAGTGACGCCATGGGTTAAAGCTTGTGATTATTAACATAGTAAATACTAAGCAGACAACGTAATATTTTAGATATCAACCCATATTTCAACTAGGGCTCTACCTAGAAAAGCATTGGGTGGGTTTTTGATAGGACAGGGGTACACCCAGAACCAACATAAGTCACAACGTCATATGAGTCAGTTAATGGTAGTTTCTGATATCCTATGACAGGTAGAATCTAACACAGCAAGTATACTAGTGATGTGTTAAATACATCCCTTCGTATCAAGTAACTGTCATAATATGTCCAATGTAACATATTGTATGCAAATGCAGTCATATTCAGTCTCTTATAGTAAAGTCTTACACGGCAGATTTAGTCATAATATGTAAGTTACAACCTCTCAAATCCAGGTGCTGCCATCATGCAGCAAGTGCAGCCCTCACTTCCTAGGAAATGTCATTTAATTCCAGGTGAAGTTCCAAATCTCTTCTATAGTCAAACTATCTATGGTGTATCCTCGAGTGCACAGATATGTCCATCATATCCCAAGCGCAGCAGCAGCAGTGTCATCCTGCGCTTTTTAATGCCTTACATGTATGGCATATTCACCGCACGAAAAGTGCATCTGCACAAATCCACTTCTTGGCAAAAAACAAGATGTCCTGCCACACAAGTTCCAGTAATCCCATTCAATGGCAGTTGGTGGCATGTATAGACTCCACATGTAAAGGAAACCCCATGTGTGCAGGTTCTGCAATCCTATTCCAAGTACATTTGCAAATGCCCCTGTATTGGCATCCAACGCTAGCACCTGTAAATGCCTCGTAAACTTTGCATTGTCACCACATATAAGTTGCAGCATCACATGCATAGTTGCAACCAACATAGCTCAACAACAGCACCACCTGTCTCTGTATTGCCTGTAGATGCATCAGGAGCAAGCTACAGTCATCACGTGTAAGGAAAAGCATCATATTTACAGGTGCTGACATCATATGCGAAGTGCAGCCTCAAATGACAAATCACCAATCAATGTCATGCCAGTGCCAGGAAAGGCTCTATATGCAGAGTGTGGCAAGTGGAAAAAACGATCTCACAACCTGAGATTTTCTTTTCAGTTTCTGACCAGCAGCCGAAATCGGCAGAGCTGCGGGTAGTTAAGTTACAAAAGGAAATGATGAGGGTGTTCGAAAAGTCTTTTTTTCCATTGTAGTCATCGTGGGATTGGAACTACCTATCTCTGGGTCTTTGAAAAAGGCTACAGCCAGAAGAAAGAGTAGCATCTGGAGGATGAGTCAGTGGACCATTATGAATAAGGAGGAGAGCCACCATACTGAGTCTAGACTACATGCTGGAGGACAGAGGAGTTGCTGATATGGAAGCAGCAGGCGGTGCCATGAAGGTGAACCATGCCGGGGTGCACAACCCTTGGTGTGACGTGTCAGAATCAGAGGAGAGGACAGGACAGGACTGAAAGAATCTAGAGGAATGGTCTAAAATACCTCATAGAAACAGAGAGAGAAATGACACATTAAGAACATATTTCTTGCATGCTTGGAAAAAAGTCTTAACCTCGGCCAAGACTATGAAAGCATGAGCTTTACAGTCGCTTTCCCAGGTAAGATTCTTTTTTCTCTCACTGCTGTTATATATTTATTTGTTTTCAATTTCCTCAAAACATCAGATCTATGATTTTCCCCTGACCTCTAGGAGTCTTTACCGCTGCTGGATGTGTTTGTGCCTTGATAGAGGATCTCCACGTTGGACCAGTCCATTGTTGATGCAAGGAGCACCTCTGAATTAATTTACAAGACTGGTTTAATTAGAAGTTATACCAGTTTTGTGATCTGTTGTGGCAGGGTTTAGTGAGAAGTAAGCAGTCTTACTACATGTGTAATGCACTCAAATGAATCAATCGCTTTTTCATGTGTTTCTCCTCAGGTCCACCTGTAGCATCTTAGAATTCCTTTAGAGGAGAAACCATTGATTTCACTGTTATTGTTCACTATCATGTGAGGTCAAGGTAAACTGCACTACTATGGAATAGTCTAGATGCTAGGCTAGATTTTCCTCACTTGAGTTTTTCATTGAGTGATCCTGGCATCCATCTTCCCTTAGGCTGCACCCCCTCTACATGTTGGTAAGAGGAAACAATATGCAGAGCCCAGTAGTGGCCTCCCAAAACCGAGGCCTGACACTTCATCAGCATCACAAGTGACACGCACAGCAGCACTGCATATACAAACCTTTTCCGGGCGGCATACAGATCTTAGGGTCTGCGTCATAGAGCGATTTCCAATGGGAAGGCAGCATTATAAAACCCTTCTGTGAATTAGGCCCTTAGAATGTTAACTATCACTAAAGGAAACCTATGCATTTTTCAAACAACTTGCAGACAATCGACTTGATAGACTTAAATTCAAGCCTTGTTCACATGTACGGTACACTTGCCACATATAAGGTGCAGCCTCACATATCCAGTTTCTCCCATCATGTGCAATATACAGCCTCAAGTGTGGCCTAAGGCCATCCAATGCCAGTTAATGCCTTATATGAAAGCTTTAGTCACATGTAGCTTTCCAATGGCGTGTCTGTTCGTTTCTATTCTACCCCAAATTCTGTATCCCCTCACCTTTCCCCCTTTTCGTTCTCCCTTCCACAGACCATAGATTGGTTCATCCCTACCTGGGTTACAATATGCCACTATCTAGACAAGCCTTGGTTTAGGCATAAACACCACTACGAAGGTGACAGTGTATTTGGGAGGAATTCAACCATCTGCACAAGGGGTTGCACTCGCCTGGGCTGTTTTGATATATTTTTTAAAGAAATAGAATTTTGGTAGATAAATCTCCGGGAAATGTGTGGGGCCAATCGGCACACCTTCTTTCCCAACGCTCACCGCACAACAAACACATAATCAAGTATACTCTGGGGGGGACAGCCTACTGGCACAGTCCTACTGTCATGTTCAGCTGGAATGTGACAGCCACGGATACATCAAAGCATTGCAAGAAGGGGGAAGGTAACACCTTCCTCCGGCCATGGCCAGCCTAATTAAAATATCAAAGGCAGCTCCATGGATCCGCCCTGCCTATTGTTAAGTTCGGTGTGGTGGCAGCGCATACTGAGGCCTGGTCACAGAACTAACACAAGGGACAGGAACTAACACTGCTTTGATATGCAATGTGTCAACTTGAAGCTAGCTGCCACCCCTCTGTATGAAGGGCAGTGAATGTCATGTCTGGGACAACTGTTTACAGTAGGCAACCCCTGCAGGCAACCCCCTTTCAGAGGGAAGAAGTATGTGATTTGATGGAGACAGAAAGTCTGTTGTCGCCACAAACTTTAAGGGAGACCTGCGCTTTGATTAGGAGTCACACGGAGCTCAATGAACCAGAGAGACACTTTGATTGACAACACACAGGAAGATGGGTAGGACTTAGTAGTACATGTTGTCACCCCTTACCTTTCCTGTTGCAAACCACACTGGTTAGGACCTCATGCATAACAGAAGACTGTTGGTGGGAACCCAGGATTTGTTCATTAAGGTAGGCTTTGCCTGAACCAATCACTGGGGCCCATTTGGCTTTAAAAGGGGACTGGGCCCCTCTTTTGGCAGATCATCCAACGACTTTGAAAGGAGTAAGTAGGACTCATTTGGACCCTGGCTGAAGGTACAGTCTGCCTTACATGTTCCATCAGTGACGGAAGGCCAGGATTTCCAAGAGGGAAGCAAGATCCGTCCCCTAAACATCTCCCAGGCAACATAGGGTGATACCAGACTCGGAGGACCCCTCCAGTAGCTTCAGAACTGGTACCAAGCAAGAACACAGCATGCCTTGCTAGGCTCTGCCAGCAAGCTTCTTAGGTGGGAAGTGCCAGAGAGTCTCTGACCAAAGGACAAGGCGGTTGCCTGCAACCACTCTCCTCAGCTTTGGGACGTCTGCTTTAAAGGTCAATACGTGCACAGTAAAGAAGCTAGGAGTGCCACAACAAGCATCAACCAGCATCCATCTTGTAAGGACCTTTTCCAGACAGTCAAGCGCTCGAACCGCGACTGGCTAAACCACTGACTGTTGTCACACTGCAGTCACTAAAGCCTTCCGAGATTCTTCGACCAGTGTTCCAGATCCACCAACCAGCACAGAGACAACAATTCTTGACCCCAAGCCGCCGTGTAGGCCAGCCTACAACGGTCCGTACAGCCCCGCTTGCCGAACTGCTTGCTGCCTGATACCTGCAGCTGTCTCTGGTCTTGGACTCTATCGCAGGAGCTGCAAAGAGTCCTTGAACCGACTCAACGCAGTCGAGCATCAAGATCATCTCAAGCACCAGGTACATTGCGGTTCTGTCCGCCTGGTCCTTCTACGAATGCCCCTATTGATATTTACAACCCCTTGCTCTCTTAGTGCTGAAACCAAATAACCTTTAACAGTTAAGACTGATTGCTTTACCAACTAACCTCCTGTCAGTATCTAGAGAGCATCCATTTCCTTTGTGAAGAAAAGTCTTAACCTCGGCCAAGTCTGTCCTCTGTGTTCTTTTACATGGTGGGTTGTATTTTGTAGTGTGCTATAACTATCTATTGTAATAATAATAAAGCAGATATTTCTATAAACCCCTGACTGAACAGTCCCTTTTATCATTGGGTAATAATTGTATTTTTGCTGTGTTGCAACCAAACATCGATCCATGACCTTGTGGAGATAAGCTGCCGTTCCGTCCACATCACCAAAATTGGAAAAAGAGGTTTATAATTGACTTGTGTTTCCAATCTGTTTGTATCCCTTCTGGTGTACTAGAGGTGTGAGGCTGATTGATGGTTTAGAAACCGATATTCATCCCCGGATCACTGGTGCCCCAGAAGTTGATATGTCACAGTAATATAAAAGTGTAATTTACATGACATAGCAAGCGCCTGGAGACTGCCCCTGGGTGGTAGCGGTGCGCGGTATAAGTTAGCATAATATAACATTTTGCAAATGAGAGAAGCAACCTCATTTTTGCAGGTCCTGCCATTAAACCAAAACAGAGTCTGAAATGCCCCACTAATGGCATCCAAAGCCTGCTAATGAGCCTCATTATGGCATAGGCGGTAGCCGTGTCTGTAATACAGGCACTGCTGCCGCCGGTGTCATTTATTTTCGGGTTCCTGCGAATGGGCAAATACCGGGTCATTACAGCCCTGCCGGACCCGGTAATTGCCCATTTGCGGGCGCCGGAAAAAAGATGCTCCCCATTCCCATTCAGTAAAAAAGAAAAGGTCAGGAACGCACTCTAGTTCCCAGACTTTTTCATCCTTAAACTAGTAATAACAGGGCTTGATCCCAGCAATGTTCAAAAATAACAGGGTTAAATCCCATATGTAAGTGGTAACAGGGTTGAATGGGAACGAGGAGGTTGGATGCAGCGGCACCGTTTAGAAAGGCACCCGCGAGCACAACTTGTAGATTGCCGGTCCGGGAACTACAGTACCGGCATGCTTACCGGTACCGTAGTTACCGGACCTGCAAACCTATAATGAGCTCCAATGTTTCATAGTCACGGTATTATTACCACATGTATGGTGCAGCCTTACATACCTAGTTGCTGCCATCCAGTAATGCTAGCCAATCCCAATGTATGCTTCTTATGCATGCTATAGTCACCACATCTAAGGTGTATCGTCTCATATTTAGTAACTGCCATCCTATGTCAAATATTACCTCAACCGCACCAGAAGTGTTGTCTATTGAAAATAAATTCCTCGTACATTTGGAAAAGTCACCATATGACAAGCACAACCTCACACGTGCAGGTGATGCCACTCAGTCATGCTTAAATGCTCTGGCTCCTCCACTCGCACTCATTCAGATGTGCTGATCCTGATTCATGCCTAACTGCTACCACCCTCCTGTAGTCACATGTGTAGCCCTTTCTCAATAATTACTAACTCTCCGCCCACCTGAACTCCCATGTGCTGTCCCCAGCTGTGCCGAAACGCCCATCCACATTGGCAAAATAAATCCGCCCCGTTGGCCCAATTCAAAATGGTTCAGGAAAAGTTTTGTTTTTAAAACTGCACACATGAAATGTATGAAAGTCATTTATAGAAAAACTTTCTTTTTGTAAAGTCGCCCCACTTATGTTATAGTTGTAGGCAATATGCCCAATGGGTTTCTCACTAACATTCATGAATGTTTGCTGAGCGAATAGGGACAGACTGTAGACGTCACCTTCATATACATCTCCCGCATCACAGTATTTGCTCTTTATGGTGAGTCCTCACCCGGGAGTTAGGTGCTTCAAAGTACCCTAAAAAATAAGTTGCTCGTTCCACTTTTTTAAAACAAAATTCCTCCTTTTATCTGGGTATAAAAGCATCTCTAACACAACGAGACTTCCTGTTTGAGTACCACGCAGTTTAAAACCACTCTGGGTCTAAGGAGAGAGGGATCTAAAGGATTGTGATAAGGAAGACTTGGACTTGGAGCAATGGAAAGTACTGGGAGGTAATCGGACCATTACCTTTCCTCTTTGCCATAGCATTCAAACTGATTGACAGCTGGTTGTGTCAGCATGAACCCTGGAATTAATCTACTTTGATTGCATGCGTTTCCATACACTATGCCACTGAGCACTCCATGAGGTGGTGCTGCCTAGGCCAGAGTATGACAACTGTTGGTGCGTCGACTTTCATTTGACTTGCAGTAAAATCACCTGTTTACCTTACGCTCAATGCAGCAGTCTTTTTAAGATTGAAAAGGCAAACATCTGTTGTTTACATTCGATCCTTGTCATGGGGTTCAAAATGCAGAGACAGGCCAACATTCATGTCAAAGGAGAATATGCTGACATGTCCAACGGCCCGTGCACATTCTAGTGATGGTTACTATCTTGGCTGGACACTAGGCCTAGAGTGCTCAAACAATGGAGAATCTGGTGGTGGAAAAAGTTTGAACACACATTCAATTCTGGGTGCGGATGGGAAAGTGTCCTAGGGTGGGAGAGACTGGAGTATAAACAAGGGAGTGTCCAAACTGCCAACATTGAACACACAGAGAATTCCAGACACCTGTCTAATCCAGAGACACAGAGATGAAGTCACCCACTCTGCTCCGAAACACACAGTAGACGTTGTTCACATATTGTTGGTAGCCAAAATATTGCTGGGGGAGTTTTCAAAGCACATTTAGTGGTTTAACTGACTCCATACTACTATGATATGAATACATTGTGGCCGCGTGCCATTGTGGGCGTCATTAACTGCTGAAGTGACTTTCTCGTTTTGAATAATCAAAATTAAATAATGCAGTGACAGCCTTTAGTTAAGGCAGAGTTAAGATGCTGGGATTCGGAGGTGTAGGAAGTGACAACCATCTTAACTCAGTCCACCCGTAGATGTCACCCATGATGTCATCTTTTATCTCACTGTTGATCTCCGCTGTGATCTCGTGTCTGTGTGTTAGGGAGAATTCTCCAAATGTGCTAATTTCCCTTACCTTTTGAGACCCCCAGCAACTTTGCTGGATTTCTGGGATTTATTTTTTTACCTGGAAAGAGTGTAAGTCTTTGTTTCCCACTCTTTCATGTATTTTGATGTGTGTTGTACTTTTGTGTTCTTATCTTTTTCTGTGTGTCACACAGCACCTTCAGTGCAGTGGCACAGGGGTGTCTCTCAGAATCCCCAAGGTTTAAATACCTTCCCTGGGACTGACTACTGTGTCCGAGGGCATGTAAAGTTAAATTGACTTCACTAGTCTCTTTAAATGTACTGACCCAGCACACCCTACCTTACTATAGAGTGCTGGAGGGGTTGCCTTGCTTCGCCTGAGTCAAAACACTCATGTAACAGTAAAATGTTACCTTTTTTTTTAAAATGGCTGGTGGCAGTTGTTTAGATCAACTACCGCGATTTTTTGCGACCGCTAACAGCAGTAACTAAAAATCAGGGGTAGCCATGTTTTTCAATATGGCGGCCAGACCTATCTGTAAAAACAGACTCCGGTCATCTTTTTTCACCATTTGTTTTAGGAAATGTCCTTCTTGTGTTTGTCTCTGCACACCAAACCAGGTTTGGTCCCTTTGTTCGTGCCCTTTGGCGGGCTTCTGAACTGAAGCCTCCTCTGGTGCCAGAGTGTCTGGGGTGGACAGGATGTGAGGGAGGTGCCCGGAACTCCCTGTGCTTAGTCTCCTAGGAGACCTGAATGCACTCTGGTGTGATTGGTCGGCTGGCTGTCCAGCAAGGACAGCAACCCTGCTGTGTGAGTGACAGCCAGGCTGGGATGAACGGGGGAAAACTGTTTAAAAGCAGGTCTCTGGGACTTGGAAAGCAGAGCCGACCACTGAAACGAAAGAACCGAAGAGGAGAGGAAGGAAGAGGACTGCTGCAACTCCTGGATGACCGGTGAAGCCCTGCTGCAGGTCTGAATTGCCTGAAACTCTGACGACAGAGAAGCCCTTCAAGGTTAACTTCTTCCCTTGAGTTTGGTGGGAACAACCAACTCGCAAGCCACCTGGACACCGTCCTATTCTGGTCGAATTTTCATCAGAGTGCTGTTGAAAACCGGAAAGCCAGAGGGAAGGAAACCAGGGGGACTTTAAGGCACTCACACCTTAAACCGACGTCGTGCTGCAGCTTTTGGCCTCTTCCCTGGGCAGTGCAAGAACCTCCCGACGTCCTCCTTCTTGTCCCCACGACTGAAGCACAGGAACAGCGAGATCTGCTCGAACTGCCAGGAACAACTGCCTCAGCTACAGCTTTCTTCATTTAAAAGGTACTGTGCAAATGCGGTCCGGAAATCTTTTCGGCCATCAAGAAAGTGCATGAAACCTTCCTTAACTGCGAAGGCTTGTCCTTCCATAAACATTCGTCAAACCTTTTGCCTGGCCAAAACCTTTAAAAATCTGTGGCATAGACTTAATCATTACATAACAGAACTGTGCTATCCTAGACAAAAGAATCTGAACCATTGACTTTGGCCCAGGCCTATTGAGAATAATTGCTGGTTGTATTTAAATGAAACCCTTTGCCCTGCCTATGAATGTATTTGGGCTGTCTATTCTTATAACCTTGTCTTTTCCCTCCCTTCTTAAGTATCAGAAGTGCCGTTTTGCTCGCACTTCATTTTTGAGCTAAACTTGCTCAATTACTTACCGGTTGGATTTTTGTGGTGTATTAGTGTGTGATATTGAGCTGCTTATGCTAGTGTAAGGTTTGATAACTGATTCAGTAAATAAATGTATATTCTTTTACTGAGAAACCTTGAGTAAGTGTTTACTTGAATCACTGTATTGGTTGGTCCTTTGTGTAACTTTTGCTACTGCTCAATTAAACTCTTGAGATAAGTCTGCCTGCTCAGCCATCACTACCACTTTACTGTGTAGTACAGGCTTGTACCAACGGTGAAATTGTGCTTACACTTGTAGTCCTAGTTACCTGTACTGTTACCAAAGGGTACTGCAGGTGATGCTGCCTAACACTGGTGGCAGCGGTGGGATAAAGTATACTTGTTACATTTAGAGTGCTACTTTTACTTTTGTTCAAATAATCCTCCAAAGGCAAAGCAACACTAGAAAAGCAATAGTTTTATCATGACTGATATGGAAAACTATAGACAGGAGACCCTTGTCTCTTTAACTAATGATCAATTGAGCGATATGTGTAAAGCTAGGAATCTCACTGTAAAAGGCAAAAAGGTTGAATTGATAGAAAAGTTGTTAGAATACTAAAGTCTGAGATGTTGGTCTGAATCCCCCACACCTGCAGCAAATGTTGAAAATGTTGATGAGGATGATAATGTTTCTGAGAGTAACTCAAATGTTATGGATGAGTTAGAGGAGGAAGAAGAGTCTTCAAATGTAGGCCCTGTTTTACCTCTATCTGCTCATAGGCCTCAAACTCTGACCACAGGGACCCCACCAGGTCCAACATTAAGTCCTGAATTTGTCTCTTTAAAAATAATGAGACTTGAGTTAGAGTTTAAAAGAATCCAAGCTCAAACTGAATGCAAACATCAAGAACTTAAACTCAGGGAGATGGAATTGAACCATGCACTAGAGATGAAAAATGTGTCTGTTGAAACTGGTTCTCTCCCAGAGTCTTCCAGGTCTTCCAGTCCTAAGAGGCCTAAAACATGCAGTAAGTACGCGTGAGGTTAAGCTTGATATTCTGGATTGGTTGGCTGCTTTTGCATATAACCATGGGATTCAAGACATTACAGAGAATCAGTTGATTCCTTGGCTTTTTTCTAGGCTACCCCCTGTTGCAACTGATGTGGTAATGGAATTGGGGGATATAGACAGAAAAGGAGTATGAAACTGTGAAGCTAGCTTTGATAGCTACATTTGGGAAGACCACTTCTCAGTATCTTAAGAGGTTTAGAACCCTCAAAAAGCATGATGGTACCCCTTGGGCTACCTGGGTGACTGAATGTTTAAAAAACTTAGATGGATGGGTTAAGGGCTACAGAGTGAACACCTATGAAGGTATGAGGAATTTGTTTATGTTGTAATCTATTTACGATGCCTGCTCTCCTGAGCTGAGACAGCACCTGGCTGACTCTAAGGAAATTGATCCCAAGAAGTTAGCAAGGGCTGCTGACTTGTGGGTTGCCAACAGGGCTACTCACAAGGATCCTGGGGTAACTCAGAGGAAGGATGAGGGGAAGCAGCAGTAGAAAGATACCAAAGAGAATTCTAATACTTCCACCTTAAAACTAGGGCCACAAACATAACAAGGGTAAGCCCCAAGGGAAACCGAATCAGGCTAGTGTACCTCCTGGTGACAAACCAGAAGGAGCTCAGAACAAAGTCACATTCATAAAGACATTTGGTAAATGTTATGCTTGTGGGTCAACTGACCATGTGAAAGGGGATCCCAGATGTTAGGGTAAACCTTCAGGGGTCCACAATGTCTCCTTAGCCTTCTCCCCAGTGGATGAAGTACCAATGACAAGTGGAAACCTTCACTTACTGGCTGAGGAACCCATGAAAGTCTCAGCTAGTGTATCTTTAGTGTCCCTGGGTCTGTGGGAACAACACAATGTAGATGTTTACAACTCTATTCCAGACAATACTAAAGCGTATTGCAAAGACAGTGTTCTTGTCAATGGTCAGGAGACCCCTACCATTCGAGACACTGGGGCCAGCATAACTGTATGTAGTTGATGAATCATTTTTCAAGGTTGAGGATGTTGCTAAGGCACCCAACATCTTAACTAAGCTTGCTGGAGGCCCTGTCCAAATGATCCCACAGTTACCAGCTCTCATCCAGTGTAATGATATGACTGTCAAGATACCTGTAAGTGTGCAGAGTGAAGTACCTGGGAGAGCCATGTGGGGGAATGAATTAAAAACTATTGGAGTTGTATCAAGCACCCCCAGGCCTCCCAGCAAAAGGAAACAAGAGCAGGCTAGGAAGGCCAGAGAGAGTACCTTAAGGCTCTCTCCAGAGGAGATTATAGAGGAAACTATAACTCCCAGTCCACAGGACTTACTGACTGCAATTTCTAGGAAGAAGGAAGAAAAGGGGCAACCTAAAACCTCCAGGAAGAAACCAGCCAGCACTCCTGTGCTACCAACAAGGATATCTCCGAGAGGACTGTCCAATGTCACAACTGTGACTCCTCCACCAGCTGAGGCTGAGTGTGTGGAACAACATTGTGTGGTTGAATCAGCTGCTGAGGAATCAGAACTGGAAGAGGACCTTGCTCCTGTTCGAGATCTGGAGCCTGCAGATCATCCTGAGCTGAAGTCTTTACTGGCAGAAGGTGGACCCTGTACAGCAGACTTCAGCAGAGGTCAAAGAGTTGTCCTATTCTTGAAGGTCTTCGCCAACAGGCTGTTTCCCAGCTGGATGGGCAACAGCCAGGAAACCATAGGTTATACTGGGAAGATGGCCTCTTCTACAGTGAACCGACTGAGTCCATCCTAGGGGACTACAGAAGACTTGTAGTGCCTCTTGAAAGGAGACTCCAGTTCCTACAGTTAGCCCATGAGATACCTTCGGCTGGTCACTTAAGTTTTAAGAAGACCAAGGAAAGGCTCTCTTTATATTTCTACTAGCCTAAATTGGGGTCTGATGTGATGTAGATAAGTTATGTAGGAGCTGTCACACTTGCCAAACCTCTGGCAAGAATGGAGCCAAGAATGTGCCACCCTTGGTGCCTCTCCCAGTGGTGGGAGTTCCTTTTGAGAGTTGGTAGGAATCAACATTGTTTGTCCCTTAGACCCTCTCACATCTTCAGGAAACAGGTTTATCCTGGTTGTAGTAGACCATGCTACTAGGTATCCTAAAGCTATACCTATGAGGACGGTTACAGCTCAGGCTGTTGCTAAGGCCGTACTTGGTATTTTTACCAGGGTAGGTTTTCCTAAGGAAGTTATCTTTGACAGGAGATCCAATGTTATGTCCCACTACATGCAGGCCATGTGGAAAAACGGTGGCGTAACTTACTAGTTCTCAACTGCCTACCATCCTCAGACAAATGGATTGGTAGAGAGGTTCAACCATACAATGAAGAGCATGATGGGTGCTTTAGAGGAACCCCTTTGAAGAAAGTGGAACCTTCTACTGCCATGCCTTCTATTTGCATATAGAGAAGTCCCTCAGGAGGGAGTTGGATTTAGTTCCTTTGAACTTCTTTATGGCTATCCAGTTAGATGCCCTTTGGCCCTAATTAAGGAGCGGTTGGAGAGTGATCCTTCTCCCAAGCCAGTGAGAGTCACTGACTATGTGATAGGTCTCCGGAGGAGAATGTCACACATGATGGCAGAAGCATCTGATAACTTAAAAGCAGGTAAGGCTCTGGTCGAACATTGGCATGACCAGAAGGCCAACATGGTTGAGTTTACTCAAGAACAGCACGTTTTAGTTATGGTTCCTAAAAGGCATAGGGCCTTACAGGACAAGTGGATAGGACCCTTCAAGGTTGTGGGTAAACTTGGAGAGATCAACTATCTGGTTGACATAGGCAATCCTAAAGAGGCACCCAGAGTCTTTCACACCAACCGTTTGAAGGCTTATGTCTCAAGACCAGAAGTGGGAGCCTTGCTTCTAGCTTCAGCCCAAGAGGAGGAGGAGAGTGAACATCTACCTGACCTACTCAGAGGCCAGCCTTTAGATGAGAAAATAGAAGGAGTTAATCTGTCTTCTAATTTGACACCTGAACAATAGGAGTGCAAGTTTCTGTTAAATCAGTTTGCCTCCCTGTTTTCACTATCACCATCCTTGACCCCTTGGGGCCAGCGTGATATTCAAACTGGTGACTGCTTACCTGTCAAAAACAGAGGTTACAAGTGGCACAGCGAGTAGAGCGCCCGCTTTGACACCCGTGCAGAGCCTGTTAACGCAGGTTCGAATCCCGGCGGGGCCAAACTCAGCCTTTCATCCTTCCGAGGTCGATAAATGAGCACCACACACCGTGGGTAATAATAAGCAGCGCTCAGATACCTGAGGGTTTGTAGCGCTATATAAAAGCCTAATTATTATTATTATTTTTTTATTATTAAGATCCCACATAAAGGAGGAGGTCAACAAGATGCTTGATCTCGGGGTAACAGAGCCCTCTACCAGTCCATGGTCTAGTCCAGTTGTTCTAGTACCAAAGGCAGGATCCAAGGAGTTGAGATTCTGTGTGGACTATGGAGCTCTTAATGCAGTCACCAAGACTGATGCCCACCCTTTACCAAGGACATATGAACTGGTGGATAAGCTTGGTTCAGCCAAGTACCTCAGTAAATTTCATCTCACTCCAGGCTATTGGCAAATAGCACTGACAGACCATGCCAGGGAGAAAACTGCATTCTCCATCCCAGCAGGCCTCTGCCAGTTTAAGGTAATGCCTTTTGGACTAAAGAATGCACCTGCTACATTCCAAAGGATGGTTAATCAAGTTCTGAATGGGATGGAGGACTTCTGCGTGGCATACTTGGATGACATTGCAGTGCTCTGCCCTACTTGAAAAGAACATGTTGACCACTTAGGATATGTTTTGCAGGCTCTTGAGCAGGCCCATCTGATCATAAAGGCTAGTAAATGTCAAATTGGTCAGAGTAAAGTGGTCTACCTTGGACATGAGGTAGGAGGAGGTGAAATCAGGCCATTGCCTAGCAAAGTACAAACTGGCCAAAATCGGGCCACCCCTACTACTCAAACCCAAGTGAGAGCCATCATAGGCCTCACTGGTCACTATAGGAACTTCATAGAGAACTATGGGACCATGGCTTCTTCCTTGAATGTGGTCTCCTTTTCCAAATTCCCTAAAAAGGTCAGGTGGAATGAGGAGTGCACTCAAGCATTTGAAGGCCTAAAGAAAGTCCTTTGTCAAGCTCCAGTCTTATGAGCTCCTGACTATAACCAAACCTTAATTGTGAAGACAGATGCTTCAAATACAGGTATAGGTGCAGTCCTTAGTCAACTGGATGAGAAAGGTAGGGAGCACCCCATTTGCTTCATCAGCAAGAGGCTGAAGGAACCAGAAACAAGGTGGGCAACCATTGAGCGTGAATGCTTTGCTATTGTGTGGTCATTGAAGCATTTTAGACCATACTTGTATGGATCTACTTTTGTGATTCAAACTGACCACCAACCCTTGAGATGGTTGATGCAAATGAAAGGGGAAAACCCAAAGCTACTGAGATGGTCAATCAGCCTGCAAGGGTTTGATTTTACCATTGAACACAGGTCAGCGTGTCACCACCAAAATGCTGATGGTCTCTCCAGGATGTTTGACTGACTGGATTAAGTAGATTCATCCAGGAGTGGATTAAATCCTCCTGTCCCTTAGTCTGGGGGGACGAGTGTTAGGGAGAATTCTCCAAATGTGCTAATTTCCCTTACCTTTGAGACCCCCAGCAGCTTTGCTGGATTTCTGGGATTTAGTGTTTTACCTGGAAAGAGTGTGAGCCTTTTTTCCCACCACTCTTTCATGTATTTGGATGTTTGTTTTACTTTTGTGTTCTTTGGTTATGGAGTTTTAAAACAACTCCAGTGGCATCATCTTTTTCTGTGTGTCACGCAGCACCATCAGTGCAGTGGCACAGGGGTGTCTCTCAGACTCCCCAAGGATTAAATACCTTCCCTGGGACTGACTACTGTCTCCCAGGACATGTAAAGTTAAATTGACTTTACTAGTCTCTTTCAATTTACTGACCCAGCACACCCTATCTTACTATAGAGTGCTGGACTGGTTGCCTAACTTCCCCTGAGTTAAAACACCCATGTAACAGTAAAATGTTACCTTTTCCTATTTTAAATGGCTGGTGGCAGTGGTTTAGATCAACTACCGTGATTTTCGCGACCACTAACAACGGTAACTAAAAATCAGGGTAGCCATGTTTTTCAATATGGCGCCTCAGACCTATCTGTAAAAACAGACTCTGGTCATCTTTTTTCGCCATTTGTTTTAGGAAAAGTCCTTCTTGTGTTTGTCTCTGTGCGCCAAACCAGGTTTGGTCCCTTTGTTCGTGCCCTATGGCTGGCCTCTGAACTGAAGCCTCCTCTGGTGCCAGAGTGTCTGGGGTGGACAGGATGTGATGGAGGTTCCTGAATCTCCCTGTGCTTAGTCTCCTAGGAGAGCTGAATGCACTCTGGTGTGATTGGCTGGCTGGCTGTCCGACAAGGACAGCCACCCTGCTGTGTGAGTGACAGCCAAGCTTGGATGAATGGGGGAAAACTGTTTAAAAGCAGATCTCTGGGACTTGGAAAGCAGAGTCGACCACTGGAACGAAAGAACCGAAGAGGAGAGGAAGGAAGAGGACTGCTGCAACTCCTGGATGACCAGTGAAGCCCTGTTGCAGGTCCGAATTGCCTGAAACTCCGGCAACAGAGCAGCCCTTCAAGGTTAACTTCTTCCCTTGAGTTTGGTGGAAACAAACAACTCGCAAGCCACCTGGACACTGTCCTATTCTGGTCGAATTTTCATCAGAGTGCTGTTGAAAACCGGATAGCCAGAGTGAAGAAAACCAGAGGGACTTTAAGGCACTCACACCTTAAACCGACATCTTGCTAAAGCTTTTGGCCTCTTCCCTGGACAGTGCAGGAACCTCCCGATGCCCTTCTTCTTGTCCCCACAACTGAAGCACAGGAACAGTGAGATCTGCTCGAACTGCCAGGAACAACTGCCTCAGCTACAGCTTTCTTCATTTAAAAGGTACTGTGCAAACGCGGTCCGGAAATCTTTTCGGCCATCGAGAAAGTGCGTGAAACTTTCCTCAACACAAAGTCTTGTCCTTCCCTAAACATACGTCAAACCTTTCACCTAGCCAAATCCTTTAAAAATCTGTGGCAACGACTTAACTGTTACATACCGGAATTGTGCTATCCTAGACAAAAGACTCTGAACCATTGACTTTGGCCCAGGCCTATTGAGAATTATTGCTGGTTGTATTTAACTGAAACCCTTTGCCCTGCCTATGAATGTATTTGGGCTGTCTATTTTTATAACCTTGTATTTTCCCTCCCTTCTTAAGTATCTGAAGTGCCGTTTTGCTCACACTTCATTTTTTAGCTAAATTTGTTCAATTACTTACCGGTTGGATTTTTGTGGTTTATTAGTGTGTGATATTGAACTGCTTATGGTAGTGTAAGGTTTTATAAATGATTGAGTAAATAAATGTATATTCTTTTACTGAGAAACCTTGAGTAAGTGTTTACTTGAATCACTGTATTGGTTGGTCCTTTGTGTAACTTGTGCTACTGCTCACTTAAACTCTTGAGATAAGTCTGGCTGCTCAGCCATCGCTACCACTTTACTGTGTAGTACAGGCTTGTACCAAAGGTGAAACTGTGCTTACACTTGTAATCCTAGTTAACTGTAGTGTTCCCAAAGGGTACTGTAGGTGATTCTGCCTAACACTGTGCTCATGGGCTTAGAACCAAGGAGGGATTTCGATTTAAGATGGTTGTCAGTTCCCACACCCGTCACATTTTCTGGGTTTTGTTGCAACAAATGTGATCATCTTAACTCTGTCTTAACTGACGTTTGTTCACTGAATTGCAAGGGTTTTGTTCTGCTATATCATCCCTGGGTCCACTGGCTATGGTACAACAATTATCAAAAAATGACTGAGGACAATTTGCCTGGCTATTGGCCCTGGCCTACAGCCCATATGCCCGGGCATATTACCTAATCATGTCCACATTGCAAACATTAAGCAAAAAGACCTTTGGCCGTTTCCACCTTTCCTGTTTCAGCAAATAGGCCAAATGACCTTGGTCATGGCCAGTGGGCCGGGCCGGCTGCTAAGGCCCAATCCCCCTCACTATTCCATTATCAGATCAAACCATTCATGGGTGCTGCCCCTGTTGCAGCAACACTACTAAAAGTGAATGGGGCACTGACCATTACTGCTTTCACGCTTTTTTTTCCCTTTTCCTTTATTTCATACAGTAATCATTAGCAATAATCCTTCCACTGGTAATGCATTGTTTGTTGTTTGACGATTATCCTGTTAATAGAAAAATTAGCAACAATTTAAATGTCTTCGGCATCCACACTGCCATTCTCCATGCACACCCCTCCTTCTGTCTGAGGCCATCTACCACAATCAGTTTAAATCTTCCCTGATTCTCTCCAATTACCCCCTTGCACTTCCCATGACACATTTGTTTTTTCAGCGTGCTCTTTGACATTTCCACATGAATCCTGTGAAATCCCAGCGTTATGATGAAAACATTCTCCCACAAAACAGGCTGACCAGCCTACCCCAAACTTTCCAACTACGCTTTGTTTCCACAGTTATTACCCAAAAGTCATCATGATGTAGAGCCTACTGCACCATAAATGATGTCACGCTGCTCCGAATAACGAGTTCAGCGAATGGACAAAGCGGGCTTACAGTGTCATTCCACATTATTGTTATGGACAGGCAACCGCTCACCAGCAGTTGTATTTGCCGTCCGAAGAAGCCCTCGATCGGTATTTGAAAACCATGGCACGCACAGAACGGCACAATATACCTAATTGAGAAAAGTTACAAAAAATAAGTGTCAGTAACCAACCTGTACCAACATTTTTTAAAAGATGAAATCGCAACTGTGCAAAGTGGTACACAAGTACGTGCTCAAATTTGACATTTTAGTAATATGTTACTAATGTCCAAATGTACCTATAGGTGGAGGTTAGAAACGGTGAGATTTTGCATGCACCGGAAGAGAAAATAAAATGCAGAAAAAATACATAGAAAGACGATAATGTAGGTATGAAACAAAAAAGAGTGGACAAATAAAAAAAATTACTTCTCGTCATTTCAAAGAAGACCAAAAAAACGTGCAAAGTTATACACAAACCTATGTAGACAAACTAAGCGTTTCAAATTAGGAACATAAATAGTAAAAAAGATTGAGTGCAGTCATACCCTGCAAATGAGCAAGGTGTGCACTCTGCAACATTACAGGAAAATTGTACAAGGGCAGAAAAATAATACGTTAAGTATATTAGCACAATTAGATGGGCAGTTATGTAAAAATAAAGCACAGATTGATGTGCAGTGGGCCAAATTACACTTACAAAATATTTACAGCCTCCATTCCTTTTCGGCAAGTCAGTCACGAATGTGTTTGCAGCGAAGAATCTTCCTTGACTGATATGCATGTCACTATAAACTTTTTAACACATAACCTTATCAATTGCGTTTTTTTTTTACCCTTTCATTCCGTGAATAGCGCGCGAGTTTGTCTTGGGCTCAAGGTCAAAAGACAATTGCCCCTTTACTTTCACTCAGATGCACGGGCGTACTGAGCGGTCAACCAAAAAAGCAACTCATGTGGCCTTCACTCAGAAGGCAAATACATTCTTGCTTTGAAGCAACATAATGAAATCTAATTATAACAATCTGTACTCCCATACAGCTTCAGAAGCGCTGTTTGAAGCAAACAGTGCAGATGGTAGCCTTAGTTCTCAAAACTGTAGAGGTCAATGTGAGGGAAATAGTAGTGCAAAACACATTTTAATTCACACGCTATAATTGGTCGTGGTGCAGTGAGCATGAACTTCCATTTAAACGTATAATTTTGCAGAGAAGAAAACTGCACTTTTTCACTTTGTGCTGCCACAGCTCATTGGGCCCCCTGAAATGTCAACTTGTGAAATACTATTACTTGAGTGTGAGAATTATAATGCTGTCTTGTTTTGGAACTGTTTCTGGTGGTATTCGTGCACACGAAAACATTAGTAGAAGAGAGGGGGCCACCGAACAAAGGTACCTTACTACACGCTATTTTGCAAACAATCTGGGAAAGAGCCACATGGTCGTGAGCACGACCTTTTCCCCCTGTTCAGTATAAGGGGAAAAAAGACGTTTTGAGAACCCCTCCCCCCTTATAACCTTCGCCCTCCTGAACCAAACATGACCAAACTTTCTAAACAAAGTCAGAGTAGGCCATATATTTTTTTTTCCAAACTTTGACGACGATGAGTCCAAGGGTACGACAGTTATAAGGCAGCCAAAACCAGTTGTTTCTATGGAAACAGCCACTCCACCAAAGCAACACAGTCAGTAACGTCCCTCTCAAATGTGCCACAGTGGGTGCCTCCAGGACCTAGAGGTTAAGATATATGTCCACGTACTTTTGAATGTATATGTGTACAATGGTTTATGCCTTCACCGCTAACGAGGTCGTTACTGGGTGCATGGGCTTCGTCCATGCAGCCAACACTGTACACCTTCCCCAGAACAATCTGACATGCTAACCTATAGGACGAGTGTATGCACTGCAGTAGTATGAAGTGGTGTTTCTGGGCAGGGCCTAAGGTTTTACGACAATGATGTATGGGCTACGTACTGCAGCCATGGAAGCAAAACTCCACATCCTGCCCACAATCACCTCAGTGATGTTAAGTAGTACGGGTGTATTGATAGGTGTGCTATGCTTCACTTATTCTGGCCAGACACTGCACTCCTGCCTGTTTGTACATAGATATTATTGCAATGTGTTGATGTGCACTGGCTTATAACTCCATTGCTTATAACTTTCTTGTAGGGTGCATGCCCTTTGGCCATGCACCCAACAGTGTACACTCTCCCCTCAACCATGTAAGAGATAATGAATAGTACACGTGTAGCCATGGTCGTGACATGCAGCGGTGGTTGTGGGCAGGCCCTACAGTCTTGGAAATATGGCCTTCGGCCTACGGCATACGGCCATGCATCCAAGACTCTAGGCCCTGTCCACAACCACTGCAGCATGTCACGACCATGGTGGCGTACTAAGGATTAGTAACCCGGCGAGAGACAATCAGAAGGCAAGAGCCATTCTGATTGGCTCTCGCCAGGTCCCTACCTGGCCGGGACTCCCTTCATCGGGATTCCACGGCCTTTGTTCCCGGCGGGGGGCGTGGCAGCCCCTCAGCCAATGAGGAGGCTCGAAGCGGGGCCATCCCCTCTCCGAGCCTCCCCGCGGCTGAGAGGCTGCCTTCGCCTCCCGCAGGGGACTCGGGTAAGGAATTTCTTTTTTTTCTAAATCCCCTCCCTCCCCACGTCACCCCCTCCCCCCCCACTTAACTTCTTGTTCCTGCGTCCCAGGCGAGGGGTCGAGGAAAGCCTACAGCCGTGTGGAGACTCGGAGCGGGGCCATCCCGGCTCCGCGCCTCCACACGGCTGGAGGCTTCCCTCGTCCCCCGCCGGGGACGCATGTACGTTTTTTTTTTTCTCCCCCCATCCCACTCCCGCCCTCCAAACCCCACTTACCTTATTTTTGATCCTTTTTTCGGGAGCGGGCGCGCTGGGAACACTTGTGTTCCCAGCGCGTCCGCTCCCGATGCCCGCCATGGAAAGGGAAAACGGACTCCGTTTTCCCTTTCCATGGCGGCGGCCATTTTCTTGGTCGTTTTTTTTTCTCCTGAAACGCCGCAGTGCCGAAACGCCGCAGCGTTTCAGGACAAAAAAAATAGCTTTTAGTGCCCCGGTCACGCAATTTTTGCGGGCCGGGGTACTAATAGCAATAGAACCCGAGCGTCGGGTCCTTACCTATGGGCCCCGGGGCATTACCTGAGACGGTAATGCCCCCGACGCTCGGGTTCTATTGCTTAAATAACACACCCATAGGAAAATGTAATGTAATTGGGAAATACACTCAAAATTAATGGTCACTAACGCCACGCGTGTCCTGCAAACATTTTAGAATGGCTTATGCCTCCACCGCTAACAAGGTCGTTACTACGTGCATGGGCTTCTGCCATGCAGCCAACACTGTACACCCTCCACAAAAACATCTGACATGCTAACGTATAGGACGAGCGTATGCACTGCAATAATGTGAAGTGGTGTTTCTGGGCAGGGCCTAGAGTTTTACGACAATGATGTATGGGCTACGTGCTGCAGCCATGGAAGCAAAACTCTATATCCTGGCCACAATCACCTCAGTGATGTACAGTAGTATGGGTGTATTGATAGGTGTGCTATGTTTCACTTATTCTCGCCAGACACTGCACTCCTACCTGTTTGTACATAGATATTATTGCAATGTGTTGATGTGCACTGGCTTATAACTCCAGTGCTTATAACTTTCTTGTTGGGCACCCAACACTGTACACTCTCCCCTCAACCATGCAACCGATAATGAATACTACACGTGTAGCCATGGTCGTGACATGCAGCGGTGGTTGTGGGCAGGGCCTACAGTCTTGGAAATATGGCTTTCGGCCTACAGCCTACGGCCATGCATCCAAGACTCTAGGCCCTGTCCACAACCACTGCAGCATGTCACGACCATGGTGGTGTACTAAGGAATAACACACCCATAGGAAAATATAATGTAATTGGGAAATACACTCAAAATATAACACACCCATAGGAAAATGTAATGTAATTGAGAAATACACTCAAAATTAATGATCACTAACGCCATGGGTGTCCTGCAAACATTTTCAAGGTGCCTGTACACAGCACCGACTCAAATAGTACCCTTATTAGATCCTTCATTTTCTGCACATACAAATATCCTGAAGAAAGCGCCAATGCAGTTTATATAGTCTCTGGCCACAACCACTGCAGCATGTCAGGACCATGGTGGCGTAATAAGCAATAACACACCCATAGCAAACTGTAATATAATAGGGAAATACATTTAAAATAATGGTCACTAACGCCACGCGTGTCCTGCGTATATTTTCAAGGTGCCTGTACACAGCACAGACTCAAATAGTAGCCTTATTAGATCCCTCATTTTCTCCACGTACAAACATCCTGAAGAATGTGTCAATGCAGAATTTATAATAGGCAATTGCTGGCCAAACAAGTACAGTATTTCATCGGTCTCTTACTCCGTGATCCTCCCCACGCACTATAGGAGAGCAAAACAGTTTCGAAAACAGCATTTCGCCTCTGGTAAGTAGCGCGCTGTCTTCGGATCCAAGATGTCGGGTGCATCCACACATTCTGACGTACATCACGGCTCACTGTAGCCAATCGGTGCACACGTCACGTGTCCGCGGTGATGACGCCACCCCCTGGACAATCGGTATCATGTCCGCGGAGCGAACAGGGAAATGTGACCGCGGAGCGGACATAGATATCACTAATTTATTGAGACATATTTTTTGGTCGTTTTAAAGGAAAGTACTGGACGGATTGTCACCAAATTTACTAAAGCACGCTTTCAGGTCCAAGCCCCTGCCCCTGGCACAAATTTGGTGCAAATCTGTCTAGCGGTTTCACCTGTAGCCGTGCGCAAAGTTTTTCCCCCATTCTGCATATGGGAAAAAAAGACGTTTTGGGACCCCCCCTATAACTTTCCCCCCCCCGGCCCAAACATCTCCAAACTTTGCAAAAAAAATTCAGAGTGACCCATTTACTTTTTTTGCAAAGTTTGGTGAGGATTCGTCCAGAGGGAGCGGAATTATACGCCACCCAAAAAGTGCTCTTCCCATGGAAACAGCAACTTAACCATAACTACACGCCCAATACTGTGGCTGTGTAATATATATATATATATATATATATATATATATATATATATATATATATATATATATATATATATATATATATATATATATATATATGATGTTCATGCACACGTTAAACCCATGGATTGCTCTGGAATCTGCTTATTTTCATCACATGATGAATCATGCAGATTGCATAGAAATCCATTGTACATGCTGTCTGCAAAGCGTATTGAAGAGGGAAAATCGAGATCAAACCCATGCCCCCTCACCCCAGGCGCATATACAGAAGAACAGCAGGAAGAACAAGGAGCGCACTTATCATTTGAACCAGGCCCCAGCGCACCCATGGGTGACAAATATGCTGAAAGACACCCACTTCACCAACAGTGCAACTTCCATGCTACATTACAATCAATGCAGCAATATCAGAATGTACAAACACAAGAAGCCCTGTTTAAAGGCTTGCACATGCCTATATAAATTAACATGGTCTAATTGCACAGTGTAAATCCATGTTTCAGGAAAATTACAGCCAAGTTCATTTCTCTCACTGAACACTGGCTGCAGAAGCCTTCAGCAATGCTCCTCGCAAAACCCACGAGCAGCCAAGGTCGCGCATTCAAGATAAGATTGCTTTCTGCAGACAAACATTTTTAATTCTCCACAAATGCGAGTAAGCCACAGCAACCCAGTGTGTTTTTTTCTTTTCTTTCTGGGAAAGAAAGACATTTTCGCAAAGACTCGCACAACATTTGAAACATAATTGTAACAAGAATGGCTCAGCCCAGCCAATGAGCGCTCAGAGTTCAGGTGCAAACTGCTTGCTTCAGCTAAAAGGTTATGGGAACAAAGTCATAATGCAACAAGTTAGAATTAGGTAATGGGGGGCTGGCACAGCTAAACCAACCCACTGACGCAAAAGGCTAACATCCAATTGTCAGGCTCTCTATAAGGGCTACATAGGTAACCTATCACTTAGCAGCCAACAGCAGGAGGAGATAGGTTTCTGGGAGCTGATCCAATTCTGTGAGGTCAGCCTGCAGTGTGATTACAAAGCTGGCTTGCAAGCCAGCCCCGGGGGAGACGGCGCCAGAACTCTCGATGTGCACGATGCTCTGCGTGTTTTTTTTCTTTTTTGCTGCCCAGGAATAAACGCAGTTTGGAACATGTGGCTGCCTGCTGGGGTCTCTCTTGCATTTCTGGGGCCATATGGGAGGTGTTGGGGTCTCCCATAGATGGTGAGGGTATGGCTGCTGGCTCCCCACTGCCCTGGTGGGGGTCCAGCTTCTCCCCAACAAGTTGGTGCCCTCTGTGAGGCTCATTGCTCATTTTAACATGGGTGAATGAGCACTGCCTGTGCAAGCCCTGCGTTGAACTGCACTACCTGCCGCCGACTCAAGGAAGCTGTGGGACCCTCGCCTGCAGCTGAAGACCACCGGAAAATGCGTAACCGGCTAAAGGCATCGGGGGCCACTTGGAAATACCCCACTTGAGGGCAGGTGAGAGCCCTGCAGGAGAAGGGGTCCGGTGAAGCGCCTTGAGGGGGTGTCCAGCAGCAGAGCAAGTGCCAGTGCAGAATAGGAAATGTAAGTTAACCAGCAACATGGGCTTTGAGGGGAGGGTGTGATTGTGGCAAATGTTTCAAGTATTATGATGTATTGTTGATCAGTATGTTGCAGATATTTTAAGTTCTTTTGTTTGGGTAGAAACTGGGGGGAGGCACTGTAAATTGGGTGGTGGGAGATTGTACATTGTCGCAAAATTCAGCGAATTGGTGGTGATCGGCACGTGAATTGTAGTTGGGACTGGGGTGGTGGCAGTGGTCCCTTCTTATGTTTTTGAGCCTATTGGGTGGGGTAGTGACTCCCCACATATAGGACAGGAGTGCCGCGCTGGTTGGTCTGGATGGCGATTTCATGTACGGGGTCTGGATTTCCTATGAATTGACGTTATAGATCAATGAGTAGATGAGGTTCCCTGCTATTGAGCGTTTTAGTTCAGTGAGTGGATGATGTTTCCCTGCAGAAGGTAGCTAGATTGTTCCCGAGTGCGGAAGATAGTTGGCTGGTTAAGGTCCCCTGGTGAGGAGCGTATCACATGCGAGGCGACGCAGCGTGCGCAGTCTAATTATAAGAATTTTTATTGTGTTTCACCTTGTTCCAGTTGAGACAGGAAGACAGCTGTGGGGATTGTGGGGTTTTATTTTGGGATTTTTGTGGGGTTGGGAGAAATGGGTTATTGTTCTGTGTATGCACATTTGTCTGTTCATTTGCACTGTGTTTTTAGTTTGGTGACGTCACCTTCAGATTGATGCATAGGACACAGAGTTTTGATGGTGAGGAGATAGTGCTGTGGTTTTGGATTTGGAGAATAGGTGACCCAGAGGCGGTGTGGAAGACACATGCGCAAGATTGTGGGGGTGTGCCGGAGAAGGCAATGGTTTGGTGAAGATGGGCTGCACGTGGAGTGCACTGGCTAAGGTGCGGAGCCAAGAAGGCTCACAGAAGTGGAAAAATGTTCAATTATCTTCTATCTTTTGCTCCCTGAACAGCGGACTATCGAAATTTTCAAATTGAATAGAGGTAAAATGTATCACACAATACAGAAATGACTCCCCTTCACCTGTTGTGTAGCACACAGCTTCCATGCCGAAATAAGTCAGTAAAACATAGTGTGCAAAGATTCAAAAGTACTGAAGGTAAATAAATCAGACTATGGCTACCCATAGGCAGCTTCTCCAGAAGCGTGCAGCAATCGCTAATGACACATGCATAGCACTTACACAGTAAAGAAGCTGGGGAAAAAGCACCTGGCTACAGCTGAACGGTGTGCAAGAAGGGAAGGGAAGTGGCAAGGCGTCAGCAGACGCTGAACCAGCACGAGCAGAGGGAAGAGGGGACTCACCCTTCTGCACCTCCGGGAGTGTAATATTCGATGACACAGATGGTAAGAAAGGAATGAATTGCATGAGAGAACTGAAAACAGCAGAAGGACATTTAAACACCACACACACACACAATGACAATACACTAAAGAGAACAAACAGGAATGTGCAGAACAACCCACTAGCAGCACAGGAGCGAGCAAGGGAGGGCTGCAGTGCATGGAAGCAGATTTGAAGGCACAGGTACAGAGGAATTAAATTTAAAGGGAAGATAATGGGGGAGGTGCAAGGAGTAACAATAGCAACAGAGAGGGGGGACTGGAAAGGGAAGAAAGGGATTGGAGGAGGAGAGAAGGACTGAACGAGACAGCACAGCCAAACAAAATAGATGATCAGTAAGGGGTGGTGCAGCATGCATGGGGTTATGGAAGGGAGGAAGGAAGGATAGCGCACTAGACATTGAGTGTGTGCATTGTAGATTGTGGCAAGAGAACAGCGGAGGCAGAGAAAGGCAGATGAGGACAAGCAGGCACAAAATAAATTGTTAAAGTATGCAATGGGAGGGGCAGTTAAAAACAGCCTCAACACACACGCACATGTATCACAATAGCAGTGTCAACAACCACCACAATATGCACCACCCATATGGGGAGGATAAATGGGGCAGGACGGGATCATTTCAGCAGACACCACAAGCACCAACGCAGGCACTGTCACCACTACATGTACAGACACAACAAATGACAGCACCACTACACCAGGACTGACAAGAATAACAACCCAGGGGCACTGCACAGCAGTAAGCACCCATACAAAACACTGACACAATAGCAACGGTACCGGTTACATGACTGGGAGGGGTCTTCCTGATGTGGAACAAACCTTTCAAAGGACATAGATTGACATTATACACCTAATAGGACAGCCCAAGACAAACTTGATTTGACTTACTCTGCCACACACCTAATGCTCCACCTCCCCGACAGAGGGGGCGAGACGCACGCCGACACACACACTCACGCACACTCAATAATGGAGAGGACAATTTCATAGGGGTGGTGATAGGTATCAAAACATTTTCTTTTCTGGGTGACAGTGGGGCGACTAGGCCATGCATTCGGGAAGAGACATTTGTGACATCATGAGCGATGTGGATATGACCACCTTATTAACAGAGAAATCCATAACTTGTTAAACACCAGGCATACACATGTCGAAAGTAAGGAAGATTGTTTAAGCATAATGGGGTGCACGGTACAGAGGGGGGTGCATAATGATAGCGCATCACAAGAGAGTACATTTAGCTACATTTTGAGCACAGATCTTTCAGCGAGGAGACTGGGCTCATGAATACACAAATAACGCAGAACAATTAAATGAGACACACAAGGTGGAGGAAGGTGCACTTGAGGGGGGTGTACATTTCATTGACAGTTCACCACTGGAGGAGAGAAATATAGGTAAAGGGTGGATGATCAATGTTCCCAACAGACTCAATTTGGCGACTAAATAACACAGTGCAAGTAGTAATGCCATTAGCGCTTTTGAACACAGCACTGTCACAAATGCATTAGCAAACACACATAGGGAAAGAGGTCATTGCTGCACGAACTGGAGAATAATGGTTGTATTAAAATTTGAGAGCAGATATTGGGGGGAGAAATATATTGTTTAAATGTAACAGTAATTACAGTAGTGGAGTAATAAAATACTAGACTAAATGAGTAATTAACAGAGTAGGTAGGGTTTAAAAAGTGGACATGGGGTGGGATAGAGAGAATGGGAGTAAATTGTGAGGGTTGGGTTTGAAAGAAAAGAGGAAATAAATAAATAAATAAATAAATAAATAAATAAATAAATACATACATACAAAGAGGGGGGAGGGACAGGTAGCGAATAATTGGTAGCGAATTTCATTAGTACCAGCTTAAAGTGCCTGCAGCTCACTGTGAGACACACCCTGAGAAGTTGAGAGAGGAGCCATAGAAAAAAAAAGATTTAAAAACCCTGCGATTATCTTAACTAAGTAACATGGTCCACTTAATTTAGAAACACAGCCACCCTATATGACAAATTTACCACCCTGATGTTTCCCTGTTTAGCTTGTCAGTGCCTGATGCCCTACGGGACAAAGGCACGCACTATAAATAGCTTACAACAAAAGCACAGTAAATATAAAGATCCAAAGGCCCATTTGTACACTAGCACCTAAATTGCGTATATATGATCCAAGTGTGTAATGAGTATCTTCACATAAATTAAGTGCCTACCCATTTTCTGGGTACATTTCGAATAGCGCAACAAGTTCCGGTCAGACCGTCATTGAACGCCACCAGGTGGTGACAGGATGGTGCATAAATGTACCATTGGCTCCTCCCACTAGGACACTGAATAGTGCAAGAGTAGTGCAGAGAGGTTAGGTCAAGAAATTGAAGAATTTGTAAATGCTCTGGTCTCAAGCGCTTCCTTTTAATTTCTCGCCAGATATAAAGGACCCAGGGCAGGCCTGAAGACAACAGACAACCAACACCCAATGGTTATGGACTAAAGTGGGACATTTTCCCCTCCTGACAGACTTTGTTAGATGTGTGAGGCGTCAAGCCCTACAAAGCGGTGGCCACCCTGGCAACGAGGGAGCAACGATCAACAGGGCCAACGCAAGAGATTTTCATGAACTGCAAAATAACATGAACACTCCCGAGTTAGGGAAACATGGCCATCCTATGGTCCAACGCACACTAGCAACTAGAATAGGGACCGACACAAGCATGTCCAAAGTTTAATTGAGTTTCATATTACATTTTGTGCACCTACAGCTGTAACACTGTTTTGTTCCTTCTCTTTTCCCCGCACATGCAGGTTGTTGCGTATGTATGCTGTTAGAAATGTGTAGGAAATTTCCTTAATGTTATCTTCCATTAGTAACACTGAGGACTACTAATTAAACCATCGTGAAGCATTCCCCACTCAATTGCCCACCCTATCAGGAACCTCAGACCTCTTAGAGCACGTTACCCTGAAGTATATTTCCTTGCGTCCATTGAATAAACAGCCCAAGATTTTCCCTACCCATATTCAGAAATTTTGAAAACACGAAATGTCGAGGGGGAGGTTTCATTTTTGCCCTTAATTATTGTTTAGTTCGCGGAGCTTGAGGTTATTAACAAGTACTAACGTATTAACGCCTTTCTTGCGATTTTCAGGCGGGCAACTTTATCATCTCATCAGCTGCAAGGACCCAGCAGCGTAAGTGGTTATGGGCACGCAAATAAGGACTTTTACCTTCACAATGGGACTATTAATGATGAACGAAATAATCGGGGTGGTAATTTGAAAATTATATGTAATAGTGAGCATTACCGCTGTATCCCCTGCTAACATTCCCTAACCTAAGCAGGAAGAGTTACGGCGTCAGTGGGTGAGGAAAAGCTGCTGCTAAAGTAAGGAGAGGAAAGGGCAGACACAAAGGGAGTAAAACATACACATAACACACATAGCAGAAGTGCCCAACAACATGCACACATGTACAAAATTGGTAGGGACACCACTGGAGAGAGCTGTCCTGACTGCTCTTTAACATATGCCATGAGAGAATTGATTCCAACAGAAATTACTACAGCAGAGCACGACGCCCGTGTATCCCAAGGTGTGAAGAAGATTGCAAGGGAAGACAGCAACATTGAGATTGATAAAAAAAAAAGTGGGGTAATCCCCTATGGAAGATGATTACATAAAGCAGCTAATTGGAGAACAACTGTATGTGGAAGGTGACCAGAGAGAGAAGAAACAACGAGCAAATGCACAAGTGAGCAAGCTGCAAGAGAAAAAAAAAAACAAGAACAAATAAATAAATAAATAATAAAAGAAGAAAGAAAAACAAAAAGAGAGAAGAAAAAATAAAATAAAAGAGACAAAAATATGATAAGTGCCTAACGGAGTGAGACAAAAGAGCGAAGATAGTCACTTGGGTGGAGAATGAAGAAGGACGTATACTGTTAAGGTTCCAGCCTTATGTTACCAGCACAACAGTGACAAGAAGTGGACAATCATGCTGGATGCAAGAAGGCTGAGAGAAGTTGCGAGATGAGAGCAGGAACATCACTGCTTATGGACTACTATTGAGCACATGCATCTAAAGATCAAGAGAAACTACCACTGAATTGGGGAGGAGACTGTTCATTGGTGCGCATCAGCATGCCCTTGTTGGTGATGACCAAGGAAGATGTGAAGAATGACACATTCACCAAGATGGAAAACAACGGAAGAAGAGAAACAGACAGAGGAGTAAAAAGAGGGGGGAATTACTTCTCGAGCGAGACAGAAGAATGATTGGGTGAAGTACCAGAATACTAAAGAATGATCAGCAAAAAATGCATCTGAAAAGAGAAAGCAAAGAACTAGCTAGTGCTTGCATGGTAATGGATGACATCATGACTGCCTGGTTGATTGAAGGTGATAACGGAAGGACTAGTACCGAGCACAGCATCATTGTGCAAGATAGAGATACATTGCAAGATGTAAGAGAACAACAGAAGAAGAAATCGGAATGCAAATAAGAGACATGGTGAAAGGAAGAGCCGGACTAAGGGAGAAGATAGCGGTGTGCGACATGGTTCCAGCAGTAATAAAGGTGGCCACTCCCTGTGATCAGAGGAAGTACGAAGGGAAGTGAGTGTGGTGGAACACAGAAGGAGAACACTCCTATATGTACTGTTCATCAACAACAATGCAAAAAATGATGGACACTTCAAGGAATTGACAAAGATATGCAGACCGGAAGGAGGTGAATGTTGCTTGGTGGTGTGGTCGACAAAGTCGACCAGACGGGGGACTGAAGAGGGAAAATCGAGATCAAACCCATGCCCCCTCACCCCAGGGGCATATACAGAAGAACAGCAGGAAGAACAAGGAGCGCACTTATCATTTGAACCAGGCCCCAGCGCACCCATGGGTGACAAATATGCTGAAAGACACCCACTTCACCAACAGTGCAACTTCCATGCTACATTAAAATCAATGCAGCAATATCAGAATGTACAAACACAAGAAGCCCTGTTTAAAGGCTTGCACATGCCTATATAAATTAACATGGTCTAATTGCACAGTGTAAAGCCATGTTTCAGGAAAATTACAGCCAAGTTCATTTCTCTCACTGAACACTGGCTGCAGAAGCCTTCAGCAATGCTCCTCGCAAAACCCACAAGCAGCCAAGGTCGCGCATTCAAGATAAGATTGCTTTCTGCAGACAAACATTTTTAATTCTCCACAAATGCGAGTAAGCCACAGCAACCCAGTGTGTTTTTTTCTTTTCTTTCTGGGAAAGAAAGACATTTTCGCAAAGACTCGCACAACATTTGAAACATAATTGTAACAAGAATGGCTCAGCCCAGCCAATGAGCGCTCAGAGTTCAGGTGCAAACTGCTTGCTTCAGCTAAAAAGTTATGGGAACAAAGTCATAATGCAACAAGTTAGATTTAGGTAATGGGGGGCTGGCACAGCTAAACCAACCCACTGACGCAAAAGGCTAACATCCAATTGTCAGGCTCTCTATAAGGGCTACATAGGTAACCTATCACTTAGCAGCCAATAGCAGGAGGAGATAGGTTTCTGGGAGCTGATCCAATTCTGTGAGGTCAGCCTGCAGTGTGATTACAAAGCTGGCTTGCAAGCCAGCCCCAGGGGAGACGGCGCCAGAACTCTCAATGTGCACGATGCTCTGCGTGTTTTTTTTCTTTTTTGCTGCCCAGGAATAAATGCAGTTTGGAACATGTGGCTGCCTGCTGGGGTCTCTGTTGCATTTCTGGGGTCCATATGGGAGGTGTTGGGGTCTCCCATAGATGGTGAGGGTATGGCTGCTGGCCCCCACTGCCCTGGTGGGGGTCCAGCTTCTCCCCAACAGTATTTTTCTATGAGCATTTACATTTTTTTTTAAATGAAGCTTAACAATGAGGAAAGGCAATTTTGCCTGGTGTTACTTTTCCATTTCAGATCTGTTTCGTAAATATTTAAAATTGTAAGCAATGGACATTGCTAATTCTAATGTTGGTGGGCCCTGCATTCAATTGACATTTTTTGCAAAATGGTTGACGTGGTGCTCTAAAATACATTTTGAAAAGATTTTGGGACTCTCCCTTTGCTCATGTGTAAATGCACAGTGAAATTACCATGATTTTACCATGAAATTACAGCAAAAACTGAGTGTGTCGATGATAAAACAAGATGGAGGTTTTTCACTTCTGAAAATCTTCAGTTGCTGCAATGCACTATGGGAGATATATGCATATTTTCTGGGACCGGGGCACCCCTTTCTGCAATGCTTTGTGCCCAGCGTTTTCTTATTTGGTGCAAATCCATCCAGCGGTTATCGTGCTACATGCGTTCAATGCACACTCCTTTTTCTCTATGGAAAAATGAATGGGAGTAGGCCGAAAACAGCTTTTTCTGTTTTCTCAATAACCTTTCAACCTTTTCACGAATATTCACAAAAATGGGCAGCTTGGAAGGACCTGTAAAAGACAATTCTTTCAGAAAATGTAATCAATCTGTCTAGTGAGTCAAAGGTTATTAGCAATAGAATGTTTGGAAATGTCAACACAAATACTATCTAACTATAGAGCAATATCATTTTCTGTCCTTGTTTTAGCTTGGCTATTTAGGCTGTACTGCTCTTTCATCTAAGCACTGTCATAACCGGTGTTATTTTGATTCTGTTTAGTGGTACGCAAGTTATCGACTTCGGAAGTATGAAAGGCTGAGTCAGCCCTGGTACGCAAGTTATCGACTTCGGAAGTATGAAAGGCTGAGTCAGCCCTGGCGTGGAGTATAAAAAAAAACAGATGCTCATAACGCCTGATCAACTGCATTTTGTGCATAGAAGCCTCTCCCGCCCACTCCCTACAATCCATCTCCCTTTTCAAATGTTCCCACACCGGGGGCAGGGCCAGAGGAATGTGTGTCTAGCACCACCACACCCACGCCAGTTTGACAGACACTGCTGCCTTTTCCTTTGCGCGTGACAGACCGGCTGTAAGGAGCTGTGCCGTTGCGTAGTATCCGAGGGATTAAGTGTAGACCTTGAAACTCATCAAGCCCTTTCAGAGAACCCTGGGAAGATAAAGGCTCCTGGGCTGTGGATTTTAAGCAGATATTTCGAGGGATTATTCTATGTTTTGTTGTCTCAGAAAGTTCATACAAAAGACTGCCCAACCTTAAGGGGAAGTCAGTTTTATTTTTTGACTCGGTAACGCAGTCCCCCAGCTGTGGTTTGTCTTTGTTCGAAGGCCATGAAAATCTTGATGTCTCTCTTCTTATGATAAATAATGCGGGCAGCGTCCTGTCAGTGTGTTTCCTGTGGTGCATTTACAGCATTGATCTCATCCACAATGGGTGACCTTTTACAACTCGGATGTGTACAATGAAACCATATGCTTGACAGACTTTCACAAATGACAGATTGCTCCTTCTTCTTATGCAGGTGTGCCCTTTATAATACAGTTGCAAAGTGGATTCACATTTTATGCATTAGCTTGGATAGGTGATCATAGAAACGTTTTCTTTCTTCTATGATTCTATTAGCAGTTTGGCTGGCCACTGGGAGGCGTCCCTCCTTGCCAGAGTATCACTGCAAAATGAGTGCATGGAAAGGTGAAGAGAGAGTGTCCAAGTGTAAATATACTTTTGAAATACAAACGCCTAAATAAATTATGTTTACTCCCTTCCATAGACCTATCCCTCAGTCCTACCTTAGCCTTTTGGATCTCGAATGTGTATGCAGAACAAATACTGTAAGTGAGTGTTTGTCATTTTTGTAACAAGGCAGTAATTAGAATGGAAACAATCCTCTCCCTTAAAGGGTTAAGGAATCTTCCTGTGGTGCAGAACGTGGATTGAAGGGGTAGTGTGGCCTTAGCTGTGGTGTGCAAAACAAAAGAGTTGATAGCTGGAAGGTTTAGAATAAATCTTGACCTCTGGCATTGCTCTGGGCAACCCTCCAGATCATCGTTCTTCGCCTGCCAAGCCATTACAAAAGGGGAAAGACCATATGCAAATCATGCTTGGTCCCACCCCCAGCAGTTCGAGCCTGGCTGCTACCACTGGTGGCAGTACCTGACTGATTTGCATATGGCTGGATCACTTTTGCGGTCACAGTTTGTCTCACTATGTGAGAGAGGGTATGCCCAGACTGGGTCCCTTGCTCGCTGCGCCATAGGGAACCAAGTTGCACCTCACTGAGGAGGTCCAACAAGGTCGAAACATGTCTGGGGTTGCTTGTGTTTCTGTGCAGAGGGGACCTGGTCTAGCAGTTTGGGATGGGCTGCTACCATTGGTGGCAGTATCTGACTGATTTGCATATGGCTGGACCCCTTTTGCAATGGCGCAGACGGGCTAAAAAACGGTGGTGTGGAAGGTTGCCCAGAGCAATGCCAGTGGCACAGATTCATTCAAAACCTTCCACCCATCACTTTTGTGGTGTTAGCTGTCGTGTGCCACGTGTAGGCAGCTAGTGGTGATGTCACTGTTGAAATGCTAGGGTGGGCACCACCACTGTTATAGTAAAAGACTTCTTTAGAGAAATGAAAAGTTATAAGAAAAGTGTGGCACACTGCAGAGAGAACTGGCCCTGGTTCCAGGACACCAAGACACATGCAATGATGTCCCCAGAGAGGCTCCCCAGGCACTGCCTTCTCAGCTACCGACTCAAAGATACCATTTTATAATCATATATATGAAATATTAACAAGTCTTTTCCCAAATCAATTTAGAAAAATCTGAATAACACCAAAGCATTTATAATCATGATGGTTCAACGATTTAATCCAACAAAAACATAACAGACATGGAGGAGCAATACAAATAGCCATCAGGGCTGAATCTACAGAAAAGAGGAAGAAAAACTAGAAGAAAACCATAAACCAACCAGTCAGGTACATGCTAATATTCAATGAGGCTGAGGCCTATTGTTAACACAATGTTGACACAATTCTGTCTATTAGACCTGTATCATCTCTCACTCTAAGTCTGAATCATCAGTAATGTGCTATGAAACAGGGCCAAAATCCTGTAGGTGGAGATGAAGAAACACACATTTTTGTGAAGGTTCACCCGAGAGTGACAATAAATGGATAACTGGCACTATAGTAAAATGTGCCTGACCACTGGGAAGCCTAATAGTGTAGTCCTGGGTGTGTAGCAGGCGGTACAGAAATGACTTGTTCACACTTCGTATATTGGATTCTAAAGGGGCCTCTTTGACTCGGTAGGTGAGAACACAGCACTTAGGGAGTCTTTCTGGGTATGTCATTGAGGCTGACGTCACTGTTACTGTATCTAAATAAACGTTCACCGGTTCCTGCCTTCTTCAACCTTCGACATTGTCATTATATGTCCCATTACCATTTCATGCATAGAGATTCCATTTTCAGACATGGATGCGCAGGCAGGCTGGCATCATTGATTCTCTGATCAAAGGGTTGGATCAAGGCCCTTACTAGATGCCTATGTAGATTTGGGATGTGATGACACAGCGGAACGCAGGAGGGGTTCCCTTACTTTCCAATGTCCACCATGTGAGCCGTTCACTTTGCAGCCATGGATGGTCAGGAGCAGGATGCATAGGTGTTGGTGTCCTCAGCCGCCATCCTTTCCACCATCCCCGTGTTCCCTAGCTAGGAAAGGCAGATCTAAGCATCTGACATAATTGGAAGTATGTGTCACTCGCAGTCGCGGTCATCACCACGACTGGCGATTTCTTCCGCGTTGGAGTTTGAGAGGACGTAGAGGAGGATTACTTTAGTCCTTTTTCTGTGTTTCGCTCCGCAGCTCCAAACGCGGGACGCGACGCTGCCGGGAGTATTTAAATCCCCGCCTCCCGGCAGGTCGTTGCGTTGCAACCCTCCTCTGTTGTTTACTTTTCGACTCTGGGTCCTTCGCTCTTCCTCTACACCTCGCTTTGGAATTTCTCTGGGGATTTTCCCCTTGGATACTTTACTCCGGGGTTCCGGCTTTTCAGAACACCGTACTTGTTTCCCTTTTTTCTTCGCCGCCGTCCCTGGGCGGCACTAGCTGTGCTTTTTTCTCCGGCGCGCTCTCTCTCTCTCTCTCTCTCTCTCTCTCTCTCTCTCTCTCTCTCTCTCTCTCTCACTTTTTCTCCTGTTCCTCACCTTGCTCTTTTTGGTCCAGTCAGCGTGAGGGTTCCTTCCGTGCTCCTCCGCAGTGCTTTCCTGGAACATTATCGACCTCCACTGCAGCCTCCTCAGCCGCTGCCTTCTCCGCCTGCGCTTCAGGCCTACTGCTATTGTTGGACTTGGACATTTATTGCCCCCGTCAGTTGTTGGAGATCCTTCGCTTCCTTCTTTTCATCTGGGAACAACTGGCCTTCACCGACAAGTCTTGGCACCTCTTATCAGGGTTTTTTCCCCTTTGCGGGTTTTTCCCTGCATTTTCTGGCTTGGTCCCGGAAAGGAGGTCACTGTGCCGCTGTTCTCACCCAGTGGCCACAGTGGCTTCTCCCCGTGACAAGCCCACGCATCAGAAAAGAGAGAGAGACTACCTGGCACGTCGAGGACTGCAAAGAACCATTGACTCGGAAAGCTCAGGTGAGGAGAACGTGGGTACAGGGGAAACTCAGCCAAGGGTACTTGTCAAGTCACAGAATGCTGTTTCTTCTAGAATTAGCCTTTGAAAAACTAGCAAAAACTCCCTGTTTTTGAAAACGTTTTAGGAAAACCAATTTCGAAAATGCCCAAAAATATATCCGGGGAAAGTATAATTTGAGGTAGGAGAGGGAAGTGAATTAGAGTCATGGGGGAACCCACCCTCCTCCCATAAATGCAAGGGGAAGAAAATAGCAATAACGAAGAATAAACATGTATAGAAAATTGGGTTCAATCTACCAAGAAAGATCTGAGATAGAAAGGTGGGACTCCATATGTCTCCTAAAATAGTGATACCTTGTCCATCACTTGCCATATGAATTCCAACCAGGATAGCATCCTTTGGAAACTATCTGAAAGATATTTGGTCCATGAAAAGGCTTGCGCTAAATCAATGGTGGATCCACATTTTCAACCAGGTTTTTATGTGAACACACTGAGTAGCTCATTAACGTTTTGGAATGTAAATACATTGGGTAGGATTTACAATGTTTTCTAATCACCATAATAAAACATAGGCATAAGAAGTGCGACTGGATATAAATGAGTGTGAACAACTTGAACAAATGCACAATAGACTGGGGATAGGGAGGTGCTCACCAAAATAGTTTTATTGGAATACATAGTTTGCTATATGCAAAATTCAGATGGCTATTTGCAATATTTTCTTCATTTGCTATATATTCAAAATACCAGACAAAGTAATCCCAAATACTACATACTGCAAAAAGCCATGATTATGAGTTGGAATACCACATGAACATCAAGGTAGATACTGCATAAAATTACCTTCCATTAAAGGTAGAGGTAATGACTACCAGGTGAGAACTATCAGGCACAGGCACAGCACGACATCTGCAAAGGGAATGGAAGTCACCAAACTGAAAAGCATAACACTGGTCAACTTGCTACGTGCTCTAAGCTACTCCTCACTGATGAGGCGCAATAAGGCCGAAAGATGTCTGGGGATGCTTGTGGTCTCGTGCAGAAGGGATGTGACTTAGCAGTTCGGGCTGGACTTCCCCTTTGGGGTGGGACCAAGTTTGATTTGCATATGGTCTTTCCCCTTCTGTAATGGCTTGGCAGGCGAAGAACGATGGTCTGGAGGGCTACCCAGAGCAATGCCAGAGGTTAAGATTTATTCTAAACTTTCTAGCCATCACCTTTTTGTTTTTGCTTATTAAGTTGTGGGCCTAGATGGCCTACCAAGAATCTTCCTCTACCTACTTGTCTTCAGTCCAATCATAAGTCAACTTTGTCCCCCGTGTGCCAAATTCCTCCTAGAGGCTCTACACAGACTAAGTCCCTGGCAGTCTAGCTCTCTCAGGTGGTCTTCACATTGGGCACTGTGCTCCACATGGTAGGATGCGAATGCATAGTGAAGTACCGTGGGGACTCCTTAAGTCGTGACCCAATCTGTCAATGATTGTGCATGGCTGTTTAACTGCTTAACCTAGGGAACATTCTAATGGGTCACCTCTCCAAATGCAGACCTACCAAGCAAATTGTGTCTGCATTCCCTCCCATGAAGATGGGCCTCCCCTGGGCCAGCACACCCAGTTTATAGAACTCTCTGGACTACACCACTCCCTTTCCATCTAAAGGGGCCACAACACTCTCCAGACTGTTTTTTTTTTACTTATACTATATATATATATATATATATATATATATATATATATATATATATATATATATATATATTTAAACCAATTTATTAAATATTAACAGAAGAAATCAGTGTAACAAAGAGATACAATAGACAATTATCCATACAATAATAATGAAAAATATATTGAGAAAAAAAAAAAAAAATAAAATTAAAAAAAATAATAATAAAAAAAATACTTTCATTCCCAATCCCGTTTTCTACTATAAATCCAGTTATCCTCAGTATAGCCCCAGTTAGGTGAAAACGTTCAAGCTCTGAACTTGGACCCCTGGCCCCTTTTCACCCCAAACCCCAATTTCTCATGGTGTCCTCTTTCCCCCTCCCCACATCTAGCCTGATGCCATTGCCTCCTTTTCCTCAAGCAAATGCCATTTTTTCCACTTTTTGATTTTGGCTAGAAACGGTTATTTCAGAAATAACCCTGGTTATCTCTTGCATCGAACAAGAAAAATGGCAGCTTTTTTTTTTCTGAAAAAGCCTTGCTGATGCATTGTGGGACACATAAGTAGCAATAATTTTCTGAGAAGGGGACACCTATTTCCTCATCAAATATTTTAACAGCTACTGCCTGGGATAACCCCAGACCCATCCGGAAATCGACTCAACACTTCATGGCCATGTTGTGTCGTACCTAGTCCAATTCTGTTCAGCGATTTTTTTCTTCTATGGGGAAATTAATGGGAGTAGGCCAAAAACAGTGGGCCTCATTAGGACCTTTGCGCTCCCGTAATGAACGGTGCCGGTACGGGACCGGGCACCGTTCATTACGGGATGCCCTATTACGAGGCCTGCTAGCGTGTCCCGCTTTTCACGTCTGGTCCAGACGTGAAAAGCGGGACGCGCTAGCAGGCCAGGATGCTAATAACGGGCTGGTCATTAACTTGCCCGTTGTTAGCATCCCCCCATTCCCATTGAGCCCTATGGTGCTGAAATGGGAATGGGAATTGATTTTTATCGGGTCCAAGAAAAGGGCAATTACCGGGTCCGCCAAGGTCGGCATAGCCCGGTTATTGCCCTTTACTTGGACCTGGTAAAAAATCATTGCCGGCGGCAGCCGTGCCCTTAATAAGGGCACGGCTACCACCAGGGTCGTAATGAGGCCCAGTGTTTCATTGTTTTTTTAAAAAACGTTTTCATTTTTTAACAAATCGTTCCCACAATGTAAATCTGGGGGAGGGGGAGGCGTGACAAATGTCTTGTTTGCAAAATATTAGCCAAGTCCGTCATGCAAGTCAAAGGTGATTAGCAATTCAATTTTCAGATTACCTATGGAACTTGATACTCAATTATAGTGCAGTGACTATATTCTGGCGTTTATAACATGCACAATCCATATGCAGTAACAAAACTCAACTACATGCCTTTAATTTGACATATTAATATAATTAGTAAAGGCAGAAATTAATTTAGTCCCTACAAATATCTTTTAAAAGAACTACCCATTATTGTCATTTTTCTATTGGCATATTTCTCAAATTACTCTTGCATCATAAAGCAGTGACCTTGTCTGCATGCAACCATCCATCTTAAATATCTGGCAGAATGATTTTGTATTGTGAAATGTTGCACGAGTCTTGTTTCGGATAAACCTGCCCTTCCTCTGGATTGATAGTGCCCAATCTTCGAGGGTATCTTTCTCAATTCGCCACCCACATATATGAGTCGACAGAGACAATGGATGACATAAACCACATTTTTAGTATTACAATTCTAATGGAAATATAACTTTCTCATTATTCATCTGAAGCTTATATTCTGATGCCAACTGGCAGGATCCGCAGTTTAAACATTAATAGTGCACTTCTACATTCATTAAGTTTCTTTAAAGTCAGTCATTTTTTCATGTTTAATACATTTATATTCGTTAAATTGCAAGAACAATGTAAATACAGCATGAAGATACATACCTTATATCTCTGTGCTTTTTTTAATGCAAATGTATAAGATCATCAGAGAGTTCAAAAACCTGACAGCTTGCAACGCAATGCTTACCCATACACAAGAGCTCTGTGACCAGATTGCTGCTCACTTCAATCAAAGGATTCCTGACATCCAAGATCACCTTGATGATAAAGGATGCTCCCTCCCACATGATACCAACGAGATCCCACCAACACCTCCCACTACATCCTCCCTATCCGCCTTCTGTCTGCAAAGGACCTACATATAGACTCAAAAGGACCTACATATAGACTCATGTAACCCATCAGGATTGCCTGAGGATCCATGTTCCTCAATCTTTACGAATTAATCATGAAATCACCCAACTTGGCGGACATCTTCTTATCCCTCCTCAACATCTTCATCAGAAACAGAAGAGCATCAGCTCAGATGAAATATGTGTACATCAGACCTTTGCTTAAAAAGCCCAGAGCTGGCCCATACGACTCAGCCAGCCATCGCCCCATCTCAAACACGCCTTTAATAGCAAACCATCTGGAGAAATTAATAGATCATCAACTCTGGGTTTTCCAAAATGAGGCACAGTCCCGATTTGGACCTTCTAGGAGTACAGAATTGGCTCTGTGCTCCATCTAGGATACACTTAAAAAATGCTTTTGACACCGTCAGTCACAAGATCCTCCTAAAAAGACTTGAAGAAAGTGGTATTAAATGAACAGCTCTACAATGTATCTCCTCCTTCTTCCTGGTTTGAACAGAAGCCACTACCATGGGACCCTATGATTCCCACCCTCACCCACTCACCTGTGGAGTACCCCACTCCCACCTCTATTTTTCAATATTTACATTACACCCCTACTAGACATCATCAATACATCTGGTATACCCTGCTGCAACTACATGGATGACACACAAATAATCTATGAAGTTGTTAAACTCCCATCACCATCCTTGCACAGGTGGATGCATGGATGACAGCAAACAGACTAAAACCCACCCCTAACAAAACAGAACTGATGCTCTGTAGTCCTATAGATTCTAATTCCAACACAATGCCTTGGCCTGACAAGAATGTCCCTTGCCCAAAACCATCAACCATGTAAGGAATCTTGGAGCAACAACAGTAATGGACAAAACATTCACTCTTGATCCACAGTTAAAAGCCATCATCAGAAGATGTTTTTCCCAGTTGCGAATGCTACGACACATCTTACGTATCTTAATATTCACCCACAGGGCTATGGCCATAATTTCTCTAATATTATCCAAACTAGAATATGCAAGCAGCCTCTATCTTGGACTCCTGCATTACCTAATGACAAAGCTTCAAAGAGTTCAAAATGCAGCGGCGAGACTACTTGTCAGAATGAAGCGATTTGAACATATTACGCCGGCATTACGCATTCTCTACTCGCTACCCATAAAAAGAAAGTCTTCATTTCTAATCATTGTGCATCACTTACTCCTTGAGAAGTAATTTTTAACACACTTTCCAGAACACTTAGATCCAGCAGTGCTGAACTAGTACTAGTTTCCAACTTCAACAAGAAATGGCAAGCAGGATTCTCTTTTTCCGTTCTGGCCACTTTCAGGAAACAGCTAAAGACTTGGCTTTTCAACCAACCACTTTGAAAGAAATGAAAAATAATAGCAACCGACTAAAAACTGTGCACTAAAAACTTTGGCTAATTTCCCACAAGCAATTTTCCAAATTCTTGGCAATGCAATCTGTGGGGAAACCAATATGATTCATGGAACCTCTGCTCAGTGACAATGGCTGCCACCTTAAACTCAGTGAAATCTACAACCAAGGGCCAGGAAGGAACACATCCCTCTCCTCCCCCCTCATCCCTCAACTAATTCCTTACTACTAGAATCTTGCATCCTTACGCGTCCCACACTCCTTCAGACACCCTCCAGGTCTAGGGTCCTTAATATATTCAGACCCTGTTCATGTTTTAGCAACATCCATGCTGTCAATGTGTGCACTTCTCAATCTGATGGCAGCCCATATGCCTTACCTGACAGGTCATTACCAATCGCAAACATGGAGATTTTCATATTAGCACACAAGTAACGGGTACTTCCAACCTGCACCGATCAACAACAACGGTTTCTGCATCTGCCTACCTGCTATCTGACTAACACACTGTGCCCTCCTTTCTTACAGAGCCAGGGACAGCGAGGCCAACATTATTGGAAGAAAGGCCCTATGTAAAATAAGTTTACATTTCATTACATATGAAGTAGTCACATTAGTGTCTTCAATCAAGTGTTAATGTCTCTTGATCTGATTGCTGATGTGATTTATTACTTGGCAAAATGTGGTCACAAGTAGCAGCTGATCTTCCTTAGCTTTTTTATATTTTGAAACTAACATTGTGGGGTTGATCCATTTATTTGGCTCTTTTGATTGGCTGGATCAACACTTTTTTGGGGTATTCTCTTTCTAATAAATTCTGCTTGAATTTTCCCACACATTTCAAATATTCTTATAAAGGAGAACAATGCCATCAATAAAGTGGAAGCTCCTCATGATATTGTTGCCACATGGATAAGCCACAAATGAAATGTGTTGTCTCTCAAATGCAGCTACTTACAGGTTTGCCATACCCGGGGAAATGTTGTGCCCAGACAGGTAAATTTTACCTGACCATATCATTTTTCTTTAAAAATACTAATTTCTCTTCAGTGCCAGTTTTGCTAGTTCGATTAAAAAACTACCAGGAATACGATGGGGTGTCGGACGTAGTTCCAATGTTGCAAATATCACTATTACAGCATCTTCTTGTGGGATATTATAATAGTAGTTTTCTGGATCTATGGCGACTAAGACCTCTACTTTTGAATTGAATGGTCTATTTATTATGTCATTCATCATGTGTGAAAAATCGCTTATATATGATGAAATCATCATCATCAAGTTTATTCAGATATAAAAACAATCCATAAAGCCATTACAAAATACATACAAGTATTACATCATAAAAACATACCATTTTAGCACCACAACAAGGACAATAAACAGAGAAGATAGCTAAACAGATACCTTAATCGATATATATTAAAGGAGAATTTTTGGTCAGGGCAATGTGTCAAGCATTCGTTTCCTGTGACCAAGAGCTATTTTTAAATACGAAAGTAGCGACCAGCCCACTCGAGGTGAGCTTGCCCATAGCAGATACATTAGTGCAGGCCGGTATTGCCCCACACCCAATTCCCTTAATAAGGGTCGTATGACCAGGTTTCTTGCCTTAACATATGCGGGACAGAACAAGATCAAGTGTACCAGGTCCTCATATAGAGCTTTGCAAATTGGGCAGGATCTATCTGCCCCCCCACCTTTAGGGGGATGCAGTTGAACCTCAACCTTGTCACGAAGTCCCTATCCCTAGGATATTCTCCCATAGTAGGTAATGCTGTACACCCAGGGACATAAAAGTCATCAAGCCACGATTTATTGGCTTCTTAATTACTCTACTTTCTCTATCCAGGTGTACAGCTGTTTGAAGCTGGCGGGTTGGAAGAGATGTGAAATATGCAAGTGTGTAAAAAGGCACTACTTCATCAACTTCAGTCCCAATTTAATTCCAATATGGGAAAAACGTGAGGTCTGGGACCAAGTGACAACTGATAAAAGGTATATGAAGGAATGCAAGTAGGTTTAACCGGGGCAATATTAATAGAGGAATATTGAGGACAGAGGACAGAGGACGTCTGTCTCTTTGGTTACAGTTGCCCTTGATGTATAGTATTTTGCAGTTCTCCCCAGTAGTCAGCAGCTGCTTGAGGAATGCCAGAATCAGTATCCAAATCCCCCAACTCGCTCGCACAGGTGACTTACAGGTGAATTTCACTTTTGCTTTAGCTAAGGCCAGGAAGTGCACAGCCTATGAACACACCCATCAGGGAGCGGCTCCAGTGGTTCAGTTTCCTAGATCAAGCCCTCTTATCCCAGGGCTGGCATAATAATTGACAACACAGCTCGTAGGGGTACTCCCTCAGTCCTGCTTAGACCAACTGCAGGGGAATCTGCCATGCTCCGCTGTGCTGGTGGGTGTTAGCCAGCAAGCTCTGCCTCCTTTTGCTGAAATAGCACAAAGACTGCTTAGGGTACCTGCACGACTGCAGGGCACTCTGCCAGGACTCTGCCACGCTCTGCTGTGCTGGTGGGTGTTAGCCAGCAAGCTCCGCCTCCTTTTGCCAAAATATCAGAACGACTGCTTAGGGTTCCCATGCCGACTGCAGGGGACCCGGCCAGGACTCTGCCACGCTGCGCTGTGCTGGTGGGTGTTAGCCAGCAAGCTCTGCCTCATTTTTCCGAAATAGCATAAAGACTGCTTAGGGTTCCTGCGCCGACTGCAGGGGCTCTGCCAGGACTCCACCACGCTCCGCTGTGCTGGCGGGTGTTAGCCAGCAAGCTCTGCCTCCTTTTGCCGAAATAGCAGAAAGGTTGCTTAGGGTTCCTGGGCCGACTACAGGGGACTCTGCACTTTTCATTCCAAGTGACCCAACGGTTGTCAATCGTTTCATGTAAAATTGCTTGGATTTCTTGGATTAAGACTCTCTTGGGATCCGTTTTCAAGGGCATATAAAGTTCCTGCTAGCCAAGTGTGACATAACTCCATCTCATATTTGAAGGTGTCTAACAATATAATTCCACACTTTGTCCTTCAATGGTTAAACTTGTGTCATTGTTAAGGGAGTGTAATGTCAAGCTCTCTTCTCCCCAGGCTCTAACAAAGTATTAGTAGTTACAGCTAAGCAAACAAAAATGCCTAACAAGACAAAACAACCTGGTCCTCTCCCTGCACTCAGACCACTGGCCTCTGCAGACAGCTCCCATTTTACTGTCTCACTTTGCTGCTGCAAGGCACTATCTCTCACTCACTCTGAGTCTCTGTCATCTCTCTGTCTCTTTCTCCCTGCCTCTCTTTCTCTCTCAAACTCTTGACTGGATACATTGCACACAGTGTGCATCAAGAATCTGGGAAGGGGTAGCTGAGGAAAAGGGGCAATGTGGTGTTGACATTAATTACCATAAGCAAAGTGCTAGGGGGTATGGGAGCCCTGAAGCACTTTTTCAGAGGAAGGTCTTTTTGAAATATGAAAACCCTATCCACTCCTTTTATCTTCTTCACTATGTTGGTTAGCAGGCAGGGAGGTGTCTGAAACCAACCTTATTCTAACTTGTTTGTGCAGGTGCTGTGCTCGGTGTGCTTACTGGGGTTTTTTCGCTCATCAGGTCAACAAATGGCGTTTGTCAGGTGTTTATCAGGCAATCAGTGACCATCTCATCATTGCAGGAGGTGACGTAGCCAAGGCTAGATCTGAGCCACGACCCAGGTCTCTGAGAACCAAATCCATAAGGACTTCAAGGAGAGGACACAACTCCTAAGAACGTGAGAGACTTTGGGGTTTTACCCTTAGTAACCTTCCTTCCTAAAACAGGGCCTGAACTCTTTTGGCACAAGACCAGTAATCCATATAAAGCAGGGGATATACCATAAGTTTGCCAATCCTGACACTGTTCTATCATTCAAAAACAAGTGAACCTTATGTCACATGTTTGTGTATCCTGTTAACTCCTTTGTGAAAAAACCTCTAATAGCCCTGGCGTGACATTATACTCATGTTTGCACCGTAGACTGTTCACTGCTATCGCTGGCCGCCGGCAACCTATGGTGCTGCATGTACTTACTGTCTTCTACGCCGGCAAGAAGTCTCCCCTCTCTCTGTGGTTCAGTGACCCTAATGGCTCAGATTTGGCATTGCTCCATTCTCTCGCTATACTATTCTGCTCTCCTCTTTTGTCAACTCCTTTGGTCTGAGTTGCCACATGTCATGCTGATAACTCAGGTTTTCATGTCGTTGCTTTACTTACCAATTTCACTCTTCTGTTTCTGTTATTCCTTATTAGAAACTTGACAGATTCACCTGAATCTTAAATCTTTTTCTTTCCTTTGCATTCCCATCAAGCCTATCACTCCATCATCTCTACTTACCTTGCTCTTTTCCCTCCAATCTTTATCCTGTAAACTTAAAATAACCATTGACTCTTCCCTTTGAATTTCTTAAAACATTTCGTCACTAGCCCACACAAGTTGTTTTCAACATGCTTGTTTCTCAATATTCACTGCGCCAAGATTCTTATCTTAACCTTAATTTATATCTGTTTCAATCTTTTTTTAACCTTATTCACATGTTTTCAGCTTCTGTATCCTTTCCGTCTTTCTCCTTGGTCACTGCTTTACTATGGGCCTCATTACACGGTAGGCGGTGAGCCATGGCGCTATTAGCGCCATGGCTCATGCCGGTAAAATACTGGCACCGCCTTGGCGGAAAGGGGATTTACCGCCCCATTCCAAGGTTGGAGGGGCGGTAAATCCCCTTTCCGCCATTGCCCTTCCCCATTCCCATTTCTGCCCCATAGGGCTCTATGGAAATGGGGAAGGCGCTAATTACGCCACCGCAATTTTGCGGTGCCGTAATTAGCTCCGAGGTCCCTTAGCGGGTTGGATTTTAACGCCTGCAAGAAGCAGGCGTTAAATCCTCCAACCCGCAAAGGGACCTCGTAGTACGGCGGTAAGGGTTAACGGTCACCGTTGCCATTAACGGTGACCGTTAACCCTTACCGCCGTCCGTGTAATGAGGCCCTATGTCTTCCTTTCCCGCTCAACTTAGATGCTGCTATTTGTGAATGTTATATTTGCGGTGTGACAAAGTCACATTGTTTATGTTCAAATTTTCTTTAGGACCAATACATTCTAGCATTCGAGGAAGCCAAACTAGTGGGCCTGCAAGTGCTTTTCAAACTTTGGGGTAAGCAAACTCTAGGGGGTAGAGAAGGCTGAGCAGTAAGGCTTATACTTAGCAATCAGACTTTGGTTGCACATGCAGTTAACATCAAATAAAGGTAGCAAATAATTGAATGCCCAAACATATGTCTAAAAATGATACTATTTATCTAGAACTCCCATGAATTAAAAGGTAAGACTACTAATCAGTAGGAAAAACGTGCATCCACATATATACATACACAGTTGGTAACACACAAGGGGCAACTCATTCATTTAGTGAACACGCAGTGAAAGCCAACAATGCAAAATAACAGCATCACTGTTTAAATTAAAGTGATGTGAGAGAAAAACACAATAAAATGGTTAACCAATAAAAACCATGTACATCTGAATTATGAGGTAATGCCAATAAGATCAAAACCATTACCCTCAATGAGTACCTTCTGCACACAACATAGATAACTCCAAACCCACCAGCCGGCCGAACCCCACCTCGCCCCTGATTACTGCTCCTGTTGATTAATTGCATGTATCAAAGCCCTGACATAACTTTCACCATTTACCTGTATTTCAATGATATTGTTATACAGTGCTCTAATGCTTCTCGAAGCCAGGTCTGTGCTCAATGAATACCTAAACAAAGAAATAATAACAGAAACTGAAAGGAACACTCTTCAGCCCGAAAATGTCATGATCCGCCGAGCCCACCCTTTTTGGACTTCATGGTCCATGATGCACCGCGGTGTTAACTCAGCGGTTCTACCAACATGGCTGGCGCTTCCGAAGCGCTGCACTCCAGCCTTCTCTTACTACGTTCAGCTTCCTAGAAAAAGGCCATGCCTCCGCGGCGCAGCGCATCTCAATGCTACTGCTTGGTGTAGCTAAACATGCGCTCCGAAGTTCGCTTCGCGCTCTCCTTGTTACCCTATTTTCTTCCTTCCTTCCTGGTATTCATTTTACCCTTTCCCCTCACCTGTTTTCATGGACTACTCCTGGAAATTCCTTGGGCTCGGACTCGGAGCGCGACTCATTCGAGCCGACTCGTCGGCATCCTGGTTCCTCGCCCAGATACTGAACGCTTCCATTTGGAAGGCTGCAACCTCACGCTGGACTCCGAAGACCCGCATCCATGTTTATACAAGTCCCGGACAGTAAGGAAGAAAGAAGCTACGTCCAAGACAGTCACAAGAAAGGAAAAACAGGTGAGAAGGGGAGAAACTTGTGACAGATTGAGACGCCTAAAACCTGATACAAAGACAGATATGGAAGCCGCAGTCCAGGACCTCATGAGAGGCATGCAAGAATTAACCACTGAAGTTCAGGACCTTAAGGCTGAGAATGCTGCATTAAAGCAGCTGGTCTTGTCCAGAGATTCTGCTGCCAAGGAAAGTGTCCTGTTAGGGGGTAGTAGACAAATACGACGGATCATCAAGGAATCTACGTGCCTTCCTAGATTCCTGTTTGGTACACTTCACTTTCAAACCATACTATTTTTCCACTCCACGAGCTAAGGTTGGCTTCATGATATCTCATCTCACGGGCAATGCCTTAACCTGGGCTACTCCCTTAGTCAGTGCTGGCGATGCTCTCCTGGATGACTACGATGGGTTTGTGGAAGCCCTTAAGGCCATGTTTGATTGCCCTGAGCTCGTATACAGTGCTCAGGAAAGATTGCTCGAATTCCAACAAGGGACTCAGGACATGCTCACGTATGTGACACGCTTTAAACAGCTAGTCAAAGAGGCTGATTGGTCCCCGGAAGCCAGCTGTACCCTCTTTCGAAGAGGTTTAAATGAGGAGATAAAGGACCAATTAGCCAGAGTAGCTCGCCCCAGCTCCTTTCAAGCCCTCATGGATCTCTCTCTACAGATTGATTTCCGGAATCCAGGAAAGGAAGGCGGAGAAGAGGAAATCTAAATCAACGTCTCCTAAACCAGCCACTAACTATCCTGGTCCTAAAGAAGCAACTGTTACTCAAGCCTCTGAACCTGAACCAATGCAATTAGGAGCCTTCCGAGGACCTATTTCCCCCCAGGAAAGGACCTGTAGGATCAACACTGGGCTATGCATGTATTGCACCTCTGACAAACACCTTGTAAGAGAATGTTCTATAGCACCACTACAGCGTTCGGGAAACGCCAGCTCCCGATCCTAGGTGGAGCACAGCTTCGGGAGAAAGACGTTTGCTCCTCGTCTATTCCCTCCTTGAAATCTCCAGGACAGAACACTCTTGTGATCCTGCAAACAATCCTATCCTTTTCCAAAGAGGATTCCTACCCCATCCTGGCTTTAGTGGACTGTGGTGCCATGGGCATTTTCATACACCATGATTGGGTTGTCGAACATCACATTCCATGAGAAGCTAAAGAAGTAGTCCAATCGGTCGAAGCCATTGACGGCAGATCCTTGTCTTCTGGACCCATAACCCACCAAACCAAGGACTTACTGTTGTCAATAAACAATCAACAGGAAATTCTCAAATTTGACATCATTAAATTGGCTCATTATCCCTTGGTTTTGGGCATGCCGTGGTTACAGAAGCACAATCCCTACATCAATTGGGCAGCAGGTTCCTTGTTTTTCGGTTCAGAACATTGCATGTCCCATAGTTTATCTTTTACCACCTTGTCAAGCCCTTCAGAAGATCTCCAGGAACCTCAGCAACCCTCAATAACTGTCTCCAATATCATCCAGATTCCCCAAGCTTACCAAACATACTCAGATGTGTTTTCAACAGCCATTGTTCAATCTCTCCCACCTCACAGACCTGAGGATTGTGCCATTGATACAGAGTCTTCAGCGGTGATTCCCTTTGGAAGAATGTTCATTTCGTCTGAAACGGAAAAAAGGGCCCTCCGAGAATATTTGGACACCAATTTAACAAACGGAACTATTCGACCTTCCAAGTCCCCAGATGGTGCTTCTCTCTTCTTCGTCCCTAAAAAAGACTCCAAAGAGCTTAGACCATGTTTGGATTACCGTGGCCTCAACCAGTGCGCCCTCAAGGACCGCTACCCATTACCTCTTATTTCGGACATCCTGGAGGCAGTGAGGGGAGCTGTCATCTTCACTAAGTTCGATTTCAGGTGTGCCTACCATCTCATTCGTATAAAAGAAGGCAATGAGTGGAAAACAGCATTCAGAACTCCCTTTGGCCACTTTGAGTATCTGGTAATGCCCTATGGTCTTGCTAATGCCCGCGCTGTATTCCAACGCTTCATGGATCGGGTTTTTTCTGACATGTTGTTTCTTTTCGTCATTGTGTACCTAGACGACATATTGATTTACTCCAAGGAACCTCGGAAACATCAAGAACACGTTAAGGCAACGTTTATGTGAACATAAGCTCCTAGCCAAACCTGAAAAATGTCTTTTCCATGTATCAACCGTTCACTACCTTGGGTTTGTTCCTAGCTCCAAAGGTATCGGAATGGATCCTTCCAAGGTTGATTCCATCCTCTCTTCGCCTGTTCCTACTACTGTGAAACACATCCAATCCTTCCTGGGGCTTGCTAACTTTTATAGGAAATTCATACCTGCGTTTTCTGACATTGTACACCCAATTGTAACACTTTTAAAGAAAGACACTCCATTTCAGTGGTCCTCAGCTCAGGAGTCGGCGTTTCAATGATTGAAATTGGAATTCACTCGAGCTCCCATCCTAGCTCAACCTGATACAGACCGCCCCTTCCTAGTTGAGACTGATGCATCCGACTACGCCATCGGAGCAGTCTTGAAACAAGAACTTGATAACAAGATGGAACATCCCATTGCCTATCTATCCCGTACTTTGACTCCCAGTGAAACTCATTATTCCGTCCTGGAGAAGGAGTTGCTAGCCATCCGACAAGCCTTCACTGACTGGCGTCATCTCCTTCTGGGAGCCAAACACCGAGTATAAGTTCGTACGGACCATCGGAATTTGCAAGTCTTACAATCCCTGGAGTGCAGAAACAGCCGTCAGGCCTTCTTTTTTGCCCAATACCAGTTTCAAATTCTTCACCTTCCTGGAACACATAACATCATAGCTGATGCCTTGTCCAGATGTCCTGACTACGAGCTTCTCGAAGCACGCTCCTTTCCGAAGATGTTTCCTGACTCAGTAATTGTAGCCCAATCCATTTATGTCCTGGAGGACATTCGTGCTAAGACACCTTCTTCCGAACTCTGGAAGGAATACGAAAGGAACAATCTTAGGAACCTCCAGCAGAAAGACGGGTATCTTTTCAAGGAAAACCGGCTGGCAGTACCCACGCAGGAACTCAGACAGAAAATCACAAGACTATGGGCCTCATTACACGGAAGGCGGTAATCCAGGGTGCTATTAGCACCCTGGACCATGCCGGTAAATTACCGGCACCGCCTTGGCGGAAAGGGGATTTACCGCCCCATTCCAAGGTTGGAGGGGCGGTAAATCCCCTTTCCGCCATTGCCCTTCCCCATTCCCATTTCAGCCCCATAGGGCTCTATGGGAATGGGGAAGGCGCTAATTACGGCACCGCAATTTTGCGGTGCCGTAATTAGCTCCGAGATCCCTTAGCGGGTTGGTACTTAACGCCTGCAAGAAGCAGGCGTTAGTTCCTCCAACCCGCAAAGGGACCTCGTAGTACGGCGGTAAGGGTTAACGGTCACCGTTGCCATTAACGGTGACCGTTAACCCTTACCGCCGTCCGTGTAATGAGGCCCTATGTCACGATACCCTCCATTCAGGACATCGAGGTATCACCACCACCCTCCATCTTCTACAAAGACAGTTCTGGTGGCCACGGATGAAAAATGATGTAAGAACATATGTCCAATCCTGCGCAGTCTGTAACCAGAACAAACATGATAACAGAAGACCAGCAGGTCTCTTACACCAACCAGCAATGCCAACACAACCTTGGGAAATCATCGCCACAGATTTTATCGTAGAATTACCCCATCCAGAGGATACATGACCATAATGGTTACAATTGATCTCTTTACACACATGGCTCACTTTACACCCTTGCTGAAGTTACCATCTTCATCAGAATTGGCTGGTATTTTCCTGGAATACATATTCAGACTTCATGGACTGACTTCCAAAATCATCTCTGATAGAGGCCCTCAATGCATGTCCCAATTTTGGAAATGACTATGTCAAATATTGGGAATTCAGCGTGCGTTGTCATCAGGATATCACCCACAAACCAATGGAGCAACAGAATGAGTCAACTAGACCTTAGAGCAGTATCTACTATTCTCTGACAGATACCCTATGGACACGAATAATACACATCCCCCCGCGCTGAAGAAGGCCAATTCCATTCAAGCTCCAACAATTAGCTTTGCCTGGCCGAAACATTATAGTGTTGACGACCTCCTTTTGTAATGTTCAGTGTTTAATGTCACACTGTTGTCTCTGTACTCCAGAAATGCACAAGGCTCTGGATAGCACATGTTGTTGTACATGTATTGTTAAAAATGAAGGTAAACATGTTTTGTATTAGTGAAATCCTTTTCTAGTTGATTGGATGGTACATATTTGTACTACTAATTTGGAATCAAAACAGTGTCCTTTTTGGGTTGTGATTTTTATCTTTTAAAAAAAATTAATATGTTTAATAAACAACCGATGGTCAAAGACTTTGTTGACCGAATATTGAAAGTTTGCATCCCATGTGTATGTATGAGCACATCAAAGGACTGCACGTGTGATCTCTCACCCTGATTGTTCTTGATTATTTAATAGTGTACACCCACCTGGGTTTATCAGGGCTTAGTCAGTTTCCCTTTTTTTTTTTTAAATTATTCCTTTTTTAGTCATGAACAATATTTGACAATGACTTACACACTTTGTGAATTTATTGTTATTCAATCAAAATCACACAATTAGTGTTTCCAATTTATACACCTGTTTACAAAAGGTTTAACCAACATCAACAAGAATTACAAACATAAAAATATCAGCATATAAAATAGAGCCATCTAAAGTACACCAAATTAACACTATAAAGTGTATTGATGCCACTCTATCTAACTAATCTATACTAAAATACAGCAGAAATTTTCAGCACAAGATCTTGTCCAACAGGTGAATCAATGGACTCAGGGGTCTATGTTGGTAATAAACTATGAATATAGGAGACCCTCAGCCTTGTGGAAGCATATAGATAGCTGACACTCAAGGCTGCACATGTTTCAGCGGTGAAGAACTGCATAAAGCCGCCTTCCTCAGGACCAGAAAGAGAAAACAACACCTGAGGAAAAATATTGAATATATTTCTGCTGTGCTTTTCTACCTCTGTGCAAAGTTAAAACACTATATAAAGATTTAAACAACCCTCAAGAGTGATATGGGTAAGGAAATACAATGTGCACCCAAAAGGTTATCCCGTCACCAGGACCTGTCATGCAACCATCTAATCCACACCTAAGGAGATATTATGCCTGTGCAACAAAACCCTGGGCATAATTCTTAGTGCTGTGTGAGTAAAAAGAGAGACAAGTAAGAAAAGAAGAACGGAAAAAAGAAACTTGAACATAGCTCGTCTGGCTATCTTATGTTAGGTTTTACAGAACTCCTAAGAAGAACGGGTTCTGAAGTAAGCCATATAAAGATAAGGTCTGGCACAAAGGTTATCGTATAGATGTACATGTCAGAACACTAGAATCTCACTTACCCTAGTGCTCCACCTCAAGGAGCTATCTCGATTCCCAAAATAAGTCAAAGTGAGAGTAGTGAGTCTGGAAACAACAAGAAGGAACAATGAAGATACCTCCTTTCAAACAATCATAGGGTAACAGTTATGAATTAATCGCTGGTTGTCCCAAATATTTAAAGGAGAAGTAAGTGGATACCTGTGTTCTATCAGCAACTTAGGTTATCTCCTTATCATGTGGCGTCTTTAAGGAATGCTCCATGTGGTGCCTTAAGGGGAACTCACAAGGTGCTGACTGCTATTTGTTTGTTTGTTTGTTTGTTTGTTTCTTTAATCATTTGTAATGTTACAGAATATGCAAGGCTTGGTACAATGGTTACAAAAAAATAAGACAATAGTAGTTCAAAAATAGGAGCTAAAAGCATCAAAGAGTACAGTAAAGGGGATATATACAGAATATACAGATAATATACACAGGATACATACAGGATATACAGATTGAACTACAGTGCGTAGACGTGGATCATACGCATACAGTACAAAGTGGGAGTCATACATGTGAAGGTCTTAAGGATCCGTAGATTTGAGCAGGTTGATGTAGCTGTGTCTAAAATTTAGATAGGATTGGTCTTCTCTGATAAGGTTAGGCAGGGAGTTCCATATTTGGGCTGCTTTGACAGGGAAGCTGCATCTGCCAACCTTGGAAATCTTAAATCTCGGGACGTTGAGGCAATTGGTGTTGATTTGTCTCATGGGTCTAGTTGAGGTTCTCTTATGGAATCTATCAGTAAGATAGCTAGGGGCAGAATTATTCAGTGCTTTGTAGGTGAGGGATGCTATTTTTAGTTGTATTTTGCTGAAGGTTGACAACCAGTTATTTTGGTGCCTAATCACTGATACGTGTGATCTTTTATCCACACCAAGTGCTGCTCTTAGGGCATTGTTTTGGAGGTTTTGTATCCTCTGGATAATTGACTTGTTAGCACCGATATAGAGGGTGTTACAATAGTCTAGCCTAGATAATGCAATTGTCATCAGAGAAAAAGGGTTTGCCAGTTCTAATAAGTTTACAGGTATAGGCAGTGGCAGAGGCCATGGAATTCACTTGTTTGTCAAAGGAGAGGGTGGAATTGAGGTAGAACCCAAGGATCTTGACCTCCTTGGCCACCTTGATGAGGTTCCCATCGATAATGAAGGAGGAGTATTCCTGGCCTAATCTCTTAAGGTTGGTAGGGGTGCCCAAAAGGATGAGTTCAGTTTTGTCATCCCCCATGCAGAGACTGTGGGTCGCCATCCATGCCTGAATGATGAGATACACTCTATTCACCAAGACCAAATCCTTAACATAATCCCTGGAAAGTGGGAGGATAATCTGAGTATCATCTGCATAATTGGTGTAAGTGATACCAAGATGGTCCAGATCATCGAAAAGGGGCTTAGTGATTATATTGTATAGAGTGGGGAAACACAAGAACCCTGCGGAACCCCGCACGTGATAGGGATGGGGTCTGCCGCTGCAAAGGGAGAGAAGACCCTCATAGGCCTGTCGCTCATGAAATACTCAATCCAGACTATTGCCTCTTTAGAGAAGTAGGCGGCCAAGTCTAGGTGGCTGCATAAGACCCCATGGTCCACGTGGTCGAATGCGGCCGACAGGTCTAGCAGCAGGAGGAGGGCTGTTTTCCCTTTGTCTCTTAATTCATTGACTTGTGTCTTCAAGTCGATGAGGGCAGTCTCTGTGCCATGTTGGGGATGGAAGCCTGATTGTCGCGCTCCTAGGAGTTTGTGGAATTCCAGAAATGTTTGAATTTGAAGGTTGGCTACCTTGTGAAGAATTTTTTGCAGAAATGATAAAGTCGTAATGGGGCGGTAGTTGTTAGGTATGAGTGGGCCAAGGGTTTGTTTTTTTATAAATGGGAGCACCCAAGATTGTTTAAGGTTGGCAGGGATAATGCCGGACGCAAATGAGGCATTGATAAGTTTGGAGATAAACAGGGCAAGGTCTCTTGCAGCGTCCTTTATCAGCTGGACTGGGCAAATGTCACCTTGGCAATTGGAAGGAATGAGTGACAAAATAACTTTTTCTATCTCTAGGGTAGATGTTTTAGTGAAGTTGAATCGGGCAGGGGTTTCAGAAGATGTAGCCATGCGGGGGCATTTGGGAATGATGTTATTTTGTTGAGATGGGGGGTTAAGGGATGCTTTTATAGGGATATTTTATGTTGGAGGGTGGCAACTTTGTTCAAGAGTGCCTGCAGTATGTCTGAGAACCAGGTTTTATCTTTGGAACAGATATCGGGAGTAGGGATAGGAGAGTCTAGTTCCTTTAAGATCGTGAATAGTTTTTTCATGCTAGAGTAGGTGTTGGAAATGCGTTTGTTGTGGGAGTTACGTTTAGCCTGGAGGATTTCCTTTTCATATTGGGATGAGATTTCTGTTAGTTTGGTTCTATTAACTTCTGATGGGAGTAATTTCCATGAGGTTTCGCAGCTTCTCTTAAGTTGTTGTAAGTCTTTTAAATGGAGGGTGAACCTTTTATTCAAGTGAGTTTTAGGCTTACTAGGTCTGAGTTTCAGAGGGGCAATAGAGTCAAGCGTGGTTAGCATGATTTTGTTATATTCGTTAACCAATGTTCCTGGATCTAAGTTATCAGCCAATGAGTTGAAAGTAGGGAAGATGGCAGGAAGCACTTTGTCGGCTGTGATGCTCTTTTTATTTCTTGTTGGGCAGGGAGAGGCAGAAGGGGTAACTAGAGGGAGAGGTCTGGTGGTAGAGAGTGTAATGGACAGGAGGAAGTGGTCAGTCCAGTGTTGCGGTGAAATAGCAGTGATGTTGGCAGGGCAGTTATAATCAGCCACCCAGTCGATGGGTTGGCCTATGTTATGAGAAGGTTCAGGCTAAAGCAGATTTGTCCAGAGGGTCATTGAAACCCAGGTTAAAGTCACTTGAGAGTAGAACTTGAGAGGCAGTTTTAAGATTCTTGGAAAGTAATGAATATATATCCTCCTCAAACGCACCGATTGGGCCACGCTGTCTGTAGATTAAGTAAATATTAAGAGTCTGGGAGTTGACTAATGGGAGTTTGACCGTGAGTATTTTGCAGGACTTGCAGGTTAGGGAGGGATAAAGTCTCTTGGCAAGGCAGGATTTGGAAATAATTGCGATGCCTCCACCTCGTGCATTATCTCTATCCTGTCTGATTACTGTGTAGTCGTCTGGGATTGCTAGTGCCAGCATAGGTCCTGCTGCTGCGTGTAGCCATGACTCGGTAATGGTGAGGAAATCTAAATTGTCTGTCAATATCAGGTCGGAGATGTCTGTTGCGTGAGCAACCAGGGTTCTGGCATTTATTAGAGCTCCTTTAAGAGGGTGGGCAGTGTTGTTGGCCGTGGCATAGGTAGGGGAGGTAGTTAAATCCACTTTCTTGGGTTTGTGCACTTTGTGAAACTTCGTGGAAGCTTGAAGGCCTGGGCTAGTAAGGGCGAGGTTAGAGCTACCTACTTTCTGGCTTAAAGAGAGGTTGGTTTTTATATTTACCAGTGGAAAGATCTGGTGAGAGGTTCAAAGAGTTTAGATAATCTACAACATAGTCTAGAATTCCTGGAGCCTAGAGTGCAGGGATTAATTGGGATATATTGAATGTGGAGTAACTGACTTGTTCAGTGGTAGGTGAGATTGTTGACATTTTAGACAAGCTTGGTAGGGCTTGTGTGCTTGGGGGTTGAACTAGACACCCAAGGACGTTAAGTATGATTGGTATGCAAAAGGCACCAAGGTTATAAACTGTGGTAAACATATTATCATAGGCTTTCAGTAGTGGTATTGGAGGCAAGTAGAGTAATGCCACACTAGTGTGGATGAAGGGGTATCGACTAAGCCGGTTTGTGTAATAGGTTTTACAGACTGGTATAAAAGGACGATAATACGCGTGACAATACTGAAGCAGATCTTGCAGGTTAGGTCAATAAGCTGGTCAAAAATAGGCTAGTTGAACATTTGTATACATACATACATGGTAGAATCGGCAGTGTGGCCTAATGCACAATCTCGTAGTTGACTAGTTCAGTAGTAGGGGCAGGACAATGAAAAGGTAGGCTAGTCCGCCGTTGTCTGATAGGGGAGTTGGCTACGAGAGGGATAAGCAGTACAGACTGTGCATACTATTATAATAAACGTACAGAGTAAGTAGTCTAGCAATGCAAACAGGCAATGTTTAAACTAGGCAACAAAGTAATGCTAATATAGGGATCAATATTGGTCAATACTTGGATCGGGAACTATGGTTTGATCTATGGCATCATATTGTAATGAGAGCGATTCTGACAATACTAAGATGCAAATCAGCGGTGAAAGCTAGGGCCTCAAGATATGATGGGCGTAGTCAATCAAGATACAATAGGCATAGTCAAGCCAAGCCAAATGAAAGCAAAGGGCAGGCGGGCTAGTCAAGGCAATGGGTCATACAAGCATATGATGACATTCCATAGGGCGTTATACAAATAATCGTGGTTGAGGCACATGGACACCATGATATAGACAGCGACTATGAATTACAGACCATAATATCAGTTAGAAGGCAAACAATTACAATGAAGTTCAGGGCATTCGGGAGCCATGTTTGTTAGTAGCTCACGAGACTTTGTTCAGGCATAGACCGTTAAAATAACATTGTAATAAATTTGTGTTGAGTGTAGTGTCCCACAGATACAAAGAGTGCAGAAGGTCTCTCAACAAATGGGTCATTCAAACTTGACCTATTTAAAATTTGTAGGGAGAGAGTCGAGGAGAGTAGATTTTAAATCATTTAGCGAATAATCTACAAGACTTATAAATTACCATCTATATCATATTTAACTCGGACTAACCGCTATTGGCGCTACAAAAGTCGCCAATTTCATAATGTCCATATTAGCATAAAACAGCATCTAATGTGCTGCATTCCAACAAATGGTTTAAATCTGAAATCTGCGGAAAAAGAGTGCAGAAGGTCTCACAACAAATTTTGTCATTCAAACTTGACCTATTTAAAATTTGTAGGGAGAGAGTCGAGGAGAGTAGATTTTAAATCATTTAGCGAATAATCTACAAGACTTATAAATTACCATCTATATCATATTTAACTCGGACTAACCGCTATTGGCACTACACGAGTCGCCAATTTCATAATGTCCTTATTAGCATAAAACAGCATCTAATGTGCTGCATTCCAACAAATGGTTTATATCTGAAATCTGCTGAGAAAGAGAAGAAACCAGAGCAATTCTGCATGAGTCTCTATACAAACCGGGGCACACTATAACTGTTCTGCACTGCTTTTGAAGTTAGCCACTCTAGAATTGTACTGAGTTAGTTAACTCTGCTTTTAAATTTCTCGACACTAGAACTGTACTGATATGGCATCCACTGGTTTTGAATGTAACCACACTAGAATTGCACTGAGTTAGTTGATGCAGCTTTTGAATTTAACCACACTAGAATTGTACTCATTTAGTTAACACTGCTTTTGAATTTATCCACACTAGAACATTACTTATTTGGCATCTGCTGCTTTTTAATTTAGGCACACTAGAATTGTACTTATTTCGTTAACGCTGCTTTGAATTTAGCGACACTAGAAATGAAACTCACTGCTTTTGAATGAATTTAGCCACACTAGAATTGTACTGATTTCTTTAATGCTGCTTTTGAATTTAACCACACTAGAATTGTGGTGTTAGTTAATGCTGCTTTTGCATTTATCCACACGAGAATTGTACTTATTTAGCATCTGCTGCTTTTGAATTTGGCCACACTAGAATTGAACTGGTTTAGTTAACACTGCCTTTTAAACTTAGCCACACTAGGATTGTGCTTATTTAGTCAGCATTGCTTTTGAATTGAGCCACACTAGTATTGCAACCCCCTACTTGTGAATTTAGGAAAAATAGAATTTTATAAACTTGTTTCCCGCTGCTTTTGAATTTACCTACACTAGAATTGTACTGATTTGGCATGCAATGCTTTTGAATTTAGCCACAGTAGAATTGTAACAATTTAGTTAATGCTGCTTTTGAATTTAGCCCCACTGGCATTAGTATAATTTAGTGAATGCTGCTTTTGAATTTAACCGCACTAGAATTGTACTGAGTTAGTTAGCGCTGCTTTTGAATTTATCCACACTAAAACTGTTCTGATTTGGCATCTGCCGCTTTTGAATTTAGCCACACTAGAGTTGTACTGATTTAGTTAATAGTGCTTTTGAATTTTACCACATTAGAATTGTACTGAATTAGTTAACTCTGCTTTTGAATTTAGCCACACTAGAACGGTACTTATTTGGCCTACGCTGCTTTTGAATGTAGTTACGCTTGAATTGTACTTGTTTAGTTAATGCTGCTTTTGAATTTTAGCCACATTAGAACTGTGCTGATTTGGTGGCCGCTGCTTTTGAATTTATCCACACTGGAATATACTGATTTGGCATCCGATCCTTTTGAATTTATCCACACTAGAATGGTACCGAGTTAGCTAACCCTGCTTTTGAATTTAGCCACACTATAACTGTATGGATTTGGCGCCTGCTGCTTTTGAATTTAGCCACCCTAGAATTGTACTGATTCAGTTGTTTAAACTTAGTTTTGACGCTTGCCTCTACAAACCATACACCTGGACCAAAGCAAATATTGGACAATACAGAATGAAGCACCGACTATAAAACTACTCAAGAACCCTCACATTTTTGGAAAGCAATCAACTGTGCATAGTTCACGAGGGGTGCCCTCACCTAGAGGCGTTGCTAAAGGGGGGGTTGAGTGGGCTATAGCCCGGGGTCTTTTGGTTGCAGCCCCTGATAGAAGCTCAGGGGTTACAACCAAAAAGCCTAGCTAGCCCCCAGTCCAGACAGTCCCAAAACTAGCATTACCCCAGATCTTTTCCAGACCTAGCAACACCCCTGCCCTCACCTTCTGCAATGCAAGGTCCATTCTGGCTCAGGGCCTCTGGGAGAAAGGCTAGTGTTTGGGTTATTGATATTTTTTACAAATGCACCAAAACGTTATTTTATTACAGTAGGACTGCAGTCTGAAGTGAAATCATCTTTGCAGATTTGTGATGTAAACTGAATTGTACATTAGCTACAAGGAGCAGATTGCGTTGCTAACCACAAGGGTTCCCTTACAGATGTTATTCGATAAACATGTCTTGTGAATGAACATGTTTTGTCCCCAAAGCTGGTGCATGATAGCACCTTTGCATACATATTTATATATTTTGTGTTGGTCCAACAAAAGTTAACATAACCTATACACAAAAACATTATATTTGACTATAATTTACTTTTTCGATGCATTTTATGTAGAAATTGTCTTTAATCTGAGCTTTGTGGCCATGTCCTCCACTTGAAGGCCTCGGTTAGTCTTTGTTATAATGCAGAAACATATATGGACACAGAACTGACCCACATGTGATCACATTTTTCTTTCAAGAAAGATAGGGTGGTGTAATTCCAGTGCATAATTTACAGCAAAGGTTCCCATTGTTCTGGACTGTTGTCTTACCTTTCATTATTATTATTAACCATTTGTTATATTTTTCTACCACGTATATGACAGTTTTTTGTTAATCATGATATATCACAAAATATATATTTTAGAGGCACACCTTCGACATGCACATTAATGTTGCAGTCCCCACAGGGTGGCGCTGTGCAAATAATAAAGAATGCTTGAGGTGCATGGGATGTAGTTCTTAAAGTCTGGCTGGCAACCGGCTTCGGCCACATGGGGCTGTGCATTCAGGGTGGTCGTGCGTTGCTTAAAAGATGACTTTGGCCTTTTCAGTCAGCTTTTCACGTTGTACCGTTGTCAATGGCCGTCTTAATAGGCGACAAACTCGGTGGCTCTGATTACTGAAGTAAATGATCCGACGCCACATTAGGTGGAAACAGCCAAACGTGTTTCACAACATTGCCACTTGAGTGTAGTTGCTATTCTCCCCCTCTGTCAACAACTTATCCCAGACTGCGGCGGCAGCTTTTCCTGGACTGTTTTTCAACACGTGTACGAAGATGAAATGTCACTCAATTTGTTTTAAACAAATCCCTCTAAGCCTCGCTGTTCTAGAAAATCATTGTCTTTTTATCGAGGGATTCTGTAGATTGTGCTCGTGTCTGTATTGCCACCCAAAAGGAACAAAAAAGTCCCTAATTCCGGCTGAGGCGGGAATCTGCTGCTTGAGCCGCGAGCTTGTGTGGACAGCTAACGCTGAGCAGCTCGCGTTTCAGGGTCCTTTAACGTTAATGTGCAGGGCACAGAATGCGGGACTTTTTCGGAGAGATCAGTATTACAGTAGGGTGGTCCATGCGTGCAAGTGAAGCGATTGGGCAAGATACATAATAGATGCAGTCCACATGATATGTCATGACGTCACCAGGCCTTGTGTTAAGGATATGTATACACGCTGGTGAGGAAGGAACGCCTCTGCCCCACCATGCATGGGAAATCAATGGATAAAAATGGGTTTCCAACTTGCCATCATAATTAAATCCACATTTAAGGTGCCATACCCTGGGTTCCAGTTCCCTGTGCTAAACCCCACGTAAATTACAGATGAATTGCCCCTATACATTGTACAAAGGTAAGACAGGAAATGATAATGAATTATGAAAATGGAAAAGCAGGGTTTGGCTAATGCACTTTTCACTTCTTCCACGGCCGGGATTGGATCTGGAGTTCAAAGGAATTCAAGACTTTACAGAAAATGCTACTGTTCTGTACAGAAAATTAAACTTCTGTAAGCAACTGGCATGTAGTCCGCTTGCAGGCCTCAATACTCCCCACTATATGTGGGACCAAGATGCCCCTGGTTCTTACTTAGTTCAGAATGTACTAATGCACAACATACAAGAACATCATGTCGCAGCCTACACACTTCCCAGTGACTTAACATCTTGCACTTAACATGGCGCGGCACCTCCGACAATTGCCCAACCCTGTATGCTCCCCTATATTTCCCAACCTATATACCCCCAACATGGTAACGCTGTAGAACATTCTACCCAGAGCCTGTGCTGCACTAGGCCCAGAAGTCCCACCCCAAGGAGCAGGTGTGTGTGTGCGCGTGCTGCTGAACCTTTGCAATGAAGGCGACTAGAGAAGGCCCGATACCTGCTCCGACACTCGAGACACCCAGGGCATCCCCAGATAGAGGCCGCGAGTGCCACCGGCCTAAAGGTTCATACATTTGCTTTGGAACCTGGATTCAAAAGCAGATTTTCCAAGCGTGCTGGGTCATAATTTATCCTTCAGTGGAAGTAGAAGCAGTTGGGAGCACAGGGATCTCTGGATCTTTAGCAGATCATGCCACTAACAGCCATGCACATACGCATTCAACCATACATGCAAAAAAAACAACATGCATGAATCGTCGCCACAGGGCAAGAATGGACTTTGCTTTGTTCTTTTAACAAGAAGCCAATGCACAAACTATATGCTTCAAGTTTGTGGAACGTTATTTAACAAGAAAAGAAAACACAGGCTATAACAATACAAATGCTAAACAGGCAGCGTTTGGAAAGTGGGCGTGCAGACCCAATAGAGTGGGCTAATGGCAAACAGATTTGTCCACCAAAGTAAAGCGTTAAAAGCAATATGTAGTCAACTGGCTGGCAAAAACCAAAGATATATTGGTCTTGCATCAGTAGTTGGCAAAAACCTTACATGCTGCACAGAACTGCCTGGGCTATTTTCAATAACAGCACGGACACCATCGCAGGGTGGCAGGACTCAGACAGACACAGGCAGCCAGAACAAATCAAATATACATTTTGAAAACATGCTGGGGCAATCAGATGAGTCTGTCTCACCACGAGCGAGTCGCAGCTCCCCTGCCCTCACCTTGCCGACTAGGGCCCTGGACTGGAGTCCGTAATGGCCAAGAAGCCAGCAGCAAGGCAGGCACTGCAGCTCCAAAAAACAATGGGCCGACGCTGCTCATCCCCTCAGCCTGTCTCTAGTCTCCTCCTCCGCTCGCACTACTAGGCCAGCCAGGTCCAGTCCCAGTCAGCTTCCCAGCCAGGCAGCATGTGCTCAAGTCTGATGGGAGCAGGGCACACTCAGGCGGGGGTGCTACGTGGGACAAGGCAGCCCACCTGAGGGAGGATGGCGGGGGCTATGCGCTTCCTGCATTCACCCGCTGGTAGGCTGCAGAGCCCGACAGGACGTCATGTAAACCTCACTGCTTGGCTCCGGGGTCGAAGGGATGACGGACTAAAAGATTTCCGGAAAGATGAGGCAGGCAGCCGGGCTGCAGTTGAGCATAAAGACCCTTTCACATGTGTGTGTAGCACTGTATCTGACCCACCCAGCCAGCTGCCAGACCCAATGCATATGGGCGGCCTGGGCTGGTGCTGGGTTGGCAGGACACTCTGGCAGTTGGCTGCTGTGCCTGGCTGGGCCAAGCAAGCTCACACATCCAGGGCAGGCACCAGTGAGGCCAGGCCAGCCCGTTGTTAATGGTGCAAATCACACCTTGTGAAATTTACAGTCTTGAGTGCACACTGTGGGGCAGACCCCCCCATGACTTTTGTTTTGTGTCTACTGCCTGCAGGCTGGTGTTGCAGCCAGCAAATCAATGGCACACCTCGCACAAATCTATTCTCTCGTGACACACCCACAGCTGTGCGAGGCCCCCCTGAGCATGAGGCCCGGGCAGTTTGTTCTCCCCCAGGGCCTCGCCCACCTCCACATGATTGTGGCCCATGGCCCGGGCCTAGTGGCCGATGGGCCAGTCCGACCCTGATCAGGAAGGAGTAAAGTGTCCTGCGTTCGGACATGCCTGCACCAAATGCGGCAGGGAAAATCACCTGGAGATCATCTGCAATGCTCTGCCTGGACAATCGCAGGGGTCCAGCTCTGCATTACTCAAACAAGAGTTCAGTGTACGCAGCAGTGGTTCCAGGAGAGATGCAAGTGCAAATTGAGATCTCATGTGCCACGTTAGACAAGTGACAGGAAGGTCTCCTTCGCTTAAACACCCCCCGAGAAACAACTATGCATGATTACATCTACATGATGAACGGTGTGATGACCCCACCTGAAAACAGTGTAATGAGCCCGCCTGAAGGTGACCTCAACCTGCTGGTGGGAGACCACCAGGCCAAATTCCTCATTGACACAGGCGCAACTCTGAACATTATGTGCATGTCGGAATCCTACAAAATGATGTCTACTCCACGACTAAATCCGTCTGACCTGAAGGTTGTCCAGTTGGCAGTGAGAGGATCTGTACAAAATAATGGAAATTTCTCCACAACACTAAGATATAAAGAGAAGTTCACCCAAGCCGAGTTCCATGTGCTCCAAAGAGAGGCCCCCGGGAGCAACCTACTTGGCCGCCCCACAACCACATCGAGATGGAGAATTTGGCAGTGACATAAAACATGCAGCCCTGGTTCTCGGTTAGACATATGTTCCCAACCTTATTTGAAGGCATCGGGTGTCTCAAAGGAAGTCCTGTATTGCTCCAGATCGATGAATCTGTACCGCCGGTGTAAAGACTGGAGGGGGGGTTTCTGTACTCCTACCATCTATATGGCAGAGTAGAAGCACAGAGCACCCCAGCCAAGATTCTCTATATGGTAACGAAGGTCGTGCAATCAAGGCTTAAGCTCTCAGGAGGTGATGCAGGCTGGTTCTTAAGTACAGTGTAGTCCCCAAGTCCCTACAAAGGAATGTCCACACACTATGTTAGTGATAACATAGTTCTTTATATAAATACGGTTCAGAATATACACACAATCAATAACACACTTTGTGCTTTGATAATACTCAAATGGTAAATATGTGCAGCAGAATACTTTGTTCCTAGCCAAGACACAGTTCTGTGTGAGGATCCCCCCACCTGGGCAACCTGTAAATAAAGTGTATCAACAAGCCCAGTCTATATATTGTTTAAGATAGTCTTGGTTCCTTCTAAAAAGGTTCTACTACCCCAATGTACCTGGTTTAACAGAGTTCTTTGATGGGTCATCTACGGATCCCTCTTGAGTGAACTCCCTTTATGGCAGGAGCCACGGGTCCTCGAGATTCCTTGAAGAAAAAATGAGCAAAGTTGTCGAGATGGTAGCTTCAGCCTTGGCAGTGCTTGTCGACGATCGATCGTGGACGTCCTGCGAAGATGAGGCGTGCGGTGCACATCGGTGATGAGAGTTTGTTGCCACAAAGAGTACTGAATGTAGAACGTAGGCCCAGCAAAGACATCGGGTCATCGGCATTGGCGTCGGCGATCAGGACTCGACCACGGGTGGCTTTTGGATCTTCATCAGCGTCTTTGTGGACTTTGAGTGGTGGAAAACACAGCGGCTGATTCTCCTCGGTTCATCGGCAACCTTAACTTTCGCCGGCAGGACAAAGCAGTCGACAGTGATGAGCAAGGAAGTCCTTGATTTCAAAGTGTCTTAGGCAGTGGAGCGTTGCTGCTCTGGTCGACGAGGTTACAGTGGTCCTCTGAACCTCAGTCGACAGTGATGGTGTTCGATGGCCTCAACCCCCTGGCGCTTCACTTCAGATTCCTCGGCGGTCCCCTTCTCCGGTCGGCAGAATTTCGAGGAATGACTTCAGGGGAGCCTTGGTGAAGGTTAGCTGGTACACAGTGTTCCCTCATAGCTCAAGAAGAGGTCTACTAGCCAGGTCTTCTCTTGGATAAGTTCTTGGAGACACAACAGATTTCGGATTGTGACGAAGGAAAGCAGCAGCAAAGCCTTCTTCTTACAGCTGGGCTTCAAGGTTAAGCATCAGGTTTCGACTTCAGCTTCTGAAAAATTGTAGTCAGTGAGAGGCCCGCAGATATACTGTTCTGTCTCTCATTTACACTGCTGAGCCAGGCCCAGGCAGCCAATCATTCAGAAGGACATTCAGCAGGCAGGCAGCCAATCAAGCTCACAGTACATTCAGGCCATTCTTCTCCATCCAGACACTCACAACAAGGAATGTGTATTGCGGCAAGCACCCGGCCTTTCAGCATACCACACTGCATTCATACCAGTTTCGGGCAGGGCTGTCTCAGTCATTGTGTCACACACCAGAAACCAGATACCCATAACATAAAATGTATAGATCTGGCACACAAAGGTCACCGAGGAATAGTGGCCATGAAAAGACAAATTAGAGACACTATGTGGTTCCCGGGGATGGACCAAATGGTAGAGCGCACCTATGTTATAGCACCTCTAGACCAAATAGGCCGGAGCCCTTGGTGATGTCGGACATGCCTGAACGACCGTGGACCCACCTTGCAATTGATTACTTTGGTCCCTTTGAGGCAAACAAGTATATATATAACGCGCCTATACACAAGTGTTTCAAGGCACAACGAGGCAAGGGAGGGGGGAACAGAGGGAAGACCAACAGCAATCCTAGTAGGCCAGTGTCATTCAGATCGCGCAAGTGCTGGGGAAGAGGGAGAGGGGAAAGTGCAAGACATGGGGTAAGGATAATAAGAATAAGTGAAGTATGGCCAGGTGGTGGCAAAGGCAAGGGTAAGTGCAGACTTCAGGTGTCAAGTGCTGGTAGTGGAACTGCAGTGATACAGAAACAGTCCCTAAGTGAGGGGGTACATGTAATATTGTCTATGGACATCAGTTTCTCTGAGTGGAACATTCCAGAAGTCCTGAAGTCAGATAATTGCCCACATTTCAGCAGTGTGAAGTTTGCAAAATTCATGCAATACATGGGAATCCATCACAGAAGAATTACTCTGCTGTCGCCAAAGGCCAATGACATGGTGGAACGATTTATGGGCAGTTTGAAAAGAGTTCTCCAGCAAAATGAACTAAGGCCCATGTCACTCAACCAGGCTGTGTGCAACATGCTGAGGGACAATAGAAACTCGCCAAATGACAAAACAAAAAAATGTCCCTCAGAACTACTATTCACAGGAAGACAAGAACTCATTTTGCGGATGAAGTGAGCGACAATGCAAAACAGATTCGAAAAGTAGATGCCTGCAAGAAGCAAGAGATGAAGGAGTACTCTGACAACAGAAGGAGAGCAAAGAGTTCTGACGTGCAAATATTTTATGTACGTACATTTTGACACTTTAAAAAAATAAAGCATGGATGGATTTGCAGAAAAGTTGTGCAAGGAGCATTGGCAAGAACCTGAAAGCATGGTTTTGCAAATGTGTCTGTGTTTAATTTTTGAAAAGTGTCATAATGTAGGTACAAAAAATAGTGATATACCTTTGGTGACTGAGGTATAGCCGGTGGCCATGGTCAGTGGGCAGATTGTCCGAGTCATGGCCTGTGGCCATGGGCAGTGGGCAAATTGTCAGAGTCCTAGCCAATGGCCATGACTCGTATAATCTGGGTACTGGCCATGACCATGAAGGACTGGCAATGGGGTTAAAGCATTCATGGCTACAAGGGACTGGCTACGTGGTGACGTTTTTCAAAATCAGGATAGGTTCGAATGGGAAAATTACTTCTGCCTTTGGCTGAAATTCTGTCCGTGGCTACAGCCCAAAGTGCTGCACAGGAGTGCACCAAGAGATTGCTGTGAATATTGCTGCATACACTCCGAGACAATGGTAATCAGCAGATAATTACCAAGCATGCCAAACCAGGTGCCCAATATCCATAGTGGGACAAGATATTGGGATTGGATGCTGGACTCATTTCCACAACCTCGCAGCAATGACTGGGCCACAATCCACATGCCTTGAGAGAGAATCTAGAGAAGTGGTCTTACAATTCTTTTGGCCTGGGCCCCCAACGAGCAAAATTTGGGTAGGCTGGGCCCCTCCAAAATTGCCAAATGGACAGTATATACAAATGGATATGAACTATTGTGCACTGTCACTGCACCCTACTCCCAGTATAGTCCCTGGGCTCCCCACCTGCTCCCATCACAGTCGCTAGGCTCCCTCATCCCACTTCTACCCAGTCTCTGGGCTCTCACCACCCCATCACAGACCTTGGGCTCTGCCCACCCTGCTCCCACCACTATCCAAGTATTCCCAGCCATCCTGTTCCCACCACAGTCCCTGGGCTCTCCCAACCCCGTTCCCAACACAGTCCAGGGACCAGTGGGAGCTGGTGAATTTTTAAAGTGGAAGGGCATAAATATTTCCCACAAAAATGCCATAACAACCGAGTGCAGCGAGCGAGCCCAAACCAATCAATGGGTGTTCGACAGTTCACCCAGCCCAGGAACACTCCCTCAGTTGGAAAACACAGCTGTGGGTGTGCTCAGTGTTTCACTGGGCTCGCTCTTCAGCTCCTCCATAATGGTTGAGGTGGCCACTGGGTGCATGCCCCTTCGCCCATTATGGATGAGCCACCAGGCTCAGAATGGCCTATAGGATAATAGGGTGATCCCTGTACCAAAAATGCAAAATGCTCGTTTAGGCCAGTCAAAATGGGCAACTTGTTTGGCCAATGTTGTCCAGTTTGATGAGTTATTTCACTATGCAGCTAGCAGTTTTGACCATTGTTGCTGAATACATATTCTTTAAATATCACAATTTGCTTACATTTTAACAACAAAAACCCGCTTGGGTACTATTCAAACAGTCTGTGACTAAAGGAATGATTATCTATTTGCAACTGCGGTCCACTTTTTCATTGGTGCCTGAGACAGTTTAATGGTCCAATCCGACCATATAGCAGCATCTGCCCATTTCCTCCAATCTAAAAAAAAAGAAAATAAAGTTTCTTTTTTTTTACATTTCATGCTGGGCTCTCACGCCCCACCTGGGATGCGCCGTGCCCCACAGTTTGAAGACCTCTAATTTAGAGAATCGAATTATGTGTCGGCTGACTTCTAACAATAAATATAGCATCAGGAATGCATTTGAAGACTGCTTCATTACAACAACAGTTACCTGTTGAATAACCCAGAGCTGAGGTGAACAGGGCTCGCTCTCCTATTCAAAACTTAACACTTGAAGAAGGAAGAGCACCTTCACAAAAAAACCCCATCACCAGCAGCAGGGTAATATGTTTAAAATACTAGATGAAGCACAGTGAACTACCTATTGTCCCGCCCTGCAATTACTTGATAATAGTGTACTCTGATTTGATTATTGGAACATTCAGCATGGCCGAACCCTAGGTTTGAATGGGAAGACATATTCAGCTTGCGGCTACATCCTGAAGTGCTGTACTGAATGACAACTAACATGCGCAAGGAGCATGAGCAAGGACCTGAAAGCATGGTTTTGCAATCTGTTTTGTTTTTTATTTTTCCAAAGTGTCCAAACGTAAGTGCAAATAGTGATATAGTTTGGTGCATGGTCAATAGGCCTGGCTCTTGGCAAGGATGAATGCCTACTCTGATTTACTTATTGGGGCATGCGGCATGGCCAAGGCTGTAGGTTTAAATGGGAAAAAAGAATCTGCTTGCGGCTGCAGCCCGGAGTATTGGAAGGGATTGCAGCAAAGTTGTGCGAGGAGCATCAGCAAGGACCTGAAAGGATGCTTTGGGAAATCTGTCCTGTGTTTTACTTTTAGACATTTTTCAAAACATAAGTACAGAAAATTGTTATATAACTTTTGTGCCTTGGGCAGAGGGCCTGGCATTCGGCAAGGACAAATATCTACTCTGATTTGCATATTGCGGTATGCACTGCTGATAACGACTCACATAAGTATGCGTTTCAAAAAAATATGTTTGTCAAAGGTTTGTTTCACATATGTTAAAAGAGGAATTAATAACATATATACAGTGATGTAACATTATGAAACATTTTCACTTATTAAAACGTATTCCGTTGACAGAAAATACTTTGTTAAAGTAACGTTACGGTTAAGATGTACCCCACGCTTGGGCCTCCTCTCCCTCAGCAGTTAGCTAGTGGCCTCCCATCTTGCCATCCCTTGGCACTTCCTTCCTGGGCTCCCACAAGCACTTTCCCTTTTATTTATGCACTGCTGTCACGGCACAATGCATACTTTTTGGTATAAGCATGGAAAATGTAGATGCAAAAGATTTGTAGAACATTGTTAAGTGGCAGTTGGTGGTTAGAAGTTTAATATGTTGATAGGCTATATGTAGAGTTTTTTAAGTGATTGGTGGATATATGTGTGAATGGTTTAAAGCAGGCAATGATGGAGTATTAAAAACATAACAATAAAAAGAGTGAAAGAGCTGTTTTGTGTCATGGTGTGCATGTGCAATCCGGGTTTTCTAATGAGGCACAGGCTAGACAGGGGAATGCGGAGGTTGTGGATAGTTATAAACAGCAATGTATTATGGTGTTTACTGTATACTAGACATACATATTTTGGAAAGAAATGTGTTTCTATGCTTTTATGTTTTTCTCTAGTATACAATTGTCCATTATGCCCATTAGCATGATATGATATGATATGGCATTTACAAAGCTTTTATACACAAGTGTTTCAAGGCGCGACGAGGCAAGGGAGGGGTAACAGAGGGAAGACAGAGACAACGATCTTACTAGGCCAGGTTTCATTGAGATCGCGGAAGCAAGTGCAGGGGAAGGGGGAAGGGGAAAATTGCGGGGGGAGGGGAGGGGACAGTGCAGCACATGGGATTGACAGTAAAAAATAAATAGAATAAATAAAAGAAATAAGTAAAAAGTGCAGCCAGCTGGTGGTAAGTGCAGGCATCAGGTGTCAAGTGCTGGTAGGGGACTGTAGGGATACAGAAAAACAGTCCCAGAGTGCAAGGGTTGCCAGGGGGGCAGTGCAGGTGTGCAACTGGCAGGGAGGGGATCTGGGCCCGAGATCAGAGGGTAGTCGGGTGTACCGATGAGGAGAATCTCAGTTTTACTGGCATTAGGGCAGAGATCATTGACAGCACCCCACTACTGGATAGCAGGCAGACAGTCAGAGATGAGAGAAGGAGAAGAGGTGGCTGAAGGTAGCCCGAAAATGAGCTGAGTGTCATCCGCATAGCACTAAAAGTTGGGGCAGAGAGCAGCAATTTGGTGGGCAAGAAGTGCCAGGTATTGGTTGAACAGCCAGGGAGAGAGGTCAGAACCCTGGGAAGACCACAGATAGAGATAGAGGAGAGGAAGGACCCAAGTTGGACCTGACAGGGTCGATCAGAGAGGAAAGAAGTCAGCCAAGCTACGGCCTGACCGGTGATACCTAGGTTATTACAAAGACGATTGAGCAGGATGGCTGGTTGACCGTGTCAAAGACAGAAGAGAGATCAAGTAAGATGAGGACACAGGGGGTGTTGGAATTAATATTGGAGAGCAGGTCTTCACAGATGTTCAGGAGAGCAGTTTCTGGTCTTCCGGCAGCTCTGCAGCCACACTGATGGTCATGAAGGCAACCAACAGATTCAGTGTGAAGATTAAGCTGGGAGATGGTCAGCTTTTCCAGGAGTTTGCCCAGGAATGGAGTGATGGAGATTGGGCATTAGTTAGCCAGGCAGGACGGGTCGGCAGAGGGTTTCTTAAGAAGAGGGTGCACAAGGGAGTGCTTCAGAGGGGGAAGGGAAGACTCCAGTGGCGAAGGAGTGGTTGCAGAAGTCGGCCAGGGCAGGAGCCAGGGAGTCAATGTGGTCCTTGATAGTTTTGGAGGATCAGGGATGAACCTGTTTTGACGAGACTTTCATAGATTAGACTTGTCTAGAAATCTTGTCTGGAGAGAACAGGAGAAAGGCAGAGAAGGAGGGAGGAAAGGTGGCTGAAGAGGGGCCAGAGGAAGAGTAGGGAGTAGAGGGAGCGGGGCAAGAGGTAGAGTGAGAGGACAATATATCCTGAGTTTTAGAGATGAAATGAGAAGCCATAGCCATGCAGAGGGCCTGGGGGGGACAGAAGAGGTAGAGACTGCAGCAGGATTGGCCAGTTCCTTGAAGATTTTAAAGAGTTTGGCTGTGTTGTTAGATGCTGCCGAGACGTGGTCTTGGATGTGAGCTCTCTTCTTGGTGTGGATAGAGAGTCGGTATTGCCTTTGGAGCAGGCAGCAGGCCAGTTTGTCAGAGGATGTACCAGAAGCACGCCATTTCCTCTCAGCCACCCTGCACTTGCGTTTGAGGGTGATGAGGTCTGAGTCGTACCAGGAGTTACGTGTCTCCACCATTTCCATTAGCATTTTGTATTATCAATTGGATATAATGGACAATTGTATACTAGAGATTCTCCTCTTGCCGCCTTCCTGATGTCTGCTGCTCCTGAAGAACTTTGCCCCAGCACGCTGCCCTGCCTGGAACATCTTGGGTAAGCGCTGGCATGGATTTTTGAGTGCTCGCTGGTGCATTTAACATCTTTATTGACTAAAGCTGAAAATGCATTTAATAATGCCCAACGGCCCCTGCATGACAAAAAATGATCACTTCAGGAGAAATCCTCTCCCTACCACCTTTATTTCCCTTGCTTTGGGCATCTTGCAGCCCTGCCTGTTGTTAAAATGCAATTTCAAAAGTGGCTGCATTATTTTCTCAGCTGCTTCTGTGTGTGTGGTCTGGCCCTGCTCCCCCTCCCATTGATTGCACTTGGCCCATAAGCCAATCAGGGCAACCGGGAGGTGGGAGCCGGCTTCCGCTAGCCAAGGGCCACAACAAAGGCCCCATCAAACCTGTGCCACAAGCCACCCCATGTCCCTCTGTGTGCCCCCTCGGGCGCCAGTGTCCGTCTGTGTGCCCCCACTGACCCCTGTGTCACTCTGTGTGCCCCCACTTACCCCTGTGTCCCTCTGTGTGCCCCCACTAGCCCCATTGTCCCTCTGTGTGCCCCCTCTGGCCCCTGTGTACCTCAGTGTGCTCCCACTGGCCCCTGTGTCCCTCTGCGTGCCCCCACTGCCCCCCGTGTCCCTCTGTGTGCCCCCTCTGGCCCCTGTGTTGCTCTGTGTGTCCCCACTGGCCCCTGTGTCCCTCTGTGTGCCCCTGTGTCTCTCGGTGTACCCTCACTGATCCCCTGTCCCTCTGTTGTGCCCCCTCTGGCCCTTGTGTTCTCTGTGTGCCTCCACTGACCCATGTGTCCCTCTGTGTGCCCCCTCTGGCCCCTGTGTCCCTCTGTATGCCGCACTTGCCCCCCGTGTCCCTCTGTGTGCCCCCTCTCGCCCCCTTGTCCCTCTGTTTGCCCCCACTGGCCCCTGTGTTCCTCTGTGTGCTTCCACTGGCCCCCTTGTCCCTCTGTGTGCCCCCCCCTGCCCCCTTGTCCTTCTGTGTGCTCCCTATGGCTCCCTTGTCTTTCTGTGTGCCCCCACTAGCCCCCGTGTCACCACTCCCCCTTCACCTTCAACTATCTTAGCACTTACTCTTATCATTGTCCTGAGACCTTGATAACAGTTTGTCTGTCCCCCCTTTCCTCCTTGTCTTCTCCTCCCACTCCCTCCCAACACTACCTTGATCAGTCATTGACCCTTTAAGACAGTCACTAGTCTTCTTCCTCTCCTTTTCCCTTCTCTTCCCTTCCCCACACCTCCTCTCCTCCCCCTCCTCTTGTCACTCTTGCACTGCAACAATTGTCGTCCGGCATAGTAATGCTACTGCTAGTTTTGTCTCCTTTTTTCTTTCCTCTCCTCTCCCTTATTGTTCCATGCACTTTACTATCGGTTATGATATGATAGCTATTTCTCACATTCTGATTTGTTTCAAGGACCTGTAAGAATGTACTGTATTCTCCCTTGTCCCCTCTCTCCTTGAAGCGCTTTGAAACACATTGTGTATAGGCGCTATACAAATAAACAATCAAATCAATTCAATCAATAGAGAAAAAATGATAAAGAACAGAAACAATTTTCTGTCCCAAATACATTTCTCTAGCATACAAAAAGGACCATAATCCATGGACCTTTATAACATTCTGCGAAATCTGAAGTCCCCTTTCCAGGCCATGCATCATTAAAAGACCTGGATGGCACATCCACACCATCGTGCAGGACAGCACTTATGACAATTTTACTTTTATATTTTGAACACTCCCTCATTGCCTACTTTCGAACAGTAACAAATCCATCCACCAATCAGTTCCAAAAACTCTGCATATAACTCTATGAACATATTAAACCTGTACACACCAACTGCCACTTAACAAATGCACATATACATTGTGCAGTGAGAGAAGTGCATAAATATAAGGGGCACAGATGGGCAAGTGCTCATGGGAGGCCAGGAGGGAAGTGCCAAGGGATGCCAAGGTGGGAGGCCACTGGCTAACTGCTGGGGCGGAGGAGTCCCAAGGGTGGGATGCATCTCAACTGTAACGTCACTTCAACAATGTTTTTTCTGTCAATTTAATAGGTTTGTATGAGTGAAAATGTTTCATGATGTTACATCACTGTATATGAGTTATAAAAATATCCTCTTTTAATATATATGAAAGAACTATAAACCTCCTTTAACAAACATATTTTTCGCAACTCATACTTATGTCAATCGTTATCAGCAGTGCATACTTTGGATGCAAATCATCATTGAATTGCCTATGGCATGAGGCTCAACCATGACCCCAGCTCCACCAAACCACCCCTATTATTAAGTGCACCTACCCTGCATTCTAGCTCAGTGTCCACTATACCCTAATAATGTGACCAATGGCCAGTGCTCATGGCTTGCAGCCATGGGCAGTCTCCACATCCAAGGGGTATGGGTTTCGACCATACCGCATTCCCAAATAAGCAAATCAGAGTACACATTTATGTTTGGCGAGGGCCAGGCCCACTACCAAGACACCAAATTTATATCACTAGTTTTTCCACTTACATTCTGACACTTTGGAAACACAAGACAGATTTCCAAAACCTTCCTTAGGTCTTTGCTGATACTTGCAACATAAGATTGTTGTAATAACTAGCAAATTTCTGGGGTTTTCAGTTAAAAAACAGCAGTAATTCAGCACACTTCATTCCTCGCACTCCATACCATAACACTTCAAATTCATTCCTCAAGCACATAGCCATAGCCATCTTCAGTGCTCCAAACAAATCTCCTGCTACCCTCTCTTTCTGTACACCACACCCAGGAAACCTGACTGGCTGATCCCCTACTATACACGGATAAACATGACTGTATGCAGTCTCTGCAGCCCCCTTTCCATGCCAGAAGCCGGATGGCACGTGTAGTGTTTGCGGACGGAACATCAAATCAAAAGGGGTGGCAGGAGTTTTAGCTCAATTTCAGTTATTTATTATTTAGTGTTGGCCCTGAAAAGAACCTTTGTTTTTTTTGTTGTTAACAAACACCTTTTTTTTCATTTTCTTGCTTTTATGTACAGTAGTATTCTACCGTCTACATCTTCCCTTCCAATGTTCTTACAGGAACTGTTTCAATGCATTCATAACATTGTAAAGAAAAATCGCATTTCCGACATCTGTGAAATGTACTCCATCTTTCCGAAAAATATAAAATAGTCACACCATCAGACCTTAGATTGTCATTCTCAAAAAATGACATTCAGGCAGCATATAAAAAAAGCATATGCAGCTTTATTGACTAGATGCCGCAATTCTTTCATTTGTATACTGAAAAGTTTACCCATCTCCATGTTTGCCTCTGATTTATTTTAGAAGAAATAATCTTTGCAGCAGGAAACAGTTCCATTAGATTTTTGAAAAATACTTTAGGGCAATCTGCAAATACATTACAGTCACATACCAAAAACTGTTCCCTCCACAATGAACAACTATAATGTCTGGACATTTAAAGTGTGTCATATTCTGAAAGAATGACAGCAAGCTTGCCCAGTTCAACCCACAAACTGCATGCCACACAAATTCCACTTCGTGCAATCCAATACTTTCACAGATGCCATGATTTTCAGCATACAGCTTCAATGACTGTATCAAAGAATTAGCCAAAATCCATACTCTCTGCCTCCTCAAAGACATAGCTATAGCCATCTTCTGTGCTCTAATCAAACAACTCCTGCTACCCTCTCCTTTTGAAACCTGACTAGCTTATCCCCTGATGTCCGCAGACACACATGACTGTCTGCAGTCTCCGAAGCCCCCTTTCCATGCCAGGTATCCTCAAATGACCTGGATGGCATGTGTAGTGTCCGCGGACTACCGCAGTGTCTGCGGACGGAATGTCAAATCGAAGGGGGTGGCATTACTTTTAGCTCAATTTCAGTTATTTATTCTTTAGTGTTGGCTGTGAAAAGAACCTTTGTTTTTTTGAGTTTGTTAACAAACATCCTTTTTTCATTTTCTTGCTTTTTTGTACAGCCGTACTCTCCCCTCTACATCTTTGCTTCCAATTTTCTTACAGCAACTGTTTCAATGCATTTGTAACAATGTAAAGAAAAATTGAAAACCTAATCTCTGTGAAATAAACTCCATCTTCACGAAAAATATTCACACCATCAGACCTTAAATTGTCATTCTCAAAAAATGACATTCGTGCAGCATATATAAAAGCAGATACAGCTTTATTGATAAGCTGACACAATTCTTCCATTTGTACAGTGAAAAAGTTTACACATCTCCATGTTTGACTCTGATTTATTTGAGAAGAAATAATCTTTACAGCAGGAAACAGTTCAATTAGAGTTTTCAAAAAATCCTTCAGGGCAACCTGCAAATACATTGCTGTCACAAACCCCAAACTGTTCCCTCCACAATGAACAACTATAATGTCTGGACATTTAAAGTGTGTCATACTCTGACAGAATGACAGCAAACTTGCCCAGTTCAACCCACAATCTGCATGCCACAAAACATCCACTTCTTGCAATCCAATACTCTCAAAGATACCATGATTTTCAGCATACTCCTTCATTAAATGGATCAAAGAATCTCCCAAAATCCATACACACTGCCTCCTCAAAGACATAGCTATTGCCATCTTCAGTACTCTCACCAAACACAACTTGCGCCACTCTCTCTTCCTGTTCACCACACCCAGGAAACATGATTGACAGATCCTCCGATGTCCGCGGATATATCCACGACTGTCCGCTGTCTCCGCAGTCCCCTTTCCAGGCCAGGCATCCTCAAAAGACCTCGATATGGCATGTGCCATCCACGGACTACCACAGTGCCGCAGACAGGACTTCCAATTGAAGGGAGTGGGGAGGTTTGCACTCAATTAGCACAGAGCAGCCCGTTTACCCTTTTTACTTTTGTATTTGTAACACTCCCTCATTGCCTGCTTTCAAACAGCCACACATCCATCCACCAATCACATCCAAAAACTCTACATGTAACCCTGTCATCTCAGTTCAGTACTTCCAATGTACCCTAGAACTCTGAGAGTACATATCTACTGTTAATCACATCCATCTGCATCAAAAACAACTGTAAAACTCTCAAAAATGTCTATTTGAGATTCAACAACATTTGCTTCTAACATAGGGCCTCATTACGAGTCTGGCTGTAACCATGACAGTGCTTCCGAAGGGTTGCTGCCAGACTTGTAACATTTTACCGGCACCTAGCTTCCCGGTGCCACTGAGACATTACAAGTCCCGGCGGACTGGGAAGCTAGGTGGCGGAAAATGTTAGTCCTCATTCTTGTGGGTTCACGGAAGCATTGGCACTGTTAGTAAATGTTCTGGTGCTTCCGTGATCAGTCTGCCGACCAGGGCTGCTGCGCACGGCATGGCAGGGTCAGACCTGTCGGGCGCAGGAGTCCCGGCAGGCAGACTCAGAGTGTGGCGGTCTGGAAACAAGGGTGCCGGTAGGCTTACCAGCACCGTTGTTTCCAGACCGCCACACTCATAATGATGCCCATAGTACAGGCATGCTTATATTTTTTTAAGTATTTTCTTCAACTGTTTTACAAACATATATTTAGAGGGTTCATGCTACTTACTCTGTAATAAGCTGATCAATATACATATTCTCTTTTTTATCCACTCTAGTAATTACCATGGATTGCAGCATTTAGCACCTCCTCACATCAAGTAGCAAGTACTTACAATGCTGTTCGTTTAGAAATATTTCTTTTTAGGAGCACTTTTATGAAACTTAAAAAATGTACATGTACATTTAACGCAGCACTGTGTGTAACTTTTTTCAACAACAAAAAAAGCAGATGCAACATAGCTAGAATACAACAACAGGTATATAAGTACTTACAAAATACCCTTCATTGCAATACTCTTGAAATACCGCCATCACAATTCTTATTACTACAAAACGTCTTCTATGGTCTAATGTAGTTATAATATGCCAACAGGTATCTGACTACTTTAAACATTCTCTTAGTAACAACACACTTCAAACAAGCATACTAACACACTTACACTGACAAAATTGCATTAGGGTTTTTTTATCCTCAGAATTTTTTTGCCCAATAATTATTCAAGTCAATACAACAACAGTGTAGCACACACTAATGTTGTACACAACATAGTACATAGAATGTACTGTTTCAAGGGTAAATAAGTTACTGTTTATGTAAATCCAGCTTAAAAAATTACACTGTTTTTTTCACAGAAAACTAAACAGAGATTCCAGCTTCACTACTGTACACAACTAAGTAACCTTAACAATTGTAAACAAATACATATTCCATAAGCACTATCCTCAATTGTACTACAATCATAAATACCACATACTTTCTATTCCCCCTACATTACCTATAAATACTATAAACATAATAATGTCCACAATATAATTAAACCATATAACAAGTATTTAACAAAACTCACCCTTAACCCCCTGCCATTGAAATGATGTCCGCGGATACTAAAATTGACAGCAGACAGTGCAGCACTTGCAAGCCCTTTTTCCACCTATTAAAACAACCCCATATCATTGTCATTTTACTCCCACACCCTTTCCAGGCCCTATTTCGACCACCAAATAACCCAAAATGTGCTTTCCAGACTTTTTCCCCACTGTGCTATCGGCAGACAAAGGCTGCTGTCCGCGAAGCCAACATGGCGCCCTTTTCAAAAGTTTTGATTAACATCACGTTTTTTACCATCCAATCGGTGAGCACGTCAGATGTCCATGGACATCACGTGATTTCCTGATTGGCCCACAGGCCTGTCCGCGGAGCGAACAGGGAAGTGAGTTCGCGGACCGAACCCAGATATCACTGATTTGTTTTTTACCTACTTTTTGACAGTTTTTTTAAAAAACGATTGGACGGATATAGACCAAATTTACAAAAGTGTGCTTTCGGGACCAAGCCTCTGCTCCTGCTGCAAATTTGGTGTACATCTGTTCAGTGGTTTGGGCTGTAGGTGTGAGAAAACTCTTTTTTTCTGGGAACATCGACTCAACTAATTTTGAGATATTAACAATTGAAAATGTATCTGTGATGCATGCACAATGACGCCACGTTTTTCATGGAAAATAGGAAAAAGTTCCAAATACTTGCTAGCCATATGCTCAGAAACCACACCACCTATATGTACAGCAGCTAGAACCATACACAGCACTCACCCCCACTTTGTACTGTGAGAAATGTGAAGGTGTCTCACACGCTAGTCCCTGAGGATCTGTCATCCAGGTGGCCAGGGCATAGCCATCGCTTTTGGATCCCGTTCCTGTGGGGTGGACCAGTGCAAGAGGATCACCTGGGTGAGGGTAGTCGGAGTGGGACACTGAATGGTGAGATGCGGTATCCCCATCCCTGTAACACCTTTACCCCATCCCAACAGGTAGGATTCTACGGAACTCAAACCCGCCCCCTTTCACAAAATGATCACTTTCTCAAAGACAGCTCACTATGAGAGAAAACGGACACCCGAGCCGTATATATGACATTTCCCAATACAATGGTCAGGCAGGGTCAGGCAATTCCTGACAATCACGCACACCTAACTTCCATTACATGGAGCACAAAAACACACTATGAGCGAGGCAAACCACACGAGGAAAGAGCAGTTCCAAGATGGCAGTTTAATACAAGGAGAAAGACGGCGAGACCAGAGAGAGTCGCAAGGAGGGAAGTACCTGGGACCTCCAAAGACTGTTACTTTCGTGAGCCTTGGAAAGTAAGAAACCAAAGACCAGGAACTAAGGCTGATTAAACCTGCACAGTGTGCCAGAGGTACCCAGGGCTCTCCAGTGTCGATGACCAAGGCGGGGAGGAGTGATTGCTGCCGTGGTACTGCCCTTGGCTCCTACAACAAAGCGACATCTGAAAAGATGGCATAGCCGGTGAGTCGGAGAGACTGATACCATACCAGCTTGCATTTTGAACCAAGGTTGCAAGCGGCAACATTGTACAAAGATAACAGTGTGTGAGGCGTTTGCCAAGAGCGACGCAGATATAATAGGAACCAATGAAGTAATTGAACTTTGTGATTGAACTTTCAGAGGCAACCCAAGATACCATACACAGAGTGGTCTGGCGCCACGTGCGTGCCCATTCGGAGGTCTCTATTAAATATCCAACTGATGCTGAGTGTGAGAAAAAGGACTTCTGAGATTGAAGTGGTCATGCAATGGGTCTTGCTAAATCCTGTGCATATTTGAATGTCTTCGATATTTTAAAGCACATCACAATGGTCCGAGCCTGTCTGAGGGAGCCTAATTGAGTGAAAGAAAGGGATCTGAGCCCGGAAGAGGGGGCCCAATGTTGAACTCTTTGGTTTGGAAGTGAGCTGAGCCCGGCTTAGGGGGATTCACAGCGAATACCCAAATTGAAATATTGATAAAAGGAAAATAATGTTTATGTGTTCTTTTGTTTACACCAGGCCCTCTGAGTCAAGAGACTTGTAAGAAGCAAAGAGACCTGGACGCTGGAGGTCTGGAACAGTGAAATAGAACTGTATCCTTGTGCCCCAGAAGCCAGAGTGTGTGCGTTGCTCGAGTGAACCACCTCCCCTGCTGAAAACATGGGGAAGGAAGGCCAATGGCCTGAAAATCATCCTGACTTATTATTTTGTGAACACTTCTTTCTTTTGCATGAACATGACCCCACCTTATTTTGTAAATTAGTGGTAAGTATTGGCAATAGTTGTTTGTAGTATAGGTCCTTTTTATGTTGACAAGACTCCATTAGAACTGCGTTCTTTATTATTTGATGTCCGTAGCTTGCTCCCATGTTTAGATTTAGGTTTAGATAGGTGTTTATCTCACCCTTGTGAAAGTTCAATAAATACCCTTGAACTGTGGTCACTTGTGTCTTACTGTTGATACCATGCCTTCCTTACAATATGTTACGGGGCGAGTGTGCATGTTGTGCATGGTAATGATAATGGGGTGAGTGTGTATGTTCTGTGTGGTTATCGTGGTAATTGGGTGAATGTGTATGGTATTTGTGGTCATAATAATAGGATGAGTGTGTATGTTATGGAGTCAGTGTGTATGTTGTGCATGGTTATGATAATGGGGTGAGTGTGTATGTTATGGGGTGAGTGTGTTTCACAATTATGGGGTGAGTGCGTATGTTATGGGGTGAGTGTGTATGTTGTGTGTGGTTATAACAATGTGGTGAATGTGTCTCATGATAATGGTGTGAGTGTGTATGCTATAGTGTGAGTATGTGTGTTGTGTGGGTGAATCTGAATGTTGTATGTAGAAATGACAATGGGGTGAGTGTGTATTTTATAGGGCGAGTGTGTATGTTACGGGGTAAGTGTGTGTATTGTGTATGCCTATGATAATGGGGTGAGTGTGTATGTTGTTATGATAATTGGGGGTGTTTGTGTTGTGAGTGGTTATGATAATGGGGTAAGTGTGTATTGTGTGTGTGTGTGTTCATAACAATGGAGTGAGTGTGTATGGTTTGGGGTGAGCATGTGAGAAAAAAAAAGAAGAAAAAAAAGAAAAAAAAGAATCCAAGTTGGGGATCCTCCCGTCCCCTGCACACTTTCTACATACGCCCATAGGGCGGTCAGTAATTCAATATACACAGATAATATAGATTATATGCACAATTCGGTTTAACAAGCACTCTAGAATAGGCAATTTCATTAAAAGCAATGGTTTAATCAAACAAACATAATATATTTGAGGAGAAACACATTACAAATGGGGAGTCCACTGTTTTTGGCCGACGCGTTTCAGAGTGTCCCTCATCTTCAAAAAGGGCCTAATTGGACTGTTGATTGAAGTCCCACGAAAGGAAAAACAAAACAAATGGATGTATGTTACAGTCCATATTGACAAATTTGTTGATATAGCAGATATACACATAGAAGTTGAGCCATCATTAAGAACAGTTTACATTCAGAATTAGTATACACAACTATCTCAATGTTGTAGCAAGTCATGTCGAAATGCATATTTAAAGTGTGCAGGTGACGGGAGGAACCCCAATTTGGATCCTTTTTTTCTCTTATATATAGTAGGGCTTTGTGCCAAGGCCTTTTTTCCTCCCCCACACCTTGAATCTCTTGAAATCAGCTCTTGCTGATCTATCAAAACTATATTTTTTTCTTTTCCTAAAACCAAGGTGTGCACCGCTTGCCACATTTTCTTGGGGTGAGCATGTCTCATGATAATGGGGTGAGTGTGTTGTGCGGGGGAGTGTGTATGTTTTGTGTGGCCATGACAATGCAGTGTATATGTTACAGGGCAAGTGTATGTTATGTGGTGAGTGTGTATGTTGTGTGTGTTTATGATAATGGAGTGAGTATATGTTTTAGGGTGAGTGTGTCTCAGGATAATACGGTGCATGTTTATGTTGTGTGTGGTCATGTTAATGTTGGCTGCATATTGTTGCTTGAATTATGTATTTCCTTGTTAGAGTGTATGTTTGTAATCTGTATGCAGTGGGCAGTGAGTGCGTGTGCTGTATGTGCGTGTTGTATGTTGATGTGTTTGCAAGGTAATGCTGGCTGCATATTGTTACTTCAGTTATGTGTTTCCTTGCTTGATTGTATGTATGTAACGTGGTATCCAGTTAAATTTTTGAATGCACTTTTTCGAATGCCATTTTGTCGAAAGAAAATGCCCCAAAAAAATTCTGAATATATATTTATTTTATATGAATTTTTTTTGGTTTAGTTATTAAAAACAAAATGTCAATAAACACATTCAAATTTTTTTTCTGCATTTTTCATTCGACAAAATGGCATTCGAAAATGTGACATTCGAAAATGTCACTATAAACCATGTAACGTGTACTGTATGGAAGGCATGGTATCAACAGTAATGCAATGCTTGTCGTATTTCCACGTATCCAATTTCTCGGGTGATTCACGATTCATCCCGGATCCCGCTCAGCCGGGCTCAGATCTGTTTCAACACAATGTTCAATTAGTCTCCCTCCGCCTGGCTCGGACCAATTTTAATTCACTTTAACACTAACTTGCTTTTACCCAAAGATTTCAACTGATCTCCCTCTTTCGGGCTCAACCAACTTTATCTACATGTCATCAACTTTCTTTACTGTATCAACATCGAAGACTTTCAATTTTGCACAGGATTTTGCTTGACCCATTGCAGGATCACTTTGATTTACAATCCTTTGCCACGCTTTCGCCTTTTGCCACCTCTTAGTTGGATACCTTACAGAGACCTTCGAATGAGCACACACGTGGTGCCGGACCACTCTGTCAAAAGGTATCGTATCTTGGTTTCAAAGTTCAATCACTCATCTGTTGTTCAATTTTACTAGTGTTGGTTATCACATGCGTTGTGTACAATGTTTGCTTCAGCACCCATGATACAATGTTGCTGCTTGCAACCTTGGCTTCAACACAGACCGGTTTGGTGTCGAACTCCCGAACTTACTGACTGTGTTGATTTCATTGTCAATGCCTTGTTTTGGGAGCCAAAGACAGTACCATGGCAGCAGGCGATTCTCCCCGCCTTCATTATAGATGCGGGAGGGCCCCCGCTACCTCTGACACACAATGCAGGATTCTTCAGCTTGGTTTCCTGGTCTTACGCTTTCTATTCTCCATGCTTCGTTAAAGTAACAGTTCTTTGTCGAAAAGGTGAAGGCACATCCCTCCTTCCGATCCCCTTCTATTTCTCCGTCTTTCTCCTCATGTTAAACTGCCATCTTGGAACTGCGGTTTCCTCGTGTGCTTTGCCTCGCTCAGAGTGTGCTCCCGTGCTCCATTCATTATCCGTGTGGGGAAGTGTGATGGAAGTCAGGTGTGCGTCATGGTCAGGAATTGCCTGACCCTGCCTGACCAATGTATTGGCCCATGTCAGGTTTACGGCTCGGTTGTAAGTCCATTTTCGCTCATAGTAAGCTGTCTGTGTATCCTGGCAGGATGGGGTAATGGTGTTACAGGCAAGGGAATACCACGTCTCACCATCTGGGGTATCCCACTCCCACTCCCCAAAGCCCCCTTCACCCAGTTGATCCTCCTGCACTGGCCCACCCCCAGGAACTGGATCCAAAAGCGATGGCCATGTCTTGGCCACCTGCATGACAGATCGCCAGGGACTTGCGGGTGAGACACCTTCAGGTTTCTCAGATGCCCTTCCCTTATGCAATGTAGCCGCATCTGTCTAACAAAGAAACCGGGAAAATAAATCCTTGGTCTTTGCCTTTTCAGTGCTCCACAGTGAAACAGTAGGGTTGCAGATCTAAGAACCATGGCATGACTCGAGGGTTAGAATCTTTTCACTGGCTAATCCATAGTAGAGGAGAATGATCCATGATGAGAGTGAACTTCCTTCCTGGGAGGTAGTCCCTAAGGTGGGTGATGGCCCACTTGATGGCAAGGTGACAGAGTAATTTCTTTCATGTGAGAAGAGTTTGTGAGTAGCAAATAGAATAGGGTTCTCCAATCTCTCACAAATTTGTGACAAGATTGCTCCTAGCCCGGTAAGGGAGGCATCTGTTTCCAACACAATCTCCTTCGAGAAATCTACTACCTTTAGGATCGGGTTCTGGCACAGGGTTTGTTTTAGGTTGTTGTAACATACATCATCCTTGTCAGTCCAATGAATTCTCAGAGGTTCAGTGTTCTTTATTTTGCCTGTCAGCCTAGCTGTCCTGTCCGAGAGGTTTAGGATAAACCTATGGCAAACGATTAACCCTAGAAATGCTCTGAGGTCTCTCTTAGTTTTAGGCATGGGCGTATCTAGAAACGTCTTTCACTTTTTCACGTTGAGGTTGGACACTACCATTCCTTACAAAAAAGCTGAGGTAGTTCACGGCTAATTGAGCCAGCATGCATTTGCATGGATTGGCAATTAGGCCAGCTTCTTTGAGGGCTCGCATAATAGTAAAGAGATGGAAAAGATGGTCTTCCCAAGTTTTACCATAAATCACTTTATCGTCAATAAAAGCCCCAGGGATCGGAGTAGGGCTGTAATATGTTGTCCATAAGTCGTTGGAAAGTGGTTGAGACCTAGTGTAAGCCAAAAGGGAGGACTTTGAACTGGAATAGTCCCAGGGGTGTCGGGAACGCTGTATTTTCCTTATCAGGTCCATGTACTGAGACCTGCTAGTACCCCTGTGTTAAGTCTAGGGTTTATAGGAAGGTGGTATTTCCGAGTTAATCAATCAATTAATCGATGGGATAGGCATTGAAGTCAGAGATGGCGTTGACCAGACGGAAGTCTATGCAAAACCTCCAGGAATGGTCAGGTTGTTTGACCAATACTATAGGGGAGGACCAGGGGCTTGAAGAGGGTTAAATAATATTCACCCTTAGCATTCTGTTCACTTCCTCAACCACTATCTGTTTACGGGCTCCTGGGAGTCTATGTTGTTTCAGATGGACTTCTTTTTCCTTTGGAGTTCTGATATAATGATAAGTGCCTTGCACTCTTCCTGGTTTCTCAAAAAATACATTGGGGAATGTTGTGACTAAATCCTTTAAGTCTTCTTGTTGACTAGATAGCTCTTGGTGTATTAATTCAATGTTATCTATTTCTTTTGGTACCAAACAAGATAGTATTGTGGCATTGGCAGCGGAAGGATTTTCCTTCCACTCTTTTAAGAAATTTACGTGGTAGAGATGGGTCTTTTGGTTCCTGTCAGGTTGGGCTACCTTATAGGTACAGGTCCCTGTTTGTTGTAATATTTCATACGGCCCGTGCCACATTGAGACAAGTTTGTTTTCAGAGGTAAGTAAGAGGAATAATATCTTTTGTCCTATTGAAAATGATCTTAAGTTTACTGTTTTGTCGTAGGTGGATTCTTGTTGTGTTTCTTTTTTCCATATGAGTATATATTAGATCTCAAGCAAGCTTCATATGCTCTCGCAATCTGGTAGCTGTTTGTGAGAGAGTAATGGGTTCCTCTTCTCTTTCTTCCCAGATCTCCCGCAGCATGTCCAGGACATCCCTAAGTTCTCTACTATAAAGTAGTTTGAAAGGAGAGATTCCAGTGAGCGGAACTGCTGTTTCCTCTTTTGGTTTATCCATGTGTGGAAGTGTAATGGAAGTCAGGTGTATGTAATAATCTGTAATTGCCTGACCTTGCCTGTCCATGATGTTGGGACATGTCAGGTATATGGCTCTGGTGTTAGTCCATTGTCGCTCAGGGTGAACTGTCCGTGAGAAAGTGCTTGTATTGGAGAAAGGGGAGGGGGGGTTGAATTTCTAGGTATCCTACCTGGTAGGATGGGGAAAGGTGTTATTGAGAAGGGGATACCGCCTCTCACCCTCCGGTGTCCCACTTACCCTCCCTGAAGACCCATCATCCAGGTGATCCTCCCCAGGAACTAGATCAAAAAGCGGTGGCCGTGTCCTAGTCACCTGGATGACAGACCCCCGGGGTCTAGCGGGTGAGACACCTTCTGGTTTCTCACAATATACACCCACCCCATAACATACACACGGGTGAGACACCTTCTGGTTTCTCACAATATACACTCACCCCATAACATGCACAGACACCCTATTATCGTAATCACATACAGCATACAGACTCACCCAGTAACATACACACTCACCCTATTATTACGACAACACACAACATACACACTCACCCCATAACACACACTCACCCCATGATCAAGATCACACACAACACACACACAGCCCATTATCATAACTGTATAGAACATAGACACCCACTCCATTATCACAACCAGACAGAACATACACACTCACTGCATAGCATACATACTCACCTCATTGTCATAACCACACACTACATACATAATCATCTACACAAAAGCCAAACTCAGCACATAACATACACACCCTATTATCATGACACACACCCTATTATCATGACGAAACACAACATACACACTTGCCCACACAACAAACACATTTACCCAATAGCATATACACTCACCTATTATTATGACATCACACAACATACGCACTCACCCCTTTACCATAAGCACTAATAACCTACACATTCACCCATAACACACACACCCACCCCCTTATCATGATCACACACAACATACACACACACCCCATCATCATAACTGCACACGACATTCACACTGTGAGAAACCTGTGGGTGTTCTCGCAAGTAGTCCCCGGGGATCTGTTGCTCAGGTGGCCAGGGGAGGGCCATCGCTCTTGGATCTCTACCCTGGGGGTGGACAAGCAAGGGATGATCACCTGGGCAGGGGATCTTTGGGGACGGCGGGGAGAGTGTCCGAAGTCGAGGCATGGTTTTCCCCCGTTCCTTGCCACAAACCATCCTACCCACCCTCTTTGTTCATGGTCTGTTATCACCCAAGGCCCTTCCTCCCCCTTAAACTTCCCTCACCAAAAGGGAAGATAAAATTTCACGTACATCTAGAGAGACTAAGCTCTTTTTCAACTGCTAACACTAACCTTGTCTCTCCTTTCTCAATCCCAGAAGATATGCTGGGATACCCCATCTTTTCTTCTCCCAGATTTCCCCCTCCAGTAAACAAGGGAATTTAGCATCACTCCCTTACCCTAATGGAACCCAAGTGCCCACATCTGCTAACAAAAAGAAGATGAGACAAGTTCAGGCTCCCTCCGTCTGTCTGGGGTATTTCCACTCTCACCCCATCTCCCCCCATTTCCATTAAGTACTGGGATGAGGAAGAGGTGATCAGGAGCAAAGATGATTACCAATAGAAACAACATAGGGATACAAAGTGAGGCTTACCATCTAACACCTTTGAATTGTCACTCTAATAGAGTCAGGCAAGGTCAGGGACTTTTCTCCATCTGTGCACACCTGACTCCAATTGACTCTCAATTGCAGTATTAAAAGGGTGGTTCTGCCAGAATCATTCAGTGAGCTGGGGTTGCTTGATGTAACCAGGAGGCCAAGGAACAAATGGCTGCAAGTAGAGGAGCCCCGAAGGACCAACAGAGTGCGAGATGCTGAGACGCTGGCCCGGCGTGTGTGAGGGGCTGCTGCGTGGCGAGGGAGCTGTGTCTCCAGAAAGCCGGAGCAGGACGAAAGGCAGTGTATTGTCCTTGGTTAGGTTAGTGCTCATTCCCCTCCGATGTGTACAGGTCCCAGGGGTGACTGAGAGGCAGGTGGTGGACCCTGACCTTGACCCAATGAACAAATGGCTGCAGGTAGAGGAGCCCCGAAGGACCGACAGAGTGCAAGATGCTGAGACGCTGGCCCGGCGTGTGTGAGGGGCTGCAGCGTGGCGAGGGAGCTGTGTCTCCAGAAAGCCAGAGCGGGACGAAAGGCAGTGTATTGTCCTTGGTTAGGTTAGTGCTCATTCCCCTGGGTTGTGTGCAGGTCCCAGGGGTGACCGAGAGGCAGGTGGTGGACCCTGACCTTGACCCAAACCCATTTTGACCAGCTCGCCACCGCCGCACTACCATAGGTAAGTTCCGTGAACAAGAAAGAAACTCAGTAGCGTGTGGGTGGCTGGAGTGGGAGCAGGACCGTTGAGAAAAGTAAACAGCTCAGTAAGTGAAAGCGGAAGAAAGCAAAGCAAAGCAAGGAAAAGGTAAAGGCAAGCGAAGCAAGCAAAAGCTGGAGAAAGAGTGAAAGAAAAGTAAAGCGGAATGACAGAAAAGGTGTGCTAGAGGCCTCGAAGTTAAGAAAGACAGAGCAAGTGCGCTGGTGGCGCGGAAACAGCCAAGAGGGGCTGCGAGAGATCAGAAAGTAAGAAAGAGGATGCAAGCAACCTACAAGAAGATACAGAGTGTGCAAGAAGCACATTAAAGTGAAAATGAAGGTGCAAAAGAACACAGTGAGAAAATGAAGGTGCAAGAGAGCATGGTGAAAAGCTAAGAGAAGTGTGCAAGAGGCACTGCAAGGGGGAAGAAACTGAAGGTGCAAGAGAGCACAGTGAAATGGCAAGCGAAATGTGCAAGAGGCACAGCAAGGGGGAACAAAGGTGCAAGTGTACATGGCAGGAAAAGAAGGTGCAAGTGTGCACGAAAAGAAGTTGTAAGTGTGCACGACAGAAAAAGAAGGTGCAGAGCCGCCACAAAGGAAGTTGAGCCAGAGAGAGATAGAAAGAGGAGCCCTCAACAGAGCTGCTAGAACAGTCCGGATGCATAACCAGAGAAAGAAGAGAGCCTCTGGCTACTGCGCTCATACCGCTGTAGAGCATCCGCAGTGAGCAAGCAGCCAGAGAGAGAGACCTTGGAAGACCGAACAGAGTGACTGGAGGCCTCCATTGGTCACAAGGAGACCCAACGTTCAACCCAAAGGTACTGGGGTTTTTGGGGAAGGTCATAAAGGCACAGAAAGCCGGAAGGACAGGGTCTGGGACCCATACCATTACGAAGAGGCAGTAAAACCCAACAACACCTGGCAGAACATGGAAACAGAAGGTCAATCCTTTTCTGGGGCCACAGCACCTGGCAGGAGAGTGTACCAGGGCTGCCCACAGTGGTCTGGGACCCCCAATGAATAGGAAGAGCATCCAAACCACTCTTCCTCGTCGCAGTACCTAGTAGAGAAGGGAACCAGATCTGCCAACCAGGGTCTGGGACCACAGTAGATTGGAGGAGTAGCCAGGCCACCATTCCTCATCGCAGTACCTGGTGGAGAGGTAAAGGTCTGCCCACCAGGGCCTGGGACACAAAGATATATATCAGGGAAGAGAGATATTTCCTCCAGTAGTTGAAACAGAGCTTTGTGAACTTTCAAACCCAAGACTACATTTTATCCAGGGGAAGTAAATCATTACTCTGGATCAGGAATATACCACTTTGATTTAGTTTACCATAGAGTGTGAGGGACAGAGGTAGGATTCCGACATAGGACTATGGACTTTTGCTTTTGACATTCTGACAGAGACATAAGTATTTTTGTTGTGGTAGGGAAACCCCTCGTAGAGTTAGTGCAAGATAGAGTATTCTTAGTCTTTAACAACCATGATGAACCCTCCATGTCACAGTCTTACTTCTGCACCCTTACAGCATGCATAATGTACATCAACCAATCAACATGCACTTACGTTGCAACAAATACATGTGCCGTTTGTGCTGTAGACAAGGTCCAAGCGTACAACGTATTCTCCAAGCAAAGAGTGGGGGAAGGTCTCTCTCTTCGGCTGGTGCCTTGATTTGGAAGAGCCTCCCTGCCCCCCTCAAACCTGAGCTGGACGTCCTTACATTGCAGAAACCTCTCAAAACCTTGCATCCCATTCTTGGGATTCACCCGCCCTAGCACTTAGCTCGAGGCCTCCTCCTTGCACTTCCCCTCTGGGCCGCCACCAGCACTTGTCCATTCCATACTTCCTCCACCCATTCCTACCTCCTGCACTTCTCTTCAATGCACTGGCACATCTAATGATTGTATATTTACTGTTTTGCCAATGGTATTCATTCCCCTTGTTCCCTCCCCATGTAGCGCCTGGAAACACAATTCTGCTGTATAGGCACTTAACAAATGCTCAATAAAATAAAATAAAAATAAAAGCCACAGCCAATGACAATATTAATCACTTTAATTGATGACAGTGACCAGTGCAGATGCAAAGTAATTACTCTTTACAAACCTATTTACATTTACAATAATGTTAAACTTGTATTTTTTTAATTTTACACTATAAAATAAATAATGTATTACAAATTAATTGCAACAAATTTCAAAATGTCAACAACAACATCTCCTTTAGAGTCTTCAACGGAGCCCAGTTAGAACATTATTACCAATGAATGCAACTATTATTTAAATATTAACATTTTAAATAATAAAACTTAACCTTTTAGTTACTCATTTTATAATGCAATGTAACAAAAAATAAAAACTATACATACAACTTTTAACAGTAGTGTACTATTAATTTTTAAATACATCAATATGCTTCATATGCTGCATAACTTTGACAAGTGTGTACACAGAATTCAGTGATGTTTGTCATGCTAAATGACAATTGATATAAATGTACCCACATTGTACTTTTAACAACACTATATACAAAAAGCCAAGAAAAATGTAGACACTGGCATACTATTAACAGCACCATATACAAAGGTCAATATTAATGTAGGCAATGGTGTGCTATAAATAGTACTAGATAGAAAATGTTAATACAAATGTAAGCAGTAGCATCTAATGTCCTTGTAACATACAGGTGTATAAAGTAAACAGTGCAACATTTCATATTTTAACAAGTCTTTGTTTTTATAGATGAAACATTAACATTAAGAAAAGATAACAAGACGAGTGTAGCCACTATGATATGATATGATAGTCTATTTATATAGTGCCTATACACAATGTGTTTCAATGCGCTTCAAGGCAAGGGAGGGAACAAGGGAAAATACGATGACATTCTTACAGGCCATGAACAGTAAGAATGTGAAATTAACTATCACACTCAGCCTAATGACATTTCAGATAGTGCAAGAGCTAAGACATAGAAGGGGGGAGAGTGGGTAGGAAATGGAAACAGACAGGCGAGTACCGTACCAGGCCTGATGACATTTCTGGTACAACAGGAAAAAAACAAAAGATAACGGAGAGGGGTGCAGAAAGGGAGGGGAGGAACAAAACAAGCGACTATTGTACTAGGCCTGACGACATTTCAGATAGTGCTGGAGGGGGGGGTGCAAGTAAGGAGAGGGGGGAGGAGACAGAAGAGGTTGCTATCATACTAGGTCCAGGGACAATTCTGATAGAGTAAGTGCATAGAAGAATGTCAGGGAAGAGGGGAGGGGATAGGAAAAGGGAGAAGGGAGAGGAGGAGAGAACAGAGAGTAAGCAGTCAAAAAGAGTGGAGAAGCAAGAGGGGAGAGCAAATACAATTACAGAAGTCAGTAGTAACACATAATGTTGCAAGCCAGGATTCAAGATGAAGATGGGAACAGCATGATTCAGGGCCATCATGAGTACAAGATGCGAAGGAAGTCCAGCATGAGAGTTGAGAAAGGGGAGGCGGCGAGGGGAGCAGGTTAAAAGAATCGAGCAGAACAGGCAACACTTGTGTGCGAGAAGGGAGCGGGCACAAGGGAACATCACAGGGGGACCAGAGGAGGTGTGGATGGCCTGTGGGGACAGAGGGAGTAAACCCATGTTGGTGCATGCTTACCTGCTGTCTGAGCAGGGGATCGGGCCCTGGGTCCTCCTGGTCCAAAATTTCTTCATCAGCCCTTCGCTTCGGACGCCTGAATTAGAGACACCCTTGATCTAAGAGTTGAGAGCAGGAAAGAAGAGGCAGGGCTAAGAAGGTGGGTGGTGCTTAGGCCAGGTGACCTAGATCAAGTTGCACCTGCTTCCCATCTGCAAAGGAAAAGAGGCTGGAGGGCTCCTTAAGTAGCGAAAAAGAGCGGCAACCAGGAAGGCACCAGGTGGGCGGGGCTTGCTAAGTGGGGAAAAAGGACAGCATCCTGGGAGAGCAGGAAAGAAGAGGCAGGGCTAAGAAGGTGGGTGGTGCTTAGGCCAGGTGACCTAGATCCACTTGCACCTGCTCCCCATCTGCTATTTTACTGCTACTAACACTATTAATATAAAATGTCAGTACAAATGTACCCACTAGGATACTATGAATAGCACTATATAGAAAAGGTCATTACAAATTTAGCCACAAGTTTACTATAAATAGTACTAGATAGAAAATGTTCATACCAATCTAAGCAGTGGCATGTAATATCCTTACAATTATAGCGCACAGGTGTGTTCAGCAAACAGTTGGACAAATCAATATGCTTCATATGTTGCATAACTTCAACAAGTGTATATGCAAAATTTAGTAATGTTTGTAATGCTGGATGAAAATGGATACAGATGTAGCCAATAGCGCGCTGTTAATAGCACTATTTAAAATGTTTTAATATGACTGTAGGCACTAGCATACTAAGCATAGCACTATATACAAAATATTAATGTGAATGTAAGCTGTAGCATGAAATGTCCTTTCAGTTATATCATACAGGGGTATTCAGTTATGTTTGCCAGGCTAAATAAAAATGTATATGAATGTACCCACTAGCATATGGTTAATAGCACATTATACAAAATGTCAATACAAACGTAGTCACTAGCATATTTTTAATAGCACTATATACAAAAGGTCAATACGAATGTAGCCACTAGCGTATTATTAATAGCCCTATATACAAAAGGTTGATACAAATGTAGGCACTAGCGTGCTATAAATAGTGCTAGATAGAAAATGTTAACACAAATGTAAGCAGTAGCACCTTATACCCTTACAATTAATATGTAGAGGTGTGTACAGTAAACAGTTGTACAAGTCAATATGATTCATATGCTGCATAGCTTCAACAAGTGTATACCCAAAATTCAGTTATGTTTGTAATGCTAGATTAAAATGTATATGCATAATGCAACTAGTGTGCTGTCAATAGCACTATATAGAACATTTCAATTCGAATGCAAGCAGTGTCATCAAATGTTTTTACAATTATAACATACAAGGTTATACAGTAAACAGTTCAACATTTCATATTTTAGCAACATGTCCTCTTTTGTATAGGTGAAACAAAAATATTGAGATAAGATGACAATATGAGACACAAGAAGACAAACATCATCATAAATCTTGTATGACAGCATGAAAACAAGTAAAAACATCCACAAAAAACACAATGTCACAGAAGAAGTAGTCGAAAATATATTTTTCAAAGAACAACTTACAAAAGAAACAACATTTATTGCACTGGCTGAAGTCTTATCATCTGTTTCCACAGAAAATAGTAATATACTTTTCAATACTCCCAATGTTACCAATCAGGCTACCTGTACCACACCCCATGAATTTACATTCACCATGCAAAACACCTAAGGTCAATACATTAAATTTAATAAAAAGCCCTCAGTCTAAATAACAATGCATTTCTACAGTACAAAGCTCTATTGAAATAGAGAATCCCCTGTAGCTCCCGGGTCAAGTTGAGGCTTGCTACCTTGTATAATTTAATTAATTATGCCCCACCAATTTTTAAGCCCACTAGCTACCCCCTGTACGTTTGTCGGCCCAACAACCAGCAACAAGCAACTGTATAGTTAATGTGGCAAACAGGTAGCTCTCCAGCTGCTGCTTAAATACAATTGCTCAATCCATAGCATGTCATTGGCTGTCCTGTCCAAAGACTTTTTTGTTTTATATAACCTCATAAAGTATTACCTAGCACTATTGGATGAATGTTCACACTTTGGAGTGGCAGTATAGCTACATGTTAGTGTAGTACTTCCAAATGAGTATCAGCAGTATAGTATACATAACACTTGAAAGCGTGACGCAGCGTATGTGTTCATACAATATAGTTATGTAACATCTAACCCTGCCATCAGCTCTAGCCCAAGATCTTTTACAAACCGATCAACACCCCTGCTTGAAACCCTGAGTGGACGATTAGTTAAATTGAAATTAGTTAATTGGAAGTAATCATGTTATAGATTGGATGACAAAGACAGGGACCGCATCCCATAAGTAGAATGGCTGGCACAATGCTTTAAGAAGCTTCCCTCTGCAACCTTGAATGGAATCTTACTTCATAGGAACCCACTAAATCCTATTGCATTGGAAGGCTGTCGTAAGCGGCTGTTCGCAATTGCGAACAGGACAGGCTTGACGGTGTGACGGTTTCCTGCACGGCATGCAGGCCTTTCCTCTAGCTTGGAGGTACTTAGTTTCAAGCCACACCCCAGAACGGAGCTGGAGTCGGAACTCTGACATCCAGGAATCACTGCAGTGTAAGGGGTAGCGCCAGTAGGGTCCTGGCATGCATATCCCAGCCGTGCTTGTTATGCTGACTGTGGCGCTTGGCTTCAGTAGCCCAGAGGGTTGGTGGGTGGCTCATTTCCAGCATTGGCAGTTTCTACTTGTTCATCTTTTTTCTTGTGTAACGCTGCATTAAGGTATTTCAATAAGCAGTATAGTGTGGACCCCAGCGGGCCTGGGTTGTATGGAGAGGGGCATTTTCTGCATATGTTGACTACAGATTAGTCACTCTGTGGCTGGTTTATTATGTAACGAATCTATTGTTTATTGCAAGCTGTGTGTGTTCATTCCCCTTTCTGGTCCCCTGCTATCAGATTTCTCACAGGTATTGTCTGCATGAATCAGCAACTTAGCCCATAGTGTTCCCACCTTTTCTCTCTTTGAAATGTTTACGAATAGAGCTGTGGCTCAAAAACCAATGAAACTAGTACCTCAAGAACAGTGCTCATCCCCTGATCATAGGAAGGCTAATACAAGTCGTGTCTCTGAACTATTGAAAAGGAATGTGTGCAGAAGAAAGCGCCTGCCGGAGGAAATGCCGGCACTAATTTTGCATAAGGGAGTACTCATTGATAATTCCATGATTAGCCTGGAGTGGACCAAGTCAGAAGTGGGTATGGGGAAGGATCTTGAGGATCTGCTGGGGGTGGCACTTAGTAGTGGGTTGTCGGGTACTTCAGGTAAGCCATCTCAACTCTTGGCAATTGTGGATGAAGTAATGCAGTTTCCTATGAAATCAATGGAGAATGTTATTACATAAGTGCTTACAAAGTCTCATATGGTAAACAAGGGCTCGGATAATAGCCTATTGGGCTCCAATATCTGGCAGGTAATGAAAGAGAGAATAATTTAGGACCTCAATCAATGTAAGAACAGTATGGACTTTGTATTTGGGTAGAATCCTTCGATGACATTACATCACACTGAAGAAGAAAATGGGAGAATCCCTTCCCCCCATTCTCATCCAAACCATGGCCTAGGACGTCACGGCCCAAGCATCCCCGCGAGAAGAATTCGACCCGCTCACCTCCGCAACAGACGTCAAGATCCACTGTGGCCCTGCCCCCCACAGCCAGGGAACATGCCCGTTAATGACACCACGTGCGGGAACCTCAGGTGGAACTGACATCGACTTTATGGACCAACTCGATTAGACAGTAAACACAAACGCCATCATCGTTAGAGATGCCATGACGACATAGCCAACAGAAAAGAACACACGTGCCACCATGCACATCGGTCACTCACACACCAGCATACACGAAGAACATACTCAGTGCTATGACACAGAGGACCGTATATACCCACAGACATGCATCGTTGTTATGTTCCCCATAGGCTATCTACATCACCGCAGAAACGCAAGATGCCTGAAGAGCTTGTGTATATGCTTACAGACGCTTTCTCACCACTAACGCCATGAAGACGACACCCTACATATCTACTAATCCATATTACACTCTGTCACCACTCTCGACCCCCATATTATGGAACATATACCGCCACCCAGAAACTAGGCCCAGGTAGTTTGCAAAGCAAGAGTCCCCAGCCAGAAGCCTTTCAGACAAACTGCTAAGCGCTGACCATGCAGAACGAGCCCCAACGAGAGCCCACAGCCAAGGCCGCAATGTTGCAATCTACATGCCGCGCTCCCCGCGCCAAGGTTACACCTGGCACTGCTAAACGCTCCTCGGAGCCGAAATACAAATCAAATGCTTATAATTCTGCTCCAGCCACGGTCTCACCACACATGACCAAGCCAACCTGATACTATGCCAAGGCCTACGGGACCGAAAATAATTGGGGTCTCACGTCTGGGACGCAGTCTGCAACAATAAAGAGACAAATTGGACACCTACAGCGATGGGAAAGACATGCGCATTAGCCAATAGTCAGACCTGTCCATTGTCTGCCACTGACACATAGTCACACATTGTTGCCAGCACGAGGTACACCGCGAGCTGGGAACAACGATGGTCCCCGGCTTGGGGGCTCGCGGATGAACCAATCAGAATACGAGGGGCGCATCATGATGCCAATATAGACTAGCCAATCACCAAGTGTCCCCTTGTAACAAATTTGTTGTAGCAATTGTTAGGGACGGCCCACGCGTACCACCTGACCCTTCCTCACCCAATAACAATCCTTTCTATAGGTAACTATACTGATCTTACCACTCGGGGAGCCAACCCGAAGTGGCGCTAGGTTTTGGGGATAGTTTTCCCAGGTGACGCACATAGTGTGTGCCTCATACTCCTTTGGGACGTGGGAGGAGTTGGGGCATCCCCAGCCCCGGATGTCTGCGGATGGCCCTGCCGTCCCCCGGGAAATCACCCGACAACACGCCTCCCCATACAAACCTGATATGTCCTGCCACACTCAGGTGCACCGTCAGAGCATGGGCAGGGCCTGCCAATGCGATTTGATTGTTATACATGCACATTCTTATATGCCAGACACATTGGTTCAACCTACTTCGATGGTGTGCCATAGAAAGGTAAATGGCGGTGTGGAAAACAACAAACCTCAAACCATGGTTATGTGCTCAGCTTCCACTGTTGTTACGGTGGCCGCTCCTGGAATTGTAGAGTCTGCTGTCTCTATTTTTTGTCTCGCTCCTATTTCAAAGGGTGCCAGTGATAACCTGAACATCAAAAAAGATAAACTGCCTGGGTTTAAGACCCTAACGTAAGGAAGTTTGTCAGTGATCACAGAAACTTTATCATTACTAATGTGGACAGGCCTGAGATACAGGAAACCAGAGAAGCACTCAGGAATAAGCTATTTTTGTTGCGTAGTAGAGTGGGCCCGGGTTGTGTCCGAACCCAATATATTAGATTCCTACTTAGGGGTACATTCAAAGAGTGGCACCAAGGAGTAAACAAAGACTGTATTATTATTATTGGTTGTGGCCAGACTCATCTCCCTTATTTTTTGAGTCTATTTAAAAATTGTAATGTTACATTATCAGCCTCCAAGCTACATTTTTTCTTGGATTAAAAAGGGTTGATTTTTTTGTCATTTTAATTCTGGAATCTCTTTGATTTTATTTTTGATTCCAGGAATATGTTTATCTCAAGATTTATTCTTCTGTATGTTTGTTTGTGTTTTGTTGCTTTTGTGTTTCTTATTATTGTAGGGCGCATATGCCTCCAGCCCATTGTTGTAGCGCTATAGAAATAAATAAACTACACTATTGTTAGAACTTGGAAATAAAGGTCAGAAATTACCTTTCTGTTAAATATAGGCGAATTATGGCACTGGAACAAAGGGAGGGCGTCCTATCTACTTTTGGTTATTCACACTTTATTCATGTAAATATATTTAGTTCTTCATGTTTCACTAGACAGGGATATCTCTGTGTCTGTTATGGAAGAACACTCAGACTGGTTTGAGTTCACACAGCATTTGTTGTTAAATCTTGTAATACATTGTTTTTTTTGAAAAAGTGTTTTTTCCTATTTTCTATATGACTTCTTTTAGACTCATTTGTCATAGTACAATTACATACTAAACAGTGCAATGATGATTGCAAGCAACAAAACAAAACAAAAGGTACAACCAATGACAGTTGACTGTGCATACCTCAATTTTGCATATCCAGTTGTCATCACTGTATAACATATATTAATGCAGAACCAACAAATGAAGATAAATGAAAATCAGAACTCTAAAAAAATCAAGGCTGTGTTAGTTATAGAGTGTGCTAAATATCGCACTCGTGTTGGAAAGTGCTAAATGTCACACTCATTTCTCAGGACCTCACTGAGGTCTGGTGTGCAGGCAGAAGGGTGTCCCTATTATAGGTGGCACAGCGAGGTGGGCTAAGCCAAGGAGGCCATACCTTCAGGAGAAAATCTGCCACAAACATATATCAACCTGCACCTGTGGTACATAACCATCTTTGAAACCCTGACATGTTGTACAAAATTTGCAGACACTATTGCAACAACTACAAGTTTGGTAGTTCCTGCAAAACAATATTATTGGATACACAAGACTTACATTATAAACTAGTCTCATGTGAAGTCTAAACCAAAGACACTGACATGACAAGCCACATGACCACCCAACTAAGCTCCAACATGAAGTTAGCAGCCTTGACTATACCCTGACTTACCAAGTGTACTATAGGCACTCTACAATGCAGATAGTTAATGTGCTCCTAGAGACTGGCAATAAAGGGAAAATACAAACCACAGCCTAGTTATTATTCAATGAACATATGACTTCTTGTACAGAAAAATGTGCCTGATGAATGCTAAAATGCAACAAAGAAATACAACTTTCACAATTTACAATGGAACATTTGAGATGGTAACAACTGCGAGAAACCTGAAGGCACTCTCATAACTACTCCTCAGGGATCTTCTGTCCAGATGGCCAGGGAAGGGCCATTGCCTTTGGGTCCCAACCCTGTGGGTGGACTAGCGAGGGAGGATCACTTGAGCAGAGGGTCCTTGGGGATTGGGGAGAGGGTGCCAGAGGGCGAGACACGGAACCCCCTTTTTCCTGACATTGAATGACCTAACTCTCCCTCAGCCTTTGTAGGATATTGTTGTTCATATCCTAATTACCCACCTGAAATTGCACAAAGTACTGAGAAGAGGAAGATGCCTCAAAGAGTAGTGCAGACTTCCTAGAGAAAACACCACGATAGTACTGGTATGAAGAAGAGGGATCCTGGAGACTATAGAGCTGAAGGTCGGGCATGTTCCACTGGTTGCTTTAACTATAATCAGGCAAGCCCAATCCAGGATCACACCTGAGACCATTTGAGAGGGGGTCAGGTGCATAAAAGGTGGAGCATAAGACAGGAGGAGTAGAGAGCAGCAGGAAGAGGAGCAGGGAGAGCAATAGGGAAGTCAAAGTGGACAGTTGTGAACCAGAGGAGAGCAGAACAAGAGAACACTGGAGACTTGCAGAGCAGGGCACTCTGCAAAAGTGTGGTGAGGGAACCGTCTCTTGAGGGAGCCAGTGAGGTCAGAGGAAGGAAGCCATGTGGAGTGTTGGCCCTTCCCGTTTGGTTCTGAAGATGCTCGTTCCCCTCGACGGAGGAGTGCATGAGGGACAGGTGACGAGACCCTGATCTCATTCGTTGAGAAGTCGTGAAAGTAGAAGAGCTGTGATGTCGAGAAATGTGACCTGTAAATTTATGTGTGTGAAGAAAACCGGTACGCAAATGCAGGAAGAGAGGCTGCATTGTGACAGAGTAGGCGCGTGCCGCCAGTATGCTTACGAATGTCTACGAGCTTCGATGACAGCAAGAATAATTGAATGTTACATTAACAATCAAATCCATTGAAAGTTACTGAAATATTTAACAGAGTGGTCGCATGCAATCGGCACGTTCTCGAAAGTCTCTGATAAAAGCAGAAGAACAAAATCAACCAAATGCAAGGTTAAAAACAGATTGTGTGGAAAGAATATATTAGGGTCTGAGAAGGTGAACATGTTCTAATGTCTCTGATCAATTAAGGACACTGAGAAAGTGAGTAATAAGAACAGTTAATACTATTGAAAAGAGAATGGAAGCTGTGAATGAGCACTCGAGGGGAGCCAGTGAAATGTCAGCAAAATACCAAACTAGCAAAACAAATAGAAATAAAGGTTGTAAATTAAACCCAAAATAGTGGAAGTTGCGAAAGAGAGATAAAGGAGTGCCAAGTAAGATAAATCATTAACCTATGAACCTTTAAATCTTTTGAGTTAGTTGGGAACCACCAAAGCAATTGGGGTCAAGGTGACAGAAAGCTGGGGCAAGGGCAACTGGTTGCACGACCTGTAGCGGGTGGGCCATGCGGCCTGTCAACTGTGCCTACACCAGAAAGTCCCAACAAATCTAGGAGAATTGTGAAAGCAACCCTGAAACAAGATAGAGCTGAATATTGGAACTTTGTTTTGTGAATCGGTGCTTGAACATGGGGAAGGGAACCATGAGCTCCTTTGGAACTATGTTTGGTGAATCAGTGCTACAAGCTTGGGGAAAGAGAAACCTAAGTCATGAACATTTGAAGTCTATATTTGTTGGAACTGTATCCTGAACTTGGGGAAGGGAGCTAGAGATTGCTCCAGACTTTATTTTGAACACTATTGAGTTAGAATAACCCTACACTACATTTTCGTTTTAGATGTGAGGGCAAGCATACGTTTTGACACAGACAGACATATACTTTCCTTAGTTTATTTAATAATAATAACAATAATAATAATAATAATTATTATTATTATTATAATACCTTTAGGTAGGGAAATTACCACCATAGCTATAGGGAAAGTTAGGCAGTACACCCATCCTGATATTTAATAAAGATTCTACTGTTGAATGTATACCCTGTTTCCTTACCTGAACAAAACTATGGAAAGTCTGTGTCAAAGAGTTCAACTTAAAAGTCTGTCTGCGTCCAAAACCTATCCTTGCCCTCACAACTACAATTAACCAAGATCAAGGGGGACTGGCTTATAATAGCCTATATGACATGATATGTCGGGTTATTTATAACGTGCTTAATACCCAGAGGTTTATAAGCGCGGACCCAGGGATCGAACCTGTGTTGCTTGTGTCGTTTTGCTTCCAAGGAGAGCATGTTGCCACTGAGCTATCCTCATGAGATAAAGGTTGGGGGAGGGTTAGGTTGGTTGCCAATAGGGAAAGGGGGATACCATGTCTCGCCCAAGAGCATCCCAATCCTCAAGGACCCTCCACCCAGGTGATACTCCCTTGCTTCTCTGCCCCAAGGGTCAGTATCCAATAGTGATGGTCTTTGCTTGGCCACCTGCCCAGAGCATCCCAGGAGAGTAGGAGTGAGAATACCCTCAGGTTTCTCACAGTACCTATTTGAAACATAATGTAGAGAGTCTTTTCAGAGGGCACAACAATCCAAGTAAGATAGTTTTCAAAACCAATAGAAGTTTTCAAATGTCATTTATTGAGTAGTAAGGGTTGTCTGGTACGCTTGTTCGAGTAAATCTACTAGAACCCACTTCCAATATGCATTGGTCTAAAGGTCTATCCAATAGATTGCCCATCCCTATTAATTGTAAGATGGTTTTGATATGATTGAACCATAGCCAGGTGTTGCAATGATTGCCCCTGAGGATGTCAATCATGGCGTCATTATAAATAGCCAATCCTTCCTTGGACCAAGTTTAAACCTTATAGTGTAACCAATGCCCAAAAGGCCTAATTCAAATTTAAGGGCTATATTGGGAGTTTCCTGGGGTAATGACAGAAAGTTCTTTTTTAAAATTATTGTTTTTATTGGCATTTTTGTTTATCACAAACTCAACAAACAGTACAGCCCCCTCCTTCCTCATCCCCCCTCCAAGCCCTCCAACCTTCCCACCCCCTTCCCCTTCATGAAGTGCATGAAAACGGTTGTGTACAAAAGAGTTTTAGGCAATACCCAGAATCCTGAGCTTCTGAGGACAATAAGAAATGTTTGTCATTCCTGAGAACTTTCAGAACTATATCCCAGTCTTTCGTAAATTGAACTGATCCTCCTGTATAGAACATGTGATCCATTTGAGCGCTAGAAAGTACTACACTTTGGAGAGCCACTCGCCAATTCTTGGCGGGCCTTTCGACTTTTTGTGCAATTAATAGAAGAGCAGCCAGTTGCATTATAACAAAGGCTTTGCAGGCTTGTTTGGAGCTTTGACGCAGGTCCCACTCAATGAGTGCTATTAAGCATGACTTGGGAAACCTGGGAGTCTGTAGGCCGAACCCTTGTGTCATTAAAGCATCAACATCTTTCCAATAGTCTCCTAATACCGGGCAGCCCCACCAAACATGCAGCCAGTCCCCGGTCTCCCCACAGTCCCTCCAACACCTGTCCGTAAATTGTGGCTTCGTCCGAGGTAGACGGGTTGGTGTATAGTGCCGGTCAAGTGGCACAGCGAGTAGAGTGTTCACTTTGACATCCATGCAGAACCTGCTAACACAGGTTCGAATCCCAGTGGGGCCAAACTCAGCCTTTCATCCTTCCGAGGTCGATAAATGAGCACCACACACCATGGGTAATAATAAGCAGCGCTCAGATACCTGAGGGTTTGTAGCTCTATATAAACGCCAAATTATTATTATTATAGTGCCATTGTGTCATGAGTTTGTACCAGAATGCCCGAATTTGGATGGATCTAGCAAATTTGGGTTTCGCCCTCCGAATTCCTTCCCATTCATCGTTGTGAACTGGATCTGCTTGTTTGTTTGTTTATTCATTTATAATGCGCAGAAGGATACAAGGAAATACAAAGCTTATCAATACAAAGCTAGTGTCTGATCCTAGCTCTGATTGTATCTTGGTGATGACATGGGAGCCGTGTCTGCCATGATCTTGTAGATGTTTGAAATTAGATCATTGTTTCCTGGCTTAAAAGTGACACATTTTTCAAAGGGGGTGAGCTCGCTGGTCGCTGCCTTATTGTTAGGGGGTGCGAGAACCCAGTGTCTGACTTGGAAGTATTGGAACCTGTTGGTCTCTCAAAGTCCCAGTTCCAACCTACATTGTGTTGAGGGTTTCGGTTCCTTGTCACTAAAGATGTCCTGCAGTTTGTGACACCAGGCCTGTTTCCAATTAGCAAATGCCTGGGGCTGGAGGCCTGGAGTAAATTGCAGGTTGTGAAATATAGGTGTATGGGTTGAGGGAAAACACGTTAAGTGATACGTGCGAACTGCTGTATCCCAGACATCATCTACCAGGCCTGTGATCTTGCTAATATGTATGTTTGGGGGTGATCCGGTTTAGGTAGCCAGAGAGCATCCCTCAAGTATGCCCCCCCCAATGCCCACTCCATCTGGACCCACCTTTTCTCCACAGCATCTGCCGACCACTCTTTTAGGACTCTTATATGAGCTGCATGGTAATATTTCATGAAATTCGGAATGCTCAAACCGTCCTTAGCCGTGGAGGCCATTAGTATGTTAAGAACTAACTGCTGGGTCTTGTTGTTCCATATGAATGCAGAGATTACACCATGCAGTTTGAGAAAGAAAGAGCCCGGGACCCGGACCAGCAGTGCCTGAACATGTATAGTGTTTTGGGTAGCGTTACCATCTTTCCCGTGTTGATGCACCCCCGCCATGAGACTGATAGTGTGCCCCATTACACAAGTTGGGTTTTGATTTCTTGTAGCAGGTGGGATAATTTATCTCATATAGCCTGTCTATCATGCAGGTAGTGATGACCCCCAGCAATTTCACCCCCTCCCATGCCCAGCAAAATTTTGTGTGTGTGCGTAGGAGTGATACATCCTTGTCATGGAGGGAGAGATTTAGAATTTCTGATTTGCTAGTATTCATTTTTAGCCCAGCTACTTTGCCAAACTCCTCTGGCTCCTGCGCTGCTGTCTGGAGGGTGTTCAGGGGGTCCAGCGCTAGTAGTAGCATGACATCAGCATATGACATGATTTTGTGCGATACCCCCCCAATGTTGATGCCTCGTATATATCATTGGCTTGTCTGATCCGGGCTGGCAGTGGCTCCAAATGTATTGTGTAATATAGTTGGGAGAGAGAACACACATGTTTGGTGCCATTTTGTAGCACGATGAGGAGCAAGAGTTGGCTGTTAATGAGGAGTCTAGCAGTATGGAGGACATAGTTGAGTTTGGTTTTATCTATGAATTTCGGGCCGAACCCCATTTTCACTAGAGTCTGGAACAGGAAGGACCATTCCACTCAGTCGAAGGCTTTCACAGCATCTAGCGAGAGTAGAACCACAGAGATGTTTTTCTTTTCTACTTTCTCTAGGATATGGCATATTATTTATTTATTTATTGCTTTTGTTTTTAGCACCCAGGACCCGGAGGTATGTTGTGTGTTTGACGTTGTTGTATAAAGCCTGATTGGTCTGGGTAAATTAGCAAGGACAATAAGTCTTCTATCCTGTTTGCCAGAAGTTTTGCATACATCTTGGCGTGAGGACTCATTAAGGCTATGGGACGGTAGGACCCACAGTTACACGGGTCCTTACTTGGCTTGGGGAACTGCACAATTTTCGCTTCCTCCATAGAGGCGGGAGATCTGGCCTGAGGATATATATGAGTTGTATAATTGCGTTAATCTCAGGGCTAGGATGTTTTGGTAGGTTTTATAAAAGAGAGCAGGGTGTCCGTCTGGGCCCGGGGATTTGTTCAGTGGGAGGTTTCGGATAACCCTAAGTAGTTCTTCCTGAGTTATGTCAGCTACTAGTCCTTCTCTATCTGCAGATGTTAACTGAGGAAGTATGACCTTATCTAAGTATGCTTTTTTGATGTATTGTATCCGGGGTCTTTGATTGATATAGGGTAGAATACAATGTGTGGAATTGAGCAATAAGGTTTGGGGTCTCTGTGGTGATTTTGCCCAAGGGAAGTTGGATATTTTGTATCGTCTGAGAAGCTGCCTTCTGCCAGAGCTGTCTGGCTAGAAGTAGATCTGCCTTGTTGGCTTTAAGATAATATTACTGCTTCAGGTATAGCAGCGATTTCTCTGCCTTTTTTGTTTGGAACAGGTTCAACCAGCTGATGGCTATGCAGAGGGCTTTTTGTTTTGAGGGCCGTGCCTGTGTTTCCATGTTTCTCATTACGCGTCTAAGATCATCTTCTAGTTCTGATTCAAGCCTGAGTTTCTGTTTATGCCTACTGGTCCCTTCTGCTATCAAGTCCCCCCGTATAGTTGACTTCAAGGCATCCTAGAGCACATTTGCCAATAGCCCCCAGATTGGTTTAGGTCAAATAATTCCACAATCCTCTCCCTTATTGTATCTCTGATAACCTGATCCCTGAGGAGTTCATTCGGAAGTTTCCAAGCCCATAAACATGGCCCACATTTTGAACCCTTAGCTCAATTGATATTTCGGAGTGATCCGAAAGCACTGGTGTGTGGCACATGATTTGCGTGTTGTTCCCCAAGAATGGGATTGAGGCCCATACATACTCTATGCGCGAGAAAGAACCGTGCACATGAGACTAAAATGTGTGCCCCTTCTCTGTGCCTCTGAGGGCTGGCCAGACATCTATCCGGAGCAGGAGGGTGAATTTCTGCTTCAGTGCGTTGTAAGGGGGGACTGAGTGTACTGTGTAACTGTGCTACGGTCCCTTTTAGAGTCCCAGGCTAAATTGAAGTCTCCTAGACATATCAGTTCACCCTTCCTAAACATCTCCAAATGTGCTAGGGTCACCTTGAGAAAGCCCTCCTATCCTGTATTGGGAGCATATATATAAGCTACTGTTAGTGTCTGGGGGCCCAGTTCCAAGGTCACAAAAAGGTAGCGACCTTCTTTATGCGCCTTGCTGCGTGTAACCTTTATCTGAGATCCCAACCTAATTGCTATGAGTTCATCAGTAACATTCCCCACAGCATTTACAAGATCAGAGGCGCAACTTATGTCTTTCTGCATAGCGAATATGCGTCTCTTGAAGCGCCACCAAATCCGGCTGGTGTCGCTCCAAGTTGCTTTCGAGCTTCCTACGTTTTATTGGGGTATTTATCCCCCGGATGTTAATCGACATACACTTGAATTAGCTTGGTGTGGGTAGAGCTTCCATAATGCCTGTGTGTATCTGGGTATGTGACTGGTCGATAGTGGACATAGCACCCCATACATTTCTGTATTCTCTCCCTCCCCCCGCTCCCAACTGTACATTGGAACATACCCCTTTCAAATCTCCCAAATCACCCTTGCCCCACTTGAATGTCCCTTGGTGAAAACCACAGTACCTTTTGTATCCTGGGGTGGGTGCCCTCAGCTGTGGATCCACAAATTTCCCAGGGCATAGTGCAGTATATCCTAAAACCCCCATCCGCTACTTAGAGCAGAAGGGTTCCAAGATGTGTGCTCTGTCTCCGCTCCATGCAGAGTGACTCCAGAGTTGCACAGTTAGGTAGATGTCTTCTGAGTGGGTCCTCTTAGGCAGACTCTCCTTTCATCCTGCATTGTGCCCCATATTTTCTTCTTGGCAGTCCACCGTGGACCATTCCCACGGCTTGGTGTGTCTGATGGGTCTCCCTTCTTTACTCGCCATGGTAACATCCGCCAAATCGTCCATGATTCCTAGACAAGATCCTGTGTCGTTGCCATCTAGGGCAAAGGCCAAGCCAAACAGAAATGTCCATTTATACCTGATGCAATGTGCTCTGAGGGTCTTTACCACCGCATGCATGTCCCTGCGCTTTTGGAGAGTCCTGGTATGGTTGGATCTCTGCTCCATTAAATGCGATTGGTGTTGAGGCTTTTGCTGCTTTGAGGATCATTTCTTTCTGTGGGTATTGCGCGCAGGCCACCAGGACGTCTCTAGGTCATGTTCCTGGACATGATCTGTTTTGGCCCGACATGTGTACCCTATCCAGTGGGATCAACAGGGGTTCTTCAGTCACCAACAGGTCTGTAAAGATATGCATCACTGTGTCTTTCAGCTCTGAGTCCGCTACCTTTTATGGAACGTTCTTGATCTGGATATTAGAGCGTCTGTATCTGTTATCCAAATCTTCACAGCGGATCTCTAGGTTGTGCACGGTCCTTGAGAGGTTCTCTAGTGTTTCATCTGTTTGTATACTCTTTTGTGTATATTCCTGAATTGCCTGTTCATTTATTTCAACCCAGTCAACCACGGCAGCTATTTCTTTGCCAAAATTGGAAAGTGAGTGCTTGATTTCGGCCATGCATGATGAGAACTGTACTTGGAACGAACCAGAAAATGAATCCTGAAAATCCTGGAAGCTTTCAGCAAAGTCCTCTTTGGATGCCGCAATGTCTGGGTCCTCGTGATCCAATACTGGTGGCAGCTCGGGTTCAGGGTTAGGCATAAAAAGAGATACAAATAAAAAAAAATTAAAAATGATAGGGTGGCGGTCGACATCCTGTAGTTCAGGTGAGTCATGAGTTCCATAGGACATCGAAAAAATGAATTGCCAATACATTTTATACCATGTGATGGATTTAGCTGAAATCTTGCAGACAGTTTTATACACCCCCGCCCCACTAGAATGTTTGGGAAGGATCCGTTAAAAAATAAGAAAGTTATTAAGAAAACAATAAAAGCATGTTCAGTCTGCTCCCCATTCATTTTCTCACAGACAAAAAGGTCAACGAAAAACCACTGCACGGATTTGGACCAGGTCCGAAATAATATGAAGCACTGACACGCAAATCCTAAGGGGTTATTCTGTCCAGTAGCTTTTTTAATATTGGATGGAGAAGGGGGATCCCACTTCTCTGAAAAAAATAGTGATCTCCCCATGATGCATTGCGGCAGAGAGGCATTTCAGAAATGAAAAAGCAGCCATTCTCTTCCAAAATTCTATTGCTAGTAACCTTTGACTTGCTGGATGGATTTGAATGTCATTTTAATAACTTAAAGTTTGTCAAGGACCCCATCCCAAACTGCCTATTTCGGGAACTAAATATTTTAAAATTAAATAAAGTTATTAAGAAAACAAAACATTACAGTTTCACAATTTTTGGCCCATTCATTTTCCCATAGAGAAAAATTTCAGTTTTTGAATAGTCATAGCGCGAAAAAACACAGGGCAGATTTGGACCAAATAAGAAACTTCTTGGGCAAAAAGAATGGACTTACATTTCTAGACTGGTTTGGGGTAAATCCATTCAGTAGTTTTTCAAATATTTGACAGAGAAGGGGAAGGGGGTGGCCCCTGCTCGTTAAAACCTTTATATCGGCCTTTGTGCTTTTTACAGCAGGGAAGCTGAGCAATGCTAATAACTTTTGACTTGCTGGAAGGATTTAGATGACATTTTTCAAAGAGAAAGTTAGTCTAGAGCCCCACCCAAATGGACATTTTGGGAACAATTTGTTAGAAAATGAAAAAGTTATTAAGACAAAATAAAAACGCCTACTCACATTCATTTTTCCATAGAGAAAAAGTGCAGTTTTTGAACAGCCATAGCGTGAAACCGCTTGACACATTTGAACCAAACAAGGAACAATATGGCCACAAAGTGTTGTTTTAATTTGCTTGACTGGTTTGAGGTAAATCCATCCAGTAATTTTTAAAATATTCGACAGAGAATGGGGTGCCCCTTGCATCTTGAATCCTTTATATCGGTCTTGGTCCTTTACAGCAGACAGGTTGAGGGAGACTAATAACTTTTGACTGGCTGAATGGATTTGGATGACATTTTCTGAACCAACAGTTTTTCAAGGATGCGCGCAGACTAGAAATTTTGGGAACAATTTGTTAAAAAAATGAAAAAATGATTACATAAAAAGGCTATTTTCAGCCTAGTCACAATCAATTTCCCATAGAGAAAAAGTGCAGTTTTTAAGAAATAATAACTTAATTTCCTTTACCAGTTTGGGGTAAATCCATCCAGTAGTTTTTAAAATATTCAACAGAAACATGTGGGCCCCCCCCATTCCTTAAAACCTTTATACTTATCAGCGTTGGTGCTTTGCAGCAGAGAGGATTTTCAGAAATGAAGTGTCAACTTTTTTTGTGCTCGACACAAGTGATTCCCACATTATTACCGGGAGAAGCCACAAATGAAAGAACTCAACACGCAATTTAGAGGAGGAAAAAAGGATGCCATCAGACTTTGGAATAAACTCCCCCAAGACCTTACAGTGTCTAATAATGTTCTCGACTTCAGAAAGAGACTCAAATTCTTCTGTTTATGTAATCACTCCTATGGGAACACTGATCGCTTTGAACCACAGCACTTTAATGGCCTGGATGTAGGCGCTATATAAATAGTAATAGCAATAGCAATCACATCACGCTCGAGGTTGGGAGTGGGAAAGAAGACACCATGTGAAGTTGAAGATTTGGTGGTGGGTTGGTGAGCCAGTTACGGGTAAAACATTTTTGGTTTACAGGGGAAGACCCCAGGAATCTCTCAAAATGACAGTGGCAACTCTGCAAAACATGGGCAGAAAAGTTTGTGCATCACACGAAGCAATGAGTGATAGGAGGTAATAGGAGAGGATTAGGGAGGGAAAAGGCAATTGAATGGAGTGAGGGGACCTGGAAAAGTGAAGGGGGACACATGTTGAGTACCTGTGAGAATGTGAAAGACTTTTTAATTCTGAGGAATTTTCCCCGTTATTGCGGTAATCGGTGAATCACTACTCTACCGCAGGAATTTCTGTTTTTGGAAATAATTCCTGTGAAATTATCGTGGGAATAAAGAGTTAGAAAAAACATCTGCAATGCCTGAACCTAGTGTGCAGGGGGCAATGGGTGTCTGGCAACAAAGTAATGGTTTGACATTTCCAGTGCCATGGCTAGTAAGCCCAAAAGAAAAATATTAGTGCAACACGCAAAGAATCCATGGCTGAATACCATAGCTAGTTGTAGTTTCCCATCAAATAAGTAAGGATAGGGATTAGATTGGTTGTGGGAAAAGGGGGATACCATGTCTCACCACAGGGTGTTTCTCGCCACTCCCTGAGGCCCCCTTACACAGGTGAACCTCCCTCGCTTGTCCACCTCTAGGGTCGTGATCCAAAAGCGAGGCCTTCCCCTGGCCACCTGAGTATGGTATCCCCGGGGACTAGGTTGTGAAACACCCTCTGGTTTTTCACAGTTATTAAATCTAATGCCTAAATAATCAAATGTGTGGCATTGGGGCAGATATTGCAAATTGCAAAATATCTCCCTCAATCCATGCTTAGGTTTTGAAACTCACACAATGTTGCACTTTTTGGCATTGACCCTTAGCCTGTGATCTTCCATGTTTTTTGTAGAGATATCTGCAAGGCCTTCAGTGTTCTAGCCAAATGTACAGCATCATATGGATATGACAGTACTGAAATTCTCCTGATGCCAAGGTGAGGCACGTCAGGGGTAGCCTGCTCAAAATAGCTAAGACATCCGTTAGTATAAAGGATAGATAGGGGGCCAGCATACAACCTTACTGTACCCCTTGTTAAGCACACATTGCCTTGTCATTTCCCCTTCAGTATCAAATCAGACTCTGGCACTATTCCCAATGTGTACCTTTACCAGACAATTCACTGGGCAGGGGTGTACTCGTGGCTGTCAACTGCCTCCTAAGGTGGCCCCGTTCCACATGGTCAAAGGCGGATGATATATCTATAAATGCTACATAAACAGGGGCACCCAACCCAAAAACACATTTCCCTTAAATTAGATGCAAGCTCAAGCTGTGGTATATCATCCCCACACCTTCTCTAAAACCATTCATTGTTTGATACATAGCAAACAACTCTCTGATCCTTTTGGCTGGGGCATCACTACTTTTGTTGAGATCCACCGGTATTTGGGTGTCATCTGCGTAATTGACACATTTTACTTTTCATTGATGTCAGATGTCCTTTAGGGGGACAAAGGCATAGATTGAACAGAATTGATAATAGAGCCGAGCCATGTGAGCCACGGTCTGAATCCTGATTCAAACAACAGAGTTGTAGCCCCGAAAGCACTAACTGACAAGAAATGGAAAAAAAAGAGAGGGGAATTACTATGTAACCCCCCAGCACTCCACATAGGGTGGTGTGTGCTGGACCCACAAAAGAAAAGGTAAGTAAGACAAAAGTCACCTTACTATTCTTGGGAATAGTAGTTCACCCAAGAAAATGTATTTAAACATCAAGAGAAGTCCAAGGGACTTCTCAGTGGCATTGCACAAAGCAGATGCCTATGGAGTTACCAGACTCCATTAAACAGTAAGGGCCTCATCACGAGTTGGGCTGTAGCATTTTATTCATATTTAACCCACTGCTGCCAGGCCTTGGAGATACACAGTTATATATAATTTCTATCATGGTGCCCACTGATAAAGATAGCCCCTGGTACTCTGTGGCTGCAATGTTGCCTAACTAAGTGGCAGCTACTGGTATGTCAGTAGACAGTGCGCAGGTGAGGGAACGTATGTGTATTATACTTTTTTTCAGCATGGAGCATTTACAAAGTGAGCCCTGATTAGCAGACAACCGGCATCACTTTACATTGTAACAAAAATTAAAAGGCTTGGACTTGCTCATTCACACAGATGGCATTTCCTCACAACAAGGCTGCATATATCTCTCTATGGTGATGGATTTTATGGAATGGCACACTCCAGCCAGAGTCTTCTTTCACTGACACTCAAGGTGGGGCACAATAAATCACGCCCTTTTATTTTTATTTGAACCCTGGATTCTTTCTTGAAGAGGCACCCAACCCGTCTCACACCCACCTTAACAAACACCCCGTGCTGCAATGGACCATGAACCAGGCCAGTTTGTAACTAAGAAATATTTATTTGTTTTCAGATTTCAAATGAAAATCAGAGCAAAACGAAATATAGGGCAGCAGCCACCACAGTGTGGCAACACAAATACAAAATCTTGTAATACAATTAATTTAACTTTCTGACATCATCTACAAAAACTTAAATAGAAATGGAAACAAAGTCACTTTTTCACAATCATAGATGGCACTTATGTCATGCACTCCCCCCTGCAACACTCCCCCAAACAACTGCTAACTAAATTCTGTGTGGATGGAAAGCAGTGGCAAGGAGTCAGCAAGAAGAAGGAAAAAAATAATTTTTTAAATTCGACCCACCACCCCAGAATCGGAGGCCAAAATAAAAAATGGAAACCTTCAAAATGAGCAAAATGGCATACTCGGATTTCACTGTTTACTTAGCGATCAGTTTACATTTCCGGTAGGATAGATAGAACAGAAATGTGTGTGGCTGTTCTAAAGGGACCAGGAAGCTTACAGGCTACTCAGCAGGGTACTAAAGCAACGTGAACAAAGGTGAGAAGATCGATTTTGGGAGGAAAACAATGCAACAAAAATCACACGCGGCAGAATTGCAATTTCTTATTTCACACAGGCTTGAAATTGGCGAGCAGCTAGGAAAATGGGCTTAGCAATCAAAATCGGAAATCGGTTTTGGGATGGGAAACAAAGGTACAGAACAGATAGGATGCTGAGGGGGAAGGGATGACTCTTATGGGATGATGATAGGGGTTTTATTATGGGAAATGCAAATCGGATTTTTTTTAAAGAAAGCAAACTACACAGGCAAAATCGGTTTTGTTAGCGCAATGATTAGTTCTACTGAGACTACATTTTTAAAGACTATAATTGTTAATGAAAGGCACTTGTCATGAGGAGGTTAAGCTCGAATTACAACCAACTCACCGTGGATCTCTTTATAGGGAAATTAATAGAGTTATTCCAAATGATACTAGGGACTTACACAGGTAACGGAAGGAAATAAAGAAAAACAAATATGCTAACAGGCATGGACTAACACAGATTCTTCTATGGAAAGGGTAAACAGAGGATACTGGCAATTTGGGAAATGACTAGGGTTTTTATTGGATTTTAATAGGGTTTGAACAGGATGCAAGGTAAAATAGCGGGATATGCAGTTTTTTTGGCTAGCTTGGGTTTGGTAATTGGGACAGCCAGTAGGGTCTCTAGACGGCGGGGCCATGGATCTGGTCAGGGGCAGCAGGGTCAAGAGATCTGGTTACTGGGTCAGCTGGGCTCTCCTGGTGGGGAACAGCTGGGCCAAGACTGGTCACTGGGGACAGCGGAATGGGTCAGCTGGGCAAAGAGTCTGGTCACTGGGTTCTCCTAAAGGGATCAGCTGCCTTTCCTCCTTTCTCCCTGGATTATTGGGATTAATGTAGTTCTGGATAGGTGGTTCTGCCTGGATGGGATCAGCTGCCTCAGGACCTGGATCTAGAGTCTTGGATTTGGTTGAATCTTTTATGTTGAATATCCTGTTTCTCCCTCTCTCCCCCTTAGATAGGTAGCATGACATCATAGAATTTTTACTGTCTGGGCGGAAATACTCTGTACTTACCCCTTGCATGGGATAGACCAGGCTACAAGTGTTCTCTCCTCCCTGTGGGCTGATTGGTTCCAGTGAAGTGACCTCACCTTAGGTGTGTGTACTTTTAGGACTCCCTTTGTCTCACCAAAGTTACTTTTTATCGAAATAAATAGATGGTCATCCCATTAGAGGTGACCAGATCATCAATATTTTGTATGAGCTTGCCATGTTTAAGTGGTTTATTATTGGCACACAGCATGCCTCTGTTCTCCAATTGATCAGGTGCTCCCCGAACCCGTTCCGGACATAATCTGCATCAGTGATTATGACCAGTTTGTGGAGTCTGTGTTGCACGGCAGTGAGGATGGCCTGTTGAACTGCCATCAACTCCACCACCTGACTACTAAGGGGACCGATCTTATACCCAGCGGAGGGCTCCGGGGCATCATCCACCCAGGCGTTCCCAACGCCAGCCACCAGTTCCTCTTCCCTGTTGTTGTCAACATGGTCGGAGCACCCATCCACATAAACTGTGGGCATCCCCTTGCATGTCTCTTCTTCATAGACCTTGTGCGGGGAATTCTGGTACACCTCCATGTTGTCTTGGGTTTTGAGATTTTCGTCCTCAAGACAGTTTTCTCGGGCACAATCATGCAAGTCAGCCAAACCTTGCGCGAGGGGACTCTTCTTGTTTTGCCCATATCTGACCTTCACAGAAAAGCCTTGCATGGACAGAATCCAGGAAGTAATTCTGGAATTACTTACATTTCCTGCCTGGATTCTGTCACTTTGGAGGTATTGCAAAGGCTGGTGCAGAGTCTCCCCTATGATGTGCTCCCCCTGGATGAACGGGCGTTAATTTTTCAATGCCCACACCATTGCCAGGAGTGCCTTCTCACAATCGTTGAATTTTTCCTCCACAAAGGATACAGTCTTACTTGCATTGGAGATTACTTTATTTACCTTGTCATGCTTTTGATATAATACTGATGTTAAGGCTGTATTCGAGAACCCTGTCTCTAAGAAGAACTCCTTCTTTTGAGTTGTATTACTGCCTCGGCTTGTTCTGGAGCCCACTCCCACTTGACCCCCCCTTCAACAGATGAACCAGGGGTCTTGTGACCTCTGCGTAATCCTCAATGAACTTCCTACTATAATTAGTCAGTCCAAGAAGGATCCTTAGTTCACGCAGAGTTGTGGGGTCTTTCAGTTCTAGTAGTGCTTCCACTTTCTTTGTCTGGGGACAGAGACCCTCAGGGGTCATTTCATGTCACAAGAAGTTGACACAGGTCCTACACCATTGTGCCTTCTGGAAGGACAGTTTTGCTCCAGCAACCCTCAACTGGGTCAGAACATAGCAGATTTTAGCTATGTGTTCCTCCACAGTTGAGGTTTTAATAAGGACATCATCCACATAGGCCAGGTTACCCCTTTTCAACCAAGTCGGCATGGCCTTGTGTAGGAAGATGTTGAATTAATTGCCGCACTTTATGTATCCGAAGGAAGTCCGGGTCCATGTGTACTGTATCCCCCAAAGGTAAAGGCCAGCTTGCACTGGTCCTCCCTACTGACGGGTAGTGTCCAGCATCGGTTGGTCAGGTCAATGGCGGTGTACACCTTTGACCCCTGGATCTGGGCTAGTTCCTGATCAATGTAGGGAAGAGGCCATCAGGACATGTGGATCTGTTTGTTCAGCTCCTTAAGGTCTCAGCAAAGTCTCCATTGGCTATTTGGTTTTAAAATCCCCAGTACCAGATTATTAAATTTACTGTGGACTGGCCGAATTATCCCACAGGACTCTAAGTTTTTTATAATTTCTGTAAGGGACTCCATAGACTCGAGAGGCATGCGATATTGCTTCACCAATAGAGGAGTCATTCCAGGCTCCATGGGCTCAAAGGCCCTTTTGGACAGAAGAGTGGCTTAGGATCCAGTGTCCACCAGTGCTAAAAATGCACATTGCCCTTGCACTCGGACGGGAGCATAGAACCTCCCTTCTTTCTCCTCCAAGGGGCAAATGAAATGGGCATTTTGGGCAAACCGGCCAGTCAGTTTCTTTATTTTGGGCTGCGATACTGTGGGGTTTTGGACACTTTTCTGTGTCGGAGTTCGGGAACCTGTAATAAAAATTTGGCATCTTGAAATAGATGGGATTTTGGAATCCCCTTTCTCTCTTAGGTCTGTGCTCCCCCTTAGCTGGAGACAGTCACTAGAACCGGTTTGTGGGGAGGATTCCTCATTTATCATTATGTTCTCAGGATGACAATTCTGGGGTTCAGGAATGGGCAATTCTGAATTAGTCCCCACTCCTGCTGACCCTCTCCCCAAATGTACAATTGTGTTTCTGTGTGAGCTACAGTGTTATTCCACATTTAGCTTTCCCAAGGTCATTTTCTGCTTTGCAACAACAGATTTAAACGTGTTCATTATTTTTTACATGTTGATTTCACCAGATGCAGTTTTTCTCCGCACACAGTTTCCTTTGCGTTTACCGTCTGAAAGGCTTTTTATAGATTTGGTCAGTTTCTGGACACAGAGATATGCTTGAAAATGGTTTCTTGGTAATTGACACGAAGAAAGAGAAAGCATCTTTCCTTTGATGTACTTTGCGTGTGTTGGTTTATTTAAAAAAGTAAATCCAAGCTGTGCGGACTTGAAGTAGAATTCTTTTGCTTTTCATGGACTTTAGTGATGAAACAATGCCGTCCTGGGAGGGATGGCCTTAATTGATGGTGTTCAAAATGAAATACATGGACAGGGCTGTGTTTTAATAGAACAAAACTGTATGATGTTTAAAATGAAAGTAGCACCAGTGCAAAGCTGTTTTAAATGTATTGATAATTTTTTGTGGAAAACGTGGCCCCAATGGAAGGATTTGTGGGTGCGCACCACTAAAGTGACAGAAATTCCCAATTTTAAAGTGGTGGAACCAGCTGCAGCCGTGTGGTTGGACTGGTGATTTTCCACTATCACCTATATAGAAGTAAAGCTTGAGACGGTGCTAACCTCACAGACTGCGCTCAATCATATATATGCCACATCTATGTGGTATTGGTTTGGTGGAAGTAGAGTTTTTAGAGAATAAGGAAGAAAGTAAGCGAGACACCTGGTAAGTGTTTAAAAAGTAAGGTTTCTGTATTTCAAATTTAACAATAAAGCAAAAGGTATTATTTGTATTGCATTTCAATTTTAACCAAGGAAAGAGGTGAAAAACCACGTTTTGGTAGTCAATAAATCATACATAAGAAGAACTTGATCACACTTTACATATGTGCTGAATAGCATTCAAAAGAGAAAAAACTTGTTTTCGCCAACACGTGTTTCAACCTATCTAGGTCGTCATCAGGGCGTAAAGTTAATAATAGTGGATGCAATTAACATATTCAATCAACAATCTTTGTTGGCAGAGAGAGTCTGAATGGTCAAATTTTGTTGCAAGTCATTGCAAATGTCCAACATGGTTTCCCATTATATATTCATGCCGTATTCGGCTGGAGTACACTCTTCTTGCGCAGTCGGGCTGAGACTGAGGCATCCTTTTCTGTTTTAAATGTAGGTCATTTTCCTTTGCAGCCTTGAATGTTTAAATGAGAGAGCAGCAATGCACAGCCATTCTGAATTTGAGCTGTTTTCTCTGGATTCACGTGAATGACAACAAAATGCAGCTATTCTTGGGGTGACTGTGTTCAACTCACACCCCATATGTGCTCAGCAGACCAAAGCACAGACATTTTTAGGTAACTGCTGAAATGCGGTTTTTGTTGTAGGGGGTTCTGACTTAGGCCTTAAATGTTCCCCACAGTATATCTATCTCTTTCGGTAGCTATCTCCCTGCAACTCCGTTATTTTATTACTGACTGTATCTTGTCTCGCATTGAAGATTTACGGACGTGCAACGCCTTACGCTTGTTATTTGAATGTAGTTTTTATTCACTTTCAGAGTATGGGTGAGGAGTGCCTGCGTCCACTCTCTAGGTGCTCAACCAAAAGAAAACTCTAGACACCTTTAGCAAAGGAAAGGGGAAGGGATATATTCTTAAATGTTTAGGTTTCCCCTTTTGCCTCCCTATGAACCCCTGTCCATTCTTTCCTAGGCTTGAGGCAAACTCCCCTAACTTATGATATAGTACTCTCTCTGGGGGTGACCACCTTGATCTCTCTTGCAGTGCAGATGAGCATTGTACTGACAGTGGTGTTCTCACCATCTTGGGCCTGCTAATGCAAATTCGTCTTACTAGAAAGTATTGTAAATTGGACTTTTAGGCCCAGATATAATTGCCCTCCATGGTGTACCTACATGTTGGACCTCTCAGTCTTAGAGAATCAAGTAGATATAATCCAGCTTCCTTTCCCTGCTGGGTGTTCCAAAACCCAAGCTGAACCATGCTCCTTGTACAAAGTCACTAATGTCAATCTTGTCCCTTCTCCGATTCAGAAACCCCAATATTTTGTTTTATTTTGTCCATCCATAAAGTATTTCCTTATTTTTGCTTCTTGTCTCTCTGACTCCTTAATATCAACATTCAGGATTAATAATTCAATCTATTGAGTCCTGATTCTTCATCATATATAGGTGTCTTGGAAAACCTATATGGACAGGTGTGGCAAAACTCCATAGGATCCTTAGGTCCTTCCACTTCACTCTCAATCAGAGAACAATTAGCCTATGCTATTCCATGGGTTGTCCTTAACACCTAGGTCTCTGGTCCCACTTAGGATCTGACAGGGATGGAGATCATTTTTTGTTGGTTTTTTCCCAGGCGTGATCATTTGTTCAGACCTTGTCCCCCCTGCCTTCCTTATCCTTTGGATTGGGCTGCCCTAGTTACTCTGGGTTTTCGGCCCATTTTAACCCTGCCTCTGTCTTTGTAAATACCTTATTCAGGCCCATTTATCCTCCTTTTCCATCAAACCACTCTGAGGTCCCTCTCCTCTACCACCCCTTGGTCCCTCCTCTTGTTTTCTCAGGGGCCACCTCTGGACTGTCTTGCTTCTAAAAGGAATTTTTAGTAAGTGCTTTCCACTTTTTCTGTGTTCTTGTCTTTTCCCACTTCTTACTAGGCTGTTTTCATCTTGATTGTGGGGTTCTGCACCCGGTTCCCCTTTTTCAAATCTCTCCTTTACAATCTACTCTGATCTTCACTTCCTTCTCTTGTCCCTTTTTCTTCATTTTTCACTTTCGTAGGATCTTTTGTGTTGCATCCGTTATCTTTGGGTATCCTTTTCTTGGCCCCTGATTCTGGAGAATCTTGCCACCAGTTACTTCATTTTCCCTTTGTTTCTTGTTTCTCTCTTGGCACTCTGAACCTACTTAACCCCCCCCCCCCATAATGTCTTCTTTGTATATTTGCTGCACTCTTCACTCTCTTCTGAGGACTTGCACTTTCCTGCCTCACGATTTTGTAGGATCTTCTGAAACTTTTGTTCCTTCTCCTTTCGTTCTCCCTACACTTGAGTTCTCCTATGAGTCTTTGCTTCTGACTCAGTGATTCATGGCACTCTTGACTGCCCTTGACCCCTTTGCTTTGAAGCAGATCTTTCTTTTGTTTCCTCAGTAGCTCATCCCCTCCTATATTTACTCAATACCTCTTGGTTTTCTCTCCTTTGTCTTTTTGACTTTTCGTTGGCTACTCTGGTACCCTGCCAATACTTCTTTCCTTTATTGCCTCCTCAGGCCACCTCGAACATTATTTTGTTAAGGCTTCTACTCTCTTCCTGGCAGATACATTCTCATTGTGTTGCTCTCTTCTGGCGTGAGTTTTCGCATAGGTCCATGTCTTCTTGTTCTGTTTAGTTCCCAATGGTACTTTGCCTCTTTCTCCCCCACTCTCTGGTTCTTCTCAACACCCATTCCAACCAGCACAAATCATACCTTCATCGTTTTTCACCAAACTATGTCCACATTAAACTCCTCTCCTCTTACTACCTCCTCCTGTCACCCCCGACTCACCCAGATTCTGGAAGGAGACACTTTAGATGCTCTCCTAGCGCTGCCATTCCCACAGATATCATCTGGTTCCTTTTCTGGCATCTCACTAGCACTCCACCACTCGACGCCAGATTCCCTGATGGAGTGTGACACAGAACAGGAAATATGCACCATGCACTTCCCTGCTCCATAAGTGGAAATGGACAGCGTCTCTACCCGCATCTGATTTGGATTTCAGCAGGGGAATCCCTTCTGATTTCTATCACATTTTGCGACAGACCACAGCAGGCGGAATCCGTAGAGATTAAGGGGGTAATTCATAGAATTAAGCGCACAAGTGGCGCACGCGGCTGGCGCACAGTGTGCGCGTGCGAATCCCTGCGCCAGCCGCGTGCGCCAAAACCCATTTCCGCGCACAGCGTATTCATGGATTCCAGCCACCAAAACCAGCCGTGGCGTACAGTGGCGCAGCGACCTTGCAGCAGCACCAGTTACGCCCCCAAGAACGCCTTCCGCGCAGGGAAAAGCCATCAAAATCCCCAATCCAGCGCAAAGGGCTGCGCTAACCCTGTACCAGCACGGCAAGCGGGCTACGTGTATTTCAGGGGTTCACGTGAAGTTTCTCACGCGATCGGGCCTGGGGGAGCGGGCTACGTGTATTCCAGGGGTTCGCGTGAACTTTTTCACGCGATCGGGCCTGGGGGAGCGTGCTACGTGTATTTCAGGGGTTCGCGTGAAGTTTCTCACGCGATCGGGCCTGGGGGAGCGTGCTACGTGTATTTCAGGGGTTCGCGTGAACTTTCTCACGCGATCGGGCCTGGGGGAGCGTGCTACGTGTATTTCAGGGGTTCGTGTGAACTTTTTCACGCGATCGGGCCTGGGGCCGCGTGTATTTCAGGGGTGCGTGGGAAGTTCCACACGCGATTGTCCTGGCTGCGTGTATTTCAGGGTTGCGTGGGAAGTTCCACACGCGATTGTCCTGGGCGCGTGTATTTCAGGGGTGCGCGGGAAGTTCCACACGCGATTGTCCTGGCCGCGTGTATTTCAGGGGTGCGTGGGAAGTTCCACACGTGATTGTCCTGGGCGCGTGTATTTCAGGGGTGCGCGGGAAGTTCCACATGCGATTGTCCTGGGCGCGTGTATTTCAGGGGTGCGCGGGAAGTTCCACACGCGATTGTCCTGGCCGCGTGTATTTCAGGGGTGCGTGGGAAGTTCCAGACGCGATTGGCCTGGGCGCGTGTATTTCAGGGGTGCGCGGGAAGTTCCACACGCGATTGGGCTGCGTGCAGGTATTAGGGGTGCGCGCAAAGTTTCACACGCGATTGGGCTGCATGCGGGTATTACAGGGGTGCGCACAAAGTTTTACACGCGATTTCAGCAGGGTACGTGTATTTCAGGGGTGCCGGGGAGTCCTACATGTGATTTGCCAGTGTGGGTCCTCCCAGGTGTTCCCTGTACACCCTCCACGGCCCCTGCAGGCAGCCCACACCACAGGGGACTACCCTGCATCCCTGGTCATGTCCCGCAGGCAGCCCACCCAACATGGGCATGCCCCCTAGCAAAGGCACATGTCTCCTTGCACCAATGATCACCAACTCATGTCCCCTTGCACCCCCACCCCCAGCATTGCGGGGCACCTGCCAGCAGGCCCCCACCCATGTCTCCCAGCACCCCCACCCCCCCAGTCACCAGGGGCAGCCTCCACCAGGCCCCCACCCATGTCTCCCAGCACCCCCACCCCCCAGTCACCAGGGGCAGCCTCCACCAGGCCCCCACCCATGTCCCCCACCACCCCCACCCCCCAGCAGTGCAGGGGCACCCACCACCAGGCCCCCACCCATGTCTCCCAGCACCCCCACCCCCCCCAGTCACCAGGGGCAGCCTCCACCAGGCCCCCACCCATGTCTCCCAGCACCCCCACCCCCCCAGTCACCAGGGGCAGCCTCCACCAGGCCCCCACCCATGTCTCCCACCACCCCCACCCCCCAGCACCGTGGGGCACCTGCCAGCAGGCCCCCACCCATGTCCAACTCATGTCCCCCACCACCCCCACCCCCCAGCACTGTGGGGCACCTGCCAGCAGGCCCCCACCCATGTCCAACTCATGTCCCCCACCACCCCCACCCCCCAGCACTGTGGGGCACCTGCCAGCAGGCCCCCACCCATGTCCAACTCATGTCCCCCACCACCCCGACCCCCCAGCATTGCGGGGCACCCTCCACCAGGCCCTCGCCCATGTCCCATCCATGCCCCCACCACCCCCACCCCCCAGCACTGTGGGGCACCTGCCAGCAGGCCCCCACCCATGTCCCATCCATGCCCCCCTGCACCTGGGTCCCAACAATCCCCAATCATGTCCGTAATGGCCATCCTCCCCTGCCAAAAGGCCCAACCAACTATCACATCCACCCACATATCAAAGGCAATTACATGTTACACACCCAATGTAAATAATGCAAATGAACACATGTCTGCCACACACAATGGCTGCAAGTGAATGTTAAAACACCCAACATGACATGCATGAAAGTAATGAGATTATACGACACATTAAAGGATGAAAATAAAAATGTATTGAAAATCAACAAGAATGGAAATGAAATAAGAAAAACCACAAAGCAAAACAACAAAAAGAAGTTGAATGTCCATGAAAAAAATCCAAAAAATCCAAAAATCCATTGAAGAACTATATACAAGACAATCCCGGGTCCATGAGCCCAACCAAATGAAACCTAACTATGTCAACTAACTAAAAACTGAACTATATACAAAAAAGTGGCGCATTGTCCAATCGCAACCAAATAAAAAAAAAATAATTCAAAGGAAACCTACCACTAACTATATAACTATATACAATGGCAGCGGGCAAGTCCTGCGGCTAACTCTGTGATGTTGCCGGCCAGGGCATCATCGAACTCCATGTCGATGTCCTGGAGGCGGGACTCTGTCCTGGCCCCGAGGTCTCGCAGGGATAACCCCATGTTCACCTCAAACTCCCTGCGAGCTTCCTCGAGGCACTCAGCCCGCCTCAACACCCGACGCATGGAGAACTCCGCCCTGACCATGGTGAGCCGCTCCTCTTCCGCCCGCTACCGCTGCGCACCTATCCGCTGGACCAACTGCTCCCACACGGAAGACACTACCATCCCAGGGTTCTCCTGCCCTCCGGCCGATGCCTGCCCCTCTGATCTTGATGGCCCCGAGCCATGATGCCTCCCACGTCGAGCCTGCTGCTGCCTCCGACGCCACTGCCTCTGCCAGCACGACGGCATCCAGGATGATGGAAACCACCGACGCCGTCGTGCACGTGCCCTGCCCGATGATGCCGTCACATCCTCCATCTGCTGGGGTCCAGTTGCTGTGTTGTCCACCCCTGCTGGACCTCTGACTCCCGACTGTGGCAGGGATGGGATCCCCACCGAGCTGGCTGCATTGGTCAGGGCAGGTCCACAGGGGGCCCTGGTGGCATCTGGGCCGGAAGACGGCAAGGAGAACGACTGGCGTATAGTCTCCACAGAGGAGGAGAGGGCCGCCAGATTGGCCGACACATGCAGGAAACCCCCGAACATGGCCGATCCCATTTGGGCCACGTCGGCACGGTGCTCTTCGTGATGACGTGCGTGCTCCTCCTGGAAAGCACGCACAGCATCACGAATCACAGCCGTGCGCATCGCGACCCCAATCAGGAACTTCTCCACACGGCCAGGGGTCCCCTCGTCCGCAGGTGGAGGGGAGTCAGATGACATGGACATCCCCTCTACCTGCGGACGGGCCTGGGACGGGGCATCCCTGCTGGTGCAAGGTGGTGCACCCACAGGTTCAGGGACAGCGACATGCACAGGCCCCCCCACGGTGACCTGTGCTGTCTCTTGCCCCTGGACTGCACCACTTGCACCAGCAGGGATGCCCCCACCAGGCCCCATGTGCGCCTCAGTGGCGGCCTCCTCCTCCTCTGTGGAAACCACCAACCTGGATGGCTCCTTGCCGTCTACCGCCGTAGCAGGCCCCTGTGGGGGCTCACCCACCCCTTCCGCTGCAGCCGTGGGGGCATCCCCGCCACCTTGCTCCACAGCGCCGTCTCCGCCCTCTCCTTCACTAGCCGCTGCGTAGAGGGAGACATAGAACACAAGCATCAGGGTACTGTACAATGGTCCCCTAGACAGGAAGCAATAGCAGATGAGTGCCACTGTCAAAGTACACTTCCATCATGTCACACCACAACACATGTGTCAGTCCAGGCAAAACACACACAGTGACAGTCATGGTGCGTGCCATGGACATTTCAATGCATGTCCAATGGACTCTCGAATCATACAATGTAATGGGACTCACATGCATCATGGGTCATGCCTATCACATGCACACACTTCACCTCAGTCACATCCATCTGGCCCCGTACACCCCAATCACAGTGCATACAAGGATGACTAGGCTGCATCAGTGAATCTGTACATTGTCACAGACATGTGTCATGCATCCATGGCACTCACAAGTCACAGACACGCAGGTCAGGCACACAGACATGGATACCACATATGTATCTGGCATCAGCACCCATCCCTCGCCCCCACCCATGTCCAGGAACAGAGACTGCCATGCTCTCATGTGTGCAATCTGCACAGGGCTCCCCATGTCGCATTCAAACACATGCAACAACCGTGCGGTTCACACATTACAGGTCGCACATGCATTCCCATGATGTCCCTGCACACATACATGTATACATGGCCTATGTCACACATGCAGGCAAGTATCAGACAACCAGCACACTGCAACATGCCCTGTCTCACACAGCAATGCTTGGCCACTTACCACTCAACTCCAGACGGGTCTCCCTCTCAAGGACCTGGGCGTGGAGCGCTGGGTGTGCGCGTTCCAGGACCCTCAACTGGATGGAACTCATGCGGCCCCGGCCCCCCTCCACGAGGCGCCGGGCCTTCATGAGGGTCCTGGACCTCAAGTCCTCCCAGCGCTTCTTGACCTCCTGGATGGTGCGGGTTGCCACCCCCTCCGCGTTGATGGCAACCACACAGTCGGCCCAGATCCTATCCCGTCCTTCCCTGTTGGCGCGGGACGATCCGAAGAGGGCATCATACTGCCCCAGGAATTGCTCCACCAGGACACCAACTTCGGTGGCAGTGAAGCTGGTGCCCCTCTGCCCCTCTGGCCGGGGGTTGCCACTGGGGTCAGATGTGGATGTGCTCGACATGGCAACCCCAGGGGCAGGAGTGGGTGGGCAACTGGGTCCTGGGGCTGGGCTGTGGAGCGATGTTATTCGAGTCGGGAGCCTTCTGTACCAGCAGGGGTGGACACAGCAACTGGACCCCTGCAGATGGCTGATGTGCAGGCACCAAATGGCAGGGCACGGTGGCAGCAGGCAGGCAGGCAGGCAGCAGCAGATGGCACGTGGGAGGCTGCTTGGGGCACTGGGGGGCAGTAATTCGGCCTTCTGGGCAGGAGCGTGGTCTTCCGTGTGTTTTCGCGTGGCCAGCTTGATACGGAGTGATTTGGCACGTGAAAATCCTGCACGTCAGCGTGAAAATCGAGGAAAGGCCCTTAGCGCGTAAGCGCGTCAGCACGAGTACGCGATTTCATTGGACTAAAGGCCCTTACAGCGTAAGCGCGTCTGTGACGTTTTGCGCACGGGCGTTGCCCTGGCAGGGCTTGGAGATCCCGCGTGCCTCTATGTTCTGTACGTGCTTTTCGTGCGGTGCGTGTGTTTTCCATCCGTTGGGGTTCACACGCTATTACTTTACAGCGGGTGTTGGCTACGCGTTCTTCTACACGCAAGGCAGACGGTGAGTGGTACCCCGCTCCCCCAGGCCCGAACGCGTGAGAAACTTCACGCGAACCCCTGAAATACACGTAGCCCGCTCCCCCAGGCCCGATCGCGTGGAAAAGTTCACGCGAACCCCTGAAATACACCTAGCACGCTCCCCCAGGCCCGATCGCGTGAGAAACTTCACGCGAACGCCTGAAATACACGTAGCCCGCTCCCCCAGGCCCGATCGCGTGGAAATGTTCACGCGAACCCCTGAAATACACGTAGCACGCTCCCCCAGGCCCGATCGCGTGAGAAACTTCACGCGAACCCCTGAAATACACGTAGCCCGCTCCCCCAGGCCCGATCGCGTGTGTAACTTCCCGCGCAACCCCGAAATACAGGTGCCCCGCTCGCACAGGCACTATTGCTGTATGTTGCCACTTTTGTAATGCGGAGGGACGCTACCGCCTGCCTTCGTGTGGCGGACGTGTTTGGGCTTGTGCGTGTCTTTCGCTGTGCGTGGCTTTGCCCTATTCGATTCCATGAATACGTGTGGTTCGGGTGCGTGTGGCCGTTCCATCTGCTTCCCTGCAGTACATCCCCAGTTACGCCCTTGTTTTCGCGAGTTGTTCCCCATTCCGCGCATTACGCCCCGTGTTCCGCCCACTTTCTAGTGTATGCGCAGAGGTTGTGCGCTTTCACTGTGCGCGCCATGCACGTCTTTCGGGATGTTGCAGTGACGTGTGCGCCATGCACGGGTTTGGCGCACATCCCGAGGAAGACACGCGCAGGGACTTCCATGAATCGCACGCGTGCGCTTGCGCCTCTTTTTTTCCGCTTGCGCCTGCTTGCGCCTGCTTGCGCCTGCTTGCGCGTAGATTTTCGGCGCACGTTTGTTCCATGAATCGGCCCCTTAATGTAATGAGAGCCACCTGCTGGCTGCCATTATGGATAATTTCCAGGCCGGGGTAGAAACGGGGACCATCCCAGCTGGAAAAGTGTCCAAATCTCTTGAAGCGGGCCGGGTAAAATAAAGTGGGAACAGCCATAGAGTGTGAGGGCCAACAAGATGACCCTGTAAGAGGGAGGGAAAGAGACTAACAATAGACAGTGCATTTGAGGATATTATTATTATTATAATTATTAATAATATTTATTATATACTCAAAAGATCAACAATTCTCTCCAGGAAAATGAAATGAGAGCATGTTTTGTGCACTCATGTTTCTTTTAAAGCATGATATAAAAAAGGCGTTGGGAAAAAACCTCCAATTCCTGTCTGCAGCAACAGCCAGTGTTGGCATCTCCTCACCCATAACGCTAAGTTCATTAATGCAATGGAAATGTTATGATAAGAAGCCCGCCTGAATCAACACTGCCCCGCTTAAAGGCTCTGCAGAGATCAGCCTGTCAGACTAGAGGCAGAGTTGGCTGCCCTTGGACAATCCCATCTCAAAGAGTTAATGCAGTGTGGTGATGCCAAGTGGGGCATTCCATCCCAGTGTTATTACAGACGAGGGCTTGAGAGGGGGATGCGGAAGATATGAAAGGAGCCCATTCGTGGTGACTGGCAAAGTGGCAGATACTGCAAAGCGCAGTTCTTAAATGACAAACACATCAGTGGTCGAAGCGTACGAAAAGTAGTGGAACTATGTTCCCTGCTGGCCTGTCCCCGCTCCCCCAAACGCCATCACCACACCGCCTCCCACACGCGCATACAAACCCCTCAACAAATGCGCCTGCTGTTTAAGGGAACGTTCAGTGCAGTGCAAGTTTCATCTGCTTCCTACACTTTTATTTTAAAACTAAACCATTCCGGGATGGTGTATTTTTAAAATAAAAAGTACCGGAACGGTAAATTAATTAAAAAAGTAGAGGAGCACTGCACCCAACTGCTCCCGCCCACTTTGACTACTGATTTCAATCTATTTGATCATAAAGTGGCAAGAGAGATTTCAAAATACCATCAGTTAGTCGGATGGCGAAGATGTTTTGAAGTGGAGACTACATTTAACTTTTTGATTTACTTCTGTCAAATCAAAAGTAATTCCCATTCCACAATTTAACATGAAATCTAAATCTGTGAAGCCTGCTATTTACTCCATCTCTACTCATGAAACTATCTGCGTGATGTGACATCTTGCCACTACATGTTTTTGCTAGTCTAAGTGATGTAGCAGCTCGTTGGTGTCTTTTGAGGATTCGGAGGGGTGGGGGGCTGGCAGGCGGGTTGTGTGTGTGTGGGTGTGTGTACGTGTGTGCACGCGCGCTAATAGGATGGCAGTGTCTGTCATTAATGGATCGTTATAGACTGCAGCAGTTATATTTTTCTCATATCACTAGGATTAATTCGCTTTAGCATGGTAGGAGCAACACGTCTCTTCCAAAGAGGATAAGATATGCATTAAAAAGTATAGAAAGCCATAGATTGTGCTCATCTCAGTAAATGAGCTTCTGGTAAAGCTTTATTTTAAATGTATTTCAAATGATAGTTTTGAAGGCATTCTGCAAACAACGAAGAGTGAATGTTTGGGCCATATTACAGAAACATTAGACCTGATAACGAGTCTTGTAGTTTTTCCTTCAGAATTACGGCAACATATGTATACTGGTACAGCATACAGAAAGCATGCAGTAATTTTACTGGTCTGCATGATCCTAAGGTATGTGGACCCTTAAATTATTCCCATTTTGCAGCCCCATAAGTATTTTAACTACTGCATATGGTAATGGCCTAATAGCCTCATTTTGTGTGGTGGTAATTTATTTATTTATTTAAATTTTTGATAATGCGCCAGCTTGCCCGGAGGCCTCAGAGCGCACACAAGACAGACAAGACAGTAAACAAGGTGGTCAGCGACAGGTGCAAAGGAATCTATGTTGGTGGTGCATTGAAGAGAAACGTTTTCAGCCTCTTCTTAAATTCAGCGAGGGAAGGAAACCTTTTTAATTCGAGCGGGATGGCGTTCCAAGTGGCAGGGGCCAGGACATCAAAGTTTGTCTTCCCATATTTGGCCATACAGAATCTAGGTTGGCTTAGTTTGGCCTGATCTAGTGACCTGATGGAGCACGAAGGCAGATAGGAACGCCCAGTGAGAGAGACAGGTGCATCGAGGGCAAGGCACTTAAAGGTGATGGTAAGGATTTTATGTGAGACACAGTGCCTCACGGGCAACCAGTGCAGATGTCTTCTTGCCTCAGTGATGGACTGCTGTCTGAAATGCCTAGAACTGCTCTGACGGCACCTTTCTGTGTGACCTGGAGGGCAGCGAAATTAGACTGGGCAGTGCCGGCCAGAAGACTATTGCAGTAGTCGAGCCAGGAATTGACCAGGGTAGAGGCCAAGATAGACATGTTTTTTTCGTGGACAGAAAGGGGCGCATGTGAACAAGAAGTTCGTTGATGGGCCCACATGATGCACAGGTCTTGGCTATGTGCTGTCTCATAGTAAGTTCGGCATCAAGAGTGACACCCAGCGTGTTGACGCTCTTGGCCACACGAATGGTAGTGTTGGCGATGGAGAAATTGGCACACTACGGAGCCTGGTTTCGCAGCACATGGCTGGAAGCAGTGATGCTAATCTCCATCTTTTCAGCATTAAGGGCCATTGAGTTCGCTACCATCCAAGAGTGGATGTTGGAATATATAGAAATGATGGCTGAGAGTCCTGGGAGTAGATGTCTGAGAGTTTATGGTTGACCTGGGTGTTGTCAGCATAATTTGTGTACTGGACACCCAGGACATCAAGAATCTTGAGAAGAGGGAGAATGTATATGTTAAACAATGTGGGCTAAAAAGAGAAGCCTTGAGAAACACAACGCGTGAGTAGGGTGGTGGAGGAACACGCGTCGTCTATGGTGACCCTGGAGTTGCAGAAAGTGGCTGTGCTCGAACAACCCACCAATGATTTCAACCTGGTCGCCAGCAGTTAGTCGTTGATCAGGTCAAAGGCAGCCAAGAGATCGAGTAGCATAATGAGGGCTGGATGGCCTTGATCGATGATGGCAGACAGATTAGATTTACGGTCGAGCATGGCAGTCTCTGTACCGTGTCGGGCACAGAGACCAGATTGACGCAGACCTAGGATGGAATTTTCCTCAATTAATTTTCTGTAGTTGGAGATATGCAACCCGGTCCATGACCTTGAGGAGGAATGGAACATTGGTGATTGGTCGGTAGTTTTTTCACTGGCGATGGTCACAATTGTCTTTTTTAAGGAGTGGGGTAATCCAGGCCTCTTTGAGATCCATGGGAACCGGACCCTCAAAAAATGACTGATTGATAAGTTTGGTAACACAGGGGCCCAAGGTGTCAAGGCAGCTAATCAGGAACCTTGAGGGACATGAATCACCCTTGAAAGTGGTGGGTTTCATTTTGGAAATTATCTGGGTAATTTTGGCCACAGTGCATGGGGTGACTGAGAATACGGGTTTGGACGTGGCAGCAGAGTTGGTAGGGGCTATGCAAGGTGGGGAGGAATTAGGGATGCAAGTGTGGACGTTGTGAGAGATACTGGATTGCAGGTGGGAAGCAACTTTGGCAATGAAAGTGTCGTGGATTGTTTGACACCAAGACGGATCCTGGTGTAATCCAGTTTTAGTGTGAGATTTATTGTTGAAGTCCCTCAGTATGGCGAAAAGTTCCTTGGAACTTGACTTGGCCTGTAGGATTCTAGTGTTATAGTAGGCAGATTTGGCTTGGGTTACAGCGACCTTGAAGTTTCTCTGTGCCAGTTTGTAGGAAGATAACGTAGCCGGTGTAGGCTGTTTCCGCCAAGCACATTCTGCTGCTCTCCTACGATGTCTAAAAGTGAGAATGTCACCATTGAACCAGTGTGGGAACGTTTTTTGGGCTTTACACACCTGGTGGTAATAGGAGCAAGATTATCAATAACTGTGTCAAGAGTGCTTGTGATATGGACAGTAAGGTCAAGTGAACTGTTGTAGTCATCTATGTGGCTCAGTTTAAGACTCATAGCCCGAGATAATTTCTCAGGAGTGAGATTTCTATGGCTTCTGGTCTTAATGAGCTGTTTTGGGAGGATATCCACTCTGGGTGGTGACGAAGGAAGATTCACAGAGAGAGTACGAAGAAAATTATCGCACCAGGGACAGGGAGAGATCGATGGAGTAGTGGCAGAGACCTGATGTAGTAGAATCAAATCAAGAATATGGCCTCCTATGTGAGTTGGCTCTTTAACTTGTTGGGTGAATCCGATGGTGGTGAGACAATTATGGCCACACAGTCGCAGAAATAGATCTGACTTGGTAAAACATCCGCTATTTCAGAGCTACAGCCCATGGGCGTAAGTTTAGGGGGAGACGGGGGTGTTCGTCCCCCCCAACTTTCATGGCACACCATTTTGTGCCCATTCATTTGGCTGGGGCACCTTTTCTTCAGATGTCATGTCCCCACCCAACATTTTCAGAAAAGGTACTCCACTGCTACAGCCACATATGTAGTCAGGTCCTTTGCATCCGTGCCAGTGCAATTGGCCCTATGGTTAAAATTGTCTTGGCGCAACAAATATATTCTTTCAATGCATTTTTGCACCATGCCAAACAACTAAGGAAGTTTTGGCAGTAGTGCCAGTTGTAACTGCACCGGCGCAACGTTTCTGCAATGCCTTCCTTTGTGTTGGCTTATCCTTATTGGTGGACCTATGCCTGATTAAACAAAGGGAATTGATGTTTTTGTTTATCCTTCAGTCAACCCCTCCAGTTTATAGCGATTTTGTGATCCCGCAAAATGCAGCAAAAACAGCAGTTTTTTTTAAATAACGCCAAAACGACATTTTTGCAAAAACACCCACGAAAACGGCAGTTTTTGCCAAAACAACAATTATTTTTAAAAAAGACACACGGGGCAAATATCTCAAAATGTTTTGGACGCAAGAAATGAAATGCGCAAGCACATATCATCACTTCCGCCAATAAAAAGAGCAGCCCAATGCACTATGACATCTGAATGAGCCCATATAAGATGCACCCACTCAGATGGCCTGCTTCGAATAGGCACACAGTGTGTGCCACTAAATAATAGGGTCTTCCTGACCCATTCACACATTTATTTTTATTTTTATTTTTTTAGTGTGACAGCAGAGTTATGAACCGCTGCTTTCTCACTTGCATTTCTGTTCCTCAAATGGGATAGAAATGTGTTTTTTAGGTCGCATTTTACAGGGGTGGGCCCCTTAAAGGCCTGTCACAAAGAAATGCGCTGGGAGCCTGTAGAACATTGTCAGGAGATCACTTTCGGCACAAACGTATTGAAGGCAGCTGGCCAGCGCATCATTTGCACCACAGCTCACCCATGTGGAAATGCGCAGGTCACCTTTGAGAATAAGGTGACCTGCTCATTTCCCAAAAACAGGATGTCTAAAATTAACATATCCTATGCTCTTTTTTTTAGATGCCTGATTATTTGACGATCTAGGCCTAAATCAATTTTTCTTTTAAATTATAAAATTGTCATAAGGAGAGAGGGAGGGGGGTGATGGGTGAGATGTGGAGTGGTAAAGAAGAAAGCAGAGGGAGAGCAGTGGGTGAGAGGGGGAAGCGGTGGGCAAGAGAGCAGCGAGGAAGCAGTGGGGCAGTGTACCAGATATCAGAGAGGGAGCCAGCGGGCCAAAAATCTGAGAGGGAACAGAGGTGGGCGTGGACTCAGGGGGAGCAGTGAGCCAAAAAGCAGAGAGGGAGTGCTTGGCTGGAAAGAGGCAGTGAGCTGCAGATTGGGAGAAAGGATGAGGGAAGAGTGCGATAGAATGGGAGAAAGGATGCAAGATGCAGAATTAGCATGAAAGAATGAAGGACTGTATAGAGCGTGAGGAATTAGGGATCGTAAGGTGTGAGTTGGGAGTATGATTTGGAGTGTGCCAGGGACTGGGGGGTGCAAATTGTGAGTTTCCAGTGTGACAGAGCACGTAAGTATGTCTATGACAGAGTGAGAGGTTTGGGAATACACGTTGTGATGTGGAATTGGTCAGACGTGTGAAGTGTGTTGGTGATAGAGGTGTGTGGGTGTTTGGGGTTTGGAGAACATCAAAGAGGAATATTTTCAGCATTACGGATAATGATCAATATTGTCAATAATATTAAATAGACATGCACATTAAACCAAAAACATAGCCAAACAAACACTGTTCTGCCAAGCCAGAGATATCTGGGACTCTTCCTTTTAAATTGATACAAAAGATAAAATAAGGACATCCTGGCTCTCTTGTAGCCTTGGACGCTGCCTCTTTCCTGCAATGTCCAGTCAATAAAAAATATGCCGCAAAAATGCTGCAATAAATAAAGTTTTGTGCCGCTAAATGTGCCATTTCATGCCGCATATTTTGCCATTTCTTGCCACAATATCCTGTAGGGTCGGTTCAGTATGGGTAGTGTATTTTCCAAATAAATGTGTGTGAAATTAGCAAAACCCCCTGAAAATCGAAAATGGCATTTCAGTCAGTAAAAAAGGGTGACAAAATGAGTGCGGTTGCGGGGGGCGTTATATATGGTGAGGGGGTAAAGTGGAATAACATGGTGTTAAAGAGAGACAACCCCTTATAAAGGGAATGAGCAGGGGTAATTCAGTACAAATATATTTGAAGAGAAATAATCTTTAAGCGTGTCTGTAGGAACACAAGACATGCGTTAGCTAGAGTACTGATCGTATAATGCAGATTCATTATATAGTGGGCCTGATTTACAAATAATAATAAATTATAATGTATTTCTTATATAGAGCTACACACCCAAAGGTCTCAGAGAGCTCAAATAAAAGAAGACATTATTATCCCACAGAGGGGTACTCATTTTATCGACCTCAGAAGGATGAAAGGCTGAGTTGACCCTGCCGGGATTTTAACCTGCCAGAGAAGGCTACACACAGATATCAGTGGCAATCGCTTAGCTCGCTGAGCTATCTGACCGGCTATTTCAGCATTTTCCTATGGAATTGCGCCAATGAAAAGAGCTTTTGTAAATCATGTTTTGATTAACAGAAGAGGTTGCCTTGCTAATTGCACAACGAGATCGCCTAACTTGCGAAAAGGACATAATTTTCTAGGCATGCCACTGGTTGGAATAACTGATGATGTCATTACGACTTTGTTCCTATTCTTTGTGACAGTAATTCATTTCTGGAAAACAGGCAACGATATTTGTCACTTAAATTTAACATAAAAGATCTTGGCCTCTCCCCTAACCTCGGCAACCTAAATACCTGACATCTCACGTGAAAGTCTTGTTTTGTCTGGTAGCCTGAGTCTGGCACAATCGCGGCAAACTGGATGCTGCTATCTGTGTTTTGCTGAGTTTCCTTGCTTATTTCGCATGTGATGTGCCGTGTGTGGTTCTGCAGGCTTCACGTGGTCACATCCTGACATCTTTGAGTTAGCCAGTTTTGAGAGGATAGGCCGTGAAAAGGAAGCTGACACGCTGGAGAACCAGTATATTCAGTGTGCTGTCTGGGATATTCAGTGAATGCTTATATGGGCTATTACCACACAGCAGTAGCACCCTCAAATTGGGCTTCTTGGTTGTATACGCCAAAGCAAGCCCATACTACAAGGAGGCAGTTGGCAGTTCACTCTTGCTCCTTCCTCTGCCCGCCGGCTCCCATGTTTTGAAAAATAAATGTAAGCTCAAACTTCTTTTTTATGTGCCTCCCTCGTCACTCCTTCACCCTCATCTCTTCTGCAGATGCATGGACACCAGAGAAACGTAAAGGGGAGGGGGTATTTTCTTCAATTTTGCTCGTGTTAAATTCCAAGGCACTTCAGTGATATCGTTTCACTGAAATGCTAGGGGTAGCAGAAGTGACAACACACACTTGATGACATCACAGGAAGTGATGTCAGATGACCTTTGATCCAATGACATCATGAAAGTGACACTCTGATGTGTCCTTTGTCCTTGTTGACATCCCAGATACACCAGACAAAACTGATCTAAGCTCATAATTGATAAAATAACAAATAGTTATTTAAATACATCTTTGACTGATTTAGTTACCAACCATGGTGTAACTTGGGTGTTTCACCCATATGCTGTTGGTGGGGTTATGATATACTAGAAGTGTATACTTCCAAACAAACATATGCCAGGCCACTGCCACATAATGGCAAATATAACATCAAGTACCAAGCAACAATCACTATCATACAATATAATAAAAGGCCAGATATGTATGTTTGTCTGATGCAGCCTTGCGTAGGAGGGACTACAAGTTTCGCTTGTTGTCACTGCTAGTGGGAGCTGTTGCCTTAAGAAATATATTAGTCAAGCAATAAATACTCTGAACACTTCTCACCACGTTGGCCCTTGTAGACGGGCTTTCACGCTAGTATATATATTACACAGCCACGTTAGTGGCTGTGTAATTATGGTTAAGTTGCTGTTTCCATAGGAAGAGCCCTTTTTGGGTGGCTTATAACTCCGCTCTCCCTGGACGAATCCCAAAACGTATTTTTTCTCCATAGACTGAATGGCGAAAAAACTTTGCTCACGCCTACAGCCCAAACCGCTGGACAGATTTTCACCAAATTTGGACCAGGAGCAGCAGCTTGGCCCCAAAAGCATGTTTTTGCAAATTTGGTGAAAATCTGTCTGGTAGTTTTTTAAATAATGACCAAAAAGTAGGTCTAAAAAAATTAGTGATCTTGGATTTGCGGACGTCCGCGGACAGCGCGGTGAAACTTGGTGGAAAAATACTATTTAGTAAAGTGTTTTGGTGTGTGAGACAGTTTGGGGAGGATGGGGGAGTAAGAGATGGGTTAAATGTTGTATTTAATTAGGTGGCAGGCACCCCTGTTGTGTTCGTTCTGACCGCGGACAATACGGGTGTCTTGAAATGTTCGTAAATAAATGAAATGGGGTGTTCTGAGGACACTACGCCTGTCCGTATGGTTTGTAGGCAAGTTGAAACTGTTCGAAGAACACATCAAGTGTCCTGGGATGTTCTAAATAAACAAAATGGGGGTGTCCTGAGGACGGTATACCTGTCTGTGCTGTTCGTAGGCAAGTTGAAACTGTTCTAAGAACACATCAAGTGTTCTGGGATGTTCGTCAATAAAAAAATTGTTCTGAGGACGCTAGAACTGTCTGAATTGTTCGCAAGCTAGCTGAAACTGTCCTACGAACACACGCGGTGTCCTGAAATGTTCGTAAATAAACAAAATGGGTGTGTCCTGAGGATGCTATGACTGTGTTGTTCGCAGGCAAGTTGAAACTGTTCTAAGAATACAGACGATGTCCTGAAATGTTCGTAAATAAACAAAATGGCGGTGTCCTGAGGATGCTGTCCGTATGGTTCGTAGGCAAGTTGAAATTGTTCTAAGAACATGTGTCCTGGGATGTTCGTAAATAAACAAAATGGGGGTGTCCTGAGTACGCTATAACTGTCCATACTGTTCGTTGGCAAGTTGAAATTGTTCTAACAACACATCAAGTGTCCTGGGATGTTTGTAAATAAACAAAATGGAGGTGTTCTGAGGACGCTGGACCTGTCCGAATTGTTCGCAAGCAAGCTGAAACTGTCCTAAGAACATACGCGGTGTCCTGAAATGTTCATAAATAAACAAAATGGGTGTGTCCTGAGGATGCTATGACTGTGTTGTTCGCAGGCAAGTTGAAACTGTTCTAAGAATACAGACGATGTCCTGAAATGTTCGTAAATAGACAAAATGGCGGTGTCCTGGGGACGCTGTCCGTATTGTTCATAGGCAAGTTGAAATTGTTCTAAGAACACATTATGTGTCCTGGGATGTTTGTAAATAAACAAAATGGGGGTGTCCTTAGGACGCCATACCTGTCCGTACTGTTCGTAAGCAAGTTGAAGCTGTTCTAAGAACACATCAAGGGTCCTGGGATGGGGATCCACCAGGGGGCGCAGAGATGTGCTGAAGCATCTCAGCTCGTCTCCTCCGGAGGGCACCGTTTGAGGGTCTTGAGCCCTCCCCAGCACCCCCGGAGTGAGGAGTAGACCATGCCCCACCTTGCCATCATTGGTGGGCACATCACCCCGAAATCTGGACTTTCGTGGTGGAGCCGCTGTGAAACCGCGACCCGTTTTAGTTTGGGTGGATAGTGACCCCTCCCCCCTTCGGCGCCGCGGCTCCACGAGAAGCTACGCGGAGCCCGGGCTTGAGAGCGGCCTGTGGCAAGGCCGAGCGACGCTGGCTGGCGCCTTCCCCCTTCTCCCTGGAGGGAGGTAGTGGTGGCAGGATGCGCCTAGGAAGTAGCTGGGCCTGCTCTCCTTGGGGCGGACACAAGCCCCCTGCAACGTCTGGGGAGGGCCCGGAGCAACGCTGTTGGGTCCCCCTGTGCCTGGAGAGCTGCCTCGAGGCCCGTGGAGAGCGAGATCGGGCAGAGGAAGAGAGCCCCCGCCGAGGGCATACTGCGCCATGAGAGGCGCGAAAGTGGAGAGCTTGGACCGGGGCCCGAGGCACAAGGACGGCGGGCGGGGCCCTCCCCTGGCCCGCTCAGATCGGATGCGGCATCAACCCTACGGGGTGGCACCAGCGAGCCCATGAGGTGAGGAGATCACGGCGGGGCCCGAACGGCACCCTGAGGGCCTCCAGGATCGTGGGAGGAAACGGAGTATCACAGGGGGCGGTCCACTACCCCTTCCATTGAACCGGGAGGGCTATTGAGGTAGCCTCCTGGCATCCGTGGGACCCCCCGGGGAAAACTGCCAGTCATAGACAGTATAGACTCTTTGGCAGAGGCCCCGCGACCAATCCTTCAGGCATCTCCCGCCTGGCTTGCGCCACACTGCCATGAAGGGGGCAACCCGATAGGGGTGGTGTGTCAAGACTCTACGCATGCACCAGGAGACCCCGTTTGCAGGACAAGGAAAGACGCAGAAGTGCGGATAGGAGGGCGATAGTCGAGGTGGAAGACCTGTGGCAGTGCATTCTGCACCTACAAGGGGGAGCATGTGAGCGACCAGGACCTCCTGCGAAGCGTCTTTGCTCCCTGTGCCTCCAGAGTGATCGGCCCCTGCCCCTAGCGAAGCCGGCGGTGAGGCCCCCTGAACACGCGCTTTTTGGAGGCAGACCCCTGAAGTCGGAGATGTCCGGGGGGGGGCATATGAGCTGGAAGGAGGCACTACAGAGATTTCGCCGTCCGTCCCCGGGCCCCCAAGTACGTCCTGAAATGGCAGCACAGACACACCAGGAAGCTGCGGACACTAGCACTGTCACCAGGGGCATGGCGGCCCTCCTGGAGGAAATCAGAGGCTTCAGGGCAGATATAGCGCTGCGACTGGACACCCTGGACAAGAAAGTTGACAAAATAGACAATAGAGTTCTCGCGCTCGAGAATAACATTGCTTCCAATGATATCTTCGAGACCCAATTCGATATGCGCCTTGCGGAGCTTGAAAGGAGGGAAGAGAAATGCTCCTTGAAGTTGGATGACTTAGAGAACAGGGAACGTCAGTGTAACCTGCGCTTTATAGGTTTCCCGGAGCACGAAGGTGAAACGCAAGTGGACATTAATAAAGCTGTTAGCGCAGTGGTCGGTTTGCTTTTCGGAGGGGCCAACACGAATGAGCCCACCATCGACAGGGCCCACAGAGCGGGCGCATCCTCCAGAGGCCCCAGGTCCATTCTTGTTCGCTTTCACTCTTTTGCCGAGAAAAGCAAGATTCTCGAATTGGCTCGCAAGACAGGCCCAGTGGAGTGGGAGGGGGCCCAAATTTCAGTCTATCAGGATCTGTCAGATTTCACATTGGCAAGGTGCCGCCTATGCTCTCCGCTGACAAAAATGCTCCAGTCCAAGGGGGTCCGATACAGGTGGGGGTACCCCTTCTCACTCTCTTTTGAGTTTGAAGGCTATAAGTATGCCCTGGTGACGGAGGACGACATCCAGAGGGTGACAGGTGAACTATTGGCTGGTCCGAATATGGAACTGGGTGACCAGGAAGGTGAGCGAGCTCCGACAGGCCCAAAAGGGACCAGAGCCCCAAGGGAAAGACGCAGGATTCGTGGCCAAAGGAAATTCAGGAGAGTGGCCCCGGCATCCCCGGAGCTTCCAGACACATGAAAGGGCTCGTGGTGTTCAATGAAAAAGGCCGTATTTGACTTTGTGAGTGGATGGGGGAAATAATTGTTTATACCCAGGGATGACCTTGGGGGTGGGGGGGACTCGAGGTGTTATTAATGAAGAGTTATTGAGCCCGGAGGGGGATACAATGGTGGCCTGGTTGGCGATATGATGACACCAAAGACCTGCCAGGCGATCAGGGGGGAGGGGGGAGGAGGGGGTAAAGTATGGGGGTTGGATTGTTGGGATTACAGTTATGGAACGCCAAGTTTTGGGGTCTACTATGCACCCCCAGGGCTTTCACGAGCCTCTAATGGGGCGGGCAAGCACTGTGGGAGCAAGAACCGTTGCTGTTTTTCAAGGGGAGCTACGAGCCTTTATCAGTGTACTAATGGATGATTTGCTCCAATACTTGACAGTGGGATCGTTAAATGTACGTGGGCTCAATTCGCCTACAAAGAGGTCGTTGTTGGTGCGGGAATTTGCAAGGCTCTGGCTTCACTTCTTATTTGTACAGGAAACTCACTGCGTTCGGGGCAAGGAACCAAAGCTCAGAGCTAAAACCATTGAACAGGTATTCACAGCATCTTCTCAGGCAAAGAAGCGAGGAGTAGCTTTGGTGGTATCCCCCGGGGCCCACTTTGTGTTCAAAGCCTTGAAATCAGATCCAGATGGACGATATCTTATGGTTAAGGGGGAGGTGCGGGGCCGGCTGTTTACTCTGGTGTGTATTTATGCCCCGAATGAAGCACAGGATGCCTTCTGGGTTGGAATGAAAGAAATAATAATATCATTCTCGGAGGGTACCCTATGGGTTGGCAGAGATTTTAATATGGTTCTATGTCCCGAGAGGGATAGGAAATCTGCTAAACCCTGCCCGAACATGCGCCTTCACGAGAGACTAGCTGTGGCCTTTCGCGAAGTGAACGGGGAACTGGGCCTGAGTGACACATGTACCTCCAAGCAGGGTCGGAATCCCGACTATACTTTTTACTCAAGGCCTCATGCAGCTTTCTCCCGTATTGATTACATTTTGGTTGAAACTTCGCTACAGGGGGAGGTCACTGACTCGGGAGTGGAGATTGTCCCCTGGACGGACCACGATATGGTAAAAATTAGAATGGGTCTCCCCCCTGCCCCAGCAGCAGGTTCCCGGTGGAGGTGTAATGACCTTCTTCTACAGGACAAAGAGATTCGCCAATCCTTCTAGTGGCCATAGAGGACTATTCCTACCTCAATGATAACGGTGAGGTTGGGGTCATGGGAGTATGGGAGGCATTTAAGGCAACTATTAGAGGCACCTCATTTGGATAGGGTCGGGGAAAAAGAGGGAAAGAGACCGTGATGAGAAATCATTAAGGGAAAAGATAGAAGCTATACAACCAGGGGGGGAAATTAAAAACACAGATGTTCCCTGGGAAATGGGAGGAATTGCAGAGGTTACGAACCAAGTTGGCGGACCTCCTCGTGGGACAGACGGAAAAGAAGCTCTCTTTCTTAAAACAGAAATATATGGAAAAGGGGGAAAAGGCGGATAAGATATTGGCTTGGAGGCTTCGTGAGTTCAGAAACAGCAGAAAGGTGAATTCCATCTACACCCCGCAGGGGGACTCGACAGTGAGGGATAGTAAAATCGTGGAACAATTTAGGCGATATTATGAAAGGCTGTACAGCTCGGAATACGTGGGAGATGTGAACGAGGTTGACAGCTTTCTCGACTCTCTCCCGATTCTGGGCCTTCTCCCGACAAAGCTGAGTCACTGGAGCTGCCCATAACCCCACAAGAAATAATAGATACTATATCCTCACTGAAAAGCGGAACGGCCCCAGGGGACGATGGCTATACAGTCAAGTTTTATAAAATGTATCGGTCCACGATTGCCCCATTCATGGCCAAGATGTTCAATGCTGCATTGGATCAGGGCTCCCTCCCAGCCACGATGATGTCGGCTTTGATTGTAGTTCTCCCCAAGGAGGGAAAAGATCCCGCCTATTGCCAATCATATCGCCCCATTTCCCTTCTCAATACTGATGTTAAAATCCTGGCTAAACTCCTAGCAAATAGGTTGGCAAAACACCTCGCTTCCCTAGTACATGGCGATCAGGTGGGTTTTGTTCCGGGGCGCCAGGGATCAGACAACATTATGAAAACCCTCGATCTCATGCATGAGGCTTCAAAACAAGAGGTGGAAGGCTACCTTCTTTCGTTAGACTCAGAAAAGACCTTCGACCGTGTCGAGTGGCCTTACATGGGCAGAGTTCTTCGCAAGATGGGGTTGGGAGATAACTTCTGTGGGTGGATCGCAGCACTTTACAACTGCCCCTCAGCGAGAGTATTGGTCAACGGAGACACCTCGGAACCGTTCTCCCTCTCCAGGGGCACCCGACAGGGATGTCCCCTGTCTCCCCTTTTATATGCCTTGGCTATGGAACCTCTGGCTGTAGCAGTCAGGACAGACCATCGAATCACGGGGATAAGGTGTGGTGACTGTGACTTTAAACTATCCTTATTCGCAGATGATATCCTGGACTACTTAACAAACCTCCAGGTCTCCCTACCACGGTTAATTGATCTCATACACTATTTCGGCTCCTTCTCAGGGCTGAAGGTAAACACGTCCAAGTCTAGCATAATGCCCATGGGTCCGGGGGAACAAGATATTGAGGGCAACACCGAAATACTGGGGGTAAGAATAGAGCGGGACTCCACCAGGTACCTGGGCACCACCATCCCCAGAGACCTCTCCCAACTATACCAATGCAATTTCCCGGAGATCTTGGCTCAGGTTAGCAGTGACCTTAAACGTTGGGCTCCCCTTACACTTTCTTGGCTGGGGCGCATGGTTACGGTGAAGATGAATATCTTGCCTGCCTCCTTTATCTCTTTGCGGCGCTCCCCGTGGTGATACCCGATGCCTTTTTTGAGGTACTCCAGTCCCGGGTCTTCCAATTTATCTGGAATGGCAAAAGGACAAGAGTCAAGACTTCTACCTTGACCCTTCCAAAGTTAGATGGTGGGTTCGGTCTCCCGGACTTCAGGCTTTCTTATGAAGCAGCCCAGCTCCGAGTGATGTTGGAACATATGAGGGATGACATGGGAACATATTGGACATATATTGAGGACATTCATGTCCACCCGAGAAAAGTTAGAGACCTTTTGTGGGCTCCCCCCAGGGCTCTCCCCTCACATCTCAGAACATATCCCACCTTGACGGCCCTCTGGGTGGCTTGGAAGCCTAACGCCGCTAATAAACAGCTATCCTCTTGGCCATCCCCCCTGACTTTGCTCTGGGGCCCCCCATTGATCTGGGCTCCAAGGGATTCCGAGACACCTAATCTTGGTCAGACATGGGCCTGGAGAGAATCTCTCAATTGTATCGTGAGGAGGGCTTTATAGAATATGACAAATTGACCGAAGCATTGGCAGACAACCCTCCCTCGGTCTTCGAATACCTACGCTTGAAGGGGATCCTGACCCACCCTCGCTGGGCCGATCACCTCAAACGCCCCCTCACCCCTTTCGAGACTATCCTGGCCAAAAGCACAACTCGGAAGGGCTCCTTATCTATGTTCTATAGCGTCTTGATAACAGCGGACCTGGAGGGCAGACAACCTTTCAAAAAGATTTGGGAAGCTAGGCTGGGCATGCCTCTGGATGACCATACTTGGAGGGCAATCTTTAAATGCATTTTCACGGGTTCTCTATATACTGCTGCTATGGAACATAGCTTCAAAATTCTCCATTCATGGCACAGCCCCCCGGCCACCCTGTCCAAAATGTTTAGGTATGTTTCCCCCTTTTGCCCCAGAGGTTGTCACCAACGAGGCACATGGTTTCACCTGTGGTGGGAATGCCCAGTCATTCAGGTTTATTGGTCGGAACTACTTAGTTGGATTAAGGAAATTGAGGGCTTCTGCCCGACCTTACTGCCATTGGAAATCCTCCTGGGCATCCCCACGCCGGAGACAGAACTGAATGAGTTCCCTAAGGTCATTGGGGCCATGTTGAGAGCGGGGAGACTAGCGCTCGCCCAAAAGTGGAAAAGTGCATTGGCCCCGTCCAAAGAGGAATGGCTCTGCAAACTCAGGTCGATCTTCATATATGAAAAGCTTACCGCAATAACGCACAACACCATGACGGACTTTGTGCAAGAATGGACTGGAGTTCTCCTCCATGAGGATTGTATTTCTATGCGCCTGTAGAATGTATCTTAGGTTGTTTCCATAAAATGTCTATCTCCATGCCTCCTTGAGACTGTGATTGTTTCCCAACCGGTTAATTCATGATCTGAACCCACTGTGTCAAGTGATTTGTCTAATTGGTATTTGGCAAGCAATCTTTCTCCCCAGAGCTATTATTGTTTGTGAATCCTCAAAACTTGGTATGTTGAAATTTGGCGAGGGTGGGGTGGGAGGGGGGTGGTGGGAAGGGAGTTATTATTGGAAAAACCGACAACTTGTTCCTATTTTTGTGTCTTACTGGTGGAACGGACCGTTTCGTTCAGCCCTATATGTATGTTGTCAATAAAAACAAATTGAAAAAAAAAAAGTGTCCTGGGATGTTCATAAATAAACGAAATAGGTGTGTCCTGAGGACGCTATGCCTTTCCGTACTGTTCGCAGGCACGTTGAAACTGTTCTAAGAACACTTGCAGTGTTCTGAAATGTTTGTAAGTAAACGGAATGGGGGTGTCCTGAGGCCGCTATACCTGTTTGTACTGTTCGTGGGCAAGTTGAAACTGTTCTAAGAACACTCGTCATGTTCACGTACATTAAAGGTGCCCATATGGCATAGTTAAAATGTTTGACTCTATGGGTGTGATATGCTGCAGTGGTTGTGGCCAGGGCATAGAGTCTTGGGTGCATTGCCGTATGGCCATGCACCCAAGACTCTATGCCCTGGCCACAACAGCCGCAGCATATCACACCCATAGTGGCTTATCCAGTCTTGGGTGCATGGACAAGACCAAATTTATAAGCACCGAAGTTATAAGCTATTATGGGTGTGATATGCTGCGGTGGTTGTGGCCAGGGCCTAGAGTCTTGGGTGCATGGTCAAGACCAAATTTATAAACACTATGGGTGTGATTTGCTGCAATGGTTACACTTATTATAATATACTTACTGTTTGGTTTAGTAACTGGAGTACATGTATTCCTTGTTAATTTATGTGATAAAAGAAAAGATCATGTTAGTATTGGTATTTTGTAACGATTTATAACATTGAATAATCAACATTTTTTTTATTCTCATATTTAGTAGATTACAAACCAGTGTACTGTGCAATTTGCTCAGTTTCTGTGTTTGTTGCTAAAATCATTGGGTCTGTGGAAAAAAAAAATCCATGTTGGATTAAAAAAAACTTTTTTTGTTATGCTACAGTCTATTTGTTTGTTTGTTTTCAGTGTTCACTTGTTGTTTCTAGCTAATGTTCTATATGTTGGCTTGTTGCAGATTTTTGGAGCAGTTAGATACCTGTTGACATATTGTAACTGTAAATTTTTTGGTATAATGTAGTGGTATTGATTTATCTGTTTGGTTATTGAAAATCTTGTGCCAGTTAGATACCAGTTGGCGTATTCTAACTGTTTATTTTTTTTATATAATTTAGTGGTATTCATTTATCTGTTTAGTTGTTGTAGCATCTTGGGGCAGTTAGATACCTGTTGGCATATTCTAACTGTCTATTTTTTGTTATAATGAAGTGGTATTGATTTATCTGTTTAGTTATTGTAAAATCTTGGGACAGTTAGATACCAGTTGGCATATTCTAACTGTCTATTTTATGATATAATTTAGTGGTATTCATTTATCTGTTTAGTTGTTGTAGAATCTTGGGGCAGTTTGATAGCTGTTGGCATATTCTAACAGTTTATATTTTTTTAATAGAAGTTTTGTTAATGTTTAAGTACAGTTTAGTTAATAAATTTTGGTTTTAAGAAGATTAAATAAGCGTTTGTAAGATTTGCTGGTAATCTCTGCTTTACAGTAATGGTACTATCATTACATTCGAACCATCCACATCTTTTTTTTATATAGGCAGTATAGTGACCTGCATTGGTTATGGCTCCTGTCTGGTAGATTATACCTATTGTTGTGAAGGTTTACTTACCAAGTGATACTTGACCATGTGTGAATCCAGTCAGCTTGCAGTTGTTTTTGGTACCATCTGCATTGTAACATAGAAGCATTAGTATTACGTATTTACTATGGGCCTCATTACGACCCTGGCGCTAAACCATGGTGCTATTAGCACCATGGTCCATGACGGGGTCCGCCATGGTGAATGGCGGAATTACCGCCCCATTCCAAGGTTGTCGGCGGTAATTCCCCAATCACCATGGCCCCTTCCCCATTCCCATTTTTGTCCCATAGGGATAAATGGGAATGGGGAAGCCGCTAATTACGGCACCGTAAATTATGGTGCCGTAATTAGCTCCTAGGTCCCTTTGCAGGTTAGTTTTTTAACGCCTGCTAAAAGCAGGCGTTAAAGTGCAACCCGCAAAGGGACCTCGTAATCAGATGTTAAGGGTTTAACGGCGCCGACACCTTTTACGGCGCCGTTAACCCCTTAACGCCTGGGTTGTAATGAGGCCCTTTGTGTTTGTATTAGTAAGTTGGAGCGATTATCCGAATTGCAGGTAGTACATAATCTACCATGGTTTGCATTTTGTACAAGTTGCTGAAATTGAACGGATTCACAATTAGTTATTGATACATACACGAAGCGCTCATTGGGGATTTGTTCTTGTGTCACATTGTTGCAGAGAGTGCATGTATGTTTCCACATGTATGAAATCTGAAAGATTTCATTTATAGGTATGTTTTTGTTTTCCAGTACTTGTGGTAAGTACATTAGAAATTCTTGTGGATCTTCCTGTGAGTTTATAGTGAATTTCACCATTCCAGCACAGTAGTCCAATTGTTGTCTTATTCCATAAACACTATACTTGTTGTCAGGATTGTTTGTTGCATTTCTATGAAGTACTAACATTTGCAAACACAATTGGTCTGTACTGTGTAAGTAAATGTTGTCAACAATTGGTGGTAATTGAAATAGAATATTCATTGCTACATTTGCGTAGCAACTTACACCAATTACATTAGAAAGTTTAAATGGACCAGGTAGTTCTGTATCTGGGTGTTTTTTTTTGTTTCTTTTCCTTTTTTGAAGAAGTACCTGGTTTACTTTCCCTTATAGTTTTTTTTTTGTCTGTGGTACTTGATGAAGTATTATTTTTTTTTACTCTCTTTGGACGATTTGCAGTGACATCCTGTTGCATTTCTGTTTGATTTAGTTTTCTTTTACAACAGTTTACTTTTTGTGGAACAGGGTATGTTTTTAGATGGGGGTGTATAGTGAAAGAAGTCTATTGTATTCTAAAATGCAAGGAATATCAGAGTTTACTTAACTTGCATCAAAGTTGATTAGAAATAGACAGTCAAGGGTACGTAGGCGTGATAGTGCTAGGTAGCTCATGCCTTCTTTAAAGACTTTGTTACCAATGTCTATCAATGCTTTGTCTAGGGTAAGACCTTGTGATTTATGAATGGTGACTGTGTATGCAAGAGTTAGAGAAAATTGTTCTCTGTGTACATACATGTCTTTGAAGAGAAGGAATTGAGCTGTTGAGCGTCCTATCCTTTTCACTTCTGAAAGTTTGTCAAAGTGAATATTGACAAACTGAATGTTGTTGTCTCGTGGGTATGTTTGAAAGCCAACAACTGTACCCAGTGCTCCATTAACTAGTCCTTGATCCACGTCAAGGTTACGTTTAAGCATTACTCTGCAATTTAAGGATAATTTTAATATTTTTTCCAATCCAGCTGTGTTGGAAATTGAATTTTATAAACTATTTAGTCTTGTTGTGGCTTATTCACACATGGGTAGTGTCATACCATGTATGTCTAGTTTGTCTGTGGCGCTAATTTCAATTATTGGTTGCATTTGAATTTGAAACAGCTTGCAAGAGTTGGCATTAAGGCCATAAATTGACATTTTTGTGGGCTAATTGTTCCATAACATCCGTAGCACATGCATTATCGCCATAAAGTGCATGGATGTGTCATGTTTTCAATATTGCTTGTGCTTCTTGAGATAGTATACCAATTCTAATACTTTTTAAGATGTTGGCATAAGTGAGATCTGCAGATTGCTGCATGTTTTCTGTTAATTATCTGTATTGGAAATGTTGCCAAAGGTTGACATTTCCTATGCTGTCAACAGTTTTATGTCAGAGTTTGTGTCCTAAGGTTTTAAAAATAGGCTCACCTTTCACTGGTGTCAATTGAAGAAGATCTCCGAAAACAATAATGTGTTTTCCTCCAAAGAGCTCTTTGTAGTTTGTTTTGAGTACTTCTTGTAATCTGAGGTGAATCAACGCCAACATTAAGTTAGAGACCATGCTCACTTCATCTATTAGTAGCATTTTCATTTGTTTTAATACTCTGCATAGTTCCATTGCAGCTTCTGTAGAAAGTTTGTAATAGTCTAATTTGTTTTGGTGTTTTACTGGCAGGAGTAGTAATCAGTGTAAAGTGACACCGCCTATGTTGTAGACAGCTAAACCTGTGGGGGCAGTGACAACAGCTGACAGTTTGTTGTTTGTCAATTGTTGAAGGAATTTGCTGATGATTTTGATTAAGAATGTTTTGCCAGAACCAGCTTCACCACTGACGTACAGTAGTATAGGTTTGTAATTTTGGCAGGTGCATTCTATGTTTTCATGTTGTACACCATGTGCAATTTCTTTTGTTACTTCTTGAAAAATGCTATGTTGCTCATTGTTTAGTTTTGATTGTAGTATAGTTAAGTTTTCGTTATCTTCATACTGACACATGGTGTTTTCTACTTCCGTCATAGCTAATTCTGCCTCATTTGTTATTAGTGACTGTCCCAGTGGTTCTTGGCTTCCTGTTACAGAAGGTTAAATACTGTCAGGAGTGTCATTATCTAGTTGGGCCTGGAGTTCTTCTTCATGTTGCTGTTCATTGGGCAACATTGTTTTATAGTGTGTAAAGTTTATATCGTTTATAGTGCTTTCATTTGCTTTGAAAGCGTCTTCATAGGAGTCATAGTTATCTAGTATTTCTTCTTCTTTTCTCCATGGTTTAAAGAGTTGTAGCAGGGACATGTAATATAGTTCTTTATGTTGAGGAGTCTTTAATGACAATTTGATATGATTAATTAAATTTGGTTTGGTGAGTTTTACTAAGCTGCCTTCATAATTTGACACTCTGTATCTACCTTTTTTTTCATTGGGTTTTATATTATTTTTGTATGTGAAGTTTTGGGCTATGTGGTATAGACACATGGTTTCCAAAGTCGTACTTCTGTTTGGGTAATATGTGTCCAGCAAATTGTTTTTTAAAATGTCTTGGCTGTTGGGATCATGTTTGGCTATTGTTTCTATGTTGTTGTATGATTTCAGAACTCTTTTTCTAGATTTAGCAGGACCAAGACTTAGCCATACTATATTTTCAGATTTTCCATACATAGCAGTACCGGTTAAACGATCTGCTGCTTCATAGGAGCCACATTCTCTATGGGAGAGCATGTTTGTGCCCAAGCTGTATCATTTCTGAGACAATGTTTTGTCTTTTGACAGGTCATTCCAGAGGTCTTGGAGCTCTGTTTTTTCTGCTTTGGTTAAGTATGCTGTAACATATCGTGCAACTGCAGTGGAATTGCCTGCAATGTACTGCACATCTATGTTTGCATTTCATAAGTGGGCAATGATTGCATTGTAATCATTGATATATTTTTCTTCTTCTGTTCTTTTTATGAAATATGTATTTTTAGGTGATTTACCTTTAACACTATGGGCCTCATTACACGGAAGGCGGTGAGCCATGGCGCTATTACCGCCATGGCTCATGCCGGTAAAATACCGGCACCGCCTTGGCGGAAAGGGGATTTACCGCCCCATTCCAAGGTTGGTGGGGCGGTAAATCCCCCTTCCGCCATTGCCCTTCCCCATTCCCATTCCTGCCCCATAGGGCTCTATGGGAATGGGGAAGGCGCTAATTACGGCACCGCAATTTTGCGGTGCCGTAATTAGCTCCGAGGTCCCTTAGCGGTTTGGTTTTTAACGCCTGCAAAAAGCAGGCGTTAAAGCACCAACCCGCTAAGGGACCTCGTAGTAAGGCGGTAATGGTTAACGGTCACCGTTACCATTAACGGTGGCCGTTAACCATTACCGCCTTCCGTGTAATGAGGCCCTATGTCTAACTGAAGACATGAAGTTGTTTACTTGACCTGTTTTTGTAAATGGTCTAGGGAAACCAAAGTGGCATTTGGTGGTATTTCCCTTTGTTTTTGTATTTGCAACGACAATATTTGCCACATTTGTGTCTTTGAAATTGTAAAATGTGTGCATGAAGATCACTATTTGTTGCTTCCGATGGAATTTCACAAGTGACATATTTTTCGATAGGCTGTAACACAGTGGCATCATTGTCTTGACCAAATTTAGGAGCATCTTTATGCCATAAAAGCATGTGGATATGTGGTGCTCCTCTGGTTTGGTATTCTTTTCTACAAAAGAAGTGTTGTACTTCTCGGAGGGGAGGAACAGTTTTATTACAAATAAAGTATAGCATAGCAATGAAGCGATGGTGAAAATATCTTGAAACATTAACAGGATCTAGAGAACAAAGTTCTCCAGGTGTTAGTATATCTATGTTTGTATTGTTTTTGTTTGATATGTGTAGGAAATCACGTAAATCTTCCCATGCATATTCTGCACAACTTAAAGTAACAAATCAAGTGGGTGGGCCAAGGTTTCTTATCATACAACCATGACGTCGGAATCAGTACTCTTTAGTACCACGCATGTTTGCTAATAGATTTGTAATACTTGATTGTAAAAACTCATCTTTTTGTTGCACTTTTTGTAATAATTGTGTAGCTGACATATTTTGAAAGTGGGTTCCTGATTTTAATGTGTGTGCAACTCCGTAACATAGAGTTGCTAGTTCACTTTCAAAGAGTAGGTGGAATATGTATTCCACATTTTGTCTAAATCTGGGATCTTCAGAATTCAACCGTAATAAGCAGTATTCTGATGCTGTTATTTGAATAGGTCTATCATCGTACCTTCCGCCTTTGCCAGTAGGAAAGAGTAGAGGAAAAGCACATGCTTCTATACTTTTTTCCCATATGCTGATTGGTGATCCTTTTGTTTGTCACATTTGGTACGTTTCTAGTGCATCTTCTACGGTGTCATTAGAGTGCAATGGATGAATTGTATAATGGTCTAAAGTATTGGATACTGTAGCAGGATCTAGAAGCTCAAATTGACCATCTTCTGGTGACTCTTGAATTATTTCAGTGGTTTCCTTCAAGTTTCCTTCAATATTAATTTCTTTGTAGTATTCATTATTGTCTTTTAGATATTGCAAGGCTTCTCTAACTTTATGTAAATCTACCAGTTGTTGACAATTTATTTTGTCTTTTGTAGGTACACCATTTACTAAGATAATAAAAGATTGCTCCATTGGACGTTGCACTCCCAGAGTGTGCACATTTTGTTATAGATCTAATGGTAAATACACTACTTTTCCACGAATGCCTTTCACCAATTCAAAGGGGGGTAGTTTTGCTGTTTTTGGTTGAAGGTGTATTATTATTGAAAGGGGTGCACTGTTTGAATTATGATGCTCTCATATAAATTGAGTTGTTGTAGGGGTTTTGATAGTGGAAATAATTCCAAATTATTTGTGATAGCATGTGAAGGAGTCTGGTTGTTATCAAGTTTTGTAGTGCAGTAACTGCAAAGTATTAAGGGGTCAGTGTTTTCGTATTTGTTTTCTGCTATAAGGTAGAGAGCTAATTCAAACCATTTAGAATCTTCATTGTCTTCTATTTTGTATGTTAGGTCTACAGTTTTTGTGTTACTTTTATAAAAAGTTCTGCGGCCACATACACACACATGGTTTGGTACTTCAGCAGATGTACTTTTAAATTTCAGTATTTCTTTTTTGTATGTGTGTAGTAGAAGGTTGCCAAGCATAGAATTGTTGCTAATTTGTTTTAAAGCTATTTCATTCTGTAAGTGGCTTTCACTTCCAAAATATTTTTTCTGGATATAGTCGATTTCTTCAAGTAGGTCTTTTGCTGTACCATGTAGAAGAATGTTATTTAAATTGGCTAGTGCTAAAGCAGGACTTTTAGCATAGTACAGTTTGTAGACTAGATTTCTTATAGTAGAATGATGTGTTGATATCATTTTCATATGATGGAAGGTGGTTTTGCAAGTAGGTCCTGAAATGCAGGCCAATGAATATCATTGTAGTCCTGTTTTTGCGCACTGGACAGGTATCCATATTTTGCAGTAGTTTAATTTTGATTTTGTCCTTGCCTTTCACATAATGATTGAGGAATTGGCGTAAATTCTTGAAAGATTTTTTGGGAATGTTACACATTGACGTGCATGGCCATTTGTATACTAGACCTTCTGATTCAGTTGAATGGAGAGGCAATTCTAAGTTTTCTGGGGTTATTTTTGTAAGCAGTATTTCTTGTTCCATTATGGTATTATTAACATTTTCATAACCTCGTCCACTGCTATGTATGGCAATTGTATTTGTTTGCTTTTGTTTGTATGCTTCTTCATTAAAATATGGTTCTGTGCGTGTGTGTAAATATCTGTGGAGGTGACTCCACTCACCTCCACAGATATTTAAGAAGTTATTTTTGTTGACATTTCGTTTATTGAGAAGTCTTTTTGTAATTTAGTGATTAGTTTTGTTAGTGGTTTCATTTTGTTTAACACTAAAATAAATAACTTTCTTTTGAGAAGGATTGCACTGTCTATCAAAGCTTCTAAGATTAATTTCCTACGGTAGGTTTTAAGGGTTGTGCAGGATTTCTCTCATGTTTTTATAAGATTTTGAAGGACTCTGTGGTGGAACATTTTTGCCAAAATACTTTTTTTTGGTATGCTTACTTGGCACTATATCAAGATTTATAGGAGCAGTTTTATCAGTAGTGGTAGCTGAATTATTGTTAATTGTTTTCTGTTTTGTTTTACATTTTGATAGAGGAGGCAAAGTTTCTGTACTTGAAGCTTGTTTTGTTTCACTAAATGACTGTGGGCCTCATTACGAGGTAGGCTGTGGACCAAGGTGCTATTAGCACCTTGGTCCATGCCGGTAAAATACCGGCACCGCCTTGGAGGAAAGGGGAATTACCACCCTATTCCAAGGTTGGCGGCGCGGTAATTCCCCCTTCCCCCATTGCCCTTCCCCATTCCCATTTTTGCCCCATAGGGCATAATGGGAATGGGGAAGGTGCTAATTACAGTACCGCAAATTGCAGTACCGTAATTAGCACCCTGGTCCCTTTGCGGGTTGGTTTTTAACGCCTGTTAAAAAGCAGGCGTTAAAGTACCAACCCGCAAAGGGACCTCGTAGTAAGGCGGTAAGGGTTGATGGTCACCGGTACCATTACCGGCGACCGTTAACCCTTACCGCCTTCCATGTAATGAGGCCCTGTATTAGCTGTTTTGTTTGAAAATTTTTTTACAAATTCTGCTAGAGATGGATGCTTATTTTGGACACTTCTATTTTCATTTGCTCTACTTCTGCATTGCTTTCTACAGACTTGATTTTTGGTAGGCATTCTTTAGGGTCTGTTGAAAAAATAAAGAAGGCATGGGTTGGGGTGTTCTGCAATGTATATGTGCTGTGTGCATGAGTGTCTGAGTATGATGATAACAATGTATGTGATGGTGTGTGATTGTGCATTGGGCAACTACAACTAGTTGGGATGGGTATTCTAGAATTTATGTGCTACTAAACTGGGGTTCAGATGACAGTAGAAAGTAAGCTAGTGGTGAGGAGAAGCACAAATAGTAAATCTAATGGTATACAATTAAAACAGTTGTTTGTTCTATAATATCAAAATTCTAGGGGCTGATTTGTGTCATTTGTGTGCCGGAAAAATAGGAATTTGTGCGCCTTCTCCTGTAAATCTCTGTTTAACAAATGGGGATTTGTGGACAGAATGGTGCACAATCTCTGTTTTTAGGTGCAGAAATAGCATGAATTAACCCTACAGTGTGTTTGAGTAATAGTACAAATATTATGGTGGTATTTAACTTACTTTTTTTGTGGAATGAGCAGGTTTCTTCTTAGTTGTTGTTTGTACTTCAAATTCTGCTGCTGCTTTTCAGGAGAGTGGTCTTCACTGCAATTGTAAAGGAAACAAATTAGTAATGTTGTTTGTATATAGCACTGATGTTAATTTAGACATTGATTTTTATGTTTTTGTACAAGTATTGTTGTTTGATATTTGAACATAGTGTGTGAATGCAATTTTGTTTGACTATGTGCACTCTTTATATTTTACTTTAAATATGTTAGTTCAACATGCTTTGCAAATGTGTGTGTAAAAAGAATTTAAATAGCAGATAGGTTTGGAAGTGACAGTTGATTATAGCAGATGGGAAAAATGACAGTAAATTCATTTTATAGGTTGTACAAGCTAAAACTCAGTTAATCTGTTTATATGAATGTATAAGAATTGTATATGTACTATACAGAAAATATGCATACCTGTAGTTTGTGTTCATGCATATGGATATGCATGCAGCTGCAAGTAGAAATCTTGGAGACTTGTACAGTATTTCTTGTAGAAGGTGCTTTCCAATGATATGACACTTGTATTCAGAGTGATTAACAGTACATTTGAAGTGCTGATCTATGATGATGGAGTTAGATGCAGAGGTCTTGGATGTGATTGGTGGATGGTCGTGTGACTGCTTAGCTATATCCAATGAGGGAATGGCACAGAGAGTGAAACGGAAATGGTAGAAGGACTGTCCATGTTACGGTATGTCCGCAGACATGGCGGTAGTCCGCGGACATCGCATGTGACATCTGGGGATTTTGGGGTGGGGAGGCATGCAAATGAGAATGAGCAAAGCAAGGGATTGGTCAGTAAAGTTTAGTGGGTGTGTTGTGCCAGGAGAGAGTTTGTCAGATACTATTTTTCCTGAGAGAAGAACAGATAGCTATGGCTGTGTGTTTCAGAAAACAGATTGGTTGGATTTTGAGAGACTCGTGGATACATTGGTTGAAGGTGCATGCAGAAAGCTGTGGAGTAGCTGTAGATCTTGGATTCCCACATGTGGAAGTGCACTGGCATGGAGTATGTGGAATGAAGTGGTTGGACTTGCTACCTCTCTGTGCTACTTTGGAGACAGAGCATCATCCAGACATAATTGTAATTCATTGTGGAGGGAACAGTTTAGGACATGTGTCTGGAATTTCTTTGCAATTTGCAATGAAAGAAGGACTTGGGAAGGTCATGGACATGTTTCCAAATTCTCAAGTAATTTTCTCTCGGATTGTGCAGAGACAAATGTGGCTGTGTTCTTCTTCATTTGCTCCACAAATGGAGAAAGCAAGGCGCAATGTCAATAAGGCTGTTTGTACCTTTCTAAGAGATGTTGGCATGTCCTCTTTTTACAATGAAAATATTATGTTTCGTAGCACATACATTTTTCGCAGAGATGGAGTCCATCTTACTTATGCTGGAAATCATATTTTTCTGAGAAATGTACAAAATGCATTGCGACCTTTTTGGGAATTACAGCATCCATTTTGTAGTAGGTGTTGACCATTTCAAGTTTTTCAAACACAAACAAACACCACCAAAAGGCTCTTTTCAGAGCCACCACTTCCTCCCAGACAAAACTGCAATGGTTATGATAGGGCAGCACCCCAAAATTTTAGATGTTCGCGGACTGTCCGCAGAATTCTAAATCAATACACAAGGCCCTGCTTCATTTATTTTCACTTCTATTTTTAAACTGTGAAAGGCGGCTCTGAAAAGAGCCTTTTTATTTTTTTATATATTTTTTTGTTTTTTTACACACGACACACTAGGAGAGGAGGGAACAGGAGAGTAAGGGGGGACACCAACCACAGAGATAAGAAAGGGTGGGTGGAGAGAGGAAGATGTAGGGTGGGCCTTACTTAGGTAGCGAGCAGGTCTTCTCGTGCTCTGAGACCAGAGTCTCAAAAGCACTTCGAAGTCTCTCCCGCCTGCAGAGTACTTTGTCATAGTACATACACACAACTGTGACCGCCGAAAGGTAAGGGTCATCAGCATTGTGAATGGCCTGTGAGGCAGCTGGAGGAATACGCTGTCCCACAGGAGTGTTCCTTGTGGTGACAGGATCGGAAACGGAGGATGTAGTAGAGGAAGTCAACCTATTTGTATTTTTATTTGTATAACCTACTACGCTCTTCGCAAGGTACAACTTTGCGAATGGCCCCAGCGTGGAATGACCTTAGGTGTCGCTTCATAGTAGTCATACCAAAGCTGTACGAACCAAGCCTCCCGCGACTGAGCACCATTTTGCACTCTTTGCAGGTGACTTGGTTCGCACGCGCCTTAGGTCCATTAGCATGAATGGTAAATAACCGCCACACCCAAGACTCACGGCGAGTGCTGGTAGTAGGGACTTCCACTACCTCATTCTCATCATCCTCTTCATCCTCCTCTGCATCCTCACTCCTGTTCCCCTCTTCAGGCTCTTGGGAAGGTGGTGGTGGTGGAGGGGGTGGGGGTGGTGCTGAGGCAGATGTAGCACCAGGTGGCAGTAGTGCAGCCATGGATGCCATCAGGTTTCAGAAATAAATCTGGAAAATTGGCAGCAGAAATGCACTGTGTTCTGTAAGATAGCCAGAAACACAATGAGGATGAGCTCTGGGGTGTGGCCTTTTATAGGGGTGATTGTTCACGGTTCACGGACACCCGCGCTGTCCGCGGACAGATCGAACACCAAAAAAAGGTTCAAAAAGTCCCAAAAAGTATGTAGAAAGTCAGGATTACTGTCTGAGACTTGTGCTATGGTGATTTATTATTGGAAAATATTGTGGATTGCCTGAAAAGGTAGTTTTAAATTGTTCGGGGACACGAACAGTGTCCGCAGTCAGAACACACGCTCAGCGTGGGCGCGGTCACATGATAGCTTCGCGAACATGTCCCCGAAGGGAAGCGGTGTCCACAGGACACCAAATTCACGGGAACTGTTTTGCACATGCGCGTTGGTGTTCTACGGACACTGTTCGGGTCCTGACACTAATTAAAAGTACGACACAAGCGAAACGAACAGTTAAAAACAGGCGTTTGTTCTTAGAACAGTTTCAATCCGCTTGCGAACAATACGGACAGGAATAGCGTCCTCAGGACACCCCCATTTTGTTTATTTACGAACATGTCAGGACACCGGTGTGTTCTTAGAATAGTTTCAACTCGCTTGCAAACAATACGGACAGCGTCCTCAGGACACTCCCATTTTGATTATTTACGAACATTTCAGGATATTGCCTGCGTTCTTAGAACAGTTTCAACTCGCCTGCGAACAATACGACAGACATAGTGTCCTGAGGACACCCCCATTTTGTTTATTTACGAACATCCCGGAACACTTGATGTGTTCTTAGAACAGTTTCAACCTGCCTACGAACAGCACGGACAGGTCTAGCGTCCTCAGGACACCCCCAATTTGTTTATTTACAAACCTTTCAGGACACCGTGTGTGTTAGTTTGATTACGGACATCCCGGACACCGAATGTGGTCTTAGAAGAGTTTGGACTTGTTTGCGAACATTACAGACAGGCATAATGTTCTTAGAACATGTCCATTTTGGTTAATTGTGGATATCCCGGACATCTTGTGTGTTCTTAGAACAGTTTCAACTTGCTAGCGAACAGTACGGACAGGTATAGTGTTCTTAGGGCACCTCCATTTTTGTTTCTTCACTGACATTTCCGGACACCCGCACTGTCCGCTGACACCTCAACTGCTTTTTAAAAAAAATAAATGAATTAGGACACAATATAATAATGTTACCTTATTATATATGGATGTTACATTTATGACAGAGAAGGTGAAGTAGAAACTGAGACAAATACAGGAGAATTGGGGGTTTCAAGAGGATTCATATGAGGTGAAGAAGGGATGAAGTCTCATCAAAACGTTTTTGTTCATGGAGAGGGTTTGGGGATGATTGAATGGGATATGGTGAGGGGGGACAGGTACATGTGGGATAATAGTATCTAGTTATTTGTTTCAAGTGATCCTCCACAAAGTTTTTTAAATTGTTGAAATTTTCCATGAGTAGGTCCATTTTTTCTTCCATGTGCTGGAGAGTCTTATCCAATATTTCTTTTTTTTTACTATTTTCAATGTTTGTATGGTCTGTACAAAACAAAAAAATGTATATGTTAAATGTATATAACATAATATTTATGAATTGGTTTATATAGAAAAGTGTCTATCATTAGGTACTATCTTCAGACATTTCCTCATGTGGGAAATGCTCCTCTAGCCACTCCAGAGTACTAGACATTTCTGTGAGAAAAAAAAATAATAATATCACTTTCTTTGTATCTAATACAGAAATTTTAGAAATATATGAGTAAAATGAAGTACACTTACTAGCTTCTGGTAAGGTGTGTTATTACTGGACTGAAGATCTGCTGTTGCTCTTAGTTGTGGAGTTTCTGTGAGGTAATCATGTTGGAAGCCTATCTTTCTTCTTTTGGGATATTCGATTTTAGAACATATTGTATTTAAATGAATGGTTGATGCGTTATATATATATGGGTTACACTTCTTATTTATTACTACATATAATGTGTATGTATGCTGGTTTGTGAATTTGTGCATTGTTCATATGTTATGATATAACAATTAAAGATACCCCCCAGACTTTTTGGGTAGTGCTGCTGTTGTCCGCACATGTCTGCGCACATTAGAAGAGTTTGTGGACATCAAATTCAGTACATGGTGTTCAGTATGTTCCATGTTACATGTACATAAAGTCAGAGATATTATTGTTAAGCTGTGCTACTAAAAACCTATGAAATTTAGTAAAAAAATCTTTGTTAAAGGGACGTTATGGTTAAGTTGCACTACTAAAAACCTAAAAAATTCAGTAAAAAAACTTTGTTAAAAGGACGTTATGGGTCCAAGTAAAACCGAAAACCCCCTGAAATTCGCCAGTTATGGTAAGTTAAACAACCATAACTCGCGCCACCACTGTGCACTGCTAAGACTAACACCCAGGACATCAAAGATGACATCACAAATGTCATTGATGGCATCACTGATGACATCACATGTGCATTTAATTTTCATAAAAAATCTGTGCGATGCATTCTTATTATAATGTTCACAAAAAAGTGTCAAGGATCATTTGCATAAATATCATGAGCTACTTAGTGCATTAATCAATACATTGATATAAATACATTCTATCATAAATTCTATCAAGTATACTAACATACTCATGTAGAAACATACGCATTGTGTGCAACATACATGATGGAAGTGTAATATACATAATTTTGCAATATTCAATACTGAAATGATAACTACTTTCTTATTACAGTTTTGCATAATGTTACACATGTAATAAGTAGCTAATAAAACCTACTTACTACAGACAAAACACAAATAAATAACAACACATACAAATATGAGTATATACATGTAAGGTTAATAAGCAAAAAAACAATAGCAGTAGCAGAAAGTGTTCATGACCTAACTAATTATCTTTTTGTAGAGAAATTATTATTCTGTTTCAAAGGTGCAACTTACCCTATGTATCACATGATGTGACTGCACCCTAAATAATGTAGTGTGGGTAAAATGTGTACAAATATGAATATATACAGGGAAAGTATAGTAATAAAAAAAAGAAATATCAAAAGTGCTGATAACTCTAATGATTATCTTAATGCACAGAAATAATTGCTGTCTTTCAACCCTATGTCTTCCATTATGTATATGTTTCATATGATATGACTGGACCCTAAGAGAATTACTTTAAGAAAAACCTTGAGGGATAACTCTACTAATATAGTACCTTTTCAATTGTTATTTCCTGCCTCCTACTGAAGAAAACCATGTGCCCTAGATATGTCAGTAAAGGAATAAAGGGGGAGCCAGACATGTGATGTCATCAGTGATGTCATCAATGACATTTGTGATGTCATCTTTGATGTCCTGGGTGTTAATCTTAGCAGTGCACAGTGGTGGCGCGAGTTATGGTTGTTTAACTTACCATAACTGGCGAATTTCAGGGGTTTTACGGTTTTACTTGGAACCATAACGTCCGTTTAACAAAGTTTTTTTTTACTGAATTACATAGGTTTTTAGTAGCGCAACTTAACCATAACGTCCCTTTAACAAAGTTTTTTTTACTGATATATATATATATATAGAGGTGGGTGTGTTTTTTATAAAAACTAACTTCCTGTGGGTGATGAGTGACTGTGAACAAGCCACTGGGTAGTGGTGAAACGCGTCAGGCTGCCGTCTGGCTAGATAACTCTCACTGGGAGATTTCTCCTTTTTAAATTGCTGCAAAATTAAAAAATAAAGGTTGTTTCATATAATACAACCGGAGTTGCAGTGTTTGCTGTTGGTTTTCCGTGTTTACTATGTTATTGGAACACTTTTGTGGAGTGCTGCTCGCCTGGACAGTTTCTGTTGATGCCGTTCGTATTTCAAACATTTTCACGCTGACCACGTTGCAGCGCGGAGCAGCACCGACGCTTCATTATTGGACATAACGCGCTTGGAAGCAATTCGGATGTGGGTTTTTTGTTTCCTAAGCAGCTGGGATCTCATCTAAAGGATTATGTATTACATTCCATTTTCAGCACCAGTTGGGGGAGGAACGCCGGAGGCAGCACGAACTGACAGTGTCAACGGGCGCAGGAAGTAAAGGCTGCTTCGGTAAGTACTCGTAACAACTTGCTTATTTACTGAAGCACAATGGTTGGTGAATGTTGAAACTGCGAGGTCCCCCACAAAACGAAGCGTGTCGGAGTACAGCGACTTTAAAGTACTATTCAGCGACCACCATCCATTTGGATGTTAATTGTGTTGCCTAAGCAACATAAATAAACCAATTCAACATTTTTCTCCACGGATACCGATGGCAAAAAAGAGTGGATTTTGAACTCTACCTATTATGGCTTCCCAGGCCAGGCAAGAGGCAGCAAGGAAGGAACAGACAACTTCACTGTTCAATGAAACTTTACCAACAATCAAACAAAAGGGTTTACCTAAAATAGACAAAATCAAGGATAACAATGAAATAACTTTGCATAAAGACCTAGAAAAGCTGCGGAAAAAAGAGATCCCCAAATGGTGGGATGAGCACTCCTTACAGAACTACCTAGACGTGGGAATTATACCACGCAGGCTACGAATTCTCACCATACCATCATTTGAGGAACAAGATCCCACAATGCTGCAGGAATGGGGAGATGCAACCAACCATTGCTCAAAAAAATTCTTACAGCTGTTGGTTAAATACGCAGGTAATGATCGTGACAAAATTCTGCAACAGATTGCGGATTTGGAAGAAAAATTGAAAACTATCAAAGAAACAGAAGAAGGAAAAAAAGCTTCATGCAAGCATTGAGATAGGACTACAGTCATAGGAGGAAGAAATAAAATTAAGGAAGCAACGGAAGTTCCTAAGGGACAACGGTGACTATGAGCAAGGTCGAGTCTACACCTTTGCACACAGATTTGACCAAAATACGACAAAAGGCAAAGGAAACATCAGTGGCTCCTATGGCTGAAAATGCTAATCCTCAAGAATCCACAGTATCTACCTCGGAGTCAGATGTGACTGAAGGCGAAGAAGATGTGCCCATTATATTTATTAGAGGAAATGAGACTGTTGTGTCAGGATGGGCGAACAAAAAACAAAAAAGCCAGAGGAGGAGCCTCAAACAACAAAGGACAAGGATGAGGTGGAAGAAAAAATGAGGAGGGGGCAGAGGGGCAACAAATTCAGACAACTCTCCGCCATCAAGGTCGCTGCGCTCTGGGAAATAACTAACCAAGTCAGAGATGCCACCAAAAAACAGCAGATCATTAATCTATCCGATCATGTTCTTACCACAGAAGAAGAACACATTTTGAAACTAGGGTTGAATTCCTGTCCACTTGCCAGCTTCAACTATGTGGAAACTAGGATAGATTTGGACAGATTTATTCGTAAACTACGACTCAAGAAGTTTTTTTGCCACTTCTACGTATAAGAAGAAGTCAAAAGACATTTTGGAGGGAAGGACAGAAATCACAATTGCAGAAATGGATACCCTGATAATTCTTGATGACCTAGAACAGGAGAGTCATACGGAAAATAATTAGTTCGACACTAACTTGGAAAGATTGGGGATTTGCACAGATTGGCTGTCTACCAGTAAGATAAGGTGCAAATCTAAATTCAACCCGTTAAGTGCCCAGAACAGTCACTTCAAAGCTTTCACGAATGTAATCATCGATGAATTGAAAGAAGAGAGAAGAAAAACTCACAGAAAACCCAAGAGTAACCTGTCGAAGAAAAAAAAAGAAAGTATTAACAGAGATTGCCAAGCTTGACAAATATATCATAAAACCAGCTGATAAGGGTTGCAACATAGTCATCATGAACAAACAAGACTATATTACCGAAGCTTACAAACAATTGAACGATGTGAAATGTAATGAACGACTAAAGACCAATCCCATTAAGCAATTGGAAAATGATGTATGGACTTTCGGAACCAAATGGCAAAAGGCAGACATTCTTGAGGAGGAAATGGTGAAATTTCTATTTTCCAAGAACACAATAACTCCGACCATCTACTTCCTCCCTAAGATTCATAAGAACCCTCTCAAGCCACCTGGCAGACCCATTGTGACACTGTGCTGGTCACTCTTGGAGAATACGTCTCAGTTTATAGATGAGGTTCTTTGTAAATTCGTTACCACACTACCGTCATATATCAGGGACACAACAGATTTCTTACTGAAAAATGACGAACTTCCTTGGGAACCGACTTATTTATTGGCAACCATGGACGTTGTGTCCCTTTACACGTCTATTAAACATCAAGATGGGATCTCTGCCTGCCAATACTTCCTTAACACAAGATCATTAAATCATCTACAACATTCTCAGATGATCTTAGAGATGATCAACATATGCTTGAACAACAATGTTTTCATATTTAACAATTAAATTTTCCGCCAAACGCAAGGAACTGCGATGGGCACGACTTTCGCACCATCATATGCGAATTTAATGATGGGATACTGGGAAAAAACGACAGTATGGGCTGAAATTAATGAAAAGTACAGTGAAAAAATTGTGTTGTGGCTTCGTTACATCGATGATTTGTTTGTAATTTGGGACGGCTCCGCAGAGTTGTAGTGTGAATTTGTTAAAGTACTTAACATCAACAATGTAAATCTTAAATTTACGGAACAACACAGCCGCAAATCTATTATATTCTTGGACGTGGAAGTTAAGATAGAGGAGCAAAAAATGGAGTCCTGCCTTTACAGAAAAATCACAGGTGCTAACATCCCACTACACTCAAATAGTGCCCATCCCAAGACTCTTCTATGGAGCATTCCATATGGAGAGTTTATCCGCATCAGACGTAACTGCAGAAAAATTGTGGATTTTGATTTAGCCAGCAGAGTAACGGCTCAAAACTTCCTACAACAGCAGTACCCAAAAAAAAATCATTGAAGGGAATCGAAAGGGAATATCTAAAGGTCAGAGAAATGAATAGACACAAAATGTTAACAACATCTAAGAACGACCTAGCAAAAGAAGAGGAGCAAAACACCACCAAACTAATTCTGACATTTGGAAGCCACGCCAGTATCATTAAACGGATATTTAATAAGTACTGGAAAGTACTGAAAGCTGACAAAGATATGGGTGGTATGCTACATAACTATCCTGACATTACCTATTGTAAAAGTGCCTCTATAAAAGACTTGCTGGTGAAAAGCTACATGGCCATTGAAAGGAATGATACGAACACTAATTGGCTCTCCTCAACAGGAGTTGGCTTCTTTAAGTGTACCAGATGTAAGATTTGCAAATATGCAAAGTATTGCAAAAGTTATGAGCATCCCATATTGAAACATCTGGTTTACATTAACAGCAAAATTACATGTGAATCTGAACTGGTGGTGTATGCTTTGATGTGCCCATGCCTAAAATGGTACGTTGGAAGTACAAAATGTAAGCTGAAAGTACATATCTTGAAACATGTTAGAGCCATTACTAACAAGGACTGCTCTTACCCCATGGCCAAACATTTTTCGGAAATGCACAATGCCGACCCAGCCTATCTTATGTTTTTTGGCATACATAAGGTCATTCCAGGTCCCAGGGATGGTGATAACGAGAAAACACTCCATCAAGAAGAGACTAAATACATTTTAGACTTTGAGAGTAAGACACCGCTGGGTCACAATATTGATGAGGAGTTTTACACCTTCTTGGGAACATAAGTACTACACTGAATATGATACAGTACCCCTAGCAGCCCATACATTTTTATGACCTTATACTAGAACCTTTTATGTTTGGTTTGTTGGCATGTTTTCATTTCTTCCTTTTTTACTTATCACTTTTAATCTTTCACTTTTTTATGGTGACTTTCAATTTGACTAAAATTTTGAACCGATTTGGCAAAGTAATAAGGAGGCTCTTTTTTGATGACTAACCTATTTTAGCATAGTATTTGAGCAGTGGTATTTTTATACATTCTTTAGACATCTGATGGTTTTATAATAGTACGATTATGGACTCAGTTCTGTGTTGGGATTCTGGTACTTCTTACTGTATGTATGCATTTGGCACTTTAGAGCATCTCTTTTCCTTTTATCTATCCTTCGACATCACTAAGTTAAAGGATGGTAAATATAGGGCAGATAGCAAATATAGGAATATATGATAGCAAATATAGGAATACACCATCACAAAGGTATTATTTGAGGTAGGCTATTAGTATGTGACATTGCAAGATATTCGGATCTCTGTGTTGCATTTTGTAAGAGAAAAATCTTTTTAATGTATTGAAGTATTTTAGAGAATGTCAGAAGTTTGCACTATGCACCTTATAATATGACAATATTGCTCTTTTTACTGTGAAACTATTTATATCATAGGAATGCATTATTTTCACATAAGCACTACGCACTTTATATTCTTGAAACACTACTTACTTAACGTGATACCAATCTCATTCACATACATCCCAATTATGATGGTGATATGTATTTATAGTGACTACCTCGGTCTCTAAATATTTTTTACAGACTATATAAGAACATGCTATCTTTGATTTGGCACATCCAAGGGAAGAGAGTGCTCCACGCCCATGCACTTGGTGAATGTTTTCCTCCTCTTTTTACATTTGCGAGATATGAGGGATGCATCTACCACAAAGGATGTTGCCAATGTGTTCTTAGTTTCTAAATAAGAGCGATCTTCCTCATTTTTGGTTTTTACAAAAAATCAAGTCCGCGACACTGCGTTAAAAAAATGACAGCATGGATGTTCTAGTATTGTTTTCCCAACAATGCACTGTACTATATATGACTGCTCACCTTAAAAAACAACATTGTAATGCTATGAATTGTATTTGTCCTGCTATGGTTTAAAAGCTAGGTTTTGTCTGCAAAACATATGTTCATGTTATTGGTAATATGAATCAGTAGCCCAAGCCAAGATGGCTAACCACTACTAGCTTTGGTCTATAAGTCACCTTTTCTATGTTTTTCACTGAGGTGGGTGTGTTTTTTTATAAAAACTAACTTCCTGTGGGTGGTGAGTGACTGTGAACAAGCCACTGGGTAGTGGTGAAACGCGTCAGGCTGCCGTCTGGCTAGATAACTCTCACTGGGAGATTTTTCCTTTTTAAATTGCTGCAAAATGAAAAAATAAAGGTTGTTTCATATAATACAACAAGAGTTGCAGTGTTTGCTGTTGGTTTTCCGTGTTTACTACGTTATTGGAACACTTTTTGTGGAGTGCTGTTCGCCTGGACAGTTTCTGTTGATGCCGTTCGTATTTCAAAAATATATATATATATACGATTTCTTTAATATATTGTGCTATTGGCTGCACTATGTCAATGGTACACAAATGTCATTAGAAGAGGAGGAAAAAACAAAAAAAAAAAAAAAATCATACTGTTCCTACATAATTACAAGCATAGGAAACATCAATACAAAATGCATAACATTTAATCAAAACGCACAACGTCCATAACACATGTAAACATCTTATGAAATCTTATAATATCTTATAAAATAACATTCTTCCCCATGTTTAGAAAGGAATGATAAACTAATTAATAAATGAGCATAGACAATAGCAATTCCTAACCAAAATAATGTACACTAGCAATGAGTTTACTACAATGAGACTAATGATTCAATGACACAAGTTAAAGCTAAAATGTATACATTTCACCAATTAATTATTAATTCTAAGCATCCCTGCACAATGGAGAAGCTTCACCATGGCAATTGTCAGACTCATCGACTCTCCACTCGATAACTGATAAACAAACTCCCATGTGTTTAAATGATGGGGATTATGCACATATTATGCAACTGTAAAATTGTTTAGGTTTGAATCAAAGTACAGTCAACTAAAATGTGCTCACGCGTTAGTAGCACTCCTTCCTCTTTATATATGCTGCATGCCCCAGCATCCATATTCTCCATGCTAGACCGAACCTGTCGTACCTCCCCGTTGATAACTAATTCATTTTATATCTCAGGAATTGGTTGGGCTAGTAGGTTTTGGGAAATTTCTTAAGGTAAGCAGGAAGCACTCCTAAAGGATAGGCTTTTGTACATCTTGTAGGACCTGACTGTTCCCATAGTCTTCAACCAGTCTCGTTCAAGCAATTTCTTTTTCACATCGCCTAGGTTACTAATAAGGTCCTCCACAGCACTGATCATTATCCGCAAGAATGGCATCTGCATATCGTTTAAAATTAATCATCGGGGCCTGCGACATCTGTATTATTACATTCATTAGATCCTCGTGCAATGTTCTGACTATTGAGTCCAATAGCTTCTAATACAGAACCAGTATCTTCCAATCAAGAAAACACCGGACCAGCTCAAAGTGAAGGCCAACAATGTGTAAACAGTCAGGCAAACGAAGAGCCCTCTTGCCTCCACCTTCTCCCAATCTAATGATCTAGTGATTTGGGTAATTTCCATTTCGTACAATAGGGTTGGAATAAATTTCATTTTATACAAATCAATCAGTGGACTATTAGAAGAACAGCAGAATTTAGTATTGATTCTTCTTATTTGGGCTAACAATTGACTAGCCTTGTTCATTAAATGAGCAAGAGCGTGTTCTTTATTTGGGGAGGCTTCTAAACAAAAACCCAGATAAGTAATACTGAAAATTGGGTTCAGGACCCTGTTTCCCATTTTACACGCAAACCTCATCTGTTTCCTAGCATTTTTACAAAAGCGAATTACATTACTCTTCTTCTCATTTATTTATTAAGGTACCCAGACAATTTATCGAAAATAATTCAGAGTGGCACATTTCACGAAGACCATTATACCGAAAACCACAGAAAATATTATAAATATATAAAGGGTAGTGGGGTAATGGGTTAAAATGAATCAGGATGGGGTTGGGGTGGCATTATAAGAGTAGAAAATCAGGGGGGTAAGGGTGGGAACCCCACATAAAAAAAAGAATCTGTGTTTTTCTATATTTTGGTCACAATGAAATGTACCACTCTGAATTTTAGGTCGGTAAATCACATATAACCATTTATTAGTAATTCTTGTTTTGGGAATATTGTCTCACAGAGTATAGCAAACCTATCTGGGTTTTATCAAGTAAAATGTCATCATCTGTGTAATAGAGGTACGCCACAGGCAAAGTGGAGATTTGCGGTGGGGCAAAACTAGCCTGCTGCAGATGATCCTCTAGATCTGAAAGGTACAGATTGAACAGGCATTGAGCAAGTACACATCCTTGTCTAAGACCTCTAAATGTTGGAATTGACCAGTTAAAGCTCCATGCCTGTTCAATTTGACCTGCAGAAAACGTTCCTCGTGCAAATGCACCAGGATCGATAACAAGCCAGATTGCAATTGGCCCTCCCTAAGTTTAGTCCACAATAATGAAGCATTCACAGATCAAAGGCCTGGGAGTAGTTGACTCTTGTCATATATACCGGTGTGACATCGCCTTTTCCTGCAAACACCCATTTATAAATCCATTCAGGTTGGTTAACAGCCTCCTCCTGAACCCCGCCTGATACTTTTGCAGATGGCCTGTTGAGATGGCCCAAGCCTCCAATTCCCTTAAGACAATAGCTGCAAAGATTTTACTGTCATAGTCCAAAAGAGAAATCGAGCGATAATTTAAGGGGTCAGTACTGTAGCCCTTCTTGAAGATCGGTATCACCAATGATTCTTTCCAAGATAGTGCGGTCATTTTTAATAGTATCACTGAGGAGAACAGAACAAAAATATGTTTTGCCCATAATGATGGGTCCACTTTCAGCAAGGCATTACTCATACCATTAGGGCCCAGGGCACGAGAGTTAGAGGATTTCCTTACGTTACGATCACCTCTATCAAATAATTTGAAAAACTGAGTGACCATGGCGTTTTAGGGTGTTGATAAGAAATTCGACACTCAGCTTTTCTATAGAGGGTCTGAAAATGCTGCTTCCACACTCCTTCAGCAATAGGAATATTTTGTGTATGGTCTTGTGGCTCAGTGTGTCATTGATCACTGTTACAGGGCCCCTGTCTCTTTGAGACAGAGACAGGCCCGTGGGGAAAAGGTCATGTGGTTAATGACGTGGGAGGAGGGAGGAGGAAGGGAGAGGAGTTTCAGTTCCTTTACAAAAGTTATTAAAATCAGATGTTTGTTCCATCCGCTGGTGTGCGTCCCGTTATCTCCATAGGGCCGCGCAACCCTAACAACTGGCGACGAGACTGATACCTTGCACACCAACATCCTCCTTCTACATAGCGCAAGTGATCCCACTGCGCAGAAGCTATGCGGCCACTCGAGCCGTGTCCTCGGCTGCCCTCCCGATGCCAGCCCTCCAGCGGCATGCCCGATCCTGGGACCGCCTTCCTCCTCCTCCTGCTGTAACAAGAGACTTGTCATAGAGCCAAACAGAGACTATGAAAGATATATGTTTAATGAATGCACCCAAAGGATGGATGAAACCGTAGATGAGCTCATCACCCGACTGCAAATTAAAGGAGCACACTGCCAGGTCCACGTGTTTGCATTAGATGAAGCCATTCGTCCATGTGTGATTGAAGAGTGTATCTCAACAACACTCAAGAAACAACTGCTCAAGAAACCACTCACCATCGAAGAGGTCAGCAAAATGACCAGGATCCTCGAAAGAGTAGACATACAAGCAACTCAAATGTCCAGTAACACCACGCCCAAGCAGGACAGAGGTGAGCTGGAAGTGGCGATTCAGACGAACACCACAAGAGTGGGAGACAGAAGTGCTGAGACCAGCTACCCGACGACCCTGAGGATGCAACAATAGTGCAACCGCTGTGGGATGGCCTTTTCCCACTCTGGGACATGCCCCGCACTCACCCAGAGATGCGGAAATTGTGAAAGAGAAGGACACTTCCAGTTAGTCTGCAGGGAATGCAGGCCTTTTCCCTTGCCACAAGTGTCCACAGTGCCACAGTACAGGTCATATAACTAGACACCGCAGAACCATACATATCAGATGTGCCCATACCAACAAGGATCGAGAAGATACGTGAGGGTTGTCTATGAACCTTACCCTGATGACGAACCTCAAGAGCTTGAGGCACAGGACCAGAACCCACGAATTTGTGATGAATATGATGGGCCACCACGTCAAGGATACTACACGATGGCACACTATGGCCAAGAACACGAGAGTGACCAATATGACCAGTAAACACAAGATAAATACGTAAACCTCATCATGGACGAAGGAGAAGGCAGAGAAGCACCCCGAATACCAGTAGAAATATGTGGCAAACAGTTTTGCTTTCTAGTTGATTCAGGGGCCACTGTGAATATCATGGGAGAGAAGGAATTTCAACAAATCGTGGACAGGCCAACACTAATACAGACAACTTCCAAGATTTTTCAATGGGATGCTGATATCCCGCTACACTACATATGATCATTCAAGCGTCGACTCATCCACGGAGATTGGTTCACGACAACAATCATCCATGTGATCCGAAGCACAACCAAAGGAAGGTGCCTCTTAAGCTACAGGATGGCCTTTTGTTTATGTCTAATTGACATTCATGTTTAGGAAGGCGACACCATCCACTCGACAGCCCCCATAACTGAGATGAAAGACCAAATCTGCAACATGAAGAACAGTCAGTCAGTGATGCATGCCATCACAAAAGACACAATACTAGAGGAATTCCCGCTCCTTTTCAAAGTATTAGGCAAATGAAAGGTCCTCCTGTCAAATTGCACATTTACCTTTCAGTCCGCCCTGTCCCTCAACACCCAAGGACAGTCGGATTTCACCTTTAGGCCGCCATGTCAAACAAACTCAACCAACTTCTGAAAGATGGCATAATTGAGCCTGCGACAGGCCCGACCCCATGGGTCTCACCAATTGTTATTGTGCCAAAGGAAGGGGGTCGCCTGAGACTCTGCGTGGACATGAGAATAGCCAGCACTGCTATCCAGCGAGAGCGGCACGCTGGGCCAAGGATAGAAGACATGATTGTCCAACTCAACAAAGCCATCCTCTTCTCCAAACTAGACCTCAACCAGGGTTACTATTAGATGGAACTCCGATGGAACTCGAGAGGCATGACTGCCTTTGCCACCCATGACGGACTCTTTTGCTACAAGAGCCTGAACTTTGGCATTTCGCCGGCTGCTGAAATCTTCCACAAGGCCATCAGGAAAGTCATCAGACCAATAAGAGGGACACTTAACTATAGTGATGATATTCTCATGTTTGGGAAGTCACGGGATGAGCATGACACAGCCCTACCAGCAGCCTGCGCTGCCGTTCAAGATGCAGGACTGTGTTACATTTCGGCAGAGAAAAACTACCCTGCGGCATACGTCCCATTCACAGGCTCCTTTGTGGAGCAGATACAGGTTGCCATGGCGTCTGTACAAGCTGCGGCGGAACCGGTGTCAGCTGACACATCTCGTACGTGAAGGACGTACAACAAGGCACGCCCCTCTTATGGGTTTAAAACTGCCACCTTCCAGCGGGCTTGTTGCTGCTAATTAGTGTTTCTTTCTATTTGCGGTTACGTCCGTTTTCCTTCGTGAAATCTTGTCAAAAAATTCCAACTTGATCTCCTGGTTCCGACCCTCGCCCAAACTTTTGGATTGTTACGTCTCATATTCCATTGCACTTCTTAGACCGCTACGGTATCGACCCGGACTGCCCCTGGACTGCCTTCTCTACGCCTTTATCATTGTCATGGTCTTCTGGCATTTGACACGGAACGTTACTTGGATTGTTCTTCCCTGCTCCTGCTGTCTTTGCAACTCTGTCGTCAGCAGTTACTCGGAACACTTCAGTTGCTCCAACCCTCGTTTGGGAAGCATGTGTTTCAGGTAACCAACTTTTCTTCTATTTCGACCAGCGCCAACTTTGACTATTTACCTACTGTTTTGTTGGTATTCCTCTCTACTGGATTTGGGACATTCATTGAATTACAACACACAACAAACTTATTTTCAAAGTGCATATTGACGCTCTCCTGATCCTGCACCAACCCGGCTCTAGCGTGACCCTCGTGCCTCCCGGGTTTATTTCCCTGTACTAACTTCCCTGTTTATTATTTTTTCCTGTCGTTTTCTCCAATCCTGGAAATCATTAACCCTTGAGAGTCCCACAATTCAGGTCTGTAGTTTTGGCTAAAACTCTCTATAGGAAGAATCCATTAGATTAATTCACTCATTTGAGTTTACTTCTTTACTTGTAGGTCCATTACAGGGAAAGTTCCACTCCAATCCCTGCCTAGGTATTCCTGTCCCATACTGTGCTTGATTGCTTACTTGTTTTCTCAGCACTGTCTAATATCTTTGTATTCCTTTGCAGCTTTGGTTTTGGCGGTGTGTGTTCTCCCCGCTCTTTTATTCAACTGACATCTCTGCCTGTTCCAATAGAAACAGCAGAGAGGTATGTTGTAAAGAAGAGCCCCTCTCTTGAGGAAGTCTGAGTCTTGAACTCATGGGAGCTGGAATTGGAGGCTGAATATCGATTCCTGTGTACATATCGTCTCCAAGGTCAACTATCTACCTTCCTGACCTATTTAGGGAGCGGTGAGTAACAGAATTAGCAGCCTAATAATGTTCACGGAGACCAGTGATGCGTTGAATCAGATCGTGCAAATGGTCACGGATCTATGAACCGACTTGGCCAATGCACAAGAGGCATTACGTCAACGTATGGATGCTATCCAGGCCTTGGTAACTACCCCAGCCTCAGGCATTGGTGCTACTGCTTCGGGGTCCGGCTTTCCAGCTCCCACACAGGAATCAAATCCTATCATGCTTACCACCCAGTTTCCTCTGGCTCCCCCGGAATGCTTCCTGGGTGATCCTAAACAATACAGGACCTTCATTAATCAGTACAAGTTGCACTTCTTGTGTCAGCCTGCTTCGTTCCCTACTTCCACGACTAAGGCGGCTTTTGTTTTGTCACATTTGGGTGGCACTGCTGCCGCCTGGGCAAATCCATTGTTAGAATCAAATAGTCATGTTCTCTACAATTGCGATGCCCTTTTAGGTATGATGAGTAAAGTATTTGATATGCGTTATACTACTCAAGCTACCAACTTGGAACTGTTGAAGCATCGACAAGGGAACAATTCTCTATTGGTTTATCTGGCTCGCTTTAATCAGCTGGCAGCGGAAACCGATTGGCCCGGAGAAAAGAAGACTGCAGTCTTCTATCAAGGTCTCTCTGACGAACTAAAGGACATTCTCTCCACTGTCCCAGTGGTTCCCACAGCATTCGGGGAGATGCTTGATTTAGTCCTTCAGATTTATGCCTGTAAAGCTGAAAGGCGCGGAGAGAAAAAACCTGCTCTAGTCGCCTCAGCCCCTGCGGATGCTTCATCCTCCACACTTCCTGCACCAGAACCTATGCAGATCATGTGGTTAGGGGTCCACTCACGCCTGCTCAAAGAGAATACCGCAGATCGCACAATCTTTGCATGTACTGTGGGGCCTCTGATCATCTGCTGCCCGAACGTCCCAAAAAAACCTAAGAGAAAGGCGGGAAACGCCAAATCCCGACAGTAGATGGAGTCCCTATGGCGGGAGGACCACCTTTGGACTCTAAGATACAGAATCCGGTTCAGCTGGTCTGCCTTCCTGTTACGTTTTATTTGAACCAAGATCGTTCATTTCAGGCAATGGCAGTGATAGATTCAGGAGCAACCGGTAACTATGTTGACCAATGCTTTGCCTCTATGTCAGGCATACCGCTAATTCGCAAAACCATACCTGAAACTGTCAATGCGGTGGATGGTTCGATCCTTGTCTCTGGAAAGGTAACTCATCAGACGGTTCCATTGCATATGAGCACTGATGAAGGCCATACAGAAATTATATCATTCAATATTATCAAAGCTCCAGCCTACAAAGTCATCCTGGGTATTCCATGGCTGCAGTTCCACAGCCCTGTCATTGATTGGTCTACATATCAGATCCAGTTTCCTTCCAACGTTTGCAATAGTCAATGCACTTCCTTGCCTGGAATCAGCCAGGATAGCCCCGCCAGGGCATTGGTATCTTCTACCATGCTTATTGGAGCAATATCAAACAACATCGCGTCCATGATTCCTTCTCATTATGCAGAATATTTGGACGTATTTGACAAAGGTATGACGGAATCTCTACCGCCACATCGGGCCTATCATTGTCCGATAGACTTGATACCAGGGATAAAGATACCTGGTGGAAGGGTGTATTCACTCACACTCAAGGAAGATGCAGTACTCAAAGAGTACATAGACAAGGTTCTTGCCATGGGGTTTATTCGTCCTTCAAAATCCCCAGTTGCGTCCCCGCTCTTTTTTGTTCCAAAGAAAGAAGGGGTTTTACGTCCTTGTATTGACTATCGCGCCTTGAATGCAGCTACCATAAAAAACCAGTACCCCCTTCCCCTGGTCTCTGTTCTTCTTGATCAGTTGGGTTCCTCAAAAATATTCACTAAACTCGATCTCAGAGGGGCCTACAATTTAATCCGTTTGAGAAGAGGGGATGAGTGGAAAACTGCGTTCAAGACACGTTACGGTTTATTTGAGTACTTGGTGATGCTAATTAGTGTTTCTTACTATTTGAGGTTACTTCCGTTTTCCTTCGTGAAATCTTGTCACGATATTCAAACTTGATCTCTTGGTTCTGACCCTCGCCCGAACTTTTGGATTGTTACGTCTCCTATTCCATTGGCACTTCTTAGACCGCTACGGTATCGACCCGGACTGCCCCTGGACTGCTTTCTCTACGCCCTTATAATTGTCGTGGTCTTCTGGTATTTGACATGGAACGTTACTTGGATTGTTCTTCCCTGCTCCTGTTGTCTTTGCAACTCAATCGTCAGCAGTTACTCGGAACACTTCAGTTGCTCCAACCCTCGTTTGGGAAGCGTGTGTTTCAGGTAACCAACTTTTCTTCTATTTCGACCAGCGCCATCTTTGACTATTTACCTACTGCTCTGTTGGTATTCCTCTCTACTGGATTTGGGACATTCATTGAACTACAACACTCAACTAACTTATTTTCAAAGTGCATATTGACGCTCTCCTGATCCTGCACCAATCCGGCTCTAGCGCGACCCTCGTGCCGCCTGGGTTTATTTCCCTGTACTAACTTCCCTCTGTTTATTATTTTTTCCTGTCGGTTTCTCCAATCCTGGAAATCGTTAACCCTTGAGAGTCCCACAATTCAGGTCTGTAGTTTTGGCTAAAACTCTCTATAGGAAGAATCCATTAGATTAATTCACTCATTTGAGTTTACTTGTAGGTCCATTCCGGGGAAAGTTCCACTCCAATCCCTGCCTATGTATTCCTGTCCCATACTTTGCTTGATTGCTTACTTGTTTTCTCAGCACTGTCTAATATATTTGTATTCCTTTGCAGCTTTGGTATTGGCGGTGTGTGTTCTCTCCGCTCTTTTATTCAACTGACATCTCTGCCTGTTCCAATAGAAACAGCAGAGAGGTACGTTGTAAAGAAGAGCCCCTCTCTTGAGGAAGCCTGAGTCTTGAACTCATGGGAGCTGGAATTGGAGGCTGAATATCAATTCCTGTGTACATATCGTCTCTAAGGTCAACTATCTACCTTCCTGACCTATTTACGGAGCAGTGAGTAACAGACTGACTCTCAATATAGAAAAGTGCCGCTTCAGCAAAACCAAACTGAAGTTCTTCTGGCATATCTTCTCAGCCAAAGGCATGACACCGGACCCTGACAAAGTCTCCACCATATTCAACCTTCAAGAACCGAGCCAAGTAGCGGACATGAGATCGTTTTTGGGGATGCGGGATACTGTGCCAGATAGATCCCCCACTTTGCCACCATTACGGAGCCGCTACAGCGGTTGCTACAGAAGGAGGTCCCATTCACATGGTCAACCGAGTACCAAACAGCATTTGACACCATCAAACATGCGCTGGCTGAAGCTAAGAGACTCGCATACTTTGACCCAGACTGGCACACAGAGATCGTGGTGGACGCAAGCGCAGTGGGGCTGGGAGCCATATTGGCACAAACCAACGGGATAGATGCCCATCCGAGACACATAGTGGCATATGCCAGCAGAGCACTGGCCCCACCAGAATCAGCCTACTTGCAAGCCTAGAAAGAGAGCCTGGCGGCTGTGTGGGCGTGCAAACACTTCCACAACTTTGTGATAGGAAAGAAGTTCACCCTCATTACGGACCACCAGGCTCTGTTGTCACTTTCGGGAATCCCAGGATAAAAATGCCCCACAGGATTGAGCGGTGGGGCTTTAGACTCCAGGAGTAAGACTTTGAAATCATTCAACAACCCGGCGGATTATCTATCAAGACATCCAGCAGGCAAGCCCGTGCCGAGACCTGGGGACACCAAATCCATCAGCTATGTCACATCCAACACGCTGCCTCCAGCCATTTCGCTCGAAACTGCGGCATCGCCCTCAGCGGCGGAACCCCTCCATGGTCTTGGCGATTAGCCTTACTGAAAACAACAGATGGAAGAACTACCGCTGAGCTGTGCTCAGACATCCCGGAGCATGCAAAGATGAACTGGAAAGGTTAGCCAAGGTAAACATGGAGCTAGCCGTACAGGACAAAACAATACATCTAAGAGGTTGCCAACTGGTTATCCTGGCGACCCTTTGATCTGGGGTCACCAAAACAGCCCATGAAGGCCATCGTGGGGCAGAAAACACCAAAACACAACTCAGATGTCATGTCTGGTTCCCGTTCTTGGACGCAATGGTAGGCCGGTGGGTGAAAAACCGTGTAGCTTGCCAATTCATGGCCAGAGCCGAATCTCCGATCCCACTCTGACCAACGCAGATCCCAGATCACTCTTGGGAGAGGGTTCCTGTAGACTTTACGGGCCCCTTGAGTCTGGCGAGTACCTATTATTCATCGATGAACATTCGAGATTTCTGATTGTAAAGGGTGCCACGTCCACAGCCTTTGCCCAGGTAGCAGCCATCTTTGATGAAGTGGGGAATCCCAGGTACCATAAAATCAGCCAATGGTCCACCCTTCAGCAGCCATGAGTTTGCCGTCTTTGCATAACACATGGGGTTCAGCCATAAAAAGATCACACCACGCTGGCCCCAAGCCAACTGGATGGCAGAAAGATTTATGGCCTCGATCAAGAAAACCCTGCAAAGAGCCCACATTGAAGGCACTGATCCCCACCAGGTACTCTGTTGAATGCTAAGGAACTACCGCAACACCCCTCATGAGGCCACAAACAAGACCTCTACGGAACTGATGATGAAATACCAGGTCCGCACATGAATCAGACACCCGGCAAGCCAGCCCAAAGCAGACCAAGAAGTCATAAGAAGAGATGCTGAGCTGAAGGAAAGGACCCGGATGGAGACAGATGAAAGGAGAGGAGCCCGACCGAAAGAATTCCACATAGGAGATGAAGTCTGGGTCCAACAACCTATTAGCCAGAAAGCTGACTCACAATTTTCCCCAAAACCTCTTCAAGTCACTGCCATCAAAGGGACAATGGTAACCACCGGGAAGGCTGAAAAAGAGATAACCAGAAACAGCTCATTGTTCAAGCATACCATCAGGGAAGAAGAAGAGAGGCCTCCACCTCCTGATCCGGATCCCGAGTACCACGACTCCAGGGACAGTCTGTGGACCCCCCCCCCGAGCCCCTGGATCGACATCAGATGAAGCCATCTGACAGTCCCGACGTAGGCTCTAACCAAGGGTCAAAGGGTCATCCTCAAAGGACCATCAAGAAACCACCAAGGCTGGTTGAAGAATGTTGATTGCAGGCAAGGACATTTGTCTGGTGGTGTTGTTACAGGGCCCATGTATCTTTAAGAGAGAGACAGGCCCGTGGGGAAAAGGTCACGTAGTTCATGACGTGCGAGGAGGGAGGAGGAAGGGAGAGGGATTTCAGTTCCTTTACGAAAGTTAATAAAAGCAGACGTTTGTTCCATCTGCCGGTGTGCGTCCCGTTATTTCCATAGGGCCGCACAGTCCTAACAATCACTGCCTAGAAGTTACGGGGAGTTTGTCTTTGCTATAATCTGAAGCATTGTCTAACCCTCTATTTGTAGCTGGGTATGCTTATAACATTGTATCCCGTTTCATGTGTCTGCTTCACCCTCCTTACTTTCTCACGATATTCAATCCCCGTTATGGCTAATCTAGCTCGGCACCTGATATCTTTCCTTAGGGCTTTCTTCCTGGCTTGTAGTACTGCATCAAATGCATGGAAAACAGTTTTCAAAACCCTTGAAGATGAATTATTCTGATTCCCAAACCTTTCTAAAAAAAAAAACCTAAACAAATTAGTTTGAACAAGTTGTACTTTTTCTCCCAGTAAAAAGTTGTAGAAAAATGCATTTACCCTGCTGTTAAACTTTTCTAAATGTACTATTCTCCTTTCTATTCTATTACCTCCTGCATTAATGACTACGGTCCTGGTTTACAAAGCATGTTCCAGTGGGATTACACCATTGTAAAACGCTTTTGTAACTCAGGCCCTAAGTTCCCACAGTCCCTATTTATCTCCTTTGCCACATTAATACAAAATCTAGCGGTATACATGTTATCATCACTTTCTGATGTGTCAATCCCTTTAACTTTTGTAGTACCAACATTCAGTACCGACAAGGACATTACCATATAATCAATGCATGAGTTCTTTCCACTAATTTTCCATGTTGCTTGAGCTGGCACATCGCCCTTTACAGATCCGTTTGCCACTTTTAAGTCCCATAGCTAAAAAAACATTCTCCACCTTTAGCCATTGATAAATGATCTTTAATCAATTTTTTCCCAGACTTCTCTGGGGGAGAGCCCGTCTAATGGGCTAGGGACACATCTGGCATTAAGGTCCTCAGTTAGCAAAATATACTGACCTTCCTCCTCCCTCAAATAGGATTCACATATATCTGACAATATAGACAGAAATAACTCCAGGCTCGAACACAGGGCAATCAAGTAGCCGTTTACTGATAGAATTGGTGTCATTAAAATAGAATTTTTCAAACAAACTCTTAGCACTATATTTTATCAGAAATGATCTCATAGCTTATCAATATAGAATTATTAATTGCAATAATTAAACCCCGTGATGGGTGGCACCCAAAACCCGGAATGGCCAACTGCTTCACCAGTGTATACACATCCATACTGATGTTGTTTGAAAGCCCCACCTCCTGCAAATGGATCAGATCATATTCCAACAATTATTAGCTTAGTGTATTTTTTCATTTGCTCTTGTTCTTTACTTTATTGATTTTGGTGTACATTGTGCCTTGTGGAAAGCACACAGGACCAATATCTTTGCTTTTACAAAATTGTTTTCGAATAACCTTTGTTTTAACTATGTGTAATGATGTGAAAGGTCTCTCATATATAACCCAGGGTGCATTGTATATTTAAGACACCCTTACATCCTTCTACCTTGCTATCAAGGTGGACTGAGAGAGAGGTAATTAGACTGTGGCTGTTGCTGCTGTACTGCATATCTGGTCCCTATACAGCCTAATCCCCCTTAAACAAAACATTTGGACATACCCACTATATATCCTGCATATAGGGCAGTCAGAATAAGGGTAAAGCTAGAGACTTACTATGCTCTCCAGGTAGGTTGTATTTGGGTAACAGTTCGTACGACACATTGATGCCAAGTGATGCCAAGTGCTGCTGGATATCTGAACATTGGAAATGAGACATGTTTTTGCAATATGCAAATAAACTCTCCCAGTTTTGGCCAGGCACACCATACCATGAAACCTCCAATACCTCCAATCCAATATTAGCAGAAATGCCCCACATTTCTGTGTATCTTTTCAGATTCAGCATCAAAGAATCTCCCACTATCCACACGGTAAGCCTTCTCATATCAACAACCACAGCCATTTTCTCTACACACAGCAATGAAAAGAACTGCTACCCCCCTATAAAACACAACCAGAACACCTCGTTGGCTAATTCCCACAGCCGCCTTTCCATGCCAGCCATCCTTAAAAGACCCGGATGTGGCACGCCCTGTCCGCGGAAATAACGCCCTGTCTGCGGACCCCGTAACACAGAGCAGCCCTTCTTTCTTTTCCACTTTAATCTTTGTAGCACTTCCTCATTGGCTACTTTCAAGCAGTCACACACCCCGCCACCAATAAGATCCAAAAACTCTACATCTAAGTCTGTCATGTTAGGGCAGCACTTCAGATTTACTGTTGAACTCTCAGAGTAAATGTCTCCTGTTCCTCACAAGCACCTGCATCAGAAAGTTTGTTTGTTTGTTTGTTTGTTTGTTTGTTTATTTATTTATATTGCGCACCAGACCCTTAGGTTACCGGGCGCAGCAACAAGTATATGCGAAGCTTACAATGTTACAATGTTATATAAATGAATTTACAATATTACGCCATATTACACAAATTACTAGAATGTACAGATAAAGAGTTGCCGTATTTACATGAATGTACAGTTAACATTATACATGATTAGCAGTAATAAACATAAAGGTTGATGTCGCGTCGGGGTGCATTAGGTAGGACTACGCTTGTGAGTGTTCGGGTGTTAAGTCATTGTTGGCGATAATGTGTTTGATAAGGTTCCTTCTGAAATGGGGGAAGGGTTGGTCAGCTCTAAGGTTAGGTGGCAGGGCGTTCCACAGGTTAGCAGCTTTCACAGGGAAGCAAACGCCACCAATTTTGGCAAGTCTGAATCTAGGTACTGCCAAACAGTTGGAGTTGGCGAGTCTCATGGGTCTATTGGAAGTTTTTCTTTTTATTTTGTCCATCAAGTAGCTAGGAGCAGCATTATTTAAGGCCTTATGGGTTAATGAGATCATTTTTAGCTGGATTTTATTCTCAGTAGAGAGCCATTTATGTTGCCGCCTAGTCGAGGAGATATGCTCCCTCTTTCTTATTCCTAATGCAGCTCTGAGAGCATTATTTTGTAGAGTTTGAAGTCTTAGGGTAGTGGCTTTATTGGCGCTACTGTATAGGGCATTACAGTAATCAAGTCGGGAAAGAATTAAGGCTCTAGCCAGAATTAGGCAGCTGGTATTGGACAGGAAGGGCTTGCCTGCTCTGATCAATTTACAGGTGTAAGCAGTGGTGGAGGCTAAGGAGTTTACCTGTTTAGTGAAGGACAGGGTAGAGTCGAGATAAAAACCAAGTGTTTTTACTTCCCTCGAGACTTTAATGACATTTCCGTCTATGCTGAAGGCTGAGTAATCTGGGCCCAATTTGTTAATATTGGCTTGTGTGCCCAGAATGATCAACTCTGTCTTATCATCATTCAGGCAAAGACCGTGAGTGGCCATCCATGCCTGAATGATGAGATACACTCTATTCACCAACTCCCCATCCTCACTGTGATCCCCAGAAAGTGGGAAGAGAATCTGTGTATCATCTGCATAGTTAGTGTAGGTGATACCGAGATTGTCCAAATCATCGAACAGAGGTTTGGTGAATATATTGTAAAGGGTCGGAGAGACGCAGGATCCCTGAGGGACACCACAAGTAATGGGTATAGGGTCAGCTGCTGCCGAAGGGGAAAAGACTCTCATAGTTCTCTCACTCAGAAAGGATTCTATCCAACTGATGGCTTGGGTGGAGAAGTGAGCGGCAACGTCCAGGTGTTTGCAGAGGACTTTGTGGTCCACAAGATCAAACGCAGCTGAGAGATCTAGTAGGAGGAGGAGGGCTGTCTTACCCTGATCTCTCAGTTCGTCTATTTGGGCCTTTAAGTCAATCAGGGCTGTTTCCGTTCCGTGTAGTGGGCGGAAGCCAGATTGTCTAGATCCTAGTAGTTTGTGCAGTTCAAGGTAGTTTTGAATCTGTATATAGGCCACTTTGTCCAGGATCTTTAGCAGAAACGGAACTGTGGTGATTGGACGGTAATTGGTGGGGATGAGAGGATCTAAAGTTTGCTTTTTAAGCAACGGGAGCACCCAGGATTGTTTTAGGTTAGCTGGGATGATACCTGTGGAGAAAGATGCATTGACAAGTTTGGAGATAAATGGTGATAGGTCTCTGGCAGCGTCTTTTATTAGCTGTGCTGGGCAGATGTCACCTTTGCAGTTGGATGGTTTGAGGGTGAGGATGATTTTTTCAATCTCGAGTGTGGAGGTTTTGGTGAAGGAGAATTTGGTATGTTGAGGCATGTGGATCGCCTTAGGTGGTGACAGTGTAGGGAGTTTAAGCGAGTCTTTTTTAAGTTGAATTTTGTTTTGGAGGGTAGTAATTTTATTAGTTAGAGCATATTGGATGTCAGAACACCAGGTCTGATCTTTAGTGCAGGTGTCTGGTATGGCAATAGGTGACTCAAGTTCCTTTAGGATGGAGAAGAGTTCCTTCATGCTTGATTTGGAGTTGGCGATACGATCGTTGTATGAGTTTTTCTTAGCCAGACAGACTGCGTTTTTGTATTGACGGGAGATAGATATTAGGTTAGCCTTGTTCTCAGCAGTTGCACATATTTTCCAGTTGGATTCATATTTTCTCTTGGTGAGACGTAAAGCCTTGAGTTCGGGCGTGAACCATTTATTTAGATAGGCTTTGGGTTTACTTGTACGCATTTTAAGTGGGGCAATTTTGTCCAGAGTATCAGTCATAATTTTGTTATACTCGTGAACTAAAGTGCCGGGGTCTAAATTGTCAGGCAAGGCGTTTAAGGTTGGAAGAATAGCGGGTATGACATTATCTATTGTCATATTCTTTTTGTTTCTTGTGGGGCATGAGGGTGCCATGGGGACGACTGTAGAGGATGGTTGGGAGGTTAGGAGGTCAAAGGACACTAATGAGTGGTCAGACCATGATAAAGCTGAGATAGAGGAGATGACTGTAGTACAGTTAGAGTCAGCGACCCAATCTAATATTCTACCTTTCGTATGGGTAGGGTTGTTGACTTTTTGGGAGAACCCTAGAGAGTTAATAGCTTGGGTAATAGTCGCGGCATGCACATCTGTTTTGTCATTGAATCCTAAGTTAAAATCCCCTAATAACAACAATTGAGAGGTGGTTTTAGCATTGAGGGTTAGTAACTTGTGTAGATCCTCTTCGAAGGTCCCAAGTGGGCCTGGAGGTCTATAGATTAGGTGAATAGTTAGGGATTGATTATTATTTATAAGGAGTTTAGCAGTGAGGGCTTCACAGGATTGTAGCGTTAGTGCAGGGGCTAGTCTTAGTGAGAGGCTTGATTTAGAGATAATGGCAATTCCGCCTCCACGGGTGCCCTCTCGGTCTTGTCTACATATAGTGTAGCCGTCAGGTATGGCTAGCATGAGTGAAGGGCCTGCTGCCTGGTGTAGCCAAGTTTCAGTTATAGCAATGAAGTCCAGGTTATTCTCAGTGATTAGATCAGCTATCTCAAGGGCATGTGCAACTAGTGACCTGGCATTGAGAAGTGCTCCTTTATAGGAATGTTCCTTAGTTTCCTCTTTGGTATGTGTAGGATTAGGAGTGTTTTTCGCGCTGGATTTTGTCTTGGGCACAGATATTTGGGTAAGCGTTGAAGCTCGGGTGTGGTTAGAAGCGTGGCCTGTATTGCCAATTTGATGTTTCATTTCAGATTTTGTGGGAAGGAGGAGTCGTCTAGGTGTCTCATGGAGTTTGTTAAGTCTAGCGCGTAGTTTGCTATTTCTATCGTGGGTGGAGCTAGGCTTGGAAGTGTAAACTAGTGGTTCTAACAGAGTTTGGTGTTTAGAGTCAGTGTAGGCATGAGTGTTAGTAATAATATCTGGTGATATATGTGATAGAGGTGCATGTGAGTAAAGTGGGGTTTCTGTGTAGCTGCTTAGCTTGCTAGTAGCAGGAAATGTAGCAATAGCCATGATGCAGTAGAAGCTAAGTAGGCTGGACATTGTGCGTGACTGGTACTTAGTTTGGTGGGTGAGTGGTTTACAATACAATGGTCTCTGGGTGACCATAAGGCACTACACAATATCACAGTGGTCTCTGGGTGACCATAAGGCACTACACAATATCACAGTGGTCTCTGGGTGACCATAAGGCACTACACAATATCACAGTGGTCTCTGGGCGACCATAAGGCACTACACAATATCACAGTGGTCTCTGGGTGACCATAAGGCACTACACAATATCACAGTGGTCTCTGGGTGACCATAAGGCACTACACAATATCACAGTGGTCACTGGGCGACCATAAGGCACTACACAATATCACAGTGGTCACTGGGCGACCATAAGGCACTACACAGTATCACAGTGGTCACTGGGCGACCATAAGGCACTACACAGTATCACAGTGGTCTCTAGGTGACCGTGGTGCCGGTGCTATTATCAAGTGACAGCATATTGCAAAGCAGGGCAAGAGTATGGTTGGTTGGCTATAGATTGTGCATTGAAATATTTTTGTTGCGGTTCAAGAGCACAACGGAGCATGTGGGACCTTGGACGTAGCAATGTTGGGAGGTGCTAGATCAGGGCTCTAGCTCGAAGGTCGGGAATGGAATATGGAGGAGGGGGCAGTATGCTTACCCTGTAGGTGGACGGCAAGGGGTCCTGGCTCTAGGCTCGACGGTGTAGACAGCCTGAGGACAGGCACAGTGCCTTTGTGGGTGCCCTCGTTGATTGAAAAAAGAGTACGTTTTTCATTGTCCAGGTGGTAGTCTATCGGTTAGAGAATAGAAAAATTGTGCAGGGGGGGTGGCCACGCCGCGCAACAGGCGCAGGAACAGGCCTTTGTATGGCCTTAGTGCTGGCCGCCGGCGAATCCGCCTGCCGGCGGAACCAGCTGGAGTAATCGAGGCTCAGCCTCGGTTTCGCGCCGCGCCGCGCCCGGCATGGGCAGGTCAGGCGCTGTATGGGACAGGGTCAGGCAGGCTCTGTCCGTATGCCCGCTGGAGCCTGGATCCTCTGCTGGGCTGGGGGGGCTCCTGCCCTCACCCCTCGGCGAAGGGAGATGGAATGGTGGGATCTGGGGCGCAGGAACAGGCCTTTGTATGGCCTTAGTGCTGGCCGCCGGCGAATCCGCCTGCCGGCGGAACCAGCTGGAGTAATCGAGGCTCAGCCTCGGTTTCGCGCCGCGCCGCGCCCGGCATGGGCAGGTCAGGCGCTGTATGGGACAGGGTCAGGCAGGCTCTGTCCGTATGCCCGCTGGAGCCTGGATCCTCTGCTGGGCTGGGGGGGCTCCTGCCCTCACCCCTCGGCGAAGGGAGATGGAAGTACTATATAAATCTCCAAGACTTCTATTTGCAGATTCAACCAAATCTACCAAATCTGCCTCTATCAAGACAAATTACAGGTATGCCTATATTTTAAAAATTATACTTCCAACTCCTTTACAAATGCATGTAAACAGGATTTCTGCCACTTACCCTGCATTAACCTACTCAGTTATTATACACTCTTTTGACCCTTTTCCTGACATCAAGTGGCATTTGTGAACATTTTCATCACAGTTTAAAAATACATATTTGCAATTCCAGCACCAATGTCTGTCTATTTTTTGTGAAAGAAAAGAAAATCACATGTAAAACATTTCTATAGCATGTTAAAATGACAGATCCTGTGTGAAAGTTCAATATATTGGGCCTCATTACACGGTAGGCAGTGGACCAAGGTGCTCTTAGCACCTTGGTCCATGCCGGTAAATTACCGGCACCGCCTTGGAGGAAAGGGGAATTACGGCCCTATTCCAAGGTTGGCGGGGCGGTAATTCCCCCTTCCTCCATTGCCCTTCCCCATTCCCATTTTTGCCCCATAGGGCATAATGGGAATGGGGAAGGTGCTAATTACGGTACCGCAAATTGCGGTACCGTAATTAGCACCCTGGTCCCTTTGCGGGTCCCTACTTTAACGGCTGGTCTACACCAGCCGTTAATGTCGGGTCCTGCAAGGGGACCTCGTAGTAAGGCGGTAAGGGTTAACGGTCACCGGTACCATTACTGGTGACCATTAACCCTTACCGCCTTCCGTGTAATGAGGCCCATTGACAGTACATGCATACTGCCCATTATGACCCATAATAACCTACTAACTGTTATTTTCTCCTTTCATTCTGTCACTTGTAATACCACTTCTCCCACCTACAAAGTTACACTAGAACTCTCACAATCCAAACTGAAAACACACACTGCAAGTATGTTGCAAAAGTATGGCATCTGCATGGAATGAAAAATGGGGAAATGCAATGCGTTTAAAAATATTCATTTCAGCACCATTCCAAGTACAACTAATAATTGCATGTGTACATTTACAACAGTACTGTGTGTAATTTCTCAAAAATAAATGAAAGAAAATGGAAACGATTTGTGCAACATTTTGAAATAACACTCAGTGTGTGCAGTTGTATTAACTTTGTCGCACATGAATACTTGCTAACATTCCCCTATCTAATCTGTATGTGGTTTTTGGCTCCTACATTTGTCTATGCATTCTGGAACTTCTAATGCACCTTTCCTAATGGATAAGGTGCAACCACAACTCCCACAATACAAACAAAAGCACTATCACTTAATAAGCAACTACACATTGTAATGCATCACATTGGCAAGTATGTATGCACTGAGAACACAGGAAACATTCTCACAAGTGCCACTTAAAAGTGTTGTACACATGTTTTCCATCTCCACTTCCTTTTTTTAATGAAAACGCAAACACAGTGCTGCTATACATAAAAAAAACATTTTTCAACTTTCTTGTACAGCCTCCCAAAAAGGGCAGCTTTTAAAACACTCAGCATTTTCCATTTTGCATTCTATAAAAATGTCACACTTTCTAGCTGCAGCACCGTTAGGCATATTTATCATGGGACCAACAGCCCCATTATCAACAGAGCCAGTGCTCCTGTGTCCCCATTCCCATGAGACTCCACGGGAATAGGGACCAACGGTTTCCGGCACCTGACTTTCCAGGCCAACGGGACTTGTAATGTTCTGCTGGCACCGGGAAGCTAGGTGCCACAAAATGATTAGGAATCTGGCGGCAACCCATCTTCAGCACCGCCAGGGTTACCACCATACTCATAATGAGGGCCAATTTTATGAAGTCTTCTTTCCAACAACTTCTCCTACATTCATAAACAATGTCTTCGTGTAGTAAAAATACTTCACCACTACCATATGTAGCCACTAATTTTCTTCTTTCGCAATTACAGTAAACAACAGCCTCCAGGAAGACAACAATCTGAAGGAAACTACTTGTCACATCCTACAAAGTAAGTGCATTACTGCAGTAGTAGTCTTTCTGTTACTCGTACAGTAAAGTTTAGCCGCATAGAAGCCTACAAAATTCCTTTCAAAACAACAACAATTATTTGGCTATTACTCCTTATACCTCAACATGTATACTCTTTCAATGGTCACCTAAACAGCATTATTATAACACCCACTATTATCCTGAAAACATTGTAATATCTTCACTTCTTCAACTTCATTGACACTACAAGTGTCTTACGCACTAACCCAAGCCCTTCTACAGCTACTCTTACAACCTTGCCAACCACAACTAACAGCCCATTGCACAATCACATATCCCTCTATTTATGTCTGCCATCATATTCACAGTCATTCACAATGCAAGCATATATATTCCACAACTTTCAAACCCACCCTTTCCTTTTCTTTCCAACAGACCGTACATAATGCCTATTAAAAAACAAATCCATAGAAAACAAAGAAAGAATAGAGCTGATAAAAATAAAAGCATGCCAAATACACATCCACCTCCAGCAGAATGTATAGCAAACATTGAAACAAAACTGCTAATATAATCAGTCAACAAATGTAAACCAGCAACCACTTAATAAAACTAGGGCCACTCTTCAAAATAAGAAAAAGATAAACAAATGTATAAAGAAGAACAAACTGCTAATGACCCTACCTCTATATCTAACCATGTCAATATAGCCATAGTGAAGGATTCAAAAAAAGTAATTTTATAAAACATGTTCCACTGCAGAGTACTTCAGAATCTTATGAAGACAGCTGAGAAATCACCCTCTACCCTTAAAAAGTGCTGCAGAAGACTTTTCCTAGAAGCTCTAATTCACAGTGTAATTCTGCTGAAAAGAAACTCGTTTATATTCATTTTAAACAGAATTAACCCACTAACAAAATTAATCATTAAATTACAAAAAGTACTTATAAACATGCGCAATGTCAACATAGATATGTTTTCAAACTTCTGTGAAGGTGAATGGATTCACACAAGCAGCACAGAAGCATATTTCAATCAAGAGGCTTATAAACAAGAACAGAAAAACCCAATTGCCATACATAGTAATGGCTGAGGGTATGAAATGGTAGAAAGCACCATTATACCACAAGAAACCTTTATAAAAAACACCCCCCAACAAACTTTTAATTAACTGTTCCTTTCACCCAATCAATCCATCCAGTCTACAAATGGCCATGCAGCTCATTGTGTGACGTATGCCAAAAATCCTTCCAATCTTTACGACAATTCCTCAATCACAATGTGAAAGTGAAAGACACAATTAGAATAAAAATTTTACAAACAATGGACTCCTGTCCAGTGCGCAAATACACTGGACTGCAAGGACATTCATTAGCCTGCATTTCAGGATCTGCTTGTAAAAGCACCTTCCACCACATCAAAATGTTAGGAACACACCATTCCACTATATGGAATCTAGTATGCAAAATACTCCTGCTTTACAACTGCGCCATTTTAATAACATTCTCCTACGTGAAACAGCCAAAGGATACAACGTCCTTTCATCGTGGGACGTTTTTTCGGAGGGTTTTTTTACTGCAAATTATATATAGAAAAAAACCCATCAGATTTTTTTAAGGGGGTTACAAATTATATATACGGGATGTGGGTTTTTGGTAATAGATATAAACTGAAAGGGAATCGGGGGGAATGGGAAAAATAAATGTAAAAAAAATTCAAAGGGGGTTTTCTATAAAACATTTGCAGTCAAAAACCCTGCGAAAAAACATCCCACAATGAAATGACATGGAACCAGCCAAAGAACTCCTTCAACAAATAGAACACATCCAAAGTAAATATTTTGGAAGTGAAGATGAGTTAGAAAATTCAGTACGTTTAGAGATCGTTAGCAAAAACCTTAGAAACACCAATCTTCTAACAAAAACATACAAAAAAGAAATAGCAAAGCACATCTTCTGAAGTACCAAACAAAGTATGTGTGTGTTGTCGCAAAACTTTTTATAAAAAGAGCACACAAATTGTAGATATGAGTTACAAAATAGAGGACGATGAGGAATCTCAATGGTTCCAATTAGCTTTACATTTTATAACAGAAAAAAATACAAAATGAGTGACCCCTCAGTACTTGCATATACTGCAATACAAAGCTTGATAATAACCAAAAGCTATCACATACTGTCACTAATAGCTTTCCCACTTCCAAAACCTCTCCAACAGCCTCATTTGTATAGAGCATTATAATCCAAACAGTAGACCCATTTCAAGCTATAATCCGCCTTCAACCCAAAACAGACAAATTGCCTCCTTCTGAATTATTAAAAGGCATTTGTGGCAAAGTAGTATATTTGCTATTTGATCTTAACGAAAATGTAGAAGCTCTAGGAGTGCAACAGCCAATAGATCAATCTTTGATTAACCTAGCTAATGGTGTACCAACAAGAGACAAAAACATTTGTCAAGAACTAGTAGACTTAAACAAAGTTAGTAAAGCCCTACAATATCTAAACAAAAACAATGAGTACTACAGAGATATAAACATTGAAGAGAATTTAAGAGAAACCACGCACATAAGTCAGTATTCATCACCAACTCCCCAATTTGAACGTGTAGATCCTATTACTGCAGCCAATATTTTGGACCAGTATACAGTTCACCCACCACACTCCAAAGACACATAGACGATGCATTAGAAACATATGAAATGTGTCAAGCCAAAGCATCTCCAATCAGAATATGGTAGAAAAGTGTAGAAGCACGTGCCTTTCCTCTACTCCTTCCTACAGGAAAAGGAGGAAGATATGATGAAAGATCCACACAAATAAAAGCATCAGAATATCGCTCTTTATGAATGGATTCTGAAGACCCCAGATTCAGACAAAATGTAGAATCCATATTCCATCTCCTGTTTGAAAGTGAACTAGCAACTTGAGTTGCACACAAATTAAAACAGGCTCTAATTGTTTAAACATGCCTGCTACCCATCTGCTTCAAAAGATGAAAAACAAAGATCAAGTGTTGCAGTGAAGTATCACAAATCTCCTGGCAAACATGCCTGGTACAAAGGAATACTGGTTCCAACGTCACGCTGATGTATGTTGCATGCTAAGGAAGCTCAGCCCACCCACATGGTTTGTTACTTTAAGTTGTGCAGAATATGCATGGGGTGACTTGCACAACTTCTTATTCATAGCAAACCGAAATAAAGAAGGAATATACATAAAAACACAAGGAGAACACTTCTCTTGTCCTTGTAAATGTGTCAAGATATTTGCACCACCGCTTTGTTGCCATGCTGTACTTCATCTGTAATAAAAGTATCCCTCACCTCAGAGAAGTGGAACACTTCTTTTGGAGAAAAGAATATTAATCCAGAGGAGCACCACACATCCACATGCTTTTGTGGATACAAGATGCTCCTAAATTTGGTCATGACAGTGATGCGACTGTTTTGCAGTTTCTTCACAAATACATATCCTGCAACACACCTGCAGAAACCACACATCATTTTACACTTCCAAAAACATAAGTGTGGCAAATACTGCTGACATAGATATAAAAACAAAGGTAAATACTACAACAAATGCCGCTTTGGTTTCCCTAGACCAGTTTCAGCAAAAGGATAAGTAAACAGCTTGATGTCTTCTGTAAGACACAGTGTGAAAGGCAAATCGTCTATAAACACATACAACATTAAAAGAAACAAAGCTTCAAAGTATATCAATGATTACAATGCAATCCTTGCCCTCTTGTGGAATGCAAACATAGATATTCAATATATTGTAGACAGTTCCACTGCTGTTGCAAAATATGTCACAGCCTATCTCACCAAAGCTGAGAAAACAGAGCTAAAAGACCTCTGGGATAACATAACATATGACAAAACACTGTCACAAAAATTGTACAGCTTTGGCATAAAAATGTTGTTCCATAGAGAATGCGGATGCTACAAAGCTGCAGACTGTTTAACATCAACAGTCTTATATGGCAAATCTGAACACATAGGAGGTCATTACGAGTTAGGCGGTAAGGGGTTAATGGTGCCGGTAAAGGTACCGGAGCCATCAACCCCTTACCGCCTAATTACGAGTTCTGCTTGCGGTATCCGCTAAGGCTGCCTGGTAAAACCAGGCAGCGTTAGCGGGTCCCACGAGCAGACCAGGGTGCTAACAAGGGGCCCATTATTAACGGGCCTGTTGTTAGCACCCTCCCCATTCCCATTGAGCCCTGTGGGGGCTCGAATGGGAATGGAGTTGTACCGGGTCTGGGGTCCTTGAATGAGGAATTACAGGGTCCTCCAAGGTTGGAATGGGCGGTAATTCCTCATTCGAGGAACCCAGACCCGGTAGCTGGTAAGGGGGTAGCCATAACGCTAATAGCAGCATGGCTACCTCACCAAAACTGAGAAAACAGAGCTAAAATACCTCTGGGATAACATAACATATGACAAAACACTGTCACAAAAATTGTACAGCTTTGGCATAAAAATGTTGTCCCATAGAGAATGCGGATGCTACAAAGCTGCAGACAGTTTAACAGCAACAGTCTTATATGGCGAATCTGAACACATAGGGGGTCATTATGAGTTAGGCGGTAAGGGGTTAATGGCGCCGGTAAAGGTGCCGGAGCCATCAACCCCTTACTGCCTAATTACGAGTTCTGCTTGCGGGATCCGCTAAGGCTGCCTGGTAAAACCAGGCAGCCTTTGCGGGTCCCATGAGCAGACCAGGGTGCTAACAAGGGGCCCATTATTAACGTGCCTGTTGTTAGCACCCTCCCCATTCCCATTGAGCCCTATGGGGGCTCGAATGGGAATGGAGTTGTACCGGGTCCAGGTTCCTTGAATGAGGAATTACCGGGTCCTCCAAAGTTGGAATGGGCCGGTAATTCCTCATTCGAGGAACCCAGACCTGGTAGCTGGTAAGGGGGTAGCCATGCCGCTAATAGCAGCATGGCTACCTACAATCTTGTAATGACCCCCATAGTCTGGCTAAGGCTTGGTCCAGCTGCATCCAGAAAAAGAGTGCTGAAATCCTACCAAGACATAGAAACAATAGCCAGAAATTATCGAACAGCCAGGACATTTAAAAAAACAATGGGGGTCATTACGACCCGGGCGCAAAGGGTTACCCGGCACCGGTAATGACACCGGTGCCGGTAATCCCTTTGCACCCTATTCCGAGGTCTCTTTGCGGGTCCTTCCCTTAACGCCTGGTTTTAGCAGGCGTTAAGGACGGGACCCGCAAAGGGATCCCGGGGTCAATAACGATACCGTAATTTACGGTACCGTTATTGCCGCCTTCCCCCTTCCCATTGAGCCCTATGGGGGCTCAAAAGGGAATAGGGAATGGCATTTCAAATGGGGACTTACCGGTCCCGCAAAGGGCAGAATGGACTGGTAAGTCCCCATACAACCACGTCGGTGGTGGTAGCCATGGCTAATAGCGCCATGACTAGCACCAACCTCGGAATGAGGGCCAATGTATTAGACATGCAGTACTGGTTTGGAAAATATGCACCTGTACCACATAGCTCAAAATCTCTCCTACAAAAATAATGTGAAACCAGATGAAAAAAGTGGAAAATACATGGGGCCTCATTACGACCCTGCGGAACGGGTTAAACGGCGCAGTAAAAGGTGACGCGCCGTTCAACCCGTTCTGCCACATTACGAGGTCCCCTCGCGGGGCACGTTAAGCACGTCTGGGAAAACCAGGCATGCTTACCGGGTTCCGCGAGGGGAAGAGGGAGCAAACAACAGGCCATCTCATTATGGCCCGTTGTTTGCTCCCTCTCCCATTCCCATTCAGCCCTATGGGTGCTGAAATGGAAGTGGGGAAGGACCATCTCTGGGTCCTTGATGGAGGAATTACCGGGCCATCCGAACTCGGAATGGCCCGGGAAGTCCTCATTCCGAGGACCCGGACACGGATGCGATTTCGACCGCAGCCATGCCGCCAATAGCGGCATGGCTACCGGCCGAACTCGTAATGAGGGCCATGGTCTCAGCTTGTGAAGGATGCATCATCAAACTTACCAAACCCAGCCTAATTAATCATATAAAATTATCATTTAAAATTCCTCAACATAGAGAACTTTACTACATGGCCCTACTGCAACATTTTATACCATGGAGAAAAGAAGATTTATTATGTAACCGTGGGCCTCATTATAACATAGGCGCTCCTGTAATGAAGACTGTTGGTACGGGACCGGCACCCTTCATTACGGGATGCCCTATTACGAGGTCCCCATTATTAACGGGCCCGTTATTAGCTCCCTCCCCATTCCCATTAAGCCCTATGGGGGCTCAAATGGGAATGGGCATGGGTTCCTTCATGGAGGAATTACCGGGTCCTCCAATGTCGGAATGATCCGGTTATTCCTCATTGAAGGAACCCGGTACTGGGACCCGGTATGGAGGCAGCCATGCCCTTATTAAGGGCATGGCTGCCTCCTTACTCGTAATGAGGCCCTCATTTGAAGCTGCATTTAATGCAAATGAAAGCAGTATAACAAATGTACATTTCAAGCAATACAAAAACATGTTGGACAATGAACGCCAACAAGAGGAAGAAGTTCAAGCACAAATAGATGAAGACACTTCTGAAGCAAGTCAACCTTCTCTTACAGGAAGCCAAAAACCACTTGGACAGTCACTCATTCTAAATGAAGCAGAAATAACCATGACTGAATTAGTAAACACCATGGGCCTCATTATAACTTGTGCGGAATGGGTTTAACGGTGCCGGTAATGGTGCCAGCACCGTTAAACCCACTCTGCACTATTATGAGGTCCCCTCGCGGGACCCGCTCTGGACGTCTGGTTTTTCCAGACGTCCATAGCGGGTCCCGCGAGGGGACCAGGGAGCTAACAACGGGCCCGTTCGTAATGGGCCCGTTGTTAGCTCCCTCCCCATTCCCATTGAGCCCTATGAGGGCTCGAATGGGAATGGGGAAGGACCGGGCTGGGTTCCCTGAAGGAGGAAATACTGGGCCCTCCATACTCGGAATGGCCCGGTATTTCCCCATTCAGGGAACCCAGACCCGGACATGATTTTGGAGGCAGCCATGTCCTTCTAAAGGGCATGGCTACCTCCAAAGTCGTAATGAGGGTGTATCAATATGAACAGTCAGGAGAAAACTTGTCAGTGCTGAAATGACAGCTAAATGATGAGCAACTTAGCATTTAGATAGAAGTGACTGAAGAAATTGAACATGGTTTGAAGCAAGAAACTAAAACTTGTAGATGTCAAAATTATAAACCTCCTCTATGTAAGTGGTGAAGCTGGTTCTGGAAAAACATTCTTAATTAAAATCATCAGCAAATTCCTACAAAACTTAACAAACAACTACCTTTCAGCTGTTGTAACAGCCCCCACAGGATAGCTGCCTACAACATAGGAGGAGTTGATTTACACCGACTACTGCTCCTTCCAGTAGAACACCAGAAAAAATTAGAGTGCTACAAACTATCAGCAGAAGCTGCTACTGAAGAACGCAGAATTCTGAAACAAATGAAAATGCTCCTAGTAGAGCAGGTAAGCATGGTTTCCAACCTAAGGTTGGCTTTAATTCACCTCAGATTGCAAGAAGTCCTTAAAACGGACTATGAAGAACCCTTTGGAAGAAAACATATTATTGGTTTTGGAGATCTCCTACAATTAACATCAGTGAAAGGTGACCCTATTTTTAAGACCTTAGGACACGAACAGTGCCGCAACACACTTGTCAGCATACCAAATGTAAATATCTGGCAACATTTCCAATACAGAGAACTAACTCAAAACATGCATTAGTCTTTAGACCTCCCCTATGCTAACATTTTAAAAAGCATTAGAACTGGTCTTCTGTCTAAAGATGCACAATCCATCTAAAATAGTAGACTCATCCATGAGCTATATGAGCATAACATATTTTCTCCTGATGTTGTGAAACAATTAGCACAAAAAAATGTAAATTGTATGCCCTGAATGTCAACCCAAGCAAGCTGTATTCAATTTACTGCGACAATGTTAAAAAAACGAAATGCAACCAATAGTGCTTTTTGGCTCCACACACAAACTTTCAGAAGTTAAATGTATAGGACGCTTAACAGCATGATTCCTTCTTTTCAAAGACATGTATGTACGCAGAAAACAATTCTCTCTGGGCCTCATTACGATTTTGGCGGTTGCCATGCCGCTATTGGCGGCATGGCTGCCGCCAACATCGGGTGCAGGTCCGGGTTCCCAGAATGGGGAATTACCGGGCCATTCTGAGTTCGGAGGGCCCAGTAATTCCTCCCTCCAGGAATCCGGGCCCGGACCTTCCCCATTCCCATTTCAGTCCCCATAGGGCCGATTACGACCGGCCCATTGTTTGCTCCCTCTTCCCCTCATGGGACCCGGTCTGCTCGTCTGGTGAAACCAGACATGCAGAGCGGGTCCTGTGAGGGGAACTCGTAACGTGGCGGAATGTTGTTAACGGGCCCGCATCCTTTTGCGTCACCCGTTAACCCATTCCGCCACTATTGTAATGAGGTCCTCTGTCTCTTGCATATGCAGTCAATATTCACAAATCGCAAGGTTTAACCCTAGATTAGCCATTGATTGACATTGGCAGCACAGTCTTTAAAGAAGGTATGAGTTATGTAGCACGTTCACTTCTACGTACACTCAAAGGACTATTTCTAATCAATTTTGATGCAAACAAAGTCACGGCTGACATTCCTTGCATCTTAGAGTACAACAGACTACGTGCTCTCTACACACTCCATCTAGATATGTACCCTGTAACTCAAAAAGGTACAATTTTAAAAAGAAAAGTAACGCAAACAGAACTTATAAGAGATCTCCCACAAGTACCACCAAAGAAACAAAAAATAACTGCTACTCCATCAAGCAGTGCAACCACAAAACTATCTAGTAAAAAACACAACTGCACATCCATCAGCAGATATAAATAGAAATATTTCTTCTAAAAAAACAAGTGGAACTCCAGCAAATGACACAGAGACAGAACTCTCTGGTCCATTTAAATTTTCCAACACAACCAATGTAAATTGCTATGCAAATGTAGCAATCAATCTTCTGTTCCAATTGCCACCAATTGTTTAAAACATTTACTTGAACGGCTTAGACCAGTTGTTTTTGCAAATGCTTGTCCTTCATTGAAATGCCACAAATAATCCCAACAACACTTACAGTGTCTCGGGAATAAGTCAAGAATTTCTAAGGGACTCACTCCAAATACTGGAAACCAAAAGCATACCTATAAATTAAATCTTCCAGATTTCATACACGTGGAAACATACATGCACTCTCTGCAACCATGTTTCACAAGAGCACATCCCTAATGAACATATTTATCTATACCAAATTGTGAATCCATTCCATTTCATCAGCTGTTTGCAATTCAGACAATCGTTCCACCTTGCACATTAACTCACATAGCCAATATCTGATACTAATGCTTTTAAGTTACAATGCATATGGTACCAAAAATTGTAATTGCAATTGTAATTGGTTATTTATAACGCGCTTAATAGCCAGAGGTTTATAAGCATGGACCTGGGGATCGTCCCTGTGTTGCTCTGTGTCGTCTTGCTTACAAGACAAGCACGTTGCCCCTGACCTATCCTCCCAAAAACAACTGCAAGCTTACTAGCTTCACATACAGGCAAGTATCTCTTGGCAAGAAAACCTTCACAACTGTAGGCATAATCTACGACACTGGTGCCACAACCACTGCAGGTCACTATACTGCATACATTAAAAAGAGATGTGGTTGGTTTGAATGCAAAGGCCTACTTAATATTCCTTAAACCTAAATGTAGTCACTGACCTGTGAAACTATCAATAGTTAGTGCACTTGAAAAATTCCCTTAAGTACTGCACACTTCAAACTCAGGTACTCGGAAAGTTAAACTCACATCAATGTAGTACTTTTTTAAAATTCTGTATAGATTTTGTTCCTCAATGACCGAATGATTATGCAAACAGAAAGGCAAACTGTGCAGAGCACACAGTAATGTTGTTTCAAACATAGTACCCACAATGTACTGATTATGAGGGTCTACATAGTTTAATCACTGACGTGTAGAACTATTAACAGTTAGAATACGCCAACAGGTATCAAACTGCTTAAAAAAATACCCTTCAAAACTATAAAACTATAAACAGTTAGAATATCCCAACTGGTATCTAACTACATCCATAATACTGCAATGCTACTTTTGGATACCAAAATAGTTAGAATACGCCAACAGGTATCTGAGTGCTTCACAAATACCCTTAGAACTACAAAACTATGAACAGTTAGAATACACCAACTGGTATCTAAGTACTTCAAAAATATCCTTCATTACACTTCATTGCAAATATACTATTATGATTATTCCTACTGCAACACTGCTTGTAACAACAAATACACTTATTTTTGCACTTTAAACATCCCCTTAATTACTGCACACTTCAAACAAACATACTGTTGAAGTCAAACAAATGTAGACTTTTTTAAAATCCTGTATGGATTTTTTTTCCCAATGACCCAATGATTATGGAAACAAACAGCAACTGTGCAGAACACACAGTCATGTTGTTTCAAACATAGTACTTGGAATGTACTAAATATGAGGGTCTAAAAAGTACATGAATATGTGACATTGCATGCAATGAGACATTGGGGATCATTACCAGTATGCTGGTCTGAAAACACTATAGGTCTGCCTGCCGGAGCCACCATGCACGACAGGTCTAACCCTCCTGGGCACAACAGCCATGGTAGGCAGACCATCACAGAAGCACCAGCACTGTTAGTAACGGTGCCGGTGCTTCTGTGGTCCCTACTCCGATAGAGTCCTGTTGGACTCTATGGGAATGGGAAAAACATTTTACTGGCGCCTGACTTTTCCGGTTGCCGGGGTTGTAACCCTCTGGTGGCACCGGGAAGTCAGGTGTTAGTAAATATTTACGGGACTGGCGGTAACACGCCAGTAGCACTGGCACGGTTACCGCCAGACCCGTAATCCTGCCTAACATAGTGTACTGTGTTCTTGTTCACAGAGAAAGAAGCAAATATTTCTCCTTCATTACCATGTAAAACAAACTCAAACTGTACCCCCAATGGTACAGCAATCATAAGTATTATTTGCACTACAATTGTATTATGTCACCATGTCACAAATACTGTATACTTCCTGTACACTATCTGTAATTACTATGCAGATATTATTATAATGGTTGTATCCAGTGGCCATATTATTCTATTAGTTGTCGCCAGTGGCCAGACAACCATGCACCCAAGAATCTAGTCACCAGCCACAAGCATCACAACATAATACGGTCATGCATAATGTGGCAACTAGCGACAGCCACCACTGCAAAACTCACCCTGAACCCCCAATTCAAATGACATCTGCAGAAATCGAAATGGACCACCAACCCTATTTTTCACCTATGAAAATATCCCCATATCATCTAGATTCTACTCTCTACCCTGACCAAGTCCTCTTTCAGTCACACAATAACCCCAAATTTCTGTCTCAAGCTGTCCGCCCAAGCCCTCTTTCAGTCACCAAATAACCCAAGCTGTCCACCCAAGCGCTCTTTCAGTCACCAAATAACCCACAATGTGTGTCTCAAGCTGTTCGGCCAAGACTCTGCCTGTGGACTACCTGTATCCCCAATGGTACAGCAATCATAAGTATTTGCACTTCAATTGTATTATGTCACCATCTTACAAATACTGTATACTCCCCATACACTATCTATAATTACAATGCACATATTATTATAATGGCTGTATCCAGTGGCCAGATTCAATTTCTGTACATATTATTGTAATGATTGTGGCCAGTTGCCAGATTCTTGGGTGCATGGCCGTATTATGCTGTGATGGTTGTGGCCAGAGCACAGATACTTGTGCGCATGGCCTGTGACCAGAACAGATTGATAGAGAGCCTGGGTTTAACACATTATTTTAAATGGATAAAGCAGAGTTCACTGCATTTTTTTTATCACACTGAAGAGGGAGGAATACAAGTAGGTTAACACTCCCCCGTGTGTTTTGGGGAATTTCGAGGTGCAGGAAAGTAGTGAGTTAGTTTAGGGTCAGTCCTTCTTATATCCCCTTTCTTAGATAGGCGGCACATCAGCGCCAACTAGAAAATAGATAACAACTGAAATGAGGGATAGTTAGATTTTCTAATTGGGAGATTTAGTGAGCTGTAGGCCGCAACATATGTAGAAGTAAAGAATAGAATCTTAAAAAACGTTTGTTTGCATTGTATGATAAAATTGTGCGCATCAGGTCAGAAGTTGCTGCTCCTTAGCCCTCGTCTCTGATAGTGTTTTTGATATTCATTCAAGCGGTGCAATCCACCATGGGCAAGGGTATTAATTAAACACTATGAAGAAGAAGAATAGGGACATCTGTTTATGAAACTATATACAGTGTATACACCTGAACGAGAACGACAGAGACCAATTACTTAGCATATGCAGAAGAGTAGGTAGAGGGAACATTAGCTAACCCCTCAATCTTGGCAACAAATCCTTTGGTGGGACCCCAGACATCAGGAGATGAATGTAATGAACTCTAGATCTTGAGAAAAAAAACGTATTCGTATACAGCTACATGGGGCAATGATGACAGAATATCTTAGGTCGCATATTGCTCCGAAAGGGGCTTATAATAAAAATTTAACCAAGGACATTCTTAGACCAACTCCAGTTCAGGAAGGACTGGAGTTACATTGCTAATAAATGTACACAAGACTGGTTGGTATTGATTATTAACACTGCAAAACCGACCTCATAAAAAATGAGGAGAAATAGGGCAAAAAGAGGACTCGCTAGCGTCAAAAATTATTATTTGAAATTACAAAAAAAGCATAGAAGCTCTGGATGCCACGATGAAAGAATTTAAAGAATTACATCTAAATAAAAAATAACAAAACTAAAAAAGATATTACAACGTTTACACATGAAATAAAGTACCCCTATGTGGTATTGTATTGTATTGTATTCATTTTTTACGGCCGCAATGCGCTTTGTGGTTGGAACACGCTTGTTGACCGCAGTCAATGTGTAGGAGGCTCTAAGAGTTTATATTAAGAGATGCTTGTGGCCTTTTCGCCGGCATTGGACTTAGATGGCTGACTAGGCTCCAGTAAGCAGCCCAAAGGTCAGGCACGTGGGTGGGCGGTGTTGGTGGTTTAGGATAGAGTGCTATTGCTGAAGATTCGATGTGTGCCCTGCTATACCACATTTTATTTTTGCTGGTAGACGCTGTATGCAAGTGGCAGAGGTGTTGAGGTACGTCAGGGGTTTCAGTGTGATGCATATTATGAAGAGAATGACAGGTACAAACCAGTATTCCATATAGAGGGCGTCAGAATAGAGCAAATGCTAGATCACACAACTGGAATTTCTTGAGTGGCAGCTCAGATGATGCCAGAGCAGGTCCATCTTCAGATCTAATAGGGAATACACGTCCATCTAAGGGGGTACATTTTGAAGACAAGGATCAAGGCACACAAGGTAGAAATTCAGGCTTTTTTTACAACCAAGAGGATGAGGGGAAAGGCAGAAGTTGGTGGCAAGATCAATCCCCAAGGATAACATGCAACAGAGGCCGCAGACTGTACCAACAGAATACATTTAACCCCCTAGCCAGAATGAACCATGAGATGAGAACACAAACAAGTCACTGGTTTTGAATGTATCTAAACTAGAACTTCAGGAAACACATCTTAAAGTTCTTCGAAAAGGACTTTCATTCATACCTACAACACAACATGATCCGTTCCAAACAAGGATACAGATTACACAACTGGTAAGGAAAATATGCCTGAAACAATATTTTGGAAAGAGGACCTTTGAAAGCCCATCAGATGTGACTAAACTACACAGCAAGTCCACATTCTACCCACCACCTGCAAATATATCTGCAGAATCAATATCTTTTTAAAAAGTGATTCTTAAAAAATTGGATGAGATAGAGCAGTAGCCACTTTTATAACCTGACTAGATATGAGAAAAATGCCTTACTTTTACTACCATAGCCCCTGGCCTTGGAACTCAGGGTCTCTGGCCCTCGCCACATTGTTCCTGCAAGGCCCCAAGGGCCCATCATGCCCCTCTCGGCTTTCCTGGAGCCAGTCCTGGCGCCTTTGGCGCCAGGCTTATATGGCAGGTGGAGTTTCCATTGGGGAATGGACCAACATGGCTGCCCCCACAAGGTTCGGCGTGGAACTGCACCATGTAGTCTAGCATGCAGGGCGTGGTCCCTGGAGGCACCTGGGATACCTGCTGGCTATTTAAGCCACGCCCGAGCTGAGGTACGCGCTTCGCGTTGTTCCTTGGCCAGCATCTACAAGGGGAGAAGAAGAAGAACTAAAGACTTAACTCAAGAGCGGAGTCGCAGCAGGACTGGACTCCAGGGCCCATGTCAGTGAAGTAACTTGGCCATAAGGTGCCCAGCCACGACACGCCCCTGCACAGAACAGGAGGACGGAGAGTGCACCTTATCGAAATACAAGGTAAGGAAGGCTCTAAGGGAATCGCTAGGGAGGCGGGACCCGAGAGAAGGTGATTGTGGCTAAAACTGAACTCCTGTCTTCCAGAATAGACCCATCCTGCCGGCTCCGTCAAGGTTACAACACCATCCTGGTGATCATAGACCTGTTCTCCAAGATGTCCCATTTCTGTCCGTTTAAAGGTTTACCAAACACATCCGGTCTAGCTAAACCCTTCCTTGAACACGTGGTATGGCTGCACGGATTCCCATCAGTCTTGATCTCAGATAGGGGTACCCAATTCGTGTGTAACTTCTGGAGGAAGTGTTGCTCGATGGCTCAAATAGACATTCGATTAGCCACTAGCCATCACCCCCAAACGGATGGTCAAACTGAGAGAATGAACCAGACGCTCAAGCAATACTTGCGCTGCATGCCTCACCAAGTCGAAGGGAATTGGAAAGATTTATTGTGGATCGCTGAGTATGCCTATAACAATTCACTACACAGCAGAACCGGGCAGACTCCATTCTTTACTGTGTATTGCAGACACCCATGCACGTCAGAACTGGACATTCCTACGACTCCGGAAATGCCAGCCATCAAGAACCTACACGTGACCATTTCACAGGCTTTCACGAGAGCCATGGAACATCTGTGCCAAGCCAAAGTTCGGCAGAAGAAATACGCGGACCAGCATCGCAGAAAGGCCCCCGACTACCAAATAGGGCACAAGGTGTGGCTAGCATCTAAGTATGTGCCTCTAAAGGGAACCCGGACATTCCGCCCAAGGTTTTTAGGGCCGTTTCCCATCGAGTCCATCATAAACCCGGCCGCTGTAAAGCTGACATTGCCAACCAACATGCGGATACAACCAGTGTTTCATGTATCCCTTCTGAAACCAGTTCAGCCTGGAACTCGAGTAACTACCCCAACAGGACCTGTAATAATTCACGAGAGAGCCAGAATTTTAAGTAAAGGGCATCCTAGATTCAAAGTATGTCAGAACAAAACTTTCATACTTAGTAGACTGGAAAAGATATGGCCTGCAGGACAGAACATGGGAGCCCAGTGACTACATTCATGCCCCACGTCTGATACAACGCTTCCATCAGGAGTATCCCACCAAGCCGGGACTGGACAGAAGGACCACATTGAGAGGGGTGTTAGGGGGGAGTTCTGTCACGACCATAGCCCCTGGCCTTAGAACTCAGGGTCTCTGGCCCTTGCCACAGTGTTCCTGCAAGGCCCCAAGGGCCCAATCATGCCCCTCTCGGCTGTTCTGGAGCCAGTCCTGGCGCCTTTGGTGCCAGGCTCATATGGCTGGTTGAGTTTCCATTGGGGAATGGACCAACATGGCTGCCCCCACAAGGTTCGGCGTGGAACTGCACCATTCAGTCAAGCATCTAGGTCGTGATCTGCCCTGGAGGCACCTGGGATACCTGCTGGCTATTTAAGCCACGCCTGAGCTGAGGTACGCGCTTCGCGTTGTTCTGCACTCGTAGCGTGACGTTCACCGAGACCTGCTCGCAGCATCCTTGGCCTGCATCTACAAGGGGAGAAGAAGAAGAACTAAAGACTTACCTCAAGAAAGGAGTCGCAGCAGGACTGGACTCCCGACCGCATGCCAGTGAAGTAACTTGACCGCAAGGTGCCCAGCCACTACGCACCCCTGCACAGAACAGCAGGACGGAGAGTGCACCTTATCGAAATACAAGATGAGGAAGGCTCTAAGGGAATCGCTAGGGGGGCACTTGGGAGGCGGGCCCCGGGAGAAGGTGATTGTGGCTAAAACTGAATTCCTGTCTTCCAGAATAGACCCACGCCAGCACAAGTCCCCGGGGGAGGTGAATCCAACTCAGAAGCGATCCAGCCGAGTCGGGTGGCGTCCCTGTGGATACAAGGTGAGCGTTACACTTACGTGATTTACAACAGAATGCAGACATCATAATAAAACCTGCAGATAAGGGAGGTGGTGCTACTGTAATAATGGATACATCGAACTATCAAAAGGTGGTACGGATACTCATTGATGATAGGGTGACCTATAGAAGATTGGGTAGCGATACAACAAATAGATTAATAGACCTTATTAATTCCATAATAGAAGAAGGTCTGAATGAAGGGTATATTAGCCATAAAGAGGGAGAATGTTTGTGTCCTGAGTTTCCCAGATGTCCAGCCTTCTATCCCCTCCCCAAAATTCATAACGGAATGACACCAGCACCAGGATGCCCAATTGTTTCCGGAATTGGTTCTATTTTAGAACCTCTATGCCAATTTGTGGACTTCTTCCTAAAGGATGAAGTCACCAAGATAAAATAGCACACAAAAGACACCACAGCAGTATTGAGACTATTGGAAATAATTAATCTCCCAAATAGTGAAGTGTTTATAGTCAAACTAGATATAGAGTCACTGTACTCAAAGATTCCCCCAAGAAGAAATGCTGAGGGTCATAGCGGGTGTGCTGTTACAAAAAGTAGCTAGAATTGAAACACCTGGCACATTTGTGATGTAGCTTTCTGAGATTGCTCTAACCAGAAATGTCTTTATCCTGGAAGAGGCACTGCAATGGAGGCAACTTTTGCCCCCAGTTTGGGAAATGCACATGTTGCAGACATTGAAGAGAAAATAATTTATAGCGAGACTAATACATTTTTTGTTGAATAACACGAAATGGACTCGCTATACAGATGATGTCCTCATGATTTTTGATGAGAATGAAGGGCACTTAAAGAACTCTATGACATGACTAAATGAGCAGAATATGTTCCTAAAATTCACATATGAATATAGCAAAGAATAAGCTATCTTCCAAGACCTCAAGATTGTGAGAAATGGAGAACAATTTGAAATTACAGTACATCACAAAAAACTGATAGGAACTCTCTTTTAGAATTCACCAGCTTTCACCCTAAGAGCCTAAAAGAGAATTTGCCCTTTGGGCAGTTCTTAAGATATCATCGTAATTGTATGAATATTTTTCAAAAAGGTAGCAGGCGCCCCTCTCCAGAAAGAGTTGGTCACCCTGAGTTACCTGGGGGAACCCATACGTGGACTCCCTGCTCACTGTGCTCAGAGAGGCACAGCTCCACCTCACTGATGAGGCCCAACAACGCTGAAACACGTGTATGGGGTTGCTGTTGGTAGTCTTGTTCAGAAGGGAATTGCCATAGCATTTCGGTGCTGGACTGCCCATATGGGCGGGACAAAGAATTAAATGCGAATGGATATTTCCCATCTGTGAAAGGTACAGTGAGCAAAAAGCGAGGGCTGCAAGCTCTCAAAGTGGGAAAAAAATCAGGTTATCATGCCATGTTCTTTCTGGAGAGGGGCGCCTGCTACCTTTTTGAAAAAATTATTGTACAAATAGAAAGGAATAGGACGAACAGGCAACTAGGCTATCAGAAAAACTAAGAGTGAAATTATCCTGAAAAGATCATACAACATGCACGAAAAAGAGCCAGAAATATCACTAGGGAAATAACTTTGACACAACACGAGAAAAGGGTATGAGAACAAAATCAAATCACAGCAGTGTTCAGCCAGTCACCTGTGGATAATAAAATAAAACAGGGAATTAAGAAACTCTGGCCTATCCTAAACGTAGGGACTACTAATTTAGCAGTCCCAATGTTTGCTATAAAAAGGAGAAGGAACCTGCAAGATTCACTGGTGAACACATACCAAGAGAATAAACACAAAACAAATGTTCAGAGAAGATTATGGACCATGCTGAGCTTTGCTGGATATACACCATGTGGTCAGTGTTCTGTTTGCCCATTTACTAAATGTACCACTAAGGTAGACATAGGGTGGGCTACACCGTGGGAAAAAGGACCCTGACGAACTGTAACACGACACATGTAGTGTATCAAATCATATGTCCATGTGATAAAAGATACATAGGGATGACTACCAGGAACATACAAATTAGTATATGTGAGCATTGTTCCAATATTAGAACAAAATGACCGACGGCACCCCCTGTGGAATACTATGTTGCAATGAAACACACAAGGACGACCTAGTATGGACAATCCTTGAGACGATAAAAACACCACAAAGAGGGGGGCTATAGGAGGGATGCTCCTAAAATGAAAGCAACTGTGGATTTTCCATTTGAATACCTTTAAAGATGGTCTAAACCAAGATCTCTCAAATACATAAAAATCAGAACACTAGATAACATATGCATGAAAAACATTGCTCGCAGTGCTCAATGAGAAATACAATGCATGGGGGGTGTATTCATTAATTAAATAATTAATTAATTAATTGTTCATTATTATTTTGAACATCTAGATGTAATTGCATCTATGGATTGGCATAGATAAATTATCGATTTATGCACTCTCTGACGGCATGCACTTAAGAGGTGTAATATATAACTGCAGCATAATTTCATATATATAAAAGATTACATCTCAAAATTGCAGTAGAGAAACTGTGTGCGTATCATGTGATCTATCAGCATAAACAGAGAAGCAATATGCATAGTCTCTGCAAAGGGTAGAGGATGAAATGATTTAATATACCAACAGATCCCTTCCCAAAATGAGGGCGAAAAACAGTGCATACATCACCTTACAATTGCACACGTATCATGATTTACCTATTCACGTTTTTAGTAACATATGAGGAACGCAACGGGTGCTAGGTAAACGCGCGTCAGGAGAAAAGAAATGTCCTCACTCCTTTAGAAGCGGAACAAAGGCACTAAAGGTAAGCAAGGAATTGCAAGAGAACACAAGTAGCGGCTAAAACAGTAACGATTGGACGAATGAAGTACATGAGATGAAGAACATTATGTGCTCGGGGGACCCGGAACTCCAAAAAAAAACAGCGGTTGGCAAATACACCCTAACTATAAGTCAGAATGCAGGGTGAATGCAATAGCGCTCCAGGGTCTAAAAAGAAAGAGACATAATAGCCATATATTAATGAAGGAGGCTGAATTGAAGTTCTTAAATCAAACTTGATTGCAATATGTCCACTGGAGCGAACAACCAGAACAAGACACCCATTTTTGAAGATTCCTCCCTTTTGAATACTGGAGCCATGTTGACCATTAGAGAGATATATTTATATATGTTAGAAGACTGAAAATACATACTTAAGCAATATGACCCTCGCGGCTGGGGCATTATCGACTCAGGTAATGCTCCGGGGCCCATAGGTATAGGCCCCGAGTGAAGCGAGGGCCTTACCGAAGGCCCTGGAGCATTACCTGAGTCAGTAATGCCCCCGCCGCGAGGGTCATATTGCTATTAGTACCCCGGCCCGCATTATGTGCGTGACCGGGACACTAAAAGCATTTTTTTCTGACCCGAAACGCTGCGGCGTTTAAAAAAAAAAAAAAAGAAATGACCACAAAAAAATGGCCGCCATGGAAAGGGAAAACAGAGTCCGTTTTCCCTTTCCATGGCAGCCATCGGGAGCGGACGCGCTGGGAACACAAGAGTTCCCAGCGCGTCCGCTCCTGAAAAAGGATCAAAAAGAAGGTAAGTGGGGTTGGGAGGGCGGGAGTGGGACGGGGAAGAGGGAAAATAAAATGTACTGTATTGTACCTGCGTCCCCGGCGGGGGATGAGGGAAGCCCCCAGCCATGTGGAGGCGCAGAGCGGGGATATCCCCGCTCTGAGTCTCCACACGGCTGGAGGCTTCCCTCGTCCCCCACCGGGGACGCAGGAACAATACGGTAATTTGGGTGGGCGGGTGGGACGGGGGAAGGGAATAAAAAAAAAAGACTTACCCGAGTCCCCGGTGGGGGGCGAAGGCAGCCTCTCAGCCGTGGGGAGGCTCGGAGCGGGGATGGCCCCGCTTCGAGCCTCCTCATTAGCTGAGGGGCTGCCACCCCCCTCACGCCAGGGTCAAAGGCTGTGGAATCCCGACAGAGGGATTCCCGGCCTGGTAATGACTCGGCGAGAGCCAATCAGAATGGCTCTTTCATTCTGATTGCGCCCTCGACGGGTACTAATAACTGGTAAAAATAGATGAAACATTAATAATAAAGACACCTCTGAGTGGCATATTAATATACCACTGGTAAGGTAAAATAAAACAAAGGATAATTTGATAATGTAAAGACCACACTGAATAATGGTGTATGCACTCTTTGAAGTCTGTGAGGATAATATCGCTGTGGGTTCTTTGCTTACAGAGAGACTCTGGAAGAATTGATCCCAGGTTCCTTGCAAAACCCTGTGAATTATGAAAGAGGGTAAGAACATTTGGTGAAATCAAAGCCATGAATGAGACCCATGGGGAATAGATGCAGTGATGTTCCATATTTTATGTCTCCTATTGCAGGGCTGAAATAAAAGAAAAGAAACACCTTCTAAACAGGACACAGGAGGAGATTTGGTATCCCTCCTTCCTCAAGGGAGCCCAACTGCTATGCTGGACTCTAGTCCTGAAGAAAGCAGCTAGACAACAGCTTAACCCGATTAAACTGGTAGACGATTATAAGTGTTCAGGTTCATTCCCTGAACTCCCAGGCACTCAGATTGATTGAGAGCCTGTGTTTAAAAAATCATTTAAAACAGATAAAGCAGAATTCACTGCAATTTATATCACACTGAAGAGGGAGAAATAAAAGTAGAAAAAACTCCCACAAGTGTTTTTGGGAATTTTAAGGTGTAGGAAAGTAGTGAGTTAGTCTAGGGTCAGTCCTCCTTCTATCCCCTTTCTTAGATAGGTGTCACATCAGCGCCAACTAGGAAAAGAATAACAACTGAAATGAGGGATAAATATGTTTTCTAATAGGGAGATTTAGCGAGCTGTAGGCTGCCAAATATGTCGAAGTGAAGAATAGAATCTTTAAAAACTTCTGTTTGCGCCAGTACATGGTGTGGCATTTTTGCAGTCTACCTTGCAGCATAACATGGGGGAGGTAAGGACTATGTTACCCTGTGAGGTGTGTAAGTGTATGAGTTTGATAAGTAGTATCTACATACCACATTCTCCCCATTATGTTGTCCCTTGTTATATGAGGGATATCCCTCCCCATATGATCATCCCGCTGTGTTGCACCCCCCAGGGGCATTATTGGACTGCGGCCGCACCGCCATGGCCACAAGAGAAGGGTTCTCCCTCATGGGAGAAGAGACAACATCCAGGGATTTGTCACAGCTCCCACTTCTCCAAACCCGAATCACTGTGCTTTCGTTGGCAGAATGGCTCTCTTCACATCTATTAATTTAACTGGTGCTGAATGTGGTTTAAGATATTGTTGCCGTTCACTCTATGGTATTGTGAACAGTTTGCTACATTAGTACTAAACACATTGTTCACGCTCTTGAAATCTGGCTTCTACGTGCCAGAAGTGTGTGGTGGGTCAGAGGGAGAGATAAGGGATGGAAGCAGCTGAAAGTAAACAGGGTTCTCATTCGAGCCTTCATTACTTTTGGTTTCACACTGCCTCTGGAACTCCTGAACCAGTGGTCATAGAAGCAGGACCAGAGGTCACAGGGAAGTAACAAGGGGTCCCATCTGCAACCGCTGGTGACCCCCAAATGAGGCGCTTCATTATATTGAAGCTTTGAAGTATCTGAGATGCCCACAATATATGAAGCTTGCTCGAGTGTCTCATTCAGCAGTAAAACTGGTAGTAAGTTACTCAGATCCTTAGGTCACAGACTACTAGTGAATCCCATTGATCACCCAGCCCTTTCAACCAGTGGATAGGGAACATATTGGTGTTTATACACTTAATAAATAAATTGTACTTATTGTTTTCTTTTGCATGTTAAAGAACATTACAATCATCTGTCACTCTCAATCCCTCAAACTGTGACAGCAATTGAAGCATTAATGCTGCGATGGCTGTCTGTATGTTCACCTTTCAGCACTCCATTCCACCCCGATGGTTGTGAGGTACGTTGCACTGGCATTGTGTTTGGGATTATGATCTTACGGAGCAGATCTACTCATTTCTTTCTTCCCCTGCTTCCCACTTATCAAAGTGTGATCGGGAGCATGACTGTTACAACACACCTTAGCATCCTCCCCAACCCTTGTTTAGGTTTTGGGCCATAGGTGATGCAAAACAACACCTCGTGTAGCCAAACACCAATGCTATGAGCAAGAGGAAGTGAGGGCAGCTTTCTCGAATTGATGCATCTATGTCAGCGCTTTGTCCACATCCCCACACTCATTGGATGCCCATGGCACACCAGAGCATGCCATCATCTTGTTGATGATGTTTTTCAGCTACAGCAAGTGTGCGCTATGGAAGACAGTTCTGTTACTGGAAGTCAACTTCTGTTACTCGCTGGCTGTTTCATTAACTTGCTTTATATCTTGCAGAAGCATTGCAATTAGATTTTGCTTGCATGCATAAATATATCTTTTTATTGCTTTCCTGTTGTTTGTTAATTTTGATCCCCTTTCCAATGGCCTTTAGTGATAACAAAACATGCAAACTGAGATAGACAGCAATGTTGGCCCAATATAGTTAAAAGGACTAGAAAAAACAAAAATGTCTAAGTCACAGCCTGTGCCCTAAGTGCACCCTTAAACGATAAGATTGCTTTTAGGACTAGTTCCCTCTAATTGAATGATTTTGTTTGTTCTAATGCACTTTATGTCTTTCATTTTGTCATAATATTAATCTATTCTATTCTTTCTTTCTTTCTTTAATCATTTATGTCATCGTTTTATAAAATTACAGGGCAGAACAATTCTGATCACTTCGTAGAAGCTTTAAGAATATGAGTGCCTTTTCTAGAGGGCCCACAGTGCTGGGACAACAACATGTGGTCTGGGAAGCTCTGGGACCTGCAAGACATCTGATTGGAGTAAAGGGAAACTAGGTGGAAAAACATCAATTTTGTAGGCATCACTTGGTCCGAACGTGAGAACATTCATGGAGAGACCAAAAAAAGAACTATAGCACAACAGCTATGGAGGTAAAGAATAAGAAGAGTTTTGATACAACTTCTCTTTGTTCGTTTTCTTTCGTAAGTCAAATCACCACCTGACAGCAAGGAAGTACACATCAACTATGATTGTCCAGGAGTCTTCTGAGCCATGTACCTACCCAAAAGGCATGGTTATAAATCACAGCAGATATCTTATATTGCTAAGCAAATTTACAATGTCAAGGGTCAGATTCAAGCAACAACCTCACCCAACAGTCTTCACTGTGAACCCCAATGGTGCACATCAGTGACCCGCAAAACCAATACCTAGATGCACTTAACCACCCCTGTCAGTCCCACACCAAATATATCGAGATGTTGATGCCAGACCACCATCAATGCAGTGGGTCACCATGATGATCATGTTGCATGACAGGACACTGTTATCTATTTCCTCCACCCACTGGAGGCGGAGGTTTGTCACAAATTGGACCAGGCACAAGTAGGCTTCAGACCCATGAGAGGAACAGAGGTGGCACTACTCTCTATATGGGTTGACCTAAAGACCAACACAGACTCTAGCACAAACTTGGCACTGATACTACTCGACCTCTCCCCAGCATTTGACACAGTCAACCATAACACACTTGTCAAGAGACTGGAAGAAATAGGGATCAGCGACACAGCGCTGCTTTGGATGAAATCTTTCTTGTCTGAAAGAACAGAAACAGTATGGCTAAAACCAGTGAAATCCACAACGCAGGATCCCCACTACTGTTCAACATCTATATGATGCCACGTATCAACCTCATCAAAAGACACAACCTCACATGCTATAATTACACAGACAATAACCAAAGCATCTACAAAATCAATGGCAATGAAGAGGAGAACCCCACGCTAACAGACTGTCTCAAAGAACTCTGCCAATGGATGAAGACTAATACCCTTAAAATGAACCCGGACAAACGGAAATCATGATCACACCCGACAACTAAGGAAACAACCAGAACATACTTTGGCCCACAGAACTGGGAAACCCACCTGAACCATCCAAAGCAGTCAAAAACCTTGGAATCCTAATGGACAATGAGCTAACACTAGAGCCACAAGTAAATGCGAGAGTTAAGTATGCTTCTACCATCTTCACACAATCAAAAAGATTCTACCCTTCCTTTCTTTCATGCACAAAACACTTGCCATCTACTCCCTCATTGTGTCCAAAATAGCTAATTTGTGGAATGTAGGTACAGTTTTATTAAAAAATAAGCTGTTAAGTACAGGTACGGCTGGTCTCACTAAACACATATTAGCCCTACTGACATGCGTTTGTCCTGCTCTATTACTAATGAAAGAAGTGCTGGCAAATCTTCCCACTTCCCAGCACTGTGCAATATTGCTTAGGTGGGTTAAAGGAGAGCTTAGACTGCATGCCCAATCATTTATTGCCCTCCCTGCTCAACTTTTAGCAAGTAACTGTGCCATGTATCTCTCTCTTGCATTCACACACACCCACATGTGCATGCCCTCATGCACACAATCTCAAACACACACACTCTCACACACACACACACACACACACACACACACACACAGAAACACACGCATGTACGCACACACATCTTAAATTGACAACAGTTTGCTAAAATGCTCTAATACAACTTCAGTTCACCCAAAAGCCATTCAATGTTATTTATTTGCTTCTGAAATGAAGTGAAAGCACACCATGGACTACCCACGCAATTTCATTGGAAACAATCTAAAGAAGCTGAATAAAAAACAAACAAATTAAATTGCAGATTCAGCTTCTAATTTCACAACTTCTTAGTCTTGGCACAGAAGCAGACAGCATTGGTGTTGACAGTTCATTCCCTGGAATAATCTCCAGGGCAGGAGGGGTAACGGAACACCCACTCCTGTTCCTGCAAATTGTCTGATCAAGAAGCTGAGCCTAGAGAGATGCCTCCCAAACTCCTCCAGCCCAAGCTGATAACAATGGACTCTGTTAATAATTTATGCTGGTTCTGCCGCCCTTCCAGCACTGCTTCTTCCAGCATTACTGCTATCCTATATATTACACGGCCTGCGGTAGCGGGCATGTAGTTATGCTTAAGTTGCTAACCCCATAGGAAGACCACTATTTCAGCGGCTTATAACTTCGCTCCCCCTGGAGGAATCGTCACCAAACTTTGCAAGAAATGGCTGGCCCTAAATTTGTTTGCCTAGTTGGGTGAGGTTTCGTGCAGAAGGGTCAAAGTTATAGGGGGCGTCCCACATTTTTTTTCCATAGACTGAATGGGGAAAAACTTTGCGTGCAGCTACAGGCCGAACGGCTGGATGGAATTTCACCAAAATTGCAGCACAAGGGCTTGGGTCAGAAAGCGTGCTTTTGTGTGTTTGGTGGAAAAAGGACCAGTACTTTTGTTGCAAAGAACTGAAATGTACGCCCAAAGAAATTAGTGATATCTGGGTCCGCTCCGTGGACCCATTTCCCTGTTCGCTCCGCACACCGAAGTCTCATTGGCCTCTAGTACGCCGCGATGTTGGCGAACATTGGACGCGGCCAGTGGTTGGCTGGAGGGAAGCGTGCTGTGCGTCAAAGGTTTTGGGAAACGCTGCCATGGTGTATCGGAGGACAGTGCGGTGCCGAAAGGGACTGACAAACATACTTAATGCCATGTGGTGGTGAGAAGAAGGGAAGGAGAGGGTGGGGGAATGAGAAGTGGTTCAAATGATATATGTCAGTAGGTGGAAGTAGATGGTCGTGTGTCTGCAGTATCCGTGCGTGTTGCTGCATCCACAGGCGACTACCTTGTGTGGGGACTGCAGGCAGTCTGCATTACAGCACCGTAGCTGGTGAGGCGACCTGTTTTCGTGGTCACTGATGGCACAGCAATGTATACAATATTGGTTTCATGGTTGTAGGGATTGGTAGCACATGGTACAGAGTTTACTGCATACCTGGACCTCATTTATTTATTTATTTATTTATAGCATTTTTAAAGCGCTCACACAGCCCACCGGCGTCTAGGCACTGTTACAGGAATTGTTTTCTTTTTATTGTTTTATTGTGTAATTGTTTCTTTTGTCTTAGTTGCGTTATTTATAATGCGCTTAAACACCCAGAGGTTTCTAAGCGCGCTCCTCATGGAGTGACCTGTCATGTACTGTGTACAATGGGTGCAGTAGTGGAGTACTGGATGCTTAGAAGTGGTAGGGTTGCACGTTATATACCTGGCCACATGTTCACCTGCATGACTCTGTTATGTTCTGCTGGGAGTGGGCAAGACCTACACTGATGGGTGCATGGCGAAAGCCCATAGGCCAGGCACAAAAGAGCCTGGGCCTGCACCGTAGCCACGGCACCATAATGCAAGCATGCAGTTTAAAGTATGCATGTCTCAGAGGGAGGTGACATTTAAAGAATGGTGGGGCAGGAAATTGTAAACGTGGTATAAGAGCACAAGTAAACTGATATCATACATACCCTATGGTGTGCATTATTGCACATATTGCACAACAGGGAGCCACATGTCGCCATTTGCCTTTGGTATGGGTTGTCCTTTATACCACCCATCGTATGGTACATTTGTGGATTGCGGCACACAGCAAATGTTCCCATTTCTGGCGCCAATATGTTGTGCAGGTACTGGGCAAGGCGTTGTAGTGTAATATATAGCGCCTTGGAGTGCGTACCACTTCACTGAATGTGATGGCATTTTGTTGCCAGCAATAATGTGGCATACACATATAGCCAGTCTATGTTGCCAGCATAACATGTGAGTATGTGGCTGGAGACATGCAAGGTACAGGATTTATAATACAGCAAAAAGCCATGTGAAGCTGCAAGTTTAAAAGTGAACCAGAATTTTTTTTTTCTCCCCTTTGGAATAGCTCACACATAAGAGACTACATTATTCATATAACTAACGGACTTAATTAACAATTACTAATTACTAAAGCTAATTAATTTACATTATAATGTAATCTCTGTGGAAAATGAGGTGAAAATGCATATTCTGAAATTCGTTTTTCAAACGTGCACTGGAGTTTTGTTTTTCTTCATTCTTTTCCTGTGTTTGCAGCAAGCAGAGAGCCTGCATACCAGGAAATTAGATACAGTTGCTCACTGTGTAAATGGCATATTGTACTGAAGGAAGGGTGATGCTGCATTTTAACTTGATTGGTGCAAAGTATCTGCAGTTATATTACATAGGCAAAATGGGAAGGTGCAGAGCTCTGCTGGGGGCAAACTGGGAGAGGGAGTGTTAGTTCGGGGATGACTGGGCTCTCAGACAGACCTGCCTAGTCTCACTTAGCGCTGGCTTGAGAACTCTATGTTTTCTCTACCCACTTCAAACATCCAAGATTACAGAGGCAATCCATGCTGACCGGGCCTGCTTTTCTGAGGCGAGGGAAAGAAGGTCATCTGGGGAGAGAACTACAAATCTTTGGTAAGCATCCAAAGTTGAAGTGAGGTCATTGTGTCCTGTTGTTTGACGAGGGTCTGATCTCAAAATACCAGGCAGTCAGAGTAGCCAAGAAAAAAAAACTCCCCTGCATTTTCATTTGTCTTGTTGCCTATTTTTTTTTTAAAAGTTTGTTTGCAATGTATGTTTTTTTTTCCCTTTTCTCTTCTTATTATATTACAGGTAATGCTGATATATATATGGTAAGCGCTGTGTCATGAATTGTAATTGTCTGCAATATAACTCATTTATAAAAAAAAGCTGATGGTTTTATTGTTGTGGGCTTGCATATGAGGAGTTGGGGAAGATTTGTGTTCTTTAGTAATACATTTGCCAATTTGTTCATGCAGATAGAATAACAGATAAACTAAGCAGGGATAAATAGGTGTGTACATGTGTTTCCCAGTGCATGTTGTTTGGGGAAATCTAATACAACATATAGATTACTGGGGGTCTATGAACCAGTAATGAGGCCTATGGGCGAATAGATCATTGGTGTAAATAAATCAGTGATACCAGCCAAAGTGATTATAGAACACCTACTGGGCGTGGCAAGTGTGTCTCACACTACCATACGTGCATTAGAGGGAACCCATTAAATGATAGCAGTGTGACACTAAAAGTGAGTTTCAGAATGTCTCAAATGGAAGCCACATTCTCAGAGCTAGTGCAATATCTGGAGGCAAAGTTATATGCACATGGGACATGGACATCAAATAATGCCAAAGAATGGCATGACCGCATTTATGGTGAAGTACAGAAAGAACCATTAGACAGCATTTTTGCAGAAGGCAGCATAATTCAGGTCTGCCTTTTCAGACTATTAAATGCAGCTGATAAACATGCAGAGAAATATTGTCTGATACGGCTATGTGCCAAGACATGGTTTATCCTGAATAGATCCCTGCACATGCAAGAAAATGATACTAAGCTGATTAACAGGTTAAAAGCTGATCTGGATGGGGCAAGTGAAAAAGAGGAAATGTTAAGAGCAGAATTGGAGGTATGTCAAAAAGACATGCAGTCAAAATGTAGAGATCTTGATATTAAATTGTCTAAAAGCAAGAAACAGTTTGAGAATAGTGAACAAGAATTGGTACACTTGAAGGCATTGGTAGACCATATTAGACAAGACAAAGATTAGGTTGTTTTGGAAATGCAGATTTTCCAAAAAAAACATTGTGAAAAAGAAAGTGATCTCCAAAATTCTGAACAGGAAATGGTTAAAATGTTTCAAGAAAGAGACAAGAGAAACAAAGAATTCAATGAATGACAAATGCAAAAGGGTGATATGAAGGAGGTAATTAATAAATTGAGTGAGGAAAACAACTATTTGCAAAAGGAGGCAGATAGGCTCCTTAGAAAGTGCAAGGAGTTGGAACTGCAAATATGCATTTCCAGGTCCCAAGAAAGACGGCAGGGCACCACATTCAATGCAGTTGAGGTGAATTCTGGTTCTACACAGAGAGCTAGTGCACCAGTGACTGGGCCAGTGAATAAACTTGGTTGCAGTGCCCTTGGGGGATTTGACACACTTATTGGGGGCCACCACCAATCCCATACACCTGAAACCAGGATCGAATCACAAGGTAGTGCAATTCCATGCATAGCAATGGTTAGCCCATAAAGATAATGAAATCTATCAAAGCTCTGGTCAAACCATTTAAAAAAGGAGGGGAGTGCTGCATAGAGGACCACTTAAAAGCGGTGCATGATATATTTAAAGCTCTCCAGATACCTAAGGAGCAATACAGACAATATTTTCATTTAACTCTAGATGCTCCCACAGCCAGTATCATCAAAGGATTAAATGAACAGCAGAACATGACATGGGCAGTGTTTGAAAAAGAGATTAGACGTCATTTTTCTCCTTTCCAATCATTACAAGAGGCGAAAAAGGTTGCTTACACAATTACTGCTGGGCTTAATATGTCACCCCACCAATTTTTGCAAGACTTGAAAAGAGCTTTTTTCTCATTTTGATGTATCTTTTGACCCCAATTCCAATGAGTTTAAAACTGCCTACTTCTATGGGCTACAGAAAGACATCATATCACAGTTGGTCCGTGAGTTTGACCGTGACAAATCTCTTGAATGGATTGTACACCAGAGCACAAAACTATATGAGGTACTCTATTGTCAGGGTAGAGAAAATGATAAAATGAAAGACACTAGGCCAAAATCTAAAGAACCCTCAGCAACAATGATGGAGATCAGATCGGCCAAAATGTCCCTTGAGTCTGCTCAAAGTCCAGGTAAAAATAATTTGACACCTGAATAAAGGGGTACTCACAGAGATCATCACTCCCTGCACCAATGTTTCAATCACATGACCCTAGTAATAGAGAGAATTACATTAGCCCTAGGTACTTAGGAGACAGACCCCGAGCAGGATATCAGCCTGATATTTCAGGTATGAACAATAACTAGAGGCAAAGTCAGGATCAAAGAAATAATGGACCCTACCAGACATTGGGGACACAAAGCAGATTTGACCCTAACACCATGATATATGGTAATCAGGCTAGACCCCGATATTTGGATCGATTTACTGATAATGGGAATCAACATAGGGGTCAGTACCCACAAAATAAGAGACAGGACTTGAGGCAAAATATGAATTATGCTCCATGTCAATACAATGATTCACCACCACCAAGGGACTATAACCAAAGGATGGGTGCACCCCGCTCCTCTCCACATATGAATCAAGAGTTCAGGAATAATACCAATAGAAATCATTCTCCTGGGAGGTATCAGAATAGATTCAATCAGGGGGAACACAAGCAATATCGAGAGAGAGGATTCTAGAGAAATGGAAAGATTCCAGTGTCTCGAGGCCCAAGTGAAAATGTTGGCTGAGCAAATAGGAAAGCTCTGTACAGCACAAAAACAGTCATCAAAGGGGGGGGCAGAAGGCCATAGCACTGACCAGGTGGTTTCTGATAAGTGACTAAGTATTTATGATACCTACAATGCTAGGAAACCAAATTGCCCTGATTTGATTTTGCATAATGACCCTGAGATGCCTAATGATTTTAAAATGAAAATACCAGCAAATGAACATGTGATAGAAAGTGCAAATACTTCTAAAAGAGAAGTTCAGTTTAACCTAGAGCTAAATCAAACATTGGAGATGTGTACAAATGAAAAAGGAAAACCTGAAATTCCAAAAGAACAAAGAGACAGATTTTAGAAAAATGACTCATGCATTGGGAATACCAGTGAACAGGGAGTACGTGGGGATGCTAGAACTCCTTCCCTGGGCAATCAAAACAATAACCAAACACAGGCAGAAAAAATAAATACTCAAAAGGAGGGTACAGGTCAATCACCCGAAGAATTCTTTGAGCCACATATTTTTGAAGAAGTTAAAAGGACTGGTACCATACTAAATAACTACAAATGCACAGAGTTAGAAAATGACAAATTGCCAAGTGATGTTGTTACACATGTTCAGTTGGAGGATTGTAGTGTGACCTCTGTTGATCCCTGGATGGATGGGCGAACAGTGGCCACACTCCAAAAGACATCTGAATGTGGGGAAATTAATAAAGTCTATCACACAGAAATGGACAGAAAGGAGGGAAAATGTCTTTCCATTTACCAATGTGCTTAGCGAAAAGTAGAAAAGGCCTGAGAAAGGTGAGCCCTGAAATAAGTAAGAATTCACACTTTTTATGTGTATTAGAGGAAGTTGAAGACAGGTATTATGCTCCCGTCAATGTAGAAGAGAAATGCAATACATTTGCGATGATTGACACCGGCGCGCAGGCCACAATCATGTCCAAAGAATTGGTAAAAAGTATCAATGAAAGGAGATCTTCACAGAATCAGATCTCAGTGAGGAAAAATGAAGGTCCAGTGTATAATTTTAACGGGAAGGAGGTGCCTATTGTAGGTGTTACCGAAGTTGACATAAAAATAGGAAAACACAGAATGAAACAGGAAGTATTGATCACATCTATTTGTGAAATCCCATTTCTTTTGGGGACAGATTGCCTGAAAAGATTGTCTCCTCTCATAGATGGGGTGAATGGAGTACTGTGGTCCTTAACCAAAAAACCATTGAGACCTAAGAAAATAAAATCACAAAACAGCAATATAAATGAATGCCACACCGTTGCCAAAATGAATAATGCAGTGGAGGTATTCCTCCAGAATAGCTGTATACCTAGCATTACTGTTATCTTTATGTGTCAAGATAAAATGCAAAGTGAAAATGAGAAACAATCTGTACAGATTTATTTAGACCCTAGGAAAAAATGGCAAACTGAAATAGATGAGCACACATTATGCTTCAATTTAAAAGAGAAGAAATGCAAACAGAATAATACTCCTAAAACAGACACAGAAAAACACATTACTACTCTTGCTGAAATACACATGGAAGATGAGCAACCATGGGTTCACATTGGTACAAATGACCATTCTAAAGTAATAAAAGCCACGTTAGCGCTTGAACAGGAAAGAAGCTTTATTAATGAGAAATTACTGCAGAAAATAATGGAGAGGGATCAGATCCCAAAAATTAGAATTAAAAACCAATATGTCTCTGGTTTGGACAGTCCAGACTTTGGAAACCGAATTGCAGGCAGGTGCATGCTAAAGATTAATATTGGGCAGAAAACAATTTATCATAATGTATGGATAGTGAATGGAACACAAAATGACTTTTACATGGGCAATGATATCATGCGCAGAATGTGTATGGTGTTAGATTTCCTTAATCAAAAAATATGGTCACGGCTAGGTGGGCCGGCACCTGAATTTGAAGACAAAAGAAGGGCTTATCATTGCGCACAACTGGTCCCATATGCAATTGAATTACGACTGAGGAAGGATACTATTATTCCTGCATTCACCAAGCAGGTTGCAATAACGCTAAAGTGCAAACATGGACAGCAGATGAAAGCCTCTGATGCATTTGTGTGTTTGAATGAATCCATAAAACAGCAAGGCCTGGATTATGAATACATTCCATTGATAGATGTTGGTGAAGGGTCTGTAAAAATTATGGTGAATAATAAAGGGTGTCAGGATATTCATTTAGAGGAAGATTCTTCATTAGGAATGGCCATACAAAAATCACATTATACGGCAGATCTAAATAACATGGTGATTGGAAATATCCCTTAAAGGTATGTAGATGCAGGGGGTGTTTTGCTAGAATACCTGGATTCTCAGCCCAAAGGGATCTTTAAAATTAATTCTCTGTACCCTTATGATTCAAATGAGACAGTATGCTGTCATCAAGAGGATTATATAGTATTTGATTTAAATGAAAGTGAAACAGAAAAACAGCACATTGAAGAGGAAGCTGATATGCCAAAATATCTAAAAGTGGCAGCTTTACAGAGAGACACAGCCACACAGTTGGAAAAAAGCACAGAGATTCCTCCATTGGAAGATTTCCCAGAATTCTCAAAAATGGTAGAGGAACAGATTTTGTCAGCAGATGCATGCAATAGCGATGAAGATAAAATGAATTGAAAAAATATTTATGGAGTTTAAAGATGTCTTTGCTAAAGATGCATACAATTGCAGACTAACTAATTTACATGTTGCCACATTACCGGAAGGGTGTAGTAGAAATCCAGTATTTGATATGATATGGTATTTGTAACGCGCCTATACACAAGTGTGCACCAATATAGATTACCACTGGCATGTTTAGAGTCACTGGTGGAAATAATTAAGAACTTGGAGTCTCGGGGAATTATCAGGTCTATTCATAGCACATTCAACACACCTATTTTGGGTGTGTTAAAGCTAAATGGTCAATGGCGTCTGTGTGCAGATTTGAGAGAATTAAATAAAAGAGTGCCAGTGTCTAGATGGCCACTGCCATTCATTGATCAAGGCTTAGCTCAGGTGCATGGCTCAAAGGTGTTTACTACATTAGATCTCACATCTGGATGGTGGTGTGTGCCATTGGCAGAGGAGATTCAGAATTTATTTTCATTTTCCTTTGATAAGCCCCAATATGCATGGGTTAGAACTCGATTTGGGTATGTCAATAGTGGGAGTGAATTTGGCATATTTTTAAGAAAGGCTGTGCCTGATGCAGCGGAAAGAGGAACCATAGTTTACGTGGATGATGTCCTGATAAAAAATGAAAGCTTAAAAAGCCATTTTGATGAAATTAGACATGTTCTTGGCCAATTGCAAAAGGCAGATACCAAAGTATCTTTACAAAAAGCACAATGGTGCAAGAAAAAGGTGAATTTTCTAGGCCATGAAGTGACTGAACATGGACTAAACCCACAAAAGAAGAAGGTAGAGGCCATACAAAAACTAAAAGACCCTAGAAGTGTGAAAGGTTTGAAAAGTGTATTAGGAATGATGGGATATAACAGAAAGTTTATTGAAAATGATGCTGACATTACTCAACCATTGACAAAGCTGCTCAAACTGAATACACCCTGGAAATGGGAAAAAGAGCAATCTGAGGCAGTGGCTAAATTAAAGGAATGTCTTATAAAGGCACCATGTTTAGCATACCCCATAAAGAACAGTGATTTTTTTTATAGAAATAGGTTTCTCTGCACATTGTATATCAGCAGTGTTATCACAAAAACATGATTTGAATCACAAACCCATTGCTTATGCAAGTAAAGAATTTTCTCAAGTTCAAATTAAGTTCAGTGAATGTGAAAAGGCCCTTTTGACCACTGTGTGGGCGCTACAGCATTTCCGCCCCATTGTTCAGGGGGAAAAGGTAATCAACTGAGACAAATCATCAACTATTGCAGTTTTTAGAGAGTAAAAGAATTAGGTCAGGCAACTTAGCACAGTCCAGAATTACTTCATGGACACTAGCATTGCAGGGCTTTCCTGTAGAAGTGAGGTATGGCCAAAATAAAAAGAGCCCAGTTGCTCAAGGTTTAGCTGATCTTCATGACTGTGCAGCTGAACATGTATCAAATGAAGTAGAAGTGGAATTTAGTTTACAGGAGTTTGGACAATCACCACATAAAGCTTTTGATGAAAAGACATGCAAGGATTTGCCAACTGTATATGTTGACGGTTGTACTTTTCACATTGAAAATGACAGTAATAAACAATTGGTGTCAGGAATAGGTAATGTCTGGTTGAAATGTGAAGATATTCCCAGTGTAGGGATGAGAATTGGGGCTAGGAGCAGTCAAGTAGCGGAATTGGCAGCCATTTATAAAGCAATTACTACTGCAGTTGATAATAAATTTAGTGAAATTGTCCTGGTGACTGATTCTGATTATGCACGAAATAGCTTTGTGGAATATGTGCCTGGCTGGAAAGAAAGAGGTATGATTACATACAATAAAAAGCCTCTCAAATATGGAAAAATGATACAGGCTATAGACAAATTGGTGTCAGAGAATGATTTGACAATATACTGGAGGAACATTTGTGGACATTTAAAAACTCCAGGAGAGGATAAGGAGGGAAATGATAAGGCAGATCATTTAGCTAAAATTGGGGCTGTGATGGGAGAGTTGCTACCTATTGAACATTTACTTGGTGAAATACAGATTGATGCAATTACACACTCTAAAGGTCCAAAAGAGGTAGAACAACCAGTAGTGCAATGGAGGTATGATACATCAGATCAAGACCTGATTAAGGCACAAAAAGATGATCCAATCTATTATAATCATTTGATAGAACCTGAACAAAATCCTTTAACAGAAAATTATTGTGTGGGAAAAGAAGAGTTGAGGGTGCTATTGAAGAACAAAAAACGAATCAGACTACAGGATGGACTCATGATTAGAAAATCCATAACAGGACAAATACAGTGGGTGGTAGCCCTTTCATTTAGAGGACTAATGCTACACCATGCACATGATGCAATAACTGCAGGGCACAGAGGTTCACAAAAAACTTTAGAGATACTGAAAGATTATGCTTACTGGCCACATATGTTCCAAGATGTCGAATTGTATACTAGGGGATGTCTAGTATGTGCCCAATTTAAACCTGCTTCACCAATGCAGAGGGCCCCATTGATGAAAAGAGGCTTAACCCTTGCATGGTCAGATTTGCAAATAGACTATGTAGGGCCTGTAAAAAGGTCGAGCAGGGGGAACCGTTATATTTTGAGTGTGGGTTGTTTAATGTCAAAATGGATAGAGTGTATTCCTGCACCAGATTTTAGTGCGCAAACAGCAGCTACATTACTGGTAAATCATATATTTTCAAGATTTGGGTTACCACAAAGAATAGAATCAGACAGAGGAAGTCATTCCACAAGCGCTTTAATGAGTAAAGTGTGGTAGATTCTGGGGGTGAAAAAAAAGCTGCATATTGCATACAGACCTGCCTCTTCTGGAGGTGTTGAACGTTGTAATAGGTCTGTTGTGGATATATTAAAGACGTTTGTAGCAGAGGCAGGTTCTAGTTGGGATTTACGATTACCTCTGGTTTTGATGGCAATCAGATCAACTCCTGCCAAAGCAACAGGTATCAGCCCTCATGAAGTATTGACAGGTAGGAAGATGGTGTTAACACAACACCTGCTGTACAGGACACATGAACAGACACTTGTAAGCACATCTACAGTTCATGAATATATGGAACAACTGAGGAAGCATTTACAACATGCATTTGCTTTTGTGCAGTGGAACTTGGAAAGAGCCGCTGACAGTGCAAAATCATATTATGATAAAAAGACATCTGTGAAAGAGTATAGTGTAGGGGATCAGGTGTATAAATATCATTTTGGAAAATGTAAACAGAAAAATTCTAAATTTTTGGCTGCCTGGCAGGGGCAATTTCAAATCATAGATAAGTTGTCTCCGGTGGTCTATGAAATATTAAGAACAGAGGGTGAAATGGTAACAGAGCAATTTGTGCATGTTAACCAAATTAAGCCCTGGCAACCCAAACATGAAGTAAGGAGACTTGAGCGAGTAGAAACAGATCAAGTGCCCTAAATACATGAAAGAAAACACATGGGTCTATTTATAGTGCCCAATACCAGAGAAAGAAAAATAGAGGTAATTGATTGTTGTAATGGAATAAATGTAAATAAAAATACTATATGTGATGATCATTAAAAAAAAGGGGGGCTGAAGCAAATGATATTATTTTATTGCAAAGTTGAGATATGTTTAATGTTTAATGATGTTATGTTTATTTTCTCTCTAACATGTGCTTACTTTCAGAGACCAAAGAAAAAGGGTGAAATGTTTTGGATTAAATATTTTATTTTTGGTAAAAGGGTGAAATTGGTATTGTGCTATATACTTAATATGTCTCTTTTCTATTTGATTTAGAATCATTAACCTATGTTTTGAGGTCGGAGGTCACATGACCGCAGGACGCGGAAGATGACGGAGTGCCACGGGATGAAGATCAAGTAATGCCTCTGGACCGAAGTATGGAGGTGAAGGTAAAATAACTGGGACGCCAAAAGAGATGATTCCTATGGAAAAGCATCCAAGAGTGCCAGGTTGAAAGAATTCACCGGATGAACCAAATGATAAGAAGTTGATGGTCGCAACGTCTCAAAGGTGGACATCATTATGGAACAATGTTGAACTGAACCTGCAGCGTTGTGGGTGCATTAGTTCCAATGCATTCTGGAAGTATGGGCGATGGAGTCCACAAATTTATTGTTTTATTTAATTATTTTAATTAGTCATGTTAATTCTTTGTTTTAATTAGTTATTTTATTTTATTATTTTGATATTCAACTTAAAATGTTATTTCACATTTAAACAAAAAACATTGGACTATGGACACTTCAGTTGGGAAGAAATATGTACAATATTTTATAAGAACTAATGGACTCATTTGAGATTAATTCTGATTTTGTGGTGGTTAAGCAGTGATTTATTGTGAAAAATGTGAATATTCGTTTTGTTGAATTGCTATGATGGAAAGAAAAGGAGGAGCGCAAGTTGGATTTATTCCAATGGTGGCTTGGAACATTGCCAAATTGTCAGAAAAGGAGGGATAATGTAGTGCAATATTATAGCGCCTTGAAGTGCGTAGCACCTCACTGAATGTGATGGCATTTTGTTAACAGGAATAATGTGTCATACACATATAGCCAGTCTATGTTGCTAGCATAACATGTGAGTATGTGGCTGGAGACATGCAAGGAATAGGATTTATAATACAGCAAAAAGCCATGTGAAGCTGCAAGTTTAAAAGTGCACCAGAATTTTTTTTTCTCTTCTTTGGAATACCTCATGCATAGGAGACTACATTATTCATATAACTAACTGACTTAATTAACAATTACTAATTACTAAAGCTAACTCATTAACATTATAATGTAATCTCTGTGGGAAATAAGGTGAAAATGCATATTCTGGAATATTTTTTCAAACGTGCACTGGAGTTTTGTTTTTCTTCATTCTATACCTATGTTTGCAGCAAGCAGAGAGCCTGCATACCAGGAAATGAGATTAGATACAGTTGCTCACTGTGTAACTGGCCTATTATACTGAAGAAAGGGTTATGCTGCATTTTAACTTGATTGGTGCAAAGTATCTGCAGTTATATTATGTAGGCAAAATGGGAAGGTGCAGAGCTCTGCTGGGGGAACTGGGAGAGGGAGAGTTAGTTCGGGGATGACTGGGCTCTCAGACAGAGGTGCCTAGTCTCACTTAGCGCTGGCTTGAGAACTCTATGTTTTCGCTGCACAATTCAAACATCCAAGATTACAGCGGCAATCCATGCTGACCGGGCCTGCTTTTCTGAGGCGAGGGAAAGAAGGTCATCTGGGGGAGAGAACTACAAATCTTTGGTAAGCATCCAAAGTTAAAGTGAGGTCATTGTGTCTTGTTGTTTGATGAGGGACTGATTTCAAAATACCAGGCAGTCAGAGTAGCCAAGAAAAAGAAACTCCCCTGCATTTTCATTCGTCTTGTTGACTATTTTTTTAAAAAAGTTTGTTTGCACTGTATGTTTTTTTTTTCTCTTTTCTCTTCTTATTATATTACAGGTAATGCTGATAATATATATGGTAAGAGTTGTGTCATGAATCGTAATTGTCTGCAATATAACTAATTTATAAAAAAAAAATAGATGGTTTTATTGTTGTGGGCTTGCATATGAGGAGTTGGGGAAGATTTGTGTTCTTTGGTAATACATTTGCCAATTTGTTCATGCAGATAGAATAACAGATAGACTAAGCGGTGATAAATAGGTGTATGCGTGCGTTCCCCAGTGCATGTTGTTTGGGGAAATCTAATACAACATATAGATTACTGGGGGTCTATAAACCAGTAATGAGGCCTATGGGCGAATAGATCATTGGTGTAAATAAATCAGTGATACCAGCCACAGGCTGTAGGTGGCACTATACGTAAAATTGTTTTTCCTCTTGTGCATAGGTCCAAGGCCTCTATATATCACTAGGAGGTATTCTAATAAAAAGGAAGGTTTTGTGTATGATGGGGTTATAATGTAGGGAAGGGAAATCATGCTCACCACTAAGTAATACTACCACAAAATACCGCCAATAATACATATTACTAAATTCTCCAATATAGTGTAACAAAATATGGTCACTAGAATGATGTGAGGCCAAACCCAATCTAAATGCAAGGATAAGCTGTTACCAAAGTACCACTATATTTTTGGCGGTAGGAAAATACTGCCAGACCCCAAAATTACACAAAATATCCAACAGTGTACACTTTTGGGTACATGACCAAAGGCCATAGGCCGTTGGCCATGCACCCAACAGAGTAGGCCTTGGGCACACCCCGCCCCACATAAAGCCGCCATACAGGGTTGCATCTCTCTGAGGATGGTGACCTTTGAAGAGTGGTTGTAGAGAACATTTTACACTTGGTGGAAAAAGCAAAGAGAGGTACTATGCGCTCACTAGCACATGGTGTAGGTCAGTGAACAAGTTTTACATTGCGGACCAATTTCTTAATATTTCCGTTTGCTATGGGTTGCCCTGTACAGGACACTTGCTTGAATAAGTGTCTTAACAGATTGTGCAATGAGAAGAACTCATCAGCATCACTAAGTACACGTGTACTGTGAGTGTGTAACGGGATGTTTGGAGTGCTGTACATGAATGATAGTGTTCGTTGCAGTGGTCTTGCATGTGATTACTACATGCTTGTATGCCTATTTCATACTACCTAATTAGGGAGTGTTGCAAATGTAATAGTGGAAATGGAAGAAGGACTGCGTCTGCTTTTCTGGGGTGCGGCCCATGATGTAGCTGGGAAGAGGCACGTGGTACATTATGCCCTTCTGACCATGGTGGCCTTGCAAATGGAACTGTGGGGATTATCCAGTCAGGTGTGGAGTAACGTTGGCAGAGATGGCGAGATGCTGAATGCTAATCGTGGGTGATACTTTTGTGCAAGATCTGCACATGTATGCCGTGGAAAGAGGCTTTGCTGATAACTTTTAGTGGGAAGGAGTGGAGGCTTTTTGGGGCACAGTCTATGAGTGGGGTTTCAGGTGCATGGATCTCTTTTGCACATGTGTGGCCTCTGTCAGTACTGTTGATATGGTGGTCGTGCATTTTGGAGCACTACATTTGGGGTACATGTCGTGCTCACGTTTGCTCGCTCACCTAAAGAAGTTGATGACAGCAGTGATGCAGATGTTTCCCACTGCCAAGGTGATTTTCTCATCGAGAACACCAAGAGTAGCATGGGACAATGCTAGTGTAATTTTTCCACAGCCAGAGGTCGGGAGGTGTTGGATAAACAGAAGCATGTGTGACTTTATGTGCAGTGCTGGGGTGTTCTGCAGCACCTATGAAAGCATTAATAACCAGCAAGATTTCCAGTGGTTCCAAGAAAATGGCATTTTTTTACCTCCATTGGCAATGCTGTTTTGTTTGCCACTCTGCACAAAGCGTTGCAGAGAACCCTGTAGAAATGTAAGAGAAGTGTTGACCTTCAGTCGATAAAAATGTCAGGAGGAGAAGCAAACAGTCAGCGAAAGAGAGAAAACACGCACATACATGACAAAACAAAAGACAAAAAAATAAGCCAAAAAGAAATAAGTATTTTCAGAGACAGTACTAAAAACACTATCCCCTACCGTGTTTTACATCCCCGCCACCCCTGCCCCTCCTGTTCCTAGCATGGTAACTCTGCGGATTCCGCGGTACTTTGAGGATTAGACGTGCCACATCCGGCTCTTTTCAGCATGGCAGCTATGGCATTGGCACTGTGGAGGCACAGGCATTGCACAATGTGGTTGCTGGTTGTGGTGTATACACAAACACTGTGGCAGAAGGTCTGCTGGTACTGAGAAATGTAGGAGGATATGGTGAAAGTGTGCAAGGGAAGTGGCAGCCATCCTGTTTGTATGCATGCACTGCACGCACTTGCTTAATGATGCTAACATACATTCCATGCTGCTTTTGTGGGAGCACTTTTCCAGCATTTGTAGTAGATTACAGTGGAAAGACCATTCTGTGAAGTGTACAAAGTACGTGGCAGGCATCCTGTTGTTATGAATGCAGTGTGTGTATTATATGATATGCTGTGATATGGTATGCTGTGGCATTTGATCCGCGCCTACACACAAGTGTGTGAAGGCGTGGCGAGGAAAGGGAGGTGGAACAGAGGCCACACAGAGACATTGATCCCACTAGGCCAGGTGATACTGGGAGTGAGGAAGTGAATGGGAAGGGGGAGGGCAAAGTGGAGTACATGGGAACAAGAAAGAATAGCAATAAGTGCCACTACGGCCGGTGCTGACAAGTGCAAGGATAAGTGTAGACATCAAGTGGTGGTTTCACTGTTAGGGTTACAGAAAACAGTCCCCAAGTGCGGGGATTGGCAGAAAGTCAGTGCAGGGGTGGAACTATCGGTATGGAGGTGGCCTGGGGCACAGATTAGAGGGTGGGTAGGAAACCAGTGCACAAACAGTTTTGGGCAGGAAGTGAGCAGGTGAGAGGAGGGGAAAAAGAAGAAACACATGGAAAGGTTTTGAGGTGCTTCCAGACCCTAAGATGGTTCTCCTCAAGTTCCAGAGAAGCAGAGAGCCTGTTCCAGAGGGAGGCCCCAGCAGAAAAAAGACATCTACCTCCAACAGAAGCAACTGACCCTGAGGGAGTAGGCGGCGGATGAGGGAATAGCTTGAGCAAGCAGATATTTAGGAAGTGAGAGTGGAAGGTATTGAGGTCCCAGGGACCAGAAGGCCTTGTGCATAATGCATAGGGTTTTTATTTAATTCTTCACAGCCACTGGGAGCTATTGCAGACAGTTTAGTCTGGTAGAGATATGATCCCTGGCCTTCAGACCAAGCACAAGGTACGCTGTCCTCTTATGGATGAGTTGCTGAGGGCGGAGAGTAGAAGCTGGCAGATTTAAAAAGAGTCTGTGGCAATAGTGCAGCATACAAAGAACCACAGCCATGCACACAATGACCTTTTGGGAACTGCCTTTAGGTTGGTAAAACACATTCAGTGGTGGCTTTGGTGCCATATTTTTATGATTTATGTAGATGGGTTAGTGGCGAACACAATTCGTAGCATTGTAGGAAGGAAAGAAGAGAGTTCCTGTTTTCGCAAATACACTGTATGATATGGCTAAATGAAAACCTTGCAAGCAGATACCATTGAAATGCCAATTCATGGTAGGAGATGAGGGAAAATCCACTATGCTTTTCAAAAACATAATGGATGCTTATGGCAGATATCGTGCGCAGAGGCACTTAAACATACTGCCAAAAATATCTTCATACCTTTATTTTGTGGTGATGGGTGCTCATGTGGAGGAATGTGCATGCACAGATCCTGCAATGTTTCACTGAACTTTCCACTGGACATACTTTCCAATAACAGCACACTTGCCAGCTGAATTCTTAACGGTACATATGACGTCTTGTGGAGAACTGATAGTGTTAGATGCTGACGTCTTGGATGGCATTGGTGGATGCGTGTGTGACTACTTAACAATACCCAGTGAGGGTGTGGTGGGAAAAGGACAGTGAAAAGGGAAGAAGGCCTGTTTGTGCTCTACTGGGGCGCGGCCCTCAAGGTACTTTGGGAAGGGCACGTGCCACATTATGCGCTTCTTAAAATGCTGGCCAATAGAAATGGCACTGTGGGGATTATCCAATCAGGTACTGAGGGTGTGGGTCACAGGAAGGGGCAGTAATACTGGTATTCATTACTGTGCGCAGTGACGCTGGCGGACATGGAGAAATGCATTGTGTTCACTTTGGGTGATTGCCTTTGTGATAGATCTGAACAAATATGCCCAGGAAAGACGCTTTGATGGCAATTTCAGTTTGGAAGCAGTGGACACATTGTGGTGTGCTGTCGATGACCTCAGTTTAGCCGATATGCATGCACTTTGCAGCGACCTGGCCAGTTCCACTACTGTGCAAGTTGTCGTCATGTACTATGGCGGCTTCCATTTGGGTTACGTGTCTTGTTTACATTTGCTCCGTCGATTCAAGAGGCTGATGAATGCAGTGAAGAGGTTTTTTTTCCAACTGGCCAGGTGTTTCTCTCCGCCATACCACCAATAAGAGTATGGACCACTTATATTGTCTGTTGTACCCAGCCAGAGGCTGGAAGTTGTCTGAATAACATAAGCATGTCTGATTTTCTGTGCGCTCGTGGCATGTTTTTCTGTAACAATGACATCATTAGTTCTTCAAATGCGGAGGTCTTCCAATCAAATGGCATTTCGTTGTCGTCCATTGGAAATAGTGTTTTGTTTGATCATCTCCAAGATGCACTCAAAAGGTTCCTGTAAGAATCTGAGGACGAGAAGAAAACACACAACTCTATGAAATCAAAAACAAGCTCTTTGTGTGCAAGCAGATAATTAAAAAAAACAAAAAAGAAACCCACAACGGCTCTTTTCAGAGCCACCCCTACAGCCGAAAGCCCTTACCCTGGTTGACATTTCTTCCCCCACGCACGCAAGCAGCACGAAAGCCACATCCGGGGATTTTCAGAATGGTGGCCATGGAAATGGGACTGTGGAGGCTGAGGGATTGTTCAACCACATTTCTGGGTGTGGTGTGTATGCAGGGGACTGTTGTACAGAACTGCTAGTGTTACATGGAGAGCACACATGCCACAATCTGTGCTTATCACCATGCTGGCCAATGGAAATCCGACTGTGGAAGTTTTCCAATCAGGTGGTCAGGGTGTGCATCACAGGAAAGGGTGGTCACATTTTTTTTCATTGCTCTGTGTAGTGAGGCTGGCAGAGATGGCGAGATGCACAGTTTTCATAGTGGGTGATCGCTTTATGCTAGATCTGCTCCAGTATGCCATGGAAAGAGGCTTTAATGGTAATTTGAATTTGGAGGAAGTGGAGGCTTCGTGGTGCAGTGTCGATGTGCGTAGTTTCAGACACTTGCTTGCAAAATGTCAAAGAGTGGCCACTTGCGCTAGTGTTCACGTTGTGGTTTTGCACTATGTAGCCTTGCTTTTGGGTTTCATGGCTTGTTCCCATCTGTACTGTCAACGCAAAAACATGATGAAAGCAGTGAAGCACATTTTTCCCACTGCGAAGGTGCTTTTCTCATGTATACCACCAAGTCCAGTATATAACTATTCCAATGAATGTTGTCGTTAGCCAGAGGTCGGAAGGCACATTATCAACAGAAGCCTGTGTAACTTCTTGCGTGCTGCTGGGATGTACTCCTGTGACAATGACAACATTGGTTATCGATATGTACTCCTTCTCAATGGAAATGGCATTTGTTTGTCGACCAGTGGCAAAGATATTTTGTTTTCCAATCTACAGGCTGCACTGAAGATGCTATTGTAAGTATGTGAGGTGAAGTATAACTAACAAATACACTTATAAAAACCGGAAAAATTATTGTTTCTATAGAAGCAGCTTTAAAAAAAAATAAAAAAACGGCTCTTGTGAGAGCCACCACTGCAAACGAAATCCCCTACCCTGGTTGTTTTTTCCCCCACTCCTGTGCGCACAGCATGATAAGTCCGTGGACACGTGGACATAGAGAAAGATGCAAGCTTGCACGTGCCACATCCGGCCCTTATGCAGATGGAACCCATAGCAATGGCCCTGTGCACGCTATGGCATTGCTGAATAAGGTTTCTGGGTGTGGTTTTTACACACAAACTGTGATACACAGTGCATTTGTCGATACAAATGCAGAAGTTGCGGTTATGGCTGTGTGCTTCACGAGCCACAGTGTATGGTTTTTTGGGGAGTTCGGAATATATTGATTGAAAGTGAATGGAACACACTGTGCATTGGTTGCTCATTTTGGATTCTACAATGTGGATTTGAACTGGTATGGAGTACCTGCAATGCAGTGACTGATTTTGCTTTGTGTTTTTGAGACTTTGGTGATGCGTGATCATGCCGCCATTATTGTTCTTCATTGTCAAGGGGAAAAGTGCACGATATGTTACCGGAGTTTCCAAACTGTTTGCAATGAAGGAGGAACTTGCCTAGGTCATGCACATGTTTCCGATCTAATGCATAATTTTTTATCGCATTACGTAGACACAGATGTGGCTGCGTTACTTTTTATTTCGTCCGGGAATGGAGAAAGCACGGTACATTGTGAAGATGTCTATTTGTGCCTTTCCAACTCTGAAAGCAGCTTTTTTCATTGAACTTTTTTCCTCTTCCAGTTGCTTTCCATTTATTTTGACCTTGTAACACACCACACAGAAGGAAAGGAAGGCAAGGCCCGGTACGGAAGGGGCTCCACCTAAAGGGATAACATAGGGGAAGTGCACAAAGAGTGGGAAATGTTGGGTGGCCCTCACTTAATTAGCCGTCAGTCATTGTCATGCTCCCGGACCAACTCTTCCCAAGCTCTTCCAAGTACTTTCCCTTTATAGAGTTGCGCGTTGCAGTACATGCACAGTACAATGCCCTTTGCCAGGTAAGGGTCTGCAGTGCAGCCTATGGTGTGAAAGGATCTTTTAAGAATCGCTGCCATACACGACTGTTCCTGTTGGTGGCCGGAGCAGCTGTGCAGAATGCTGTACATGAAATTATCCTAGTGCACTGTTGGAAGGGCAGTAACCTGCCCACTGGTGCCTAGTGCTTCAATTTCAGTTCTTGTCACATGCAGTACAGACACTTCATGGTACGCCATTAGTCGTAGGACCAGTATTCACAGACATGAATACATTCTGAACAAAAAAGAATGCTCCCAACAAGGTGAAACGCAGCTTCCTTACTTGGAGCAGGAAAAGAAGTATTTATCGAGACCCATGCGGCTGCACTACTTTTCTAACCCCACTTATATTCTTTGCGCTCCAAAGAATGTGCTGTTTGTTTATTTCTCTTTACATGCACTTGTATGTGAGTGACCAAGGTGCACCAGCTTTACCATTTTGCAGACTCACTGCAGACTGTCACACCTGCTATTAAATGTTTACTCCAACTCTAAGACTCGCCGGCGAACCCTTGACACTTTCCATCACAGTGCTCACTTCAGAGATTGTGGGCCTCCGTATACGTTGTGCGGTAAGGGCTTAACGTTACCGGTAAGGGAATACCGGTATCGTTAACTACCCATGCCAATTACGACCCGGGTTAACGCTATTAGCGGCACCGCTAAGTACGGTGCCACTAATAGCGGCTAGTTCGGGGGCGCGCGACCCTTCTTCCAGTAAATAGCGGCATGGCGCTAATAGCACACCATCACAAGCCATGCGGATATGCTAACAGCAACATGCTAAAGCCCCAAAATCCCCTTACCGGCATGGTGCTAATACTGGCATCGCGAACCACCCGTTAAGAGAACTGAACAGTGTTCCCACCTGCCACAGGTGGACACAATCAGCACAGGTGGAGGCAATGGCGACTGTGGCAGCACAAAAGGAGCACACCACACCCCTTCACACACCCCTTCCCACACCAAGATGGCTCCAATACTAGCAGCATTACATGGGCTGGAGGACATGATTGCAGTGCAGCAGCAACAACAACAGGCAGCACAGAGGAGACGCAGGAGGAGGAGGAGGGCAAGACAGGCGCAGCATGCACCACCAGGGCATCGGCTCGGATCCTGGGGATTGGTGGCAGCCTGAACAGTGTTCCCACCTGCCACAGGTGGACACAATCAGCACAGGTGGAGGCAATGGCGACTGTGGCAGCACAAAAGGAGCACACCACACCCCTTCACACACCCCTTCCCACACCAAGATGGCTCCAATACTAGCAGCATTACATGGGCTGGAGGACATGATTGCAGTGCAGCAGCAACAACAACAGGCAGCACAGAGGAGACGCAGGAGGAGGAGGAGGAGGAGGGCAAGACAGGCGCAGCATGCACCACCAGGGCATCGGCTCGGATCCTGGGGATTGGTGGCAGCCTCTGTGGTATTCACAAAGGCTGTCACCAATTCCCAGGATCCGAGCCAGTCCATTTAACCTAACCCCTGAGCAGATACACACCCTGTACCGTCTGGACCGGGATACCATCACCGGCATCGTGGACATGATACATGACGACATTGTGAGCCTCATAGACATCAGAACTGCCATCCCCCCTCTACTGAAGGTGGTTACTGTGCTCCACAGGCACCTACACAGTGGAGCAGATGCATGGCATCTCACAACCAGTATTCTCACGCACACTGAACCAGGTTCTCGATGCCCTCCTGAAGCATGCACGTGAACACATATTCCTGCCACAGACTGCCCAGGAGATCGCAAATACCAAAGTTGGCTTCTATTCACTGGCAGGCATCCCAAGTTGCACCGGGGCCATCGACTGTACCCATGTGGAATTGGTGGTCCCACATCACAATGAAGTAGTTTACCGAACCAGAAAGCAATTCCACTCTATCAATGTCCAAATGGTATGTGATGCAAACAAGATAATCACACATTGTTGTGCCCGATTTCCCGGATCAACCCATGATTCAATGTTCCTGCGGAACTCAACCATACCACGCTACATGGAGCGACAAGCCGGACAACTTTCGTGGCTACTTGGTGAGTAGCAGGGCAAGCACATGGCAGTGTGATTGGGGGGGGAGAGATACATACTACAACTGGGTGTGATTGGGGGGGAGAGATACATACTACAACTGGGTGTGATTGGGGGGAGAGATACATACTACAACTGGGTGTGATTGGGGGGAGAGATACATACTACAACTGGGTGTGATTGGGGGAGAGATACATACTACAACTGGGTGTGATTGGGGGGAGAGATACATACTACAACTGGGTGTAATTGGGGGGAGAGATACATACTACAACTGGGTGTGATTGGGGGGGAAGAGATACATACTACAACTGGGTGTTGACAGTCATCCGTACGACAAATGGACATACAGATGTACGCCAGTGTCCATCAGGGAAGGCCACAATGTACTTGAGAAGTACCCACATGCAATTTGAAGCTGCACAACGTTGACAACAATCCAGGTTTCCAAATATTACACATCCATTCACATTGCACATCATGCCACACCACATAATACACAAATCAGCAACATGGCGTCAAGACAGTAATACAGACTTAGCGCAGCACAACATCAATACAGCAATGCGCCCTTGAATGGATGCAAAGGGATCACCCCTAGCCATAGCACTGAACCACACACCTTTTGCACCACTGAAGTGATGCCTCACAGCATGGCATCATCGATGTCGGAATGGCAGTACACTAGCAGTGTGGCACCAAATTTGCCTGGCCCCAGGGACACCTAAGACCTGGCCTCACCCAGGACATGTCAATTACTGTCGGAGGCATGAATCGGGCATGTCCACTTGCAGGGTCAATCTCACCTTTGCACATTGCAGTCACACAGATCGTCTGCATGCATGCTGGTAATCGTGGATTTCAATCACAATGCAAAGTCGATTTACGTGATATGTACAGGCTGCACTTGAGGTGAACAGTAACAGGTCCCCATTCTTCCCCCATACAGGTGATGCTGGCTATCCCCTGAAGAGGTGGCTCCTTACCCCTGTACGTAACCCACCGAACAGGCACGAAGAGGACTACAATCGTGCACATACCCATACCCGCGTCGTGATTGAGCAGACATTTGGCCTTTTGAAGACACGGTTCAGGTGCTTAAGCAGGTCAGGTGGGGCTCTCCTGTACGGCCATGAGAAGGTGGCCAAGATCACCATGGCATGTGTCATGCTGCACAATATGTGCATCAAACAGAATGTGCCACTGCCCCATGACGTTGAAATGCAAGCACCTGATGAGGATGATGATGGTGATGAGGACGGAGGTGATGGAGATGCTGGTCATGCAAGAGGCGATGCCCAGGAGGGACGCGATGTGCGACAGCATCTGATCAACCAAATATTCTGAGACACATGGTTTAACTCAGTAGGATGGATATGGGTATTAGTGCACTGGTGTTTGTGGTGAAGCGCACAATGGACCCTATCACCAATAAAGTGCACATGCACAATGACGAAGTCCAAGCCTGTATTTTAACTAGTCGCCAGTGTATTGAGGTATAATGAGATGAAAAAGTGCATATCCCCAACTATCCCACCACCCTTTCCCCCACCCCTCCCCCGCAACACTCCCGAAACACCCTTTCCCCCCTCCCCCCACAACACTCCCGAAAAACCCTTTCCCCCCTCTCCCCACAACACTCCCGAAACACCCTTTCCCCCCTGCCCCCATAACACTCCTGAAACACCCTTTCCCCCCTGCCCCCACAGCACTCCTGAAACACCCTTTCCCCCCTCCCCCCACAATACTCCCGAAACACCCTTTCCCCCCTCACCCCACAACACTCCCGAAACACCCTTCCCCCCACAACACTCCCAACACCATTTCCCCCCTCCCACCGCACACTCCCGAAACACCCTTTCCCCCTCCCCCACAACAACCCCATGTGTGCCTTGCACAATCTTGGTGTCCTGCTGCACACGTGCCAGCTAGACCCTGCTGTCCCTAATTCCCATTGCCACCACCACCATTGGGAGGTTGGGATGATGTGCGCCTCGTGGTGCGCATGGAGCGGCGGAGGGGGCTTGTCTGCCTTGAACTCGCAGATGATGAGAAGGCTGGCTGTCCCTGTGGTGGTGGTGGGAACTGGCGGTCCATCGCGTCCGCTATGCGCGTGAGGACCTGCCTCAGTTGGCAAATCGCCATGCACAGCCTGTTGGTACAGGCTTCCATCGCCTCCCTCGACTGCCTAGCAGTCTCCGTGATGTCCCCCCTGAGACGGGCAGCCTCTTCCACCTGCTGCCCAACCAGCACTGTAATGTCCTCCTGGCGCTGCCTGATGGTGGCCAGGTCATGGCCACTGTGGCCAGCTTGTGGTGTGGCTGCTGCGCCTGCCTCTACATCCATGGACATTGGATCCTGGTGTTGGCCGTGGAGTTGCTTCTGGTCTTCCTGGGGGTTGGCGGTGTGCATTTGCATGGTGTACTCTATAGGGTCCTCCACATCTGACAGCGGCGCTGTGGCTGCTGCCTCACCAGTAGAACTTGTGGCAGCGGAAGGTGGGCCCTCCGTGGGTGTAACCTGTGGTGGGGGCTTCACATCAGTGGGTGTGGTGATTTGTTGCTGGTGTAGACTGCGGTATTGTTGCAGTGGCGCTCTTGCAGTGTTTGCCCCTCTGCAGGGGCTCACTCCTCCCTGTGCCCCTTGATGAGGTGGGGGTGTCCCCTGTCTCCTGTGCCCTGGGTATTTTCTTGGCAGGTGGTGCCTGGGTCGCAGTGGCAGGTTCTTCGCTGTCTGTATGTGAGCCTGTGGGGGACAAAGAGGGAGATGGCATTGGTGATGGTTCAACGTGCTTCATGCAGATTCAGTTAATCATGCTGTTCTGTGCATTGGGACTTCATTGTTGGGAATTCAGGTGATGGGGCTGTTGAGTGTGTCATCCATGCATGGGTCTGTGTGGCACTTGTCTGTGGTGATGCGTGCATGTGTGTGTGTTGGGGTGTGATACTCAATGGGCAGGGTTGTGTGCATGTATGATTGTGGCCGCATCCATGAGGTGAATCTGGGCTCACATTTGGGGGGTGCCTCAACATTCACAATGCATTGTTTCATGTGTACACTCACCTCCATCTGATGTAGTGGCCACACCATGCTCCATTCTCCCGACTCCCTCGATTGATTCGACACCAATCGTGCTGGCGCAGGTCTCCTCCCACTCCTTCAATTTAATTGGTGAATCAGCGCCACCTCCTGTGGCCATGGCCAGCTGGCGGTTCGCAGACAGTATGCTGCGGACCCGGAGGCAGAGATCGTCCCACCACTTCCTGCACTCCCCGACGGTGCGGGTGGTGGTGCCCACTGCACTCACCTTCAGGGCGACCTCTGCACCGATGGCCTTTTTCTGGATCAGGGTCTCCCACCGCATGTCGTTGGCAAATACCACATCAGAGTTTGCTGCAAGGGTTTCTGTCAGCATTATGAGTTCCTCGTTAGTAAACTTCTCTGTGCGCTGGCGGTCGCTGTTTTTTTTAATGGCCTTTGGCATGGTGAGGGGATCCTTGTGGCTTTGGGATGGCACAGTTTTCGAAACAGGTCCAGGGGGCAGAGGATGACAATGGATTGTGTTTTTAAAGATGGCCGCCGTACTCTTTCCCGTTCCTGTGCGATGACGCTATTTCCGTTTACGCTATTTAACAGTGACCGCTAATAGCGGTGACTGCTATTTGTGTGCTCCAGGAGGTCGGAAGTGCTATCAGCGCTTTTGTCGGTGCCGCTAAGGGGTTTTTTGGGGTCTTTAACGGCATGGCGGTAGGGTCATTACCGGCATGGCGCTATGCTCGTGTACGTGTACTCGTAATAGTACGCAATTAGCGGCCTCTTGCCTAGGTGGACACATTATTAGCGCCATGCCGGTAATTGCCGTTTTCTACTGCGTACTATGTAATGAGGCCCAGTGTGTCTGTTTTACGGGTCATGGAAAGGCAAGTAGCACATCAATCAAATGAATGCGACATCTAATATGCCCACCGTACATTGGAGGTTGCTATTCCTTGTTTTCCAGTGGGTCTCATAGAGCCACACGTGCTGCAGCCATACATTGGTAGGTCTGCACAGCAACCCACGCAGTGGCGATGACTGCTTGAAATGCCGCAGCCTACCGTATGAATCCATAGGCCTGGCGACAGGGGCAGTGTTACCAGCACACAGAGGATGCCCTACGCATGTGAATACCTGTGCAACAGACAGACGTGTGCTCCCACAACTACTGAAACATGCATTGTAAGATGCAGCCAGTACTGGAGTCCTATGGAAACTTGCATTGTGATTGCACATACGCCAGCCAGGTGTGGTCTCCCTAGGAAACCTCCATATTACTCACCTGCAGCCATCTGATACAGTACTGTGCACCACAGACTCACCGTGCATTGTTCACAGAAAACGAAAAACCACTCACACACTCCCCAACATTTAACATGAACACCTTCAATGTCTAAGATAGAGAGACACTATGAGCAAAGGGAAGGGTTAGCACAAATGGATACATACACAGGGGAATTTGCCCTTTCAACAAGTTTGTCATGAGGGCAGCCAAAGATTCAATACACAAATGTTGTTAACGCCACGTTATGATTCAGTTGCTTTACCACAAACCTTTCACCTTCACAGAAAACACTATGCTAAAGCAACATTCTGGTTACTGTGCCCTAATAAAACTTTATCAGATTCACTAATAAAAAACACTGCTAACAGAACCTTATTGTTAAGTTGTGTTACTAAAAACATACCCCCTTCACTGAAAAAACGATGCTACAAGAACTTTCTGGATACACTGCCCTACTAAAAACCTATGAAATTAACCAACAAAAAACATTGTTAAAGGGACGTTATGGTTAAGCTGCGCTACTAAAAAACCAATCACCTTCACTGATAAATTTATACTGAAGGAACTTTCTGGATCCACTGCCCTACTAAAAACCTATGAAATAAACCAACAAAAAACATTGTTAAAGGGACGTTATGGATAAGTTGCGCTACTAAAAATATACCACCTTCATTGCAAAATGTATACTCAAGGAACTTTCTGGTTCCACTACCCTACTAAAAACCTATGAAATAAACCAATAAAAAACATTGTTAAAGGGAGGTTATGGTAAAGTTGCACTAGTCAAAACCTTTGAATTTCAATGGAAAAACATTGTTACAGGGATGTTATGGTTACAGGTAAAACCGCAAAACCCCCAAAATTTGCGAGTTATGGTAAAATGAACCACCATAACTCTGTGACATCACATGTTTGCCTGCCTTTTTTTGTGCAGTTACATATGTACAGCAGATGCTTTTCTTCACTGACAGTCAGGAACTGAAAATTGAAAAGGTAGTATATTTTCATGAACCTTACCTTGCTCATATATTCTTACACGACTTTCCTTAGGGTCCAGTTACAGCATATGAGACATACACATATAGGAAGATTGAAGCCCAAAGCACAGCAAGCATTTCTCTGAATGAAGGCCATTAGTTAGGTTATGAACACTGTGTGGTATAGCTGCTGTTTTTGTGCTTACTTTACTTTCCCTGTATATGCTTACATTTGTATGTGTTGTGGTCTCCTTATGGTTTGTGTATAGTAGTAGAATTACGTAGTGAGAGAGACATTCTTAGCTGCATATTACATGTTGTACGGTACACAAAACTCTGAAACGAAACATTCATCATTATACTATGCAGCATGCGCAAAATTTAGATTACTCCACCACTTTGATGGGTGCTGCAGATAATGGCTACATTTCCACATGAGTGTGTTCATGTACTGTGATGCTATGGTGTTTATAGCAATGCATTGGTTACTGAACTATTTGTATCATGACAGTTCTACAGATGATCTCTAATAGGTTTCTGCCAACATTACAATGACAATCCCTTGTGGAAGAGTTTCATGTAAACTATATACACATGTGATGTCATCAATGACATTTGTGATGGCATCTTTGATGTCATGGGTGGTAGTCCTTTCAGCACACAATGGTAGCGTGAGTTATGGTTGCTTATCTTACCGATGACATTTGTGATGTCATCTTTGATGTCCTGGGTTTTAATCTTAGCAGTGCACAGTGGTGCCACGAGTTATGGTTGCTTAGCTTACCATAACTGGCGAATTTCTGGGTTGTTTCGGTCTTACTTCTAACCATAATATGGATAGGTTGTTATTAGTGAAACGTAACTAGAATGTCCCTTTCAAATAGATGTGGCACTGAAGTTGATAGGTTTTTCTTAGGGCACCTGACCCATAACATCCTTTTAACAACATTTTTTGTCAGTGAATTTCATAGGTTTTTAGTAGGTCACTGCAACTAGAACGTTCCTTTAGCATAGTTTTTTCAGTAAAGGTGATAGGTTTTTAGTAGCGCAACTTAACCATAACGTCCCTTTAACAATGTTTTTGTCAGTGAATTTCAGGTTTTTAGTAGGGCACTTTAACCATAATGTTCCTTTAACATACCATTTGCAGTGAAGGGGATATGGTTTTAGTAGCGCAACTTAACCATAACGTCCCTTTAACGTTTTTTCACTGAATTTCATAGGTTTTTACCAGGATACTCTTAGTTTATATAGATGTACTGTACAGTATACTGAAACTGGTGGCTCCATAGTAATAGCCATAGTGGTTCCAAACAGTGCGTCTGTTCGCAGACATCAGGTAGCGTCCACCCTGCCGAGAAATGGAGGGGTGGTCGTACATAGTGATATCATGATATCATGCAACAAAGACAAGAAACATATACAAACAGTACCAAGTATGTGAATTGGAAGGGAAAATGCAGTGGCTGTACAAACGTTGTACTTTTGAAACAAACAGCGCAAACGTATACAGTTTGCAGCATAATTGAATGCATCAACAAGATAAGTAACGTCTGCCTTTAACAATTGTACCGCACAGCTGCCTTACATAGGAACAAAGAACGAAAAGGCAGAGTTAGGGCCGCAAACTACTGAGAGCAGAACGTCACTGCAACGTGGTAAGTGCACCAAAGTGTACCTTATAATTGCACAGGTCCTGCAGTGTACAAAAGTAGGAAATCATGATGTTTTCTTTTTCTGCGCAGCAATGGCAACCACCCTTGAATGGCTGGAAGAGAATATCCTGCATGATGAAATGAGTGAGGGCGATAACCCCATTGGTAGGCACCGCAGTGTAAACAGTAAGACATTGGGCCTCATTCCGAGTAGGGCGCAAAAGGGATCCCGGGCACGGTTAAAGACATCGGTGCCGGTAATCCCCTTGCGCCCTAGTATGAGGTCCCTTAGCGGGTCCCGCAATGGGTGCCTGGTTTTACCAGGCGGCCTTAGCGGGAGCCACTAAGGGACCAGAGAGCTGATAACGGTACCGCAAATTGCAGTACCGTTATTAGCTACTTTCCCAATCCCATTGAGCCCTAGAGGGGCTGAAATGGGAATGGGGAATGTTTTTTTCAATGGGGACTTACCGGTCCCTCCAAGGTCGGAATGGACCGGTAAGTCCCCATTGAACTAGGGCGGACTCAGTACCGGTATGGGAGGTAGTCAGGGCGCAAATAGCGCCATGATTACCTCCATACTCGGAATGAGGCCCATTTACTGCAAGCGCAAGCACCCTAGAATGGCTGGAAGAGAATTTTCTGCGACCATAGTAACCCCATATGTAGAGAACACAGTGTGAAAAGTAACACAATTGCAATAGATTACTTCATGTATACCAAACACATTTCTTGTCTTTAACAGAACATACTGGAATAAAAAGGAGTACACCACAAGCAGCACCTCTTCCACAGCATCATACGGCCACAGGAGCTGAAGGAAATGCTGGAAATAGCAAACTGGACCGCCTGGACGCCAACATTGACCATTTGCTGAACAATTTTGCCGCCTTGAAGGATTTCTTATAAGGGCATATTATGGGGAAAATAAGATACCACTGCCCCACCTGCACATGCCCCTCTTCCCCATTTTCCAGCCCGCCACCTGTCATGAGAGACGCTTCGATGAGACCTCAATCCCTTACTCCCCGCACAAAAAACTTGTAGAATTGCTGAAATCCAATCCCTGGTAAATGTATCCGTTTGTGGTCCCTCTTCCCTTTCCTAACAGTGCCTTTAAATCTGTAGAAATAAAGGTTGATATGTAAATTGTTGCTGAATCTATATGTGCCGTCTCCTTTGTTTTAACAAGCCCATGCATACACAGAAAAGCCTGTAAGTAGTTGTAGGACTGTATGTTTGGTGGTTGCACAACTTCGCACATGCGTATCTTTTCCTCTGACGCCTGGTAACACTGCCCCTGGCCAAGATATGCAAAGAAACATGTGATGTACTTTTGGGAAGTGGAATCGCTCACCCACGTCCTGCCGGTACCTTTGCACGTGAACATCCCACCTATTGTACCTTTCACACATCCACTTTGTTTAGAAATGTTCGGGGCACAAGGGTACCCGTAGGACACCTATGCACATGGGCACAAAATATTCCGGCCACTATGCGTCCTGCAGCCGTCCCAACAGAGAACAATGGCGATGTCACCATGGGGACGGAACCACGCTGCGCGTGGGCCCTTATTTGACGCACACGAGGCCTGTGCACATCAAAAAAGTACTATTTTCTGAAATGTATGCAGTGTTACTGTGAAAGTCCACCCATACAGAGGTCCTATACTCTCACTTCTGCATCAACTTACTTTTTGGGAAAGATGTAGAGCCACTTTCCGGTTGCACGTGCTCCACCACAGTCCTATAAAAGGCCACACCCCACAGCTGCACTGCAATCCGTGTTTGGCTTTCCAGAACAGAGCAGCGGTGCACCTTGCTTCATGCAGAAATTGCTTTCTGACCAATTCTGTGCTGCAAAACAACCTTTCCAAGTAATGGCCACCGAAGCTGACTCAGTAGCACCCACACCCTCACACCACAACAACCACCTCCTTCTGAAGGGGCTGAACAAGGGAACAGGTGTGATAATGTAGATGGAGATCAAGAAGGAAACAAGGATGAAGTACAGCGATTCCCCATTGCCTTCAGCCAGCGTGAGCCGTGGGTGTGGAAACTATTTACCACCGTTGGAGGTGTACCCAAATCTCGTGCTAACCAGGTGAAATGCACTGAGTGCAACAGTTGCGGAAAACATAGATTGTACAGCTATGGCACCACCTCTGGGAGGTGGCATCTGAAATTAAACCACAAAGCAGATGTTCGGTGGGTTGTCCCCTTCAAACAAGGCAGTAGGTTACTTTCCTCTGCAGCATCCTCCGCATCTGCTCCTGCCACCACTAGTGACACTCCAATGGGCCAATGCATCCCAAAACCAGCCTTGCAGGCCATACGTAATGCAGCAGACCCGTACCTTTCAAAGGTCACTGTATTGTGCATGTACTGCGACGTGGAACTGTGCAGGGGGAACAACTTCGAAGAGCTTTTGAGGCTTCAGTCCGGGAGCATGACACAGTGCCCCCTACCCAAGTAAGGCCCACCCAACAACTTCTGCCCTCCACTTGCAATTTGTTATCCATGTGGTTGGTACCATTTGCCCAACCTCCCTTCCATTCCTTTCCTTCTGTGGCGTGTCTTAGAACAACAGGAAAAATGTAACACAACCAGAAAGAGGTTGGGGGGGACAAAAAGGATCTTTTCAGAGCCACCTTGCACTGTTTACAAATAGAATTTCAATAAAAGCATGCAGGCGGTCCCGCAGCCTGAAAGCACTGCGTACAGGGTGGTGAACAATGGGTGGTGCAACTCCGTCAAAAACATTGTACACATTCCCAAAACTTAGTGGTGGCTCTGAAAAGAGCATTTTAGTGCTCTGTGTGTTTGTAAGGTTAGAAGTGGTGAACACCCACAGGGGAAATGCTTGCTAAACTTGCAGGAAGCGCTGCACTGCATTTTGGATATTACGCAGAAACCGCTAATTGCCAGCATCAGCCAGATGAACTCCATCTGAACAAAAAATGTTGCTACTACAAAACTTAATGTTATCATTGTGGAAGAACATTCCAATGTCTCGCAAAAAGGCGCAAACAGCCTTGTTCACATTGCGCTGCGCTTTCTCCTTTTGTGTCCCACACGACGAAGAATGCAGCCTCATCTGTCTCTGGGCAATGCGAGAAAAAATTATGTGCGACTTTGGAAACATTGCCATGAGTTGGCGAAATGTCTCTTTCATCGCAAACTGCAGTGAGATGCCGCTAACATGTCCTAAACTGTTCCCTCCACAATGAACAATAATAATGTCTGGATGATCGAGCGTCACCAAACTGGCAAAAAGAGGACCGACATGCAGCCCATGTATTCCATACCAGAGGACGTCGACATTATAGAACCCAAGGTGTGCAGCGTTTGGTGTAAACTTTTAACCAATGTATCCAAAAGTCACCCAATAGCCATATAGTCCGCCTACTAAATGGCCCACCCATGCCCATAGCCATGTGCAGTCCTATTTGCAAACACATCTTGTGGCACAATCTGTTGTTACACACCACACCCAGGAAATATTATTGACCAATCCCAACTCCTGCACAGTACCATTTCCATGCAAGCCACCCTGAAAGTACCCAGATGTAGTACGTGCGCGCCTCCAAATGCTGTGGCTTTCGTGAACATTTGCCCTGTGTGGGTGGGTGTGCAAACACATTTGAAGCAGGATAGAGAATCCCCTCTTTGTTGGTAGGTGTAAAAGTTTTTTTTAGTTTGTAAAGCGACGTGTATAAAAACACGTTTTTGTTTGCTATGTTTTGGGGATTGCTCTCTGCTTTTCCTCCTTACATCATTGCACAACGTTTTGCAAACTACATTTTACATTGTGGAACACAATACTATTTTCAATAGGGGGAAGAAAAAAATATCAGCTCCACTGACAAACACCACATTAGAAGCACTAAGTTTCTCATGGGCACAGAAGAACATCCCAGCATGGAACAGAAAAGCAGACATACACCTGAAGCGCCAATCTGTAGTCCCATTTCCATGGCAAGCATATTAAGAAGGACAGCAAGTAGCACATGCGATTTCCCAACTACCACGAGGGCCGTGCCCCATTAAAACAGGGGCAGTCATTCTTCCCTTTCCAGTAGTCTTTTTCCAGCACTCCCTCATTGGCTACTGTTAAACGGTCACACACGCATCCACCAATTACAGCCAAGATTTCTGCATCTAACACTATCATTGCTGTTGAACAGGCCATACTAACCGTTAAACACGCAATGGTCAAGTGTCCTGTGATTCAAAAGCACCTGCACTCGAAAGTACTGTAAAACGATCTACGAGTTCTGCATCGACATTCACCCATCACCACGCCCTGCAGGTATCACTACTTTTTGGACAGTACATTTGCAACTGTGTTATAAGTTCGTTGCAACAGGATACCTGCCACTGAATCTCCATAACGTACTGAACATGCATAATATTATTTCTCCCATCACCTACCATGTAATGACTCCTACAGTGGTAGGATCTGGGAAAGTTGTTATTTGCCCATAGCAGCCATTGTAACATGCAAACAGTTACTCTGTTCCTTCGTTCCGTCAACTTTATGATCCTTTCCGCTATTAACGCACCTCCTATGAAATGTGTAAAAATCGCACAGATAAGGATCAGTCAGCGTATCCCACCAAACTAAGCCAAGTGCATACATTGCATGCATAACAGTTTCCTGCCACTTACCTTTCACACTTTGTAGGCTGCAACATTGCTTATAAAAAGAAAAAAATGTATGTGTGCATTGCCAACAGTACCATTCATAAATGCACATAGGGAAATTAAAGAACATAAATAATGGCTCTACTCATGTAGGAAGCATATATATATGTAGAATGTATATGCAAAAGCATACACAAAAACATTCTGCTTTTCAGTCTGTACATCTTTCCGAACCTTTTTGTCGTCCTTCCACAATGAGAAGTACTCCATTTTTTTTAAAAAAGTACTCCTACACCATTCATATAGTAAGTCATCCATTTATACACACACACACTTTCTCTTCCTGCCAAGACATCCCCCTACACATGTAAAGAATGTATTGTACAAATGCAATTGCTCTGCCATTAGCTAACATATTTTTTTAACATCTTCTTATACAGGTGCAATACCCACCTCTCTCCTGAAAGCCACTGGCGTGTGCACTTCAAAATTCAACCTACGATTCACCTACTCTCACCAAGCAACATGGTAAGTACAATACCATTGTAGAGTTTTACATCTTCCTGGGAGAATGCACTATTCTTGTATTGTACAATATAGATTTGCGGCAACCCACCAATATGTACTTTGTTACTCATGACACCTGTACAGGTGCTCAGTGTTTATTATGTCGCCACCATTAGACTAATCCCCACATTGTACGATACTGTCCGCAAACGAAGGTGAGAGGACATTACACAGTGACACACTTCCATTTATATGCCTACCCTCTTATTCAACCACTCATGCACATTGCACACATATACATTTGTTAATCTGCACACCCACACTTCCCTTTCTTCTTCAACAGCTACTACACAATGCCTGCCAAACTGCAACTCCATAGAGAGCAATGCAGAAATAGAGCCATACAACCTAAAAGAATATAAAATAGCCATCCACTGCAAGCAGAACTTCTACAGAAAGTTGAAAGAGAAGAACTAATACAGTCATTAAGCAAAATGGAAGCACCTACCAGTAAAGAAAGTGTAATTCGTCTGTCAAAATGTGACACTGAAAAGAAAAGCACTAAAAAGAGTGCAACTCGCACTACTGCTAAGAGAGTACGTACAAATGGTATTGTAACCACAAGCAAGCATTCCAAAAATGTACTTTTACAAAAAATGTTCCACCACACAGTCCATTAGAACCTTATAAATAGAGGCAAGAAATCATGCTCAACCCTCAAAGCTTACCGCAGAAAAGTAATCCTGGAAGCTCTTTTAGACAACGATCGTTAAACAGAAATTGTTTACGGTAATTTTAAACAGAATGAAACCACTAACAACATTAATTGGTAAACTACAAGCAGTACTTTGAAACAAATGCAATATCAGCATAGATACCTTTGGCTACATCTGTACAGGTGGGTGGAGTCACACCACCAACACAGAGCCATACTTCAATGAAGAATCATACAAACAAGAGCAAACAAACCAAATTGCCTTACATCGGAGTGGGCAAGGGCATGAAAAGATACACAATACCATAATGGAAGAAGAAACACTGCTTTCAGAAATATCCCCATCAAACTTAGATGTCACTCCCCATTCCACCAAACCAACATGCATGACCTACAAATGGCCTTGCACATCAATGTGTAATGTTCGCCAATACTTAATCAAATCTTTGCAGCAGTTCCTCAATCACTATGTGAAAGGCACCGAAAACAGAAAATTAAAATACTACAAACTATGGACTCCCTACACAGGAATAGAAGGACATTCCTTAGCCTGTATTTCTGGACCTGCTTGCAAAAGCACCTTTCACAGTATCAAAATGTTATCAACCCACCTTTCAACTGTCAGAAATCTAGTTTACAAACTGTACTATGCAAAAAGTCCAGCTTTAGCACTGCAATATTTAAATTATATTCTCCTACATGGTACAGCCAAACAAGTGCTCCAGGAAATATGGCACATCCAAAGGAAATATTGTGGAACTGAAGAGCACTTTCAAACTCCAGCATTTTTAGACAACAGTACTGACAACATTGAAGATGTCAACTTGTTATGTCATACATACAAAAAAGAAATACAAAAGTTCAAAAGCACATCTGCTGAAATGCCAAACGAAGTATGTGTGTGTTGTCATAGACCTTTCTATAGAAAGAGCACCAAAACTATAGATATATTGCAGAAAATAGAAGACAATGAGGAATCCCAATGGTTCATTAATCATTTGGAAGTGTTTCCTCTGCCCAACGCCCTGCAGCAGTTAATTTGTATGAGAGCATTATAATACAGTCCACCCATTTCAAGCAAAAATACACATTCAACCGAAAACTGCAAAATTGCCTTGCACCGAATTACTGAGAGGCATTCGTAGGAAAGTAGTTTACTTACCATTAGATCTGAAAGAAAATGTAGACACTCTATGAGTGCAAAGGCCAATGAGGAATCTATGTTTATCCTGGTAAACGGTGTACCTACAAAAGACAAAAGAAATTGGCAGCAACTAGTGGACTTAAACAGAGTTAGGGAAGCCTTGAAATACCTTAAAAAAACAATCAATACTACAAAGAAATAAAAGTTGAAGAAAACCTGCGAGAAATAACTGAAATAATTCAGGACTCCTCAACAACTGGCCATTTCAACTTCTAGATCTTACTGCAGCCTCCAATATTTTAGATCACTATACAGTTCACCCACTGCACTCCAAAGACACCATAGACGATGCACTAGAAACATATCAAATGTGGCAAGCCAAAGGTGAGCCAATCAGTATATGGGAAAAAAGTGTAGAAGCACAAGCCTTTCCTCTACTCTTCCCAACTGGAAAAGGTGGAAGATATGATGAAAGATGCACACAAATAACAGCATCGGAATACTGCTGTTTACAAATGTATTCTGAAGACCCTAGATTTAGACAGAACGTGGAGTACATATTTCAGCTCCTCTTTGAAAGTGAACAGTCAATGCTATGTTATGGAGTTGCCAACACATTGAAAACAGGTTCCCATTTTCAAAACATGTCCGCTACACAGCTACTTCAAAAAGTGCAAGAGAAGGACAAAGTTTTACAGTCAAGTATTGCAAATCTCTTGGCAAACAGGCGTGGTATGAAAGAGTACTGGTTCCGATGGCATGCAGATGTACGGTATTTGCTACGTATCCTTGGCCCACCCACATGGTTTGTCACTTGAAGTTGGGCAGAGTATGCATGCGAAGACTTGCACACTTTCCTATGCATAGCAAACACAATCAAAACAGGTGTAGACATGGAAACACCAGGAGAAATGTGCTCTCTTGATGCTGTAAATGTTTCACAACACTTCCATCATCGCTTCCTTGCCATGCTGCACTTCATTTGCAATAAAGCACTTCCTCCCCTTGGAGAAGTGGAACACTTCTTTTGGAGAAAAGAATATCAAGCCAGAGGAGCACCACACATCCACATGCTTTTGTGGATTAAAAATGCCCCTAAATTTGGTGAGGAGAGTGATGAAACTGTTTTGCAGTTCATTCACAAATATGTCACTTGCGAAATCCATCCACAAAGTAAACATAGTGACCTACACGCACACATTTTGCAATTCCAAAGACACAAGTGTGGCAAGAATTGTCGGCGCAAATATAGGAACTGAGGCAAATACTACACCAAATGCCACTTTGGTTTACCTAGACCAGTTTCAGCAACAGGGCAAGTAAACCGCTTCATGTCTTCGGTTTGACACAGTGTGAAAGGGAAATCTCCTAAGAACACATACTGCATAAAAAGGAGCGAAGACTCAAAGTACATCAATAATTACAATTAAATAATTGCCCTCCTATGGAATGCTAATGTTGATGTACAGTACATTGCAGACAATTACACTGCAGTTGCACGATATGTCACAGCCTACTTAACCAAAGCAGAGAAAACAGAGCTGAAATACCTCTGCGATGACATATCATCCGACAAAACACTGGCACAAATATTTTACAGCTTTGGCATAAAAATGCTCTCCCATAGAGAATGTGGCTGCTACGAAGCCGCAGACCGTTTAACCCGCACCACCTTATATGGGAAATCTGAAAACATAGTGTGGCTAAGCCTTGGTCATGCTGCATCCAGAAAAAGAGTACTGAAATTGTACGAAGGCATACAAACAATAGCCAAAATCAATCTCAACAGCCAGGACATTTTGAAAAACAACTTATTGGACACATACTACCCGAACAGAAGTATTACTTTAGAAGCCATGTGCCTGTACCAGATAGCCCAAAACTTCTCATACAAAAATAACATTAAACCAGATGAGAAAAAAAGTAGCTACAGAGTGGAAAATTGTGAAGGCAGCCTGGTCAAACTTACCAAATGTAGCCAAATTAATCATACGAAATTGTCATTGATAACTCCTCAACACAAAGAAATGTACTACATGGCTCTACTTGTCAAACCATGGAGAAAAGAAGAAGATTTATTATCCACCCACGACTCCTATGAAGATGCTTTCAATGCATGTGAAAGTACAATTACAGATGTAAACTTTACACGGTACAAAACCATTTTGGACAATGAACGCCAACAAGAAGAAGAACTTCACGCACCACTAATTGTAGACACTTCTGAGAGCAGTGAACCTTCTCTAACAGGCAGCCAAGAACCACTTTGACAGCCACTCATAGCAAATGAGGCCAAATTAGCCATGACAGAAGTAACCACCACCATGTTTCAGTATGAACAATCTGCAGAAGAGTTGGCTGTACTGAAATCCCAACTAAACAATCAGCAGCATTCCATTTTTCTAGAAGTAAGTGAAGAAATTGAACATGTTATACAACACGAAAATAAAACTTGTACCTGTGACAACTACAAACCTGTACTGCTATATGTCAATGGTGAAGCTGGATCAGGGAAAACATTCTTAATAGAAATTATCAGTAATTAACAATTAACAACCTTTCAGCTGTTGTAACTGCCCCACAGGTTTAGCTGCCTACAACATAGGTGGGGTCACTCTACACCGATTGCTACTACTTCCAGTAGAACACCAAAACAAATTAGCGTACTATAAACTTTCAGCAAAAGGTGCTATGGAGCTACGAGGAGTTTTGAAACAAATGAAAATGCTCCTAATAGATGAGGTGAGCATGTTTTTTAACCTAATGTTAGCTTTGATTCACTTCATATTGCAAGAGGTCGTCAAAACAGACTACGAAGAACTGTTTGGAGGAAAACATGTCATTGTTTTCAGAGATCTCCTTCAATTAACACCAGTGAAAGATGAACCTATCTTCAAAATATTAGGACACAAAGTGTGCCATAAAAGTCTTGGAAGCATCGGGAATGTAAATTTCTGGCAACATTTCCAATGCAGAGAACTAACTCAAAACACGCGTCAGTCTGCAGACCTCACCTATGCCAACATTTAAAAATACATATGGATTGGTGTACTATCAAAGGAGGTGCAGTCTACCCTCAATACTAGACGCATCCATGAGCTGTACGGGCGTAACATATGTGTGACTGATGTCATGGAACAATTAGCTCACAAAAATATGACCTGGATGTCCTTAATGCCAACTCTAGCAAGCTGTGCACAATTCAATGCAACAATGCTGAAAAAAGAAAAACAACCATTAGTGGAAATTCACGCCACAGACAAACTGGACGTACACAGCATGACAATGCGTATGTGCCAACAAGCCATAGAATGACTAAATACCTTAGAAAACTCTATCTCCAACACAGCTGGTTTGGATAACTTTTTTTAACATTATGTGCGAACTGTAGGGTAATGCTGAAGCGTAACCTTGACGTAGAGCAAGGTTTAGTTAATGGAGCACTTGGTACAGTTGGTGGCTTCTAGACATACCCACGGGACAACAGCATTCAGTTTGTCAACATCCAGTTGACAAACTTTCAGAAGTTAAAAAGATAGGACGCACAAGGGCTTGATTCCTTCTTTTCAAAGACATGTATGTACGCAGAGAACAGTTTTCTCTGTCGCTAGTTTATGCAGTGACTATTCATAAATCGCAAGGTCTACCCTTAGATCAAGCATTAATTGATATTGGCAGCACAGTCTTTAAAGAAGGTATGTGTTACACAGCACTGTCACGCCTACCTACACTTGAAGAACTATATCTAGTCAATTTTGAAGCTAGTGCAGTCAGCGCTGACATTCCTTGCGTCATAGAGTACAATAGACTACGGGCACTCTACACACCCCATCTCAAAATGTACCCTGTTCCTCAAAAACACAAAGGTTTTAAAAGAAAACTCATGCAATCAGAAGTTCTAAATGATCTCCCAACAGTACCACCAAAGAAATATAAATCAGCTCATACCGCATCAACTATCAAAAACACAGAAAAATTGACTGAAAAAGGCAACACATACCCGACTCCACACACAAAGAGAAGCACCTATTTAAAGAAACCATTTGCACTTCCATCAAAGTACTCAGACACAAAACTACCTAGTCCATTCAGGTTTTCCAATACAACTGGTGTAAATTGCTATGCAAATGTAGCATTGAATGTTCTATTCGAAATGCCAGCAATTGTTGAAAACATTTATTTAAATGGCTCGGACCAGTTGTGTTTATAAATGCTAATCCTTCACAGAAATGCAGCAAACAATCCTGACAACACTTACAGTGGGCCTCATCACGAGTTGGGCGGCGCTGGCGGTATTAGCCCTGCCAAACCCCCGGCGCTATTTACGCCGGATCACAGGTTTGGCGGTAATGGAATTCCCCATTCCCCACTGAGCCCATTCGGGAATGCCGCCGTTCCCCATTGGGCTCAATAGCGCGACCGCCAGATTTATGGGTTACCGCCAAACTCGTGATGAGGCCCAGTGTCTCAGGAATAAGGCAGGAATTGGACTACTGTGCTGGAATGGTGAAATTCACGTTAAACAGACATGAAGATCCAGATGAATTTCTAATGTACTTATTGCAAATACTGGAAACCAAAAACATACCCCTAAATTAAATCTTTCAGATTGTCTACATGTGGAAACATATATGCACTCTCTGCAACCATGTCATTCATGGAACAAGTCCTTAACGAGCGCTTTGTCTATGTATCAATACCTAAATGTGATCCCAAGCCATTTCAGCAACTCATACAAAATGCAAACCATATAACATATTGTGTACTTCGTGCAATTCAGATTATCGTTCGACATTACATATACAATCACATAGTCAATACGTAATATTAGTGCTTTTAAGATACAATGCTGATGGAACCAAAAATAACTGCATACGTACTACCTTCACACACGGACAGGTATCACTTGGCAAGAAAACCTTCACAACAGTAGCCATAATCTACCACACAGGCGACACAACCAGTGCAGGCCACTATACTGCATACATTAGAAAGCTATGGTCATGGTTGGAATGCAATGATACTTCCATTACTCCAAAGCAGAGATTACCAGCAAATATTGCAAAGGCCTACTTAACATTCTTGAAGCCAAAATGTACTCATTGATGTACAAAATTAGAATACCCTACTCCCCAACACCCACCAGTACCTATATAATTGTACAAAAAAAGAATAACTTTCTACACTGTGGAACTAGAACAACTTAGTATACAGTAACTATTCAACAAATACATCAATGTGTCTGTTCTACAATTATTTCCCCAATGAACCCAATGATTACCCTCAGAGAAACAATAAGTGTACACAAATCACACTAACATTGTTTCCTACATGATGCATAAAAGAAAAACTACTAAGTATCAGGGTTCAAAACTAACCTCAGTAACCTCTGAAACCACCAACTATGCAAATGAGTCACCACCTGTCTGACAATGCCCATACCAATTCAATACATATGTAAATGTCAATATGTAAACCCATAATGTTGCACCATCACTTCAGAATGTGGAAAGACCAACAGGAATGCACAAGCTTTTAAACGTACCGCATAAAAATGGGAAACTGTAAACAGTTAGAATACGCCAACTGGTATTTAACTGAAACCAGAATACTTCAATATTACTTGCAGCATTGAAACTGCCCAACGCAACTTTCAGCAACCAGTGTGCTACAAACATATCCTCAAACACTTCCAAACTATGAACAATTACAGTACGCCAACAGGCGCAATACTTGCAAAACAACAACAACAACAATGAAGAAATAGTGCTAAAGAAAGGAAGCAGGTAAACAGTTAGAATACACCAACTGCTATATAACTGCAACCATACTACCAACACGTACAAAACAGAAACCGTACACCATTTCAATTCCTCCTACTGCAACAGTGCATCTTAAACTTTGCTATAATCAGTGCAAATGTTAATCTAATGGACTGTGCAACGTAACAGCAAATACATTTGGAAGATTTTTTGTAATCCGGCCATGCACCCAAGAGGCTAGGCCTTGTCAGAACCATCGCAACGTAATGCAGCCATGCATGTGAACATCTGGCCAGTTACCACAACCCACAAATGTAACACAGCCACCGCCACCCCAACTGAACCCATGCAACATAATACACACATGCATGCAGATATCTAGCCAGTTAGCAGAACCAACAAGCAAAACACAGCCTCCGGCACTCCTACCCACTTCCGTTCACATACTACTATACTTCTTCCAACCACAGCACAAAATATTCAGAGCATTGCCCCTGCACCCAAGACTGTATTAAGTACTGACAACCAGTACATCATAATACAGTAAAGTAATCAGTCATCTGGCCAATAGGCAGAACCCAAACACATAAACCATCCACTGGAACCCTATCCACTTCTATTCACACAGTATTGTAACACTTGACCCAGTGGACACACTGCAGGACTATTGACTCCATCACCTCCCGGCATGGACCAAAAACTGTAAGACGTGCTAACAACCACACCCGTTTAACCAAGAATGTGTACACTGCACACAAACCACACACACAAGGCAACAGTGGGAAGCCTACTTGCAACCAGTGGGCATAGTCTTCGTCCATATACCCAAGGCACTAGGGGCTCGGCACACACAACACAGCATAGTACACCAAATGCAAATATCCTCATATCATTTGCAATACACTCTCCATCCCCAATTGAGCCTGCCTGCACGCACCACAGATGCTAGTAAACACAAATGCTGTACCAATTCTAAAATGCCCTCCACAACCATTCTACAAAGGTGACTACTTAGGAGAGATGCATATTTGAAAGTGTGTACGATGGAGCAACGTATGGTTATAACAACCTACCTAAATGAGCTAAGGAAAAGAAAATGCATTCTGTATATATATTTGTTCAATCCATATACCCGAATTGCTGCAGTACTCGCGGACACCGCTCGGACACCACCGTCTTCTTCCACCTAAATAAATATATCATATGAACCACTTTTCACTCTCCCACCCTTTCCATCCCCTCTTCCCACCACCAGATGCCGCAAAGCATGTTTTTCAGCCCCTTTCAGCGCTGCACTACCTCTGATACAGCATGGCAGCGTTACTAAAAATTGTGTTGCACATCATGCTTTGCTGCAGCCAACCATCAGGCGCGTCCAATATACACCAATATCACGCCACACTCCAGGCCAATCAGATTTTTGACTGCGGATCAAACAGGGAAATGGGGCCGCGAAGCCTGATATCACAATTTTCTTGAGATGTACAATTTAGCTGTTTTTATTAAAATGTACTGGACAAATTTTTGCCAAATTTACAAAAGCACACCTTCGGGACCAAGCTGCCACTCCTGCTGCACATTTGCTGAAAATCTGTCCAACGGTTTGGGCTGTATGTGTGCTTTTTTGTTCATTCAGTCTAACTTCCCAAAAAATTCAGAGTGGCCCATACACTTTTTTTTTATAAGCCTGCCAAAAAGTGTTCCTCCTATGGGCTGAGCAACTTAACCATAACTACATGGCCGGGTCTTCTCAGCATGCCTGCCATGGAAATGGGACTGTGGGGATTAGCCAATCAGGTGTTCAGAGTGTGCTTTACAGGAAAGGAGTGTAATACTTTTTTTCATTGCTGTGTTGGTTGTGTAGTGAAAATGCTGGAGTTACTGTATTGATCGTGGGAGATTCCTTTGTATGTGATCTGGAGAGATACACAAAGGCAAGAGGTGTTTCTGCTGATCTTGGTTTTCCAGGCCTGCAGGCTTTGTGGTACAGTGTGCCTGACTGCAATTTGCAGGCACTGCTTGCTCTTTGCAGAAACATGGGTACTTTTGGTAGTCCTGATGTTTTGGTGGTGCAGTGTGTAGGAAAGCATGTGGGCTACATCAGTGCTCCAAGTTTGGTTCCTGTACTGAAGTTGTTGATGAAAGAACTGATGCTGCTTTTCCCTACCGCAAATGTTTTTTTTCTGAAATACCACCTAGAGCACAATGGAACAACCCCAATGTTTTTAATCCCCAGCAATGTTGGAAGGTGCCTTCTTAATAGAGGCATGGGTATAGTTTTGAAACATACTGAGATGTCTGTTTTCTCTAATGACAACATTGCCTCCCTTAGTGTGCCCTATTTTACAGCAGACAGCGTTTTGTTGTCCATTCTTGGAAATGGTTGTTTCTTTCACAATCTGAGGGATGCTTTGCAGAGGTTGATGTATGGCAGTAAGGAGGAAATGAAGAGAAACCCCCGCCCCCAAAAAAGAAAACAAAAGGTGTTTGTTCAGTAGCTCCCCAAAAAATCAATTAAAAAAGGCTCTTTTCAGAGCCACCACAATAGAGGAAATCTCCTACCCTGGGTTAAATTTCTCTCCCCACCCCCTTGAATTGGCCATTATATCTACAAACTCTGCAGTAGTTCACGAAATCGCACGTGCCACATCTTGGACTTATAAGTATGGCAGGCATGGAAATTGGACCGCGGAGGCCAGGGGATTGTTCAATAAGGTTCCCTGGGTGTGGTGTGCAAGGAAATAGTGTGGGAGAGGCTCTGTTTTCTGAGAGGAGTGCAGATGGCTGTGGCTATGGCTGTGAGTTTCAGGAGGCAGAGTGCCTGGATTTTGTGGGACTCTTGCATACATTGGTTGCAGGTGTATGCAGAGCACTGTGGAGTTGAAAGAACAAAGAAATATCGAGACTGAACACCACAAAGGAAATACACCAATCACGGGCTAAAAAGATTCATAGATCTTTTATTACTGTACAGTTTACAATGCAAAACAGATAGCTATGTGGCTCCCAACACCTCGCAGTGTGTACCAGCCAACAAGGAGAGGTGAGAGAGAGATGGACATCTAAACATTCGTGCTTTCATACAATTCGTGTAATATTGTCCAGCCTCTCTTCACGTTAATAATTCATGGTCTAGAGTTCGTGCCTAGTTCACATACAGATTATACAATATTATGCAAAGGATTACATAGGTTTGCATTTCCATGAAGACACAATGGTGATATATGTTCTCCGATCCCGCGGTAAGCCTTGTACTAAGTTCCTTCACAATGTAGTTCAGCCAAAGTATGCGCTTGAAGCTTGTTCTTCAAGGCCAAATGTTTATACAAGGATGAGGATTGTGAGCGCAGACAACACTTGAATGACAGTTCATATGAAGCACAAGGTCTCTTTGCTTGGTCTAACCAGTTGGCTCTCGGTCAACGTAAACATTAACAGAACTCAAAGGTTGGAAGGCTTGGTTGCAAGTTGAAAACATAGTCTATCATTTTAGAACGTAGAATACATGAGTGGAACTGAAAATGGTGGATAAATCTTAAAATGGAGGTGAAGTTAACACAAAAATCGGAACTTTGCAGCGCGGTTTTCCGTGTAGCGCGAATAGGCTTATGCCAATATAAATACTAAGGAGGCACTATATAATTACCTTTTAACAATCCCTCGTTTTGGCCTAAGCCAAGAGCCTTAATAAAAATATTCACTTTGCTCTTAACTCCACGTTTCAATGTCCGTACATCCTGAATCACATTCATCAGATATATCAATTGCCATCAAATCTTTGACAGTAATATCCTTCATTACAAAAACATTAGTCATCTTTTCAGGTGTGTGTATTTTCTGTCCTTATGTTCCTACAGTTTGTGCACTACATCCCCCTAATATCGAACATATGACAGGAAGACATTTTATGCAACAACAACAGAACAACAGAATACCAAGGATTACCATTAAGACTGAAAAGAGTTTCCATCCCCAATACTATAAAAAAGCCCCAGAACCAAGTACTAAGATCCTAGTTTCCTTCGGGAACATCTACTTCTGTACTTAGGACGTGCAGATTTTGTATTACCTTGAATATGGTTGGGGAGGAGTCAGGTACGAAAACACAACAAGCAGATCCCACCAATTTACATACTCCACCACGCTCAGCAGGATGACGTCTAGCACCATCTGGTTCTGTAGAGCCACTAATCTAATCGCTTTCAGTTCTAACGTCATGTTGTAGAGTATATCGGTGGTCCGGTTGATGGTTCTCTCCAATACTCTTGCTATTCTCCTAATATCGTCGGAATTCATGATCTGTCCCCAAAATGGCACAAAGGATTTTGCTAAATCACCCATGACTTGTGAAGGAGTATCACCGTTCTCGCCCCGCCTTGGATGAGCCCTAGAGACCTCAGAGGTGCTAGCTACATATACCCCTGGTAGCAAGATACCCAAATAACAAGTACCCTGCCAATCTCTAGGTAGCCAAGGATAAGCTTCATCTCCACAAATAAAATAAACAGGATCGCCTACATACAAGGGTCTGTCCTCACTAGTCAAGTTCGCAACATTGGTACAACCCTCGAAAGTACCCATTGACTGAGAACCATTCCTTTGTATGCAGAAGGAAACAGAGTTGGGGCTGTGATTGATAGTATAGGAAGGAGGTGTATCATCCCGGTGGGCTACGGGAGCCATCTTGAAAGAAATTAGCAATTGTAAAGGTCTAGAAAGTCTATTGGAAGGCCTAATAGAAGCAACATTAAGCTTGCTCCTATTTGCGAAAAAAAGCATCCCATAGGTGTCAGGACTCGCATTTGAAATTCATTTAAATGAGTCCCGTCAAAGTTCCCTGAGATGCTATCATTCTAACGACCAAAGAATAATGCCCTTAGAGAGGCATAGCATGCAGTAGTTAGAGGCAAAGGATGAATATACCAGCCCAACCCTTTTTCCCCGTGTTGTGGCAGTTGCGAACAGATCCAGCAATTAGTTCTATTCAAAATCACATGGGTCGCATTCATGATTAACAAAAGCGTATTATTGTGATAATTATGTCTGTGTTGGGAATACCTAGGAGATGCACGAAAGGAGAAGACATAGTGGGAAAACTCTCAGTAGGTAAAAATATTTTAAGTGGAGGCACCCCTTCAATGTACCAAAAACCAAGAGCAATTACTACTGTCAGACCAGTTAACAGAATTACAAGGAAACAATGGGCCTCATTACAACTCAGGGTTAAGGGTTAACGCCGTCGTTAACCCTTAACGCCTGATTCCGATTTTAACGGCTGCTTCTAGCAGCCGTTAAAATCCATGGCGCTAAACCACCTTGGTGCTAATTACGCCACCGTAATTTACGGTGGCGTAATTAGCGCCTTCCCCACTCCCATTATGCCCTATGGGGCAAAAATGGGAACGGGGAAGGGTAAAATGGGAAATGGGGATTTACCGCCCCACTCACCTTGGAATGGGGTGGTAAATCCGCCATCCACCATGGTGTAAACATAGTTTACACCATGGTGGTAAAGTTGGCGTACTTACCGCCTGGGTCATAATGACCCCCAATACGTCCTCAAGGACCATGTATTTTTCTGTCCAATGTCTTTGTTAGCCACATAATTGATCAGTTGCTCCGTACGAGTAGAGATAGTGACAGACATTGTTCCTCAAAGCTCTTTCCTGAAAAGTTTCTGCGATAAACACAGTAGTTTGTTTGCTGGTGATCTCCTGACCGCATGATATTTATTGAAGATAGCTTTTACTGGTCCAGCCACTTACTTATGTTTCAGCGCAAAAGTGTCAAGGGACGAGCTCAACAGTCGTTTCCTGTGAGCACAGCCGTGCTGTGCTGTAAGTCTAGTGCCGTGGACGCAGATCGTACCTTAAGACTCCAGGCACTGCATGATCTGCAAACAGTGTGTCATTGCTTCCTGATGGAAGTGGTGAAACAGAGGCAAGGTCGCTCAAGGGTGCAGAAAGATCAGAAGAAGAATTCAAAGACAAAGCAGCAGTTGCCCCAGACCCCAAGGGCTCAGGCAGAGTCTCTGAAATACCCTTGATGTTGTTTAGAACCGATTGATCACCAGAAGCAGAGCAAGTAGTTTCCTTCTTTTCTTCTCCGTCGTGTGGCAAAGGGAAAGGTATCCTTTTGATGTGTGTAGCTTGTATCCAGTGTCGTCGACCAGCTACTCGTACAGCAGTCTCTGTGGCTAACAGGACCTGAAACGGTCCTCTCCAGCGCGGTGCAAGGGTGGATGCTCTCTCAAATGACTTTGTGAGCACCCAGTCACCGGGTCGAATTCTGCGACCTGGCCCCTCGTATTTAACTGGGAGGGCTTCTCGCACCTGTTGATAAGTCAAATACAAGTTTTGAGTTAACTGGTCACCGTATTCAGAAAGAGGCAAATGATCTACATCCTTTAATTTCTTAGGTTTTGGCAGGCTCCAAATGTTAGCTGGCCTCCCCATAATAATTTCATAAGGGGAAAGTCCAGTTCTAGTCTGTGGGGTTACCCGCATGGACAGTAGTGCTATAGGTAAGGCGTCTGGCCATTTCAAATTACTACAAGCACAGACCTTGGCAATTTTATACTTCAGGATACCATTATGGCGTTCTACAAGTCCAGCGCTCTGAGCGTGTCTAGCTGAATGGAACCATTTATCGATCTGTAATCCTGCGCATACTTGCAGAATAACAGTAGCGATAAAATGTGGACCATTATCCGACCAGATGACCCTCGGCAAACCAAACCTAGGAAAATATTCCTTAAGCATGGTTTCGCAGTTGTCATTGCTGTAGTATCTTTCACAGGGTAGGCTTCAACCCACTTGCTAAAGGAACAAATGACTACCAAGACATATTTGTAGTTGTTACAGTGCTCCATCTCGATGAAGTCAAAATGAATCACTTCAAAAGGCACAGAGGGGGGACCAAAACTACGCCTCGGTGTCGTAGTAACCTTCCCCGCATTATGCTGTAAGCAAACCATACAATTCTGGACAAAACGTTCAGCAGTTTTTGAGATGTTGATATTCACCCAGACAGATTCTAGCATTTTACAGATTTTCCTAGCACATATGTGAGTGGGACCATGAGCCATCATGATCATAGCGGTGACATATGCATCGGGTAGCATCCATCTTCCCTTTGAACTGTCTACCCAACACCCTTCCTCATCCAACTTTGCCAAACCCTTAGCCCAGTGTTTAAGTTCTTCTTGAGTGGCATCAGCTTGAATATTCTTTATCGAGTCAATCGCTTCATCTACTGTACAAGTGTTTGTGGCTTTCTTTGTAACATACATTTCTGAGTACAAATCAGCAGCAGTCTGTTTAGCTATCCTGTCAGCAGAAGTGTTCCCTTTCCCTACATCATCTACTACTTTATGATGTGCTGCGCACTTCATGATTGCTAACTGAGTAGGAAGCGCAAGTGCTGAGAGTAGCTGAACTATCAAGGTGCCATGTTGGATTTTTGTTCCGTGTGAGGTCAAGAAACCTTGTTCTGCCCATAATCTACCAAAGTTGTGAACCACCCCAAAAGGCATACTGGCTGTCAGTATATATATTCACTCTGAGCCCTTCGGAAAGTTCACAAACTCGATTCAGTGCAATAATCTCTGCGGCCCGCGCAGAGTTATGTGAAATTCTCTTGGTTTCTACGATCGTGCTTAATGTAGTGATGGCATAAGCAGCAGTGGATGTACCATCCGGAAGTTTGAAACAACAACCATCGCAAAACAGTTCCCCTTGTGGATCATTCAGAGGTGTATTTTTTAAATCAATCCTGCCTTTAGTTTCTTGCTCTGCAGTATAAAGGCAGTCATGTGACATTTCATCATTGCAAGCAATATCTTGTGGAAGAGGTAACAATTCAGCCGGATTCAATACGCAACACCTTTTAATTTGGATATGCGATGCAAATAGGATCAGTTCATATCTTGTTAATGGTGCGGAAGTAAGGTGTAGTGTTTGCGTTCAATTTAATAGGACGTCCACAGAATGGAGTACCATCACGGTTAAGGTATGACCTAAAACCATGCCCTCACTCTGCTTTACAGACTCAGCAGCAGCAGCGACAGCTCTCAAATATCTCGGCAAAGTGCATGCAACAGGATCAAGTATGGAGGAAAAATAACCGCACAATCTATTCTTCCCCCCATGTTCCTGCGTTAACACGGCCAAAGCACATCCATCACATTCATGCACATACAACTCGAAGGCCTTATCATCATTTGGTGTGCCCAAACTGGTGCTGAACACAGTGCAGTCTTGTGCAGATCAAAAGCTTTCTGGTGTTACAAGTTCCACGGTAGTGGCAAAGAAATGCCCTTCTTTGTCAATGCCAACATTGGTTTGATCACTAGTGAGAAGTTAGGGATCCACTGTCTACAGTAAGAAGCCATTCCTATCAAGGCTCTGACTTCCTTCTGTGTATTTGGGACAGACATGCTAGAAATGCTCTTAATTTGCTCAGGTGTCAATCTTCTTCCCTCCTTTGACAGGAGATAGCCTAAATAGGCAAACTCCTGTCTACAATACTGAAACTTTTTCAATGAAGCTTTATGCCCATGCTTTGCTAGATGAATGAGCACAGTGCCTTCCTTGCAAGCACTTTCTGAGTCAGCAGCTAAGAGAAGGTCGTCAACATACTCTAGTAATGTACAAGTAGAAGGCAACTTGAGTGTATATCGAGCTGCTCTTTCAAAGCCCTACTATAAATGCTCAGACTCTCCATGTACCCTTGTGGTGCATGGGTGAATGTAAACGAGCATCCCCCTAGGGTGAACGCGAACAAATATCTACTATCCACGTGTATGGGATTGCTAAAGAAGGCATAGTTAAGATCCACCATGCTGAAATGAGTAGCAGAAGCTGAAATCATTGTTAGTATCATCGTAAGATCAGGCACAATTGGAAATTGTGGAGCAACAATCTTATTGATAGTGCGCAAATCGATAATGAAATGAAATGGGATCGCTTTATCCCCTTTCTTATACACTGGTAAAATCAGGCTATTGCACAAACTTCCTGCAATTTCTTCGATTACTCCACGAAGTACAAAATCGGAGACTATACACTTCAAAGCTTGCTCACCATCAATTGAAATCTTACATTGTGGAATTCGTGGCAACTTAACTCCAGGTTTCAGAACAATTTTAGCGGGCTTAATTTGCAAAATACCAACATCATTGTCGTCAAACGCCCATAAACACGTGGGAACTTCACTAAATTCTGGTGGCAAAGGTCTAGTCAGAAACTGTGAGGCGGAAGATTGCTGAGGTGAAATCGTCAAACGCACTCCATCCGAAGAACAATGAATTACCACTTTTAATTCCTTCAACAGATTCAACCCCAACAAATTCTCTCCACAGTTTGTTGTCAGAAGAACGGACAGTAATCCGTGAATGGACCCAGTGAAATCGGTACTGACAGAGAAACCGGACTAATGACTGGCATACCAGAAAACCCTACAGAAACGTAATTCTGCCCTGACAGTGGAATGTCTGGAACCCGTGAATGATCAATGGAACACTTCTGGGCTCCTGTGTCTATCAAAAATAGATGCTTCCCATTCCCCACCATCATCTCAACGTAGGGACCTTTCTGATTAACGGGAATAGGCATCTGTTCCAGACCCTGCTTCGAGCTGTCCTAACGAAACAATATATCATCGAAGACAAGATCTTCAGAAATATAGGCAGTTGAAGGATCATCAGAAATACTTCTGCTATCTGCACTCGGTTGCTGATTATTTTGCGAAAAAGACTCAGAATTGTCAGCGAACTGGCTTCTACCCGGACCTCCTACCCCAGGGCAGCCTTTGGATTGTCTATCCATGACACCATATGTGTTATTCGACCTTTGCTATTGTGCCCACCAATGACCCTCTTGTTTGCAATAAACACATTGGTTCGCGTGTACAGGACCCAATGACGCATTACTTTGTGGAATGAATTTACTTTGAAACTGTGTACTTCCACCTCTAGGCCCTCTGACCATCTGTTGCAATAATACTTTGGTTTTTAAATCTCCCCTTTTCTTTTCGATCCTTTCTTTTTCATTATTGACTCTATTCTCGTAATACTGAGCCATGTGCAATACTTCGGACTGTGATTTAGCTTGCCAAGCACTCTCGGAAGTCATCATTTGTGACTGGCTATCAGGCAACAATCCACGCACAAATGTATCCACAAACAATCTTTTCCCTGACTCAGTGCTTAAATCCTGTCCGCTAATATCTGAGAATACTTGTTCGAACTGATTAAGGAATTCGGTAGCACCTTCATATTTCCCTTGGGTACAAGCAGTGAGTTTGTCCCAAACAATCCTTCTCTCAGGAATTAAAGTCTTTAATTTCGTTACTATTCTATCTGGCAAGGTCAGTATCACCTGCGGTGGTCTTTCACCAGCTGTCCTTTCTCCATCTAACCTTACCAAGTTAACCCATGTGTCACCTAACCCCGCTGGATCATCTACAGTCCTAATCTGTTTCCATAAATCAGCAGGTAGGAGCACGGGAAACAACAAATCTATATCACCCAAAGTGAAAACTGACGAATGCAAGACAGATTCTATTTCTTTGTAAAACCCTGTGGATTTTTCCTTATGTCTGGAATCGACTGTTTAATAGTATTCACTTCCTGTCTTGAGAACAGGACGTGAACAAACTGTGATACATAATGAGCTTCAATATTGATGGCTGCTGCACCCGTTGCAGCATCAGCCGGAATCTCAACTTTGGGAACGAATGTCGGAGGAACCTCTCTCATAGGCAACTGAGAAGTAGGCAACTCCAAATGTTTGCTAAGCAACAGAGCCAAATCGAGCGCTAAAGTGGTGGATGCAGTATCAGACGCAAAAGCTCTCTTATAAATATTCAATAATTCTGCGGGACAACAAACCTTTTTCTTTATACATTCATCCTGTAGGTATTCTACCATTACCTGTAACACTTTCCTATACCTTTCTGGAGTATACTGACTATACGTATCATATACTTCTATGGGATATATCGACATATCTGAAATCCATCAAAGCACATCCCTTGTGCAAATTCACGTTTCTTCACTCATTGACTTACAAGGACTAAGGAACCGTTTCTGCATGTAAAAAGCGTCCAAACTATCACCATCTGATTCATCATTCTGTAACCGTTCTAACTCCCTTCTAAACTCAAAAACCCTCTCGACATGCTCATACACTTTCTCCGCAGTATCCCTTGAATAAGCTAAAACATTCAAATCCCTCAACCCTTGTGGGACATCTGTGTCCGTCAATCTATTCCACATTACAGCCAAATGTATCCCCATCCCCTCAATAAAGACATTCTGATCGGGAATACTTTCTGGATTAATGAGTGTAGCTAAGACAGTAGATTGTTCACCTTTCTCTATACATTGCTTAGCCCATGCATTCAAATTTCTCCTTGTCTCTTTGGAAACTGTGTTCCGCGTTACAACTTTTGATTCAGCACTCGCCCCTTTATCAGCTACAAGCAGAGCAGATCCGCTTGGAAAAGAGAGAGTAGACAAATCCTGTACAACAGGTAGTGGAGACACTACCACTGGCAATAAAGACGGATCTACTGAAAGTAACAGTCGGTAAAGGTGAAGGTACAGTCAGAGGAACTACAACAGGAAGAGGAGCAATAACTGGTGGCGGAAGAGCAATGGGAAGAACAGGAATTTCTACGAGAGGAGGAACGACAGCAGCAAGAGGTAAGACAGCAGGAAGAGGTACATAAGGAGGTGGTGCAGTGGCACCAGGCCTACGTTCATTTAAGAGTTTAACAATTAGCTTATCTGAGGCATTAAAATCTTTAGACGGATATATTTTCTGTATAACAGACTCTGACTATTTTTGTTGATCATACAATAATGCCTTTTCGGAATTTGACATGTGATGACGTGCATGCTTCTCTTGACTCTTAAGTTGCTGCATAGCTTCCTTTTTCCAATTTTGTATTACATTAAATGCTGCAGGTCTAGCTTTTTTCTTTAACAATATGGATTCTAAATACTCTATTCGGGAAATCTCGAAACTACCATTGAATGGCCACTGAATTTCAGAAGCATGTCTAGTTTGTCTGTGCCAAATATCGTTGAATACTATACTACCAATGCCATACTTACAGTACATAGTACATGCCCGCGACCACTCCTGTGGTGCTGGACTGGCAAATTCCAAAGATTGTAAGTCTCTGCGGAATAACGCCCTGAAACAGGCAGACAATTTCCCAGGCATATCAGATTACTGGTGTTACCTGGCACCGATTGTGCTCGCAAGTACAATACTACAACCAAATATCAGGATACTTAGGAATCGGGGCACCACTCACCTGATTCAAAGGACAAAGGGAGGTCCGATCAGATTACAAAGGACAAAGGACCCTCGTGGTAGGTTATTTCGGCAAAACTGCCCGCCTTGATATATGGACCCTCGTCAAGAGGCCTTCTCGGACCGCGTGCTCACCGTCCAGGGATCGGATCATGCAGTACTGTTGAGGTGTCGCATCTCATCCAAAAGGGGCCCCCTTTTCTCACCGTCCGATCCCGGTCTGATAGCCACGTCAATTCTTCAACGAGGTGGCATCAATCTTGAGGGTCTCTATTTGGGCACCATCTGAAAAAACAAAGAAATATCGAGGCTGAGTACCACAAAGGAAATACACCAATCATGGGCTAAAAAGATTCACAGATCATTTATTACTGTACAGTTTACAAAGCAAAACAGATAGCTATCTGACTCCCAACACCTCGGAGTGTGTACCAGCCGACAAGGAGAGGTGAGAGAGAGATGGACATCTAAACATTCGTGCTTTTATACAATTTGTGTAATATTGTCCAGCCTCTCTTCACGTTAATAATTCGTGGTCTAGAGTTTGTGTCTAGTTCATATACAGATTATACATTATTATGCAAAGAATTATATAGGTTTGCATTTCCATGAAGACACAATGGTGATATATGTTCTCGGATCCTGCACTAAGCCTTGTACTAAGTTCCTTTACAATGTAGTTCAGCCAAAGTATACGCTCAAAGCTTGTTCTTCATTGTCCCAATATTTATACAAGGATGAGGCTTGTGAGCGCCGACAACTCTTGAATGACAGTTCATATGAAGCACAAGGTCTCTTTGCTTGGTCTAAACAGTCGGCTTTCGAACAACCGAAACATTAACAGAATTCAAAGGTCGTAAGAACATTTAGAACATAGAACACAGGAGTGGAAATCAAAATGGTGGATGAATCTTAAAATGGCGGTGAAGTTAACCCTAAAATCAGAACTTTGCAACGCGGTTTTCTGTGTAGCCTGAATAGGCTTAGGCCAATATAAATACTAAGGAGGCACTATATAATTAGCGTTTAACAGAGTGGATGCACATCTTGGACTGCGTGTAATGAAGTGGCTGGATTTGCTTCCCCTCTGTGCCACTTTGGTGATGCAGCATCATCCAGCCATTATTATTGTTCATTGTGGAGGGAACAGTTTAGGCCACGTTACTGGAATCTCTCTGCGGTTTGCGATGAAGGAGACACTTGGGAAAGTCATGGACATGTTTCCAAACTCTCAAGTAATTTTTTCGCGCTTTGCTCAGAGACAGATGTGGCTGCGCTCTTCCTCATTTGGTCCGCCAATGGAGAGAGCCAGGTGCAATGTTAACAAGGCAGTTTGCGCATTTCTGCGAGATGCTGGTATGTCTTCCTTCCACAATGAAAACATTACATTTTGATGCACCAACATTTTCCGCAGAGATGACGTCCATCTTACTGATGCTGGCAATCACCTTTTTTTGGACAATACTGAAGTGGGAAAATGGAAAAACAGACTCCCCTCTTTCCCCTCTCGCGCCTGGCCTAGAGGTTCACGGCCCAAGCACCCGCCACGAGAAGAGTTTGCCCATCTACCAGACGACCAGATACCCTGGTACAGGAACATACGGATGTGTCCATCTGCCTGCCCAGCAGCCCGCCCCGCCCATGCCGATGCCTGCGGCATGGATCAACTGGACTAAAACTATACGTCGTTAGAGATGCCATGACGACCTAGCCAACGGATAGCACACCTGTGCCAACATACACACTGGACACTCCCGCACCAATCTACATGAAGAATATACTCAGTGCTATGACGTAGGCGACAGACATACTCACGGACGCGCATCTTTATTGTTTTCCATATAGGCTTTCAGAAATGCAGAAACGCAAGACGCATCATGAACTCATCTAAAGAGCTTGCTTACGCTTCTCCTACACTTAGGTGCCGTAATGAGAATTATAACAAAGACACGATACTGGCCATAAGACAATATGAGACTATAACCTAAAGTGCCTGTGCATGAGACGGTTCCACCTATATACTAGGCCTGAGTAGGCCGCAAGCAAGAGCTCTCGTGGACGATTAACAGAACAAGAGTCAGGTTGCTGATCCTGCAGAATGAGTCTGGGGAAAGCAGACAGCCAAGGTCGTAATGTTGCAAACCCACATTCCAAAAGCAGACCATCAAGGGCACGATGTTGCAACCTCGCACGCCGCGCACCAACATCAAAGTCGCACCTGCAATTAAACCAGGCACCCAGTGGAAAAACAATATTAATTGTGCAGAATTCTACCTCAAACACGGTCCCATCCCACGTGACCAAGCCGAACCTGACAAGATGCCAAACCCAGGAGGAAGGAGGCGTCTGGATCCCTCGTTACGAGACACAGGCAGATACACTTGAAAGGATCAATGGACATCTGCAACGATGGGAGTAGTCGGCCGTCTAGCTCATGAATAAGTCTTCACATTGTCTGCATGTACCAATAGTGAAACATTGTTGCAAATTGCAGGTACACCGAGAGCTGGGAACAGCGATGGTCCCAGGCTGGGAAGCTCACGGGCGCACCAATCAGAACATGGGGCTCTTATCACTGACGCCATTAACTTCAACCAACCATTAGGAGTCTTCATGTAACAATTCTCATGTATCTAATTGTAGGGACAACCCAGATATATCACCTGACTAACCCTCAGCCACTCATATTATTCTCTATACGTATGCTATACTAACCCTACCACTCGAGCAACCAATTAAGAGTGGCGATAGGTTTTTTTGTTAATTTTCTAAAGTGACGCAGGTAGCGCGTCATACTACAGTAAAAAGGGCCTGCGAGCCCCACGATTGTGTGTGTGTCAGGTCAGACGCGTATGATCCTTGACCCATCCCTGCCGTTTGTGTTTAATAAACTGCAGAGTCACATTGCTTCTTGTGTGTGTCTCATACTCTATCTCTTTTGGGATAAACGGGAGGAGTTGGGGCCTCCTTGCCCGGAGGTCTGCGGACGGCCCGGCCGACCCCGGCAGAATTTCCCCCCGACAAGTTGGAGGCACTGCTGAGATCTGTTTAAGATCGGCATTTTTTACTTTTACTTTTTCCAGGCACTCCAGTTGCGAGAAGGCCCGGCGGCGCGGCCCCCTCTGCCGTTGCCCCCTTCTGAGGACTACAGGACCATCGCGGAACTGCGAGAAGACCGGACAGCGCAATCCGAATATTGGCCTTCGGGAGCCGGTTGAGAAGTATCCCGCCCGCGGTTGGCGAGTGTCCAGACGTGGTCCAGACGAGGGGAGGTGGCAAGCCGCTTGGAGGGGTGCACGCAGTCGAGCGGCCCCGCATCAGGAGAACTTGGTGAGCATGCCACGCACAACAAACAATGTGAAATTGTGAGGGAGGGGGGAAGAATTAAATACGGGAGGCGGGAGGTGTTGAACAGGTGAACGGCGAAGGTTTGGTAGTTTAGTGTTAGATATAGAATGAATGATAGTTGAACAAGCGCGAGAGCAGTTGGCAACGTAACGCGAGAGAAGGGGGCGGAGCACGAAAACATCACGTGCAGCCGCTCGTAGAAACTGATTGGCCTAGGCCGCGACTACGTGTAAGGGTGTGTGTGTGTGTGGTTTCCTACGATTTGGCATTTATTGATCAATGAGTAGATGAGGATCCCTATTGTTCGAGCAAGACACTCGATAGGTAGATGACGTTTCCCTGTAGGCGGTAGCTAGTTAAGTTGCCTAAATACGGAAGATAATTGGCTGGTTAAGCCCTCCTGTCGAGGGGCGTATCACACGCGAGGCGACGCAGCGTGCGCAGTCCGATTATAGTGTTGATTTGGTTACCTTGTTCCAGGAGTGACAGGAAGACAGCTGTGGGGTTAACGGGAGTAGATTGCAGGTGTATTTTGGATTTAAGAAGTATATGAAGAACTTACCAGTAGCTCTACGTGATCGGTGACGTCACCAATAGGGTTTTCATAGGATATCGCAAAACACGAGGCATCCTCGTTGTGAGAGTGTTGAGGAAGAGAACGGCGGTAAGGGAGTAGACACAGAGATAAACGGTAAAACGAGTTGATCGAGAAAAGGCGAAGCGGGGAACGTGGCTGCGCACGGAGAACGCCGGCCACGGCAAGTGTAGAAGGGGGAGGAGCATGTGAAAACAGGACGACTGTATAAGCACGTAATAAGGGGTACGCAGCCGCAGGGGGCTACGTGCGCCTCGGCCGCAGGGGGCCGTAAGGGTGTTGTATAAAGGAAGAAGGGCAGAGGAAAATGTACAAATGTGACATACTATATTTTTATAATTTCCCTTAAGCAGACTATCGTAAGTCCCCAAACTTACGGGGCCAGGTAACGATATAAGTTTGTATATTGTAAACTACTAGTGGGATAAACTGACACCAGATTAAGGGAGGGTAGCGAGTGGAGCGCTACTATGTCATACGGAACGGGATCAGGAGGGTGGGGGAACACCCTCACTACGCCACTACAATACATATGCACAACACTGCCACCCCATAGGGAGAAACTGATTAAGTATAGCATAGAATGGACCCAGGGGACGGATAACAAAATGCTAACACCGTGGCCGCCTAACGGTAGCTTCGATCCATATGCCCAACATTCACTATTAAATCATCTGCACAATACATATAAAGGGAAGAAGTTGGCAAACCACATGGAGGTGTTTAACTTATGGAGGATGTTCCAGGGGTCCCGACCAGGACCAAATGGAATATTCACTATGGGAGAAATACCAAAAGGAACAGAGATTAAGGTGGAAGAAGAGAATGGGAAACAGGGGTATGAGGACCCAAAGAACACGGGGAACAGAGGTGAGGGAGGAGAAAAGAATAATAAAGCAGATGAAATAAAAAAGGAACCGAGCAATGATATACCCATAGGAGCGGGAGTAAAAACAGAGGGATGGGGGTTGTACCCTTTAAGAGAATTGGGAGAAATAGAAAGAGGACAGTTAAGGGCGGCTGAGGGATACTCGAACCCGGCATACAGCCCTCCACCATATGTGGCTCATAGGAAGATGCCAGCAGGGGAAGGGAGGACTGGGGAAGACCAGTCTGTGGAGATAGGAAATGATGAATGGGTAGCTGCACAGATATTATTAAAATTACGAGGTTCATTAACGGGAGAAGAGAGGGAGGTAGTGAAGAAAACAGATGAGGATAATACCAGGGAGAGTGAATTGAGGGAGGAAGAGCTGTTAAGACAAACAGAAGAGATTTTGGAGGAACGATTAGCAAAACTAAGGGATGAACAGAATGAATTGACCAAGCAGCTTGAGAGGGAAGAGAGAGAGAGAGAGCGAGGAAAAGGAAAGAAGGTAAGAACGAAGTGGAAAAAATAAGGGAACGAACTGAGGAGCAAAGGAGAGAAGCTGACGGGGTAAAAGCAGCAGCAGAAAGGGTATCAAGAGTAGTACTGCGGGAAAAGAAAAGGGAAGAAGAAGAAAAAGAAAAAGAAATGGCAATATGGAGGAGGAGGTTACTATCAGAATCAACTAAGAAATACGAAGAAGAGAGGGTGATGGAGAGTATAGTAGAAAAAGAAAGGGCGAAATGGGAGAGGGAGAAAGAGGATGAGAGAATATTAGAAAAGATGAGAAGTGAAGTGATGGAGGAATTGAAAAGGAAGAGGGAGGAGAATAATAAGGAGATGGAGGAAAGGTATGAAGGAGAAAAAGAGAGTGGAAGATGGGGGAATATATATGATGACACAGAAGTAGCAACAACATCAGCACAAAGGGGAGCGGTTGACAAAAGAGAAAGAGGAGAACTGGACCTAATAGATTTACAAACAGTAACGATCAAGGGGAAAAAGACCGAGTGGGGGGTGCCGTTTATAAATAGCTTTTGTAGTGAGGAAGAGAGAGTGGAAAGTGAAGGGAGGAAGAGTGAAAGGGAAAGCTTAGATAAACTATACATCACCCGGACCAATATGGACTCACCATGGATCAGTAGGAGAAAGGATGAGATGGAGAGAAGTGAGGGGGGAAAGACAGGAGTAGAGGAAAGGCGGGCAAATGAGGACGCAACATCACCATCCCCATCATCTCCATCACGCCCTCCCCTATCGCACCCTACAGGATCAACCACCTCACGTTCATTACGCAAAATAAAACTAGCTCCCTTCACAGACGAACTGACACCCTATACATGGCGGCTTAGAGACTTCCCTAGTCGCAGGCAGGAAAGAGGTGTACACATGCCCATATTAAATACAGAAGAAGATGGAAGAAGGGGAAAAGATGGAGAAGAAAGGGGTATGAGCAGGGGAAATACAAACGAAAGTAAAAATGCGGAAGAAAGAGAAGTGGAGGAAGGGTGTGAGGACTCAATATTATGGAACACAAAGGGTGAAACGGAACATAATTTAATGCCACTGTTGGAGAGAGGTGGGGTTAGACCACAGTATGTTCCTTGGAAGCATACCGATAAAGAAAATATAAAATGTAGGCTCCCATCATTAAGTGGAGGGGCGGGTAAATGGATATATGAAATGGAAAAACACACCGCAGGACAGAAGCTAGCAGTAGGAGATGTAAAGGGCCTTTTAATATCAATATTAGGGGATAGAGCGGATGACATATGGAAAAGAGCGGGATTTCATGGGGTAACAATAACAAATACATCGCACGACGGGGCACCGTTCGCAAACTGCAGACATGCACTATGGCAGGCATTGAGGGTACAGTACCCAGACACCTCAGATATAGGAGCAATTACATCTCGCAAAATGCATGAGAGCGAAGATCCTGTTGATTATATTCAGGAAATCCAAGAGAAGTGGCGCATGGAAACTAGAGAACAATGGGATAAAACACCAGCAATATTTTACCATATACTGGTACAAGGGCTCCCGGAAGGAGTTCAGAAACAACTAAAGAAAGTAGTGGGAATGGAGGCAAAACCATGGCCCGAAATACAACTGACTATAGTGCATCATTGTAGGACGTGGCAAGGAAAAATGAAACAAAAGGAAGAGGACAGGAAAACGGAAGAGGCTAAACTAGTACAGAAAAAGCTTACTAAGTACACAATGGAAGGGGCACTAATAACTACACCCCCAACAATGACCCAAAGCCCCACACAAGTAGTGGCTGCACAAGATTCCTCACAAATACCACCTCCACAGATTACGACACAACAGGTGCCGCCACTCCAACCATACACACCCAACTTGGGAGGAGGATACCCAATGCAAGGAGCTGGATATTACAATTATAACAGGGGGAGAGGAGGACTTATGAGGGGGAGAGGGTACGGGTATGGTACCCAACCGCAGGTGGGAGGATTTAGAAATTCCTATCCCACAGGGCAACCAGTATACCAGGACAACACCGGGAGCTTTCCATGGCAGAATAGGGAACCACCGGTGTGTTGGAGCTGTGGACTATTGGGGCACATGTCACGCACGTGTAGAGTTAGACCAGGAACACCATCATGGAATAGTGAGGGACAACCACGGCCCGCACAAGTACAGCAAGGCATACCACAACAGCAAATGTTGCCACAAGGAAATGAACAACAACAACAATTAACACAACAACAGCCCCAACCATTGCCACAACAACAGATAGCGATCACACAACAACCACAAATACCACAAACACAATTGGGTAGGGTGACGGTTTTGGGACACAACCCTTATACCGGGAATGGCCAGTCGTTGTACCCCCAATAGGACAGCCCACAGACGGCCTTGGTGTGTCCCATCCTGTCAGTAACACCTAATAGTGCGGAGGAACCACGCATAGAGGTAACGATAGGTGACAAAAAATTATCATTCCTTGTTGACACCGGGGCGACCCGGTCTTGCATAAGGGAAGGTAGATTTAAAATGTCAGGTGAGACCATGAACACCCAAGGATTTTCTGGGGCTAGAGGGTTGGTTCCCTTTACTGATAACATTCCCTTATCTATTGGAGATTACGATCTGTCAGTTCCACTTTTGTATTATAGTGCTTCACCAGTAAATATACTGGGGAGAGATATAATGAACAGGTTGAATATGACGATCTCCTTTACTGAGGACGGCATAATTTGCTCTACTCCAGGGATTAACATGCTCACAGCACGGCAAATTATGCAGGCATACTGTGGTCAGACAGCGATTAGGGCGGAGCCAGTAGATGGTGAACTGTTCCAGTATGGAACAGACATGGCAATTGCATGGATGCCAGGGATAGAAGGGAAAATATGGAGAAGGCCAGCAGCCTATCTGTTTAGACCAGAAACACCTGTTAACGAACCAGAAGGGAAGGTGGTTTCAATGGATATTGAGAGCATTATTGCAACAGCTGATTATATTGCTGTACATGCCCAAGACAAAGAAGGAAGAGAATGGAGGGCAGTGATAGCATTAGCAGAAGGATGTAGGCTCACCCAGGTGTCAGATGAAGAGCTGTTTTCAGATGAAAAGGAGGAAGGTGAAATGGTGTTTATGATGAGTGTGGAAATATGGCTAAGAGTGGCCTACAAACAAGTAGCACAGAAAATTGCAATGGCACTTGAGGCACCCACATGCACCCCGGTCCCTTTCTTTAAGGACGACATGTCAAAGGTACCCAAATCATTGTGGACTACTGGCCCCTATGACGTGGGCTGCATAAAAAGTATAGGGGGAGTAAAAATAAAATTAAAAAAAGGTGCAATACTCCCCAGAGTAAAACAGTACCCACTAACAAGGGAGGCAGATGAGGGCATATATGAAACCATAACGGCCCTTATAAATAATGGTATATTGGTCCCCTCAGAATCACCATGTAATACGTCTGTGTACCCAGTGCGCAAGGCTAAAGGAGGGTCTTGGCGCTTTATACAGGACCTCAGGCCCTTGAACAACATAGTAGAAGCAGAATATCCCGTAGCTGCAAACCCGGCCACAATATTGTGTGGCATTCCAGCAGAAGCATCACGATTTACAGTGATCGATCTTAAAAATGCTTTTTTCTCAATACCATTACACCCAGACTCACAAGATCTGACGAGCTTCACTTACAGAAACGCTAAGTGGAAGCACACCAGATTACCACAAGGGTATTGTGAATCACCTTCAATTTTCAACAGAGTGATACAGATGGATTTGGGTAACATTGAAGTAGAAAGCACAGTGTTGCAGTACGTGGATGACATAATAATTTGCAGTAAAAACGAAAAAACATGCAGAGAGGACTCATTAAAGATGTTGACAATATTGGCTGACAAAGGTTACAAGGTAGACATGGAAAAGATACAGTACTGTCAGGAACAGGTAATTTACATTGGTCAGCTTATATCCCAACATGGAAGAAAGATCGCACCACAAAGAGCACAAGCTATTTCGGCCACTCCAATGCCACAAACTGTAAGGGAACTGCAGCAGTTCCTGGGGCTCTGCAACTACTGTAGAGCTTGGGTATTTGATTACAGTTCATATATAGGGCCCCTGCTTGAGGCGTTACGGGAAGCTAATAAAGGGGAGAACAAATTGGGGTGGACGAGGGAAATGAAAGAAGCTTTTGATGAATTAAAAGATGCGATATCAACTGCTCTGGTGCTGGCATCCCCAAACTATGAGCGGCGATTTTTTTTATTTTCACATTGCGACTCAGCAGTAATGAAAGCCGTGTTGGCTCAAAAAACAAGCATGGGCTACAAACCAGTAGCATTTTACAGTGGCCACTTAGATCCTGTAATGTTAGGACACTTCCCCTGTGAACAAGGTCTCGCCGCAGCCGCTTTTGCGGTGGAGAAAGCATCAACAATAACCATGGGGTGCCCGACTACACTATTTGTGGAACATGCACTTTTTGCAATATTGAATAAACCTAAATCCACCCTAACCACGCAAAGAGCATCAGGTTATGAGATCATTCTATCCAGAGCTGAACTATCAATTGTTAGATGTAGCACGGTCAACCCTGCAAGGTTCCTAGCAGAAGTAATTGAGGAGGGAGACTATGCCCATGACTGTACTGAAACAACTGATATGTACTCATGTACTAGAAAAGTTGAGGAAAACGCACTAGAGGGGGGTGAGCTGTTATTTATTGATGGGTCATCAACCATCGACCAGGGGGATGGTGTGAGGAGGACTGGGGCAGCAGTGGTGAAAATGATGGAGGTAGCGGTGTGTATGGCAGTGAAATGTGTACAATTACCACAGCATTACTCCGCTCAAGCAGCTGAACTGGTCGCACTGATCTTGGCGTTGAAGGAAAGCTTTGACAAACGAGTGACTATATATTCCGACAGCGCATATGTTACATCAACTGTCCACTCAGGGTTGTCGAAATGGAGAAGAAGAGGGTTTAGGAGAGCTGATGGCACCCCAGTGCAACATGCTCTCTTGTTGGCTGAACTGATTGAAGTAATAAATGACCCCCAGGAACTAGCTTTAGTAAAATGCACCGCACACACCAATGGTGAAGACCACGTCTCAAAAGGGAATGCAGCAGCAGACGCACATGCGAAGTATGCTGCATACTTTGGTGAGGTATGGAACCTCCCAGAGTCACAGAGAGGGAGAGGGAGGGGAATAGCAAAAGAGATGTTGTTAAAAGAAGGGTATACCCATCTCCCAGCCACACAGATTATGGAGCTACAAGCGGCTGCACCAATGGCCGAAAAGGAAATATGGGTAAAAAGAGGATGTACAATGTCCCCAACTGACGCACTATGGCGCCAGGGTGGCACTGGAAAGGTTTAATACCATTGGCACTTTTGAACACTGCCCTGAGCCAACTACATCATCCAGCCCACACAGGCAAGGAAGTAATTGCAGCACGAATTAGGGAAGACTGGTTCTGCCCCGAGTTAAATTCGCATGTGTCGAATTTTATCAGTAACTGTATCACATGTCAACAGTTTACGGCCGGCCACACTCTAAAGGTGATAAGAGGTACTATACCCCGGCCAGAGGGACCTTTCCGGCATCTCCACATTGACTATGTTGATATGATCAATATAAGTCAAGGAAATAGGTATATGATTGTAGTAGTATGCCCATTCTCTAGGTGGATTGAGGCAGGGCCCTGTTCACACCCAGATGCATTTAGAGCAGCCAAGTTCTTAGTGAGGGAGGTCTTCCCCAGGTGGGGAGTGTGCGAGGTGTTGAGGTCAGACAACGGCCCACATTTTGCAAACGAGATGTTTCAGCACATCACATCGCTGCTGAACATTAAACATAAATTTGCATGTGCATACCACCCACAGGCCAACGGTGTATGTGAACGCCTTAATGGCCTATTAAAGGAGGCAATTGCAAAGATACAGCAAACAACAAAGAAGAGTTGGTTATATTGTCTTCCCTTAGCATTATTTGAACTGAGAAATAGGCCAGGGTCCGACCACCACCTCACTCCCCATGAGGTGGTTACCGGACGTCAAATGCGCCTTCCCCTAACGCCAACGTCAAGAGCATTTAGCGACCATGAAAGTACTGCAAGTGTTCTGGGTGATGAAATGTACCAATATGTGTCTTCTTTGATTACTAGTGTAGTGTTTGTGTCTCAACAGCTCGAGCGCACACGGGGCGGGTCTAATAGAAGCCAACAAGAAGACGCGGATAAAGAACTAGAAAAGGAAGGACTGTGTAAGATTGCTAAAGGTGACCACGTACTACTTCGCAACTTCAATAGGAGATGGAATGACCCACGCTTTACGGGTCCCCATCTGGTAGAGGAGGTATCAACAAGAGCAGTAAAGTTACAGGACAAGCGTGCCTGGAACCACCTACACGACGTAAAGATCTACGGACAACAGACCCGCCCCAGCGCCACCGACAGGTCCATTGAGAGAACAGCAACAACATCGACAACAGGAGAAGGAGGTTCTACCGCAGCCAGCGGCTCACGTATTCCCATACCCTGTCACTCCCCAGACTCCCCAGAGACAATAACTGAAGAAGAAAGGGGTGATCCCCATCCAGCCCACCCCATGATCACACGCTCAAGAAGTAAAACAACGCCCACCGGTTGAACACAAACACCCCCTGCCCACCATCCACTGACCCCTGTACCCATTACAGAAGTAACTGTACTAAAGGACATTGTCTCGCACAAATACACATGTAAACACGTGAATGCTCTTTTCTTTTCTCTCGCACACACAGGAACCGCGTATTATTGTATTGCTAAGAAGTAGATAATTAACAAATTCACTGCCCAGGAGTAGATGGTACCCTCAGACGATAATTACCCAGAAGAATTGTCACACCAATTTGTATATGAAATAAAAAGGCCAACGTACCTGAAAAGGAAAAGGGTACGAGTTTACTACACAGCGTTCCTTTTGGCCATAGAATATTCAATGCCCCACCTCCACCCGTACTTACCTGCCCTAAGAGATAGATCGCTCAGAGTAGCGTGGGAACAGCTCTTCGCCTGGGCACTGAATGACTATTTGATAGGGAGAGCTTAACAACTAACATTACCAGCATATTAAGAATTTTCAGGCGGGCAACTCTAACATCGCAAGAATTAGCTGCCGGACTGCAGCAAGGTAAGAGCAAAATGCCGGTGAAATTAGCATATGTAATAAAAGTAATAGGGATTTTGATAATCACCGGGTTCGTAGCTGCCTCTGTATGGCAGTACAGCTATGCTACCAGTATTATTGCTGTACCCAAACCTAACACACCACCACCCCCAGCTGCAACAGGTGTTACGTCAGGTGATATTAGCAAAATTGCGCACAAGCAGAATAGAATACAACGCAGCACATACTCAGATAATAAAGGTATTGACAATTATATACAAGATTCAGCACACGTCTCAAACAACATATGGTATCAACACATGACCCGCATTGGTAAGCAGACAACAGAAGACAGCTGCTACATTTGCTCGTTAATACCATACGCCATGAGCGCTTCTCGAACATTTGTTGCCACAGAAATAGACGAAAAAACGGCACGATGCATAATATACTTGGCACTGTTCCAAACTAAAGGAAGATTTCAAGGAACAGTGGTGCACATGACGTGGAAAACACGAGACTCATACCCATACGAAAACAACTTCCTCAAGACTTATTTGAGTTACCACAAGAGCAGTTTACATGCTGAAGCATTTAGATACATAACAAGTGGTCCTGCAAAAGGAGAAACAAAGAAAGTAACACTGCAGTACTTATCATGTGATTGGTACGCCACTGAAGTTCCTGGTAAATTAGGATGCTGGGAGAGGCCACTGGTGACGATAACGGGGAAAGTATACTTGGACAACAAATGGGAGATAGGAGTGGTTGGCAGCAACATGGTAACACAAGAAACTATTTCAACTATCGATGCGCACAATCACAGATGTTGGACAACTTGGATCAAATACGTGCCCATGCTCACATGGATAGAAACGGATGAAGACCCGATAACAATACTGCCGTTGACTGCGCCTAAAGTATGCTACCAACATAAAGGAGAGGTGGACGTAGGATATAACACCAATTGTGGAAGCGTGATGGAGTTACCTGAGGGGGGAGCAGGAACAGCAGTGATAATGGACCATTACTGGGCCTGTGGAGAAAAGGCGTATCACACGCTACCCCCTCTGTGGAATGGTGTATGCACGATGGTGCACGTCAATGTACCATCGCTAGTGGTACCCCAGAAGCATGTGAATGTGGCAAACTTCCCCAAAATGGATGAAGGGGACAAGAGGAATAAGAGATCTGCACCGCCTCAGGGGGAGCCAGGGAACAGGATCAATGGCAATGAAACTGTCCTAAACAGACGAAAAAGACAAGGGGAACCTCTGACAGGAAATTACCTATGGGGAAGGTCAGAAACGGCACTCACTTCGATTCCGCCAGAACACAGACTATTCAGCAGAGCAGCAATGTTCTTCTCCTCAATAATACATCCAGGATTGCAGGCTTACGCGAACGCAAAATGGCTCCAGATAACTAGATGGGAACTCATGATGACCATCAATTCTACAGTAAACGGATTCAACGCAATAAAAGAAGAGCTGCGAGCAATAAGGATGGTAGCACTGCAGAACAGATATGTATTGGACCTCCTCACTGCCATGGAAGGAGGAGTTTGCGCAAAGATAGGACAATCATGCTGCACATTCATTCCTGCCAATGATGCTTACAACGGTACACTGACAGAAGCAGTTTCACAACTGGCCCAGTTACACTCCAAAATGGTGGATGAAAGTAAGGGTGTGAAAAAGGATGAGAGCTGGTTTTCGCTATTATGGTCATGGATGCCATCTTGGCTGTCAGATGGACTGAAAATTATAGTTGGCTGTATTATTTTGGCTGGAGCTACCCTGATCATAATAAGATTTTGGAAAGCCCGGAAGGCACGCACCACTGACGAGTTGCTTGAAATGGTCGGTATGCACCCACTGATGCCAGCAGATGACGGCCAACACACAGGCATAATAATACAAGAAAGAGAGAAATTGCGCAACCAGATCATCACCAACCATCTGGACCCACCATCGGTGAAGGTCGAGAACCCAAGAAACCCCAGGAGTTACATAGGGAAATGGGTATACTGCACTCCTGGAGGAGCCTGTGAGTATATGTATTGGTCGTTCGAAGATCATGTTAACCATTATGGACATTTAGGAGGAATAACTAAAGTGTGGAGAGTAAGAGGAGATAACGAAAAGGATATGTTTGTGGTCGACAAGTCGACCAGAGGGGGGACTGAAGTGGGAAAATGGAAAAACAGACTCCCCTCTTTCCCCTCTCGCGCCTGGCCTAGAGGTTCACGGCCCAAGCACCCGCCACGAGAAGAGTTTGCCCATCTACCAGACGACCAGATACCCTGGTACAGGAACATACGGATGTGTCCATCTGCCTGCCCAGCAGCCCGCCCCGCCCATGCCGATGCCTGCGGCATGGATCAACTGGACTAAAACTATACGTCGTTAGAGATGCCATGACGACCTAGCCAACGGATAGCACACCTGTGCCAACATACACACTGGACACTCCCGCACCAATCTACATGAAGAATATACTCAGTGCTATGACGTAGGCGACAGACATACTCACGGACGCGCATCTTTATTGTTTTCCATATAGGCTTTCAGAAATGCAGAAACGCAAGACGCATCATGAACTCATCTAAAGAGCTTGCTTACGCTTCTCCTACACTTAGGTGCCGTAATGAGAATTATAACAAAGACACGATACTGGCCATAAGACAATATGAGACTATAACCTAAAGTGCCTGTGCATGAGATGGTTCCACCTATATACTAGGCCTGAGTAGGCCGCAAGCAAGAGCTCTCGTGGACGATTAACAGAACAAGAGTCAGGTTGCTGATTCTGCAGAATGAGTCTGGGGAAAGCAGACAGCCAAGGTCATAATGTTGCAAACCCACAATCCAAAAGCAGACCATCAAGGGCACGATGTTGCAACCTCGCACGCCGCACACCAACATCAAAGTCGCACCTGCAATTAAACCAGGCACCCAGTGGAAAAACAATATTAATTGTGCAGAATTCTGCCTCAAACACGGTCCCATCCCACGTGACCAAGCCGAACCTGACGAGATGCCAAACCCAGGAGGAAGGAGGCGTCTGGATCCCTCGTTAAGAGACACAGGCAGATACACTTGAAAGGATCAATGGACATCTGCAACGATGGGAGTAGTCGGCCGTCTAGCTCATGAATAAGTCTTCACATTGTCTGCATGTACCAATAGTGAAACATTGTTGCAAATTGCAGGTACACCGAGAGCTGGGAACAGCGATGGTCCCAGGCTGGGAAGCTCACGGGCGCACCAATCAGAACATGGGGCTCTTATCACTGACGCCATTAACTTCAACCAACCATTAGGAGTCTTCATGTAACAATTCTCATGTATCTAATTGTAGGGACAACCCAGATATATCACCTGACTAACCCTCAGCCACTCATATTATTCTCTATACGTATGCTATACTAACCCTACCACTCGAGCAACCAATTAAGAGTGGCGATAGGTTTTTTTGTTAATTTTCTAAAGTGACGCAGGTAGCGCGTCATACTAGAGTAAAAAGGGCCTGCGAGCCCCATGATTGTGTGTGTGTCAGGTCAGACGCGTATGATCCTAGACCCATCCCTGCCGTTTGTGTTTAATAAACTGCAGAGTCACATTGATTCTTGTGTGTGTCTCATACTCTATCTCTTTTGGGATAAACGGGAGGAGTTGGGGCCTCCCTGCCCGGAGGTCTGCGAACGGCCCGGCCGACCCCGGCAGAATTTCCCCCCGACAATATCCAAAATGCTTTGCAGCTGGTCTTGCAAGTATAGCAAGCATTTGTGCAGTAGGTGTTGGCCAGTTCAAAACTTCTAAGAACAGAAAAAAGGCTCTTTTCAGAGTCACCACTGTCTCCCGGAAAAGAATGCAATGGTTTACATGCTGCCACACCCTACCTGCTTTGGGAGTCCGCAGACTAGTGCGCTGTCCGCTGACTTCACAGACTGTGCGGGGGATGCACCATTTCACTGGCACTTCTATTTTTAAACTGTGAAAGGTGTCTCTGAAAAGAGACAGCTTTTTATTTTTGTGTTTTGTGATTTATTTGGATTTTTTAAACACGACACACAAGGGAGGAAAGGGAAGGGATGGTAGGGAAGGGGCACCAACCACATGGATAAGAAAGGGCAGATGGAGAGAGGAAGATGTTGGTTGGGCTTCATCGAGGAGGGGGGCACTTTCCATCGTGGTTCCGGACTGCAGCCTTGAAACCACTTCGGAACTTTTCACCCCTGCAGTGTACTGCATCGCAGTACACATACAAAACAGTGACCTTTGAAAGGTAATGATCTACTGCTTGCTTATGGCCTGAGAGGCTGACTCAGGGATCCGCTGCCCCACAGGAGTGTCCCTTGTGGTGACTGGAGCAGATGTCGAAGATGCTGCAGTGGAACTCAACCTACTACCCTGTTCGAAGGGGCGACCCTCCTAATAGCTGCTTTGTGGTTGGATCTCAGGTGTCACCACATGGAAGTAGTGCCATAACTATTGACCGCAGGTTTGCCATGACTGAGTACCATGTGGCATTCATTGCAGTAAACTTTGGCTGCTTTACCCTTGGCTACCCCCCAATGATGGTAAAAAGCCTCCACACCCAAGACTCACGGGGACTTCCACTACCTCATTCTCTTCTTATTCTTGTTCCACCTCTGCATCATCATGCCTGTTCACCTCTACAGGCCCTTGGGAAGGTGGTGGTGGTGGTGATGGTGGTGGGGGTGGTACAGAGGCAGAGGCAGCAGATGTAACAGCAGTGGATGCCATTATTCTGGAAACAACTCAGCAGCTCAGGAATGCAGCAATCCAGGAATGTTGAGCAGTAATGCAGCAATCCAGCAATGTTGAGCAGTAAGGCTGCAATTCAGCAATTTGGCAGAGTGATCTCTTCAGGAAATCCAAAAACAGAATGAGGAGCAGCACTCGGGTGTGGCCCTTTTTAGGGGTGCAGGGGAGTGCTCAGCAAACAGTTGCACGCTCAGTGGACACTCCAAACCCCAAGCTAGGCTCAAAAAGTTCCAAAAAGTCTCTAGATCACCAGAGCATGGTCTGGGTCCTCTGCAAGGGTGAATTTTCACAGTAAAACTTCTTGGATTGCTCAAAAAAAGCACTTTTCTGCTGTTCAGGGGCCTGGACCCTGCACGCAAATAAGGGCAGCCGCTCAGCGTGGGTGCAGTCACATGGTGACATCAGGAACGTTCGCGAATGGGACGTCTGTCTGCAGGACACCTATTGCGCGGGATCTGTTGTGCGTATGCGCCTAGGTGTCCTTCATACACACGTGTGTGGTGGACAGTTCCAAACAGGCACAGTGTTCGTAGGACCCGGGGGGTGTGATGTGCATGTGCCAAGGGGTCTGCCGGGCAGGGGTGGGCTCCCCAAACTAATTCAAGTACGTCAGTGCTTGCGGACATGCCGGACAGCCACTGTGTTCATAGGACCCAGGGGGCATGATGCGCATGTGCCCATGTGTCCGCCGGACATGGGTGGTCTCCCCAAACTAATTAAAGTATGTCACTGCTTTGTGGGCATGCCGGACAGGGCCATTGTTCATAGAACACAGGGAATGTGATGCGCATGCGCCCAGGTGTCCGCAGGACAGGGGTGGGATCCCCAAACTAATTTAAGGTACGTTACACCGTTGTGAACATGTCTGGACAGGGGTGGAGTCCTACAGACACCTCCATTTTGATTGTGGACAAACCGGACAGGCGCGGTGTCCGTAGGACACCTCCATTTTGATTACAGACAGGCCGGACAGTCGCGCGCTCTGCGGACTCCTAACAGGATTTTTAAAAAAGAAAACACACAGAGACAGCAACAGTATACATATAGAACTTTATTTACACAGACAAATACACACAATTAGGAAAGGGAAGGGGTAGCGGAAATGGAAACATAAACAGGGGAATTGGGTTTTTGTATAGGCTGGTCATCAGGGGAGGAAGGGATTGAGGTCTCATTATAACATCTTTGCTTACAGGGGATTTGTGGGGGTGGTAGGTTGGGACAGGGAGAAGGGGTACAGGTGCAAGTGGGGCAGTTGTTCTTTATATTTTCCATTCTATGACAAGACAGGATGCTCGCATTATGCTATTTCTATGCTATTTCTTTCTTTTACTGCCATGTCAGCACTTTAAAACTTTCAACTTTAATACTGAACATTTCTGTTTTTAGAAACAAAGTTTAGAAAACAAAATGCAGAAGTTTAAAGATCCTTTAGTCCATAGTCTTATTCGTTTAACCTGCATCAGGCAACTACAAGCCCCATGAGTCTTGGGTCTGAAGTAGTCCTGACCTTTCCCATCTACCCCTATCTGAGGGCAGCCCTCTCCATAAGAACCCCTCTGACCAGGTCCTTTCCTCTTTCTTTCTGCTGCCAACAGATAAGTAACATGATTTATTGTTTCTTCAGTAGAAGAGCTAGATAAACTCTATATTGCCTGTATATGGGTATTAAATGCTTGGATATTTGTTGTGATACACTTAGTAATGCTTATTGCCCATTTTCAACAGCTCGCGCAGGAAAACGAAACGCATTTACAATGATTTTGTAGTCGCCTCAGAACGCGCGCGTGTTCTTACCGTGGCGCGTATCATTAGGGCAGCGCGGGCGCAGCGAGTTTCCCGCACACTGCGGATAAGAAGAGTGTTGTGCGCGAGCTGGGGCCGGAGTCGTGTGCATATTTAGCCCGCGTTAGACTACCGTGCCCCGCTCTCTCTCTTTCCGTAGTTCGCCGGCGGCCGTTAGGAAACGGGGGAGCTGGAACCTTCCACAGTTCCCAGCGTCCCCTGGGAATCCAGCTTCCGCGCGCATTGCGCACGAACAGAGAACAAAGGAAGTTGGTTTAATAGAGCTCCAGTCAGATTTTTGAAAAAAAAAAAAAAGAAGGGAAGCCGCTTTCACACACACGCTGCTAGCAATATACAGCACGTGTTAAGAAGTGTGCAGAAGCATTTCCAGCTGCTGACTTCCTCACAGTTGGCTCTGCCAAAACCAAGGACATGGCTACATTTGGCACCCCCACTAATACTCCTTCCAATTCCCCAGAATGGAGCCGAGAAGAGTGGGTAGAAGACCCTTTCCAACAAGATCCTGACATATCATTAAGTTTTAAAAAGGTACTTGGAGATTCCTTGATTCAAGCTGTCTCACAGGGGGTGCAACCTATTACGAAAAGGCTGGAGACTCTAGAAATGATTATGGCTAAGCAGCAGAAACAGCTTACAGCCAGGAAAAGACGGGCTAGCAGCCCTGAGGAAGGAACGTCGGCAGGACACCCCCAGAAAGGGGTTGAAAAGAAGGGGTGTAAAGTAGCTCGGAAGAGCAAGCACTCGTTGACCCCCCCGGGTATCGCTGAAAGGGTTAACACTGTTCCCCAATTGGTGGGCGACCCTGTCGCCAGGCTTAAAGAAGCCTTCCTGGCAAAGAAAAAAGAAAGTCAGGACAGACCCCCCGCCCCAGGGGTGTATAATCTAGGGGACGAAGACGAGGGCTATTCGCCTGACGATGAAGGGGGTGAGGAGGAGCAAGACATCGATAAAGATGTAGAAGACCATACAACAGACATGTTCGATCCAGAGGCCATTCGGCATCCCAAGTCATCGGATTGGGAGCCGTCACCCAGAGTGGCAGCATACAGGGCCCAGCACATTAGAAAATCCCTGGAAAGGGAAGTAAGGTCACGAATGAGGTCGGAGTGCCCCAGAACAGAGCTGCCGAATAAGCTAGCAGATACTCCAGACCTAGACCCCAAGATGGTCACCTTTGTGACCAAAGCAGCTTGTGATATAAGGATAAGGAAAGGAGTAGACCGTGCCTGGAGGGGGTGTCAGGACAAGCTCCTAGACATCTCAGGACCCCTAGCCAAGATCATGGATCTGGTGGAGAAATCAAAAGATACCGGTATCCCAGTAGACGTGACAGTCCTAGGTAACTGGGCGCAACGAGCGGTATGCCTCCTAGGCAACGCCAACTGTGCCATCTCTTCAGAAAGAAGAAGAGGAGTCCTGTTAAAAATAGATAACAAATTGAGTGATCTCGCCAGCTATGAGGCAGGTGAAGGCGCCAAAGGAATGTTGTTCGGCGAAGAGTTCACTAAAGAAATGTCTCAATTCGTGGGCACATATACTTCTCTAGAGAGAGCGCAGAGTTCCATCAGGAAGATCTTCCCCGGGTGAGATTTTGCCGGGACCGGACGACATAGGGGTCGCTCGTCCGGTTGCTATACCTTCCAGCGAGACCCCAGGGTCAACTATCAAATTACTGGGATTCTAGACAGCAGGATACCTTCTTCCCTGCCAGAACAAGATTTCCAAGAGGGCGAAGAGGAAGAGGATCGTACCGGCAACTGGGGCAATCAGCGGGTGAGTACCGCAAGCTTGCGTGTGGGAGGGAGAACTCTCCACTACCTGAACGAATGGCAAGCCTTATCAAGCGATGCTTGGGTATTGCAAGCAGTAGTGGGACTGCGTTTAGAGTTTATAGGAACACCCATGCAGAAAGCAGAACCGCGCCCCATACACATGACACACGAGGAAGCAGGGCTCTAGCACTGCGAACTCATGAAGTTAGAAAGCAAAGGCGCGATAGAGCGTAAGTACCAACAGGGTCCCGGTTTCCTCAGCACCATGTTCCTAGTTTACAGAGGGGACAAAATAAGGCTTGTGATAAATTTGAAAGATCTAAACGAATGGGTGGTATACAACCATTTCAATATGGAAGGGATTCATCTGCTTCGAGATCTGTTGCGTACTGGAGACTGGCTGGCCCGCCTAGATCTCAAAGACGCATACCTTACCATTCGGATAGCAGCAGCATTTCGGAAGTATCTACGCTTCCTATGGAACGGAGAAGTATGGCGTTTCTCCTGCCTCCCGTTCGGCCTCTCCTCCGCTCCGTGGGCTTTCACCAAGCTCATGAAACCAGTGGCAGCTGCCATCAGAGAGAGAGGAATTCGTATTATTATCTATCTAGACGACATCCTCGTCTTTGGCCCAGACAAATTACCATTGACAAAGAGCGTCCAGTGGGTGTTCTCACTTCTGACTTCGCTCGGTTTTTTAGTGAACCTGGAGAAATCTCAGCTGACTCCGGTCCAGAGAATAGAATTCCTGGGGTTCACAATAGATTCTGTGAAGGCATCTCTCAAGCTCTCAGGGTACAAAGTGAGAGCGATCAAGAAGGAGCTCAGAGCTGTGATAGCGAAAAGGGTTATCTCGCTTCGCAATCTAGCCAGAGTAATAGGTCTGCTAGCAGCCTCTATTCAAGCGATTTTTCCGGGACCGCTTCATTATCGAGCTCTGCAGTGGCTCAAAATAAGACATCTGCAAGGAGGCCTATCTACCACCAACTAGTAACTCTGGACCACGAAGCTCTCACAGAGCTCCATTGGTGGTTGCAGAATATGGAGGCTTGGAACGGTCGTGCCATTTTCGGTGACGCCCCAGATCTGGTAATAGAATCAGATGCGAGCAGATCAGGTTGGGGAGCCAGGTGCGAACACGTGCAGACAGGAGGCAAATGGTCAGAAGAAGAGTTACAGCTCCATATAAATTGCCTCGAGCTACTAGCGGGCTCTTTCGCAGTTCGCGCGTTTATGAAAGAGAGAGTAAAGTGCTGCGTCCTGCTCAAGATGGACAATATCTTCGCAGTAAGGTATATAAACAAATTGGGTGGGACAAGATCCAAAATGCTGGCAGAATTAGCGAAGAGCTTCTGGCATTACTGTCTCCAGCACAGAATATCCGTATCAGCGGAGTATTTGCCAGGAACTCTGAACGAAGTCGCAGACTGGAATTCACGTTATCTTGTGTTTGTTTGTTTGTTTGTTTATTTGGTATAAGGCAGAACCAAACCCAAAGGGTAGCTGGGCGCAGACAATACAAGGATACTTGTACAAGGATACTTGAGAACTTGGTTACAGGAAATACAGTTATACAGTACAAATTAGAGACAATGTGCATGTACGAGTAGTGCGAAGAAACAGTTAAAGCTAGTTGACCAGAAAACCAGTTAATCTCGTTACAATCATCAGGGGTCTCTAGAGCAAGTGGCAGTGGGGAGGTCGAGCTAAGTGTCATTGGAACGTATCCAGGTGAGGACTTTCCGCCTGAAGCTAGGGTAGGGTTGGTCCATCCTGAGATCAAGAGGGAGTCTGTTCCAAGTTTGAGCAGCTATAACCGAAAAACTGGAGCCGCCAGCTGTACTCTTTTTGTATCTGGGCACCACTAAGGTGTAGGCATTGGTCATTCTAGCGGGACGATTTGAGATTCTCTTGTTGACTCTGTTTGCCAGGTAGGGGGGAGCTATGTTGTTAAGACATTTAGAGGTGAGGGAGAGGGTTTTTAGCCAATGGATATTTTTTCTGGAGGTGGAGATATGAGCTCTATTAGGAATATTTAAAGCTGCTCTAATCGCGTTATTTTGGAGAGTTTGGAGTTTATCAAGGATATACTTGTTAGATCCTGCATATAGAGCATTACAGTAATCCAGCTTGGATATGATGAGTGCATTAGCTAGTGTAATGCAGCTGGTCTCAGTTAGAAATGGTCTACATGCTCGGATCAATTTACAAGTATATGCAGTGGAAGATGCTAATGAGTTAGTTTGTTTCTTGAAGGTGAGCGCTGAGTCGAGACTGCAGGCATCACTTTGATGACATTATTGTCAATGTTGAATGAGGCATAGTTCGGGTCAAGTTTCTTGATGGCCAACTCTGAGCCGAGGATCAGTAACTCAGTTTTGTCGTCATTCAGGCAGAGGCCGTGAGATGCCATCCATGCCTGAATGAGGAGATATATCTTATTTACTAAGGCCGTGTCTTCCAAGATGTTGCCCGAAAGGGGGATAAGGATCTGAGTGTCATCTGCGTAATTAGTGTAGATGACACCCAGTCTGGCCAACTTGTCAAACAAAGGTTTAGTAAAGATGTTATACATCGTCGGAGATACACATGATCCTTGAGGGACACCACATGAAACTTGTGTGGGATCAGCGGCTGCTAGGGGGGAGAAGACTCTCATTGTCCGGTTTGCAAGGAAGGATTGTACCCAGGTTATGGTATCACTTGAAAAATGAGCGGTGGAACTGAGGTGATTGCATAAGACTGCGTGATTTACCAAGTCGAAGGCCGCAGATAGGTCAAGGAGGAGTAGCATAGCTGATCTGCCATTGTCCTTCAACTCGTCAATTTGGGTCTTAAGGTCAATCAGGGCTGTTTCAGTACCATGAAGGGGACGGAAGACAGATTGACGTGAGCCTAGTAAATTGTTGGTTTCTAAGTAGTCCTGAATTTGCAGGTAAGCTACTCTGTCAATGATTTTAAGCAGAAATGGGACAGTGGTGATGGGTCTGTAATTTGTCGGTATTGCGGGGTCAAGTGTTTGTTATTTTAGCAAGGGGAGCACCCAAGATTGTTTTAGGTTATTAGGCACTAGGTTAGACTTAAAGGATGCATTGATGAGTTTAGAGATGAAGGTGGCTAGGTCTCTAGCTGCATCTTTTATAATTTGGGCAGGGCAATTATCTCCTTTGCAGTTTGATGGCTTTAAAGATAGTATGATTTTTTTCTTTCTGTCTCTAATATAGTTATTTGTCTGAAGCTAAATGGGTGAGGTATGTTAGGCTGGTTTAGAGGAAGCTGTGACTGAGGTGTGGGCTCCGTTGGCAGGAGCAGGGAGACTTTTTTATTGGCAATTTTGGTTTGGAGCAAGCTAATTTTGCCCGCCAGGGCATTTTGTATATTGGTGCACCAGAGTTTATTTTTAGGAATGTTATCAGTCGGGGGTATGGGTGATTCCATTTCACGGAGGATGGAGATTAGTTCCTTGGTATCTGATTTAGCCTTAGATATTCTATCATTAAAGGTATTCCTTTTAGTGCTTATGATTTCCTTTTTGTACTGTTTGGCGAGAGTGGCTGATTTAATTTTGTTCTCCTCAGTGGGTGAGTGTTGCCAAATTGACTGCAGCTTTCTTTTTTGAATTCTGAGGTCTTTCAACTGTGGTGTGAACCAGTTGTTCAGGTGACAAAGTTGTTTGCTTTTACGAATTTTGGTAGGGGCAATCAAGTCAATTGCCTTAATCATTGTGCTGTTGTAGGCTTCCACAAGCAATGTAGGGTCTGTGATGTTATCTAGATTGTCGAGAGTGGGGAGAAGGTGGGGTAAGAGTTGTTCTGCTGTGATATCTTTTTTACTTCTGGTGGGGAGTGGCGGGGCCATAAGTATAGGTTTGGGTCGGATAAGGTCAAGTGAGGCATTGAATACAATTAAGTAGTGGTCAGTCCAAGATTGTGGCATAATGTTGGTAATGCTGATGTTGCGATTCCGATCAGCAACCCAGTCTAGGGTCCTACCTTTGGCATGAGTAGGGGAGGAGACTTTTTGTGTTAGGGCATAGTCATTCAATAGCGAAGCAACAGATAGGGCGTGTTTGTCATTACAGTCATTAAAACCCAGGTTAAAGTCTCCCAGTAGTAGAATTTGAGCGTGGTCTTTAGTGTTATTAGTTAAGATACTAGTTAGGTCATCTTCAAAGGATCCTTGTGGTCCAGGTGGTCTGTAGATGACATACATGGTAAGGGTGCGGTTGCAAGAAAGGTGAAGTTTAGCAGTAAGGAGTTCACATGATTGAAGTAGCAAGGTAGTAGATAATCTTATGGGTAAGGTGGATTTGTGGATGATGGCTAGGCCACTTCCTTTGGTATTAGGTCTGTCGACTCTTAGTAGTAGCCATCAGGTATTGATAGCATGATGGCAGGGCCGGCCGCCTCATGGAGCCAGGTTTCGGTTATGACCAATAGGTATAAGTTCTCATTGGTTAAAGTGTCAGAGATCTCTGTAGCGTGGGCTACCATGGATCTAGCATTGACGAGTGACCCAGTTAGTGATAGGGTGCTAGTTGGTATGGTAGTGGGAAATTGTTTATTTTTAGTTCGGGTGACTCTTAGTGATGGTGACTGGTTGGTTGCTATGAGGACAGGGTGGGGAGGAGCAGGTTTGAAGTATTGCGAACGTTTGTTTGCTAGATCGATATAGCCTCTATAGTTGTGGTAGGATGATGGTTCATGGAGACGGTGCAATCTTGCCCTCAGTCTCATGTTTCTATCCTTAGGGGGGTGTGAGGCAACGGATGCAAGTGCCATGGTGGTGAGCAGGCTCAGTACAAGGTGTAGTGTTTGGTATTGGGTTATTTTCATTATGGTTGTGGGTGGGGAGGTGTTAATGATAGGCAAATCCAGGTTCGGACTATAGGTGTAGACTGGTGCCATATGCAAAGACGTGTAGCTGTGTTAGTTATGGCAATTCGGTAGCAGGGAAGTCTAAGCAATCTAGTAAGAGACTGTATACTGGTAGTTAGGTAATCTAGGCAAGTACAAATGTGCTAAGACCTGAGTGGGCAGGCATAGTAGGCAAAGTACAAATAGGCAAGGACCTAAGTAGGCAGGCAAACTAGGCAGGTACAAGTAGTGGCAAACTAGGCAAGTACAGATGAGCTAACTAGGGTAGTGTTTCACCTAAATGCGAGAATCACAGCGCAGCCAAAGCACATTGGAGTACATAGAGTAATTAGGGCAGTATTTCACCTAAATGCGAAAATCACAGCGCAGCCAATAACACATTGGAGTACATAGAGTAACTAGGGCAGTATTTCACCTAAATGCGAAAGTCACAGCGCAGCCAAAAACACATTGGAGTACTTAGAGTAATTAGGGCAGTATTTCACCTGAATGCGAAAATCACAGCACAGCCAAAAACACATTGGAGTACATAGAGTAACTAGGGCAGTATTTCACCTAAATGCGAAAATCACAGCGCAGCCAAAAACACATTGGAGTACATAGAGTAACTAGGGCAGTATTTCACCTAAATGCGAAAATCACAGCGCAGGCAAAAACACATTGGAGTACATAGAGTAACTAGGGCAGTATTTCACCTAAATGCGAGAATCACAGCGCAGGCAAAAACACATTGGAGTACACATCATTTCGAGACCTCAGAAGAGCAAGTTTAGTGGGACTTGGTGTTACAGTGGAGCGTGTTCTGCGTCAGAAGCCTGAGTCAAAGTTTGTTGGATTAGGGGTGGTTGAGTCAAGCTTAGAGAGTGTAGCAAAGGTTACCTTCCATTGAGTGTTCAACATGTAGCTTTTTCTGTGGGTGCATAAGCAGGGGGTCTGGCCCTGGGCTCTGGCCAGCTCGGGACAGTCTCTGGACAGTTGTTGGCCTTACCCTGAGGGCCTATCCAGGAAGGGCCGGCTCACGCCTGCCGGCTTCCGATAGGCTCCTGGTGTTGGTGCCAGGGCCAATCACCACCAGGTATCACTGTGGTGGAGGGGCTGCAGATGCTAGACAGTGTAGGATACACAGGCCGCCATCCTTAAAGGGGAAAACACCTTGTGTGTTTTAATGGTGGCAAAGGTGCTGTTAGCATTTCCAGCAAAGGCAGCACAGCTCATGTGCAACACGGATGCATGATTTTAGGTTAGCATTACATGTGGATATTTCCAAGGCTACCGCGCTTGCCACGCTAAGAATAGCCCTAAGGAGTTGCCATCATACCTTTGTATGGGAGTCTCCTCAGAACGATGGTGCCGAGTCCAGCTGCTCCTGCAGTGGTTCGGAGCTCCTGCTCCGGAATGGTTGTGGACTCCAGCGATTGGAAGCTTCAACCCCTAGTCTTCCAACAATTGCAGGAACTCTGGGGGCCCCTGCACATAGATCTGTTTGCATCCAGACTAAACGCTCAGACGCCAGAATACTTCAGCTGGAGGATAGACCCGGATGCAGCGGGCACGGACGCCTTCCTGCAGTCATGGACAGGAACAGTGCATTATGCCTTCCCGCCATTCATTATGATAAGAGAGCACTAGCGAAAATTCGCAGGGATCACGCGGAGCTCGTTATAGTCCTACCCTTATGGAAGGCTCAGCCTTGGTTTCCAGTAGCGATGGTACTTTCTACGTATTTTCCGAGGATAGTTCCCATTCTGCCGGACCTTCTTCTCGACCCATCAGGGCAAGCTCACCCGCTCATAGCAGCCGGCACGCTGCAATTGATAGCCTGCAGAGTTTCAGGAAAAGATGGGAATTGCCGGGAATTTCACAGCTTGCTGAAGAGTGCATCAGAGATTCCTGGGCGCCTTCCACCCTTCGGAACTATGGTGCGGCTTGGAACGGGTGGGCTACCTGGTGCTCGGACCACGGTGTGGATCCCGTTTCAGCCCCTGTAGTAGAGGTTCTCAACTTCTTAGCTTTACATTTCAAGAAGGCGGCGCCTTCAGAACAGTGGGAGTCTATAGGTCCGCTATCTCAGCGGGTCACGAAAAAGTGGAAGGTAACACGGTGGGAGAACACCCAGCGGTCGTGAGATTGCTAAGAGGGATGAAGCTCAAGAAGCCACCGGAACCCAAGTACAAAGTGTTATGGGATGTGAGAGACGTATTTCGTCTTTTCCTCAGATGGCCAGATAACGAAAATGTATCCCGATCTCAGCTATCAGGAAAACTAGCTATGCTCCTCTGCCTTACTTCCTGAGGGAGAGTTTCTCATGTCAAAGTGCAAAGTCGATAGGAAAATATTCTATCCAGACGGGGTATCATTTACCATTTCCAAGAGAACAAAGACAGATTCGAGAGTAATAGACTACCCACACTTCACAAGTAATAAGAAGGTTTGCGTTGCGCAGTGTATTAAAGATTATGAAAAAGCAACAGCGCATCTTAGACCGCGAGGGGTGTCACAGCTGCTTATAGCCCGCAGGAAGCCGTATCATGCTGTAGCGTCTGCAACCATTGCTAGATGGGTGAGAGAAATCATGCAATGGGCAGGAATTGATTTGTCACTTTTTGGGGTGCCCTCTGCTAGGGGAGCGATGGCTTCCAAAGCTTTTGCGGCAGGGGTGTCTCTTCAGGACATTATGAAATCCGCAGATTGGTCTTCCGAATCAACCTTTAAGACATTCTATTTTAAGCCTGTTTCTGAGATTACGAATATGGTGGTAGCAAGCGTTGAACAAGCATAATGCGAGCCTTCTGTCTTGTCATAGAATAAAGATTGCCCACGCTGATAGCTCAGGAAGTCTTCATTCTATTAAAGACAAGGAGGCGAGCATTATATCCCACCCGGAATGGCAAGATTATTGTCTGCATTGTTATATTGGTTATGATGTAACTCCTTTGCTCATTCCCACCCTCATGATTTGCTCTCCAATATTTACAGGAGAAGAGCAAAAGACGGCCGGATGAAACACTACTCAACAGTGGAAGGAAAACAGTTCAAGTTGGTCATGTTGGACCGCAAAAGTTCTCATTTTCAAGGAACAATTTTCTGTTCAATCATAATGGACGGTTTGGTTTGCAAAAATGAAGTTGTTCAAGTGGACAGACATAAAGAAAGAGGAAAGGACCTGGTCAGAGGGGTTCTTATGGAGAGGGCTGCCCTCGGATAGGGGCAGAGGGGAAAGGTCAGGACTACCTCAGAACTAAGACTCATGGGGCTTGTAGTTCCCTGATGCAGATTAAACGAATAAGACTATGGACTAAAGGATCTTTAAACTTCTGCATTTTGTTTTCTAAACTTTGTTTCTAAAAACAGAAATGTTCAGTATTAAAGTTGAAAGTTTTAAAGTGCTGACATGGTAGTAAATAAAGAAAGAAATAGCATAGAAATAGCATAATGCTCGCCTCCTTGTCTTTAATAGAATGAAGACTTCCTGAGCTATCAGCGTGGGCAATCTTTATTATATGCCTTTGAACAAGTAGCTTTAAATCTCCAAAACTGTCATTCAATTGGTCCAATTTTGCCCCCAGGCTCACTAGTTCATTGGCCGCATGGTCAGTTTGGGTTTGTATGTGCTCATGCACTTGTTTAGCAGCTGGTGCGTCTGGGCCATTCCCTTCATTTCCTGTATGACCTGTTAAACAAAAAAATATGTTTCAGTTACATGTGAAGCAATGTCTATTAATTCACTTATTTTCCAAACTGCAGCGTGTACCATTGGAGTTACTATCTTCACTTATTTCATCAAGAGGGAGATTCTCCTCAAGCCACTCCAGGGTACTAACCATTTCTGTAAAAAAAAAAAACTTTTTACTAGTCATGTACTCAGAACAAACTGAACAGTTATAGGAACAAGTATAGTGTACTTACCACTTTCTAGTACGGTTCTGCTGTCACTACTTTGCACTCCTCCCACTGACAGTTGCTTCTCAGTTTATATGTAAAGCAGCACTGAGGTAATCCTGTTGGAAGAATAGGCTATTTTTCTTCTTGGTGCATTCCATTATGTTGCACACCCTATGCAATTGCCCTGACGCTTTTATAAGTACAGAGTTTGTAGGCCTACTTCATTTTTCCTTATGATTCACTTGTATGTTGCTCTTTAAACATGTTTAGTGTCTTTGTTGAACGCTACAACAATGTAATACAAACCCTGAGCTTTTGGGCAGTGTGGATGCTACCAGAGGTCCACGGACAGTCACATAGTCCACAGACCCTGTGGTTTTCAGCATGGGGAAAGTGGGCTTGGTATGTATTATGGTACATCTATACAAATTAAGGGTATCCTGGTTAAAACCTATGAAATTCAGTGAAAAAGCTTTGCTAAAGGGACGTTATGGTTACGTTGCGCTAATAAAAACCTATGAAATTCAGTGAAAAAACATTGTTAAAGGGACGTTATAGTTACTTTGCACTAATAAAAACCTATCCATATTATGGTTACAAGTAAAATCGAAAAACCCCAGATATTCATCAGTTTTGGTAAGCTAAGCAACCATAACTCGTGCCACCACCGTGCACTGCTAATATTAACACCCATGATATCAAAGATGACATCACAAATGTCATTGATGACATCACATGTGCAGTTACTTTTCATTAAAAGTCCCTACAAGTGGTTGTGATTATCATGTTGGCAAAAACGTGTGAGGGATTATTGTGAGGTGTATTATGAACTACGTACTTCACTATAGAATGTACTGATATAAGCAATTCTGCATTGCAGCGTTCTTTCTAGTACAGCAACCTACTCATACAGAAGCATAGGCATTGCCTGCAGCATGACCACAGAGGAGAAATATTTATAATGTTGCAATGTTGGATAGTAAAATAGTGAATGCTTCCGTATCAGACTTTTGCATAATGTGCAACATGTAATAACTAGCTAATAATGCATCACTTACTGCACACTTGTACTGCTACAAACAAAACATAAAGAGACCACAATACACACAAATCTGTGGCATATAGATGGAATATAAAATAACCCAAAGAGAAGCACTATCATCAGAAACTTTTCATAACCTAAATGGTTATCTTGATGTACAGGAATGATAGCTGTGTTTCAGGCCTGCTTCTTTCCCTATGTATATGCGTCACAAGATGCGATTGAACCCTAAGGAAAGTACTGTAAGAACATATGCGAAGGGAACGTCTGCAAATACAGTACCTTTTGAACTTTCTGTTTCTGTCAGTGAAGAAAACCACCTAGCCTAATTATAGATATGTCAGTGAACAAAAAAGAAGGAGCCAGACATGTGATGTCATCAGTGATGTCATAAATGACATTTGTGATGTCATCCTTTATGTCATAGGTGGTAGTCTTAGCAGTGCACTGTGGTGGCCCGAGTTATGGTTGCTTAGTTTATCATAACTCGCAAATTTCTGGGGTATTTTGATTTTACTTGTAACCATAATGTGGATAGGTTTTTATTAGTGCAAAGTAACTATACTGTACTGAATTTGCTAAGTTATTATTAGCACAACTTAACCATAACGTCCCTATTACAAAGCTTTTTCACTGAATGTATTACACGGCCCACGCTATTGCGTGTGTAGTTATGGTTACGTTGCTAAATCCACAGGAAGAACAATGTTTGGGTGGCTTATAACTTTGCTATTACTGCACGAATCCTCATCAAACTTTGCATAAAGAGTGTATGTCCCTCTCTGAATTGCTTTGCAGAGTCTGGCGATGTTTTGTAAAAGGGTGGCAAAGTTATAGGGGGTACCACATTTTTTTTTCCATAGACTGAATGGAGAAAAACTTTGCTTACGCCTACAGCCCAAACCGCGGGACGGATGTTCACCAAATTTGTGGCAGGAGTGGCGGGTTGGTCCCTAAAGCGTGCTTATGTAAATTTGGTGGAAGTCCATCTGGTAGTTTTTTTTAAAACAACCAAAAAGTAGGTAAAAAAAATTAGTGATATCTGGGTTCGGTCTGCTGACCCATTTCCCTGTTCGGTCCGCGCACAGGGCTCCGATTGGCTTAGAAGGCAATGTGGTGTCCGCGTACATCAGACACGCCCACTGTTTGGATGGTGAAAAGCATGAAGTGTGTCAGATTTTTGGAAATGCCCGCCATCTTGGATTCACGGACAGCGGCCATCACTGTAAAAACATATTTAAAAATACAACATTGCACTTGTCAAACTTATCAAATAATCTCTGGGGAAGTAAGGGGTGATGATGATGGGATGGGAAATGGCTGCTAAAAGCAAAAAGCAAAAAAACAGGTGTTTTTCACCAGAAGAGTCTGCGAACAGTTCTGTGAAGTTCGCGGACACCTCTGCATTACAGGGTTGGTGAAAAGCAGTTCTTAGATGGCTTATAGATTTGGCATCAATATACAAGGGGGAATCCACTGCGACCACACGTGCAACTGGTGGTCTTCCCACCTTCCAATAAAGGGAGTATTTAGGAAAAACTACATAAAGCAGCAAGGTGGGAGAATATACCCACAGCAAAAACCCGTCGAACACAGTTTTATCAAAACATATACATTTTATTTTTATTAAATATACATAAAAACACTATAAAAAAGTTAAGATAATGTGCAAAGTGCTTGTGACATCAACAAACGTAGGGTATAAGTCGCGATCATTCATTACCGATGTCAAACTGACTTGGGTTAATCCCACCCCTCTCAATCAGTTTGCATCTAGAGATAGACTTATGATCTATATTTAAATCCCAATTCAAGAAAGTAGCCTATTTAATTACTAGTATAATGCCTCAACATGTTTCAGTTCAAGTTCTTGTGTATTCAAAGTTTCTTCAGGAGAAAAAATCACAATTCATCACTTGGACCTTGACATTTACATTCTAAGAACACATTGACTGTGGTGCAACCAACATCTTGCCTTTCAGGCTTGGGTATGCTGTGGGTATTAAAAAAAATAAAAAACAAAAGGTCAATTGCACCTTTAAGATACTCAAACTTGAGACAGTATAAATCTGTCAACCACCAGGCACAGAACACATTCTTTACCTGGTGTGCGAGTGAAAGGACGAAATCTTGAAAGGATTCTGGAGTCAATATTCTTCCAGTACCCTTGTTGTTCCAAAATCAATTGGCTCGATTATCTGTAAAAATATGTGAATAGGATATCAGATTTCATTCCATATACCTACTCCTCTAAACCACAAGGCAGATCTAGAAGAAACCTCTCATTGTACCTCACTTAGGGTGCTTAATCACATTTACCGGCGGCGCGAACCATTATGAACTCATATTGTCCCTGGACTGGATACATCAGGAAAAGGAAACCTCCCTGGTTGGCTCTGCACATACAGTCAAAAGGACTGTGGCTCGTTATTTAACAAGCAGACTTGGTTCTAAAAACACTCCACACTGTGTAGAACTTATTACTCAGGTGGAAGGGAGGGTCTAACCTCCACATCTCTAATTACGGCCCATGCAGATGACTAACAGCATGCACTCTCATGAACGTCAACTGCAGTTTCTCATGTGGGGTGGAGGGTATGTCCAACCTCAACATCAATGATTGCAGCCCAAGCACACGACTAGCGGAGTGCGCTCTCATGAACATCAAATGTAATGATTGCCCTAGAAGATAACTCTTACCTGGACAGCGTCATCCCGATTAAATTACTCTTAGTCGGTGTGAGTCTCTAGTTCTAATACACCCAATCTGTGTATGCGGGGAGTGACACTTCTATAGGTTGTATTATACAAAGAAAAAGAAAGGGAAGCGTCTATTAGGGTGGTGTGCAAAGCCCAGCAAGGACATCCAGAAGTGGAGTCCCACAAACACTTCAGCGCACAGTGCGGCCCAAGCACGCCAAGGTCGCTTACCTGGTTACGTCAGTCAGTGAAGTGTACAAGCAGCCGCAGCAAGTCGTGTTGCTAATTCATCCTGCCCCGGGAGGAATTCCCTTGCCCAGAGTGTTTTGACTCTCAGCTGTTCCAATAACAGTGGGGACATACAGAGTGTTTTTATGTATATTTAATAAAAATAAAATGTATATGTTTTGCTAAAACTGTGTTCTACAGGTTTTTGCTGTGGGTATATTCTCCCACCTTGCTGCTTTATAATTTTTATAAATTTGGCGTTACTTAATGCAACTGCATGAAATTTTGTAATTATATTCTTGGCCAGATTCCGTATGAGTTTTCAAAGTTTGGTGGGATTCTGCAAAGAGGCTGCAAAATTAGAGGGGGGTCCCAAAATAATGTAAAGGCTTATAAATGAGGTGCCATTTGACAAATCTACACCTAAGTTGGCAAACTGATAATAGATCTAGATACAAATGTTTTTGCGAAGTTTGGTGCGATTTTGTCCAGAAGGGCAAAATTAGAGGGGGGTACCAAAATATTGTAAAGGCTTATAAATGTGGTGCCATTTGACGAATCTACACAAAGATTTGCAAAAAGATTTTAGATCTAGATATACATGTTTTTGTAAAGTCTGAATGGATTTTGTGAAGTGGGGGCAAAGTTATATGACTATTGTATGTGCATACATTTGACACTTTTGAAAAAATAAAACATTGGTGGGTTTCCAGGAAACGTGTGTAAGGAGCAAACGCAAGGACCTTAAAGCATGGTTTTGCAAATGTGCCTGTGTTTTATTTTTTGACAAGTGTCATAATGTGGGTACAAAAAATAGTGATACACCTTTGGTGACCGAGGTGTAGCCTGTGGCCATGGGCAGTGGCCACATTGTCTGGGTCATGGAATAAGGTCATGATCCAGACAATCTGGCTACTGGCCATGACCATGAGGGACAACACATGGGACCACCTGAGACCAGCTTTGTGGTAAAGTTATTCGAAAGTGGGACCACCGTCCTGGGTGTTAGTCTTAGCATGCACAGTGGTGGCGCGAGTTATGGTTGCTTAGCTTACCATAACTGGTGAATTTCAGTGGTTTTTCGGTTTTACTTGTAACCATACCGTTCCTTTAACCGTTTTTTCAATTAATTTCATAGGTTTTTATTAGTGCAACTAAACTATAACATCCCTTTAACAAAGTTCTTTCATTGATATACATATATTTTATTTCTTTTTTTTTTTACAGGGCCTGCAGTAGCGGCCCTGCAGTTATAGTTAAGTTGCTCAACCCATAGGAGGAGCACTTTTTGGGCAGCTTATAACTTTGCCCTTCTGGACGACTCCTCGTGAAACATTGCTAAATAGGTTAATAGCCCCATCAGATTGATCCTGCAAAGTTTGGTGAGGTTTTGTTAAGGGGGAGCAAAGTTATAGGGCGTCCCAAAATGTGTGTTTTTCACATAGACTCAATGGGAAAAACAATTTTCTCACAGCTACAGCCCAAACAACTGGATGGATTTTCACCAGATTTGCGGCAGGAGTGGCGGTTTGGTACTGAAAGCGTTAGTAAATTTAGTGTAAATCTGTCCAGTAGTTTTTTTTTTTAACGACCAAAAAAGTAGGTAAACAAAAATGTGTGCTATCTGGGTTCGGTCCGCAAACTCACTTCCCTGTTCGGTCTGCCGTCGGGCCTCTGATTAGCCCACAGGCCAACTTGAGGTCCTCGGACATCGGACGTGCAGGCTGATTAGATGGTGAAGAGCGTGAGGTGCGTAATATTTTTGAAAACGCCCACAATGTTGGATCCGCGGACAGTCACAGCTGATGACGAACAGCGTGGTGTAGGCACAGTCTGGAAAACATGTTTTGGGTCATTTGGTGCTGGAAAGAGGGTCTAGGAAGGATGGGTGAGTGGAAAAAAGACGATGATATGGGGCAGTTTCTGTAGGTTGAAAAAGGCTGGGCAGGTGTTGTAGCTGTCTGCGAACACCATGGTAGTTTGCGGATGGCGCAGTGAATGGATGGCTTGGAAAAGGCATTTGGGGACATTTGATGGCTAGAAGAGGGCGTAGAAATGGTAGGGAAGTGGAATAAAGGTAATATGGAGCTGTTTTTATAGGTGAAAACAGGGTTTAGAAATGCCACCGAGTCGCGGTCAATTTCGGTGTTCGCGGACATCGATCTGATTGCAGGGGGGTCAAGGTGAGTTTTATTTGTTGACGGTGTATGGTATGTACTTGTTATATAGTTAATTGTATTATGGTGATTGTGCTCAGTGATCAGATTCTGGGGAGCATGGGCACAACCACCACAGTAGTAATATGTGCACAGTAATTATAGGTAATGTACTAGGAGTATGGCCAGAATCACCATAGTAGCAATATGTGTACAGTAATTGTAGGTAATGTAGGTAATGTAGTGGGAGTACAAAGTGTTTGTAATATGGAGGAATTATGTAATTGAACTGTATATGGTACTTATGATTGTAGTAGAATTGAGGATAGTGCTCACAGAATATGTAGTTGATTAGAATTGCTGTGGTTACTTAGTGTTGTAGCGTTATGAAGCTGCAATCTCTGGTTTCTTTTCTGGGGAAAAACAGTACAATTGGTTAAGCATGATAGTTCAAAAGCTGAAGTGGTATACAGTTTTAAATATACATTTTCGTTTTTAGACCCTCATAAACAGTACAAGTACTATGTTTGGAACAACATTAGTGTATGACACACAACTTTTGTTTTGACATTATATAATTATTGGGTCATAAGTATGAAAGGGACTACAGTGTGAATGCAGCAGGTGCCTACCCCAAAGCAGCCGAGGTAGCCGGCTAAATTCTACCCTGCTCCGTCATCAGGGACGCGTCATGGAAGACAGCAAGCTGGAAGAGTGGTCGTAGTAGCAATGTCAGTACTTATTGCAGTTACGGTAGTGTGGAGGGAGCTGCCAACAGGAGATCAGGACCGAAGGGGTAAATGTTTGTACTTAGCAGTCACAGGTGGTATGCTTAGAGAATCCCATGCCGGTTCAAAGCAGGCACCCCCAGAGCGGCCTCTAGAGCAGGTGTGTACTGGTGCACAGCCACCGTGTTTGATAGGATTTACAATTTCAGGTTCAATGCAGACAGATTATAATGCTGCACGGCAGCTGTGTGTGGTACGATTCACGAAGGCAAGGATCGATGCAGGCACCCCCACAGCAGCCCCAGGAGCAGCAATCAGCGTAACTATATTTCTGCAGAGCCGCCGCATTTGGCACGCAAAACAATGGCTCGGTTCAAATTCAGGCACCCCCGGAGAGGCCTCAGGAGCAGCAACAGTGTGATGATGGTGCGGCACAGACGCCTTGTTCCCGCCTTTCACAGCCGCCTAACGATCCTGTTCCAGCACAATACCACCACTAGAGCGGACACAGAGAATTAGACATACCATCATTTATAAGTTAGCTCATGAAAACTTTGATTACCTTAACAACAATTTAGACCATGGACTTGGCCATGACAAAGACTGGGATCACTGTCCAGCACCAAAGTTCATAACTAGTGCTTGGTTAGTGTTATAAAATACCAATGTGCATGGTTAAAAGCGATGTCCAGTAGCCCACCACTGTTTTAAAATATACAGTGTGCAACGTTGAAAGCTGTTCTCAGTGGCCATGGCTAAAGGCCATAGCTAGTGCCCATTAATATGTTACAATATACAGTTGGCACAGCCAAAGGCCGCGGCCACTGACTAGTATTGTGTTGAAGACCATGGCTAGTGGATGGTTAGTGTATATAATATACAGTGTGCACGGCCAAAGGCCATAGCTAGTGGCTGGTTAGTGTGGTATAATACACAGTGGGCACAGCCGAAGGCCATCGCCTATTGCTTTTTATTATTTTAAAATATACAGTGGACATGGCCAAAAGATGTATAAACTGCTGAAGGTCAAAGGCCATGGCTAATGGCCCATTTATATGTTAGAATATATACACAGCCCGGGTTGTGGACACTGGCCAGTATTGTGCTAAAGTGCATGGCTAGTGCCTGATCAGTGTATATAATATACATTGGACATGGTTGAAAGCTGTATCCATGGGTAAAGGCCAAAATCTGTGGTTGGTGACCTGTAAGTGTTAAAATATTCAGTTCACATCAGTGAAGTTTGTGACCACTGTCCATAACTGAAGGCCATGACTAGTATGGATTCATGTGTTAAAATATATGTGCCAGTTGCACACTGACCATGGCTGAAGGCCATGCTCAATGCCAGTTACTGTTGTAATGTAATTAGTGATGTCATCAGTGATGTGATCTGTGATGTCATCATCTTGGTCATAGGCTGCGCAACAGGGGGCACGAGGTTAAGGGCGCTTTTGCTGAATTTCAGGTGTTTTGCTGTGTTAAAGACTGATATGCAAATGGATTGTTCCCATCTGTGAAAGGTACAGTGAGCAAAAAGCGTGTGCTGCAAACTCTCATCTCAGAACAGGTTATCATGCCATGTTCTTTCTGGAGAGGAGCGCCAGTTAACTTTTTTGAAATATTTGCAAAGGACTTGGGGTTGGTCACCCTAAGTTACCTGGGGTCAACCAGACATGGACTCCCTGCTCACTATGCTCAGAGAGGCGCGTTGGTACTCTTGTTCAGAGAGGAATTGCATAGCATTTCAGTGCTGGACTGCCCATGTGGGTGGGACAAAGACTGATATGCAAATGGATATTTCCCATCTGTGAAAGGTACAGTGAGCAAAAAGCGTGTGCTGCAAACTCTCATCTCAGAACAGGTTATCATGCCATGTTCTTTCTGGAGAGGAGCGCCAGCTACCTTTTTTGAAAAGTTTTGCTGTGTTAAGTTCTCACCTTAACGTCCCTGCAACAAACGTTTTTTCGTTGAATTTCAAAGTTTTTCTTACAATTTATTGCTCACCTTAACATCCCTGCAATTGATGTTTTTCCCTTGAATTTCAAGGGTTTTCTTATTCCATACATACTTGACATTAATAATACAGACAATGGGCTAATGAAAAGGATGTATCATGTGTAGAAAGAAAAATAAAAAGAAGTTGTGCAACCTCATTCCCCCCAAACAAACCTGTCCTTAAAAAAGTGTGTTTGCGTATTTACTTAACTTTTTTAAGTGTTTGCATTTGTATGTACTGTTGATGAATAGAAAGGTATTAAAAATGGTACAGTACCTGTACAAAGACTACCCGCAATATATCTTAAAATAAATGTGTACAAGAGTACTGGCCATATATATATAGAGATATGTTTTTTTAAACAGTTTGATAGCCGCGGCTACCAAAGATGCATGTATGGCTAAATGCAGCAATGACTGAGGGGATCTACCCCGTGCCCCCACATAGGATAACCACGGCTATAAAAAAATACATAAGGATATGTCATTTTTTTTACATATTCACAGCATGTGTTTTTATTTTCTATTTTCATAACTAAAAAGTTGGCCCTGAAAAGGACTGTTTTGGGGATAAGGAAATAAAGAGGTAGGAACTGGGAAGGGAAAAACACTAGGATTCATACATATCCATACATACCACAAAAGGTTAAAAAAAGTAACTTTTTATTGCATTTTATATTTTGTAAATTTGTTTGTGTTTTATTTTCTAAAGCAAGGGGAAAAAATGGACACTTAAATATATACCAAGCGTTGGCCATATGTTCTGAAAGAGCCTTGCCCCAAGCGTCTAGGTTGCCACCTCCACCTCGATCAAGCTGTGACAGGTTTTGCACATCACGATAACATTTGAAAGATCGGGTGCAAGCAGGATTGACTGAGGTTGGGTGTCAGTTGGTGGAAAATAGCTGGGAATCAAATTGGAAGTCTATGGCACAGATAACAAATACTGCTGTGCTGATCTTGCTCCATGTGCTTTGACCTTATGTTTCACATGAGCCTTCCCATAGGATTCATCAACTTGATCCCAATGAACATGGACAAGATGATGAATTACCGTGGATGCCCCAAGCTTTGCGATGGCTTGTGTTACGGTCCCCTCCGGCAAACCTTACCACAGAAATTACACATGACCTGCTCAATCTCTTTTTTGCTTTGTTGGTCCTCTATGTGGAAATATTGCCAACTGTCAGCTATGGTTTTGTTGTGCACATTGCTTCTTCCGTGGCATTAAGGCTGAAGCCACCCACGTCACCTCATCATCACTGTTGGTCGTAGTTATTTTTAAATGCAGGACCATGGAGGAAAAATAGAAACTGTAAAAATACACAACACAAAAAGGACTCTGCCACTTATATCAAAAAACCTTAAAAAAAATGTAAGAATCTAAAATAACAAAAACTGACAAATTACAAAGCACAAGACAAAGGATAAAGGTATAGGAAGAAGAAAGGTAAAAAGGAATGGATAAATGAAGGTACTGCTTTTAAAAGTTCCTGAAGGCTTACAATGAAGTTCACCCTTCAAGAGACAAAGGGCAATGACAGAAAACATGAAAAAGGTGTTTGTAGGGATGTAATCGCAGTTACATAAAATAGCCAACCGGAATGTATTTTCCATACGTGTGGGTATGACCAAGCGCAATGATGTGTACGTGCGTAAATTATAGACCAATCACATAGCCCAATAAGGAGTCATGCCTGCACGTGGCAGTAGGCTGTGTCAATTGAAGACCCAATCATTTGAGAGCTATGTTGACGCAGCCATGTGGCTTTGCGCCTGATTTTAACGGCCAATCGGATCATGGACTGCGGTACCCTCTAGCCACATCAACAAACGAGCCAATGACACACTTTGGTGCATTTACGCGATGATGCCCATGACGTTTGATGAAATCCACACGTGTGCGAAATGAGCCACTAGGATGTCGAGCTGCTTTAACACGGCTTTGCATCTTCGAGCATGATGCACAAGCCAATCATATCACGTGCTGTTGCTGCACATCTACACGTGACTCCAATCAGAGTCAACAAATGACCCAATCACACTTGAGATGTATTAACGTGGCTATGCCCAGGCCGTATGAGGAAATCCATGCATGCAAAAGTGTCCAATCAGGGTGCGATGCAGTGCATAGCTCCGAACAATAACACCACCCAAACAAAAAGTGTATATTGATCATTGCTATCAGTGGTTGTTAGTGAAAGGTTATCCAAGTAACTGTAAGAACATTTTGCACTTTGACCTTTTGATTCTTCTCCCTTTTTAATCACTTTTAACCTAATTCTCTTTTTCCTTATCTTGTGATTTGTTCAGTTTGTCTATTTTTTGTTTTACTTTTTTAAGTTTTCATTTTTTGAGGCATTGGGCCTCATTACACGGTAGGTGGTAAAGCACCATGATTGCCGCCGGTACCATACCGGTACCACCATGGAGGAAAGGGGAATTACCACCTCACTCCAAGGTTGGCGGGGCGGTAATTCCCCCTTTCTCCATGGCCCTTCCCCATTCCCATTTTTGCCCCATAGGGCATAATGGGAATGGGGAAGGAGCTAATTACGGTACCGCAAATTGCGGTACCGTAATTAGCACCAAGGTCCCTTTGCGGGTCCCAACTTAAACGGCTGGTCTACACCAGCAGTTAAGGTCGGGTCCCGCAAAGGGACCTCGTAGTAAGGCGGTAAGCGTTAACGGTCACCGGTACCCTTACCGGTGACCGTTAACCCTTACCGCCTTCCGTGTAATGAGGCCCATTGTCTTTATAGTGTTGTCATTTTTGCTTTTTTATAGTTTCCTCCCCAGTTGGACATTCCAACATGTCCAACCATGATAGCAGCAGCAGCAATGAGGAGTTCATCAGGGCCCCCAATCCGTCGCCATCCAGGAAGAAAGCAACTGGAAAGAAGACCACCACAGACAGTTGGAGATATTTCAAGGTGAAAAAAGAGGCGGAGGACATACTATGCGCATTATGCAAGAAAATACTAAGATGTGGACCTTCTAATGTTCTCTAACAAAGCCTGGGAACATCAGTCATGATAAATCATCTGGTGCGAGTCCACTGGGATGATGTGTTTTAGAAATCGCACAAGCACCACAAAATAAACTAGGAACCATTTTCCTGGAAACAGAAATACTGCAGATATCATGGCTGGTTTGAAAACGGCATGGCTAATTGGAGACATTTGGCTGTTTTGGTTACTGGCTTTTTGTGAGAAACTAAATACTAACATGGACCTTGGTTTGAGAGATTTTACAATTAAATGGTTTGGATTGCGGGGAATGCATTGGTTCTAGGTTTTCTCAGTCTAAAACGTACAGACTACTAATTCATTGTGGAGGCAAAGATTTGGGGAGTGTATGAGGTGTGTCCCTTACTTAAATGATGAAACAAGACTTGAAAAAACTAATGGAACTTTTTCTTCCCACAGTCTTCCGGTAAGATAGCTGAGCGGTTTCTGCGCTCGCTGCTGCGATATGAGTGTGATCTGCAGGTCTCAGGTTTGAATCCCGGCAAGGCCAACTCAGCCTTTCATCTTTCTGAGGTCGATAAATGAGTACCAATTTCAGTTGGGTGATATTGTATGTAAATATGTGCTCTATAAAGCCCTTTGGATTAAATCCCTAAATAAATAATATCATTATCTTTTATCTTTTCCAATCTGACTCAGAGGCAAAAATTCAAGTGAACCAACTGATTTAATGGTACCATTGAAAAATCACAGAGACATTTCAATAAAGTAGTTTCAGCATTCATGAGAGACCACAACCAATTATGGATTTCAAACAGCAACATACATTTCTACATGGCCAATTTCTATAGAAATGATGGAGTACTCCTAACCGATGAAGGAGATGCAGTGTTCTTTCAAAACATCGAAACAGTACTCCAAATGTGCTTGCTAAAATATTACACTCAGTGTACCCAAAAAACAGTCCTTTTAAGCACTACTTATCACATATAAATAGATACATACAATAAAATAATACCGAAAAAGATTTATTTAATCTAACCATGGTTAGAGTTCTTTGATTTTTTTTATAGCCCTGGTTACAAATTGTTAGTTAAGGGGTAGGGGGCTCACATTGGGTTTTATAATACAATAGAAATTAAAAGATCAATACTGTAAAAGACTGTTCATGTAGTTATGTAAGGTAGATGAAGATAAAGAAAGCAGAGTACAATACATGACAGTAAACTAGGTGGGGATACATTTACAGGCCGATTCATGTAATTAATGTGCGCTGAAATTTTCGGCGCAAGCGTGCGAAAGCGTGCGAATCGCAGCGCAAGTGCGAAAATCGCATCGAAACCCGCGCACAGCGATTCATGGAAGTCTGTGCGCGTATAAATCCCAGGATGTGCGCCAAAATTCTGCGTGGCGCACGCTGGCGCACACGTCTCCAAACAGCGTGCGCTACACGCACAGCGAAATCGCACATAGCGCGGCGCACACAACAAAAGTAGGCGGAACAGGGGGCGTGACACGTGGAATGGGGAACAACGCGTGAAAATGTGGGCGCCACGGGGGAAGTACAGGAGGCAAATACGCGGAACACCCACACGCACGTTCAAAACACGTATTCATGGAATCGAACGGGGCTAATGCATGCGCCAAAGAAGATGCGGTAATCCTGAAAAACGTACGCCAGCAGAAAGCAGGCGTATGTGGACCCGCACAGCATAAAAGTGCGAGCAAACAACAAACAAGCTCAGACGCCAGGATGAATATACCGTTCCTAGCAGCAGTGGTCGTGGGATACCGCAGGAGGAGGAGGAGGATAGTCAGGCCCAGAATTTTTACACCCAGAACCAGCCTTTTTGGGATGCCTGATGACCAGGTGTATGGGAGGTACAGGTTTCCACCTCACATAATACTCGACCTGGTCAGTGAGTGGGAGGATGACCTCACATCACCCACCCTGTGCTCCCAAGCACTCAGCCCCCTGGAGAAGGTCCTCAATGTACTGCACTGCTTGGCCACTGGATCATTTCAGCGGACAACTGCTATAGTGGGGGGGGTGTCACAGGCCATGCAGTCAGGCTGCCTACACCAGGGTTCGCCATCATGACTGCACGCTCATCAGTCCGCAGGCACATATACCTGCCCAGAACACCTGCAGAAAGGCAGGCTGCCATCCAGGATTTTTACGGGGTGGCACAATTCCCCAAAGTGCTAGGTGCCATTGATTGCACCCATGTGGCTCTACATCCCCCCAGGGCATGTGAGCACATCTACAGAAACTGCAAGCACTGGCATTCCATCAACGTCCAGGTAGTATGTGATGCCAAGGGAATCATCACCTCAGTATATGCCAACTATCCAGGGTCCACTCACGACAGTTTCATTTACAGAATGTCAACCCTAAACCGGGACCTAGAAGCTGGGTGTCATGGCGATACAAGGCTGCTTGGTGAGTATAAATGCCTCTGCACATGCATGCATGTCACATACTGAGTAATGTCACAACCCCACTAATGATACCCATCATCACCTCCCCAGGGGACAGTGCCTACCCTCTGAGCACCCACATGATGACGCCAATTCGGAACCCCACCGCGCCACCCGAGGTAAGATACAACACAGCCCATATTGCAACCTGGGGCATAGTGGAGCGCACATTCGGAATGCTCAAGTCACGCTTTCGCTCCCTTGACCGTTCTGGTGGGCAGCTACTATACGCTCCCCCAGTAGTGTGCAGGATCATAGTGGCAGCATGTGTCCTGCACAACGTTGCAACACGCCGGGGCCTGCCGGTGGACATGGTGGTGCCCCCACATCCCCAACCACATGCACGCCTGCTGCGCATGGGAGGGGAAAGGGCACGTGGTGAGGCAGCCCGTACGCACCTGGCGGCTAATTACTTCACCTAAAATCACAACCCTGAGGAGTGCACACAGCCCTGGCACATACCAGCTGGCAATTAATGATGATGACATAAGGGACAGTCAACTGTCACTACCATAACAGCCTGAGATTGGTCACCTGGAAGTGCTACATTGTGTGCATCCCTACCTACTTAAAGACAACCAATGATGTGTGATGAAAAGACACACATATTCATGCTGCATGAATGACTACCCCCTTGCAAAATACAACATGAAACTAGTGCCATGTCACCCAACCCCTCCCCATCTCAGCTACCCAACACACCATGGCATGTCATGCAATGTGAAAGCAACCAAATGAATGCACAACACATGACACAAGTGTCACAAAGTGCACTGTCCGAAATGGAAACAGGCCACAGACAATATGCTCCCAGTAATCAATAAGAAACAGCACACATGAACAAATACTTACCAGCAACACAATACAGAAACACAGGATGAAACAGTGGCAAAATATGACAGTACAAAATCAAAGTAGTGCAAGTCTTACAAACTGAATACGCCAGCACATCGACCCCCTCCAACTGTACAGTGTTACTGCTACGCAAATGTCTCAGTGTACTGCATGCAACATGAACTCCATATGCAAAGTAGACGGCCTTGTGAAGACATGTGGAAGGAACCTGCAAATTAGGAGGAAGACATGGATGCACAAGCACATATCAATACACCATGCAGTGTACAAAACAACAACAATATCCACTAGGAATGTCTACACAGTATTGACTAAAGATTGCCCACACAGCTCATGGGAGCCCAACGTCACTGTGTAATTCACTGTCACTTGGTCACACCCTTTACAAGCCCATGGAAACGGGAAGCAGGAGGGGTGTGTGTCTCACGAACCCAAGCATCTAACCCAAACTCAGGACAAGCCTGCATGTTCCTAGCCGGAATACAGTGGATGCCCACGGGAGCACACAAGGCAACACACTGTAAAAAAAATTAAAAAATGGCCATGTGGCGGCCAGTGGGGTTGGGGGAAACCACCCAGAAGCTTCGAGGACAGGGTGCACACCAACACCCACCTGCGTGGATGTTGCGGAAAAAAAAATACCTCCTTGGGCTCATGGCCTGCACGGCTATGCCATTGTGGGAGAACTGCTGTCGCCCTCCTCACCCTCTGCCGCTGCATCAGGAGGTGGTGGCACTATGGGAGGCAGCCCACGAAAAGCCCTGGTGTGGTCCTCCGTGGCAGCAAGTATGCGGGTCTGGAAGGTCTGATTCTGGAGGGTTAATGTGCAGAGATCCCCATGCAGCACCTCACGGGTTTGCCTGCATTTCTGCATGCATGGCCTTCCGTGATGCCCGGATCTCCTCACGTGTTGCCTGCATCTCAGCTGAGAGCGAACGTGTGAGCTGCTCCAGCTGCTGTTCTGCCCTAAAATTAGTTGAAGCCTCAAGGTCAACCAGAGTCTGCCTGAGGGTATGTAGTTCTTCCCTCAGGGCTTCCCTGTGGGCCTGGGACTCTATTGATATCGATTGGCGCAGAGTCTCCAGTGCCGCCCATTGGTCCCTGTTGGACGCCAACATGTCTTCCCTGTGTGATTGGCAAATGGAGTCTGATGCCTTCTGTTGTTGCTCCATCTGCCTTTCAGGGGGCAGAATGGAAGTGGCCACCCTCTCCATTGCCTGAGCCATCATTTCTACTGATGCTGCCTGTTGGGTTGCAATACCGTACATGGAGTTTTCCCATACAGTATTGCCTGGTGGCGCACGGCCACCGTGTCGACGGGCACCACACCTGTTTGGGGCAAGGCGATCTGCACCTTGCTGTGCTGGCACTGCCTGAGGCTGCAGGACTGCATTCCCCCTCTGATCTCCTGGCCCAGGAACAGGATCAGATGTTGCGGAGTGTGGCCCTGCATCCGTAACCACCAAAGGCGGACCTACCAACACTGACATCCCCATAGTGGGCTGTACCCCTGGTGCAGGTGGGTCAGACAGAACAGAATTCCTCCCCGAAACACCTACCTGTGAAGCCACATAGGTCTCATCATCCGAATCAACACCCGAAAAGAGGTCTGGGGAGGTGCACCCAGAGACACCCCTGGAGAGTATGGTCTGCAGTAACATTGGGTTCTCACCCACCACCACACCACATCCCCCACTGGTGCCCGGTCGTGCCAGAGATTCCTCCTGAGTCTGCACCATCTCCTCAACCTCAACAGCATCAAGTGCGTCATCACCTGCAAAAACATGAAAGACAACAAATGGAAACAGGCATGAACACCATAGCACACACATAGGCCGTGACTAGACACAGATCCAGTACATGATCAACACATGTCCCACATGACTATAACCCTGCCATGCATGCACTGTCAAAGATTTGGAAGTGGAGTCAAAAAGGCAGACACTGGGGAGAGCAAGATGGAAAGGCAACACATTTGTAGCATGTTGGGTAGCACTGCCATCACACATCAGGCTGTGAGTGGCATGTCCAATACACATACATGACACATGGCAGCACACAGATGTCATGTAGCATAGCCACGGTAAAGTACTAAACTACAGCAATATGTCAGTGACTGAGTACTGTCACACATCCATGTGACATCGACACGATGAGAAGATTAATGCTGAATATTGTTTCAAAATATGCGTGTGCCACACACTGAAACACATCCTGTGTCCAAAAATACAGTCATTGTGGGCTGATCAATGGTTGGTCACTTTGACATCACAGGAAACATCTGTCATGTCCCACATGCAAACAGCCCCTTATAATAATGTTTATGCAGGCCAATACTCCATCAGCCTGAATGGTGTAATCATTAACATAACCAGATAATAATAGTGCCCCAGTGTGGCCTGTAAACAATGACCAAAGCATATGACATATGTCGCAATAGAGCATAAAATTGTCTAGCAAAAAGGGGAGAGTGCAAACAATCAGCAGGTTTGAACACTTACTGAATCAGACCAATGTAGTTGCAAGACAACAGTTCAAGGTAAAGTGCACAAAGGTGGGCTTAATAGGTAACTGTGGCCAGAAGGGATACAGTCATACCCAAATCCAAGGCACGTGAATGTATGGGAGGAAGCACATGGGTGACTCACACCACTCAGATGAACACACCCTCACTTGGCACTTAATCTGAACCCGTCACCCAAACAACATACACATGGCTTACACACACATGCATGGGCACTCACCGGACAATGCATCATAATCAGGTAGTTCTCCCACGCCTTGGATCTGTTCCTCTGTGACGAAGGCCCCAGCAACAGACTCATGTTCAGTGAGTTTGTTATCCTCTGGTGGAGACCCAGAGCCAGTCACAAGAGTAGCGGCATGATTTGAGGCCAGCTTGTTCTTTGCTCTGCGTTTCAGGTCATTCCACCGCTTGTAGCAATCATCAGCTGTGCGCCTCACAAATCCAAGGGCACTTATGCGGTCGGCGATGATCTGCCAGTGTGCCTTACGTTGACCAGTTGTGGTCTTGGACCCTGCAGTCACCAGCATTTCGTGGCTATGTGCTGACACATAGGACACAAGTGCATCAAGTTCCGCGTCATTAAAGCAAGGAGTGTGTAGCCGTGTCTTGGGTCTCAGCCTGTAGTGCTAGAGCACCCTTCTTCCTTCTCTTCAAAGGTGGAGCGGAGCCAGAGTGGCTTATGCCACTCTGGTCAGTAGGGGCAGAAGCACTGGTGGACTGGGTAGTAGGAGTGTGGGAATGCACAATGACCATAGGTATTGGTGCAGGCATTGGTTGCAGGGTAATGTTGGCAGGGGGAACGTCAGTTTGATGGACCTGGACCGACACTGTCCTGGCTGGGAGAGTCAGAGCTGGGGCGGATGGAGCTGCATCTGCCCCTGCAGCCTCCCGACCCTGCATACTTGGGGCAGAAGATGACATAGCTGCCCCAGATCCACGTGGCTTGGTGACAACAACTTGCACCGCCACACGTGGCCTAGACTTGCTGACCTGGAAGTCAGCCTGGGAGTCATCCTGTGCCAGGTAAGGTGCCACAATGAGCTGGTCCAACAGGGGCTGAGCTGGGATGGTGTCAGCCATGTTTCCCTTAACCATGGGGGGGGCATGGGTGTCCTTGAATGGTCCTCCACACATGGGGGTATAGGGGCACCCTGCAAATCCCGGCCACGTCCCCTACCGCGCGCACCACGCCCACCTCTTGAAGGTCGGCCACCTTTGCCTCCCTTATCGCTTGGTCACCTCCCAACCATGGCACTGATGTTGTTGTGCGTATGGGAGTTGCAGTAAACTATTGTCCTATTGTCCTGGGCAATTGGGGGTCAAAGGGGTAGGGTACTAGATGAAATTCGTACCCTAGTGCTCTAACAAGGCTGTCTGTGACCCCTGGGGGAAGATGACGGGTCACGCGACGCACAGGCAGCCCATTATCAAAAAATAACGTGCACGCAACCCCTCATAGACCACGTGCGTGAAATAATGAACCCGCAGTACGCTGTGGCACCTAGAAACAGAAAGATAAGCGTACGCATAATACACGCAGCCTACAATGACCTCTGAAGGAGTACGAGACACACGGAGCAAGCACAGTTGTTAAATACGTGCGCGACTCACTGTCTGCCTGGAAAAAGAATGTAAAAAATACGCGCGTGTGCGTGTTGGCAACACCCCCGCCAAAAGAAGAATTGTACGCTGTCTGAGGAGACAGGACAAAAGAAGAAGTGAACGCTGTTTGAGGAAACAGGCCCAACAAAAAATCAGAAAAGAGCTGTCAGAGGTAACAGGGAGTACAAACTAGAAACGCTGTGAAGTAATCGCGTGTGGACCGACAAGAAGTACAGATTTCACCCACTCGCTCTCCACGAAAAGCATGTACAAGGAAATGGTGTCCTACACGTAACTTTTAAACCGGCCCACACGTACATGTCACATACGCGTGTACGCGGACCCTTTCCTCCAATTACACACGATGACACTCGGACGTGCAGTTTTTCCACGTGTGCTCTGTCATCACGTGCTATGAGGGAAACGCCCATGCGCTTAATGTAACTTACGCGCTTACGCGCTAAGGGCCTTTGGTCCAATGAAATCGCGCGTACGTGTCCTGACGCGCTTACGCCCTAAGGCCCTTTCCTCGAATTACACGCTGATGTGCAATTTTTTCACGTGCCAAATCACTCTGTATCAAGCTGGCCACGCGAAAACACACGGAAGACCACGCTCCTGCCCAGAAGGACGAATTACTGCCCCCCAGAGGCCCGAGCACGCTCCCACCTGCCATCTGCTGCTGCCTGACTGCCTGCTGCCCACGTGCCCTGCCATTTGCTGCCTGCACGTCAGTCAGGGGTGCAGTTGCGTTGCTGTGACCACCCCTGCTGGAACCGAAGACTCCCGACTGGGATTCCATCGCTCCACAGCCCAGCCCGAGGACCCAGTTGCCCACTCACTCCTGCCTCTGGGGTTGCCATGTCCAGCATAACACAATCTGGCAGCACTGGCAACCCCCAGCCAGAGAGGCAGAGGGCCACCAGCTTCAGTGCCAGGGAATTTGGTGTCCTGGTGAAGCAAGTCCTGGGGCAGTATGATGCCCTCTTTGGAAGTTTGCGCGCCGACAATGAAGGACGGACCAGGATCTGGATGGACATCGTGACTGCCATCAATGCGGAGGGGGTGGCAGTCTACGACTTACATCATGTCAAGAAGCGCTGGGAGGACTTCAGGTCCAGGACCCTCAACAAGGCCCGGTGCCTCGCTAAGGCAGCGGATGCCAAGGGGCGCCGGGGCCAGCTGTCGGACCACCAAATGAGGGTCCTGGAACGCATATGCCCAGTGCTCTATGTCCAGATCCTTGAGAGGCAGACCCGTCTGGAGTCGAGCGGTAAGTGTACATGCATGGTGATTGGACGCTGTGCGTGTCGTGGTGTGCCAGTAGTGTGCAGGTTGCACATGTGTTTTTGTAGGGCCATGTAGGGATGTGTATGAACATGGGCGTGAGGCTGCCACATGTGAGTCCTCTCAGGTGTGAGACACATTGATGGTGTATGTGTTGGTAAGCATGCTGGGCAAATGCAGGTGTGGGAGCACACATGTTTGAATTTCTGTGTATGTACATTGGCATGGTTGTGGCATGGATGGTGGTTCATAATGCATGTATCTGCACTGTGTACATGTGCATGTATGTGGATTTGACAAGTGTGCAACTGTGATGCAACATGGATGCACGTGACACTGATATGTAGAAGGCTGAATGTCAGATGTGACATGTATGGCGATCTCATCACTGCGACAGTTGGAGGAGATGTACACATACATATAAGTGTGGGGGCGTGTGTGCATGTCTAGTGCACTCCCAGTGTTTCATGTGATGTCAGGCTCACCTTTGGTTGTACATGCTGTTGTATGTGTATGGATGGTGCTGCCTGGTGCAATATTGCTGTGGAAATGCTCATGTGTGTGAGTTAAAATGACATGTGTGCAGGGGTGGACTGGGAACGAAAAGAGGCCTGGAAATAACTGGGGACCAAAAGAGGCCTTGGAAATAATGTTCAAAGGGGCCCCATATGACACATTTTCAGCAAGCCCAATACTTTTCCTATGAGAAAATAAGGGAATACCACACAAAAGAGGCCCAGGGTGCAGATGCCCACCGGGAAATCTCCAGAGTTCCCTATAGGCCAGTCCACCCCTGCATGTGTGTCGTGGAGTGTGATGCCGTGCCTGAAGTTTGACAATGCCACTCATGTACAACTGTCATGTGTGTATCAGTCCAATGTACTGTGCCCTGATGCCTGTGTTTTATCTCTCCCTGTCTGCAGCGTCGACTGATGAAGAGGGCGGAGAGGGTGCTGTGGAGCACAGCGGCAGGGATCACAACACCAGCCCGACACGCAAGGCCCAGCTCCCCTCCCAGATTGTCATCTCGTCGGGGAGTGAGGAGTCTGGTGCCGTGTCCCAGGCCGCAGCTGCCGAAGGTAGATCCAAGAGGCGGAGGTTGGAGGTGGACTCCTCGGCAGCAGAAGGGGCAGCTGAGACCCCACAGGGTCTGATGGAGGAAGATGGCATGGAGTCATCCAGGTTGGTGGGGGGTTTGGTGGAGGAGGAGGCCGTGGAAGGGACACACACAGGGTCTGGAGGTGGGGATTCCACTGGTGCTAGTGGTGCAGTGCAGGACCAGGGACAGGAGGCAGCACAGGCCGCTGCGGAGGTGCCTGTGTGCAATCCTGTCCCTAATCCTGTCACTGCATCATCTGGCACCAGCAGGAATGCCTACGTCCAGACCCGTTTTCAGGGAGGGGATGAGCGCACAATAACTGGCCTTCCTCTCCCTGCGGACGTGGCTATTCAAGACCGTGTTGAGCCTGTCCTGGCCAGGATAGCGTTGCGTCAACGGGGCATGCGAGTTGACGTGCAGTCTTTTTGTGAAGAGACTGCATGTCATCTCGGGTGCCTCTTTGACCGCGTTGACCTGCTGGGACGGGTCACCAGTGCTGGATTCCTCCGTGTGCTGGACCTCCTAGCGACCCCCTCCTCACCTGAACCCCCTACGCGCCAGTCGTCCTCCATGCCATCTTCCCACCCATGTATCACTTGGGTACCCTGTGGAGCTGCCTCTGACCCCGAGGCCAGGCTGGTGGAGGACACATCCCTGCCACAGTCGGGAGTCGGACGTCCAGCAGGGGTGGCCACCTCAACAACTGCACCCCAGCCGGAGGAGGATGTGCAGGCAGCAAGAGCCAGGGCACAGGCAGAGGCACAGCAGCAGCAACAAGAGGGAGCCATGATGGCTGGGGGCCTTCGACATCGGAGGGCAGGCATCGGCCAGAGGGCAGGAGGACCCAGGACTGGAAGTGTCTTCCGTGTGGCAGCGGTTAGGCCTTGTTATAGATGCGGAGCAGCAGCGGGCAGAAGAGGCACGGCTCACGATGGGCAGGGCGGAGAACTCCATGCGTAGGGCTCTGAGACGGGCCGAGTGCCTCGAGGCAATTCGCAGGGAGTTGGAGGAGAACATGTCGTCGTCCCTGCGAACCCTCGGGGCCATGGAAGAGGACCACGTCCAGGACATTGAGCAGGAGTTCGATGATGCCCTGGCCTGGGACATCCAAAAGTGAGCCGTCAGACTAGCCCGCTGCCATTGTAAATAGTTTTTAGAGTTAGGTTTCCTTTTCCTTTTCCTTTTATTTGTGGTCAATGGACAATGCCACACACATTTGTATATAGTTCTATTTATAGGTAGTTTCTTTGGTAGCTTTCATTTGTTTGGTTGGGCTCATGGACCCTTTACATCATTGGACAATGGATTGATTTCTTTTTTGTAATTTTGCACATGGATTAATGGATTTTTATTTTAGACAATAGATTGTATATAGTTAGATCATGGATTAATTTGGATTTTTTTTTTCATTCTGGACATGGAGTAATGTTTTTTTTTCAGGACAATGTATTGTAAATAGTTGGACTATGGATTGATTTCTCTTTTTTATTTTTCATTATGAACATGAAACAATAGATATCATTTTTTTTACCTTTCCTTTGGATTTGCGTTGGTGGAGGGAGAGTTTGGACTGTTTTTCTTTCAAATTTCTTTGGATTGGTTATCATTTTCATTCACTCTTCTTTTTCACATGCTTTTCATTTCATGTTTGATATTTTGGTATGCTTTCATTTAATTTATTTATTTATGTACATAATTAATTTTCATATTTTAGTTCCATGTGTGGGATTTGCTCATTGGGTTGATGCATGTGAAAATGTGGGTTTACACAAGCAATGCCAACCACTGTATGTGTGTGATGGACATGTGTTGATGTACATAGTTGAGTTTTGGTTTGTGTGTCGAGATAGGCATGTCAGTGTGGGGTGGATTGGGAAATCATTGCGTCTCAAGAATGGGGTGGCGTGATGTGGTTTTTTAGTGTAGAAGTGAGCCATGATTGTGCATCTTTATTTCGTGTAGGGGGGGACATGAGTGGGACATGAGTGGGGGCCTGCTGGCAGGTGCCCCTGACTGCTGGGGGGTGGGGGTACAAGGGGACATGAGTGGGGGCCTGCTGGCAGGTGCCCCTGACTGCTGGGGGGTGGGTTTGCAGGGGGACATGAGTGGGACATGAGTGGGAGCCTGCTGGCAGGTGCCCCTGACTGCTGGGGGGTGGGGGTGCAGGGGGACATGAGTGGGAAATGAGTGGGGGCCTGCTGGCAGGTGCCCCTGACTGCTGGGGGGTGGGGGTGCAGGGGGACATGAGTGGGACATGAGTGGGGGCCTGCTGGCAGGTGCCCCTGACTGCTGGGGGGTGGGGGTGCAGGGGGACATGAGTGGGGCATGAGTGGGGGCCTGCTGGCAGGTGCCCCTGACTGCTGGGGGGTGCGGGTGCAAGGGGACATGAGTTGGTGGTCAGTAATGCAAGCTGACATGTGGCTTGGCTGGGGGGCATGCCCATGGTGGATGGGCTGCCTGTGGGACATGACCAGGTGTGCAGGGTAGTCCCCTGTGGTGTGGGCTGCCTGCAGGGGCCGTGGAGGGTGTAGAGGGAACACCTGGGAGGACCCACACTGCCAATTCATGTGTAGGACTCCCCGCGCACCCCCGAAATTCACGTACCCCGCTCTGACAGCAAAATCGCGTGTGAAACTTCCCGCACACCCCAGGAATACACGTACCCCACTCGCACAGGGCCAATCGCGTGTGAAACTTCCCACGCACCCTAGGACTGCACCTACCCCACTCGCACAGGGCCAATCGCGTGTGAAAATTCCTGCGCACCCCAGGAATACACGTACCCCACTCGCACTAGGCCAATCGCGTGTGAAACTTCCCGCGCAACCCAGGAATACACGTACCCCACTCGCACAGGGCCAATCGCGTGTGATACTTCCCGCGCACCCCAGGAATGCATGTACCCCACTCGCACAGGGCCAATCGCATGTGAAACTTCCCGCGAACCCCAGTAATACACGTACCCCACTTGCACAGGCCCTTTCGTGTGTGAAACTTCCTGCGCACCCCAGGAATACACGTACCCCACTCGCACAGGGCCAATCGTGTGTGAAACTTCCCGCGCACCCCAGGAATACACGTACCCCACTCACACAGGGCCAATCGCGTGTGAGACTTCCCGCGCACCCCAGGAATGCATGTACCCCACTCGCACAGGGCCAATCGCGTGTGAAACGTCCCGCGCACCCCAGGAATGCACGTAACCCACTCGCACAGGCTCTTTCGCGTGTGAAACTTCCCGTGCACCCCAGTAATACACGTACCCCACTCGCACAGGCCCTTTCGCGTGTGAAACTTCCTGCACACCCCAGGAATACACGTACCCCACTCGCAGAGGGCCAATCGCGTGTGAGACTTCCCGCGCACCCCAGGAATACATGTACCCCACTCGCACAGGGCCCTTTCGTGTGTAAAACTTCCCACGAACCCCAGTAATACATGTACCCCACTCGCACAGGCCCTTTCGCCTGTGGAACTTCCCGTGCACTCCAGGAATACACGTACCCCACTCGCACAGGTGCTTTCGCGTGTGAAACTTCCTGCGCACCCCAGGAATACACGTACCCCACTCACACAGGGCCAATCGCGTGTGAAACTTCCTGCGCACCCTAGGAATGCACGTACCCCACTCGCACAGGGCCAATCGCGTGTGCAAATTCCCACGCACCCCAGGAATACACGTACCCCACTCGCACAAGGCCAATCGCGTGTGAAACTTCCCGCGCAACCCAGGAATACACATAGCCCACTTGCACAGGGCCAATCGCGTGTGATACTTCCCACGCACCCCAGGAATGCACGTACCCCACTCGCACAGGCCCTTTCGCATGTGAAACTTCCCGCGCACCCCAGGAATACACGTACCCCACTCGCACAGGGCCAATCGCATGTGAAACTTCCCGCGAACCCCAGTAATACACGTACCCCACTTGCACAGGCCCTTTCGCGTGTGAAACTTCCTGCGCACCCCAGGAATACACGTACCCCACTCGCACAGGGCCAATCGTGTGTGAAACTTCCCGCGCACCCCAGGAATACACATACCCCACTTGCACAGGCCCTTTCGCGTGTGAAACTTCCTGCACACCCCAGGAATACACGTACCCCACTCGCACAGGGCCAATCGTGTGTGAATCTTCCCGCGCACCCCAGGAATACACGTACCCCACTCACACAGGGCCAATCGCGTATGATACTTCTCGCGCACCCCAGGAATGCATGTACCCCACTCGCACAGGGCCAATCTCGTGTGAAACTTCCAGCGCACCCCAGCAATGCACGTACCCCACTCGCAAAGGCCCTTTTGCGTGTGAAACTTCCCGCGCACCCCAGTAATACACGTACTCCACTCGCACAGGCCCTTTCGCGTGTGAAACTTCCTGTGCACCCCAGGAATACACGTACCCCACTCGCAGAGGGCCAATCGCGTGTGAAACTTCCTGCGCACCCCAGGAATACACGTACCCCACTCGCACAGGCCCTTTCGCCTGAGAAACTTCCCGTGCACTCCAGGAATACACGTACCCCACTCGCACAGGCGCTTTCGCGTGTGAAATTTCCCGCGCACCCCAGGAATACACGTACCCCACTCGCACAGGGCCCTTTCACGTGTAAAACTTCCCGCGAACCCCAGTATTACACGTACCCCACTCGCACAGGGCCAATCATGTGTGAAACTTCCCGCGCACCCCAGGAATACACGTACCCCACTCGCACAAGGCCAATCGCGTGTGAAAATTCCCACGCACCCCAGGAATACACGTACCCCACTCGCACAAGGCCAATCGTGTGTGAAAATTCCCACGCACCCCAGGAATACACGTACCCCACTCGCACAAGGCCAATCGCGTGTGAAACTTCCCGCGGAACCCAGGAATACACGTACCCCACTCGCACAGGGCCAATCGAGTGTGATACTTCCCGCGCACCCCAGGAATACACGTACCCCACTCGCACAGGGCCAATCGCATGTGAAACTTCCCGCGAACCCCAGTAATACACGTACCCCACTTGCACAGGCCCTTTCGCGTGTGAAACTTCCTGCGCACCCCAGGAATACACGTACCCCACTCACACAGGGCCAATCGTGTGTGAAACTTCCCGCGCACCCCAGGAATACACGTACCCCACTTGCACAGGCCCTTTCGCATGTGAAACTTCCTGCGCACCCCAGGAATACACGTACCCCACTCGCACAGGGCCAATCGTGTGTGAAACTTCCCGCGCACCCCAGGAATACACGTACCCCACTCACACAGGGCCAATCGCGTGTGATACTTCCCGCGCACCCCAGGAATGCATGTACCCCACTCGCACAGGGCCAATCGCGTGTGAAACTTCCCGCGCACCCCATGAATGCACGTACCCCACACGCACAGGGCCCTTTCGCGTGTAAAACTTCCCGCGAACCCCAGTAATACACGTACCCCACTCGAACAGGCCCTTTCGCGTGTGAAACTTCCCGCGCACCCCAGGAATGCACGTACCCCACTCGCACAGGCCCTTTCATGTGTGAAACTTCCCGCGCACCCCAGGAATACACGTACCCCACTAGCACAGGCCCTTTCGCGTGTGAAACTTCTCGCGCACCCCAGGAATGCACATACCCCACTCGCACAGGCCCTTTCGCGTGTGAAACTTCCCGCGCACCCCAGGAATACACGTACCCCACTCGCACAGGGCCAATCGCGTGTGAACCTTCCCGCGCACCCCAGGAATACACGTACCCCGTTCGCACAGGGCCAATCGCGTGTGAACCTTCCCGCGCACCCCAGGAATGCACGTACCCCACTTGCACAGGGCCAATCGCGTGTGAAACTTCCCGCGCACCCTAGGAATGCACGTACCCCACTCGGACAGGGCCAATCGCGTGTGAAACTTCCCGCGGAACCCAGGAATACACGTACCCCACCCGCACAGGGCCAATCGAGTGTGATACTTCCCGCGTACCCCAGGAATGCACGTACCCCACTCGCACAGGCCCTTTCGCATGTGAAACTTCCCGCGCACCCCAGGAATACACGTACCCCACTCGCACAGGGCCAATCGCATGTGAAACTTCCCGCGAACCCCAGTAATACACGTACCCCACTTGCACAGGCCCTTTCGCGTGTGAAACTTCCTGCGCACCCCAGGAATACACGTACCCCACTCACACAGGGCCAATCGTGTGTGAAACTTCCCGCGCACCCCAGGAATACACGTACCCCACTTGCACAGGCCCTTTCGCATGTTAAACTTCCTGCGCACCCCAGGAATACACGTACCCCACTCGCACAGGGCCAATCGTGTGTGAAACTTCCCGCGCACCCCAGGAATACACGTACCCCACTCACACAGGGCCAATCGCGTGTGATACTTCCCGCGCACCCCAGGAATGCATGTACCCCACTCGCACAGGGCCAATCGCGTGTGAAACTTCCCGCGCACCCCATGAATGCACGTACCCCACTCGCACAGGCCCTTTCGCGTGTGAAACTTCCCGCGCACCCCAGTAATACACGTACCCCACTCGCACAGGCCCTTTCGTGTGTGAAACTTCCTGCGCACCCCAGGAATACACGTACCCCACTCGCAGAGGGCCAATCGCGTGTGAAACTTCCCGCGCACCCCAGGAATACACGTACCCCACTCGCACAGGCCCTTTCGCCTGTGAAACTTCCTGTGCACTCCAGGAATACACGTACCCCACTCGCACAGGCGCTTTCGCATGTGAAACTTCCCGCGCACCCCAGGAATACACGTACCCCACTCGCACAGGGCCCTTTCACGTGTAAAACTTCCCGCGAACCCCAGTATTACACGTACCCCACTCGCACAGGGCCAATCGTGTGTGAAACTTCCCGCGCACCCCAGGAATGCACGTACCCCACTCGCAGAGGCCCTTTCGCGTGTGAAACTTCCCGCGCACCACAGGAATACATGTACCCCACACGCACAGGGCCCTTTCGCGTGTAAAACTTCCCGCGAACCCCAGTAATACACGTACCCCACTCGAACAGGCCCTTTCGCGTGTGAAACTTCCCGCGCACCCCAGGAATGCACGTACCCCACTCGCACAGGCCCTTTCATGTGTGAAACTTCCCGCGCACCCCAGGAATACACGTACCCCACTAGCACAGGCCCTTTCGCGTGTGAAACTTCTCGCGCACCCCAGGAATGCACATACCCCACTCGCACAGGCCCTTTCGTGTGTGAAACTTCCCGCGCACCCCAGGAATACACGTACCCCACTCGCACAGGGCCAATCGCGTGTGAACCTTCCCGCGCACCCCAGGAATACACGTACCCCACTCGCACAGGGCCAATCGCGTGTGAACCTTCCCGCGCACCCCAGGAATGCACGTACCCCACTCGCACAGGGCCAATCGCGTGTGAAACTTCCCGCGCACCCTAGGAATGCACGTACCCCACTCGGACAGGCCCTTTCGCGTGTGAAACTTCCTGCGCAACCCAGTAATACACCTACCCCACTCGCACAGGCCCATTCGCGTGTGAAACTTCCCGTGCACCCCAGGAATACACGTACCCCACTCGCACAGGGCCAATCGCGTGTGAAACTTCCCACGCACCCCAGGAATACACGTACCCCACTTGCACAGGGCCAATCGCGTGTGATACTTCCCGCGCACCCCAGGAATGCACGTACCCCACTCGCACAGGGCCAATCGCGTGTGAAACTTCCCGCGCACCCCAGGAATGCATGTACCCCACTCGCACAGGCCCTTTCGCATGTGAAACTTCCCGCGCACCCCAGTAATACATGTACCCCACTTGCACAGGCCCTTTCGTGTGTGAAACATCCCGCGCACCCCAGGAATACATGTACCCCACTCGCACAGGCCCTTTCGCATGTGAAACTTCCCGCGCACCCCAGGAATACACGTACCCCACTCGCACAGGGCCCTTTCACATGTGAAACTTCCCACGCACCCCAGGAATACACGTACCCCACTCGCACAGGGCCCTTTCACGTGTAAAACTTCCCATGAACCCCAGTAATACACGTACCCCACTCGCACAGGCCCTTTCGCGTGTGAACCTTCCCGCGCACCCCAGGAATGCACGTACCCCACTTGCACAGGGCCAATCGCGTGTGAAACTTCCCGCGCACCCTAGGAATGCACGTACCCCACTCGGACAGGGCCAATCGCGTGTGAAACTTCCCGCGGAACCCAGGAATACACGTACCCCACTCGCACAGGGCCAATCGAGTGTGATACTTCCCGCGCACCCCAGGAATGCACGTACCCCACTCGCACAGGCCCTTTCGCATGTGAAACTTCCCGCGCACCCCAGGAATGCACGTACCCCACTCGCACAGGGCCAATCGCATGTGAAACTTCCCGCGAACCCCAGTAATACACGTACCCCACTTGCACAGGCCCTTTCGCGTGTGAAACTTCCTGCGCACCCCAGGAATACACGTACCCCACTCACACAGGGCCAATCGTGTGTGAAACTTCCCGCGCACCCCAGGAATACACGTACCCCACTTGCACAGGCCCTTTCGCATGTTAAACTTCCTGCGCACCCCAGGAATACACGTACCCCACTCGCACAGGGCCAATCGTGTGTGAAACTTCCCGCGCACCCCAGGAATACACGTACCCCACTCACACAGGGCCAATCGCGTGTGATACTTCCCGCGCACCCCAGGAATGCATGTACCCCACTCGCACAGGGCCAATCGCGTGTGAAACTTCCCGCGCACCCCATGAATGCACGTACCCCACTCGCACAGGCCCTTTCGCGTGTGAAACTTCCCGCGCACCCCAGTAATACACGTACCCCACTCGCACAGGCCCTTTCGTGTGTGAAACTTCCCGCGCACCACAGGAATACACGTACCCCACACGCACAGGGCCCTTTCGCGTGTAAAACTTCCCGCGAACCCCAGTAATACACGTACCCCACTCGAACAGGCCCTTTCGCGTGTGAAACTTCCCGCGCACCCCAGGAATGCACGTACCCCACTCGCACAGGCCCTTTCATGTGTGAAACTTCCCGCGCACCCCAGGAATACACGTACCCCACTAGCACAGGCCCTTTCGCGTGTGAAACTTCTCGCGCACCCCAGGAATGCACATACCCCACTCGCACAGGCCCTTTCGCGTGTGAAACTTCCCGCGCACCCCAGGAATACACGTACCCCACTCGCACAGGGCCAATCGCGTGTGAACCTTCCCGCGCACCCCAGGAATACACGTACCCCACTCGCACAGGGCCAATCGCGTGTGAACCTTCCCGCGCACCCCAGGAATGCACGTACCCCACTCGCACAGGGCCAATCGCGTGTGAAACTTCCCGCGCACCCTAGGAATGCACGTACCCCACTCGGACAGGCCCTTTCGCGTGTGAAACTTCCTGCGCAACCCAGTAATACACCTACCCCACTCGCACAGGCCCATTCGCGTGTGAAACTTCCCGTGCACCCCAGGAATACACGTACCCCACTCGCACAGGGCCAATCGCGTGTGAAACTTCCCACGCACCCCAGGAATACACGTACCCCACTCGCACAGGGCCAATCGCGTGTGATACTTCCCGCGCACCCCAGGAATGCACGTACCCCACTCGCACAGGGCCAATCGCGTGTGAAACTTCCCGCGCACCCCAGGAATGCACGTACCCCACTCGCACAGGCCCTTTCGCATGTGAAACTTCCCGCGCACCCCAGTAATACATGTACCCCACTTGCACAGGCCCTTTCGCGTGTGAAACATCCCGCGCACCCCAGGAATACATGTACCCCACTCGCACAGGCCCTTTCGCATGTGAAACTTCCCGGGCACCCCAGGAATACACGTACCCCACTCGCACAGGGCCCTTTCACGTGTGAAACTTCCCACGCACCCCAGGAATACACGTACCCCACTCGCACAGGGCCCTTTCACGTGTAAAACCTCCCGTGAACCCCAGTAATACACGTACCCCACTCGCACAGGCCCTTTCGCGTGTGAAACTTCCCGCGGACCCCAGGAATGCACGTACCCCACTCACACAGGCCCTTTCGCATGTGAAACTTCCCGCGTACCCCAGGAATACACGTACCCCACTCGCACAGGGCCCTTTCGCGTGTAAAACTTCCCGCAAACCCCAGTAATACACGTTCCCTGCTTGCCGTGTGCTGTGTGGCGGCCCTGTATACTGGTGCAGGGTTATCGCAGCCCTTTGCGCTGGATTGGGGATTTTGATGGCTTTTCCTTGCGCGAGGGGCATTCTTGGGGGCGTAACTGGTGCTGTTGCAGGGTCGCTGCGCCACTGTGCGCCACATCTGGTTTTGGTAGCTAAAATCCATAAATACGCTGTGCGCAGAAATGGATTTTAGCGCACGCGGCTGGCGCAGAGATTCGCACTATGAATTACCCCCCTAATTACACAAGATATAATAACATGGGTGAGAATACACAGGGTAAAATACAGTGTGGGGCATCTGAAACCAGAGTACAGTGGCTCCTTTTCATATAGTTTTTTTTTTAAAAGTTCTTCTTTTTTTCTGAAGAAAGTCTGAAAACACACAACCAAAATAGATACGACTCCCAAATACCTACCGCGTCACATGGCCAGTGATTTCTCTCCCCGACATCACAATACCTATAAAATTACTTTTAAAAAGAAATAAAAAAACAGACACATCAAAATCTATAGCCGCGGGCAAGAAATTACTCATATCCACGGTTATCTGTAGTGTAACAAAACCTCGAATATAGCTGTGATTGTCAGAAAAACAACTGGAAAAAAAATGTTTTCCTGCCCCCCATGCCTTAAGCAAGTGCCGCCCACATCTGTGCCAATTCCTCCACTCCCCATATGGCCTCCTCACCTCCCCTGCCCTCTCCCTTTCTCCCCACAACACACGCTGTTTCTGTGACGCAGTTTGCTTTGAGATGGCTATTCCAGGCTATAGCCGTGGCTACTGAAAGCTTTGTGTTACAAACTCAGTCCCTGGACCTCCTATAACTCCCATATTTCACTTGGTGTCCCAGTAACCTCCCACCTCTAGACTAAAGTCATTTGCAATTATTTTAACTTGCAAATAGCATTTTAACTACTGTTCATTTCCCGTTATCCTCGGCTATAGCTGCGGTTATCTCTCACATCGAGATAAAAACAAGATGGCGGTCATTCCATTTCTAAAAACCCCTCGTTATGGGTAAATCCCTGAGATATAGCTATCTATTTTTTGAGAAGGGTCAGCCCTTCTCCGTCAAATATTTAAATAACTACTGCACGGAATAACCCCACACCATGCATGGATCGTGAGTCAACCCTTTGTACCCAAGTGTTTTCGACCTGGTCCAAATCCATCCAGTGGTTTGGGATGTGCGCTTTGGCAAACATGGACCTTTTTTATGTATGAGAAAATGAATGGGAACTAGGCCCCACTTTTGGAGAAAACAATATTTTTTGTCTTCTTAATAACTTTTTTATTTTGTAATGAAGCTTTATGAAACGTGGCAGTCTGGGAGTGGGGGGTGGGGACGTGTCCTTAATCACTTTTGAAATTTCCGTCAAATTCGTTACTCGAATGAAAAGTATTAACAATAGAATTTTGAGGGGTTCCTATAGGACCGACTCACCTTAACTATATATCTGTGCATTGGGTACTGGGCATGCACACTCTGAGACCCAGCTCCTCCTATTCTAAAATTCTCTAGAAACAAGAAGCAAGATAACCTTAGAACTACAAGGAAGTGACACATGTTGCAGCCATTTTAATGTCAGATCCAAATACTCAGCTGTCTGGATGAGTATATTTGATAGTTGGTTACCAATTTTTTAATGTTAGGGTTAGTGTGGACAAAAATTAAATGAGCGAGTAGTCCAGTGTGTAGTATGTTTTTAGTGATTCAAGCATACAACCCTTTTATCAAAACCATCTTTGACAAATATAAAGATCAGTGATCATCCTTATGTTCCCAAAATGCTCTTTGATTTTGTGAAAGACAGCAGGAACCTTTGTTGATTCTGTTCTGCTAAGAGTATTTTAAAAAACTACAATGGGACTGTATCAGACTGTTGGAATGATAATCATCTCTCAGAAAATAATGTATATGCTTATTCTAGGTTTTGAACTTGCTTTGCCCAACAATGCATGTGTAATGTTTTTAATATGACGACAATGCATCCAGGAATTGATCATCACAAATGAGCATTGTAACATTTAAGAAAGACACTTTGCAATATTAGAACACTTAATAAGTTACTTTTATTTTTACTAGCTTATATGTAAAAAATAAGTTGGCACACCACCCTGTAGCACTGGTGGGGATATATATATTACACGGCCTGAGGTAGTGGCCATGTAGTTATGGTTAAGTTGCTCAACCCATAGGAAAGGCACTTTGTGGGTGGCTTATAACCTCGTCCCCCCAGACGAATCATCACAAAACTTTGCCAAGAAAGTGGCCCCATTAGATTGATTCTGTAGAGCTTGGTACACTTTTGTACAGGGCGGGCAAAGTAAAAGGAGGGGTCCCAAAAGTTGTGCTTTTTCCCATAGACAATGGAAAAGAAATTGTGCTCATGCCTACATGCCAAACCAGTGGACGGATTTTCATCAAATTTGCTGCAAAAGCAGCGGCTTCGTCCAAAAAGGGTACTTTTTTTTTTAAATGACCAAAAAGTAGGTTTAAAAAATGTGTGATATCTGGGTTCGATCCATGGACCCACTAACCTGTTCGATCTGCGGACGGGTCTCCAATTGTCCCCAAGGGCGGCGTGATGGCTGCGGAAATTGGATTCACCCGCTGATTGGATTGTGAAAAGTGTGACGTGCGTCAGATTTTTGGAAACACCTATATGTTGGATTCGCCGACAGAAGCCTTTGGGGGTCATTACGAGGTTGGAGGTAAGGGATTACCGGCACCAGTAAGGGTGCCGATGCCGGTAATCCCTTACCTCCGTATTCCGAGTTCCCTTTGCGGGTCCTTCCTTACCTCCTGCTTTTAGCAGGAGTTAAGTACGGGACCCGCAAAGGTACCTCGGAGGTAATTACGGTACCGTAATTTACGGTGCCGTAATTACCTCCTTCCCCATTCCCATTGAGCCCTATGGGGCAGAAATGGGAATGGGGAAGGGAAAAAGGTGAATGGGGAATTACCGGTCCCTCCAACCCTGGAATGGGCCCGGTAATTACTCCATTCACCATGCCGGATTTGTGACGGTTTCGGAGGCAACCATGGAGCTAATTACTCCATGGTTAGCTCCAAACCCGGAATGAGGCCCTTTGTCCTCAAACATCACAGTAAAAATATATATAAAAACACAACATTGCACTTGAACCAATCTCTGGAGAGGTGAGCGGTGATGAGGATGTGATGGGAAATGGCCTTAAAAAGCCCAAAAGTGGGTGGCCTTTCAACTCTCATGTCTGGGAACAGTCCGGATGTCCAGGGCAGTCCTGTGATGTTCTCGAACATCTTAGATGTTCGGGGTCATATATGCCTATTTCTACATTACAGGGTTGGTGAAAAACAGTTTTTGGATAGCTTATAACTTTGGCGCCCCTCAATAAAACTGCATGAAATTCTGGATTATCATTCTAGACCTTACTCTGAATGGTTCTGCAAAGTGTGGTGCTGTTCTATTAAGAGGGAACACAATTAGAGGGGGGTATTTTAAAAGCTTATAAATGTGTTGCCATTTGATGAATCTGCACAAAATGTTTGCAAAAGATTCTAGACCTAGATATGGATGTTTTGAAAGGTTGGTGGGATTTTGTCACGAGGGGACAAAATTAGAGGGAGGGTGTCAACATTTTTAGATGGCTTATAACTTTGTTGCCTGTTGATGAATGTGGATAAAAGTTTTCAGAAAGATTATAGACCCAACCGTGAATGTTTGCACAAAGTCTGAATGGATTATGCCAAGTGGGGACTAAGTTATGTGACTATTTTATGTAGGTACATTTTGACACTTTTCAAAAACTAAAACAGGGCCGATTTGCAGCAAAATGTAGGTACAAACAATTGTGATATTGCTTTGGTGACTGAGGTATAGCCTGTGGCCATGGACAGTGGCCAGATTGCCTGGACAATCTGCCTACTGCCCATGCCCACGAGGAACCAGCAAAGGGGTTAAAGTAGGCATGGCCACCAGGGACCCGTTATGTGGTCAAGTTTTTCGAAATTGGCATAGATTTGAATGGAACAAAAAAATCTGCTCATGGGTACAGGTTGAAGTGCTGGATATGCACGAGGAGGATCAGCAAGAACTTCAAAGCATGCTGTTGCAAATATGTCCTGTGTTTTATTTTTTTGAAAGTGTGAAAATGTAAGTACACAACATAGTGATATAACATTGGTGTCTGGGCAATGTGCCTGGCCGTCAGGAAGGAGAAATGTGTACTGTAATTTGCTTATTGGGCATGCAGCTTTACTGAAGCTGTAGGTTTAAATGGGAAAAAATATTCTGCTTGTGGTTACAGCCTGAAGTGGGAGACTAAATCACAGCAAACTTGCACAACGGGCATTAGGAAGGACTTGAAAGCATGTGATGTCATCTTTCATGTCCCAGCTGTTAGTCTTAGCAGTGCACGGTGGTGGCGCGAGATATTGTTGTTTAGCTTACCATTACTGGTGAATTTCTGAGGTTTTTCGGTTTTACTTATAACGTCCCTTTAACAACGTTTTTTCATTGAATATATATATAGGGGCATGGTACGGCAGGAACTGCTAGAATGGTACATTCCACAACATGCTCCATTTAATGCCTAGACATGTGCATAATTAAAACCCTTGGGAGGTGGAAAACAATATCAGATGTCCCTCTGCAACCCAGTTATACATTACTTGATCAGGCACAAGGGAGATGATGGAACTTGCAAGAGGTTGCGTGGAGAATCAATGATGGAGGACGCACGCTAATGAATTCACCCTGCGTTCCTTCTGGGTGCCTGCGATCATATTTTCTTAATGTAAGCAGGACTCGCACTGATAATGGAATAATGGGCTGTGACAAATACAAGACGATAATCTCTGAGCTATGCAGACTAAATAAGCCTGACAGGAGCCAAGACAAACAATACAGAGAAAATAGCCAGACGTAATGGTAGCCAGGTTCGTGGCACAAGTGGGTGAGTGGGGTGCGTGAGTCCTATTAATAAGGGCTCGATTCATGGACGCATTTTATAAGGGTGCAATCCCATAGGAAAATGTTCTGTGAACCAGGCCCTAAATGTCCTCTGTAGCATCGCTCTCTTCTTCCTTTTCGCTCATAGTAGTTATATCTCCCCTTTAGTGCAAAGTCACCCAGAAGAGATCCCAATACAAAATGTATCAGCCTCCTCTGACAAATGTGCAGCTTACACAATTTCTCACCATTATTCTTTGCCTAATATTCACTGCCATTTGCAGTCTGGATGGGTAGCTCACTGCTTAAGGGCCTGATTCACAGAGCGTTTTACTATGGGACTGCACCATTATAAAAACCCTTCTGTGAATCGGGCCCTAAGTGTGTGTCTGGGACAAGACTGCACTTTTCAAGTTCAAATCTCAGCAAGGCACATTCAACCCTTCAGCATTTAGAGGTAGCTACAATCATATTCAGTGATGCTAATAGCTATAATTACAGTGCTTGTAACAGTAAGCCTATCTTGAAGCACTATACAACGGAGTCTATTGTTCCCTTTTCTTTGTTTCATTCCATTTCTTTGTATCTCTGTGAATATATGTGTGTTTATGCTTGCCTATCCATCTCTCCCTTTCCAAGTCGCCATTGACAGGTCTCACAAAACCCCACCATTGAAAACGGAGAGCTCCGACTTCAGGTCCTCCTTTGGGGCCCCATGGCTCGGATGAGAATATAGATGCATTCTGTGAACATGACAGCCAGCATTGCTCCATGGCCTTTTCGGCCACCTAGAGAAGCCCTTCATGCTTGTTTTGAGCAAATATTTCTTTTTTGGCATTTTCTAAATAAAAGTACCAGAACAATATAATGAGGAGAAACCAAGCACAATGTATACAAGATACAGCAATACATCATAACAATATATTTGCGACCACATTAAGGGGACCATAACAAACGGTTTCATCTAAAATGGATAATATCACTTCTTAAACTTGGTTACTTGTCTCTCTCATTGAAACATAAGTGGGGAGAGTAGTCCTATCTACAGAGTCCCCACTAAATGTAACCTCTGCTAACCTTAGCACACCCTACCCGCAAAGCAGGAAAGTCCACATATAAAATTGGCAAAAAGAACTTGTTCTTTGGAATCGACTGATATAGAAAAAAAACGACGCCCACAACGGAAGGGTTACCATTTCTGCCATGCTGTCCTATACTTATACAAATATGAACCCCCAGGGTTCTCTGGTGACACCTTTCCTGCCAAATCCACAGGTCAGTCTGAACCATGTCCGTCCCGCGTCAACAGTTCTCATGTGTTCTCAAAAACAAAAGCCTTGTTTCCCCCAAATACTTCAGCTTTGCAGGAAAAATAACTGTTGGCCTTAATCCTCACTCCACGAAAATGTAATGGGCCCTCTGGCAATCTTTTCTACTATGATTGGTCACCTCACTAACCTCCCCAAAGATGACAACTCTCCTGCCTTCAGAAAAGATAACCCTCCTCAAGACCTCCTCCCTTTCTGAAGGAGATCTCATATGACCTACAGTGTTGGGGCAGAGTCTCCCTCCCTCCCCATGAAGCTGCGACATGCCATAACACTTTGAGACAGCATCTGAAAAGTCCAGACGCTCAGCGAGCCAAGAACTGCAATTGTCCTCTAAATCCATCCTGATAGCCTCACTTGGAAGTCCTAGCCAAGGCATTATTGAAATGTTACAGACCTTCTTCAAGTGCGGGCCTCAAGACCTCTGACCTCTTTAATCAAAGGCACTGAAATGGCCTTCAGCCTCTCAATCTCTACTCGCCTTTTCATCATTTGAGCTTATCCAGTGTTGCTCAAGGGGATCTCCTGTATTATGCAGAGCATCTTCATAATGGCTTGGATGGATGGTGAGGCTAAGCGCTTAGAGTCGGCATCAGGTGATCCCTGCTTTCAGCCTTTTCCCAGTTGAAGAATTCAGACTTCATACTATCCCTGTGTGTACATTTTTGAGCCGTGTTGATCCACTGATGCACCACAAGGTGAGACAACAGAGGGAACTTTTAGTTAACGCAATGTAAGGTCAAAAGTAAGTTCAAATGTCCAGATGTTCCTTAATATCCATATACTGGGAAGATGACATGAAGAGTGTAAACCACCTAAGAGGTACTCTACATCTTTCTGTGTTAAGCCTGTGGGGTATTGTCTGCCCTCAACATGTCTGCCATCAGACCTACTCCAGGCCTCTATCTTTTGCAGCAGAATTTGTCCAGATCCTCCACAGGCCATCAGGATTCCAAACTTCTCCAGCACCCATCTACATTGCCAGGAGAGCTAGTATCTGACATGCTGCAAACTCCCCAACTCTCTGGAGAAGAGGTGGCACTGGGCTTGGCATGGTTGATGTGACGTGGAGGTCGTGAGGCCCAGCAAAGTGCAACCATCTTTGGAGGAGAGATGGAAGGGAAGTCCAATGCATCATTACAGGGAGATCCACAAGTGCATGACGACTGCATACAACTGAAAGGATCCACTTATCATAACCTGAAGTGAGGTGTCCCATCTCAGCTTTCTTCCTGATGATTTCTGGCGCTCAGCCGAGGACCGACCATTTCTAGACGCCGCCATCATATGACCCCTGCCCTTCATGTTTTGATCAGCAATGTGTTGTAAGTTGCCTCCAGTTAGCTTTGCATTAGCCACAGCTGACTGCAGCCCAGGGCACTGTTGTGCTTTGTGAGTTGTTTCTTTTATGGTGTCTCTTTCTCACTGCATCCTTTTATACCACTCCTACAGTTCTTATTTTTCTCAATGTCTTCCTCTTCCTCTTTATTTCTCCCACACCTCTTTTTTTCTATTCCAATTTCTTGTGTCTCACGCTGCCTTTCGCAATGTCTGGTTCTAGTCCCTATTTGTGCTTCTTTCTCAGTCACTGCCTTTCACCACTCTCTTTCTGACAGCCTATCTTACTATAATTGCTCCTCTCAAAAATATATTTTTCTTGTAACATTACTGAAGGGGTGAAAACTTAAAACCAATAGCATCCATTCAGTGTTCGGTTGTACAGACACATGTCCCAAGGGCCCAAAACATGAACATGGAACAATATGTCATGCTAACGGAATCGTTACTATGTTACAGTAACGTGCTTAAATCCTGCATTTGTGTATGTGAAATAAAAACATTTAAACACGTGTATACCATTAGGGGCAAGGTTTAGTAAAAGGCAGGAAACCTTTAGCTGTAACTTGTCTGCGTTGAAAACCGGATACCTGAAACGTTGCAGGCACTGTGTAATTAGTGGTTTTAGGAGGCTGGAGGTTGGCTGCATGCCTCTGTACTGGCTGTCCCCGTCGATCTTACGTGGATGACAAGGTGTAATTTCAGCACACTCCCATCAGAAACAAGCAAGTGATTTTCAGGACAGAAACAATACTAACGATATTACAGCATGCTTGTTCCCAGCAGTGCTGAAACAAGACACTATGGGAGCCATTCCGAGTTTGGTGATAACAGTAAAACACTGTTGACTGCTGACGTGGTTAGGAGTAGCTACTGTGTGCAATATTTACCACACACGTTATCATTGAAATACTGCATGCTGTAAATACTGCATGAATATGAGCTGGGAAACTTCCTGAAAATCACAGAAAATTCTGCCAATATTTGCTTCCTCCCAAAAGGGGGAGGTAATCATTTTTAGGTGATGCCATTTCAGCTGCAGGTGTATGTCGTCACATGAAAAGTCTTTAAAAGTGCCTCAGAAACTTGAAGCACGCCATAGATCAACATGCGGGGCATTGATCCTGGATGTGCAAAAACTGATGGCTGCTTTTGATGGAGCCAAGCAGCAGGGTCGGACTCGGACAAGAAATTGGCCCGGGCAACCCCCAAAAAAGTGGACCTACTCAGTGAATCGCGGAAATTCACAATTTTAATTTGTACACTACTTATGGAGGTTGAGAAGGGTCGATGGTGTTTCTTGGTTTGAATGTTTTGTGAAAAATCAGATGAGATAAAAAAGAAAGGCAGTAACATCATCACACAGGCTTGCACTTATTTCGGAGAATGAGACTGAAGGCATATCTACTAGTTGCCACTGGTAATGATTATAGATTTGCATTTCATAAACAATGCAGTCAAATGATAACCCAAGAAAAGTAACTTGTCTATTGACAAAAAAGTAACTTGCTCAAACATTACAGCACAAGCAATAAAATAAAATAACTTTGCATACTTACAGTTCTGTGGAACGACTTACAGTTCTGTGGAACGACGTGTGGTTGTGCTCACAGTAAATCTTCTTCTAAGTTCTGTGTCATGCTTCCCTATTTGGTCTTTGATTTGACACATCATGGTTTCGGAGTACATCTGTTTCTCATTTCACCTGAACAATGTCTTTGAGGTGATAGTCTTTAATTGATGATGGTCAAATGTGAATCTTGCAAGTACCATACATTTGGTTTTTAAGGTGTTAGTGGAAGACTTATAGAAGGCCTTTTGGCACTTTAATTCAAAAGACAAAATGAGGCTGTTGACTGTCAAGAAATGTGGTTGGTCCAAGAAATCTAGGAACATGTTTGCTTGCATAGACAAATTGACACAAAATTGTACCTGGAAACCTACATTGTTACTGAATCAAATGTTCCTTCAACAAAGCACTTTTTTGTGCAACCAGGTCAATTATGTCAGCATTTTGCAATTGGACAAGCACATTCTGTTCCACAGACATGAGCTTAAAGGCTTTGAGGTTGTCCTGTTTGAGGTGGGTTCTTAGGCGAGTTTTAATATTCTTCAATTTCAAAAAATGTCTTTCACATGCTACGTATGTGTTAGGCGGTCCACTACACACCAGTCCACTACACACCAGAACACTGCTCACATTTCCCCAACATCTCCCTCCACGGTTCGAGGCTCAACTGATTCGGTGAACCCAAAGGACCGAAAACTCCGTACCAGCTACGGTGTACGGGCTCGATTGCAACCCTTTCTGCATTGGCAATTGCCTTGGAGAGCATACAGCAGAAGGGGCGGTGTTACGTCTCCACGTCGATCACGTGATCCAGAGTGGCGTTCCTCACGTGACCTTGGTGGACGTCACATGACCCAGAGACACACAGAATAAAGGTCTGAGAGACAGAACACTCATTGCTTCTCAGCTGTCTTCAGACCCTGTTTGGCGTTACGAATTGCTCCTTGTTACTTTGATCACGGAACTCTACCTCGGACTCCTTCGGACACCCCTTTGTACCTTTGCTTGGAACTGTTTACCTGCTGCCGGATTTTGGACTTCACCTCGACTTGTCTTTGGATCATCCCTTGATACCTTGCTGAACTTCTACGCCATTTCCCTTCTTGGGATTCAAGTCAAGCCTTCTCTCCTACAGGTGGCTAACCCTACATCCACACTCACCTGCGGTTCTACTATTCCAGGGACCGCCGCATCATCTGAGTCTCGAACCTCTCTACTAGGTTACCTGGGTTTCCCCAACACCAGATAGCTAAGACTCTTTAGATCCAATTGTTTACCTGATTGTATTGTAATTGCCTGGTACTTAACCTCATTCCCTTTTGACAGCAGCATCGGTGTTCCAGAGGTTCCGTGGATCTGGGAAGACATCTCCCACCTGTGGCCTCAAAGGTCGCACAGCGGGTTTCTATTAGCTCCCCTGTGCGTCACTTGGGGACGGAGGTCTCATCGGTCTACACGACTCCCAAGTCAGAACAGACTGAGAAGCCGTGTAGTCGTGTTTGACTATGCAGGGATCCACGGAAGAACCCATAGCTGCCTTAGTCCAGGCATTTACAGTATTAAGGGCAGATATGGCCGCCGCGAACACGGTGATCCACCAAAGGTTAGATTCCATACAGCGTGTTCAGCATTCCTTTCCCGCAGACCCTGAGTTTGGAGATGCTAGCTCCTCAACTACACCCCCTCCCTTGGCTACTACTACAGTCCCAACTCCGGTGGTCCTCCCAACCCCTTCCCCCCTGGCTGCTCCTGAACGCTATCAAGGTGACCCCAAGAAATTCAGAAACTTTGTTAATCAGTGCAAGTTACATTTCTTATGCAGACCTTTGGCCTTTTCTACTCCCACTGCTAAAGCCGCTTTCGCCCTTTCCCATTTAGCCGGGACAGCTGCCGCTTGGGCTAATCCCCTGCTGGAGAATAATAGCCCAGTCCTTTATGACTTTGATCTGTTGGTTCTAGAGATGTCTCGAGTATTCGATACCCGACACAAGGCACAGTCTAGGGATTTGGAGTTGTTAGAATTAACTCAGGGTTGAAGGACTTTGATAGACTACATCACCCGGTTCAATCAACTAGTTGCTGAAACATCATGGCCAGAAAACAAGCGGGCGGTGGTCTTTTATAGGGGGTTGAGTAACATCATGAAAGATGCTTTAGCAGTGATCCCTTCGGTGCCCACTAAGTATCAGGAATTGGTTGATCTCGCCCTGCAGATAGATGCACGGCGATCGGAGCGTAGAGCCGAATTGGGGGTCTCTTCCCATCCAACTCTTGCTAGTACTCCTGCTCCCAGTACAGAAGAACCTATGCAAGTGGGAGGTTTACGTAGTCCTATTACAACATTTGAGAGGGAACGTAGGAGGGTGGATAATGCATGCTTTTATTGTGGCACCACTGGACATTTTGTGAAAGAGTGTCCTCGACGTCCCAAGAAGAGCCAGGTTTTTCGGACAGCTCGACCTTAGATCCGGAGAACAGGTCGAGTGTCCCGTCATCATCTCCGGGTACCCCTCTTGCCTTTGCTCGTATTCAACCCATCTCTGTAAAGGCTACTCTATGTCCCTCTACAGGCCTTCTTCATGCAGTCAATATCATCATTGATTCAGGTGCTACTGGTAATTACATAGACATTGATTTGGCCCATTCCCTCAACCTACCTCTAGTGGTAAAAACACGACCTGAACATGTCCAAGCCGTAGACGGCTCTGCGTTAGTTTCTGGTCCGGTTAGACACCAAACTGCACCTCTCTTGTTGAACATACAAGAAATTCACACAGAGACCTTAAGTTTTGATTTGATTACCACACCTCAATTCGGTATCATATTAGGGATTCCATGGTTATGTGAACACAATCTGCTGATCAATTGGCAGTCAGGCACTGTGCTCTTCGAGTCCGAGGTCTGTCAGAATTATTGTCTCCCGGTCCATCAAACCACTGACACACCTTCTCGGGCCTTGGGAGCCTTAGCTCAACTCACGCTGACTGTTGACGATCCAGAAATTGTGCATTCTCATACTGTTGGGGGCTTGGTGTCTGGGATTCCACCTGAGTACAAAGCATTCGAATCAGTTTTCGATCGTGGCTCTTCCGAGGTACTTCCTCCACATAGACCATATGACTGCCCAATCGAATTACTCCCTGATTCCACTATTCCTTCGGGCAGGATCTATTCCTTGTCCCCTTCGGAGGAACAAGCGTTGAAAGAGTATGTACAGAACGCCCTTCGTTTAGGGCATATCCGCCCCTCTACTTCACCAGCGGCAAGCCCTATATTCTTTGTACCCAAGAAGGAGGGGGATTTACGTCCTTGTGTGGATTATCGGCGTCTTAACGCTATCACAAAAAAGGATAGATATCCAATCCCGTTAATCACACCACTTCTAGATCACTTATCACATGCTTCTATTTTCACCAAGCTTGACCTACGCGGTGCATACAATTTAGTGCGCGTTCGCGAGGGAGACGAGTGGAAAACTGCTTTCTGTACTCGTTACGGCTTGTATGAATATCTAGTCATGCCCTTCGGCCTATGTAATGCCCCGGCCACATTCCAACGATTCATGAATGACATATTCAGGGATATTCTGGATGTATACATGGTTGTGTACTTGGACGACATCTTAATCTTTTCTCGTAGTCTTGATGACCATGTAAAGCATGTCCGAGAAGTACTTTCCCGTCTGAGAGAACATTCCTTATTCGCCAAACCTGAGAAATGTCAGTTCCATAAAACGTCTGTTGAGTTTCTGGGTTTCCACACTACCCCTGGGGCGTTATCCATGAACAAATCTAAGGTCAAAACAGTATTAGATTGGCCAGTACCTCAAACACTCAAGTCCTTGCAGGCCTTTTTGGGATTCGCCAACTTTTATAGACGTTTCATTTCTTCCTTTTCCACAATTGTTGCCCCGCTCACGGCTCTGACCAGTCCTCAGGTACCCTATCGTTGGCAGAGAGAACATCAGGAGGCTTTTGAGGCTTTGAAAACCGCCTTTACTACCGCACCGGTACTCCAACACCCCAATCCTGATCTTCCGTTCATAGTTGAGGCGGATGCCTCTTCTTTTGCTCTCGGTGCGGTACTGTCTCAAACATGTCCTACAACAGGCAAGTTACACCCAGTGGTATACCATTCCCGTAAGTTTTCCAGTACTGAGACTCATTACACTGTTACGGAGAAGGAACTCTTGGCTGTCATGGATGCCTTTCGTGTTTGGCGCCATCATCTTCTGGGGGCTAAACATCCCATCACTGTATACTCAGATCATCGGAATTTACAGGATCTGGCTTCATTGAAGTGCATTAATAGCAGACAGGTCCGATGGCATCTTTTCTTTTCCTCTTTTGATTTTCATATTATGCATCGTCCTGGCACTTCACATGGAAAAGCAGATGCCTTGTCACGTTCCCCGGGGGGGGTCGAGTTGCCAACCTTCCCTGACACTGTTCTCGGAAAGAGTCATGTGATTTGTCTTTGTACACCCTCATTGTCATTATTAGACTCGGTCTGATCCTGGACTAGCAATCATTCCGATCAGTTGCGAGAATGGGACCCAGTGTATTCTGATGGATTACCTTTCGTAAATGAACGTCTGTTCCTTCCCACACCTGACACTCGTAATCTGGCCCTCGAGTGGTCTCATGATGCTCCCTTTAATGCCCATCCCGGTCAAGAGCGCACTTTAGATCTTCTCAAGCGTTGGTGTTGGTGGCCCTCTATGAAGCGCGATGTAGAATGTTATGTCAATTCGTGCGCAGTATGTGCTCAGGCTAAACATCGAAGGGGTCGACCGGTTGGGTTGTTACTTCCGCTTCCGGTACCTCCCAGGCCCTGGCATACGTTGACTATGGATTTCGTTACCGATCTCCCCAAGTCGAAAGGCTTTGATTCCATCTGGGTAGTGGTGGACACGTTCACAAAAATGGCTCGTTTTGTTCCTTGTAAAGGCATTCCTTCGGCCCCGGTCTTGGCGGACTTGTTTTTTGAACATGTGTTCATGTTATTCAGCCTTCCTTCGGTCATTATATCCGATCGAGGATCACAGTTCACCTCTCGGTTCTGGAGGTCGTTGACTAAATTGTTGGGCATTGATACCAGGTACTCTTCGGCCTATCATCCTGAGACTGATGGGCAGACTGAAAGGACGAATCAATCCATGGAGCAGTATCTTCGCTGCCTTATTTTGCAACACCAGACCTCCTGGTTGACCGCTTTACGGCTTGCGGAGTTCGCATACAATAACGCGGCTCATTCAGCTACAGGTTATTCGCCTTTCTACGCCCTCTACGGCCAACATCCCAAGGTCTTGCCGGTTCCTGATGCTTCTATTTCTTCGAATCCTGCGGCCACGACATGTCTTAGGGATCTGTCTGCTGTACATGCTAGTACTGTGGTCCATCTCACTGAAGCAAAGGCTTTTATGAAGGCACGTGTGGATGGCAAACGTCTGGCTGCTCCTCCTTTGGTGGTGGGTTCTAGGGTCTGGTTGTCTTCACGTCATCTTCGCCTAGTGGGTTGCCGGAAATTGCTGCCTCGCTTTGTCGGCCCGTATGTGATCTCTCAGGTTGTGAACCCGGTGGCTTTTCGTCTAGTTCTTCCTAGCTCTTGGCGTATCCATCCTGTATTCCATGTCTCCCTCCTCAAGCCTTGTCCCGATTCTGTCCGTCTCCGAGCCCCTGTGGCGCCAGTGTCCCTGGCCTCTCCTGATGTCTTTGAGGTGTCGGCCATTTTGGGGTCCCGACGGTTTAGGGCTAGGCTCCAGTACCTAGTGGATTGGAAGGGTTATGGCCCGGAGGAGCGTTCTTGGGTTTCCGCCTTGGATCTGGACGCCCCTCGGTTGGTGGCCCGCTTCCATAAGGATCATCCGTCCTGCCCACGGGGTCGTGGGCCATTGGGGGGGGGCTATGTTAGGCGGTCCACGACACACCAGTCCACTACACACCAGAACACTGCTCACATTTCCCCAACATCTCCCTCCACGGTTCGAGGCTCAACTGATTTGGTGAACCCAAAGGACCGAAAACTCCGTACCAGCTACGGTGTACGGGCTCGATTGCAACCCTTTCTGCATTGGCAATTGCCTTGGAGAGCATACAGCAGAAGGGGCGGTGTTACGTCTCCACGTCGATCACGTGATCCAGAGTGGCGTTCCTCACGTGACCTTGGTGGACGTCACATGACCCAGAGACACACAGTATAAAGGTCTGAGAGACAGAACACTCATTGCTTCTCAGCTGTCTTCAGACCCTGTTTGGCGTTACGAATTGCTCCTTGGTACTTTGATCACGGAACTCTACCTCGGACTCCTTCGGACACCCCTTTGTACCTTTGCTTGGAACTGTTTACCTGCTGCCGGATTTTGGACTTCACCTCGACTTGTCTTTGGATCATCCCTTGATACCTTGCTGAACTTCTACGCCATTTCCCTTCTTGGGATTCAAGTCAAGCCTTCTCTCCTACAGGTGGCTAACCCTACATCCACGCTCACCTGCGGTTCTACTATTCCAGGGACCGCCGCATCATCTGAGTCTCGAACCTCTCTACTAGGTTACCTGGGTTTCCCCAACACCAGATAGGTAAGACTCTTTAGATCCAATTGTTTACCTGATTGTATTGTAATTGCCTGGTACTTAACCTCGTTCCCTTTTGACAGCAGCATCGGTGTTCCAGAGGTTCCGTGGATCTGGGAAGACATCTCCCACCTGTAGCCTCAAAGGTCGCACAGCGGGTTTCTATTAGTTCCCCTGTGCGTCACTTGGGGACGGAGGTCTCATCGGTCTACACGACTCTCAAGTCAGAACAGTATGTAAAATATAAGGCCAAGATGAACTTGTATGCCAAATACAATAGCCATTAAGCACTCCTGAAAAGTGTATACTTTTTAGACTGGAGTAGCAGCATACTGCACAGTTACGGCATGTATAGCAGTTCTGTACTACATTTTTAGGTTGGTCTCCAAATTCTTCTTGTAGTGCTGGATCCTCACTACATAGGTCTTTAAAGGCATACTCTTCTAGTAGTGTCCTTCTCAGTTTACACTACTTGGCTGCAAAGTCCAAGAGTTCTTCTTCCCTTAACCCCTGTACCGTGATGGAGTCCTCCAGTCTTTCAAGCAAGGAGCAAATATTTCTTAGAGCATTGTCAGGTAGATTTTCATTGACATTGTTGGGATCCAGACATGTTATAGCTGTGGCAAAAAATGAGTGGGTTATAAAATTACTAGTAAGGCTTTGAATAATGTCCATAACGGCATTATGTACACTAACTCTAAACCGGTCTTTAGCCAAGGTGATCGTCTCATCCCTTGCACTCATTCCAGGCATCCTTTTTTGTGAGATACTCTGCCCTTAGTGCAGTTTCCACTCCTTTATCACAACAGCTTTCATTCAAGACCACATCAGCCCATTCTGCAAATTCTTCTGCTGCACAGTATATGGAATCAACATTTCTTGACTCTGCAGCAAGCGCTTTAATAGTGTTTGAGACCATTTGTTGGACTTGGAAGATGTCCATTCCACTTGTCTGGAGATAATGAGATAATGGGATTGTAGAATTAAATACTGAAAGATATAACCGAGCTGTGATCACTGTTTGGACTTTGCAGAAAACCTCAGCAACATTTAAAGCTTGGTAACGTAAGTTTGAAGTGAATTTATCTGTATTTGAACCAATATTATTGGGTGCTACAGCCAGATCCATGAACATTGCTTTGTCCGGGTAATTAAAGGAGCCAAAAACAGTCCAGAGCGCTGCATCCATTGCCCACCTCCTTGTTTCTCCTGTTATTTGGACTGTGCAGCCTTCCATAGACAGCTCACGCCACACATCAATCCTTTTGTGGCACTCAAGAAAAAAACAGCATAGGAGTTTAACAGGCCAAACAAAGACATGGATTAATTTTATGTGTGTGCCCCTTCTATAAGTACACAATTTAATACATGTACATAACACCAAACATGTATTTGACAAGGACATTCCTTGCTGGGCCATGATGTGAGACCATTGTACTGGCCCTGCATATTGGAAACACAATTGGTTGAATTTTCAATACACTTGCTGAGGTCAAGACTGTTATCTTTGATAACACTCTGCACCAACTCAAACAGACCCTTTCCAATAGACAAAGTGCAGTTGGTTACTGCTACCAGGCATTCATGTACAATGTCTTTTGAGGGGGTCAGAAATGAAATGATATAATTGGTTATTTATAACGTGCTTAATACCCCGGAGGTTTCTAAGCGCGGACCCGGGGATCGAACCTGTGTTGCTCCATATCGTCTTGCTTCCAAGGCGAGCACGTTGCCCCTGAGCTATCCTCCTGAGACTGAGGAGGCGGACACAAAGTTGTAATGTTTTCAACATAAAACATCTTTATTAAAGTAACAGGGTTGGATAAAGGCCTTTCTATACCTATCCTAAAGAGAGTTTCCCTGCCTAGGAAACTAAAACTAAAGATCAGTCTGTGTCTTGTCATCCAAATTATGTAAACTGTCTTTGTGTCCAAAACATATCTGACCCTTACACTAGAAATGAACAACTGAAAGTGTTAGGTAAGATATCTTTGGTTTAGATTTAGCAAAACGTTTTCTCATGTACAACAAATAGATCAATCCAACAAAGGAAAAGTCCTTGAATCCAGTGGGTGTTTTCCTTCCCCTGCAGTATTTTAATAAAGGTTGGCAAAAGTGTCTTTTTCAAACAAGATTTCCTTAAGGAGGGCAAGAATGTCTCTTCCATACAACAATTCCTCAAGACTGTCAAAAGTGTCTCTTTTACACAACTGTTGCTTCAAGAATAGCAAAAGTGTCTCTTTTACACAACTGCTTCAAGGATGGCAAAAGCATCTCTTTTACACAACAGCCGCTTATGGACCACCTCCTGGTATACTCCTCTGGCAGGAATCCTTCAGTAGACTCTTTAGACCCCTGACTTCATCTTCAATCTGCTTTTTCTTCTCTCTTATTTTTTCTGCTCCTCTCTTTCATTTTTAAAAACCGTTTTCTTCTAAAAAATAAAATTACCTGAAATGGGGATTCCTGACTTTGTTACAGTCAATCTGAGTAACCTGGCTGCCAACACCTCAACTAGCCTTACATTAAGAAGAAACAAGTGCTCCGGACTGAGGAACTACCAGAGCCCAGCATGCTGGGTATGTAACTTCTGCACAATATGTACTTGCACCATTTTACAGCTGCTACCATTGATGGCCAGTTAATACCGCTACGGCAGTGCTTGGCAAGTGACTTTCCCATGCCTACTAAAGCCTACACTTTTGGCATTGCCAATGCTTGCTGATATTACTAGTGCCTGTAATCTGCAGGCTAAATGCAAACCTCTACAGCAGACGTACATTAACTCCAAACAAGCTCTATTTTTCCCCATGTTGTATCCCCTCTTTCTATCACTCTTTACCATTCTTATTTTTATTTGCATTTGCATACTCCTTCCCTCACTCCTTGCTGCCCTTCTTTCTCTCGCTCCTTCCACACCCTCTCTTCAATGCTTATTCAAATGTCAAATCTATTGGCTTTGCAAATGTTTGTTCAAGTAAAACCAATTTTATATTACTTATTAATTCGTAGAATCTGATAGCACACAAGTACACTATGATTTGGGGTCTGGGGAGTACCAAGCCTGTTAAAACACCTCAAAGAAACATACCGATAATTTGCAGAAAACCACACATTTTTACCACAACACAAATTCAGGGGAATCTGTACATTCCGGTAAAGAATTGCATTACATTCAAATGTTTTTATTTTCTGTGCAACTCTATACTAAATTGTAAATTAGCCATTGTAAATTAGCATCAACAAACTCAGATTTGTTGGGATATTATGTGATAATAAAGAATAGTAATACAACAAATCAATAGGTAGCTAGCAAGTCACCCCTTATCTAATGAAGTGCATATAAACACACTTTAAAAGCAATAGGCTTTATGAAAAAACAAATATTCAGCCTGTGCAAAACATACCTCTTGCACACCACTCTATAACATCGCTGAAGAAAAGAGAACATAAAACACATGACTAATAAAGTGTATCGGGTCCCAATATGTGACTGCCCCTAACAGGGACGGCGTCAGGACCTTTCATACGAAAGGGGCCTCGGCTCAAGCCTCACCCTTAGTGAGGCCCTCAGCAATTGCCCTCATGTTGCAATGCCATTCAGCAGTCTTGCAACATGAGCAAAATATGAATTTCTCTATTTTCGTTCTCAGGCTTAAAATGTGCGCAGCGCTTTGCAATTTCAGCGCTCGCATTACAAACTGCGTTTTCTCTTCCCACGGATATACGGAAGTGTTATCACAGTCACAGGTCACCTAATTGTCTCTTCTAACAGATTCCCCTTCAGCTACTTGCTGACAAATAAGGGTTTAGACTAGAGGTCTTCAGTCAGCATTTCATTTTAAGCTCCCTGTGCCCATGTTGCCACTCAGCAGAAGTCTTGTCTCAGCAGCAGTCTTGTAAATTGTAACATGGGCAAAATATGAATTTCTCTTTTTTTGTTCTGGGGAAGCCTGGGGGGACTGAAACCTTAGTGATCAGGGCGCCCCCTGTAAAACAAAATGCAAACCCGGAACAAGTTCTACCAACAAATTAGAGAACAATCGAACGATTCAGCAAGGCTAAAAAAGTACTCTACAACACATCAAACTGCCCCCAGTGCTACTGCAAACATGCAAACGTAGCACGTATGCAAGTTCGGGGGGAAATCTTTTGCTTTTTTGATATACATAGAGCCATTTCTTTGGATGTTTCTATGCAATCTACATGTTTACAAAGAAGGGTTGCATTGTAATATTTTAGCCAGCTTTGGGCAATCACTGTTGGAAAAGCCAACATTTGAAGATCCTTCTTTTGCTCGGTGAGCAAGTAAACGGCAGCCAGGACTTCAGATTCAAAAGAAACTGCTCAAGTACTGGCCCAATTCCAGATTCAGACAAGGCTTCCAAATCACAGCACTTGGAAGACCTCTTTATGGTTTTGGCACTATGCGCAAGTGACTATGTACAAATTCGGTGGAGAATAACAGAATAGATCGGCTAATCATAGTCCAGTGGGATGTATTTAAGGCACAGATCTGGCTGTAACCTGAAAGTCGCTGGTCTGGGGGTTCCGCTCCACCTATTATCATTCTTTGGGGTTCTTCACAAGTTGGCCGGTAACCCTTAAAAATGGCATAGCGGAATTAGCGCCGACAATACCGCTCTGCGAATTATGAGCCAGCGCAAATACCGCTGACTGCAATATTAGCCGGTGTTATTACAGCCGGCACTATTACAGCCGGCCACATGAGGTGCAAACACAGCCAAATCATATGTCCATGTCCGGTGCTACTAGCGCAGAAAAAACGGCACTTAATACACTGAAAACATGGCGCAGTTACCTCCAGCTGGACACAGGAGTCACAAATCAAGGCACAGTTGCAACCAATGCAATCCAAATGGCTATGTAAGGCACACCCCTACCCCAAAAACTGTTTCCCACACCATGCTGCCATTAGCCACTTTGAGCTGGGACAGGTAGTTGCTAAAGCTGCTCATGGAAGCAGAGAGCAGGAGGAGCAGGCCAGGGCACAGGCAGCAAAAGGGGGTGGGGGGGGGGGGAGAAGAGAAGAGCACTAGCAAGGCGTGCACCCATCCCCAGGCACAGGCCCTCACTCTGGACCCTCACTGACACCTACTTGGTGACACTGTACCGCCTGAACAGGTAAACCATCACAGAGCTTCTAAGCACAATTCAGGATGACATAGGGAGCAGGATTAAAATCCAAACAGCTGTGCCCCCAGTGCTGAAGCTAGTGTCCCTACTGCAATTCCTAGGCAAAGGCACCGTCCGGCATTCTGTGGCCATGATGCACGGCATGGCACAGCCCACATTCTGTGCAGTGTTGGGCCAGGAATGGATGCCCTCCTACGTCATGTGCAACACCACATCACACTGACCACCACCCCAGCCCGGGTCAATACCATGAAGGCACATATGCCAAATGTGATAGTAGCCCTGGACTGCACACATGTCGCATTGGTGGCACCCATGGCCCAAGAAGGATTTTACAGAAACTGCAAATATTAACACTCGCTCAATGTGCAGGTAACATGTGACCCTGACCTCATCATCACCAACTGCAATCCTGCTACCTATGTTCCACACACAATTCAATGGTGCTACAGAACAGCACAGTCCACATGATACATGGAGAGGCACAGTGGACAACGGACATGGATTATGGGTGAGTAGAACTGACTGAATGCATGTGGAGTACCTGAACAAATGGGGTGAGGGGGTGGTTGTGGACGTGAATACTGACACAAAGCATTGCATGTTAAATGACAGCATGAGTCTGACCTGTCCACCTACCATACCAGCATCACAGCATATCCCAGGGAGCATGCACATGGTGCAACCAACATGTGGAATGAGCCTATGCACACATATAGTAGGAATAGTAAACCCCAACATGCCTACCACAATGCAACATGTCAAAAGAGCAACCAGTACAACATGAGTGCCACATAGAACCTTGCAACAGCAACCCTGCCAGTACTACTGACATGCCCCCATGTACACCTCCCCCAATGGTGAACCACTGCACCCAGACGTGTACAGATTGGTGACAGTCAACCCAGAATGCTGCATGCACCAGAGCAACACACCCACACAGGACTACCACCATGTCAGCATCACATGTCAGAAACAGACAGCATGTAATACCAGCTTGTAGGGGACATGGCACATCTGAATTCAAAACCATGGATCATACGAGTGACACAGCATGCATGGACATAGGACAAGATTAAATAAAGGGCACCTTGCGGAGTCATGATATGCCTAGGAGGGTACATGTATGCAAAATGCTAGAAATCAGGATGAGAGATCCGTAGACAGCTGTCCAGTTTTGAAGCTATTTTATTTTGCCTTCAAAACAATGTTGCACAGATAAATAGAATTAAGCATTTACAAGACTTTCGATAAGCACGAAAGTATGGACAGACGTTTGTTTTCTCAAGGGAAATACAGGTGAGTATCGTCCTCTTCAATTATCGAGAGACAATTTCCACAGTGGTGCACAAGTATACAATACAGGTAAGTAGTGACATAGAACTTGTGCAGGGTGTGACCCAGGACTGTGGTAGGTCCAGGGGTATGCAACAAAATAGTGTACAGAAGACTATCTATCAACACATATACAAGGTTTGTGCCACAAAACATCGACACAGAAGTGTTTTGGCCAAACTGGGCTGGGTAAGAGCCCGTGGTGGTGGTAGCCTTCATCAGGATGATCACTGGTAGTGGTGCTGTCCGTATAGGTAATCTGTGGGGGAAGGAAAAGCTGTCAGGATCTCGGGGGATTGATGATTGATTTGAATATTAATGAATAATGTCCGATTAGTGCCTCAAATACACTGGTGGTGTATCTACATAAAACAGCTTACCGTCTGCAGTGGTGCAGTGGGGACGCTGTGCTTGGAGTCCTGTTATGGATACCGGACTCTGGAAACCATGTCAGCGGTTAGCATGGGAAGACTCGTATGATTCGGGTCTACTAGGCCAATAAGTACAGCCTTAAGCCTCTAGGAGCTGTAAAAGAAGTGGATAACATAATGTTATCTATGCGCTCGAGGAGGACTGTGTCTGTGACCAGCAAGGTCCAGGCACATCCAGCGTGGGATTGTGCGGTATGTGACTGGAGACACCAGTATTGTGGGTTCCCACACAGTGGGTTAGGAAGGTATTGGTCTAAGCAAATACAAAGGAGTGCCTATTACAGCCCTGCTGACTGTTGTGTGAGCTATGGGCTGGGAGGCGCTGGCTGTGGTCTAAAGTGTGTTCATTTTATTTAAAATGTGTTAAAAACGCTCACAAAACAAGCGTGTGGAGATTGCAGTTGCATATAATGGTATAACATTGAAAGGAAGCAAGAGAATACGACAGGACTCAAACCAAGATCCAATTTTGTACCCCCTAAACACACTATCCCTAGCGAATTTGACACATTTGAGAAGTTGGTCACCACCACCATCAACACTGGCATAACAAAAAATTACTTTTGCCAAGAAAATCTCAGCAAAGAAGAAAGGAAAACCCTGGGCGATCTCAACCAAGACCGATCCATTACCATCAAACCGGCAGACAAAGGTGGAGGTATTGTCTGTATGAACACCACAGACTACAACAAGGAATTCTTGCGCCTTTTGGCTGATACCTCATCATACAAGAAATTAAACAGAGATCCCACAAAGAGACTACAAGAAGAGATCCTTAGCCTCACTAAACATGCAGAAGACCAAAGTTGGATTTGCGAGGATGAACGCCATTTCCTCAAGAAAACTCACCCAAGGATACCTGCGTTTTATATCCTTCCTAAGATCCACAAACACGCTACTCTACCACCGGGTCGTCCTATTGTCCCAGCATGTGATTCACTTTTGGAGCCCTTGTCACTTTACACGGATTTTTGTATGAAACCATTCATTGGAAAGATGAAGTCTTATATCAAAGACAGCACTGACACCATCAAAGTGCTACAGAATTTAAACCTGTCCTCCAACTCCATCCAGGCAACCATGGACGTTGAGGCACTCTACACCTCGATCCCTCAACAGGAAGGACTGGAAGCATTGACCATCTGTCTCAACAGAAGAGCCGACACCACGTCCACTCCTACTAATTTCATCTTGGAGTGTATTCGACTAGCCAAGACCGAGAACTTCTTCCTCTTTGAACACCAGATTTACCAGCAGATCAAAGGCGTTAGCATGGGGGCCACTTTTGCCCCTGACGTAGCTAATTTATACATGGCTCAGTATGAGGATGACCCTTTATACAACGATGACAACCCGTACAAAGACCACATCCTACTATGGTGACGATACATCGATGATGTTCTCTTAGTGTGGGAAGGCAGCAAAGAGCTTTTGCTCGAATTCCACGGATGGCTTAAGCACAGAAACTTTCATATAAAGTTCACCATCGAATGGGATTGCCAAGCCGTACATTTCCTAGACCTTCACATTTACCGTTCCGGAAACTCATTGAAAACACAATTATTCAGGAAACCTACGGACAGAAACAGCTTGCTCCACTTCTCGAGTTTTCACCCCCAAGGATTAAAATACAACCTACCATACGGATAATTTCTCAGAATACGCAGAAACTGTACTGAGAAAGAGAAGTTCGAACATCATGCCACACAACTCCAGACACGCCTAAGTGAAAGAGGTTACCCCAATAAATCGATCAAAATGGCTCGGAAAAGGGCAGCCAACACTGATCGCACCATTTCTTTAACGGCCAGCACTAAGGACCCTATAGACTGGACAGTCTGTGTCACGACGTTCAACCCCATCAGTAACCTGGTTAAAACCACGAAAAACAAACATTGCCACCTAATAAAAAACAAAGGGACCTTGGACAAAAAACCTCTGTTTTCCTTTACGAAGAATAGGAACCCCAGAGACTCCCTGGTACATACATTTCTGGAACCAGAGAAACAGCAACCTACACTATGGGGCCTACCGCCGATAGTAGGACACTAATCATGCGGTAAATGCGTTGCATGTCGCTACACCGAGACCAGCAAGACCTTTACTCACAAAAATTTCATTTGGACAATGCAAAATCACACTAATTGCGAAAAGCAAGAACGTCATATACGTGATCAGATGTCCCTGCGACCTTATTTACATTGGGAAAACCATTAGACCCATAAAGCAAAGGATAAGCGAACACCGCTCTTGCATCAGAAACTAAATACAAGACAAACCTCTAGTGGAACATTTCAGCAAAAAAGGCCACACCCATGAGCAACTCACATGGACTATTCTGCAACAACTTCAACAACAAAAAAGAGGAGGCAATATCAATCTAGCCCTCACTAGGCTCAAGCAAAAATGGGTCCACAGACTGGACACAGTCACAACTGGCCTTAATATCACTGTAGAGTGGAAACATTTCTGGGACTGATTTACTCCTACCAAGAGCTATACTGGTGTTTTTAGATTCCCCATTTAGACATCAGATGCCCTCTACTGGGCACACGTGACACATTTAGCAGTGCTCTTGCTTTGTCCATCATGTACTCTAAAAAACCAACTGTGAAATGCACCACTAACGTTTATTTACAGTTGTTTGTTCATTCGGATTGCTGACATACATGCACCCTGTAAAGAGAAATGGCCAGATTCATTTGTGAGCCACTTAGCCATTGCATGATGTTGGGTTCCCATTTGCCTTTCTGTTGTTTACTTATAATAGTCACAATACACCCAGTGACTCCATGTTTTCTCCTTAACTTCTTTAGAAAACGGTGTGTTTAAATTGCCAACATTTTGTGTGGGCTACCACCCTATGGCTCATACGGCCTTAGCAACAGCCGTTCCTCCATCAATCAGGTAGAAGGCTACCCATTTTAGCACCAACATGTGTCCACCACCACCTATGTCCATTTACATTCCTTTGCCATCCATCATTAGGGGCCCTTCTGTCACTTCCATGGGCCACACTCATATTGTTTTGGTATTGATGATGCATCTGCATGCCATTGGTCAAATACTTCCAACCTATTGCCTCTGTTGTTAGCTCACTCTGTAGCCATTGGCTAACCCTTGCACCCTGCCGACACCCCATTTGGCTGGTTGTCTGGCAGGGACAGTGCTTTTAACAGTAACAGCAACACTCCTCGGCATAATCCAGAGCCGCAAGGAGTGCAGTCGCCATTGTTCGCATTCGGTAAAACACGCTGCCATTTTGATTTTATTTTTTGTCTTTCTGCGTGATACAGTACCTGGTCCAGGTACCTCCAGCACTCTCAACTAACCTTGCTGTTTTTTCACGCTCCAAATGGCTCCCCACTCTCCATTTTCTCTCCGTGCACTGTACACGTTATGATGCACTCCCGCTACGGTTAGGAGCACGCTCATCGCTGCTAGTTTTCTTGATTATCTCGAGGGTCACTGCCATTTTTGTAAACCACCTCGTGGGCAGCTTCCATACGAACCTCGCCCTGAGGTCCGACAGGTATCGTCACTAGTTGACACACTGAGGCGAGATTTTACACCCCAGTTATACCATTATATGCATCTGCAATCTCCACACGCTTGTTTTGTGAGCGTTTTTAACACGTTTTAAATAAAATAAACACACTTTAGACCACAGCTAGCGCCTCCCAGCCCATAGCTCATACAACAGTCGGCAGGGCTGTAATAGGCACTCCTTCCAATACCTTCCTAACCCTCTGTGTCGACACCTACAGTACTGGTGTCTCCAGTCACATACCGCACAATCCCACGCTTTATGTGCCTGGACCTTGCTGGTCACAGACACGGTCTTCCTCGAGCGCATAGATAAACTTATGTTGTCTACTTCTTTTACAGCTCCTAGAGGCCTAAGGCTGTACTTATTGGCCTAGTAGACCCGAATCATGCAAGTCTTCCCATGCTAACCGCTGACATGGCTTCCAGAGTCCGGTACCCATAACAGGACTCCAAGCACAGCGTCCCCGCTGCACCACTGCAGACGGTAAGCTGTTTTATCTAGATACACCACCAGTGTTTTTGAGGCACTAATCGGCCATTATTCATTAATATTCAAATCAATCATTAATCCCCCGAGATCCTGACAGCTTTCCCTTCCCCCACAGATTACCTATACGGACAGCACCACTACCATTGATCATCCTGATGAAGGCCACCACAGGCCCTTACCCAGCCCAGTTAGGCCGAAACACTTCTGTGTTGATGTGTTGTGGCACAACCCTTGTATATATGTGTTGATAGATAGTGTTGTGTACACTATTATACCCCCGGACCTACCACAGTCCTGGGTCACACCCTGCACAAGTTCTATGTCACTACTTACCTGTATTGTATACTCGTGCACCACTGTGGAAATTGTCTCTTGATAATTGAAGAGGACGATACTCACCTGTATTTCCCTTGAAAAAACAAACGTCTGTCCATACTTTCGTGCTTATCGAAAGTCTTGTAAATGTTTAATTCTATTTATCTGTACAAAATCGTTTTGAAGGTAAAATAAAATAGCTTCAAAACTGGACAGCTGTCTACGGATCTCTCATCCTGATTTCTAGCATTTTGAATACATGGATATAGGACAGACATATTTCATGGAATGATTATGCACATACCTGAGGACAATGTCCATTTCCATGATACTGTAAAAGTCAATCCCCCCACGTCACCCAGTATCTAATGACTGTGTCTCTCCTCATGCAGGTGACTCTGGATATTCACAGCCACCTTAGTTTATGACCCTTGTGTGGGATCCCCAAACACAGCAAGAGACAGCGTACAACCACTGACACAACAGGACTCATATATGCATTGAGAGCACCTTTGGCCAGCCGAAGGCACGTTTCCGCTGCCTTGATCACACTGAGGGTGGGGTGCACTGATGTACGCCCCTGGAAAAATTGGCTGAATAGTGCTACTGTGCTGCATGTTGCACAATATCTTCATGCAGCAAAATGTACTGCTACACCAGGATGTGGAAATGCCACCCCCAGATGATGAGGATGATGAAGGGGCTGCAGTATGCATCAACAGAAAGGATGTCAGGGATGGAAGAATTGGATGCCAGACCCTGATGGCCAATTTTTTTCAAGACATCCACTACTGAGTGAGTCCCACCATTGTGAATAAACACGGCTTTGACACAATCAACAATGCCCTTGCATTGATGCAGTCAACAGATGTAGTGCTACCAACTCCCCAGCACACTACCCCCTCCCCTCCCACCACCAACTCCCCAGCACACTATCCCTCTAATCCAACCCACCCACCACCAACTCCCCAGCACGGCCACTCAGGGCAAAATATGTCACAATCTTATTTCCGTGGCCTCTTGCCATCCATGCCTGACACTGGTAATCTGGTACGCCATTGTCGCTCGGAGCGGCGCCTGGGTGTGCCCTGCTAAGAGCCCTCAGTGGGTGTTATGCAACAGGTACCACGGATGTGCTGTAGTGTGTCCTCTGTGCTATGACAGATGGCCTCTGCAAGGGCTGAGACCCCTTCACTCACCTCCCTGACTCTCTGCCCATAAACAGTCAGGGCGGCAGTACTGGCAGCTGCCTCCTCTCTGTTTCTGCTCATAGCTCTCACAATCCTGCGTTTGGCCCCTTGCAGGCAATCATGGATTGCCTGTAGGTGCTCCGAATGGGTGTGCCCAATGGCCTCCATTTCCCTTTGTCGTCTCTCCATCTCATCCAGCCTCTGGAGGATGGTGTTGCTGGGTGGTGTGTGCTGGGTGGGAGTGGGGCTTTGCATTGGCTCTGAGCTGTAGTCCGCTGAGCCATAGAATGGCATGTCGACATCCTGCTCTGGTGTCATGACACACCAGCGGCCGTGATGGCTCTCAGAGATTTGTGCCCCTTCTCGGTGCTCTGACACTGGGCTGATGTCCCCTGGTGACTCAAATGTGGCCCTTGCAGCAGGTGTGGCCTCAGTGTTGGACACTGCAGCCGTGGGAGTGGCTGCAGTGGGCCTGGAGGTGCTTGTGGTGGCCAGTGGTGTTGGCGGGGGGCCTGCAGTGCTACCTGCGAGCTTGACCTTGCTTTGCGGTGGTGTTTTGTGAAGGTCCATGTGCCTATGCATAGGCTGTGTGCACCTCTGTGGAGTGGTGGTGGTGGTTGTGGTGCCCTTGAGGGCCTCGTGGCACCACTTCCAGATGGGCCTGCCCCCTCGTCCTCATGTAATGTCTTTGATGATGAGTGAGTGCCAGTAGGGGACATAGGAAATTCCCTCAGGCATAGTTCAAACATGTGCGTTGGCATGAAAGATGCATTTACAATGGGACCCCACACATTTTGACTGATGGGCATGGTTGGTCCGGGGACATTGCATGTGTGTGGGGATGGCAGGGTGTCCATGCTGGGGCTGATGATGTGTGCCATTCATGGCCTTGCATCCCCTCCGCGGGGGACACACACCTTGTGGGTATGGATGTGGTGGCTTTGTCCATGGCACTGCCATGTCTCTATGGCCTGCTGCTTTGCAGCCAGCAGTGTTGTGCTGTGGGGTACTGTGATTGTCTAGCTGCACCCATGTCGGTGTAGCAGGACATGCACTTCCATGTGGGTTGTCTGCAATACCAACATGGGGCAGGCCAACTAGGCCTGCAACATGTTGGTGTGACTGTGGCACGGTGTCGTGGTTACTCATCTACCACATTACCACTGGCACAGGGTGCACCAGCAGGGGTGTGGTGTGCATGGCACTTGGATTGGTCACTTGCCACCCCTTTCCACTGCTGTGACACTAAGGGGTGCACTTGGTCCCCTGCCCCATGGCAGCTGTGGAGGGAAGCGCATGTGGCATCCCATCACTTCTCCCTGATTGGCCGGCCCACCTACTGGGTCTGCTGACATATGTCCCTGTTCACTGGGTCGTCCTGTGCTGGGCTGACATTTATGCATGGATGTGTGTGCTTGGGGGGTTCGACTCACCTTCTGCCTCCTGGCTGATGGCAACTGCCTCTGCACTTCTGACTCCCTCAAAGGCCTTCACGGTGCTGCACTTCTCCCAGGCAGTCAGGGTAAGATGTTCCACAGTCCCACCTCCAGTTGCCAAGGACTTCTGGCGGTGTTGGGACAGGAGTCCTCGCACCCTGACCCTGAGATCATTCCAGCACTTTCTGCAGTCCTCGCCATCATGGGGAATGCTGGACACTGCTGTCACCTTCTGGCTGATGGTGTGCCAGGTGGCTGTTCTGCGCTTGGCCGGTGTCTTCCTCTGCATGCTGCTATACAGTTTGTCACTGTGTGCCAAGGAAGTTTCTTTTTCATCTTTTGATGCCGTTAATGTGCTGCGTTGATGAAAAGGCTGCTGAAAGAAATCCGACACGAATTACACTAAGAGATGTTTTTCCACTTTCTTGCTGAAGAGACAATCGGGCAGCAATTAAATAATGGAACCTCGGAATGTGAACATGTGAGATTCTGTTTCTCCGTTTATGTTGTTCACTGGAAGTTTTCATATGCTAATGTTTAAGCTTTCAAATTTTGTGCCTATTCTTTAGCTGGTGTGACATGCAATATGTCCTACGTGCAATTCATGGACTACAAATATTTGTTAAGATAATTATATGTATATATTTCATGCATTGAAATAATATTAATGGTTATGTTGCAAGTAGTTTCTTGTTGCCATTAGATAAATTATTGAACAATGCCATGATATTTTTGGAAGTTCAGTTCACATATTTCTGTTCCAATGATATATATTTACGCATGGATGCATATGATGTTTGAATGAGGGTTGTTGTTGTAAATGATGGTGTGCCTTACTGGGAAGATGCACAGTAAATATGATGGTTTAATGAGGGTGCATGGTGTATGCATTTGTGCATGTCAGTGTACCTGGCTGGGAAGGTGCACGGTCCATGTGTTGTTTTAATGAGGCTGCATGGTGTATGCATAGTAATAAATTCTCTTAACAATAACCAACAAACGACACAAGAAAAAAATATATATATATATATTCTTTTTCTGTGTAGTGTTTTACAGGATTTTCAGGTTCTTAAAATTGTGGATTGTATATATGGTTATACTATATTTTGATATTCAGTGTTATGAAATTTAAAGAGCAATGATGATGATGTATATATTATATTTCTTTCATGATGAGAACTGTCATAAGTTTGTGACTAGTGGCACAGCATTGTTCTGATGCCATGAAATACATGAGCCTGTAATAGGTTATGTCATGTTATGATTTTGGGGGGTGCATTAGAATTGGTTCCACATGTTCATAAATGAGGTGTGACAGTGTCATGAACAAGTTGTATGAACTCGATATATACATGAGTACGTAGCCCAATATATAAATGTGATATGAATGATGCGTGATAGGTACACAAGTTTATGGGCGTATGGTAAATAGCATACATATTATAATTAATAATTAACCAGTTTATTCTCTGGCCATACATGTTTTAAGCTTTGAATGCTTTTATGTTTTGACTGCATTTCAGTTTTATGAAAGATCCAGTTTACACTTGGACTCAGACCTGATCAGCCTCTGTTGCAGTGTTTTTCTTTCTCGTGCTGTTCTTTCCCAGCTGCGTTGTTTTGATGTCATCTTTGTTTTGTAAGTTTTCTTTTCTGTGTGTATGTGAACTGTATAATTGGATGGCGCAAATGAAAAGGTTTTTCTGAGAAGAATGGTGGTGTATTGTAGTTATGGTTGTGATGTAGTTGTGATAAGGATGTACATTGATGGTCTATATGGATGTTAGCAAGTTACCTGATGGTTGCGTGAGTACGCAGTTGTGCTGGGTGTGGCAGACCCTTGTCTCCAGGTGGCAGATGGAGTGGGAGGAGATACGTGTCGGTGGCTGAGAGTGTGGCAAGGAATGTATGTGCTTGCAGGTGGCAGGTGTGAGGCCCGGGAGTAGCAGTCCCAGGCAAGTGGTGATTTGAATGTTAGTTACGTGAATGTGGCATACACTTTTATGGATGTGATTGTTGTATGGCTTTTACAGATGTGCAGGAGTGTGGAAATCTTGATGGTCTCTGAATGCCTGGTTTGTGGTATCTTGTTTGTGTGTTCAGTTGGAAGAGAGGGAGATGTGTAGCATTTATAGTACCTATCTGTACTGGGTGCACACTGTACAGATAGTAGAATACAGACATTTAGAATTGTATGGGACATGAGCGTTCCATTCGCTACAGTTGGTATTACATACAGGATGAGAGAACCTAACTGAAAGGATGTTAGCTATTTAGCTCCTGCCTTTCTTACTTAACTTGCCCTGTAATTATAAATAAACATACTCATTTTTATATACTGAAGTCTCCAGTGCTTTAACTGATTCCTGATGACTTCTTACCATCTTCCAATACTAAAAGTACTAACCTGGCTGGCTGTTGTCGCCTGATGATTTTGAGCCAGGCCCAGGACAGCTTGGAGTCAGTCAGTCGTTGTCTGTCCGCTGACCGCTCCGGCACCCTTCGTCCTTATTCTTTCTTTGCACACAGTTGCTGCCCTGCCTCCTTCTCTTCTGCTCCAGTGCAGAATGGTCACACTGACTGAGCTAGATCCGGATCCAGCTGCGTTGCCTGCCTCCTGCTACACCCTGTCACCCAGACACAGCAGAAACATTGCTCAGCTCGCTTTGAATGTAATTTCAAGGAAACAAAACCGAATGTGCAACTGTGGCATGCTAAATGGCTGCTCTGCCTGCCTGGGTAACTGTTATTGAGTCCTCAGTGCGCGGAAATGGGTGATAAGGACCATGGAATGGTGGTGCCAAGGTAGTGGGGGCTGGTGGCAGGGCAGAGGAGAGCGAGGAGCAGATCACAGGGGTGGGCTGGGAAGGGCAGGGTAGGGTGGGTTCGGGTGTGGTGGGTGGGTTTCCGGTCTGCTGCCTGTTGTCATTTTGTTACCAGGTAGGCCCTTGCCCATTACATGTCAGTCAGTCAGTCAAATAAATATTAACACAACTAGACAAGAGATAAAAACACACTACCATCCACAGCACACAGCTGCAGGTAGCCCTGGGCTGTCAGACAGCTAAGCCTGGGGAAAGTAAGTCGTGCCCCCAGTGCTCCTTGTAAAAAACGGCCCACATGATGAGACATGACCCTCAACTGAATCGGCACCCGGGCCGAATGGCCGTGTGGCCAGTCCACCGCTACCAGGCAGTTGTGACTATGGTGGGAGAGGTGAGTTATCTGACCAGACTTAATAGATAGATCTATCTGAAGGCAAGGATGACATTGTATCTGTTTATATATTCCCCTTTTACTGCCCACATTTGTGGCCAAAACAAAGCTTTAAAATTAATTCATCTATTTTATTGTTGTTTAGATGTTGATATATTATGCAATTTTACAATGGTAATAAATTAAAAATGAAAATGTGAATATTTATGTCTGGGCTTCCTTCTCTTCTTCGCCTCTATTTTTTATAATTGAGTACTCAAACTAATATAGTACTCTTCCATGTGAACCCCCTTTTTCCCTTTGGGATATTTTGTGCTACTTTGTTGTTCCCCAGTTCCATGGTTTAGGGGTTACCCATCCGGTGTGATATAAAACAAAGCTACAGACAGACAAGGGGAAATGGTGTTGAAAGCAAACTATTTGGAAGACTTGTGGAATCCAGTGGAATCCAGTGGCTGCAGCAGTAATCATTATGTAATGTTTATTTCTACAATGCCCACCACTATCCGCAACCAGAGCGGTCCTTTTACTGAATATGGGCCTATCAGTAGTTAGAATGTAAAGCAGTGAAAGTTCATGAGTTGTAACATGTCTGACAGCAACAATAAAGGTTTTTTTTTTTTAAAAGAATGTAAAGCAGTTCTGTGTCCCTTTATGGTACATGCCCTCTGCAGAGGTTACTGTGAGGTGGTGCCAAGAGGAGCACATGAACCGGACTGGTCCTATTCCACTTCTGTCTTTCTCTCTCTCCCCTGGTGTGATTGTGATGAAACCGCTGTTCGTTGGATGTATTGCAAGGGGGAGTGAATACTTCCAAGTGCTATGCCCAACCTTGTGCCACTACTGAGCTAAGCAGCATCCCTGTCATAATGGCCATACAGGGTGAAAGAACATTGTAATCTCCTTCACATCTTCTTTGGTAACATGGACCTGGGGCAGGTAATAGTTTTCACGAAAGTATGTAAAGGGTTTAAGCCTATAAACAACAAATATATGATAAGTACCACATAAAGGAATGTCTAAGAAATGTTCTACAAAAAATGCTTAATACTTAAATTCAGAAAATGTCGCAAAACCCTAAGCAACCATAAATGTAAGGCAAGTTAACAGAAAATATAGACTACACGTAGATAGGCTTTATATTTTGGTCAATAGATGAACAGGACAGAAATATGAAGACAAACATGGAGAAAAAATTGTAAATGCAAATTGATTACTTTGAATATCTTGTAAGTTGGGTCATATGGCTTAAACTATCTCTAGAGAACAACAGAGAGCGTGTAAGAAATGCCTTGCCATGAGCCTCTCATCAACTTTAAAACTTGAACTCTACCTCAGTCACTTTTTGTGTCTTGAGAACATTAAGACGGTCTTCTAGTTGATTTCCAATGGTCTGAGTCAAAATTCTCACAAGTTTTAAAACACACACAATCATTCACATAAATCATATATATATGGATGATATCACAAATGTCATTGATGATGTCACTGATGACATCACATATCTGGCCACTTATTTTTGTTCACTGACATGTCTAGGCTAGTTTTTATTTTTACTAACAATGAGAATTATAAAAATGGAAAAGGTGCTGTATACAGCTTTCCATAGAATTTGATTTGACCACATAGTGTACATACATGGGGCAATAAGCAGGCCTTAAACACACAATTCATTTGTGGACATGATAATCAACTCTAATGTTACTGTCATTTTTTGGTGCTATTGTTTCTTACTTCTTTACTTTAGTTTCCCTGTATGTGGCTCTAATTTGTATGCATTCTGGGTTTTTATATGCATTTGTTTGTACTAACACAAGTATGTCGTAAGTTTGAAATTGTTAGCTATTTATTCCATGTTTAACATTATGAAAAACTTTGATAAATTAGCATTACCAGATTAAAAATATTGTGCTTTTTTGGTACATGCTGCAGCCATTGCCTACGTGCATGTATGATTAGGTTCCTGTATTAACAACAACACTAGAATATAATGTTTTCTTTAGATGAGAATATTCTTTAATACATTAAATAGTTTATGATAGATCTCTTGATCAACCCTGATATCTTGTTACCAACCTTATAAACACTAACCCTTGTAGGGACTATTCATAAAAATGATTTTAATATGTGATGTCATCAATGGCATTTGTGATGTCATCTTTCATGTACTGGGTGTAAGTCTTAACAGTGCACGGTGGTGGCACGAGTTATGGTTGTGGACGCATAAATCTATACTTAAAATATTGACAAATAATCTAGAGGGGTGCATGCCCTCCTTGATCCACCAAGACCAGTCGAGATTCGTATTGGGCAGGCAAACAGCCGATAATATCAGGAGGGTGGCCCACCTGGTGGAAAAATCCCTGAAAATGAACACTCCCGCGGTCCTCCTGTCACTGGATGCGGAAAAAGCATTTGACCGTGTGGAGTGGACATTCCTGTTCCTGTTCCCGGTAATGGATAAAATGGGTCTGGGAGAGAACTTCCTGAGAATGGTCAAGGCCAACTACCATGCTCTAGTAACATGCCTTTTGGTAAATGGCTCAATGTCGCCCCCCATCAGTCTGGGAAGGGGTACAAATAGGGATGCCCACTCTCCCCACTCCTCTACACAATATACCTGGTGCCCCTACTACAGGCCAGTAGGGAAGCAGACGAGATGCAGGGAATTCCCTTTGCAGGCACTCAATATGCTCCGAGCATTAACAAAGCCGAGGAGTTCGATACAGGCATGCATGGCACTGCTAGGGGAGTTTGGGGGTTATGGGGGTGGCCGTCAGGCTTACGAATCTATTTCAGCAAATCAGAATTGTTGAATCTCACGGTGGGGAAAGAGGAAATAGCGCATCCGAAGGAAGCAACACCTTTTGTAGAAAGCCAAGGGAGGATTAAATATCTGAGAGTGAACATTACCCCAAACCTGGGGGATGATACGCAGCCCACTATCCGCCCATAGTGAAGGCCATAGAGAGGGTACTTCAGAAGTGGAGGAGCCTTGGGATTTCATGGGTGGGGAGAATAGCAAAGGTAAAAATGGTAGTACTCCCCCGCCTTCTATATCTATTTCAGGCAATTCCGGTGGTACTACCGGCAGTTTTGTTCAGGGACCTGAGGAAAATGGTAAACGAGTTTGTCTGGGAGTGGAAAAGGGCAAGAATCAGCAGGCAGATTTTGATGGCCCCAAGGAGGGAGATGGATTGGCTCTTCCCAATCTCCAACAATATTATGGGGCAACGGAACTCCAGGTGCTGAGGGGGTGGTTCTCTGGGATGAGGGACAAACAATGGGCCTCGATGGATAGGGCATTGATGCAGCATGACTTAACGGAGGTATTATGGCTGCCGAAACAACATAGGCCGCAACATTTGTATAGGAGCACCATTATCAAACTAGTAGCGGACGTCTGGGAAACACTATTTGAGAGAAACGCAATCACGACGTTCTCTTCCCCCTTGACCCCATCTTTAACAATGGAGACTTCACCCCAGGGAAGGAACCAGGGGCATTCGGGCAATGGCGGGAGGGCGATTGCAGGGTAATTCAGGATATCTTCCAGGTCCAGTCCATACTCTCTTTCGTAAAATGCAAGCAAGCATTTCGAGTGGAGGAAGGGCAGAGATTCAGATATGAGCAGCAAAGGCATTGGCTATTGAGCCCTGGAGTCAGGGAGGCGGCCACCAGGCAGGTTACCCCATTCAGGAAGTTCCTTCTGACACATGATGGCTCGAAGGGCTAGATATCTGATTTATAAAGAATCCTATATGATACTACTCCCAGAGCTGCATGGAACTATATGAGTCAATGGGAACAAGTGCTGGGGCGAGATGTCGGGAGGGACGATTGGGAAAAACTATGGAGGAGAATCCCCAAACTGGCTAAAGCATCCCAATTACAGGGGATATGGTACAAGATACTTTATGGGTGGCATTACACTGCCGCCTGCCAAAAACTCATATATCCGGAAACTTCAGGGGTATGTTGGAGGGGATATGGACAGGACGGCACAGCTTCTCACATATGGTGGAAATGGCTGAGAATAGACCCATTTTGGGAGGAGGTGCAACAGGCCCAAACTCAGGCCTTTGGACAGGGTGACACCAGATCCCCGGAGCAAATACTGTTGGGATTACCAGGGGACAAGGGGAAAGCAAACCTAGAAGCTGGGAGAAGGCAAGGCTGGTCCTCACTTTGGCTGCAATGTCTATTATAGCTCGGAACTGGAAAGGACCAAATATTCCTACGACTCAGGACTGGCTGCAAAAGGTTTGGGAACTGGTCGTCCTAGAGTGAGCAATGAACAACAACTTGCAGCAATTTGCTAGGGAAGGGGGAGAAACATTGGCATTCCTGAAAGAGGAATACAGGGTGCAATGGTGTCCACAACGCCTAAGGCTACTGGATCTCCACTGAGCGTTTGGTTCTCACGGGTCCTTGGTGGAAGACAGAGACATGCAGGTCCTCGGGGTGGCAAAGAAGGGGGCAAGGGAGGGTGATGAGGGAGGACAAGGAGGGGGAGAGGGAAATGTTTCAGCTGTTGTAAAATCAATCAAGAGAATAAAAAGAAATACATCACCAAATGGTCCCCCGTACCCAGATCAAAAACACCCATGTTCCCACTCACAGATTCTAAAGAGGGTGAGACAAAAAAGTAGCTGATTCAAGATGATGCAATGCCCCTCTGCCATGCATAGGTTTGAGAATAATTGCGGGCAGGAGGAAAAAGTTGGAATAAATCCCAATTAGTCATAAAGGAATCCCAAATCAGACCCCCTCCTAACACTAGATTGGATAGAATGGGATATACATGTGTCATTTTTGCATTTGTGTCCTTCAACACAGGTGGCATTAAAATCCCCTCCCACAAATATTGCATGGTCATTAAGATTCCTCCTAACACGTCCCGAAGAAATTTGAGTCATATACAGGTTAGTCCATGCAATGGCAGAACCAACACAGTCCATTACCACCATTTTTTAGCTAAACTCTTTAAAGGAGCGTCTTTTTAAATCTTTTTTCTTTTTAAAATTGTCTTAGATTGCAATAGGAGCACCTGGGAAAGTATTAACCACCTGTTTGAACAAACTTGTTATCCTGTCCTGAAGACGGCCATCACCAACAAAACCAACGGCACTGAGAGAGTGAACCGTATGAGTTAATAAGGCCAAAACATATGTCGACTTTACATTAGGAAATTTGTATTCTCTTTTTCCTATCTCTCAATTCGCATCCGGCATTCAACAAAGGTACCCTTGTAGAATATACACTTGTATACATTTGATTGGCATTTAGAACAACACAGAGTGGTTGTAAAATAGCTATACTAAATGAACAATTAACAACTGCTCCTACAGACCTCTGTGACATGCATGAATGCAGGAGGGATCAAGGCCGTGATCCCAGAATTGGTGAATTAACTAATTGTGTCAACAGTATTTTATACTGCTTTTCCGTTCTTAAGAATCATTTCTTGTTTATCTGTCTCTGTTCCTATTCATTATGAAAGGTTTGGTGCTACCACACCATTTAGATTGTAAGTGGATAGCACAGATTTGGTTGTTTTAGTCTGTCATGTATAGGACTTTGTTATAGTTCCTTTTTTTAAAGTTTAGCATAAGATGCATAAAAATAAATTAGTACGTTTTTTCTAAGTGATGAAATTGTGGGATGATTAATCTTCGAGTTAACTAGATTACTTTGGATTTAGCCTGTTAGCGTCTCAGGGACTAAAGGAAGAGATTGTTGACCTATCACTGCTTTTTGTTGACATGGTCATTCCCCTCCAGTAACCAGGACTCAAATAAGCTCTTTAAGGCAAACTGATAAGATGTAATAGACTGACTAAACATTGACAAGTAAGAATTCCTGTTTCGCTCCGGGCAAGCTAAGTCTTACTGCCAAAAAACCATCTTAAGACAACTAGAGACCAGAAAGTATATTCAATGTAATATCAATGGCTTTGACCAGACCGCCACTTGGGGGGCCCACATCTGCCCGAGTGGCTGGTAGGATAGCCCCTTAAATCAATACTCTCTGTTAACATGGTTTCCTGAAATAGAAGGATGTTAGACTTCCTCAAATACATGGAATCCTCCCACATTATCTTCAGATTAGTGAACCCACATACATTCCATGATAAAATCCTAATTGCGCCAAGGTTGGATCAAGCCCTGTCTCAAAGCTGTACAAGATTTCAGAGCAGACTCTACCCAAGACCAGTCCTGCCCTTCCATAAGAAGGGAACTAGATTGCACATTAGGTGCAGCAGAAGTCAAAGAGCTGAAGTCACTGCAGAGAGTCGACAGTATCAGCTTTTTCGTTTATAGAAGAGGGCATAAAAAAGGATTTAGCTGCCTCAGATGAATTTACTTCAAAAAGATAAAATCCCAAAAAATGCAAGTTGGCCCTCTGACCCCATACCATATTTGCCACAATTTCTGAATGAAAAAGGGATACCATACTATAGTTGTTCTCTAAGGGCAGTGCTATATAATCTATATCCTCCGAAAGTAGAGGTCTCAATGACAGAATCTGTTTGAATATGCCCAAGAGCTTAGATTTATTAAGTCTTATCAGGCCAATGAGTTTGTAGGTTTGTTTCCCACCCTAAAAACTTTGACGGACAGGATTCCATTTGGTCCAATGTCTGCATCATTGGACATACAATAGTCTGAGTCATCCTGGGAGACTGTTCCAAAATGATCTGTGTGTGAAGGCCTATATTCGAATCACCTATTGTATTGGCAGTAACTCCAATGGTAGACCTATTATTTGGCCCCATTTGTTGCACACGCCCCTCAGAGGCAGTAGGCATAACAAGGGTAGATGTATTGTGGGCCAGCAATAGAAAGGATGTTATTTTTGATCGCTGAGCCCTTAACAGGTTTGCAATTGGTCTAAAAGAGGAAGGAACAACATGTGTAGGAAAGTGCCCATTCGTAATAATGGGCCACAGATCGTGAAGTAAATTAACATCAATATGAGGATCAGTGCCCATATCAGTAGTTGTATGCCTTATAATAGGCAAGTCTTCAACAACTCCAGAGATGCAATCTACACAAAAGGATGTGGATCCATCCTTTACAGCTTCCCCTTCTCCTTTTCGGATTTTCTGCTGACACCTCCCTCAATACCAAATGATGTGTGTTTAGATCAATAATAGTATCTGCTTAAGGAAGCTGCCTTCAATATTTCAAGGAAGAATTCAGGGAGTTATGCTTTGGGGCAGATTGATTTTTTGATTTCTTCCTTTTGGGATTTAAATTTTATTTCTTTTTGAGGGAGGATCTTTGGCCAAAATACAACCGGATTCATATTCTCAGATACATCTTCAATTATTATGGGAGCATTCAGTGAATCAAACAATGCTGATGAGATGCTCAGGCATGACATATATTCAACACGAGGTGTAGGAGTATTGGGAGTCAAACTCATTCCCTGTTGGTCACAGTCCTGTGTCTCGTTCTGTATTGTCTCCAAGATCAATGCATTATTTTTGTCAGTCACCCTTACATCTGCCTCTAGAGGCGCAAAAGCAGGTCGAGGGAAGAGCCCTGCTTTTGAGACTGGACATTTGTGTCCAGTACTGTGAGCTTGTCCGCATTAGCGGCAACACTGTCTTTAATATTATTGTGCAGCCTTAGAAAGATTCAAAGACCAAACGTAGAGTTGAGATGGAAACTGGAGCAAGCAAATCCATTTTAGATGTTGTATCCGTTTGTTCACTGAAGTGAATATTCTTTGGTGTTTGAATATTCTCTATTTGATGGAACACATCCTGGGAAACACACTTATCCGGTCCTCGATTACTGCTCACTGATGAGATAGGTAATGGGGGAGGCAAACCCATCACCATTTGGGAAACTTCCATGTCCCGGCAAAGTCTTAAAAAGGATTCACCCAAAATAACAGAATCCTCCAGACAAGGAGAAGACTGTGATTGGGTAGATGTTCTAGTACTGCTGATTCTTAATTTTCCATTGCCCGTCCCATCAATCGCACCCATTTTCATAAAAGGTCCTTCCCCCATGGGACTTTCAGGACCGAGAACTTGGGCATATGTAACTATCTTTACTAACTGCTCTTGTGTAATTGCCAACAATGCATTTACATTTTCTGAAGATGTTAGAATACAATTTTGTTGCAGGGGGTTTTCATTATATGACCTACTTCTGGGCAATGTGGTTGGCATTGCGCCAAAGAAATCTGAGTGTCAACTGCTTCTACCAATGAAGGTTTACACGGGAGAAGTGTAATGTCCAGATTCTCCAGATTTGTGCGATTGGCCACCCAGGACTTACTTCTCAGGGCTGCCGGCATTATATCACTATGATGTAAAGTCGCGATAGAATACACAGTGGGCCTCATTACAAGGTTGGCAGTAAGGCAAAAACGATGCCGGTATGCTAATACCGGCATTGTTTACCGCTCCGGTGTATTCTGACCTGGCAATCTGGTATTAGCGGCACCCTAAATAACGGCGCTGTTAATAGCAGCATTGGGCTCGTACAAGCGCCCCTTCGGGGAGCAAATACCGGCATGCCGGTAATAGGGGCCATTCCAACCCACGCGGACATGCAAATACCAGCATCGCGAAGCCAGTAATCACGGGCTGCACGATGCCGGCCATACAGGCATCGCGGACCACCCGCAAACAGCAATCAGGAAACAAGCCAACTGCCACAGATGCACACAATCCCCACAAGTGGAGGCAATGGAGGCTGGGCCAGTATAAAATGAGCACACCCGGACACCACACCCCTTGTGACACCAAAATGCCACCACTAGCTGTTGCAATCATGGCATTGGAGGACATGCCAATACTGCTACAACTACAGCAACAACACCAACTACAACAACAACTACAACTACAGCAGCAACAACAGGCAGCACAGAGGAGACGCAGGAGGAGAAGGAGAGTGAGACAGGCCTAGCAAATACAACCAGCGCAGCCAGCAGTGCCTCGTAGGCAGCCACCAATCCCTCGCACCAGACCCAGCCCATTCAACCTAACCCCTGAGCAGATCCACACCCTGTACCGGTTGGACCGGGACACCATCACCAGCATAGTGGACATGATACACAACGACATAGGCAGCCTCATAGAAATACGCACTGCTATCCCCCCGCTACTAAAGGTGGTGCCCGTGCTCCACTTCCTGGCCACAGGCACCTATCAACACACAGTGGGGCAGCTGCATGGCATTTCACAACCACTTTTTTCACGCATGTTGAACCAAGTGCTGGATGCCCTCCTGAAACACGCAAGCACCCACATATCCCTACCACGGACTGGCCAGGAGATAGTCGACACCAAAGTAGGCTTCCATGCACTGGCAGGCATGCCCAATTGTGTTGGTCCCCTGGACTAAACCTATGTTGAATTGGTAGTCCCCCATACCATAGAGGCGGTGTACCGCAATCGCAAGCAATACCACTCCATCAATGTGCAGATGGCATGTGACTCCAGCAAGATCATCAAACATTGCAGTGCCCGATATCCCGGATCAACACATGATGCCCTGGTACTGCGCAACTCCACCCTACCCCGTCACATGGAGCTACATGCTGGACCACGTGCCTGGCTGCTTGGTGAGTTGCACAACTGGGCCATGGCAGTGCTCTGGGGTACTGATGTGTAGGGATGCATACTCCACCTGGTTGGGAAAGGGGTCAGGGATGCATACCCCACCTGGGTGGCAATTGTCGGTGATCGGAGAATGCATGCAGAGCTAAACACTCCAGACCTGAACCTCACAAACGAAACATGACACATCACTGGCACAAATTAAACAAATAATGCATATCGATGACAACAAGTAAGAGGCACAACCAGGCCACCATGGTGATGACAAGCAATGCATGACTGTACAGGATGGCAACTGGGCCAATGTGGCTAGTGTGACCATGCATAGAACTAACTGCTTGAATGGGAGGCTAAACATTGTCGTACTACCACAGTACATCCGCCTCAGCATGCATGATTACACCCTGCATCATCTATTGAACGCCATCCAGACTACCACACCTCATAACAGTTTAGAATGCATCTAGGTGACAATTTTGCATACGTACAGGGACATGTGCATGTCCACACCAAATTGCTGCCGTCATGACTGTGCTTCCTGAAGGTGCCAGCTCAGAGTGACACACACCTATTTGTATTTGCTTGCAGGTGACAGAGGATATCCCTTGAGGCTGTGGCAACTTACCCCTGTACGGAACCCGCAGAACAGCCATGAAGAGGAGTACATTCGTGTGCACATCTGCACCCGTGTTGTGATAGAGCAGACCTTTGGCCTGTTGAAGGCGCGTTTCCGCTGCCTAAGCAGATCTGGTGGGGCACTCCTATATAGGCCTGAGAAGGTAGCAAAGATCACCATGGCCTGTGTCATGCTGCACAACATGTGCGTCCGGAGAAATGTACCACTGCCACCTGACATTGACATGCATGCCCCGGGTGAGGATGATGAGGATGGAGACGGAGGTGAAGTAGCCCCCCTGCTAGTACATGATGCATGGGATGGCCATGCAGTACGCCAAGCACAGATTCGCAAATACTCCCGACCCAAAGGGACTATGAAAGACATGTGTCAGTCAGACACTGGGCCAATGTGGACATGCACACAGGGAATGTTGGGAGTTGGGCACTGAACACTGTAACACATTAAATGGATGCACACGAAAATAACAATGTCCAGCCATGGATTTTTCTTATCACAACGTGTATACAACAGCAAAAATGTGCCCACTTCCCCCTCCCTAACCCCCCAACAAACTCCTAGACCCCCCCAACAAACTCCCAAACCCCCCCAACAAACTCCAAAACCCCCCAACCAATACCAATACCCCCAATAGACTCCACAAGATGCACCCCTTAACCCCCAACCTTGTGTCCCACTCCCATTGTCTGCCCACACTACTTCTGGGACTTCTTCCTGTCCAGAGGCGGCATTTCAGTGTGCCTTGCACTCCTACGTGTCTGGCGCACTGGGCTGGTGGGGACAGATAAAGCTGGTGTGGAGGTAGTAGGTGAGTCGCTGGCAGGTTCCACACCTTCTGCAAGCCACGGCCGCTGCATATGGAGCAGCATTGAAGTCAGCACCTGTGTCACCGCCCCCAGGCAGTCCCTCATTAACCGAGCCAATGCATTAACAGCGGCTGTGTTGGCTGCGATGGCCGCTGTGGTCCCGCAATTGCTGTGGCAATACCCTGCCTGGTTTCCTCCCCGTCCGCTATGTACTGGCGGAGTAGGTCTAACATGGCCTCCTGTCGGGCCTCCACTGTCGACAATCGTGTCTCCAGGGTTTTGGAGGGGGCTGGAGTGGTGGGTTGTGCAGTCACGTGGACGGCATTTTCAGGACTGTACTCTTCAGAGGTGGGTAGGTCACAGTAACGGAGGCAGGGATCAGCTTCACTGAGGTGGGTGACTGCAGGTGTTGGGGCGAGGGGGCGGGCACGGGGCGAGGGGTGGCCGGGCATGTCACCTTGGTGTCTCCCTCAGGCTCCACACGGGCATCAAGTTCTTCCCCAGTGGAGGCGGGTGCTTCCAGGGACTCCCCTTCGACAGGTGTGGGTGTGGCCTGCTGGGTCAGTAGTGTGTCAGGCACACTGGCAGCAGGTATTGCTGGCTGTGTCCCAGCTCGCACAGGCACACTGGCAGTGGCTGTGGCCTGCTTGCCTCCAGCGGAGGTGGTGGTGGTGGTGGTAGCCCTCTTCTTAGGGTGTGAGGTGGATGCCCTTGCGGTGGTCTCCTGGGTTGCTTCTTCCTCATCGGTGCCTGGGGGTTAGAAGAGATGCAGGGCATGGTGCTGTTCATTATTCATTTGATCATGCATTCATGTCTTACAGGTGTGTCACTCAGGGTATTCAGAGGGGGAATGTTAGCATTCACTGCATGGCAGGTGGCATGCCGTTGATATGGGGTTTGTGTGTTTGGTTACCTGGGCACGGTCTTGGTATGTTGCCCATGTGTAGGTTATGGGATTGGCACTCAGGATGCATTTCTGTGTGGCAGGGTTTGGGCCGCAATCTTGACTTGGATATGTTATTGTGGTTGTAGGGACATGCATTGCCTTGCCTAGTCTCACATCCACATCACTAGTGCTAAGTCATGTTTTCTCCTACAGGGATGTGCAGGGTCACTCACCTCTTTCTGTGGATGATGCCGCACCCATTTCCATCTCTTGGAATCTGTCTATTGACTCAGGATCAATAAAAGTGCTGGCAGTGTCCTCCCAGGGCATCAACTTAGCAGGTGAATGTGGACCCCCACCTATCTCCATGGCCACCCTCCTGTTGCTCGATAGGATTTTTCGCACCCTCAAGCGGAGGTCGTCCCACCTCTTGTGGCAGTCACGCACGGTGAGTGGGGTGGTCCCCACGGCCTACACCTTCCGGCAACCTCCTGCCAGATTTCCTTTCTCCTCATCTGGGCTTCTTGCTTCATATCATTGCTTTTCATTATGGCTGCATGTGCAGCCAGAGTGTCAGCAAGCATATTGAGCTCAGTGTCTGAAAAACGCTTCTTCCGCTGCTGGGTGGTTGTCTTCCGGGTGGCCTTTGACTTCCTCAGGATTTTCCAACACAGCACGACACGAAAAGACTGGAGGTTAGGGAGGATAGCAATGGATTGTGTTTTTAAAGATGGCCGCAGGCCCATTTCCCGTTCCTGCGCGATGATGTAATTTGCGGTTCCGGTTTTGCGAACCCGGTATTAGCATGGTGGTATTACCGGGCCGGTATTTAGGGGTTGCTCTGAGGCGGTGCCGGTATTGGCGGGTCCCATGATGCCGCTATCAGGGGGCTGGAGGGCCTTTAGCGGCATGCCAGTATTACCATTACCGTCATGGGGGTTCGCGCGTGCTCGCGCACTCGTAATCACCCTCTATTAGCGGGTTCATACGAGCACGGACCCGCTCTTACCGGCATGCCGGTAATTAACCCGTTTTTACCGGGCTACTCGTAATGAGGCCCAGTGTATCAAAGGATGCAAATGTTAGAAGGGGACAAAGCAAGTGATACCAACAAGTTCTTTCTAGCCAACGTCGGAAAGGTAAACTGTGAACTAATGTTAGAATATTAAGAAGACTCACCACGTCCCATGCTGCACCGCTGCCATTGCAGTTTCCAGTCACTTAAAGCAACTCCACCAAGTGGAGGCAGGGAGTTCACTGTCAATGCACTATGCAGGATGCAAGGTCAATAAGGTGAAGGAGTGGGGGAGGGATTAAACACAGAGTAATTTCCGGTTCTAAAAAGCAAACTCGGCTGACCACAGAAACCTCACCAACTTCACCCAAAACACCTTAAACACACTCCTCGCGCTCCGCTCTTAATAGAGTATATGTAGCAGAGCAGAGCAGGTTCCTCCAATGCAGCAGCAGTAAGGAGAGAGAAAATAATTTATGGCTTCACATCGCAGATGACGCGTCTTCCAAAACCTTAAACACATTCCTCTCACTCTGCTCACTCTTAATGGAGTATATGTAGCAGAGCAGAGCAGGTTCCTCCAATACAGCAGCAGTAAGGAGAGAAAAAATGACTTTGCAGCTTCACAACGCAGACACAACGCAGATGGCGAATCTCCCAACACCTTAAACACACTCCTCGCATCTAGCTAGAGCTATCTTCCATTCACTCAGTTCCCTTTTCTCTACTCTTATGTAATACTAGGGGATTCACCCATTTATTTCAACCAGGGAATGTAGATTGAACTAAAGTGGATATTTTTGCTCTGCAGGAAACGTAGCTTTACCAGAAGTCGCTACTGGATGCTTTCTCTATTTTTTAAAATACTGCTATAAAACAAAAGCAGGGGCAGACCTTGGAGGGTTTGGTTGTGCTCATGCAAAATGATAGGGGAATTATTGCAACTAAAATCCCCTAACCCATTTCTCCAGATTATAAAACTTGATTGGAAGAATTATATATTTCCCAAAAAGGCACAATCCTGACTAATTAACATTAAGGGAATCCAGGAGTGGTTACTTTAAAGGAGATGGTTGACGCCTTGGAATCAACTCTAGATTATTGCTATAATGTATACATTGATTTTAATATGCTGCTGCATTAATGATTTAGGTGGCAGATGCTGGGTATTGACACATAGGGAAATCTACCAGCAAAGAGATAGGGAATGGTTGGCTTTGATGAAGGCTTGGGGACTGTGTAGGGTGAATGGTAATGTACTTGGTGATATACCTCCTAACCCGACTTGTGGTTCTATTACCTCTACCATTGATTATATTTGCGTCTCTTTGGATTTACTTCATGCCTGCAAGACCATGAATGTGCAAGACACACAGGCTAGTGATCATTGACTGTTATTGTTGAATTGGGAGTATAAATGTTTTTCGAAGAAACACGAGCATTACAAACAGGTAGTGACTAGTAATACCTCGGGGAGCCGGTTAGTTTGGAATGCTATGTCTGTGGAGAATTTTACTAACTGACTTGCTTGGTGACACTGTAAATAATGTTGATTTGGACTCTTTATTTTTGAGTAACAATTATGTGAACATTGTTTCTAATATTTACAAACAATTTCATTATTTTAATAAGATGACAGATAAGCATAGTCATTGCTGTGATAAGATGATCCAGCTTGAAAAGAGAAAAATAAGGTCACTGAGTGCCTTAAAAAGACGTTTTAATACCACCATGTTTGCAGAATAGCAAGAGTTTAAAAATTGCTTTAAAAATTGGTTGCGTCAACATACGTTTATAATGATTCAAAATGATGCAGAACTAATGCTGAGAAGTTTGGAAGGCCATAATACAGGTCATTTTTGGAGGATTATAAATAATTCAAATGCTTTGCAGGTGGGTTTTTCGTTAGATCCCATTCCAGAGAATGATTGGACTAGTTTCTATTTGTCTATATTTGCCCAATTGTCAAGTGCTACCTCTCTTAATGTGGTGTTGCTGATTTCCTTATTAGAAGTTCCAGAAAAAAAAAAAAATCTTCTCTAATTGAGCGAAAACTTCGACTGTAGGCATATCATGTTGGAATTCTAGATTCATTTCAAACGGGTTTTACTAAAGGTGTTGGCAGCGCACTAAATTAACTGCTCTTAAATTGTATGAAACGTAAGACCAAGGCTAGAGGTATATGTCTGTATATAGGATTTATTGGTTTTGCAATGGCCTTTAATAGCAGAAATTGCTTGCTTCTTTGGGGCGAAGTTACTGAAATGGGGATGTCTGTTGTATTGTGTTTCTATGATTAGAGAATCATTAGTTGATATTACAATAAATGTTTGGCTAAATCAGGGAGGATTGTGATCAGCTTCAATATGGACAAAGGGTGGCCTAAAGCAGGGTTGTCACTCCAATTCGTTTTAATGCATTTATTACTGTTATGAGTGAGACACTTAAAACAGCGCATTCCCTTCCTCCTAAATTGGACACTCTGACAGCAAATCGGCTGCTGTATCCTGACCATCTTATTATTATTAGATCAGACGCCAGTTGGCCTTCAATGCCAACTATCTGCTCTTCAGCAATATGCCTTCGCAAATGAATTTACAGTGAATTGTAGTAAATCCAAGATCATGATCTTGAGACTCAGGAAGACTAAAAAAAAACATCTTGCAGTTGGTCGCTCATAGATACAAACTTGGAAGTTATTTCTCACTGTACAAATCTAGGTTTGAACCTGTCGGAAAGCCTTGGCTTTGAAAATGTGAGGTCCTCTTTGAGGTGTAAGATTAAGATGCTGACCTCAAAAGCTAAACCTATTATTAGATAATATGGACACTTATTTTCTGCTCCCTATCATTACATTCTATAAAAGTAAAGTCATTCCAATCTTAACTTATGGAACAGATACTATTTTGGACATAGAGAACCTTCAGTGGAGCAGTTTTTAGGGATTTTTTTGGAAGCAGGTGTTATATCTACCTCGGGGAACAGCTACTCCTTTAGCAAGATTCAAACTGGGTTTACTTTCAATTAAAGCAATGGTGACCTGGAAAGTTGTATCAATGTTTAGAAAAATATATATGGCCAATGGAACCTTGTTGGCCTACCGCTTGCTTGTGGTCATTAAGAATAAAAGAGTACCGACCGTGAACACTTGGACACATAATTGCTTGACAATTTTGTCCTCCAGAGAAGGCAGACCACAATTGCTATCAGCAAACACCATGGAAGTTGAAAGGTGCATTTGGAATGCAGACTGGATACAAACTATTGAAGAATCCAAACGATATAGCTTCCATCATTAGATACTATTAGATGGGAAAGCTTAGCATAAGGTCCTAAAATATTTAGTGACATTTCCCGATGCATGATGGAGAGTTTATTATTTTTTTAATAATAAGACTAAATCTATTACCCACTAATGAGCTCTTGGAATCCAGAAACAAGGTTGCAGCAAGTGCAAGATTCTGTTGTTTTTGTAAAAACTCAGAAACGATTGAAACACTAAGACATCTTGTGTTTAAATGTCCAAAGCTGAGAAACCTCTATCTTGGTCACTTCTTTGATGAATTCATAGTGTGCACAGTAGAAGAGCTATGGTATAAACTCATGGAAGGCTCTCAGATCTTGTGGAAAATAAATTTGACACCATTTTTAAAATCCCCCTTCCTGGATTTTACATTTTCTGTTAAAAAACAAAATGCTTGATTGATTTTCTTTTTGCAAGGGATTTACTTGTGAGAATGTAATAATGCATTTAAATTTAATTTTCTAGAAAGCTATTTGAAAGTGACACTTCCACTAAGTAGGACGGGTACGTATCTATCTTCAATAAAGGAGAAGTAGACAGAATTAGACAGAGAGGGGTGTTTTGACTTAATTTGGTTTTTGAAAAATGAAAGCCTTATCCTAGATCTTCATGCATTTTTCAATGAGTGGTGCATGTGTGCCCAGGGTAAACAAAATGTATAGAAACTCTATTCAATTATGGGGCTGATTCATGGAATTAATGTGCGCTGAAATTTTCAGTGCAAGCGTGCGAAAGCGTGCAAATCGCAGTCCCAGTTCGAAAATCGCAGCGAAATCCGCGCACAGCGATTCATGGAAGTCCGTGCGTAAATCCCAGGATGTGCGGCAAAATTCTGCGTGGCACACGTCTCCAAACAGCGTGCGCTATGCGCACCATGAAATCGCACATAGCACGGCGCACACAACAAAAGTAGGAGGAACAGAGGCTGTGACATGCGGAATGGGGAACAAAACGTGAAAATGTGGGCGTCACGGGGGAAGTACAGGAGGCAAATGCGCGGAACGCCCACACGCACGTTCAAAACACGTATTCATGGATTCGAACGGGGCTAACGCGTGCGCCAAAAAATACACGCTAATCCGGGAACACGTACGCCAGCAGGAAGCAGGCGTACGTGGACCCGCACAGCATAAATGTGCGCGCAAACAACAAACAAGCTCAGATGCCAGGATGAATATACCGTTCCTAGCAGCAGTGGTCGTGGGATACTGCAGGAGGAGGAGGAGGATAGTCAGGCCCAGAATTTTCACACCCAGAACCAGCCTTTTTGGGATGCCTGATGACCAGGTGTATGGGAGGTACAGGTTTACAGCTCACATAATACTCGACCTGGTTAGTGAGTGGGAGGATGACCTCACATCACCCACCCTGTGCTCCCAAGCACTCAGCCCCCTGGAGGAGGTCCTCAATGTACTGCACTTCTTGGCCACTGGATCATTTCAGCAGACAAGTGCTATAGTGGGGGGGGGTGTCACAGGCCACGCAGTCACGCTGCCTACACCAGGTTTTGGCCATCATGACTGCACGCCCATCCGTCCGCAGGCACATATACCTGCCCAGAACACCTGCAGAAAGGCAGGCTGCCGTCCAGGATTTCTATGTGGTGGCACAATTCCCAAAAGTCCTAGGTGCCATTGATTGCACCAATGTGGCTCTACATCCCCCCAGGGCATCAGAGCACATCTATAGAAACCGCAAGCACTGGCATTCCATCAACGTCCAGGTAGTATGTGATGCCAAGGGAATCATCACCTCAGTATATGCCAACTATCCAGGGTCCACCCACGACAGTTTTATTTACAGAATGTCAACCCTAAACCGGGACCTAGAAGCTGGGCGGCATGACGATACATGGCTGCTCGGTGAGTATAAATGCCACAGCACGTGCATGCATGTCAGATACTGAGTAATATCACAACCCCACTAATGATACCCATCACCACCTCCCCAGGGGACAGTGCCTACCTTCTGAGCTCCCACATGATGACGCCAATTCGGAACCCCACCACACCACCCGAGGTAAGATACAACACAGCCCACATTGCAACCCGTGGCATAGTGGAGCGCACATTCGGAGTGCTCAAGTCACGCTATCGCTCCCTTGACCGTTCTGGCGGGCAGCTGTTATACGCTCCCCCAGTAGTGTGCAGGATCATAGTGGCAGCATGTGTCCTGCACAACGTTGCAACACGCCGGGGCCTGCCCGTGGACATGGTGGTGCCCCCACATCCCCAACCACATGCACGCCCGCTGCGCATGGGAGGGGAAAGGGCACGGGGTGAGGCAGCCTGTACGCAGCTGGTGGCTAATTACTTCACCTAAAATCACACCCCTGTGGAGTGCACACAGCCCTCGCACATACAATCTGACAATTGATGATGATGACATAAGGGACAGTCAACTGTCACAACCATACCAGCCTGAGATTGGTCACCTGGAAGTGTTACATTGTGTGCATCCCTACCTACACAAACACCACCAATGCTGTGTCATCAAAAGACACACTCCTATGCTGCTAAATTCATTACCCCCTTGCAAAATACAACATGACAACAGTGCCATGTCACCCAACCCCTCCCCAGCACCGCCACCCAACACACCATGGCATGTCATGCTATGTGAGAGCAAACAAAGCAATCCCCAAAACATGACACAAGTGTCACAAAGTACAGTGTCCCTAATGGAAACTGGCCACACACAAAATGCTCCCAGTAATGTAGAACTAACAACACACATGACCAAATACTTACAAACAATACAATGCAGCTACACAACCTCAAACATAGCATAAACATGACAGTACTAAGTTAAAGTAGTGGTAGTCGTACAACCTGATTATGCCAGCACATCGACCACTTCCAACTGTACAGTGTTGCTGCCACGCAAATGTGTAAGTGCACTGCTTACAACATGAACTCCATCTCGAAAGTAGACGGCCTTGTGAAGACATGAGGAATGAACCTGCAAATTAGGAGGAAGACATGGATGCACAAGCACATATCAATACACCATGCAGTGTACAATACAACAACAATATCCACTAGGAATGTATACACAGTGTTGACTACAGACTGCCCACACAGCTCATGGGAGTCCAACGTCATTGTGTAAGTCACTGTCACTTGGGCACACCCTTTGCAAGCCCATGGAAACGGGAAGCAGGAGGGGTGTGTGTCTCACAAACCCAAGCATCTAACCCAAACTCAGGACAAGCCTGCATGTGCCCAGCCGGAATACAGTGGATGCCCACGGGAGCCACACAAGGCAACACACTGTAAAAAAAAATCAAAAATCAAAAATAGCCATGTGGGGGCCGGGGGGGAGGCCACCCAGGAGGTCCGAGGACAGGGTGCGCACCAACAGCCACCTGTGTGGATGTTGGGGAAAAAAACACCTCCATGGGCTCATGGCCTGCACGGCTATGCCAATGTGGGAGAACTGCTGCTGTCGCTCTCATCACCCTCTGCTGCTGCCACAGGAGGCAGTGGTGCTATGGGAGGCAGCCCACGCAAAGCCCTGGTATGGTCCTCCATGGCAGCAAGCATGCAGGTGTGCAAGGTCTCGTTCTGGAGCATTATAGTGCGGAGATCCCCATGCACCACCTGACGTGATGCACGGATCTCCTCCTGAGTTGCCTGCATCTCAGCTGAGAGCGAACGTGTGAGCCGCTCCAGCTGCTGTTCTGTCCTCAAGTTAGTGGAAGCCTCAAGGTCAACAAGAGTCTCCCTGAGGTGATGGAGTTCTACCCTCAGGGCTTCCCTGTGGCCCTGGGACTCTATTGATATCGATTGGCGTAGAGTCTCCAGTGCCGCCCGTCTGTCCCTGTTGGACGCCAACATGTCCTCCCTGTGTGATTGGCAAATGGAGTCTGTTGCCTGCTGTAGTTGCTCCATCTGCCTTTCAGGGGGGACAATGGAAGTGGCCACCCTCTCCATTGCTTGAGCCATCATCTCAACTGATGCTGCCTGTTGGGTTGCCATACCGTACATGGATTGTTCCCATGCGGTATTGCCTGGTGGCGTACGGCCACCGCGTCAGCAGGCACCACACCTGTTTGGGGCAAGGCGATCTGCGCCTTGCTGTGCCGGCACTGCCTGAGGCTGCAGGACTGCATTCCCCCTCTGATCTGCTGGCCCAGGAACAGGATCAGATGTTGTGGAGTATGACCCTGCATCCGTAACCGCCAAAGGCGGACTTACCAACACTGACATCCCCATAGAGGGTTCTACCCCTGGTGCAGGTGGGTTGGACAGAACAGAATCCCTGCCAGAAACACTTACCTGCGACGGCACATAGGTCTCATCATCCGAATCAGCACCTGAATAGAGGTCTGGGGAGGTGCACCCAGAGGCACCCCTGGACAGAATGGTCTGCAGCAAGATTGGGTTCTCACCCAACACCACACCACGCCCCCCACTGGTGCCCAGTCGTGCCTGAGATCCCTCCTGGGTCTGCACCATCTCCTCAACCTCAACAGCATCAAGTGCGTCATCCCCTGCAAAAACATGAAAGACAAAAAATGGAAACAGGCATTAGCACCATAGCACACAAATAGGCCTGACAAGCTACAGAACCAGTACATGATTTACACATGTCCCACATGACTATAACCCTCCCATGCATGCACTTTCACTGAGTTGGAAGGGGAGGCAAAAGGCAGACACTGATGACACCAAGATGGAAGAGCAACACATTTGCTGCATGCTGGGTAGCACTGCCATCACACATTGGCCTGTGAGTGGCATGTCCAATACACATACATGACACATACCATCATACAGATGGCATGTACCATAGCCGTGGTACATTCCACAAGTACATCCATATGTCAGTGAATGACTACTGTCAGCCATCCATGTGAGATGGACATGATGAGATGAAAAATGCTACATAGTGTGACAAAATAGGCATGTGCCACACACTGCATCACATCCAGTGTACAAATATACAGTGATTGCAGGCCGATGTACACATCAATGGTTGTGCACTTCAACATGACAGGAAACAACTATCATGTTCCACATTCAAACAGGCCCCAAAAATGTATGTGATCAGGCCAATACTCAATCAGCCTGAATGGTCAAATCATTCACCTAACAAGGTAACACATGTGGGCCAATGTGGGGTTCATCAATGACAGAAGCATGTCACAAATGGGAATGCGTAGCAAAAGTGGGAGAATTGAAACAATCAGCCTGAACGAACACTGAAAAATACAAACAATGTTAATGCAAGATGCCACTTCAAGGGCAACTGCCGTAATGTTGCGCTAAATTACTACTGTGGGCAGAAGGGATAGTGTCACACCCAAATCCAAGGCTGCTGAATGTTTTGGATGAAGCACATGGGTGACCCATACCACTCAGGCACACACACCCTCACCTGGCACTCAATCAGAACCCGTCACCCAAACAACATACACAAACATTACACACACATGCATGGGCACTCACCGGACAATGCATCATAATCAGGTAGTTCTCCCACACCTTGGATCTGTTCCTCTGTGACAAAGGCCCCAGCAACAGACTCATGTTCAGTGAGTTTGTTGTCCTCTTGTGGAGACCCACCGCCAGTCACCAGAGTAGCGGCATGATTTGAGGCCAGCTTGTTCTTTGCTCTGCGTTTCAGGTCATTCCACCGCTTGTAGCAATCATCAGCTGTGCGACTCACAAATCCAAGGGCACTTATGCAGTAGGCGATGATCTGCCAGTGTGCCTTACGTTGACCAGTTGTGGTCTTGGACCCTGCAGTCACCAGCATTTCGTGGCTATGTGCCGACACATAGGCCACAAGTGCATCAAGTTCCGGATCATTAAAGCAAGGCTTCCTTGAGGTACCAGAGTGTGTAGCCGTGTCTGGGGTCTCAGCCTGTCATGCCAGAGCACCCTGTTTCCTCTTCATTAAAGGTGGAGCAGAGCCAGAGTGGCTTACGCCGCTCTGGTCAGTAGGGGCAGAATCACCAGTGGATTGGGTAGTAGGAGTGTGGGAATGCACAATGACCATAGGTCTTGATGCAGGCATTGGTTGCAGGGTAATGTTGGCAGGGGGAACGTCAGTTTGAAGGACCTGTACTAACACTGTCTTGTCTGGGAGAGTCAGAGCTGGGGCGGATGGAGCTGCAGCTGCTCCTGCAGCCTCCCCACCCTGCATACTTGGGGCAGCAGATGACATAGCTGCCCCAGATCCACGTGGCTTGGTGACAACAACTTGCACCGCCACACGTGGCCTAGACTTGCTGACCTGGAAGTCAGCCAGGGAGTCATCCTGTGCCAGGTCAGGTGCCACAATGGGCTGGTCCAACAGGGGCTGAGCTGGGATGGTGTCAGCCACGTTTCCCTCAACCATGGGGGTGTCGGGCATGGGTGTCCCTGATTGTTCCTCCATACATGGGGGTTTAGGGGCACCCTGCAAATCCCGGCCACGTCCCCTACCGCGCCCACCACGCCCACCTTTTGAAGGTCGGCCACCTTTGCCTCCCTTACCGCTTGGTTGCCTCCCAACCATGGCACTGATGTTGTTGTGCGTATGGGAGTTGCAGTAAACTATTGTCCTGGGCAAATGGGGCTCAAAGGGGTAGGATACCAGATGGAATTTGTACCTTAGTGCTCTAACAAGGCTGTCTGTGACCCCTGGGGGAAGATGACGGGTCACGCAACGCACAGGCAGCCCAAAATCAAAAATTAACGTGCACGCAACCCCTCGTAGACCATGTGCGTGAAAAAATGATCCCGCACTACGCTGTGGCACCCAGAAACACAAAACTAAGCATACGCATAATACATGCAGCCTACAATGACCTCTGAAGGGGAACGTGACACACGCGGCAAGCACAGTTGCTAAGTACGTGCGGAACTCACCGTCTGCCTGGAAAAAGAATGTGAAAAATATGCGCCTGTGCGCATTGGAAACACCCCCGCCAAAAGAAGAATTGAACGCTGTCTGAGGAGACAGGACAAAAGAAGAAGTGAACTCTGTTTGAGGAAACAGGCCCAACAAAAATTCAGAAAAGAGCTGTCAGAGGTAACAGGGAGTACGAACTAGAAACGCTGTGAAGTAATCGCGTGTGAACCGACAAGAAGTACAGATTTCACCCACTCACTCTCCACAAAAAGCACGTACAAGGAAATGGTGTCCTACATGTAGCTTTTAAACCGGCCCACACGTACACGTCAGATACGCGTGTACGCGGGCGCTTTCCTCCAATTACACGTGATGACACTCGGACGTGCAGTTTTTCCACGTGTGCTCTGTCATCACGTGCTATGAGGGAAACGCCCACGCACGTAATGTAACTTACGCACGTACGCGCTAAGGGCCTTTGGTCCAATGGAATCGCGTGCGTGTGCTGACGCACTTACGCGCTAAGGCCCTTTCCTCGAATTACACGGTGACGTGCAATTTTTTCAGGTGCCAAATCACTCCGTAACAAGCTGGCCACGCGAAAACACACGGAAGACCACGCTCCTGCCCAGAAGGCCGAATTACTGCCCCCCAGAGCCCCGAGCATGCTCCCACCTGCCATCTGCTGCTGCCTGACTGCCTGATGCCCACATGCCGTGCCATTTGCTGCCTGCACGTCAGCCAGGGGTGTAGTTGCTGTGACCACCCCTGCTGGAAACGAAGAGTCCCGACTGGGATTCCATTGCTCCACAGCCCAGCCCCAGGACCCAGTTGCCCACCCACTCCTGCCTCTGGGGTTGCCATGTCCGGCACAACACCATCTGGCAGCACTGGCAACCCCCAGCCAGAGAGGCAGAGGGCCACCAGCTTCACTGCCACCGAAGTTGGTGTCCTGGTGGAGCAAGTCCTGGGGCAGTATGATGCCCTCTTTGGAAGTTCGCGCGCCGACAATGAAGGACGGACCAGGATCTGGATGGACATCGTGACTGCCATCAATGCGGAGGGGGTGGCAGTCTGCGATTTACATCATGTCGAGAAGCGCTGGGAGGACTTCAGGTCCAGGACGCTCAACAAGGCCCGGCGCCTTGCTAAGGCAGCGGATGCCAAGGGGCGCTGGGGCCAGCTGTCGAACCATCAAATGAGGGTCCTGGAACGCATATGCCCAGCGCTCTACGTCCAGATCCTTGAGAGGCTGACCCGTTTAGAGTCGAGCGGTAAGTGTACATGCATGTTGATAGTACGCTGTGTGTGTCGTGGTGTGCCAGTAGTGTGCAGGTTGCACATGCGTTTATGTAGGGCCATGTAGGGATGTGTATGAACATGGGCGTGAGGCTGCCACATGTGAGTCCTCTCAGTTGTGAGACACATTGATGGTGTATGTGTTGGTAAGCATGCTGGGCAAATGCAGGTGTGGGAGCACACATATTTGAATTTCTGTGTATGTACATTGGCATGGTTGTGGCATGGATGGTGGATCATAATGCATGTATTTGCACTGTGTACATGTGCATGTATGTGTATTTGAGATGCAACATGGATGCACGTGACACTGATATGTAGAAGGATGAATGGCAGATGTGACATGTATGGCGATCTCATCACTGCAATAGTTGGAGGAGATATAGACATGCATGTAAGTGTGGTGGCGTGTGTGCATGTCTAGTGCACTCCTTGTGTTTCATGCAATGTCAGGCTCACCTTTGGCTGTTCATGCTGTTGTATGTGTATGGATGGTGCTGCCTGGTGCAATATTGCTGTTGAAATGTTCATGTGTGTGAGTTAAAATGACATGTGTGTCGTGGAGTGTGATGCCGTGTCTGTAGTTAAACAATGCCACTCATGTGCAACTGTGTTGTGTGTATCAGTCCATTGTATAGTGCCCTGATGCCTATGTTTTATCTCTCCCTGTCTGCAGCGTCAACTGATGAAGAGGGCGGAGAGGGTGCTGTGGAGCACAGCGGCAGGGATCATCCCGCCAGCCGGAGACGCAAGGCCAGGTCCCCTCCCAGGTAGTCATCTTGTCGGGGAGTGAGTAGTCCAGTGCCGCGTCCCAGGCCGCAGCTGCCGAGGGAAGGTCCAAGAGGCGGAGGTCGGAGTTGGACTCCTCGGCAGCAGAAGGCGCAGCTGAGACCCCACAGGGTGCGACGGAGGAAGATAGCACGGAGTCATCCAGGTTGGTGAGGGGTTTGGTGGAGGAGGACGCCGTGCAAGGGACAGACACGGGGTCTGGAGGTGGGGATTCCACTGGTGCTAGTGGTGCAGTGCAGGGACCTGAGGCAGCACAGACCACCGCGGAGGTGCCTATGTGTAATCCTGTCCCCGATCCTGTGACTGCATCATCCCGCACCAGCACGGATGCCTACGTCCAGACCCGTTTTCATGGAGGGGATCCGCTTACAACAACTGGCTTTCCTCTCCCTGCGGACGTGGCTATCCGGGACCGGGTTGAGCCTGTCCTGGGTGGGGTGGCGTTGCGTCAACGAGCCATGCGAGGTGACCTGCAGTCTTTTCATGAGGAGACTGCACGTCTTCTCGAATGGCTCGTTGACTGCGTTGACCTACTGGGACAGCTCAACAGGGCCGGATTCCTCTGTTTTCTGGACCTTGTTCCGACCCCCTCCTCAACTGAACCACCTATGCCCCAGTCGTCCTCCATGCCATCTTCCCACCCATGCATCACGTGGGTACCCTGTGGAGCTTCCTCTGACCCTGCGGCCTGGCTGGTGGAGGACACATCCCCGCCACAGTCCGGAGTCGAACGTACAGCAGGGGTGGCCACCTCAACACCTGCACCCCAGCTGGAGGAAGATGTGCAGGCAGCAAGAGCCAGGGCACAGGCAGAGGCACAGGAGCAGCAGAAACAAGGTGGGAGCCATCATGGCTCGGGGCCTTCGACATCGAAGGGGCAGGCATCGGCCAGAGGGCAGGAGGACCCAGGACTGGAAGTGTCTTCCATGTGGCAGCGGTTAGGCCATGCTATAGATGCGGAGCGGCAGCGGGCAGAAGAGGCACGGCTCACGATGGTCAGGGCGGAGAACTCCATGCGGAGGGCCCTGAGGCGGGCCGAGTGCCTCGAGGCAATTCACAGGGAGTTAGAGGAGAATATGTCATCGTCCCTGCGAACCCTCGGGGCCATGGAAGAGGACCGCCTCCAGGACATTGAGCAGGAGTTCGATGATGCCCTTGTCCGGGACATCCAAAAGTGAGCCGTCGGACTAGCCTGCTGCCCTTGTAAATAGATTTTAGAGTTAGGTTTACTTCTCGTTTTCCTTTTATTTGTGGTCAGTGGACAATGCCACACAAATTTGTATATAGTTATATTTTTAGGTTGTTAGTTAGGTAGGTTTCATTTGTTTGGTTGGGATCATGGACCCTTTACATCCTTGGACAATGGATTGTATATAGTTTCATCATGTATTCATTTTTGTTTTTTTTTGCATTATGGACATGGAGCAATGGATTTATTTTTTCCGGACAATGGATAGTAAATAGTTGGACTATGGATTGATTTCTCTTTTTTTTTATTATGAACATGAAGCAATGGAGATTTTTTTTTACATTTCCTTTGGATTTGCGTTGTTGGAGGGTGACTTTGGACTGTTTTTCTTTCAAATTTTTTTGGATTGGTTATCATTTTCATTCAATCATCTTTTTCACATGCTTTTCATTTCATGTTTCATATTTTGGTATGCTTTCATTTCATTTTTGATTTCATGAACATAATACATTTTCATGTTTTAGTTCCATGTGTGGGATTCGCTCATTGGGTTGATGCATGTGAAAATGTGGGTTTACACAAGCAATGCCAACCAGTGTATGTGTGTGACGGACATGTGTTGATGTACATAGTTGAATTTTGGTTTGTGTCCTGAGATCAGCATTTCACTGCTGGGGGGTGGGGGTGCAAGGGGACATGAGTGGGACATGAGTGGGGGCCTGCTGGCAGGTGCCCTGCACTGCTGGGGGGTGGGGGTCCAAGGGGACATGAGTGGGACATGAGTGGGGGCCTGCTGGCAGGTGCCCTGCACTGCTGGGGGGTGGGGGTGCAGGGGGAAATGAGTGGTACACTGGCAGCAGGCCCCCACTCATGTCCCCCTGCACCCCCACCCCCCAGCAGTGCAGGGCACCTGGCAGCAGGCCCCCACTCATGTCCCACTCATGTCCCCTTGCACCCCCACCCCCCAGCAGTGCAGGGCACCTGCCAGCAGGCCCCCACTCATGCCCCCTTGCACCTCCACCCCCCAGCAGTGCAGGGCACCTGCCAGCAGGCCCCCACCCATGTCCCACTCATGTCCCCCTTCACCCTCACCCCCAGCAGTGCAGGGCACCTGCCAGCAGGCCCCCACTCATGTCCCCCTGCACCCCCACCCCCCAGCAGTGCAGGGCACCTGCCAGCCGGCCCCCACTCATGTCCCCCTGAACCCCCACCCCCAAGCAGTGCAGGACACTTGCCAGCAGGCCCCCACTCATGTCCCCCTGCACCCCCACCCCCCAGCAGTGCAGGGCACCTGCCAGCAGGCCCCCACTCATGTCCCCCTGCACCCCCACCCCCAAGCAGTGCAGGGCACCTGCCAGCAGGCCCCCACTCATGTCCCCTTGCACCCCCACCCTCCAGAAGTGCAGGGCACCTGGCAGCAGGCCCCCACTCATGTCCCAATCATGTCCCCTTGCACCCCACCCTCCAGCAGTGCAGGGCACCTGCCAGCAGGCCCCCACTCATGTCCCCCTGCACTCCCACCCCCCAGCAGTGCAGGGCACCTGCCAGCAGGCCCCCACTCATGTCCCCCTGCACCCCCACCCCCAGCAGTGCAGGGCACCTGCCAGCAGGCCCCCACTCATGTCCCCTTGCACCCCCACCCCCCAGCAGTGCAGGGCACCTGCCAGCAGGCCCCCACTCATGTCCCACTCATGTCGCCCTGCACCCTCACCCCCCAGCAGTGCAGGGCACCTGCCAGCAGGCCCCCACTCATGTCCCACTCATGTCCCCCTGCACCCCCACCCCCCAGCAGTGCAGGGCACCTGCCAACAGGCCCCCACTCAAGTCCCACTCATGTCCCCCTGCCCACAGGTCATGACGATCTTCAATCGTGACCCTTATGGCCAGCCTCCCCAGCCCAAAGACCCAACCAAGTATTGCATCCACCCACATAGAAAAGGCAATTACATGATACAACCCCAATGGCAAGTATGTAAATGAACACATGTCCGTCACACACACACAATCGGTGCAAGTGAATGTGAAAACCCATATCATGACATGCATGAAACCAATGAGATAATAACACACATCGAAGTATGAAGAAAAAATGTATTAAACACAACATGAATGTAATCAAAATCCAACACACAACAATGGGAATGATAAAAGAAAAGCTGCATGACCGTTAAAGAATTAAAAAAAAGAAATTCATAATCCAAAGAAATCCAAAAGAAATGGTGTCCAAAGTCACAGTCCAACAAAGCAAATCCAAGGGAAAAAAGAAAGTGAAAACCATTGCTCCATGGTGAAAATAAAAAAAGAAGAGAACAATCCAATGGTAAACTATGTACAGATGAACAATCCAAGGTCCATGAGCCCAACCGATGAAATGAAACCTATCAAACATACTACCTAATAAAAAACTATATACAAAAACGTGGTGCATTGTCTAAGCGCAACCAAAATAAAGAAAAAACAAAAGGAAACCTAACACTATCTAACTGCATACAATGGCGGCGGGCAAGTGCAGCGGCTCACTCTTTGGTGTCCCGGGCCAGGGCATCATCGAACTCCATGTCTATTTGCCGGAGGCGGGCCTCTGTCCTGGCCCCGAGGTCTCGCAGGGAGGCACTCATGGCCTGTTCCAACTCCCTGCGAGTTGCCTCGAGACACTCTGCCCACCTCAAAGCCCGACGCATGGAGAACTCTGCCCTGACCATGGTGAGCCGCGCCTCTTCCGCCCGCCGCCGCTCCGCACCTATCTGCTGGCCCAACCGGTGCCACACGGAAGACACTCCCATTCCTGGGTCCTCCTGCCCTCTGGCCGATGCCTGCCCCTCCGATGTTGATGTCCCCGAGCCATCATTGCTCCCACCTAGAGCCTGCTCCTGCTGCTGCTGTCCATGTGCCGTGTCTGATGGTGCCTGCACATCCTCCATCAGCTGGTCTCCAGTTGTGGTGTCCACCCCTGCTGGGCCGCTGACTCCCGACTGTGGCAGGGATGTGAGCTCCACCAAGCTGGCTGTGTTGGTCGGACCAGGTCCACAGGGGGCCTGGTGGAATCTGGGCCAGAAGACGGTGTGGAAAACGACTGGCGCATAGTCTCCACAGAGGAGGAGAGGTCCACCAGAGTGCACGACACATGTAGGAACCCACCAACCAGGGCCCCTCCCAGCAGTGCCACGCCATGACGCTGCTCTCCGTGATGGCATGTATTCTCCGCCCAGGAAGAACGCACGTCATCACGAATGACACGTGTGCGCAACGCGACACCAACCAGGACGGAGCCCATACGTTCGTGGGACCCCTCGTCCGCAGGTAGTGGAGAGGCAGATGACATGGCACTCTCCCCTACCTGCGGACAGGCCTGGGACGGGGCCTCCCTGCTGGTGCATGGTGGTGCAGTCACAGGGTCAAGGACAGCGACATGCACAGGCCCCTCCGTGGTGACCTGTGCTGCCTCCTGACCCTGGCTCTGGACTGCACCACTTGCACCAGTGGTACTACCCCCACCAGGCCCCAAGTGCGGCTCAGTAGCGGGCTCCTCCTCCTCTGTGGAGACCACCAACCTGGATGTCTCCAGACCGTCTTCCGCCATTGGAAGCCCCTGTGGGGGCTCACCCGGCCCTTCCGCCACAGCCGTTGTGGCAGACGCAGCATCAGCCCCCTCGGTCCCGGATGATGGTAATTCCTGGGAGGGTGGCTGGGCCTTTGCGTCGCCGCCCAGTGGAGGCATCCCCGCCGCTTGGCTCCATAGCGCCGTCTCCTCCCTCTTCTTCACTTGACACTGCGTAGAGGGAGACATAGAACACAAGCATCATGGTACAGTACAAAACACCCTAGAGAGGAAGCAATAACACAGGAGTCGCAGTGTCAAATGTCACTTCCATCCTGTCATTCCACAACACATGGGTGAATGCACACAACACAGATGCAGAAACAGTCCTAACGCCTGCAATCAACATCAACATCCATGTAGAAGGGCCCCTGTAAACCAAGATGTTGCCTTCAAAGTAACATGCATCCATGGCGTTTCAAAGTCACACACACACTTCTCAGGCACACACACATGTGCACCATACATGTACATGACATCAGCACCCATTCCTCACCCCCCTTCATGTCCAGGAACAGAGACAGCCATGCTTTCATGTGTTCATTCCGCATAGAGCTCCCCATGTTGCATTAAAACAAATGCACCAACCATGTGGTTCACACATAACTGGTCTCACATGCATGACCATGATGGCCCTGCACACACACATCCATAAATGGCCTATGTCACACATACAGGCAAGCATCAGACTACCAGCACACTGCAACATGCCCTGTCTCACACAGCAATGCTTGGCCACTTACCGCTCAACTCCAGACGGGTCTGCCTCCGAAGGATCTGGGCGTGGAGAGCTGGGCCTACGCGTTCCAGGACCCTCATCTGGATGTTACTCATGCGTGCCCGGCCCCCCTCCGCGAGGCGCCGGGCCTTGTGGAGGGTCCTGGACCTGAAGTCCTCCCAGCGCTTCTTGACGTGCTTGATGTCGCGGGTTGCCACTCCCTCCACGTTGATGGCAACCACTACATCATCCCAGATCCTCTCCCGTCCTTCCTTGTTGGCACGTGATGTTCCGAAGAGGGCATCATAATGCCCCAGGACATGCTCCAGCAGGACACCAACTTCGGTGGCAGTGAAGCTGGTGGCCCTCTGCCTCTCTGGCTGGGGGTTGCCAGTGGTGCCAGATGGAGATGTGCCCGACATGGCAACCCCAGAGGCAGGAGTGGGTGGGCAACTGGGTCCTGGGGCTGGGCTGTGGAGCGATGGTATCCCAGTCGGGAGTCTTCTTTTCCAGCAGGGGTGGACACAGTAATTGGACCCCTGCAGATGGCTGATGTGCAGGCACCAAATAGCAGGGCACGTGGGCAGCAGACAGTCAGGCAGCAGCAGATGGCAGGTGGGAGCATGCTCGGGGCTCTAGGGGGCAGGAAAATGGCCTTCAGGGCAGGAGCGTGGTCTTCCGTGTGTGTATGCGTGGCCAGCTTGATACGGAGTGATTCAGCACACGTACGCGATTTCATTGGACCAAAGGCCCTTAGTGCGTAAGCGCGTCTGTGACGTATCGCGCACGGGCGTTGCCCTTTTGCGTGTAAAACTTCACGCAAACCCCACGAATACATGGACCCCACTCGCACAGGGCCCTTTCACGTGTAAAACTTCACGCGAACCCCAGGAATACACGTACCCCACTCGCACAGGCCCTTTCGCGTGTGAAACTTCCTGCGCACCCCCGAAATACACGTACGGGGATCCAATCACGTGTGAGACTTCCCGTGAACCCCCGTAATACATGTACCCTGCTGAAATCGCATGTGAAACTTCCCGCGAACCCCAGTTATACACGTACCCCACTCGCACAGGCCCTTTCGCGTGTGAAACTTCCCGCGAACCCCGTAATACACCTACCCTGCTCCAATCGCGTGTGAAACTTCACGCGAACCCCAGTTATACACATACCCCACTCGCACAGGCCCTTTCGCGTGTGAAACTTCACGCAAACCCCAGTAATACACGTTCCCCGCTTGGCGTTTTCTGTTTGGCAGCCTGTAAAATGGTCCAGGGTTAGTGCAGCCCTTTGCGCTGGATTGGGGATTTTGATGGCTTTTCCTTGCGCAAGGGCGTTCTTGGGGGCGTAACTGGTGCTGCTGCAGGGTCGCTGCGCCACTCTGCCCAATGGCTGGTTTTGGAGGCTAAAATCCATGAATACGCTGTGCGCGGAAATCGATCTTAGCGCACGCGGCTGGCGCAGACATTTGCACGCGCACACTGTGCGCCAGCCGTGTGCGCCACTTATGTGCGAAATTCGATGAATTACCCTATACATGTAGCATAGAACAGTGATGCAACATGTATATTGGCATTTTTCTATTGTAGCACGATTTGACATTGTAAGTTCATAGATGCATACTTGTTTGATTTTTAAATTGTTTCAATTATTTCTATTTTATTAATAAATAGACCTTCTATGCAACCCTGCGTGTTTCTTGTCGCAAAAGGGGAGAGAGGCTGTTGGGAATCAATATTGTTAAATGGCGAGCCCCAGGTTCATAAAAAGAATTTGATCAAATAAAATAAATTGTGCACGACTGATTTGGGATAGGTGGAAAATTCCCCTGAACTAGATGTTGCAGATTAAAACATTCTATAAAACTGGAGAGCTCACCAGGATATAATTTCTGGGATTACTGGTATCACTGTAACATAGACCTTTTAAAATTAAGTTGTACAGAGTCCATGAATGTGGGTGGAAGCTTTGTGCTGCAATGAATTACATGGTGTTCATACTGCAACCTCATAAGGAGATACTAAGGTGTGCACAGTAGTCCAAAGTTACATTGGATAGAATGGAGGTTTGAATTGGGAGCTGCAAGTGACTGTAAGTGGTAAAACAGGAGTGCGAAATATTAACATTTTTCTGTTTAGCAAGAATTGCAGAGGTAGATTGTTACATTTTAAACAGAGAAAAGTCTTACATAGCAATAGCTGTGGTTCAAGCACATATTTGAAGGGGGACTGGGCAGCCATGGATATTAACATATGGAAGACAGAAATGATGGACAGAGTGGCCTCAGTGGATGCAGACATTTGCGATGAAAAAGGCCCATTAAATCAGTCTCTACAGAGGCTATCTATGACAGTCAAAGAAGAAAGATTTAAACTAATATGCCTTTCTGCATACCTTTATTTTCACCTTTAATTGGTGGAAGACAGGTTAGCAGACAGGGATGCTCAGAAAAATTCAGAGGAGATGCTGACTGCCAAGCAATTATGTAATGGCAAACTGAAAGACATTTTGAGGTTCCATGAAACACTGAAAGCAAGCCAGGTTTCTACCTTGCAATGCAAAATGCTTTTGTTCAAATACAAGGTAGATTCAAAACACTTAATGATGAACTGCAGAACCAAGTGACACCATTTTTATGTCTCCTGAGTTCAGAAGCACATACACTTCTGAAATATTTCCTACCTTCTCAGGATGTGCAAACAATGTATATACTCCCGCCCTTCAGTACTTTCAAATAACAGGGCCAGGGTTTAATCTATTTCCCTTTACATTGTCACTCCCTTCTGGATTAATTTCCCTTTAAATTATACTTACATTTGAATTTGTTTTGGCTGTCCCCCCCTTGAGGAAATGGTGGGTCTCAGTCAGCAAGATGGGGAAGCTTCCCTCTACAGTCTATCTATCTGCTGTCAATCTGCTGTCGCTACCAGTGAAGAAGGCCTGGCACTTCAATTCCAGGTAGGTTTCTATTACAGTGTTTTAATGGGAATCCATAGTGTGTCTAAACATCCATCATCTACCACTCTGCTTAGTAAAATGAATTTAAAATGAGTACCCACAGAGGGATTTATAATGCATCTCATTGGCCAATACGCAAACCTTACTTCATGGTACGACTCTCTGATCTTTCCCAAAATTGGCCTGCTTGTCCCCCTGCCACTATAATTTCACTCCACTACTCGTCCTCTTCATTTTCCTCCAGCTTCCCCATCCTAACATCTGCAGTCGGGAAGCTACCGCCACCCATTGCTGTCCATGTTCTGGGATCCAAATCCTTCTTTCTCTTCATGCAGACTCCCTTCTGGCATTGCCTTCCTTCTAGTCTGTCTTCACTCTTGATGGCTGGTGTGTATTGGCAATAAAACCCTGTAACTCTGTCAGTGTGGGGCATAACCCCTGGTAATGGGGATGGCATCTGTCTTAAGGGCTGTAATGCCTCCTTCCTTGGGGTTATTGGTTAAGTATTGATAGCAGCTCCCATTGTGTAGGCTATGTTTTATTTTTATATGTCGGAGAAAAAAACCTATACCCTGTTCTCCCAAACCCTTTACAATTCTCAAGAGCTCTGTCTTTCAACTTGATGTTTTTTTAAATTAAGACGTTGCCACATATGCAAGCTTCACCACTGGTTTACAGAAGTGCTTTTTCTGTTTGTTTCATTACCCTCAACCTATGTTTTCTAACTGGGAGCAAAGGAATATTACAGGACCTTATAGGTTATGTTGCTAATGTAATTGAAACTCTTATGTCATTCTGGTGAAGGATGAGTCAGTGAAGTCCACCCACAAGTTAAAGTTGTAAGTGTCCAGGTTTGAGAAGAGGTATTTGAACAGTGGTCTTCTTGCTTCCGGCTTGGATCACTGAATGAGACGATGTGCCTAGCTGCATGGAGTCTGCCTCTCTGACCATGCAGATCTGTTTGTTTGCCTATGTTTCCCCCTCTGTGGTCCCTCTTGGGGGCCAGGGTGTGGGGCAGAGCACCCTTTTGGCCAAGGTGTTTACAGACAGTGACTGTGGGGTTTTGTATCCTTTGAGTGAATCAGGCAGTGATAGATTCATTTTTTTATACATATCTATACATTGACAAGTGTAGCAGCAGGGTGGATTTTCAGTTTGGCAGTTTGGTGAGAGAACCAGTGACTTTTATAACAGCCAGGAACGCTGTGCAGTTTTAAGGGTGGACCACCCTTTTTTTTCCTTTTTGGGTGCTACGACCAGGGCAACATCTATGATCTAAGGAGTGGCATTACTATGGGCAAATCCATCAGCTCTATGCTTCTAGATGCTTCCATAGCACTTGAGATGGCAGTGGAAATACCACTTCCCCCCCTACAACTGAGGGTGAAAAGAATGGGGCTGGGAAATTGACCAGAGTAAAGTACTTGTTCAAAGGGTGGCCCCCTGAAAGAATAAGAAAGCAGTTACCATCACTTTGTATTTAAACCCTCTACCGAAGGACCTGAGAGAAATCAAGCCAGTCCTCAGTACTTCTGGTCTTACTCCCGGGTCCACTTCCAAGCAAGTTTCTTGTTTGCCACTCCCTGATATGGTCACAGATGCCGAACTTCTGAGTATTTCTGAAGTCCATGTTTTTACTCCGTAGGGTAGTATACCAGATGCCCAAGCTTCTGTTAATGTAAGGAGGGTGCCGGTGGTTGATTCCTATTTGAACACTCTTCCAATTTTCTTGGATGCAGCACAGATTGACTCTGGTTCAGATTCTTCGATTACTTTCTATATTTCCACCTCTGGTCTGGTTGCTCACCTTGTCATTTGGTGAAGGGTGAGAGTCAGTGAAGTCCACCCACAAGTTAAAGTTGTAAGTGTCCAGGTTTGAGAAGAGGTATTTGAACAATGGTCTTCTTGCTTCCGGCTTGGATCACTGAATGAGACTGTGTGCCTAGCTGCATGGAGTCTGCCTCTCTGACCATGCAGATCTGTTTGTTTGCCTATGTTTCCCCCTCTGTGGTCCCTCTTGGGGGCCAGGGTGTGGGGCAGAGCACCCTTTTGGCCAAGGTGTTTACAGACAGTGACTGTGGGGTTTTGTATTCTTTGAGTGAATCAGGCGGTGATAGATTCATTTTTTTTATACATATCTATACATTGACAAGTGTAGCAGCAGGGTGGATTTTCAGTTTGGCAGTTTGGCGAGAGAACCAGTGACTTTTATAACAGCCAGGAACGCTGTGCAGTTTTAAGGGTGGACCACCCCTTTTTTTCCTTTTTGGGTGCTACGACCAGGGCAACATCTATGATCTAAGGAGTGGCATTACTATGGGCAAATCCATCAGCTCTATGCTTCTAGATGCTTCCATAGCACTTGAGATGGCAGTGGAAATGCCACTTCCCCCCCTACAACTGAGGGTGAAAAGAATGGGGCTGGGAAATTGACCAGAGTAAAGTACTTGTTCAAAGGGTGGCCCCCTGAAAGAATAAGAAAGCAGTTACCATCACTTTGTATTTAAACCCTCTACCGAAGGACCTGAGAGAAATCAAGCCAGTCCTCAGTACTTCTGGTCTTACTCCCGGGTCCATTTCCAAGCAAGTTTCTTGTTTGCCACTCCATGATATGGTCACGGATGCCGAACTTCTGAGTATTTCTGAAGTCCATGTTTTTACTCCGCAGGGTAGTATACCAGATGCCCAAGCTTCTGTTAATGTAAGGAGGGTGCCGGTGGTTGATTCCTATTTGAACACTCTTCCAATTTTCTTGGATGCAGCACAGATTGATTAGTACAACTAATCGACCATGTTGAGGCATATTGATCATACCATCGTGGATAATTGGGACCCTGGGTTACAGGAGATTAATCAGATCCTTTGTGCACTTCTTGCCCTATATGAAGGGGTAAAACAGGAAACAAAGGTTAATTCTGCATTGCTGGAGTCCATCATCTTTAAATGAGATAATACTGGAATTCACTTTAAACTAACATAATTATTTCAATCCATGCAGCAAGGTAACCATCAAATTGGCTCTCTTGCTGATTCCCAGCAGCCAATTCCAGCACAGGAGGCTTCTCCTGTAACTATTAATAATATCTTGCCTCCATCTTCTTTGGTGCCTGGTTTGGCTGGAGTTATTGTGTCCTGTCCATTGAGAAATATTCCTCCAGATATACCAGCAAAAAGTCTTGCAATTTTGGGGGAGAATGACAGTAGTGTACTTCTGGAGAATCAAAACCCTTCTATTAAATGCACTGAGGGCCTGATTCACAGACGAGATTCACATAAAATGTTCTTATGGGATTTCACCATTATAAAATTCTTCTGTGAATCAGGCATTAAGACTTTCAAAGGGCCTAATGGGAAGAAGTCTAAAAACATGAAGGCTAAGAATCTGAATAGGAGGTCTTCGTGGAAGTTTCTTAGATCTTTAAACCTTCCCAGCACATGCAATCAAGGGAAGCAGAGGATAACCTAGTTTTTGACATGCCATTTGCCATAAATCAAGGGGATGCTGCCTCATTGGAGGCTGCTATGGATTCTGGACAACTAATTTCGGCACCTATATCTCCTTTCTCACTTTGTGTAAATGTATCAATGGAAACCGATCCTGTACTGTGCCCTCGGAGTGACAAGTCTGTGGCAGTTTCACCACTCTTTGTCATAAGGGCAGATGTCTTGATCCCAACTGTAACGCTTGTCTAAGGGATGCTCCACGTAGTCTGTTTGCATGTCTGGATAATGGTGGGGCCGGTCAACTTGCTGGTAGCAAGGGCCCCCTATGTCCCTCTGCTTTCAATTAGGTGAACTCCTTCATTAATTCTAACACAGTTAATATTAGTAAATGGATGGGAGGGGGGAGCAGATCCATCGCGGGATCCAGGGTCACTGGCGGTGCACCCGAAGTATTGTGTCCCCTTTCAACTTAACGGTACTAAAGCTGTTAAGGTAGAGCTAAGTTTGGGATCGGGACTAGAAGGGATGGGTTGTCACTCCGAGACCAGTAAAGTGCAGAACATCCTTAGGTGTGCGCTTGGAGCTCGACCTATTGTTAACGATGGCAGAGGTCCAGTCGGTCAACTGAGCAAGCAAGTTGCTGTTAATGGTTCTCTTTCTGTAGGTCCTAAACAAGATGATATTAGCTGTGTTAGTTATAAGCTGCTGGGTGAGTGTCTTTTTTATGTGGAACAGAAGCTATATTCTTAATAGATCAGTATTTTTGCTCTTATGGCTGAAATATACAATCTACAAGCAATCTCTACTGAAGATCTTGATTGGGTGGATTTTGTTGATGTAAGTAGAACAGATGCAGCTGTGGTGGACATTAGTTGAAAAATGGTCTACAACTGCATCCTCAAGGAATCTTATCTCTTGAGGCAGTCGGTTGTGATATTTCACCCTTTGGTCCAAAAAGTAAATCACTGATTACGTTAGATGCATCGACTCTGCCAATTTGGTCCTCCAAAGACATTGTGATATGCATTAAGGGAGATTCACAAAAAGGTGGAGAAGTCCAGATGATAAGAAATTGTTCCTCATGCCAACCTGAACCTAGGGATTGGTCTTAGTTGGTCGGTGCTTTGAATAGAAACAAGATAGAACAGAATCACCCTACAAATCCTCACATTTAGCAAACTGCCTATCCTCCGTATTATATCTTGGAATTCCTACGACAATGTGAAAAGTTTTACAAACAGTTCCTAAGGAGAGTATCTTAGAAAATATTTTATTATTTTGCTTCAGGAAACCTGGCTGTCTCAGTGTCCAGGATTGGACATTACCAGTTAGCCTTTCAGTCAGCACTGAGGGTGATCAGGGTAGGCCATCTGGGAGCTTAGGATTCTTATTAAATCCTCTGTAGGTTTAAGGTTTGTTCAAACCTTCGAAATTGTTATAGGGGCGCCTGCTGTGCAGGTTATGTTGTGGATAGAAGGGCAACCTAGAAATCATTTGGTTTTAAATATATACTGGCAACAGGGGGGTCTGTCCCATTGATCAAGTTCTAGATAATATGACTGTTTTTTATCAGTGAGGGGCTATCTGTTGCTAGGAGGGGATCTTATTTATAACTGCGTAAATGCTCAACAAAAGAATCTTGACACAGTTATTCCTAACAGCCAAAATTATATTTTGTGGATGATGTTTTGTTTTCCTATTGTAAATCTTTAGAAGTTGTCCCGACTGTATTAAGTGACCATGACATGGTAAGATCTGAATTTGATGCTTTTATTGTCCAGGGGGGAAATTGTAAATGTACTAACCGAAATGTAAGTCCAAAAAATAACCGGATTATGTGGAATAAGGGGAAAGTGAATCGTTTTGATGGGAAAATATCATCTATTATCAACAATACTACTCTGGAATGGAAATATAATACTTTAAAATGACAATACATTGATGGTTTTCTAAATCTGCACCTATGGGCATTTTGGGTTAGGGATAATCATCAAATAGCCTCTAACTCTTTGTCTCCAAATTTGAACATCTTTGACCAGATGATAGAAGAGTAAAAGAGGGCTCTAAGAACCACTGTAAGGTCCATTAGGAAACAATTTGGTGTGGGCCATGAGAAGGGTATTCTCCTAGTCAAAAAAGCAAGGCAGGCCTTCTCTAACTGGAAAAAAGTCTATCACACACAATGATATCAAAAAGATGCAGAAAAGATGTTGCAGCTTTACGGAGTAAAGATGTCTCCTCGTTCTGGCTGTTCATTAATCAAGTGGGATCCACCCAATCTGGGAAACAAATGAACTCTGTAGCAGAACAATCATGGGTTGAGCATTATCAAAAGGATTTTGGGGTTAAGCCATTTTACTGTTTTAATGCTGTGGCTTATCACTCCGGTGAGGAGTGGAATTTGACTTTTGATCAGGAATACATTTATGATATCATCATGCATTCGAGTATTTCTAGGACTCCTGGGCCCAACAAATTGTGCAATATCCTATTTAAGAAGAATCCAGCGCTGTGGTCCTCTATTCTTACTATTCTTTTTAAACATTATCCCTCCTGCATGGCAAACTGCCTATGTAGTGCCTACATATAAGAAAGGTGTTCGTGAGGACCTAGAAAACGATAGGCCTATTTACATTTTAGATGCTGATAGTAAAGTTTTGAGCCTCCTTACTACTGATACATTTGGAATAATGCGCATCTGCGGTTGGTAGTCTCCAGAAATGGCAAACTGGTTTTAGGAAGCACCACAGAACTAATTTGAAAGGTTTTATATTAAAATGTGTACAAAAGCAGGCATGGTAAAAAAGAATTCAGAGCAACTATATGTAGCATTGATAGATCTTTCCGCCACTTAAGACAAAGTGAATAGGGAATTACTGTAGGAGAAATTATCTAAGTGGCACATTCCTGAAGGGCTACTCTGTCTTATTATTGGTCTACACCATCAGTCTAATATTCAAAATAGATTAGATCACGAAGGAACATATTACTGGAAAATTCGGACATATTCAGGAGAGGGCAAGGGTGCATTTTAGCCCCCTGCCTCTTTAACCTGTCTGTCTTGGATGTAGGAGAGTACATTGAGGCCCATGAATTTATTGCCCCTAAAATGGAGAAGCTGAAATTAGTTTGTCTCAGTTATTTGATTGACTTTTTGCTTTTTGACCTCCCCCTTTAGGCCTACAACGCTTGATTAATACTTGCATGGCCTATGCAGAGAGGAATTCTAAAAAATACAAGACAATGCAATGCATCACAAAGAAGAAAATATCTAATTTTGTCTGGGGTATGGGGCGGAGTATGTCGAGAGAAGGTGGACCATTTCATATACTTGGGATTTCTGATTTCAGAAAACTCATGCAAATCCTGGCTTTAGGACTGGCTATGTATCTGTATGGTAGCCTTGGTGAATCAACTTTCGATAGAACTCCTAGACTCTTGAGTCTATAATTTCTTGCCACAATTGGAAGCACTTGCATGGAGTAATGTCTTAAAACTACTGAATTCCGTTCCTTTAGCTGTTGTACGATATGAGGTTGGCTACACGTCATTTGTGATGTGGACATGTTCATAATTTTAAAAAAAAGTTTTAACCCCTTTTCCTAATTCTTTATACATAGGTCGGAATTCAATGTTAGAGAGTGTGAAAGTAACCCATATTAGGAAATGTGTGGGCCTATGTGATTTGTTATTGGACGTAATTGGTGCGAATAGAGTGGAAGTGGGGGAACATCCAGCGTATATATAGAATCTCCCGTTTGATGGGATTGGCACTGGACGATTGATGAAATGCATAGCTATTCTTCTTTGGATCACCATTGCTTTGAATAAAAGAAATCTGGCGTTTTCCACTCATTAATGTTTATTGACATGAATCTCTTGGTTTAGATGTTTAAGGGCAATTCCACTTCTTATATGATTATTGTGGTGGGTTTTATTAAGTCATTGAATGTACTTGCTAATCAGCAGATTGAGTCTTAAAGATTTACTCGTGCTTGTTGGTGTGTAATCTGTATTTCATATTTTGCTTTTTTCAATTGTTATGCGATTTTAAAAAATGTATTTTATTAACGTTTGTAATGCAATGTGTAAAGGGTTTGATTAGCCAATAACAATTAAAACAATTCAAAAAAGCAATGGTTACGTAGATCTCAGAAGAGATATTCTGAGGCAGAGATAACGATGAGAAGATGCAAACATGTAGCTCTTGCATTTCATCTTTGCTAATGTGGAAAATACCTGCAAAAGAAGCAATTTTAGAAATACTGGTTGACATCTTAAAATTAACTGCGACAATCGGCCTGCTAGAATTGCCATCAGCAAATCCTTTAGAGAAATTATTTGATGGTGAGGTACTTTGTGGCACCTTAGATATCAATAATTATTCACCGTTCTTTTACTCTACCTCCCTTTTACTGTGACCTTGCTGCACACCATGATGTGGACTCCTGGTGGGATTTTGTGTGTTACAACAAACAAAATAGGTGCATTAAGCAACAGTAAGCACCAGCAAGCGTTTAATTCAAATACATTGCTGGTTGGATGGAGCACAGTTAAAAGAACTTTCAGTATAGTTTGGAGAAATTGGAAAAGATGTGTAAACAGTTTCGAGGTACCCAGTTCATGTTTTGCCACAATAAGCAACATTAGACACGCACACAAAGTGCTTAATGCGATTAATTTTCAGATTGTACCACCAAAGAATGTAGGATTTTCAGCATAAGGTTGGAAAGACAGAACAATGATGTGCACAAGGATTCTAGGGACCTTTTAAGTTTTTTGGTCTGTGGGCACATTAAACAACATTAAGCATGTTCAAAAAAGTGTTTCATCGTGAGCAACTGAAATAACGAAGTGGACATTTACCATCACGATTCTGCAAGAGCTTGCACAAAATTACTTTATTTGATTGATTTTAGTCCTTACAGTGTTTTAACTCATTGTAGGGTTAGTTATGTCAAACTGTTAAAACAATATGTTGCACTATGGAACGCCTTTGAAGGAGTATGCCTTCCCATCTCCTTGTCCGGCTATTTATATCCAAGGACACATCTGTGCAATCTCTGAAGCAATTGATCTAACATCAACAAATGGCAATTGTACTTACTTCAAAATGTCCCTTTATATGATAGATTTTAGCCCTTCAATAAGTGCTTTAAAAGTGTTTAGGCCCGTTAGGTCAAGCTGCTAAAAATGTGTACAATTAACTACAAATTTCAATAATCTTCCTAATTCCCTTAAACTATGAAAGATCGCTTTCTCTTCTGCAAACAACTAAAGGTACATTGATACACAGCCTGATGTGGATCCCTCCTGCTAAATTCGTCCATACTTCTTCAAGCACCACCTAGCAATTGTTGCATTATAGAAGAACCTTCTTAACATAACATAAGATAAGAATTTTCAGACTGGACCACCAAATGAGAAGGAATTTATTGTATGTATTTGAGCATAATATGTGCAAGCATTTCAGGCATGTGGTTTATGCTTTGACACTTTTAGGAACATTATGCAAAATAAAAATAATGTAGTTGCATATATGTGCTCAATGTGAATAAAGCGCAGATTGGGCCAACACAGGCTGCAGAATTGTTAGCATAGGATCCACGAGTTGCAAAAATGAAGTTGTAGAGATGGGCCTAATTTGCTGCACTAATAAAAACAATACTCAATAATGGAAGTACTCAAAGTGCTCGGTAAAACCAAGCTTTTTTCAAAGCATTGAAACTCAGCCGGAACAGCATTCAATCAGCTCTCAATATTACAATAGATTTGAGCAGTTTCTAAGCATGAGACACGTCAGCCGTGTCATCATCATACAGTATCAATTATAAAACGTATGAATACATTTGATCAGTTAGCATCGCAAACTATATGCACAGTATATATGAGTTAGTTCTATTATTGGGTTAAGCATATCTGAGGGGTCCTCCTGGGCTCATCTTTCTTTAGATAATATTTTCAATGCATCATCATATTCAGACCTAATTGGTTGCCGCTGTTCATTATAGGCGGTGTGACACAAAGGATATCTATTGGCTGGCAGTTTGCTCACCAACTTTAGACACTTTGACAAGGCATCAAGATTTGAGTGAGACATATGGTGGAGGAGAGAAGTCCATGGTCTGTAATAATTCCAATTAAAAGTAACTCCTTGTCATTCACAAATGACAAGACCTATCCCTTCCTTTGTACTTCGCCTTGTGTATCATCTTGTGTCTGTGTACTAGGAAGTTCAGCAGGTGTCTAATATGTGTTTGGCTCATAATGAATAGCTAGTGTTCTCAGTGTCTTGATCACATGCTAGGGGACCGGGTTGGAGAATTAATTTCTTCCTATTTATTGAACTTTTAACTAACTCTAACCTACATGTTGTATTCTTTGTGGCCATTTGAGATGCCCTTCATCTGTTCTCTATGGAATTCTTGTCATGCTGATCTCCTGCAACTGGACATCAATGGCTGTCTGTGTTCTTATCAATTTAATTAACTTGGGAGGCTACTGCTTAGCATCCTGGGAACTTGGATCTTTCCTCTGGGTTCTGTTCTTTCTTGTGGCAGGGTACTAGAAATAGGGTGGCACTATGGAAGTTGCAGAACTTCTATGAAAAAGGGGGGATAAAGTTGCCCAACTATGAGGTCTATTACGTAGCGGCCCAGCTGCAATATGTCGCCAAATGGCTCTCAGACAAAGTGACCCCTGAATCCAGATTGTTCAGAGCAGATTGTGCCCCATTTTCTTTGAAAGAAATGATTTGGCTGCCCAAGACAGAAATGAAAGCGCGCCCTGGGATGGTGGTGCTTGGGTGGAGGATATGGCGCCGAGCATGCCAGATGATGGAAAACCCAGTTCCATGCTCCCCGCAGGTACCGCTGGTCGCGTTGACTGGGGTAGATGAGCAGCTACGAATTATGATTAGGAACCACTGGGAATCGGTGGGGTTGGTGACTATGGGAGATATCTGGCGGGAAGGGACTATCTTAAATTTCGAAGAGCTGGGAGAGGAAGCCGGGTTACACATAGGTCAATATATTACATATCACAGAATAGCGCAGAAGATTAAAAAGACTTGGCCTGAAACGGTCCTGAAAGAAGAGCCGGATGCTATTACAGACACGATGTATGATATAGCGGAAGGAGGGCATGAGATTTCTAGATTGTACGAAATGATGATGGCTAAGGTAGGAAGGGAACCAACGCAACTGAGGCTAGACTGGGAAGGAGAGGTGGGAGCCCCGATAGAGGACAGGATGTGGGAACGTGCCCTGGGATACCATAAAAAGGTATCAAGAAACGCAAGATTGAAACAAATACAATTATATATCACGCACAGGGCATATATGACTCCCCTGAAAATATTGAGGTTTAAAAATGCTGGCAGACAAGCATGCCCCAAATGCGATGAAGAACTGGCTGACATGGTACACATGTTCTGGTCCTGCCCGGTGATTGAGCGCTTCTGGAGCGAAGTGGCTGGGAAACTAGCGGAAAAGGGGATCACTATGGTTATAGATTCAGCTTGGGCTTGCCTACTGGGAGGTTTCCCCAGACCGCAAAACTTAAGCATGTCAGTAAACTGAAGGATTTAGCATATGTGCTCGCGAAAAGGAGGATTGCCATGGGATGGAAGACTTGTCATAGGCCACGAGTGGAGGCCTGGTGGAGGGATTTGCAGAAGTGGGTGGAGGCGGAGACCATGGTATGGCAGGAGGCAAGTAACATAGGAGGAGAGGAGGAGGTTGGAACCCTAATGGCATGGAAAAGGTTGATAACTGAATTGTTTGGAACAACACAAGAATTAACTGGATCTACTGAAAATGGGACCCCACCAAGGGGTGCAGATACAAAATGAGTGGGATAAATAGGCGCGGAAGGGCGGGTGGGATAAGGGGAGCAGTGGCTACATTCGTCTAATGGACAATGTTGAAATAGCACCATTGATATTTGCACTGCAAGTTTTGTTTGTATTGGTTCTGTTTGTTTGAATTTGCAGTAAAAAAAATAAAAAAAAAAAAAAAAAGAGGCAAAAAAGATCAAAACAAACTGAAAACTTTCAATTAAAAGAAATACGGTTTTACAAATAGAACTAACCTGTAGTTCAGGTGACAATGAAGCCGCGATTTTCACTCCTAGGTTTTTCTCGGAATCTACCGGTGTCGGGAATGTCCCCAAAGTGACAAGCCAAAAATCAGTGCCTCATGGGAAATATGGAAGAATTATTGTGAATAGATATGACTTTCAAAATCCTTCTTAGAAGCACAGAGGGCTCATGGAATTCCCGACTAAGAATGTCATAATAAAGGCATGATTGCAGCATAAGATTAAGTGCCATAGCAGAATTATTATTCATGAGGGTATAGTCATTCAACAGAGCGTGAAGAGGTTGGCACTGTTGATGTTGTAGAGTAAAGGTAGATCGCCGACCTTCACCATCCATAAGAGTTTTCCCTTTATCTGGTGAAATAGTACCACACACATTGCCAATTCCTGAACAGTGCGGTAGATTTAGTTAATGAGTCCTCAATCAGTGCATCCGCATCTTTTTCAAGGCTCTTACTCAATAGTAGAAAGGAGGACTTCATATCATCCAACTATCTAGCAGATGGGTCAACGATATTTCTTTGTACTTGGGTGTTGCGTGTCCTTGTACTTGAGTAATCAAAGCTATCCTAATTATGAAGATGAGGCATGCAACACAGGTGGCGTGTGGTTGTTCATAACCAGGGATGTCCTGGAGTAGTTACTTGCTCCAAAATAAAAGATGCAGGTGCCAAATGAAAATAGCAAGTAATCTTGCCTGCCCCTCTATGAAGTTTTGTCAACATGGATTCAGATAACTGTGGCGATGGCTCCGTTGGTAAATCAGGATTAACTTCAAGTGAGATGCTTAAGCCTTTTCTTGGCCCTCTGTGCAGGTTATAAGGGCAAGCCCCAAGAATTGAACTTGAAAGTCAATGAAATCCATACAGCTAAGTCCGCCTGCTAGCAGCTAACAGCCTACACAAATGCGCAAACTATCAAACTGCACCTACAGCATTGGCTTTCACACACTTAAATTCACAGCCTTGTTGCTGAAAACACAACCAGCAGCACAGGGCAGTGAGAAAGCAATAAATAAAATATCGGGCACACAAATGTATCAGCCAATGTTGGAGGTATTAGCTCCTCAGTCACAACAGAGGATAAGATGGACATTTCCGCCCAGGTGATGAAGTCAGCAAGAGCAGAGAAATCAACAAAGAAACCTGGTGAAGTGTTGGTACTCTATCAATACATTGAACCGGAAATTCAGAGATTGAATGAAATGCACTCACCCTGCTTGACGTTTCCCTACACTGTTGCAGCTTCCAGGCGGCTGATTATTTATTTATTTAATACATTTATTGTTTGCTTGTTAGGTGCTTATACAGCAAGTAATATACCATTTCAAAGCGCCCACAGGGCGAGGGGGTGGGAGGGACAAGGGAGTGAAATGCATTACAGGTGCTGGGCCGTTTGGGAGTGTGAGGTCACAGGCCCCGAGGATGCATAAGGGCCCAGACACCAATCACACCAACTGTGGGTTTAGCAGAGTAGAGAAGAAGTGAAGGAGGAGTTGAAGAGGAAGGTCATAGGAGCTTTCAGAATTTAAGAAAGTCCCGCTCAAGACGTAGAGGCAGGGGGAGGCTGTTCCATAGGAGGGAGCCAGCTGAGAAAAGCGATTGACCACCTACCCTCTTTTTAGGAAAACCCTTTACACGCAAAGTTGGTACCAGAGGAACAAATTGGTCTAGAGGGAGAGTTTTTAGTAAGATAAAGTTGAAGATAGTGTTCTCCCCGGGACCAGACAGCCTTGTGGATGATGCAGAGAGATTTGAATTTATTTCGTGCAGCAATCAGGAAAAATGAAGACTTTTTAGGGCAGGGAAGATGCAGTCCCTGGGCTTAAGGCCAAGGATAAGTCTTGCTGCCCTATTCTGCATTAGCTGGAGGGGTCGCAGAGTGGAAGAAGGTAGATTCAGGAAGAGGCTGTTGCAATAGTCAAGCCAGAGACAACCAGGGTTCGGGTAACATTGAGCCTCTCGGGGAAAGTGAGAAACGGGAGAATTCCTTTGAGAAGGAAGAGCTGAAAGTTGGACTTCTTGGCAATGTTCTGAGTGTGATGGAGGAAGGAGAGAGAGGCGTCGAAGATGATTCGAAGGTTTTTAGCTTCAGAAGAAGGAGCAGGGTGATATCCTAAAGGAAGAAGGCAGGAGTGAAGAGAAGAAGGAGGGAGCAGGGTCCTGATGGGAAGAATCTCAGTTTTACAGGCATTGAGGCAGAGATCATTGGTGGTGCACCAGGAATGGATGGCAGATAGGCAGTCAGGGATGATGGAGGGTCAAAGAGGGTCAGCAGGACGTTTGAACAAGAGCTGTGTGTCATCTGCATAACACTGGAAGTTGGAGGAGAAGGAGGAGATGAGGTATGCAAGCAGAGCAAGGTAGATGTTAAAGAGCCAATGGGAGAGGATAGAACCCTGGGGGACACCACCTGGGGGAGAAGGAAGTAGGAGAGGAGAAGGTGCCCAAGATGACTTGGGAAGAGTGGTATCATGGACCCTTTGTATGAGGATGGAATGGTTGAGTGTGTCAAAGGCAGTGGAGAGATCGAGAAGGATGAGGACAGCAGGGGAGTTGTGAGTCCAGAGATGCAAGCAGTTCTTCACAGGTGTCCAGAAGAGCAGTTTCTGTACCTCTGGATGCCCAGAATCCAGATTGATGGTCGTGGAGACCATCAACAGGTTTGGTGTGTGAGTTGAGTTGGGACAATTCCGACTTCTCCATCCGTTTCCCCAGGAAGGGGGTGATGGAAACAGGGCGGTAGTTGGCAGGGCAGGTAGGGTCTGCTGAAGGTTTTTTCAGGAGTGGGCACACAAGGGAGTGCTTAAGGGAGAAGGGGAAAGATCCTGTATCAAAAGAGTGATTGCAGAAATCACTGAGTGCCGGGGCAAGGGAGCCAAGTTATCCTTGATGGTTCTAGATGAGCAAGGGGAGACCTGTTTAGAAGAGAACTTCATGGAGCAGTTAACTCTGGTAACTTCTTCAGTTGTGACAGGGGAGAAGGAGAAGGAGGAATAAGAGGGTGAGGGACCGAGGGAGGCAAGATGGTGAGGCAAGCGTTGGGAGGGTGGCTAAAAGTGTATTCAGGATGTCCTGAGATTTGTTGGCGAAGTGTGTGGCCAATGCGTTGCAGAGGGCCTGGGAAAGTGAAGGGGATGAAGAGACTGCTGAAGGGTTGGCTAGTTCCCTGCAGATCTTGACAAAGTTCAGCCGTGTTGTTGGATGCACAAGAAACGTGTGCCTGCATGTGGGCTCTTTTCTTGCTGCGGATGGAGAGTCTGTATTGCCTTTACGGCAGGCCAGTTTGTCAGAGGGTGAGTCTGAAGTTTGCCACTTCCATTCCGCCAATCTGCACTTCCGTTTCAGGGCCGCCAGTTTGGAGTCGTACCAGGTCTTACGCTTTGAGCCAGTTTTCAGGCGGGTCCTCATGACTGGGTCAAGAAGGTCAATAGTATTTGTGATGGAAAGGTGGAGGTTGCTCAGAGCAGAGTCACAGGTAGAGAGAGAGAGGTCAGGCAGACCACTGCTGGACAGAACTAGGTGAACGTACCCTTAGCACTGCGGCTCCCTAGCAGCTGATTACGGGCAGGAAGGAGGATCGCCATTTCTCTACATGTCATGCAGAGCACTGCAAGACTGAACTTGGAAAGTGTATACTCAGCACTATAACGCCACCACTGCGTCTTCTCTGGTGCTTTCCGATTATGGAATTACTCGTATGTGTTTTATTACAACCACTCACCTCAAGCCACACTTATCAGCCGTGAGAAACCATCAAGCTCAGCCAATTCTGAGGCTCAATTCTCTTCACATGATTACAATAATACTGATAATAATAACACATTAAACAGCACTAAGTGACCAAAAAGTGCCAGCCAACACCTTGGAGTGTTCCCGTTATGTTCAGGAATTGAGAAACATGTCATATGCCAAATGTCTGGACGATTGATTTGTTTTTGCATATTAAGCAACATTAAGGCTTTTTTCAAATGAAACTTTGTATAATGCCATTAAACAGGGCTAACAAATTCTAATAATGCCACATTTTGACACTCTTAGCAAAATATAGCTGAACATATTTTTGATAAAATGATCTCTACACTATTAAAATACTGTATATGGGTAGAAGGAAAGTTAAATCAAAGGGCTTTGGCCAAATAGCTAACCTGCACATACTGTGAATAGCCTATGGCCTTGACTGTTCTCTGAGTGTCTTTTTTAATAACCTGTAGCCTAATGTGCCATACATTCTAAAAAGGTTTAAAGAACTGAATGCGCGAGACAATTGTCTAGTGGTGTTAAGACAAAGGAATGCCTACTAAATGCTCCATGGTCTGGCAGTTCCTTGGCTTTGTGCCAATTGGAGGACGCTCTTTCGGTATTCGTCTCCTACAGGCTGTGCAGGTTCCACAAGCAATGCTTTCAGATGCATTGAGAAGTAGAACCGGAAAGCCAGCAGTATTCTGTCAGACCAGCAGACAGAAAGCTCTTTCATTCGCACTCATAGTTCTTTAAAATCACAACGTAGAGCTAAACGTAAATTGAACTGACTGATAAACGAAAAATCAGCAGGCCCAAATTAGTTGGGAGGATTATGCTGTCATCCACTCTGCACAATGGAAAGGCTTTGGACAAGTGTTTCCTCATACTAACGCATGGGTTTTAGTTATAAAAGGCGTGGCCAAGAATAAATGCAAACAGATGAGGGATTGCTCTTTGATCCTTCTTGAGAAGGCTTCCATCAACCAGCTAATTTAATTGGACCTCTCAGAGATTGGATGAAATGAAGGTAGCTTAGAATGCCATTTATCCCAAAAGGTTTGTTGGGGGGGTCACGACGACTTTACTTTGAACCTAATGATTGTTGTGTTTGGGGTCCACCACCACAACGCCCAGCATATAATAAAGAACAGGAGCGGGAAGTCACAAAAAATATCATTTTTATCTCTTGTATTCCTCCTCGCTACTAAATACCTCCCCTTCCAGTGACCTCCCTTCCTGGGCCTTGGAACCATGGACACAGACAGAGAACAATACATCTCCCCCCTACTTAATGAATACATATGAATATTGGTTAACCCATTTCCTCAATGCACCGAGTCGGTTTCTTGGCTGTTCATTGAGATGGGTATCTTTGTGTACATGGCGCATTGTCTTCCTTGCAGCTGCTGTCTGAAATATCAGTATCAGCATCCGTGGAATCAGAGTTGCCTGCACCAGATTAAAGTGATATAAAATCATCATCAGTTACAGGGTTAGTCGATAATTGTTCGGTTTTTTGATCGAATGATACCTTTGAACGAATTTGGTAAGTACCATTCAATCGAAGAAAATAAACCAATTAGGCTTATACATACCGAACATGTGGTGCGGGGTTTGCGGCAGTGTACCCTGCCCCCGTGTTCGGCATGTATTAGCCTTGTGGGGGTTGTGGGGGTGTCCCCGCTTCCTCAAAATTGGAGGCAATGGATCGAGAGAAAAAAAGAAGAATAATAACGGACCCTGTAGCATTGGATCCGAGCCGCTTTAGAGGGACGGATCCGACGCTGCAGGGCTGAAGCAGTCAAGGCGATGGGGATGTGGGATGGGGGGTTGGTGTGACTGTGTTTCATCCTCTGAGAACTGTTAGCATGCAGGATGTTTTTTTCCAACAGTTTGCTGCGATCAGTTCTCCGATCCTCAAACACACCCAAACCAGATGCACAACACAGCAAGATGCAAAAAACAGCGAGGATGTAAAGTCACCAGAGGTTGCTGGTAGGTAAACTGAAAAACACAGGTATGCAGAGTCAATTAGTGACAGGGGGAAGGCGAAATGCAGGACACAGTGCAGGCTGGGGTAAATCAGGCCAGAAAGGCAAAGGACAAAGTGGAAAAGCGGATACACAATGGCAAAACACTTCAGAAGACGCAGGGACTACTTCGGCCATGCTTACAGACATGGCACCCACTAGATCGGTGAAACCATAAAGCAACTGGTAGCTACATCAGGTGCTAGGAGGTCCGACAATGGTACTTCACGCTTGGCTGCCGGGGGCCATCAGGCAGGACAGGTGAATGTAATAGGTGAGCCAAGGGATTAGGGGGCAGAAGCCGGGAGGCCCCATGAGAGTGCTGCACCAGGCACAAGAGGGGAGAAGGAGACAGATGGAGCCAAGCAGCCACCCACCAGGAACCGAAAAGCAGAAGCGGGTCACAGGCGGCAGCTCCAGGTCCCCAGTCCCAATGGAGACATAGGACTAGATTAACAAGAGTGGGATATTAGGAGCGAGGGGAGCAGGGAATGCATAAAGAAAATAGAAAGGGAGGGGGATAACTTACCCGCTAACAAGAGGAACTATTTGGCAGGAAAGGTGGCAGAGCAGGTGACTCATGGCGAAACTGGCAGCAGGGACCGGAACCCCCCCTTATACATGGCCCTTCGAGGGGGTCGGTGTCTCCTGCCAGCTCCCAGGCCAACAGTGATTTTTTATTAGCCCAAGCAAATCTGCACTCTGCAGATGCGGGCTCCAGCAGAGAAGATGGAAGTCCTCAGTTGCAGCAGTCCTTGCAGTGGCCTTGTAGAGGCCAGCTGAGTGTGAATGAATGCAGCCCCTCCTGGGGTAATGGGCAAAAATGCTCTTCCTATGAACCAATGGGGAATAGGCCCAGACAGGGCAAAGAAGGCCCTGATAGGTGGCCCTTGGAGGGGGCCAGTGTTGCCTGCCGGCTCCTGGGCCAACAGTGATTTTCAATGAGCCCCAGCCAATCTGCACACTGCAGAGACGGGCTAACATTTTGTGTTCATTAATTCCCCCTCTTATTACTTCCTTAAGTGAGTCTTGTGAGATACTTTTATAAGTAGAACCTCATTATCTACAATATAGTGACTAACTTGGCTATCTACACTTTTACAAAGGGGCCAGATGTAAGTAAAGGGTGACACATAGACTGCTGAATGTCTTTCTTATATGTTCTTTCCATTTAAAGTTAAGTTTTGCGCGATAGCTGAATTAGAAGGGTAAACACCAGATTCATTATTTAACACAAAATAGATGCAGATGGAATAAAACCCATTTTTGAATCCATAACTATATTGTTATGATTAATAAATATAAACCCTGTCTGTTGGATGAAAATCCCACCATATTATCATTGAAATAAAAAAAATCCAACATAGTTATTTAAGCAATATGATCCGAGCGGCGGGGGCATTACCGACTCAGGTAATGCCCCGGGGCCCATAGTTATAGGCCCGAGCTAAGCGAGGGCCTTAACGAAGGCCCCGGGGCATTGCCTGAGGCGGTAATGCCCCCGCCGCGAGGGTCATATTTCTATTAGTACCCCGGCCGCAAAACATGCGTGACCGGGGCACTAAAAGCATTTTTTTCTGTCCCGAAACGCTGCAGCGTTTCGGGACAGAAAAAAAAAAATGAAACGACCAAGAAAATGGCCGCCAGGAAAGGGAAAATTGAGTCTGTTTTCCCTTTCCATGGCGGCCATCAGGAGCGGATGCGCTGGGAACAGAAGTGTTCCCAGCGTGTCAGCTCCTGAAAAAAAAAAGAAAAAAAGAAGCAGAAGGTAAGTGGGGTTGGGAGGGTGGAAGGGAGGGAGGGAAAAAAAAAAAACGTACCTGCGTCCCCGCTGGGGGACGATGGAAGTCTCCACACTGCTGGAGCCTGCTATTGTTCCCTAGCGGGGATGCAGAAGCAAGAAGGTAAGTGGGGTGGGGAGGGCAGGGAGGAGGTAGGGAGGGAAGAAAAAAAAAAAAAGAAAAAGCTTACCTGAGTCCCCGGCGGGAGTGAAGGCAGCCTCTCAGCCGTGGGAAGGCTCGGAGCGGGGATGGCCCCTTTTCAGCCTTCTCATTGGCAGAGGGGCTGCCACGCCCCCTACCGAGAACAAGGCGCCTGGAATCCCGGCCGAGAATCGAAGGATTCTCGGCCGGGTAAGGACCCGGCGTGAGCCAAGCAGAATGCTTGTTGCATTCTGATTGACTCTCGCCGGGTACTAATAACATATCAAACACTTTTGGCTTATATCCTGTTACCCCCCATTCTAGTATATCTTACCGTAACCCACCTAAGTACAATAATAAAATAAACCTCACTGAATCTGCCCTCCTTTACCTCAAAAACCAGTTGGACGACATCTGCGACGCTGGCAACCTTCCACTCCTCCTATTGATAGATCGTTCTGCAGCTTTCGACTTGGTCAACCACTAAACTCTCTGCCACCGCCTGACTACAGCAGCCAACTTCTCCCCTAAGGCCACCAAATGGAGCGCCTCAATCCTTGCTGACAGAATGGCCCGTGTCTATGCGGGAAGCGCAGCTGTCCACTCAACTCAAGTTCCCTGTGGAGTCCCATAGGGCTCCTGTGTTTCACCAACTATGTACAATATCTATACAAAACCACTCTTTGACCACCTTGACTCTCTGGGTATCTCATACACAAACTATGCTGCTAATAGCCAGATCCTCATCACCCTCTCAGGCAGTTATGAACAAGATTCCAGCCATATTAACATAATGTATGATACTATTCAAATCTGGATGGACACACACCAACTCTGTCTTAATGGTGACAAGATGTGATCTTGATTGTAGCCCCCCCTCATGTCTAGCCAAACTTGACCCAGCCTACCGTGCCTTCACCATTGATGCCCGTACCTATCTCCTCTACCATTCAAACTCTTGCATCTATCTAGATTCTAGCCGATGCATGACCCGCCAGGTCAACTCAATGGTAAAGACTGGAGAGGGGTGTCTGTACTCCTGCTCTCTATATGGCAGAGGAGAGGCACAGAGGACCCCAGACAAGATTTTCTATAGGGTAGCGCAGTTCGAGCAATCAAGGCCTAGCTTCTCAGGAGGTGATGCAGGCTGGTTCTTAAGTACAGTGTAGTCCCCAAGCATCCACAAAGGAATGTCCGCACACTGTATTAGTGAAAATGCAGTCTCTATATAATTAAGGTTCAAGGTTATATGCAAAATCACAATAACTCACTTTGTGCTTAGTTAATCTTCAATGGCAAATATATACAGTTCTAAGTGGTACCACAATTATTGTCAGATTTCATTAAAGTGCATCAACTGTACTCTGGTCAAATGTCACACAAATCAGTTAATAAAGGTAACCAACAGTAGACATAGGAGGAAAAAAGTTGGTTAGAACAATTGGCAGAATACTGGCCCTGTTACCTACACACAGCTCTGTGTGGAGATCACCCCACCTGGGCAACCTGTAAAATAAAGATATACTACAAGCCCAGTCCATATATTGTTCAATGAGTCTTATTTCCTTCTAAAGTTTTTCTCTCACCCCAATGTAACTGGAATAGCAGAGTTCCTCGAGGAGGTGTCGATGGATCCTTCTTGAGTGACTCTCCTTAAAGCAGGAGCCACGGATCCTCGATGGGCCTTGAAGAAAGTGAACTTGGCATCGATGATCCTTGATGAAAAGTTCGGTGACGTTGAGGCAGCAGTTTCACTCCTGGCGGTGCTTGTCGACGATGAGTCGAACACATCCTGCAAGGATGAGGCGTGTGGGGCACCTCTATGTCGATAGTTCAGGACTGCAAAGAGTTTGTGAAGAACTTTGACCCAGCAAGGGCGTTGAGTCGTCCGGTGTCTCTACGGACTTTGGGTGGTGGGAAACCCACCGGCGGATGCTCCTTGGTGCGTCGACAGTCTGGCCTTCTCCGGCGGGATAAGGCGGTCGGCGGTGCGGACGAGGACGTCCGGGAATCAAATGTCTTAATCAATGGAGCGTTGCGGCTCCGGTCATCGACGGCACGCCGTCAAGCAGTCCCTACTTCTGGGCAACTAACTTCGACAGGCCTCCAGCGGTTATAGTAAACCTGCGAACCCTGGTCGACGACAGTGGACGGAATGTCTGGTGCTTCTCTTCGTTCTCCTTGGTGATCCCCGTCTCCGGTCAGCAGCCTGTTGAGGGTCTGACTTCCAGGGAGCTTCGGCAGGTTAGCAGTGCACGATAGTCCCTCGTAGCGCAGGAAGAGGGCGCCTAACCAGGTCCTCCCTGGAATAGTTCTTGAAGACACAGCGGTTTTCATATCGATGAAGTAGGGCAACAGCAATACTTCTCTTCCAGCAAGGCTTCAAGGTTCAGCTTCAGTTTCAATGTCAATTTCAATTCTGGCTTCTGAACGATTTCTGGCAGTGAGAGGCCCTCATATTTACTGTTGATCTCCCATTCATTCTGCTGGGTCACACTCTGGCAACCAATCACTCAGAAGGGCATTCATCCAGTCAGTCAGCCAATCAGGCTCACAGTGCATTCAGGCCATTCTTCTCCAACTAGACACTCACAACACAGAATGTGGATTCGAACAAGTACCGCGCCATTCAACACTACACACTGCATTCATACCAGTTTCGTGTAGGGCTGTCTCAGTCATTGTGTCAAACACCAGATACTAGACATCCACAACACAGAATGCATATTCGTCACACACTCCATTCACCCAGGTCCCATACGGTCGTTGGGAAGGCTCCAGCCAGTCGTGTCGGCACTTCCCCACACTACCATATATGGAACTTCCACCCAACAGCTAGTCAGGGATAAGGGACAGAGTCAGGGCTTCCTGGGACTTTGGGAAAACCAAGGTAACAGGTGATGGAAGGCAAGAGGCCACAGGGTCATCTTGTTTCCATTAGGAATGTACTGAATGTACTGATTCCAATGACAGGGCCTGGGTATCCCAAAATGGAGGATACTCAGAGCACCTGTCAAATTCAGCATGTAGCTGCCACCAGCCCATACCCTGCTCTGTGGGTCACACGCAGGTGTCCAAATACATACACTAGGGGCACAGGGTTGTAACTCCACCCATGGGTTCCATAAGGCTATCCCATGGGTCTGCACACCAAACCAAAAGAGAGAGCTGCACCACCAGTTGTCCCACATGAACTCCTGTGTGGAAAACACGACAGAACGCACGATAAAAAGAAGTAAAGGACAAGGATACAGAGGCCCTGTCCCTCCGATGCATTTCCAGCATCACAGTGGCCCCCCCAGACTGAGGTTAGGGTGCCTAATCTCCCACGAGATAGACACCCTCATCCAGACGGTCAACATACCTTCTAGAAAGGCCATCTGCATTATCGTGACTTTTCCCTGGTCTGTGCTCAATGGTGAAGTCTAGCCCTTGCAGGCTAATGGACCACCTGAGCAGTTTCGGGTTCTCACCATTCATCTTCATAAGCCACTTCAGGAGCTTATGATGTGTTTGGACCTTGAAGGTAGACCCCATAAGGTAGGGCCTGAAACGCCTAAGACTCCAAACTCTACCCTTGAGTTGTCTACTGAGGAATATGATTAGATGTTCCCTCCCTTTGTCATCTAACTGGGACAAGACAGCTCCAATTCCGGTGTTGCAGGCATCTGTCTGGACGATAAAGGGTCGGCTGTAGTCAGGTGCACACAACACAGGTGCCCTACACAGACTTTCTTTCAAGCCATCAAAAGCCCTCTGACAGTCTTCAGTCCAATTAACCTTCTCCTAGGCTTTTTGGGTGAAGTCAGAGCTGTCAGAGGTACAGCTATGGTTCCTTAGTCCGCCATGAAATTGCGATAATAGCCAGTGCGGCCCAAAAAGGCTCTCACCTGGGTTTGAGTAGTGGAAGTCTCCCAGTCATGTACATCCTGTACTTTACTGGGGAGAGGTTGGATTAGACCCCCTCCTACCTCATGACCAAGATACGTGACTTTTCCCTGAGCTATCTGGCACTTGGTGGTCTTGATAGTGAGGTTAGCCCTTTTCAAGGCCTGCAACACCTTATCCAGATATGTCAAATGCTCTTCCCAAGTGGAACTGTAGACGGCAATGTTGTCTGAGAAGGCCTCCAGCCCACTGAGTGCATGATTGACCAATCTCTGGAAGGTGGCAGGGGCATTCTTCAACCCAAAAGGCATGACCCTAAACTGGTAGAGTCCCTCAGGTGTTGAAAACGCCGTCTTTTCCTTGGCATGGTCCGTCAGAGCTATCTGCCAATAGCCTGAGGTAAGGTCAAAGGTGCTCACAAATTTGGCAGCACCTATGGTGTCCTCGTGCTCATCAGCCCTGGGCAATGGTGCGCGTCAGTTTTGGTGACTGCATTGACTCCTCAGTAGTCTGACATACGGTAGCACCTGCTTTTGACAGGCACACTGTCATCAGTGTCATTTTCATGCCTACACCATGGTGTAAGGCCTGGTGTCAGAGAGAACAGAGATGCATACTGCTGGAGCATAGCCCTACAGGCCTTCTGCTGCTCTGTCGTCAGATCTGGAGAGAGATGTACTCCCTCCACTGAGCCATCCTGAGAGTTGATATGCAGCAAATCAGGAAGGGGCTCACTCTCATCCTCTTCTTGCTCTGAAGCTAGCAAGAGACATGAGTCTTCCGCTTGCCTATGGAAAGGATTGAGCCTGTTGACCTGGAATACTTGAGGGGCTACCCTAGAGACTGCCATGTCAACCAGATAATTTTCTTTGCCCATCTTGGAGATTATCTTGAAGGGTCCAGTCCATTTGTCTGCCAAAGCTCGAGGCTTGGTAGGCTCCATCACAAGGATCGCCTATCCTGGAGTCCAATCCACTTGCGAGACTTCAAGGTCATGCCAGTACTTATTCAATTCCTGGCTGGCCTTCAGATTCGCTGTCGCCTGACCCATCATCTGTGTCATCCTCCGTCTGAGGCCTAACACATAGTCCCCCACTTGCTTGGCAGAACCTGGAGGGATGGCTTCCAAACCTTCTTGATCAAGGCAAGGGGCCCCTTACGGGATGTCCAAAGAGTAACTCAAAGGGGCTGAAACCAACACCCTGTTGAGGTAACTCCCTGTAAACGAACAGAAGGCATGGCAGGAGGAGATCCCATCTCCTCCTTAGGGGCTCTTCCAAAGCACCTAGCATTCCCTTGAGAGTGTTATTGAATCTCTCAACCAGACCATTGGTCTGGGGATGGTAAGAGGTGGAGAACTATTTCCACATGGTTTTAATGTAACTAGACATGAAGTTGGATCCTCTGTCTGAGACAAACTCCTTAGGGAATCCTACACGGGTGGAAATGTCCAGGAGAGCCCTGGCAACCACCTTGGCAGTAACAGTCCGAAGAGGTATAGCCTCAGGGTACCTGGTGGCATGATCAACCAAGACCAGGATGAACCGGTGTCCACCTGAAGTGGGAGGGTCAAGGGGACCGACAATATAGATGCCCACCCTCTCAAATGGTGTGCCAACCACTGGCAATGGCTGCAGTGGGGCAATGACACTGCCTCCAGTCTTGCCAGCCAACTGACAAGTTGGGCAGGTCGTGCAGTGGGACTTCACTTCTACACCCATCCGGGGCCAGTATAAATGGCCAGAGATCCTCTGCTTAGTCTTCTTCGTACCAAGATGATCAGCTAAGGGCACTTCATGTGCCAACTGCAGTAGAAGGGCCTGTAAACCTGGGGTACCACTAACCTCTTGAGGGCACCAAGTTCAGGCTTAGTGGGCTCACTAACAAGGAGCTCACCCTCCCAATAGATCCAGAATGTCCTAGGCACTTCTCCTTGTGCCTGGGACAGGGCCTGTTTCCTCAGACCCTTGAGAGAGTGGCACTCTCTCTGACCCTTACAGAAGTCCGCCCGGGACGGTCCCCCTTCAGCCAACAGGCATTGAAGGTCGGGGTGGTCCTCTAGGTTGAGCACCTCTCCCGCAGGAGGGTCTTCTGCCTCTTCTCCCTCAGGAGTTGAGTTTGGGTTTCCACTGGACCCAGCCCGTCCAGAGCATGGATCCCAATGGGTGCTGTAGGAACAGCAGAAAGAGAAGGAGCCCCCTCGCAGAGGTGGCCTTCTTGTTCTTCCGTCTTCTTTCCTTAGGCCTCGCCTTTGGCTCATTTACCTGACTCACAGCCAGACCCTGTGTTACCTGTGATCTAGTGACTGCAGCAGCAGTCAGGGGGAGACCATCAGAGATCAACCCCAACCCTACTAGATCATTTCATAACAGAATGTTAGCAGGGACATTGTCCTGGGCCAGGAGAGGAAGCTTTGCTGTCTTGTTTCCAATGATGAGGGTGACTAAGGCTACAGGCGATAATTTGGAAGGCCCACCAGCTAACCTGGTGGCTCTCAGAGGAGCACCTACATAGTCCGGTGGCTTGAGCAGGGTCCTGTCCACCACTGTCATGCTTGCCCCAGTGTCTCTCAAACCAGTAGAAGGCTGGCAATTCAAGAGGACATTTCTCAAAAACCTACGGGTGTTCAGTGGGATTGTCGCCAGTACATCTGCGTACTGGTCCCAGGTCCCAAAGGACACTAGGGAAATCTCTACAGGGGCACTGAATGTGATCCTGTAGAGGAGGGGAGGACAGTGGTCTCCACCTCAGGCATGGGGTAAGGGTAGCTCAGGCTGACAGCCTGGACTCCAAGTGCCTTACCTTTACACTTGAGGTCACCCTTCTTGTGATCCAGAGCCCCACATTCCCAACAAGTGCCAGGAGTGTGGGGTACAGTACTGGAACCACAGGGAGCCTGCTGTACAGCAGGTGGAGCACTACTCTTATTCCCACCCACAGAGGACTTATCCCCACTATAATGTTGGGTCTTAGGAGAGGAAGCTTTTGGTTTACCCAACTGTGATTGCTTTTGGGACTCCTCAGCTTTCTAAGAGGTCTCCTTTTCTTTGTCCTTGTCCTTCCCACTGGAGTCCCTTGGGGACACCCGGTGGGAGACCCACTTGTCAGCCAGCCTGGCCAGCTTAAAGGGATCCAAAATGTTCTAGTCAGCAACATACTGACGCAGCTCTGATGAACAGGCTTCAGAAAAATGCTGAATAAACAAAAGTTGGGACAATTCAACAGAAGTTTTCACCTTGTATCCATCAATCCACCCCATCATGTGCATATGTGCCGCACTCACCCAGTCAACCCAAGACACATTCTCTCTTTTCTTAAAATCCCTGAATCTTTTAAGGTATTGGGTCGCTGTCTTGCCAAACTTGGCAATCAAGCAGACTTCATGCACTCATAATGACCCCTTTCTTCCACACTCAGTTTCAGAATACAGTCATATCTAGTCTGAGGCACTCTGCTTAACAAACACTTAGCCCAATCTCTCTTTTCCACATCATGAATTGCACAAGCCATTTCAAACACGTCAATCCATTGGAGGATATCAGAATCCTCCACATACACACCAACCAAATCTTTCATAAACTTGGTGGCTGGAGACCTGACCATCTCAACTGGTTTAGCTGAAGTCTCCACTCTAGCTTTCTCTAGCTGGTTTCTAAGACATTCAGTGTCCTTGTTCTTGAGTTCAAGGTCCTTATTTTTTAGTTCAAGATCCCTATTCTTGAGCTCCACTTGTTGTGCCAACTCCTCTTTCTTAAGCTCAACTTCTATTTCCAACGTTCGGTATTCAACGGCCAATTTTATCCTTAATAACTCAAGTTCCAAGGCATTCCCTAAAGAAACATTGCTGGAGGTCGGAACAGAGGCAGCAGGAATGTGGCATTCCCCGAAACAGATTCAATGGCAAGCCCAGGGGCAGGGACCCCCATGGTTACATCCTCCCCTTCAAGAGCTTCACAATCAATCTGGTAGTCCACCAGGGTAGCTATCAGCTCTACCCTAGACTTATCCACAAAGTCTAACTCCCTGGCTTCACAAGCACTCTGGAGAGCCTCTAAGCTCATCCTAGTCAATTTACCATTCACAATAGATTCCATTGCTTGTAATCCAGTTATCTAGCACATAACCAAACCTCTATTTAATAAAGTGCAGATATTTTGTAAGTGGCACGGTTATACACTGATTCTTAAAACCATAAGCATCCCACCGCTGCCACCAATGTAAAGACTGGAGGGATGTCTGTACTGCTGATCTCTATATGGCAGAGGAGAGGCACACAGGACCCCAGCCAAGATTCTCTATAGGGTGGCGCAGATCGAGCAATCAAGGCCTACCTTCTCAGGCGGTGATGCAGGCTGGTTCTTAAGTTCAGTATAGTCCCCAAGCACCCACAAAGGAATGTCCGAACACTGTATTAGTGAAAACACAGTCTTTATATGATTAAGCTTCAAGGTTAGATACACAATAACTCACTTTGTGCTTAGTTAATCTACAATGGCAAATATATACAGTTCTAAGTGGTACCACAATTATTATAAGATTTCATTAAAGTGCATCAACTGTTGTCATGGCCACAGGCCCCAGAACACGAAAACCACACCATCTAGTGATGGGGGCAATGGGGCACTTGACTCACTTATGTCAATTTGGGACACATAAACACAGGGGCCATGGCTGGACTCAGTCCTGTCGCCTTTGATGCCAGGCTCATATAGAGATGTGAGCAGGAACACTATATTTCAGTGCAGGAGTGGTTTTACTTTAGTTCAGTGCAGGAGTGCTTTTATTTTACAACAACTTTCCAGGACCTGAAAGCCTTTATTCCAGAGAACATCCTCATGTGCTGACTCATCGGGTGTGGCTCCCTAGGCCTGGTCTTCATGTGCTGACTCAACGGGTGTGGCAGGGTGTAGCATCAGAAGCTCAGCTAGATAAGCTTCTCCATCCTTAAGGTCGGTGCTTTGTGTTACTGTGCACACGTGTGCAACAGGACGCTCACCGCCGCTTGGACCAGTTTACTTACTTTTGAAACCAGGCGTTCTCCTGCATACTCACATCCAGGAAACTGGTGCTTCATCGCTTCATCTGCAGACTCAGCTCCTGACATCCAGTGATCTTGATCCCGACGCCGCTGCACAGCGCTCCGCATCCACGAACTCGGACCCTGAAGAAGAAATACAAGGTTATAACATCCGACCTAGGCCCGCGCCACATTTCAACCCCGCATGCCCCCTAGTTAACAACTTACTAGCTGTTGTACCACTGCAGCTTCGTTGCTCATTCCCTCCGGTTGCCGCCTTGAGCTCTGCAGCTTCTGCCAGACTGGCAACATCACCTGCAAGGGAAGAAAGCAAAAGAGCAAATGTCAAAAGCGTAACGGACAGCAAGACAACAAACTTTACGATACAAAAAAATAGACGAGGAAAGACAAAGGTAAACAGGAACACTTACCTGAAGTATAGTGGCTTAGTCGCAGCAGGACTGGACTACTACGTGCAAGGGACCAGTGAAGGAACTTGGTCCAGATCATACAAGCGCCCCTGCCAGAAGTAGCAGGACGGAGTGCTCGCCAAAACTAATCAACAGATGAGCTTTCCAGGCACAGCGCATCCCACGGGTACCACGGTTTGGGAGAAGGGGTCAGGAAGGGGATCAGGCACACAAGCTGGCATACTCACGCTCCCTATTCTCCACGCAGGAGCAGTTCTGAGCAGCATCACCTATTACCACCAGTCACCACATAAAGGCAGAGGGAGAAGTCGGACCCGAGCGACCTCCCCCCGGGAGGGCTGCGACCGTGCCCCAACGCCTCTGCAGAGACCAGGTGGGAATAACAACTGTACTCTGGTCAAATGTCACACAAATCAATTAGGAAAGTTAACCAACAATCGACATAGAAGGAAAGCAGTTGGTTAGAACAATTGGCAGAATACTGGCCCCGTTACCTAGACACACCTCTATGTGGAGATCCCCCTCCTGAGCAACCTGTAAAATAAAGATATACCACAAGCCCAGTCCATATATTGTTCAATGAGTCTTATTTCCTTCTAAAGTGTTTCTACCACCCCAATGTGCTTGGAATAGCAGAGTTCCTTGAGGAAGCGTCGATGTTCCCTTTAAAGCTGGAGCCACGGATCATCGATGGGCCTCGAAGAAATTGAACTTGGTGTCGATGATCCTCGATGAAATGTTCGGTGATGTTGAGGCAGTAGCTTCGGTCCTGGTGGTGCTCGTTGACGACGAGTCAAAGACGTCCTGCAAGGATGAGGCGTGCGGGGCACCTCTATGTCGATAGTTCAGGACCGCAAAGAGTTTGTGAAGAACTTTGGCCAGCAAGGGCGTCGAGTCGTCCGGCGTCTCTACGGTCTTTGGGTGGTGGGGAGCCCACCAGAGGATGCTCCTCAGCGTGTCGACGGCCTGGCCTTCTGCAGCAGGATAAGGCGGTCTGCGGTGCGGACGAGCACGTCCGGGAATCAAATGTCTTAATCAAAGGAGCGTTGAGGCTCCGGTCGTCGACAGCATGGCGTCAAGCAGTCCCCGCTTTGGGGCAACTAACTTTGACGGGCCTCCAGCGGTTATAGCAAACCTGCGAACGCTGGTCGACGATGGTGGACGGAATGTCTGGTGCTTCTCTTAGTTCTCCTCGGCAGTCCCAGTCTCCGGTCGGCAGCCTGTCAAGGGTCTGACTTCTAGGGAGCTTAGGCGAAGGCTAGCAGTGCACGATGGTCCCTCGTAGCTCCAGAAGAGGATGCCTAACCAGGTCCTATCGGGATCCGTTCTTGAAGACACAGAGGATTTCAGATCGATGAAGTAGGGCAACAGCAATACTTTTCTTCCAGCCGGGCTTCAAGGTTAAGCTTCAGTTTCAATGTCAGTTTCTACTCCAGATTCTGAACGATTTCTAGCAGTGAGAGGCTCCCAGATATACTGTTGATCTCCCATTCATTCTGCTGGGTCACACTCAGGCAACCAATCACTCAGAAGGGCATTCAGGCAGTCAGTCAGCCAATCAGGCGCAAGGTGCATTCAGGCCATTCTTTTTGATCCAGACAGTCAAAACACAGAATGTGGATTCGGACAAGTACCACGCCATTCAACACTACACACTGCATTCATACCAGTTTCAGGCAGGGCTGTCTCAGTCATTGTGTCAAACACCAGATACTAGACACCCAAAACACAGAATGCGTATTCATCACACACTCCATTCACCCAGGTCCCACCCACAGGCGTACCCACAACATACCTTTGTTGGGAAGGCTCCAGCCAGTCTGGTCGGCACTTCCCCACATACCATATATGGAATTTCCACCCAGCAGCCAGTCAGGGGAAGGGACAGAGTCAGGGCCTGGGTATCCCAAAATGGAGGACAGAGTCAGGGCTTCCAGGGACTTCGGGAAAACCAAGGTAACAGGTGATGGAAAGGCAAGAGGCCACAGGGCCATCTTGTTTCCATTAGGAATCTACTGATTCCAATGACAGGGCCTGGGTATCCCAAAATGGAGGATACTCAGAGCACCTGTCAAATTCAGCATGTAGTTGCCACCAGCCCATACCCTGCTCTGTGGGCCACAAGCAGGTGACCACAAACATACACTAGGGGCACAGGGTTGTACCCCCACCCATGGGTGCCATAAGGCTATCCCATGGGTCTGTACACCAAACCAAAAGAGAGAGCTGCACCACCAGGTGTCCCACATGAACTCCTGCATGGAAAACATGACAGAACACACAATAAAAAGCAGTAAAGGACAAGGATACAGAGGCCCTGTCCCTCCGATGCATTTCCAGCAATGACGTCCTCAGCTTCACATACCGCAAAACTTGTGAACCCATCTAAACACTACCTCTTCTTGCAATACCGTCTCACAATAGCCAGAGCATTAATTGGCTCCTGGCTTGACTACAATAACTCACTCCTCGCTGGCACTTCAGAGCGTAACTTTAACACGATCCAGACCATCCAAATCAATGCCGCCTGGGCCACCTTGACACTATCCAGACGTGACCATGTCTCAATTCATAGAAAAGCTGCTCATAGAAAAGCTGCTCAGTGGCTACGTGTCAGAGATCGGATCAACTATAAAATTCTCTCGATCACTCATTGCTGCGTTTCGCTGCTTTTCTAACTCTGCACCGCCTTACCTTTCACAAAGGATTTCCAAGGACGACCTACTAGACCTAAATCACCCATCTACAGCCACAGACATACTACCCCGTGCTTCAGTTGCAATAGAGCTGGGCGATCTAGTTTCCCAGTCATTGCCGCACAACTGTGGAATAACTTACCTCCTCACCTACGCTCTGAGGCCTCATACTGACCTTTCAGAAAACACTTGAAAACTCTTGTATTCCACTGACATTGCGTTGGCCTCACTAAAAACATTTGAAATTGTCCTTACCCGATTGACAATGCTAAAGCTCTCTGAGATGTCAATGTACTCTTAGGTTTCTCCAAAATTCCAAAATGTCAACCAAAGCATGCTCCACAGAGAGTGTCAAAGAACACCCCATCATAATACTGGTAGACTTTTCAATTGCGAACGTGGCTGCTGCCAGCGACTGTTCGCAAAGAAAGTGCCCCTCCATAACTGGATCCAGAATACCACTATAATATGCCAAAGGTTTATAACCTAATGTAGTCCTCTGTGTAAGTACTGCAGTCATAGTTGTCCTATTCATGTGCGAAAATTAAAAGAACTCCTCATTATAATTCGGAATTCCTAAAACTGAAGCTGTACAGATTGCTTTCTTCAATTCTTCAAATCCTCCCTCCATTTCTTCAGACCATTTTATTTTCTCATTCTTTACCTGTGCTTCCTTTAGAGCTTACAAAAGAGGTCTTGTGTATGAACTATAATCAAACATCCATGCTCTGACATAATTACATAGTCCCAAAAACTGATGCATTTTCTTTACCGTTTGCAGTTTTGCTGTTTTCATGATTGCCTCAGATCCCTCAGGTGTGACCCTCTTTCCTTCATGTGAGATCAACTGGCTTATATACAACACCTCTTCTTGACAATACTGTAACTTTTCTTTGTCTACCTTATATCCCTTGTCTGCCAGGATAGTCATTAACTGGGGCGAGTCTTGCCTGCACTCGTCTTCTGTAGTGCTACAAATCAGAATGTCATCTACCTACTGTATCACAACGCTCTTCAAATCAATATTGCGTAGGTCCATCTGGATAACCCTATCAAAGATCGATGGAGACTCACAGAATAGGCAGCCTAGTATGTTTCAGATGAGTTTGGTGGAACGAAAAGGAAGTCAAGTCTTGTGAATCCTTGTCCAACGGGATTGAGAAAAACGCATTTTTCAAGTCTATCACAGTAAAATATTGTGCCTCTACTGAGATACTGCATAGTATCGTAGCTGGATTTGGAACTAAAGGAAACTCTGCCTCTACAATTTGGTTATCAGTCTCATATCTTGTATGAATCTCGACGACCCACCTTTGATTTCTTGATAGGATACACTGCGGTATTGCACAATGATTCTGACGGTACCAGAATACCTTGTTCCATCAGTGCTGAAACAGTCTTAAAAATCCCATCATCCACCTCTCAAGACATGTCTTTCTCAAGGTAAAATTGCTCCTGGCTTCAACTTTATCTTTACCTTCCCTATCCCCTTCAATAGGTATATGTTTTTTTTTTAAAAAACAACAAAAGAAAGGTTCCTTTAAGAACCACTTTTCACAGTTAAAAAATAGAACTAAAAGAAAAGATTATAAACTCTATCTACTTTACATTTCGCACTAAAGTACATAGGCTCAATACTTTTTCCAACATTTCCATTAGCATTTTGTGTTATTCTAATGGGAATAATGGGATGTTCATCCCCCGTTCCAGGGACCCGAACAGGGAATAACGGCCTGCCAGCCCAAGTTATTGGCCCAAACGAAGTGTGTCTGTGTGCGCCCTGATGCCTGCAGGCTTTGGCACATTATCAATAAATAAATAAATAAATAACGAGGGCTCCGGACCATTATCCTCCATTGCGGCCCCTGCAATGGGTATAAAGGACATTAGCACCCCTGGTTCCCAAAGCGGAAGAAGGAAAATCCTTTTCCAAGATGGCCACCATGGAAAGAGAAGGTTGGGCTCCGTACAGAGCCCCTCTTTCCTTTCCATTGCAGCCTGCAGAATGTGAAGTCTAGGACCATATAACCACAAGCACATTTCTTTTCCCTTTCAAACCTATCCTACTTTCGAATAACTTTACCACATAGCCGGTACCAGATGGACCTGGCCACTTTAACACAATTTTTCGTCCCTCGCAGTCATGGCCAGTAGCCAGATTGTCCGGGTCATGACCTTATACCATGATCCGGACAATCTGAACACTGACCATGGCCACAGACTATATCTCAGTCACTAAAGGTATATCACAATGTTTGTACCTACATCATGACACTTGTAAAAAAATAAAACACAGGCACATTTGCAAAACCATGCTTTAAAGTCCTTGCCAATGCTCCTTACATGAGGTTGCTTGAAATCCGCCCATGTTTTATTTTTTCAAAAGTGTCAACATTTATGTACATGCAATGGTCATATAACTTAGCCCTCACTTGACAAAATCCATTCAGTCTTTACACAAACATTTAAGGTTGGGTCTATGATCTTTCTGAAAACGTTTGTCCACATTCATAAAATGGCAACACATTTATAAGCCATTTAAAAATGTTGAGACCGCCACTAATGTAGCCCCCTGTTGAGAAAATCCCACCAAACTTTACAAAAACGTGTATATCTAGATTTAAAATTGTTTTCCAAACTTTTGTGCAGATTTTTCAAATGGCACCATATTTATAAGCCTTTACAATATGTTGGGACCCCCCTCTAATTGTGTTCCCTCTTTACAAAACAGTTACACCGTTTCCAAAACCATTCGGAATCCTATAAAATTCAAAAATGTCATGCAGTTTCATTGAGTGGCGCCAAAGTTATAAGCCATCCCAGAATTGCTTTTCACCAATCCTGTAATTTAGAAATAGGCATAGATGTCCCTGAACATCTGAAGTGTTTGCGAACATCACAGGGCTGTCCCCGAACATCCAGACAGTTCTCAGTCTTCCAGCGGGCAAAACACCAGTTTCTTGGCTTCTTACGGCCATATCCCATCCCATCACCATCACCGCTCACCTCCCCAGAGATTGTTTAATAAGTTTGACAAGTGAAATGTGTTTTTTTATATGTTTCTAGTGCGGTGTGCGTGGACTCCGGCAGATGTGTGCGAATCCAACATCGCGGGTATTCCCAAAAATCTGACGCACTGCTCCCTTTTCACCATCCAATCAGTGGGCACGTTTGATGTCAGCTGACATCACGGCACCCTCTAGGCCAATTGGATGCCTGTCCGTGGACCGAACAGGGAAATGGGTCAGCGAGCAAGAGCCAGATATCACTCATTTATTTGGACCTACTTTTTGGTTGTTTAAAAAAAAACAACTGAACATATTTACACCAAATTTACAAAAGCACACTTTCGGGACCAAGCCACCACTCCTGGCACAAATTTGGTGAAAATCATCCAGCGGTTCGGGCTGTAGGCGTGAGCAAAAAATGTGTCCATTATGTCTATGGAAAAAAAAATGTTTTGGGGATCCCCCTATAACTTTGCCCCCTCTTGACGAAATCTCTCTAAACTTGCCTGAAATAATTCAGAGCGGGCCATATACTTCTTTTGCAAAGTTTGGTGAGTATTCGTCCAGGCAGAGTGAAGTTATAAGCCACCCAAAAAGTGCTCTTCCTATGAGTTGAGCAACTTAACCATAACTACACGGCCTACCATAGGGTGTGTTATATATTTTGGCGGCACCACCTGAAGAATATTCACTATGTATAGCCCACCTTCATGATTACTTAATCTACTTGCGTTGCAGCATCTTCACAGTTATAAAATGATTTATATTTTCTTCAGTGTTCTTTGCATGTACAATCTTTATTTCGCATGTAAATTGTCACTCGATTCTTTATCTAGTCGTCAGTTTCCATACAATCTATTCATTCTCTTCTCTGATCATCCTTCTCTGTGCGTCACTCTTATTTCTTATGATGTCACCAACCTCTTGCATTCACTGCTTCACACTTCGGCAGGGACCTCCCTCAAGAGACTGTCATCTCTCTGCGGGTACATTTTATAGGGCCTTCACAATGGATACCTTGTTTCGAAGATCTTTTGCAGTATTGGGATCATTATCAGCGTTATGCATGTCGCAATTTCTCGCTTCCAACATCTAGGCAAAATAGGGCTCAGGATTTCCGGTAGAGGCATTTGGCCACTCCTCTACAGAAATAAACCTCCATATCAACACAGCTGGGACATTGAAATCTCATACACCAATGTCCTTGCTGGGTCTTGATTGCCAGATATTGCTCTGTAGAATGTACCAACAAGGATTTTTGTTTCCACTATTTGAATACGAGATAACCACCTACTACTTCTACAAAACCAACTTTTAAGTTATTCGATATCCTTTATGTTTTTTTTAAAGCTAGAATATCCTTTATATATAATGTCTGCTAAAGATGGGACTGGGTCCTCAATCTAGATAATATCATACTTTTTGCTGGTAGGTGGACAAATGAGCTACAAGTATAAACAAATATGTAAGGAAGTATTTCTTCATCACATTATAGTTTAACTGATCATAAAGGCTATTCACATCCAATGACAATAGGCTTAAATAATACTTACGCTTACTGTTCTGGGGGACCCAGAGAAGAACACGTTTCTGCACCTTGGCATCTCTTAAATCAAGGTGAGAAGAGACTGCAATACTACTTAAAAATACAAAATGCCATAGAAGAAATAGAAGGCATGTGTCAAATAATGTAGGAGAGCTCGAGAACAATTCAGAATTAGAAAATGATATCACAGAAGATGGACCAAGTGTCAGGATAGTATGGTTTGCACTAACCTGTGATCCGTTGCCTGTTATGCCGGTAGACAAAGAAGGGGATCCCCCACTCTGTCAGTCCCCTGATGGACCATTTGAGGACATGCAGCATTGGGGGAACCCCCTGAATTGGGAAAAAAACCCTGAAGATTGATCCGATGTGTTGATAGTAGGGTGAAGATAGGGTCCTCTGGGTCAGTGGAGGCGAGTAGAGTTCAATATCGTGGTCCTGGGTAGTACAAAGAGGTGATCTGTCCTCTGGTTAGAGAACCTGTGGAGTCCAGTTCTCTGTCAGAGCATGGAAAGTAGCGCAGTACTTGCACCAAGCATTTAGCATTCGTAGAGCACGGAGTGCGTGCAGTAATGAAGCTGCAGAAGTATGGGCATGGGGCAGCATTAAGGGCAAGCAGCGGCGAATGGTGTGGAGCGTGGGCTGCAATGGTACTATTCACAAGATGCTGCAATTTAGGGTAAATACGAGGAGCACAGCAAATTATGCAGCGATGTGCGAGGAGCACAATCAGCAATGGGGAGTTCCACCTGAGTCCGATATTATTTATGCATGCGAGGAGCACAGGCATCGGTTGTAGAGTGGAGAATGGAGTACAGGTGCTGCAGACCTGGTGGGGAGTGAGAGAGCCTTGGCACAGGAAGAAGGATGGCGCAGGAGGCACAGAGGGAAAGAGAGGGAATCTGTAGAATGTTGCAAGGAACGCTAAAGGGGGAACAATGCAGGGAAACTGGAGTGCCATGATAAAAGGCACAGAAAGCGAGGAGAGCTAAACAGGCAGGCTGTAGCAGGAACAGGGAAGGAACGCGTAGAGCAGGAAGTTCCAGTGAGTTCCTGAGGCTGCACCGAGCAGCGGAACGTAGAACGGAGAGTTTTCCAAGCGTCACGAATGTTGGAAATCAAGGTGTAGTAGAACGAGAGGACTTATGTAGTCTGCAAGTCATTCAAGAACGCCGGCATGAAGGAACACCAGACAGAAGTCTGCTTCTTAGACTTCAGTCCCCAGGCGGCGGCCATCTTGGGAGGTCTATGTTTTTAAGCTTTTACATAAGAAAGCCTGGGTTTCTTACTTCACTGGTCCCATATCTTCCATGACCTCCGATACTTGACACCGAGAATGACTTAAATACAAAAATGAAAGCAAATAAAGACTCAAAAATGAAAACGAAGCACAGAAAGAAAATAAGAAAGAAAAGTCTGATGAAAGAAATTAAGAAAGAGTGAAAGAAGAAAAAAACCAGGGAAATGAAAAAAGAACAAAAGGGAAAAGAAGCAAACAAAGGAAGAATAAAAGTAAGAAAAAAAGAAAGAAGGAACAAATAGGTTAATAAATGAATCCACCCAGTCGAGAACACACAGGTTGCTAATTCTTTTTTTATAATTGAGAAACAATCCTAAATCTTTGTAGTCTCGTTGACAGCTCTGAAACGGCACCTGCCAAGATTTCCTTCGCTTGACGTGTGAACAGACAAAAGAAAACCCCCAGACTGAAGCAGCCATTCGGCTTCTTTTCCTGTGAGACATTGATGAAGCACCGTGATTCATTAGCTGGTTGTGAAACATCTTTGTTGACAGGCCTTTTAAGAAAACGGCCAGATTAACTATTTGCTGGGCCAGATGTACACACACGAAAATGAAAATGAAGACACAAAGACTACTTCTGCAGTGTATGCCATGGCAGTCCAGGCCTTTCTGTGCGAGATGCTTCGTCTTTGCAGTTGCATGAAAGATTTGGCAGAAAGCTATTTGCGCACTCAAGTTGTATAATGGGAAGTGTGTGCACTCATGGGTGGAGGTAATCCCGCCTCATTGTGACTGCAATGAAAGAATATAGCAGAAATCAGCATGTAACGTTAAATACCAATAACTCCACAGACCTCAAAAAAGTGAACAAAGTAACGCAAATATGTCCGCCATGTAAAAGTCAGGGTTAATTTTTCAGTACTTTTTCATTGCCAGGTAAGTCATACCCTTTGATATAAACTACCATAACAGCAGGAGGCATCATCTGCGTCACCAAGAACATCCCTAAACAGTGAGTAGCAATGCAAGCCAGTAATGAATAACGTGCGTTGCAGGGATGGTGAAGGTAGCCTGAGTGAAAGGTCAGAGGAAGGGAAATAGGACAACTCGTTCAGTGTAAGTAGAGAAGGAGATAGGGTATTGTAGATCACTTTGGCAAGCATAAAATACAACTATTGAGCAGAGTACACAAATCATGCATCCGTTTGTTCCTTGGTTATACGATTAAGGAAATGCACGCTTGGCTTTTAGAGTGCAAGGTCTTCAATATATCATCAAGTCAAATGGCCCGTCAGTCAAAAGGGCAGTCAGTTACTATATTTGGAAAATTAGTGTGTCCATCAATTCCTGTACGTCTTTTGAACACTCATTACGAGTTTGGAGATAACTGAAAAAACGACCTCTATTTGTTGGAGGCCTCCTGATGAGGTGCAAACCATTATGGATGTAATCCATCCAGCACATGCATGAAGTTATTACCTCCAACTAATTAGGAATGATCTCTTTTGGAATTATCTCCAAATACAAAGGATATACTTGTTTACAGTGCAGCGTGAAATTACGAATAAAAAAATTTCGAATTCGAAAAGAGCGTTGCAGTGTAATCGCGTATTAGATTCCCCACATCCCCTTACCTGCTCCACCGCCCTCCTCCCCCCTACTTACCTTTGGGCAGCAAAGTGCGCCGCCCGACTCTCCTGTCTCCCTGCAATGCCAGTTCCCTTCACTTACGTGGATGGGAACCAGCGCTGCAGGGTTCTTTTTATTTTGTGTTTTAACTATCTTTATTTTATAAAACACGGGGGACACCCCTGCAACCTCCAATCCCATTATAGCAAACAAGGGTGCAGGGGACACGCCCGCAATCCCTTCTCCCCTCCTTCACTATATTGGGAACGTATGGTATAGTTGTTCATAGTAAAGGCGAAATTCATACAATTGTACTATACGTTGGGTTTTTTCGAAATTTTCTACAGCAACGAAATCCATATGATAATCAGGTCAAAGTCCTGCAGTTAATACTGGGATAACTTTAATTCTGTTTGGCAGAATCAGCTATCAGTATCCAAAGCCACAAGGCCAGGGTGACTAGAACCTGGTAAGGCATGGAGCAGAGCTTGCCATGGCGCCTGGGATATTGTGGGATGCTCTGCTCTGCACTACATCTCCCAGGAAAGGCACGCCAGAGTGGCTACCAGTGCCATGACGTACATTCACAGTCTACGCGTGCCCAGTCGGGGCCCGGGGTGGATCACCCCAGAGGCAGCAGTCAATGGTATTAGGATTGGATAGCAAAAGAACACAGCGCTTCTCATCCTTGGTTCAGTAAAATGTATGAGTCTGGCTTGTTCTTTGACCTGCACGTGGATTCCCTTTGGCTTTGCTATGGTATGCTACCTGTGGCTCAACGCCTGTCGTACTTTGGGCTGCCTTTGGATTGCTGCATTTGGCTGTGTGGAACCTTGGTATTTCTGACCCTGGATTGCTTGAGCATAGTGTTTTGGAACTGCTGCTTTCTTTAGATATTATGATGAAGCTATGAATAAATATTTAAACCTGGCTGTTGTGTCCAAACGCCCTTTTTAAAAACCTAGTCAGAAAGATGGAAGTTCAATATTACCATGAGCCCAACAATGAAGCCTGTTAGGAAAGATTTCTTAATGCTGGGTAATTTTCCTTCCATGTGGCAACCCCTAAACTTTTTGCTGTTGTTTTCACCATGATCTAGACTTTGCCAGAGAAGTGCAGCCTTCAGCCGCACTCCTCTGGGCTTTCGCTCCATTCTTACGGGGAAACTGACATGCCCTTAAGACAGTCAGTACCGGGAAACGTTGTTTTCCATAGTTTCTTTATCATGTTGCAACTTTCGCGCAACATGGCACAAGAGGGCACTGTAAGCTAAGTTTCTGCTCTCTTGGGTCTCTAGTCTTCTACAGGCCCTAGATACTCTCTTGGGATTGTAAATGAACGGTGCAAGTGAATCACGGACGGGATTGGTGGCAGCGATCGTTTCTTGTGTTTTTGAGCTCCTTTTGGCGTTTTAAGCGTGTTTCTCGCGCTTAGCCCAAAATGGTGGCCTGGCTCCCAAAATGGCCAGACCACGAGGCTCTTTGTCCTGTCCGCTGACCGTCTTGCCCCCTTCACCTCCCCCAGGTCGAGCCGATCCGGGACCTTCCTTATTTGGGCATGTACTTTCCCGCGAAACACAGATGCTTTTGCGGGCTTCTACAGGCCTTGTGTGTGCCTACAGGATGGGGGGCTGGGATGTCTGGTCCCAATACTCATCCTGGGAGCCAGAAAGTCTAGGGTGGTGTGAAAGCCTGGGACCCCCATGGTCCGTGATAGGTCCACATATGGTGTGAGTGTTTTATGAGCGGATCTCCCATTGGGTCCCCCCCGTTTTGGCGTGAAGGGAACCGTGGATAAGAGGGGGCTGGAAACACCACTACCATGTCGATCTCCTGAGTTCTCACAAACAAAGGAATACAGGCGCCAAGTATCCTGCAACCACGAGGCTGAACCGAGGAATCGCTGGTGACCCGCTGAAGGACTGCTCCTCTGCACTGCTGTCGCTTTGTGAAACCCTTTCTACCTCTGATCGAACTAGAAGGCCTGTACTGCTACTTTGACCCTTTGGAATAGTGGGAACAACTATTCTCGGCATCTTCACCATCTCCTGCACGTAAGCCTTTGGAAGTGTCTCTGGGCCATCCAGCAGACTGACCAGCCTACCCAGGAGTCTTGCTCTGTAACCGCCGTCAGGTTGTGTTGTATTACGAGTCCTTGTCACTCTCACCCGATTCGTACACTTGGCATTCCCAGGTATGAAGTGAGTAGTGTACATTTGGCTGAAATACACACGGCTGCTCCGTTGCCCTGCTGTGGTAACAAACTGCGCGGGTTCACTGCGTTTTTGACATCCTCAACTCAACTTCTGCTGCTGTGGAATCTAAACGACGCCGAGACGTCCCCTGCTCGTATCTGAACCTGCCAGCACTGAAACTGACGCGGAGAAGCCTGGGTCTGCCTGCATCGGGGACTGGTGAGTAGCATCGCTAGGAACTGGTCGCCCTCCTGCAGTAGCCCATCGCTTTTCCCCGCTGTGTCTAACAGCACACCTTTCCGTACTCGCGCTCTGCTTCTGCCCACAGTGGAGGCTGCGCTGGAGTCGCAGAGCTCTGTTCATCTTCAATTGTTCATTGAACTAAACTGCCTGATTCCCTCAAAGAGACTCCCCTTTTTGCCCGTTGGCACCAGTGTGTGCAGGTACTTTTGAGCACAAGGCTCCACTCTTCGTAGGGCTTGGACTTCCTTTTAGTTAGGTGCCTCTGAAGGCGGACTGGGTCTAATTATTATTCGCACTGCCTGTTTTCCTCCCCATCTAGGTGGTCTACACATTTTGTGCGTCTAACTCGTTAGACTCGTTGGTATTTGTATATATATTGTATTGGTTTGGTATGTGTTGGTTTACTTGAGTTTTATTGTGATTTCTCGCTACGGTCAATGTTACAAAGGCCTTGTAATAAATGTGTATATATTTTTAATATAACGCCTGTTGGGAGTAATTTGTAAGTCTCCTTGCTTTGTGTGCTCATTGTGGGCTTTCAGTCACCCCCACCCCTCTTGAGACCTAGTCTTGACCGCCGCGATCGCTACCCTGATTGGTCTGGCTTGTCCAGAGGTTACCCTGTTCCAAGAAACTAGGCTGGCCTTCTGAACCTCTGCCCCTCCAGGAAAATCCAGTTCAGAAATCCATCTTAACAAAGCCCAACAATTAAATAGGACGGTAGCTACCTAGACCCATTTTGTCACCTTTCTTATGAATGGGAAAGATTATTGTGCAGTTCCAGGATAAAGAAAATAAATTTTTACACACCATGTTGTTATAAACAAAACATACAACTCTTGACGATCATACTGTGTTACAATGGCATAAATCATAAGCTATATTATCATTACCTGGGTTTTTGTTACTTTTCAGTGATACAATAGCAGGGCCGGTCTTTGCATCAGGCCGTGCAGGTGCCAGGCTCTAGGGGCGCCTGAACAACTCCTCCAAAAGGGCTCCAACACCACCATCATGCATGATGCTTGATGCTTCAATGCTACATCATTTAATTTTATTGTGCTAAAGTTAAGTACACTACGTTACCCCACAAATCGTCAACCAGGCCTGCTTGAGTAGATTGGTCACCAATCTACAGTGTGGGTGCCTCTATTTTATAATTGGTTGACTACACCTTATACGAGAGCAGAGTGTTCGGTGGGGAAGTTTCACAAATACAGTAATGATAATGGTATGTTGTTTATATAGAGCTTTCACAAAAACACTTTACATAGAACATATACAATATCACCCAACTAAAGCTGGTACTCAAAAAAGCTGACCTATAAATGAAACAAAATACCATGAAGGAGCCTTTTTTTATATCGTACACCATGCAGGCCAACATATCAATTCCAGTTAAGGGATGATAGGCCAGTCCTGCTTTTAACTTTGCATTCTGGGAATTGTTGTTCTGGATTTCCCCATTGTAAATTGAGGACTACAGGTCCCAGTATGCAAAGTTAAATCTAGAACCGGGCTAGCATCTCCCTAATAGAATGATAATGTTGGCATGAATGGTAGAGTATGAACTGAATAACTTCTAGGCTCTTCAAATTTTGACAGATAAATTACAGTAAAATCATGTTTCTAGGATCAGACACTTTACAGTGAAGCTGTCATTTGAGATCAGTCTGTAACGTAAGCACTTAAGCACATGTTCTCATGTCTAATTGTTTGAAATGTGCGCTTATGCTTGGAATTTGCAATTTTGGGCACATAATACAAGTAACATTCAAGACCGTCACCTAGTATCGAATGTATGCATTTTGTATTACATTTTCATCTGGTTCTTTACTGAGTGGCCCATTAAGAACATTTGTAACATACAATTTTGTTGTCATTTTTTGGGGGTGGGAGGGCTGGGGGTGGAGACAACGATGCTTCCTGCCTGGGGTGCAATCTGGTCCAAGACCGTCCCTGGCTCAAATTAACTCTTTGACTGTGAAATCCTCAAAAATAACAGTTTTAAGAGCAGGGCATTTTGTTCCCACACTGCAGGGTCTTTATTTTCATGATATAGGTCACAAAAATGTGGGTTCCATTGCTCGGACGTAATATTGTTCCCTGTTTTGTGAGTCTTATACCATAAAGGTGCATCTGCCAAAGTTTTCCAATACAGTCTCAACTCTGAGCGGGCCACTGCACTGGCACAATCTCTCAAAATGTTCTCAATAATTTCCTGTTTCCTATCGGCTATAGTAGATTTACATTTCTTCCTCTTCTCTATTAGAGCCATTCTGGATGTTTGGGGATTCTTCACTGCTGTTGAGAGGTCTCTTTTGGACAATTTAGACTTCTCATATATCCAAGCTCTCTCATAAAATGTTCTTAATACATTCAGTTTAGTACTATCGGCATCACCAATATTTTGTACTAAAATATCAAACACAGCTTTACTTTTAAAGTAATTTTCATTCACATAAAATATGTAGTTAACTATTACTAATTATGATGGAATGCTCTACATTATGTTCGGGAATGACATCCCATTTTCTTTTAGGTCTGATTGGTATCAATCGCTCTGCTAAAGTCCCTGTATGTTCCAAACTAAGTGAAAGTGTAGCATGATCACTGTTCGGTCTTGGACTAATGACCACCCTGGCCCATTCATGAATTGAAACAAAAATGTAGTAAGCAATAGATGAACCTGGGCACCGGTAAAGGTTTAATACCTGGCTTGCCGTAAGGAGGATCTCCCATTAATTAGTCCCAAATTCCATTGGTAAGTGGGGATAAATAACATAAGGCCATCAGTGTCATGTCTTTTAAGATAACTGGGGGCTCACCATACACATTGTCTTCTTTGTCATTATTCAATGCGCATATTTTTGCTTGAAAATCCACACAAATAACTAAGTATTGTTGGTGTTTATTTTGCTCAATTCTGATTCTAAGCACCCTAGAAAGGGTTCCATCTTGCTTTGCCATTGTCCTAGATAATAAACAGTGGTGGCTGGTCCATAATGGGCGAGGGGTCGCCTACCCAGGGTGCTGTCACCCATTATGGCTTCTTTTGGTGCTAGGCGGGAGCTGGAACGCTGGGAGCAAACTTCAGGACAGAGGCAGAAGGTAAGTCAATTTAAATATGTGTATGGATGCGTATATGCTCATGTTGTGTGTGAGTGTACGATATGTGTGTGAATGTTGCGTGATAGTGTGTGTTGTGCACGTGTGTTTGTGCTGAGCCTTGGGGTCTGATTTTGGTGAGTGGGAGGGGGAGGGTTGGCAATAAGAGCATTAAAAAAAAATCCTTTCATTGCACAACCCCCTCCCCACCAGCCAAAATCAGCTCACCTTCCGAGGCACTGGGTGGCCCACGGGACAGGCATGGTATTTCTTTTTAGTGGGCATCTATCATAGATGTCTAGTAAAAAGATACCATGTCTGCCCTTTGCCCTCCCCCCCGCCCACTGTGCCTTGGATACACACATAATGACATTGATTGTGTGTGTGTGAGACACTGGGGAGTCCAGGGGGCCAGGCATGTGAAGTTTTTTTTACTGTGTCTCTATGATACTAGCCTTGTTTAAAATACAATGCCTTCTCCCTGGTCCCTCCTCAGTGCTCCCCATACACACATATTCACATTGATTATGTGCATATGAGAAGCTGGGGGACCAGGGGACAGGCCTGGCATTCATTACTGGTTATGCCCAGAAACAAATGCCATGCCAGTCCCCAGGGATTCCCATCGCCTTGCATGCCATGTAAAGCTTGGCCTCTGAACCACCCAACACCTTGCATGCACACATAATTGATAATCTGTACATGTGAAGCCAGGGGGTTCAGTAGCAAGGCATGGCAAAATTACCGTGCCTGAGCCCCCCAGCACCTCACATGCACACAATCTATTATGTGTGCCTGTGGGGAGATAGGGGCTCCAGGGGGCAGATGTGGCAGTTTTTACTGCTCATCTATGCCTAGTAAAACAATGCCAAGACTGTTCCCTTGAACCCCAGTGCATTGCACAAATAATCTACCCACCGCCAGCACCTCGCATGCACACATAATCAAATTCATAATGAATGTGATTATGTATGAGTGCAAGGTGCTGGTGCACTGGGGACAGGGATGGCATTTTTTTACCAGGCATCTACAATAAAACAAGTATGATAAGTGTTATTACGTGGGTTGACTGGAATTGTGGTGCAGCAAGTCTAGCCATTTCTTACTTTGGCATGACATTTTGCATTGGGCATCTTTGATAAAGCAAGCATGACACATGTTATTACATGGCTGGACTAAAATATTGGTGCAGCCACTCTAGCAATTTCTTGCTGTGTGGCATGACATTTTGTAATGGACATCTTTGATAAAGCAAGCGCGATATTACGTAGCTAGACTGGAATTGTTGCAGCCTGACACGTGTTTCGAGCTTCCAGCTCTTCTACTGAGGCTGCTTTTACAAAATTATACAGTATATTTGTTGAAACAGAACCATGTATCAAACATAATTCAATAATAAAACAAACAAGGCCCCGGACCCAGGGCAAACAAGGCAATTAGTACCAAACAAAGGGCAAGCAAACAGGGTGAATAAGGTAAAAGTCAGGTACACTGAATGCACATTTCAATTCAAAACAGTACAGAAAAGAAAAAAATATTTACATAAGGTGCGCAGTTCGGTGGGAAAAGGGTATCACATTGGAGAGAGCACGGGAAAGAAAAGGAAAAAGAAAAGAAACACAATTATTAAGTAAAAAGAATGCTCATGGTGATCAGCCAGAGTTACATGTGTTAATCCAAAATTTGTATAATTTTACCTTAATCTTGGCTTGTCTAAAGTCTGTGTACTGGAGAAAAATGCATAAATGAAATAATTGCACTAGGGGAGTAGGTTAAGGTTAATGGTGAGATAGCCAGGAATACGGATTGTGCAGATATGCTGCAAAATAGAAGAAATGATGCCCCGCTTACCAGTGGTTGAAAACTAACTGTTGTGGCAATTTAGCCGTGGGCTCCCTATAAAACAGAGATGGGATACCAATGTTAAAGCAACTCTGGTGGGCGGAATTAACACAGATAAGTTAATTATATTTATGAAATGACATACCATTAATTTGCAGTTGCACGAGGATCATATCTGTAAATTATTGTGTAGCTGTAGCGCAGGCAGTGTTCAGAGGGTACAAATGCGTGAAGGAGGAAAAGAAAACAAAGAAGGTCAATTATCCAATTAAATGGGCTATCTCTGCAATCGTCTGAACTGACAAGGACTGATCGTAAAAGCCCTGCTAGAAGGTAGGGTTCATGTGCAAAGTGTCAGCGTTAACTCACCAGCGCGTTCACTTCTGTTTGAGGGACTGGAGCCAAACGCAGAACCTCTGTGTCCCGAGTTAACTAGGACAAGAGAGGGAAGCAACAGAGAAGACAGCCGCGCACGGGCGGAATCACACTAAAACAATAGAAAAAACGTGCGCCATGTTAAACTAATATTGGTAACATGAGTGAAAATAAAAGAAAAAATATGCAGATTGCAACCAGAGATAAATGAATTCTGAGAAAATTAACCGATCCACGGAAAAGAAATAATTCATTTGAACTGCGCACAGTTGGCAATAGTGTATGTGAGGTACATGCATGCCTAATTTTAAAAGCGCCCAGTTAATACTCATAGTACTATATGCTGTAATTCGCGCGTGCTATGTGGGGCTAGAAAATAGATCTTGAACAGGAGTCATGGCAACTTAACCCTAGGGGAGATGTGAGCCCTAGACTTAGTTTGGTATTGCAGATTAGAGAGCAATGGCTGGTAAAGCTTGCAGGAGCATAACCATATGGTAGAATAACAACCCGAAATCTGTTAAATATAACAGATACTTGTTAGCATTAAAAGGAGAACTCATGATAGTTATTAGATAAACACATGTAGTCATTGGCTGATCACCACTAACACCAATATAAATAAACAATACCTATTGGTCATAACATGTGAGGAGGTACCTTAAAATGCACATGTGGGGTAACTTTAAACAACATGGAATCACAAAAAGACAGATAGTTCATGGTCTGTGTTTAGGCCAAACTCTAGAGTCCGGTATTGGCAAATCAAACGGGCTTCTAATTGCCTACGTTTCAGTATCAGATTTCCTCCACGTTGTGGGAGGGAGACCTTCATAATCCCAGCAAATTTGATCATTGCCTTATTGTCCATTTGGTGGGCTTGTTGCCAGTGCATGGCCAAGGGGTATTTGGAATCAGATTGTGCAATTGAATATAAATGTTCCCTGATTCGAATTTTCAACGGGCGTATGGTACTACCAATGTAGTAAAGGCCACAAACACATTTAATACAATAAATACAAAATTTGGAGTTACAATTAATAAAAGACAAACTCTTGTGTGTGCCTAAGTGTCCAAAGTCAATAGACGTGGTCTCTAGTGCATGGGAGCACATGGAGCAACCCCCACATTTGTGAAAACCGGGGCATGGAGGTTGATGTAACCAAGTATGTTGCTTTGATGGGATTGACATGAATGAGGGAGAAAGTATATTCTTAAGGTTGTTTGCCTTGGTATAAATGAAACTTGGTGAGTTGTCAACCCACGGGGTGATATCACGGTCGAGTTGTAAGATGTGCCAATGCTGTTTAATTATATTGTAAAGCAATGAACTATCTGAATTGAATCTAGTAATACATTTCGGTTTCTGAGAGTGTACGGTCTCATTCCGCACTTTCGGTGAGAGTAGATCGCATCTCTTCATGGCACGTACTTCTTGTTCTTGTTGGAGACATTTTATATTGGGCATCTTTGATAAAGCAAGCATGATCAGTGTTCTTGTGAACTAGTTCTTAGACTAGCATTTTGGTGCAGCCAGTTTGGACATGATTTCATACTGTGGCATGCGTTTTTTAAAGGTAAAGCCAACTGTAGTATGTTCTCACATGGGGATACTGCCATATATTTGCAGAACAAGAGTGGATATGTTTTCTTGTAGTATCATTACTGGCATTATGTGCAAAGCAAACATGAGACTGTTCCTATAAGGGAATATTGGAATATATTGATGCAGCCAGCATCAAAATGTATGAGCACAACCAGCGTGAATATGTTTTTATACTGGCACATATTGTGGCAAAGGCCTCATGAAAATGTGTTGGAGAAATGCTCCTGTGCACTGTTGTTGACTTGCATCATTTGAATTTTTTCATGAGTTACCCTACAAAACAAAATTTCAAACTGTTTGGCTTTTTACCCAATTTTTCAACAAAGTGTGCTGTAAAATGCATAATCCTAACCCATTACTTTGAAAAGAATTATTCAAGGGTCCTCCCGAACACCCCTTGATTGGTCCATGCTTCATTGTTACGCTCGGTCGTTAGGGCATATTTGAGGGAAATATTTATGCCCCTCCACTTAGAAAACTCACCAGCTACCGATGTTAATAAAATAAGGCAAGTGTTATTGATCAACAGTATCCCGACTAGGTGAAATGGGGCAGTATCTGTATAGCACAGACATGATTTGAAAATAGACATAGATGCGAGTAAACAAAAAACATCTGAGCTTCTACTTCTTAGGGTTTGATTTAGCCAGACTCATGAAAGAAAAATGACCATCTATTGTATTTGTATTTTGTTTATTTGTAAAACATACCAAGCCCTGAGGCATCTGAGCACATTTCTTAGTGTTAAACAGTTACATATATACATTACAGTGATACATACAAACAATATTTACAAAATTACAATGATCATCGATGATAGACATAATTTACATGTTGCAGGCGGAAATTACATATATCAGGCACGAGAAGGCGTAGGAATAACGTCTAGTACTGAATAGCTAGTAATCTAACGCTAATAGCCAGGTTTTTACTTTACCTCTAAAGGAGTGGTAGGATGGTTAAGATCTAAGTGAAATGGGTAGAGTATTCCACAGTTTAGCAGCAAGCACCGGGAAACTACTACCCCCGCCTTCTGTAGCTTAAACCTTGGGGTCTTAATGCAATGGGTTTGTGCAGCTTTAATGGGACAGTCGGAGGTGTTGCGCATGAATAGATTGGACAAGTAACTCAGTGAGAGGTTTGCGAGGCATTTATGTGTGAGTGATACTGATTTAAAGGCAATTCTTTGGTTAACTGAGAGTCAGTTAAGGCTGTGTCTGATTTCTGAGATATTATGGGCTCTGGGGAAATTAATTGCTGCCCTAATGGCATTGTTTTGAAGTACCTGTAATTTATTTCTATTCCGTCGGCTAGTCCCTAAGTAGAGTGCATTGCAGTAGTCGACTTTCGACAAGGCAAGTGCTCTGGCTATGGTGGTGCAGTTGTTAGTGGTTAAGAATGGTCGGCATGTAGTGATTAGTTTTTGCAATTGTAGGCTGTTGAGGAGGTTATTGCATTAGTATGTCTGTCTAAGGTAACAGTAGAGTCTAAGTAGATACCAAGAGTTTTCGCTTCCTTAGAGACCTTGATGGTGTTGCCATCTATGGTGAAGGATTCAAAGATAGGATCTAACTTGTTGTGTCTATGTTGTGAGCCGAGGAGGAGTAGCTCTGTCCTATCGTCGTTACGATAGAGCCTATGTTGTGCCATCAAGGCTTGGATGACAAGTTAAATGTTGTTGACTGATTTAGAGTCTACTTTATAGTCACCAGTGATTGGGATGAGTATTTGGCTGGCATCTGCATAATTTGTGTAGGTGACACCAAAATGATCGAGGATATCGAAGAGGGGCTTCGTAAACACATTATAGAGTGTTGGAGATACACATGATCCTTGGGGGACTCTGTACATGAATGGTGCAGGTTTTGGCGGAGGCTGATGGAGCGAAGACCCTAAAAGTTCTGTTCTCTAGAAATGATCTGATCCAGGTGATAGTTTTGTCTGAAAAATGTGCTGCAGAGATGAGATGGTTGCATAATACTTGGTGATTTACCAAGTCAAATGCAGCCGACAAATCAAGCAATAACAAGAGGGCCAGTTTACTATTGTCTTTTAGTTCTTCTATTTGAGTTTTCAAGTAAATCATGGCTGTCTCGTTCCCGTGCATGGATCTGAAGCCTGATTGCCTGAAGCCAAGGAGATTGTTCGTTTTTAAGTGTTCCTGGATCTGCAGGTAGGCTGCTCTATCCAGGATTTTCAGAAGAAAAGGGACCGTGGTGATGGGTCTATAATTGGTAGGAATACTTGGGTCTAATGATGGTTTCTTAAGTAATGGGAGAACCCAAGCATCTTTAAGGTTGAAGGGGACAATGATGGTATTAAATGAGGTGTTGAGTATAGATGAGATGAAGGGAGCAAGATCTTTAGTTGCCTCCTTAATGATAGGGGCTGGGCAGGTCTCTCAATGACAGTTAGATGGTTTCAGTTTTAGGATTTTGTTTTCAACATCTTTGGTGGAGAGTGGAGAGAAGATGAACAGCTTGTGGTTGTGTTGAGGTGGGGCTAGAAGGGTGAATTGTGATGTGTCGAATGTGAGGCCGTTTTTTTAGATTCAATTCTTTCTTGGAGCATAATGATTTTATCTAGGAGTGCTTTTTGAATGTTAGAGCACCACATTATGGGCCTCATTACACGTTGTGCGGTAGGGATTTAACGTTACCGGTAAGGGAATACCGGTATCGTTAAATCCCCATCTCAATTACGACCCGGCTCACCGCTATTTGCGGCACCGCTAAGTACGGTGCCACTTATAGCGGCTAGCCCGCGGGTACGCGACTCTCGATTCTGTAAATAAAGCCATGCCGCTAATAGCACAGCATCACAAGCCAGGCGGACGTGCTAATAGCGGCATGGAAAAGCCCCCCAAACCCCTTACCAGCATGGCGCAAATACCGGCATCGCGAACCACCCGTTATCAGAACCTAGCAGTGTTCCCACCTGCCACAGGTGGACAAAATCAGCACAGGTGGAGGCAATGGAGACTGTGGCAGCACAAAAGGAGCACACCACACCCCTTCACACACCCATTCCCACACCAAGATGGTTCCAATATTAGCTGGAGGACATGATTGCAGTGCAGCAGCAACAACAACAGGCAGCACTAAGGAGACGCAAGAGGAGAAGGAGGAGGGTGGCAAGACAGGCGCAGCAAGCACCACCAGGGCACCTAGTCATACCACAGAGGCAGCTACCAATCCCCAGGATCCGAGCCAGTCCATTAAACCTAAACCCTGAGCAGATACACACCTTGTACCGTCTGGACCGGGATACCATCATCAGCATCGTGTACATGACACATGATGACATTGTCAGCCTCATAGACATCAGAACTGCCATTCCCCCCTCTACTGAAGGTGGTGACTGTGCTCCACTTCCGGGCCACAGGCACCTACCAGCATACAGTGGGGCAGATGCATGGCATCTCACAACCAGTATCCTCACGCACGCTGAACCAGGTACTCGATGCCCTCCTGAAGCATGCACGGGAACACATATTCTTGCCACGGACTGCCCAGGAGATCGCAAACACCAAAGTTGGCTTCTATTCACTGGCAGGCATCCCAAGTTGCATCAGGGCCATCGACTCTACCCATGTGGAATTAGTGGTCCCACATCACAATGAAGTAGTCTACCAAAACACAAAACAATTCCACTCCATCAAAGTGCAAATGGTATCTGACGCTAAGAAGATAATCACACATTGTTGTGCCCGATTTCCCGGATCAACCCATGATTCCATGGCCCTGCGTAACTCAAACATGCCACGCTACATGGAGCGACAAGCCGGACAACGTTCCTGGCTACTTGGTGAGTAGCAGGGCAAGCACATGGCAGTGTGATGTGGTGGGGAGAGATACATACTCCTACTGGGTGTTGACTGTCGTCTGTAGGACAAATGGACATACAGATGTAGGCCAATGTCCATCAGGGAAGGCCGCAATGTCCTTGAGGAGAACCTACATGCAATTATGAGCTGCACAACATAGAGTACAATCCAGGTTCCTAAATATTGCACATCCATCCACATCCACATTGCACATCATGCCACACCACATACCACACAAATCAGCAACATGGCGTCAAGATGGTACTACAGAATCAGCACAGCACAACATCAAGACAGCAATGTGCCCTTGAATGCATGCCAAGGTAACACAAATGTTATGAGATACAAGGGAGAACTATTATGGATGGAGATGGGTATTGTTGCCCTGATGTATGTGGTGAGGCCCACAAAGGACGATGTCCCCAATGAAGTACACATACACAATGATGAAGACCAAGCCTGTGTTTTAAATGTTCATGTATTGTGATCAAAATGTGAACAAAAAGTGCATGGCCCCAACTGTGCAAACACCCTTTCCCCCCTCCCCACACAACACTCCCAAAAACACCCTTTCCCCCCTCCCCCCACAACACTCCCAAAAACACCCTTTCCCCATCCCCCCACAACACTCCCAAAAACACCCTTTCCCCCCTCCCCCCACAACACTCTCAAAAACACCCTTTCCCCCCTCCCCCCACAACACTCCCAAAAACACCCTTTCCCCCTCCCCCCACAACACCCCCATGTGAGGCTTATAGTGTGTAGGTGTCCTGCTCAACATGTGCCAGCAAGTTCTTGCTGCCCCTAATTCTCATGGCCTCCTCCGCCATTGGGTGGTTGGGATGGTGTGCGCCTCATGGTGCGCAGAGAGCGGCGCCGGGGGGTTGTTTGTCGGGAACTCGCAGAGGAGGAGGTGCCCGGTTGATCCTGTGTTGGGGAGTATTGTCGCTCCATGGCGTCCGCAATACGTGTGACGGCCTGCCTAAGTTGGCCCATTTCCTCACAAATCCTGTTTGTGCAGGCCTCCATGCCCTCCCTTGTCTGGCTTGCATACGACCTAAGGTCATCCCTCAGGCTGCCTCTGCCACATGCTGGCCAACCAGCACAGTGATTTCAACCTGCCTCTGGCTGATGGTTGCAAGGTCGTGTTGACTGGGTCCAGCTGTTGGGGTGGCTGCTGCACCATGGTCCATGCCTCTGGCATCAGGTGAGGACACCTGAGGGCTCCATCGCCCTTCCACAGTTTCGTTGCCTGATTCTACATGGCTACCTGATCGTGATAATGGCCTTGGGCTTGGCTCAATGGACCGTGGTCGGCTGGGGGTCTGGCTTTGATTCTGAACGTCAATTGCCTCCTCCACGTCCGAAAGCGGGGCGGTGGATGCTGCCTCACCAGTGGAACTGGTGGCAGCAGAGTGCGGGCCCTCCGTGCTGGTTTCCAATGTCATGGGGTACACTGCCGTGGGTGGAACAATTGCAGCAGCCGTGGCCTCAGGCTGTGTAGAACTGGTGCTCTTGCTGCCTTTGCCCCTCTGCTGCTGATCACTCCTCTCGGTTCCCCTTGAGGTGGTGGCGGTGTCCCCTCTGTCATGTGTCCTGGGCTTTTTCGTAGCTGGTGGAGCAGGTGTCACAGTGCCCGGTTCATCAGTGTCTGTCTGTGACCCTGTAGAGGACAAAAATAGGGAATATCATCGTTTATGGTTCTACGTGCCTTATGCAGAATGTTTACGTCATGCCGCTCTATGCATTGGGGCCTCTTTATTTTTGATTCCGGTAATGGGGATGTCGGGGGGGTCATGCATGAATGGGTCTGTGTTGCACGTGTATGTAGTGATGCGTGCATGTAGGTTTGTGGCTGGATCGATGGCCTGATTATGGACTCATATTTGGGGGGCCCATCACCCTTCACTGTGCATTGTTTGATGTATACACTCACCTCCATCTGATGAAGTGGGCGCACCATGATCCATGTCTCCGACACCCTCGATCGATTCCACACCAATTGTGGTGGCGCAGGTCTCCTCCCACTCCTGGAGTTTTATAGGGGAATCAGCGCCACCTCCTGTAGCCATTGCCAGCTTGCGATTCACGGACAGGATGTTTTGTACACGGACCCATAGGTCGTCCCACCGCTTTCGGCAGTCCTTGACAGTGCGGGTGGTGGTGCCCAACGCACTGACTTTGTGGGCAACCTCTGCCCAGATGGCCTTTTTCTTGACAAGGGTCTCCCGCTGCATGTCATTTGTAAATACTACATTGGCATTTGCCGCAAGTGTCTCAGTAAGCATGATCAGCTCCTTGTCGCTGAATTTTTCTTTTCGCGGCGATCAGCGCCTTTCTTGACGGCCTTGGGCATCTTCGCGCTATCCTGGATGATTTTGTGTTGGAGTCTTGTGGAAAGAGGTCCTGGATGCAGAGGATGGCAATGGATTGTGTTTTTAAAGATGGCCGCCGTGCTCCTTCCCGTTCCTGTGCAATGACGCTATTTCCGGTTCCGCAATTTAACGGTCACCGCTAATAGCGGTGACCGCTATTTGCATGTAGAGTGAAGGCGGAGGTGCTATCTGCACTTTCGTCGAAGCCGGTAAGGGACTTTTTGGGGTCTTTAGCGGCATGGCGGTAGGGTCATTACCGGCATGGCGCTATGCTCGTGTCCGCGTACTCGTAATGGTACGCAATTAGCGCCCTCTTGCCAAGGTGGACACGTTAATAGCACTATGCCGGTAAATGTTGACATTTACCGCACAATGTGTAATGAGGCCCTATGTCTTTGACGCAAGTGTCAGGGGGCGCTGCTGGGGATTCTAATTCCCTAAGTATATTGAAGAGTTCTTTAGTACTCGATTTGGCTTGGCTGATCCGGTTTGTGTATGTGTCTTTTTTTAGCGCAAAGAATCGCCTCTGAGGTGCAGTGTATACCAAGAGTTAAGGTGTGCGCTGGGTTTCTGTTTGCATAGTTTAGGTGGAGCAATAGTGTTGATGGCCTCAAGGAGGGTTTGGTTGTAGATGTCAACTAGTGCAATGGGGTCTGTGTGCAATTCGATAGAGTTGTTGAAGATGGGTAGTATCAGTGGAAGCAGTTTCTCCCTAGATATATCCCTGTTGTTCCTCATGCAGATAGGAGGAGAGAGGTTCTGAGTGGTGCGCTGATAGTCATTCTTGATAATGAATGTGATCAGATAGTGGTCTGACCAGGCACAGGGCATATTGGATAAGTTGGTTATCATGTTGGCGATGTCTACAGCTTTAGCATCCTTGGCGTCTTGGAAGCCGAGGTTGAGATCACCCAGTCGGTTGATTTGTGAGCTTGGCTTGGCTTGGTTTTTATGGAGAGAAGGGTAGTAATATGTTCTTCAAATGTGGATACTGGCCCAGGTGGACAGTAGTTCTGATGAGGGGAGAGGATGCTCAATATGGGTCTGAGGGCTGTTTGGTCCCTTTGTTCGTGCCCTTTGGCGGGCTTCTGTGCTGAAGCCCTCCTCTGGTGCCACAGTGTCTGGGGTGGACAGGATGTGAGGGAGGTGCCCGAAACTCCCTGTGCTTAGTCTCCTAGGTGACCTGAATGCACTCTGGTGTGATTGGCCAGCTGGCTGACTGGCAAGGACAGCCACACTGCTGGGTGAGTGACAGCCAGGCTGAATGAATGGGGGGGAAACTGTTTAAAAGCAGGTCTCTGGGACTTGGAAAGCAGAGTCGACCACTGGAACGAAAGAACCGAAGAGGAGAGGAAGGAAGAGGACTGCTGCAACTCCTGGAAGACCGGTGAAGCCCTGCTGCAGGTCTGAATTGCCCTTCAAGGTTAACTTCTTCCCTTGAGTTTGGTGGGAGCAACCAACTTGCAAGCCAGCTGGACACCGTCCTATTCTGTTCGAATTTTCAACGGAGTGCTGTTTTAAACCGGATAGCCATATGAAGGAAACCAGGGGGACTTTTAGGCCCTCACACCTTGAACCGACCTCTTGCTACAGCTTTTGGCCTCTTCCCTGGGCAGTGCAGGAACCTCCGAACGTCCTCCTTCTTGTCCCCACGACTGAAGCTCAGGAACAGCGAGATCTGCCCGAACTGCCAGGAACTGCCTCAGCTACAGCTTTCTTAATTTAAAAAGGTACTGTGCAAACGCAGTCTGGAAATATTTTGGGCCATCGAGAAAGTGCGTGAAACTATCCTCAACTACGAAGGCTTGTCCTTCCATAAACATTCGTCAAACTTTTCGCCTAGCCAAATCCTTTAAAAATCTGTGGCAAAGACTTAACCGTTACATGCCAGAACTGTGCTATCCTATACAAGGGACTCTGAACCATTGACTTTGGCCCAGGCCTATTGAGAAGAATTGCTGATTGTATTTAACTTGAACCCTTTGGCCTGCCTATGATTGTATTTGGGCTTTCTCTTCTTATAACCTTGTCTTTTCGTCCCTTTTCTAAGTATCTAAAGTGCCATTTTGCTCACACTTCATTTTTGAGCTAAAATATTTAGTTACTTACCGGTTGGATTTTTGTGCTGCATTAGTGTGTGATATTGAGCTGCTTGTGCTAGTGTAATGTTTTATAAGTGATTGAGTAAATAAATGTATATTCTTTTACTGAGAAACCTTGAGTAAGTGTTTGCTTGAATCACTGTATTAGTTGGTCCTTTGTGTAACTTGTTCTACGGCTCACTTAAACTCTTGAGATAAGTCTGGCTACTCAGCCATCGCTACCACTTTACTGTGTAGTATGGGCCTGCACCAAAGGTGAAATTGTGCTTACACTTGTAGTCCTAATTACCTGTAGTGTTCCCAAAGGGTACTGCAGGTGATTCTGCCTAACAGAAGACGACACCCACACATTTAGTATTGTTGGGGTCTCTATCGCATCTGTGATGGAATAGTCATTAGGGATAGCGAGAGAGAGAGAGATTGCCCAGATGCAGCATGTAGTCAGGTCTCTGTAATCGCTAGGAAGTCTAGGGGCCTCATTACTAGTTTGGCGGTAGCCATGGAGCTATTAGCTCCACGGCTGCCACCAAACCGGGCTCATTTACCAGGTTCCTGCAATGAGGAATAACCAGGTCATTCCAACATTGGAGGACCCAGTAATTCCTCCTTGCAGGTACCATTCCTCATTCCCATTGAGCCCTGTAGGGCTCAATGGGAATGGGGATGGAGGTAACAACGGGCAGATTACAACTGGCCTGTTGTTACTTCCTTCTTCCTCTCCCGGGACCCGTAAAGCACGCCTGGTTTTACCAGGAGTCCGATCTGGGTCCCGCGATAGGAAGCTTGTAATCAGCACTCCCGTAATGAAGGGGGCCGGTCCCGTACCGGCCCCCTTCATTACGGGAGCGCCAGGGTCGTAATGAGGCCCTAGGTCTTGTGTTGTGATATAGGGCCTCATTACGAGTTGGGCGCAAAGGGATTACTGGCACCGCTAAGGACAGCGGTGCCGGTAATCCCTTTGCACCCCATCCCAAGTTCCCTTAGCGGGTCCCTACCTTAACACCCGGTATGACCAGGTGTTAAGGACGGGACCCGTTACAGGACTTTAGAGCTAATAACGGTACCGCTATTTGCGGTACCGTTATTAGCTACTTACCCATTCCCATTGAGCCCTATGAAGAGAGCTTATATGCAAGTAAATTGTAGTCCCTGAATTGCTAAGTCGTTTGGATTGATGTTTCAATAACTGGCCTCGGTCTACATGTGGCAACATTTTTAATACATCTATTTGCACTTGCACTTTCTGCTCGTTATTAATTTGCCTATCATCCAAACTATATTGGCTGTATAATCATTGGGTTTGTATTTAGAAATACTGTTTGATATTTAACAAGTAATTGCGTTGGCCGTCTCTTCTTTTAAATACCTGTTTTTATGTATTTTAAATGTTTTATGTGTGGCCACATTCTGCTTCTATTATGTTATCAATTATGTTGCGTTTTAGAGACATTACAGATGATTGTGCAATTTAGTAAATCACCTGTAGGTCGAATAGGATTGAGTATTACCAATGTAATTTGATGATGGGAGATTTATTTATTTATTTATTTATTTATTTATTTATTTATTTATTTATTTATTTATTTATGCCAATAGCCTGTAACCGATTTAGTTTATGTAACCTTTTTTGTCTAGGTTCTCCAATTGTATCAGATTTTATTTTGTCACAGCCGTATTTTCAGAGTGTTATTGCATGTAATGAGTTGCTGTTGATAAATTGTGTCAATATATTGCTCCTATGGCATTGCTTACCAAAATAAAGCTAACTGATTGATTGATTGATTGATTGATTGATATGGTTATTGCACATGCACCTTATTGTACCTCTAAACCACAGGCATGTTGTTAGTAGTATTTCGTGGCTTTTCACGTTAAGCTACAGACATAATCAGCTTGAAAATCATGTCACTCCCATCCAAGGACAGTCAATGTTCGATTTGAGATTTCACAGACTCGCTCACCATAATGTCTCTCATCAACCCCAACGCCTCCTTCCTCGCTGTCTTCCATGTTCATGGCAATTCTCTGACATATGGCTGAAGGAAGGTGTCCAGTGCATTCTCATCAGTCTGATCCAGTCACAATGCACAATAAATTCAACACACATCAAAGGTGCCATACCCTTCCTGCCCATGAACACCCTTTACATCCTATGTCATGGGTGTCCAATGCCACTGTAGTTATTGGTGAATGATACAATTGACTTTCACATGAGTCGCACCAGGCCAATCATCCACATCCATGGGCAATGCAGAAAACATGCATTGAGATCATTCAGGATTTCAGGGTAGTGCTCATCAAGGTCCTCCTCACACGGGAAGATGTTTGTGTACTGATTTGATTGGATTTGATTTTAACATTTGTAACATGCATACCTGTTGAATAGGGTCTAAGCAGAACTACGTATAGGTGCAGATGTTAATAAAATCAGTAGTTTGTATCGTTATGCTATCCTAAGCTTATCGAGGTCCGGGCAAATTACATAAAAGATAGGTTTTTAGTTTCCTCCTGAAAACGTATAGGGTTTCGATCTGTCGAAAGTCCTTGGGTAAAGAATTCCAAGAACGAGGACCAAAGGAAGAGAAACACCTATCACCCCCGGTTGTCTTTTTGGTGAAAGGGACAACCAGCAAATTGTGCCCGACTGATCAAAGTAATCGGGTAGGCTGGTGATGTTGGATTTTAGACACTAAGTATGTCGGGCGGGGCCATGAATGCATCTAACTACCAGGCACAGAGTCTTGAACAGAATTTGCTGTTGGATCGGGACTCAATGAAGACTTCTCCAATACTGAGAAGCAGCTGACCTCCTTGACAATGTAAAAATCAGTCTAACCTGCAATCTTTGTTTTTGGAATTTTTGAACACCCATAAGGAGTGCATTACAATAATCCAATTTGGAATTTGTTAATATACCAACCACTATTGAACGTTCTTTCTCTGCTATAAGAGGCAGAAGAGGCTTAATCAATTTCAGTTGGTAATAGGCAAATTTGATTGTCCGATTCACATACAATTTGCAGTCAGGATTGGATTGTCAAATGCAACCAAGATTCTTTACTTGGCCAGAAAACATTGTAGGAGCATCAAACAGAAGTGGACAGGGAATTGTTTGGAGGATATTTGCCATTTTTGGCCCAAAAACAATAACTTCCATTTTAGATGGATTCAGCTGGAGTTTATTATCCAGCATCCAGGTTTTGATTTTTTCCACAAACAGTTAAACTCTGTCCATGGCCTCACATGGTTGGTAAAGCCATACATAAAATTGGGTGTCATCAGCATAGGAGTGATAACACAGCCCAAACTCAATTTTTTTTTTTAAAACGTGGTTGAATATAAATGTTGAACAACAGTGGGGACAAAGCAGTGCGCTGAGGTACCCCATAATGCACTAGTAGAGAGTCGGAAAAACATGAACCAATTTTTACTTGCTGTGTGCGGTTAGTAAGAAATTATCGAAACCATTCCAGTGCCTCATCAGAGACCTTTGCTACCGATGTCAGCCTGGAAAGAAGAATCTTAAAATCAATTGAGTAGAAAGCTGCCTAGAGGTCAAGCATGACTAGCATGCTAATGACCCCATCGTCGGCAGCCCTCAACAGATCATCCCAGACTGCCACTAGAGCCATCTCAGTTCCGTGGCCTGGTCTGAATCCCGACTGGTATACATCCAACAAATTAGGTTCCTCCAAGAAAAATTGCAGTTGTATAGTTACATTTCTCTACAATATTTTGGACATTGCACCATATATAAAGGTCGGCTAGGATGATTAAATGGGAATAATTAAGTGCCTCAGATCCTAAATAGGCGTCAAGCAAATCATGTTAAGCATGTCCAAAAAGGGAGTAACAGGAGTAGCAGGTCCAGGAGGTCTATAGGAGATGGATACTATGTACAGGTAAGTGTAAGGGCTATGACTACAAGTTTCTGTACCAATGAAAGTTCAGTGGTGTTTCTGACAAGTTTGACCACCATGCACCTGTGTGCCAACGCCCCCTGAGGCCTTGCACTTCCACTGCACTGCGGTCTTCATCCTCTAAAATAAAGGAAGCAGTGAACATCCATGGGCATGCGAGATAGGAGTGCAATACACAGAGTGATCTCATGTCCAGTGGAATGTGCTAATGAATTGGCATCATAGGCAAAAAGAGCAACAAAGGCATATTCCTCTTAGGCCCATGACACATTGAATCGAGTGTGTCTATGACACCGACATCGAGTGTCCCAGGGAGTTTTCAGATATCATTAAAAGTATCATAATGTAGTGGCTGTTTTGGCCATCCTCCCTGTATCTGTACTCTTGGCCCTTCGACCTTAAGCAGACGTCCTTGAGTTGGCAATCATCCACAGCTCCCTCTACGGCACCTTCACCTCACCACTGAAGCCTGTCCAGTGCTTGCAATTGTCAAGTAACCAAGAGTAGACCCCAAGTGGCTCATGAATTACTGCCGCAATTTGACTTTATGGGTACCCCCCATTGAGGTTCCAGAGCCCACATCCATCTTTCAGTGGGAGCAATGTTACCTCAGAGCCAGATGCTGCCCAGTCATTACTGCCATGAGTACTGTTGTTTGGGCAGTTTGTTGTGCTATGTGAAGTTGATTTGTACCGTGCACCGCTGCCACTTCCAGTGCTCTGATGTATTTGCCTTTCACATCATGCTGATGTATGTTAGGGTGATTCACACTTGCTAGTTCCTCTTTCTGGTGAACTTGCTGTTTGTATGGTGAGCACTTGCACGATAGTGCCTCTCACAAACAGTTTTTGGCTGGGAATTGGGGGGCAGCTATTTCCTCCCTTTCGTCATCACAGTAATTCATGTATGTAGCTGCTCCGCCTTCCAACAGGACCATTTCCAAATAAATCTTTTTGTATGCTTTGTTTGGCCTTCACTCACAGATCCCGGGGTATATTGAACCTGATAAATCCTATGATCCTCCAGTTTTCCTCCCAGACAGTACACAATGGAGAGGCCAGGTGAGCTGGTCTCTTGTTTTTTGAAAGGGTTGACCCCACTGCAGGCTTTGTGGGTCAAAGTATGCGGTGTGTGATTGTCCCCCTGCTGTTTTACTTTTAAACAAGTCCGGTGATTGTAGGGACCAGAAACCTTTGAACTGCACTTGCGTAGACTTTTCCCTCGAGCGGCACAATATTAACTAGTGCATCATGGTAAAGCAGCGCTTGAGCGATGCACAAGCTGCCTGCAAAGTGCACAAAGCATGTTGCCATCATGTTGTCACTCAGCAGAGTGGCTGAGTCTGATGAGGCTGTGGTAGAAATAATAGCACTGGTGACAACTCCTGCAATCAGGACCAGCAGTGACCAGGGGATTAATGGGAACAACATCTCAGCGGTAAGAGATTCACTGACTAATGCTACAAATGTTAACCTATATAAATCCCATTAAAGGTTATCCAGTCAGCCGAGCCCATGCATACTCAGCTAATTAAAATCGCAAATTTCTTCTCACCAATAGAAGAAGAAGCGGCCCTGATAACAAACTCTCTTGATACACAGTTCTCCTCCTCCTCATCCTGCCCAGGCATGAATATGGCCAAGGGGATAACGCAAACAACATGCCATACTACGCATTCGACCATGAAACAGGCAATAAAAATGTCTAATTCACTTCTAGAGTCTGATAACTCAACTAACAACTTAACAACTAACGGCTGAGTCATTATAAAGCCCCAATGGCACAGCTGAGCCCATAATCAACTTCAAAGTCAATATCATCAATCAAGAAGAAATTGAGGTGCATTACGAGAACAAAGACCTACTAGGGAGAAGCCTTCTTTGCACCCCACACTTACCCATCCATAATTCCAGTATTTTGGATGGCGACTTGGTCAGCGATACGCCTACAATATTCTCTCAAATACAACAGCACAAGAATCAAATTCAACCACTACACAATATAAGACACTGAAATGCCTCTTAACTGTGCTAGTGAGATCAAGTGAGAAATTAAAATGCTCATCAATAAACCAAACCACAATGCTGAATGCCATCATTGATAGATTTGTCAAGAATGAAGTGATATCTAACTCAGCTTGCGATATAGCATTGACTATTGAAGCAACCTCAATCATAAATCAAAAAAGAAACCTAGAGACGTCCAACTTACCCACTAAGGTGATAGAAATTAATCTTAATGAGAATATGGTTACGTATAAAAATATCATAGCTAATGAAGAAGTAGACTATACAGCCCATGGTAACAATTGCATTATGATTGATAATGTGGATTTTGATCACTGCTGGAAACGCATCACAGAAAAAGAAGGATAAAGCAAAGAAAGGGAAAAATGCAAATAAGTCCCAATCATCACAAGTAACTACAAATAACAAAAGGAATACTACGCACAATACTCGACGGACTAACGTTAACCTTTGATATGATCTGATATGGCACTTATAACACGCCTACACACAAGTGTTTCTGGACTAATACCTTTTCTGTCCTAATTACAAACAGAGATGCTCAATTTGATGCACACAAGCAGAAGGCCTTGCCCATAACAGGGAAAATAAAAAGCGACCAAAGACAAAATATATTAGTAAAAAGAAAAGACATAATGGCCCTAATGAGTATGATCGAAGGAACACAGATAGTGAACCATTAGTATTCCCAATGACATTCATAACTATTTTACCAAAACCGGCCTTGAATCTGATACACACAACTGTAATTGTACTAATGCCAAGCCCAGACACAAGATGCAGCTGACTGAGGGGCACTCTGTCATGCTTGAAGACATAGAATAACTGTTTCCAGTGGCTAAGTGCGATACTAACAATCACATTACTACTAACATAACAACAGATTTGACTATGAAGAAAAACAAAACTCAAGGGTGCAGGGTCTGTTTTGCTTCAGTACTGAATATTATTTAAATCGTTCTGTGATATTGTCGCTGTGACATAACATCATCCCACTTTGCTCTATTACATTTGAGGACATTTTTGTAGTTGATATCTTTGAGGACACTACATACATGATTGCAATTGTACATTTTCCCTCTATCTGTTCTTAACTTTGTCATGACATACGATGTTAAATTAGACACACTTGGATATAATTGTACTATAGAAAATGTTTCACAGCACCAGGATGACTGTGAATTTAAAAAGAAAGAAATAGCATGGATTGGCACTGATCAACCTATCGCCAGTCTGGTTAACGACCGTAAATTGCTAACACACTATACACATGATAACATTCCCAGCAGAAAGAGCTACGAGGATATTTCTATAGCTGTAGATGAGCAAGGCATCCGTAGAATAAAAAATATATTGACACAGGAAAAGGCTAATGCTTTACAACATGAAAGCTGGACATGGTTGCCTCTGATACTGCAAACGCGCAACTTACAGAGACCCTAACCAACTGTTAAGCATATTTTCCAGGAACACTTGCAGCTACTCACATTACACTGAAGCGGATAGACTGTTGGGCAATGATGCAGAAAACCTGGGTAACTACTCCCCTGAAAATAGATGGCAGGTATACTATACAAAGTTTTGCTAGTAAGGGGCTTAAAGGGAGGCCAAAGGATGGTCTGCTCATAAGTATTTCAAATAACCATCACATAAATAAAATTTAAATTCCTACAGATTATGTATTATGTATTGAATGGTGAATTAACTATTCACACTGAGACGGAACGACATTTTGGTATTATACTTCTCATTATATATGATACACCCGCAGGCGACCTGCATGCCAACATAGTAAACACGGTGAAGAGACTCAATGCAACAATACTTTTCTTGAGGAGAGGAATTCGCTGACGGGTCCATTGGTCAGCACTCACCCTCTAGAACTTGTAAAACAAGATAGCTGCACCATGTGAGGACAGGGGGTGCAGGATTCACTTACTCCGACACGACTCAATAACGAGGACTCAATAGGTTGGCAAAGGGAAGTCCGTTTAATGACAAGTACATCAAACAGGGAAACAAACGGGAATCAGCTGTAGTGCGATCACCTGTCTTGCTCCAACTTCCTCGAACTTCAGTCGGCCAGCATTTGTTATAGGCAGAAATCGTCATTACTAACGTCTAACTTTACAAAAATCACAATGCAATATAATTGGTTAGGAAAGGTAACTTAAGTATAGGTGTTATATCTGTATATGATAGTAGGGCATGCGGATTGGATATCTCTTATTGGGTGGGCGTCTACGCCCATCCCTCTACATCACGTGTGATAGACGTCACTACAACTACGACGTCCTATTGTTTACAATAACTATAGGACTTCAGATAACTTGGTCCATTGTGATTGGGCAGATTACACCCCTAGACATAAATTTCCACTTTTAATTAGCAGCATGCAGAATGGACACCCCTGTGCCTGGTGTCCCAAGTTTCACCCTGCCTCCCTTCCATCAATCAGTGTTTTAGGGCGATGTGTCAATTAGTTGGCTAAGGATGGCTTCGAAACTGTAGTCTTTTATCAGGAAAAGTTATGGCATCCTCGGGTCCTGGATGACATCAGGCGATGGTACTTCTTTGCACCTGGCTGGTCACGTGTTAGTTCACCATGAATCTGCTTCGGTTTCCAGCTTTTAGTGAATTTAATTCTGTGTCGGCCTAGCCACCTGCATGGGCCCCCCCTTATCTTGACCTTCATGAGGCAGGCTGGTATGCTCTGAAGTTGGAGTCTTGTGAGCTGACGCTCTCCTCCCCTTCTCTGGTTGACCTCGATTTCCTAGGCATGAGCCGCTCTTTGTTGAGTTTCGATTCCACTCCTTTTCTTGCCTTTGGCTGGGTTTCGAAACTTGGCCTGTCGGGCCTCTGGCCGCCTGGGTACCTTTCTGCTTTTACAAAATGGAGTCGCACTTGTGTAATGTGCCTTATTGAGGTAGATATATGGTTGACGCTTTCCACTCTATCTTCTACTAAGCATTGCAAGCAATATCGATTTCTGAGCATCTTGCGTTTCAAGCCTATTTACACACGTTTAACAGGACGATTGCTTCCATCTTGTCTCGTAACACTGTTTCCTCACATTGTAACATTGTCTCCTCTCTGTGCCTATTCCATTCAATTTAGTAGTTACTCGCACTGGCGTGTTATCTCCGATAGCTTCTCTTGTTCATTCTCGGTTCTGTTCAGGCCTTTGTGTCATTTCCACTGGCCTTCCATTAAGGCTTTTGGGGTCTCTTTGTGGACCGTGTGTAGGTACTCCTCATTTCGTATCAGCAGCTGTTATGGCTGTCTGATAGGGTACCGTGCTGCCCAGGGTTGTCTGGTTATGGGTGCTTCAACCGAATCTTCTGATGTATACTGGGCAGAGTCCCAGTGCAGCTCTTTGTAGGTTCATTTGCTCTTCACACGTCACATACCTTGGCGAGTACACTCCCGGTACCTCGAAATGAGAGGAAGGGGCGCAGGCCATGTCTGGGACCTCCTCTACACTCCCCCCTCTGGTCTGGTTGGTTCATCAACCACTTCTGCAATCTCCTTTGCATTCATTTCTTTTGCTTCTTCAGTGTCATGCTCATCGTCCTCTGCGTTGGTACATGATGGTGTGAATGTGTGAGCCTTTGGAGTCCATATTTTTATCACTGCCTTCAAACTCCCTGCTGTCTTCACATGTTCATATTTATTCCATGTCATTAGCTGAACATTGTCCATTTGGGCTGCAGTAGATCCATTTTCCTTCATACCTTCTTCGTTTCTTAGGGTATGTGAACTTTGTTCCCTCTGGCGCAAATTTGCTGGCTTTCGCAAAGTCTCTTATTTCTTCATCATTCAGGTCTCTGGGCTTCCATCCTGGTTCGACATCAATCATTATTTTCATCCCTATGGCTTTCTTTGCAGTTTTCTGGCACTGTGTAATGATTATCTTGATAACACAGAATCCTAGCAATACCATTGCTAGTAGAGCTCCCAGAAACTTGAATATATCTGCCATCCATTGTGGGACCCACGAGAATAGGTCTCCAAACCATCTGTCATCGTCTACTTCATCACTTTCTTCGGTCATCTGGTTTTTCAGGCTTGTCAGCATGCTTATGGCCTCTGTTAGGGTTCCGTTTTCTTCATCGTGTGATGGTACGAATGTGCAACATGATTCTCCGATTTTTGCACAAACACCTCCATCCATTGCAGTGATCATGTCAAGCACATATCTGTTTTGGAGGGTCATCAGTCTGATTGCTCTCTGCTCTTCTTTGATCGTGTTGAATCCTTTTATAGTGGTATTGATGGTCTGCAATAACTCCCATCTGGTTATCTGCAACCATTTATTCTTCACTCCAACTTGGATGTGGGGAAGGAGTAGTGTTGTGAATACTGTTGAGGTGAGGCTGAACAGCCTGTGTTCATACGGGATTGCATGGAATCCCTCTTCTGATATGGGAGAAAAGTCATTTTCCCTCTTCTTCCTGGATACCAGTTCCACAGATCTTCTTCTTAGATGAGCATCTGCTTTTGGGAAACTGTCCAACTTTAGGTAATTCTTAGGGATCACTAGTGCAGGAACATGGACGTTCACTAGTTTGCATATGCCTCCCCAATTTTTCGGCAGCCTTATGTATGTCTTGGATCCACACGCCCAGTAATGGTCCATAATATCTGTGGATCCTTGTGTCATTCCCGGAGCTTCAAAGATTTGTCTGCAGTTTTGATTCTCTCCCATCTTCCTTGTGCCATTGTTTCTGAAGCATAGTTTCGGGCTCTCCAGTGGCACTATCTGTAGAGGCCCCCATCTATCTTTGATCCCGGGAGGATAGCTCAGCGGCAGCGTGCGCGTCTTGGAAGCAAGACGACACGAAGCAGCAACAGGTTCGATCCCCGGGTCCGCGCTTAGAAACCTGCGGGTGTTTAAGCGCGTTATAAATACGTAACTAAGACAAAAAAAAAACACAATTACGCAACTAAGAAAAACAAACAATTCCTGTAACAGCGCCCCGATGCCTGCGGGCTGTATGAGCGCTTTATAAATGTAAATAAATAAAAATAAATAAACCCATGTTAGCAACCTTACTAGCTTTGGCCACAGAGGTTTGCATAACCTCTGCAAATTCTCGTTTGCTTCCTTGCATGCTCCAAGGACCATCTACGCTCGGCAGATTACTACTCCATCTTCCCATCCATCTGGGGAGACCACTGACCCCAGATCTGCATTTGGCCCCTGCTCTTCCAGATTTGAGCCTCCTCTGCAGGTTTTCCTTGAACGTTCAGTCTTGGGACATCAATTTCTACAGCCACGAAGATCTTGGATTTTCCCATGCTGTATGGTAGAAGTGCACAGACGAAGCATTCTCCTTCTGACTGCCTTCGTCCTACTTCCTTCATGTGTTGGTACCATATGTTGTTTCCGAGATGGGCTGTGCTGTCCAGGTAATCATTAAGTTCATTGTTATCGTCATAAGGGCTTCTCTTGATTCTCAGCGTTCTTCTGTAGTTTGCTATGACTACGTCTCTGAATGCATCTGTGCTGCTTGGTAAGAGGAGGATTTGTGCTCCCTTTTCTTCCCTTTTGCAGTCTGCCATAAACTTCCCGTAACCACCATCGGTTCACCAACCTCCCAACTTGTGGCTGTGTTGTAGGCTTGCGGCTTGTTCCTTGCGTTGGAGTAGGTGTGCTTGCAATTATAGTTTCTCTAGTTCTGTTTTTCAGCTCCTCGTGTAGTTTCTTTGCTTGGACTATGAATGGGAACAAATACTCTATTAGCATGTGTGTCTTCTCTATGAGTTCTTTCGTGGCCACTTCTGTTCTTTTGAGGGATCTTGCTATTCCCTCCTTCTTTAGCATTTCACTTGGCATTTCTTGGTCACTTCCACTATTCTCTGGACTTGGATGTTCGGTAGGCAGTTTCTTCTTCTCTGCTGCCTTCGTTGGAGGCCTTGTAGCCATTGACACTTGCCCTTGCTTGTGCACATTCTGTGTGTGGGTGCATGCCTTGGCCAGTGCTACATTATCATTCATTCCGTGCTGACCCTGTCTCCAGCTTTTTTCCCATTCATTACCTCAAGTGTATACGTATCACTGCTAATTACATTCAATTTTAAATCATTTGCTTCATCATTAGCTTTTCTTGGAACTGGAATCACTATGTAGGGTCTGGGTGCTTTTGTGGGATTCGTATGTTCATTATCTGGTAGGTGCACTGAAATTGAGGCGCTTCGTACACCAATGGAGAGAGCAGTTCTGATAGTCAATGAAAGAAAGACAATGATGATCACCAAGCATATACACATGATAGATTTGTAAGACATCTGGCAGCATTTTCTCCCAGGAAAGCGGGGGCGTCCTTCTGTTGGGGGTAAAACCAAGTTACTGCTCTGGGCTCCCATTTCGAATGAGTTCATAGTCAGTTATCTATTCCTTCTTTTGCTCTGGTATCATATTTCAAGAGTTTGTTATTATTAGAGGAATGAGTGCTTCTCCAATGTCCCCCCTCACGTGAGTGACGACGGTAGTCTCTGGGTCCTCAGTACAGTTCCTGTGCTATACTAAGGAAAAGGGTTAGGCTAGCAGTTCTGATACATTACATTTATTTATGCGTATCTAAAGTAGGTGAGGTTCCAGTGGATGCCTTGAATTTGCCTTGGTCCTAAGGACATGCTGGTGACAGTTCAATGTGAAAGAAGAACTGAAAGGACTGCTCCAAATTACACAAAAAATGGAATGCTGAAAAATAAAATTAAAAATAAAGATAAAAGTGAACATGTGGCAAAAATAGGAAACAATGAGCTAATCGTACAAAAATAAAGTTGTAAAAATAGGAACAAGAATAAAATAAAAATAAAAATATGGAAAAATAGAAAACAAGTCAAAATCGCAAAAATAAGATGTTGTACCAACAGGAACAAAAATAAAAGCAGAAGTCAATATATGAAAAATAGAAAAAATGAGAAGGATGCAGAAAAGGAAAAATAAGATGGTGAAGTTCTTGTGACTGCTCCTTTCGTTAGGTCTCTCGGTGACAAGTTGAAGAACAGTGTCTCCACGGTGAAACAATGACGGCCAGTTCTATTTTGGATTTCCTCCTTCTAAGGCTCTTTTCAGCAGTGGATGTCCATAATTTCTTCTTAGTTGCGCTATGATAGCCCTCAGGAGCCTGTTTAATTGCACGGTTTTATGCTGGATCTCCGAGGAATGCGGGTATGTCAACATTGCTGGGTCTACCCACTAGTTCTGGAAAGTTTTCAATGAGGTGGACGAAAACACAGTATGCATATTCGCTGTCTTATGATATTAATGACATTTGCTCTGATTTTCTACCATCTAGATCACAGGCCTTTCTTGCAGCATGAACAGTCTTTGTCTCCTCGCTCTGTCCCTCGGCTAAAGGTCTCACTGGAATCTCCTTAGGAATTCTCGCTGGAAGTTGGACAGTTCCACTTGGAGTATTATGCTGTGGAGAAGTGTGCCCATGTGTGGGGCGTTGGCGGGATCTCTAGGGAAGGTGATGAAGTCCACATCTGCAGGCCTTCCTACCATTTCTGGATAGTCTGTGACTAGTCTGAGCTTGCCATTGTGGGCTAGCTGGGTATCTGCAGAAGTCAGGGATATCTGCCTTGTTTGCTGGGTCCTGATCACAATCCTTTCTTTTGACGTGAACAGTTTTTACACTTTCCTGCTGCGTGGATTGCAACCACGTACTTTAATTTGTACCACACTTGGTTTAGGAATTCGTTGTTTCTTGGATCTCTGATGAAGGTTAGGGTATCTGTGGTTCTCCTGACGAGTCCTGGGCATTCCTCTATGATGCGGAAAAATAGGGTATATGTAAGTTCATCAATGATCACTTGTGGTGGAAGCATCTGTACCCTTATCACTGTACTCTGATAGTACAATGAAGGCTTCCGTGATAACAGTCAGTAATTGCCCGGGGGCGTGGCCAAGCAGCCATGGAGTAGGCTGTGATTCCTTAGAGCTCTGTGATCCGACTTATTGATCCGAAGCAAACGCATGTTTTGACGGCTGATTCCAGCGGAAAAAAGATACTGTATCTGGGTGAATACCCCAGGCAGCAGATGAGCGTATCGGCGGTAGAAAGTGGACACAGCAGATGGAATTAGGCCGCTTTGTGTCCTGATACGGGAGCGGCGCAATTGATACTAAGATGGCGGCTTGCCAACACAAAGAGACCCCCGGCGGCACTTGAAATCGGGTGCCAGACGGGCAGTGAATGGGCTGCAGGCGTGCAGCGGCTGATGGAACAGTGAGTGGCCAACTACCTGAGAGAAGCTCACGAATAGCCCGGACTGACGAGAGGATGTATACAGCATTGGGCCACCTGGCCATGAGATAGGCGGCACGTCCTTGGTGCCACTAGACCAGGACGATGTATACACGAAATGGACAAGAGGAATGACAGCGTTCCCACAATAAGTTGGAAGCGACGAGCACGCAGGGATTACATCCCAAAGCCGCACCGAGGAGTGGAAGAGCAAATAAGGACAAAACAAGTGACGCCGAGACCTGTACCGCCCAAAACAAAATGGCGACCGATCCTGAACAAAGGATTACACTGGTGGACCGTGAAGCGGCCTCGTAAGGGTTGGGACGCAGCAAATGAGTATATGCACCTTGTATGTACCATCAGCCTTTGATAGGCGCAGAGACCAGAAAGATCATTGAAGATGCAGAAGACAGCACCCTGCTGACAACGGACACGGATACTGAGAGGAAATTGTGACGCGGAAGTTACAATCCACCCAAATAACAATTTCATGTGTAACAATTGGTGTAGGTTGATATACAGAGACCCCAACGACTCAAACAACAACTAAGCAACACCGGGCCGGAGCCAGACACGTGGGCAAGGTTGCATCATGTCGGTGAAAAGTCTGAGAACCAAGACCAAACAACCCACAATGGAGGTCTTCGCGAAAACGCAGAGGACCCCCGCAACATCGGAGTGGACCGCGTCCGTGACTACTGCTGAAGAAGCCCCAGAAGGAGATAAGCACCAAATCCTGGAGGCTATATCGGAGCTGAGCACCAAATGGGGCGCGGCAATGGCGGACTTACGGACAGCCCTGGAGGGCAAAATCGATGCGGTCGGGACTGAACTTACCCTGTTACGGCAAGATGTCAGGGGGCTGGCGGAGAGAACAAGTGGGCTGGAGAGTGCCGTAAAGACCAATACTGATGTCAGCACAAATAATGCAAAGGAAGTTCATGTACTCAAACAGCAGGTTGCTAACCTTGAAAATCGGGTGGAAGAAGCGGAAGGAAGAGCGAGGAGAAATAACATACGGGTGGTCGGTCTGCCGGAGGCAGAGGAGGGCCAAGACCCTACAAACTACGTGGAAAACCTGATCCTACAAGATATAGGAGCAGATAAGCTTTCGCAGGGATTCATGGTGGAGCAGGCGCACCGCGCCTTAATGAGGAAACCATGACTTGGATCTTGAACTATAGAGATAGGGAGAAGATCCTGGAATATTTTCGTAAAGGTGGGACAATACAGAAAGCATCCGCCAACATTACAGCATACCCGGATTACACGATGCTGGTGCAGAGACTGAGATACAGTTACGTGGCCGTCAAGAGGAGGCTGCGAGCAGCAGGCATCAAGTACATGCTCCTGTACCCGGGAAAGCTGAAGGTGCTACATAAGAGCAGAGCGCTTTTTTTTACACTCCCCAGGCGGTGGTAACGTGGCTGGATCTACAAGGCTGTCCGGAACAAGAAGTGGACCGTGACCGGCAGGAACAGGACGACTGAAAAACTGGTGCCACGGCATTGGGGGGTAAGTGGGAGGGGGTACCGGATTATACCGGGAAGCGAGACTGGTTGAACACTGGATAGCATTCGGGCCTTGTGCTCAGCATGGACTGGAATATAGTGGGTAAAATGTAATTGGAAGCTGCATAGGGTTAACACAATGCGTAATAAATTTGGAAATAGGAGCAATAGAATGGAAGCAACCCACCCCTGAAATACTAATAGTTAAGTGGCCATTAGGGCGACTTTACCCTACTGAGCCGTGAGCATAAGTTTGTGCTGGACCGGGCTAGTTGTGGGGGTGCCTGAGATCCAGGGATGGAGCTGGGCAACAGTTGGAGGGGGCGTTGTTGGGGAAGGGTTGGGTGGGGGGAGGGAAGGGAGGTGGGAAGTTTGGGGTGTACATAGTTTCCGGGAGTTTAAGTTTAAACATGAGCCTACATGGAAGAGCTGAAGGGTTCAATCTGCATAGCATGACCGGGAGGGTTCGGTTGGAAATGGGGGAGGAAGATATCAGACCGCTATGGGAGATCTCAGGATAGTAACGTGGAATGTCAGGGGACTTAACAGTTATATGAAGAGGAATAAGGTCATGCTGTATTTGAAAAGGCAAAAGATAGATGTTGCATTGTTACAGGAGACGCATTTGACGCGGGAGAAGCTGGAGCTAGTTGGGAAAAAATGGAAAGGGGTTGTGGTGGGTTCGTCGTACTCTGCTTACGCTAGGGGAGTGCTTGTCTGGGTGGTGCCTCATGTCCCGTTTCAGCTACTACAGGAAGTGGCGGAAACTGACGGGAGGACGGTTATATTGAGAGGGCTGGTGGAGAATAAAGAGGTATGCATTGTGAACACATACGCCCCCAACCATAACACGGCGGCATACTTCAGGACTCTGTGCACCAACCTTAGTATGTGTGTGGGAAGCGCTGTTATTTGGGGTGGGGATTTCAATTGTGTAATGAACCCCAAGGTGGACAGATCTGATAGCAGGATTGACAGGCCCACCCCAGCGGCCAAAGCATTGCAAGTGTTACTAGATGATTTCGGCTTGGTAGATTTATGGAGAACAAAACATCCCAATGATAGGCAATATTCGCATTACTCTGCCCCACAGCAGCTACACACGAGATTGGACTATGTTTTCGCCACGCCGGATGTTATGGCAGAGAGCACTCAAATAGAATACAAGGTGATGGTCCTCTCAGATCACTCGCCCCTGGTCCTCGGGTGGCAATACTGCCCCCCGAGGGCGCGGATCCCGACATGGCGCCTCCGAACTGAGGCACTCAAAGATCCGGTTTTTCGGGAGGACATAAGAGATGAGATCATTAACTATTTTGAGACGAATACTGGTAGTGTTGACTCGGCGGGTACACTATGGGAAGCTTTTAAGGTGGTGATGCGGGGGGCAGCCATAGCTAAGTCAAAGGGCCTGCAAGGTGGGGTTCTGGCTGACCTACAAAGAGTTGAAGATGAACTAGAAAGAACATTAGAAAATGGCAGTGTGGACACGAAGCTAGTACTTAAACTACAACAGCAATGTGCGAAACACTGGGAAAGGCTCTGTAACCTCAATTATAAAAGTATGTAGAAAGACAGCACGCGGGAGGAGATAAAATGGGTAGGCTTTTAGCGTGGCTGTACAAGAGCGAGTCCCCTAGACCCCCGATTAGGACAATAACTAGAGAAGATGGCGATGTAGTAGACACTCAAGAAGGAGTCAACAAGGAATTTGTGAATTATTATAGGGTGCTATACGGGGACAAGGAGGGGAGTAGTCAAGAGGAGATAACCGAAACACTAGAAGATATAGGACTACCCAAGATAAGTGATGAGGAGAGAGAAGAGCTTGATGCACCAATTACCTTGGAGGAGTTGGAGGAGGTTGTGAGGCAGTTGTCCACCAGTAAGACCCCAGGAGTGGACGGGTTCCCTAGCGAATTTTATAAAGTATATAGAGAAGAAGTGCTCCCCCCAATGCTAGACATGCTTAACGAAGCGTTTGAGATGGGAAGGTTGCCGGAGTCATATAATACCGCTCCCTAAACCCAACAAACTGGGGTATAGCTGTAGCTTCTACAGGCCTTTGTCCATGCTGAACCAGGACAGCAAGATACTGACGGCTGTCCTGGCAAACAGATTGCAGAGAGTAATTAGTAAATTAATCCACCCGGACCAAACGGGCTATGTCCCGAATAGGAATATAACCCATAATCATAGGCGACTCCACCGGGTGATCGAATGGGCGGATAGGAATGAAGGCGAAATGGCGATTGTAACCCTAGACCCAGTAAAAGCTTTTGACTCCGTTAAGTGGCCATGGCTGCTGGCGGCCCTGGGAGGTTACCGAGTAGGGCCGGGTTATATCAGGTGGGCGAAAATGCTATTCAGTGAGCCGCTAGCCAGAGTTCGAACGGAATCAGTGATATCCGAGAGATGGCAGCTTAGTAGAGGCACCAGGCAGGTTTGCCCCTGGTCCCCGATGCTTTACATTCTAGGCCTGGAGCTCCTAGCGATATACCTCAGGCAACAGTACGATACGATAGGTATTGAGGTTGGGGGGGAGCGGCATCTAATATCCTTATATGCGGATGATTTATTACTATACTTGAAATACCCGGAAGAGAATCTTCAATATATCCTTGAAATGATGGAGAAGTACGCGGGGTTGTCCGGCATAGCGGTAAATCCTCAAAAATCTAGTATATTCCCGCTAGGTAGCTATAAGGGGACCCCAGAGGAAAGGTTGCCGGTGTTACAGATACCATGGGTGATTGGTTCTTTCCGTTACCTTGGCATCGATGTGTATCACACCGCAGAAGAGGAACATAAGCACAACACTGAGGTAGCTGTTGAGAAAATCCGGAAATGCATGAAGTTTTGGGAGAAGTTGCCCCTAGCTATGATGGGACGGGGGTCAATGCTTAAGATGGTGGTCCTACCTAGGCTTTTACATTATTTTAGTAATATCCCAAATATGATACCCAAGAAGTTCTTCGCTAAACTGAATAGTGTGTGCAGGGACTTCCTATGGCATGGTACCCGGAATAGAGTAGCGCTATGGAAGTTGCAGAACTTCTATGAAAAGGGTGGTATCAAGCTGCCCAATATTGAGGTCTACTATGTAGCAAGTCAATTACAATATGTGGCCAATTGGCTCTCCGACGAAGTGACAACTGAACATAGGTTGTTTGGGCGGGTTTGTACCCCATTTTACTTAAGGGAAATGATATGGTGCCTGAGACAGACATGGAGGAGCGCTCTAGGATGATGATGTTGGGGTGGAAAATGTGGCGTCGAGAGTGTCGGATGATGGAGGACCCATTCCCGTGCTCCCCGCAAGTACTGCTGGTCGCTTTAGCAGGAGGGGACAAGCAGCTGAGGGTGATTATCAGAACCTACTGGGAATCGGTGAGGCTGGTAACGTTAGGGGACATCTGGCAAGAGGGGACCATTAGAGATTTTGAAGAACTTGGGGAGGAGGTAGGATTACATACTGGCCAATATGTTACATACCATAGGATGGTTCAGAAAATTCGGAAAACGTGGCCTGAAACAGTGTTGGTAGAGGAACCAGATGCTACTGTGGGGGCAATATATGACATATCGGAAGGGGGGCATGAGATTTCTAGATTGTATGAGATGGTGATGACCAAGGTGGGGAAGGAATTGACACATTTGAGACTTGATTGGGAGGAGGAGGTGGGGGCCCCAATGGGAGATGGGATGTGGGAACGCGCCCTGGGATATCACAAGAAAGTGTCAAGAAACGCCAGACTTAAACAAATACAGCTGTACATAACGCATAGAGCATACATGACCCCTCTGAGGATATCCAAGTTCCGAAACGCTGGGCGACAGGCGAGCCCTAAGTGCGACATGGAAAACGCTGACATGACACACATGTTTTGGTCATGCCCAGTAATCCAATGTTTCTGGGGTGAAGTGGCACAAACATTAGCAACAAAAGGGGTCACGCTCGTCATAGATACGGCCTGGGCTTGCTTGCTGGGAGGGTTCCCCAGAACACGGAAACTTAGACATGTATAGAAACTGAGAAACATGGTATACATGCTAGCAAAACGGAGGATCGCCATGGGATGGAAGAAGTGCCACGGGTGGAGGTATGGTGGAAGCAGTTACAGAAATGGGCGGAGGCCGAAACGGTAGTATGGCAGGAGGCGAGCAGCATGAGTGGGGAGGAAGAAGTGGGTACCTTGATGGCATGGAAATTATTAATAGCGGAACTGTTCGGATCTATATCGGACCCAATGGAATCCGAGGATAGTGAGACCCGGCCACATGTAGCAGATACTGAATGCGAAGTACAAATAGGCTCATAATGGAGGGTGGGACTTGGGGAGCAGTGGTAAAATGGAAATACAAAAGGTGTTTAATGGAATTGTTGTAAACTGCACTGCGTGTTGGGTTTGTTTGTATTGTTGTTTGGTTTGAATAAAATTAATAAAAATTTACAACAAAAAAAAAACAGTCAGTAATTGCTAGATTATTTTCTTGTTGGCCGGATCTTGGATAAAGTCTGTGACACTGGCTCCTCTCCCTATGACTGATGGGTATGCTAGCACCACAAATTGGAAATAGGTTAGCACATCCCACTTGAGGCTTCTGCCGGAAAGTACCATAAGTTCTGTGAACAAAGTCTCCACACTGATTGCTTCAGGATACTGTGTTACACTTTCATGCAATGTCTTATTTGCAGTCTATCAGAGTCTTGATTCTTTGTACTTAATTGAGTATGTCGTGCTTTTGAACGCTCATTTTATTAATGTTGTTGTGGCTTAGGATGTGCTTCTTTTTACCCTGCAACTGGGATGTACAGAATGTTCGTTAAGTCTTTATTTCCCCTTGCTTGGTGAACCTGTCCCGTTCTATGCCACACCTTGCATCCGGGTTCTTTGTCTAGGTTTTCTGCTCACACGTCCACCTTCTTCACCATGGATCTAGTTTGCACGTGCTGATGTTCTTCCCTGTTGTCTGTGGTCTCTTTGCAGTCGGATGCAGCAGGAGGGCTCTCCCCTATGTAGGGCTTAATGTCATTTATGAAGATCCATGCCCTTCTGCCCTGGAGCTTGACGGCGGAGGGGGTGCAGTCCTCTACAATGAACGGGCCATTAACTCTTGGCTCGTCCCACCTTTTCCTGGTAAAGTTCTTGTAACGCTCACCTGATTCCCACAGAGGCGCTGACCCCGGCTGGGCTGCTATCATTTCTTCAATTGAGAAGCGTAGAGCTCGGACGACTCTCAGGACTGGGCTTCCTCTTATCGAATGTCTGACTTGCAGGGTAAGTTTTCTGCAGGTGGAAGAAAAAGGGCTAATCACCGTTTGATGGGATTCCTTCTCCCACCAATCGCCAGTTTCTCCCACAGCCTAGCTTTCTACTTGTCTCAGCGAGCTCTCACCTTAGGCGTATAAATGCTGAGCTCTCCATCCTGCGTCTGGTGCAGGGGTGCGTGGATTCCAGTTACGTCACTGGATGAGTTCAGTGTTGAGGCTCAAGTCTTTTGCGGCCTTAGTTGTGGCACTGGTGCTGGGATGCCGAAGAGCGATGCCGCCGTTACTGCACGAGCGGATGCCTGTAAGTATACTGTAGTCTTTAGGCTTTAAAAGATGGGCACCTCAATAATGTCCCTTTTCCTTTGTTTCAGGCCTCGGGATGCTGTGGGCGTAGTTTTCCGTTGCCGTTGCACGTGCCGATGCACGTAAGTATAATGTTCGTTGGCCGCTTTTAATGGCACCTCTAATAATGTCCTTTTTCTAGTTTTCAGGTGCCAGGATGCTGCAGGCTTTATATCCGTTGCCACTGCACGTGCCGATGCACGTAAGTATAATGATCGTTGGCCGCTTTTAATGGCACCTCTAATAATGTCCTTTTTCTAGTTTTCAGGTGCCGGGATGCTGCGGTTGATGCGGCCGCTTCTGCGCGTGCAAAAACTGGTAAGTTAAGATGAATGCGACTGCCTTCACCCGAACCCTTTTTTAAGTATGTCCTTTGCCTTTCAGGTGCAGAGAAGCTCCAGAAGAGAAGGCCGCGGTTAGCTCCGTTGCAATCACGGATGGATCAGGTAAGCGGGCGCGGCTGCGAGCGAGTTGCACTTTTCTAACCTTATGTTTATTCTTTGCAGGTTTTGCCGGTGACTGGATTCCGGGATCTGGTAAGTATTGTTCTGTGTCTTTCTTCATCCACAGGTTGCTGCGCGGAAGCTGAAGATGACTCTGGACCTGGAATGCAGGAGCCGACTCAGTGAGCGTTCTGCTGCTGCTGCAGAATAACGCGAAGCACGTGTTTTCCATCGGGCGTGGTTTAAATAGCAGAGAAGTGCTTCCAGTGTGTGTTCTTCCACCGGTTCCACCGGAAGAAGGTAAGAAAAGAGTTCCTGAATGGAGGGAATAGTTCCTCCCAGCCCTGATGGCTGGTGACTTCAACCAGACTGGATTGTTCTGGGTAAATATGCAGCATGGTCTGCCTCAGGTAAGTCCACCCAAGCATTATTACACTGTTTATCAATATGAGCCCGGCGCCTATGGTGCCGGGACTGAAACCCTTCATGAGCCTGGCGCCAAAGGTGCCAGGACATGGTCCAAAGTGCCCCTGTAGGGGTCTGCTGGGTCTGGAGTAGTGGAAGACGGGTCTGCTTCCGAGGGCGCTGGGCCAGTCCTGGGGGTTTTGGTTTATCGGGAAAGGTTCGGTGAAATTTCTGGACTAGACGAGGAGCATGGACGTGGTCATAGGGTTCCCATGACCTTTCCTGAGGTCCGTAGCCTTTCCAGTCGATTAGGTAGAATAGCTTCGATCTGATGATTTTGGAGTCCAAAATGTCTTTTACTTCAAATTCGGGCTCCCCATTCACTTGAATGGGCTCTGGAGGATTGGTCAATCTGGTTCCAGGTTGCATGGGTTTCAAAAGAGATACGTGAAATACAGGATGTATTCTCATATGGGTTGGCAATTCTAATTTAACGGCCACTGGATTAATTATGGCTGTAATTGGATATGGTCCCAGGTATTTGGGGTTGAAGGTGCGAGGCCCTTTAAGCGATAAATGTTTGGTGACAGCCAAACTTGATCCCCAACCTGGTATTGAGGGGCATTGCTTCGGTGTTGATCTGCTCCTTTTTTGTACCTCTCTTTAGCTTGTTGTAGATGTGCAGTCGCTTCCTTAAAAGCTTAATAACGATGTGCAATTGATCCACGGCGGGTGTTCCAAGATCTTGAGGTGGATCAAGGTTGGAGGTTCGAGGATGAATCCCATACAAGATGTAGAAGGGACTCTTCCCGGTACCCGAATGAACTGAATTGTTGTAAGCATATTCAGCTATCCAAAGGATGTCCTTCCTGTTACTCTCCGACTGTTGTAGCATGCATCGTAAATATTGCTCGAGAGTCTGGTTTGTTCTCTCGGTTTGCCCGTTGGTCTGGGGATGATGGCTGGTCGAAAGTCTTACATCGATTTGAGCTAATCGACAACAGCTACGCCAAAAGTGGGAAATAAACTGGCTCCCCCTATCTGAGATTAGTACTGACGGGAAGCCGTGTAGCCGGACGATGTTTTCAAGAAATACTTTGGCTAGGACTGATGCTGAAGGTAAGCCTTTTAGCGGAATGAAGTGGGCCATTTTAGAAAACAGGTCCACAATAACAAGAATGGTGTTGTACCCGGAACAGGAGGGTAAGTCTGTGATGAAGTCCATGGAAAGGGTATGCCAGGGACACGGTGGGATGTCTAATGGTTGCAGAAGACCAGCCGGCCTCTTCTTCTGACCCTTGTTTTGAGCGCACACACCGCAGGGCATCACGAATTCCTTTATGTCTTTTCTCCACGAAGGCCACCAGAAGTGTCTCTTCACCTTTTCTGTGGTTTTGGCAATGCCAGGGTGACCCTCAATTAATGAATCATGATAGCAGGAGATTACCTGTCTTTGTAAATCGGCGTGTGGTAGGAACAATCGTCCTTGGAAATAAGGCAAGTCATTGCTTACGGTGAAATCTTTTCCTTTTTGTAACCAGTTCAGTAAGTCTGGTGAGGTTACAAGTTGTTTAGTTTTTTCTTCAATATCCTCAATGGATTGTGAAGAAATCAGACCCACGATCCTTTGTTCAGGAATTATTGGTACAGGTTCTGGATTGGCAACGTTATCTCCCATTCCAATTCGGGAAAGAGCATCCGCTTTGCTGTTCTTGTTGCCGGGATGATAAGTGGTCACGAAGTCAAATTCAGCAAAGAATAGAGCCCAGCGAAGCTGTCTAGAGGATTGAGCCTTGGCGGTTTTTAGATACTGCAGATTTCGATGATCGGTGATCACTGTGATGGTGTGTCTGGCCCTGAGGAGATAATGCCGCCATGCCTTAAAGGCTGATTTAATCGCTAGAAGCTCTTTGTCTGTGATGGTGTAGTTGATCTCAGGCGCCGAGAACGTCCGAGACCAGAATGCCACAGGATGCAGTTGGTTAGTCTCTGGATCTCTTTGTGATAGGACTGCTCCCATTGCTAAGCTGGAGGCGTCGGTTTCAACGATGTAAGGGAGGTCCGGGCGTGAGTGTTTCAGTATTGGCGCCGAGGTGAATTTAGCCTTTAGCTCTTGGAAGGCTTGTTCTGCTTCTGCGGACCATTCAAAGCGTTTATTTTTTCTTAAGAGGGCGGTAATGGGTTGTACCACTCGTGAAAACTCTGGAATAAATCTACGGTAAAAATTGGCAAAGCCTAGCATGCTTTGAATGCCTTTCACGGAAGTAGGAGACGGCCATTTGAGGATAGCGTCTACTTTTCTCGAGTCCATGTGGACTCCTTTGGGTGTCAGAATAAATCCCAAAAATTCGACCTCAGTGACATGAAAAACACATTTTTCGAGCTTGGCAAAAAGTTTATGTTGGCGAAGTTTTTCAAGGACCGCCCTAACATGATTTCGATGGTCAGCTTCTGAAGATGAGTACACAAGAATGTCATCTATGTAGACGACAACGCAGACATCAATGAGCTCTCTGAGGACATCATTCATAAAATATTGGAAGGCGGCCGGTGCATTGCATAGTCCAAAGGGCATCACTTGGTATTAAAATAGCCCATACTTAGTGCGAAAGGCCGTCTTCCATTCATCTCCTTCCTTGACCCGTACCAAGTGATAAGCTCCCCGGAGATCAAGCTTAGTATAAATACAGGCGTTTTTTACCTGGTCAAGGAGTTCCGGGATCAGAGGTAAGGGGTACCGGTTTTTTACTGTTATCTGGTTCAGAGCACGATAATCTATACAGGTTCTGAGGTCACCTTCTTTTTTTGGTACGAAGAACAGAGCCGAGGATGCAGGGGACTTCGACAGACGGATAAAGCCATTGGCCAGGTACTGGTCTAAATGCTGTCGCAGATGAAGGTTCTCAGGCTCGGTAAGGGCGTAAATCCTACTGCAAGGGGAAGTTGCACCGGGTAGTAAATCTATCTGACAATCGTATGATCTGTGGGGTGGCAAGGTGTTAGCCTGTTCCTTTTGAAAAACATCTTGGAACTCTCGATACTCTAGAGGTAATTGAGGACCGTCAGCCGTTACTGACGCTAGGCCAATGTTGGGTCGTGGATAACAAGTTGGTGTGCACTCTGGGAACTTTATCGTCTTTGCTCGCCAATCAATCTGAGGATTGTGTTTCTCCAACAAAGGAATCCCTAGAATTACTTGGAATTGAGGAGCCTTGATCACGTCGAACACAATTACCTCCTGATTCCCGTCTTGGCCTAGTATCGTCACTTCAGTAGTGGTATGGGTCACTGGTCTGGAGGCGATTTCCGTCCCATCCACCGTGGTAATGACGTCTTTAACCACCTTTGGACAAAGAGGTAAGTTCATCCTGGAAGCCAATTCGCGGTCCACATAATTTCCAACTATCAATGTATGCCTTAATTGCATGCAAACGATCCGGTTGCTCTGGGTTTAAAAGGACCATTGGCATTATGAAGTGCGAGGTCAAAGAACTGGTTTTTACGCTCGGCAAGCGGACCTCTACACTTGTCGGGCGAGGTCGTTTCCCGGCTCAGGCTTTTCAGAACTCTTATCAGAAGCTCCTACTGTCTTCTTAGGTGGTTTCACCGGGCAATCTCGAAGAAAATGTCCTGAATTTCCACAATAGAGACATAGTTGCATTTGTCGTCTCCTGTCGCGTTCTTTCTGGGTTAGGGGACCCTTTACAACCCCAATTTGCATAGGTTTGAAGGCTTCAACTCCTTTGGTGTGACTTTGAGGCTTAGGGAACACTCGTATTTCAAACCTGGATCGATCCGCCTTTCTGTTTTGTAGTCTGTGATCCAATTGGACCACCAAATCAATGTACTCTGAACAATCCTGAGGAGGATTTACTACCTGGGCAAGGACGTCTTTGAGTTCGCCACGCAAACCCCTGTGAAAAAGCGTGATTCTTTTGTCCTCAGGCCATATGGTTTCCACGATTAGCCTATTGAATGATGCAATGTAGGCCAAAAGATCTTGATTGCCCTGTCGTAGGGAAAGGAGTTTGTTGTCCAGGGCCTGCCCCTGGGAATGCCTTGCAAAAAGTCTTTCCATATTTGCCTGGAAGGTCGGGAAATCACGAAGGATCGGGTCATCCTGTGTAACCAGAGGGATCGACCAATCAGCGGCACTGCCGCTAAGATACGAGCACAAAGGCTACCTTAGTCTGGTCAGTCGGAAAGGCTGCAGGTCTACAAAGAAAATGCAATCGGCATTGATTTATAAACACCGCAAACCTTTTAGGGTCACCAGAGAAGCGTTCAGGCGGTGCCAATGGCACATTTCCGGGTAGGTTGATTTGAACAGGCTTGGCTGAAGCCGCTGGGATATAGCTCCCTCCTGAATTAGGTAGCGGGGTTTGCCCCACTTGTGTCTGTAATAACTGTCTGGCGAGATCATCAGTTCGTTCTTTTGATATTATCAATTCCCTCCTAAGGGCATTTGTTTCCTGGCGGGCAGCATGAACTTCAGCTCTTAATTCCCCTAATAACTGGGCCAGTTGGTCTGTGTCGGAAGTTTCCATAGCGCCTGAGTAGGAGGTTATTGGTGGTCTTCGCGTTCTGTAACGCTCACCTGATTCCCACGGAGGCGCTGATCCCGGCTGGGCTGCTATCGTTTCTTCAATTGAGAAGCGTAGAGCTCGGACGACTCTCAGGACTGGGCTTCCTCTTATCGAATGTCTGACTTGCAGGGTAAGTTTTCTGCAGGTGGAAGAAAAAGGGTTAATCACCGTTTGATGGGATTCCTTCTCCCACCAATCGCCAGTTTCTCCCACAGCCTAGCTTTCTACTTGTCTCAGCGAGCTCTCACCTTAGGCGTATAAATGCTGAGCTCTCCATCCTGCGTGTGGTGCAGGGGTGCGTGGATTCCAGTTACGTCACTGGATGAGTTCAGTGTTGAGGCTCAAGTCTTTTGCGGCCTTAGTTGTGGCACTGGTGCTGGGATGCCGAAGAGCGATGCCGCCGTTACTGCACGCGCGGATGCCTGTAAGTATACTGTAGTCTTTAGGCTTTAAAAGATGGGCACCTCAATAATGTCCCTTTTCCTTTGTTTCAGGCCTCGGGATGCTGTGGGCGTAGTTTTCCGTTGCCGCTGCACGTGCCGATGCACGTAAGTATAATGTTCGTTGGCCGCTTTTAATGGCACCTCTAATAATGTCCTTTTTCTAGTTTTCAGGTGCCGGGATGCTGCGGGCTTTATATCCGTTGCCACTGCACGTGCCGATGCACGTAAGTATAATGATCGTTGGCCGCTTTTAATGGCACCTCTAATAATGTCCTTTTTCTAGTTTTCAGGTGCTGGGATGCTGTGGTTGATGCGGCCGCTTCTGCGCGTGCAAAAACTGGTAAATTAAGATGAATGCGACTGCCTTCACTCGAACCCCTTTTTAATTATGTCCTTTGCCTTTCAGGTGCAGAGAAGCTGCCGAAGAGAAGGCTGCGGTTAGCTCCGTTGCAATCACGGATGGATCAGGTAAGCGGGCGCGGCTGCGAGCGAGTTGCACTTTTCTAACCTTATGTTTATTCTTTGCAGGTTTTGTCGGTGACTGGATTCTGGGATCTGGTAAGTATAGTTCTGTGTCTTTCTTCATCCACAGGTTGCTGCGCGGAAGCTGAAGATGACTCTGGACCTGGAATGCAGGAGCCGACTCGGTGAGCATCCTGCTGCTGCTGCAGAATAACGCGAAGCACGTGTTTTCCATCGGGCGTGGTTTAAATAGCAGAGAAGTGCTTCCAGTGTGTGTTCTTCCACCGGTTCCACCCAGGTAAGAAAAGAGTTCCTGAATGGAGGGAATAGTTCCTCCCAGCCCTGATGGCTGGGGACTTCAACCAGACTGGATTGTTCTGGGTAAATATGCAGCATGGTCTGCCTCAGGTAAGTCCACCCAAGCATTATTACACTGTTTATCAATATGAGCCTATGGCGCCGGGACTGAAACCCTTCATGAGCCTGGCGCCAAAGGTGCCAGGACACGGTCAAAAAGGGCCCCTGTAGGGGTCTGCTGGGTCCGGAGTAATGGAAGACGGGTCTGCTTCCGAGGGCGCTGGGCCAGTCCTGGCCCCTCGGGAGTAGCGCCCATGACAGTTCTTCACCAAAACGCTGTCACCAGGGAAGACGAGGGGCACATGTACACCTTGCACGGTGTCTGCTTCAGCACTTCCTGCTGTGATTTGTGCTGCGCCTCCCTCTCTTCGCCGTCACTGCAGCTGGTCTCAAATGACAGAGGCACTGGATGTCAAACAGTTTAGGTACTTTTGCATATCTGTTCCCAGATCCTCCCTAGTCTGCTGGGCATCACAACTAGCTCTATCTCTGGGGGTAAAAGGGGTCCTCATCCTTCTGCCTGTAACTATCTTGTGCGGCGTGAGGTGATGGTCGGAGCCTGGTTAGTTCCGAAGTGCAAACAATGCCAATGGTAGACAGTGCAGCCATCCCTTCTTTAATGTGAGCTTCAACTGGCTATCCTCTCCTTAAGCAAGCCGTTGATCCATTCACATATACCATTCCCCTCTGGATGATACGCCAACGAGAACTTGTGCTTTATACCAAGCAATGAACTAATCTGGTCGAACACTGAGTTTACAAAGTGGCCCCATTATCTGATCTCATTACCTCGCACACCCTCCATCTAGGGAACACTTCGATCACCAGGAACATAGCAGCACAGGCAGCGTTAGGGTGTGTACAGGGACCTGCTTCTATCCATCTAGAAAATGGACACACCACCACAATTAAATACCTGTACCCATTGCACACTTGAATCATGTCGACATAGTCGATATGTAAGTGCTGGAATGGTCTATTTGGTCTGGGAATGATTCCTCTCACTACTTTTAATGTGTGCCCAGCAGTGAATTGCTGGCAGATAATGCAGTTCACCATGAGAAATGAAACATGCTCTGCAAATTCGATGTGAACCAGTCTTCTGCGAGCGTTGCAGCAAGATTTTCTTTTGTCAAGTGGATGGGGTAGTGCAGTTGTTCTAGTGCTGACTTTAGGAGGGCGACAGGCATTACTGGTTTACCAGTGCTGTCTTGCCTCCACAACCCGTCAGAGGGGTTTAAGGAACACCCCCAACGCTTCCATAAATTCTTCTCCTCCTGTGGTGCCTCCCACTGGAGCTCCATTAGCTGAGTCTGCCCCATATTACTATAGGCTTCCAGTGTGGCACGCGCTACCATCATTCGCTCATGGGTACGTGCCACATCTATGATTGGTGCATTCTTGGATGCCATGCACTTGGCTTCCATGTCTGCTTCATGATTTCCACGAGACACGAAATCTGTCCCCTTAGTATGAGTGGCGCATTTCACGACCGCTATGCCCACTGGGAGCTGTAGTGCTTTTATCAGTCTGTCCAATAAGGCTGCATGTTGTACTGGCGTACCGTCTGCTCGGAGGTAGCCCCTCCTTTTCCAACATGCTAGACCTGCATGTACTGTGGACGTCACATAGGCTGAGTCACTGTACACGGTTACTTCATGGTCTGCATGATTCTCAATGGCGAGTATCAGTGGCAGCAGTTCTGCAGCTTGCGCAGAATAGTGAGAGGGTATTCGCGCACTGACGAGTACTTGAAATTCTCCATTCGCGAAGTGCTTTACCACGGCCACGCCTGTATACCTTTGTCCGTCTTCTTGGTCAATTCTCGAAGACCCGTCAATGAAGACAATCTCTCCGCCTGCCAGGACATTTTATTTTACCCAGGGGATTTCATCATAGAATTCCTCATAGTTTGCACAGTCGTGTATGGGTTCTCCCTCTGTGACTGGCTCAGCTATGAACGTAGCAGGGTTTACAGTTTTACATCGCACTATTTTGATCTATGGATTAGAGATAATCACCTCATAGGCGGATGCTCTTTGAGATGTCAGTGTGCCCTTTGGCTTCTCTAATATGGCGAGCAGCGAGTGCTCAACATACAATGTCATGGAGCACCCCATCACAATGGATAATGCCTTCTCGATGGTGAATGCTGCAGCAGGTAGGTTTTGTTCGCATGGGAAGTGGCCCTTCATGACTGGGTCCAGATTCCTGCTGTAATATGCTAGCGGCTTGTACCCCAGCAAGGTTCGCTGTGCGAGCACTGCCGTCATAAAATTGCCATCGGTATGTGAGAACAAGTAGAATTCCTCTGCGTAATTAGGAATCCCGAGATCTGGGGCCTTACAAATTGCCCCCTTGAGTTCTGTAAACCCTTTCTCCATTGCTTCATTCCATTCAATATCTTCCCTTGTTGTCTGGGCCTTTTTTAGGGCCTGAAGCAAGGGCTTGGTGTAAGAGCTGTAGTCAAAGACCCATGCTCTGACGTAATTGCACAGGCCTAAAAAGCTTTGCATCTGTTTTATTGTGCGCGGCTTGGCCGTGTTCATGATGGCTTCAGCCCTTTCTGGGGTTACCGTTTTCCCATCATTAGAGATCAGTTGGCCTATGTATAACACTTCTGGCTGACAGTACTGCAACTTCTCCTTATCAACCTTGTATCCCTTCTCAGCCAGTATACTCAATAGCTGCACAGAGTCGTGCCTGCATTGCTCTTCAGTGGTGCTGCAGATCAGAATGTCATCTACATACTGCACAACAACACTGTCCACCGCAATATTGCTCAGGTCCATCTGCAGGACTCTGTTGAAAATGGATGGAGACTAACAGTACCCCTGTGGCAACCTTGTACTTTTCAGGCGCATTTGTCTGAAAGTAAATGACGTCAGGTCTTGAGAGTCACGGTGCAACGGGATTGAGAAGAATGCATTTTTCAAATCGATCACCGTGAAATATTTTGCCTCAGTGGGTATGTTGCACAGAATTGTGGATGGATTAGGGACTAGAGGGAATTCGGCTTCAACTATATCGTTTAATGCTCGGAAATCTTGGATTAAACGCCAAGACCCTGCCTTTGATTTTTTGACAGGGTAAATCACTGTGTTCCAAGGTGATTCTGACGTCACTAGGATGCCCTGCTCCATCATGGCGGAGATTGTCTTCGCAATTCCTTCATCTGCCTCTCGCGACATGGGATACTGTCGCGCTCGTGGTAAAATTGCTCCTGGTTTCAGTTTAATTTTCACTTCACCCGCCCCTTTCAGAAGACCTACATCATAGGACCCTGTAGTCCATACTGCGGCATGCACTTGGGCCATGTCATCCTCAAAGTATTCTGGGCGTACCAGTGCCAACATCATTCTCTGTGGCACCTCTCGTTTGATCATTTTGACCCAAAATATGAGACTCACCTCCACCCTTGTCTCTTCTAGGTCAGGGTGTTCTTCGAACAGATCGTCATTGGTGACGTCAGTCACTCGATACCCTTCTTCAATGGCAATAATCGCACACCATTGTCTGCCTTCATCGTCATATCCTTCAACCAATACCACTTTTACTTGCACTGCGGCAGATTGTATTACCAAGGGAAATACTTGTCCCTCCTCTTCGTGCATGGGTATTCTTGGTCTGAATAGAAACTCATCAGGGGTTCTCATAGTTTTGTCTGCGAGGCCTGGCAATCCCGCCATGAGCACCTGCAGGCCATATGCAAAGACTTCTGGTTCTAACGGTATAGCTCTCATAGCTTTACGTCCTGAGTATGCTCTGATCATTTCACACACGTTTGAATAATGCATTCCTGGGGTGGAGCATACTATACCATCCTCGGTAAACGAGATGGTCATGTTTAATTTAGTCATCAGGTCCCGACCCAGAATATTTACCGGGGTCTGGCGTGAATATAATAGAGGTACATTCATTTTGCGCTCTCCCACTGAGACTGGGAGTGCATCTGTAAAGGGAACTCTACAATGAGCTCCAGTGAAACTCTGGGTATCTATGGCCTCGCTGGACAAGGAAAATGTGCCTTCTGGTATGCACGAACGCGTTGCTCCCGTGTCAACTAGGAAGGAATATTCTTTAACCCCTATGGTGACATTCACCCTAGGTTCCCTATTAGGGTCTGGTGTCACTGATAGGATAGAACACATCAGAGTCTCCCATGAGCTGTCCTATTTTATGTATAGGTTCGGTCCACTGTACACTTGTGGGTTTCCCCCATTTCCAGGGTTAATTCCCCCTCCGGGATTATTGCCCTGAGCCATCTGCGGTGGTGCCTGCTGGGGTTGCCCCTGCGGCAAGTTCCCCATGTTCGGTGGTTCAACCACTTGCTGTGTACCTTGCTGCAAGCCTGTCACCTGCTGCTGCACGGTGTAATTTTGTGCACCACCCTGTTGCGGGATGGCAGGTTGATTCGCCATACCTGCCCCCACCCCTTGGTTATTTTGCCACATGCCATGACTTCTGCACATGCGCGCCACGTATCCAGTCATTCCACACAGCCAACGTACTGGCGGTGGTCGGGCCATCTGTCCATCTGGCGTAGTTGGATTGCCCATCTGTGTGTTCAGGAAGCCACCTTGAACATTCTGAAACCCTCCTTGGTTACCTCGAAACCCTCCCTCCCTGATTATTTTGCCAACCTCTTCCTCCAAAACCTCTTCCTCTTGGGAAAATCCTGTGTTACCCTGATTATTCTGTGATGAGTTAGTCACGTGTTGTGCACTTGGCTCGGCTGGGCTGGTGAGCATGGCTCCCTCGAGAGCATACTTCGAGAGTTTCCTTTGCACTAGCTTCGCCTCCTCACCCTTACGAGTTGCCTCCTTTTTCGGATTCTTTTCTTGCAACAATCTACAATACTGTGCAATTGTCAACTGTATTTCGGCCCATGGTTTACCTTCGATTCCTACCAATTTCTTGAGCTGTTTTTGCACCGGTTCTGGTAACCCTTGGCACAATATATGGTAGATAACAGGGATGGATTTCGTCCAAGATTCATGCATTTCGAGCACCCACGCATCTTGAAAATTCTGGATATAAAGCAACGGATCCTCTGACTCTTTCATTTTTCAAGTCATTATAGCTCCCATATCAGACGTGTCTGGATATAGCTTACGCAGCGCTTTCCACACTGCTGCTCTACAGTTATTAAATGGCACTCCATCATGGGAGGTGTTAGTTAGGGTTAGCCTTGGGTAGCCTGCCCGTTTCCATACATCATCGGCTCTTTCACCAAGTATGGCGATTAGAAGGCCCTTTATGTCTCCTATAGCTAAGGTGACACACCCCGTCATTTTCTCTAACGCATGTATCCACTTTCCGGCTCCCGATGTCAACATTGGAAATTTATTTTTAAGGTTCTCTCGGTCCATGTGTGGCCATGGAATATATTGGTGTCTTGCTCCCCCCTTTTTTAGCAACTGGAATTGGAAAGCACAGTCCTCCTTCTCTTTCCTCATAGTTCTCTGGTCTACCACCAGGGTTACGTTCCCGCCTTACCGTCTACCTGGCAATGCCCTTAACCTGTCTGCATAGGCAGGCGCTGATGCCCGCCTCTGACCGTGGGGTGTTTCTTCATGTCAGCTGGATTGTCCAGCGGACTTCGGTGTCCTACTTGTGGATCCGCTAGCATCTGACCATCGTATCTCTCGGTCCCTTGGGAGCCGTTTTTCGCACCGTCTCCCTTCGTCATATGCCACTTCCTCTCTTTCCCCACCGGAGTCAGACTCTGAATACTCCCACTTTACGCAACTTCTTGCATCTTCTTCGTTCTGCCCAATCTCTAGCCTGTCTAGGGACAGTCCCATGCTCCCACTACTTCGGGTGACATCCTCAGTGTCATATAGCTGAGCGCTCTCTAAGCGCTCATCCTCCCTTCCCCCTTGGGAAATTAGTTTCAGCCCCATCTCGTCATAGATTTTATCAATCGTTTCCTCGATGCTTCTGGTGTCGAAGTCATCTTCAATATTTGTCCCTCTTGTACCTGGTACCACATTGCTTGCAGGAAAGAATTCTTCTATGTCTTCCCATTCTACAACAGGATTGGGTTTTTTAACTTCCCGTTGTACATATTCTAAATCTCGTGCCCTATGTCTGTACTTACGTTCCGCTTCCTCATCTATTTCCTTTCGCTTCTTTGCTTCTTCTCTAGCCTTCTCTACTTCCCTCATCCATTCATTTCTATGTTCCTTTGCCCTTCTACTTTCCTCGTCTTCTCGCTTCTTTCCTTTCCTTTCTTGCACTCTCCTTTCTTCCTCTAGCTTTAGCATGTTCTGCCTGTACTTCTCATAGGCTGTGCATTGTGTGCGACTGAGTTGTATTCCTTGCTCTTCACGATACAATTGTTCTTGCCTTAACCTATCCTTCTTTCTTACCCTCTCGTCTCTTATTTCCTTTTCTTTCTCCTTTTCCTTTCTCTGAACCTCATCAGACCATTCCCTCGGTCTTATGTCATCACTCCCTTTACCATCAAGTTCTAGCAATATTTGACCTCCCATCCACTCGTCCTTTGCGAATGCTAACTCGCTACTTCCTTTCTGCTTCTTTCCCTCTCTCTTGAGAGAGAGATGTACTACTCTGTGCCTGATCCTTTCCTTCATCTCTGCGTCTCTCCTTGTCCCTCGGGACTCCGGAGGCAAGATTACTTTCCTGCTCTTTTTCTTTGATGTCGTCACCACTGCATGCAGGCGACTCATATGCCGGGTTGCTGTACCCCGTGGCTGCCTTAAGTTCTCTTAGCGGGTAAAGACCCTCTGACTTACTCCCTTCGATCACTGGTTCAGGTGGGGCAGGTGGCGTGGTAGGCGTCTCACCCCCTTCTGTACATACATTTAATATCCAATCTGCGGGTGGTTCTTCTTCCTTTGCCTGCTCAAACATTTTCCAAAGTTCGAGGACGGCAAGGCATTTCTCTAGCTTTTTGGGGTATATGTGGCATGTAGGAAGGTAGTCATGTGCTGTAAAACAGCTTTAGAGAGTGACCAGTTCTGGGACCATGGCATAAACATGTTATTTGTGGTGCTCTTAACCCACTCCTGGCTATATTACTTGAGCTTTGTTGCATGTTTGGGCAGTTGCTTGCATAAATGCGCAAGCGGGGTAACTTCCTCCATTCTTAATTCCGTCACCAACAATAATTATACAGCTCTTTCAATCTTTCAATAGTATGAGCGAGCACCAAATACACAAGCTCCAATCCCATCTTTTCCCGCCAAATTTTATACCAGCAATTTACTCAAAACTCATCAATTCAGTGGCGATTCCCTCTCAGTTACAGAATCGCGTAAATCCAAAATGCATTTTAAACAATCACCAATACAATTATTTTACATTCGACATACAACAGAACACATATGACAGATGTTTGACAGACTAGACAGACACCAGCTGGTCATACGTATGCCTGCCTTCTAATTAATACCCCGTCATGGGATTTGAACAAACCCTTTTTATGACGTCTTTAAACGTCATCGTAGCCTAAATTGTCCCCCCTCTGTGGGATCTGGGTTCACGTTCCTTCTGACCACTCTTTAAAGCGCAGGAACAAGGTGAATCTTTACATTTTTGCTCAGGTGCCCCCCTAGTATTCCTTACTTTTTATTCTTCTCGGGTGCCCCCCGGTATTCCTTACGTTTTACTTCAGGTGCCCCCCTGATATTCCTTACGTTTTATTTCAGGTGCCCCCCTGATATTCTTTACGTTTTATTTCTTATGCTTGAGTGTTTACCGCCTATATATATATACAGTCTTCTCTACTTCGAACTATTTAATTTTTTCTCCACCACCCTCCGTTACCATTCCCTGAATTACTCTAATGCCTACAGGACATTTGCCAAAGTAAGGAGTCTGTTGTTTTACTCACCGATCGCATTTTTTCCTCTCCGGAGCTTCGGGATCACCGCCCCTTCCTCTTCCTGCTTTTAAGATTTTCGTCCTATCCGCTGCCCGTGGGAATGAGAAGGGTTATGCTTGGAAAGGCGGGTTCCTTCAGACCAACTGCAGATTTTTGAATTATTACTCTATCATTGTCCACAGGGAACTTCTCAGTCTACTCAGCCGGAGTGGCGAAAGGACTCGGGAATTTACCAAAAGCCTGGAGTTACTTTGTGCCGTCGGTTTAAAGGTGTCTTATAACTATCAATCGATAATCAATAATCGAAACCATCCTCATGCTACCAAGTGCTCTGGAGGAGAGGAATTCACTGACAGGCCCATTGGTCAGCACTCACCCTCTAGAACTTGTAAGACAAGATAGCTGCACCATGTGAGGACAGGGGGTGCAGGATTCACTTACTCCGACATGACTCAATAACGAGGACTCAATAGGTTGGCAAAGGGAAGTCAGTTTAATGACAACTACACCAAACAGGGAAACAAACAGGAATCAGCTGTAGTGTGATCACCTGTCTCGCTCCGACTTCCTCGAACTTCAGTCGGACAGCACTTCTTATAGGCAGAAATCATCATTACTGACGTCTAACTTTACAAAAATCACAATGCAATATAATTGGTTAGGAAAGGTAACTTAAATATAGGTGTTATATCTGTATAAGATAGTAGGGCATGCGGATTGGATAACTTATCGGGTGGGCGTCTACGCCCATCCTTCTACATCACGCGTGATAGACGTCACTACAACTACGACGTCCTATTGGTTACAATATCTATGTGACTTCAGATAACTTGGTCCATTTTGATTGGGCAGGTTACACCCTAGACATAAATTTCCACTTTTAATTAGCAGAATGCAGAATGGACACCCCTGTGCCTGGTGTCCCAAGGTTCACCCTGCCTCCCTTCCATCAATCAGTGTTTTAGGGTGACGTGTCAATTAGTTGGCTAAGGATGGCCTCGAAACTGTAGTCTCTTATCGGGAAAAGTTATGGCATCCTCGGGTCCTGGATGACATCAGGCGATGATACTTCTTCGCGCCTGGCTGGTCACGTTTTAGTTCACCATGACTCTGCTTCAGTTTCCAGCTTTTAGTTAATTTAATTCTGTGTCGGTCTAGCCACCTGCATGGGCCCCCCTTATCTTGACCTTCAAGAGGCAGGCTGGTATGCTCTGAAGTTGGAGTCTTGTGAGCTGACGCTCTCCTTCCCTTCTCTGGTTGACCTCGATTTCCTAGGCATGAACCGCTCTTTGTTGAGTTTCGATTCCACTCCTTTTCTTGTCTTTGGCTGGGCTTCGAAACTTGGCCTGCCAGGCCTCTGGCTGCCTGGGTAAATTTCTGCTTTTACAAAATGGAGTCGCACTTTTATGATGTGCCTTATTGAGGTAGATATATAGTTGGTGCTTGCCACTCTATCTTCTACTAAGCATTGCAAGCAATATCGATTTCTTAGCATCTTGGGTTTCAAGCCTATTTACACACGTTTAACAGGACGGTTGCTTCCATCTTGTCTCGTAACACTGTTTCCTCATGTTGTAACATTGTCTCCTCTCTGTGCCTATTCCATTCAATTTAGTCGTTACTCGCACTGGCGTGTTATCTCCGATAGCTGCTCTTGTTCATTCTCGGATCTGATCAGGCCCTTGTGTCATTTCCACTGGCCTTCCATTAAGGCTTTTGGGGTCTCTTCGTGGACCGTGTGTAGGTACTCCTCATTTCGCATCAGCGGCTGGTATGGCTGTCTGATAGGGTACCGTGCTGTCATGGGTTGTATGGTTATGGGTGCGTCAACCGGTATGGATCTTCTGATTAGTTCCAGTGCAGGTCTTTGTAGGTTCATTTGCTCTTCATACATCACATACCTTGGCGAGGACGCTCCCGTACCTCGAAATGAGGAGAAGGGGTGCAGGCCATGTCTGGGACCTCCTATACAATACCTCCAGATTACGCACAAGATTTTTTGTACTCAAACATATCCAATACCAATAAAACCAATTTTAAAGGATTAAGATGGGCAAAAGGACTCTATTCTAATGGCGATGCCATGATGATTGGTAATTGCCAAGGGTATTATCAGAGCAGATTTACGAGAGTAACCTCTAAAAGTGCAACTGTCATTGATATTGATTATGTCTTTACATGCTCATTGATATGTCAATACTTGCTGGACATGCTGGTCCTTAAAAGGGAAGAAAGTGATAATTTCCTGTTGTTGACACATTTGAGCTTTGAAGAAAACAGGCTCGGCTTTGATGAGACGGGTAGCATCGTATGAATGCAAGGAAAAATAGTGTGAATTGGAATCCTTGTAATTTAGAGTAATTTAGATAAGGCTAATGACTTCATTAACAACCTAGTATTAGACACCACTGATGCATATTTTGACCAATCGAATACTGATTACAGCAATGGAACAGGTGGGGGGACTGAGCTGGTAGGGTATAAGAAGTTAGTTGAACAGATAGTGGCACACATCGCTTGTCATAGGAGAAAAAGAAAATTGGTAGGATAGCTAAAAAGCAATTCACACATCGCCGGCACTATAGCATTAGCACAGCTAAGAAACAACTTAGAAACTTTAGGCCTGTGCGCATAGCAGTCTGGACGCAGACGATTATGTACATGCAGTTCGATTAAATAAATTGAATTACCAAAAATGGTTAAGGGCACATTTCTGTAGAATAAACAAAGAGAAATGGTAGACATGGGCAATATGCTGTAATCAAAAGAATTCTAAGACCTTTTGGAATATGGTGAATGGAGCTAAAACACAGAAATCACTCATCAGTGTGGTATCACAGAAGGATTGGGAGGGGCATATTACCAAGACCATTGGGACAATACAGAAGGAAGAGACAAACGTAGAATTAGGTCATGAGAAATGGATTTATTCACTCCAGGTCTCACAGATAGCCAATATTATTAAATCCATCAATCCCTCACAGCCCTTGGGCCATATGGACTCAGTAATGTTCTGCTGAAGACTAATCCAGAATAGTGGGTTAAGATCTTAAACCACATCTTCTATACCATTATTAGGAGTATGATAGTGCATAAAACATGGACGGACCACAGTACGCTACCAGTATTTAAAAAAGGTAAGAGGACAGACCCAGGTAATCAGAGAACACTTGCGATGCTGGATGCACTAGAAAGAATCCGAGTACGAGTACTGTTGCAGGAGCTTAACAAGTGGATTTACATTAATAAAATCATCGCCATAAATCAAACCGGCTTTCATAAAAAAAACAATACGACTGATGATGTACTTGTGCTGGTAACTATAGTTTAGCGTGTGTGGCTTAGTCAAAAACATACTATTTACATATAATTTGTGTACTTTAGTCCCTCATTTGATATGGTTGAGCAAGAATGTCTTTGGAACACACTCCATAAATGGAACATACCAAAAGGACTCCTGAGCATGATCATACCATTGCACACTTCTACCAGGGTCAAAATCCGACTTAATAAAATGGGTGCCACAACAGAATGGATCCTTACGCATACCGGTCTTAAACAAGGATGCATATTAGCACCCACTTTATTCAACTTATATTTAGATGATTTATCTCACGCTTTGTTCTCCACAAACATCATGCCACTAAAACTGCTAGATTTTCTGCTTCACTGGCTGGGATATGCAGATGACCTTGCTTTGCTAGTTTGCTAGATTGCACCCCTAGGGGTTTACATGAAATGCATACTGACTATTGGGAGCCATTATTTAATTCAATGAAATTGTCTATTATTTTGTTGTTTCACTTGTGATGTTTGGTATTTGTTGCGGAAAACTTTCATGGCTTAACAGGGAATAAAGGTATGTATGATGATGACTACCTTGGAATTACTATTGATAATAAACTTAAATGGCATCAACAATTAGAAAAAGTGGGCACAGTTGTTTTACAAATTAAGTATGCAGGTTGTATTGGTTTTATATTAATTATATTGCGTGTATGCTCCATTTTGCCTATATGTTGTTGGTGTATTCAAGATAAAAAAAACTTAAATCCGACGATAAGTAAAAGTAAAAAACAGCCCAGCGGTCGGTGCGCCCAGAGTATTTGCACATAAACATGCTGGGTACTCCGTTCACTCCATATTGAAAATTTATAATGTTAAGATTATATCTACTATCAGATAAGGAGCAGAAATAAGGACACCCACTCTAAATAATGAGAAAGATAAGATTGAGCGTAAATGGGTCAACGCTCTGCTTAGGCTTCCCAATAGCACACCAATTGGATATAGCTACACAAAATGTAATATATGTAGAGTGAGTGCAACAATTATTGTGCGCTGATTAAACTATTGTTGGACATGTGTCCATTTTAACGGTAGGTCACTACTTACTATCATTGGACAAGGCTATCCACAAGTCAAGGCTATCCATCTCATTTGGCTTTACTCAGAGACAGTGTGATTGATCGTACATATAAGGCCAAAAAAATGAAGTGACCGAGTATCATACAATAGGGCTGAAATACCACAAAAAACTCACTAGAGTGATGATGCAGGAATATAGCAAAGAACAGGCATTCATAGATCTGAAAGCAACTGTGCCTTATTCGTACAATATCTACTCAGACGTACAGAACTGCCTACTTATATCCTCGCATATTCAGAAAATAAAATCATATGGGACTATATCAGGACCAAATTTAAGATTAATAAAACTTGGGAAAATATAGGAGCCAGAGTAAATATTTGCAAAATTGCCATGACATGCAGATTTTGTGGAAATATGGATTTAGAAAATACTAAACATGTGTCACTGGAATGTGTGGCCTTTATGGATGTTATAAGAAGATCTTTCATATTTTATGAAAAGGTAAACGCAAGGCCTACAGGTAGTGATGAACTGTGGGACACGTTCATGATGGGTAATGATTTTAATTTTATTTATCAACTTACCAAACTATGGATACACATCAAGATTTCACTACAAGGATTCACTGAAGGACCAGTACCTCTGTTTTAGAACCGGGTACCAGTTTACTACATATGATACAATTGGTTACTATTTAATGCTGCATGATTTTTGATGATCTCTATTTCTAATCTGGTATATATAATTCTGGTTGACTTTTATTGAAGATGCGTAAAAAGTATTTTTCTAGACTCTAATATACTAAAAGAAAAGATATATATATATATATATATATATATATATATATATATATATATATATATATATATATATATATATTTTCTCCCTGAGTCCCTGCAGGGCTTTTCCTTCAGGAGAGGTGGCAGCCTCGGAATTGGTGAGTATGGGGCATCCCTGGAGTTTTGGCTGGGCTGAGCACCAGGGGTTGCCAGGCTCGTGGGTTTCGGCGTGACTGAAGATGAATATCCTTAGGCCTGCAAAAGGGCAGGGCGCTGGGAGCGAACAACTACACAAACAGAGCCTGAGGTCACATGGGACCACATATAGGACAGGATTTCAGGGAGGAGCTCTGCTGCTTGCATGGCACCCTCCCCCTCCAAGCCAGACCACCTTTTTATTTTCTGTTAGAGACAGTTACCATCTTCTCTTTTGAAGGAGCATTGGACACCCCCCGTTAGACATTCACTGCACCCCCATAAATGAGGCAGCCCCACAGTTGGAATACCACTGTCCTATAGTCTGACTGCTTAAGGCAGATAAGATGGTCTTTCTGAATGGTAGTGCCATGTATATAATTTTAGGAAATGATTAATAGTGTTCTCCCTGTCATCCCCCTAACCCCATTCTGTTAGTTCTGCGGGTGGGATCATGCTCATGCTCTTTACATCCAGCTTTCCCTCCCCAAATATCTCCTGGCCAGAGTCCTTCGGTCCTCCGGTTCCAGATCTCTGCAGGTCAAACGTTTCTCCAAGCAGAGAGTGGGAGGTAGAGCCCTTTCCTTGGCTGGCTCCTCCCTCTGGAATGGCTTACCCACCCCTCAGACTTGAGCCTGATCTTCTTAAGTTCTGGAAACTTCTCAAGACTTTCCTTTTCTCCTCGCCCTTACCTCTCCCCCTCATGTGCTAACTCTTCCTCTACCGCTGCGACTGGGTCCTGGTTCCTTCAGAGTCATACAGGGACCAGACCACCCCCTACCAGGCTGCCCAGCATCCTTGCTGGCATTTGCCCTCAGTCTCCCTTTACTGAACTAGCCCAACTTGTCCCTCCCTGTCCAGCGCACTCATCCTCCCTTCCCCCTTTTTCCCTTGTCACTTTCCACCTTGGCCTGGCCAGCGCTTGCTCAACCCCTTCCCTGGGGGCACCCCACTCCTGCACTTCTCCCTCTACCTCCTGCCCCTGCACATACCACCTTGTCAAGCACTTGCATGGTAGGATTGTCACAAGGCCAATATAACCGGTTTTTGTTGTAGTGATTCCCATGTTCCCCCACCCTATCTTGTCTTGTGGCGCCTGGAAACACTTGTGTATAGGCGTCATACAAATGTCCTATGAATACAAAATAAATGAGTGCCGGGTATGCTAGAGGGCTGTGATCAGTGTTCTTGAAATACATTGCAGTGCCTGTTCTCTGAATCAACCTATGACCTCCTCATGCTCCCACCTTGGAACTTTCTGGTTCTTTTGTGGCAATCAGGATCTGCTTGGGCAACATGTTTAATGTCGTGAATGGGGTCTGCATATGGGCACTTTGGAATCAGTTTTGCCCACTTCAAAGCCTTCTTCTTCAGCCTACCTATGATGCAAATCTAGGGCCAGCAGTTTGGTGGGCTAGTCTACTTGTCATTTATTTTTGAAGTACCTGTCAATGAGTAGGGGGACTTCAGAGTAGGTCCTTCATTCAGATGGATTTTCTCTCACCAGTGACCATGGTCCATTGGTCAAAGACTATAGTAGGGATGAGGGTCTTGGGAGCCCTGGCCTCCATGTCTGCTTCATTTGGTATTACTTGCCCATATGTCGGTGTAGTGTGTAAATAGTGTTGAAGTTGTAGCCCTATTATGAGGCAGAGAGTGCTGAGCTCCAATCGTATTCAGTAATTCCCTGGGGCTCTGTGAGTTGTGAGTTGGCCTAGGTTTCCTATCTTCGCTGGTCTTTTCCTGGGGTTTCTGTGATTCTCTTGGTGTCAATGGGTTTGTGTGCATCTCCCAGGCTTGGACTGGCCTATAGGGCAATATGCCCATGGCTGAACCAAAAACGCAAAATGCTGGTGTGGGCCAGTTTTTTGGGTCAAAGTGGGCCACTTTTTTAGCCAATGTGAGCCAGTTTGATGAGTTACTTCACTATGTGGCTAATTTATTTTTGTATTTATTTATATTTGTTGTATTTAGTTCATTTAGAACTTTTACAATTTAATTTGCTTATAATACAGTTATCCAACTATTACATAATCATTTCATGGATGTACATTAGAAAATTAAAAATGTCCTTTTACAAAACAGCAACACAATGATTAAAACACAATAATAAAAACCTTTCTATAAAATCCTAAAATCTTTCATTACAACTCAGTAAGGAAAAACCAGTTGATGGTCATTTTGATCCGATTTCAGTCAAATTATGGCTATTTCAATCAATTTTCAATTTCAGTTGTACAATTTTCCATACCCGTGGGTGTCAAGTGCGTTGTCATCGATTGATACAGAATTCATAGGACTTAATGGTGTCGTATTCATGCACTAGGTTACCCAAAGTGATCATATATGGGGGCTCTAGGGACGGACACTCGGTGAGGAGATGTTTCACTGTCAGCATATTGTCGAGGATCTTACAAATTCTGCAATACCTTTCTTTTTTAGATAAGTTCCACTTGACACTGCATACTGCACGCGCCGGGAGCTGATTAGTACGCATCAGCAGCCGGAATTTATGGGCCTCCGAACAGGACATAGTGACAGGTAACATTGAGGTTTCAAATAACTATATGGGTATCCATGTAGCCGTGCAAGGTGTTCATAATTTCTAAGCCAGTTCCACTTCTTTACTCTCCTAGTAAAAGCCCCTTTGAGCACCAGAAATGCATCACAGCGTTCAAAATTTGGTTCCCAATTCATGAGATGACAAGTTTGGCTGAATAAGTTTACAAACAGATCCCATATTCCCTCTTTTTGTGCCTTACCATGATGCTCACCTGAGAGTGGGCACCGCCAGGATAACAATGCTTTTAAGAAAAAAACGCCCTTGCGTATCAACAGCTTAGTCCTCATAGCCCTAATAGAGACCAGAACAAATTCCAAGCGGACATATTCAATAGAGGCAGAACATGGCAGACCCAGCACATATTGTTACCGTCAATTACATCCAACCATTTTATATTGGTAAACAACAAAGCCTCCAGGCCATACAGGATCACTGGGCAAAACCACTTCCTATATAGAGATAGAATACACTCAAAAGAAAACCCTGCATAGGAAGTGACAAATGTACAAACTAGCTGTGTAAATGGGGAACCCAATCTAGTTTTGATTTCACACATGTTTTTGTGGTTAATGCTATTAGACATTTCAACTCCCAGATATGTATAGGTGTCAGTATGGTCGATAATGTCCAGGCTGGTATTCAGGCAAGTTTTGTTGACTTTCTTTGCCGTTACTAACATGGTTTTAATCTTCTGTAAGAAAACGGACATTGCATGTTCTTTCGCGTATCTCCCCAGCTCATTTATGATTGCTTTCATGCCGGTCAGCAGCTGGTCAAAGACCACTAAGTCATCTGCATACATCATGACAGCAACAATGAATTTCCCTATTTTAGGGGGCACTTTGCATTTTTGTTCAGTCTAGCCAGTAAGTCAGCAACAACAGCGCTACATACAGCCCTGTTTTACTCCTTGTTGATTCTTACAGGACTTGACAGGTTTTTATCGTTATCAAGACGAATCTGGGCAATAGTCTCAGTCTGGAGTGCCTCTATGATCTCCAGTAGCCAACCAGGACAACCCCATCCACTAAGTTTATTCCATAACAGATTATGATCTACTTGGTCAAATGCCAACCTAAAGTGGACAAAAGTAATATATACCGCAGGAGAGTGGTGCCTTTTAGTCTGGTCGATTATGGTTTCCAATACCCAGACATTATGCACCGTACTCGAACCGGGTCTGAAACCTGTTTGAAAGTCATGTAAAATATTGTAATCAATGACCCAAGATTGCAAGTGTTCGAGCATATATGATGCAAATATTTTGTCCGTTACATCAAAAAAGGATAATAATTGATAATTCTCGGGCAGTAAATGATCCCCTGATATTGATTTTTTCCAAGACCCTGGTATCGATTTTTCACCACATACTTTCTGGGACTGAGCACATAGAACATTGGACCACAATAGGACATCCCCTTTTAAAACTGCTGCTGACAGCCCATTTGGACCCGGAGCCCCAGAGTTCTTTAAATTCTGGATGTGAGAGTATACGTTTTCTGCAGTGAAACCGAGCCTCCAATGACAGTTACACTTAAGCTCCCTTCCCCCCTCAACTGTCACAAACATCTGATTTTCAACATAATTAACCCAGGAATCTGCAGGGATGGGATTCAACATTAGCTTATACGCTGGCCCTCTAGCCAGCGACAGTACTCTCCACCAGTTCCTGGAGTTAACCACAGTTTAAGGCTCTTACCCTCCGTTGCCAGTTTGAGACTAAGCCCCTAAAGCATCTGCTCCATACCCAGTTTCTGTACCGATTTCTTTAGTCACTGGAATTGCTGCTGATACATATAGCAGGAGTTTCCCTTGGTATTTAAATTCCTTAACTCCTTATGTAACAGTAGTTTGGCCTTGTTGATCTCTCTGTCATAGGGCTGTGTCTCTTTGGTTCTACTCAATGTTATACAGTTACCAAGAGATCTACCTGTTTGCGCTGACAATTAGAGCAGCCCGGTTTCTAACTCATCAGAGGTTGCCCCAAGTATAAACGAATATGCTGTCTCCCCTGTGTATATTATGTTCTGACCGCATCACCCTATTCCCCAAGTGATTGGGTTTAAGGCCCTCAGGTCCTCTCAGTATTATTTCAGGTTTCTCCGTATCCCACTTTAAAGAAAGGGATGCATGGTCGTTGGGTTCCCTTTTGCACACTTCCAGATCAGTAACCCTCTCAAGCAAGGGAACATTTCCACTTACTTAATCAAGGGTAGCCTTCGCCTGGCTCACAGACTAGGTTGGCTTCCCTGGAATGTCCTCCTGTGTTCTACCATTCAAAATGTCCAGCATCCAGTATCTCAGGAACCCCATCCACCTACAAGCTCTACCATTTACATTATCAATCACCATTTTACTTTCTACCTCAAGGTTCATGAACCGCCCAGTCGCTGAGTGCTCCCCACATCTGGCGTTCATGTCTCCTCCCAGTAGATAAAATCTGTCAAATGATTTTTCACCCAGTCTGTAATAATGGTGTGTATGGAGACAAATATTTTACCTGTATTCCCTCACCCCGGGGGTGGGGGGGTCGTATACATTGATTATTAACAGACGGTTTATTGAAGAGGACTCCTCCCAAGTTATTTCAACAGCAAGAACGTTCCCTTCTAGATCAACTGGGTTATTTTACTGGAGGTGTAGGTCTGCTTTACCCCAATAATTAAACCTCCAAACAGCCCCCTTTTGTGACCTTTTTTTTGCTGGCATAGCGTGGGTAATATATCCATATACATGGAAATTAATTGTAAGCCATGTTTCTTGCAGCATAAAGACAGTGTGTTCAAATAGATAATCTTGAGAGGAACCCTTGGCCCAAAAATGCAAATGGCCAGGAGGCTAAAGAGACTTTTCAATTTGAGCCACCCAATGCCCGAGTTAGCATGTCTTTCAGCCTCCTCTGCCCCTTTTCATTGTCAAAAGTAACTGGGGCCTTTGCGGAGATAACTGTGGCCGGACCCCTTTTTTGGGATATTTGTCCCAGAACAACAAAGATCACAGCGATACACATCTCCACTGATGGGCATACCTAGATCCAATTCAAACCCTGAAAACTCAAGTGAGTCAAGCTGTGATCTAATAAGGGAATCCATCATAGGAAGGCGCAGTGGATCCGAGCCATCCCACCCCTCACAAGCTTCACAGGTTCAATGAATTCAAAATCACACGAATTTAACAATCACTATGATGGAATTTTTGCAAAGGTCTCAAAAGTTCTGATCTATTCACATGCCCCGTTTGCCCCAACTTGCCATTTCTTCCAATAGATAAAACACAAATGTCCAAGATTGGAAGTTCGACTCAGGGTTGTAGGACTGTAGTTGATACAGAAACTGGACATTCAGCAACCCCAGTTTTAGGCAGACTTGGTTTGATGGAGTCTGCTGATTTGGCTGGTAGAATATTCTGGGCATCCTCCAACAGCCCTATATCTGTCCCACTTGCATCATTGCCCCTTAGGAGCCAGCTGGTCAATGATCCTCCCTGCTTGGATTGCATCTTCTTTTTATGCAATGCTCTTTTCCTGGTTTTCCCATTCTTAGGCTTATGTTTGGGGACAGTCACAGTTGCAGAATTAAGGGGATGTATTAAGTCATCGCTGGGTGCAAAATCTGTCTCAGGTTTCCTGATCTGCACCCTCTTAAGTCTTCCCATTTTCTGTATTTTTTATGGCTTTTATACATGAGAAGGGATTGCAACGAACCTCCCGAAGGGGTGTGGGACATCTCCAGATCCTGGGAAGGTACAACAATAGGAGTATTGGGAGCAGCCATTAACCCCATAAAGACTGGAATTTTAAGTGCTCTCATGGAGGACTGTAGCTCACCTAAGACCTCACTTTGCCTTTTTACATCTTCGTTATTATGGCACATCATTTTAGGCGATTTTTGATTGCAAAATGTAGGACGTCCCAGGAGAGGTTATGCCGGTGTGAGTAGAATCCTCTTGTCTTGGTACACAGCTGTTATTCACCACTTCCACAGACTCACCCCTACGCGCATCTTGATGGATAGGATCCTGATTTGTCTCAGTCACTGCTGAGGGCAAAAATCCTGTTGAGAAAATCTGTGGGGTGGACAACAAACACTGTGAAGCCTCCGCTGCCAGGGCGGCAGCCAAAGCGTAGGTACTTGGTCCATTGTGTACAAGTACTTGCGCAGTCACTGTAGGGGCGGCTTCACAGTTTGAACGTGCTGAATTTTGTAAAGAGTAACATAATTTTAACAAAGAGTTGCCATCAATGTCACTGAAGGACCCATTAGATGCTATTCTGGCTTCGTCCAATGGGTTGAGCCCCTCAGTGAGAAATTGGTCATTATCGTCCCAGCATCTAGCTGCCCTGGTCACACACCCAGGTTTGGAGGGCTTGATGTAACATCCCTAGGACTTCACATATCTCAGAATACAGATGTAACCTTCATTGGCTCTCAGTTACCCAAAGAATCTCCTTTAAAGCTCTGACACTTACACACAAAAGTATAGCGAACCAAGCCCCTAGCTACCTCTCCAACAGGTTCACAACTCATTCAGCTGCGAGACCCCTCAGAAGCACACACGCTAATTGCCTTGTCATCCCACCTCCAAAAATCTGGTGGTCGTAGTTTCACAGTCCTTGCGGCGAAGCTGTGGAACATTCTACCTAACCCACTCAGAGCAGAACCCTCATTCCCTGCCTTCAAGCGTAAGGCTAAAGTTTGGTTGTCCACCCTTGACTTGGCCTGACCTTGACTGGAACCTTCATCTCAGCATTTTAGGCCACTCTCGCATCATATCCTGCCCTTTATTTTGATCTGACTGTCTATCCTATACACCCCACTTGATGTATCATGTATATTCTGTATATTTTCAAGGTAAATATTGTGTCTGTAACCATGTATATCTTGTATACTCTTAAGTTAAATATTGTGTATGTATGTAACCTGCCTGTAACTAAAAAAGGCGCCCGGTTGCCCTCGGGCCTTGTGCGCTATACAAATAAACAAAATACAAATACAAATACAAACTGTAAACTGTAATGTGTCCCACAGCAACCTCTTTTTCCTGCGAAGGGGGAGGGTCGGGCACATTTGGGGGGTACGACGTCCTTTCATCACGGGCCGTTTTTCGCTGGGTTTTTTACTGTGATTTTTTGGCCAAAAAAACTCATTTAATTTTTTTTGGGGGGTTAGGAAAATATATAAATTGGGTGTGGGTGTTCAGGAATATATAAAAAAATAAAGGGGATGGGGGATTAAGGGGAACCCCCCTAAAAATAAAAAAAATAAAAATTTGATGAGTTTTTTCAGAAACAAATCCACGGTAAAAAACCCTGCGAAAAAACTTCCCACAATGAAATCACATGGAACCATTTGGGGGAGGCTGAACCTGAGGAACTGCCCTTTCCTCAGCACCTGATGTTGATAGCTCTGAATTACCGGCTCTCTTATAGCCATTGCTCTTCCCATAAGGCTTTCCCTTTCGGTTATTGTGGGTAGAGTCTTCCCGGAATTTTACCCGACATCTTAGCGAAAAAAGTCAAAAATTCAAATTGCACACTTACACCCCCAAACAAAAAAGGGACATGTCAGCAATATCCAGCAATATCAGTGAGGAAGACACGCAGCAAGGGAAGGGGGGCCCTGCACTGGGGGCATAGCGGGGTGCAGTCTGCACTCACCATCTACTACCGGGGTTAACCCTCAAGCCTTCTCACCTTCTTACCTTGTGCTTGCCTCATGCTCCGTTTCACATGGGACCCACCCAGGGATGGGGTTACTGTTTGTGATGAAGCACACTTTGCTTCTCCCACCTCGCTCTGCCTCGCCTGCCTCTTCTTGCCTGTCTCTTCTCCCCAAAGGCAGCAACAGTCAGTAGGTTGAAGGAAAGGACCCACGTACATGACAAGCCGTGTCAAGCCGCACTGCTTGAAACGTTCAAGCAATCCGTCGACAGCCACTTCCAGCACAGTGTGGCTAATAGTTTTGATGAGTTTTGCTGAATAAATATTCTTTAAAATGCACAATATGCATCACATTTTATTAAAAAAAACTCCCCCGTGGGTACTATTTAAATAGTGTCACAAAAGGAATGAATAACCATTTACAACTGTGGGCCAATTTTTCATTGGTGCAAGATAATTTTATGGCCCAGTCCGACCCTGCTCTCTCCTGATGGTCTATTTGAGGGATGTACCCCATACTTTACTCTCTATCCTCATTGGGTGGGGCTGGGGTCCTTGTGGTCCCTGAGCCTCTCCATGGACTGGGCACTGCTCCTGGTGCATAGGGGCGGGGGATAATTCCTTTGTAGTCCAAGTATGTTCTGGTCCAATACTTGTATCATTGGTATATTTCATGGATTAAGCACTGTGATGTGGAAGAGGGATGTGAAGGTAATGACCTGATTAGTGTAGGCGCCCTCCCCATCTTTAGACGTGCAAAGAATAAATGAGAGACTCCCCAGATGGGGAATAAGGCTACAAGGACAGGTTGCGTGAGTTCAAAATAGTTTATCTAGTTGGCATCCAAAGAACTCTGCTGCCTGAGAGTGCTCTGACCAATATTGAGGTTACATCATATTATAAAGACACATTTTGTCATACATGACGCAATTAGTATAGGGTATCACAGTGGTACAGGATTGGTTGTTCAGTATAGATACATATGTTGATGACATTGTTGTCCCATCCGGATTGGTTGCTTGCCTAGCGGGAGGGTGGTCATCACGTGGCTCTATTGTCCGTGTCCAGGAGGGGTGAAGGGCAGGTTGCTGTGAGGTGGGGTGATCACTAAATAAGCTAACATAATACATCTCTATGACAAATGCACTAAATGATTACTTTGAAATACATTTATTGAAACTTCTACAAATCACTGAAAGTCTTGTACTTATTTACACAGTTAATTATCGTGACTCGTACGGGTCATCCCGTTACAAAGGTTTGACCATCTTGATAGCATCGATTGAAGCTTGGGTCTGGACTCATAAAGAATCTAAGGCACAATGGTATGTGTTAGTATTGGAAATGATATATGGTGACAGAGGTGCAGTCAGGGGTCTGCCTCGTAGGCATCGTGGTGGGGTCACATATTTGGCACATCAAGAGAATACCTTGCGAGGACACAGGGTTACACTGGCAGTAATTTTCCAATGGTGAGGGTGAGGGGGCATGGACAGGTTGGTGGAGATGGATGCTTGGCTCTAGCCAATTCACACACGGAGCAGTGATCTCGGAGGAAGACTGGGCTGTTACATTTGTTCTTTGTTTCAATTACCTCCGGCTTCAGCGTGAGAATGGAGTCACAGAGTTTTCTAGACACAGTGAGAGGAAGGGTGGGGGCCATGTGTGCTGCGCACTGTGTGTGTGTCACTGCAAAAGGGGAGAGAAGCCTTTTGGTATTATCGCAGCAAGGCATGGTTACCAAGATGGCATCAAGGGGGCACAAAGATGGATGCCCTGTGTCCTGCATGATGGTCCCATCTACGCTGTTGTTAGTCAATGCTGACATTGCATAAGGGCACGGGGCATTCCCCACAATTAGAGGCACACGGTCCATATTTGTACTACAGAAGTGAGGGAGGGGGGCCTGCTGGCCCCTTACTCCCACACATTCCCCCCTTTCGTTACATTTAAAGTAACAAACTATTAGTTCTTTTGTTCTCGTTTCGGTAACTTCAATAGCTTCAGCTATTGCTTCATCCCAGGCTGCTGTGCCTTTTATGGGCATCCATGCTCTACATACATTTTTAAGGCTGTGCCCTTTCTTAGCATATTCATCAGGGGTACATGTCATATATTTTCCTCCATCCCCATCTAGGTCCACCCATACTTCATTGTACCACTGTAACTCTCTTGGTTCTATTATAGTAGTGTGATAAAGGTTGTCAACCCTATTCCCGTTTTGACGGTATACTGCTGTCATATGATATCTGGGTGTGTTAAGTTCCCCAGTTTGCATTTGGGCATCTATCATGGTTGTTACCGTTGCCTGACTGCCCATTGTTACCATCATCATAGCTGAATTAGGCATAGATTTTGCACAACATCGGATACCTAATTGGCACACACAGAAAAATATCATTATGAAGACGATAACAGGAATTAACATTTTCATTACAGTGTTGAACCAGGATCGTATCCAGCTGAACATGTTGTCAAACCAGGTGGTGGATTCTACCCCTCCTTCTTTCGACATTCTTTCTCCCAAACTATGTACTGCTGATACGACATGGGAAAGTGTTGCATTGTCTGCGTCTTCAGATGGCACAAATATGCAACACACGCTCACGGGTTTTCGGCAAACACTGCCGTCCATTGCCGTGAGGAGATCTAAGATGTACCGGTTCTGCATTGTCATTAGGCGCAAGGCACGGAGTTCCACCTTGATCACGTTGAATCCCTCTTCAGTGTCATTGGCGAGTTGGATAAGCTCCCAGCGAACTATCTGTAACCACTTGGCGTTTGCTCGAGCCTGGAGACCTGGTGTTAGGAGTGAAGCAAAGAATGTCTCTGCGGACTTGAAGAGCTTGTATTTTGGTGGGATTGCGGCAAGAAGAACAGTCGATTCAGAGGAGATGTAGTTGGATGATCTCCTTCTGCGAGAAAGTTTTTCTTTTATGTCTTTTTCCGACAACTGTTCATATGCTGGAGGCTCTGTTACTTCTGGTTTGGGCGCTGCCGATATGTCAGCCGATTGCCCTGCTGCCGATTTGCCAGCCAATTCTCCTGCTGCCGATTTGCCAGCCTATTCTCCATTCCCACTTTGGATGTGACTTTCTGGTATCACCATAAGAGCTGAATGTAGGGTTACCATGGTGCAAGTTCCCTTCCATGAGGCTGGGAGATGCAGGTATGCTTGTTTGCCGCAGATCCAATACATGTCCATGAGGGCTGCTGTTCCCTTTTTCATATCTGGGATTATGATTGTCTTATTGCAATGTCTGTTTGCTCCCATGGGCACTTTCCCTTCTCCGTGAAAGCACAGTTCGTGTGGTATCTCCTTCTGTGTTTTTATCGTTTTTTCTAGTGCTGTGACCCATGTTAGCTTGGCAATGTGTTGAGACCACACAGGTGTGCACGTTTCCTTTATCCAATTAAAGTTCTCTTCAGACAGTCCTCGAAGTGCCACAGCTTTGCACTCGGTCATTTCATCATGCCATTTATTCTCTGTATATCTTGTTCCTTTTATGACATAGAGCGGTTCCTTGATACAAATTGCTCCTTGCCACCTGCTGGTGCATGTTCTCTCGTTCTCCAACATTTCTATTGTTACTGTGTGTGCCTGGAAGGTGCTCTGAAACCTACACAATACGAGGTGAATTAAACACTGGGCGTCTGACAAGGGTACCTCTTGAGGCACCAGTATTTTTGGTGTTCCTGATGCGAGCGGAATAAGAGAGCAAACGTAACAGCTCTCATTGGATGCTTGTTTTGCTGTGGCGCTCATGTCTGAATACCATTTTTTTGACTGATCTGGGTGGTGTGAGTCTTCTATTTCATCTAATCCCAGGCCATGGTAGATGTCATACAGTTTCCTATCCGCCCCCCTTTTTCCCCTCCCCTTGTAGCTTCGCACTTTTTGATAATGTATTGGGAATACCCCCAGACCATTCTGTGTCGTTAATGTTATTTATTGTCTCCTTGATCGGTAGACCTGGGGATTCATGGATGGATAGCAGCAACATAAAATGAGGTAGGGTCACTGGTTGTGTGTGCATTAATATTTTGTTCGGTCAGGTTATTTGGCCAAAAAGAATCTCCATCATATTCGTTCCACTCATTGTTATTGTATTCTCTTATTGCAGCAGCTAATTAGAGGGCGACAGCGGATGTATTATTAAAGTGCATCCTAATGCGTGTTATATTGTCGTCATTGTCATCCACTGAATAGTTTTCTCTCCACATTGTTTTTACCCCTCTCCGAATTAACATTGAACCTTCCCGTATTAGCTGGGCCCCACTCCCCCCTCTTTGCATATCATGGACAAGGCATAAGATTGTGGAGTACCATGCCATAAAGAATAAAATTACAGCTAGTCATACTGCTGAAAATGTTAGCATACATTCAACATTGTTATATTTGTTAGTTCTATTTACATTCTTATCACTAACTAACAGTAAACCATTCCCCTGGAGTGCACTGCTTTCGGCCATTGTGTCACCTGCAGGGGCGATATAAAACGGTTAAGTGGCAGGCATGTATTAACTTTTTACTTTGCATAGGTATGCTTCATTACATTTATAACATTAAATTTTACTTCATTTAAGTACCGTTATACGCTTCCCCCCTAAGCCCTTTTTTGTGTTTTTTTTTTAGGCATCAATGTCACTTTACCATTCATCGCATGTTTTACATTTTATACCTGTAGGTTTTCCGTGATCAATTTATTCACCATTTCAGTGTTGCTCATTTGTTCACATTGAGGGAGTGCTGTATCACACGCCCTTCGTACATCTGAGAGGTGCACCCAATACTTCAGTCCCTTCACCTTGACAGCAGTAGGCGTACAGTACACTACCTCGTATGGTCCATGAAATCTCAGCAAGTTCCATCGCCGCACACAACTGCGCACGTACACATTTGCACCTGGCATTAACGGGCCATTTGGACTGTCTGGAGCTGCATTTACTGTGTCTGTTGCAGCATTTTATGTAAATGGTGGGGGTACCTGTTGCGCTATACTACGTACTGCATGTGTCAATTGTGTGAGGTACTCTTTAAATTCCTCCCCCAGCACTGTGGCAGCTCGATGTGCAACCAATGCTTTTCTTATTGGGGAGAGTGGCGTGTGTATACGCCTGCCAGTTGCAATTTCATGGGGGCTTAAATGGTGGTCCTTGCTTGGCTACATTCTGAGTTGGAACTGTACTAGGGGTAGGCAATACACCCAGTTTTTCTTGAGTGTGTTGCACAATTATGACAATTTACTTTTCAGTAGGCCGTTGATCCTCTCCACCATCGCATTAGCCATTGGATGATAAATGGAACACATTTGTGCTTAACCCAGAGAAGTGACGTCACTTCCTTGAAGAGGTCATTCACGAAGTGTGTGCCATTGTCGGATCTTATGACATCACAAATCCCCCATCTGCAGAAAACCTCCCGCACCAAAAATGTAGCCGCGCATTTCGCGTCTGGGTGGGTGCATGGTCCTGCTTCCACCCATCTCGAAAACGGGCATACTACCACAATCAAGAATCTAGCTCCGTTACATCATTCTCCCATGTCCGCATAGTCAATGTGGAGCTTTCTAAAAGGCCCCACAGGACGTGGTAAAGTTCCTCTCAATGTCCTCATAGTCATTCCTGAATTGTATGTCCGACATTTGGTGCATTTAATGATACATTTTGATAAGTGTTCCTGCATGTTGGGGATAAACCAGTGCTCTTGGATGTCTGCTGCAATATATTGCTTTGTCACATCTGCCGGGAAGTGTAGTTGCTGGAATGCTACCTCTAATAGTTCCACTGGCATCACTACTTTCCCACTCACTTCCTGCCTCCAGATCAGATCCGTAGATGATTGCTTGCAACCTCTTTTCACCCATAGTTCTTGCTCTTCTACGGGTGCTCTTCTCTGTAGTTCTATTATCTGTGTCACTGGTGTGTTGCTATACCCCTCTTCTAATGGTTGTGTAGTGGCGCCCTTAGTAATGCATTCAAGGGTGGGTGGTATATTAAAATACAAGGCCTCTTTCGCTGCTGTACCAACTGCCGCGTTCCCCAATGAGATTGCATCTGTGTTGTAAGTATGGGCCTGGCATTTCACCACTGCCACTGCTGACGGTTCTGCTAACGCTTCTATTAGTTCATTCAATAGTGTAGCATGTTGGACTGGTGACCCATCTGCCCTTTGGAACCCTCCCCGTCGCCATCGTGATAATCCTGAGTGTACTGTTGTTGTGGCATATGTGAATCTGAGTATATAGTTACTACACATCATTTTGCTACGTGTAATGCTTCAATAAGTGCCATTAGTTCAGCTGCTTGTGCAGAGAAATGAGATGGGAGGCATTTTTGTACTATTGTTTCATAGTTATCTTCTTCCATTCTTACCACTGCCATCCCTACATGTTTTTCCCCTGTTTCAGTGTCTATGGATGCTGGCCCATCTATGAAATATATTTCTACTTCCTGCAATGCATTCTCACTGGCTTTGGGGATGTCGTCCTCTTCTCCCTCGTATGTTGCACATTCGTGCTTCTGCATATCTTCTACAGTGCATGGTTCTGTGATGAATACAGCCGGATTTACAGTTTTACATCTTACTATGTGTACATTTGGGCTGGAGATTATTATTTCATAAACTGTTGCTCTCTGTGTTGTTAAAGTTGATTTTGATCGTTCTAAGATTGCAAAGAGTGAATGCTCTGCGTACAGTGTGACCAAGCCGCCCATAACAATTGTGGCACTCTTTTCAATCGCGAAGGCCGCTGCAGCGAGAGCTTGTTCACCTGCGAAATGACCTTGCATTACTGCGTCCAGCGTTCCACTGTACTAGGCCAGTGGCTTGTGACCTAGGGGCGTTTTTTGAGTTAATACTGCAGTCATTAGTGTTCCATTGCAGTGTGAAAACAGATAAAATTCCCTGTCATAATCTGGGTTCGCGAGAACTGGCACGTTCGTGATCATGTCCTGCAATTTAAAGTATTGGGTCATCATTTTGTGTGTCCATTTTATAGGGACGTTATTCTTTTTGGCCTCCTTCAATGCCTGTCACAACGGGCCGTTATAGGCTGCATAAGCAAGCATCCAACCACGGCAATAATTGCAGATGCCTAGAAATTTTGGCATATCTTTTACAGTTTTTGGCATTATCATGTGGCGTATGGCTATTGCCCTGTCGGGTAGTATTCTCTTACCGTCTTTTGATATGAGCTGTCCTAAGTACATAACTTCTGTTAGGCAGTATTGCAGTTTTTGTTTATCCACCTTATATCCTTTTTTAGCAAGTAGATTCAGTAGTACTATAGAATCTTCTCTGCACTTTTCTTCAGTTGTACTGCAGATGAGCAAGTCATCCACGTATTGTATTATCATGCTCTCTACATCAATATTTCCAAGATCCTCATGTAAAATTCTATTGAAAATGCTGGGGCTTTCGCAAAATATCCCTGTGGCAATCTACAATGTTCATACCTGTTTCCTCCTAGCGTGAAAGCTGTGAGGTAATGGGAGCTTTCGTTGAGTGGTATGGAAAAGAACGCATTTTTCAGATCCACCACTGTAAAGCACGTAGCTTCTTTGGGAATGCTGCACAGTATTGAGGCTGGATTAGTGACCAAAGGGAACTCTTTCTGAATGACGTCATTAAGTGGACGGAGATCTTGTACCATTCTCCATGACCCTCCTTTCGCCTTTTTGATCGGAAAAATCGATGTATTACATGGGGAGTTGGATGGCACTATTATCCCTTGTTTCAACAGGGCACTTACTGTTTCTTTTATTCCTTCCTCTGCCTCTTTTGATATTGGGTACTGTTTAACCCTTGGGGGTATTGCACCTGGTTTTAATTTTATTTTTATGGGAGTTATATCCTGCAATAACCCTACATCATGTGGGCCTGTAGTCCAGACCTCTGGCAGTACTCTTTTAATGTCTTCATCAAAGATTGTAGGTGGGATGTTTACGCTGGCCATGAAGGGATTGTGCACTTCTCTATATTGAATAATGATGTCACATGGTATGCTTATTTCCATTATTATCTCTCCATCACTCTCATTGTCAGTGAACAGCTCTTCATCAGTTAAATCGCGCAACATTATATCTGGGTCTATACACAGTACTGTTCTCCATTCACAGCCATGTGTGTCCAGTCCTATTACCGCGATACGTTTACTTGAAACCTGAACCTCCTTTAAATCTATAGATAGGATGGTTCCTGGTACAACATCTGTATTCACAATTGGACAGAAAATGAAATATGCGGGCACCCTCCATTCCTTTCTAGTTATTTCTGGGACCACTCGAACCAGCACTCTGATGCCATAAATGAACATGTCAATTGGTACCCCTCTTACCACCACCTCATTTGTCATTGTGCTGATCATTAGCATCGCTCGTACAGGGCACACTCCTGGAGTCGAACACACTATTCCCCATTCAGTAAAGGAGAAGGTCATGTTTAACTTGCTTAACAAGTCCCTTCCCAGCAATTTGATTGGTGCATCTTTGTGATACAGTAAGGGAGCACGCACTATTTTCCAACCACTATTATGTGCATATCTTTTGTATAAGGAACTTTTAAAATAGCACCATAGAACCCCTGCATTTCCAAATTTTTTCCCAAAAGCGGAAACTGGCCTTCCATGAGGCACGATTTTTCTGCTCCTGAGTCTACCATGAAGATAAACTGCTTGTTTCCTATCTATGCTCTCACTAGTGGTTCCTCTTCTGCACGTAGGGTAGTGGATAGGACTGGACACGCAAGTGTTCTCTGTGGGCTGTCGTAGTCTGCATATGTTTCTGTTCCTGGCACTGAGAAAACATTGTCTTCTACCACTGCTGTGCCGCGAAAAGGTGCCGGCGCACCATTCACTGATGTTGCAAAAATGTTGTTGTTTGTACTACCTACTGTGTTTTGTCTGGCCATGGGTTGCAGTGCTCCCCTCTGCTGTGGTGGTTGTGGCTGGGATTGTTGCCTCTGCAGCATTTGTGGCTCACTGTAGTATTGGTCACATTGTCCACCCCCTCCCATTTGTAACCCATAGGATCTACCTGGATGTGGATGTCCAAGTTGTTGCTTGTTTCTCATTGGGGGCTGTCCTTGATAATACCCCATAGGTCGCATCCGACAATCGCTCGAATAATGTCCCCATCTATTACAGTTCGAACACGTTCCTTGTGGCCCTCCTCTCATTCCCGGCACTCCAAATCCCCTGTTCCCCATTCCTCTGAATCCCCCTCGTGGCCCTCTGTACCCACCTCGTCCTCTTGCTGGTCTTCCTTGCCACTGAGGTCCTCCTTACTGCTCCTCTCCATCCCACTGTTCTTGCCCTTCTGTATCCCATGTTGCAGCCATCCTCACTGGTGCATGTCCTGTTCCACGCTGTACCCATTTCACTCCTCCACAGGTCTTGCACCCGGAGAATGGATTGTGTAGGCTCCTCCTCCTCTCCCATCGTGCCCTGCATCACTAGGTGTAAATCTGGTATATCTGGAAACGTGCGCCGCAATGCATCCAATACTTGTGTTCAAACGTTGTTGAATGGCGATCCATCATGACGGTCGCAACTCATAGTTACTCCCGGGAATCCCACCTTCACCCATACTGTATCTGCTTGATCTCCAACTGCAGACACCAACAAACTTTTCACGTCCCCTATTGTTAGTGACACTCCGGCTGTGTTCTTCTCAAACACGTGTATCCATTTTCCTGCCCCTCCCGAAAGGGGGGAAGCAGTTTCAGCAAGTTCTTTTTATCCATTTGGGCCCACAGAATGTAGTGCGGCCTTCCTGCTCCTTTATGTATTAATGGCATCTCTAGTTTATGTTTTCTTCCCACCTCACTTACCATCCCCTTCTTTGTTTTACTCACCAGCAGATTCCCTGCTCGTTGTCTTATCCGCCCCTGCCATCTTGGCGGCGATCTTTCATTTAAGTCATCAAACTGAAATGGCAGTGGGGATCCTACTGCTGCTACCCCTTCTTTGTATTCATCGAGGTCACTCCATACTTCGTCTATTTCTTCTTCTTGCTCCCTCTCTTCTCCTTGTCCTTCTCCATGATGGCTATCTGGTGTGGTGGGGCGTATTATTCTTACTGGCTTCCCATTTAGATGGAACAGGAACTCCCCTGATTGCCACTCTTTCTCTTGTCCTCTTGGTGCCTGTCCTGCCTGTGATGGTACTGATCGTGACGGTGTTGGCGTTGCCGGTGTCGATTCTCCAGCTACACTTGGTGGGGGAGTTAGATCAGTCGCTGCTAGTGGTGGCACTTCCCCTCCCCCTGGCAACATCTGGCCCTTATCACACAATGCTCTCAATTGTGTTATTTCTATCTTTGCGTGTGCGAGTTGTCTGTCTAATTCCCCAGTTATCCAAGCTATGTTTACAGGTGGGGCACTGGTTGGCCCATATAGTCCCCCTCTATCGTACGGTGGTGGTGCGGTGGCTGTTGCTTCTGCAGAGGTGGTCGGAGCAGAGCTTGCTGGAATATATAGTGGCTCGCTGTATCCTACTGCTGGCCTTGTCAGCAACGGGTATATTTTGGTGGTGTCACTCTCATTTGCGGGTGTCGTGCACTCTCCTCCTGCTGGTTCACCTACCTCTCCTGCCATTTTCTCCTTCTCGGTTTCTTTAGTTGTACTTACCTGACTTGGTGTTATCTCCTCAAACATCCGCCACAAATCTAGGACTTACCTTCTGTTCTGCAACTGTTTGCCCTTATACCTGACCATTAGATGTGTTGAAACTAAGTCTAATACCCTTTTATCAAAGGATCCTCCCTCTGGCAATATCAGAGTCACACTATCTCCCTTTATCTCTGTCATCCACTGATCATGGTGCTTTTGTATTTTTTCACTATACAATGGGAGGTGTTGACAAATATGCGCTAAGGGTGTTACTCCCCCCATTATAACACAATTACCTACGTATGGGCTCACAAACACTTTGTCCACGCTCTGCTTCAGTTCAACGTTGTGTGTAACCTTTTTCTTTCCCCTTATTATCAATATTTTTCAACAATTTTTCCTCTTTCACCACTTACCGATACCATGGAATATTTCAACCCCGAACATTTGTCACTTATTATTACTCAAAACATTTTCGTACACATTGCATTTTCAAATTTCTTAATCAACCTTAATTGCTTATTGGCATATGAAATATTATAGACAAATTGACATGTAATACCATGACGTGCACAAGAACATATAACATGGAGACAAATAACACATAACATGTACTACCTGCATGCTTTTACTCCCCCCTTACTCCTCTGTTCTATCTTTCTCACACACTCCCCACCTCTTATTTTCCCTTACTACCTCACCAAGAGTTCTGTCCACACGAAAAAAGAATATTCTAAATTTCTACTCGGAGTCTACTAGATATATGAGACCCCTACTATTTTCTCTTTATCTTGACTTATTTAACTGCACTGGACGAGACAATGCTCGTTCGGGCTAGGAGTCCTCACTCTTCTCTTTACTTCTTTACCTCCAAAAACCTAATGGCCATATGAAGGATAGATAAGAAAAAGCCTCAGTGTCATTCACGCAGACCCTAACTTTCTTTTGAGCACTTGTTGCCTGTTCCCCTTTGTTCTTAACCCCTCCCTTACCTCTTGGAAACTTAAGCAACCGGTACTCACGTGTTCAGCCGGGTGTTCAGAGAGTCACCGTTCACGGGTCATCCACAATCTGGTCCGCACCCCAACCAAGCCGTGGCATGCATCGGTGAGCAGCTTTTAAAGTTGGGTATTCGTTAACCAGAAACCCTTGACCCCTTCTTGTTGTGCGCACAGGCTGGTCGGCCGCGGAAGCAATGGTTTTGCTGGTGGGCGTCCCGGATCTCGCCGCACTGCACGGGCCTCGAGGCACTCATCCCAAATCACGTCGCGGGGGTCACCAAAAATGTAGGCGCCCTCCCCGTCTTTAGACGTGCAAAGAATAAATGAGACACTCCCCAGACGGGGAATAAGGCTACAAGGACAAGTTTCTTGGGTTCAAAATATTTTATCTAGTTGGCATCCAAAGAACTCTGCTGCCTGAGAGCATTCTGACCAATATTGAGGTTACATCATATTATAAAGACACATTTTGTCATACATGACGCAATTAGTATAGGGTATCACAGTGGTACAGGATTGGTTGTTCAGTATAGATACATATGTTGATGATGTTGTTGTCCCATCCGGATTGGTTGCTTGCCTGGCGGGAGGGTTGTCATCACGTGGCTCTATTTTCCGTGTCCAGGAGGGGTGAAGGTCAGGTTGCTGTGAGGTGGGGTGATCACTAACTAAGCTAACTTAATACATCTCTATAACGCATGCACTAAATTATTACTTTGAAATACATTTATTGAAACTCCTACAAATCACTGAAAGTCTTGTACTTATTTACACAGTAAATTATCGTGACTCGTTCGGGTCAAACGGTTACAATGGTTTTGGCCATCATGATAGCATCGATTGAAGCTTGGGTCTGGACTCATAAAGAATCTAAGGCACACTGGTATGTGTTAGTATTGGAAATGATATATGGTGACAGAGGTGCAATGTTAGTCAGGGGTCTGCCTTGTAGGCATCGTGGTGGGGTCACATATTTGGTACATCAAGAGAATAATTTTCCAATGGTGAGGGTGAGGGGGCATGGACAGGTTTGTGGAGATGGATGCTTGGCTCTAGCCGGTTCACACACAGGGCAGTGATCTCAGAGGAAGACTGGGCTGTTACATTTGTTCTTTGTTGCAATTACCTCCGGCTTCAGCGTGAGAATGGAGTCGCAGAGTTTTCCAGACACAGTGAGAGGAAGGGTGGGGGCCATGTGTGCTGCGCGCTGTGTGTGTGACGCTGCAAAAGGGGAGAGAAGCCTTTTCGTATAATCACATCGAGGCCTAGTTACCAAGATGGGGTCAAGGGGGCACAAAGATGGATGCCCTGTGTCCTGCATGATGGTCCCATCTACGCTGATGTCAGTCAATGCTGACATTGCATAAGGTCACGGGAGCATTCCCCACCATTAGAGGCACATGGTCCACATTTGTACTACAGAAGTGAGGGGGGGGGCTGCTGGCCCCTTAGTTCCATACATTAGTTACTGGTACACTTCATTGCTCTTGGTCCTACTGTTCCTCATCACAGTACTGTCACACTCCTCCCCCTCCCCAGTTTTATACGGACAGGTGGATTATGGGATTGGCCAGGTGATTTATACCCAAGGCTAAGAGGGCTATTAAATAAGGAGAATTGAACCTTTTGGGAAAGTGTTCTATAGGAAGATTGAGAGCCTTCATTGATTATGTACTGAGACGAGAGAGAGTAGAAGTAGGAGTCATACCTATTACTGATATGTAATCGGAGCATTCGTTGAGTCATTCTGTACAATTGTGCCACGCAATAGCGCTACTCGCCTATTTAGCACTTCTGTTCAGGGCGCATTACCGGCCCATCTGGGTCTGCACTGGCCTTGTGCTTTTGATGTGTACGGCGCTACAGTGCCATTTAAATGTGCACAGTCCGTGCGAATCAGCTCGCCGCGCAATAGCTCTGCGTGGCGCAATTTTATTGATGGCGCTAAGGGTTTGAGCTTTTTTTGTGCTTTTTTTTTTATTAGGCCCTATGACTTCTTAGAGTGTTTCATTATGCAACAGACATGATGGTATCTCGTTAGAATATGTCTGTAGTGCAACTGGCGAACAACCAGCTGTTTGAAAAATCCGAGGCCCTCTTCAATTATCAGCAGAATTCATCCATGTTTACATCAAATGCTCCGAGATTAACTATGTGCAGGAGCCGTGCCAAGTCCTTTCAATAGTGCAGCAATTTATTTGTATTTCAGCTTTGCAAAGCAGTTAAAATGTCATGCCCCAAACCACAGGTTATTCTCATTATAGCCTTTGTTTTACAGTGTTTGAACTCACTCTGAAGAGGGAAAAAAAATAGTCCCTTCACATCTGTGCAGCGAGGCGGATGAATCACTCTGGCGGGATTAGTTCGATTCCTTAAAAACGTGCCATTGCCCAGACTGGTTACAGAAAAATGACACTGAGTACAAAGGGAATGGTATACCTTACAACCCACTGGAAGTATACCTATTCAATTATACAGTTATTTACTCTGAAATGGCTGGGACCACCCTGTCTCTTTGAGGCAATCCCCAGCACATCTACCGTTGTGTGCCAGGCACATTCACTTGCCAGGCTTTGAAACATGACTGCTGACAGCAATCGCTTACATGCTCGATTGCCTTTCATATGATAATTACAGAAATATTTTATGTAGGGGACTAATGCATTCAAAGGTCACTCTGGGTTTCTGCGCGCGGACAGCGTGGCTGACGTCTGAAGCCCAGAATCTGCCATTGTCCTGCTTTTGAGTCTGAAAGGCCCATGCTTTTTTGAAAGGAAAGGAAAGGTTTGAGGTTCTATGTTATGAATAATTGAGCGTTATTGTTTTGCTGTGGCTCTAGAAGAATGTGGTGCAAGTTGGTTGTGCATTTTCAACACATTTTATAATAACATTATTCTATAGCGCAGAAAGCAGTCTTTTGTTGAAGAAGCAATCAAAGTGTTCCCTTGAATGTCAAACTTGTAAAATCTATGGTTTAGCGACCCAATTACATCTTTGAAATATCCCTCTGTTTATTTAAAACGTTTACACAACTTCAGCTGCATTAATATAGTGCTAAACCCAATTTTACTTTTGCAATCCTGCAAAGGACTAATCACCATTGATTACGAATGAAAAAGCCAATCGCAATGAACATTACGGGTGTCAATATGCTACCATAGAACTCAATGAAACACCACATTGAAAGGGATCTAGCATGGAAGAAAAAAAAACTTCAAACACTGCTGGTTCTAGAAGTCACCAGCTTGGTTGAAATGTTAAAAGGGAATTAACATGTCACTGTGTAACTATTTTCACCCGTCTAGAGCACTCTGAGTGGCTCCCAAAGGGTCATGTGACTGGAGGTTTGTTTCCATTTTATTTTGTCTTGGGCACGTCCTACTTTGCCAAAGGACCCTGTGCACCTGAGGGTCTCGCCTGCAAAACAAATCGCCCTGAGACTAGACACTGAGGATCCTTTCTAAAGGTCATGTGACATACTGCCTCCCTTATTTAATCTCCCCTGGATGTCCAGGCTGGGCATCTGCAGCACAGGGCCCAAGAAAGCAAAGGGCAGAGTTGCCAATGGATCGGAGACTCGCAGGTCCGACTCGCAATAAAAGAGCAAACCATAAAGGCTGCAAACAGTGTCAGGAGACCAGCAAGCAGGGGAGGCTGAGAAAAAAGGGCATCACTTACTTAAGTGATGATCATTTAACATGCAAAGCGAGCCTGTCATCCCCATACAATGACTTTGCTGAGGTCTGCTTCTGCCAGTCAGTCAGAGCTTTGACCTCCTGTGAGCCCTAATGTTTGCAGATGTCATTTCTCAGCACAGAAATGTATAGCCTTGCTGTCACATCCCCAACGTAAATGAATGTAAGTGCTTTGGGGTCAGGCAGACAAGTTACTGGTGGGGCTAGGTTGAAAGCAATGCTGATTTCTGAGAATATACCAAGCACTGACATTCAAGTGTTTACAATTGGGTTAATTGTTTGCCCCATCACTATATATATTTATTACTGATGTTTCTATGTGTCAAAAAAGTCACTGCTGGTGAACACACATTCCCAGAACTGTTTGCCAAGATCACTAGGCACACCAGTGCAATCCCATCACTTCTGAATACCTATCAAACGGTAACTTAAAAGTACAGTGCAGAATAATGCTAATAGGATGAAGTGCTTGTCTGTCCAACTAAGCACAAATCACAGCCAACTAAGGAACAGGCACCTCTATTGGGGCAAATAACTCATCTATGTTACTAAACACTATTACAAAAAGGTAAATAAAAGGGAACTCTGCTTGTTTTTTTATTCTTATGAAATTGTCCTCAATGTGGTGGGTTCAAAGCACATTTCATATTTTGTCATTTTAGTAAGGTGGGCTGAGCTATGCAAATTATGCACATTTTTGGAGTGTGGGCACAGCATAAGTGATCCACGAGCCCACTGTGGAAAGTTGACATCTATGGCAAAGGACAACTCTCTCATTGGGACAAATGGGGCCTAGTGCCAGAACCCCTGCTCAAGCCAAGTCTTCTCTGAGCTCACCCTTTATCTGACTCCTGCTTCCACGCATAGGGATCCTTTAATCCATTGACTATCCATTCACTGCAGAGCTTTGGTTACCTCACAGGACCAAGGAACATTTCTGTTTTCATCCTGATAGATGTCTATTGGCTATCATTATCCCTATTTTCGCCCAAATCAGAAATGACACCTGCTTCTTCTCAGCCAACCATTCTCCCCATCTCATTCTGCTCACCCACCTACCCTCTCTCTTCCTTGAGCTGCGCCCTTTCTTCATTGTCTTCATTTTCTCATTTCCTCTGCCCATCATCATGCACCTTGACTTCGGTTAATTCCTCCTTCTATGAACCCTCCTCCTTCCCTTCTCTTGTCAACCTCAACTGAATGTAACTACCATGTCACTCTCTGTCCTTCCAATCTCTCTCTTCCCCCTGGACTTGCACCCCTCAAATAAGATGCTCCTGTTCTCCCAACCTCATCTATCCCCCATGCCTACCACACAACTCCTGCTCCTCTCTCCACCTCATATCATGCTTTCACTGTGCCTCTGGGATGCACAAGAATTCCTACATTCGGACCACTTCAACTCTTATCACCCTCATCATTAATTTGTTGCAATCACAGTGACCTGGAGCGCACAACTCTCCACACTGACTCTGCTACCTTCTCCCACTCTCCAGACCTCATGGGAAGGTGGCGGTGTGGGGTTCTTTATCAATAAAACCCTCAACATTGCCTCTCTACCCCATCTGACATCACCTGTTCCTCTTTTGAATATGCCACTATTCAACTAACACCTCTGTCCTACTCCTCTCACTGTTCTGACTCTCTTTCGACCCCTGTGCCTCTTCTATTGGCCGTGCTTTTTCTGATTTTCACTGTGCACCTAATACTCCATTTGATGAAAACTGTCCTGCTCGTACACTTACACCTTCCCTTCCCAAATAACCAAAATACAAATACAAATACAAATGCCATCCTCAGCCTTGGATCACCTCTGAAATTCAGGACCTCAAAACAAACATGTGGCGTGACCTATGACACTGGCCCAAATTACAGACCCTTATACTTTTCCTAGCCTACAAACATTGCCTTGCTGCCCTCACATCTGTACTGTACTCTGCCAAATACGTCTACTTCCCAAACCTAATCTCGTCTCTTTGCAATCACCCACGCAAACTTTCCTATACCCTCCAAGATTTACTCCCACCTTCCAAGTCAATATCCATCACCTCCTCCCTTTCTGCTAATGACTTTGTCCAACTCTCTGATTAACTGCTTTCCTCTAACATCTCTAAAATTCGTGACACTCTCACAGCTCTCCTCACTCTCCTCCCTCAACCCTCCTTCTGTACGCCACCTGGACCCAGATATCTTCTACTTTCGACTAATTCTCTCCACCTCTCCTATTGAAGTAGCACCCATCCTTCACAGGGACAACCTATCTTGTGGTCCTACCTACCTTTTTGCTCCCCAAATGGCCAAAGACTCTGGGACAGAGGGAACTTTTAGAGTGATGAGACAATGCATAGTACGGCTGCCTTGAGTCGACAAAATAAACATTTAAAGTGAATGAAACAATGCCCTTAAAAAATATTTAATAGCTATATCTCTATAAGATCAATCCTATAATGCTGTGTGTATCAACACATATTGCTATGTTTTGGTCACAAAATATCCCCTGCAAATGCAGGCTCTTTCCACAGTGTGCATTGGCCAGATGGGCTGAAATTTGCATTGTGTGGTCGTATCTGGTCAGGCAACCGTCGTTGGTGGACCAAAGGTTAGTACACTCATCTGGAAAGAGAGCAGCCATGAGGTATGTAGGATATTTTCTGTAAATTTGGGGTTTGGTGGTACTTTTATTATCGCCAAACTATGAGCGGTAGACTGGTGGTAAATTATCCTTGCATTTAGATTGGGCTTTTGGCTCATATCATTCTAGTGACTATACCTTGTTATATTATATTGGAGAATCGAGTAATATGTATTACTTGTGGTATTTTGCAGTAGTATGGGGTTCGCAGTATTTAGTGGTGAGCATAGTTTCCTTCTCTACATTATCACCCCATCATAAACAAAACCTTCCTTACTATTAGAATACCTCCTAGTGATCTATAGAGGGCCTTGGACCTATACACACAAGAAATCCCAACACTTTATAGAGTGCCACCTACAGTCAGTGGCCGGTATCACTGGCTTATCTACACCAGTGATCTATGCGCCCGTGGGCATTGCTGGTTCATAGACCTCCAGTAATTTAGATGTTATATTAGATTCCCTCCAAACAACTTGCAAGGAGGACACACACACACACACACACCTATTTTATCACTGCTTATTCTGGTTGTTATTCTATCTGCATGCGCAAATTGACAAATGTATTACCAAAGGGAATGAATCTCCCCTATGTCCACATATAAAATCCCAAATGCAATAATGACTCTAAACAATTTGTTTTTATACTCTAATTATATTGCATACAAGTACAATTCACAATTCAATGCTTACCATATACTTTTCACCATTATCTGTAACAAAAGAAAAGAAACAGAAACAGAGCAAACAAGCCTTTTTAACAATATGAGTTACTTTTTAACATTCTAAACATGACGAATTAAAATGCATGGGATTTCCCTTGCTATTCTGCTTACGTGACATTTTTAATTTGGTCATCCATCCGACTGCACACAGAGACCTCACTTAAACTTTGTCTGCTTACCAGAAGTATCTGTTTGAAACTGCCCCACACGACATTGCTTTGCTCGCCTCAGAAAAACAGGCCCGTCCATGAACTGCTTCTGTAATCTTGGGTGCTTCGAATGTGCGGCGAGTAATTCTCCAGCCAGCGCTCAGTGACCAGGCACTTCTGTCCTCAGACCCCAGTCAACCCGAACTAAACTCTCCCTGTAATCTTCCCATTAAAAAAACTCAAAGCCTCCCCACATCTGACATGGCATATCTTCAGACACTTTCTTCCAATCATATTAGAAGAAAATGTATTCCGTTACCACCCTCATGTTCCAAACAATGAGCTTCAGAGCATAATAACTGTATCTTTTTGATTTCCTGTTGCCTTCCTTTCTGCCTTCTGCATTCAACACAGAAAGAGAAAAGCAGAAGAAAAAAAATGCCAGTGCACTTTAAAAAACGAATTTCAAATTATGTATTTTCACCTCATTTTGTACATGGGACTACATTGTAATGTTAAGTGTTAGAGTTAGTGTTAATTAGGTTAATCAGTTTTAGATAAATAATGTAGTCTTCTATGTATGAGGTATTCAAGAGAAGAAAAAAAATGGTGCACTTTACTCTCTGAAGTTTCACATTGGGCTTTTGCTATGAAAAATGAATTCTGTACCTTGCATGCCACCAGAATTATATTCACATTTTATACTGGCAACATAAAATAACTATGTGTGTGCCACATTATTGCTGACAACAAACATTTTGCCATCACATTTAGTGAAGCGCTATATATTCTAAAGCGCTAAAAATATTATAAAGCGCTATATATATTACTACATACCCCTCCTTTTCCGACAATTTGGCAAAACTCAAATACACAATTGGAGGAAACCCAACTTGTGCTCCTCTTTTTTTTTCCATCATAGCAACTCAATAAAATGAAAACGAAAATTTTTCATAATAAATCACTGCTTAATCACCATAAAAGCAAAATTCATCTCAAATGGGTTGATGAGTCCTTATAAAACAATCTACATGTTTCTTTCCAACTGAAGTGTCCATATTTTCAATTGTCTTTGTTCAATTGTGAAATCAATATCTGAAGTCAATAATAAAAATAATAAAATAAAACAAAGAACTAAAACAAAGAACTAACAAAATTAATTAAAATAATCAAATAAAATAATAAAGTTGTGGGACCCCATTGCCCATACTTCTAGTCACATGGGGATGATGTTCTCCACTCAGAACGCTGCAGAGTCAATATGTCTTGATCATTGGCTTTTATCATTTGGTTAATTCGGTGCAATTCTTTCATTCTGGCACTCTTGGATGGTTTCCGGCGAAGTTATCTCTTTTGGCGTCCCGGTTACTTTGTCTTCACCTCCGTATTTCGGTCCGGAGGCATTACTTGATCTTCATCCCGTGGATTCCAGGACTCCATCATTTCCCGTGTCCTCCGGTCCTGTGACTTCCGATCTCAAAACATATGTTAATCATTCTAAATCAAATAGAAAAGAGACAGATTAAGTACACAGCACAAAACCAATTTCACCCTTTTTACCAAAAAAAATATATAGTCCAAAACATCTCATCCTTTTTCTTTTGGTTTCTGAAATTAAGCATATGTTAGAGAGAAAACAAACATATGCACAACACATCATTATACATTAAATATATTTCAACATTGTATTAAAATATTTTAATCTGTTTCAGTCACCTTCTATTTTTTTATATGTGGGGTACTATGAACACAGTCACCGTGTCTTCCCTTCCATGTCTCCAGGATACTTAAGCTGTTTCTACTTGCTCTAGTCTCCTGACTTCATGTTTGGGATGGCACGGCTTAATTTGGTTAACATGAACAAACTGCTCTATTACCGTTTCACCCTCTGTCTTCAATATTATATACACCACTGGAGACACCTTATCTACAATTTGAAAAGGCCCCTGCCAGGCCGCCAAAAACTTAGAATTTTTCTATTTACTTTTTCCAAAATGAAATTTATATACCTGATCCCCTACATTATACTCTTTCACATATGTCTTTCTATTATAATATGACTTTGCACTGTCAGCAGCCCTTTCCAAATTCTGCTGCACAAAAGCAAATGCATGTTGTAAATGTTTCCTCAGTTCTTCCATATATTCATGAACTGTAGATGTGCTTATAAGTGTCTGTTCATGTGTCCTGTATAACAAATGTTGTGGTAATACCATTTTCCTCCCTGTTAACACCTGATGAGGGCTGATACTTGTTGCTTTGGCAGGAGTTGATCTGATTGCCATCAAAACCAGAGATAAACGTAAATCCCAGCTGGAACCTGCCTCTGCTACAAACTTCTTTAATATGTCCACAACAGACCTGTTGCAACATTCAATACCCCCAGAAGAAGCGGGTCTGTATGCAATGTGCAGTTTTCTTTTCACCCCCAGTATCTGCGACACTTTACTCATTAAAGCGTTTATAAAAGGACTTCCTCTATCTGATTCTATTCTTTGTGGTAACACAAACCTTGAAAATATATGTTTTACCAGTAATATGGCTGCTGTTTGCGCACTACAATCTGGTGCAGGAATACACTCTATCCATTTTGACATCAAACAAACCACGCTCAAAATATAACGGTTCCCCCTGCTCGACCTTTTTACAGGCCCTACATAGTCTATTTGAAAATCTGACCATGGAAGGGTTAACCCTCTTTTCATTAGTGGAGCTCTATGCATTGGTGAAGCGGGTTTAAATTGGGCACATACTAGACACCCCCTAGTATATCTTTCTACATCTTGGGACATGTGTGGCCAGTAAGCATAATCTTTCAATATCTCTAATGTTTTTGTGAACCTCTGTGTCCTTCAGTTATTGCATAATGTGCATGGTGTAGCATTAGCTCTCTGAATGAAAGGGGTACCACCCATTGTATTTGTCCTGTTATGGACTCTCTAATCATGAGTCCATCCTGTAGTCTGGTTCGTTTTTTATTCTTTAATAGCACCCTCAACTCTTCTTTTTCCACACAATCATTTTCAGTTAAAGGATTTTGTTCAGGGCCTACCAAATGGTTATAATAGATTCCCAAAATTGGATCATCTTTTTGTGCCTTAATCAGGTCTTGATCTGGTGTATCATAACTCCATTGCACTACTGGTTGTTCTACCTCTTTTGGAGCCTTAGAGCGTGTAACTGCATCAATCTTTATTTCACCAAGTAAGTGTTCAATAGGTAGCAACTCCCCCATCAGAGCCCCAATTTTGGCTAAGTGATCTGCTTTATCATTTCCCTCCTATCCTCTCCTGGTGTTTTTAAATGTCCACGAATTTTCCTCCACTATATTGTTAAATCATTCTCTGACACTAATTTGTCTATAGCCTGTATCATTTTTCCATGTTTGAGGGGCTTTTTATTGTACGTAATCATGCCTCTTGCTTTCCAGCCAGGCAAATATTCCACAAAGCTATTTCGTGCATAATCAGAATCAGTCACCAGGACAATTTCACTAAATGTATTACCAACTGCAGTAGTTATTGCTTTATAAATGGCTGCCAATCCCGCTACCTGACTACTCCTAGCCCCAATTCTCATCCCTATGCTGGGAACGTCTTCACATTTCAATCAGACATTTCCTATTCCTGATACCAATTGTTTATTACAGTCATTTTCAATGTGAAAAGCACAATCCTTGCATGTCTTTTCATCAAAAGCTTTGTGTGGTGATTGTTCAAACTCCTGCAAGCTAGATTCTACCTTTACTCCGTTTGATACAGGTTCAGCTGCACAGTCATGTAGATCTGCCAATCCTTGAGCAACTGGGCTCTTTTTATCTTGGCCATATCTCACTTCTACAGGAAAGCCTTGCAATGCCAGTGTCCATGAAGTAATTCTGGACTGTGCTAGGTTGCCTGATCTAACCCTTTTACTCTCTATAAATTGCAATGGTTGACGATTTGTTTCAATTATTACCTTTTCTCCCTGAACAATGGGACGGAAATGCTGTAGCGCCCACACAGTGGTCAAAAGGGCCTTTTCACATTCACTGAATTTAATTTCAACTTGAGTAAATGCCTTACTTGCATAAGCAATGGTTTTGTGATTCAAATCATGTTTTTGAGACAACACTGCTGACATACAATGTTCAGAGAAACCTATTTCTATAAAGAAATCCCTGTTTTTCATGGGGTAGGCTAAACATGGTGCCTTTATGAGACATTCCTTTAATTTAACAACTGCCTCAGATTGCTCTTTCTCCCATTTCCAGGGTATATTCAGCTTCAGTAGTTTAGTCAATGGTTGAGTAATTTCAGCCTAATTTTCAATAAATTTCCTGTTATATCCCGTCATTCCTAATAAACTTTTGAAACCTTTCATATTTCTAGGGTCTTTTAATTTCTGTATGGCCTCCACCTTTTTCTTTTGTGGGTTTAGTCCATGTTCAGTCACTACATGGCCTAGAAAATTCACCTTTTTCTTGCACCATTGTGCTTTCTGTAAAGATACTTTGGCACCCGCCTTTTGCAGTTGGCCAAGAACATGTCTAATTTCATCAAAATGGCTTTTTAAGCTTTCATTTTTTATCAGGACATCATCCACATAAACTATAGTTCCTCTTTCCGCTGCATCAGGCATAGCCTTTCTCAAAAATATGCCAAATTCACTCCCACTATTGACGTACCCGAATGGTGTTCTAACCAATGCGTATTGCGTCTTATCAAATGAAAATGAAAACAAATTCTGAATATCCTCTGCCAGTGGCACACACCAATATCCAGATGTGAGATCTAATGTAGTAAACACCTTTGAGCCATACACCTGAGCAAGGCCTTGCTCAATGAATGGCAGTGGCCATCTGGACACTGGCACTCTCTTATTTAACTCTCTCAAGTCTGCACACAGACACCATTGACCATTTGGCTTTAACACACCCAAAATGTACTATGAATGGGCCTGATAATTCCCCAAGACTCCAAGGTTTTAATTATTTCTGCCAGTGACTCTAAACATGGCAGTGGTAATCTATATTGGCGCACAAACACTGGATTTCTACCACACCCTTCTAGAATGTGGCAAGATGTAAATTAGTTAGGCCGCAATCATATGCAATCTTTAGCAAAACATCTTTAAATTCCATAAATATTTTCCTCAATTCATTCTTATCCTCGTCGCTATCACATGCATCTGCTAACAAAACCTGCTCCTCTACCATTTTTGAGAATTCTGGGAAATCCTCCAGTGGAGGAATCTCTGTGCTTTCTTCCAACTGCGTGGCTGTGTCTCTCTGTAAAGCTGCTACTTTTAAATATTTTGGCATATCAGCTTCCATTTGAATGTGCTGATTTTCTATTTCATTTTCAATTAAGTCAAATTTAAGTCAAATACTATACAATTCTCTTGGTGACAGTGCACTGTCTCATTTGAATCGTAAGGGTACACAGATTGAATTTTAAAGATCCCTTTGGGCTGAGAATCCAGATATTCTGGCAACACACCCTGTGCATCTACATATCTCTTAGGAATATTTCCAATTACCATGTTATTGAAATCTGCAGTATAATGGGATTTTTGTATGGCCATTCCTAATGAAGAACGTTCCTCTAAATGAATATCCTGATGTCCTTTATTATCCACCATAATTTTGACATATCCTTCTCCAACATCTATCAATGCGGTATATTCATAATCCAGGCCTTGTTACTTCATGGACTCATTTAAACACACAAATGCATCAGAATCTTTCATTTGCTGTCCATTCTTGCACTTTAGCGTTATTGCAACCGGCTTGGTGAATGCAGGAACAGTAGTATCCTTCCTCACCTGTAATTCAATTGCATATGTGACCAATTGGGCACAATGATAAGCCTTTCTTTTATCTTCAAATTCAGGTGCAGGCCCACCTAGCCAGGGCCATATTTTTTGATTAAGGAAATCTAACACCATACACATTCTGTGCATGATATCATTGCCAATGTAAAAATCATTTTGTGCTCCACTCACTATCCACACATTTTGGTAGATGGTTTTCTGTCCAATGTCAATCTTCAGCATGCATCTCCCTGCATTTCGGTTTTCAAAGTCTGGATTGTCCAGACCAGAGACATATTGGTTTTTAATTCTAAATTTTGGGATCTCCTCCCTCTCCATTATTTTCTGCAGAAATTTCTCATTAATAAAGCTCCTTTCCTGTTCAAGCACTAAGTAGCTTTTATCACTTTAGAATGGTCATTTATACCAATATGAACCCATGGTTGCTCATCTTCCATGTGTATTTCAGCAAGAGTGGTAATGTGTTTTTCTGTGTCTGTTTCAGGAGTAGTATTCTGTTTGCATTTCTTCTCTTTTAAATAGAAGCGCAATGTGTGCTCATCTATTTCAGTTTGCCATTTTTTCCTAGGATCTAAATAAATCTTCACTGATTGTTTTTCTTTTTCACTTTGCATTTTATCTTGACACATCAAAATGACTGTAACACTAGGTACACAGATATTCTGAAGGTATACCTCCACTGCATCATTCGTTTTGGCAACAGTGTGGCATTCATTTATACTACTGTTTTGTGATTTTATTTTCTTAGGTCTCAACGTTTTTTTGGTTAAGGACCACAATACTCCATTCACCATCTATTTGAGGAGACAATATTTTCAGGCAATCTGTCCCCATCAAAAATGGAATTTCACAAATAGATGTGATCAATATTTCCTGTTTCATTCTGTGTTTTCCTACCTTTACGTCAACTTCGGTAACACCTATAATAGGCACCTCCTCACCGTTAAAATTATGCACTGGGCCTTCACTTTGCCTCATTGTGATCTGATTCTGTGGAGATCTCCCTTCATTGATACTTTTTACCAATTCTTTGGACATAATTGTGGCCTGTGCACCGGTGTCAATCATTGCAAATGTATTGCATTTCCCTTCCACAGTGATGGGAGCATAGTACCTGTCTTCAACTTCCTCTAATACGCATAAAAAGTGTGAATTTTTACTGATTTCATAACTCACCTTTCTCAGGCCTTTTTCACTTTTGGCTAAGCACATTGGTAAATGGAAAGACATTTTCCCCTGCTTTCTGTCCATTTCTGTGTGAGAGACTTTATTCATTTCCCCATATTCAGAGGTCTTTTGAAGTGTGGCAACTGTTTGCCCATCCATCCGGGGATCATCAGAGGTCACACTACAATCCTTCAACTGAACATGTGTAAAAACATCACTTGGTAATTTGCCATTTTCTAATTCTGTGCATTTGTGGTTATTTGGTGTGGTACCAGTCTTTTTAACTTCTTCGAAAATCTGTGGCTCAAAGAACTCTTCAGGTGATGGATCGGTACCCTCTTTTGGAGTATTTATTCTTTCTGCCTGTGTTTGGTTAGTGTTTTGATTGTCCAGGGAAAGGGTTCTAGCATCCCCACTTACTCCCTGTTCACTTGTATTCCCCATGCATGAGTTGTCTTTCTTAAATCTTTCCCTTTGTTCTTTTGGAATCTCATGTTTTCCTTTTTCATTTGTACAAATCTCCAATGTTTGATTTAACTCTAGGTGAAATGGAACTTCTTTTTTAGATGTATTTGCACTTTTTGTCACATGTTCATTTGTTGGTATTTTCCTTTTTAAATCATTAAGCATCTAAGAGTCATTATGCAAAACCAAATCAGAACAATCTGTTTTCTTAGCATTGCAGGAATCATTAATATTTAGTCACTCATTGTCGGAAACCATCCGGTCATTGCTATGGCCTTCTGCCCCCTCCTTTGGTGACTGTTTTTGTGCTGTACAGAGCTCGACTATTTGCTCAGCCAACATTTTCACTTGGGCCTCGAGACACTGGAATCTTTCCATCTCCCTAGAATGTTCTCTCTGTGTAGAATGATTTCTATTGGGATTGCTTCAGACCTCTTGATTCATATGTGGAGGGGAGCGGGTTGCACTCGTCGTTTGGTTGTAGTCCCCTGGTGGTGGTGATTCATTGTATTGACGTGGAGCATAATTCATATTCTGCCTCATGTGCTGTCTCTCATTTTGCGAGTATTGTCCCCTATGCTGATTCCCCTTTTCAGTAAATCAATCCACATATCGGGGTCTATCCTGATTACCATATATCATGATGTTAGGGTCAAATCTGCTTTTTGTCCCCAATGTCTGGTAAAGGCCATTATTTCTTTGATCCTGACTTTGTCTCTGATTATTATTCATACCTGACATATCAGGCCGATATCCTGTCGGGGCCTGTCTCCTAAGTACCTGGGACTAATGTAGCTCTCCCTATTACCAGGATCATGTGATTGAAACATTGGTGCAGGGAGTGACAAACTCTGTTGATTACCCTTTTGTTCAGGTGCCACATTGTTTTTTCCTGGATTTTGAGCAGATTCAAGGGACATTTTGGCTGACTTGATCTCCATCACTGTTGCTGAGGGTTCTTTAGATTTTGGTCTAGTGTCTTTCATTTTATCACTCTCTCTACCCTGACAATAGAGTACTTCATATAATTTTGTACTTTGGTGTACAATCCATTCAAGGGACTTGTCATGGTCAAATTCACGGACTAACTGTGATATGATGTCTTTCTGTAGCCCACAGAAGTATGCAGTTTGAAACTCATTGGAATTGAGGTCAAAAGATACATCAAATCGAGAAAAAGCTCTTTTCAAGTCTTGCAAAAACTGGTGAGGTGACGCGTTAGTCTCAGCCGTAATCGTGTATGCAACCTTTTTTGCCTCTTGCAATGATTGGAAAGGAGAAAAATTACATCTTATCTCATTTTCAAACTCTGTCCATGTCATGTTCTGCTGTTCATTTAACCCTCTAATGATACTGGCTGTAGGAGCATTTAAAGTTAAGTGAAAGTATTGCCTGTATTGTTCCTTAGGTATCTGGAGGGCTTTAAATATATCATGCACCGCTTCTAAGTGGTTGTCTATACAGCACTCCCCTCCTTTTTTAAATGGTTTGATCAGAGCCTTGATTGATTTCATTATTTTTATGGGGCTACTCATTGCTATGCATGGAATTGCACTACTTTGTGATTCAACCCTGATTTCAGGTGTATGGGATTAATGGCGGCCCCCAATGGGTGTGTCAAATCCCCCAAGGGCACTGCAACCAAGTTCATTCACTGGCCCAGCCACTGGGGCATTAGTTCTCTGTGTAGAAATAGGATTCACCTCAACTCCATTGAATGTGTTGCCCCGCCGTTTATCCTGGGATCTAAAATGCATATTTGCTGTTCCAAATCCTTGCACTTTTTAAGAAGCCTGTCTGCTTCCTTTTGCAAATAATTGTTTTCATCACCCATCTTATTAATTACCTCTTGCATATCGCCCATTTGCATTTGGCATTCATTGAATTCCTTGTTTCTCTTGTCTCTTTCTGGAAACATTCTAACCATTTCCTGTCCGGCATTTTGGAAATTGCTTTCTTTCTCAAAATATTCTTTTTGTAAAACCTGCATTTCCAAAACAACTTCATCTTTGTCTTGTCTAATATGATCTACCAACACTTTCAAGTGTTTCAATTCTTGTTCGCTATCCTCAAACTGCTTCTTACTCTGAGACAATTGAGTGTCGATATCTCTAAATTTTGACTGTATGTCTTTTTGACATACCTCCAATTCTGCTCTTAACATTTCCTCTTTTTCACTTGCTCCATCCAGATCAGCTCTTAACCTGCTAATCAGCTCGGTATCATTTTCTTGCATTCGCAGGGACCTATTTAGGATAAACCATGTCTTGGCACATAGCCGTATCAGACAATCTTTCTATGCATGTTTATCAACTGCATTTAATAGTCTCAAAAGACAGACTCGAATTATGCTGCCTTCTGCAAAAATGCTGTCTAATGGTTCTTTCTGTACTTCACCATAAAGGCGGTCACGCTATTCTGTGGCATTATTTGATGACCATGTCCCATGTGCATATAGCTTTGCCTCCAGATATTGCACTAGCTGTGGGAATGTGGCCTCCATTTGAGACATTCTGAAATTCACTTTTAGTGTCACACTGCTATCATGAAATGGGTTCCCTCTAATGCATGTATGGTGGTGTGAGACACACTTGCCACGTCCAGTAGGTGCTCTATAGCCACTTTCCCGGCCAACGCACCATGTATGTAGGATATTTTGTGTAAATTTGGGGTTTGGCGGTACTTTTATTACCGCCAAACTATGAGCGGTAGTCTGGTGGTAAATTATCCTTGCATTTAGATTGGGTCTGTCTCATATCATTCTAGTGACTATACCTTGTTATATTATATTGGAGAATATAGTAATATGTATTACTTGTGGTATTTTGCAGTTGTATGTTGTTTGTAGTATTTAGTGGTGAGGATAGTTTCCTTTCCTACATTATCACCCCATCATAAACAAAACCTTCCTTACTATTAGAATACCTCCTAGTGATCTATAGAGGGCCTTGGACCTATACACACAAGAAAACCCAACACTTTTATATAGAGTGCCACCTACAGTCAGTGGCCGGTATCACTGGCTTATCTACACCAGTGATCTATGCGCCCGTGGGCATTACTGGTTCTTAGACCTCCAGTAATCTATATGTTATATTAGATTCCCTCCAAACAACATGCAAGGAGGACACACACACCTATTGTATCACTGCTTATTCTGGTTGTTATTCTATCTGCATGCGCAAATTGACAAATGTATTACCAAAGGGAATGAATCTCCCCTATGTCCACATATAAAATCCAAAATGCAATAATGACTCTAAACAATTCGTTTTTATACTCTAATTATATTGCATACAAGTACAATTCACAATTCAATGCTTACCATGTACATTTCACCATTATCTGTAACAAAAGAAAAGAAACAGAAACAGAGCAAACAAGCCTTTTTAACAATATGAGTTACTTTTTAACATTCTAAACATGACGAATTAAAATGCATCGGATTTCCTTTGATATTCTGCTTACATGACATTTTTAATTCGGTCATCCATCCGACTGCACACAGTGACCTCACTTAAACTTTGTCTGCTTACCAGAAGTATCTGTTTGAAGCTGCCCCACACGACATTGCTTTGCTCACCTCAGAAAAACAGGCCCAGTCCACGAACTGCTCCTGTAATCTTTGGTGCTTGGAATGCGAGTAATTCTCCAGCGAGCTCTCAGTGACCAGGCACTTCTGTCCTCAGAGCCCAGTCAACCCGAACTAAACTCTCCCTGTAATCTTCCCATTAAAAAAAAACTCAGAGCCTCCCCACATCTGACGTGGCATGTCTTCAGACACTTTCTTCCAATCATATTAGAAGAAAATGTATTCCGTTACCACCCTCATGTTCCAAACAATGAGCTTCAGAGCATTATAACTGTATCTTTTTAGTTTCCTGTTGCCTTCCTTTCTGCCTTCTGCATTCAACACAGAAAGAGAAAAGCAGAGGAAAAAAAATGCCAGTGCATTTTTAAAAACGAATTTCTAAATATGTATTTTCACCTCATTTTGTACATGTGTTAGGAAGCAGGGATGGAGGAGAAAAGGCATCAGGAGACGGTGTCTCCGTGCATAAACTACATTAGCCAGCAACCTTTGAAGCCTTTTGTAGTTTGTGCCGTGCGCGTGTGGGCCAGCTGATACTCATTAGTTCAGCATATCAAGGGCCAATGGCGCACGGCAGGTGTGGGTTATTCTGTTCGTGGGGGCGAAGCCATGCTGGCGGACTAGGAGAACGCTGACATGCGGTTTCGTGTCCTGAGGCGTTGGAGGTTTAAAGCTGGAAATGTGCACGCCGGGTGCTCGGTCTCCGTGAATGACTGCAATCCGTTCCTTTGCAGCGGGGACAGGCGGACTTGCGTTGCTTTTTGCAGGCTACGAAAGATCACGTCTGGGAAGGCTTGTGAGCTTCCTGGACGACAGATAAGTGCTGCATTTACTATTGTTGGCACAACTCTGCCATTGCTGTTTCTGTTCTGTCCACTGTATTGGGTTGATATGAACATATACATATATATATATATCTATCAGAACTTTGACTGGTATATTTAGACAATCTGTGACTTAGAGGTCATGTGCCAGGACAGCAACACAGGACAAGTACTCTTAGCATATTAGGGTTTTCAGTAATACAAGTAATACAAGTATTGAAGTATTGAAGCGCCGCTTCCCAGTGCATGAGACCCACAGTGGGGGGGACAGAATATAACAGCCTCAGGGCTGTGTTGTACTACGTGTCTACCACTGTGTTGTTTATATGTTTTGTAACTGTGCCAAAACCTTGCCCTATGGGCCATGTGTGATGGTTTATTCATGATGGGAGTCATTTCCAGTTATATGTTCATCCAGCTTGCTTTCATGTAGTCCATGCCATGTGTGTGCTTGTATCAAGGAGTACTATGTAAGGTGGGGGCATAAATCCCGACATTGAGACCTGTATTAAGAGGTTAAGGTGGTTACGGAATTAGGTTGTCAAGTTATTAGAGAGAGTAGGGCTTTTTCCTGTTGCTTCCCCGGTCCTATCCACTCTAGGTGTTTCCTTACCCTCTTTCCGGTGATCCTATACTCCCTCCCTGTCCACAACCTCTTTCTAACCCTCTTCCCCCCACTGGCTGCCACGTGGTACTCTGTGATTATAATCAGGTACCTGTGCCAACCACGGGTGGAGGGTCGACTTCATTCGGCTTCTGTGGTTCAGGGGAGAGTGTCGACATCACTCACCTCCCCTTAGTTTGCGACAACATGGGACTACATTATAATGTTAAGGGTTAGAGTTAGTGTTTAGTCAATGTTAATTAGGTTAATCAGTTATAGATACATATGTATGTATGTATGAGGTATTCAAGAGAAGAAAAAAAATGGTGCACTTTACTCTGTGCAGTTTCACATTGGGCTTTTGCTGTGAAAAATGAATTCTGTACCTTGCATACCACCAGCAATATATTCACATTTTATACTGGCAACATAAAATAACTATATGTGTGTGCCACATTATTGCTGGCAACAAACATTTTTCCATCACATTTAGTGAAGCGCTATATATTCTAAAGCACTATAAATATTATAAAGCACTATATATATCACTACAGTACTGAGTATTTCAAATGGCCCTTCAGAGCTCCCATATCATCCATTTTCCTCCCCCATTATTAGATATAGTAAATCTTTGTGCGTTATAAACAGTGATTTGCTTTTTCAGTATTTCCCAATTTTTGTTTCAGGAAATGATGGGCCATGAAAACACAAAAACACTACAGCATACTGTCACAGTAAGAAAAGAAAATAATGTGCATAACAGAATCTTTTTTTTCCTGTATTGCCATTTAACAAGATCTAATATAAGGCCCCGATTACATTGAAGCACTATGTATTCAATGCTATTTTTATGAGAATAAAACCTAAAAAAGTAGCTACTTGAAACCTGATGGACACATTTGGGAAGGGTGTTGGTGGGCAACCTGCAGCCAGGAGAGTTAATGGTGAGGGATCATCTGAGTTGTAGATCAAAGTGTCTGGAGGGCCACAGGTTGCCCACCATTGGTCTTGGAAAACTGGCTGATACCCTAGTTTCTCATCAGCCTCAACTTGCACATTCCCCTAGTTCGATCCTTCCTAGTTGACAGATGCTCATATAGGGAATGTTGAACTCATTCACAATAGTCACATCATCATTGAAATGTACCCCCACTGTTTGAGTATTTATGGCACCTTTCATAGTGTTGTTCCCCAGATGGCCAATCCTCTTTTCCTTTGATGTTTTGAAAAATCTGCCCTTTTACTAATTCATTGTGTAATATAAAGATGTCTTCAAAGCAAAGTGCACAATGTACAGTAACTAATGAATGAGTATGACCACCTAACAGTGCACTCTAGTCCCGGAAAGCAATTTGTTGGGCATGCAGTGCAACTAGAACCTCTAGGCTCTACTCCCAACCCTGGGCAAGTGCACATACTATGACAGGTTGGTACTAGTTGGTTGCATTCCCCTTGGAAAATAGTTAATAGTACCTAAATCGTATTTCAACACAATTCTTGTTTTAATGAGATACACTTCGAAGAAAAATTCAGTCAACATGTGTCTCAACACAGGGTCTTTTGCAAGGCATTAGTAGCATGGTATACTGTCCATGGGTAGTGTGGGCAATGCTTGAGTGAGACTGATATTTGACTTGAAATAGTGTGCTAGATCCGTCTACGATAGCTCTAAAAGTTGAGGTGGTCATTAAATGTAGCAATGCTTGTATACATAATCTGTTCTTGACTCAATATATAATCCTAAAATGGATGGGATGTCCTTTCCGGCATCATCCTTTCACATCCCGCATGTGATCCGGATCATTAAATGTAGCATTGCTACATTTAATGACCACAATTCACATTATCGTTGTAGGGCCAGGATCAGTCCTGACCTGCCAATCAGTGAATGAATAGCACACATACAGAAGGGAAAAACAGGGCAGTGTTCTGCAATGCACATGCAGCACAGCTCAGATTCTGCATCTGCCTTGTAGTCAGCCACAGCACAAAGTGGGTTTACCACGCAACTTTGGGACTGGGCATATGGATTCAAGATGGCAGATGAGCATCAGGTTAGCTCGGTCGACATCGACATCATCTACAGCCCTGCAACCTCTCATTGTCAGTAGTTGCACTGAAGCAGGGAAACCTGGTACACAAATTCCAACTCAATAACAGTAAGAGAAATTGTAAGGAAGAAGACATAATGAAGAGTATGATATGATAGGTTATTTATAATGCGCTTAATACCAAGAGGTTTCTAAGCACGGTCCCGGGGATCGAACCTGTGTTGCTTCGTGTCGTTTTGCTTCCAAGGTGAGCACGTTGCCCCTGAGCTATCCTCCCGCGACAGAGAAGAGTTTGGGGGAAACATCAGGGGGAAGACAGAATGGAGACAGGTGGCTGGAGAAGAAGGAAAGAAGAAGGGAGAGAGTGCATTACCAGTGAGGCTAGGATGAAGATCCTTGAAGAAATTGTTAAGGGAACGAATTATAGGAGAGGTGGCTGGAGGATGAAGGAAAAGGAATGAGAGGGCATAACCAGGGAGGTTAGGAGGAAGTGTTTAGAAGGAGTTGAGAAGAAACAGATACAGAGGCATGCAGAGTGTGAAGATGTGAGGCTGGAGGTAGACGGAGAGAGAGAAAGTGGGAGAGAAGATCATACCTGGGGTTTGAAGGAACTTCAAAGAGGAAGGGGAAAGACATCCTCAGAAGGAGGCTTGAGGAAGTCATAAGTAGAGCAGTGAAGAGTGCACCAAGGAGAAGGTGGGAGACAAATTAGCAGGGAGGTAAGAAGTGGTATTCAGGAGCTGTAAGGAGAGTGAAGGTGGAGAGTGGAGGGATTGTCAGGCAGTCGGGGTGGAGCAGAGTCAGGGAGAAGCCAGCCTAATGTCTGGCTTGGACAGGATGGAATTATGTGCAAATAGTATGGCATCAATGAGGTACCGAAGAAGAGATGGGACTGTAAAAAGGAAGGGATAGGAGGAATAAAAGAGATCCCTTAGGAAAAAGACAGTTGGGAATTGTTGGGAAAAAAGACAAGGTCAGGGTTTCATATGACAGACAGGTGCCCTGAGACACGAAGGGTGTGAGAAAAAGAAAGTAGAGAAGGCCAGATTTTAAATCTTCTGCTGGAAGCATTGGGGCTTTGCCCACCTTCCCTGAGCCCTGGCGTTCACCATTGGAAATGACCAGCAAACATGCGTAAGTAGGTCCCAGATTTCCCTGGGATACAACACCCACTGAATCAAGGATGAGAAGAAGAAAGAAGCCTACAGAAACTAGAAACAAGAAAGAAATATAGTGGACGCTTAAACATCCCAGCAAAACATCCAAGCACTATGAATGATTGTGAACTGATCACTTTCTTTTGGAAGGGAACAAGGATTGGGACGTGCAATGCTAGGAACTGTTGAACTCAAGGAGAAGTCATCCAGCTAAAGTTGTTGAGCCGTTTACATTGCCTGTGTTTGTTTTTGCCCAGCCTTGTAACTATCTCCAATAAACTCTGCCTTACCCACACTTCTCTGTGCTTTCCTGGACTCGAGCCTATTGAGCTTTTTGACAGGTACCCCTTCATTTTCATAAACTTCAGTTGTTCAGCGTGTGGTACAGTGAGCATTTGCCTGTGGTTGGTTGGCGACAATTGCATCAACAGCACTGTAAACACACTCTAGCTGTAGACTTGTTAGTTAGCAGCTTAGGATATTGATGGTTTCAGGTACTAGTGCTGCTGGCCACACTGGCCACTCAGAGATCAAGTCATCTTCCTTTCTGAGCTTGCATGAGTCATTGAAATAGGCATCTTCCATCTGTCCAGCAGTTTGCCCCAAAGGCGTGTTTTCTTGAAAGCTGCACATATTTTAAAGAGTTCCCCTTTCAAAGATATTCACTGTTTGCTTTAATGCATTTTATGTCTGGATCATCAAGAAAGATTGACATCAGTTGTCTTACTAGCTGCGCATTGTCTGATTTGCCCATGTTTTCATGTTGTTTTCATGTTGCGATGCCTTTTTTTAAAAAAGATTTATTTCCAGCCAGTATATCAATGGGTGTCCTTCACTGAGTGAGATGAAGCTATGACTCACATGCTATGTGGCTTCCTCCATGGGCCACAGCACACACAAACATTGCACTGCATCAACCACTGAGTCGGTTTGAAGAAGGCACCATCCAATGATCGGCTAAATCTGAAGCAGTAGTCACCGAAGCATTGCTTTGATCACACAGATGATAGAGCATATGCAATGTTAATTTTCAGGGGCCAACAAAGACATTTTCAGCTCATGAAGTGAGATTTTGTGTTGCACCTGCAACAATGGCAACGTATTTCCTGCACTCTATGAGAGGAGATTGGCTGTGTACACAGCACACTTATCATGGATAGCAGAGCAATTTCTGACCATTTCTGACAAAACACGTCAGAACAAGATGGATAACATGCCTTAAGCATGGAACATACATTGTGTTCCTTGAGGCAGAAATTACAAGCTGCCAGACAGCCCAAGTCGCTACTGCGCCACCACCTGCTTCGCTTTATCCCAGATGTCTGCACTGCACATGTGTGGATCCTGCAATCACACTTGGATGCATACAATGGATTGCTGGTGAATGACACGCTGCTGCTTTGGTGACACCTCTTTTTCTCCAGTGAGTCGACTAGAGGAAATAGTCACCAAGGCACCATTACAGCCATGTAACCAGTGCTTTGGGCACTCATCCATGTGGAATGTGGAGTGGATTGCCTACCGTCCAACCCGTCTAATGTCTTTCTCACCACCGCAAGAGGTACTGCATCGTGCAACTCGGATATAGCCTTGCAGGCAAAGTCATTCCAGCTTGGAATTTGCAAGAAAGTATCAGCACTTGCTATCAGCTCTCTTTTCAACAAAGGAGCATGGCAGAAGATGTACTTCCAAACTGAAGGTTATGGCGGAAGGTTATGAATTAACATTAACCGCTTGCAGGCGCTCTGGGCCACCCTTCAGACAATAGTTTTTCAGACTTCTATGCAATTACAGCTAGGGAAAGATCATATGTGTTGTGTACGTATTACACAACAGGCGCATGCGCGGCTTGCAAGCCGGCGCATGCGCAGTTAACAATAAAGGCGGCGCCCGGCAGTTGGAGCCGGAGCGCCGGAACGAGCAGACGCCTCCGTGTCTGTTCTTGCGCGGCGTCGCTACGCGGCAGCCGCATACACCGGAGGGGCCCCCCCGACACCACGGGCCCTCCGACCATCACACTGGCGACGAGGACGAGCCACGGCCCACTCCCGTGCCCGGCCACGAAACGTCAGTTAAGTCCGCCCGCGTCTTGTACTGACGACGCACCGGCGGCCATTTTGTTTTTCCTTTGATCCGCTCGCCGTCACGCGCGGCGACCGTGGTTGCGGCCCAACAGGGTGCTCGTGCGCCACTCGCCGACGGCGCCAGGAAAAATAAAGATAAACAATCACGAACAATTTTTGGAACCCCCACAGTCTTGCTGGTGCAAGGCTGTGGTAATAAAGAAGAAAGAAGAAGATTTGGAAACCCCACAGCCTTGCTGGTGCCAGGCTGTGGCAAGCAAGAAGAAAGAAGGGGATTTCGCTCCCACCACTACCACAAGGCCATATCTACCACCTGTGAGTACCTAGCAGGAAGAAATGGGTGACGGCGCAGACGATGAGGGCGCCGCAGCCCCAGTTCCCCGCAGAGCCCGCAGCTCCCTAGCCCCCATGCCGGAGTTCGATGCCACTGGGCCCCCTTCCAAGCTAGGACCGAAGTGGCTGCTGTGGGTCAAAAGACTGGACATGTTCTTCAGGGCAGCAGGGGTTGACGACGATGATGAAAAGATTGCGACCATGATCTATTCAGCAGGCGCAGAAGTCCACAAGATCTATGACTCCCTGACCATCCCCGTGGTCAATTACGACGCCGTCAAGCAGGCACTCAAAGACCACTTCTTACCCATGGCCAATGTGGACTTTGATAGATTCGTCATGGGCGCTGAGAAGCAGTTAGACGATGAACCCCTAGACAAATTCTGCGCCCGCCTGAGACACCTGGCGTCCTCTTGCAGATGGGCCGATGAAGAGGAGATGGTCCGCAACCAACTGCTACAAGGGTGCAGCTCCGGTAAACTTCGGAGGCAGGTGTTGAGGGAGCCTGGCCTAACCCTCCAGCAAATTCTAGACCTGGGCAGAGCACACGAACTAGCGGAAGCCAGAGGCGCGAAAATGGACGCTGCCTCGCGACCAGGACACAATGAAGATGCATTTGCAGTAGGGCGGTCGTCTGCGAACAGGCCAAGATGGACGCCGAGAAAGTCTGACACCGCGTCCACCCCAAGCACCGCGCCATCGTGCTCGAACTGTGGGTATGACCTTCCCCACAGCGGTGACTGCCCAGCCAGGTCAAGAACATGCGCCCGATGCGGCGTACCAGGCCACTTTGCCAGGACGTGCCGTGCAGCTGCCCCTGTCACAACATCGAGAGGACCAGAGAGAGCGGGGCGAAGCAGTTCCCGCAGAGTGAGAGGCATCTCCTCCATTGATCAAGGCCTGCAAGACCTGGATCTCGCGGAAGAAGAAGAGGAGGAAGAGGAAGAAGTCTTCTTCATCTCCAGCATCGCGAGAGGTCCCAGCACGAAACGCCAGCCCAAGTGCACCGTCGACATCCAGGGCATTCCCACCCCCATCCTCATTGACACCGGGGCCTCAGTCTGCGTGCTAGCCACCAAACACTACGTAGCCCTGCCAGGCCCACCAGAACTGGCGACGTCAACAGCGAGGATATATGCATTCGGTGGTGACACCCCCTTACCCATCCAAGGTGCATTCATCGCCCCAGTATCGCACGGACAAAACTCCATCAAGGCAAGATTCTTCGTCACCGACGTCAGCCCCCACTCACTACTGAGTTGCGCTGCGTCAGAAGCGCTGGACATCGTGCATTTCACTTTCGGGGTATACCATGCAGATCTAAAAGGCATGTTACACAAGTTCGCGAGCCTCTTCAAGGGCATTGGCAAACTGAACGCTGACCCCATTCGATTGCACATCGACAAATCCGTAAGGCCGACAGCCCTCAAACACCGCCGAATTCCATTTCACCTGAGAGCACAAGTAGAGGCGGAATTGCAGCAGCTAATGGACCGAGACATCATCGAACGGGTAGAAGGGCCCACCCCGTGGGTTTCACCCATCGTAGTGGCCCCGAAGCCGAAACAACCAGGGGCTGTGCGCATCTGCGTGGACATGAGGCTGCCTAATGCGGCCATCAAAAGAGAACGCCACCTCACGCCCACCCTGGACGACATCGTCGGCGAACTCCAAGGCGCCAAAGTCTTCTCCAAACTAGACCTCAGATCAGGCTACCATCAGCTGGAACTGCACCCCGAGTCGAGGTACATTACCACGTTCACGACGCACGAAGGGCTGTACCAATACAAGAGACTCAACTTCGGGATCTCATCCGCAGCTGAGGTCTTCCAGAATGCAATACGAGGAGCGTTGTCTGGCCTGAGGGGTGTCATCAACATGTCCGACGACATTCTGGTCTTCGCCAGATCTGAGAGCGAACACCTTAAAAGACTAGAACGCACGTTTGAGAGACTCCAGGCAGTGGGTCTTACACTTCACCAAGAGAAGTGTGAATTCCTGAAAGATCGGCTGGAATTCTTCGGTTTCACCTTCCATGCGAACGGCATTTCACCTGATCCCGGCAAAGTAAAAGACATTAGAGATGCGCCTCCTCCCACTTCCCCTGCGGAAGTTCGGAGCTTCCTGGGGATGGTCAACTACTGCGGCAGATTCATCAAAGACTTGGCCTCCCTGTCAGAACCATTGAGGGCACTCACCAGGAATGACGTACCGTGGCAATGGACAGCGGCAGAACAAAGATCATTCAACGCCATCAAAGAGGCCCTGTCAGAGCAGGAGACGATGGCCTACTTCCACCCCAGCCGAGAATCAGAGATCGTCGTTGACGCCAGCCCCGTTGGCCTAGGGGCAGTCCTCATGCAGGCCGACGAACTGGGGGCAATGAGACCCATTGCCTACGCTAGCAAGGCCCTCACTGACACGGAAAGGCGCTACTCGCAAATCGAGAGAGAAGCCCTCGCCATCCTGTGGGGATGCAAACACTTCAGGATATACATCCTCGGCAAACCCGTCGTTGTGGTCACCGACCACAAGCCCCTGATTCCAATTCTGTCAGGCACCTCTTCAAAGCCGCCTCCCCGGATCGAAAGGTGGATGCTATCGCTCATCGAATACAGCGTCAAGCTGGTGTACCGCCCAGGCACCCACAACCCCGCAGACTACCTGTCCCGCCACCCCGGCATGAGGGACGCCCAGAATCCAGTCGAGGTGTCTGATGCAGGGGACGCTGTGCACCTCGTCGTTGAATCGGCCCTGCCTGTGGCCCTGTCGAGGGAGAACATTGCGGAAGACTCAAATTCGGACGAGGCGTTCCTGCGAGTGAAAAGGGCGGTTGCGACAGGGGAATGGCGAGAAGTCCTCCTGAACAACGCCAGAAGACACCCAGAAACGCAGAGAGACCTGCAACTGCTGTGGAAGGCTCGACACGAACTCTCAGTGTCCACAGACGGCCTGCTACTGCGGGGAGACCAGATCGTGATCCCCAGATCCCTGGTCACAAGAGTTCTCCAGTTAGCCCACACAGGCCATCAAGGCATGGCCAAGATGAAGGCGCGCCTGAGGCTGAAAGTCTGGTTCCCCGACCTAGAACACCGAGTGACCGAGTTCGTGAAGGCATGCATACCTTGCCAGGCTGCGAGTCCGGCAGAAAAGAGCCCGCCCATCCAAGCCATGCCACGGAGCGACGTGCCGTGGGGTACCGTCCACGCAGACTTCGGTTCGACCGGCAGAGGCCTACACTTCGTAGTGGTGACCGACCAGTGGTCAAGATACCCCGAGGTGGAGCTCGTAGAATCCACCGCCAGCGATCACACCATCCTGGCCATGGACAAAATTTTCGCCACCCACGGCTTCCCGCTCGAGATCTGCTCCGACAACGGCGCTCCTTTCCAAGGACAGCGTTTCGCCAGATACTGCGCTGAACGAGGCATCAAACACCGCAAAGTGACCCCACTGTGGCCAAGAGCCAATGGAGAGGTTGAACGGTTCATGCGGACACTCAACAAAATTTTTCGCATCTCCGTCAATGGAGGGGAAGACCTGCGCCATAATCTGATCGAATTCCTCCGTGAGTACAGGTCCACCCCACATCAGTCCACCGGAATCGCGCCCGCCGAAGCCCTATTCAAGCGCATACCGAGAGGGCTGATACCGGAAGCAGGAGAGCGACGTCCGGGAGTGATTGATGACGCACAAGTGGCAGCGGACAGGGCAGCGAGGAACGAGAAGGAAACAACGAGGCGGAGGCTGCCGGAAAAAGAGATAGCGGTAGGAGATACCGTCCTGGTCCGAAACCGGAAGCCAGAAGGGAAACTCTCAATGACATATGAGACACACCCGATGGGGGTCACCCACGTCAAGGGATCCATGGTCACAGCGGCGAACGCGCGTGGGACAGTGACCAGAAACGCGTCCTTCTTCAAACGCATAGGACCAGCAACCTCTAGAGAGGAACCGGACCCGGGTCGGAGGCAAGCAGCAGATGCACCACCGGAGGACGTTGACACGCCCGGAGACCCTGCGGAACCAGAGAGTGTCGAAATGGGACCGCCCAGGTACCCCCGCAGAGAGGGGCGCCGCCCTCCACAAAGATTCCAAGACTTTATCATGGACTCGGAGACCTGAGCAACAAAAGTCCGTTAAGTATATAATGTTTAGGCCACGTTGGCCCCATGTTTTGATGTTTTGTCGTTTGAGGGGGAAAAGGAGGGATGTTGTGTACGTATTACACAACAGGCGCATGCGCGGCTTGCAAGCCGGCGCATGCGCAGTTAACAATAAAGGCGGCGCCCGGCAGTTGGAGCCGGAGCGCCGGAACGAGCAGACGCCTCCGTGTCTGTTCTTGCGCGGCGTCGCTACGCGGCAGCCGCATACACCGGAGGGGCCCCCCCGACACCACGGGCCCTCCGACCATCACAATATGCAAATCAGGATTAGCCCCACCAAAAAACGGGCACTCGAACCAAAACTGCTAGGTTACATCCCTTCTGCATGAGACATCAAGACCACAAGCAACCATGTAAATGTTTCAGCTCAGAGGATCTGCTGCCAGCAATCAATGTTATTCCTGGCTCAGCACAAATGACTCAATGAGACTGGGCTGGCACATAGTTACTGTCTCCCTGCCTGTACTATATCCTTATGCTTCGTGGGGAACTTTGCTTGCTGCAGGATTAACATGCTTCCCAGTTCTGATATCACAGTATAGGGACAGTGCAAGCACGCTGCTAGTGTTTGCTAATGGTTTCTGGGTGGGGGAGGTGGTTGAGGGGGCGTTGTCTATATTGATACCATTGCTGTGCAGTTGTTTCATATGGATTTGAATCACGAGATGCACAGATGTGTACCTGCTTCTTACAAGACATCGTTTTTTGGCACAGAGTGTAGTTTGCAAGATGCAGTTCTTGAATGTGTAAAAAATAAATTACACACAAAAGAAATGTGTTGTAAATGTTCAGTAGCAGCACTGGGTGCCTCTGGATGTTGGGTAGGGGCAGGAGTAGAGGCAACATGGCACTGTGTAAGGCGAGCAGGTGTCATAGATTTCACTGGATTCTGTGTTGGCCTAGGTGATGCTGCCATTGCTTGATAACAATATATCCCACTGAGACGAAAGGGTCTGTGAAGGGTCACAAAGAGAGCGTAGAGAGGATGTGTGTTTTGAGAAATATCTGCACCCTAAACATTTGCAGAGGTGTGCTGGTAGGTGACATTTCAGAGTCTGATTATTCCCCCATCATTCCCTCTGGCTCACTGCTGGAGCGACCCGTGTTTGGGTTCATGCTTCTGAAATACATCTCCCACCCTTCATTTAGATCAACAGGGTTAGAGTCACTGTGTTCGTCATCATCACCCTTACCAAATTCATCAACACCATTGCCATCAACAGATTCCCAGCTGAAAGGAGTGTAACGTTTGAGTGATGCAGTGGCTGTGCCAGGCTGAGAACAATTCTGCTCCTCTCAAATGGATGATTGACTACGGCCTTGCTGCTCCTTACTGCTTAATGTACTTGTAGTCATGGCCAATGTGCTACTTCTGGTTGCTGTCTAGCACAGTATTACACAGAATTACGCTGTCATCCACGATTCTTGCATCCCCAGAAAATGTAACCATACAGCTTTTCCCCCTTCCTCTCCGCCTCCTACGTTTGGAGGCTGACCTTTGTGATATCTTATATGGTGTTGATGATCATCCCACCTACCTCAGACACTGTCAGCCATTGAAATACAGTTTTCAAAATTAAGTAGTACTGTGCTTTGTGATTTTGCACCTGACCTCAACTGCAGAAGCAGGCTGCAATGCCTCTATCATGCAGCCCTAGCCCAATGCTTCCCCCACCCAGGCAGGTGATGTTTATGTCACACACAAAATCACCATGCCGTTAAAGCCACTGCCAGATCACCAGCATCCACAAGCATTTTTTTCAGAGAATGTCCCAAAGACATGTTCTCTGTCCCCAAGGTGGTGTCAACTAAATGAATTCAAGTGCTTGTGGCTAATGAGCGATGATATGTTACGCTGTGTGTAAGCATGCATTCAATGGAGCAGCCGCAGGGCAAATTCCTCCTCCATGCAGTCAGTTTGTGTGCTGCCTCACACGTCCTAACATACTGCAACTAATGCTGCTGCCTGGTCACCAATACCCTGCAAACAATTCATTCCGGCATGACCAAAGTACCTTTCCCTTCACCTAAAGTGGTGGCAATGAAATTATTCAAATTCATTCAAGTGCTCGTGGTTGGTGCCGTATTGTATTTTAAGGTGTTTAATCATGCCGCCACAGAAGAAAACATGCAAGTAGGTTATGGGCGTGGCAGGCAAAGCCAAATCTGTCTCTACAAAAGTCCCAGAGCCATACCAATGCTAGAAATGTGCTTGTAAAAAGGATATTATAAGCCAACATTTGATTATTAATTTGTTTAAAGTGATAGTCGCATGTCCATCCGTAATGTTACCAAATGGGATGTGCATTACACACTTATTCAGGAGGAGACAGAAGAAATAACGGTTTCTCAAAAAGGCATATGCCCACAAATGGACACCATTTGCGAAGAACTGGGGCTTATACTAACTGATATAGACACAAACATCATGGGAAAGCAGATGGGAGGTGGGAAGGCTACACGGGTGTCTATAGAGGTCAAGGGCCAGAAGGTAATACTACACCTGGAAATGTTATAGAGGAATCCATAATGTTACCACAGGGACAAGGCGAAGATGGTGTACATATTGAGGAAACATCTTTCATAACCACTCAAGCAACGGATGAAGACGTCATTGAATTGACACAAAATATTATCAAAGCTATGCCATTAATAATACCACAAAACGTAGCATAGACCGAAGAAGGCATTTGTACAACACTCGCTAGTTGTGCTTTGACATTGGGAAATGTTCGAGAGGAAAAGGACAGGAGTGAAATGCTTAACGAGCCATTAAGTAGTAACAATGAGAGTGAGTAATCCATTAAACAACATCATGCCTTCGGAGCAGTTATTAACGGTGGTTCTTAACAAATGTGAAGTATTGGAGACTAAAATGTAATTGCAATCAAATAAAATGGACGATTTGAGACAGACATGCATTATGGGAAAGAAATAAAATGAGTACCTGTAAGAAATTAAGAGAAAAATGTGTGTTATTGGAAATTAAACGTGATAGACAAACCTCATTGTTAGAAAGGATCATTCAGGTATGCACTAGTAACACCAATGTTGCTAATAACATAGAATTAAAGCTAATGCACACCGACAAGGAAAAAGAAAAATGATGGGGTGATTGGAAGTGAGGAAGAAAGAGGGGATGGGGGGTAATGTTGATGCTAGTATGGTAACAAATTAATGCGAACTAGGAAAAAAAGGTAAACATCGGAAGAAACGAATAGTACACCAGGCTGTGATGTATAGCAATAATATCAAGAAACAGAAAGGAAAAAAATAGTAGCATCTAACTCTGATAAGATGACATTAGTAGAAAATGAAAAAGGGAATTCTGACGTGGTTGAAACTGAATACGTTGGAAAGGAGGTAACTGACATTGAGGCTGTAAAAGTGTGTAGTGAAAAAGCAAACATTCAAAAGTCTGCTAAACATAACAACTTAGTAGTGGATTAAGAAGTTATTTCAGGAGTTGTAGTTAATGTGGAAGATAAGGTTGAGAGTATGAAGCGACATAAGGATAAAGGGAAAGACATTAGACATGACTTAACTACGAGAGAGATGGGTGGGGTGTATAATAAGGACATTTCGGTACCGACTCCCATTGGAGCAGATGTCGATAGGCATAAGAAAAATACACCTGTAGCAGATGAGTGTTATGAGAGTGAAGGGGAAGACAAGTAAAGGTACAATGACTACGACATGAGATCTAGTTGTTTTTGAAGAATATAAAGCACTGCAATTGAACTGTTTATCGACAAACTGCACATATCCGTTGATTATTCATCATGTTTTGATGCAAATAATGAGAAGTATTATTTCACTGAGAGCTGTAACTTGTGATGGCATTCTAATTGTGGACCAATTTGAAAGTAGCTCTGTGCCTACCTCAAATGTTGTGCTTATAACCAGTGATATATTGGAATTGGTTTTATAGTATGATGAGAAACTATTTAAACGAGGTTATTTATGCCAGCAAGTAGTTATTCCCAAAAGGAAAGTGATAGGGAAATGAGATGAAGGGAGAAGTAGAGAACACGAAGAGACTATGAAGGGAGAGTGGGACCAGTTGATGAAGGGAAGGATTAATAATGTAGTTAGTAATAGTGATAGAGAGAGGGCTGAGGATATGCAGGGCAAGCTCAATGGCATTGGCAATGGCTGATAAAAGCTTTTGAAGCCCACTTTATAAAAAAGCCCTGATGATTGAACAATATTATATTCATGTAACACTAGGGGTTCCTCCCATGATTGGGATGAGGTTGGGTTGAGTGAGAACTGTGGCAAATTTTCCATCATTATGCTTCAGGACATGTCGATGAAGGAATCGCCTGAATTTGATGCGAGGCAAACCATCAGTGTAGAAGCCCCAAAAGGACCCAGGGGTAGACCAAAAGGTGGGCTCCTGATATCTCTAGATGAGAAGTGGTCTAGTTGTAAACATCCATTGACTACAGAGTTTGCATTGGCAGGCGTATTAGAAAGAAAAAATAATAACACAAATCGGAGATCCTTGATAATGAATAAATATGATCCTCCTTGCAAGGTAACTCATAAATTAGTGTTGCAAACTGTGGAGAATATGCTGGGCAAGATGGATGATGATATGATGGTCGTTTTAGGAGGGGTTTTTAATGCTAAAATTACTGCCTCAATAGAGCAGATTCAGGATAACGGTGTTTCAGGACTGATGGATGGATACAATAATAATCATAAAGGATTGAGTTAGGTTAATCTATTACATCTTCATGGATTCAAAATGTTAAGTAGATATTGGCTTGGACATCGGGGGGACACACGGGTGAATGGAAATAGTGTGTTCACGATTGACTATCTCTTTGTAAACCATCATATGTTGCCCAGAATTGTCGACATGGCTACATGCACTAGGGAGGAGAGTGATCATGTACACCCATGTTTGATAATACAAGAGGAACAAAGAATATTAGAAATTGATATTTGTGGGGTAGTGCAGGTTGATGCAGGATTAAATTGGGTACTCTTGGTCTAGGAGGGGATTACCAGTATATGCCGCATACATAGATTATCGCGCAGCATTTGGCGCCGTAAATTGAGAAAGACTTTGGCACAACTTGGTAGAAAAGACAATACCTCAGGGCTTGTTACAGATGATAATGCTATTGTATACAAACACCAGGGTGAGGGTGGGATTGGACAGATATGGGAAAGTAACAAACTGGATTCATACCACCAAGGGGGTCAAACAAGGGTGCATCCTTGTACCTTGTTTGTTTAATCTCTATCACATCTGCACGAAGCCCTGGATGTTGCTGCTGCATTCTCTGTAAAGTATGGAAAGATGGCCATTTCGTGGTTAAATTGTGAAAATGATCTTCTTATAGTAGACTACACACCACATGGGCTTCATACTAAATTAAATGCCATGAAGACCTACTCTAAAATAAATGTATTGATGATGAATATGTCAAAATCAAGGTGATGGCGTTCAAACCGTTTGGAAAGAAGTTAAAAAAGTACAAATAAACTGTTGATAACCAGGATGTGGCTCAAGTTGAAGACTATAAATACGTGGGAGTTGTCACAGATGATTGTCTGAAATGGGATAAGCATTGGGATCTGGTTACAAGGCGAATATCCCAGATAATAGGAGCCATCAGAGTGTTCGCAGGGAATAATGGAGGGCATCTGATAGAGGCATTGTGTACCTTGTATAAAGCAAAATTGAGCCAAAAAATGTTCTATGGGGAAGAGGTGTGGGGGGAGAAATATCTATAGAAATTGTTAAGATTGGAATTGAAGGTACTCAGGAAATTGATGGGCATGCACTACACATTACCAATTGAGTATTTAAAACTGGAATGCAGTATGAATGGCTGTAACAGTGTGGTTCTACAAAAGTGGATATTGTTGGGGGGAAAACGACAAGAAGCGGAGCAAGGCTCTCTAACGAATCAACTATGGCAAGCTTTTAATGCACAGGATGTAATGATGGACAAAAGCTGTCTGGGATATATTAAGTCCGCAATTGGGAAATTGGAACCGGGAACCAAGCTACATTCCATGGGACAACTTAAAAGGATTATAAAAAAATAATTTCTGAACTGTGAAAAGGAGCAGAATGTGGTCATTTTTAGACAGCTACATGACACGCACTGGGCTACCTGCATATACAAAAGCCTACCCATACAGCTATGTATACTACCCACAGGCCCGGCTAGCATTAATATTAAATACATATTCCAATGACGTACATGATGGCCTTGAAGGAGTTGATGGATTGGTATTGATGGCCGAAAACATATCCGACACCTCAAATGAGCCCATTAGGTTATTGTTTTGGAATATAGCATGGCTCACAAAGTACTTAAGTGACAGCGAGTGGGTGAGATCTGTGGAGGCTTACAACTTCATCATCTTCCAAGAAGCATGGGCCCTCGAAGAAGCGACACATGGCAATCCAGGGCTATCAGAACTTTGAGATTAAGCCAAAGAAGTGCTCCATGGGGGAGGCCTTATGGGGCATTAGTCACGTGGGTGAAAACTGCACTCAACTGGGAACAAAACAAGTTAGCACGGGGTCACCAGACCTCCAGCAATTGGAAATCCACATGCCCAGTAATTGCAGCTTTCTCCTCTTTAATCTCTACAATAGGATCAATGACACAAAAACACCTAATACCGTTGCTGTTCTCTGTCAGTGTATAACCAAACTGGAAATGGCTGGAAAAACGAATAATGGGATTATTGTCATGGGGGTTTTTAACACGCAGTTAGAGCCATTAAATGAACTTGAAGGTCTGTGGGATGACCAGGATGGGGGCTGGAGGATTCCCCAAGGGAACGCTAGCACCCCTCTGAGAATACACAGTACTGCATTTGAAACAACCCAGACATTGCATAACCTCAAACTGAGGGCCTGCAGTCGGCACTTTCCGGCAGACAACCCTGCTATTAACACTTACTTTGGCCCAAATGGGAGCACACAAATAGATTATGCTCTGGTATCGATACGCGACTGGCATTTAGTTGCTGACTTTGAGGTGATTGGGTGTTTGAAAGTGATCACTGGCCGACAATGCTTATTATTAAAAATAAAGCTGACATTAAGAATTTGAGTAATGACAGATCTTTGGGAATAATGGTACAGGGGCACACCCGAAAGGACAATGAAGTGGAGAGCAATGACTCAGGGAGACCCGATCCCTGTCATATACAGTAAGTTATGAACCTTATTGAGACAGTGTGGGACAGGGAACAATCAGACCAACAGGTATTCCTGAGCTTTGAGAAAATGGTCAAACTAATAGAGCCCGCTGTAAATGTTCCAAAGTCTAATATTAGCAAGGGTGTGAGAAAAGCTGAAATATGGTTTGAGGGGGATTGTAGAGATGCCAAGAATAGATTGCTTAATTTTTTTAAGCATGTGTAAAAGGTGGACAGAGATCAACTACATTCTCTGAGAGCCACCTACAGGAAGATCACACCCACCAAAAATCGCTTGCACATGGTCATGAAATCGGCTACCATGCTTAAATTGGTGAAAGAGGGTGACCACTCTAGATTTTGGAAGCATTTCACAGATAAAGATTTGGAGGGAGACGTGACACTGCAATCAGCCATTACACCAGGCAGGTGGCACATACACTTTGAGGCCTTGTATAAACCTCCTGATGCCACAGGGTATATGGAGCTGGCACTACCCTTGCTAGCAGGCCTGCTAAAGTATAGGAGCACCACTCAATGCTAACAGTAGGGGAGGTGGAGGAGCTCATCAGGGCACAGTCAGGTGGAAAAGCGGCAGGTCCGAACAAAATACCTGTTGACCTTTATAAGAATGAGCCTGTAATTTGGGCTGCGTATTAACTTTGGCCTTTAATGCTATCCTGGCGAGAGGTTGCAATTCACGAGAACTGGATCTCGGGCGAGATAGTTCCGATCTTTAAAAAGGGAGACAGGCGGAACCTTCCAATTACCGCCCCATCTCTCATTTGGATGCAGCTAGAAAGATCTTCGTCAAGGCGATTGTTCCAGGCAAGGATGAGTACAATAGACCAAAGTTTAAGGTTCTATCATATAAGACAAAAACACCTATTCATTATAATGTCTAGCTCTATGGGGTGTTCATTGACCTAAAAACAGCTTTTGACACTGTGTCGCGAGACTTATTATGGGAGGTAATATGGGCAAACAACATTCCAGAAGAAACACTGAACCTGATACAGCTCCTGTATACTAGTAATACAGCAGTAGTCCGATGGCATCTGGGGGCGGGGGTGAGAAAAACTGAACCTGATACAGCTCCTGTATACTAGTAATACAGCAGTAGTCCGATGGCATCTGGGGGCGGGGGTGAGAAAAACTGAACCTGATACAGCTCCTGTATACTAGTAATACAGCAGTAGTCCGATGGCATCTGGGGGCGGGGGTGAGAAATACTGAACCTGATACAGCTCCTGTATACTAGTAATACAGCAGTAGTCCGATGGCATCTGGGGGTGGGGTTGTTACAAAATCTTTTGCTGTGGCTAGGAGGGTCCACTAGGGCTGCGTCTTGGCACCCCTGCTATTTTGCATTTATATGAACTGGAATATTGAACAGCTTCTTGCCACTGGAACAGACCCCCCAAGGATAGTGAGTGATCGATTCTCTGACCTATTTTTTGAGGGGTAAGGCTTGCACTCAAAGTGTAAGCCCTTAACTTTAATGGTCGGTGGCACCAGGCTGAAGCAGGTGTCTTGGTATGATTACCTGGTTACCTGGGCATGCGGTTTGCAAGCAATGCGGCTGGGTTAATCATCTGTTAAAGGCCAAGATGATGCTAGAGAAGACCAGAGGGGCTTTGAAAAGTTTTTACTTTAAACATGCTGCGGGAGCTATTAAACCAGCGCACAAAATCTATCGAGCCCTGGCAAAGGTGTCAACTTTGTATGGGGCTGAAATATGGGGCTATATAGACACTTCCCCTCTAACAACCATTGAAAATAAGTTTTTAAAGAGCACCCTTTCACTGCCGCAAAGTACATCAAATGTGATAGTACGTATGGAGTGCGATTTGGACCTGATTAGTGAAGATGCTGGGTTTAGACCAGTGTTTTACTGGCTGTGGATATGGAGAAGACCGGAGTTAGGGAAGTACTGAGAGGTCTTGGGACACGTGCTGTCATTGGGGGGCAGTGACAAAATCCACTGGCTTAGCCATGTTAAAAAGTGTCTTACGACATTGCGTCTAACCCATTACTGGAATGACCCGAACGCAATACATGGAGATGCAAAAAGGATCATAAAGGCTACCCATTCGAGACAGAAGAGTAACAGGGCCAGTCCAAAGAGCTCCACATTGGCCTGTGGGTTGTACTACCTAAATCACAAGTGTGCCCCAGGTTTGAGTTATACCTGGACATAATAGCTCTGACGTATGCTTGTGCGCTGTATATGAGATTCAGAATGGGTCGTCTTCCGCTGAGGACATACACTAGCAACTGGGAGAAGAATCAGGGCACCGACTGCCTGTGTTGTGATGCGGTTCTTGAAAATCTTCTTCATTTCATGCTAATCTGCAAGGGCTCAAAACAACTCAGGATTAGATACCTGAAACCAATATTCTGATTATTTAAAATGACCATGGCAAGCAATGCAATGTTGCTTTGCATTTGCACAGATAATCTGTATGAGGTCTTTTTTAAATTTATTTTTAAACTGTATTTCTTAAGCTTGACATTACAACAGAGAGAACAAGTTTACACATCAAGTGCACAGTCTGGTGGGAGTTATACAGGACAGTAAACACCAGCTGGGGCACAGTATTCAGTGGTAAAGATAAGATAGTAACATTCGAGACAGGAGGGTCAGACACGGGTGGAAGCTGGAGAAATCTGGTCGCTGTTGTAATCATCAGTGTCCAGGGATAGATAAGAAATATAAGAGCGAAAGGAGGTCCAAATGTTCCTGGGACTGGTGGCTATAGGTTGCAGACCTGCCCAGCACTCCTCTGTGTCGGAGGCCTAGGTGACAGCCTGAAGCCACTGGGCATGCGTGGGGGCCCCAGGGCGGAGCCATAGCAGTAGAATATAACGGGTCACCAGTAGCATACATAGGCCGGCCAGTTTCCTGGAGTCACCTCCAAGCCGGGGAAATTCATGAAAGAGACAAGTAGATGGGGATGGGGTAATAGTGCACTCTAGCAAGTCAGACACAGTCGTGCATATCTCCTCCCAGAACAGGGAGAGACGTGGGCAGGCCCACAACATGTGTATGTAATCCGCCTCGTCCGATCCACACCTAGGGCAAATGTGGGGATGATCCTTCAACATAAGATGCAATCTGATCGGAGTGTAGTGAAATCTATGGAGTCTCTTAAATTGGATTAGCTTGAATCGGGAGTTGAATGAGATATTGTGGATGCGGGCACACATGCGATCCCAGCGCTGGTCCGTCATCTCCATGCCCAAATCCCTCCCCCAGAACTCTGTGAGTTTGGTGAATGGGGGGGTGGCCCTACTCTGGAGGAGAGCATATTATCTGCAGACTTTCCCCCTGAAGGCCGTGGCATTTAGGATTTCGGATAGTATTGAGTCATCGGAAGGGGTTGAGGGGAAGTCTGGGCACCTGTGTTTCAGGAAGAGGCGCAGACTTGCATAGTGCAGCCGGCGGGGAGGCCTCTTACACAGGGGTTCTGGAAGGTGCGGCCATTCAAAAAAGATACCTGGTCGAAGACATCACGCACTATACTGAGACCTGCATCTGCCCAGAGACGTGCTGTTGTGGAGTCTACACAGGGAGACTCTGGTAGGAAGTTCCAGAGTGGAAGGTCACCATGGAAGGGACTAGAGACATTAGCCTGTTTCCAAATCTTATTCAGGGCCACTGTCGTGGATCCAGCGGGGTCCAGGGATTCGAATTTGCTGCTGTGGGAGGCTCACTATGGCCAAGCGTTCGAGTTTAACATGGAGAGGGGGTCAGTGGATACAAACTAGTGTGACGCATAGTGGGCCTGAGCAGCTATCCAATATTTCTTAAAGTCGGGGGCACCAAACCCACCCCTAGCCTTTGGAATAGCCAATGTTTCAAGTTTCAGGCGGTCTGATTCAGGGCTTTAAAGAATTTGCATCCCGGCAATAGGGGGACATTTAGAAATCTGTATAAGAGTTGGGGTAGCACTATCATTTTGAGGATGGCAATTTTACCTGCTAGGGTGATTGGCAGCTTGGCCCAACCTGCACATATTCGAGTGAGAGTTGTCAAGTATTTCCCAAAGTTGGCTTCATATAGGGAGGTCTGCTGGCACGTGACTGCCATTCCAAGGTAACTTACCTCGGATTGTGACCACGCAAATCCTAGAGGGTCTAGAGGGGTATGGTGGCTTCGGTCAATGGAACTAGAACAGATTTAGAGCAATTGACGTTGAGGCCTGAGAGCTCACCGAAGATTATAACATCTTCAAGTATTGGGGCTAGGTTTTGGCCTGGGGAACGGATGAATAGGACAGCGTTGTACGCATAGAAAGAAATAATCTTGGGGGGGCAGACAGTCTTATGCCCCTATGTGCGTGTTGTTGGTGTATCCTGTCAGCTAAGGTCTTGATGGCTATGGTAAAAATGAGCGGTGAGAAGGGGCAGCCCTATCTCATACCTCTGAATATCTGGAATCATGCCGAGCATCTGTCCTCAAGTGAGGACCCTGGCAACAGGAGCAGAGTACAATGGTTTAAGCCATGACCGAAAGCGGGGACCAAAATTACATTTTTCAAGGACCTGCCATAGGTAACTCCAGGAAACAGAGTCAAGGGCTTTCTGCATATCAAGTGTGGCTGTGACTGCCTGGGTACCTGGGTCGATACGAGAAATTATGTTAAATAGGCAGCATAGATTAAGAGAAGTGGAGCGCACTGGGATAAACCCCAACTGATTCGGGTGAATAATGAATGACATATACAGAACCAATCTCAGGGCCAACACTGTAGCGTACATTTTGATGTTGCAGTTGATAAGGGAGAGGGGGCGGTATGAGCCACATTGTGTGGGAGGTTTGCCTAGTTTAAGTAATACTGAGATTATTGCCTCCTGTAGAGATGGGGGGATGGTGCCGGTCTTGCAGGTCTCCTCCCATAAGGATGCTAATTGGGGAACCAAGCAGGACTTATAGCGCTTGTAGAACTCGATGGGGAGTCCGTCGGATCCCGGGGCCTTTCCCGAGGCCAGGCCGTCAATAGCCTTGGATAATTCCTCGGGCGTTATCGGGGTGTCTAGGGCGTCTCTAGTCTGACAGGAGAGGACGGAAAGCGGAAGGCTGTCCAAGAACGCTCCAATGTTGGCTGAGGGAACACTGTCCATGTTGGAGTAGAGCGATTCGTAAAAAGAGCGAAATTCAATATTTATATCGGGCAATGACAGTGCCAGCGTGCCATCGGCACTCTCGATAGCCGGAATGTGGGACGCTCCATTTCCTTGACGGAGCAATCTAGCTAGGACATGCCCAGAGTTCTCCCCATCTCCATATTTGCGAGCTTGGCGAGGATCATCGAGAAACTTCCGTTCATTCTCCGCGGGGGCGCAGAACATGTCGATCTCTGTGCCTATATCAATAAGACTGGCGGGCAACTGAGAGGAAGTGTACTGGGCTTCAAAGGTGACGAGGCGGGTTTCACTCTCTGTAATTGCCCTCCGAATCACCCTGAGAATCCCAGCCTCTTTGGAAATTGCAATACCTCTGATATAGATTTTGAACATCTCCCAGAGGGTGGCCTGCGAGTCGACAGACCCAGTGTTTAGTGCGAAGAAGTCATCAATGGAGGTCCCCAGTTCATTTTCAAAAGCAATATCAAGCAAAGAGTGTGTAGCAAGTCCCCAGGTCGTCTGCACCCCACCCAAGGGAGACCGTCACTGGGGAGTGGTCTGAGAATGTTCTGGGGAGGATAGGAACCATGGGGAATTCAGCCAGCAGGGAGGACAGGTGTGTATAGAAGTCAGGGTCAACAATGTTTTGGCCATATATGTTAAGTAGTACAACCTCTCTGCCCAGCAGGCCCCAAATAGTAGGTGCATAGCGACTCAGGGGGTCTATCTGTGTTGCTTTTGGCTGAGATTTGAGGGATTTATCGGTTAGGGTCATGACACCACGGTTCTGTGTGGAGTAGTCTGTGTAGTAGCTTTGGGAGCCCCATGATCTTGCAAACCTTTCACAGCCTGTGGACAAGGCATGCGTTTCTTGCAAAAACTGCAGTTTAACTTTGTGTCCTTCGATATATAAAACTGCATTTTATGCATTTTGGCGTTATTACCCAATTCCCTGACATTCCAGCTCATGCACACAACACAATTATCAGCCATTAAAACAGAAGAACAGCAATGATAGACAACAGCCCATTTCGGGGACTGACCTACAGGGTCTAGAGCAACCTCGCAGGGGCTCCGATCTGGTAATACCAAAATGGATACGTTCAAGTGTTTGGATTCTCAGACGCATGTCAAGCATTTTATCAACTTTACACCCCTACCAACCCACCCCCTGCCCCAATTGGAGAGGTGACATCCCAAAAAACCTTTAACTGAACCACAAGCATCAGCGGCATCACCTGGTGGGCCATGCGTCGGCCATTAGCAGCTATACCTCCGGAGTGGGGTGGTAACTAGGCAGTACGTGGTGCATAATATTAATTCAAAACATAAGTGCTGAGAAGCAGAACTCATGGGGTGGAGATGGAATGACAGTCGCTCCAACAAGGTCAATGATATGCAAACCAAGTAGTCATCCATGTCTAGCTCTGTATTTGGTGCTATCGGCCATTGACAGAACATAGGGGTTAAAGAAAAAACTTGTGTGTCAGAGCTGGATGACAGCCAGTCTGATTCATCAAGTGAAATGAAAACTCGCCAGTCACCCCGGCCCAGATCTGCAATTGCCACTCTCAAATGCTTATCAAAGAGCAGACTGGAATTAACACAAAAGTGAAGTCAAATGTGATTAGCCCGGAAAATGCTCCTCAATGAATTTCAAAGCCTCCTCAGGTATAGTGAAGAAGAAGACACGATTCGGGTGTTCTATCCTAAGTTTGGCAGGGTAGAGCATTCTATTCTTAGTGGTTTGAAAGGTTTTCTGCTCTTGTTGAACAGCCACTGAGAAGTCTGGGTGAAGGTGAATTCTGGAGGAGCTAAGGAAGAGGTCGCCTTTGGTCCTGCCTGCCCGAAGAAGGGAGTCTCTATCGTGATAGTTCAGGACTCTTGTGATGATAGGGCGGGGAGGTGCACCCCGCTTGGACTTCACCATCAAAGATTGGTGGGCCCTTTCAATCGCAAAACTGTGGAGAGAGTTTTGGGGAATCCAAAAGTGAGAGCAGAGTGCGCTCGACAAAGTCCTCCATGGGGCCATCAATCTTATCTTCCGGACCCGGACGACGCGCAGGTTATTGCGCCTGGAGCACGATTCCAGGTCCACTTCATGACATCTTGCACCTGCCTGGACAGGGCGTTTACCTCGGCCCGAAGGGTAATGATATCATCCTCGGTCACTCCAAGCCTAGTCTCCACCTCAGTTACCCGAGAGTCTGACCTCTCCATATGAGCTTTGATCGAGCATATGGTTCAGCTCATGTCATCCAGTTTCAAGTGTAGAGCTGTGAAACCCTCCCGCATGTACTCCATCATTTTTTGTGATTCAGTGGTTTCGAGGGGGAGGCAGTTGCACAGATGTCCCAGGCTCCGGTTGGGGCTCACTCGGTCTCAGTGCTGCTTTTGCATACATGTTAATGGAGCTCTGCTTCTTGTGGTTCCATGTGTTAATTCCGCCACAAAAATCTCGAGATGCAAAAATATCGCCATATTTTTGCAGCGAAATTCACGCATGTGCGTTCAGGGGTGCAGCCCCAAAGCGGCATGTTACAGGCGGGTGCTCGGAATGTGCTGGCAGGGAGAAAGAGCCACCGCCGGGCGCCCGCTCCAATGGTTTCTTTTCTGGGGGGATGAGGGGGCCGAATTGGAGACCACTGCCGTGGCTATATGGAGTAGTCCGGCCCAGGGTGTGCAACGCCGGCCTGCAGTTGCCCCTCCACCAGCCAGGCCCGGCGACCCCAGGAGTCAGTTGAAAAGGAGTCAGCTCACCGCAGAGGCGGGAAGTGGGGCGCTGCAGGGAAAGCAGTCGGCATCTCTGGAACAGGAGATAGCTCTGCACCGGTACTCCTCCGGATCTCATCAGTCTGACTGTATTAGCAGCAACCCCTCAGAAACCAGGCCACAAGTTTGGGAGGATCACCGCAGCACCAACGAGGCAGCAGCAAGGCAAAGGATCTTCCCCAGCTCGGAGCGCTCAGGCAGCCATTCTTAATCGAGCACAACAGCGCCCATCGTCTTTTTTGTTTCTAAATATATACATCGGGCATGGCTGAACAGAAACAGCACACTATTGAATGTGGGATGAAAATCCAAAAAAAGGCCGTAACATATGCATTAGCTTCTATTTTAGCATGAGCTTAGGCATCGTGGAACTTATTTGATTTTTAATTGATTTTATGGAGGACATGGTGAATTTCTAACTTCTTCTATGAACATATTGAGTATTTGTGAACGTTTTTTATGGATATTAAGGTGTAATATTGTACTTGTAAATATGGTTGATGAGATTGCGTCATTATGCGTGTAAAGTATTTCCAAAATGTGTTATGATGTCCCGAAGGGCTTACACCGACTAAAGGTTTTCAAACAAACATATGGCAGTTAAGTGTAATGCCATATCAACACTGGAAGTGCTGGGGAATACAGTTGGTCGTTCAAGACATGAAAGATACTGCAGATTTTGTGTTGATCTAAAATTAGAAACAGCTAAACATCTACTGATTGAATGTCCGGAAGTACCAAGGAGTCGGTTTTACTACAACAGCACAGTAAAGTGAAAGGTATACGTATGGTATAAATATGCAAATGGTCAGTGGTCCTTAGTAAAAACGATATTAATCTGATGTATTTTATTGTGAAAATGTATGATTTTATGGCTGAAATTTTAAATGAATCATATAGGAATGATTAGTTATAATGTGACAATGGTTATATTTTTTAAGATGATGTTGGTTATGTTTCTTAAATAAGGATTGATGCATACAAGGTTGCTTTATAGCTGCCATATATATGCTTAATTTAAAAAAGGCATATTTGCCCTATACCTTGTTGGATTCTAACCTAGCCTGCATTTCGGCTAAATACAGATACTTCCTTACAACAATATTTGCAAAAATAAAAACTACAATATATTACTTTGTGCACTTTTTAAAATCACCCCTAAAATTAATGTGTGAATGTCCTGCCTAAAGTAAAATGATCCATCTCTTAAACTGCAGCAGACATCAGTCCCTCCCATCTCTGAAAGATTCCAGAGGCTGTTGAAAAACCCCAGAAGTAATTCCCTTATGTAGAGAGAAAGATCGGGATGTCCAAACTCAAAATCCTGAATCTCACAAAAGATTGAGAAGTTTGTCAGATTCCAAAAACAGTGGAATTTCGGGTGATTCTGACTTCAGCTGAATTTTTTCGCCCAGGCTTTGAAGCCATTGACTATCCTCTAAGAACCAACATCCATTTTAGGAATTGAAGTACTAGAATTATACTTGGCAAATCGGGAGAACTATTTTTTGCTGGACAAACTTCTCTATAAATGGAGTTGTTGGCATGTGTGTGACTAACTTTTTTCTAGTGCAGCTCTCTCACAAATTACGAAATAAGGGCTTTATAAGGATGTATCCGATCTGCCCGTGAATGTGTACATCCAGTATACTGCTCGGGCCCTCAGTAAAACTGCTTGAGCCCCCTGTTTTGACAGTTCATTGAAAACAGGGGGCCGAGCAGTTTTTGTCCCCTGCCTCCATTGTTAAGGGTGCGGGGGACACCCCTGCAACTCCCGAGGCCGCAGATACTTGAACAGAGGAGCGGGGGACACCCCTGCAACCCCCGTTTCCCATGTTCAAGTAATAACGTCAAAAAGAAAGAAGGTCAAAAGTAAGACCTATAATTAGGTCAAAATGACCGAACTACCAAATTTAAACAGAAAAATCCTTCCTTATTTATATCATCATCGAAAGCTTATTTGCATGAATTCATCAAAATGCAAAAGCATACAACAAACAATGAATAAGAATCTTAACATCCTTCGAATTATTAAAACAATGTATATAATACAATATTTACATTGAGGGCATGAATATTAAAAAAACAAAGAAATACACATTAGAACTCGATTCCAGTACCAGACTTTATAATTATCCCAAAAGAGTGTGCCTCTTTCCCCATGCTCTGAAACACTTGTGTACGAACGCGATATAAATAAAATATCAATATCAATATCAATGTTTTCATTAAAAAACATCACCAGCGCAAAAGCAGAATAAACGCTCAATATAGCAATTCAAATATAAGTGCAGATTTTAATTTATAAATTCCTGAGGCTATAAGAATAGGTAATAAATAAAACCTTCTAAGACAGCTATAAAATGAACATAATATAGTAAAATATAAAAGTGTCTCGGTGGCCCCAATATATGCAGGCATTGTTTGGGACTCTAGTCGACAAAGGGGCCATATAGCGGTCACTGCATTCATAGCTAAGTCATTGATACTCGTAATGTCTCTTGTTCGTGAGCCATAATCAGTAATCAGGGAAACCTGGGAAATATATGCTCTCGCTAATGCTTTTGGATTGAATTCCTCCTCGTGGCGTTCCCACAGATAGGTAGCTAATGCACCTTCCAGCTCCTGCCTTGGTAAATTCGACTCATTATCTGGGTGTAAAAAATACTCCTCTAGGGAATTCAAATGTTTCCTAATATCGTAGAGTTATGGGACCTTATCAAAATTGTACAACTCCATATTATGCGTAAATAAAAGCCCTGTATGCACTTTATTTTTATGAGCATCAGCCCTGTACACTAAGTACTTAAAAGCTGATGTTCAGATGCTGGCAGGGTTTCAAGAGTCTGGGGAAACCGGCTGATGTCCTTAATGTCATCATTCACACACCTAAACTTGTACATTTAATTTGTTCCATTCCTCCTCGTTCCCCAAAGATCTTTCCTTTTTATTGTACAGCCTCACTGACCTGAAACGCAAAACTTTATCTTGATCTATACATAGGGAAACATGGCATTATTCTTTTTTAATGTTACTGTTTTTTTTTCTGAAAATCATTCAACGTCATATGAGCCACTCAGTAAGAACTTCAACAACTTCACTATTCTACTTCTTTCACTGTAAAGTGCCATATCCTCTAATTTAAATGTTAGGCCATTTTAGAACAGTAGATCATTTGTGCAACTCTACCAATCTGAGTGTCTAGGTGCTGCTATTGCCCTCCCACCAATTTGTGCTTAACTATACTGCTAGCGTAAGTGGCACAGGTTTGACTAGTCATTGAGGTATTGGTTTGTCACAGCCGAGGCCATACAGCAGTTCAAAGCTGAAGTGCTGACCAGACTGACTCCTGAACTTGATGGAGTTACCGTGGGGGAGGTACAGCAGAACAGAGTGTCGACTAGTGTAGAGGAGCAGCTGTATACCTCTGCAGGAGACCCAGCCCCCCTTCCTCCTATATGTTGGCAACATGAGACTGTGCCGTGTTTAACACCAGCCGTTGTGCCAATACCGAAGCGTGTGTTCGAAAGAAGATACCCATTGAGACAACCCTATGAAATGTATCCCCGAATTGATGACAACCTAAGGAAGGAACTCCATGAAGGAACATGAGAAAGAGCAATGAAAAGAAGTTAGTGATGTCATTCAAAGTACGTACAACGTCCTGAGATACTGATTGAAGGGAATGTGTAGATCAACCAATACCTGGCACTCCTCGCCCACCGCATCTCCACACTCTGCCCCAACTTTCAGTGCTATGCTGATGACACTCAGTTCATTTTCAGGCTACCCTCGGCCTCCTCCTCTCCCTCTCTCATCTCTGACTGTCTGTCTGCTATCCAGGAGTGGTGTGCTGCCAATGACCTCTGCCTTAATGCCAGTAAAACTGAGATTCTCCTCATCGGCTCACTTGCTCCCTCCTTCCCTGCAGCTCTCTGGCCGGCCTCTCTTGGCCCTCTTCCTGCTCCCACCTGCAAGGCTAAGAACCTTGGGGTCATCTTCGACTCCACACTCTCCTTCTCTCCTCACATCTCTGATGTCTCTAAGACGTCACACTACCAGCTGCACCTCCTTAGAGGTATTCTTCCTTTCCTCTCCTTCCCCCAGAAGCTCTGGTTCTCTGTAGGCTGGACTATTGCAACAGCCTCTAAATCTGCCTGCTTCCACTCTCCAACCTCTGCAACTTATCAAGAACATGACTGCAAGACTTGTCCTTGGCCTCAAGCCCAGGGTTCGTATCTCTCCAGAACTGAAATCTCTGCACTGGCTCCCAGTGACTGCGAGGATTATGTTCAAAACCCTCTGCATCATCCACAAGGCCTTCTGAGACCTGGGGCGCCAATACCTTCAACTCTCTCTTCCTAAATATCTCCCTTCTCGAGCTCTTTGCTCATCCGCCTCCAACTCCCTCAGGGTCAGTCGGTTCTCCAAGCAACGAGTTGGTGGTAAATCTCTTTCCCCGGCTGGTGCCTCCATCTGGAATAGCCTCCCTGCCTCCCTTAAACTTGAGGAGAACCATCTTCAGTTTCAGAAGCTCCTCAAAACCTTTCTCTTTGCTTCTGCTTTTTCTCCTCCTCTCCTCTGCTGACCTCCTGGTGCAACTGGAAACTGCACTGGTTACCTGGACACCCTCTGATCTCGGGACCAGGTCCTCCCCTGCCGCGCTTCACTCCTGCACTGCCCACCTGGCAGCCCCCGCACTTGGGGACTGTCTATGTATCCCTGCAGTCCCCCTCCCAGCCCTGACACCTGATGTCCGCACTTACTCATGCACTTGCCAATTGCTGGCTGCTACTTACTTATTCTTATCATCTTGCAATGTACTGCACTTTCCCTGCCCCCCTTCCCACGCACTTGTGCAATCTGAATGACACCTGGCCTAGTAGGATCGTTTGTCCGTCCTCCCTCTGTTCCCCTCCCTTGCCTCATCGCGCCTTGAAACACTTGTGTATAGGCGCGTTATAAATGCCATATCATATCATATCATATCATATCAAAGAAACTAATGACGAAGTAAAGAATCAAGTGAGCTTTCAAATACAATGAAGATTACCCATGCACAAAGTGCTGCAGAGAATCAACCGTTCAATAAATGTACAGATGCTGAAATGCAAGGTAGACTAAGTCGTCAAAGATGCTGGCTATACGTAGTGAATAGAATGCAGGCAAAGCCGCTATTAGATAGAAGCTGGACATCGGTATCATGAATTTAGTAAGCCACGAACCATGAAGTGGAAAGGGAAAACTATATTGCAGCAAGAATAAGCAGAATCGCGCAGCTGCATGGCGAGGTTGTCTGGCCTGGAGTCAAGACTGAAATAGCCATGGTCAGCTATCTATTCTGGAAATGAGCGAACATGCGGAGGATGAATCATCCCTTGTTAAAATGCAAAGAAACCACCAAGAGTGCCAAGTTTAATTCATATAGAGCATTTAAAACCTGCAAAATGGACCAAATCATGGTCTCCTGTCACGTGAGCCAAGGATGAAAATAGAGTCTGAACTTGGAGTCCTAGACACGATATTGAGTTCCCTCACTCCCATGCATTCTCAAAGACAAGGATACTTTTGCAAGGCCAAGTACAAAGACAATCTTCATGGCAGAAGGCATGGATGATAAGAGATGTTGGGCTAATTGGGTGAGGAGTTAGTGTCATGCCCCATTTCCTTTCTCCTGGGTCTGGGCTTAAATGCTGCTAGGTGAACCAATTGTAGTAGTACATAGAACGGAGGACCTTATATTTTGAAGACCAATGAGAAACTGTGTATCTAATGTTTCTGAAGATTACATATTTCAGAGATAGGCATATGTTGTTCACCTGATAGTGGGCAGCCAATCACAATCCTAGTCCCTATAGAACGTATACTTAGATGTTCCCCTTAGCCAATCCCGACCCTTGATAGGTTTTTCATTATTGCCACGTAGTATGACGTCACTTATGACATATTTTTGGTATTAAAGCTATTGTTTGTGTAAAGGTCACTGAGAGAGAAAAACTGAGCGTACGTCCGTTGATGTTCAATGCAAACTCCCTGTTTTAGATAATTGTTAATAAAACAGTACTTTGCCATCTTCCTGAGTTGGTAGGGTATATTTGGAATTGGAGTTATTCTGTATGATCCCATCCGTTACATGCACGTAACTAAAGGGCCCTAAGCTCACATAGTAGCGGTGTGTGTGGTTTAAAGTTCCAACTAGTTCTGCTCCAGAGCTTCAGACTATTGGGCATCCTCTGCCATTAGCTAGAAGATCGCTGTGTTTTCTGTGAAGAGCGGCCGAATAGAAATACACTTGCAAGAAGAACCGAGACGATGGGCAGGTCCACCTTTGAAGAAATCCCTGCTCATTTTCCATGGGCGCTCTGCGGACGGAAGTCGAAGTGGTCGGATTGAAGGAGGAGTCGATACCGAAGGCATCTAGTCGATTAATGAACTGTGACTAGACTAAGGGGAATGGCATATAAAGGGACGCGATTGTGATGATTTTGAGTAACGGAAAATATTGCAGAGATAAGAGAGACCACCTAGGAGTCCTGGTTTAAGGGAATTAGTAGGAGACATTTCAAACTCCAGCAGGAGAGAAAAACGCACAGGTCAGGACCGTGTAAGGTGATGTCTAAGACCCTGCACAGGGTAAAGTAAAGGCGAGAGAATAGGTGATCACAGTGTTTTTTAATGTGTAATGTGTGACTAGTTTATATGTTGTTTGTTGAGTAAAATATCGAGGAGTGATAGAATTGTGAAGAGTTTAAAATTAACAGTGGCTAAAGATAAAGTGTAGCATGATTGGAGCCAATCAAAACAATATATAGGTAATTGAAATAGGATTGAGCATCGATTGATGGTGCTTGCTCATATTTGTTGTTTTTAAAAATGTTTAAAGTGTTGATTAAGTTAAAATAAAAGGTTTATTTAAGAAATGGTAAGAATTGACAGTCAATTGAGACTTGTCATTATGGGGGATACTCTTCTCATGCACCTATGCAAGACACTGCCAAAACATATGCCCAAGCTCAAACAGTACAGTGCAGAATGGGTAAAGAGCACAGCAGATAAAATGTTCATGCCATGGCCACAAGGGGATAATTGCCAAAAGCATTATTGCAACACATGACCACTTACTTGCACGCCTCATACACAGGAAAGAAATTAGAGAAAAGATTAGAAATTTTAGATCTTTAGAAGATTCACCAAGAGGAAAAGGAAGATCCACCATCTGAGGAGTGGATGCTTAATCAGCATAAGGGGGAAGGCAATGAGTCCTCAGCTCCCCTTACCTTGTCTGAAGCAAAGAGTGTTGCTAAAGAAGAGATAGGAGTGTATCCTTTAAAGGAATTAAGAGCAGCAACGGGGTAGAGTAATCTGCTATATGAACCCCCCTGCTTACAGTAGTGGCGATAGTCTGGAAGAGAATAAAAGAAAGGAAGATATTTATAAGTTCATACAAGAGAAGCAAGAAAAAAGTTAACAGTCAAATTTGTCGACAGAGAAATCAAGCAATGAAAATGAGAAAAAGATAAGGCTGACAAGGGAGCACTCATACAAAATGAAAGGATGGGAGGACAGATATTACTCAAGATAGATGGGAAAAGTATCGAGGAAGTTAGGACGAACCAGAAAGGAAGAATAAGGAATAAGATAACAGATTAAAGGAGGATGAGCAGAGAAGGTAAAGTAGGGATCAACGAGAATAGATATATCAGGAAAAACAATAGAAAATTAAAAAGCGGGCAGAGGAACAAAGGAAGCATGACAATTAGCAAAGGACGATAGAAGAAAGAGACAGAAAGGAAAGAAAGAGAAAGGAGGAAGAAGCACTAAGATTAAGGTACAAAAGATTACAGAGACGAAAGGAAGAAGAGGAATGAAAGGAAGGAGAATGGCGGGACGAACGAAGGCAAGAGGAAGAAAGAGTTAGAAGAGATGTGAAAAAGTGAAGGGAGGTAGATGAAGAAATAGAGCAAACCAGAAGGCAGCAAGGTTTGGATACCAGTCTTATTCGAAAAGAACAAATGATGCAGAGCCCAGAAATACGATGGGAGAGAAAGAGAGATATTCTCCCAAAAAAGGAGAAGACGCTAGAAGCATCTAGAGTGATGCTAGATGAGGAAAGGTATGATATGGAAATCGTTGGCGAAAGGATCGATAAGGCCTATCAGCAATTAAGACGAGATAGCGAATATGGAACTTGAGGGAACGATTATCGATCCCTGGTACCTCAATCTCGAAGTGGGGAAGAAAATCTGTTTAGTGATTGTTAGGAAAGATTTCGTAATTGTAGGTAATTTTCCTTCCATGTGGCAACCCCTAAACTTTTTGCTGTTGTTTTTCACCTTGTTCTTGACTTTGCCAGAGAAGTGCAGCCTTCTGCCGCACTCCTCTGGGCTTTCGCTCCTTTCTTACGGGGAAACTGACATGCCCTTAAGACAGTCAGTACCGGGGAACGCTGTTTCCCGTAGTTTCTTTTATCATGTTGCGGCTTTCGTGCAACATGACACAAGAGGGCACTGTAAGCTAAGTTACAGCTCTCTTGGGTCTCTAGCCTTCTACAGGCTCTAGATACTCGTTTAGGATTGTATCTGATCGGTGCAAGTGATTCAGGGACGGGAATGGTGGCAGCGATCGTTTCTTGTGTTTTGAGCTCCTTTTGGCGTTCTAAGCGCGTTTTCCGCGCTTAACCCAAAATGGTGGCCTGGCTCCCAAAATGGCCAGACCACGAAGCTCCTTTGTCCTGTCCCCTGACCGTCTTGCTCCCTTCACCTTCCCCAGGTCGAGCCGACCCGGGGCCTTCCTTATTTGGGCATGTACTTTCCCGCGAAACACGGATGCTTTCGCGGGCTTCTACATGTCTTGTGTGTGCCTCCAGGATGTGGGCTGGGATGTCTGGTCCCAAAACACATCCTGGGTGCCAGAGAGTCTAGGGTGGTGTGAATGCCTGGGACCACCGTGGTCCGTGATTGGTCCACGAATGGTGTGAGTGTTGATGAGCGGATCTCCCATTGGGTCCCCTCCGTTTTGGCGCGAAGGGAACCGTTGATAAGAGGGGGCTGGAAACACCACTACCATGTCGATCTCCTGAGTTCTCACGAACGAAGGAATACAGGAGCCAAGTATGCTGCAACCAAGAGGCTGGACCGAGGAATCGCTGGTGACCCGCTGAAGGACTTCTCGTCTGCACTGCTGTCGCCTTGTGAAACCCTTTTCACCTTTGATCGAACCAGAAGGCCTGTACTGGTACTTCGAACCTTGGAATAGCAGGAACAGCTATTCTCGGCATCTTCACCATCTTCTGCCAGTAAGCCTTCGGAAGCGTCTCTGGGCCATCCAGCTGACTGACCAGCTTACACGGGAGTCTTGCTCTGTAACCGCCGCCAGGTTGTGTAGTATTTCGAGCCCTTGTCACTCTCACACGCTTCGTACACTTGGCGTTCCCAGGTCTGAAGTGAGTAGTGTACATTTGGCTCAGATACACACGGCCGCTCCGTTGCCCTGCTGTGGTAACAAACTGTGCGGGTTTCTTCGATTGGGACGTCTTTTTACTCAACACGACGACGAGGCGTTCCCCGCTCTTCTGAACCTGCCAGCTGCTGAAACTGACGCGGAGAAGCCTGGGTCTGCTTGCATCGGGGACCGGTGAGTAGCATAGCTAGGATCTGGTCGCCCTCCTGCAGGAGCCCATTGCTTTTCCCCGCTGTGTCGAACAGCACCCTTTTCCGTACTCGCGCTCTGCTTCTGCCCACTGTGGAGGCTGCGCTTGAGTCACGGAACTTGTTCTTCTTCTTTTGTGCACTAAACTGAACTGCCTGATTTCCCTCGAAGAGCTTCTCCTTTTGCCCGTTGGCACCAGCGCGTGCAGGTACTTTTGAGCGCAAGGCTCCACTCTTCGCAGGGCTCGGACTTCCATCTAGTTAGGTGCCTCTGAAGGCGAACTGGGTCTAAGCATTATTGCGCACTGCCTGTTTTCCCTCCCTTTTAGGTGGACTACACATTTCGTGCATATAAAGCTTGAGACTTGTTGGATTTGTATATATATTGTGTTGATATGGTATGTGTTGGTTTACTATCGTTATATTGTGATTTTCTCGCTACGGTCATTGTTTTAAAGGCCTTGAAATAAATGTGTATATATTTTTAATATAACAACTGTTTGGAGTAGTTTGTAAGTGATCTTGCTTTGTGTGCTCATTGCGGGCTTTCAGTCACCCTCACCCCTCTTGAGACCTAGTCTTGACCGCCGCGATCGCTACCTTGATTGGTCTGGCTCGTCCAGAGGTTACCCTGTTCCAAGTAATTAGGTTGGCCTTCTGAACTTCTGCGCCACCAGGACAGAGTTCAGAAATCCGTCTTAACAGTGATGAACACAGAACATTGTCCTTAAATAGATTAGATTTAGATCGAGAATGGGAGAATAGTCACACAAGCTAGGGGTTAGCAATATCAGACGGGGACTAGTGCAGAAGGAGGGAGCATGTGGCCCCCTTTAGGGAGCCCGCAATTGGATAAGGAGGTGATATGGTCGCATCTGGAACATCCTAAAGAAAGAACGCCAGATCCCGTATCATACACTGAGTTCCCCCAAAGACGATTGTGTAGTTAGTGAGAAGGGAGAGTCTCCACCATATATAAGCAGGTTAAGGTAATTGCCAGCAAGGAGACAGACTGGGATGATTGTCCTTGCCATAGATAGACTAATAATGCGATTAGACTATGGGATGGGGTTCATGCAGTTCCCCTTTTTAGAGAAGAGGGAACACGACTGCAATACATTCCATGGCCACAGATGGACAAGGATAACTCAAAATGTAAGCTCGCTAGTTTGATTTTGGGGGCTGGGAAATTGATATACGAATTAGAGAAAAAGATAGGAGGAAGAATGCTGGCCAGAGGGGACATAAAAGGTGTCCAGGCAGCCATTCTTGGAGAGAGGGCTGATGACATGGAGGAGAGCTGGATATTCAAGTGTGATTCCACAAAACACAGCGCATGATGGAGCGCCATTTAATTATTGTAGGGCATATGTTTGGAGGGTTGTCAGGGTACAGTATCCTGATACATCAGATATGGGTTCAATTATGACACATAAAATGAAAGAAGATGAAGACCTTAAAGCTTACATTCAGAATATTCAGGAGAAAGGGCAGCTTGACACTTGCAAGCCGTGGGAAAAGACAGTGGCATTATTTTATCATATTTTATGTCAGGGGTTGCCAGAACCAGTACAGAGGCAGATGAAAAAACAAGTGGGGATGGAAGCAAAGCCATGGGCTGAGATACAGTTGACAACAGTATACCACTGTCGGTTATTACAAGAGAAAAACAAGAATAAAGATGAGAACCGAAAGATTGAGGAAGCTAGGTTAGTTCAGAAGAAATTGTCAAAATGTGCCATAGAAGGGTGGTATTGACAAACAGAGAAGGATTGGGAATGCAGGAAGCAGTAGGTACATCGCAGGTGAATAATTCACGCCTGATGGACCAAGGTGGGTATGGGTTTGTGCCACAAGCCAGAGGTATGGGTTATAGGGGAAGAGGAGGCAGATTCCAGAATAACTGAGGTGGGTTTCAAAAGACACAGAATGAGAACCAGAGTGCTGCTCAGAGAGGATATAAAACAAGGAGGGTTTACCAGAAGGGCTTCCCCAGTATGTTGGAACTGTGGAATGACAGGACATATTGCACGCATATGCGAGAGCCGAGAGAGTGTACAAAACAGCCAGATCTTCATAGGGGGGACAACTTATTCACCACCATACAGCACACAGACCAGAGAAGGCTTTGCCCAAGATCACACATCTTATCAGGCACAAGCACTACAAGGGCTGCAGGTGCCACAGCAGGGACAAGTGCAAATGAATCCACCCCAGGGGCAGTCACAACAGGCCCCTATGCAGACACAGCAGTATGCGAATACAGGACAAGTCCTGACAGCTAGAATAGGAGTTGGTGTCACTGTGGTAGGAGGACATCCTTTCATAGAGAAGGATATGAGCTTGTACCCACAATAGGACAGCTCACAGGGTGACTTGATGTGTTCAGTGCTATCTGTGACACCAGACCCCCAATAGGAACTAAGGGTCGAAGTGACGACAGGAGGCAAATCTTTTTCTTTTCTTGTAGACAGTTTGTGTATAATGGAGGGAAAGTATCCACTGTCGGGTATTGCTATGAATGCTCAAGGGTTCTCTGGAGATACGAGTCTATTTCCTTTTACTGATAAATTACTGGTCTCCATAGGTGAATGTGAAATGTCTGTCCCTTTGTTATATTCACGACAGACACCAGTTAACATGTTAGGAAGAGATCTAGTGATGAAACTTAATATGACGATTTCATTTACTGATCAAGAAATAGTGTGCTCCACTCCAGGAATACACTATTTTTACGTGGGAAAGTTCATACTGGCGTTCACAGGGTAAGTGGTGCTGGGAGGTGTTGCAGTAGATCCAGAAATGTTTCTATACGGAGTAAGCATTTTGCTGACATGGCTACCTGGTCTGGTAGGAAAGATTGTGAGGATACCTGATGAATTTTTATTTAGACCACAAAAACGTATGGATGAGGAAGGTGGACAGACTATTCCTATAGAGCTGGAAGCAGTTAGTACTAAGAGAGATGGCAATGCTTGAAGGAACATACGATCAGGGTAGACCATGGAGAACAGTGGCAGCTCTTGAGGAGGGGCACAGACTGACTGACATAACCGATGATGATATGTTCAGGGAAGAACGAAGCGATGACAAGGTGGTGTTCTTGATGAACATTACATATTGGATAAGGATAGAAAAAGGGAAATCCCACAGAGAATGGTTATAATGTGGCAACGACTAGCATTCTTTCAGGAGGATCTTGAAAAAGTACTGAGTGCCTTATGGACCACAGGCCCCTATAACGTAGCTTTGTTGAAAATGATAGAGGAGGTTAAAATAAAACATAAGCCAGGAGCAATTTTACCCGAGGCAAAACCGTACCGCATGTCTTGAGAAGTTGATGAAGGTATATTTCAGACTATTTCAGCACTGATGAATCAGGAGATTCTGGTGCCATCAGAATCATTGTGCAATACCATGGTGTATCCGATTAAAAAATCTAAAGGAGGGTTGTGGAGATTTATCCAGGATTTGAGACCTCTTAACCAGATTAAATTCCTAATCCGGCAACAATATTGTGCAGTATCCCAGTAGAAGCTTAGTACTTCACAGTGATTGATTTGAAAAATTCATTTTTTCTCAATCCCATTGCACAAGGACTCACAAGACTTGACTTTCTTTACGTTTTGCCCCAAGGGTACTGTGAGTCCCCATCGATCTTTAATAGGGTCCTACAGATGGATCTAGGCAATATAGATCTTAAGAGTGCAGTGATACAGTATGCAGATGACCTACTGATTTAGAGTTAAACAGAGGATGAGCGTAGGCAGGATTCTAGCCAACTGATGACTATTTTAGCAGACAAAGGATATAAGGTGGACATGGAGAAATTACAGTATTGTCAGGAAGAGGTGTTGCACATAGGTCAGTTAATTTCACATGAAGGATAGAAAGTGACACCCGAGAGAGCTGAGGCAATCATGAAAACACTGAAACCAAACACAGTGAGACAAATGCAGCAGTTTCTGGGTTTGTACAATTATATTCGAGCTTGGGTGTTTGATTACAGCATGTACACAAAGCCACTTCTGCAAGCATTAAAGAAAGCACAAGTTGGTAAAACGATAATAGACTGGAAGATATATATAATAGATATGGTGGAAGGATTTGAGGAGTTGAAAAAAGCAATTTGTACGGCTCCAGTTTTAGGGATTCCCAATTATGGCGAGGAACTTTATTTGTTTTCACACACTAATGGGACAGTAATGATAGCAGTACTTACACAAAGAATCACATTAGGGTATAAATCTTTGACATATTACAGTGGAATTCTAGTCCCTCTTTTGAGAGGACACTTCCCTTGATAACAATATCTGGCAGCTGCTCTGTTTGCATTTGAGAAGTCCATAAGTATTGTCATGGGCATCTCTATGGCCCCTTACATGGGGCATGCTCTGCTTGCCATTTTAGAGAAACTCAAGGGCACATTAACATCCCAAAGAGATTCATTTTATGAGGTAATGATTTCTAATCCAACAAATAAAATTGTAAGATGTAAACCAATGAATCCAGCCATGTTTATAGATGAGCCAGTAGAAGAAGGTGATCATGTGCATGACTGTGACAATTATGTTGAATCTTATGATGATATACCAAGTGTGAAATTGAATGCTTTGGCGGGAGAGGAGATTCTCTTTATTGATGGTACTTGGAAAATGTATCAGACGAGTGGGGAAAGTCATTCAGGTGCTGCAGTCGTAAGACACAGATTAAATGGAGAATTCAAGGTGGTGGCAAGTTAATTTTTCAGAGCAAGCAGCTGAATGAGTGGCACTTATTGTCAGACTTGAGAAACATTAAGTGCATGAAGTGACAGTCTACAGTGACTCCGCCTATGTGACGTCAACTGTACACGCAAGATTGTCACGTTGGAAGAGGAGGGGCTATCAGATGGTTCTCCAGTGCATCATGAGTCCTTATTGGATAGACTCCTTAAGGCACTACCACTAGTGGCCATAGAGGTCATTAAATGCGCAGCGCAACTAAACGAACTGACTTTATCTCTTGCGGGAACAAAGCTGCAGACAAAGAAGCCAAAAGGCTTGCATATTCTCCAGACATTTTGAGTTTTGATACTGAGGATATTAAAGAGAATTTGACTACAGCCATGTTAATACAGGAAGGGTTTAACACGCTGTCAATAACCCAATTCATAGAAATTCAGGAAAGTGTACCACAGGAAGAACAAGAACTGTCGAAGTGAAGGGGATGTTCTTTATCCCCCACTGAAGCTTTATGGTGACAAGAAAGCACTGGAAAGCCAGTGATGCAAGTAACTTTATTAAAAGTTGCTGTTGAACAACAGCATTACCCACGCATGTAACTAGAGAAAGTCTTGCTGCCAACATTGCAGAAGACTGGTTCATTCCTAATTTGTTGGAGCACGTTGCATTGTTTGTGGTGAATTGCATTGTGTGTCAAATGTTTACTGCTGGGCATACACTGAGAACAATTAGAGGAGTAATACCATGACCGAATGGTCCGTTTCAGCATTTACATATCGAATATGTCAATATGCTGCAGACATATAATGGATATAGGTATCTATTAGTGGTGGTGTGCCCCTTCTCTAGGTGGATCGAAGCGGGTGCGTGTGCACACCCTGATGCAACTTGTGCAGTGAAGTTTTTATTATGTAAAGTTTTCCCATGGTGGGCTGTGTACAAAGTTCTAAGATCTGATAATGGGCCATCTTTTTTCAATGCGCTCTTTGAACATATATGGCTTTTATTAAGTATAAAGCACAAGTTCTCTTCTGCGTATCACCCTCAAGCAAACAGAATATGTGAGAGGCTCAATGGCCTCCTCAAAGAGAGGATTTCCAAGATTAAATGGACTTTATAAAGGAGATGGCTGGATTACCTACCCCTGGCCTTACATGGCCTTCGGAATCAGCCAGGCTCAGACCACCACCTCACCCCGCACGAGCTAGTAACAGGGCGTTGAATGCGAACACCCCTTACTCCTCCGTCTAGGATCAGGGGTGATGCCCAGAGTGTAGCCAAAACTCTAGGTAATGAGATGCATGATTATTTGACATGTATGACTACAAGTATTCCTTTCATTTCAGATCAGGTCAAGTATCGGGGAAGATCTAGAAACACAGAAGAAGATAATTCGGCGACCAATCCGAGTGAACTATTACCACCATCTAAGTTATATGTTGGGGACCTGATCCTGATCAAAAACTTCACCCGGAAGTGGCATGAACCGTGATTTAATGGCCCATTCCTTGTTGAGGCCATTTCCCCTTCAGCTGTTAATATTTCAGGAAGACGAGCTTGGTTGCATCTGAATGACGTGAAGATTTATAAAGGCAAGACCCTCACTCCCACCATTGCTGATTCAGAAGCAAGACAAGAAGAAGAATTTCCGTGTGTGCAGACTCGATTGATGACTAAGAAGAAGAATGCTAAAGCAACGACTGATTAAACATGTATTTTATTTGGACTGGAATTCAATAGACACTCCTTATATATTTTAGCAGGGAGTGCAAGGACTTTCAGAGAAATTCCAGAGTATTAAATTAACTTTTAGAAACATATTGAAACAGTGAACAATACATCAAAATCATGCCTAAACATCAGTTCTTGATTAGAAATTGGAAGAGAGACCAATATCCAAATTCATTTCATGGAGAATATCTGTTTTAAGTGATAAACATACATGATACCTGCCAATAGTGATGTTCATCGGCTTTTGGTTGCTGTCTTTGTGTTCGTACTTCAATCTTATCCTGCTCTTGTCAGAAGAGATGTTACTAGACACACTTTTTTACAGGATCCTAAAAATCATCCAGTGATAAGAAGACTCCTCATTGCTATAATTGAACAAATTGTACAGTTGCAAATGTAAAAGACTCTCAATAATTGTATTAAAAATTATTAATGAAGAAGATGGCATGATTATAGCGACTGCATGAGTTCAGAAAGTAGTACAATGGCACGAGAGAGGGGTGCCTAGATTTCTGTGCATAATATATATTTGCATGATTGTTATCGTTGGCTTTTTGTTCCTTATTTTTCACAGCCTCTATCATCTTAATGGTTCTACCGAAGAAAGAGTTCCTATGATTCTCCCCACTATGAGAGCACATGATGACAATTTTCTTGATCTCTATGGGTATGTTAGGAGACATAAAAGAGATGCAGAGGAAGATAAATGAAGGGATAAATACCTATCTAGATAATTCAGCTCACATGGGGAATAACATGTAGTATCAACACATGAAAAAGCCGGGAGAAAGAGCATCTGATGAGAGTTGTTATGTCTGCTCTCTCATCCCATATGCAATGAATACTGTAAGGACTTTCATTTCGAAGAAGGTTTCAGCATATGATGCAAAATGCCTCAGCCATCTTGTAGCATGTACGACTCGAGAACAATTCCAAGGAAGTTGGGTGACCTTGCATTGGAGATCAAGATGGCCGTTTCCATACCAGGATGACTATATCAAGATGATATGAACGGAGAAGGAGCCTGGATGGACAGACAAAATGCTTGTGTATCCTGCTGCAGGACAGGATGAGGTGATCGTTGAAGAAATTAAGAGAATGAACTGTCCTGATGTGACTGAAATAGCAGGATCACCTGGATGCTGGGAACAAACACAACTATTGATCTATGGACGAGTGCATACCAAGAAGGGATGGGAAGAAAGAACGATGTCTTGTGCAGCTCATCTGCTGAAAAAAGAATACGTACAAGAAGTGCAGAGAGTGAACGATGGATGCTTAAAGTCAAAGTCAAGCACTCCAAGTTACTGACATGGGTAGAAGAGGAATCAGGCCCAGTAGTTGTAATCCCATTGGTTAATGCAACACTGTGTTTCGAAGACATGTAAAGAACCATGTGGGCTATAACAACGGATGCAAAACCACAATTTACGTTCCTGGAATGAGAGAAGCGACGATATCAGGCTTGTGGATCTAGAGCCTACAGGAAGTTGCCCAAGGAATGGGGCGGAGTGTGTTCCCTGGTGCTCATCCATGTTCCAGCATTAGTGATTCCTCAGAGCGATCTAAACATTGGTGAATTTCCAAAAGGGGATGAACTTTTGAGAAAAAGAAAATCACTTGAACTCCTACAGACGAAAAAAGAGAAAATTACTTCTCTGCCAAATCAATAACAGCATATGAAACTATTCCTGAAGAGCACAAGTTGTTCAGCAAGACTGCTATGATAATGACAGCTATATTCATGCCTGAAATTCAAACAGTGGTGAACGCCAAATGGTTGCAAATGGGAGCTTCTGCAGACAATCAATGCTACCATAGAGGGATTCAACGCCATTAAAGAAGGGCTGAGGGCCATACGATTGATGACCCTCCAGAATAGATATGTCCTTGATATGATCACAGCGATGGAGGGAGGAGTTTGTGCCAAAATAGGGCCATCATGTTGCACATACATACCTTCTCACAATGGCCAGAATGGGACCTTGACTGAGGCCATATCAATGTTGACAGACCTGCATACCAATATGGAAGACGAGCCAGATGATATTGAAGATGACAGTTGGTTTACCTCCTTGCTTTCATGGATTCCTTAGTGGGTGGCAAATCTAGTCAAGGTTCTTGGAGTAATACTGGTGCTAGTAATGTTCGTATCCTGTATAGTGAGGATGGTGATTGCACAATGCAAGAAAACAGCAAATAAGGTAGTAGGAATGTAGATCATGATTGAAGTCAAAGATTAACCAAACGCCAAGGAGCTTACTGATGATGCTGTCATAAAATGTATAAAGGCTAGCATTGTGGCACCTGAGGGAATGAAGTTTCAGTATCCAAAGAATCATACTAATCATAAGGCGCACGTGGGACGTTGGGTCTATTGTACCCCGAATGGACAATGTAACTACATGCCCTGGAGTGTAGATGAACATGTCAAAACGGCAGGCACCCCGAGGGGGGTGATGAAAATATGGACGCCTAAGAAACACTTCTTCAAGTAAAAATACCAAGATGTAGAAACACTTGAGGAGGTGGTCGAGGACTTGACCAGAGGGGGCAATGTAGAGGAGCAGCTGTATACCTCTGCAGGAGACGCAGCCTTACTTCCGCCTATATGTTGGAGACATCCGTGTTCTATAGAAGATACCTGTTCAGACAACCCTATCGAATGTATCCCCAAAGTAATGAGAACCTAAGGAGGAACTCCCTGAAGGAATATGAGAAAGAGCAAAGAAAAGAAGTTAGTGACATCATAAAAGGTATGTACGACGTCCCAAGATACTGATCGAAGAGAATGTATAGATCCTAAAGAAACAAATAATGAAGTAAAGAATTAAGTGCAGGGCTCAAGTCAAGAGTACACGCGGGTGGACGGAGTCCACCCCCTTTTTGAAGAGGGTGGACTCAGTCCCCCCCCCAGCTAAAATGAGAAACATTGAATTTCCTCTTTGAATTTATTAATTAAATCTGACTTCCAGGTACGAACTGCAGACGTCAGGATTGCAGGTGGGACACTAACCTGATCAAAAATGACACACAACTAAAGGTAAAATGTCGCATTTTGGTATTGCAAGTTCCAGGGAAACGTTTGTATTGGTTCTTGGAGTTTAAAACATGCACACCTTTTAACGTTTTCAAAAATACTATAAGAAGAAAATATCCTTTCTTGGTTTTGTGTGTGTGTTGATTTTATGAAAGGCAAATGCCATTCATCCTGTGAAGTTTGGGAGGTTGTGCAAAGCCAATTTAATGTGTGTATTTCATCTTGATATGGTCATTTCTGGCGACCTCAAGTCCCATTGCATTTGTTGATGAGTCCCCCCCAATTTAATTTTTAGCACTTGACCCCTGATCAAGCGAGCTTTCAAATACAAAGAAGAAGATTACTTGTGCACAAAGTGCTGCAGAGAATCAACCGTTCAATAAATGTACAGATGCTGAAACGCAAGGTAGACTAAGTCATCATAGAATCTGGCTATATGTAGTGAATAGAATGCAGGCGAAGCCGCCATTATATAGAAGCTGGACATCGGTATCATACATTTAGTAAGCCAGGACCCATGAAGCGGAAAGGGAAAACTGTGTCGCAGCAAGAATAAGCAGAATCGTGGAGCTGCATGGCGGGGTTGTCTGGCCTGGAATCAAGGCTGAAACAGCCAAGGTCAGCTGTCTATTCTGGAAATGAGTGACCGTGCGGAGGATGAATCATCCCTTGTTAAGGTGCAAAGAAATAACATCAAGAGTGCCAAGCTTAATTCATTTAGAGCATTTAAAACCTGCAAAATGGACCAAATCGTGGTCTCCTGTCACATGAGCAAAAGATAAAAATAGAGTTTGTACTTGGAGTCCTAGACACTATAGTGAGTGCCTTCACTCCTGTGCTCACCTTGCAAGCAAGACGACACAAAGCAACACAGGTTCGAACCCCAAGTCTGCACTCTAAACCTCTGGGTATTAAGCACGTTATAAATAACCTATCATATCATATTCTCAAAGACAAGGTTTATTTTTCAAGTTCAAGTACAAAGACAATCTTCATGGCAGAAGGCATGAGATGCTGGGCTAATTGGGTAGGGAGGTAGTGTTGTGCCCCATCTCCTTGCACCTGGGTTTGGGTTTACATGCTGCTAAGTGAACCAATGGTAGAAGTCCATAAAATGGAGGACTTTATAGTTTGAAGACCAATGAGAAACTGTGTATCTAATGTTTCTGAAGAAGCACCACCCCCAGCATAGGAGTGGGCTGGATCCCTCCTCCTCCCGTGTTGGAGCAGCGACATCAACTTGTGTAAGGCGCATGCACTAGGATTGCTTCTTCACGACGCTGTACCTGCATCATCTGCACCCTATCCCAGCAAGCTCCCAGCATCTGCTATACAGGGTGAGATCTGCTGCGTACACTATTTTAGGTGTACGAATTTCCTGAATCATTGAAAAACATCCCCATCGTTTATTTCAGCCCTCGCCACGTTGCCCCCGAGCCTGTATTCAAAATGGTCGGTGCAACGCGACACGAAATAGAGGCTGTTTGCCCCGGGTTTGAAAGGTTACTGGCGTTATTTTATCCAATTGCGATAACTGTAAGGCTGTGGAAAAGGCCCTGTTTGCCTCCGGTTGCCGCACGCTGCCGCTAGCCATGACACTTTTAGTGTGCATGTGAGTGTCCTTTCTGATTATGCCTCACTCACTGTCACTTGTTTCTGATCGGCACTCTACCTCAAAGTGATTACCCACGCATCAGCTCCTCCTTGAAGGAATAGCAATACCCCGAGTAGCTCGCGCCCTACAACGGCTCCTGCAGACTTGCTCATACCTTCTCTGCTCAGAAAACTGCAAGTGCACCAGCATCACACAGCGTTTATCTTCCTCGCTGTGGTCTTAACTCAAGCATCCATCTGCACACTCTTGAAAGCCCCACACAGCCGATGACTTTGACGAGCCTCTCTTCCTCGGCACATCTCGTAGTTATTTAAAGCCATAATTTTCTAATCCATTGGCATTGTTTACTGATTTTGTTCTGTTAAAATTGTTTCCTCTTAGTCCAATCGAGCTATTCATCCTTTTCCATGATACCCGATGCCTTATCTGTTTTGGACGTATTTCGACCTATTATATGCACCTGCAGTACTTATTTATGTGCCATTGTTTTTGCATGCCTTACTTGTATCACAGCCTTAGTGGCTTCACACTACCTTAGACAACCTGACCTACTTTACCAAGTCTAGGAGAACCTGCGCATAGTGCCTCACAGCATCACATTGCCTATCTGAGCTAACCCAAGTTATTGCGTGCCCGTGCAGAATGGACCGTAGTCCCACTCTGCATTTCACACTCCTCTCTGGAGACAACCTAACCTGTTACACCCTACCAGCATAACGTACCTGTTGTGTCCCATAACATTAAAATGATTAACTGAGCTTTACTATCATTGAGACCCAAATCAAAGGGGGGTTTGGGAGTCTCTCTACCAGCACGAACCCCTGGGAGAGTCTCAACCAAGTCTTTAGCTCACTGTCCCTTTCACAGAGGAAAAATATCCCTGCATATCAGTCTTTGTCCTGCCCAGGGGCAGTCTAGCACCGAAATGCTAGGCAATTCTTCTCTGAACAAGAGTACCAACAGCAACTTAAGACTTGAGCCAGGCGCGCTATATAAATAAACAAAATACAAATACAAATACAAGACATGTTTTAGAGGTAGGCATATGTTGTCCACTTGATAGTATAAAAGCTATTGTTTGTGTAAAGATCGCTGCAAGAGAAAAACTGAGCGTACGTCCATTGATGTTCGTTGTAAACTCCCTGTTTTAGATCGTTGTTCAGACCCTCCAGCTTATAGCGATTTTGCGATCCCGCAAAATGCCGCGAAAAACTGCTGTTTTTGCAAAAAAAGCGCAAAAACTGCAGTTTTTGCAAAAACACCCGCAAAAATGTAAGTTTTTGAAAAAAAAAGATCCACAAAGTACATCTGAATGGACGCTTCTTATTTGCGCCCATTCAGATGTCCTTTTCCACCCCTTTGCGCAAATCAGGTGGCGTTTCTGCACATTTAAAAGTGAATCCCAAATTGAAAAACAAGATGTGCTTTTAAATGTGCAGAAATTGTAGGCCACTCTATGTGCCCACTTTAAATACGTGCACGAGGGATGCCACTGCTTTACAGGGTCTTTACTTTACTGCAATACTTTAAAAAAAAAATATTTAAGTGTGACAGCTGCTGCCTCACTTGCATTTCTGTTCCCCGAATGGGGTAGAATTGTGTTTTTTTGAGTTGCATTTTACAGTGGCAGGAACCTTAAGGGCCAGTTACGGTGAAATGCACAGGGGGGCCTGTAGACCATTGTCGGGAGAGCGTTTCTAACACAAACGTATTCAAGGTGGCTGGCCAGCGCATCATTTGCTCTACAGCTCTGCCCCGTGGAAATGCGCAGGTCACCTTTGAGATTAAGGTGGCCTGCTCATTTCCAAAAAATGGCTCATCTTAAAACAGCACAAGTTCTGCTCAATTTTTAGATGCCCCATATTTTTTTAGGACTAAATCTACAGTTTTGTTCAAAAATTGAAAAATGGTCACAATATGTGAGAGAAAGGAGTGAGAGGGGAGTGATGGGTGAGCTGTGGCTTGGTAGGCAAGCAAAGGGAGATCAGAGGGAGAGCAGTGGGTCAGAGGGGGAAGCAGTGGGCAAGAGAGCAGAGCGGAAGCAGTGGGGCCGTGGGCCAGAAATCAGAGAGAGCGGAAGTACAGAAAGTGGAAGGAACGTAGGCACAGGGGTAGTATTGGGCTGCAGATTGGGAGAAAGGATGAGGGAAGAGTGTGATAGAATGGGAGAAAGGATGAAAGATGCAGAAGTAGCATGCAAGAATGACGGACTGTATACTGCGGAAGGAATTGGGGAGCGTACAGTGTGAGTTGAGAGTATGATTTGGAGTTTGGCAGGGACTAGAGAGTGCAAATTGTGATTTGCCAGTTTGACAGAGCATGTGAGTATGTCTATGACTGAGCGCGAGGTTCAAAAATACAAGTTGTGATGGGGAATTGGTGAGACGTGTGAGGTGTGTTGGGTGAGAGAGGTGTGTTGGTGTTTGCGGGATTGTAGAACACAGAAGGGGAATATTTTCAGCATTGCAACTGATAATGATAAATAACATTAATAATATTAAATAGGCATGCACATTAAACCAAAAAACGTAGCCAAAACAAACACTGTTCTGCCAAGCCAGAGACATCTAGGACTCTTCCCATTTGATATAAAAGATACATATATTGACACCCTGGCTCTCTTGTAGCCTTGCACACAGCCTCTTTCCTGCAATGTACCAATCTTGCACCCTCCAGTCAATAAGAATTGTGCTGCAAAAATGCTGCCATAAATAAAGGTTTGTGCTACAAAATTTGCGCCGCAAAATTTGCCATTTCATGCCACAAAATCCTGGATGGTCTGATTGGTAATAAAACAGTACTTTGCCATCTTCCTGAATTGGTTCGGTTATTTGGACTTGGAGTTATTCTGTATTATCCCATCCATTTCATGCACGTTCCCAAAGGGCCCTAAACTCGCTAGCCAAAGTAGGCAGGATTTGCTGCTACAGCAACAAATGAATGCTGTAAATGTTAGGCAATGGCTTTGCATGATCGCAACCACTTGGCTGATGGAAAATAAACGTCGTTGCACACTCTCTTTCATGCGTCACTTCAACCAAGAAAACTCCACTCAATTGGAATATAGAAATACATTTCTGTATTGGTGCGGGTAAGTGCCCTTTGTGATGACACGTGTTTCAACGGACCACGCCGTCTTTTTCAAATCAGGGCTAATTCATTAAAAAGTGATACAATACAAATAAACAAATGAAAGTAAAACATTGAAGTCAAAAATCCCATTCAATGCATCAAGTGTAGCACAGACAGAGAGGGTGCGAAATGGGAAGGATTAATTAGGATGAACAATGTGACATTAAGCATCAAAATAGAAATTGATTCATTGTACAATGCCATTCAATAAACAAATTGGAGACAAAAATGGGATAGGGATGGAAAAGGGTTGGGTTGGAGAGAAAAGAACCAAATAGAATGCCATGAGTTTATTTGTCTCTGAAAACATGAATATGCAAATAAAATATAAAATTGTTTTTGAAATAGATAAATCTTACCCAATATTATAGGTTGCTTAATTTGGAACGTTGCTTTTCAGCTTAACATAATGATTCACGGGATCAATCCCAGCCTGCCAAACAATATTCGGGTTATTGAGTGTTGTATTGGCACATCTGTTAGCTTATGACTATCTAGTTAGTGTTTCTAAGCGCTATAATTACGTTCATAGAGAGTGTATTAGACCGGTTGAAAATATCATGTTTCAATTCTGTCTTCCTGTGAATACAGAAACACAGCATGTCTTACGTGCTCTTAACAGGCGAAAGAGTAAAAGAATTTCCAGGTGTCTAATATGGTAATTGTACCGTTCAGTTTAACATTGGGCTGCTTAAAGAGTGCACTTCAATATCTCCTAGTGCTATGAGTGCTCATTAAATCGGTCTTCTCCCATGCCGTGCGGGCTGGGGCAGCAGAATAGTCCCTTAAGCGTGTCTTACCTCTGCAATGCCATATTAACACCTCCGTACGATTCTGTCTGCGTTCACGGAAGAGTCAAAAATTGCGGCTTTATAAAGTTGTTGGTGTGGGTGTCACAGCAACCTCAATAGTCCTTTGTTAGTTACTAATATGAGCGCCATCTTTTAGTGTTGTGTAAACGTACTACCTATTATCCAAGATTAAGTATGATCTTGCTTGAGAATAATACAGGTTACATAACGTATATTAAAGATATTTGTGAAGTAAAGATAAGAAATGTCACCAAAATAGAGAGCAAATCTGATTCAAATTAAAGAACAATTATCCCGGACGTTAATGTTCTGAATGGATAAAATACAATTGAAAAAAGAGGAGCAATCATATCAAGAGGGTGAACCAAAATTAAGCAATATACCTTATCTCCATATATGCATTTTTCCATTAAGTTTCAAATATTAACATTCTGAGCTGTTAGTTGCAATGCAGGGTAAGCTTATCATGCGTTAACTTTGGAATAGATATATAGCAGAAAATACATAAGTTATACAAAATTCAAATGTCTCATAAGAAGGAGGACATCTCATTGTCTGAGTTCAGACCTCTATCTACTGTCCGAAATCTACATATTAATTTCACCTCCTCTTGTCTCAGTTTTTTCTCTTGATCACCTCCTCTCGGTCCAAGTGTTTCTTTTTTAAGACCCAAATATGTGATGTCTTGTTTAATACTTAATTGATGTTTTCTTTGCCAGGGCGCTGCTGGACATATGTTCACGGATTCTGATTCTCATTTCTCTGATAGTACTCCCAATATACACCTTTTTACATTGACAAATAATTGCGTACACAACAAATATAGTTTTGCAATTAATATAGTCAGTGATTTTGTACTTAGTGCCATAGGAATCTTCAAAAATCTCAGTGTTACACATTGCATATTGGCACATGGAACATGAACTGCATTTTCAAAACCCCGCAGGCAATTGTGGAAACCAGGAAGTTGACTCTACATGTTTTGCTTCAGGTAGAAACGAAGGACTGAGGATATTTCTCAAAGTTCTTGCTCTTTTAAATGTAACGGAAGGGTTTTTATCAATATAATTTTGGATATGTGGATCCAATTTCCCTTAAAAATTACATAAGTAAAGAGCAAATACCAAGAGGACTTAGAATTCTCATCTTTCCTGATTTTACACGAGACGATGATAAGGACTTGGCAGAATTATGGGAAAAGAATTTGAATCTTAGCTCCAAGAACATGTTAGACCTTTTGGTTGAACATGCCACTAGAGAACATAAAAGAATTACTGAACAGATAGACACTTTGAAAAAAGAGATTCAAGAAGCTAAAGCACTCGAAGTTACAAAAGAGAAAAATTATCAAAAGATGTTCGTAATTTTAAAGGAGTATCAAGATGAAATTAAATTAAGAAAAATGAGGAAATTTTTCAGAGATGATCGTGATTATCAAGATGATAAAGTATATACATTTCATGACAAATACAAACAACTGTCTAAACCAGTCTCGAGAGAGAGTACCCCGACTTCATCACCAGGCAGCTCGGATGCAGAGTCAGAAGGCGATCAAGAAAAAGAAATGGACAAGGAAACAGATACAGGCGATCAACCAAATACAGGATTAGGTTTTTTGAACCAAATTAAAAGATTTAAAAAAGGTAACCATACCATGTACCAGAAAAGAGTTAGTTTTTTACTTCCACCTCAAACGACGCAACAACAACCCGTCACAGGTCCAGGGGAAGCATGGGAATGGGAGATCCAGGGAATCCCGACACATTAGAAGATTTCAGAAGACTTACAAGAGCTGCGGTGAGAGAGGCAGAGAAAAAAAACAAGTAGATAATCTTGTTTTCAATTTATCTAACCGACATCTAAAAACAGAAGAAATGTCCTTACTGAACAAAGGTTTCTGTTTTGCTCCGACAATAGATTACAATACCACGGATGTTCAGATAGATCTGTTTAAATTTGTCAGAAAACTCAAACTTTGAAAATGGTTTGCTACTCAAGTGACTAATACGTATCGACAAAAGGAAATTCCTATTATGCCAAGTGAATTTACAATAGAAGATCTCAACTATATTCACTTACTTAGATCTTTGGAAGACAATACCGAACGACCCATACATGAAACGTTACATGAATTACGTATTCAACAAAGCAGCCTTGCGCCAAAAGAAATGAGAAATAAATCAAGATTTACACCTCAGCCAATGCCAGATAACCTAATAGATGTGTTTTACAAAACAATGACTAAGGACCTCAATGATGCATTTGACACAAAAAAGCTTAACAGAATGTCGAAAATCGAACACAAATTTGACAACCTGTCACGAACAGAAAGAAAAGCTGTTCAAGATTTGCAACAAGATTCCACAATTACGATTAAACCAGCTGACAAAGGTGGTAAAATTGTGGTGATGAACCGCGAAGATTACATAACAATGGCCTACAATCATCTGAAGATACCATTCTCTTATGAGAAGTTAACATCAAATCCTAAAGCAAACATTATTGAAGAACTCATGGGAGCAATTACATGCTGGCACCGTCAAGGTCTTAAATCAGATGAGGAAAAACAAGCATTGGAAATCAGACATCCTACATTACCGACTATTTTCTTTTTACCTAATGTCCATAAACCATTTGAGCGAATTCCAGAAGGGAGACCTATCCTCAGTGGAATAGGCTGGGCTACGGTTAATATGGCAGAATACATTGATAATATTCTTAGGTTCAAAGTAAATCTAACTAAGTAATTTCTTAAAGACACAACAGCAATTATCAACAAATTAACAAGTGTTATTTGGCAACCTGGTTACATCCTAGTCACATGGGATGTTACAGCACTTTATACTTCGATCAAGCATAACACAGTTTTGGATGCTATAGACTACGTTTTCTCGCAAGATACAGCGGCAAGTTACCAATCAATACAGATGCTTAAAGAAATGCTGCTCCTGACTTTGAAAAACAACATTTTTCTTTTTAACAAGGAATATTATAGACAGACCTGTGGTGTAGCTATGGGAGTAAAGTATGCTCCAGCACTCGCTAACCTTGTAATGGCTATGTACGAGGATCTGTTGGTACTCTTGTTCAGAGAAGAATTGCTTAGCATTTCGGTGCTGGACTGCCCCAGGGCAGGACAAAGACTGATATGTTTGGGATATTTCTTCTCTGTGAAAGATAGTGAGCTAAAGACTCTGGGTAAGTCTCTCGTAACCAGGACTAATGTCTGGCAGAGGGACTCCCAGGACCCCCCTTGTGAATTTATGTACGAGGATCAACATATTTATTCGGATCCCAATTATGAAGAAAATGTTGTTTTATGGAACCGATATATAGTTCACGTTTTTTCATCTGGAAGGGCAATGACGACCAGCTGCAAGAATATAAACTACGAGCAAATCAAAACATTTTAGTAATACAGTTTACGGGAACATCCAGCATATTAGAAGTCAATTTCCTAGACCTAACAATTTACATAGAAGAAAACAAGATTATGACCAAAACTTACAGGAAACCAACAGAGGCGAACTCAACTCTGTTTGCGACGAGTTGTCATCACAATCCCGTAATTAAAAACATCCCTAAAGGGGAATTCATACGAGCTCAGAGGAACTGTTTGGCAAAAGCAACCTTTGATCAGGAGTGTAAACTACTTACAACCCGTTTTCTAGCCAGAGGATATGCCACAAAAAACATTGCTAAGGCACGCGTACAAGCAAGGGGACTTAACAGAGAGAATACACTTATCTCCAGTAGACTAAATCAAAACAAGCCAGAACGGATCAGATTCATCACAACCTATTGTGCTAACAACTCTGTAATAAGGAAGATCCTCAAAAAGAATTGGGAACTCTTAAAATTGGATCCACATATCCAAAATTATATTGATGAAAACCCTTCTGTTACATTTAAAAGAGCAAGAACTTTGAGAAATATCCTCAGTCCTTCGTTTCTACCTGAAGCAAAACATGTAGAGTCAACTTCCTGGTTACCGCAATTACCTGTGGGGTTTCGAAAATGCAGTTCATGTTCCATGTGCCAATATGCAATGTGTAACACTGAGATTTTTGAAGATTCCTATGGCACTAAGTACAAAATCACTGACTTTATTAATTGCAAAACTAAATTTGTTGTGTACGCAATTATTTGTCAATGTAAAAAGGTGTATATTGGGAGTACTATCAGAGAAATGAGAATCAGAATCCGTGAACATATGTCCAGCATTGGCTGTCAAAATACCAATTTACCATTGGCAGCTCACTGGCAAAGAAAACATCAATTAAGTATTAAACAAGACATCACATATTTGGGTCTTAAAAAAGTAACACTTGAACCGAGAGGAGGTGATCAAGAGAAGAAACTGAGACAAGAGGAGGCGAAATTAATATGTAGATTTCGGACAGTAGATAGAGGTCTGAACTCAGACAATGAGATGTCCTCCTTCTTATGAGGCATTTGAATTTTGTATAACCTATTTATTTTCTGCTAGATATCTATTCCAAAGTTAACGTATAATAAGCTTACCCTGCATTGCAACTAACAGCTCAGAATGTTAATATTTGAAACTTAATGGAAAATTGCATATATGGAGATAAGGTATATTTCTTAATTTTGGTTCACCATCTTAATATGATTGCTCCTCTTTTTTTCAATTGTATTATATCCATTCAGAACATTAACATCTGGGATAATTGTTCTTTGATTTGAATCAGATTTGCTTTCTATTTTGGTGATATTTCTTATCTTTACTTCATGAATATCTTTAATATACGTTATGTAACCTGTATTATTCTCAAGCAAGATCATACTTAATCTTGGATAATAGGTAGTACGTTTACACAACACTAAAAGATGGCGCTCATATTAGTAACTAACAAAGGACTATTGAGGTTGCTGTGACAACCACACCAACAACTTTATAAAGCCGCCATTTTTGACTCTTCCGCGAACGCGGACAGAATCATACAAAGGTGTTAATGTGGTACTGCAGAGGTAAGACACGCTTGAGGGACTATTCTGCTGCCCCAGCCCACACGGCATGGGAGAAGACCGATTTAATGAGCACTCATAGCACTAGGAGATATTGAAGTGCACTCTCTAAGCAGCCCAATGTTAAACTGAACGGTACAACTACCATATTAGACACCTGGAAATTCTTTTACTCTTTCGCCTGTTAAGAGCACGTAAGACATGCTGTGTTCCTGTATTCACAGGAAGACAGAATTGAAACATGATATTTTCAACCGGTCTAATACACTCTCTATGAACGTAATTATACCGCTTAGAAACACTAACTAGACAGTCATAAGCTAACAGATGTGCCAATACAACACTCAATAACCCGAATATTGTTTGGCAGGCTGGGATTGATCCCGTGAATCATTATGTTAAGCTGAAAAGCAACATTCCAAATTAAGCAACCTATAATATTGGGTAAGATTTATCTATTTCAAAAACAATTTTATATTTTATTTGCATATTCATGTTTTCAGAGACAAATTAACTCATGGCATTCTATTTGCTTCTTTTCTCTCCAACCAAGCCCTTTTCCATCCCTATCGCGTTTTTGTCTCCAATGTGTTTATTGAATGGCATTGTACAATTAATCAATTTCTATTTTGATGCTTAATGTCACATTGTTCATCCTAATTAATCCTTCCCATTTCGCACCCTCTCTGTCTGTGCTACACTTGATACATTGAATGGGTTTTTGGACTTCAACGTTTTACTTTCATTTGTTTATTGTATTGTATCACTTTTTAATGAATTAGCCCTGATTTGAAAAAGACGGCGTGGTCTGTTGAAACACGTGTCATCACAAAGGGCACTTACCCGCACCAATAGAGAAATGTATTTCTATATTCCAATTGAGTGGAGTTTTCTTGGTTGAAGTGACGCATGAAAGAGAGTGTGCAACGACGTTTATTTTCTTTGATTTACAAAGCGGAGTGGAGGAACCACATTTTCTCCGCTGTTGCGCAACTCATGCGACACAAAATATCTCTGCATTATATCTAAGGGCGCTGAGGTCTTTGATAAGTGTCCCTTGGAGAAAGGTTCCTCAACAAGATGTATTACACTTGGCAGATGGTCCTATGCATTTAGAAAAAGGAAAACAGTTCTGATGGCTGCTCTGTTTCAGCACCACTTGGGGAGAGGGCCATTATTTTACACGCTTTGGTTTATTTTGTATTTAACCAGTCTTTTTTTAAAACAGCTTCACTCAGTATCACGCATTTCAATCTCAAGCAAACTATGTTTTAATTGTAGGCCATTTCATACCATAACAGTTTACATTGAAAAGAAAAAAGTGGAGCTCTGTCTGAAGGTTAGAACTCAGATCACAAGCAGATACCTTTAAAAAAAATACACTGCTCTAAACTACCAATGCTCTCGTTATGAAGCTGCTACACACCTATAAAGTTTACTATTATGCACAGTGCTCCATCTTGTGTAGATAATGTGACATGCTGGGTGTAGCTAAACCTTGGCAAGGACAATATGGAATGCGTGTAGTATTTTGATGATTGTTGTGGTGGTAGCCCACGGTTGCCCGTGTACCATCTGTTTATTGTGGTTCAATGGAAACGTTTTTCAATGAAAGTTGCTGGCATGTGCTTCGCCACTGTTCGATAAGCTGGCAGCAAGGGCAGAACCTTCGACAGAAAGAGATATTTCAGTCGCGGAACTGTGTCACACAGATACGGACCTCCTTCCTCTGTCATTAATCAGGCAGGCAGGCAGTATATTTAAGCACTCGGTGCCTTGGCAAAGCACTCGGTGCAAGCGCTAAATATTTGCTGCCAACTTTCATGGAAAAGCATTCCTTTCAACCACAATTAACAAATGGTATACCATCAACCATACACTTCCACTACAACAATGAATATAACACAATAGGCCTGATTCACAGAACGTTTTCCAATGCCATTGCGCCATTATAAAACACTTCTGTGAATCAGGGTCATCTTTTCAAACATCTTTCAGGCATTACTATGCTAACAGAGGTGATTTGCTGTACATGTTTACCCTACAACGCACCGGCTAGTGCTTAAAAATACCACAGCAGAACATGGAGACTCTACAACATTCTAGCAAGCTTCTGAATAGCTCTAACAAGGCGCATCCGCCCTTCTCCAACTATGTTGGGCATCTAGCACCACACTATGAAAGGAGGGCAGAAGTGCCATTAGTTTTCTTTTTGGTAAATCAACAATACAGAATCTGTGTAGTATCTTGCCTTGGTGTAATGCAACAGTTCTTATTGCAGCAAAGCACACATCATGCGTCGGCATATTTACAAAGGCTATCGGTGCCCAGAAGGCCTCATTTACTGTTTGTCACAAACGAAAGCCACTTTAAGCAAAGACACAGGCCTGCATATTTCCATTGCTGGAAATCCACCATTTTGTGGAATGCTTAGTTCCAGTTCTCTTTCAAACGGCGGAGACATCTGTTATGGAACGTTCATCAGGAGTTGTTTTACAAGAAAAAGAGAATTCATTGTGATTGTGCACTTTATGTGAAATGTTATCTGTGTGTACTACTTGTCTTATCATCTGCGTATCTGTTTGCTCTATTAGACTTCCCTACACATTTGCCCACACTAAGCCAAGTGCCACTTTCCTTTTTCTTGCCAGTCATTTTTGCAAAATAGTTTCGTACTGCGCTGGGTGTTCTCACCTATTACAACATGCACTACTTCCCTGGGGCAATATTCTGTATTTACCACTCAGGGGTATGGGGCTGTAGAGAGGGAGTGCCACAATTAATCATTTCCTCTGGACAAAATGTTGAAATGGGACCACCAAGCAATGTTATAACTGACCACAAATGGCCTTGATGTAAAAGACCCTCATGAACACCACGTTTTGTCACAACCGTGAGCGGCAATGGGTCCACACCCACAGTCTTAACCTTCACTTTTTCATTAGTATTCACTTGTTCTCTTATCCAGAAGAAGAGGATCGCTTTACCAGCAAAAGCCGGGGTGGGGCTACTACTTTCATGTGGAATGCGTCACGGATGGCACAAGAATCACTCCCAGTCTCATGGGACGCGTCCCTCTCCCTCTCTCTCTCACCTAGTGTAGAACCTCCGCCCTATCCCAGGAGTCCCAGTTCCCAGGTTACTAGATACAGAAGATTGGCCCCTACTGTCTAGTTTTTTGTACTGCTAGTGGTGAGGGAGGCCCTAAAGGATGAATGCTGCCTTATCTGATTAAACTCCCTCAGAGACTTCCTAACTTGCCCACCAGCGATAAGTGGTCTAATGGGATTCCGGAAAGTGGCTTGCAAATACCCTGTTTTATTCAGGCTTCATTTAACATGGTCACTCTCACTTCTCCCTTTCCTACTCTCTCTTCTTCTCCACTCCACTACTCACCTCCCACCAACCTTCTGTTCCATGAATGTTCTCACTCCTTCTAGGTCTCTTGCCTCCAGCCTTTGATTTTACTCCTTCTCCCACTACTCTACTACTCCCTTCTTTTCAGTACTATTCCTCCCTCTAAACAACTACTCCTCCCTCCTACAACTCCTCCCTCTACACAAACATTCCCACCTTTACACTAATACTCATCCCTCCAAACCACTACTCCTCTCTTCTACTAGAACTCCTCCTTCCTACTACTTATCCCTCCATATTACTACTCCCACCTTAAAACCACTACTCTTCCTGTCACTCTTCTACACCTCCCTCCACACTACTACTCCTCCTTCCACACTACTCAAGCATCGTCCTTCACTCAGCACAATTCTTTCTGCACACTGGCCACAAACACACACACTGACACTGCAGTACCACTTTCACTGTAAAGCTAATAGCTCACCTGCTCCAGAAGTCACCTCCAAAGTCAGCCACACCCTCCTCCCTCCTGCTGTTCTCTTGATCATCCTCCATTCGTCTCTGACCTCACTTGAACAACTCATACGTCCGGTTTCCCGCATATATCCCCACTATTTGCCATGATTGGATCTCTTTCCCTGGCCAATCTGGAGCTGTCTTCCCCACCCTGTGCTTGCGTGTAAAGTGGAAGGTCATAGGTACCTGGGTAGGCCCTGCCCACTTTTTCAGCATGGGCTTTCCATTTTCTGTGTCATCCCAAGATAAGTTCTGTTGAGGGGGTAGTGCCCCCCTTTAGGTCCCTACTAGTCTGGAGGTCCTCTGAGGTGTTGTGCTGGCTTGAAAGTGTTGTTTGTTAACTCTGCAAGTTGCTCTGGTGTGCTGCATATAGAGGCAGCTTATTTATGTGGCTCTCATCACCCTGTCACAGAACACCACAGCTTCGGTGCGCCATTGGACCAGCGTCACTGCTTCCCTTCTTATTGATGGTGCTCTCTCTTTAGCCGATGACTGTAGTGGTCTGGTGACAATTCAAATATTTCCTCTGGGTTTCCGACTTGATGATTTGTCTTGCTTTCTGGTGTGGGTGATGGAGCTCTGAATGCAACACAAATACACTGGGAAGTATCTGACATTGGATGGACGGATGCAAAAAAACATGATGGCATAAGGGGCAGGACAGGAATTGGGGCCCTCTTAACTGCCACCATCCACCTCAGTGGTAGGACTAGATCTTGACTTCTCCATGCGAGGCATCTCAGCCCCAACTGAGAGGAGTTCCAAACCCCTCATGACAAGGCCAGATTACTGGCTTTGTCATAAATGGGTGGATGGAAATTAGCAGCTGGTGTGGTGAGCTCATGGTATGTAGCACGTTGATCTGGGGACACTGTAAATTCACCCGACGTCCTCAACCCACCCATTAGTTAATGTAGACCAATTCACTATATTTTAAATGTATTGACATTGTAGAATATGTGTCACTGATCATATTTCTGATGAGGATCACACACTCTTGAGAAATCCTTATCATGGTGATACACTAAAAGAGCTAATAATAATACTCCCTAATTCTCATTTGAACAATAATTTCAATCTTAGGGAACCTACTGCTAGCAGATTTTCACATATATTTTACAAACATCATTACTTATAGTTTGGTAATTAGCAACAGTCACCACTTTTACTGCCACAGCCAAAATGCAGAAAGTCATATATTGCTTACAATTAAAGAAAGTAATTGAAACAAGAAATAATGCAGAGGAATCATTTTTGCAAGTAAACATAATGTGTTATTTACATAGTACATATTTATTTGTCGCAAATGGCCTCGCGAACACACCAACTTCAATGTGAGGTTCAAGGGTCTTTATTATTTTATTGTCAATGTGCCTAATGGCCGTCCCTCTCTCGCTAACCAAGAGATGGGCATTACCACTCTAACCAGGCTTCCCTCAATCCCCTGAGTGGTTCTAGTGATCAGTAACCCATAAAGTTCTAAGTTCTTGTAATGGCATGAAAACATACCTTATATGTCTAGCCTTCCTCACAGAACAATCAATGGTTCCGAGCCAGGATTTCCCCAGAAAATGGTTATGTGTAGGGCCTTCCAGACACAGCTGCCTTGACCCTCCCTGTTCTTTCTTCGCTCTTTCTTTCCTCTCACTCAATCTCTCTGCCTTTCCCTTTCTCCTACTAATCTCCTCCGCTCTGCTCCACCCATTGTGTCACCTCTCTCTCTCCCTTATTTTACCTCTTCTGTCCCTCTGATATTCTCTCACCACTGTCTACCTCCACCCTTCAATCTTACTGTCTCCTATTTTCTCTTTCCTTCCTCCCAATAATACTGCTCTTCAATTTCCACTCCACTAATACTACCCCTTCTCAGCTCGAATACTGCTATTGTTCTCCCCTATTCATGCCATTACTACTCCCCTCTCTCCACCCTACTGCTAAACAACTTCTCCACTTTTACTACTAACATTACACCCTCCACTACTACAGCGACTCTTGCTCTCGGTCAGCCTTTCATCCACTCCCTACCATCCCACTACCACTTCACTCAAACTACTCTCACGCACATTCACCACAATGTACCACTTTCTCTTCAACAGCCAATACCTCACTTTACTAGAATTCCCCTCCACTTTCACATACACTGTCCTTCTTCCTTCTGGTCTCTTGATCCGAAACCTTCACCTCCTCTGACCACACCCAAACAACTCACAGCTTCTTGTTTCCTAGCCTTGGTTTTATACTCCCTCTTGTTCTCTATTTGGTCTTCCCCCATTGGTTCCCTGGGCCAATCGGTCTCTATCTTCCCTGCCCAGGAGCGTTCACGGACTGATGAATACATAAAAAAGGGTCTAATCTCTGCCACTTTTTTCCTGAGAAGTCCGACGGCTCTTGTCAATGGTGGTCCATGCTTAACAATGTACAAATCCATGTCATGGAGCTGTTCTGTGGGGAATTTACATGTAAGTGGCCCGCTCTGAACAATGTAGAAGTCAGTATAAGGACGCCACCGTTCCGCATGGAGCCGCATGTTGCTAATCTGCAGGTAACCGAGTCTGTATATGCTGCCAGTGCATAGTGATCCATGCATTCCATAATACATCATTGCTTGTAAGATTGAACATAAACGGTTTGTTATCGGCTCAAATGAACACTGCCAGAGGTGTTAAACAAGGCTGTCCAATGACTTCAGCCATATAACTGCTTTTTGGGTGACTTGAAGCATATTGACAACCAGATTAGATCTTTCCCTCAGACCATTGCTGGAGCCCTTTTACCACGTTTATTGTACGCTGACGACATTGTACTCATCGATCAAACTCTGGTAGGGTTGCAGCAACAGCTAAACAACCTACTAAATTTCATCAATAACAACAATCTCGAGATTAATAAATCCAAAACCAAAATTCTAACATTTGGTAGCTCGGACAAATGTAAGAATGCATATACATGGAGCCTTGAAGGTGAGCGAATTGAACAAGTTACCTCCTTCAAGTATCTTGGAGTTTGGTTAAGTGATAAAGTATCAGAAGCTCCTATGATCACTCGCTTACGAGCCGTAACACAAGCTTTGGCAAGTCAAGCACATGCCGTGAACCAGACTTAAGGAAAATTTTCCATTCTTCCAGTCATTTAATTCTATTGAGCCAAAGTCCTACCCACTTTGGCTTATGCTCAGAAGCAATGCTGCATATACCAGATAAAACATGGCCCTTATTGGAGGGATTATTTTGGAAAAAAGCTTTGAATCTTCCTCAATCTGTTCCAATTTCAATTATACAGCGAGAGTTGGGTCTTTCTTAGTAACATGAAAAAGTCTTTCAATGTTTAAAAAATGTTTCATGCCCAATCATCCAGAGATTCTTCAATTGTTGCAAAAAGAGGTAGTAGCACCATCCACTACGATGCTACAACAATGGCGAGCAAAAACTTGCCTCACATTGAGAGAAATTGGTAGTTCTCTTGATATTTTTATCACAAATCCCAACCAATGTAAAAAGAAATTAAAAGAACTAGATTGGATCAAAACCTTAGAATTAGGGAGTGGGCATCGATCTGTGGCCCACATTTCTGCAGAATCGTGTCAATTAGATAATACATGTCAATATCTGAAGCTATGTTCAAATAAGAACATAAGAGTGCAATTCTTGAGAACTCGATTTAATCTGCAACAAAGTAAAACATCTGTGTTGCTTAAGTACATCGAGTTGCCGTTTTTGAAAAAACACATCAGAAACAGAAAATGTGAAACATTGGGTAACGTCCTGCTCAGCTCTGAATGAAAGACGTACCACTTTCTTTAATCATTTATTTTCTGACTTTCAAAAACAAGATATGGATGTATGTTGGAGAACTTTGATCGCAGGACATAAAACATGTCAAGTCATAGTTTTAATTTTTAGAACCCTTCTATGATGAAGTCTAATGAAATCTTTTGACTTTTGTGATTATTTGAATTTTCTTTTCCTGTTATCTTTTTCGCTAAAAAAAATGTTTTCAATTTGATGCAAATAAAATAAGAAATAAAAAATACAAATAAATAGTGATCCATGCTGCCACTTGTTACATTTGTTGGCGCCAGGTTGCATAGCTGTTAACTCTCTCTGGTGCCAGTGGAAAGATGCTGGAATTTCTCTGGAATTTCTCTGCAGACACTGATGAGCTTCCTTGTTGTGGGTGCTCCGATGCTGGCATTTCTCTGGAATTTCTCTGGAGACTCTGATGAGCTTCCTTGTGTTGGGTGCTCCGGCAGGAATGTTGGAACATGTGGTTGTCTGCTAGTACAAGAAAGAGACTGACCCCATTTTCATACAGGTGTATGAGGTGATCAAGACTAGTACTATTAGGGATCAAACAGGCACAAAGAGAACGGTCAGGGACTGCGGCTCTCCCACTGTCCACCTTCCCGCTCTAGGGTGGGAATGGATCTGGTTCCCAGACTGTTATGCCTCCCACCCCAGGCCGAGAGGTATCCTGCCCCTTCGTGCTGTGTCAGATAACTGACCCTGCCGCATATTGCTGTGTTGTACTTCTGTGTACCATGTTTAGAGCTGCTTCCAAGAGCCAAGGCATGATTTGAGGAGTGGTAAGAGAAGAAGAGTATATGAGACATGTGCTTTCGTAACTTAACAACTGGGCCACATTTCACTTGTATGCAGTCTAGAGCACATGGAGTGGTAGGAAATTCAGCAGGAACAGTAGACGATGGGAGCGGGCTCTTTTGTGGTACAGGTTGATTCCATCAAGCATGAACCACAGACACCAATAAGTGTGAATCAATACCAAATTGATTGCACCTGAAAAAAGGCTTAGAACGCTATCACATGAAATCAAAAACATTCAAAATAACATTAAAAGAAACGAAATGAAAACAGAACAATGTGGTAAAGGTTCAAGCTGGGTCACGTACTTATATCTATTGCAGCTGCTTAAATCAATAACATAATTTGCAGTGCCAGCTGCAACACGCCCCTTCATTGAAACTGATTCAAACCCCCATCCTTGACATAGGTTTGACTCGATGTGAGACTGGTCAAGCATTTCTAATGTTTTCATGTAGTGCTGACCTTTAAATGCACACAGTTCCACATGATGGTAGGAGAGAACCAATATTGTCTTCGGACTACGTACAGCAGTTTGGACATAGCCCTTCCTGCCTTTGGGAGCCAATAAAGCATTGTTGCACTGTTGTAACATAAGGCCTTACTATGAGCATGTGGGAGTGGTAAAACATCCGGTATTTAAAAAATAATTCATGTTTTACAGCTCCACACAATTCAGAATCCCTCACTGCGTGTGAAAATACTGGACATGAAGTATCGGAACGTATCGCACGTAGAAGCTGTTTCATAGCGCATATGTACAATTCTGGATGCCGAGAAGCAAATACTGCATCATTCCGAGTACTGGCCCTGCCAAAAACAACACATGAAGCATCTCAAATAATTACCTCTTGTAAATCAGAGGCAGACATGAGTCCAAAGTGAGGCCAAATGAAACACGTGGGCAGGACATTCACCCACCTCTCCCCCAAAGGATAGAAAAAGCTCACCTATGCCTCTCACAGGGCACAAAGCTCTATTGCAGAAGCTTGGGTAGCTAGCTGTACGTACTACTAGAGAGCAGCCACAATGACGCACACAAATGACATAGGGCCATGAAGGGAAGGGGGAAAGTGTGAGGGCCATCCATAGCCAGTGTCGGATTACTCCCAAGTGCCATAACCCCACTTTCCCATTCTTGCATTGTAACACTTAGATACGCCCACGGTCTTCTACTTATTCCAGCTTATTAAGGGGGATCTTAAAAGCCAACAATTAATATGCACTGACATACCCCCTGGATTGATTTTGCGGATGCCCTCCATGTCTTGCTAGTGGCATATTCCTGCATACTGTTGGCATGATGCATGGTGTAGTGTACACATCATTCTCATGCATACCTTTGAGATCGTTAACTGCTCTACCATGATATGCAGCTGCAGACATTGCACTACATAAAGTCCCACAGGCGATCAATTCCCATATGTCACAGGGCCCATGAGTGCATACATGTGAGGGAGCAAGTCCATTGAAACCCTGAAGACATTGACCTGTTTGACCCAAGATGCAGATAAGATCCCCACTGCCCTGGCTTGTTTCCAGGAAGTACACATGATGTGTTGATACTGTGAAATAGCTTGCGTACATGGCCACCCACAGGGACAGCACATGCAACCCTTAGTTAAGGTGATCAGAGGGAGTGTCTGGGGATATGGTGAGATGACGGGTGCAGATTGAGTGTCTAGGGAAATCGTTGGGGAGGCCAGAAGGAGTGTGAGGGGATATTCTGAGGGGAAGTACCGAGGGACTGTCTCTGGATATAGTGAGGGGATCCATGGAGTGTGTCTGGTTAAATGGTGAGGGGGGGATTCGAGAGGTGTCTGGGTATATAATGAGGGGGGTCCAGAGGGGATGCCTGGGGAAATGCTGAAGGTTAGGGGTCCAGAGGAAGAGTCTAAGAATATGAGGTGCAGAAAAAATATGCCTTGAAACGCCCTGATGATGTACAACGCCTCACTCCCAGCACCATCCCCCATGCACTCCAGCTATTTATATGTCATGTGTTTACGTCAAAACAACTAATATACACACATGCACTGACTGAAAACTCAGCAACTACCAATGAGGATATGCCAGGGATGAACTCCTACCATGCTTCCTGAAAACCATTAAAAAACCCACTGAGGCCAGAGGAGAGGTGGTATGACGCACTGCATATTCCAAAGCATAGCAACCTTTGCATTCCTGACAGGCAAGTTCCATTGCCTCAAGCGAACAGGTGATGAATCTGCAGTAGAAGATTGGGCACACCATCATTGTGCGCTGCATGCTACATCATCTTTGTATAAAGCACCACATGCAGATGCCTTTCACTGTCCCAATCCGTCCTGAAAGTAACAATAGGCAGGAGGTAGGAGCGCCATCTGTACAAGATGAGTAGACTGGCCAGATCAGAGGCAGCGTTTAGTCAACTCATTCTTCTTAGTCGAAGCTGGCTCCAGAGCCCACTGGTCACCAGAACATTGAATGAGCGAGATATCCAGTCAGTGTATCTAAAACATTAGAGAGCGGTACATTTCAGAGCAGACCATAACACTGAAAAACCCTGCACACATGAAATAAATAAATGAAGGGTAGTGAGGTAAAGGAGTTAAAATGGGTCGGGATGGGGTTGGGGTGGTTTTTAAAGGGTAATAAAATGGGGGGCTTGAGGAAGGACCCCGCCACCCCAAACTGAAAAAGAAAAATCTGTGTTTTTTCAGTATTCTATCCACAATTAAATTAAATTTACCACTCTGTAATTGTGGTTGGTACGATCACATATAATCGTGAGAGAGAGAGTGTGTTTGCGTTTGCATGTGTGTGTGTGTTCATGTGTACATGTGTGCATGTGTGCTTTTGTGTTTGTGTGCTGTGTGTTTGTGCGTGTGTGACATCGATAGTCTGCAGGATGACACGTCATTCACTGAAGTTAGACATGTGCCAGGAAGGACTGCTCATCTAGGACCACAACGTGTGCCAATCAGGACTTGTAATTGTGTTCTGAGTGCTGAAATGTTTCTGTTGCACAGATGTGCTGGACTGAAACCACCTTGAGTAGAGGGGTTACAGATATGAGGGCATGCTGCAGAAATAGGACCCATCATGCCTGCATCCACATTACATGCATATTTCTCGGTAGGATTCTTTGCCTCCACCTTTTTTCATTTTGTGGCAAAGCTTGCTTTGGTTTTTTTCTTGACCTCTCTGCTTGTGGGCAGTGATTGTACTGTTTTTTTTTGTATTTCTATTTCTATTCATTTCTATTGCGCCGGTAACTCGCAAGTCTCAGGGTGCAGATACATGGACACAGGGGACGAACATGAGACAGGCGCATAATGGGACAGTCAGGTGGTTTTTGCGGACTGTTTAGCTAAAGATATGAGTCTTCACCTGCTTACGAAAGCTTAGGTGGTTTGTTTTCTTTCTTATGTTGATGGACAAATTGGTCCAGAAACCTGCTGTAACAGTCGGAAAGGATTTACCTAGCCCTAACTTACGTTTATGCTTTGCCACCGCAACCTTGTTTTGGTCAGCTGATCTTATAGTGCGGGTAGGTACATAAGTGTGTATTTTTGATTTCAAGTACCCTGGCGCTTTCCCATGAATACAGCGATGTGCTATGGTGAGGGCCTTGAATGGAATTCTATTCTCTACTTTAAGCCTGTGTAACTCTTTCCTGGAGTTGCTAATGTGGTCGAATTTTGGTATACGCTTAATAATTCTGACCGCATTGTTCTGTATAATCTGGGAAACTTTGAGACATTTATTATTTGACCCTGCCATCAGGGCGTTGCCATAATCCAAATGTGATAAAATGGTTGCCCTCGACACTATGGCATATATATATTGTGACTGTGCTTCGGCTCCTAATGATGCTTCCATCATCATGCCCAACGTTTTCACTTTGTCGAGGACCTTAATCTGTGTATTTTCTATCTGAAAGGAGTTGTATTCTGGGGAGAGGGAGTTTCTGACCTGCTGGGAACTGAAGACCATCAACTCTGTCTTTTTCCCATTTAAGCACATCCAATTTGTGTCCATCCGTTGTTCTATACTGGAGTAGACGTTAAGAAAGTTATCATTATCTTTTTTGTGATCGCCACAGAGTTCAAACACTAGCTTAGTGTCATCAGCATAATTCGTAAAAAATATATTTATCTGGTCCAGTACGTGGCAGAGGAATCTGAGATATAGATTGAACAACAGGGGGGACATGTTGGCTCCCTGTAGAACCCTGCAGAGGATTTCTCTTTCTGACGAGAATTTATCACCCCAATGAACCCATGATGTCCTATTTTTTAGGAAAGACATTATCCATCCTGTGGTTGCTGGTGAGCAGTTGGCCGTTTTCCCCAGGACCACTTCGAGGAGCTCATGGTCAAGAAGGTTGAATGCTGCACTAAGGTCCATTAGGACAAGAAAGCCTGCTTTCCCTTTGTCCATGATACTGAGCATCTTTGTCTGAAGATCTATCATAACTGTCTCCGTACTATGAGCAGGTCTAAAGCCCGACTGTTGGGGGTGAAGAGATTCCGACACTTCTACGTGCGCCTGTAGTTGAGAAGTGGCTATCCAATCCATGATTTTCAGTAGGAAGTTACAAATTGTAATGGGCCTGAGATTACCGGGGTCTCTAGGATTCAGACCTGGTTTATTAACCAATGGAGGGACAGTGAGCCTTTTTATGTCCTGAGGGACTAATTTATTCCTAAAGGAAAAGTTGATGATTTTAGATAGTAGAGGTGAAAAGAGATCGGAATTATCTAGAATCATTGTAGCTGGTAGGATGTTCTCGGCGCAAGAAGTTGGCTTCATAGAGGCTAGTGTTTTTTTCATATCCTCTGGGGTGATGTTAGAAAAATTAAAGTTTTTTTGATTTATTTAGTTGGGCCTTAGTGATTATATCTCTTCTTTTTCGATTTTCAGGAAGAAGGCTTTTTGGGTACTCTCACAATCCTGTTGAGACTGAATGAAGAGAGGTGAGATGGCCTTGGGTTTTTCGATAGACTTCAGGATGCTAAATAATGTTCCTGTAACATTGCCTGCTAATGTGAATTGATTATCATAGTAGTGTTTTTTAGCCTCTGTTATCTCTCTCTTATATCTTAACTCTGTATTCTTCAATGTTTCCTTGTTCTCTGCTGTAGGTTTTTTTCCCATACATTTTCAAATTTTCTCTTATTCCCATTTAGTACTGACTGATCTTTTGTGAACCAGGTGTGGGGTTTAACAATGGATCTGCATGTTTTAAGTTGAAGAGGAGCATTCTGGTCCGCCAATTGTTTAAGATGGTCAAGTAAATTGATCATCATGGCTTCACAGGAGTCTTCTTCTTTGATATTATCATTAATATCCTTTATACAGGATTCTAGCTGTTCCCTGTTGATGTTTTTAAAGTTTTTTTGGGCTATTTTCAATGGTGGATTCGGAGTTTTATCTCCAGGGGATGGAGGGATGATTTGAAAAGTGACGCTAAAATGGTCTGACCAAATACAGGGTTCCGTCTTGTAGTCACGTGTATTTAATTTATTTGTCACTACCCAGTCCGTTTTTCATTGTGGGTTCATTGTTGGTAACATGGAAGTCTACATTGTTCAATAGTCTCTCTAGATTGGTGGTGTCTTTATCTGCTGGTTTGCCGTACCGTCTGTTAAGGTCTCCTACTACCAACGTGGCACAGTTAGGACCTTTGAGAAGGTTAAGAAGGTGGGAGAACTCTTCATTAAAATCAAGGGTAGTAGAAGGTGGCCTGTATATGACAATCACGTTAAGGCAGCTGTTTCCAATTGGCAAGAATTTTAGGTGAAGAATTTCACTACCCTTACATGTAGTATTTCCTGGAAACAGGGGGATAGAACTCCTGGCAATAACTGCCACTCCTCCTCCTTGACCAGATTCTCTATTAGTGAAATATATTGCATATCCTTCTGGGACTCCTATGTCACATGTCTTTTAACCACGTTTCAGTGATACAAAATATGTATATGCCCTCCTCTATGATCCTATCATGGATACATAGGGTATGCTTGTTCAGTGATCGAGTATTGAGTATACTGATTTTTAGCTCAGGGATAGATTTAATTTAGTAGGCTGCGTTGGAGGACTGTGTCTCTGTCCACCGGCCTTTTTTTGTTATTTTTTAGTGGCTAGTCCGTCTTCTTTTGTGTGTTTTAGACCTCTTTTATCTATCAAGATGTGTGCTGTGTTGATGGCCTTATTTAGACACTGTTGTTTGTGACTATCCAAGAGCAGTTTAGCTATTTCAGGGTTAGGAATAACTTTTTCAGTCTGGGTGCCCTGTGGTAATGGCTGTACTGGCAGTTTAGGCAGGGCGGCCTGTATGTGCAAAGAGTTAGGTTCCAGGTTGACAGTTAATGTCAGGGTACTTACGCTTACAGACGGGGACATGATTCCGGGTTGATTATTAAAGATATTCCTTGCTGCAGTGATTGCTGCTAGAACCTCCTGTAACCCCATCTTGCTAAGGAGAGACGCAGCGTTACCACATTCACCACGGACTGGCACAGACCGGCTTTCCCCGTTCGCGCCGGCACGTTCACGCCGGGTTAGGCAAGAAATGCACCAAAAAGAACTACATACGCTACTGGGAAATGTAGTTTTTCCAGAGAACCGTGCATGCAGGAAGCTTCTCTTCCTGATTTAAATCGCACTAAGGCAAGCTAGTACAGGACTAACCAAAACGTACTGCTGCAATAATAAAGAATGCAACAATGCCACAGTACAATTAGAGAGGTAAAATATGTCACAGTAAAAAGTGCAATGAAGCACTGTGGTGCACTTCTGCCTGACACTGCGAGACAGATGGCTTGTGTTGCTAGTCTAATGTTTCCTATTGACCACTGGAGGTGACCTCTATGGATACAGAGAAGTAACATGTGGTCAGTTAATTTACACAGATTGATTGCACCCATGACAGGGTCATGTCTATGTAGAGTACTGTCATGTACATGTACTTCTTCAGTGCCATGATTTGGATTGCCTGTTTTTATTTGTTGTGCTGGTGTACATGGAAAAGACACTGCCTGTTTCTGTATTCTATGAAATCATGCAATGGATGCATTCATTGTGAATCGATCATTCCTTGTAGCATTGCTCACATCTGTGTCATTGATGGCTTATACTGACATTGGGCTGTGTCTGGGAGAAGGTAGATCTTTCCATTTAAAGACATGGTTATTTAGTGAAATTGTTGATGAATTACTCACCGTCAGGTATCTGTGTGCCTGTCCCTACCTCGCCCGATTTTTGATTCCTGTGGCGTCCACATCACTGTATCCTTCGGCTCCCATGAATTCATGCTTGGGTTTGGAAAAATGCCCCCTCCACTAGCTGTGCACTCCTGCCTGTGCTCGGAAATGGCGCAGTTTAAAATAATCCCAGGAGAAAGTACTGAGAAGTATCGCTTTGCCGCGTTACTCTGCTCAGTGAATATTTCTTTTGTTGCATGATTTGTGATTATACTGAAGATAACAAGCTTAATTAGCTGGCCCCACCCCCCTTGTGACATTTCCCATATCTTCAGAGCCCGCATGCACCAGGAGGAAGTACCGAGAAGTACCGCTTCTTTCTCCATTGCTTCCTTCTGCTTCTTGTTCCTCGTTTCTCCAATTATCTCTTTCGGTTTCTAAGTGGGGTGTCTCTTGGGTCCTCGCTTCTTCTTGCCTTCTCTGGTATAATGCTACCCTTTCCAAGTTCCACGAGCGCCCGTCTTCCGTGCGGACGTGATTGGTCCCTTGGTGAGTTACTTTTATGGGCCTGCTGTAACGGGATCCCGTGGCTTGGTCCTTTCTTGGCAGTTTGATTTTGACCCAGTCCCCTTCTCTTATGTTGGGCGCTTGCTTCGTCCTTCTTCTTTCATCACTCCACGCTTTCATGCGTTTCTTGTTTCTCTCCATGCGCCATACTACTTCAGTCATGTCAACTGCTTCATCTTCCCTTACTTTCGCCAGCCATGGAGGAATGAGGGTGGATGCCGCACTCCTCCCTCTCAACATTTTGAATGGGGATATTTGAGTAATTCCATTTGGCGTAAGCCTGTGAGCCGCTATGGCTTCTTTGGCAGTTTTGAGGGGGTTCATTCCTGACGCTGTTGCCAGTTGGATGGCCCCTTTTATGAACCTGTTCGCCCTCTCCACCAGTCCATTTGCTTGGGGGTGATACAAGGCCGCTTTCTTTTGTTTGATGTGGTTCTTTCTCAAAAATGCTTCCATATCTTTGGATACTAGTTGCACACCATTGTCTGTGACGACTTCTTTGGGGAGGCCTTCCCTTTGGAATATTTCAGTGAGTACCTCTATGACCGTCTCTGTGGTTATGTTCGGGACAAACTCGGCTTCGACCCACTTAGATAAGTAGTCGACCAGCACTATGCCATATTTATGTTCCGTTTCCATCGCCTCCAGGGGCCCTATGAAGTCAATGCCCACTTTGGACCATACTGCTTCTGGTATTTCCGTGGGAATGAGAGGCGCTTGTCGGACCTTAAGTCTTTTGTCACTGTTTAGGCATTCATGGCAGCGCTCTATCATGGCGCGTATTTCCTGGTCCATGGACGGCCACCAGTAAGCTTCTCTCACCCTGCGGCGAGTCATCGTGTTCCCGAGGTGCCCCGCGTGGGCCCTGCAGAGTATGGTGCGCCTCATTCCTGTGGGGGGGATGATCTGGTCCATTTTCATGATTATTCCTTCCGTTTCCGACAACTCATCTTGCACCTTCCAATATGCTCTCATGCCCTCCGGCAGCATTTTCTCATTGGGCCAGCCTTCTTTGATCCAATTGCGTATCTTGGCCATGATTGGGTCCTTCCCGTCTTCTTCTTCCCAGTGTCTTTCACTGAGTTCCAGGTAATCTGGGGCCCTTATGTCTGATATGGATGCGACTATGCATTCCCCATGTAGGAATGTGGTAGCCCTTTCCTTGTTCTCTGGCAGTCTCGACATGCAGTCGGCTTGCGAGTTTTTCCATCCTGATATGTGATGGATTTCGAATGTGTATTCTTGTAGTTTTGCTGCAATGCGAGCTAGCATGGGCGTGGATGTTTTGGTGCCTCCCGGGCTGAGCATGTGGATGAGCGGCTTGTGATCTGTCACCAGCTTGAACTTTGTGCCCCACACATACGTTCTAAAATGTTCGACTGCCCATGCGCATGCTAGCATTTCCTTTTCAATCGTTGAGTAATTCCGTTCCGCCTCTGATAGTGCCTTCGACGCGAAGGCCACCACATGTTCGGTGTCACCTCTCCTCTGCGTTAGCACTGCTCCTAATCCGTATGCACTGGCGTCGGTGGTAATGACCGTATCCCACTCTGGGTTAAAGGGTTGCAGACATGGAGCTTTCATGATGTGTTGCTTTATGGTGTCCATCGCCCTCTTCTGAGGTTCCCTCCAAGAAAATTCTGTCCCCTTTTTGAGTAGATCGCGTAGGGGTGACGTGGTTTCTGAAAACTTTGGTATAAATTTCGCGTAATATTCAGCCAATCCCAGAAAAGACCTCACCTCTTCTTTGGTGGCTGGTTCAGGAGCTTTGGTGATGGCTTGCATCAGATTTTCTTTCGGGCTGATCCCCTTTTCCGAAATTTTGTACCCCAGATATTCCACTTCTTTTACTCCAAACGAGCATTTCTCGTGACGTAAACGCACTCCTGCATCTTGTAGTTTGTTGAGAACCACTTTGAGAGTGGTATCATGCGTCTGCTTGTCCTTTGCATAAACCAATATGTCATCCTGAAAATATACTACATTTTCGACTTTCCTGAGTAGGACGTCCATCATGCGCTGAAAGGCCGACGCAGCCGACGACAACCCGAAAGGCATTTTAGTGAATTGAAACGTGCCAAAGGGCGTGATAAATGCGGTAAGTGGTTTCGACTCTTCATGGAGCTGTATCTGATGATATGCATTTCTCATATCAAGCTTTGAGAATATTTTGGCCTCTTTCATTAATAATATGCGTTCGTTTATGCTTGGGAGCGGGTAGTTGTCCGTGATGACTTCTAAATTTAGGCTGCGCAGGTCTATGCACACCCTTAATTCCTGTGAGTGGGGTTTCTTTATCAGGACGACTGGGCTCAGCCATTCGGACGCTTCAATCTCTTCTATCACTCCTTCCATCTTCATTTTGTCCAGCTGTTGCCTCAGGGTGTCCCTTGCTGTGGCCGGTACTGGTCTCACCCGGTGCTTGACAGGGACGGCATTTCTTTTGAGCACGATCTTGTGAATGAAACTTTTAATGTGCCCCGGCTCCTCCGAGAAAAGTGTTGGGTAATCGCTCTTGACAACAGATTCATTCCTCGTATGGACTGATAGGACTTGATCTTCTGTGCTGGGATCCAGTCTGATTTTTAACTTGTCTTGATCATCCCAGCCCAATACTGCAGGCCCTTCATGGCTGAAGTAGACTCTGGTGATGGTTTCCCTTCCTTTGAATTCGACTTTTCCGTTGATATACCCTAAGAGTTCGACTGAGGCCCCGCCAAACACCGTGGGCTTGTGTCGTGTGGTGAGCACTTCCACTTTCTCTTTACCCACCATGTCTTTATATGTCTGAAGGGGTAGGATGGTGAGGTCCGACCCGGAATCTGCCATAACCCGAGTCTCTCTTCCATCGATTCTGATGACGCAGTGAGGCTTCTCTCTCCTGGCTCGGGTGCTGTTCACCATTATGACCGTGGGTCTCCCCTCCTCATCTGACGAGGATTCCCTTTCCTTTGTGTGGTCTGTGGTGAGGCTCGCGACCTTCTTGTTCCTCCATCGACACACTATCGAGAAGTGTCCTATGCGTTTGCAGATTGAACACTCCTTGTCTCTGGCTGGGCACTCTCTGTCATATGCCAGGTGTTTGGTGCTGGAGCACCTATGACACTTGAGGGGTTCTCTCTTGCTGTTTCTTGACTCTCTCGTGTCTGGTGTAGATTTTTCCTTTCTTGGACGGAATCCAACTGCTTGTATTTCAGTGGGGACTTGGGCCCCTGTAAACTCTTTCCTTCTCCCCGCGGTTTCCTCTACCGCTCTGGCAATTTCCACGGCTTTTTCTAACTGTAACTCTTTTTCAAGGATGAACTTATCCTGGACTTTGCGACTGTTGGTATGGACGATTAGCATGTCGCATATGCGGTTTTCCGCGTTGGTACCGAAGTTACACAGGGCTGCTAGTTCCCTTAACTTCGTGACGTAGTCATCGACGGGTTCGGACTGCTCCTGTTTCCGAGTGTAAAACCTTATTCTATGGAGTACAGTGTTCTCTTTGCTGGCGAACCTCTTAATGATTCTTCTAACGGCCTCCGTGAACACATCGTCATTGACGTCATCTACTGGTATCGGGGTAAGGCCCTCGAAAATTCTTTGCCCTTCCACCCCTAAGGCGTTAAGTAACATGGCCCTGCGTCTCACTGCTGAGAATCCAGATCCACCCATTGCCTCCACGTAGGTCGTGAACAGGGGCTGCCATTGTGGCCAAGGAATGGCGGGCCTACCTGGTGTCTGTAGAAAGGGTGGTGGCGGTGTGGCTCCCTGCATGTTTCTGCGCGGTTCTTGTGGTGATCCTCGTCGCCAATTTATGTTGTATAATGGTGCCTGAAGGAAGACAGGAGCCAGGCAGGTTTTTCACCAGGACTTTATTTCCAGCATGTCTGGATCAATGAAGCATAGATATTGTCCAGGATTAACTAGGCCAAACGTGGCCAACAGGGGTTTGGGTGCCGTGGCTTTAATCCGCGGCAAAACTCGTGAAATAACTCCCGTGCTCGGAGGAGCCGGGAAGACGCTGCTCTCCGCGTCCTCAGCTCGTCCCGTAATGGCGCGTAGCGCGCGGGGGCGGAGCTGAACGCGCGAGCGAGATCTCGCGAGAGCGGGGCTCTCGCGATACCTCTACACCGTGCTACTCTACTCAGTGAATATTTCTTCTGTTGCATGGTATGACTTGTATTGTAACTTAGTCTTACTATCACTTTATGGATAATATCACACATATTTATGTTGACTTTTAAAACATTGACTTTCGTCTTTATTTACATAGATTTGTGATTATACTGAAGATAACAAGCTTAATTAGGTGGCCCTGCCCACCCTGTGACATTTCCCAAATCCTCAGAGCCGGCGTGCACCGGTGCGCGTGCACCAGGAGGAAGTACCGAGAAGTACTGCTTTGCCGCTTCGCCACTGCGATGAGCGGCGAGTGATTCCTCAGTCCTCTCGGTACTTTTTCTCTTTCACAATTCAGAACAGGTTTGTTCATCCTTTTTAGTGTTGTTCGTATATTCACGTGCTCCAGATTTACATGCGTGCCACACTGTACACATTGAAAACCAACATGCTGCCGAATATAGCAACGTCTAAGATTGCGGTGCATCCTAGCACTCTTTCAACTAGACGAGTCTCACAGAAAGCAATTACACTAACTCCAGATTTCTTAAACAAACATAAAACCCCCACTATGGACATTCGTGATTTTTGCTCACCACGAACCACAATCAGAACTACTGTTCTAAACAAAGCTAAGGCGAACCTAGCTGCAAACACACATGGTCATGATTTACAATTCATTCCGCCTCCTGCTAGCGAAGTAAATCACACTAATCTTGACCCTCCGATTACTGCAGGTTACTCCCACACGTCTCGCCGCGCAGATCATATAATTGATATGTGCAATGATTACCATCTTGCAAGTAATTACAACGAGCAAGCGCACATTCCTTTAATATCTTTAGGTGCATTGAACAGTCCTATTCGAACATTTTCCGACCACACCATCTTAACAACCAGCCTGACTCTGACAAATCTACAGCTGGCTCGGTGGCTGACGGAATTAGTGGAGACATTTCCATATCAGACATTTCCATGTCTCCAAGATTCGAAAATCATGAAAAACTTATCACAATCGCCTATTTTATTTAATCAATGTTCGCTTGATTCATCTGCCATTTCTGTGCCCTACACTCATCCGACTCCGCGTAGGCGAGTCCTCTTACAAAAACAGAAAAGTGATTCAAAGCAAAATTGTATGTTACAAATTACCTTGTCAGCCATCAATACAGCTATTATTAGTCGCACTAAATTATTTGTGTTGCTAGATATGAAAATTACACAGCAGTCATTGCAAATACAGCACATTGCTGATTGGATTACTCAAGAATCAACAATTAGGGCTACTAATGAAATTCCTCCTAAAGGCTCGAAGCTAGTCTCCCTAAGTTGTCCGTCTGTTCACTCCTCACTGTCCTCCAATATTGTTCCAACGTCATCTGCTCTCCCTTTATTTCAGTAAAGGGAGAGCAGATGACGTTACGCCCTGTTGACGATAATCTAACTTATTCGCCCGCTATCGAGATCAATGACTCTTGGGTCAGTGTAGGACAGGAATCCACCGTAAACGAAACTGCAGGAGCCCCCCAACCTTTTGACATGTTTGCCAGTAAGAAAACACGGAAAAGAGTTACCAAAGAAAACTCAAGTAAGCTTGCCCAGCTGAAACAGCAGAAAAAGTCTGAAAACATGAAGTCTGTATGATCCACAGCAAACAGGATTTCAAAACATTGTATACGAACTATCACTGCTTCCCAGTAACACACTGTAAATGCCGGCTTGGCTGTTATTAAGAAATATAAGATCATGACTAAAGGCCAAAAAGAAACTGCTTTGCAGAACGAACATCACCCTTTAACACATTCGCCTTTGAACAATCTTATCTCCGCTATGGACGAACAACCTGAGATCAACGTTACTAAAACTCCCGTGAATCAGCAACAACAAAAATCACAGAAGAATCACAAGACCAATTCTCTTCCACGTGCCGATGAATTCTCCATCGAGCAGAGACGTCTAGAAATCAGGAATGCGGTAGACCTCTACTTAGCTTCACAATTCAAAGATAATCACATGCCACCCCCAATGATAGACTAACAAATCAAACATGAATGCCTAATAGCAAATGCTCACAACCCGTGTGCCCACAACAAAAGGGTCATAATCATCAAAGACAATGCAAAGAGACAATTGGCAATCATTTTCAACAGCATGGCTTTTTAACGAAAAAACGCCACTAATAAAGACAGACATTGCCAACAAACTGTCTTTCAATCAAACAAATAACTTTGAAAACAGACAAGATCCTTATTTGAGCAAAAAGAAGAGCTACCTCGACATCATTCTCGAATAATGAAATGCCGTTCTTCACTGTATTCATCCTTCGATTTATGCAGAACCAGTATCATGAACATCTTCGGAGATATTCCGGCATTGGAAGATATTATTATTATTATTATTATTATTATTATTATTATTATTATTATTATTATCATTATTATTATTATTATTATTATTATTATTATTATTATTATTATTATTATTATATTGAACAGGGAGCATTCTTAAGTGAAACTGACTTGCCCACTGTTAGATTGTGGATCCCGTCTGGTCTTGTCCTAAACACAATATGGAAAGCAAGCGAAGATGGAATTATTTTGACTGGGCTTTATTATTGCACAAGATCCAGGTATAAATGAGCCTAACTCTTCAAACAAGGAACCTGAAAACCCAACATCTGAATTTTCCAAATGTGCACACCAGGGGACACACCTTTTAGATCAATGGTCGAAATTCAAGCCATAACAGCCAGAACCTACTTACAACAAAAGATTGAGCATGGCCAGCTGGAACACCTGTGGCCATGCTCACCTTCAACATACCACAGCCAATCAGATAGACAAATTTGACATTTTAGTGTTCTAAGAAACTTGGTGGATTGACACCCCCATATGGTACGACCATGATATCGTATTACTCCCAGCAAGATCCTCTCACAAAGGACAATCTAATTCGGGCCTTCTAATAGCTGTCAAAAACAAGTGATGGCCTGTCCATTCAACCTTGGGCATCCCCAAATAACATTTTCCAATTAGTCACAATTTTGTATTATGATCGGGATATTGCTCTCCTTAACGTATACAGGAACCCTGCCGATATTTCTCATCATTGTTTCTTTAGACATCTGGAATATCTTCTGGATACCATACTCACCATTCCCAGTGTTACTAACACCATTGTTACTGGAGACCTCAATCTACGTTGCCTTCCTTTGAATACATTAACAATCAATGTCCCTGTGGTTTGGTGGACCATGTTAATGAGCAAAGATGTCTCAGAATGACCAATGGTTCGCTGGCGGGTGACTTTACACCGCATTGTACCTGGAGCAGAAGATCAGTGAAGAGTACAATCAACTATATGCATGTGGATGAACAATTGTATGCTGTTGCTGACAAATTTGAAATTGTACAACAATTGCACAGCAACCACCACATGCTTACTCTTCACTGGACTTGGGACGGTATACCTTCTAAAGCTGTCTCTCAATGGTTTAGGTCCTCACTTGTAGGTAATAACGCTAAAACTTGCTTCCAATGGACTGAAGACAAATTACATCAATTGAATAATACAGTTCTGCAAACTCAATTGGGAAATGATGAAACACCTTACACAGTAGAATTAAACTTCTTTAAAGTTTCCTCTATGATCTCCAGTCATCCAACTCCCAGAAACAAACATCACTTTGATCCAGATCTGAAGCAAGAGAAAGCTGACTTCTGGCGTCTCAAAAAATCTATCAACCAACTACCATCAACAGATAGACCTATGGCATTAAAGGAAGGAAAGCTCTCATGTGACAGTGAAGCCATGTTAGAATTATTAGCAAACTAGAACACGGCTCAGACCTGGAATCTTCTGAATCAAGCCATCCATACTACACAAACAGCTAGTCAGATCAATGGTGTTCCTGTGAAGCATGGCTGGAACATTTCACCACCTTGTATGCTGATCCCCCAACCATTATTGTTGCAAATTATCCTCCCAATCAACAACCATGGAAATTGCACACCTCCAAAGAAGTTATAGAAGAGCTCATCAAAAAATCCAGTGGATCAAGAGCCCCTGGCCCAGATGGTCTAAGCAATTTAATGCTCAATGCCTACCCTAAGATCTGGTCCCTCCTCTTAAATAACATCTTTGATGAAGTCATCAGAACCCGTACCATACCGACTTCCTGGTGCAAATCAGTGATTGTCCCGATATTTAAGAAAGGTGATCGCTCTCTGGCAACCAATTACAGGCCTATAGCATTATTGGAGGCTCCTGGGAAAATGTTTGACCTGCTTGTATTCCGCGATTTCAATGCGTGGACCCTGTTGCATCAGAAATCAGAAACGAGATCCTAATCAGACGAGATTTTGTGGCCGGTATAGGAACTGCAATCAATCTAATGTGTCTGAATGCTATCAAAGCTCAAGCTGAAAAGACGAAACAATCCATCTACTTTGCATTTGTAGATTTTCATTCTGCCTTCGACTCTGTTTCTAGAGGGCACCTCATGAGCAAACTGCATAATACAGGCTGCCCATGTACCTTGATTGACATCACTGATGCACTACATTCAAACACCTCGATTCAGATCAGGCTAACAACCAACGGACTCCTATCCACTTCTATTCACACCGTTGTAGGGTGTGAATAGAAGACTGAAGAAGCGCTGTACTCTTGCTTCAGCTCTCTTCAATTTGTTCATCTTTGACATAAAGAACACATTCAAAAATATTGTACGTTAGGGACATAAGAACATTTTTTACCTGAAGCATTCTCCCGCAAGATGGAGGAGACATACTGGAGACAAGTCCTAAAATGACCTCAGTGTATACCTGTTGCTTAGCTCAGATATGAATTAGAGCTGATTTCTCTAAATGGATTATACCGATGGTGCCTCAGTGCCTTAAAAAATGCCATCTAGCGGTAAACTCGGACTTTTTAATAAAAACATTGTCTAATTATATATTTTCATCTGACCATAGCTTTGTAAATCAAGGGAAAATTAGCACTTACTACATTTTGCCCAGTACCGATGTAACCATCGATGTACTTGTCTCAAATCCTGGTAGAGCCAAAATTAAAATATATCTGGCGGACTGGATCGAGACGCCGAGACTATGCCTTTGGTATAAGGATTTTAGAGAAAATCCCCTTGGAGAAAAGAAGTTCCGTGTTATGAAACCATATCTGCTTAAGCATCCCTCACCAATGTATAGATCAGCACTGTTGCATTTAAGATTTAATCTAAGGCCTACAAGAGACCGAATGGCCAAGCGCAAACTGATAAGCGAAGATAGGAATACTTGTCGCTTTTGCCATAAAAAGGACCACAACGAGACTCTGCGACATCTAATAATGCAGTGTCCTGCACTCTCTCTGGAAAGAAAAAAGTATTTTCCCAAACATTTTAATTATCTTGGAGTGCTTGAAACAAATGTTAGATGGCAACTCATCCTCTCCACTCCATGCACCTGCATCAGAATTGCCACTGTGCCTTTCTTAAATGCACTGTCATTGAATAACAGCCCAGAGTTAACATCTGGCTACTTGCAACTGGTTATCATAGATCAACTCACAGAATCACGCTTTAACACGACACCATTGCTCAATTCAGTGTTGTAGACCTTAGACTTGAACTCTTCTTATGTGAACTGACGTGTTTGATTTCTATCTTACTGTGAAGATGCAATTAAGCACTGTATCTATGAACTAAGTATGTTAATTGGATTATGTCACTGTTTATGAATTGAGATGATCATTATCAAATATGGTAGCTTCTATAAGCGATGCCAGCATTTAACTGTATTTTATCAGCATAACAGTTAATGCAATTAGTGTTATTCAGATTATCACCCAACTACTTTAACTTGTAACTGTTTTTTGCAATCATTGTATAAAAATCTCTATTGTCATATGTTTTAATTATGTACATTGTATTGAAAAATTGATTTATTCAGCTGTATCAATAAAAGAAAATAATAAAAATCCCAAATCTGGTTCCACATGTGTGTGCCTTCACAGCTATGACTTTGTAATGCACCTTACCCCTTAGATGTGTGAACATGGCTGGTGTGGCTTTAGGCATCAGGTGAGCCACCAGCTTAGGTGCCATGTGTTTTACTGCAGCAGCTAAAACTGTGAGTTCCTGCTCTATGAACTTTGAGTTATGCATGCCCCCATCACCTCCCTGCCATCTGCAGGGCCCCCAGATGTCTGGCTGATGCTTAGCTTCGGTGAATGATGCGATCAGGCTGCGATTTCTACTCGATTGCAATCCTGTGATGGTCATGCAGTATTTCTGCATTAACATAATTACTGGATGCGATGATGCATTTCCGGGAAATTGTTGGATGCAGTGTTGTTGTTTGACTGCATCTACTTATTACCATTAGTGCATGCATGGCAGTAAAGGCTTAATAATTGCAGACAATAATTACCAGACTTGCCATTTCCATGTGGTTTACCAGAAGCCTCATAATAAGGCCCATCATCTTGTTGTGTACCCTTTGACTAGCTTCACGGCACAATTTAAGGCAAGCTGTGCTTGTTTTATGTTTGGAGGGGGTTTGGGCATCACTGTTTTTACTCTCTTGCAATAGTCTATGCCCAAAAGCGCAAGGGCACAGACTGATGCACTTTGCAGTTAAGGGCTAGAAAAGGGAGGACTTTCTTGACAATGTTCGCTTAAAAGTGGACGTTGGCTGCAGGGTGAATTTCAGTCAGGGGTCAAGTTCCTGTCTTACTACACTGTTCCAGAAGGCCTTCCCAAGGATCGTGGCCCGCACAATGAGGTGATAATGGTAAGTGAAAGGAAGCACGAACACACTGTAACTTTTAGGTTCGTTTATTACGGAGCTCCCCGGAGCCCTCGCCAACACTTCTCTGTCTCTTATCTAACTGCCTCGCTTCGGTCACGCGGCTCCCCCGTCTAAACAATAACAAGAGAGTACACGTGACCGGAGCGAGGCACCAGCACGAGCCATCACATATGATTCTCTACACATCTTCCCCTTCTAACAAAATTAAGTAACAAATATTCTAATATATATTAACAATCAGAACAAATGAAATACAGCAAATATATCTTGATAAAAAACGTCATCCTAACAGACCAGGCTAAACAATATCAAAATGCATTACGCTTCAGGAAATGAGGTTGAGACAATAATATAAATGTTCAACCCTCATAATCTCTCATCCACACAGGCTTTGACCTAGCTCTATATGAACATTCCTCATTGACTATCGCATCAGCATTATTATTGTCAACTCGCACTGCTCTTCTCCTAGGTTCCTCTTCCACATTTCTCAATGATCCTCTCCTAGTTTCTTCTTCCACATCCACCGCTCTTGCCAACCTTCCTTTTGACCAAACTTCTCCCCCTTCTAGGATGACTACATCACTTTTTACAGCACATATCTTCTTCGGTCCCAGAAACTTACTTTCTACACACTTATTCACTAGCCTGGGATTTTTGACATATACCCTTTCCCCAATTTTCCACTCTTGCTCCTTCACCCTCATCCTGTCATCAAACCACTCCTTGTTCCTCTCCTGATTTTGATTAATGAGCTTCATAATGCGATCCCGATCAACATGAACAACTTTAGCCATTCCTAGCCATCCCGGACAAAGCCTTGTTCCCGGCTCCCTACCTTTCATGGACACAAATGGAGATACTCCTGTCACTGAATGTGGCGTAGTAACATAATTCCAAGTTAGCATCCTTAGCACCTCCCTCCACGGCTGTCTTGATCTCATGGACATTTGCAAACCCCCTTTATATATCTGTTGACTCTTTCTACAAGACCATTTGCCTTGGGGTTATACAACGCAGTCCTAGTGTGTTTTATACCATAACTTGCAAGGAATTTTCTCATGGCCACAGACACAAACTGTACACCATTATCAGATACAATTTCAACAGGTACCCCTTCCTTAAGAAAAACTCTCTCTAAGAAACCAATCAATTCCTTAGCCGGACCTCTTTGACAGCTTCCCACTCGAACCATTTAGAGTGAAAATCTACTACCACAAATAAAAATTTCAAACCTTTTCCCAAACCTGCTACCGGACCCATAATGTCCACCGCCAACTTGTTCCAAGGCTGGTCTGGTACAACATTGGGTACTAACTGAGCTTCTCTTACCAATCTGCACTTGTCACTCGTCTGGCAAGCCATGCACTCCTTGACATACCTTTCCGCACTCCTGTCAATTCAATCCCAGGCCACGAATAGTTCTGTCTCAACTTTCTCTTCATAGCACCTTCCCCTGGATGTCCCTGATGCACCAGCCCTGCCAACACAGATCTGAGAGATTGTGGAAGAACAATGCAACGTCCCCTCCTTAGCCTGTTCTCATACAAATTCAACTCTTCCTTTATCTCCCACCACACATTGAATTTACTTTCCAGATCTCTCTTGGCTGGCCTTCCCCTCACAGTCCAACTCTTGAGGTCCTCATCTAAATCCTCTTCCTGTGCCCACTCTTCCTGACTAACTGCACTTTGCAATTCTGCTACTACTGACTCCTCCTCCACTTCCCTTCCAACCTCGTCCGCAAGAGTATTGCTCACTGGCAGCCTGGTCAGGCAGTCAGCTACGACATTTTTCTTTCCGGGCAAATAACTCACATCAAAATAAAAATGTTGGAGTCCTAAACCCCACCTGCTTATCCTGGGCGAACCCATAGCCCATCTGCCACTCTCAAAAGGTGAACCATGGGTTTGTGGTCCGACCAAACAATGAATCTTCTCCCCCACAAAAAATACTTAAAAGTGACTCACAGCCCAAAACATGGCTAACGTTTCTCTTTCAATAACGGAATACTTACACTCTGCACCCCTAAGCGTCCTAGACGCAAATGCAATGACCCTCTCTGTGTTGTCTCTGTCATATTGCACCAAAGTTGCACCCAGACCCAACATACTTGCATCAACTACCAAAACAATCTTATCTCTGGGGTCAAATCTACCAATGGATGGTGCTTCACTCACTGCTTGCTTAATACAATCAAAAGTCGCATCACATTCTGCTGACCATTCAAACTTCACACCTTTCTTGAGCAACATCCTGAGAGGAATAGACACTTTGGCAAAATCCTTCACAAATCTGTGATAATACTCGGCTAAATCCAAAAATGGTTTAACTTGCTCTTTATCTACTGGCACAGGAGCACACTTCAAAGCTTACACTAAATTCCTCTTTGGTTTTACTCCTTGTTCATCAATTTCATGCCCTAGATACTCCACCTTGTCAACCGCAATCTTGCACTTGCTTCTTTTTACAGTCAACCCAGCTTCACTCAATCTGATCAAAACTTGTCTCAAAACCTCATCATGTTCTTCAATGGAGCTAGCATATATCAAAACATCATCCTGAAACGCAATTATGTTACTCACTCCCTCCATCACAGTCTCCATAGCCCTTTGAAATACTGCTGCCGCTGAGGCAAGCCCGAACGGCATCCTACAATATCTAAATGTTCCAAAGACAGTAATAAATGCCGTTAAGTGTTGACAGTCTTCCTTCAGGGGAATCTGATGATATGCCTGGGAAAGGTCAATTACTGTAAATACCTTGGCATCATTTAGCACTGATAATTTGTCCCCAATTATCGGCAAGGGATGTCTATCTATTAAGATGTTTCTATTTACATCCCGCAGATCTACACACAGCCTAATGTCTCCATTTGCCTTTGCAGCAACCACCACCGGCGACAGCCATTCTGAGCTTTCACTCTTCTCAATAATTCCTCTTTGCAGCAGCGACTCCACTTCTACTTTAAGTTTCTCACTCATATCAGGAGGCACCAGCCTCACTTTGTGCACCTTAGGACTGGCGCCAGCCTTCAGTCGAATCTCATGTTCAAACCCCTTTATTATCCCCAATTCCTCTTGAAACACCATTGGATATTCCTTCTACCATTTGTCCTTCAGCTCAGCCACATCAATAGGCTCTTCAGCATTCGCTTGTATTCTAATTCCTAATTTCCGCTGTTCACCCCACCCCAGGAGAGATGAACCTTCTTGAGTAACATACACCTCTGACTCGCAGCTCCTTCCTTTATATTTGATGCAGGCCTGGAACATCCCCAATATTCCAATTCTCACATTGCCATATGCATAGGGCTCTATTTTGTGCTCTTTCAATAGTCTCACATCTCCTTGCATGCAACTTTGAAATGTTGCCCTTGACATCAGAGTCCACGGCGAACAGCTATCCACCTTCATTGTCACAACTCTTCCGTTGGCCATGAATACATCTGTTGGTGTACCTCCCTTGCGTGAGACTTCCAACACCTCCAGCACATGCTTTGCCTGACTGTTCTGCCCCATTACCTGATTCTCTTCTTGTTCAGGTACTCTTCCGCCAGACTCAATGTTCTGTACCATCCCAGATTCTCGACACACTCCCGCAAAATGACCCTTCTTCTTGCATTTCAAACACGACGTGTTTTTTGCTGGGCAAAATAGACTTGTGGAAATGTGGCAGTTGCTCCCACATTTGTAACATTTAATTTCCTTGTTCTGGACCCCTTTGCGAAATCCTCTCACAGCAGCTACTTCTCCTTCCAGCTTGTCTCTTTTCATAGATGGCATGCACTTATGGGTCTGTTCCATGCTTCTTGCTGTGTCTACAGCTGACTCTAGTGATACCTATCCCACCTTATTGGTGGAGTACCCGGCTCTGATAGAAAAGGCGGCGGTGGTGACATACTCGCTGCAGCCATCCTTATGGAGTATGTAGGTGTTTATGTTAAACACAAATGCACAATGCAATGTACAAATGCAGCAGCTCCTTATTATATCATTTGTATTTGTCTGTACAGTGCCCCTGTATATCCTCAGACTTCCAGTTTTATACCACTCTTAAATGGTCCCTCCTTTGGACTCTCATCCTCCTGCTAAAGTTCCTTTAGTGGCGAATGAATTTTCTCTGTAATCTTCTCTATGCCTAATCCAATGGGAGGCACTCTAACACTGCTTGAGTGGACTTCCCCCTCTGGCTGTGCCCAACCCCTCTCTCCCTCTGCTCGTCACCTCACTGTCCAATGGGAGCCGGATGAGCGGCACCAACCAGGAACAAACGTGTCCGCTGCGCAGGCTTTTCCGAGCAGAGTTGGGGAGATTGTCCCCCTGCAGCGCCACTTCTCCCCGCCTGCTGCACAGCTCCCGTTAGCCACAGGGACCAGATGGCAATGTTGGGGCGTTGAAACACCACGGCCCCTACTCGATCAGTAGTCAACCTGGCCAGTCCTTCACCGCTCCGTGGCGAGCTCTGTGCCTTGTCGCCAATTAAAGGAAGCACGGACACACAGTAACTTTTAGGTTAGTTTATTACGGAGCTCCCCGGAGCCCTCGCCAACACTTCTCCGTCTCTTATCTAACTGCCTTGCTTCGGTCACGCGGCTCCCCCGTCTAAACAATAACAAGAGAGTACACGTGACCGGAGCGAGGCACCAGCATGAGCCATCACATATGATTCTCTACAGTAATCTTTGAGAACCTTTACCATCTGGTAGTGGCCTGTAAACCCAATTCAACAGACCCAGGTGAACAAAAGGACCTCAATGAGAGCTAACCGATGCTACAGCCGAGTACAGCCCATGAAGCCTGGCATTATTTCCAATAGAACCTCAGCATATCATCTGGGGTTCTGATGGATTCTTCTTTTGTTGGAAAAAGGGTAAGCGGGGGTGGCATGAGTAAATTCTCCACAAAACAATTACAAACAAGATGCTCACCAAAAACAAAGGAAATGGAGCTCTCAGCCCAGTCCCTTTTCTAGGTTCCTTGTGGCTTTTGGGTGATGGTAAGAGGAAGATTGTAGTTATCTTTTAAATAAATCAAGGAGATAAATGACGGTGTGTAGCGATAAGCAGTGGGTGAGACGAATAGAGCTGGCAACCCCTTGCTTAGAACGCAGACCTTTATGAATGGATTCAATGCACGTTATGAGCAATTTGATTGGCTGAGCCCACAAAGCTGGCTGTTATTGGTTGTTTAATCTTGTGATGCCAAATATCGATTTTCTTAGCAAACTGTGTAAGCGTATTGCCATTTTATAAAGACAATGGAGTCGTATATTTTGCCATTATTGCTTTACTGAACTGCCAGCAGCGAAGAAAAATGAAGGAGTTAACTTAAGAAAAAAACAAAGTAAAGCACTCCATGGATGTGACCAATGTGGTAGAAGGTGGACATGAACATAACAGTCTACAAATATTAGCTTCTCCACGCGACCTCTTCTTTGCTTATACTGCAATGATTTCAACAGGTATAAATAAGGCATAGAAACCAGGCATGTTTGGGGCAACAATGCCCCGTCCAACCTATTCTGATGTTTTGTTTCTAAAAGTTGTTTCCTAAGGTGAAACCAAAACAAATATTGAGAAGGGATGGTCAACAGGTGGTCAAATCTACCCCTATGTTGTTTTTATAAAAATTATGATTTTCCTACACTGCTTGCTAAGGAAATCGGTATTTTGTGTCAGGAAACAGACTGGGCCTCATTCCAAGTCAGCCGGTTCAGTAAAAAAGTGACAGTATTTGTGGATACCTGCACTTTAGCAGACCACCCGACTAGGGGTTTGCCGTTGGGGCACCTGCGTCACCTCCAGGTGCCCTACCAGCAAAAAAAACCCTCATAACTGGCACCAGCATTGGCGGGGCCGGTAATGATGGCAAATCCCCTCATGGAGTGTTAATGAACTCCATGAATGGGGATTTACACTGTCATTCCGGCACTAAGAGTATGGCGGCAATAATGCATGACCGAGTGTCGGAAATGGTATCTCCATTTGCTGGTATCCTGGCAGCTCTACCGCCAAGATACCGGAAATCTCAGAATGAGGCCCAGAGTCTGCAATTTTGCATGTTCAAAGCCCTTTTACCACAATTTGGGAAGCATGCACAGCTGGTCTAAAATACAACGCCTTAAAAGTTGAATCCCTTGGCCTATGAATGCTTATGCCACCTGATGTCCACTCCAAAGAATAAAAACACCCCGCTAGGTAATAAAGCAAGGAGATAGTTTTGCAAGGATAATAAAGTTTACATATATAAATGCCAGCAAAGAACTCTGCTGCACGAGAGCAATCTGCCAAAAATTACTAAAAAGGGCAAATGCATCATCAGTGACGACATTACATACAGTAGAAAATCACATCGCTGGTTGGTGTGGACATATAGCACAGCCTGCTCCATAGTGGATGCCAGGTGCTAATTGGCTGCTGCTTCCCAGTAGATCTTGGTGCACGTGGGTCAGCTGGGCTCATCCTCGCAGTGAGGGCCAGGGTACACATTAGAAACATTCTATCTAATCTAAGCTAAACAACAGGAACCAATTACTCATTAGTCCTAGCAGGCACCTGAACATTATATGAAAGGGGTGTCCAAGAAGAAAGAGAATAATATATAGGCATGCTGGCCCCCACATTTTGGGGCTTTGTTGATACCGCAGTACCGGCTCCCAAGTTTCTCCCCTGGGGGTTTGATCTACAGTCTACCTTCCCTGGTGCCTCATGATATGAACAGACGCACGTTGCTATTGAAAAGATAAACAGACGTGCAGGCTTTAGATCTGTGGTGGGTAATCTGAAATGGTCAGGACCAGGGGAGTCAGATGTTTATCAGTATGAAAAGAGTTGGAAGGTCGGGCATAGGAGTATGGTGGGCTCTGGCCTGGCGGGGTGGGGGTCAGGTGTGTGATGGCAGTTTAGTGGAGACGGATGGACAAGTGCTGGGGCCTGGTACTGCCTCAAACTCTTTGCGGAGTGCATTTTTGGGAATGAAACTACATTTTTGCAACATCGGGAGGACAGGGCAAGGATGGACTTCCGTGGGAACAATGCTTGTGTGGAGCTAGCCTTGTGTGCTGATGCTGATGAATTGGCCCCTCTGTGTGAGACCTGAGATGCGAGTGGTGCAGCCCTCAGAGTGGCGGTTTTGGGCCTAGTAAAAGATGGTGTCAGGGCGTAATACAAAATGGAGTCTTGGAGATGAGGCATGGCTGGTGTTATTCATCTAATTCTATGCGCTTTAGGGCTCTTCACATGCCCTGAAGGTGGGGGCTGCTCCCCCTTAGCTTCAGGTGGAGTTTATTCACTTTGGCCGACTGGGGGGGGTGGGATAGGATCATTTCCTTCCCAACACCAATCAACTGATCTCAATATATTCTGACAGGAACCCCAGCCAAAAAGGTCTTAAAAGCCATAGCTCCTTGCAAGGGTGGGCCCCAAATAGAGATACCTCAATTCCAACAAGGTTTGGAGAAGACATAAGAGCAAAAGCTTTTTTGAAAGAAATTAGAAGCTGTGAATCTTTTGCCACCCTGAGATTCATTATGCTCCTTTCACACAGGGTTTTTCTTGCTCAGGAAAAGCATGATATATAATGCTATTCAAACTACATTCAGTAAATCTGGAACGCATACACCAAAGTGAATAATAGTCCTGTTGTTAATATATAAAGCTCTAGTATGAGATACTCTTTGGAAGCAAATGAGTTAAAGTAACATAGTCCATTTTGAAGATAATATTTTTGAAAGACAAGAACTCATTAAGTGGTAGGAAACAAAAGAGGGTTAGAAACCAAATGCATGCTCCAGCACTGTGTATTTGAGTTCTGGGGTTTTAGTACTTCATCACTTTTTAGGAAATTACATTTAAATGGATGATTACCTATTGGTACCCCTTCAAGCAAAACATGACCAGCTGACATGGCTGATCTGTACAAATTGATGGTTGCAAAACGCTTTGCCTTGATGGAACCAATCAGAAAGAAAATGTACCCTTCGAAGAATCATGGGCCCAAAAGGCACTGATGATGGAAGGAGCTGCAGCCAAAAGCCCCTGGAGTTCACAGAAACCCCATATAGCCTCCAAACTACCGTTGTGTGCAACTACCATCCGAATCCAAGAGTATACCTAAGAATGTGGCCGGAAGGTGGTGAAAATCTATTGACATCTTCAGGTGAGCCGGATACTAAGCGTGAGACGAATAGGTTAGAGTTACCAGTACCATGGAGGCAGTATGTAACCTCACTTGCTGAATCAGTCCCCGAATCATTACAGCAAGAGGAAAAGCATAACCTCTGAACTTGGCCTAATCCTGCTGATAAACTTCCAGAGCCGCTGCTTCTGGGTCTGCCCCCCAGCTGAAAAATCTCAGAAGATAGCAATTGAGGGGCGACCCAGTGATGGAAAATCTGTTCAACTATGGATGGTTGAAGACTAAAATCTTTGGAGTCCCGCAGATGCCCGAAGTTCCAGTGTGCTACAATATTGTATAGTCTTGGAAGATATTCTGCTTGAATTATTGTCTCCCTGTCTGGGTAGAAATGCCAAAATTCCTATACCATCTCCACCAAAAATACAAGAATAAGGATCCCCCACCTTGTTACTATACTGGACAACTGTTATGCTGTCCATCCTCAAGCAAATGCAACAATTCACCTTGTCATTGGCCAGGCATTTGAACCCAAACAAACCCACCATCAACTCTAGAAAACTGATGTAAAGTTCCCTTTCCAGAGGAGTCCATCCCCCTTCATTGATAGGGAGCCCCGGCGAGCCCCACAACCCAGGACACTTGCATCTGATTTGATGATTAAATCCAGAGCCATCGCAAATGTAGCTTTCATGTGATTCAACCACCAAATTAATCTCTGTTTTGTCTTCCAGGGAAAGGAAAGTCTGATTCACATAAATGAGACACTTCCTGAGCTGAAGAGGCTTCAACCTGTGAAGTGCATGTTATTGAAGGTTGCCTGATCAAATTGCCTGGATCAATGCAGGTAAAAACCTCCAGTCTGCGCTAGTGTTCTGAAAGAAATAATTTGGACTGCCAGGAGTACTCTGATCTCCCCCTTGATGGTTGTGTTCTTGTACAGAGGAGGTTGAAGTGAAGCCCGTAATGTGTTGATTTGAAATGCCAGAGAATCTATGTCCTGACAATGTCTGACCTGAGTTTTCTTCCAGTTAATGGTGAATCCCAACCCTTGAAGGAGAGAGACTATAATCTCCAAATGGCATGCTGCCAAGGAACTGGACTTGGACATTTAGAAAATGTCCCAGTCCAGGGCTATGGCCACTAGCTTCATGACCTTGGTGAAGCACCAAGGGGCTAACAAGAGACAGAAAGGAAAAGCAACAAAGACCCACTTCCTGGTGTCCCATAGAAACTGCAGGTAGTTCTGGCGGGGGCTGTGAAAATGTATGGACTGGTACACATCCTTGAGGTCCAACCTGGGCATCCAGTTTAATGGAAGAAAGGTGTCTCTCAATAGACGTATACCCTCCATTTTGTAGTGTTTGTACTGGAGGACTCAGTTGAAATCCCTGAGAGTGATGACCCTTCCAATTTCTTCTTTCACCAAGAAGATGTTGCTTTCAAACCCTGAAGAATTCAAGGAGCCCTGTTGGATAGCTTCTTTTCTGGGGGATCTTAGACTTCCAGATGGACCAGATGAGCATTTTCTTTGGAAAACAATAATGGAAGTTGACAGAGAGACGTGCACCATTTGTGTGTAGAACAGAATGTGATACACTTGAATGGTCTACAGCACCCAAGGGTGACATGTGGTATTGCACAAGGAATAGAAAAACCCAGTCAAACTGCACATTATTTTCCCCTGTTAAAAAATGTGAGAAAAGAGGAAAGAGCTTACCTCTTTCAAAACTTTGTCTTTGAAATCCTCTGCAGTAGCTGTGTCTGGATTGCCATCTTCTTCCCCATTGGGAAAAAAGGTAGAGGATTTTAAGGCGTCCTGAGACTGATGGACAGGACATGCATGCATGTCAAGTGGGTTCCTTAAATGCAGTGGTCAGGCAGGCAATCCCATCCTTCTCTCGACACACCCAAAAACGCAAATCCTCGACACTCTCTTAAGAGATGCTTGCACCTTGTCTTAGGAGCTCCATAGACTGACATATTTAGACGTGTCTATGATGAATTTCTCACCAATTACCTGAGAGCCAGATTCAAGCTCTGGTTCCCTGCCAGCGAAAACCACCAATACAGGCAAGACCTTCCTGCATTCAGGCAAGACCGTGCTGGTATTATCCAGAAAGCAGATTGCCCTCTGCTTTAACTCACCTCACACAGAGGAACATGGCTATTTCAGCTACATCAAAGATCTTGGTAAGCAGACCTGAGACTTGATCTGGCATAACCTGATGGTGCTAGTGAGTTCTTTCTTGGGGTCTCTCAGCAGACGGTCTGGAGCTTTCAGAGATTAATATAATCCTTTCCTCCATTTCCAAGGGTCTTAGCAATCTACCTTAGGAAGAGGAAAGTCCACTCCCGGGTTCTGGGATGAGCCACTTCTGTGGGGTAAAACAAGGGAACACCCTGGGTGTATAAAAGTCCCTGTGTGGGCTCAGATGCAAAAGAAATAGGAGAGTTCTAAAAGTTGGGGGAAGAGACGGTTTAGAGAGCAGCATCGAGACTAACTGGTGCAGGGCTTTAAAGAGTTATCTTAAATAAACTAGCATGCTTTAGCCAGGCCTCCTTTACCATCATTTCAATGGAAACGAGCCAGAGAACTCTGAGTGGCAAAGCCCCGATTGTGCTGAAGGATGCAGAGGGCGAGAGCCTGTCTCATGTCAGATCTGCATGAGGAAACCAGGGACCGACGACCAGGAGCAGGAGGTGCCGGTGACAAGGAGGCCTGTCACGATTTATTAGATGGTCACTCTCAACTCATTTCCTTTCCCCCCCATGCGAAGTGGCGTACAACATCAATTATAGTGAGGCCCCCAACCAATCTCGCGCCCTCCAACCAATACCCTCCTTATCACCAATGAGATAGGAACCAGGACGGTGTATAGTAAGAATATATATTTATTTAAGGTTTGACAAAGAATATTAGAAGAATCAAAACATCAGCCACCAAAACTGTGGCACTACACAATATCACAATTTCAAATTACTTGCACCAATGGACCGACTTATATTTCTAATGGACTTAGAGATACTACAACACACAGGTTGAATTTAAAGACTTTACATCAAAACACACAGATGATTTCTTGCACATGAACAATTAGGAAATTCAAAACCACCCCAGTGATTGCTAAGGTCATCACAATGCTCTTCTCTGCCAGCAACCCCCACCCCCAAGCATCAGTTATATATGACGCCTTAATTTGAAGGCAAGGTACAGGGAGTGGGAATACAGTAGCAAACTCATTTTGGCTTTTTATTAAATAGGCAGGTGTTGGGAAATAGACACAATGAAAGGCAAAGTTAGGAAAGGCACTCAATGGGAAAATCATTTTGGGCTTTTTATTTGCATAAAATGCAGGGCCTTTGGATTCTGATTTGGGATGCAAGTAAATAAATGGTAAATTTCGTTTTGTTCACTCTACATTCAGTTTTAGGTTAACTTATTTTGGGATTATGGACACCCCCCCCCCTTGTGTACAGAAGTCAGGGGTTTCAGAAAAATAGTCACCCAAGAACTTATTGTTTATACCGGCTCTAACACACTGGGCATGAACTTTGTCAGTTACGAACTCTAACCATGTTCATCCCATGATTTTCTATATGGGAATTAATTGATTTAACTTCAATTCAATGCGTTAAAGATCTACAGAGTTTTACCTCCTCGCCACAATTTAATAGAAAGGATTAAGGCACGCAGTTCCCAATACAAATCAATTTAAATGGATAGGGTGATTTTCTATAGTGGAATTAATTTGAGTTAGATTTAATAAAATGTGCCAAGGGTCTCCCCAGTTCCACCCGCTATGTGTTATGCTTGAGCTAAAACATGGCGCTGGTGCGCAGTGTATTCTGGGGGCACTCAGAGCCATAATGGATATTTACTCTATGCCTCAGTGAAAAGCTGTACTTACTTTGTTGAGAGCTGAATTTACTTTGCTGAAGAAAACATGCTTTCCAAACCTGGTATGCAGTCAAGGACATTCTTCTGGGAACGCTGGTTTTGATATGTCTTGTTATGAGTTATGGGACTGTTTTCCGTGGCGTTTGTTCTTAGGAGAGGGAAGGGCTTTGCTCCTTGAGGTTACTGTCGGTTGACCCAGCTGCCAACCAACGGTTGCCCATCAATGCACAAGTGCATTGGCAGAAGGTTCGAGAAATTACCACCCCTTTTTGAGGAGTGCATATATGCGGAACCCCTCAACGGTCAGATGGGACAAGTACAAAGACCTCAGTCGGAAGGAGGATGCCTTTGTCTGGCATACCTGTGGGCTGTTGTGCTCTCGGCCTGGCTGTTATCGAGGTCTTCCAGCCGCTTCTGGCGAGATGAGGGATTCAGTTACGCCCACGGTGATGCATTTTCTTTGGAATTCTCTGTCTTTTCTGTGATTTATTTCTGTGTTATCAGTTGTTGCTTCCGAGCTTTGAATAAATAGCCGTATAAGTGCTCATTATTTTCTAAGCGTGCGTGTGGTTATAAGTCATTGCGTTGTCTACCTGCGTTTAAGGTATTGGCTCTGCAATTGCGCTGGTGATTAATGACTGTCCGTGCACTCTGGGCAAGCAATACATTTTGGCGCTGTGAGCAGGGTATTTGTGATGAATTGTTCCCAATATTAAAGAATCTGTTTGAACGCAGATAGGCTTTGTTTACATTGCAAGCAAAAGTAATTTGGCAGCGAGTGTTGGACTTTTTTTTTTTTTGGTGTGTGCGCGTGCCTGCACGAGTGACTGCAGTGTGGAAAGGAAAAAAAATATATATATATATATAAAGAGATTTTGTACATTATTGCAATGATGAATAGTTTGTTCAGGAAAAAGAGCGTTCCCGCTGGCGGTGAATGTTCTGATGTTATCATTCCAGGCTGGGCTAAGAGCCCATATGATAAATTGGCCAAGGTGTGGGTATGTGGTGCGGGGCTAAGTGAAACATGGGATCAGGGTTTGGGAGATGCTGATCCATCTGATGTAATGTTGTGCTTACAACAAGTTTCAGTGGAAAGGGGATGGGAATGCACTGCACTGGGTAGGCGGGGTTGGGTCAAAGGAATTTGGAAATGAAAAATGATATTTTGCGATTGGAAAGAGAGATGGCTGCAGAAAGCCTCTATCTTAATCTGCCTGCCTCCACTCTCCGCCCTCTGCAACTCATCCAGAACAGAACTGCGAGACTTGTCCTTGGCCTCAAGCCCAGGGATCGTATCTCTCCAGGACTGAAATCTCTACACTGGCTCCCAGTGGCTGCGAGGATAAAGTTCAAAACCCTCTGCATTGTCCACAAGGCCTTCTGGGGCCTGGGTCCTAAATACCTTCAACTCTCTCTTCCCAAATATCTTCCTTCCCGAGCCCTTCGCTCATCCGCCTCCAACTCCCTCAGGGTCAGCCGCTTCTCGAAGCAACGAGCTGGGGGTAGATCTCTCTCCGCGGCAGGGGCCTCCCTCTGGAACAGCCTTCCTGCCTCCCTGAAACTCGAGGAGAACCATCTCCGGTTCCGGAAGCACCTCAAAACCTTCCTCTTTGCTTCTGCTTTCTCTCTCCCTCTCCCCTGCTGAACAGCTAATATTCTTCACTGAAACTGCACTGATCCTGCAACTGGACCTCTCTAAACGGCCTCGGCCCTGGGCCCAGCCACTCTCCACTTGCACTGATGCCCTGGAACCCCTCTGCACTGCGGGACTGTCTCTGTATCCCTACAGCCCCCCCCTTCCCCAGCACTTGTTCTGCACTTACCTTGCACTTGCCACCAGCTGGCCCTATTTAATTATTACTTTGCGCCACTTACCTTGTACTGCACTTCCCCCCATCCCCTTCCCCTTGCACTTTTCCCCCTCCCCCACCCCTGCACTTGCGCGATCTGAATGACACCTGGCCTAGTAGGATAGTTGTCTGTCTCCCCTTGTTCCTCCCCTCCCTGCCTCGTCGCGCCTTGAAACACCTGTGTATAGGCGCGTTACAAATACCATATCATATCATATCATAAAGGCAGATTGCATTAATGCAGCAGATTCAAATGAAACTTTTTAAAGATAAAGCCGACACATACCAGGCCGTGGCCGAGAGGGCAGCAGTCAGAGTAGCCCGGTATAAGTATAGGAAAAGACGGGGAGGGGTCAACCAAAGAAAGGTGGCAGCTGTAATCGCTACCGCCGGTGTGGACTGGGATCCGGATAATTGGGATGGTGACATTTTTAACTCAACCAGTCCAGAGAGCAGTTCGGCAAATGAGTCAGATCCCAAAACGGAATTTAAGCAGAAGACAGTGGTGGCTAAGCCAGTTAGAAGACGGCAAGCCGGGCCCCACCCATAGAATCCTGTGGGCGGGGTTGTGCATTAAACCACGCTGAAGGATTACACCCAGCAGGAGGTTGGGGAAATTATTATCCGTTTGAGGCAAAAATCAGGGGAACCTTTATTGACATGGATGGTGAGGTTGCTAGATGGGGGCGCCATGGGGTTGTTAGTAGATTCCACGGACTCACCGCATTTTCTACCCTTGTCAACTGACACCAATGTACAGGAGGTCTTAAGGGCAGGGCCACCCCTGATGAGAATGGCCAAGATTCACGTGTGTCTTTGTTGAACCTAGCATCCCATGCATGTAACCGTAAATACCCCATTACCACAGATTGGCCTAGCGAGGAAACAAAGTGGTATAGTTTGAAAGAGGCAATTCAAAAGGTCAGAGAGCATACTATGAAAGAGTCAATTCACGTAGATGCTCCAGGACACATGGGGGCCGTGCTGCTCTCAGTTTCAACTAGAAATATGGTATCAGAACTTCACTAATGAGGTAGTGGATGCCATTCGGCAACTGGCAGATTTAGGGGAGTGGGACAAGAGTGATGACAAGCCACGGGAGAAAGGGGCGTAGTGAGAGAAGAACTGAAGGCAGGAGGCAAGATAGTAGAGACTCCCAAGTGTCCAGAAAGGATATGTTTTTGGCTTTGTTAAAAGATGGTGTGCCACGAGAAGAAATTGATGGCATTGAAACTAGGGTAATGTATGAATTATACAAAAAGAGAGGCCTGCAGCCAAAGAGCGCTATAAACAGGTAAAGAAACAGGTAGTAACCAAGCCACAGGGGGACACCTCACCTTCCGCTCCTCCTGAGGAAGAGCAAGAAGAAGGGTCTATGGGGACACCTTCCCCGTACCAGCCAACATACGCTGATTTGAGGAAGGTGGTGAGTGCAATGCTAGAGGCAGAGTCAAATCACACTCATTCAAAATTTTACTAGGGTTACAGCCAAGCTCCAGCAGCGTCTGTTCACATAAAAGTTGATAGGCGGCCCCATGTTAATGTTAAGATTTTTTGGGGGCCAGGAAATACGCAAGGGGTGCGAGCATTGATAGACACCGGGGCGGAGGCCTCTCCGATTCATGGCAATCCAGCACGATTCAAAGGCAGACAATTTACTATTACAGGTCTCGGGGGAAAGGAGACCCCCGCAGTACAAACTGAAGTGGAGATGAAAATAGGCAATTTGAATAGGCAGAAATACCAAGTGTTGATTGTCCTGATACCTGAGTACATAATTGGCTTTGACATTCTGGAAGGGTTGACTTTGGGACTTGGAGGTAAAACGTACCAGTTTGGGGTGAGTGCATTGAACTGCACACCCATTACCGTAGGCAAATTGAAGATGCCCCCAGTGCAAGTGCTGGTGCCAACCAAGCAGGTAGCAATGAAGCAATACCGCATTCCTGGGGGGCACAAGGAAATTTCAGACACCATCAAAGGGTATGGGGAGGCGGGTGTGTTACGCCCTATCACTACGGCATGGAACAATCCTCTCTGGCCTATCAAAAAAGGGGATGGGTCTTGGAGGATGACGGTGGATTACCGTGAGTTGAATAAACACACTCCTCCCTTAGTGCCCGCGGTCCCAGATGCCATTACCTTGATTGAGAATGTCCAAAGGTTTGAGGGGCTTGGTATGCAGTGGTAGATTTAGCCAATGCATTTTTCTCTGTGCCAATTGCTGAAGAGTGCCAAGAGCAGTTTGCATTTTCTTGGAGCGGGCGTCAGTACACCTTTACAAGGTTACCTATGGGGTACATACATAGCCCGACTATCTGTCACCGGCTGGTGGCAGAGCACTTAGACAAGATATTGTGTAAACTTGACATTCAAATCTCTCACTACATTGATGATATTTTGATTCAGGGCAAGGATGAGCGCAGTGTGCAAAACCAGTCAGAAGTCATTATGGAAGGATTGAAGAAGGAAGGGTGGGAGATTAACCCGAATAAAATTCAAGGCCCAGCTGAAACAGTGATATTCCTAGTGATTCAGTGGCATAATGGGCATCGAGAAATGGTGCCGAAGGCCCGACAGAAAATACTTGAGTTCACCACTCCAATGAACAAAAAGCAAGCTCAGCAGTTTATAGGGCTGTTTGGGTTTTGGAGACAGCACATTCCCCATTTAGGGCAGATACTGGCCCCCCTCTACAAAGTGACACGAAAGAAATGTGAGTTTCAGTGGGGGGAAGAGCAGCAGAAAGCATTTGATTTGGCGAAAGACACCGTGCAGCAGGTGCTTGATCTATGGCCATTGAAGGAAGGTGCAGTGGAATTGAATGTGTCTGTACAAGACAATTATGCTAACTGGAGTGTGTGGCAGAAACAGGACAGGAAACGTGTGCCATTGGGGTTCTGGAGTCGTAAGTTACCCAATGCTGGTAACTCATACACTCCATTTGAGAAGCAGTTGCTGGCATGTTATTGGGCCCTTTTTGATACCAGCATATCTGTGGGCTGTTGTGCACTCAGCCTGGCTGTTATCGGGGTCTTCCAGCCGCTTCTGGAGAGATGAGGGATTCAGTTACGCCCACGGTGATGTATTTTCTTTGGAATTCTCTGTCTTTTCTGTGATTTATTTTTGTGTTATCACTTGTTGCTTCCAAGCTTTGAATAAATAGCCGTATAAGTGCTCATTATTTTCTAAGAGTGCGTGTGGTTGTAAGTCATTGCGTCGTCTACCTGCGTTTAAAGTATTGGCTCAGCAATTGCACTGGTGATTAATGACTGTCTGTAGCGAGCAATACACTATGCGAGGTGGAGATTAAGGCTGGCAGATGCCCCCCCCACACTTAGTTGGCATTTGGATTAATCTACTTACATGGGAAGCCTTGTTTATGGGACATCCAGGGAAACAGCAGGGCTCCTCTGAGGACAGCACAGATCTGGTCAAAGCCTTCGGTCAAGGGTAATCCCCAGTACCCAGACTTCCTCTGGCTCCTCAAATGGCAGGCCCATCTAGCTTCTAGATTTACCAGTCTCTGTCTTCCATGCAATGTTGAAGGCCTTGGTAGCTCTCCCTGTCTCTCTGCTAGTTGTTGCTAGCAAGAGTCCAGAAGAACACTAACTCCATCAATAGAGTGGAAAAGTCAAAGGAAATTCAAAGGTCCAAAGAAAGTCAAAAGTCCAAAAAGTCAACCACCTCTCAGATTGAAAACTGATATTTTATAGAGCTGGTGATACTCCATTATTATATTCTCACAATTCCCACACTATGGATTGGCGAGCTCTCTCCCAACCCCACCCCAGTAAACCCACTGCATGCTGATTGGACAAGAAGTAAGATACTTAAACTTGCCATAGTCCACTACACAGTTCCTAAAATGTGATTCCTAGAAGGCGAATCGTTATCACTGGCTACACTCAGAGTTAGTCGTATTGCCCTTGTCAATAGATTGAAAGTGACTAAAATGGATGCCAAACATAACCCACAGAACTCAGTAGCCAACATAAATGTAAAAACTCATAGCCATCCCTCAATCGATTTTGCGGACAGCCATGCCACCATCCCTAAGAATAATGGTCCCCTACCACAAGCACTGCAAAATGGTACATTTTCCAACATTACCAAAGATACCCATTTTGTGCGCTCTGACAAAAGGACAGCACAATATCGAGGGAAGCAAGTTGAAGCCAACTCCGGCATTATGAAAAGTCCTTATGATACCAATACTACACCAGACTGTCTTGAATACAAGATCATACTAAGCACCCAGCCACAAGAACCAGCAAACATCAGCAACTGCTAATTTAAAAACATGCCAGGAGTCATTTTAAAAATAGCACTCCTCAATACCAGATTGCTGAATAACCATACCTGTGATAGTAATGACATGATAGTTGACAGAAACATAGACATATTGAGGCCGATTCATGGAACAAACGTGCGCCGAAAATCTACGCGCAAGTAGGCGCAAGCAGGCGCAAGCAGGCGCAAGCGGAAAAAAACAGGCGCACGCGCGATTCATGGAAGTCCCTGCACGTGTTCACCGCGGGATGTGCGCCAAACCCGTGCATGGCGCACAAGTCACTGCAACATCGCGAAAGGCGTGCGCGACGGTGCGCGACGCGCACAGTGAAAGCGCACAACCTCAGCGCACACAGCAGAAAGTGGGCGGGACATGGGGCGTAACGCGCGGAATGGGGAACAACACGCGAAAATAAGGGCGTAACTGGGGATGCACTGCACGGAAGCAGAGGTAACGCCCACACGCACACGAACCACACGTATTCATGGAATGGAATAGGGCAAACCCACGCACAGCCAAAGCCGCGCACAAGCTGAAACACGTCCGCCACACGAAGGCAGGCGGTAGAGTCCCAGCGCATCAAAAAAGTGGCACCGCGGGAAGTAAAATACGCGATTGAGCGGGGTACGTGTATTCCGGGTGTGCGCGGGAAGTCCCACACGCGATTGAGCGGGGTACGTGTATTTCGGGGGTGCGCGGGAAGTGACACACGCGAATGAGCGGGGTACGTGTATTACGGGGGTGCGCGGGAAGTTCCACACGCGATTTGGCCGGGTACGTGGATTCCAGGGGTGCGCGGGAAGTGACACACGCGATTGAGCGGGGTACGTGTATTTCGGGGGTGCGCAGGAAGTTCCACACGCGATTTGGCCGGGCACGTGGATTCCAGGGGTGCGCGGGAAGTCCCACACGCGACTTGGCCGGGTACGTGGATTCCAGGGGTGCGCGGGAAGTTCCACACGCGATTTGGCCGTGTACGTGGATTCCAGGGGTGCGCGGGAAGTTCCACACGCGATTGAGCGGGGTACGTGTATTTCGGGGGTGCGCGGGAAGTTCCACACGCGATTTGGCTGGGCACGTGGATTCCAGGGGTGCGCGGGAAGTCCCACACGCGATTTGGCCGGGTACGTGGATTCCAGGGGTGCGCGGGAAGTTCCACACGCGATTTGGCCGTGTACGTGGATTCCAGGGGTGCGCGGGAAGTTCCACACGCGATTGAGCGGGGTACGTGTATTTCGGGGGTGCGCGGGAAGTTCCACACGCGATTTGGCCGGGCACGTGGATTCCAGGGGTGCGCGGGAAGTTCCACATGCGATTTGGCCGGGTACGTGGATTCCAGGGGTGCGCGGGAAGTTCCACACGCGATTTGGCCGTGTACGTGGATTCCAGGGGTGCGCGGGAAGTTCCACACGCCATTGAGCGGGGTACGTGTATTTCGGGGGTGCGCGGGAAGTGACACACGCGAATGAGCGGGGTACGTGTATTACGGGGGTGCGCGGGAAGTTCCACACGCGATTTGGCCGGGTACGTGGATTCCAGGGGTGCGCGGGAAGTTCCACACGCGATTTGGCCGTGTACGTGGATTCCAGGGGTGCGCGGGAAGTTCCACACGCGATTGAGCTGGGTACGTGTATTTCGGGGGTGCGCGGGAAGTTCCACACGCGATTTGGCCGGGCACGTGGATTCCAGGGGTGCGCGGGAAGTGACACACGCGATTTGGCCGGGTACGTGGATTCCAGGGGTGCGCGGGAAGTTCCACACGCGATTTGGCCGTGTACGTGGATTCCAGGGGTGCGCGGGAAGTTCCACACGCCATTGAGCGGGGTACGTGTATTTCGGGGGTGCGCGGGAAGTGACACACGCGAATGAGCGGGGTACGTGTATTACGGGGGTGCGCGGGAAGTTCCACACGCGATTTGGCCGGGTACGTGGATTCCAGGGGTGCGCGGGAAGTTCCACACGCGATTTGGCCGGGTACGTGGATTCCAGGGGTGCGCGGGAAGTTCCACACGCGATTTGGCCGTGTACGTGGATTCCAGGGGTGCGCGGGAAGTTCCACACGCGATTGAGCGGGGTACGTGTATTTCGGGGGTGCGCGGGAAGTGACACACGCGAATGAGCGGGGTACGTGTATTACAGGGGTGCGCGGGAAGTTCCACACGCGATTTGGCCGGGTACGTGGATTCCAGGGGTGCGCGGGAAGTTCCACACGCGATTTGGCCGGGTACGTGGATTTCAGGGGTGCGCGGGAAGTTCCACACGCGATTTGGCCGGGTACGTGGATTTCAGGGGTGCGCGGGAAGTGACACACGCGATAGAGCGGGGTACGTGTATTCCGGGGGTGCGCGGGAAGTTCCACACGCGATTTGGCCGGGCACGTGGATTCCAGGGGTGCGCGGGAAGTTCCACACGCGATTTGGCCGGGTACGTGGATTCCAGGGGTGCGCGGGAAGTTCCACACGCGATTTGGCCGTGTACGTGGATTCCAGGGGTGCGCGGGAAGTTCCACACGCGATTTGGCCGGGTACGTGGATTCCAGGGGTGCGCGGGAAGTTCCACACGCGATTGAGCGGGGTACGTGTATTCCGGGGGTGCGCGGGGAGCAGCACACGTGAATTGCACGTGTGGGTCCTCCCAGGTGTACCCTCTACACCCTCCACGGCCCCTGCAGGTGGCTCACACCACAGGGGCCTACCCAGCACATGTCCTGCAGGCACCCCATCCACCATGGCCATGCCCACCAGCCAACCCACATATCAACTAGCACTACTGCCCACCAACGCATGTCCCCCTGCACCCCCAGCCACCAGGGGCAGCCTCCAGCAGGCCCCCACCCATGTCTCCCCCCACCCCCACCCCCCAGCAGTGCAGGGGCAGCCTCCACCAGGCCCCCACTCATGTCCCCCTGCACCCCCACCCCCTCGCATCCAGGGGCACCCTCCACCAGGCCCCCACTCATGTCTCCCCCCACCCCCACCCCCCAGCAGTGCAGGGGCACCCTCCACCAGGCCCCCACTCATGTCCCCCTGCACCCCCACCCCCTAGCATCCAGGGGCACCCTCCACCAGGCCCCCACTCATGTCTCCCCCCACCCCCACCCCCCAGCAGTGCAGGGGCAGCCTCAAACAGGCCCCCACTCATGTCCCCCTGCACCCCCACCCCCTAGCATCCAGGGGCACCCTCCACCAGGCCCCCACTCATGTCTCCCCCCACCCCCACCCCCCAGCAGTGCAGGGGCAGCCTCAAACAGGCCCCCACACATGTCCCCCTGCACCCTCACCCCCCAGCATCCAGGGGCACCCTCCACCAGGCCCCCACTCATGTCCCCCTGCACCCCCACCCCCTAGCATCCAGGGGCACCCTCCACCAGGCCCCCACTCATGTCTCCCCCCACCCCCACCCCCCAGCAGTGCAGGGGCAGCCTCAAACAGGCCCCCACTCATGTCCCCCTGCACCCCCACCCCCTAGCATCCAGGGGCACCCTCCACCAGGCCCCCACTCATGTCTCCCACCACCCCCACCCCCCAGCATCCAGGGGCACCCTCCACCAGGCCCCCACTCATGTCCCCCTGCACCCCCACCCCCTAGCATCCAGGGGCACCCTCCACCTGGCACCCACACATGTCTCCCACCACCCCCACCCCCCAGCATCCAGGGGCACCCTCCACCAGGCCCCCACTCATGTCTCCCCCCACCCCCACCCCCCAGCAGTGCAGGGGCAGCCTCAAACAGGCCCCCACACATGTCCCCCTGCACCCTCACCCCCCAGCATCCAGGGGCACCCTCCACCAGGCCCCCACTCATGTCCCCCTGCACCCCCACCCCCTAGCATCCAGGGGCACCCTCCACCTGGCACCCACACATGTCTCCCACCACCCCCACCCCCCAGCAGTGCAGGGGCAGCCTCAAACAGGCCCCCACACATGTCCCCCTGCACCCTCACCCCCCAGCATCCAGGGGCACCCTCCACCAGGCCCCCACTCATGTCCCCCTGCACCCCCACCCCCTAGCATCCAGGGGCACCCTAAACCTGGCACCCACACATGTCTCCCACCACCCCCACCCCCCAGCATCCAGGGGCACCCTCCACCAGGCCCCCACTCATGTCCCCCTGCACCCCCACCCCCTAGCATCCAGGGGCACCCTCCACCAGGCCCCCCCTCATGTCTCCCCCCACCCCCACCCCCCAGCAGTGCAGGGGCAGCCTCAAACAGGCCCCCACTCATGTCCCCCTGCACCCCCACCCCCTAGCATCCAGGGGCACCCTCCACCAGGCCCCCACTCATGTCTCCCCCCACCCCCACCCCCCAGCAGTGCAGGGGCAGCCTCAAACAGGCCCCCACACATGTCCCCCTGCACCCTCACCCCCCAGCATCCAGGGGCACCCTCCACCAGGCCCCCACTCATGTCCCCCTGCACCCTCACCCCCTAGCATCCAGGGGCACCCTCCACCTGGCACCCACACATGTCTCCCACCACCCCCACCCCCCAGTATCCAGGGGCACCCTCCACCAGGCCCCCACTCATGTCTCCCACCACCCCCACCCCCCAGCAGTGCAGGGGCACCCTCCACCAGGCCCCCACTCATGTCCCCCTGCACCCCCACCCCCTAGCATCCAGGGGCACCCTCCACCAGGCCCCCACTCATGTCTCCCCCCACCCCCACCCCCCAGCAGTGCAGGGGCAGCCTCAAACAGGCCCCCACTCATGTCCCCCTGCACCCCCACCCCCTAGCATCCAGGGGCACCCTCCACCAGGCCCCCACTCATGTCTCCCCCCACCCCCCAGCAGTGCAGGGGCAGCCTCAAACAGGCCCCCACACATGTCCCCCTGCACCCTCACCCCCCAGCATCCAGGGGCACCCTCCACCAGGCCCCCACTCATGTCCCCCTGCACCCCCACCCCCTAGCATCCAGGGGCACCCTCCACCTGGCACCCACACATGTCTCCCACCACCCCCACCCCCCAGCATCCAGGGGCACCCTCCACCAGGCCCCCACTCATGTCTCCCCCCACCCCCACCCCCCAGCAGTGCAGGGGCAGCCTCAAACAGGCCCCCACACATGTCCCCCTGCACCCTCACCCCCCAGCATCCAGGGGCACCCTCCACCAGGCCCCCACTCATGTCCCCCTGCACCCCCACCCCCTAGCATCCAGGGGCACCCTCCACCTGGCACCCACACATGTCTCCCACCACCCCCACCCCCCAGCATCCAGGGGCACCCTCCACCAGGCCCCCACTCATGTCTCCCACCACCCCCACCCCCCAGCAGTGCAGGGGCACCCTCCACCAGGCCCCCACTCATGTCCCCCTGCACCACCACCCCCTAGCATCCAGGGGCACCCTCCACCAGGCCCCCACTCATGTCTCCCCCCACCCCCACCCCCCAGCAGTGCAGGGGCAGCCTCAAACAGGCCCCCACTCATGTCCCCCTGCACCCCCACCCCCTAGCATCCAGGGGCACCCTCCACCAGGCCCCCACTCATGTCTCCCCCCACCCCCACCCCCCAGCAGTGCAGGGGCAGCCTCAAACAGGCCCCCACACATGTCCCCCTGCACCCTCACCCCCCAGCATCCAGGGGCACCCTCCACCAGGCCCCCACTCATGTCCCCCTGCACCCCCACCCCCTAGCATCCAGGGGCACCCTCCACCTGGCACCCACACATGTCTCCCACCACCCCCACCCCCCAGCATCCAGGGGCACCCTCCACCAGGCCCCCACTCATGTCTCCCCCCACCCCCACCCCCCAGCAGTGCAGGGGCAGCCTCAAACAGGCCCCCACACATGTCCCCCTGCACCCTCACCCTCCAGCATCCAGGGGCACCCTCCACCAGGCCCCCACTCATGTCCCCCTGCACCCCCACCCCCTAGCATCCAGGGGCACCCTCCACCTGGCACCCACACATGTCTCCCACCACCCCCACCCCCCAGCAGTGCAGGGGCAGCCTCAAACAGGCCCCCACACATGTCCCCCTGCACCCTCACCCCCCAGCATCCAGGGGCACCCTCCACCAGGCCCCCACTCATGTCCCCCTGCACCCCCACCCCCTAGCTTCCAGGGGCACCCTCCACCTGGCACCCACACATGTCTCCCACCACCCCCACCCCCCAGCATCCAGGGGCACCCTCCACCAGGCCCCCACTCATGTCCCCCTGCACCCCCACCCCCTAGCATCCAGGGGCACCCTCCACCAGGCCCCCACTCATGTCTCCCCCCACCCCCACCCCCCAGCAGTGCAGGGGCAGCCTCAAACAGGCCCCACTCATGTCCCCCTGCACCCCCACCCCCTAGCATCCAGGGGCACCCTCCACCAGGCCCCCACTCATGTCTCCCACCACCCCCACCCCCCAGCATCCAGGGGCACCCTCCACCAGGCCCCCACTCATGTCCCCCTGCACCCCCACCCCCTAGCATCCAGGGGCACCCTCCACCAGGCCCCCACACATGTCTCCCACCACCCCCACCCCCCAGCAGTGCAGGGGCACCCTCCACCAGGCCCCCACACATGTCCCCCTGCACCCTCACCCCCCAGCATCCAGGGGCACCCTCCAGCAGGCCCCCACCCATGTCCAACTCATGTTCCCCACCCAACATGTCATCACAGTCCAGATCCCTGGTCTCTATGGTCAGCCCCCAAATGCAAAACCCCCACCCGAGTATTGCATCCACCCACTCATATTCTGCAATTACATCACAGAACACCAATTGCAAGTTCCAAAACAAACACATGTCCCTCACATACACCCAATGGGTGTCAGTGATTCTCAAAACACATAACATGAAATGCATGAAAACAATGAGACACCACACATTGAAGTGCAACAAATAAATAATGTATTAAAGGAAAGATGAATAGAAACAAAAATGAATAAACAGAAATGTGAATGGAAAAAAATGAAAAGAAGCATGTCCGTTCAAAATAAAAAAACAATTAAAGAATATAGAAATCCAAAGTAATGTAGTACAAAGTCAAAGTCCACCAAACAAAATCCAATGTGAAAAAAAAATTATAAGCCATTGATCCATGGATAATGTTAAAAAAGAAAGTATGTACAAGTCCACAACTATGTACAATCCAAGAAGCCAGGGTCCATCATCCCAACAAAATAAAGGAAACCTAACTAACTACACTAACTAATAAAAAAAACTATATACAAAAATGTGGCCAATGTCCAAAAGGTCCAAATGAAATAAAAACAAAAATGAAACTTAACACTACCTACATAACTATGTACAAGGGCAGCGGGCTAGTTCCACGGCTCACTTCTGGATGTGCCGGGCCAGGGCATCATCGAACTCCTCCTCAATGTCCCGGAGGCGGTCCTCCTCCATGGCCCCGAGGGTCCGCAGGGCCGTCGACGTGTCCACCTCCAAAGCCCTGCGGATTGCCTCGAGGCACTCGACCCGCCTCAGGGCCCTCTGCATGGAGTTCTCCGCCCTGACCATTGAGAGCCGTGCCTCTTCCGCCCGCTGCCGCTCCGCATCTATGGCGTGGCCCAACCGCTGCCACACGGAAGACACTTTTTGTCCTGGGTCCTCCTGCCCTCCGGCCGATGCCTGCCCCTCCGATGTCGAAGGCCCCGAGCCTTCATGGCTCCCACCATGGTGCTGCTGCTGCTGTGCCTCTGCCCCTGCACTGCCTCCTGCTGCCTGCACATCCTCCGCCGGCTGGGGTGCAGTCGTTGACGTGGCCACCCCTGCTGGACGTCCGACTCCCGACTGTGGCAGGGATGCCTCCTCCACCAGCCTGGCCGCACCGTCAGAGGCAGCTCCACAGGGCACCCAGGTGACTGATGGGTGGGAAGATGGCACAGAGGACGACTGGCGCGTAGGGGGTCCAGCTGAGGAGGGGGTCGTGGCAAGCCCCATCAGACGGAGGAATCCGGCCTGGGTGACCTGTCCCAGCAGGCTGACGTGGTCAACGAGCCATTCGAGATGACCTGCAGTCTCTTCATGAAAAGACTGCAGGTCACCTCGCATGGCCCGTTGACGCAACGCCACTCCAGCCAGGACAGGCTCAACCCGGGCCTGGATAGCCACGTCCGCAGGCAGAGGAAGGCCAGTTGACGTCAGCTCATCCCCTGCCTGAAAACTGGTCTGGACATGGGCATCCCTGCTGGTGCAAGATGATGCAGGGACAGGATCAGGGACAGGATTGCACACAGGCACCTCCGCGGCGGCCTGTGCTGCCTCCTGTCCCTGGTCCTGCACTGCACCACTAGCACCAGTGGGATCCCCACCCCCAGACCCCGTCTCCGGTGCTTGCACGGCCTCCTCCTCCACCAAACCCCCCACCAACCTGGATGACTCTGTGCCATCTTCCCCCGTTGGGCCCTGTGGGGTCCCAGCTGCCCCTTCTGCTGCCGAGGAGTCCAACTGCAACCTCCGCCTCTTGGACCTCCCCCCGGCAGCTGCGGCCTGGGACGCGGCACCGGACTCCTCACTCCCCGACGAGATGACAACCTGGGAGGGGAGCCGGGCCTTGCGTCTCCGGCTGGCGGTGGGATCCCCGCCGCTGTGCTCCACAGCACCTTCTCCGCCCTCTTCATCAGTTGACGCTGCAGACAGGGAGAAACAAAACACAGGCATCAGGGCACTGTACAATGTACACATACACACATGACAGTTGTACATGAGTGGCATTGGCAAACCTCTGACATGTCATCACAATCCCCAACACACATGTCATTACAACTTGCACACACGAGCCATACCACAGCCATGTTGCAACTGCCAACACCATCCATACACATACAACAGCATCAGCAGCCAAAGGTGAGCCAGACATCACATGCAACACAGGAAGTGCACCACACATGTACACACACCACCACACTTGCATGCATGTGTACACCTCTGCTAAGTGTCGCAGTGTTCAGACGGGCATCCATGTCACATCTGCCCATCAGGCTTCCACATACCGCTGTCACATGCATCCATGTAGCATCACTGTTGCACCCTTGTCAAATACACACACATGCACATGTACACAGCGCTGATACAATCAGCTGAAAACAACATACATGCGTGACATCACGGACATGTCTACTCACATACACATTCATACAAACTTGTGTGCCCACACAACTGCATTTGGCATGCAAGCCCACACACACAGGCACCATCCATGTCTCACACATTACAGCCCTCGCATGTGTCAGCCCCACGGCCCTGTACACCCGCACCCATACTCGACCCCATACAAACAGATGTGCAACCTGCACACTACTGAACAATCACCACACGCACTGCTCACAATCAGGATGCATGTACACTCACCGCTCGACTGCAGACGGGTCTGCCTCTCAAGGACCTGGACGTGGAGCGCTGGGGATATGTGTTCCAGGACCCTCATCTGTTCTTCCGACAAGTGGCCCCGGCGCCCCTTGGCATCCGCTGCCTTCAAGAGGCGCCGGGCCTTGGTCAGGGTCCTGGACCTGAAGTCCTCCCAGCGCTTCTTGACATGTTGGAAGTCGCGGACTGCCACCCCCTCCGCGTTGATGGCAGTCACGATGTCAGTCCAGATCCGAGTCCGTCCTTCCTTGTCGGCGCGGCAACTTCCGAAGAGGGCATCATACTGCCCCAGGACTTGCTCCACCAGGACACCAACTTCGGTGGCACTGAAGCTGGTGCCCCTCTGCCTCTCTGGCCGGGGGTTGTCAGTGGTCACAGATGGAGTTTGCCCCGACATGACAACCCCAGAGGCAGGAGTGGGTGGGCAACTGGGTCCTGGGGCTGGGCTGTGGAGCGATGGTATCCCAGTCGGGAGTCTTTGGTTCCAGCAGGGGTGGTCACACCAACAGCACCCCTGGCTGATGTGCAGGCAGCAAATGGCAGGGCACGTGGGCAGCAGGCAGTCAGGCAGCAGCAGATGGCAGGTGGGAGCGTGCTCGGGGCTCTGGGGGGCAGTAGTTCGGCCTTCTGGGCAGGAGCGTGGTCTTCCGTGTGCTTACGCGTGGCCAGCTTGATACGGAGTGATTTGGCACGTGAAAATTCTGCACGTCAGCGTGTAATTCGAGGAAAGGCCCTTAGCGCGTAAGCGCGTCTGCACGCATACGCATTTTCATTGGACCAAAGGCCCTCAGCGCGTGAGCGCGTCTGTGACGTGACGTGCGAGGGAGTATCCCTCATTGCACGTGATGACAGTACACATGTGGATCCCAACCAATCGCGTGTGAAAGTTCACGGGACCCCGAAACACACGTACCCTGGCCAATCGCGTGTGGAACTACCCGCGCACCCCGAAACACACGTACCCAGGCCAATCGCGTGTGGAACTACCCGCGCACCCCGAAACACACGTACCCAGGGCAATCGCGTGTGGAACTTCCCGCGCACCCCGAAACACACGTACCCAGGCCAATCGCGTGTGGAACTACCCGCGCACCCCGAAACACACGTACCCAGGCCAATCGCGTGTACGCTCGCTCCCCTCCGATCACACGCGATGACACCCGAATACGGGAAACCAACGAGTCCGCCCACACGGAGGCGTCCCGCGCCCGCGCACAGCATAAAAGTGCGCGCAAACAACAAACGCCTATATACAGCGACGATGAATGCCCCATTTGTTGCTGCAGTGATTGTGGGACACCGCAGGAGGAGGAGAATAGCCAGGGCACGCATTTTTGCACCACGGACAGGCCTTTTTGGGATGCCTGACGACCAGGTCTACGGCAGGTATAGGTTTCCACCCCATATCATCCTAGACCTGGTCAGGGAGTGGGAAGATGACCTCACATCCCCCACCCTTTGCTCCCAAGCATTGAGCCCCTTGGAGAAGCTGCTCAATGTCTTGCATTTCTTGGCCACTGGGTCGTTTCAGCGGACCACTGCCATAGTGGGGTGGGTCTCACAGGCCACGCAGTCACGTTGCCTACACCAGGTACTGGCAATCATGACAGCACGCCCCTCAGTCCGCAGGCACATATACATGCCCAGAACACCCGCAGAAAGGCAGGCCGTTGTCCTGGATTTTTTCAGGGTGGCACACTTCCCCAAAGTGCTCGGTGCCATAGATTGCACCCATGTGGCCCTACGTCCACCTAGGGCCACTGAGCACATCTACCGAAACCGCAAGCACTGGCATTCCATCAATGTACAGGTGGTATGCGATGCAAAGGGAATCATCACCTCTGTCTATGCAAACTACCCTGGCTCCACCCATGACAGTTTCATATACAGAATGTCCGCCCTGAGCCGGGCCCTGGAAGCTGGGCAGCATGGCGACACATGGCTCCTAGGTGAGTACAAATGCCCTTGCACATGCATGCAAGTCACACACAGACAAATATACCAACCCTAATAATCTGAACAATTATCACCTCCCCAGGGGACAGTGCCTACCCTCTGAGCAACCACATGATGACGCCAATCCGGAACCCCACCACACCACCCCAGGTAAGATACAACGCTGCCCATATTGCAACCAGGGGCATAGTGGAGCGCACATTCGGAGTGCTCAAGTCACGTTTCCGCTCCCTTGACCGCTCTGGTGGGCAACTACTCTATGCACCAGCAGTTGTGTGCAGGATCATTGTGGCAGCATGTGTCCTGCACAATGTTGCAACACGGCAGGGCGTCCCGGTGGACATGGTGGTGCCCCCACATCCCCAACCACAGGCACAGGCGCTGCCCATGGGAGGGGACAGGGCACGTGGCGAGGTAGCCCGGACCCAGCTTGTGGCCACATTTTTCACCTAAACTCCAACCCCTGCGGAGTGCACACAGGCCTGGCACATACCAGGTGACAATCGATGATGACAAAGTGACAGTCAACTGTCACAACCCTACCACCCTGAGATAGTTGCCATGGAAGTGCCACATCGTCTGCATCCCTAGCTACTTAAACACAAGCTATCCTGTGCAACCAAAATGCACACATGACATGTGACATGACATGAGCCATACACAAGTATTACAAGGCACAATGAGGCGGGGGGGGAACAAGGGAACACAGAGAACGGTACTACTAGGCCAGGTGTCATTGTGATTGTGCAAGTGCAGGGGTAGGGGGAAGGGAAAAGTGCAAGGGTGGGGGGGAGTCCAGTACAGGGGAAGTAGGCCAAAAAATTTTACAAAGGTCGCCTGGTGGCAACTGCTAAGGTAAGTGCAGACGAGTGCTGGGAAGGGAGGGCTGTAGGGATAGAGAGACAGTACTGCAGTGCAGGGGTTGCCAGGGTGGCAGTGCAAGTGGACAGTGGCTGGGCCAGGGACCGAGGTTGGTGAGAGTGGCCCAGTTGCAGCTCCTGTGCAGTTCCAGTGAACAATTCTGCAAGGGAGAGGCAGAGAGTAAGCAGAAGCAAAGAGGAAGGTCTTGAGGTGCTTCCAGAACTGGAGATGGTTCCCCTCAAGTTCAAGTCAGGAAGTCTGTTCGAGGGGGAGGGCCCTGCTGCGGAGAGAAACCTACCCCCAGCTAGTTGCTCTGAGAAGCGGATGACCTGGACATGCAAGGTGTGCATCACACACACCTGCAAAACAGGCCATGGCCATCACTGTCATGTCAGTCAAACCCTCCCAAACATCAACATGACATGGCAAGCAATACCCATACACCGACCCAGTAACGATAAGGTACACATTTCCATGTCCTAAATGTACAGTGGCATTGGACAATGATGCCTGACCCGGAATCCGATGAAATGACAGACCAACAAAATGTCCCACCAAAAATAAGTCGATTCCTAATGCATTACAACAGTCGTAGACGTAACATCACAATGAATGCCTGGCTATATGCACATGATGCATTGCAAAATGAACACTGCAGCTCATGTGTGCAATGTCCTACTCCTGCATCACACTGCTCAGCGCACAGCACAGTGAACAGCCATTGCGTGTGATGCACACCCTGAGCATCACATCTAAGTGACAGACAACATCAAAAATCAAATTAGGCATGTACTCGAACCATAATCGGTCACAGAACATGTGCTGGCGGGACACAGTGGGCACCAGAAGGCAAACAGTGTACACGTGGATATGCAAGGGTGGGAGGACATGGAGTGCATCCGAGTGCAAGTGTGTGGTTCTGCAAGGACATGCACTCCACATATGCATGTGCACTCAAGTGACCATCAGTGTTCCCTACACATCACATGTGAACATCCACCATGTGTACACCCCAGCATGTCAAACCACTACTATCCCCTCGCACCTGAAAGGAAAACACAACACATGAACAGGCATTGATCAGCAGAACACAACATGTACATAGGACAACAACATTACAATGTCAGAGTTCCCATCACACTGCAGGGCAACGCAACTATCAACAACAACCCCCCCCCCTCGCAAATGACCATGACCCACTGAACAACTGCACCTGGGTCATGGAGCCTCCAACCCTCATTCCCACCTGGCCACAGGATCACCTTTACCCTTCGTGTCCATCTCCCACCTTGTGTGTAAAGAGATGCCTGAACCCTCAGAATCCACACTCATTTCCAAAATCACATAATCCAAGGCATGAAAAGGAACCCAAACACCCTCCAGTAGATGACTTGACATAGCAGTACGTCTCAAAGGCCAAGTACTACCACTATGATGCAACAACCAAGGTAGCACAGCAAAACAATGTCACGACAGGATGTGAGACATGTGTGGTACATGACATAGGATGATGCACCATGAATGGATGTGTACTGTCACAGATCCCCTGTACAGGCGCTGGAGTCTCATGAAACAACCACCCACACCATGTCCCGGGTGCCTGCAAGGTCAAACTCACACAGGCCCCTGAGATCCTGGTGGGGAAAGAGGTTCAGGGATATGCAGTCGGGACAGGTGTAGACACACTGGATGACTGGAATGCGTGGCAGGTGAGGGGAGTAGGAATGACACATGAAACCAGGGAATGCACGAAAATGTACAACCTGCATGAACACATGCACAATCCAAACAAACTTGGACATCATTGTCATGGCCTTCTGTAGTCCAGGCTCAGGAGTGGTACAAACCAACCACCCCCTCTAGGGTTTTGGCGCCTGCAAGTTCGGGGCTTACACAGGCATCCGCAACCCCAGTGGGGAAAGAGGGTCAGGGAACATTGCTTGGATAGGCATGGGAAGCAGGAACACCGGGTAGAGGGTACAGGTTTCGAAATTGCATAGGATCACGGGTGATTAGGGTAAAAAACATACCAAATAGGACCACACATACATCCATGCATCAGTACACTCCCCAGCAAGCCTATGCAGGGCAGTTTGTAAGAAAATACAACAAGACACTTAGCTCTGGTTTTGAGTGCTGGCCTCCTGCCTGCGCACTCTCAGGTCCGGTTACAGGAGCACTGCAATGCTGCAAAGAGAGACACAGTCAGCAACCTGTACGTGCCAATTACACAAAAACACAACACAAAACATGCCCCATAACAACATACAACTCTACAAACAGACAATCTGTGCTCCATGCTTCGTACCCATATATAACATCACCCCTGTGACGGGTCATTCACAGTTAATGCAGTAAGTCAGCCGCTGGTGGGTGCGTGGCAAATGGAACACCAATGTGTCACAATTCACACAACATGCAATGTTCCCTGGGTAAGCAGACAGACCCATATGGCAAGCCATGACTACAGAGCAAGTTGCGTACCACCATGACCAAAACAAAGTTGCCAGTGCATTTATCATGAAGTACGTGGAATAGACATGCACTGCACCCGAGTATGTCCCTTGCTGTATGTCCCTGTGAGCTGCCCCTTTCCATGTCTTGGAAGGCTACATGGTTGATACAAGTGCCTCAATGAACCTTGGTGTACCGCAGGGTATGTGCCACTGCCCCCGCATGTGTCCCAGACAACCCTACTATCAACAGCCATCAGTCCACAAACACATCTGAGCTGCATTGTGTGCTTCAACACCAATATTTGTCTAAGCTCACCCTCAGTGCTGTGACTAAGCCTGCACGTGCAACTCGCCTGGTGCAAGCTTTGCTGTCTAGTGGCCCCCCTGTGATGCTCACCTTGCCTGGAGTTCCTTGGAACATGTCAGCAGTTCTAGGATGTGGGTCTGCAATCACTGTGGCTCTGCATGTGCACACATGTGCATGTGGGCACCAACAAACGGGTCAGGAATTACGTTGTCCAATGGGCCATGTCTGCTGGCAAAGGTGCTCTGGTGCCTCATCCCCCTGCAGAAAGTGCATGAAACACATGATTAATGCATCAAAGTGATCTGTGTGTGTCTCATCATGCATCTCATTACTTGACCATGTCAGAGAGTCACATCACGAATCACACCATCAGTCCGTCTTTCACCTCCAAAATGTGGAACACTATCTACAGCATGATTTGCAACAAGCACGTGTACAGGAAAGAGATGAAACATAATACACAATGCATAGCAATCAATGTCCACATTAATCATGACACGCCCCATCTAGCAAAAGCTGAACAGTGGACAATTACACCTAAATCATCCCCACTAGGGGTGTCAACACAAGTCAAAAAGCACCAGACATGCCACAGATATGACAGTCCAAAGCCCTTGTGTGAAATGCTGTTACACGAACCATCCTTGCGAGCCCATGGATAAGGGAGGCAGGAGTGGCATATGTGAGTCAAGGAACCCAAGCAGCAAACACATACACAAGACAACCATGAAGGGCCCAGCTGGAACAGACAGTGGATGCCTTCAAAAACCACAAGGCACCGCACTGTCACATGTAAGCACAATAGACTACAAATTTTAAACTAACTCAACTATTAACTAATTACACTAACTATGGAAAACCTACATTACCTATTTAAACTAACTATCAAACAGAAACTTAACTAACTAAACTAAAAGAAAAATCAAAAATGGCCACATACGACCCGGGGGGGAGGGGAGGCACCCAGGAGGGGGGAGGTACAGGGTGCTGCTCAACATCCACATGCGATGATGCTGAGCCAAAATAAAATACCTCCATGGGCTCAACGCCTGCACAGCACGACCTATGTGGGAGATAGATGGTCGTCCGAGTCTGGCTCATCCTGATAAGGAGGACGTGGCACAGTAGCCTGGCCACGCCTGGCCGCAGCTTGCCCCTCGTTGGCAGCAAGTCTGCCGGACAGGTGAGCCTGGTTCTGTGTGGCGATGTTACATAGGTCTGCATGCAGGACCTCACGTGATACACGTGCTTCCTCTTGCAAGGTAGCACGTGTAACACTGAGTTCCTCCTGCAAGGCCTGGCTGGACAACCGCTGCACCTCCCGGCAAGCCTGTAGCTCAGCCGAGATGGTGCGCTCAAGCTGTGCAAACCTCTCCTCTGCCTGCTGCCTCTGGGACATCATAAGGACACCCAGAGTGGATCTGAGGGAGGCATACTCCTCCCTCAGGGCATCCATGTGCGCCTCTGCGTGAGCAGCAATTGCTTGACGCAGAGACGACATTTCAGCCTGGCGTGCCCTGTCTGAGGCCGCCATGCCCAGCCTGAGTGAGCGGGCCGTGGACCGTGCCGCCTGCTGCTGGAGAAGCACCTGCCTAGCAGGGGGGAGCACAGATCGGGCCACACGCTCCATGCTGTCAGCGATGTTCTCCATTGCTGCCCCCTGCCGTTCTGAATTGGCAGTCATGTCTTGCTCCCACTCAGTATACAGCGGTTGCGCGCGGCGACCGTGTTGCCGGGCTTGACCCCTGCGGGACCCAAGGACCGGGGGTCCTCGCTGTGTTGGCACCGCCTGCGGCTGCACGACTACATGCCCCCGTCTACGTGAAGTCCCAGCCACATCAGTGACTGGTGTGGAGGGTGACCCTGCGTCCCGATCCACCACGGGCGGAGGAACCAAGACTGTCTGATCCCTCAGTGCAGGGGTCGCAGACAGAGGAGTGTCCACATCGGAATCACTCACCCCTAACACATGGACTTGATGGTCATCCAACTCAACATGGACGTCAGAGTCGTCATCAAGGCTGGACTCATAGGCAGCCAGAGACAGGATGGACTGCAGCACTTGGGGGTTTTCGTGGCCTACCACCCCACGACCCCCACTAGTGCCGGGTTGATGTGGTCTTACCAACCCTGTGTCTGGCATGACAACACCATCCTCTGCATCCATTGCGTCATCACCTGAAAAATAGAGAGGAAAAGGTCAGTACACATGTCAGAAGCACACAACACACACACACACACCGACAGCAAAGGCATCTGGCAGACATGTGACACACAACATATGACCTTGCATGCATGCTGGGTCTACTTAGAATAGCTTCTGTGATCAGACCTGTTGGAAGGTGGCAGTTTGCATGGAAGTGGGTCTAAGCAGTGCAGAAAATGTGTACGCCACTCACTACCTACATGTACAAGCACTCCATGGTGTGTGCCAGGAAATGTGAAGGCAGTGCAATGTCAAAATCAGACATCACGTGCATTGTGTATTCAATGTGTACCATGTCTAGAAGGCAAGCACCCCTCCACCCCAGTACCAAAGCAGGGATGCCTAGCATGGTATCAAAAGGCTGACCATACACCTGTGTATTGACAAGCAGTGTTGACTGGCATCAACAGCTTAATGTGATTTCAATTACAACACTGCAAATGATGCTGGGACAGTGGGCAGGACACATGATGGAAAATCCGGAGGCCGGCCACGTGTGAAGAAGACACGACAAGAGTTGGACAGAGTCATTGGCCATTGAACAGGCTGAGGCCTGTGAGCCACACAGATTGTCAGAGCCTAAACATGTGTGCAACGCAGGACTGAGCCACAGTTGACATGGGGAGGCCGATGATATGGCAGGTAATGTATGTAACCAAGGACTCATATTACAGTGATCATCCAGTCAAGGACACATAGGGGCATGTGTGCAATGCACATGGAGCATGAAGGGGCACTCATGTCCCTGCGGGACATCTGACCCATGCACAGTACAAGTGGGATGCCCTGCATCGAGTACTAAGGCTGTACCACACGGCATATGTCTGGCAGTTTCTAAGCTGGATGTTAGCATCTACACAGGACACATGAACATGAAACTACACATTGGCAAGAATGTAGCAGACCAGTGCAAAGGTGGAACTGGGGTGCAGAGTGGCGGAGGGGGGGCAAGGGAGCATGGCCACATGGAGTCCCGCATGCAGGCAGAGGAGACACGCATGACGGTGGCATTGCATTACTTACACATCAGAACCATGTACAGGTCACATGTAGCAGCAATCATGCACAACACATCCCACAAGTGAAACACACACGTCCTCAACAACTACGCATCAACACTCACTGGACTGGGCATCAAAGTCCAGCATCTCTCCCACACCTTCGACCAATTCTGGTGGTATGAACTCCGCAACGAGAGCCTCATGCGGAGTGAGTTCTTCCTCCTCTGGTGCAGGCCCACCGCCAGTCACCAGAGTCAAGTTGTAATTTGAGGCACGCTTGGCCTTAGTGCTGCGCTTGATGTCATTCCAGCGCTTTTTGCACTCCTGCGCCGTGCGCACCTCATGGCCGAATGAACTGACATGTTCCGCCACATGCTTCCAGTGGGTGTCACGTTGGGCAGCCGTAGTCTGACTATTGGCACCCACTAGCATGTCACGGCTGTGTACCCGCACGTAGTCCACGAGGAAGTCCAGTTCCTGCTTACAGAAAGGCTTCTTCCTCGACGTGCAGGAGGTCGTGGCTGTGTGTGGGGTCCCAGCCTGTGCTGCAGATGCAACCTTCCTCCTCTTGGACTGTGGCGCAGACCCTGGCTGGCTAATGCCGCCCTGACCAGTATGGCCAGTGGGTTGGGTGGATTGAGCCGAGGGAGTGGCAGGTGGAGGGATGACCAAAGGCCTGACTTGTGTCAGTGGCAGCTGGGTGCCCACTAATGGACCCTGCGCAGCAACATCAGCTGTGGCAGGGTCATTGACCGCAACGGTCCTGGTTGGCAGGCTCACAACCGGGGTGCTGTTGGGTGCATCTGCCCCTGCACTTGCCAACACCCGGCTGTTCGGGGCAGCAGATGACATGACTGCCCCAGGGACACGTGTCTTGGTCTGAGCAGCCCGGCCTGCCCCAATGGTTTCCCCCCTGGCCTGTTGGAGATCTACCAAGGGCTCTTCAAGTGCCAACGCAGCCTGCGCTGGCAGACCCTGAGCCTGGGTGGCGGTGTCCACAACTGCACCTGCAGCTACCGCTACCCTTGGGCCCGTGGCAGTCGATGAAACGGACTGCCGGGTCATACGGGTGCCAGTGCCAGATGCAGGAGCTGCATCCCCCTGAACCACAGGGGGTGGTGGCATGGCTGCACCAACACATGGCACAACATTGTGCTCAAGTGGCGCACCCCTGCCTCTTCCCCCTCTGTGGCTGCCCTGGACACCCTGGAGTCCCCCTACTCCCTGGTCACCACGGCCACGTCCCCGACCACGCCCGCCACGAGGAGGACGCCCAACTGAGGCACCCCTCACCTTTGGTAGCCTCCCTACCATGGCACAGATGTAATAGTGCTGGCACAGATGGAGTGGTGCCAATGGGAGGTGTACAGCACAATTGACCTGGGCAATTGGGGTGAAGGGGGTGGGAAGCAAGATGTTAACAGCCCCCCTGCACCTGCAAGGCTGTATGTGACCCCGGTGATGTGTTGACGGGTCACGCAACGCTCAGGCACCCCAAAACTGCAGTAAAACCGTGCACGCAACCCTGCAGCCTACGTGCGTGGATTAAACCTCCCGCAGTACGCGGTGGCACCCAGTAACACGTATAACGCGTACGCGTGGGACACGCAGGCTACGATGACATCGAAAATGGGTGCGATACACAGGGGCACCCGCAGTGGGAAAAGGAGCGTTTGCGACTCACCGTCTGACTAGCGCGATGCAGAAAAACACGCGTAGCCAATACCCCCGCCAAAAGAAGAGATACGTCCTTGAGAGCTGTGAAGTAGATGGCGCGCGAAACGACTGGAAGCAGCAACTCACGTCGGTCTCCACGAAAGGCACGTACAGCGAACTGCTGGGCCCGCTCACCTTTAACCCGTGCTGAGGGAAACGCACGCGCGCGTCACGTCACATGCGGACGTGCACTTTTTCACGTTTGATTACGCGCATTACACGCGGACGTGCAGTTTTTCACGCGGGCACGCTTATGCATGGACCCTTTCCTCCTATTACACGCGGACGTGCAGTTTTTCACGCGCGCTTACGCGCATTACACGCAGCGTGCAGATTTTTCACGTGCCTATTCACTCCGTATGAAGCTGGCCACGCGAAAACACACGGAAGACCACGCTCCTGCCCAGAAAGCCAATTCACTGGCCCCCAGTGCCCCAAGCAGCCTCCCACATGCCATCTGCTGCTGCCTGCCTGCCTGCCTGCTGCCACCGTGCCCTGCCATTTGGTGCCTGCACATCAGCCATCTGCAGGGCTCCAGTTGCTGTGTCCACCCCTGCTGGTACAGAAGAGTCCCGACTCAAATGACATCGCTCCACAGCCCAGCCCCAGGACCCAGTTGGTCACCCACTCCTGCCCCTGGGGTTGCCATGTCGAGCACATCCACATCTGACACCAGTGGCAACCCCCGGCCAGAGGGGCAGAGGGGCACCAGCTTCACTGCCACCGAAGTTGGTGTCCTGGTGGAGCATGTCCTGGGGCAGTATGATGCCCTCTTCGGATCGTCCCGCGCCAACAGGGAAGGACGGGAGAGGACGCGGAGGGGGTGACAACCCGCACCATCCAGAAGGTCAAGAAGCGCTGGGAGGACTTGAGGTCCAGGACCCTCATGAAGGCCCGGCGCCTTGTGGAGGGGGGCCGGGGCCGCATGAGTTCCATCCAGTTGAGGGTCCTGGAACGCGCACACCCAGCGCTCCACAGCCAGGTCCTTGAGAGGGAGACCCGTCTGGAGTTGAGCGGTAAGTGGCCAACCATTGCTGTGTGAGACAGGGCATGTTGCAGTGTGCTGGTTGTCTGATACTTGCCTGCATGTGTGACATAGGCCATGTACGCATGTATGTGTGCAGGGACATCATGGTAATGCATGTGCGACCTGTAATGTGTGAACCGCATGGTTGTTGCATGTGTTTGAATGTGACATGGGGAGCCCTGTGCAGATTGCACACATGACAGCATGGAAGTCTCTGTTCCTGGACATGGGTGGGGGCCTGGTGGAGGGTGCCCCTGGTGGCTGGGGGGTGGGGGTGCTGGGAGACATGAGTCGGACATGGGTGGGGGCCTGGTGGAGGCTGCCCCTGGTGGCGGGGGGGTGGGGGTGCTGGGAGACATGGGTGGGGGCCTGGTGGAGGCTGCCCCTGCACTGCTGGGGGGTGGGGGTGCTGGGAGACATGGGTGGGGGCCTGGTGGAGGCTGCCCCTGGTGGCTGGTGGGTGGGGGTGCTGGGAGACATGGGTGGGGGCCTGGTGGAGGCTGCCCCTGGTGGCTGGGGGGTGGGGGTGCTGGGAGACATGGGTGGGGGCCTGGTGGAGGCTGCCCCTGGTGGCTGGAGGGGTGGGGGTGCTGGGAGACATGAGTCGGACATGGGTGGGGGCCTGGTGGAGGCTGCCCCTGGTGGCTGGGGGGTGGGGGTGCTGGGAGACATGGGTGGGGGCCTGGTGGAGGCTGCCCCTGGTGGCTGGGGGGTGGGGGTGCTGGGAGACATGGGTGGGGGCCTGGTGGAGGCTGCCCCTGGTGGCTGGGGGGGTGGGGGTGCTGGGAGACATGAGTCGGACATGGGTGGGGGCCTGGTGGAGGCTGCCCCTAGTGGCTGGGGGTGGGGGTGCTGGGAGACATGGGTGGGGGCCTGGTGGAGGCTGCCCCTGGTGGCTGGGGGGTGGGGGTGCTGGGAGACATGAGTCGGACATGGGTGGGGGCCTGGTGGAGGCTGCCCCTGGTGGCTGGGGGGTGGGGGTGCTGGGAGACATGGGTGGGGGCCTGGTGGAGGCTGCCCCTGGTGGCTGGGGGGTGGGGGTGCTGGGAGACATGGGTGGGGGCCTGGTGGAGGGTGCCCCTGGTGGCTGGGGGGTGGGGGTGCTGGGAGACATGGGTGGGGGCCTGGTGGAGGGTGCCCCTGGTGGCTGGGGGGGTGGGGGTGCTGGGAGACATGGGTGGGGGCCTGGTGGAGGCTGCCCCTGGTGGCTGGGGGGTGGGGGTGCTGGGAGACATGGGTGGGGGCCTGGTGGAGGCTGCCCCTGGTGGCTGGGGGGGTGGGGGTGCTGGGAGACATGAGTCGGACATGGGTGGGGGCCTGGTGGAGGCTGGGAGACATGGGTGGGGGCCTGGTGGAGGCTGCCCCTGGTGGCTGGGGGGTGGGGGTGCTGGGAGACATGAGTCGGACATGGGTGGGGGCCTGGTGGAGGCTGCCCCTGGTGGCTGGGGGGTGGGGGTGCTGGGAGACATGGGTGGGGGCCTGGTGGAGGCTGCCCCTGGTGGCTGGGGGGTGGGGGTGCTGGGAGACATGGGTGGGGGCCTGGTGGAGGGTGCCCCTGGTGGCTGGGGGGTGGGGGTGCTGGGAGACATGGGTGGGGGCCTGCTGGCAGGTGCCCCACAGTGCTGGGGGGTGGGGGTGCAAGGGGACATGTGGCTTGGCTGGGGGGCATGGCCATGGTGGATGGGCTGCCTGTGGGACATGACATGGGGTGCAGGGTAGTCCCCTGTGGTGTGGGATGCCTGCAGAGGTCGTGGAGGGGGTAGAGGGGAGACCTGGGAGGACCCACACTGCCAATTCACGTCTTGAACTTCCCGCACACCCACCACCCGCGCACCCCTGAAATCCACGTACCCAGGCCAATCGCGTGTAGACTTTCTCGCGCACCCCTGAAATCCACGTACCCAGGCCAATCGCGTGTAGACTTTCTCGCGCACCCCTGTAATCCTCGTACCCAGGCCAATCGCGTGTAGACTTTCTCGCGCACCCCTGAAATCCACGTACCCAGGCCAATCGCGTGTAGTCTTTCTCGCGCACCCCTGAAATCCATGTACCCAGGCCAATCGTGTGTAGACTTTCTCGCGCACCCCTGAAATCCACGTACCCAGGCCAATCGCGTGTAGACTTTCTCGCGCACCCCTGAAATCCACGTACCCAGGCCAATCGCGTGTAGTCTTTCTCGCGCACCCCTGAAATCCACGTACCCAGGCCAATCGCGTGTAGTCTTTCTCGCGCACCCCTGAAATCCACGTACCCAGGCCAATCGTGTGTAGACTTTCTCGCGCACCCCTGAAATCCACGTACCCAGGCCAATCGCGTGTAGTCTTTCTCGCGCACCCCTGTAATCCACGTACCCAGGCCAATCGCGTGTAGACTTTCTCGCGCACCCCTGAAATCCACGTACCCAGGCCAATCGCGTGTAGACTTTCTCGCGCACCCCTGAAATACACGTACCCAGCCCAGCCGCGTATGGAAACACCCGCACACCCCTGGAATACACGCTCCCAGCTCTGCGTTTGCTGCTGCCCTTTGCGCTGGGTTGGGGATTTTGATGGCTTTTCCCTGCGCGAGAGGCGTTCTTGGGGGCGTAACTGGCGCTGCTGCAAGGTCGCTGCGCCACTATGCGCCACGGCTGGTTTTGGTGGCTGGAATCCATGAATACGCTGTGCGCGGAAATGGGTTTTGGCGCACGCGGCTGGCGCAGGGATTCGCACGCGCACACTGTGCGCCAGCCGCGTGCGCCACTTGTGCGCTGAATTCTATGAATTACCCCCATTGTGTTTGATGGAAAAATAGATCAAGGACACCAGTGGTACTGCCATCAGCTTAGCAGTATTCCCAGGGTATTCCATCCTTTACAAAAACAGGGAAACGGGAGTAAGAGGTAGGGTGGTAATTATAGCAAAAACTCAACTAGGCCTGTTTGCATCCCCAGTCTCTTGTCAGGACTGTGAAATTCTGCTTATGAAAATGACACTGAATCCCAATAGCTGTCTAACTATCTTCCTGCCATATAGACCACCCTCAGCAATGCCCAACTTTAATGAGGAAATAACCCATATCTTGAATTCCCTAGAAGGCCCAAACTACACCACTCTCTTCCTGGGTGATCTTAATCACTGCAAGGATGACAAATTAGATAAAGAAGCAATCAAACTTGAGAGCTTTCTCATCAGCATAAGCGTCCAAGTCATTAATGATGAATCTACCACAGATACAAATTACACCCTCGATTCGGTGTCTACCAGAAACCTTATAGCCTAGATTGATCAAACACGGCCATGTATTTGGGCCGATGATTACACCATCAATCTGCACATTCAGCTTCCAGAAGGCAATGCCAAACGACCTAATTCAGCTAAATCAGTCACTCGCAGGAATCTCAAAAAGACAGACCCCAAGGACCTCTCATCCTGTCTCAACCTTATCATGACGGAAACATCTAATACTGACTCCACTGAACATCTTGTCCACCTATATCAAAAAGGTTTAGCCATCATGCTGGACAAGGTAGCCCCACCTAAAACTAGATTAGATAGAGATAATCCCGGCCACCAAAAATTGTTTAGTTTGGAATTGAGCACCCTAAAGAAGGAACGCAAAAATTAGAATCGACCTGGTCAAAACATCAATCCGCAGAAAAGGCCTGGAAATGGGTCGATATAATCTACAAAAACAAAGTGGTAGAAAGCAAGAAGAACTTCTACAACCTTGAAAAATAACAAGCTGCCAACAGTTCTAGAATGCTTTTTGAAACTTTAAGACTTCTTGAAAAACCCAATAGCCTCCAAATCCCTTTTTTGCCGACAACTAAAGACACATTAGTAGTGCAGGCTGCCTTTAAGGAAAAAGTAATTAAGGCCAGAGAGAAAATTGAAGAAAAAATACAGGCTATGACCAATACACCTAAATTCATTCTGCATAGTGACAGTGAACAGCCAAGCCAACCCTCCTTCTCTCTCTCTGAAGCATCTACACGAGAAATGGAAGAAATTCTATTAAACGTGAAACCTACAGCATGCTCAGAAAACATAATCCCGTCGAAATATCCTGAAACAAAAGAAGCTTTTTGTTCCATTTCTCACAAGGTTTGTAAATGCATCATTTAGAAAAGGCAAGGTTCCTAAATCCATTGAAACAGTCTCAGTTACCCCACTGCCAAAGAAACCCAATCTTGACCCCAAAGACCCCAATAATCTCAGACCAATCACCAATTGCAATTTTCATCTTACGGTCTTAGATAAAGCAGCATATATGCAGTTCCAGTCATTTCTAGTGGCAAATAATATCCTTCACTTTAAACAGTCAGGCTTTTGCCCCAATTACAGCTCAGAAACTGCACTGGTAGTTCATCAGTTGCATATGTTCCGCATCATGGAAGAAGGAAATCGGATCTTCTGGCCCAGCTGGACCTATCTGCGGCCTTCGATTTGGTGTACCATGGCATTCACAAACAAACCCTCCGCCATCTGCTCTGAAGAAGCAGTTGACTGGTTCCTTTCATTTCTAGAAGAGCAGGATTCAAGAATCCAGTGGGGTCAGGCTTACTCACCTACAGCTCCAATCTGGTGCGGTGTACCACAAGAGCCAAGCCTTTCGCCTATACTGTTCAATCTATATATCAGGCCTCTCTGATCCCTCCTAGACAACCTGGGTGTGTTCTTTACTAACTGCGCAGACGACAACCAGTTAGTCATAGAAACAAGAGGTGACCACACAACCGACTCTGCAACCCTTTCAACAATATACCATCACATTGAAGATTGGATGTCAACTTATTGGCTCTGCCTCAATGATAATAAGACAGAGTTACTGACCTTTGATTCAAAGGCGACACGGGCAAAACTAAGTACTGCATATACAAGTTTCCAAATAAACTTGAGCTGCATTCCCATCCAGAGTAAGGTGAAAACCCTGGGTATCCATCTGGAGGTCTCTTTAAAATCTGATGCCTACGTCAATCAATTGACAAAAAACTGTAACTATTCTCTTCACCTTCTTAAAAACATTCACCCATACATAACCAGAGACAACAGTGTACCATTGCGCGAGCCACCGTCCTATCTAGGTTGGATTATTGTAACTTGTTACTGATTGGAGCCTCATCTACCAACCTAAGGAAATGCCAAGTGCTACAAAACAATGCTGTACATATTGTTAATGAACTCATCAGGAGGGAGCACACCTCAACCCACAGAAAAAATTTACATTGGCTACCAAACCAGGAACGCATTCATTTTAAAGCAGGATCAATCGTTCACAAATGTGTGTTTGAAGCAGCCCTGTCTACCTGAAATCCCTGACCCTGCAGTGCTGTCCAACCTGAGCATTACGGTCCGCGAATAAAAAGCAGATAATATATTCCGAAGTAGAAGCACGAAAACGGCTTGGTAAGAGCCTTCCCAGTAAAAGCGGCAACATTCTGGAACTCCCTCCCCTCCACTGTGACAGGGGAACACAATTCAAGAATTTTCAGGAAAGCCTTAAAAATACTGCTAGTTAAATAATCCCTCTCCTCCTGTAATTCCTTATTTTAGTCCTGTATCTTCATGTTCTGTTCTTATGTGTAAGTACTGCGCCCCAATGCCTGGGGCTTAAGGCGCACTAGAAGTAAATAAATAAATAAATACATACATATGTAGCTGCAGTTTGCTCAACGTTAGTGTGTGATCAAATCTGTAATTACAACAGTTATGTTTGTTTACTTTACGTAGCGCTCGTTGATAAAATGTGCTAAAGCCCCGGATTAGCATCTGCCAGCAGTGCTGTGATTTGCATTGAGCGAACCAGAAATTAAATAAACAAACTGCTTGGGCCAGGTGTAAAAAAAAGAGACAAGCAGCTGCTATATTTAGAAGTCGCTTTGCCTGCCATGCTCAGGTCATTTACCTACTTCCCCAGTATGACACGATGGGCGAAGCCTCCAGCGCATATCCTGCAGGAAAGCGTGAGCTAGACATGTAGTGAATGAAGATACTGTTTAAACAAATATTGTCCAAACGGAAAGCATGTTTGAAAAGAAAGCCATTTGCTCTGCACCACAATAAACAAGTGCCTGTTCGAAGACCGTCTTCTTTACTCACGAATGTTACTTGATATTTGCACAGACCGGCTGCGTTTAATTCTCACCAGTAGCACTCCCTTTAAAATTAGGTCGGATTGCCTGTTGCTTTAAGTCTCAACACAAACAATTATTTTAATGTATTCGTTGATGTATTTGCAAGGCACCACGATGCAGGAGGGAGGGGGGTATTACGAGGTTGGAGTAGCCATGGCGCTTTTAGCGCCATGGCTACCCCCTTACTACATAACGGGTCTGGGTTCCCTGAATGGGGAATTACCGGGCCATTTCAACCTTGGAGGACCCGGTTTTTCCCCATTCAAGGAACCCATCCCCATTCGAGCCCCCAATGGGAATGTCGTCCATGCTAACAACGGGCCCGTTAATAACGGGCCCGTTGTTATCATGCTGGTCCTTTAGCGGCTCCCACTAAGGTACCCGCTAAAGGACCTCGTAATGCGGCGGTAAGGGGTTAACGGCACCAGCACCTTTACCGGTGCCATTAACCCCTTACCACCAACCTTGTAATGACCCCCTGTCTAGCACCAAAAAAGTAAGATATTCAAACCGACCATTGATGATCCATATTGTGGAGTTAGGTGATTTAAGAAGAAATTGTGAATATGTCTATGTCCAATGAATGGGCAGAGAAATTCAGAGACAACACAAGCAGACATAAAAACATGACAGACACTCTTTGTTACACCTAAAAGACTAACAAGCTGATAAGTAAAATAACCTGCAATAATATATGGGCCTCATTACGACTTTGGCGGTAGCCTCCAAAACCGGGTCAGGGTCTGGGTTCCCTGAATGGGGAATTACTGGGCCATTCCGAGTTTGGAGGGCCCGCCCGGTAATTCCTCCTTCAGGGAACCTTACGACCGGCCCGTTGTTAGCTCTCTGATCCCCTCTCGGGACCCAGTAATGATGCCTGGTTTTACCAGGCATCCTTACCGGGTCCAGCGAGGGGACCTCGTAATCAGGCGGAATGGGTTTAACGGGTCCGCATCCAGGGTCATAATGAGGCCCAGAGAGTTTAAGGAAGTGGAGCTGTGCAACTTCCGCAGCACATGATAAAACGCACTATCTGAGGAGGCACCTGGGAACAGTAATTCAATTATACCCAAATGAGTCAAGACTTACCAAAGTTAGATACTACATTGGAGCGCATTTAGCTCCTTAATGAAATTTGATGGTTGGGAGCAGTTACTTTAATACTTTAACATATGCGGCTCTGCACCGCCACATTTTTTTTTCATTCACTGTGGGATGCAAATGGCCAGGGCAAAAGGCGTGTATGCCGCCTTTTACCCTACACTTTTGCACTCCGATGTGCAAAGTAAGTAAATGCTGGCTGGTATTTACTTTTTATTGTGGGCACTGCTTGCCATGCTCGCATGGCAGGCTTCGCGCACAATTGAATTTAAATGCTGTCTGACATGCTTGCATGTCAGACAGCATTTAGTTTGCATTGCGAAGACTGTTTAACATGAGCGCAGGATAAACAATCTTCATGATTGAAATTAAACGCTGTCCAACATGCAAGCATGTCAGACAGCATTGATTTCAATTGTAAATGCTGACTGCCATGCGAGCATGCAGTCAGAGTTTACAATGGATCCCCATGATTTCTGCCTGCTCTTTGCTAGTGCATAAAGCCAGCGGTCCCCATAGGGATCTCCAGCATTTGCGCCGGCATGGAAAAATGAGGAAGCAGCATTACGAGGAACTGGAGGAAGAAAGAAGGCATGGGGAGTATGTGCACATTGGGAAGGGGGAAAAGGAGACAGTAGAGTGGTAGTTAAAGGAGGGAGAGGAGGTGACTGATGTTGGTGGCTCCCATTCTGTGGAGGGTGCAAGGTACGGCTCCAACAAACATTTTTTTAGTCTGGGCCCCTCCAGGTGTGGCAGTACTTCGTGCCTGATGGGAAGGTACAGGCAGAGGTGTGTGCAGTTGTGTAAGCTCTTCAAAAGGGAATTGCAGTGTAGGAAAAAGACAGAGCGAGGATAGCTTAGGGGCAACGTGCTAGCCTTGGAAGCAAGACGACACAGAGAAACACAGGTTCGATCCCCAGGTCTGCACTTAGAAACCCCTGGGTATTAAGCACGGTATAAATAACCTATCATATCATATCAGAGTATTATGCATTGGTAACAACAGCAATTTGTAGCCACATCTGACAGTGGAATGAACCAATGCTTAATGCAAAAGTGTTATCCTCCACCTGTGCCAGTATCCAGTAATATTATCCCCATATATATGGTTGTCATACATCTGGTCTCTGGGGAAAGGCTGTGGTGTCATATATGGTGACCATAAATATATGGGGTGAAGGGGAGCTGGTGTTGCGGCGGTGGCCCTCATGCCCCTTGAAAACAATTTTTTTGGAGTTGCAGGGGGTACCCCGCATGCTCAATGTGATAATGTCCCTGCAAAAAACAAAAACTTTCAGCGACTATTGTGGCAGGCGACATTTTTGCAGGGACTTTATCACATGGAACCCCCGTGCCATCACTGTAACTTCTTCCAGTGGTGTGGATGAAGAATGTATTAGCACATCTGGAGATGCAGGTAATTCTCCACAATAACATGGAGCAGAGGCACGAGAAAGAAGCCCACCATGGCCAAAAGCATTGGCTGCAGCTATCAGGTCTGTGTTCCCTCTGTTGGCTGCCTGTCCCATAAGATTGTCTGTTCTGGCATGAGGGAATACTTTGCATGCATTGTGTGGTGGTAGTCAGCTTGAGAAGAAGCTGGAAAACAGTGATGTCAAAATGCTCTAGAGACTCATCTGCATGCCCCTCATCCCAGAATTCCTGACTAAATTGAACAAGAAGGGACAGACTTACTAAGGTTCTATATTTTACATGGGCTAATCCCGCTCCCCCGACGTCAATGCTACGTTAATATGTCCATGGTGGAGTAGACTTTCTCCTCCCTGACTGATCTAGTGCATGCCTACCTGCATAAAGTACCTAGTTATGCAAGTCTGGTACAGCCTAGTGTGTAATCTGGAACCATCCAAGCCATGATTGACTTAGAAATACTGCCAGATGTCAATCAACAACATTACTCAAGCTTATAAATGCGAGCAAACACAACCTGGCATGCATTTTATGATATAGTTGTCCACACTCAAATGCCTCCATCACACTGACATGTCACTGGGGTAGTGTTATTGTGGGAAGAGCAGATGGTGCTTAGTGTCCAGAACAATGTTCGCACATCTGCAATGTCTCTGGCGTGATAACACAGGCTACAACTGGTATGCTGAAAGACTGTTTAGTGCTGATTTCAGTTGAGGCCATGTGTGTCAGCCCAGTCCTGTCCATAATGATAAATCATGTTAAACTGCAAACATGTAGGCCCCACTCTACTGGGATGGTTCCAGATTCCTCCAGCTGCACACATCAGGATTTAGTAGGAAGAGTCCTGATTTGAGGCAGAGTGGCTTATTTATAGGGTAAGTGACATCACAAGTGTGTCAGAGTTCTCGCAGAATGGATTGGGCACTGTTCAAAAGTTCACTCCCATCTGTGGGCTGATAGGGCCAGAAAATGTGGCAGTGTTTTGGAAAACCAGAGAAGGAGACCTATCCATCCTCTCACTCTGACAGGAGGACTCGGTCTGGCTTGGGGAATAGAAATCTCACTGTCTGACAAGTACCCTTACTCTTCATATTTCAACACATATGACAGCATTTTTTAACACTATATTTTTCTGTGAATCTAATGACCCTACTTAGAGGTTTGTAGGTTATTTGATTGCAGAGCTATAGTTTTTCCTCATTTACTCCCAAACTATATTCGTGAAAAATATGGTGCTCGGTGGGGCGGAATATGAATCCTATTATTTAGGTTTTCTCCAATTTTCATATCTCTCAACCACATCAGGAGTTCCCCATGATGTTTTCCTAAATAACCGATGTTGGTTGACCAGAAGCAGTCAAATATGACCTTTTAAAAAATCCTACCCTGATTATTGTGCGACCAATATTGCCAATGTTATACAGTAAAAAGCATATCTCTCATTTTGCACAATGGGAGTGAAACCACTCCTTACCCTGGCTCCTACCCCGGGGATGGGTCTGTCCCTAGCTGTCACATCAAGAAGGTGTCCTGTGGTTAGAGTAGCTCAGAGCTTCAAGAGCTTTTGCCAGCTACAACTAGTTTTATTGCAGCCTAAGTGGTTTGGATCATAAACTGTTGGAGAGCAGAGCTGCCCTTATCTCGCCCCTACAACAAATCTAATCTCCACTGAAATGTAAGACTGTATTTCTAAGAGAACACTCATGCTTGAAGGGAGACCATGCCCACATCCCCATAACAATGGGCTTTGGAATCTAGTTTCACAGGTGAAGACCCAGCAGAGAGAAATGAAACCAAGGTTAGGCCTCCCCCAACTGAAAGCATTTTACTTTCAAATAGACTCTTGAAAATGCACACAAATTTAACAGTGGGTGCAGAGAGACTTTAGTTGTATATCTGGATGCTCAGAGTGTCATTTTAAAGGCACAATTGCAATGTCACTTTGTGAAGCTTTAGCTGTGAAAAAGCCTTCATTCTGCTGCAAACATCCCCTTGTAGATTCTGTGAATTGTTGTTTCCTCTGTGATGGGCTCATGATGGACAGAAACCAAGTTCATATATTACAAATCTGGCACACATACTCATGAGCATGTCTTTAATTTAAAGGGAAAAACGGATTTAAACATTTTCTTTAATGCTTCTGCCAAAATGCAATCTACTTCGTTACAGCTGTAGCTCACAATGTTGACATCCCATTTAGGGTTCTGTGGACAGTAATTTCTGAGGGTGTTACTTCAACTTTTCCATAATTTGGCTACTTTTGTCTCATGTCTTTCCCTTATGCTGGACAATTGACATTTGTATGCCTCTCCAGGTTTTGAGGCCCAAATTAACTCCTTTTTGCTTTGAAAGTGCAGGGCCTCATTTACACATTTGTTCAAGGCAGGCCTTTCATTTTGGGAAGCCCTCATAACTGACTCCGGCCTTTTACTCATGACATCTGGGGCTATTTCATCCCACACAGAAAATGTAGGGGCCTTGGAGTTCAAAATAAGTAGTACTCAATGATTGTTTTTTAAAAGTCTCAGCTACTTGCACAGTCCCAGTAGCACTTAAAGGTACCCGGTCTCAAGCTATGAAAAGGGCTGGTTTTCCCAAGGCAGGAGAAAAGGATCCAACACATGGGGCCTCATTACGAGGTAGGCAGTAGCCATGGCGCTATTAGCGCCATGGCTACCCCCTTACTGCATTCTGGGTCCGTGTTCTCGGAATAGGGACTTACCGGGTCATTCCGACCCTGGAGGACCCGGTAAATCTCCATTCCTCGTAGTAGGGCGGTAAGGGATTACCGGCACCAGTGCCCTTACCGGTGCCGGTAATCCCTTACCGCCTACCGTGTAATGAGGCCCATGGTCTATCTAAAGGCCAGTAGTTCATGGTACTAGTCGTGTTCCATTGCAGAGAAAACAAGGGCCAAGTCCAACAGTGTGTTGTTCAAAATCTAAAACAAAATCTAACAAAAAGGAAACCTGAACTATCTATTTGTTAACAGGACTCATTTCAGAAATGTATTGCAAATGAAGCCAGCCAGATTAATGACATTATTTTGAATGATAATCTTCAAGCTTGACTTTCCAATTTCAAATTCCTTCTCCCCTATGCATTAACGAAAATGGATAGTTTAGAGAAATTAATATCTGAAAAAGCATGCTTGATTTGCTTTAGAAGGGTATCCCAATTGTCCGCTGACACTCAAACTGAAAGTCTGGAAAGACAGATAAGTCCATAAATTGTCATGGTAAAACAACTTTTTAAGAAATTCAGGATAGGAGTCGATTAAGGGTTCCATCTCCTGTCCAAAGAAATCAAAATCCAATAGAATAACGAAGAACAAAAAGGGACTGTCACTGCAGGTTGGGCCAAACTGAATAAAATATGCAGGTCACTGTGTGGTGCTTACTTTTAGACTTTCTGACATGGTGGCACAAATGTTACATCTTGGGCATTGTGAGAAAACAGAGGGTGTCTCACTTGCTAGTCGCTGGGGATCTTCCTACCAGGTGGCCAGGGCATGGCCATTGCCTTTAGATCCAGACCCTGGGGGTGGACCAGTAGGGAAGGATCACCTAGTTGTGGGGGTTTGGGGGTGAAGCAACCGATGGTGAAACGCGGTATTCCCCCCTTTCCCATACCCATCCTATTTTATAGGATTCGCCAAAGTCCCAACCCCCCCCTCTCTACACAAACACTGAGCAGAGGAAGAGGGCGACAGAGTAAAGAAGCAAACACGTACATTTCTCACTGGACATGTCCCACTAATCGAGTCAGGCAAAGTCAGGCACTTGACTTTAATCACACACATCTGATACCCATTAGCTCTCCCCACATGGATAAAAGGCTAAACATAGGGACACACTCTGAGCAAGGTGGAACACGAGAAGGAGCATAACATCCGGGGTGAAGGTGAAACTACTGGAGCAGGACAACCGATCGAAGGATTAGAGAAAAATGTATAGAAACCTTGAAGATTCCTTCAGCAGGTTGTTGCTTTAGGGAAACTGTGAAGGAGAAAACCAAATCCCAGACAAGAAGAAACCTGTATTGTGTTTCAAGGGCACCAGCCACACTCCCAGGTGAACGACCGAGTTGGGGAGGCGAGGCCAAGCCTGTGGTATTAACCTTGATTCCTGAATCAAAGCCGCAAAGACAAGAAAGGACCATACACAACTAGTGAGTTAGTGAAAGACATGAACGGCCTGTTTGTGTCAAGTAAAGATGGAAGCTGCAACAGTGTATCTCATAAGTGAAGTTTGCTCACATGCCGATGAGACGCTAAAGAAAACTAACCAGTCATGAACTTTTAAGTGGCTGATAACTGTGAAGCCAGTGATACAGAGTAGCAGAGTGGTACGGCAAAAGGAAGTAGCCCGCTAGAAAGTCTCTGCGAAATGTGAAATGTGAAATGTGAAATGTTTTGTTATAAAGCGGCAAATTGAACAAACTCTTCAACATCAGTAAGAGGTCTTTGCCTGACTGAGGGAGACCGGAAGTGTGATAAGTTAGTGGAAGGGAACCTCTAACGAATGTGCATTAAGCTTGGGGAAGGGAATCCCTGCAAGTGCTGTGATTGAGAGGTCCAAGCCCGACGGAGTGAGACTTATGGGAACTTTTTGTTGACCTGTGAAATTACTTTTGGGACCGCTGGAATAAGTGACTTTAACGTGCAATGCCAGGCGGGCCTCGATCCACGTTTTGAACTGCCTTTATTTTGAGAACCCGACCCAGAGTGTGTCATCCTGTCTACGGGGGACGCCTTACTCCATGCCGTCCAATGTGGGTAGGAGAGCTGACTCAGCCACTTTGATCCTTTATGTTATAACACTGATTTTCCTTTGCATACATATTCCCCTTTACACACTTTTTGTATGAGAGATAGGGTAGGCATTAGGTTTTGTTAGTATAGGCCATTTTATTTTAACAAAGTCTGACTAGCACTGTGTGTTCTTTATTTATTTTTTTGATGGTATGGACTACTCCCATCATTTCTGTAGGGCAAAGTAGGAGTTTCTCCAAACCCCAAGAATCTAATAAAGGTTTTGAAAGCTTTAACTATTCTGCCACTGTCATACTGTGATACCATGTCTCCCTTACAGTGTACACTGCGGGAAGTACTGGTCTGTGCTGCTCCCATGGGTTATTTTAATCCTCCGGCTCCGAAACCTATTCTTCCCTCTAACGTAGTGGTAGGGCTCAGCAGTAAAATAGAAGATTTGAAACTAATTGCCGAACATGTCCCATGATTGAAAGTACAAACAGCTTTTCATCCTTGGAAGTAGGGATTCTAAAGTAAGAATAGACCAGCTGGAAACGATTCTAAAGCAGCATTGCAAGGCAAAAGTAAATTCTCCTTCTTTGAAACTGAGTTGTGAAATTGCTGAGCATGTTTCAACATTTTGGCTCTACTGTAGATATGGATCCCAATAAAACGATATAATACTGTCCATCCCCTTGACCTGTCTTTGCAATTGTTTACAAAGTGCCTTTCAGTATGGGTATTGATGATTCAGCATGTTCGTTACGCTCATGAAATATATCAGGCATTAGCCCCAAATTGGCTGATGCGGTGTGGTGTACATGTATCAGTGTTTATTATATTATATTATCTTTTTTCATGAACTGTGGTCTTTGGATCCAGTATATTTTCCAGGATAAGTATCTTTCAGAGCTAAGCTTTTCCTTTGCTTCAAGAGAAGGTTAGGAGTTGTTTATTGACTTAAATCTCAGTGGCCATACCACTCACAACACATCAGCACCCGCTTGCTCTGATAGCTATCGATATACTGATTCTTAACACAAATGGGAAACTTCTGGATTGTTAATGTTTGTTTTTATTTTTTTTATTACAGCATATGGTTATACAACAAACCTTTTGCCAATTTAATACAGCGATAAATACAATGTATTCCAGAATTGGTCCCCCTGAAAAGATAAAATATTGTTTACAAAGCCGCTATAGCACGCACTATAATAGGAAGTGAGAGTCTGACATTGTTTAAACAGATGGAGCACAGTCTCAATGTGCTCATAACAAAGTCTACAACTTCTTTCCCCGGGCGCTAATTTATGCCATCTACCCGTATGCTCCCGAGTAGGAAGTATATTGAAAGGTAGGTATATTATAAACCTGCGTAAATTCATGCACAGCACTTAGTTAGATAATTCGGGAGCATATTCTGATGGAAGCCTTGAGTACTATATGACTGATATATGCTCTTATTACTAAGGTGCCTAATGTTTCTTAGGAAGTCAAAATGTTATTCTTCTCTTTTTAAATGCAGTAGGCATTGGGCAGTTCCATCAAGTCATACATATCGATGTCCAGATTCTGTAAGTGCTCTGTTGCTGTTGCTTTGAGCTGGTCAAGGAAAATGTTGCCAGGTCCCCCTCACCCCCACCACTGGGAGTGAATGGATTGAACTCCCAATTCACAGCCTAAGGCCTCGACTGGGCCATATGGAGGGACTCCCAATATAGATCTCAAAAACATAGCTTCTATTTTGTCCATCCATTTCACCATGGAGCCCAGGTACCAGGTAGATGGCAGAGCCATAGAGTATCATGGGTACAATACTTTTATGATAAATTTCAACCATGCCTTCCACATTGTCGCCCCCTTTATTGCGTATAAATCTCCTAATTGCTAGCCATTTCTTCATAGTGTAGTTTTTTACATTGTCACCAAACATATGAAGGGTGGGTTATTGGAGATGGGAAATACTAGGTACAAATATCTGTCTCTACTTCTAGTGACTTACCATTATAGCACCCCAATTGAAGTGATGACTCAGCTTTTTTTTCTTACCAAACCCCAGTAGCTTTGTTTTGGCGCTATTAAACCTGAAACTGTTAGTCTGAGCATATTCCGCCAGAGCATCCAACGATCTCTGCAGGCCGATGGGAGTGCGGTCAAGTATGACTGTATCGTCAGTGTAGCTAATCCAAGAAACTGGTACTGTACCAATATGGGGGCGGGGGGTGAGTTATGTGCTGCTTCAATACAAGAACCCATGTCCGCCACATATAAGTTATATAATAGTGGGGCCAACCCACAACCCTGTTTCAAACCAGTGTTAGTTTGGATATTCCCAGTAACCTCACCAATCTGGTTGACACGGAGTGACACTGTGGTGTCTGTGCATAAGGCAATGAAGAAATATAATAGGGTGCAATCAATACCCCAGTTAGACTATTTGGACCATACGCGGGTACGGGAAACACAGTTAAATGCTTGTGAAAAATTCACAAAACACACATACAAATTACCATAGCTTTCCTCTTGGGTATGGGTGATAATGGTTTGTAGGATACTAAGGCTGTGTAAGGTGCAATGCAGTTTGCGGAAACCCCGTTTGAAATGGGGACAGCAGATTTCTTGTAATTGCCCACTGATAATTCTTTTTGTAATATAATTGCACATTTTTTGGAGCTGATGTCAAGCACGGCCAGTAACCTATAATCTTGGGGATTGGAGCGATCACCCTTTTTAAATACTGGGATAAGAATGGATTTATGCCAGGTGGTAGGTATTTGCTCAGTTTTAAAGATTGATTGGAATAAAGTTGACAGGACCATTGCCCAGTGTTCCTGGTCGGCTTTAAATATTGCATTAGCCATCATATCAGGACCCAGGGATCTGGAACCATTTAGGGCTTTAATAATACTCACTATGTCATCAATCTCAAATCCCTTGCAAAACCTTGCATCTAATATGTATGGAATTGGAATCTGATTAGATTCTGGTTTATTTTATAATGCTAAAATGGCATCAGTCGATGTTGCTACATTAATGGGGTTTTTCTCATTACCACTGGTGCTATTAGCAAAGGATCTGAACAATGACCAGAACTTCCTATCACCATTACTACGAGGAATTTGAAAAAGACCCTTCCAAGCTGAAGTATTGTTAGAGTATGTATGGTACTGATGTGAATTCTTGTACCAGATTGATAAATGGGCCAGTAATAGCTTTTTCTCTATGGAGCTATGGGATTCTGATTTCTTAATATAGTTATAACGTTTCCGATATACTTTTTCTTATGATGAACCACAACATCAAAGTTGTTAGGATGTATGTGGGGCAAGGCGATCATCTTCCGAGATAGATGCAAATGGTTATTTAAGAAACTCATAACATTAGAAACGTCCCAGACTTATCCAATTAGCCAATTCGTAAGTATGGAGGGGCTACCCTTAATAAAATTGCTGATTGCCATAACATTATTATTCAGTACTATGCGATTGCCCGTCAAGTTAACTGAGACAGAGACCTGCACATATTTGGGGAGACAAGTGAGTGATGTTCTGGAGGTCCATTTCAAAGTTGCATGGCCACTAATAGAATTAAACGTGATGGTAAAAGCTTGATAATGTTCAGCATTGATCCTGTCCATAAACACGTAATCCAGACTGGAATAACTAGAACCATTCGACCAGGTACCTTTAGGGCTGCCATTGTTGGCTCATTTACATTTAGACAAATAAGATCCTGTGTCACAACCAGATTCAACCAAATAGAGTTGGTGTGTATGCAAGGATTCAAATCTACTACATGGTTCCCCTCAGACCAAAAAGAGTTGCGAGAATGTTCTTGCAGCAGGCCGGGGGCATTCAAGTCACCAGCCATAATGATCCCACCCCTGGGACAAACCTCATGCCACAGTCGTAGAGTGTCTTCAGCATTGGCAAGGATGCCCCTAGTCTCTACCCCACCCGCAGGATCGTATATATTGATAATAAGGAACTGGTGACCCATTATTGACATAGTGGCCGCCATGACATAAGGTAGAGGCCTAACCATATAGTATTCCTTAGGTGTATGCTTAACCAAGGCACCAATAAACAGGCCCCCATTGGGTGTTACCCTCTCACCACTATTGACTGCTGTATGGATAATATTAAATCCATCAATCAGGAATGCCTTCTCAAAAATGTCACAATTTCTAATACAAGCCATGCCAACAGGGAGAACAAGAAATGACCGAAAGCCGCGGGTATTCTAGCTAAGCCATTTCATTACACCAACCGGCTGTTGGAGTCAAGTATTCTTCTGGGCAATAAGGGCTCTTTCTTCGCGTCTCATTGCACGATGGTTAATCTTTGCGGACACGTACATTGTTGTGCAGTGTTAGTCCGCCCTGTATTAGCTGACACCATCGGGACTCTGGAATACAAATTGGTAACAGAGGCCTGCAGCAATTGTTTTTATTTTTGCCCATCTGACACATTGAATATAGTAAGTTTAAGACCACTCGCATTTAAATCTTGTGCATATGTCCATAACAGAGAGGCCACAACAGATAAGCGAAATTCAATAAATGCCCAATTATGTGCGTTGTCCCATTTAGGCAATTCAATCCGTAGAATATCCTCACTGGTGATGCTAGCTAGACAGGGAATAGATTTAAATATAGTGAGCAAATTGGTACGATTAAAAAAGGTCTCTCTCTCTCTTAGGATGAATTTCATCTAATTTGATCATGAGCTCCATAGAAGCATACAAGTTTAAATCCGCATGCTGGTGGGAAGTGGTGTCCACTTGTGGCTGTGTATCCTGCGACTAGGCAGGCTCGGAGAAGCCATAAGAAATTGGCACAGATCCCAGTGGTCGAGTCCAATTGATATCTGTCATCGTGGGTTTAGCACTTGCAGATAAAGACCTCAGTATGGCTGAAGAGCAATTAATGGAAATGGCAGGTTTAGGGCTGATGGGACCAACCCATTTGTCCATTGGGCCATGCAAGACCACCCGACGGCAAGTGCCATCACCCCGGGCTTTAGTGATGCACCGAGATCCACCCAAAGGGGATGTCAGAATTACAGAGTCCAAAGGTTCAGTTTGAGAGCTAAGAGATGAGTTCAAAAAAATTACTATTTTCTTTTTTCTCTCAGCCTTCTTAATACTGCTGATATTATCGTGACTCTCAGCCACATATATCTAGGGGCTGTTAACCATTGAGAGCTCATTGCAAAGGGCATCCATGGCATCACCCTCTGTCGCAGCTACAGTGTTGAGGGTCTCCACTCGTGTGGGTGCTTTATTATTTAGTTTTTTAACAACACCGACTCCTTTTCCAGAGGACCGACGGTTCCCGCAATCAATTGGGAGAGGACTGTAGGACTGTCCATTTCCACCAGAGCAGTCTTGTGATTTTCGTTTGCTGGTGGCCCTACCACTTTGGACAGTAGGAGTTTCAATTCTCTTTGTTCAGATGCACATGGCACCAGCGCTGCCTCAATGTTTGCCTCCAGCACCTCATTGGATCGATAGACGGAATTCCTCCTTTCAGAAGAAAGTTGAGCAACAGCTATGGGCGTTTCTTCTTCTTCACAGCATTCATTGGCTGTCTGAGTCGGGGACACAAGTGCTTCCAGATCAGGAGTAGAATAGTTGAGGGAGCACCACTAGATGCTGGCCGTGCGCTTTTTAGGTTTTGGCACAATTTGAGTAATGAACCATTATTGTAGATGGTTGCAGAGCAATGGGAAAGGCAGATACCACCCTCCACCATAGGAGCCGCCGTGGAATGTAGGGAGTTTGTAGGCAGTGTGGACACCATAAGCGGAGCAGCTGGAATGGAGGATTTGGGCACTGTAAGCAACGTGCAATCCCAAAGGCTTGTTATCTTTTGTTGCATCGAATCAGAATTGGACAATATGTTATTAAATTATTTGCCTGTCTTAGCCCGCAGCACTCGACCCCGGGTTTTAGAAACACATATGTTTGGCTACGCACCCGCTTGCCGGGTTTGAGCGCTTCACTGTGCAAGGTGTATTTTCTTTTCAAAGGCATGTCGGGGGAGGCGCTGGCACAGGAGAGACAGGGTCAAAACTTTTCAGTATAGGCCGAGGAATCAGACTTAAAGTGCAGAGATAGGCTGTCTTACCCTGCAAATATTCTGCAGATTGGTATGCCAAGTAAGATAAAGGTGCAGGTGAGGCAATAGGGGGCTGGCTTGTGCTTTCTTCCACCGCGAGCCCGCACACCCAAACACCGAAACACTCCTCTCACTCCATCCGCTCCAAGGTTCTTAAAGCCAGTAGCCACTCCCACTGGTCACACGTAGCGTACACCAAGGAAAGACTGGTAAGTAGCAAAAAGTGTCCCAAACACCGAAACACTACTCTCACTCCGCCCACTCCACTGCCACTGAGGTTCTTAAAGCCAGTAGCCACTCCCACATTTCACACCTAGTGAACAGCAAGGAAAGACTGGTAAGTAGCAACATTGCGAGAGAAGAGTCCCGGACACCGAAACACTCCTTGCACTTAATGTTTATAACTGTTTAGATTTTTATTCCACTGATACTAAATCACTTTGTGCACTTTTGGAAGTTGTGGGGAAGATTCTGTGCTAGGGTTGGTTGCGATCAGCTTGATATCTTTAATGAGCGTCCTAAAAATGAGTTATGGTGCACCCAGGAACAAAGTTTGCAATATGTGAAGTCAAACCATTAAGGTCGGATACTGATAGGCCTATTAGTGAATAATGGTCTCTGCGTTATTGATGGTAGAACCCGATCTGAACCACAAGTCAGAACCAGCAGAGAAATGGTTGTGCAAACTCCTAAGGACTCCACTTATTATTTTGAACTTTGATTGGAGCTGGGCGAATGATATGGAGTTTATTGTGAGGCCTGATATTGATCACTTTTCTCTACATTTGGTTGGAGAGAGGCTTCAGGATTACCCTTTTCCATGCCTCAACACATAGTGGCTAGCAGCAGGATAGACACAAGAGGGACAAAGTAAATCAGTGAGAATGACCTATAAGGTTGCCTCACTTGGTTCTATTGATCGTGATTGCTGTTTAAGCACAGAGGTTTTAGACTCCCACATTGTTTCACTTTTTGATTGCTTAAACCATATAACATAATCAACACTAACCACTATGGAAAAACCACAAGACTACCAACGGAAAACTAGTGGGCTAAAAAGAGATTGCCAAAAATAAAAGAAAATTCTGATGAGGCTGCTGAAGAGCACCTGTACATCTAAAAATTAGATCAGTCAGGTTAGGTCTGAAATACATTTATTCTTGTGAAAGTGAAAGCTCAGTTTGAAAGGAATAATTGGGATGAGATTATTATTTAGTGAGATAAAGTATAAGATAGTGTGGTCCCCGGGCCTAGTCAGCCTTGTGGATGAAGCAGAGGGATTTAAATTTAATCCGTGCAGCAACCGGGAGCCAATGAAGACTTTTTAGTACAGGTGAGATGTGGTCTCTGGGCTTAAGGCCAAGGATAAGTCTTGCTGCCCTATTCTGGATTTGCTGGAGGGGTTGCAGAGTGGAAGATGGTAGATTAAAGGGGAGGCTATTGCATTATTCAAGCCTAGAGAGAACCACTGCTTGGGTCACATTGAACCTCTGAGGGAAAGTGAGAAAAGGGAAAATTCCTTTGAGAAGCAAAAGCTGAAAGTGGACTTCTTGGCAATGTCCTGAGTGTGAGGGATGAAGGAGATAGAGGATTCTAAGATACCTCCAAGGTTTCTTTCTTCAGTTGAAGGTGCAGGGGGAGAGCCCAAGGAGGAGGGCCAGGGTGGGGGGAAGAAGGAGGGAGCAGGGGTCCAAATGGGAAGAATCTCAGTTTTACAGGCGTTGAGGCAGAGATCGTTGGAGGTGCACCAGGACTGGATGGCTGATAGGCAGTCACGGATGATGGAGAGTGCAAGAAGGTCAGCAGGGAGTTTGAAAAAGAGCTGTTTGTCGTCTGTGTAACACTGGAAGTTGGAGGAGGAGAAGGAGGCGATGAGGCGTGCAAGGAGAGCAAGGTAGATGTTAAAGAGCCAGGGGGAGAGTATAGAGCCCTGGTGGACACCGCAGGTGGAGAGTGAAGTAGGGGAGGAGAAGGTGTACAGGATGACTTGGGAAGAGCGGTTGGTGAGGAAAGTGGTCAGCCAGTCCAGTGCCCGTTCAGAGAGGCCAAGGGTATCGTGGAGCCTTTGTTTGAGGATGGAATGGTTGACTGTGAGGCAGAGGAGAGATTGAGAAGGATAAGGACAGCGGGGAGCTGGAGTCCAGAGATGCGAGCAATTCTTCACAGGTGTTCAGAAGAGCAGTTTCCTTGCCTCTGGATGCTCAGAATCCAGATTGATGCTTGTGGAGACCACTAACAAGTTCAGTGTGTGAGTTGAGTTGGGGCAAGGCCAGCTTCGTTCTCAAGCAGCATCCCCAGGAAGGGGGTGTTGGAAATAGGGTGGTAGCTGGCAGGGCAAGTAGGGTCAGAGGATGTTTTTTCCAGGTGTGGGCCCACAAGTGCTTAAGGGGGAGGGGAAAGATCCAGTGACAAAAGAGTGATTGCAGAAATCAGAGAGAACAGGGGCAAGAGAGCTGATGGTATCTTTGATGGTCCGGATGAGCAAGGGGAGGCCTGTTTAGAAGAGAACTTCATGGAGCAGACAACTATGGAAACTCCCTCAGGTGTGAAAGGGGAGAAGGAGAAGAAGGAGGAGGGAGGGGATGGGGTCAGGGGGTGTGGGATGGGTTGTGAGGGAGTGTAGAAAGGGTGTTCAGGATTTCCTGAGTTTTGGTGGCAAAGTGTGAGGCCAGTGCATTGCACAGGGCGTGGGAAGGGCAAGGGAAAGGGGAGAAGGAGACTGCGGAAGGGGTGCTAGTTCCCTGCAGATCTTGAAAAGTTCAGCGGTGTTGTTGGACATGCCAGAGACCCATGCCTGTATGTGGGCTCTTTTCTTTGAATGGATGGCGAGTCTGTATTGCCTTTGGAGCAGACGGCAGGCCAGTTTGTCAGAGGATGAGCCTGAGGTTAGCCACTTCCATTCTGCACTTTTGTTTTAGGGCCGCAAGTTCGGTGTCGTACCAAGTGTTATGCTTAGAGGCATGTTTCAGGTGGATCCTTATGACTGGGACAAGAATGTCAAGAGTATTGGTGATGGAAAGGTGGAGGTTGCTGAGGGCATAGTCAGAGGTAGAGTCAGTGGTGTGGGGTCAGGAGGGGTGAAGGTGGAGGCGAACGCAGCTGCAGTCACTCATTTCATCGAGTGGATGTTATTGGGACTTTTGGGGGCCAAAGGGGCCCAGGCGGGGGGAGAGGAGAGAATGGTCTAACCATGTGAGAAGTGTGACTAGTGGGGGGTAGAGAGAGGTCAGAGTGTATGAGGGCACCCAGAGTATGTCCAGCTAAGTAGGTTGGCCCAGAAGGGAGAATGGAGAGGGAAATCGAGGTGCAAAGGTCAGTGAATATAATGAATGCAGGGCCAGGGGAGTACAGTTGTATGTTCAAATCACCAAGCAGGAGGAGGTGAGAGGTGGATGGAAGTAAGGAAGAGCATAAACCAGCCCATTCAGAGAGGAACAGGGTGGTGGTGCCTGGAGGCTGGTAAATGGTAGCAATGGTCAGGATGGAGATGGGAGAGATGACCAACTTGCAAACCAGGCTTTCAAAGGAAGAATAGGGCTGGGTAGGAAAGATGGAAGCAGGAGCCCACTGTGGGAAGTTTGAGGCAACCGCCCCCCCACCCCCAGACAGTGTGGTGAGGTTGAGGCTTGGAGATGATCTTGAAGCAATCAGGGAGGAGGGAGTCAAATGCAGTGACTGAGCTGGCATTGAACCAAGTCTCAGTAAGAACAACAATGTCGAGGTCAATGTATTCAAGAAGGAGACAGATGTCATGTTTGTTGGCTGAGCGGCCGTTATAAGTTGCCAGGTGGAGGAGGTCTGTGCCTTTGAAGGTTTTCTGAGGTGGAGTACAGGGGCATGGTACACCATTCAGAGGAGGGAGAGAGTAGAAGGGGGAGATGCAGGCGAAAGAAGGAAGATAATGAGAGAAGGCAGGATCCGGTCAAAGAGAAGGAGGTTGGGTTGTATGGACATTAACAAAGCAAGGTGAGGATGAGAAACTGGCCAAGAAGGCTTCCCACTTGGTGATCATGAAGGCAGCCGACTAGATCAGTTTGGAGGGTCAGTTGGGGGGGACCAACTTTAACCAGGATGGGCGATAGTTAGCTTGCCAGGAGAGGTCAGCAGATGGCTTTTTTAGGAGAGGGTGCATAAGGGAGTGCTTGAGGGATAGAGGGAAAGAGCCAGTGGCGAAGGAGTGGTTAAAGAGGTCTGCAAGGGCTCGGGCAAGGGAGGAGATGTTGTCCTTAATGGTTCTGGAGGAGCAGGGGAGCACCTGTTTGGAGGAGACCTTCATAGGATGGACCACTTTAGAGATCTGTCTGGTGTTATGGGCAGGAGGGAGGAGAGAGAGGGGGCAGACGGAGGGGGGCCAAGGGAGGTAGGGGAGCAGGCGTCACGGTTGAGATGGGGTGGAGGAGAGTGGGGACAGTATTTCCTGAGTTTTGGATGTGAAGTGGGAGGCTAAGGGTGTGCAGAGGGCCGGGGAAGGAAGGAGAGAGGCAGAGACTCCAAGTGGATTGGCAAGTTCCTTGCAGATTTTGAAAAGTTCAGCCGTGTTTTTATAGGCTCCAGTGATGTGGGCTTGGAAGTAGGCCCAATTTTGGGAGCAGATAGAGAGGCGATATTGCCTTTGAAGCATACGGCAAGGCAGTTTATCAGAGAATGAGCCCAAGGTTTGCCACTGACATTCAACAACTTTGCACTTGCATTTCAGGGATGCAAAATCACAGTCTTACCAGCTGTTGTTCTTGGTGGCAGGTTTTTGATGGATCCTCATGGCAGGGGCAAGGATGTCAATAGTGTTTGAGATGGCAAGATGCAGATTAGCAAGGACAGAGTCTGAGGCATAGTCCAGAGTGGGGGAGGGAGGAGGGATGCAGGTGGAGGCAAAATCAGCAACTGACACTCTCTTCATAGATCGAATAACATGATGGAGCTGGTAGTGCAGGGGGTGGCGGGTATAGAGGGCCGAGGGGCCCCAGATAGGAGGAAAGGATGGAGTGGTCAGACCAGGAGAAGGGGTTGGTGGCAGGGTTATTGATAGCGATTTTACCAAAGATTAGTGCATCAAGAGTGTGGCCAGCAGAAGAGAAAATAGGAAGGGGGAGGGAGTCACAGAGTACCCGGAACTGAGAGGTGGTTGATTCAGGAGAGTCAAGGTGGATGTTGAAGTCGCCATGGAGGAGAGGTCTAGAAAAATAGGTTGAAAGAGATGAGGCAGGGTCGGCCATTCCACGAGGAAGAGGGAGATAGAGCAGGCAGTCTGTAGATAGTGACGAGGGTGAGAGAGAAAGTAGAGGAGATCCCCAGCCTACCGAGGAGCATTCAAAAGAGGAGTAGGATTGGTTGGGAATGATGGAGGCCGGGACCCAATCAGGGAAGATCAGTGTCACTCCACCTGTGGTCCTGGTGAGTCTAGGTTTGGAAAGGATTTGGTAGCCCTGTGCTAACTATTGCCACAAGTGCCTATGGTTTTAAATAAAATTTCAGAAAACTGTTGGCTTTGTAAAAAGGAAACCAATATATTTCTGGTGCGACATGTCAATAAATGCTATGCTAATATTTCAGCTTTGGCCTTGAAGCCATACTTATATTTGACACTGTAAAGGGGGTTTTATTTTTATAATCTCTAAACATTATGCACTATGGATGGATTTTATTATGAATGATTACAATTCATTTTAACAATGTGACAAGGAGTAAATAAGGTCGCGAGCAGGATCCGACACAGAAAGAACTGACCGAGGGTGATATCCAGCACATTTTAAAACAAGGAAAACTAAAAGAGCCATAGAGGATGGACAGATGTCAACCACTCAGGAGTGTCCCATTCACATTTTAGCACTCATTTCCATACATGAGGAGAATACACTTTTGCATGTAAGTCTGATCTTGCCCATAAGTGTACTCCAGCCTGAAATGTCAGGTACATCTTCTCTTAGCAGAAAGACTAGACCCATGTTTCTGCTGCACTGAGTGCCATTGGTGGGATGCAGATGTCTCTCCAGGCCCAAAGAGCAAGTCATTCACATCTGCATTACCTTATTCCCCTATTCTGAACCTCCAAATGATTCAAAGATGAGTCACCACTGAAGGACTTCCTCCAATGAGAATGAACAAAAGCTACAACAGCTTGTTCAATCACACCCACTCAGGAAGAGTTCCATCATGTGTTAGCTCTCTGTGCCATATCAGAGGAGAATATATGTGTGCCTATCAGTCTGAGCCCCCCATGAGGGTAGTGCATAAAAGTCCAACCAGAAATGCCATGCAGAATTACTCTGAGGAAGAGTACTAACAGCAAGCCTGGCATTTCCGGCTGCACTGCTTTTATGAGCAGGATTAGTCAACATTCCCATAGATAATCTCCTCTGGTTGGGCAGGGGGAACTGAAATGTGATGGAGGACCGTGTGAGTTGAGTTGCAACTGATAGAACCAGCTATTTGAGCTTTCAGGTCCTTCTTAATAGAGAACTACTTAACTGTCTGAGGAGTGTTGCCTGGAATTGTATCTCATAACATTATTCGACAGAGAGGATACATTCAGGAAACACCGAACATTTACAACTTCAAAATCTGTGGGTTGATCCATGTTAAAGACAAACAAAAGAGCTCAACCAAAACAACCTGCGACTAACATGCCCATGTTAAGTGCAGTGGGAATAAAAGGCAGATTTGATTAATACTCCTATTCTGTAACACTGACCACTTTTCTCTCTTTGTGATGTGTCACTACTATTGGCTCCCTCCAAAATGCCAATGTCCCCCGCTAGCGCACGCTAAGATAAAGGCCATGAGGTAAGCGACCCAGTGTCTTACAATCGCACTCTTTAGCTTTCAGGATCCTCTCTCGTACACTGTGGCTTACATCATGCCAGGACCTGTTGCATTCTTCCAAATCCTGCTCGACCCTACCGAGGAGCATTCAAAGTATGTTTCCAAAAGGTTGGCTTTTAGAGAAGATTTAATGCGATGTGCACAGCCATGAAATGTTGAGACTCAAAGGGGAAGCCCTCAATAATCACATGTTCCTGAGGAGAAATGTTTCCTATACACCATTCTAAACACAAAGGCAAACCAGGAGGCAAATGAAATGCTTCGTCAATAAAATTGCTATCTTCCCAGCAAGCACAACTGCTGTTTAATCACCGCACATATTGAGTCAGCTCTCGCTTGCGCTACTTAGCACTACACGTTTTCCAGCACCAGATAAAAGTGACAATTACCAAAACATGTTATAGTGCATTATAGGCGCTTTGACTGTAACAAGAAAAACAAAGCTCAGCTGCTGCATCACAAGCTCCACCCTACCATCACCTCTAAACATGCATGCAATTGAACATGCAACACACGTGAATGCAATTCTGCTGCACGTGCCCACTAAGACCCTAAACGCAACTAAGGACCTCAGTAATCAATAAGCAGGTAGCTGTAGGATCACACCATGAGTCATTGGTGTTCAAGGACTGCACAAACACATGCAAAGAGTTTGTGCCTATTACAGAATATGCGCTGTCACAAAGTCCCCTACCTGAACATATTGGGTTCTCCAACCTGGTCTGGTGACTCCACAAACCACGTGATACTCAGCTGGAGTAGACGCAAGTGGAGGATCCCCTGGTTACTGCCACCATGCCACACAAGGGGCTAGGGGCTATTCACATTGCCACCACAGACACACCTGCCGATTTAAGGGAATTGAAGAACAGGGGTACCACAGTGCCAGCCGCTCCTGCACACTTGTCTCCCCTTGCAGGGTGCAGGACAGGATTTCCATATACATCTATAGAGGGAAAGAGAATAATTTGAAATAGGACAGAAACTCTTGAGGCAGCTAGCCATCCATTGAACAAGGCCTCCACTCTCTTATAAATAAGAACAAATAGATTTAGAGAGTCCACACCAGGGTTAGGGTGTGACAACCAGAAAGGGGACTACCCTAAGGCATCAAGTAGCCAGCCCAAAGGCCAATATTAGAAATGGAAGCCACACACAGGGGTAGGGCCCACCAGCCAATCCCAACACTGACTACTTGAAAAGGCACACCTCAGTTACCTTATCACAAAGAGACAATGGAGTGCACAGGTAGGGTATGGCAGACAGAGACATGATCGCTCATGGTAAGGGATAAGCCAATCCCAAATCCAACAACAGGGATGTAAGCCATCCTCATGGGCAGATCCCAACAGTCATTGCCAATCCCATATAACACCGCTGACTTCCCTTTCATCAGTGAAAGGGTGGGAGGCAGGACCAAACCCCTATAAAAGACTGGGTAAGGGTCAGAAGGGTGAGGCAGTTAGGAGGTCAAGGTCATTCGAATACAGCTGGAGAGGTGGGCTGGGGAAGGAACTTGCACAGGTGCTGGAGCAGCAAGCAAGAAGCCCAGAATGAGACCCAGGGAGCTGGGGTCATCCGGCAGCAGGAGGCTATGGCAGGCACTCTGCAGTCTGGGCTAAGCAGTAGTAAAAGAGACCCAGTGGTCTGGGGAGAAGTAGACCCAGAGTACTCGGATAACATGGGCCCAGTAGACTAGGGAACTGCAGGTCCAGAAGACTGGGAATATAAAGGTTTAAGGTGTGGGTGTGAAGCAGTCCCAGAAGGTTTGGTGGGTAGAGACCTAGATGGCTGTGAAAGAGCAACTCAGAAGATAGTGTGGGCAGTGACTCAGAGTGTTGGGAACAGAGAAAGTGAGAAGGCTGAGCAAGAAGAGATTTGGTAAGAGGTTTTGCGAAGGGGGAAGAACAGTGTGAACAGCTGTCCATGGTGATGAAAGGTTGAGAAGGAAGGAGAGGGAGATTGAGAGAAGAGGCACACAATGTATTGGGGTATTACTGAGGGAGTCAGAGGAGTGGGAAAATAACAGGAAGGAGGAAGCAAAGGAACAGTAGGATGAGGTGATAGGATTTAAGGAGGGTGTTTTGAGACAATTGTGGCAGGCAGTTGGAGAGCGTTGATGAAGTTCAATGGGGTGCTGAAAAGAGTTTGGGGGAAAGGTTGTAAACAAGGGTGGAGATGAAGAGCATCAGAAGCTGGCAAAGAAAGATCAGAACAAGTACGGAGGAACAACCGTGTGGGGACTGACAGGCAGGAGAGAAAGGTGGCCATTAGAGAGACAGAAATCAAAGCCTAGTGGAGGGAAGGTATGAGTGTTCTAGAGAAACACAGCAACAGTCTAGGGCAGCCTTCTGTCCTCCTCTGGGCCCTGGCAAGAACCATATCAACTCCAAGCCACCATGACTATTGAGCAAACATCAGTCTCAGAAGCAGTGATTGAACCTGGTAGGAGGAGGCTTCCACGCCAAACCTTAGAGACACAAGACCATTATCTCCAGCGCTACAAACACTAGTAACTCAGACTTTGTTAAGACTGTTGAGAGAGAGACGCTGAGAAGCCATGAGAGGAATCCTGAAAGGCATTTTATTTTGTTACAATTTACCTGTGTATTCCAACCCTGTCTTTTCATCAGTTTAAGCATTGAGAAGGGACCAGCACAGACTTGAGAAGAACAGAGAATACTTCTATTTGGACACTGTTTCAGTTTCCCGGGGAGACAATTCATTTTTAAGATCTCCTGAACACAGATAACACCTTCAGGACCAACTATTCTGGCAACCTTAGTTTACTTCAGAACTCCCTGTTTGTAATTTTGAAAAATGGGTACAGAGACCGTAATAATCCTATTTTTACACATATCCCTTTGTTTGGCCTTCGTTGTGTCGATTAATGTAAAACAGGTGATGGCATAAAGAAACATAAGGTGTATATGGCTATTTCGCTTAGTTTCTGTTATTTCTTTTCATTGCGATTCATGAAATGTTTGCTCAAATAGAGACTTCTGCCGTTTCATGTTACATTAATGTCTGTGCGCTCTCTTGCAGCATGTGGGAGGCAAAGACGTGTATGTCAGCAGCAAAGGCATGACCAAAAAACGTCATGGAGCATTAGCACTGTTGCAATACTCACAAAATCACATTGTTGTGTAGCAGCTGGGTAAAAGTATGATTGATCTGCATTCCGAAGTCTGGCCCACAGTTGGGCGAAAACCTACAGACTGAATGCAGGAGACCTATTGTATTATCTCTGTTGCATGTAAAACAAAAAGGCATGTTATTTTAGCACCATTTTCATAGACATATCTACTTAAAACTCATACCCACCAAATGACGATAATTATTTGTCCTTCAAACAAAATTGGACAGTTCGATGTTTTCCCACTGAACAGGTGTTGAGTTACAAAAGATTGACAAATTTAGCAAAATTGCCCCCATTTTGTTATCGAGGTGATTCACTGATGTGAGTCTGTACACACAAATGTCTTTGCGTGGACAGTTTAACTCCATCGGCGGCATTATTTGCATTTTGATGCACGGCTGTTCCTCTAGTTACTTCTCCGGCTTGAGCGCGTCTGGAATTCAAGGAAACTGTAAAATGTTATGCCTACAGGTGTCAGCACAGAACCCAACAGTATTTTTCAAAAAGTCCATGCCAATCCTTTTAGTTGTTACATTTCAGAACCTTCATTACAAATGCATCCACTGGGTAGGCGGATGACCCCAGCTGCCACCCACCTTTTGCAGTTTCATAATGCATATCAAGGTGTGGGACCATACCCGACACTTGGCTATGCATGGTGGGGTTGGCCATGAGTCTGTTGCCTCCAGGCTCGGACCGGGGCATACAATTGTCTCGGGCACCAATGAAAAAGTGACCCACCTTTGCAAATGGCAATTCATTCCTTTTGTGACAGACTGTGTAGAGGTGGAGCCAAGTACTCCCACCCAAAGCTCCTCCCCCATGCTGCCTATATATTGGGAGCCAGAGTGTGAGACACATGCAGTACCAATGAAGATACCTATACCAAAAAAGAACCTTGGAAGTAAGGTTCCCATTGAGGAAGCCATACATGCATTCACGACAATATGATGGCTAAAGTGTGAAGTGTGAAAACGGAGCAAAGAGAAGATTGGTGATGTCATGAAAAGCAGAGCTGACACACCTAGAAAAGAGACAATAAGCTGAAGACCATAGACATTGTATAGGCTCTAAAGAGGATGTGTCAAAAATGAGCAACATTTCGGGGCTCGAGATGAAGATGTTCATGCTACAGAAATAATGAAGAAGATATCATGTCATTTTACAATATACAGGTGCAGTAACGCAAGTAGACAAAGTATTCTTAAGGGCTGGCTACATAGTGAATAGATGCGGCCATGCGCCAATGTATATACATAGGAATGTATGGACTATGGATGATTTCACAATGCACTTTAGCAGAGCTGGATCCCGTGAGCAGAAAGGCTTTTCAGTATGTCACAGTTAGAAATTGAAAACGTAACCATGGAGGTGAATTCAAGAAACGCCTGGCTGGCCCAGGACCAGGAAGTCAAGTCCACTGTGAGCTTGAATGTTCGAGCAGTACAGAATGTGGGAAAAGAACAAAACTCCTGTCTTAGATGAGGAGCAAGAACATTGAAGATGTCAGAGATTCATCATTTAATAGTATTTTAAATGCAGAAAGACTCTAAAACATGGTCTGCAATCACATGGATGGATGAAAATAGATACTGGGACGAGCTGTATCGAAACCAAGAAGACAGAACCTATGCTTCCTCTTATTCTCCAGAGCAAAGGACATGTTCAAGGCCACTGTTCAAAGGGCTAATTGACTGGCAAGAGGCAAGAGTGATGAGAGATGACAGGCTAATTGGTGGGAAGCTATGGTTATGAGGTTATGACCAGCCCACCAGCACTTGGATGCCAGCCTGCGTGCTGCTTGCGTGTGTGGAATATTATAAAGAGGTACAAGGGTGCCAACCAATTATAGCGTGCCAGGTAATAGAGTGCCCTATAATATGTATAACCAATGGGACGTCGTGCATTTGATGACGTTCGAAGAAACCTGCGCAAAAGGAGGGCTTAGTTGCCCCACCTGATGCTAGAGACCCAATCACCTTCCCTGACAAGTATGGAACGTATACCTAGATGTTCCTTGGAAGCCAATCACTTTTCCAAGTAGGTTTTTGTAGTTTGTCACGTAGCTTAACGTCAATGATGACGAGGTTTTAGTATTCAAGCTACATTATTTATGAAATGCGTTGAGTGAGAAGATCAAGCAAGTTCGTTGATGTTCGTTGTAACTCCCTGTTTTAGATAATTGATATTAAACAGACATATTTTGCCAACTGCTGAGTCCGTTTGATTATTGATGGTTGAGCATCCCCATCTATCTCAAAGTATTGTTACCTCGTCTTAAAGGGCTTGTGTTGGATACACAAGTTAACGTGGTAGCAGAGAGGGTGGTTAAAAATTCATCGCCTAGTAAGCTTTGGGGTCCCGGAAAGATCGGATGTCCCCTGCCATTAAGCTGGAGGAACGTGAAGCTCCCTGTGGATAGCAGCCACTAGTTAAAATAAAACTTGCAAGTACAGGTGGGACGGGTCCCTCGTTTTCGAGAGGAATCCCCTCTGGCCTTTTACAGGAAACTGAGCGCACTGAAGGCTGAAGCGGCTGGTTGAGGAGGAGGTGATCCCGAGGGTCGGAAGTCAGAAGCGCAAATGGTGAGTAGACTGAGTGAGGTGGCAAACTGAATGAGCCCTGAGTGGGTAAGAGTGATAATGGGGAATGATATGCTATGATATGATATGATATGATTGTTTTTTTATATATCGCCTATACACAATGGGGGTCATTACAAGTTAGGAGGTAGCCATGCCAGTGTTAGCGCATGGCTACCCCCTTACCGTTTACCGGGTCCGGGTTCCTCGAATGAGGAATTACCGGGCCATTCCAACCTTGGAGGACCCAGTAATTCCTCATTCGAGGAACCCTTCCCCATTCCCATTCGAGCCCCCATAGTGCTCAATGGGAATGGGGAGGGTGCTAACAATGGGCCCGTTAATAACGGGAACGTTGTTAGCACCCTGGTCTGCTCGCGGGAACGGCTAAGGGCGCCTGATAAAACCAGGCATCCTTATCTGGTTCCCGTGAGCAGACTCGTAATGAGGCGGAAAGGGGTTGACGGCTCCTGCACCTTTACCGGCGCAGTTAACCCCTTACCGCCTCACTTGTAATGACCCCCAATGTGTTTTAAAGTGCTTCAAGGCAAGGGAGGGAACAAGGTAAAATACAATGACATTCTTACAGGCCATGAACAGTAAGGATGTGAAATTAACTATCATACTCAGCCTGACAACATTTCAGATAGTGCTGCAGGGGAGGGGGGCAAGTAAGGGCAGGGGGAGGAGACAGGTGAGGTTGCTATCATACTAGGTCCAGGGACAATTCTGAGACATAAATAAGGAAAGGGAGGTGGAGAGTGTGAAGGAAATGGAAACAGACAGGTGACTACCGTACTAGGCCTGATGACATTTCTGGTAGAGCCAGAGAAAACAGAAGGTGAGGGAGAGGGGTGCAGAAAGGGAGGGGAGGAACAAAACAAGCGACTATGGTACTAGGCCTGGCAACATTTCAGATAGTGATGCAGGGGAGGGGGGGCAAGTAAGGGCAGGGGGAGGAGACAGATGTGGTTGCTATCATACTAGGTCCAGGGACAATTCTGATAGAGTAAGTGCATAGAAGAAAGTATGGGGAGGAGGGGAGGAGATAGGAAAAGGGAGAAAGGGAGAGGAGGAGAGAACAGAGAGTAAGCTGTCAAAAAGAGCGGAGAAGCAAGAGGGTAGAGCGACTACAGTTGCAGAAGTCAGTAATAACACATACTGTTGCAAGCCAGGATACAAGATGAAGATGGGAACAGCATGGTTCAGGGCACCATGAGAAAGGGTGATGCACCGTGAATCAATGAAGTCCATAAAAGTAAAATCCAGCATTGGCCACAAGGCGGTGATGATGAAACCAAAATGTATCAGAACAGACTCCTGCAGAAGTAGGCTGGAGGGGCCAAGGGGAAGCAGGGTAGAAGAATCAAGCATAACAGGCAACACCTGTGTGCTAGAAGGGCGGGCACAAGGGAACAGCACAGGGGGACCAGAGGGGTGGAGATGGCCTGTGGGGACAGAAGGAGTAAAGACACGTTGGTGCTAGCTTACCTGCTGTCTGAGCAGGTGTTGGGGCCCAGGATTCTCCTGGTCCGAACAGGTCCAAACAGGAATTGCCCTTTTCTTTGTCTACCCATCACTTCGGACGCCCGGGCAAGAGACGCCCTTGATCTAAGCGTTAAGAGCAGGAAGGAAGAGGCAGGGCTAAGAAGGGGGTGGTGCTTAGGCCAGGTGACCAAGATTCACTTGCACTTGCTCCCCATCTGCAAAGGAAAAGAGGCTGGACGGCTCCTTAAGTAGGGAAAAAGAGCGGTAACCAGGAAGGCACCAGGTGGGCGGGGCTTGCTAAGTGTGGAAAAAGAGCAGCAACCAGGAAGGCACCAGGTGGGTAGTGCTTAGGCCTGGTGACCAAGATCCACTTGCACCTGTTCGCATCGGCAAAGGAAAAGAGGCTGGACGGCTCCTTAAGTAGGGAAAATGAGCGGCAACCATGAAGGCACCAGGTGGGCAGGCTTGCTAAGTGGGGAACAAGAGCGACAACCAGGAAGACACCAGGAGACCTAGCTTCGGCCAGGTGACCAAGATCCACTTGCATCTGCTCCCCATCTGCAAAGGAAAAGAGGCTGGAGGGCTCCTTAAGTAGAGAAAAAGAGCAGCAACCAGGCAGGCACCAGTTGGGCGGGGTTTGTTGGGAGGGTTGGTTGGGGTATTTTATTTTTTCGGTATGAGACGAAGAGCATCATAATTTAAGACGAAGAGCGTCATAGTTTAAGGTATATAGACGAGGAGCGATCTATATGATAAAGCCCAGAATTCTTTCTTCAAGGACGTTTAGAAGGAACTTGTCCTAAAGTCCAAGTGGACGTATCTAGGTTATGAATGATCAAGGATCATTAAGGAGGACAGTTCATACTCCGATCACAGTCATTAGTAGGGGCAGGAATAGTCACCAATATGTAATAAAAACTGTACTAGAGGACACTAACAAAAAACATCCACTGTAAAGAAAGGCAGAGAAATGCAGACTGTAATGATGCAACCACTATAGATACTTAGTGGGGAGCGAAAGGCAATAAATCACTTTATTGTTGTCAAAAAAGGATAAGCCTTTGGGAAAAAAGGTGAAAAAGGGGGCTTAACCAGTTTTTAAGGTCCTGACATGTACATGCAGGGGAGGGGGCTTAAGGGGGAATGAGGCCTTCCAACAGTACCATAAACAGTTCTTCTCATTCTATGAGTGGGTCCGACCAGGTTGTTCGGCAGAGAGTCATGGTGATCCAGAAGGGAGGCAGACGTTGGGTTGGGTTTGGGATGAAGTTCGCTGCAGTTGGATGTGGCATTCAAATGATACAGATCGATCGGTAGACGAGGGTTGGTTCGGTGTTCAGGGCCACCATGGTTGGTTTGGGCATAGGTATACAGTATGGTTTTGCGAAAGGGTTTGATGAAAGAGGTCTCTGGTTAGCACACTGCACCCACATCATTTTATTATAAATAAATTAAATTAAACTAGGGCTTCCCTACCCTTGCCAAAAATCCTTCACACCATAAAACAAGCAGTGTTTTTATTACTAACTGATTCAAAGTACTCTGTCGTGTTTTTCATCATACCACACTTGCCAGCGCCTAACCTATACATGAGAGGTGGTCAAAATGCCCACATGGGGGCTATGACACGTTTTGTGCTAGAGAATAGTGCTATACCTGATTCATACAAGCCTCTGCAGAGAGTTGAATTGTATGTGTTTAATGCAAGGAAAACCTACCCCTGAGCACTTGATTTACTTCGTGACAGCAAAATGATTGCGGTAAATGATTGTCATTGGATGTCATCAATAATTTCCCTGCTCAGATTTATTACTAGAACAACAAGTGCAAACAATTGATATTTAGTGCTTCATTACATTTAAAATAGAAACAAACAAATAATGCTCTTTCCCTTGTGTTTAGCATTTATGTATATGTATTGTCGTTCATGATATATGAAGATATAGTTAATGACATAAACAATCCCTAATATCTGCAATAATGTATTTAAATATAACCTTAAAATCTAAAACCTACAGCAAACTAATGATGTTCACAGCCATCTAAAATATGGCACCGTAAAACTTAAGGATATATGGGCCTCATTACAAGTGTGCCGGTCCAGAAAAAATGCTGGTAATTCTGGCATTTTATCTGGACCAGCAAACTTCAGGTTTGCCGGTGGGCGCGACGGATCTCCCGACAGGTTTGAACTGCCGGTAAATTAGGCAATACCGACTCCATGGGAATGGGAACTTACCAGCACTCCACTGTCCGTAATACTGGGATATCAGACAGTAGAGACGTTAAGGGCAGGTTCCCGGTATTCCACCGGAATTACCGGTGGAATGCCAGGAAACTCTTAATGAGGCCAATACTCTCTTCAGTTCTGAGTCAGAAGTCATGTAATGTTTCCTCAGCAACTTTAATCCTTTTAAATGAAAGGGGCTAAATAAACTCTCTCAAAAGTCCATTGTAACAAAAAACAATGGGCCTCATTACAAGGTTGCCTGTCCGGTAACAACGGTACTGGTAAGCTTGCCGGTACCATAGTTACCGGACCGGAAAACTACGAGGTCTGCGAGCGGGTGCATTTCAGCCCACCAGACCAGGTCTGACCTGGTGGGCAGAATAGCACCTGCTGACAGACCTTAACGGATGCACCGGCACCATTCATGAATGGTGCCGGTGCGTCCGTCCTGCCCCTTCCCATTGAGCCCAATGGGACTCAAATGGGAATAGGGAGTAATATTTTCCAGCGCCCGGCAATGGCCAATTACTGGGTCCGCCAGGGCTGTTATGCCCCGGTAATTGCCCGTTGCTGTGTGCCGGAAAATTCATGACTATTTACCGGCACGGCTACCGCCACAGTCATAATATGGCCCAATGACCTAAAAACAATTTAAAGGCATGGACCAGACATAATGGTAAGCAGTTTAAATATGTATGTTATAGATCACCCTTCTGACCACCAATGAATATATGTGTCGGTGCCCAGCAGGAGTTTCAGGGAGCTCTGTTAGCCACTCCCCTATTGTAGTGCCTCTCATAGGGTGGAATTAGGTATTTTCTATGGCATATGACAACTAAAAGCCTATCTTGTATTTCTCTTTTTTGTGCAATGTTAAACATGGAGTGTTTCATTTTAGTTAAGGCAACAAGTACAAACACTGAGTGTTTACATTTGGTCCAAGAGTTTAGTATAACTATTGAGTGTTTACATTTATTCAAGGGTGTAAGTACAAACTTTCAGAGCCTAAGTGAATACTAACAGTCTAGTCTTCATCTACGACCCAATTCTAAATGATAAAGAAAAATATGTAGTGCTCCTCACTGTTGAAATATTTTCTTCAAATTGTTCTTTCATAAGCAAAACAACTGATTAGGCTTCCTGACGTCGACTGTTTTCTATAATGCTTTGTTAAGTAAACATACAGCAATGGAGAACATCTATTTGAGTACACATTTGGGGTTGCTTCTGGTGTTGAATAAGTCATGATGAAGACGATTTTGTACCGTGCTGAAAGGCACTCACTGAGGTCCCTCAGAAATGTCAGCGGCTTGACCAACACCTGTGAAGGTGCATTGATTTGGAGAAGGTTAATCCAAGCCGGATAGGATCCTGGGCTGGGATTTCACTCCATGAGACTCGTCTGATGTTTGGAACTGAAGAGACAAGGTAGTCTCATCCTGGATCAGAGTTCAGTGGGTCTCCTCAGAGTCTTGGTGTCAGTATCTTTGATATTCAAACTGACTAACATCTCTAATGATTCCTTGTTAAAACATGTTCCAATACAGTTATATGTTCATTTAATATCTAATCGCCACCCTTCCTGGTTGAAGTACAATAAATCCGATTCCCAGGCCTTGGCCTTATTAATGTAATATAATATAAAGTGGACCTCTTTAGTGCACCTGTGCTATTTTGGCAGGGTCACTGCATGTGGCCTTGCTAAAAAATATGGTGGGGTTTAATACGATAGAGGGGACGGTATATGCAAATCCTGTGGCATTTATGGTTGCAAGCCAAAGTTTCCAAGTCTCGAGTGTGGGTATGATTCTAGGTAGGCACTGGAGGAGACACTTTGCATCCAAGAGGGGAAGCCCTGGATCCATAATATTGATTTCTCATATACTTGTGGTAAAAATGCAAATTCAGCGTGGTAAAAGGCACCACATAATCAGCTGGAGGAGAAAACCACTAAAAGGGAAGGGGGCTTCATTGATAGCCATGCGGTTCTATGCAATAGGCTGGAGAATGCTCTAAATAATGTTGTTTCAAGCAAATAACATATAGGCGATAACGTTGGGTTACAGTTAAGAATACAGGGCTTAACATTAGACCGAGGCCCTGTAAACAGGCCTCAGAGCATGCTTTTCACTAGAAATTAATTCACATTTCATTAACTTGCTTAGTAGCCACAGAGGCTGGCAGCACATTTCAAACTACACGTTCCCGGGCTCATACAGCAAGAAAAGGAACAGTCTTTGATACTTTCGAGGTCAGGAAGCTCAGCTCATGGTTTCCCCGGGAAAGGCAGTGATTGCACAAACATTTTATAATTCTGCATATTCGATTAATTAAACTGGTCTACTGATGGTTTCAAAATGCCCCATGGCAGTTTCAAATTGCCCCTTTGCACATCTTAGCCTCAGAAGAGGTTCTAAGAGTTCTTAAGATGCAACATTAAAATGGTAACTTGTCAATAGTTCAAGGCTCCGACAGTGTCATGATCAACTGTATTCCCATGAGAAACGGATGGAGATGACTAGCGGCAGATGAATAAAGATCCGCTGGTCAGCTCAAATATCTCAATATTTTGGCATTATGATGTGGGAATTGGGGATTGAGCTGTGACATCACAGAGGGGGTCGAGGGTGGTGTGGCAAGGTTTTGCAGGACCCAATCATTTCAGAATAATGTATATCCTTCTATGGGAGAATCACGCAACTCTACCAATCAGCTCCATGTTGCAATACGTTTTGATGCTAATAAGTTTGTATGACTACAAAAGCTTTTGTCTTTTGGGCATACCTTTGACAGCGCTTTTCATGCAGTTCTGTTCCGCATTCTATATGCATCTTGCTTTCCCAGCTGTGACTGTACCCACAATAAATTGTGCGACTTCTTTATTGACGTACGCTCCTTTTTGGATTATTTTTGTAATTTTGTATTGGTGAGTTCCGAGGCAACCCGCAGTACATTTTTGGTGGCCTATACGTGGAGAAATCAGTTTTCCAGAGCAGATGTGGGAATTCCAACCGTGCTCTCGAAGTAGTGCGAACCGCGTTTGCAGACCTGTGGAGTAGGCCGTGCAGACACTGAGTATGCGATGGTCTGCCTGGTCAAAACGCTCCCTGAGCTTTGAAGCGGCTGCTGGCCTTTAAAGGAAGACTCTGGGGTTGAGAAGACTGAAGAATCTCTGGCGAAGGATACGTGAGTGTACCCGTGCATGAACGTGCAAGGGGGAGGGATTATCTTTATGGTGTGTAGGAAGCACCCTCAAGAGGTGGAGGGCGATTGGCCATAGTAGTCAGAGATTTTAGGTCTACTTACCTGATAGGGATTGAGTGGGTGGTGGTACATCTGCAGACCTTGTTAGATGAGAATTGAACGTAGTGCAGGCAATTGGTATAGGTGCATCATTTTTTATTTACTGGTTAATGCGTATTAAAGGAGTGGAGAGAAGGAGAAGAGGCATATGCATCAGTGTTTTGTTGAACCAGCAGTAGTTTGCTGTGCTAGAGTGAAGTTATTGTGATTTATTTCTATGTTGGCTGTGGAAATCGCTGAAGAGCCAGAGCCGAACTAATATGTAAATATTGGAGGAGCTATGTATTACGTGCAGGTGGAACGGAGGAAGGAGCAACCAGTCCCTAGGCACATTAACATAGGGCATATTTGGTACGGTAGTGCACCATTTGTGTATTTGCTGAAATTAACAAGACAGGACTGTGGAGAGGGCCATTGTGTATAAGTGTTGTGAAAGGGCGGGCCTGAGGAGAAGGCTGGTGTGAATGTAATACGGTGAACGAGTATGACGGTAATTATAGGAGGGAGTGAGTGTGAGTGAGTAAGGGGGTACAAGTACTTTGAGATATAAGGGGGCCAAGAATAAAAGGGGGGGAGAAAGAAGTACTCTAAAAATTAGGAAACAGATGCAATAATGTCTTATTACCCCTTGATCATATGTGTAAAATATTGCCCCAATATCGCGATAAAATAGTAAAATACCACCTTCAGTGAATGAATGACACAGTGGGAAATGTTATCAGGAATGGCCCAAAGAGGGAACATTTCAAAAGTATATAATTGACAGTATGTATGTATATCTGTTATCAACATATAAAGGTGCAAAGCTTTAAAAGACACATTTTAGGTCTATGGAAACTTTATGAAGAAACTAAAGCAGAGAAAAAGGCAGGAGAAGGGGAAGAGGAGAAAGCTAGTGCTCCACCGCCTCCCAATGGATCATTCCTATTATTAAAGGCGCCTGCAGAATATACAAATCCTAGGCATGCATATCCAGATAGGTAGAGGATGAAGAAAAATAAGGCAGAGCCAGAACCTCATTGGAAGGATAAGACAGCGAAAGGGAATAAGAAATATTTAGCTGACATTAAGGAAAGCACACGACAGCCACTGGACTCAAAGTTTAGAGAAGCAGAAAAGGTAATGGAGAGGTAGATAGAGAAAAAAGAAAAGGGACAGGGAAAAGAAGAGGACCAGCAGGGATGGGCAGCTGGACATGTACAATTTAAAATTGATGACTGGGGACAGGACATGAAAGAGGACGAGCCAGACACGACAGAACATAATAATACTTCATCAGACTGGGAGGACAGTAGTGACAATGACAGTCAAGAATGACAAATTAGACCCTTGGATTTAACAAGTGTAGGTAGAGAAAGGAAGTGAAAAGAAGGGGAAGAAGAGGAAAGAGAGGAACAAACAGGGAACTGGTGATCTAGGCTTTGAAGCAGGAAAACAAAGATGGCAGTAGCAAAAAGACCACAACATGGGGGTTGAGAAATCAGAAGGTGTGTCACCCACTAGGCCCTGGGGATCTGTCATCCAGGCGCCAGGACAAGGCCATCAATTTTGAATCCAGTTCCTGAGGGTGGAGCAGTGCAGGAAGATCACCTAGGTGAGGGGTCTTCGGGGAGTGGGACGCCGGATTGCAAGACGCGGTATTCCGTTCCCTTTTACACCTTTACTCCATCCTATCATATAGGATACATAGGAAATCTACCCCCCCTCTTTTCTACACAAACACTTTCACACGAACACCCTGTTCTCTGTGAAAACAGACTAACACCAAGCAGTATTCCTGAAGTGTCTCAACACAATGTTCAGGCGAGGACAGGCATTTACTGACCATCACTCACACCTGACTTCCATTAAGCTTCCCCACATGGATAAAAGGCAGAGCATGATAGCACACTTGGAGCGAGGCAAAGCACATGAGGAAACCGCAGTTTCGAGACAGCATCTGAACGAGAGAAGATGGCAAAACATTGAATTGAAAGGAGGGAAATTCCCTTGACCTTTCCAAAAAGAGACCGTTACTTTCACAAACCCTTGAGATTAGAAAGCGTAAGACCAGGAAACCGGGCTGAAAGAATGCTGTGTTGTGTGTCAGAGATAACTGGGGCCCTCCCGCGTCACTAATCAAGGCGGGCAGAAGCAGCAGCAGCTGTGGTACCGTCCTTGGCTTCAAGAACAAAGCAGCGTCAGTGAAATCAACACAGCAGGTCAGTTGGGGAAACCGATAAAAGACCGGTCTGTGTTGAAACCAAGGATGCAAGCGCTAACATTGTCTGACGAGCGCTGGAACGAACATTGTTAAAATGTGTGTGAGAAAAGACACAAGTGAAAGTTGAACTACTGATCAGTGTTTGAACTTTGAAAAGACAGCATGGGTGCTCAATCAAAGGTCTCTGTAAGGTATCCAGCTGAGAAGTGGCAGAAGTGAAAGTTAAAGGATTATATTAAGAAGAGAACTGTGAATTGTTAATTAAAGTGGTCCTGTGACGGGTTAAGTACAATCCTGCGCACAGTAAAAGGTCTTCAATTTTGATATAGTAAACAAAGTCTGAGCCCGGCGGAGGGACACCAATTGAAGGTTTTGTGTTAAAATGGGTCTGAACCCAGCAGAGGGCGACCCAGGTTGAATGGTGAATCACCAGTAAAGTTGTGCATAGGAGAATCCTGAGGAGAAATTAACTTTGAATGTTTGCTTGTCACATCAGGTCCTTTGAAATAAGACTTTGATTGGCAAAGAGACTTTGGCACATAAGGTCCTGATACAGAGATTTTGAACTGCATATTCGTGCTAGAAAAGCCAGAGTATGTGCTAAACTCAAGTGTGCCGCCTTGTCCTGTGCTGAAAACATGGAGGAGGGAAGCTAATGGCTCAAATATCCTGACATATCATTTCTTGAATAATTTCCTTTTTTATAACATTGTTTCCACACTATTTGTATGTAGAAGTAAGGATTGGCAATAGGTTTATTGGTATAGGCCCTTTTATTTTGACCAGACTCTACTAAGACTGCGTTCTTTATTATTTGATGGTCGTTGCTTGCTCCCATCTTTAGATTTATGGTTAGGTAGGCATTTTTCAAACCCAATTGAAGTTCAATAAACACCCTTGAACTGTGATCACGTGTGTCTGTCTTCACTGTTTGATACCTTGCCTTCCTTACAGGGGTAAGCCCAGAGGACGAATTAAGTTGCCCCTTCTACAGAAGGCAAAAGGAGAAGTACATTACATACCCTGGCATAAAATGGATAGGGATAATTTGGTCTACAGTTTACCTTCACTAATGGCAGGGGCCAGCAAGTGGATATATGTATTCGAGAAGGAGACAGCATGGATCCCACTGGCCATAGGTGACATCAAGAGTTTATTGGCAGTCCTGGTCAGGGAATGAAGTGACAAGATTTGGCAGCAAGCAAGGCATACAGGGGTAAAATTAAGCACCAACATACATGATGGTGCACCAGCAAGTGAAATCTCTCCATTGGCTTCCCAGTGGATGCAAGGATTAAATTCAAAACCCTCTGCATTGTTCACAAGGCTATCTGGGGCCTGAGTGCAAAATACCTTCGGCTATCTCTCCACAAATACCTCCCCTCTCGAGCTCTTCGCTCCTCTACCTCTAACTCCCTCAGGGTCAATAGTTTTTCAAAGAAATGAGCTGGGATTAGATCTCTATATTCAGCGGGGCCTCCATCTGGAACAGCCTCCCTGCCAATCTAAAACTTGAGGAGAACCATCTCCGGAAGAACCTCAAGACCTTACTCTTTGCTTCTGCCTTCGTATCCCCTCTCCCCTGTTGATCTGCTCTCTATTGTCACTGTGCACCTGACCACCCTCTGTCCCCTGGGCCCAGGTACCTACCACCATCCTGCACTGCCTCCTGGCCACTCCTTACACTGGGAACTGTATCTGTACCCATACAGCCCCCACACTTTTCTTCTTTTTCTGCACTTACCCAGTCTGTTTCCTTAAACACAGCACTTGCCACTTGTTGGCTACACTACCACTGTTTATTGCCTCTATTTTTCTATTTATTTGTATTTATTATTATTTATCTGCTCTCCCCTGCTCCACACTTTCCACTCTACCCCTTCCATGCACTTTTCCCTTTTCACTTTCCCATTCACTTGCACGTTCTCAATGTCACGGGGCCTAGTAAGATCGTTGTTGTTGTTGTTGTTGTGTTGTGTTCTCCCCTGTTCCTCTCCCTTGTCTAGTCGCGCTCTGGAACACTTGTGTATGAGAGCAATACAAATAAAATATCATATCATATCTTTTAAAAATTGCAGAGCACACATGTAGAAAGCTTTGAGAGAGCTGTATCCAGATACATCAGACATGGGATCACTACTGGCACATAAAATGAAGCCAGATGAAGACCCTGCAGAATACTTATGATCAATACAAGAAATGTGGACACAAGAGAATAATCAATCATGGGATGATAATATACCTTTATTGTATCACATTCTAGTGAGGGGGCTCCCCACATATGTACAGGTTTCCCTCGAAAAAGTAGTGGGGATAGAAGCAAAAGGATGGCCCAAGATACAGGGGACTATTGTATACCCTTGTAAAAGAAAACAAGAAAAAGACAAGGAGGCAGTAGACAACGCAGTAAAAGCAGAAAATAAACGTGTGCAGACAAATCTGGTGAAAATAAGCATGGTTGGGGCAGTGCTCATGGGACCAGTTAGCGTACCACCCGCCCAACAGGGGGGCTTCCAGTAACCACCGTAGCACAGCAATATGGATACAACAGATGCAACAACGGCCTGAATTCGCATATGCGGGAGGAGTAAACCAGTACATAGGACAATATCAGACAGGAAGGGGATATTATCCAAGGGAAAGGGGATTCGGGTATTGGGGTATCAGACAGTGTTTTGTTTGAAGACATTTTGCTCACTAGCTCAAATATGCCCGCTTATTCAGCAAACAGGGCAGGAAGGAGGAGTGCTTGCACAGCAGCAATACATGCAGACATCCACACAACCCCAACAAACTTAAATGATACTGCAGCAACAGATGCAACTGCAGCCTATACAGACACAGATCATACCAATACAGGGACAAGAATCAGCCCAAGGGGGAATGATAGCTGGATCACACGGTAGTGTAAGCATACTGCAAGCAACAGCGCACACACATGCACGAGAGAAGGTGACAATATTGGGACATAATGAGGTGCCCCATTGCAACAGTGTCGCAGTGGTGGGTGGAAATCCATTCACATCTTCAACTAATATATTATAGCACCAGTATTGTATTCAAAAGACACACCTATCAACATATTAGGAAGAGATTTATTAAGCAAACTGACTGTCATAATTTCATTTTCAGAGAAAGGGATGGTGTACACCACACCTGTGATATACCCAGCCAGGGTGGTAGTGTTGATACAAGCATACTATGCACACAGCACATTGAGAGGGATTCCCAAACAAACAGAGATGTTGTTGTACAGAGTACAAGTACTGCTAGGATACAAAGAAAGGTCTTTTGACTGTCAAACGATTTTGTATTCAGACCACGGTACGCCTCAACATCACACCATGCACACACACACATTGCTATACCTAGAGGAGGTAGTAATGAGAAAAGATATGATTATGCTGGTTGCTACAGATGAAGATTACATGGAGTGGCGATCAATACTGTGTATCAATCCCACACTGACAGGAGTAACAAACACAGAATTGTTCACTACAAAAGACAAAGAGGAGCGATTGATAGTGTTTCAGTTGAGCATACCCTATCCAGGACAGATAAAGGAAAGAGCAGTGCCCCATAGGACACATCTGGTGAAAAGAGAGACAAAATACATGCAGGAGGATTTGGAAAAAGTTCCAAAGAATCTATGGACCAAAAGACCCCTTGACGTGGGAATATTGAAGGGGTCGGGAGCAGTGTGCATTAAGATAAAGGAAGGAGCACTGCTGCCATGAGTAAGGCAATACTCCCTCTCACGAGAAGCAGATGAGGGTATATATGAGACACTGCATGCCTTATGGCAGCAAGATATCATACAGGAATCTACATCACCATGCAATTCGACTATCTATCCGATTAAAAAATCAAAGGGTGGGGCGTGGAGATTCATACAGGATCTCTGCCCTCTTAACCACGTCAACGAACCAGAATTTCTGCTAGTTCCAAATTCTGCTACAATTTTCTGCAGCATCCCAGCAGAGGCACGCTACTTCACAATAGTGGATTTGAAGAATGCTTTCTTCTCCATTGCCTTGCACCCAGCCTCCTAGAATCGCACTGTGCTTACGTATCGTGGGACCAGATTTGAACACACAAGAATGCCCCAGGGGTACTGTGAGGGACCTAGCAAATTTGACAAATCAATATAAATGGATTTGAGCAAGTTGCAAGTACTAAGTACAGTAATGCAATACGTGGATGACCTTTTAGTGTGTAGCACAACAGAAGATGAGTGCAGGGAGGACTCAGTGACATTACTAACATTGCTGGCTGACAAGGGGTACAAAGTGGACTATGAACAATTTCAGTATTGTCAAACAGAGGTTTTAGTTGGGGCAGATTGTATCAGTAGGTGGGAGAAAATTAACACCAGAATGGGTTTAAACAATACATAAAATACCCCAAAGACTGTGAAAGAATGCAACAGTTCCTGGGTCTATGCGATTACTGCAGATCATGGGTCTTTGATTAATCTTCCTACATCAGGCCACTCCTCCAGGCACTTAAGAAAGCTCAGAAAAACAAAAGCAACATAAAATTGACAGCAGAGACGAATGAAAATTTTGACAAGCTCAAAAACGAGTAAAGACGGCCGTACTGACACAAAAGAAGGGACAGGGACATAAGCCACTGTCATATTACAGCGGGTCACTAGATGCAGTGATGCAGGGACACTTTTCTTGTGAACAGGCACTTGCTGCCACTACATTCGCAATTGAAAAGGCATCAACAATAATAATGCGGTGCTCAGTAATTTTGTACGTGGAACATGCATTATTTGCAATACTAGAGAGGTCCAAATCAACTTGGACAACCCAGAGAGCATCAGGTTATGAGATTATACTGACAAACCCTGCAACAGAAATTATCAGATGCAGGACAGTAAACCCAGCAGAATTCATTTCAGAACCAATAGAGAGGGGAGATTATGCACATGATTATGTGGCGTGCATGGACAGGAACGAAGGGAACCTCCTGGTAAAAGAAGAAGTAATTGAGGGGGGGCATGATCTTTATTGATGAGTCTTCAAGTATCAACCCATATTTGGGACAGAGGCATTCTGGTTCAGCAGAAGTAGGACACAAAGATGGAATACACAAGGATGGGGAATTTATAGTTTTCTCACAAACACGACTGCCAGCACACTATTCTGCACAAGTGGCAGAATTTGTGGCATTAATTGAGGCACCAAACATGTCAGAAGGACATGCAGTAAATATCTTTTCATATTCTGCATACGTCACATCTACAGTACTAGCAAGATGGGAAAGGAGAGGATTCAGGAGAAATGATGGCACACAGGTGCATCATGCAGCACGTTTGAGTAAATTATTGAAAAATGCTACCACTGCCAGTACAATTGGCAATAATCAAGTGCAAAGCCCATACAGGGGGGGCAATATTGTATTTCATTGGGCAACAAAGGAGCAGACAGAGCAGCAAAAAAAAACAGCATATTTGCCAGCCAGCTTGTGCGAAAGAGAAAATACCACTTATGGCTTTGATGAAAACAACTAAAGAACAAAATGCACTGGCATAGGGCTTTAATGTAACAATGAAAGTGCAGATAATAGAATTGCAGGGAGAAGCACTGAATGATGAAAAAGAGCTTTGGAAGAAAAGGGGGTGCTCTGTTATTCCAACATATTTGATCTGGCGGCAAGACAGCACCAGCAAGGTGGTAAAACCAAGAAAAGTGTTGAATGCGGCCATCAAACAGCTTCACTTCCCTGCCCACATATCTAAAGAGCATGTGGATGCAGGGATAAGTGAGGATTGGTTTGTGCCGAATTTGCATGAATGTGTGTCTGAATTTGTGAACAATTGCATAGTTTGTCAAAAGTTTTTTGTGGTCACACTTTGAGAGTGGTACAAGGAACATTACCGAGACCGGAAGGACCTTTCCGGCACTTGCAAATAGACTATGTTGATATGCAAGGGAGATGTACCTCTCACAGATACATGCTTACTGTTGTATGTTCGTTTTCACATTGCCTTGAGGGTTCCATGTGTTAATATCCCCGTAAAAATGTCGCCATACAAGAATGGTGCTGTTTTTTGTGGCAATATTAAATATGGAACCTACGGGGGACACCAATGCAAACTGCATATTTTTTTAAAGGGAGCGGGGGACACCCCTGCAACTCCTGCTCGCATTTACCCCATAAATGATCTCCATAAATGCGTTGTACAAAAAAAGGGACGTTCCAATTAATTGTGTGACATAATTAGACTGGGAAAAACATATTCATTCCACCTTGGGAAGCACTATAATAATAAGTGAAGAAAGCATGCCCCTACCAGAGAGTACCTGGGTGTGTTCAGCTACAATAAATGACATACATAAAATTATAGCTCGCCTTAATAGCTTGTGGCCAGTAAGCCCGATGGGGTATGCAACAATTTGATAAAAGCCTCACCGGGAGGCTGGGCCCAGGTTTTGTTTATACTATTTAAAGAAATCGGTTTGTGAGGTGTTATTCCTTCCATGTCGAAACAAAGTAATATTCTCCCTGTCTACAAAAAGGGGCATGGAATAACCCTGCTAACTACAGTCTTTTAGCTATGTTAGATATCCCAGCTAAAATATTTGCCTGTGGCTTTTTAGCTGAACTTAACACCTTGATTCAGGCAAATAAGATCCTCCCGCCCAATCAAACAGGATTCATACACAAATCCAGTAACAATGACAATTTTATGATTCTAACCATTACATTTGAATACACTTGGAAAAGTCGTAATACCAACTTGTACTGCGCATATATAGACTTTAGCACAGCATTCGACTCAGTGAATAGAAATAAACTTTGGGCCAAACTCAGCAAATGGAATAGACCATCAGGTTTACTCAAATTTTTCATGTTGCTGTACTTAGAGACCAAGATACAAATTCATCTAGATGCCAAGGAAAAACCTTCTAAATCATTTCCCACACATCTTGGTGTCAAGCAGGGACGTATAGTTGCAGCAACATTGTTTAATCTTTATTTGGCAGACCTCCCTGAATTTATGATAAATCCATCTATATGCCAAGCAAAAGTAGTGTCGCCTGTGATGCTGTGTGTACCCCCCTGGCCGCCTGTGATGCTGTCTGTCCCCCCACTCTCCCTGGGCACCTGTGATGCTGTGTGCGCCCCCCACAACCCCTGATCACCTGTGATGCTGTGTGAGCCTCCCATCCCCCTGGTCACCTGTGATGCTGTGTGTACCCCCAACTCCCCTGGTCACCTGTGATGCTGTGTGTATCCCCCCTGGTCGCCTGTGATGCTGTGTGCACCCTCCATACCCCATGGTCACCTGTGATGCTGTGTGTACCCCACGCTCCCCGCTCGCCTGTGATGCTGTGTGTAAACCAAACCCCCCCACTGGTCATCTGTGATGCTGTGTGTGCCCCCCACACCCCTCATCCCACTTGTCCAAGCCCGATAGTGCCCCCCTAATTAATACATTTTTGCATTTGCATGCTATTGCCGCCCTGCAACATAGGGTAGGCAAATCTATTTGGCCACTGATTTCACTTTCGCATCTGTTTGCGATGTCGCCCTGCAACATGAGGCAGGCAACATGTATTTGCCCACTTTTGGACTTTCGCATCTGTGTGCTGCTGCCAATCTGCAACATGGGTTAGGCACTATGTATTTGCCCATTGCTGGATGTTCGCATCTGTGTGCTGCTGCCACCCTGCAACATGGGGTAGGCACCATGTATTTGCCCACTGATTTGTCTTTCGCATCTGTGTGCCACTGCCACCCTGCAACATGGCGTAGGCACCACGTATTTGCCCACTGATTTGTCTTTCGCATCTGTGTGCTGCTGCTGCCTTGCTACACAAGGTAGGCACCATGTATTTGCCTGCTGATTTGACTTTTGAAACTGTCTGCCGCTGGCGCCCTGCATCATGGGGTAGGCACCATGTATTTTCCCATTGCTGGACTGTTGCATCTGTGTGCTGCGGCCGTCTTGCAACATGAGGTAGGCACCATTTATTTGCCCACTGATTTGTCTTTCGCATCTGTGTGCTGCTGCCACCCTGCAACATGGGGTAGGCATCATGTATTTGCCACTGATTTGTCTTTCGCATCTGTGTGCCGCTGCCACCCTGCAACATGGGGTAGGCACCATGCATTTGCCCACTGATTTGTCTTTCGCATCTGTGGGCTCCTGCCGCCCTGCAACATGAGGTAGGTACCATGTATCTTCCCACTGATTTGTCTTTCGTATCTGTGTGCCGCTGCCGCCCTGAAACATGGGGTAGGCAACATGTATTTGCCCACTGATTTGTCTTTCGTATCTGTGTGCCGCTGCCGCCCTGCAAAATGGGGTAAGCACCATGTATTTGCCCACTGCTGGACTTTCGCATCTGTGCACCGCTGCCGCCCTGCAACATGGGGTAGGCACCATGCATTCGCCCACTGATTTGACTTTGCATCTGTGAGTTGCTGCTGCCCTACAATATGGGATCAGGTTCAATGGATGAGATCTCTCAGTACTTCTCTTTTTCACTTTGCGTATGATTTATTACTTTTGCACGTTTCATGATGTTGTAGTTCACCTCTTACGCTTCCTTCTGTAACCCGAAGCACTGAAACTAATCTCTCATGCCTCAGTGTTTTGCACGCTACATAAATAAACAAACAAACAAACAAGCAGTTTTATTGGCAAAAGTATAGATTTTTCCATTAAGACTGTGCTACTATTATACACTGCGAGAGTAAAATCGATAATACTCTATGTTGTAGCAATTTGGGCTTATAAATATCTTCCCCACATTCAAAAACTTGAAGCACTGATCCTGCAGAAATTGCTGCGCCTCCCACAACAAGTATCAATAGAATATATTCTTCTTAAATTTGATTTAAATAACATTACTGCTGATGCCAACAACAGAATATGAATGTGTTATGAGAAATTGACATTGTTGGACAATAACACAATTGGAGTGCCTTTTCTAGCTGCATTTAAGAATGTTGATAATTGTCTTAAAATAGGATGTCCAGGCAACATGATTGTCTCCCATAAAAGATGGAGAGATAAGTATGACAATGCTAATGTGTCACGCCACTTGCATGGGGACCGAGGCAGTCATGCCACTTTCGGCGTGCCACGTCCTGGCGGATTTATCTGCGCTTTCGCCTGCGGGGTCCTTGGTTTTCTATGTCCCCAGGAGCTTCCGGGCTTCCCGTTCGTGTTGAGCTGAGCATTTGCGGGCAGCCGTGTCTCGTCCTCCGCGCATGCGCGGTGCACAGGGTGCTGGAGCTGAGGCAGACTTGCTGTCCAAGCCTCACTCTGGGTAAGCCAACACCTGGGAACAGCGCGGCTTGTGTTCCAAGCCACCCGGGTGTTGGATGCACTTTATGAAGGGTTGGGCCACTTGAACAAACCGTATCCTCGCCGGAACTCCCTGAGCTCCTGTTCCTCTGATTCTTGGCCAGTTTCCAGCTCCTTCCCTCCTGGTTCCTTCCTTGGCCTCCCTGATTTAGGCTCCCTGCCTTTTCGTTTTTCTGCTCCTGGGGAAGGGCCCCTCCTTGATCTCCTGGTTCCCTATTCTGCCTTGGGGTGGTTTCTTATTCCGGTTCCCTAACCTGTGGGTTGGTCTTGCTCTCTCTGATCCTTGGGTTCCCCTTGCCTTAGATCCATTTCCTGCCTCTCGCCCTGCATAGGTACACTGCCTTTTGGACTTATCGGCTCTCCACCCACATCAGCTGCTTCTGGAGAGATTTTACAACTCGAATCAGGAAACGCCTCCCCTGTCACTGCTTGCACTGTCCTGACGCCACTTAAATCAGGGCAGAGTGCACCCGTGGCTTTGGGAGCTTGTTCACCTCCAACCCGGTGCTCATTTCGGGTGGGAGTCAGACAGGTTCCCCGCATCATTCAATCATCACCGGATCTCCAGACAGTCTGGCAGCTTCTCCGAGACCATCGACTGGACGAACAGGTACTCAGCGCCCTCAAGATGCTTTTCTTAATATAATGTTATCAGTGCTTGTGGAACACTTAAGACATGTCTGAAAAAGAAAACCAAGGAAGGCAGCATTGAAGCAAATATTGTAAATCTTGCGACTCAGATGAAATTCGCTCTGACAGTGGTCAGCACTTTGCAAATGATTTGCCTGGGGAGATAACTGCCCCCTGGGAATATGGTACAAGCTATATACCATTTACCACCCACAGTACAATGGTATGGCTGAAAGAATGAATGGCTTACTTAAAGAACGCTTGGCTAAGCTAACACTGACACTTGGTAAGTCATGGTTGCACTGATTACATCTTGCTTTCTTTCCTTTTCATAATTCGCCTGAAGGAGATCATCATCTCACTCCTCATAAAATTGTTACTGCTCGGTGAATGCATGCGCTGATGTCTCAGGCACGTACAATTTCCGATGCTCACTCTTTTTCTAACATCTTGGGGGAGGAATTTCATATGTGCCTCACAGAATTTACAAGATTGCTTGCCTACATATCCAACAGACAAATTCAAGGATACGGACAGAGCAAGCAGGGGAAGTAAACAGTGGCGAACAGGCAACGTAATTTCTGCGAGCCCATCAGGAAGTGGAAAGAAGAAAATGTCCTAGGCCCACACAAAGTGCTGTATTGTACACCAACTGTGGTCAAGATCGAGGGTTGTCAAGGATGGGTTCACATCACCGACACGTACAGAGACAAGAGCATTAGCTCCCCAGGAGAAGAGGGCAGAGCACAACATGATGGGGAGTATCGATCAGCTTTCAGTCACTTTTTTTTCAGCAATAAGGTTTTATAGAAGATCAACCAGGGGAGAAGGAGAGGGTCTTTTTCAGGACAACATCATTATGAACAGATGGCAAAACATTTCCGTTATATGGAGTGTAATAATATTAACATGCATTAGTATAGGATTAATATTATTGTGTTTTCTTTTTAAAGAAAAAAGTGATACATGTTCAAATATTAGTGTGAACAGAGGAAAAATAAATGTGTTCAATCAAGAGGAGTTCTATCATGACACTGAAATGGGGCAGGTTATATAATCCAGAAACGTTGGGTATGATGAAATGTTACGTATGGGAAGAGAAAGGGCAAACGGCATGTGTTACGCCTGCTCACTCATCCCACACGTAATATGGGCACCCAAGCTTTTCCTACCTCAGGCTGTATCATAGGAGGAAGCAGGATGCCTAATGCACATATCCCTCTGCAAAACAAAAGGTCTAGTTCAGGGAACAAGTGTTTCTGTCCAGTGGGTGGATGAACGGGAAGAATTGTACACAGATAATTACGTGCAACTTGACAGGATGGCTGAAAAAAGTGAAACTAAAAAGATGATAGTAGAATATATAACAGAAGGTTCTAAAAGAGGGGAGCATGTGATTAGTGAACACAAATGACTGCAGTGTATGGATAAAGAAGGACATAGCATTCCCTGGTGTCACACAAGGCCATTAATGAGAATAAATGGAGCTGTTTGGTGGTGGCCAATGCGAGGGAAAATAATGCAATATCGAGCTGAAGGTTTGGTGGCATTTGAACAAAATGTGGTGTCCAAAGTAAACAATAGCTGCAAAGCAGTGTGCAGGAAATATGTACATGCATTGACTTTGATAGGCGAAACTCATCAACTAGATTACAGAAAGAGCTTTACACAATTTCCTCTGTATTTCTGGTCCAGTGGGTTTATCCATTTGGGAACTAACACTGGCTGTGCCAAGGTGATGAGGAGTGCAGCGCTGATGCAGGGGACAGCCGTCATAATGACCCTGTGGTGGGCTTGTGGATCGAAGGCCTATGCCCAGCTTCCTCCTGCTTGGAGTGGGGTTTGTGCAATTGCACTGCACAGTCGTTCTCTGGTGGTGCCCCGAAGCAACAACAACATGGGGCTTTTGTTAAAGGAGCAGTCAATTATGCTGAAGGATCAGGTGGTTTAGAAAGGCAAGGAGCAAACAATGTGAGGACCACTGAACAGAAAGACGAGAGCAAACAACTATTGGTCCAAGAAGAGTGCAGAAAATCTGGCAGCAATTCTTACTGAGTTTTCCAAGGAAACCACTTTTTTTTTACTCTTTACTGCTGCCAGGAGTGCAAACTGCAGCTAAACCAAGTAGTTGCAGCTCACGAGATATGAGTTGCTGCGACTGGCCAACTCAACAGCAAAGGGCCTAAATGTAGTAAAGGAGGAGTTTAGGGCACTATGTTTGTTGGCACTCCAGAATAGGTGCATGTTGGACCTTCTCACTGCCATAGAGGGAGGGGCTGGTGCCAAGATAGGGAGCAGCCCATAGTGCCCGATGGGGAAGCATTGAATGGAACATTGAGAGCTGCTATTAATGAAATACAGACACTCCATGAGAAGATGGCAAATTAAGTGAATGGAGTGCAATCGAACAATTGGATGTACACCCTTTTCACCTGGGTGCCTGCTTGGCTTTCAGGGGTATTTATAGTGACTGTCCCCACGTTGGTCCTCATGCTCATCACCTTCTGCATTGGCAAACGTTTTTTGAGCGACTATACTAAGAAAGGGAGAAGAAAATGTACGCTTCCTCTGAATGTTAATGGGGCAAATGACAAAAATAAGCCCATTAACAAGCTAACCAAGTCTGAAAAAGTTGCGGATGAATCTGACTGGGTTACAATACTACCAAGAAACATAGAACTATGATGCCTATTGGATTTCAAGTGATAAGGATGGGCAGGCATGTATGCTGATAGAGGGACCATTGGAAGTCTGGGAAGAAGATGGAGGTGACATGAGTATGATATGATATGATAAGTTATTTATAACGCGCTTTATACCCAGATGTTTCTAAGCGCGGACCCGGGGATCGAACCCATGTTGCTCCGTGTCATCTTGCTTCCAAGGCAATCACGTTGCCGTTGAGCTATCCTCCCGAGACAGTAGACTAAAAAGAGTATGGATCCCCAAAAAGAGAGTAGCAGAGTGGGGTCTGGGGGAGGAAATGGGTTAGTTATTGATGGTTCAATAAAAGGGGAGAATAATGTGGTATAAATGCAGGTTCAGCGTGGTACAAAGGCGCAAACGTATCGGTTGTGGGAGTAGCCCACTAAAAAGGGAGGGGGCTTCATTGATAGCCACACTGTTCTTTGTACTAGGCTGGAGAATGCCCTAAATAATTGTGTTTGCAGGAAATAACATATAGGCGATAAAGTTGGGTTACAGGTAAGTATACAGGGCTTAACATTAGACCGAGGCACTGCACACAGGTATCAGAGTATGCTTTTCACTAGAAACAAATTCACATTTCATTAACTTGCTTAGTAGCCACAGAGGCTGGCAGCACATTGCAAACTACACATTGCCAGGACCATACAGTAAGAAAAGGAACAGTCTTTGATACATTCAAGGTCAGAAAGCAAAGCTCGTGGGTGTTGGGGAAAGGCAGTGAATGAATAAACATTCTATAATTCTGCATATTAGATTAATGAAACTGGTCTACTGATGGTTTCAAACTGCCCGATGGTATTTTAAAATTGCCACTTTGCACACCTTAGCCTGAAAGAGTTCCTAAAATACAACATTAAAATGGTAACTTGTCAATTGTTCAAGGCTCCGGCAGTGTCATGATCGGTTGAATTCCCATGAGAAATGGATGGAAATGACCGGCGGCAGATGAATAAGGATCCACTGGTCATCTCAAAAGTCTCAATGTTTTCGCACTATGATGTGGGAATTGGGGGTTGAGCTGTGATGTCACAGAGGGGTTCGAGGGTGGTGTGGCAAGGTTTGCAGGACCCAATCTTTTCAGAATAATGTATATCCTACTATAGGAGAACGACGCAACTCTACCAATCAGCCCCACTCCACATGGAGGACTAGCCTAATTTTGAAATGTGTTTTGAGGCTCATTAGTATGTATGACTATCAAAGGTTGTGTCTTTTGGGCGTATATTTGGCAGTGCTTTTCATGCAGTTCTGTTCCGCGTTCTGTGTGAATATTGCTTTCCCAGCTGAAACTGGACCCAGAATAAATTGCGTTACTTCTTGCTTAGTGTACAATCCTTTTTGGATTACTTTTGTAATATTTTATTGGTGAGTTCCGAGGCAACCCGTAGTACATTTTCACACAATGTGCGTATGCTTTCATGACTCTTCATTGGATCTGGGATCCTCAATCAAGGAAGCAACTTTGCATGCTCTGTTCAGTGATCAAGCCAGGCTCTTTAAAAACCTCTCTGCCTTATGTGTTCTTTAGGCCTTTGTCTATCAATTAGGGGATGATATACAACTTCCCCTCTCCCATCACAACCAGCTAACATTCGGAGGTCCAGTGTGTGGGTACAAGACAGGTTTGGTCAATGGGAAGTGAGATCATAAGATAAACCCCAAGATACACAGACATGCACTCTATCCCACTCTATCTGCAACTCTTTCTGACAAAATATTCCCCCTCTAGACACCTACATTCCTCTGACACCAACTCCTTGTGTGTAAAGCATTTTGCTAAACAGAGAACAGGATGTCAATCATTTTCCTCAGCGGCTCCCTTCTTTGGAACATCTTGAGCAGGACCTCCTTAAATTCTGTAAAAGCCTCATGACCTTCCACTTTACCTCTTCCTTCCCATCCTCTCTCCCCTGCTAAACACACAGTAGCTTGATTGGTGTGCAGAGCCCTTATGCATCCTCGGGACCTTGATCTCCACATCTTATCTTCCCTGCTTCTGTCCATCCTCTACACTTGCCTCAGCTCACCCTCCACCACTGCAGGTTTCACTTACCTTTCTTTCTTCATAGCACTTCACCTGCTGCTCTCCATGAACACCACAGCACCTTTCCCATACCCCTCTCCCCACTGCTCTTGCACGTTCTGAACACTCACAAGGCATAGTAGGGTTGTCTCCCCCCTCATCGTCTATTGTTGTATTTAATTATTTAACATTGTCGTAATTTCATTGACTATCATCCTATGGCACCTCCCTGTTGCCCTGTGGGTGCTTTGAAACAGTATTTGCTTCCTGCATAAGCGCCTAACAAGTGAACAATAAAATAAATAAATAAAAATAAAAATAAAATGAATTAGCTTATGTCGGTGAAACATTGTATTCTTCCATGACACCTACATATTTAGAAAATCGGATCAGAACAATAGCTTATGATATGCTCATGGGCCCGATTTAAGTGGGAAATTACAACTTGTTTGACTAAGTAGGTTAATCTTTAAATCGATATGCGATAAGTATAAACAATTTAAGCTGTTTCCTAAAAAAGCTTTTATAATAACTCTTAAACAAGCCCAAGGCATATGACATGTTTTACTCTGTAATTGTAATTACAGATACTAAGGTGTGCTGTTTTAGATAGAGACAATCAAAACATGCAGGAATCAAAAGACTCAGCTGTTGAGTTTGTTTCTAAATTGCAGCCCAGTCTTTTTAGGTGGATTGCGGTCAAGCAATATAGAAAGGGCAGAGGGTGGGGGCAAGGGCGATTGCGAAGGTCTCCGCCGGCTTGTGACAGTAAAATAATTGGTAAGAAACTGTGGTTAAAAAGTATTCTACCAGTTCAAATTCAACTAAAACACACATATTCACCTGAACACATCAGACATGGGTGCTCCAGGGAGGATCTGCAGTGCTTTTAGGAGATTGATTTGAACCTAAAGCACAGTGAATTATTGGATCTGGTTTACTGCCATCCACTACTCAAATAAGCAGTGGAGCTGTGACTAATATAAAGATATCTTAAACATATTAAAATCATTTTGTTCTTCTCTTTTAAAGATGCCAAGACTACTTTAGCAAAAGGGCATCAGGTCAACCATACATTAATGCAGAACCATAATTCCCCTCAGACCACTGTCAGAACAGCTGGAATTCAGCTCAGCAGATGATGAAATCCATCCTGGAAAGCAAAGGTTAGAAGCCGGGCCTTCTCTTTTTACCTTATATACTTCTCTCTGCTGTGCTTTGCTCGGATCTGCTTTAAAGTGTCAACACAAACCTCATTTCTAAACTTCAAGTTCGTCAACACCCATCCAGCATACTTATCAGCATTGCAGGTCATCCAGCACATACTCCTCTACTTCTCATATCCATTCGCTTGCTCCTTAAGGAATAGAGTGCAATTGAAAGTGTTCAGACAGGTTCACAAAGTGCTACACAAAAATGCGCCTGATTGCCTTTACAATGTCACTCAGCAGCCACTTTACAGCTCCAGCATGAACTTGATCGGTCCGCCTCATATTAGCTGTTCAATCTTAGTTGGCAGAAGATTGCAATGGGTCGGACATCCCTAGCAAACTCTTCCTTTATATCTCAGAAACATTGCCATCTCCGCTGTAAAGAACTGCTCCTCTGTCTCTTCACTCAAAACGTCAATTTATGGTTGCTGGACCATAGGCCAAATTTGTATGTTTCTTGAGGCTTGTGCGTTTGGCTGTGAGGACTCTATCCTTACCCTCACCACTTTGCTTGACTCTGCCAAATCCTATAACTACACTGACCTTACAGTGCCTCTCCCTTCACACTGTAGCAAACGTTCATTGACCCTCAAGCCCCCCCGCCTCCAAATCGACTCCCTTCCCTCCTCTCTCTCCATTGGTGATTTCGACTTCTTCTTCTCTTCCGTGATCACAAAGGTAGGTGATACTGTGGCAACTCTCCTACATCTCCCTTCCTCTTTCCATGCACTTCCAACCCCTCCCACTGTTCCCTCATTATCTCAGTTCCCTCCCACCTCACCCACAGTGCTCCTACCCATTCACTGTTCAGCAAATCCATCCTGTAATCCCATCAGCCTCTTTGCACCTCCAATTATTAAGGATCTTGAACCTGTAACCTTCCACTACTTATTCTACCTCTTCAATCTCTCCATCTCAACAGGCATCTTTCCTGGCTGCAACATAGCCACAGTCAAATCTACTGATGATCCAAACAATCCCTCTTTCTACACACCTGTGTGATGAGTTTGAGAAACACCCCTTGCTTTTTTATAATGGGCGAGCCAGGTGAGACTGCGTTGGTCCTGCTGCTACCCCATATGACAAACAGAGGGTGGATGGACCATGATTCCCTGGGCTCACCTACCCCTAATAGATGCAGTATTCCAAAAGTACATTTTGAAATAATTCCCTGAAAACATACCAGGGAGAAAAGAGACTACAGTTCCTAGCATGTCCCTAAAATGGTCAAACATTACCAGTAGAGAACATGCCCGTTATAAATACTTCCTAACATATATTATTGGAATAACATTGTAAGCCCAAAGCCTAGGGAAATGTGATTATGCAGCAAATCTTAACCCTCTCTCTTTTTCTTTTTACTTGAGAGCATTTTATCGAAGAATACACCAATAGACATCCTTTACAGAAGTATAATAATACAATTAAGCATGAAGTAGGATGACCAAAAGAATACAAATTGAAAAGGGCATATGCATGATAAATGATTCGAATAACAGTTTTTAAACGGGAAAATTAAGACAAAGGCAGACAAAACAGACTGAAACAAAAGGAAGGGATAGGGGTGGGGGATAATATGATAATAAAGAGTTGGTATTATAAGATAGGAGCATTGGCTAGTAGAAAATCGAAGAATATGTTCCACTTCAATTCATGTTTATGAACTAGACATGGAGATGAGGCAATACATCCCTCTAACATATGAATATTACATATAGAGTTCAACCAGATTTTTATGATTAATACGATCAATATTTTCCGAATTAGCAGTGATAGTTCGAATAGCAATAAGGATGAAAAGAACAAACAAATGACAAGCGTTATTCTCTAATGTACCGTGAAGTAATGAACTTTCTAAAAAAGAGAAGTTTTAAATGAAAATCACGTTGTATTTTGAAAATTCGTTTCAAAGTATCCCAAATATTTTTCCAAAGTTTTTGCACAAATTTAGTCAATAAACATGTGTTTGAATGAACCTTCTACACAACTTCAGCATTGATCATTTTGTGCACTATTGCATTTGAAAAGTTTGGACAGAGTAATGAAAGCTCTATGATGAAACAAAGTATAAGGTTTGAGTCAGACTGGCAGAAGAGGTAGTCCATGAAATGATTTTCCAAACCAAAGGCCAGCAACTGTAACCTGTCCTGCCGAGGAGTATATGCATTGGACATTAGGACCTAAAAATTATCCATTAACACATCATATTGATGCCAATAGGACAAGGGGATAGCACATTTCTCCCTGAAGTCCTTAAAGGTGAGTAGCATGCCTTGGTTCAGTAGTTGGTAAACATATGTAATGCCTTTATGCAGCTAATCACTCCAAAAGATAGATTTGCTATTTACACATATCATATTATTAAACCAAAGATATTGTGAGATAAATTAAGATGAGCATGCAGCAAATAAATACATTCTGATATAATTGACAGAGACTATAACACTTGTACATCTAATGAATCTATACCTCCTTTTAATCATATAACAATCTGTGAGTGATAAGGGGAAAACCACATCCCTTTCTTCGCTCCTCTACCTCTAACTCCCTCAGGGTCAGTCGTTTTTCAAAGAACCGAGCAGGGAGTAGATCTCTGTCTTCGGCTGGGGCCTTCCTTTGGAATAGCCTCCCTGCCACACTAAAACTTGATGAGAACCATCTGCGGTTCCGGAAGCACCTCAAGACCTTCCTCTTTGCTTCTGCCTTCGCTCCCCCTCCACCCTGCTGATCTGCACTCTCTTGGCAGTGTGCACCTGGACACCCTCAGTCCCCTGTGCCCAGGTACTTGCTCACCCTGCCACCTTCCTGCACTGCCTCCTGGCCACCCCTTGGACTGGGGACTATATCTTTACCCATAAAGTCTCCCACACCCCCCATTTTCTTCTTTTTCTGCACTTATTTAGACCTACCCAGTCTGCTGCCGTAAACTCAGCACTTGCCACTTGCTGGCTGCACTACCACTGTTTATTGCCTCTATTATCTATTTATTTTATTTATTGTTATTTATCTTTTCTGCGCTACTCCGCACTCGCCACTCCCCCCCATGCACTTTTCCCCTTTCTCATGCACTTGCACGTTCTCAATGTCACTGGGCCTAGTAAGATCGTTGTTTGTTCCCCTCCCTTGCCCTGTAGCGCTCTGAAACACTTGTGTACGAGCTATCATATCATAAATGCAACCATGTTGGTGCATTATTATGATTTACAGGTGCAAACCACATCCGAGTCTGTCTGAACATGAATGCAGAGTGATAATTTCTAAAATCGGAAAACCCTAGACCTCCATTTTGAATGGATATTTTAAGTTTATCAAGCTAAATTCTATTTTTCTCTTTTTCCATGAAAACTTGGCTAAACATGAATCAATCTATTTATAAAACTTGGAAAGAAAAGAGACTGGTCGCATATATAGGGTATACAAGATAATCGGGGAGATCATCATTTTGATGCTCTCAAGATGGCCCCAATAGGACAAAAAGAAAAGAAAGGTGACCATGAATCAGTTAATTCTTTAATTAGGGACAAAACAACATTCATATGTTCTTTAATAATGTCTTTTATAGAAGAAGAAAATATGTATGACTAAATATTTAATCCCATTTGGACACCATTTCATACCATAAGCTTGAATGTGATGCTTTGAGGTGCGATATTTCAGATGTATCCATGTTTAATTTGTATCCAGAAGCCAACTAAAAATGTGTTATGACAGCCAAAAGACTGTGTAAACTGATGTTGGGATTTTTGAGAAGCATAGGCAGCTAATTTTATTTGTAAATCTCTGGAGTCAATGCCTTGTATTGTCCTGTCTCCTCTAATAGTTTTCAGAAAAGGTTCTAAGGCTAATATAATTAATAAGAGAGATAGGGGACAGACTGGTCTTGTACCTCTAAACAAAGGAAAATATGACGACTTTTGATATGATATGATTGGTTATTTATAACGCACTTAATACCCAGAGGTTTCTAAGCAGGGAATAGGGGATCGAACCTGTGCTGTTCTGTGTCGTCCTGCTTCCAAGGCGAGTGCGTTGCCCTTGAGCTATCCTTCAGGGACATTGATGAAAATAGAAGTTTTAAGATGTGAGCATAATACCCTAATCATAGATAGGAAGGGATTATCAAGACCATACCATTTAAGTGCATCAAACATAAAATCCCACTCCACCCTATCAAATGTTTTTTTGGCATCGAGAGGTACAGCTACATAGCTGTCTTTGGGCTTATCAACAATATCTCGAATATCTATGAAAATGATATATATTGGAAGAAGACAGTCTACCTTTGACATACTGCACCTGGTCATTTTTAACTAAGTTGGTCAAAAAAGGAGAAGATGATTGGCCAAACCTGTGGCAAAAAATGTTTCAATCACGATTTATTGGGGAAATGGGCCTTTAACTTTGAGGAAGCTCAGGGTCTTTATTAGACTTTGGGAACACAGCAGGCATGAAAAGGTTCCTTCAGATCTAATATGTGCGACAATATGAGTAAAGCGCTCAACCCACTTAGGAACTAATAACTCTTTAAAGTGTGCATAGAAATAGACGGGGAAGCCATCTGTGCCTGGAGCTTTACCTTTCTTGAGATGATTAATCGCTTTTCAAATTTCATTTTGAGTAATGGTATTATCTAACGAGCTAAGATCTAGCTTAGGATAAGTGGAGTAAGAAATATGCTTAAGGAAGTCTTGAGAGTGGGCGTTATTTTGCTTAGATTCTGTTGTATATAACTTCTGAAGATTTTATGAACAAACAACAATAATATCTTTGTCTAGAAATGTTCTATTACCCAATGTATCTTTCATAACAGCTACTCTTGCTCTTTCTTTTTTAATCTCTAGATAAGAAGCTAGTGATCTACATGTCTTATTGGAAAATTGATATATGTTAGCCTTATATTTAAATAATGAACCACACAAGTATTCTGAGGTAATTTTATTGTACTTAATTCTCAATTGTATAATGTTATTGAACGTGTTTGGAGTGGCCTTCTGAATGTACTGCTTTGCCAGAGTTTTTAATTGTTTCAGAATAGAGTCTGATTCCTGCTTTAGTTTCTTCTTTTCTTTTTCTTAGCTACATATGAAATGATTTGCCCTCTTAGTACAGCCTTATAACAATCCCAGTTATTTAGGATGGAGGTATCTTCACTCCTATTGTCAGTGAACACATGTGGATGTGAGTCAATAAAAGAGGAGCAGGCAAATCATCTTTCAACAAAGCCAAATTAAATCTCCATCTTTTTGATTTAAGATTGGTTGGTGCAATTTCAAGTTTAATGTGAACTGGAGCATGGTCTGATAAGGAGATACAATCTATTCTGGTATCTAGTATAAGGCTAAACATAGATTTAGAGAGAAGGATATGATCAACTAGGGAAAAATAACTAGGATAGCTGGAGTAAAAAAGTGAACTCTAAGTGTGAGGGATATGTAATATGCCAAGCATGAATAAGGCCTAATTGAGAAATAAAATTCAAAAATTGCTTATGTGATTTGGAATTCTTGAAGCATACAGTTGACTTCCTATCAAGGAAAGGATAAATTATTTCATTACAGTCCCCACAAGCAATTAGATTGTGTAGATTGGCTTGAAAAACCTAATATTTCAAAAGCAACCAAAGGTTGGATCTGGCAAGATAGGACCATATACAGTCTCACCGAGACATAGTTCAAGGCTCTGTCACAAGCTTTGCCACTCTCCTCCCTGATGACTACAAGATCCTCTCTGCAGCCAGATCCAACCATTCTGCAGGGGGTGTAGCCTTGATCTTCCCAGAGTGGATTCCTGGCTCTGTCATTCCAATGCAGGCCTACTCCTCTTTCAAATGCCTTGTCTGCAGGCTTTCTCTCTCTCCTGGTCACTCTCTTACCGTGGCTACTATCTATCGGCCACCTGGTCAGATCACCTCTTTCCTCTCTGAGTGGGCGGACCTCTCCTCCTCCCTCCTTGTCTCGACCACTCAACTCCTCCTTCTTGGAGACTTCAACATCCACCTGGATGCTTCCTGTTCCTCCTCTGGACTCTTTTCCGACTTCCGCGACTCACTCTGCAGGTCACACTCTGGATTTTCTGATCTCTTCAGACCTCCCCCTCTCTATCCCTCTAACTACTCCTCTGTCCTGGAGCGATCACTTTCTCCTTTCCTCCTATTTCTCCCTCTCCACCCCTCAGGCCAAGCCAACTCCAGCACTGCCACCTACCTTCTCAGTCATCGACCCATGAAGCGTGTGTAAAATGAGGTGTTCGCCGCCACTTTTTCTCCCCCTCCTCCACCTAGAGCTGACTCACATCCTTACACAGCCTTATCCATGCTCCACTCTTCTATCTCTGATATTCTTGATGTTCTTGCCCCTGTCATGAGGATCCGCTTGAAGCCCAAAGCCAAGTGCAACTCCTGGTATGACTCTGACCTCGTCACCCTTAAACGCAAGTGCAGGGTGGCTGAGAGGAAATGGCTACCTTTGTGTGCACCCTCTGACAAACTGACCTGCCGCCTGCTCCAAAGGCAAAACTGGCTCTTTATCTATACTAAGAAGAAAGCCCACATCCAAGCCCACGCCTCTGAAGCATCTAACAACTCGGCCGAACTCTTTAAAATTTGCAAGGAGCTGCCCAATCCTGCTGCAGTCTCTACCTCTCCCACCCCCTCACAGCCCTGACTTCTCATTTCATCTCTAAAACTCAGGACATCGTGTCCACCATCTCTTGCTCTGCTCCTTCTCCCTCTACCCACCCCTCTACCCCCAGCACCCCTGCAGCCACCTCTCCTCCCTCTTTCTCTGCCTTTCCTCTGTTCTCTCCTGACGAGGTTTCTTGACAAGTCCGATCTATGAAAGTCTCGTCAAAACAGGTTCTTCCCTGTTCTTCCAAAACCATCAAGGACCACATTGATACCCTCGCTCCTGCCCTGGCTGACTTCTGCAACCACTTCTTCACCACTGGAGTCTACCCTTCCCCCTGAAGCACTCTCTTGTGCACCCTCTTCTCAAGAAACCCTCAGCCAACCCCTTCTGCCCAGCTAACTATTGCCCAATCTCCATCACTCCTTTCCTGGGCAAACTCCTGGAAAAGCTGGCCATCTTTCAGCTTAATCTTCACACTGAATCTGTTGGTTGTCTCCATCACCATCAGTCTGGCTTCGGAGCTGCCAGAAGCACGGAAACTGCTCTCCTGAACATCCGTGAAGACCTACTCTCTAAACTTGATTCTAGTCTCTGCTCTGCCTCATCCTACTTAAACTCTCTTCTGCCTTTGACATGGTCAACAATACCATCCTGCTCAATCGTCTGTGCGATAACCTGGTTATCACCAATCAGGCCCTGACCTGGCTGACCTCTTTCCTCTCTGATTGACCCTCTCAGGTCCAACTTGGGTGCTTCCTTTCCTCTATCTCACTCTCTACCTGTGGTTTTCCCTAGGGGTCTAACATCTCTCCCTGGTTGTCTATCCAATACCTGGCACCTCTTGCCCACTGCATTTCCGCTCTCTGCTCCAACTTTCAGTGCTATGCTGATGACACTCAGCGCGTTTTCTGGCTCCCCTCTGCCACCTCTTCTCCTTCTCTCATCTGTGACCATCTGTCTGCTATCCAGGAGTGGTGTGTCACCAACGATCTCTGCCTTAATGCCAGTAAGATGGACATTCTCCTCATCGGCACACCTGCACCCTTCTTTCCTGTCACTCTCTGGCCGGCCTCCCTTGGCCCTATTGCTATTCCCACCTGTGAGGCTAAGAACCTCGAGATCATCATCGACTCCACACTCTCCTTTTCTCCTCACATCTCTGACATCTCTAAGAAGTAAAACTACCAGCTGCACCTCCTCAGAGGTATTCTTCCTTTCCTCTCCTTCCCCCAGAAGCTCACTGTCTCTAGAGCTCCCGTTCTCTCTAGGCTGGCCTCTTTCTAAATCTGCCTACCTCTACTCTCCACCCTCTGCAACTCATCCAGAACAGGACTGCGAGACTTGTCCTTGGCCTCAAGCCCAGGGATCGTATCTCTTCAGCACTGAAATCTCTGCATTGGGTCCCAGTGGCTGCAAGGATTAGGACCCTCTGCATTGTCCACAAGGCCTTCTGGGGTCTGCGGTCTGGGTCCTCTATACCTCCAACTCTATTTTCGCAAATACTTTCCTACTTGAGCTCTTTGCTCCTCCACCTCCAACTCCCTCAGGGTCAGTCGTTTCTCCAAGCAACAAGTTGGTGGTAGATCTCTTTCTTCGGCTGGGCCCTGCCTCTGGAACTGCCTCCCTGCCTCTCTGAAACTTGAGGAGAACCGTCTCCGGTTCCGGAAGCAACTCAAGTCCTTCCTCTTTGCTTCTGCCTTCTCTCATCTTCTCCACTGCTGATTCCTGTCTGATACTGCACTGGTCACCTGGCTACCCTCTGATTTCGGGCCCGGGTCCCTGCCCGCCCAGTTGCACACCTGCACTGCCTCCCGGCAACCCTTCATTTGGGTCTGCATCTGTAACCCTACAGTCCGCTTCCTGCACTTTGGATACCTGCTGTCTGCACTTACCATTGCACCTGACACTTGCTGTCCGTACTTCTTGTTATTGTTGATCCATTTATAGCACTGCCCGCTCCCCTTTCTCCAAGCACTTTTCCCCTCCCCCTCCCCTGCACTTGCGCAATTTCAATGTTCACCTGGCCTAGTAAGATCATTGTCTCTGTCCTCCCTTTTTTTCCCACTCCCTTGCCTCGTCGCGCCTTGAAACACTTGTGTATAGGCGCGTTATAAATTCCATTTCATATCATATCATATCATTGAGGATTGTTTATTCAACTGAATCAATAAGAAATATAACAACGTGTCACCTACCCAAATGGTCAGAATCCAATTTAATCACTTTGCATTTCAGAGCTTTATTAATAATAGCGATAACTCAATTTTTCTTACCATGTGCTGCACTTGTAAAAATCTAACCTACCCATTTTGAAGTTTAGCAGTTTCAGCTTCTGAAAGGTGTGATTCCTGAGTGCAGACAATAGACAGTTTACCTCTGTTTAAGTAAGAAAGAACTTTGTATCTCTTAATAGGTTTATGTAAACCTTTAACATTCCATGAAGTAATATTCAACGGCATAACATGAAAGTCAAGTATGAATACAAACCATCTTCTCTAATTTAAAAATATGGAGAGGGAGAATGGGGGCAGTATGATGACCCAGAGTGGAACAGCAAAAGGGATTACCTGCAAAATATGATCTTAAATTATCCTGCAGGGCCAACATGAAACGGGGATGGAAACAAAACAGGAAGGCAGGGCCATTTTAAGCATTTTTGGGATCCAGGGCACAGACACCTTTGGGGCCCCCCTCCCTGCACCCAAGAAATTAAGGGGTGCAGAGTACCTGGTTGCCCCCCAACATCACAGTCACAACACATAGGTTGATATGCTGCCTCGCAGCAATCCAAATAGGCAAGGGTACCCTTTCAGTCCTCTTACCCTCTTCATGCTTGCTGTATGTAATCTGAATAAACAAGTAGCATTTCAAGGCCAATATTAGCAGTCCATCATGAGGGTACTTATGGTCTATCATAAGTACTGTACACTTTTCATTAATAGCTGCCATGAGGAATGTATACCTGTCATAGTATAAATGCAGGACAGATCATATGAAAAATGTGCACATAAACCAGAATACAAAGACGACTCAGATTAGCTGCCTCACAGAATGCAAAAGTGTTCAGGCATGGCTACAGGAGACGCATTGGATACAAGGAGTAAGCTACACATACCATATAGTAGATAGTGGATGGAGATTAGAAGCTGCCAGAGAGGTGTTCTTATCCATACAGAGATTATAAAGGGGACATGGTTTTCAAGCAGAATTACCATTATATAGCAAAGAAACAAGTGAATTTAGTGTACAGTATATCAATGCCTACTATGTTATAGAGGAAGCAGCACTATAGCCAGTGAAACCATGAGAATGAAATAACTCTAAATGCTGACAATTTTGAAATCTTCAGAGACTGGCAATATTGATAGGTTAGGCAATACAAGATTGAAGGGGATGCTTAGGATCACACATTGGTTAAGATACGAAGCTCGGATTTTTACCCACTCTGCAATTTCTGCACTTCACCACTTTCTTTTTTAGCATTTACAATGAACTAAAATAATCCCATTATATAGAACTGACTTGGAAAGTAGACAAATTGTATAACCCAACATGTTAACTTTGAAAAACAAAATGATATAGAAGCGTATTATGCAAAATGGTAATGATTGTTGCTTCATTGTCTTCATTGACATTGGGCCTCATTACAAATCAGGCGGTCCGGAAATAACGGTGGCGGTAAACCCGCTGCCACCGTTGTTTTCGGACCGCCTGATCCCGACTCCTGCAGGCGGGAGGTGATGTTCCAGCGAGGTTTGACCTGACGGGTTTAACACCGCCCACCTGCAGGCGGACGAGGAAACACCGGCAGCATTACGAGATGCTGCCGGTGTTTCCATGATCCCCAACCATTCCGCCTCCGTGATTCCTGGAAAACCGGGGTTGTAATGGCCCGGTAATTCAGGGAATCACAGAGGCGGAATGGTAATACGATTCTGGCGGTAACCAGGCGGTTTTACCGCCTCGGTTACCGCCGGACTCGTAATGAGGCCCATTATCTTAGAATGCTTTTTCTGGATTTCTCTTTTCTATTTTAAAGCTTTAAATTCACCCAAAACACAGCCTTGTGAAATTGTTATTCATACATGAGCAGACACACCGTTGCATTGTACAAAAAAGCCAACCGTTTTCATGTCAAAGAAGCAGACTTTAAAATATGCTTACCAGAAGCCTTCAATGTCTGGTCCTCTCTCTTCTGTCTAGAAGCTCTTCCACAGAAATGACCTACATAAAAGAATGATGATCAGGTAATGGGCTAAGCAATGCCACCAGCATTTGAGAAGGCATTCCTTTTCACAGAAGACACCACGGTAATGTCAGTGATATAAATGATTTGTCCAGGATCACTGTTACGTCTGCTGGCATAGCCAGGATACAAGCATGAACAAATTGGTTCCACATTTTTTAATATGGATAGCTTATCACCTCTCGAAACTAACACTTTATGTTCATCATTTGGGGTTTCTGCCTAGGTTTTACAAAACCCCATCTGAACAAACCAATTTCTAGACCATCCCCATATTGATGCTTCATTTGCTTTTACAGCAACCACTATGTGGTGCAGGTACATTGCTAATAATAGCACCTGTTGTGCTAAAAAAAAAAAAACTATATATGCACAGATGTTATCAGATTCAGATATAGAACATGCTGAGTTGACCTTGCTGGGATTTGTTACTGTAATCTTGTATATGAACACAGACCTCTGCAGTGAGACACACTGAGCTATATTCTATTGGAGCACTCAAATGTATCAATAAGCATTTGAACTTTGGCTATTGCACATGGTCAATATAATCACAACAGAAAGGTGAGAATGGTATAAGAATTGTGTCTTAGCGAACACACTAACTCTGAATATCACAGTGAACACAAAGCATTACATGATTAATGGATCAAAGCAGAATTTTCTGTTCAACAACAGTCAGGCAATAGGATTGGAGTCTTAGCAGCAAGCATTTAAATATCCTGATATGTGCTATTTAAGTCGGATAAACAATGTGAACTGATTTATTTAGAGTAGGCAGACTTGTGGGGCCCCCTCCAAGGTAGGGGCCCGGTGCAAGTGCCCCTTTTGCCCTTCCATAAAGACGTCTCTGGGAGAAGGGAAACACAAACACAAAGTTAAGACATAATACATAAGAACTTGCAAAAAAGAGATTTAATTGTGGCTTCCAGAAACAGCCAGACAAAATCATGTTGACAAGAAGATCTGTGGGGGTGGAAAACCAGGTAAGAAGAGATCAGTTTCAGCTCCATTCCGATAGATTATATATTACAGCCTACACCGGCAAGCTGATATGAGCCTGCAAACCGTTTGTCTCAAATGAGAGTTGCCTGATCCTAGCCAGAACCCTTATCTTGTCAAAATTGCATTATTGCAACGCACTTTACTTAAGTGCAAGTAAGTATGTTGTCAATAAACTCAAAGCCCTACAAAATAATGCACTGAGGACCGCCCTGAATATACCAAGAAGAGAACATATCTCTGATTTTAGGAGACCGAACAAATGGCTTTCCATCAGGGACAAAATCCAGCTTAAAACTGTGTGTGTAACCCATAAAAGTCTAAATCAGGCTGCCCCAATATACCTAACTGAAAGATTTGTCACAAAATCGTCACCACACACTACCAGATCGTCAAAATCCGCATGCCAGGTAGTTCCCAGGTACAAACTAAAAAAAGCAGCTTCCCTGTTATGGCAGCTCAACTCTGGAACACATTCTCACCATCCCCAAGAACAAACCTCTCCTTTCCCAAATTTAAGAGAAACACCATAAGCTGGTTGGCTGAGAAGGATAAACCACGACAAGCAGATAACCTACCATCCATTGTCTTGTGACACAAAGTTTGCCTATGTTATCATTGTCTATGTCAAGTTTCTTGTGTAACCTTCTGCTATGCGCCCAGATACCCCCGGGTTCTGTGCGCCATATAAATCAATAAAATAAACAAACAAACAAAACCATGCAGTTATATATCAGCCAGACTGTTGCGGGGCAGGAAGTGAAGTGTCCATTTCTTTATTTTCTTCCATTTTATGGTATGGTATGGTAATGTTTATTTGTAAAGCTCCTATACACAAGGCAAGTGTTTCAAAGCACTCAAGGAGGGAGGCAACAAGGGGAAAAACACCAGTCATTCAGAGCCTTTGAATTTCTGAATGATACAAGTCTGCACAGGCAGAGTAAGTGCATATAATACAATTAACAATGTAGATAACAGCAAATAGGTCTGATGACGATTCCACAGTTTTTCCAAGTGCATTGAGTAGCCGCCATGCAAGGAGGGGAGACAGGGAAGATAGATTGTGCAAGTGCAGAGACAGTACAGGAGAGGGGAGGGCGGGGGACAAGTGCAGGAGGGAATCCAAGTGCACCCAGCGAGTCAGAAAAACTGGGGTAAGCGCTCAGAGATACCACTTTCATGGGTCATTTCACCAAAGCGCAGTAGCGATGAGGCAAGTGCAGACCTGGATTTAAGTGCGAGAGGACTGACGAGGATGCCAGGGACCTGTGAGATTTTGAGGTACACCCAGCAGCCAGTCACCAAGCTGTGTGTAAAAAGGAGGGTGAGAGGGATAGATCAGAGAGAGATGTTAGAAGGGTAGAGGGAGAGAGAAGGAAGAGAGAAGAGGAATGTCTTAAGGAGTTTTCAGAACTTAAGGAGATCAGGCTTAAGATGGAGGCTGGCAGCAAGGCTATTCCAGAGGGAGGCCCCTGCTGAGGATAAAGATATCCCTCCAAAATCTCTGCTTGGAGAACCGGCTCATTCGCAGAAGTTTGGAGGTAGATGAGCGGAGGGCTCGGAAGGGACAGAATTTAGGTAAGCAATGTTGCAGATAGGTAGGTCCCAGACCCCAGGAAGCCTTGTGGACAATGCAGAGGGTCTTCAACTTGATCCTTGCAGCCACAGGGAGCGAGTGGAGGGATTTCAGCACCGGATAGATGCAGTCCCTGGTCTTGAGGCCAAGGATAAGTCTTGCGGTTCTGTTCTGGATGAGTTGCAGTGGGTGCAAAGCAGAGGCAGGGAGGTGGAGAAAGAGGCTGTTGCAGTAGTCCAGCCTTGAGAGAACCAGGGCTCTGGAGTAAGTGAGCCGCTGTGGGGAGGTGAGAAAAGGAAGAGTACCTCTGAGGAGGTGCAGCTGGTAGTTGGACATTTTGGAAATGTCAAAAATGTGAGTGGGGGAAGGAGAGAGTGCAGTCAAAGATAAGCCCAAGGTTTTTTGCCTCGCAGGTGGGTGGGGGCGCAGGGCCAAGTGAGGCTGGGAAAATGGGAGCAGGAGTGCCAATGAGAATGTTCTCAGTCTTACTGCCGCTGAGAGGTCATTTGCAGCACACCATGACTCAATTGTGGACAGACAGTCAGATATGAGCGAGGTAGAGGAGGTGGCTCAGTGTAGCCTGAAGGAGAGTTGTGTGTCATCCGCATAACACTGGAAATTAGAGAAGAAAGTGGCAATCACACGTGCCAGGGCAGCCATGTAGACATTGAAGAACCAGGGGGATAGGTTAGAACCCTCGGGAACGGCGCAGGTTGAAAGATTGATAGTAGAGAGAAGGGACCCAAGTTCCACCTGGGATGGGCGGTTGGAAAGGAAGAAAGTTAACCACGATCACACAAATAAAACTCAGGCAATATCGTTCAAAGTTGTTTACAAACACACCAAATGTATGGATTCTGCCTATCTTGCCCTCCTACCAACTAAACACTAGTGTATTTGCTACCCCTAGATTGCACTGATGGTCCGCTTGTCTAGGGTTAGGGGATAGATAAAGAAGCTTGCCCTATCACTTATCTAATTAAATTGTTACAGTTTCTTTTTTGTTAAAAGGCACATGTCAAATTAGATCTAGACATATGTCAATTGCTTTACAAGTGAAGTAATTTAAAGTTTAATCTTGTTCTATGTAAAGCAACAAAGTATTCTTACTAAAATTGTTGCCAAAATACTGTGTTAGGTGTAGAATCACAGCACAAACAGCAACGGACTGAGTTGTCTCAGTGTTTATCCTACACACTAACTCAGAGTTTCCGGGAAATGTAAACTCTTGAGCGTGTGAAATGAAAGCCCATCCTCTCTTGTAGATCAAAGAGGAGAAGATCACGACCTTTCACCATCAAGATGGTTCTTCTTTTCTTCTCCCAGGTCGGGACAAAAGCCTACCGGTTTCAGTGGTATATCAACGCGAAACCACTTTCTCAGGCCTACAAAAACTGAAACAGCACTATGCAGTGTATCGTATTCAAGGTTGTTATCAACAAAACTTTCAACTACTTGTCTTGTTCTGAAGTGACCCCACCTGCAGATGAAAGGACAAGAGTGGGGGGGGTGAGAGGTAAAGAGACACAAAAGGATAGTGAGTAAACGCTAATGTGTCCATATTCCTGTTCTTAATAACTGCTAAAGGTATATATCTTACCCTCATTCAATCAAAATCTCCAAACTGTTGGTCCGTCTGTGCAGGACAGGATGCAATAACTTATGGAGTTTTTCAGGCGGATGCCTTTAGTCATGCGTGCTGGACAACCAAGGCATTAATAAGTGTATATTAATCGCTAGGCATGGCTAGGCTAAAGGCACAGATTAGCACCTTCTTCATATTAATTTATTTAGTGCATTTTAGTGCTGCTTTAATGGGTCATGTCATATGGCCTAGACCCTGAGATAAATAGTCCTAACTTGTCTTCCAATATATCAAAATCTAAAAAGGAAGGTACATGTTTTTTGGAAGTTGTGACAAATTCGTGAAAGATTAGAAGTGGTGCCAGGGAACGATCGCAGCCTAATAACATTTGTTGATGTCTTAGCAGCACCAAACAACAAAGGTCAACACAAACGCGAGCGCAAATGGCGTCTTGCTTACCTCGCGATGTCGAGCAGGAAGGGGTCTCTTTCCACGCGTGCATTCCACGAAGAGGGCGTCACGTGTGAGAGCCAGCAAACACGGTGCCATCTTCAAAAGTCCTGTTCTGGTACAAAGCCCGATTATTTCTAAAACGCAGGTGCAGATGTTCCTCACTCGAGTCCTCTGTATTTAGAGGTTGTGTCATTAATGCCTATTTGTAAATTACACATTGTCAATTTACGACAATTGCAAACACAGCCACCAATTTTTTGCTAAGGAGTTTTTAAATGAAATAGTTATTGCTTTTAATGGTATCAGGCAAACGAATAATAGTGAATCCGGGTGACTTGCTAAAACATTGGGAATGTATATCAATAGTCTTCTCACAAAAGGGGTTATCCCGCTGCTAGTTGTCACAAATTTGTCTTGACTAGGTTGTGTTAAGCTCGATATTTAGAGAATGGTAAATGGAGAATTTAGAGAATCTATATTCAGCAGGATTTTTACAGGACAGTTTCCACAATTTTTTAAAGTAGCAAGAGTTTGCCAACTTGTAGGTTCATTAAGACCTTGGGTGCCTGTTTTTAAACAGAAAATCCACAGTTGCTCCCTTCTAAACAATAGGTTATGGAGGTTTCCTCCCCTCTTTGGGACGGCCACCTTTTTAATAATGGTCCATGAAAAATCAGTCGGGGCATGCTGTTTTTGCACTAAATGTTCCACCATTGATGCCGTCAGTTTTTTGGTGCAGATGCAAGACCGATGTTCTGCCAATCTGATTATGATTGACTGGGTGGTCATACCCACATATCGCATTCTACATGGACAGGTAATTAAATAAATTATGTTAGCGGTGTGACAATTGGTGAAAGCTTTTTGCGTCAATGGGAAGTGCCATCCTATGTTGATGGTTTTGGTTCGCATTGTATTGGCGCATGCGCTACAGGTCCCACAGGGGGCGTGGCCTGTTGGTGCTGCCTGGTCCCACAAGGTGTTTGAGTTAGAGATGCTGGGTTCTTTGTATGTATGAATCAACGTCTCACATAGATTTCTTCTTCTTTTGATAGCGAATCTGGGTGTCTCAAGGAGGACTCCCAAAACATTCAAGATCGGCCATAGTTTTAACACTTCCTTTTTGATTTTATTCACTAAAGGTGAAAAGCTCAGCACTGCAGTTATTTTGTCGTTTTCCTCCTTTCGCTTTCCATGTTGTTCAAGTGTGATGTGTATCGGAATGTTCTTGGCTCTTTTTCTAGCCTGTTTGATGATTTGTCTAGGGTCACCAAATTACATAACTGTGGCTTTATGTAATTTGGTGGCCAATTGGCCTGATTGTCTTTCATAGTCCACCAAATTGGACCAGTTGCTACGATATCTTAAAAACTGTCCACAGGGTAAGTTATTTTTAGAGCTTGCTGGCTGGTAGCTCTTGAAAGTCAATAAGGAGTTTCTGTCAGTAGGTCTGTTATATACAAGAGTTGTTATTTCACCATTTCTTATCTCCAGCCTGAGATCTAGGAAGTGGATAGAGGTACGGCTGTGTGTTTCCGTAAAGGTCAGGAAATTATTTTGTTCATTCAACCAGATCATGAATGCGGCCAGGTACCTTTAAAAATCATGATGACATTGTATATGTATCTAGACCATAGGTCAATGCCTGTGCTCCACGGATTGGTGTTACAATAGATTATTTTCTCCTCAAAATCGGCTACGTAGAGGTTGACCAGACTTGGTGCGAATGTTGCCCCCATTGCGGTGCCACCAGAGCCTGACCTGTGATTCCCAGGGTGTCATGGAGATGTGCGATCAGGATGTTGTGGTTTACCGTGTCATAGGCAGAGGAGAGGTCAAGAAGAATGAGGACAGATGGAGTGTTAGTGGCAAGATTTGAGAGCAGATCTTCGCAGGTGTTCAGGAGAGCAGTTTCTGTGCCTCTGATGCTCTAAAGCCAGACAGATGGTAGTTGAGGCAACCAGCAGAATCCGTGTGGAGTGTGAGCTGAGAGATAGCCAGCTTCTCTATTAGTTTGCCCAGGAAAGGGGTGATAGAGAAGGGGCTGTAGTTTGCCGGAATTGAGGGGTCAGCGAAGGGTTTCATAAGCAGAGGGAGCGCAAGGGAATGCTTAAGAGAAGTTGGGTAAACTCCAGTGGCAAAAGAGCCGCCAAGGCTGAAGCGAGAGAGTCGATGTTGTCCTTAAAGGTTTTGGAGGGGTAGGGGTCCACCTTGTTGGATGAGGCTTTCATAGACCGGACCTGTCTGGCAACCTCATCAGGTTTGATGGGAGTGAGAGAAGAGAGGAGAAGTGGTGGAGGGGCTGAGGGATGCTCCAGAGGTGTTGGTGTATGATGTGGTGTGGAAGTGAGAGAGGATAGGATGTCTTGGGTTTTTTGCGGTGACGTGTGCAGATAGGGCCAAGCAAAGGTCCTGGGTGTGTGTGACAGAAGAGGAGGCTGCTTCAGCATTGGCCAGTTCTTTACAGACTTTGAAAAGGTTGGCCATGTTGTTTGATGCCGCAGAGATGCATACTTGAATAAAGACTCTTTTCTTGGTGTGCATGCAGTGTTGATATTGCCTTTGGCCAGTTTGTTTCACTTGCGTTTAAGGGCAGCCAGATCAGAGTTGCACCAAGAGTTGCACTTTTTTGGAAGGCTTCAGTCGGACCCTCATGACAGGGGCACGAGTATCAAGGGTGTTAGAGATAGAGAGATTGAAATTGGAGAGGGCTGTGTCAGGGTGGGAGTCAGCCACAGGAGTAGGAGGTGGAGAGTAGGTAGAGGCAAAGGCAGCCACTGCCACCCATTTCATGGGTCTGGTGACTTTGAAACCTAGTGTTTGCACCGATGTGCCGATGCAAGAGGAGAGGAGGGCTTCAAGTGTGAAGAGAGAATAAAGTGGTCTGTCCAAGAGAGAGAGGCAGTGAGAGGTATAGAGAGAGAGAGAGATGGCAGTGGAGATGAGAGCATCCAAAGTGTGGCCCGCTGTGTGCTTGGAGCCAGAAGGTAAGATGCAGAGTGAGAGAGAATTGAATAGGTTGCAAAAAGGTCCTGAGGAGTCACTTGAGTCCAGATGGATGTTTAGGTCACCAAGCAGGAGGAGTGGAGAGGAGGAGGAGAGTAGAGAGGAAGCCAGGTCAGCCCATTCCGAGTGGAAAAGAGTGGACTGTCCTGGTGGCCGATAGCAGGTGGCCATAAGGAGAGAAGATTTATGAGAGAGTGAGAGCCTGCAGACTAGGCACTCGAAGGCGGCATAGGTATGAGTGGGGATGATGGACACAGTTATCCATTCTGGGAAGCTCAACGCCACTCCCCCTCCTGACCCCTTGGGCCTGGTCACAGATAGGATCTTGTATCCTTCAGGGTGAAGAGTGTCAGGGCTGTCCTTAAACCATGTCTCTGTGATGGTGAGCACATCTAAATCCATGTGTTCAAGTAGGTTGGAGATGTCAGACGAGTGTTTGATAGCAGAGCGAGAGTTAAGCGTGGCAATATGGAGCAGCTTGCCATCTTTGAAGGCCTTTCGCGGGGGGCGCAGGGGACGTTGGTCCCCCCCAAGGGTGGCAAGAGAGCCAGAGGGAGAGTGGAGGATTGCGGAGGAGCCAAGGACGACAAGGGAGCCAGGACAGTGAAGCAAGACAAGGGTGTCTGTGCAGAGGAGGCACAGCAGGCAAGGGAGCCTGTGTAGAGGAAGAGGAAGGCACAGCAGGCAAGGGGGCCTGTGCAGAAAAGGAGGAGGGCACAGCAGGCAAGGGAGCCTGTGCAGGGGAGGAGGAAGGCACAGGGGACAAAGAAGACTTTGCAGAGGAGGAGGGAGGCACAGTAGGCAAGGGGGCCTGTGCAGAGGAGGGGGAAGGCACAGTGGCCAAGGGAGCCTTTGCAGAGGATGAATAAGACGCAGCAGGCAAGGGAATACACTGTCTGAGGTCCTTGGATTTTCAAACATAGATGTATGACCTTTTAAAGTGACTTTCATAATTCTTGGATGAATAATTCTGAATCTTGGATTTAGTTGCTGGGTCTAACAGCTCTTCTAGCAGCAGTAGCATTAGAAACATCTTGAGATATATATCTATCCTTCAGCCATCTCATATTAGTTGCTTAGTTTGTTTCACCTTATTCACTTATATCACTTGAATCTGCGTATAGTCTAACACAGCCAAAATGAAAGTTCTTGAAGAGCTACCAGAGTTACGTATGAAATCAGGAGGGCCCACACAATGTACTTTTTGGATGTTAAGATGTAGTGACAGAAGGTCTAGAAGTTTGGAGAGCATGGCATTCAGGAACAGAATAGGATTGTCTCTCTCCATGCCTTCAGGAAGTCCAACAATACAAAGGTTATTCCTTCTATTCATGTTTTCTAAATTTTCAGACTCTTTCTGAAGGGTTTTGATTGCTGTCTCCAATACTTCCACTCTGTTAGTAACATCCTCTGAATCCCCAACTCTTCGCGCATCTTCCGCCATTCTGGATTCAAATAATTACAATTTATCATCCAGCAGCTTAGAATTGGTAGCCTACATGAAAGACTTTAAAGCTCGAAGTTCTGTTAATATCGTTTGCTCCGATATTTCCTCTTTTGGCAGAGGAGAGTCACTTTTGGGGCACTTAAAAATATTAGATGGTGCAGAGGAACCCCTATATTTTGGCTTTTTTTTATGATGCCATACTTTAATCTGAAAATACCTCAGCCTTTTGAATAGGCTGGTACTACAAACATCAAGATAAATAGGAGTAACATGAGCACAGAAATGTTCTGAAGGATATATTTTACAAGGAGAAAATATACTTGCTCCTTTAATATATGAAGTACAGGTAGGTACCAGCAAGCGCCACTTGGGGGCGTGGTACGCGTAGCAAGGAGAAAATAAACATGATGTTTTAATTAAAGAAATACTGGCAGGTACTGGTGAATGCCACTTGGGGGAGATATGCATGTTAAGCAGCACACAAAGACAGAATAAGTCACCTCTTTATGAGAAGAAACAAAGCTTTTCTTTAACATGCGTCCTTCACGACAAACGCACATTTCCCTGTGGAGAGAGAGAGAGTCGGAGCCCAATGGCCTGTGTTGTTGCTACTGCTGCCTTCTCATGCCTGTCAGCGCTTATAGAACCGATCACCTCTGAGGAACCATTCCAAGTAAATAACCACCAGCAACTTGCATTTTTGCACTTGTGCCCAAACTGCACTCGTTATATATAAGACCCCAGACAATTTCTTCGTTTCAAGTGCTCATACGACTGCATATATTATACCTCAGAGCGCAGCAATGGACCTAATTCGCCATATTGTTCGGTGTTTAGCCACACCCCCCGACGTGTCCCTTTAACAAACCTAAATATTGAAGCATAAATGTCCCACCAGAGTTAACAGAATGCTGAATGTGAATAGGAATTCATCTGCGTGCAAGCTAAGGAAAGAGTGCACCTTCAGAGCAAGGAGCTGACTGCTTACAGTTGAATGAAAGATAAACCCACATTTGTGAAAAGAACACTGAATACCATAGAGCACCACAGAGTAATGAAGACTTGCATATGCAGATGCAAAATGGCGCGAATGGCCCGGACAATGTTTAAAGGCTTGGGACCGACAATTAATCAATCTGCACATCAATTAAGGCCTGACCAATGCCAAAAGAGAGGTAATAATAACACATTGTTCAAATGAAAACGAGAGGCCAAACCAATAAATAAATGCACAACAAGCTGCGGAAAAGAAGGACCAACACTGGGCCAGCTTACAAAACCCGGCGGCACAGTGCTATAAAAAGGGGGCTAAAAACCAGAAATAGCCAAAAACTGCAAGGAAGCAGACAGGCTTTCATCTGCTCCCTGGGGGAGAAAACTACCTGGGAACAGGAAGTTCACTTACTAAGAGCTGTGCAGCATTTGATCTAGCAAATGTTATGCAATAGACCCTACCACAAGGGATAGTGGTGGAGTGAAGAGAGAATCTATGGACAGGTCCTACCCACCTAACCTGATACCAAAAGGAAGGCCTAAAGGCATGGCCCTTCCTTGAAGAAGCATGCGGGAAGGAAACCTGACAGGAGGGCAAGAATATTGTCTGATTGAAAATGGCCCTGGCTGAGGAAGAGTAGAAATACCCCTTGCTGTCATGAGTCTTGTACTGAGACAATCAAAATTCCTGGAGAGTCCTCAGAGACTCAAAGGTTGTGGAGAAACCTAAGAAAAGTGTGGGAGAACCAAATGTTGCACAGAGGCCTAAGAAAGCTTGAGAGAATCAAAGGTCAAGGTGAGACCTGAGAGAAGTGTGAGAGAATCAAAAATAATAACGGGAACTTAAATAAAGCCCAGAGAATCAGAGGTCATGGAGTGCCCTAGGAAAGCTGATGTGTTAATGGAACCAGTGGCATGGAGAAACTGAAAGAATCTGGGCTGACCAGAGATTCCGCGTAAGACAAAGTAAACTGAGGAAGAGACTGACTGGGAAAGTATCTGTTGCTTGTTTTCTAGAATAGGAATGGACTTTAAGAGGACAGGTTTATGAACATTCCATTAACGAAACTTGAATCACTTTTTTATTGCTGGATAGGCCTAGCCTGAAGGCTGAAGGGCTTATAAAGAATAGGTTTGAATGCTCTTTTGGCCATCACCTTTTGACTTTGGTTATTCAATAGGCATCCCTGGAAGGACAGAGACTTATAGAATATATAGAATAAGTTTAAAACTGTTATGTTGTGAGACATCATCAACCTGAGGAGCATGCAGCACCTGGACAAACCTGTTTTCAGTTATCCCCTCCTCAACACTTGTATGTTAAAGTTTTCCCCATAGTTTCTAGAATACTTTTTTAGTACCTAAAGGCATTCATCCAAACCAAGGTATTCTATTGTGAATGTTCACAACAAAACAAGTACTGTGAAACTGTGCTTATTTAGTATGTTGTGCCATTGCTCATAATTGCTCATAATGCCAACAGGTGATGTCTGAAGTTGGATCAGAGAGTTCCAAAATCCTGATCAAAGTCCACTGATGTTCCAAAGAGGCCAAACTTCTAGTTTCAGCCACCCCAGGTTTTGTTGAAGTCAGCCTCTTTAGGATAGAAGCAAAAATAGTTTCAGACTGTGGTATGCCAAAGATCAGAACTGGAATTGAGGTCCAATTACCAATAGACAGACTTTACAAGTGATTCTAGATAACAATGAATAGAACAATTATGTCATCAACTTCAGGGAACCTATAGCCCAATTAATTTGTGAGATAATTGTCAGTCCTAAGTAATGTAAGTCACCTATATAGAACCAACTCTGAGAGGCATTGGAGGATTTGGATCTAGTGCTGTATCTCAAAACCGTAGATCAACTAGAGCTACCCCACTCCTCACCTTCCAAGTGCCCAGAAGAAGGATCCTCAGTTGAGGTATTTCTGAAAACATTTAGAGGGACAAGCAAACAAGAATAATATTTCATGAAGAAACATGTTTTCTTGTGCCTGGTGGAGAATAATGTTAAAGGTTCCAAATGTTGGCACCAAACCCTTTTTAGAAAAAGGTGGCCATACATCTCATCTCAGGACATCAAGCAATAACAAAGACTCAGCACTGTGTCTTTTCCTGATTCTATCAACAAGGAATCTACAATTGAATAAAGATGTATGTTACAGCTTGCCCAATATGCCAATAATTGCCCCAATACCATACCAAGGCCACGCCTTCAACTCCTGGTCATAATAGATATTTCTTTTCCAGAACAGCCATGTACATTGTGGATCCATTTGAACCATCAAAACAGAGAAACATCTGCATATTGTTGATCATTGATTATGCCACAAGATATCCCATAAGTAATAATACTAACCAACAAATTCTAAAGCATTTGATTCCATTATATATGTATAGTTGTACCCCCTAAACACTATACATCAAGGCAATACATTCATGTCAAAGCCTATGGGTTAGTTTAAAGAACTCCTCCAGATCAAAATCCTAAAAACATCTGTATACCATCCCTAGGATGGCAGCCCCATGGAAATATTGAGCAAAGGACTCAAGGCTCCACTAAAGAATCTTGTCAGTGATGATGGCAAGACATGGGACACTTAATGATGTTAAATAAATAGCAGACCAACAATTACTTCTTTTTTTTAGCAGAAATCAGTATCAGTCAGTCAGTATAGTCTGATTTCACTGTTCGCTAACAAAAGTACTAATAACATATTATCCATCAATGGAATATGTTTGTAAGAACATATTGCAGCTTGACCTACAATCAAAAAACAAGTAGCATTTCTTACTCATCATGCTTATTATGCCCTCTCTAGTCTATCCTGCCCACGTTTATTTATTTATTTATTGGGCATTTGTAAGGTGCTTATACATCAAGAAAATTGTGTTTCAAAGCACCCACAGGGCAAAGGGAAGTGAACAACGGAAACACCAAGACAATTAAATGTGAAAACAATAGAAAAAGCGGTACCACTGGGCCTCGGAACATTTGGATTGTGCAAGTCCAGAAAGAGAGAAGAGACAGGGGAAGGGGGTAAGTGCTAGAGGATCCACAGAGTGGTGAAGTGCCAGGGCGATAGTTGCAAGGCAACAGGTAAGTGCAAGAGCCTGTTGCGGAGGCAACAGGTAAGTGCCAGGCAGTGACCACTAGATGGAAGAAGGGCACATACAATAAGTGCAGACATGTGAAGCAGCACAGGCCAAGTGATGCCTGAAGGCAAGTGCAGGTGGAGGGCATATGCTGTGGGCAATCAGACAGAAGGCCAGGACCAAGAAGGACACATTAGGGCCCAGGTCACCAATCACAGCTACTGTGGGGCTTAACACGGGAGATAGAGAGGGAAAAAGAAGGAAAAGAGCAAAGTCTTGAGGTTTTTGTGGAACTTGAGGAGATCCAGCCCAAGATGGAGGGAAAGGGGGCGGCTGTTCCAGAGGAGGGAGTCAGCTGAGTAGAGGGAACGTCTGCCCACTCTCTGCTTAGAGAAGCGCTTGACAAGCAGAGAGTTGGAGCCGGAGGATCGGAGGTATCTGGAAGGAGAATATTTGGTGAAAGCAAGTTGCAGATAACATGGTCCCAAGCCCGAGACTGTCTTATAGATGATGCAGAGGGATTTAAATCTGATCCTTGCAGCAACCGGGAACCAGTGGAGAGATTTTAGGCTGCAGATATATGGTCCCTGGGCTTAAGGCTAAGGATATCCTTATTCTGGATTAGCTGGAGGGGCCGGATAGAAGAGGAAGGTAGATTAAGGAATAGGTAGTTGAAGTAGTCCAGCATGGAGAGTACCAGAGCTCTGGTGACATTGAGCTTCGGAGAGAAAGTGAGGAAAGGGATGATGCCCCAGAAGAGGTAGAGTTGGAAATGGGCTTTCTTGGCAAGGTCCAAGATGTGAGGAATGAAAGAGAGAGAAGAGTCAAAGGTAACTCCCAGGTTTCTGACCTCAGAGGAAGGAGAGGGGGAGAGCCTTTTGAGGGTGGCTAGAGTTAAGGGAGAGAAGAGGGAGCAGGAGTCCTGATAAGAAGAATCTCAATCTTGCTGGCATTGAGACAGAGGTCATTGGAGGTACACCAAGACTGGATAGGGGACGGGCAGTACGGAATGAGAGAGGTCAGAAGAGATGCAGAGGGTAGTCTGAAGAAAAGTTGGGTTTTGTCTGCATAACACTGAAGAGTGGTGAAAAAGTGGAGATGAGGTGAGCAAAAGGGGTGAGATATATGTTAAAGAGCCAGGGCGAAAGGATAGAGCCCCGTGGAACACCACAGGTGGAGAAAGAGGTGGGTGAGGAGAAAGAACTCAGATTAACCTTGGAGGGATGATCAGTGGGGAAGGGGGTCAGCCAGTCCAGTGCCTGCTCTGAGATACCAAAGGTATCATCAAGCTGTTTTATGAGAATGGAGTGGTTAACTGTGTCAAAAGCAGAACAGAAGGTGATATGGAGTCAAGCGATGCGAGCAGTTCTTCACAGGTGTGCAGGAGAGCAGTTTCCATGCCTCTGGATACACGGAATCTGGATTGATGGTTGTACAGGCAACCAACAAACTCAGTATGCTGGGTCAGTTAGGGTAAGACCAACTTCTCTAGAAGTTTCCCAAGGAAGGGAGTGAGAGAGATGGGGCAGTAGTTAGCTGGACATGAGGGGTCAGCTGAAAGGTTTTTCAGGAGGGGGCACAGACGAGAGTGCTTGAGGGAAGAGGGGAAGACCCAGTGGCAAGAGAGTGATCACAGAAGTCTGCGAAGGGAGCCAATATTGTCCTTAACAGTTCTGGAAGAACAGGGGAGACCTGTTTCCAAGAGGCCCTCATAGAATGGACAACTCTAGAGACCTTGGGGGTCATTCTGTCCCTGGCAGTAAGGGGTTAACGGTGCCGGTAATGGTGCTGGAGCCATCAACCCCTTACCGCCTCATTATGAGTCTGCTTGCAGGAACCTTAGCGGGTCCCGCGAGCAGACCAGGGTGCTAACAACGGGCCGTTATTAACGGGCCCGTTGTCAGCACCCTCCCCATACCCATTGAGCCCTATGGGGGCTCGAATGGGGATGGCTTCCATGAATGAGGAATTACCGGGCCCTCCAAGGTTGGAATGGCCCAGTAATTCCTCATTCAAGGAACCCGGACCCGGTACACGTTAAGGGGGTAGCCATGCTGCTAATAGCAGCATGGTTACCTCCTACCTGGCAATGACCCCCCTTGTCTGGTGTGATAGTAGAAAAGGAGGAAAGAGCGGATGAGGGAGGCGGAGGGGCCAAAGGCGGCAGGGGCATGGGGAGTGAGGAGGGCGAAGGGGAGGATCAGAGAGAACTCAGGATGTCCTGAGTTTTTGCAGTGAAATGGGTGGCCAGTGCAGTGCAAAGGGCCTAGGAAGGAAAAGGCGAGGTAGAGACTGAAATGGCTAGTTCCTTGCAGTTTTGAAAGAGTTTGACCATGTTGTTAGAAGCTCCAGAGACAAGGGCCTGGATGTGAGTCCTCTTCTTGCAGCAAATGGAGGGACGATGTTCACTTCGGAGTAGGCGACAGGCCAGTTTATCAGAGGATGAGCTAGAGGTCTGCCACTTCCATTTATCAGCTTTGCAGTTGTGTTTCAGGGCTGCTAGATCGAAATCATGCGAAGCTTTACGCTTGGAGGCAGGTTTCAGGTGGATCCTCATGACAGGGGCATGAATATGGAGAACATGAGTAATAGAGAGAGTTAGATTGTTGAGAGCAGAGTCAATAGTTGAGTCTGAGGTTGAAAGATGGGGGTGAAGGTGGAAGCAAAACCAGCAACTGACACTCGCTTCTTTGGATTGATGTGCGCAAATTAGGCTGGCAGAGCTGGTGGAGGTTCGGTCAGAGGGCTGAGAGGTCCCAGGTGGGAGGAAAGGAGAGTGTTGTCAGACCAGAATAGCGGGGTGGAGAGAGGGATAGCGAGAAAGAGATCAGAATGGATGAAGGCATCGAGAGTTTGTCCAGCCGAGTGGGTAGGGCCGTAGGTTAGAATTGCAAAGGAGAGAGAGGTGCAGAGGTCATGGAAGAGAGTGGAGGCCGTGATTGAGGAATCTAACTGGATGTTGAAGTCACCCAGAAGGAGCAGATAGGAGGTATAGGTCAGGAGACAGGAGGAGAAATCGGCCCATTCTGAAAGAAAAGAGGGGATAGTGCCCTTGGGCCTGTAAATAGTAGCAATGGTCAAAGAGGAAGTGAGAGATATGCCAAGCTTGCAGACCAGGCGTTCAAAGGAGGAGTAGGGCTGGGTGGGTATGAGGGAAGAGGGGCTCATGCAGGGAAGATCAAGGCTGCACCACTGCCGGTGCGGTTGGGGCAGGGCTATGAGATGATCTTGTAGCTATCAGGGAGAAGGGAGTCAAAAGCAGTGACTGAGCTGGCATTGAACCACGTCTCAGTGAGAGCGAGGACGTCGAGATCAAAGTCTTCAAGGAGGCAGATGTCAGAAGAATGTTTGATAGGAGAATGCGCATTAAATGTGGCTAGGTGAAGCCTGTCACCACCCTTAAAGGTTTTCCTAGGAGGAGTACAGGGAGGTGTTACACCCATTGGAGGTGGTGAATAAGGTGCTGAGAGAGAGAAAGGAGGAGTAGCAGGAGGAGAAAGGAAGTTGATGAGAGACAGTCAGCACTTGTCAAAGAGGAGGCAATTGGGTTAGGCATTAATGATGCAACTTGAGGATGAGAAGCCAGCCAAGAGAAGTTCCCATCTAGTGCCCCCATTAATGGGTGAGGAAGAGGAGGGGGAGAGCATGAAAATCAGATGCGGAGTCCATAGGTCAGGAGAGGGTAAAGAAAATAGGATGTCAGTGACAATTTGTCTGGATGTGCACTGACGTTGGTGTCTGCGATAGGTAATACAGGATTACAAGAAAGTAGATCTTTTTTTAACTTTTTCCCTCCAGTCCTAGTGAGAAGGGGATAGGTGATGGCATAGCAGTTAGTGTAGATAGGAGGGATGGAGAGAGCCATAGAGGGAGGTAGAGAGGGGGGTGGGACAAAGTAGATACTGCACAGGCACACAGCAGCTTACCAGGTGGCCTAGCAGCTGGGGGTAGAGGGTATTTAAAAAGCACACCTAGATTTTACTTTTCACAAAAGCACTAAAAAAGCACAAAAGTGGAGGGAGTGACAATTTAAAAAGCACACATAGGCCCTCATTTCAACACCGGCGCTAAACCATGGCGCTATTAGCACCCTGGTTGGTGCCGGTGTTGTAACGAGTCCGCCATGGTGAAATGGGGAAATACCGCCCCATTCCAAGGTTGGCGGGTGGTATTTCCCCATTTCACCATGGCCCTTCCCCATTCCCATTTTTGCCCCATAGGGCTCAATGGGAATGGGGAAGGCGGTAATTACGGTACCGCAAATTGCGGTACCGTAATTGTCCGCGAGGTCCCTTTGCGGGTCCCTACTTTAACGGCTGGTCCGGAGCAGCTGTTTAGGTCGGGTCCCGCAAAGGGACCTTGTAGTAAGGCGCTAAGTGGTTAACGGCACCGCAGCCTTTTACGGCACCGTTAACCACTTACCGACTGGGTCGTAAAGAGGCCCATAGATTTGACTTAGGGAAAGAGTGCTGGTGGAGCATTAAAAGGGTTAGGCACAGTAGGTAGCAGAAGCAGGTAAAAAAGAGATGGACAGTTATTAACCTTTGCAAGTTGGAGGAGGACACGGTTAGCAGTGTGGCTTTGAGCCAAGGGAGGTAAGAGTCAATGGGCATTCAGGTGGAGAGTTTTTGCCCCAGGCAGCTGATCTGGTGTGCTTACCGGGGCATGGTGTTGGCACATTGTCCATGGCCTTGGGTGCAGGTACCAGTTTGTTTAGTAAGTGATGGGTGGATCAGAGGTGCAGCAGCATGGTGGGAACCTTCCAGCACCACACAAGGCCAGACAAGGCGGACCTTGGGCCTTAGAAAGAGGGTGTTTGCGAAGGGGCCAGCTGACCACCTACCAGCTCCTCAGGTTGGACAAAGGGCAGGTCGGCAACCAATCAGGTGAGGAGGGCAGGCTTCAGGCTAGCCCACAGTGAAGAAGAATGCAGGAAATAAATGGTGGCAGCAATTTTTAAAGGTCAGCGTGTTTGAAGAGCTCCAGGGGCACCGGAATCATAATCAAAGCAGCAGATTTAAAAAAAAAAAAGAAAAACCATGCACTTTGAATGTATTTATATGCATCCATGGTCCAAATGGGCAGTAATCACAAATTACTGGGTGATTTTTTGGTCAGTGGCATCAGAAGGCAGCTGAGGGCTCTGTGTGCTCCAAAATAGGAACACACCTCTGGGGACTTAGGCAGCTCAGAAGATGGTGCTGCACAGTCCTTGCAGCTGAGTTAGATAGTGTGGTTCAGGCACGGAGACTCTGGGTCTTACAAAGAGGGCCTTTGCGAAGGGGCCGGCTAAACGCCTGCCACCTCCTAAGCTTGGACAAAGAGCAGGTCGGCAACCAATCAGGTGAGGAGGGTGTGCTTCTGGCTGCCCACATATTCTTTTCCCAATATAGTAGTTGCCACTGTTACTATATATTCTGTGTTCTGTGGCTATGTAAGGATAGCATACTAATGCTGTTACTCTGCTCTGCCTTGCATAATGTACAATGAAGATGGTGACCAAACAAAAAACGAAGCAAGCAGGAGTCCGCATAGCAGTAGTTAGAATCTGCCAAGAGCAAAGTGCTTCCTTCTTTCACCAGCTGATGCGCAAGAGAAATTGATGATGTAATCTAGTAGATGTTATTGGAACCTTCTTTAGATGACAAAGGGAATTGTGGGTCCCTAGCCTGTGACATGCATATGGGTACGAGGTAGTGAAATGCTTGGAGAAGTGTACAGCTACAGAGTTGGCATGCTTAGGGTTATAGCACCTGATGAGTGCCGTTGAAAATGCTTGGTGGCACGAGGGTGTAGCTGCTGGAAGATCTTGGGTGATGGGAACTTGTGGGCGCTATATCTAGTAGGAGGAGGCATAGAAAAAGGTTGGGCTAGTTGAAGGCAGGGAAAGAGGCATCATTTTAGATGCGGGCTTATGGGTGGTCTGGTTAGTGCATGATGTTGCCCGATGATAGAGAGATTCATGCATATTATTGCTTGTTGAAGGTCTATATATTCAGATTTCTGTCACAGAAAGTAGATTTGTAGTGGAAGGTAGAACAGAATGTTAATTGTTATAACTATTAGCTGCTTTTGGCTCATTTTCCCACTTGCTGTTCTATTGCTTGAGTTGGTTTGTAGTGAAGTGCTTTTTGCTATTGTATTTAAATAGTAGGATTTTTTTTATCTCTGACCTTGTTCTTGGGGTTCTTGTTCCTCTTGGTTCTCAGGGTTGATTTCACACTTTTGGGTTCTCGGGCACAGAGGTTTTTTATTTCTCGTAGTTCAGTTGCTTGTGGTTCTTTCATTGTGCAACTGCGATGCAGCCATGAGAAGGAGAAGACATTGGGGCAGAAGAGGCAGATCTGCATTTCTCCTTGTAGGAGGAGGTGGTTTCTCCCATGATAGGCAAGGATGTTGTCTTGTTTTTTGGCTCCCACTCATGAGCTCGGGCAATGAAGCATTGGCCAACCTCCAGGTTGGTATCAGAGCCAGAAGCATTGAGGAAGGTCCCAGTAGAAGGAGTCGAAGAGGATGCAGGAACATTGCAAGAGGCAGCCATAGAAGCAGGGCCTCTTGTGGACACCCCCATAGAGGCATGGGAGGCAGGGCCTTTTGGGACATCCCTACACAGACAGGGCCAGTTGAGGAGCAGGACAGCATTTTCCTCATGTGGGAGGAAGGGGCAGCTGCATCAAGCACCCTGAAGGAAGAGGTTGAGACTGTTCCTGTCTGGGTGGGGCACTGAGTAGAATGGGCTCCCCACCCAGGAAGGTGAGGGTAATAAGGATGAAGGGGAAGTCCATCAGGAGAAGCCTAAGTGGGATGACAAGTGTTTGGAGGTGGTGGCCCTACCTGAAGGAAGGAGAAGGATGTGAAGGTGGTGGAGAAGAAGATTCATACTTTGCCTGCTTGTGCCAAGCAAGCAATCCAGGTACAGGAGTAGTCCCATGCAGCTGCAACCCCTACCTGCCACACTTTGCACATGGTCCTGGGTGTGGGACTATTTTGCCCTGCCACCAGTGAAGACCATCAGGTGGCTATGGAAAGTAGGTAAAGGAGAGACAGAAAGGAAAGGGCAATGGCTGTGCCCTGTAGATGACTGTCATGAGAAACCATGTTCACTAATGACACATAAAATGTGCCTGTTGAATAAATACTCTGCCTCCACTGAGCCGCTAGCGCCTAGTGGTGGGTTGCAACATTGTAGTGACATTGGGCATTCCATGCCAAAGCACCTGCACTGGTCAAGTCTGTCTAATGGCACTGGCAACTGCAACCAGCAGCATGGCCCTGTTGAAAGCAATACTACTACAAGTGGTTGGAGCTGTGGACCATTGACAGCACCCATCTTTGCACATAAAACCATGGACTTTTTAATTAGGCATGCTGGAATGTATTGCCTTCTTTGCTGCCAGGCAGTTTTTAAGCAAGGGAGCTGGCCATGCAGTTGTGCGGCCACAATGAGGAGGTACATGTAGCTCCCACTATCCTTCCCTCCTGTAAGTTTCTGTACATGGGGAAATGAATAAAACAGCAACAGAGTAGGGAATAGCCTTGCATGGACATTCCCCATCTGTGAAAATGGCAATGGTCTGTGGTAGTGTTGGTGAACTTTAGTTGAGGAAACACTTTGTCGGAAAGGTTGAGACATTAAGTGGGGGCTGGCCTTTGAGGGAGGGTTGAAGCATATTTATTTGATTTGTATTCAATCATCTCTGTAAGGTCTGTCTCTAATTATCTAATCTAGGGATGGACGTTCCAGGATTGTCACTAGAGATTGTTAACCCCCACTATCAAATGGCTGTCTCACTTATGGTGATGGCCTAAAGGAACATGTTTTATCTAACTGCCTCCCAGAACAAACTAGGTGGTCCCTAACCAAGGCCCCTAAAGGCAAAATACAATAGTAGGTGCCTTTCAGAAATTCAGGATTCACTTGATCTCGAGCTTCCACTCCCTCTCTTCCTTCCTTGATGCTCCTTCTCCTCCCACGATCTTTCCATTTCTCTCCCTTTGACTTCCTACTCTCTCCCTCCAATGTTTGATCCTTTTCTCCCTACTGTCCATCTCCACCCTGCGATCCTATCTCCTGCTACATCTCGGCACCACTACTGCTCTATTACACACTACCACAACTTCTATGCCTCTCCAATCCACAACCATCCACTCTCCGTACTACTACCCCTCTCTCACCGCAACTACCACTCTTCCCACTCTACTACTACTTCTCTATCCACACTACTACTATCTCTTTCTCTACCACTCCCAATTCTCTCCCACACCTTCTTTGACAGCATGGGTGTTGCTAGGTCTGGAAAAGATCAGGGGCTAAGCTAATGTCTGGACTGACGGGACTCAGGGCTAGCTAGCATTTTGGTTGTAGCACCTGTGTTTCTATCCGGGGCTACAACCAAAAGACCCGGGGCTATAGCCCCTTGAGTCCCCCCCTAGCAACGCCTCTGTTTGACAGTCACCTTCCTTTCACTTTTCACTCCCCTTACTCACATGCAGATTACCAGTTTCCACATTTATCTTGAAGCATGGGTCTTAAAATAAGTTAGCAGCTACTATAGGTTATCTTTAAATGCAACTACCTGTGCATCACCACGCAAGGTTGAAATAAAGGCTTGTAACCAGCTGTGCCGAAAGGTCCACACCATTTGGGTGTTTTTCAGTCAATGCAGGTACACCATTGGAAGAACAACAATCAGGGCTGCATTGTATTGGCTAACCCACTCATTGGCTTCCTTAAAAGGTAGTAGCACAGAGTATAGAAAATGCCCCATCTAGAGGTTTTATGTGTCTTTTGCAGTGATCTGTGATGGCATTGCTCTGCTCACATAGCCTGCCCAATACGTGTGAAGTAAAGTTCAAAAAGGGGGCCCATTAGGTAAGTCGAGTTGTATGATTTACAGATCCTATTTAAATGCATTGAAATTGAATTGCCCTGTTGGGCACCTATTGAAATATAAGGTAACTCTTTACACCCACATGAAATAAATACTTGGGTGTTTTCCCTCATGAGTGCATATATGGACCATCTGTCAGCATATGACAGGTTTCTGGTATGCTTGGTTTTCCCTTCCTTCTTACTCAACACAAGTAATTAACTGTACATTAAGTTATACTGACTTGAATTCTAATTCTATAACATCCATTGACAAGCAAGTGACCCTCTACCCCCTATCTGTTTGTTGCTATATTTTTGGCCATGTTCAAAGGCTTCTGCAACTCTAGCCTGGTGCAATGGGAGCTCACTGCTTCTAGGTATTGTTGGAATATTGAGGTAGTGTTTATCTTGCACTCCCAAGAACAGATGCAGCATTTTCAGGTGGAATTGTGTGGGCTGGTGGTAGTATGTTGCATATCTGATGGTATGCGGAGGGATGCACTTCTGATCTTTTTACCTCTTCCCATATCTGTGCATGGTGCCATTGCATATGGGATCAGGTGGATACAGTGCCCGAGGTGGTCCCTGCTTTCCCCAATGCACCAATTTCTGGCAGATTGTGCAAGGTGCTGTTTATTCTATGTGAAGTACTGCCACTTTGGTTAAACCCTGAGGAGAGAAGGGCTGAGTCTCCTGCTCTTTTGCTGTGGCAAGTTCTTGGACTGGCTGACTCGCTTTTCCTGATTTTCCTATTTGCTGCAACACTTACGTTATCACGAGTGAGGAGGTGTGTGTGCCTTTAACGTTTTCAGCTGTTACCTGAGCAACTGACTATAATGGCCGCCTCCACCGCCCTTGCGGCGTTAAGCCCTGAGGAGAGAAGGGCTGAGACTCCTGCTGTTTGGCTGTTTGGCGAGTTGGGGAGCAGGAGCCTCTTAACGATGTTGGACACCATTTCATCAGCTTTAAGAACGAGGGCGGAAAATCGGCGTGAGGGTGCAAGCGGAGTCGCCTCCTGCGTATTTGACCAACGCCCTCCTACCAACAAAGTAAGTCTCTACTTCTCATGTACATCAAACCCAGACTCAGCTATTGATGAGCACGTTACCGTCTCTGATGAACTTTTCGATCCTATGGACTCAACACGTATGTTTAAAAACTGTGCACTCACTTCTGATGTTGTGACGCCTGTTTTCGAAGCTTATGGAGTGGCACGCCCACGCCCACATGCAAACACGCTTGATGAATGTGCCAGCAATAATTCTGCGCCACAAGTCGCTCCACAAGTCGAACCGCTATCTACTGCCATTACGGGTTACGAGGGAAATGTATGCAGATGAGCTCAAAACGTTAGCGTTAAACCAGTTGACTTACCCGATGTTGAGCTTTGGATAAATCCGCTACCGAGTGCAGTAGACGGTGACAGTGGGGGAGGCACTTCGGAGAGGGTGCCGAGCTTTGACACAGACGGCGCCCGTGAAGACGCTGCCGGTTCCACTATGGAGGCGAGTCTGGAGGCGGCGCCTGTGAATGCATGTGCTCCCGACGGGAACGGCTGTGTGCATGATAGCATGAGTGTGAGCGAATTGGACGCCTGGGGAGACGGGGCGCCCTTGACGTCCGCCAGCTTGCCTGGCTTGCTGCAAGTTACTAGTAGCCCCGATCAGCCCAGACCAATAAGTGCCAGTTCTCCTGTTTACACGACTCGCAGTGTGTACTGTGCGACTCACTCTGATGACGTGCTTGCTCACTCTATTCCCTCAGCTCTGAGTACAGGTCAGGCGCTCGCCCGCGTCAATAGGACGTCCAATCTGACAGACCTGTGATCACACCGCAATTGGACACTAGTGCACTACCTACTGACAATAGGAGAAATTCCCTGAGTGTTTTGAATAAGATTTTGGAAAACTTGGTGTCAATGAATAAAGAGTGTCTTGAAAGAACCAACAAAGGTCTTTCCTCATCTCCGACAAAATTAGACAAACATCCTATGAAAAGGCAAATTTCCCAACTAAGTGGCTTTAATGAAGACATATGGTCTAAAGTATGTTATAAACGTCCTAAAACAAATAACCACACTCCAAATGGCCGACACAAACACAATGTATTCGACTCTGTGTTGACCTCTCAGAAAAGGCTGACAACCTTACAACAGTATCCTAACAATGCTCACATGCATCTTACTCACACCTCACAATTGTCTGCCAACAATGGATGCCTGTCTGACGACTCTCAAGACTCCTCAATGATGGAACGCCCATTCCCGAAAATACGCCATATTATAGAAAACTCCACAACGGCAAATCGATCTCAAGCCCAAGTGTCTAGCGCTGCAGGGACCCCTCTTATGCCACCTGCTGAGCTACAAACCCTAATCATTTCATCGATGGTGATCTCTATGGCTCCGTTTATGAAATTGTATGAAACTATACACGAAGCAACTAAGGACCTAACAACAGTTGTGGTGCTAATGCATTCGAAACTGATTCAGATCGAACAAGTATGTGATCGGTCTTACAATGAACAACATGAAGGAATCAAACGACTGGACGGTTCCTTTAATTTGCTAAGTGAGCAAAGGAAAAATGATACAATTGATAAAAAACTCTTGGCGGAGGTAGTGAGAGAGGTTCTTGCGTTATTTAAACCTAATGGGACTACGCCAAATTTTCAAAAACATCAAAATACCTTCATTATAGAAGACACTTCTTCCAATCAGTGCCATAAGCCCTCAAATGAACGTGGTTCAAGTGAAACTAAGCAAAATCCTCAAGAGCCTTTAGAAGCGACTGTAGCTCACGGAGTTGGGCACTCAGGCTTGTCTGGTTCGATTGGTCATTCTTCAAAAAATCCTGCGACACCCTCAACCCTAAGTGTGGCCACTACGCCAGGCTTGACATCCATAACTGGGAATGTGCCTATGCATTTTCCAGAAACCATGTCAACACTGATGGCACCCTCTGAAGATATTATGGTTGACATTTCGTTTCATACTACATTTGAACAGGTGAGGGGGAACGCGAATCAAGCGTTACTTGATTCCCAGGTACCATCTTCCTCACAGGGAAATTTGTGCCCAGATGCTATTAATATTACTTCCCCTACACGACTCGCAGTAGATCCAGTAACTATTTATCCAATTTTTAACGGGGCGCCACAAACGATCGCGCTGACATCCAAGCCCCCACCTAAACCCTCCATAAAACAAGTGAAGAAATCCAAAAATCAAGAGGGACCAAAAAATAAGGCACTAAATGGGGCCCGGAAATTGCTGCGTAATATAAATGTGCTCCAGAACGTGGCAAGTAACATTAATAAGTGTTTAAAGGCAGCCTCCTCAACAAATGTGAAAACTCACAAAGCACCACTTGCTATAGAAACATCCTTAACGCTCGATGCAGTGATTGTGGTAGATCTGGATCATGACCTACCCAGTGAGCTGCTGAATTTATCAACTTATGACGAGGTGGCAGACGAAAACCCAGATGTGGAGGCTGACCCCACTCTGAGGGATGTAGTGAAAGACACTCAAATTAATATTGATGCAATGGCAAAGAGTCCTGTGATTGAGCCCCACGTAGGAAAAACAGCTACAACGATTACAAACTCAAGTACTTGCCCAAAGATCATTACGCAAACGACTCAAGAAGAAGTATCTACAGCCAGAAGAACCTGCCTCATTATTGTCGAAAAGGATGAACATCAAGCGCAATCGAAACCACCGGATAGCCAGGTGTTTATGACTCTACAGGAAAAAAGGATGCATAGTACTACGGAGCCACGGCTCATCTCCCTTGGAAATACTTGGCTCAATCCTCATGATTTTGTCAAGCCGGCGGCAGCGATGCTGCATAGTGAGTCTGTAAGAACCCTAGTTAGTGGTAGGACAGGCACTTGTGAGCGACCAAAACAAAACTCAAAGGCTCTTCTGAACGACTTTAGAATACCTCAGTCTATAATGTCGCCAAGTTCGAGCTCGATGCCCTCCACCTACAAACTTGTCATTGAAAGATTAGAATCCTCTGACAACTTTATATTGAATCGAAGTAATACGATTAGGCTTTTACATCTTGTGCCAGCCTTACGTGCGATAAGCTCCAACGACTTGAAGATTGTGGAGTTTTACGACGAAAAACGGAATGATAAGGTGGTGCTTCATGTCTCGTCACCAGAGGCGTTGCTAGGGGGTGGCTAAGGGGGCTATAGCCCCTGGTCTTTTGGTTGTAGCCCCGGATAGAATCTCAGGAGCTACAACCAAAAGGCTAGCTAGCCCCCAGTCCCGACAGTTCCGACAACAGCGTAGCCCCGGGTCTTTTCCAGACCTAGCAACACCCCTGCTCGTCACCCATAATTGCATCAACAATACTGGATGCTAACATTGCCCTGTTTTCCTTAGGATTTGATGTCTTTAAATTTACTGAAACATCTCATAAAGTACTCCATGGAGATGACGAGTCATGCAGTCCCAAAGCACTACCTAAGGGTTCTGCTGTGAGTACGACAAGACTCAAGGAACCAGTAGAATTGGACTCAAAAATGTTCCCTTGTCTACCAAATCAAATGGTGCACTTAGTTGAAAACACTCAGCAACAACTGAAAAACTTCTGCTACGAGCTGACATTGGATGCCTTTGAGACGGAGTGACAAAAAGATAACATACGAATTACCATACACGGTAACGCTGGACCGTATGCCACAAGTGTATCTAGTAACAAATCTCTCAGTCCAAGCAGAGGAAAGCACAAGTGGCAATGGTTGTCTGCAGCCTTGTGTGGCAAAAATCACCAATAATGCCAGGCAGATGCACCCCAAAACGTGTGTAGATTGGCTTCCTGGAACACTCAAGGCTTTTCACATTTGTTCAAATCAAACTGGCTTGTTTCTTTAGATATTGCGCTGTCTCCAAGAAACCTGGTTAAGTGAAACCCCAGTTGTGAATGAATTTGAGGTGGCCTTAAACCCTGCATTAAAATCATTAAAAGGACGTCCAACGTCGGGTATGGCCACCATGGCTAGAAAAGCCTCAGGCTGGAGGATCGTGAGTTCAATTAACTACTCCCCATTTATCCAGGTAACCTCTATGATAAAGCAAGATCATGAAGAGAAGTCCATTGAACAGTTAAGTGTAGTAAATCTGTATTGGCACCACACAAGTGCTGGAAAACAGGACTTTATTGATCAAACTATGGAAATACTTGATCAATTGTTGGAAACGTCTGGTTGGCCGAACATAATCATCTGTGGTGATTTAAATATTTACTTGTTCAAACCATCTGCTGCGGAAAAAACATCCTTGGCCAACTCATGGTCCGAAGAGGTGACCATACGTAATGTACAATTATTAAATGGAAATACCTGTGATGACATACCTCCAGCCTTTACGTGGCATCGCGATGGTTTGCGTCAACCATTGATTACATGTTTGCATCAGAAGCCTTACATCCACTGATAACATCGCTGAAAATTATCAAAAAAATCGAAAGCGACCACAACATGTTAGTCATGGAATTCATAACTACATCAAAGCAAGCACTTGAATTATGGCCTTATAAAATACAAATGGAATTCAATAGTGTGAGGTTAAGACTGGACACACACGATTTGGAACATCTGGTAAACCAATATTGTAATGTTAGTCCATATGTCGAATATGACCATCTCTTGACACAATTTAAAAGCAAGAGAACGGGGCTTAATGTTCTGATCTTGGTGATCCGCCTTGATGGTCGTGCAGCTATAAACTACCTCCGTCCCCAAGTACCGCTCGAGCAGGTAAAGTATATTGCCCTAGCAATCTTTGAGGCCACAGGTGATGAGTGGCGTCGTCAGTCAGATACCAGGAACACCGGAAGGACCCCTGAGTGCTGTAAGGCAAAGGTTAGGATCAGGTATACTTTGAACAATAATGGCAGTGCAAGCAAACAAGGAAAAACGACAAAGCTTACCCTGGGGATGATAGGACAGGTGGGAAACCTGAATAGACAACGAGGGAAGACCAACAGCAGGCTGGGATGTACTGCAGTTCCTCCAACTCACACCGGTAGCCAGAGCGTGACCAGATAGCAAGTCCATCCAAGGTCCAGGTGGTGAACCCCAAATGACTCAGGAGGCAAAACGTGATAGACAGGATTTGCGTGGTTAGAAGTTCGCCAAGACAAAAGGGTAATCCAGAACAATTCCAGGGCCAGAAAGGGGGGTCAAGAGTTCCAAGGGTCCAGATGATACGTCGAATCCAAAGGGAAATCCAAGACAAGTCCAAGTAACGTTCCGTGGTCGAGTTCCAAAACTGTAGCAAAAAGAAAGAGGGTAATGCCGAACAGGTCTCTGGTCGAAACAGCTGTGAAGCACTGAGTGTTTCCTCTCAGCTCCTTTTGAAGGAAAGGTAGATAACGTGACAGGGCACATGACCGCACAGGAGCGTCACGTGAGTTCGGACGCCATCAGTGATTGGTGTTTGTCCAATGTGGACGCCGGCGTCGGCTACAGACGATCCCGTGACTAGTCACGGGATCGTCTGAGCGAGACGCGATCGGGTTCCCCCGTGCGCGGGAGCTGGAGCCGACGACACCTGAGCCGTCGGGCATGGATGAGACGCCAGGGCAAGCGCCAGCACGGAAATGGGCGGAAAGAGGTGGTTCTGCCCCCTCGGACATCCCGCCTGCCGTGTCTTCCCCGTTGGTGTGGGTGGTGGGTACGGGAACGGATGGTGCCGGGTAAGTGTCGGGAGGAGGGCAAGATCGAGGACGTGACAGAGCCCCCCCCCAAAGGCCCACGACCGCGTGGGCTCGAAGGATTGTCATGATGAAAACGGGCCGACAAACGTGGGGCATGAACATCCTGGGAAGCAACCCACGATCGATCCTCAGGGCCATAACCCAACCAGTCCACCAAGTACTGCAGGACACCCCTATGGACACGAGAACCCAAAATAGCCCGGACCTCAAATACATCGGGAGAAGAGACAGAGACGGGAGCAGGAGGAGAAACCAAGCGGGTAGGGCCAAGGCAAGGCTTAAGGAGAGAAACGTGGAAAACCGGGTGGATCCGCCAAGCGGAGGGTACCGCCAGACGCAACGCCACCGGGTTCAGAACCTTGACCACTCTGTAAGGACCCACAAAACGAGGCAACAGCTTGCGGCAGCCAGGGATATGTAGATGATGAGTGGAGAGCCAAACCCTATCCCCCACCCCGTAAACGGGCGGAACGGCCCTTTTCTTGTCAGCAGCCGCCTTCATGGAAGCCTGTGCCTCACGTAAGTGGACCAAGGTGTGAGCGTGGACAGATACGATGTCTCGGGCACAAGCCGATGCGGCGGGGGTGTTGGAAGAGGAAAAGTCTGGAATGGGGAGGGTGCGAGGATGCTGACCGTAGAGTGAAAAGAAAGGTGAGTAACCGGTAGCCGAGTGCAGAGCATTGTTGTAGGCAAACTCCGCAAGTTGTAGCAGAGTGAGCCATGTGTCCTGGTATTGTAGCGTCAGGCAGCGCAGATACTGCTCCAATGTTTGGTTGACCCTTTCAGTCTGGCCGTCACTCTCCGGGTGATACGAAGAGGAAAATCGGGCATCTATGCCCAACAGAGCGGTTAGGGCCCGCCAAAAACGGGAAGTGAACTGGGAACCACGATCAGAGACCAACACATGGGGCAATCCGAAAAGACAGAATACATGCTTGAAGAAATGTTTGGCCAAGACAGGGGCTGAAGGTATTCCCTTACAGGGTATAAAACGTGCAAACTTGGTATACGAGTCAACTATGACCCAAATAGTGTCAAACCCATGAGTGCGGGGGAGATCAGGGACCAAATCCATGGAAATCGTATGCCAAGGTCGTGGAGGGATCGGGAAAGGAAGGAGAAGACCCAAGGGCCGACCCCTGCGCGATTTGCCCTGGGCACACACCGCACAGGTATTGACGTAGTCCCGTACGTCACGCTTCATCGTAGGCCACCAGCACCAACGCTTAAGGAGGTCTAAGGTACGAAGTTGTCCGGGGTGACCGTTGATGGCAGCGTCGTGGGACCAGGTCAGCGCTTGGTTCCGGGTTTCACTTGTGGGTAGAAGGAGTTTACCCCCATGAACGAAAGGCAGCCCATCTTGCATGACCGGGTCCCATTCCGCCAGTGATTGCAGGTACTGAGAGGCCCATTGGCGGATAGTTGACAACAAGGAGGGAGTCGGTGTGCATAGACAGATTACATGATTCTTTCCCAACAGGGTGTCCGGAAAAATGGGACCCCCCAGGTGAACGAGACAGGGCATCGGCTTTACCGTGTCCAACACCGGGCCTGTGTTTGACCACAAAATCATACGCGGCAAAGAAAAGATGCCACCTAACCTGGCGACTGTTTGTGCATTTCAAGGAAGCAAGGTCCTGGAGATTTTTATGATCCGAAAACACTGTGGTTTGATGTTTGGCACCTAGAAGGTGGTGTCTCCAGACCTGTAGTGCATCCTTAATAGCCAGCAGTTCCTTTTCTGTAACCGTGTAGTGTAGTTCGGTAGTCGTGAACTTGCGGGAGTGAAATGCTACTGGATGCAAACGGTTGGTGGTAGGACAGGTCTGGGATAACACCGCACCTAATGCATAGGAAGAGGCATCTGCTTCGAGAATATACGGAAGGTCGGGGTCAGGGTGCTGTAATACCGGAGCGGTGGTGAACAGGGTTTTCAGTATATCGAAAGCAGATTGCTGAGCCGTGGACCATACATAGGGGACAGAAGGGCTAGTGAGTGCCGTGAGTGGAGCCGCAACCGAAGAAAACCCTGATATGAACCTCCGATAAAAGTTCGCGAATCCTAGGAATGACTGTAGCTGCTTGAGACTGGTCGGAGTCGGCCATTCGTCGATCGCCCGAACATTGGTTTGATTCATAGAGAGCCCCTTGGGCGTGATATGGAACCCCAGGAATTCGACTTGATTGGTATGGAACGAACATTTCTCGGGCTTGGCGTAAAGGGCGTTGCTTTGTAGTCGCGACAATACTTCCCTGACATGTGTTATGTGTTCATCAAGGGAAGTGGAGAACACCAGAATGTCGTCTAGATAGACAACTACATAAGTGTTCAAGATATCGTTGAAAACGTCGTCCATAAAGAGTTGGAAGGTAGCCGGGGCGTTACATAGACCAAAAGGCATGACAGTGTACTCGAATAGGCCTTGTCGTGAGCAGAAGGCCGTTTTCCATTCATCACCGTCACGCATGCGAATAAGATTGTATGCCCCGCGGAGATCGAGTTTGGTGTATATTGTGGCATGGGTGAGTTTGTCCAGCAAGGGAGTGATCAGAGGTATGGGGTAGCGGTTCTTCACTGTGACGGCATTCAAGCGCCTATAATCGACACAGGGACGGAGGTCCCCTTCCTTCTTCGGAACGAAGAATATAGGGCTTGCAGCCGGAGAAGTCGATGGACGAATATGACCTAGCCGTAAAGCCTGTTGGATATACTCCTGCAAGGTCCGCTCTTCTACCTGAGTCAGGGAGTAGATACGACCCTTCGGGATAGATGCGCCAGGAATCAGGTCGATAGGACAGTCGTAAGGTCGATGCGGGGGTAGGCCTTCTGCAGACCTTTTGTCGAATACCGCCTGGAAATCGTGGTAAACAGCGGGTATCCCACCCGTGACAGCCCCTACTGTGTGCGTATCATGGTGGTCAGTGCTGTCCCCTATAGCCATGGATGTGATGCTTCCCAGGATTCCCGCGGGACTGGAGAACTGAGGTGTTGCCAGTAGGCAGTAGTGTTGACATGTTTCGGATTCGAATGTTACCTGACCCGTCCCCCAATTGATGAGGGGATTGTGCAGCCTTAGCCAAGGAATGCCTAAAATTACTCCAAACTGAGGGGTGGCAATGAGATCAAATGAGATCGTCTCTTTGTGGTTTTCCTGAACAATCAGCTCTAAGGGAGCTGTCTGTTGCCGGATCGGACCAGAGGCAAGAGAAGTACCATCCACCGCCTGGACCGGTTCGGGACATGTCTTCGTGACCAAAGGCAGGTCCAGTGAACCGGCCAAGGCTATGTCGATGAAGCAGCCTGTAGCACCTGAGTCTATCACTATTGACACGGCGTGAGAACCTGTAGCGTGGTTCAGAAAGGCCTGAACTATAATGGGTCGCACAGGACCGAAGGTGGGTTCAGAGGTATTCCGGATAGTACTCGCTCCCACCTCTGATCTTAGGGGCGAGCCTTCTGAAAACCCGGGTTTCTGTTTTTTGGGCGGCGAGGACACTCTTTTACGAAATGCCCGTTGAGACCGCAGTAAAAACAGGCATTGTCCGTTCTCCTGCGCTCTCGTTCGACGTGTGTGATAGGGCTGCGGATCCCACCTATCTGCATGGGTTCGGGAGTAGCAATGGCCGTGGATGGAAGTGGGAAGGAGGATGTACCTTCTCCGCGTCGCTCTGATCGTCTGGCATTGACTTGTAATGTTAAGTCCACCAAATCAGCATATACTGTGGGAAGCGTAGGGACTACAGATAAGGCATCTTTCATGACCCCAGATAAACCCCGGTAATACACCACAGCCTTTTTATTTTCTGGCCAGGAGGTCTCAGCAGACAACTGATTGAACCTGGTGATGTACTCTATGAGGGTTGACCGACCCTGCGTGAGATCTAGGAATTCCATGTCTCTAGACTGTGCTTTGTGCCTGGTGTCGAATACTTTTGCCATCTCTTGGGTCAGTAACTCAAAATCGTACAACGCAGGGTGGTTGTTTTCCAGCAATGGATTGGCCCATGTGGCGGCTACCCCAGATAGATGGGAGAGAAGAAAGGCTGCTTTTGATACGGAATCGGGGAAAGCCTGAGGACGACACATGAAATGAAGTTTACAGTGATTGATGAAAGTACGGTATTTCTTTGGGTCGCCCTGGTATCTTTCGGGAGCAGCCAAGGGAAAAGGGTTTTGGATCACCACAGGAGCGGCCGGGAAGGAAGGGGGTATGACAGGAGGAGGGTTTTGGGGAGGAATGGCTTCATCAAATTCAGCTTCTGCAGGTAAGGGATGGCGTGCAGTTAGTACTGTGTCGAGGCGGTGGTGTAATGCGGTGGTGGCAGCGGTCATATCAGCGCGTAGGGTTGCAGTAGTGGTTGCCATGTCGACCCTGAGTGCTGTCACTGCCTGCATTAAAGCCGTCACGGGGTCCCCGGCTGAGGTGTCCATAGCTGGACGACCAATAGGCTTCACAGTCTGTTCTGATCTTGGTGATCCGCCTTGATGGTCGTGCAGCTATAAACTACCTCCGTCCCCAAGTACCGCTCGAGCAGGTAAAGTATACTGCCCTAGCAATCTTTGAGGCCACAGGTGATGAGTGGCGTCGTCAGTCACATACCGGGAACACCGGAAGGACCCCTGAGTGCTGTAAGGCAAAGGTTAGGATCAGGCATACTTTGAACAATAATGGCAGTGCAAGCAAACAAGGAAAAACGACAAAGCTTACCCTGGGGATGATAGGACAGGTGGGAAACCTGAATAGACAACGAGGGAAGACCAACAACAGGCTGGGATGTACTGCAGTTCCTCCAACTCACACCGGTAGCCAGAGCGTGACCAGATAGCAAGTCCATCCAAGGTCCAGGTGGTGAACCCCAAATGACTCAGGAGGCAAAACGTGATAGACAGGATTTGCGTGGTTAGAAGTTCGCCAAGACAAAAGGGTAATCCAGAACAATTCCAGGGCCAGAAAGGGGGGTCAAGAGTTCCAAGGGTCCAGATGATACGTCGAATCCAAAGGGAAATCCAAGACAAGTCCAAGTAACGTTCCGTGTTCGAGTTCCAAAACTGTAGCAAAAAGAAAGAGGGTAATGCCGAACAGGTCTCTGGTAGAAACAGCTGTGAAGCACTGAGTGTTTCCTCTCAGCTCCTTTTGAAGGTAAGGTAGATCACGTGACAGGGCACATGACCGCACAGGAGCGTCACGTGAGTTCGGACGCCATCAGTGATTGGTGTTTGTTCAATGTGGACGCCGGCGTCGGCTACAGACGATCCCGTGACTAGTCACGGGATCGTCTGAGCGAGACGCGATCGGGTTCCCCCGTGCGCGGGAGCTGGAGCCGACGACACCTGAGCCGTCGGGCATGGATGAGACGCCAGGGCAAGCGCCAGCACGGAAATGGGCGGAAAGAGGTGGTTCTGCCCCCTCGGACATCCCGCTTGCCGTGTCTTCCCCGTTGGTGTGGGTGGTGGGTACGGGAACGGATGGTGCCGGGTAAGTGTCGGGAGGAGGGCAAGATCGAGGACGTGACACTTAATCACATGGCTTTTGAACGCCAACACTGCCTCGACCTGGAACTGCTGAATCATAAGCGCCTGATGCGTCGAGAAATCAGAAGGTTGAAGAGCATGAATGTTCTATCATGTACGACATAAAGGCGGTTAAGCAAAGAGAGGTGGTGTTCTGAATGTCACGTTGTGCTGTGAGGTGCTTTGTGATCTGTGGGAGGAATGCTGGTTCTCGAAGATACCGTACACAGGTGGGAGAGAGGCCCTACTAGTATTAAAGCTTGTGTATCTGTGGTGTGATTCTCTTCCTCCTCCTCAGTATCACGGTTTTCTAGCAGCAATGCACAATCTTGCCCAGATTCTGATGGATCTTAATTATTGTCTAGATCATCATCTATGTCAACGGCATCATCATCAATATTGTCTGACTTATCAAGTGGCGATATATTAATCTTGTCCCACTGTTTAATTACCCCTTGTGTTGTCCTTTCCTGATATTCAGCAGATATTTTCTACACATCCACTTTCTCCCCCGAAATGGTAAGAGGCACTGAAATTGCAATCTCCTCTGTTGAACTTTCGTGTGGGTACTGCTGACAGGTTGCCCCCAATGTATTGTTCACTTACTGACTGATATAACACCTGTCTCCCTGCTTCTCTGCTACTTCCTCCCACAAAAATCACATGAGAATGACTCTGCCACAAGCTGCCCTTCGGGAGTCGGTGCTTCTTCTGCTCCTTCTCCCAGGTGTCAACGAGTCCCATGTGGCTCGTCAATTCACTTCAAAAGATGGACACCGACTAGTGTATCAGCTGCCTTCCTGCATCTCTGCTGATTTCTCCTAAGTTCTCTATCTCCACGTCACTATACAATAAATCAGACAATAATGATGATGATGATGTCAACATGTATGATGATCAAGACAATAATTGGGATGCGTCAGACTATCAGAGTCCTGGCAAAAATGATACACCACTGTGTAACCATAACCTCCCCCATGTCTACCTATCTGAGTCCCCAGTTACTCACTACATCTCTCTGCCCTTCCTCCTACTCAAGTACTCTAAGTTCTCTTCAGTTTAGCTCAACATTCCCTCAACCCCCAGTCCTGACTCCAACAACAAACCTCTGCCTCTCTGAAAGCTGCCTAGGATTGAAAATAAGACCCAACCATGTGCCATACTTCAAGCCACGTGGTCAAACTCCCGACCCACTTTTCAAAAGGTTCATCTGAAGTTCAACCTGATAGAATCACCTAAAATTAGGTGATCCGTAGGTTCTAGCAATAAAGTTCGTCCAGGCCTACTCAGAAATATCATCACGCATCAAACACAAACCCACAGCCTGCTGAACACTATGGGGCCGATTCATGGAACAAACGTGCGCCGAAAATCTTGGCGCAAGCAGGCGAAAGCGTGAAAAAACAGGCGCACACGTGCGATTCATGGAAGTCCCTACGCGTGTTTTCCTCTGGATGTGCGCCAAACCCGTGCTTGGCGCACACGTCACTGCAACATCCTGAACGGCGTGCACAAAGCGCACAGTGAAAGCGCACAACCTCGGCGCATACACCAGAAAGTGGGCGTAACTCGGGGCGTAACGCGCGGAATGGGGAACAACGCCTGAAAATAAGGGCGTAACTGGGGATGTACTGCAGGGAAGCAGACGGAACGCCCACACGCACTCGAACCACACGTATTCATGGAATTGAATAGGGCAAAACCGCGCACAGCCAAAGACACGCACAAGCCGAAACACGTCCGCCACATGAAGGCAGGCGGTAGCGTCCCTGCGCATTGCTAAAGTGGCAATATACAGCAATGATGAATGTCCCATACTGCGATTGGGCCTGTGCGAGCGGGGCATGTGTATTTCGGGGGTGCGCGTAAGTTTCACACGTGATTGAGCGGGGTATGTGTATTTCAGGGGTGCGCGGGAAGTTTCACACGCGATTGAGCAGGGTAACTGTATTTCGGGGGTTCTCCCAGGTGTCACCCAGTGCCATGTGGCTCGTCAACTCACTTCAAAAGATGGACACCGACTAGTGTATCAGCTGCCTTCCTGAATCTCTCCTGATTTCTCCTAGGTTCTCTATCTCCACGTCACTATACAATAAGTCAGACAATAATGATGATGATGATGTCAACATGTATGATGATCAAGACAATAATTGGGATGCGTCAGACTATCAGAGTCCTGGCAAAAATGATACACCACTGTGTAACCATAACCTACCCCCATGTCTACCTCTCTGAGTCCCCAGTTACTCACTACATCTCTCTGCCCTTCCTCCTACTCAAGTACTCCAAGTTCTCTTCAGTTTAGCTCAACATTCCCTCAACCCCCAGTCCTGACTCCAACAACAAACCTCTGCCTCTCTGAAAACTGCCTAGGATTGAAAATAAGGCCCAACCATGTGCCATACTTCAAGCCACGTGGTCCAACTCCCGACCCACTTTTCAAAAGGTTCATCTGAAGTTCAACCTGATAGAATCACCTAAAATTAGGTGATCCGTAGGTTCTAGCAATAAAGTTCGTCCAGGCCTACTCAGAAATATCATCACGCATCAAACACAAACCCACAGCCTGCTGAACACTATGGGGCCGATTCATGGAACAAAAGTGCGCCGAAAATCTTGGCGCAAGCAGGCGCAAGCATGAAAAAATAGGCGCACGCGTGCGATTCATGGAAGTCCCTGCGCGTGTTTTCCTCGGGATGTGCGCCAAACCCGTGCATGGAGCACACGTCACTGCAACATCCTGAACGGCTTGCGCAACGCGCACAGTGAAAGCGCACAACCTCGGTGCATACACCAGAAAGTGGGCGGAACATGGGGCATAACGCGCAGAATGGGGAACAACGCGCGAAAATAAGGGCGTAACTGGGGATGTACTGCAGGGAAGCAGACGGAACGCCCACACGCACTCGAACCACACGTATTCATGGAATCGAATAGGGCAAAGCTGCGCACAGCCAAAGACACGCACAAGCCGAAACACGTCCGCCACACAAAGGCAGGCGGTAGCATCCCTGCGCATTGCAAAAGTGGCAATATACAGCAATGATGAATGTCCCATACTGCAATTGGACCTGTGCGAGCGGGGCATGTGTATTTCGGGGGTGCGTGGGAAGTTTCACACGCGATTGAGTGGGGTACCTGTATTTCGGGGGTGCGTGGGAAGTTTCACATGCGATTGAGCGGGGTTCGTGTATTTCGGGGGTGCGCAGGAAGTTTCACATGCGTTTGAGCGGGGTACGTGTATTTTGGGGGTGCACGGGAAGTTTCACACGCGATAGGCCTTGGGCAAGCGGGGTAACACTCACCGTCTGTGTGTAGAAGAACCCGTAGCCAACACCCACCCGCTGTGAAGTAATAGCGTGTGAACCCCAACGCCTGGAAAACACACGCACCGCATCCCACAGAAAGCACGTATAGAGGAATGGAAATCCACGTGGGATCTTCAAGCCCTGCCAGGGCAACGCCCGTGCGCGATACGTCACAGACGCGCTTACGCGCTAAGGGCCTTTGGTCCAATGAAATCGCGGTTGCGTGCTGACACGCTTACGCGCTAAGGGCCTTTGGTCCAATGAAATTGTGTATGCGTGCAGATGCGCTTACGCGCTAAGGACCTTTCCTCGAATTACACGCTGACGTGCAATTTTTTCACGTGCCAAATCACTCCGTATCAAGCTGGCCACGCGAAAACACACGGAAGACCACGCTCCTGCCCAAAAGGCCGAATCACTGCCCCCCAGAGCCCCGAGCACGCTCCCACCTGCCATCTGCTGCTGCCTGACTGCCTGCTGCCCTCGTGCCCTGCCATTTGGTGGCTGCACATCAGCCATCTGCAGGGGTCGAGTTGCGGTGCCCACCCCTGCTGGAACAGAAGACTCCCGACTGGGATACCATCACTCCACAGCCCAGCCCCAGGACCCAGTTGCCCACCCACGCCTGCCTCGGGGGTCGCCATGTCGGGGCAAACACCATCTGAGACCACTGGCGACCCCCAGCCAGAGGGGCAGAGGGCCACCAGCTTCAGTCAGAAGGAAGTTGGTGTCCTGGTGGAGCTTGTCCTGGGGCATTATGATGCCCTCTTCGGATCATCACGCGCCGACAAGGAAGGACGGGACAGGATCTGGGACGACTTTGTGGTTGCCATCAACACGGAGGGGGTGGCAACCCGCAACATCAAGCAAGTCAAGAAGCGCTGGGAGGACTTGAGGTCCAGGACCCTCATAAAGGCCCGACGCCTCATGGAGGGGGGCCGGGGCAGCATGAGTACCATCCAGATGAGGGTCCTGGAACGCGTACGCCCAGCGCTCCATGCCCAGATCCTTGAGAGGCAGACCTGTCTGGAGTCGAGCGGTAAGTGGCCAAGCATTGCTGTGTGAGACAGGGCATGTTGCAATGTGTTGGTTGTCTGATACTTGCCTGTATGTGTGACATAGGCCATGTACGCATGTGTCTGTGCAGGGACATCATGGTCATGCATGTGAGACCAGTAATGTGTGAACCACACGTTTGGTGCATGTGTTTAAATGCAACATGGGGAGCCCTATGCGGAATGGACACATGAGAGCATGCCAGTCTCTGTTCCTGGACATGGGTGGGGGTGAGGGATGGGTGCTGATGCCATGTACATGTATGGTGTCCATGTCTGTGTGTCTGACCTGCGTGTCTGTGACTTGTGAATGCCATGGATGCATGACACATGTCTGTGACAATGTTCAGATTCACTGATGCAGCCTAGTTATCCTTGCATCCACTGTGTCTGGGGTGTACGAGGCCAGATGGATGAAACTACAGTGAAGTGTGTGCATGTGATAGGCATGGGCCATGATGCATGTGAGTTCCAAAACAACATTTTATGTTTCAAGAGTCCCTTGGACATGTATGCTAATGTTCATAGCATGCACCATGCCTGTTACTGCATGTGTTTTGCCTGCACTGACCCATGTGTTGTGAGGGGACATGATGGAAGTGATCTTTGACAGTGCCACTCATCTGCTATTGCTTCCTTTCTAGGGGACCATTGTACAGTACCCTGATGCTTGTGTTCTATGTCTCCCTCTACACAGCGCCAAGTGAAGAAGAGGGCGGAGACGGCGCTGTGGAGCAAAGCGGCGGGGATGCCCCCACGGCTGCAGCGGAAGGGGTGGGTGAGCCCCCACAGGGGCTTGCAACGGCAGAAGACGGTGTGGAGCCATCCAAGTTGGTGGTTTCCACAGAGGAGGAGGAGGCCGCTACTGAGCCGCACATGGGGCCTGGTGGGTGCATCCCTGCTGGTGCAAGTGGTGCAGTCCAGGGGCATGGGCAGGAGGCAGCACAGGTTGCCGTGGAGGGGCCTGTGCATGTCACTGTCCCTGACACTGTGACTGCACCACCATGCACCAGCAGGGATGCCCCATCCCAGGCCCGTCAGCAGGTAGGGGGGAAGTCCATGTCATCTGACTCCCCTCCACCTGCGGACGAGGGGACCCCTGGACGTATGGAGAAGGTCCTGATTGGTGTCGCCTTGCGCACGGGTGTCATTCGTGATGACGTGCGTGCTTCCCGGGGGGAGCATGCACGTCATCACGAAGAGCACCGTGCCAACGTGGCCCAGTTGGGAGCGGCCATGGTCGGGGGTTTCGTACATGTGTCGGGCACTCTGGCGACCCTCTCCTCCTCTGTGGAGGCTATGCGCCAGTCGTTCTCCATGCTGTCTTCCGGCCCAGATGCCACCAGGGCCCCCTGTGGACCTGCCCCGACCAACGCAGCCAACTCGGTGGGGATCCCATCCCTGCCACAGTCGGGAGTCGGAGGTCCAGCAGGGGTGGACACACCAGCAACTGGACCCCAGCAGATGGAGGATGGGACAGCATCATCGGGCAGGGCACGTGCACGACGGCGGCGGTGCATTCCATCAACCTGGATGCCGTCATGCTGGCAGAGGCAGTTGCGTCGGAGGCAGTGGCAGGCTCGACGTGGGAGGCATCATGGCTCGGGGCCATCAACATCAGGGGGGCAGGCATCGGCCGGAGGGCAGGAGAACCCTGGAATGGGAGTGTCTTCCGTGTGGGAGCGGTTGGGCCAGTAGATAGGTGCAGAGGGGAGGCGGGCGGAGGAGGAACGGCTCACAATGGTCAGGGCGGAGAACTCCATGCAGAGGGCGCTGAGGCGGGCTGAGTGCCTCAAGGGTATTCGCAGGGAGTTGGAGCTGGACACCGCATTATCCCTGCGAGACCTCGGGCCAGGGAACATGCCCGCCTCCAAGCCATTGAACAGGAGTTCGATGATGCCCTGGCCCATGACATCAACCAGTGAGCCGTCGGACTAGCCCGCCGCCTTTGTATATAGTTATTTAGGTTTAGGTTTCATTTCTTTATTATTATGATTTGGAGTCCACGAACTTTGCTCCACTTTTTGTATATAGTTGTATTTTAGATAGGATTCTTGGTAGGTTTCATTTGCTTTTGGGATAATGGAACCTTCAGACTTTCGTTTTCAATTTTCAGGACATGTATATACTTTCTTTTAGTCATATTCACATGGAGTAATGTTTTTTTATGCTTTCCATCTTTGGATTTTGTTCTATGGACTCTGGGGATGCACCACTTATATTTTTTCATGTTTTGGATTTCTTTTCTTGCTTGGATTTGACTTTCTTTTTCTTATTTCAAATATTATTTCTTCATTTGCATGTGTGCTTTTCATTTTCACATTTGTTATCCTTTTTAATACATTTCTTTATTCAACATTATTAGTGTGGTGTACAGTGAAGATTTTGGTGCATGTCTCCATGAGCATTGGCACAGTCATGTGTTGCAACTGTGTGGCTCTGTAGGACATTTGCTGATGGGCATGCTGGTTCTTTTCAGACTATGATGGAATGGGTGATTTACTAGGGAGTGGGTGCAGTGGTTCGTTGGGTGTTTGCACTGGGGGGTGGAGGGGTGGGATTTGGGTTGGCATTAGGGCCATGGGTCTGTATAGTCATGGCGTGGTGTTTGGGGGACATGTGTGGGGGCCTGCTGGCAGGTGCCCCACACTGCTGGGGGGTGGGGGTGCAAGGGGACATGAGTTGGTGATCAGTAGTGCAAGGAGACATGTGCCTTTGCTGGGGGGCATGCCCATGTTGGGTGGGCTGCCTGCGGGACATGACCAGCGGTGCAGGGTAGTCCCCTGTGGTGTGGGCTGTCTGCAGGGGCCGTGGAGGGTGTGCAGGGAACACCTGGCGGGACCCACACTGCCAAATCACGTGTAGGACTCCCCGGCACCCCCGAAATACACGTACCCTGCTGAAATCGCGTGTGAAACTTCCTGCGCACCCCTGAAATACACGTACCCTGCTGAAATCATGTGTGAAACTTCCCGCGCACACCTGAAATACACATACCCTGCTGAAATCACGTGTGAAACTTCCCGCGCACCCCTGAAATACATGTACCCTGCTGAAATTGCATGTGAAACTTCCCGCGCACCCCTGTAATACACGTACCCCTCTCGCACAGGGCCAATTGCGTGTGAAACTTCCCGCAAACCCCAGTAATACACGTACCCTGCTGAAATCGCGTGTGAAACTTCCCGCGCACCCCTGAAATACATGTACCCTGCTGGAATCGCGTGTGAAACTTCCCGCGCACCCTTGAAATACACGTACCCTGCTGAAATCACGTGTGAAACTTCCCGCGCACCCATGATATACACGTACCCTGCTCGCACAGGGCCAATCGCGTGTGAAACTTCCCGCGAACCCCAGTAATACATGTACCCTGCTGAAATCGCGTGTGAAACTTCCCGTGCACCCCTGAAATACACGTATCCTGCTGGAATCGCGTGTGAAACTTCCCGCGCACCCCTGAAATACATATACCCTGCTGGAATCGCGTGTGAAACTTCCCGCGCACCCTTGAAATACACGTACCCTGCTGAAATCGCGTGTGAAACTTCCCGCGCACCCATGATATACACGTACCCTGCTCGCACAGGGCCAATCGCGTGTAAAAACTTCCCACGAACCCCAGTAATACACGTACCCTGCTGAAATCGCGTGTGAAACTTCCCGTGCACCCCTGAAATACATGTACCCTGCTGAAATCACGTGTGAAACTTCTCACGCACCACTGAAATACACGTACCCTGCTGAAATCGCGTGGGAAACTTCCCGCGCACCCTTGTAATACACGTACCCCGCTCGCACAGGGCCAATCGCGTGTGAAACTTCCTGCGAACCCCAGTAATACACGTACCCTGCTGAAATTGCGTGTGAAACTTCCTGCGCACCCCTGAAATACACGGACCCTGCTGAAATCGCGTGTGAAACTTCCCACGTACCCCTGTAATACACATACCCCGCTCGCACAGGGCCATTCGCGTGTGAAACTTCCCGCGAACCCCAGTAATACACGTACCCCGCTTGCCGTGCTGGTACAGGGTTAGCGCAGCCCTTTGCGCTGGATTGGGGATTTTGATGGCTTTTCCCTGCGCGAGGGGTGTTCTTGGGGGCGTAACTGGCACTGCTGCAGGGTCGCTGCGCCACTGTGCGCCACGGCTGGTTTTGGTAGCTGAAATCCATGAATACGCTGTGCGCTGAAATGGATTTTAGCGCACGCAGCTGGCGCAGAGATTCGCTCACGCACACTGTGCGCCAGCCGCGTGCGCCACTTGTGCGCTAAATTCTATCAATTACCCCCTATGTGTCTCCCCTGGAAGCACCCTGAGGTTCAGGCTAGTAAAAAAAAAGTGCAGTTTTCAAATATACACACATTCTTCCAATAAAAATAAAAAGGTGCAAACAAAATAAATAATTTCTTTACCAAAAGGGTGACAGCGGTGGTGGAGGAGGCACAGCCTTTGACAGGACACAAACGGGACTTTAATTGGTGCAAGGGGAGTAATTGTAGTATGAAAGCAAAGATTGATCTGGACATAAAGCATAGGTAGTGGTTTTCAAACGTTTTTATTTTGAGAAAAAATAAAGATATTGTTTCCGGGCCTCCACACAAGCTATGACTGCTAATATTGTCTATTAAAAGAAGTCACCACAGTCCGGCCCACTCCCCCATATGGGGGGGCAGCCCCACAGTTTGTTTGAAGTCCACTGGCGTACAGTTTTGCATCGGGTAGTAGGACTAGCTGGGCCTGCTGGTGGATCGTTTCTGCCATCACAGCCTGTGTATGAAAAAAAAAAATAACGCTTGAAACTGGGCTGTAATCGCTGACAGATGACTCCTGCATTATGATAGATTATGATTTGATGGCTAGTCACACGCCGTAGCGCCGCCATTTTCATATGAGAAAATGAACAATTTTGTATTTGTGTGTGGGATAACGTAATTTTTCGCTACAGGTAATTTTCCACGCCTTTCTAAGCTCCCGACGGCACGTCCCAGCAGAGGTATTCTTTAATTGGTTAGAGAATGAAACGGTTAAACGAAATCGAGCAATGTTTCATTATGCATCATTTGGCTCCAGCCTATCATCTATGACGAACAATGAAGGTGCCGAGTGAGGAATGAAGGTCGTTTATTTCACATGACGGAAATTCAGCTAGTGGAGATTGGAACATCTCACTTTTTTAGGGTTATGCTATTTTGCTAAAATACAAGTACATACATAGAATTTTCGGAATCTGAATTTAGTTTATCTACTGTTTAAAAGTAAGGTAACACCAACATGTTTCACCAACTTTCTACCTCAATGGAGGCGCTCAAATGCAGCTGGCGTTTGGTGAGCAGGGATGTTATTGTCCCCCGGCTGACAGGAAAGTGTGGTCATTTCCATACAACAGATCTATGCACACTTTAATGAGCGTCCACCTAATGTGCTGATGAGCTGGCTCCAATGCATGTGGTGAAGACTGGTACATGCCTGGTTTTTGGAAGATCCTAAAGCCTTCTGGCTAAAACATAGGCAAGCCAAGCGCAAATAGCAGCTGGCAGGGAGTAGACGTGGGGTTACAAATGCGTTATCTGCTGGCTGTTTTAAGACATTATCCCCCTCTTTTGATAGTCTGAGGTAGACAAGGGAATTCCCTTCAGAGCACGGGGTACTGTAGAGTGTATCGGCCAGAGTTTGCAACGGGGGCCTGAGAGTGTACCCGTTGGCTCTGCGCCCTGGCGGTGCGTCCAGGAAACGACACCAGGATACAGAGTGCACACGAGGCTACCTGAGTCAAGGAAATGAGGTGGAGTGACGTAAGACCTGCTGCTGGGCTGAGCAAGAGAGACTCACTGTGTGGTACATCTAAGCTTCGTGCCTGGCCCCTGGTGAAGCCGGGAGATCGAGGTTGGTGGGCAGACCGTTTCTGCGCTTCGGAAAAGTGGGTGGAAGAAGCCCCCAAGAGACTCAGGCAGCAATGGAGGGCCAGGGAAGTCAGGCAAGGAGCCGAGTTAAACCTTGGGCCCCAAAGCTGAGAGCTGGATGGATTGGCAGATGCTCAGCACCTCTGTACCCTATTATGCCAGTAACTTTTTTACTTGGGGTAGTGGCGGATGCCACAGGCAACATAGGGATCTCTCTTGGTGGTACCGAGATTGCCCGGTTGCGGGGAAATCATTGACAGCAACTGCTGAATGCCGACCCAGAGCCAAATATGGCGGCCGGTGGCAAACTGATGTCACAGCAAGGGGAGGTGGAACAGATCTTAGCTGCTTCACACTAGCAGGTTCTGAATGCTGAAAATCCCACCCCAATGCATGGGTGTACCGCTGGCTGTGTTTTGGTTAGTGCTATGATCAGTGCTGATCTCGGTCGGGAGTCCGCAATGTGCAGATTTAAGAGTCAATCCCTGAGTACCGTTGGGCTGGCAGGCTCTTACACTGCTGATGGCAGGAACTTTAAGACAGTGCTGGATGCAGCTGTGATCATCGGCAAGCGCCCTACAGTGAGTACAAGATCGGATTGATGGGGTGGATCCTCCTAGCCTCCTGACAGTTTGCAGCAGTGTTTTTATGCTGCAAGTTCAGATGTCACCAGAAGCCTTGTCAGATGATCAGAAGAGACACCTAAGAGTTCTTAGGAGGAGCCCAGCTACAATTGGAGTTCTGCTTGCATTCAGATGACATTAGGATCCTTGTCATAGGACCAGAAAAGGAGTCCTGGGGATCACTCGAGCAAAGCTACAATCTGAGGAATTGAGGAAAGGAGGGGGAGAAGGAGACCACCATAAGCAGACTACCCCCACGTGAAGCTTAAGCAATGGATCATAAGAACCTGGCCTTACTGCACAGGGTGCTGACTTAGCAATGTATGGATACTCCTGACAATGACCTCTTGTTGACTCTCGCCAGCATCTACAGGACCCCTGGTCCGGTCTCCCTCTTCTTCTCGGTTTGGTCTGACCTCACCTCTTCTCTTCTTGCCTCCACCTCCAAACTTCTTCTCGGAGACGTCAATATTCACCTTGACTCTCCGATTCGGCCACTGGACTCTTCAACAGCCTCTGTGACTTTCCTTCCCTCACCATTCTGCGCACCAGTCCAACACACTCAGCCAGACATATCTTGGATGCTCTCATCATAGCAGACAACCCCATCTCCAACCCTCTCACTACACCTCTCTCCTGCTCTGACCATGCTCTCCTGTCCTCTCACCTGGATCCCTCAGGTTGCCCGGCTATGTCTCTGCCTGCACTGCCAGTCTCCTTCTCCATCATTCAACCGATGAAGTGAGTGTCAGTTGCTGCTATTGCCGCCACTTTGATTTCCCCTCCCACCTTTGCCACGGACTCCCACACTGACTGTGCCCTTGCTAATCTTCCCCTTCCTATCACCAACACCCTTGACATCCTTGCCCCTGTCATGAGGATCTTCCTGAAGTCTGCCTCGAAGCGCGATACCTGCTATGACTCTGACCTAGACACGCTGAAAAGCAAATGCCGAGTTGCTGAGTGGAAGTGGCAGGCTCCATGCACATACTCTGACAGACTTGCCTGCCACCTGCCGCCTGCTCCAAAGGCAATAGAGACTCTCTATCCACTTGAAGAAGAGGTCCCATATCCAAGCCTATATCTCTGGGGCCACCAACAGCATGGATAAACAGTTTTAAATCTGCAAGCAATGCACCAAGCCTACTGCAATCTCCACTTCACCCCTTCCATCCTTGACCCTCTGTGTTTCACTGGCTTCCCACTTCTCAACCAAAACGCGAGAAAGTCGCTTCCAAAGACGTTGTTGTGCTGTGGAGGACCCTTGAGCAGTAAAAGGACTTCCATAAAAAAATCTTCAAAATGTGCCTGGGTCGAGTGTTGAAGGCACGCCCCCATTTTTCCCAGAAGTCAATTTAAGGACAGATCGCATGCTTCAACACACGTGCTTTGAGAAAGTTGCTTCCAAAGTCGCTGTTGTGCTGTGGAGGACCCTTGCACAGTAAAAGGACTTCCAATAAAAAATCAGAAAAATGTGCCTGGTACGGCCTAATATTACAAGGAGTTAACACTGAGGACTAGTATTACTTTTATAAGCTCAAATGAGCATTCATATACTTATATTTCTTATCTTTACGGTCGAGTGTTGAAGCCATGCCCCCGCTTTTCCCCAGTAGTCAATTTAAGGATAGACCACGCACTTCAGCACACAAGCTTTGAGAAAGTCGCTTCCAAAGTCGCTCTTTGGCTGCTTGGCTGCTTGCCACGCACGTGTGCCAGGGGGGTACGCAGGAAAACAAATCTATCTGCGCTTAGCCAAACAGCGTTAGACTGTAACCCCTAATCCCTGGCGAAATAGGGCCAGAAATTGCCCTGAAGCCAGTTAGTGCCTGGGCTGTGCTGTGCTTGCGCTGTGCCACCGCATGGGAGTGGGCAAGCCGGACAGGGCTGTGACGCTAAAAATTGAAGGTAATATCTGTTAAGAAGTCTTTGTATTTACACGCTGATACTGTTCTCCCTTCGCACTGTTTACTGGCTTACAGTGTGTTCGTGTGGAGTTGATTCAATGCGGCCTGAGTAGAAAACATATACTAGGATTCAGGATAGTAAACGCAAGTCAATACGTTTAGTATTTTCAATGGTAGACTGCGCTGGCAGGTAATGGAGTTGTTGTTGTTGTTGCTTATTGTAGCGTATTGTACACGGCACATCTAACCCCATTCCACGTCACGCTAAGTGTGTGAAAACGAACTAAGAGTTCTAGAGCTATAGAGTCATAAAATACAGAAAGCATTGTAATATCAATGGAAGTCTGGGCGACCAATGTCCTGAATCACGTTCACATAAGGTACTGCGTGGGAGACGTATACGTCTCCCTAAAGTAATCACTCATGCTAAGATACAAAGCATGTCCTGTAAACAAATGACGCAGCACTTCCGGAAAATGCCTCCCCCGCCTGCGCCCACTATAAGCGCAGCTGCAAAGAGTTAGCAGTTGATCTTATGAACGAACTCGGTTGTGGAAGTTCAAAACTTTTCGATGATGTGATTTGTGGAGAGGTGAGGCAAACCTCTGGGTACAGCGTAAAGACTATAAATAGTACCAATGGCGAAAATGTTGTACCTTTGTGTTCACTGCAGTTGGAAGGCGAGTTTAGAGGCACGGTAGAAAATGGTAATAATGGTGTCTTTGACAACGACCCTGCATGTGCTGTGTTGCTGTTATTGGCAGAAGGAAAAATACTTAATATACAGGCAATGGTGCCTAACAGTGTTGAGTGTGGTCAGCCACTACTAGCGAATATTGATCTTCCATGTAGCGATTTGGAGGAGTATGAGGTGGAGTATCTTCGAAATAACTTGATGACGTCCTTTAGCGAGACATTGTCGACTCCGAGATTCCCCATGAAAAGGTCCCCTCACACAGGTGGGCCGTTAGCAGTAGCTTTGATTCCTCCAGTATTGGAATATAACTCAAATGAAGCTATAAATCTGAAAGATCAGAAGGATCAGGTTTGAACCCAGTAACAGGCCCTAAAATGAATCATGATAATAATAATGAAGTAATGACCAAAGCAGTATTGGATCCAAGTGAGAGTACGAACATAAGTATTATTGATAACAGTAGGACATCAAATGAGATGTCCAATGCATTTGAAAACCTCTTAACTGAACTAGTAGCGAAATGTGAGCGTCTCAACATAAAGCTGGACATTCAAAGCTTGAATGTTGCGCGTGAATCAGCATGTGAACGTGGCACACGTATGTCACTGCAGGCAATGGAGAGACATGGAGTGGTTGAGAAGTCAGATTGGAAAAATGCAAAAGATGGTAAGCACAAAGTGCCGAACACTAGACACTCTTCTCTGGTAAAGAAACCGTCAATACCAGTACATTATGCTATTATGTATAACAATAGGAATTGTACGATTGGACTGAAAAAAAAGGTCCGATTGTACAAAAAGTCCGAAAAATGCTACCACCAAAGGTTCAAACACCAAAAGTTCGAACCTTTGGCGGTACCATTGGGGGTCAGTATTTTAAAAAAAGACTGCAGGGTTGTCCCCCGCAACACCCCGCTCACTATACTTTAGAGTATAGTGAGCGGGGGCTGTAGGGGAAACCCCTGTAGCTCCCGAAAAAAAAGTAGGGTTTGTTTATATTGGGGGTGTGGGTGGGAGTGTGTTGAGGGTGTGAGTGGGGGGGGTGTCGTGGGTGTGTTTGGGTGTGGGAGGGGGTGTGGGTATGTAGTGGTTTTTAACATGTGTTCGCATGTGAAATGTGCAAACCTTTTGAGGTTCGCACATTTCTCATGCAAACTTTCCAGCCGCAGGAAATTCAGCCGCGGTCGGATCACGTAGATCCATAACAATAAGATTAAACTGAGGAAGTATGCAAAGACTGTGAACAAAGGTGTGCAAATATCTGAGATAGTAGAGGTTGAGCCTGACTCCAACCCCCAGTTAGAAAAGTCTGTCGTAGAGGTTGAAATAGGGTTAAAAAATAACAACAATCCTGGAACTGAAAATAACTTAGTACCACATATAGGGCCTCATCACGAGTTTGGTGGTAGCCCTTAAATCTGGCGGTAGCGCTGTTACCGCCGGATTAAAGGGTCCACCAAATCACGGCTCCGGCTGATTTCCCCCCAGCCCTGAGCTGGGGGAAATCTGCTGAGATTTTGCCGATTTCTGTCACGTTTACCGCCGGCGGGAATTCCGCCGGCGGTAAAAGCGCAAAATTTCCCCATTGAGCCCAATGGGGAATGGGGCATTCCCGAATGGGCTCAATGGGGAATGGGAATTTCCTCTTCCGCCAAACCCATGATCCGGCGCTAATAGCGCCAGTGGGTTTGGCGGTAGGGTTAATAACGGCAGCACTATTAGCGCCGGCGTTATCGCCCAACTCGTGATGAGGCCCATAGTGTCTTCCTTACCAGTAAAAGTGAATATACCTGTGTTGTGCAATGCGTCTAGCGCATCAGCTGAGATCTTAGCGCAATCTGTAGCCCACCCTAGGAGTCAAAACACCTTGACAGAGAAATGGAATGTTAAAACCAATAATTTTTAAGAGAAAGCAGTTCTGTCAGGTGCTAATAAAAATGTCTCTTTGGCTAAAATAAAAACTGATAAAGCGCTGCAACTGCATCAGGTTTTTCATGAGGAAAATCGACCGCCATTGAATAGATTGGCTGTCTTGAATATCCTACATTTAATTGTTCCATTAAGGGAAATGGCAACGAGGGATATCAAGCTAGTCGATCAAGTGGAATTAGCGGGTGAGTATATATTAAATGTATGTTTTAGCTCTGAAGAAACTCTGAACTATATTATGAGCTATGAAGCCGAGTTATTAACATTGGGAGGTAACTGCAAAGTAGTAACCATGCCAATGACAAAATTGAGCTCGTCTGTGGTGTTGCAAAGGGCCTCACGGAATATGAATTCACAAGTAGCGCATCCAGTTATAATACCCATTGTAAATAGCACATGTACTCTAATAGCTTAGATCAAATTGTAACGTTGAGTAATGGAATTAAGAACATGAAATCTCTAGTAACCCTGTGTGCGGACTAGATGAGCGGTTACAGAAAATGGGTATTGGAAGTGGCTCCCAGTGGCATTTAAGCAACATTTCATGATGGGGCAGTTTTGAGAGGACTTGCCGAGGGGCCATGTCCACCTGTTTGAAGAAGAGGGTTTTGTGTCTATGTTAGACAGTTTCCTGATTGTTGCATTGCAGGAACCTTGGCTCACTAACAATGTATTATTTGATGGGCATAACACTGTGCAGCAAGCAGCGATTCAAGGGCAGAAAGGGTGACCCAAGAGAGGCCTCCTAATAACAGTGAAATCTCCATGGGCAGTACAAATGTTAAAATAATCGACTTTAAACCTCCTGGCTGCCAAGCTGTCGCACCAAAACAAAGTAATACAACTAATCAACGTATATGACTCCCCTAATATGGCAAACACAAGAGACAATGTAAGTGTAGTTAGCAATATCCTTCATCATAACCATAACTATCCGGTATGGATTACTGGAGACTTTAATGCAAAGATTAGTGCACTGTCAACAAGTGGTCTACAAGCCACTGAGATTGTGTCCTCGACAATTAAGAAGATAGAAAATAATAGGCAAGGGAAACCGTGGTACACAGTTCTGGTATCCCATGGTTTCACCATGCTTAATGGTAGTACACCGAGTGATGCACACATTGCAATTACAAGAGTGGCTTGTAGATCAGCCTTCATTCTGGACTATTTGTTTGTTAATGGCAAAGGCCTTTGCTATACACTTGACATGGTCATAATATATAGAGAGGAGAGTGATCACCTACCACTCTGTACCCTACTGGCTCTGTCTAAGACAAATAGAGTGCCTATCGTTTATGACCAAAATGGCCAACTATACATAAATGAGGGTGGTCATCGGATACATTGGCATGCACAAAATCTGGAAAATGCAAATGTAGTGGTCAATGAATTGCTTCCAAAATGTATAGTCCAAGGGCAATCTGTGGAAATCAATGTTGGGATAAGGTTATTATCACAATTCTCAGAAATGATGGAGGTCATCCAAAAACACGTAAAGGAGATTTGTGTTTATAAAATTACTATTGAAAGATCAAATAAAGGTGTGTCCAACAGTAAATACAAAGATAAGATCATCAGAATTGCGGGAAAAAAGGTACGTGGTGAGATTGCAGAGGTTGTCTGTTGCACTAGGGTGGGGATCTTTGATGACTTGGTCACGGCTAGAGTAAAATCCATTAAGAACAGATACCGCCATTGGCTAAGACAGCACCAGTTGAATCGTGAGAGAGAGAGATGGCAAAAGATAGGTTTATTGGTGCACTCAATAATTCATCAAAGATATGGGATGTAATCCGTAGTACCAAAAAAAGAGATCTTACAATAAACTGTATCTTTGAAGAGACCTGGAGTGCCCATATCGAAACGACCCTAGGTCAAACCGAAAATACCGATGAAATATATCCTTTACCAGTGGAGAGATGAATATGTAAAGCATCCACCTTAGATATTATACTAATTATAGAACAGCTTAACAACTCCAGAGCGGCTGGACCCGATGGAACATGTAATAAACTGCTTTAATTTGAGACTTAATTATGGGCCTCTGCTCTGCACATTCTGTTTGTTGAAATCGGTGTTATAGGTAGAATTCCGCAGTCGTGGAACGTGAGTCACATCCTGACTGTGTACAATAAGGGTGCATGGGATGATCCCACAAATTTTAGAATGTTGGCCATGGTCGATATACCATCAAAAATACTTGCTTGAGTGTTATTAATAGAATTAAATGACTGGATACAAAGTAATAACATCCTGACAATCAATCAGATTGGATTTAGACAACGATCTAGCACAACAACCCACAATCTAATTGTATTATCATCAGCAATTGAATATGCATGGAAAAGAAGAACCCTGAACGTGTATTGTGCATTCATCGATTTTTCTGCCGCTTTTGATTCGGTTCTTAGGAATAGACTATGGCATAAGTTAAGCTTGTGGAACATACCTAAAGGTTTACTAAAAATGATTATGCTTCTATTTTCATACACCTCAGTGTGGATAAGACTGGATGCTAAAAGGAATTGTCTGCCCTCATACCAACAAGTTGTGGAGTAAAGCAGGGTTGCATTGTTGCAGCAACCCTGTTTAAATTATATTTAGCAGACATGCAACATGCCTTTAAGAACTTGATCACGTCTAGTGATACTAGGCATATCGTCCGTCGGATGGTTAGCATACGCGGACGACCTGTTAATGCTTGATCATACTCCAACAGACCTACAGAGGTTGCTTGAAGCATTGGCTGATTACTCTAATAGTAATGGGCTAAAAATCAATATTAATAAGAGTAAAGTAATGGTCTTCCCGGTAAATTGCTGGGGCATTACAGCCCCCGCGGACCCAGTCATTTCCCATTCCCGGGCGCCGGAAAAAAATGCTCTCCATTCCCATTGAACCCAATAAGAATGGGGAGGCCGGATGCATGAATGGTGCCGGTGTATCCGACATGGTCTGCTGGCAAGTGCCGGTCCGCCCGCCAGGTCAGACCTGGTGGGCGAAAAAGGCACCCGCGAGCAAAACTCGTAGTTTGCCGGTCTGGTAACAACGGTACTGGCAAGCTTACCGGCAAACTTATAATGAGGCCCATGTCGATTATGTGGCTGTGAAGTCATTATATAATTTAATGATGGTTTTTGATAGTCTTTCTATGCTGCAATTAAATTCCTCAAATCGTATGATAATCAGATAGACCCCTGCATCGCATTAAGGCAGTGGCAACATTTTATGAAAGGTGATGATTGTAATCTCATCCATTTTATGGTGTCATTTTATCTGCGCATTGTTGACATTTTTAATTGTTTAGGATAATTGCTGAGTAATTTATCTTTGTACGTGGAAAATTAATGTGTATAATGTCCACTGCTGAGTGTTTTAATCATGTTAAAATGTGGATTATGTGTTTGTATATGTATTGTTTATTCGTTGTATAAAGAAAGCCCCAAGGCTATAAGTATATTAAATAAACTGAAACTGAAACTGAAAACTCAGGAAATCCTGTCCTCACTCTCATCTACACCTCTTCCTCCTCCATCCCAAGCTCTCAGGCCTCCATTGGGCCGCCTATCCCCTACTCTACGGATGAGGTCTCTAAACTAGACTGCCTTCTCTTCCTCCTCTCTCATCCCTGACTGTCTGACTGCTATTCAGGCATGGGGTGCTGCTAATGAGCTCTGCCTTAATGCCAGTAAGACTGAAACTTACAAATATCCAATAAATAAATAAATGAATGGTTGCTGGGTTATCTGCATGGTGATAGGCAGGCATTTAAAATGGCCTCCACGGAATATCATTCCACTATGCATAGGGCTAAATGTTATTTCCTCTAGGAGAGGGTCAAAATAGCTCTGAACCAACCTACGGAATAGTTTTACTTTGTACGTACACTTTTAACCACTTCTCACTCTTCCTCTACGGTGGTCCCATCACAGGTTCTCTGTGACTCACTCTCGTCTTTTTTTGTTAAAAAAATAATGAACATCCCGACCAGCATATCTGCCACTGTGCACATCGAGAATACCCTTAATTTGGAAACCTCTATTCACTCCTGGTCTTCTTTTCCTGTGTTTTCTGAAAAATAAATTTGAGAGGCCACTTCTAAACTTAAATCGCCATCGCCTGTGGACCCAGTGCCCCTGGATATCTGGAAATAAATCCTTCCTATTCTCACCCCCTGAGTCACTCAGGCATTCGTGTACCACCGGGCTGATTCCTACAGAGCTGAAACATGCTAGGCCTCCACATATGGAGACAAGGCACAATCACCATATACTAGTGATACAACAGACACAAGGTTTGATTTTCCAAGTCCTATGTTTTATTGCAGAAAAAATATGTTCAGTCGGTCGACTGGGTCTAATGTCTTCCAACGTGTGTCACCCAGACCTCATGAGATGCAAGAGAGCGAACATCATACAAACAGTTACATATATACAAAACAACAGCCTTCACGGCACATCAGAACCACCCATAATGTATCTTTTTGAAGCTAGGGTTTGGTGATTGACAATTATGACAAATATGACACATTATGACAAGTTTCTTATACTTAGCAACAGTTGCAGACATAGTTCTTTGTTATTAAGAACACAAAGCACTTGTTCATCAAGGATATTGTGTTAGCGAGAGAGACACATTCCAAAGCACGTTATCTACCAGTTTCTATTCGTGAACTAAGGGTCAGCCTGTTCTAAGGAAGATCCGCGAAGGAGGGCCGCTAGAAAAGTGTAATTCATGCTTTTACTGCCTATTGCTACAGCTGTAGTGAGACAAGCCAGCACCTGGTCTGCTGATTAAATGCTGTTTCTGTTTGCTCTCAAGGACTTAATGAGGGAGGAAAACAATGTATTTCTGCACTGCTTGGCATTCCTGTCTGGGTCGATCTATCAACATGCAGAAATGATGGCTGTGGCCTCGTACCGTGTATGTGCTTTCAGAGCTTTCAGAGCATTATACGTTTTGCAAAAGCATTTGACAGAAAGGAAAAAAGCAAAATGGCGAATGTTACACAAGATGGACGCCCTATGGTTATACTGACGAATCTGTGTTCGCGGAGTTGGTTATGTGATGCGATTGGTTTACGGCCACCATAATATACCGTCTATACTTGGTTAGGGTCGTTTTACAGATTTACAAACCCTCCTTTTGGCCGTAAACCAAGAGCATCATTCATACATCTCATCTTCATCTGACTATGTATCTAGTTCTGAACTACGCATGCTACTGTAATCGTCATCTTCAATATTAATTGACATGAATTCCTTCATTGTTTTCAATTCGTTATTTACATCCTTATTCAACCTGGGAGTTCGTTATTCCGTTATCAGATGTACACATTCATTTGTTACCTCTGAGCAAAAGATTGGCAGGCAGTGTATGCAACAACAGCAGAACATGAGGATTCCAAGTAATGTTACTAAGATTGCAATTAGTTTCCATCCCCATGAACGCAGCAGTTCCCAAAACCATGAACTTATATTCAGCTCCCAAACCACCTGACGGCGTATGAATGTCAGAACTCAGAATGTGTAATTTCTTGATTGCCTCAAAAATTGTAGTGGAGGAGTCACTTACGAATACACAGCACACTGACCCCATGATTTTGCAAACATCTCCACAGTCGGCCAAAATTATATCAAGAGCCATTCTATTCTGAAGTGTCATTAATCTAACTGCCTTCTCTTCTAATGTCATATTATATAATATATCAGTTGTTCCGTTTATCGTTTTTTCTAACACTCTGGACAGTTTTCTTATATTCCATGAATTTATTGCTTGTCCCCAGAATGGTAAAATGATTTGGCTATATCCTCTGCAATTAATCCTGTATCATCCCGCTATGGCCTGGATCTGGATAATTTCGATATATCTGATGTTTTGGAAAGGAAAACACCAGGAAAAAGGATCCCTAAGTAACAGGTCCCTCCCCAATTTCTAGGCAACCAGGGATAAGCTTATTGTCCAAATATAAAATAAACAGGATCACCTACATATATTGGTTCCTCTTCTTTCTCAAGTATTGCGATATTCATGCATCTAGTGAATGTTCCTATTGAATAAGAACCCCTTTTTCGTAAGCAAAAAGGGACAGTATGTGGACTGTAATTGATAGTATAGGAGGGGGGCACAATGTCCTTGTTCCCTACTGGATTCATGTGGAAAGTGATTACAGATGATTTATAAGGCACAAAGAGTCTATCTACTGGCCCGACCACTGGTTTTATTATTTTTGCACGGTTAAATATGGAACAACCTATTGGTTCCATTACAACTCTTTCAAACTCATCTATGTTTGTTCCATCCAATTGGCATGTATCACACTTATTCCATTTCCCAAAAATTAGTGCACTCAATGATGCATAACATGCCATATTAAGGGGTAATGGCTGTACGTACCAACCCATTCCTTTTCCACCATGCTGGGATAAATGGGAGCAGACCCAACAATTTGTTCTATTCAGGATGGTGTGAGTCATATTCATAATCAAAAGCAATGTGTTATTATCATATCCTCTTCTGTGTCTTTCTTCTAATTGAGGGAGAGTATAAGAGAGTACATGGACCGGACTGTCTGTGGCAGGAGCATTGGTAGAAGACAAAAGAGAGTTTAATGGATGCACAGTTTCCACATACCATAATATTGGGATCAGTCTAATCAGAATGTAAAATAGTGTTATAATTATTAATATATGTTTCCTACAGCAAATCCTTCTAAGTATTCTTTTAGTCTCTATTTCTATAACATCATCAGCATTGGTGCAGGAGGGAAGAGGAGTAAGTATAGGCATTCTCTGCAATCCTTATCTCAGCAATGTTCGTTGCGAATAATTTCTTCACAGCTGCGCACGTAAAAACAGCAAAGTTTCCAAATAGCAGCAAAGCGTCCAAGACAGTTCTCATTAGCCTGCTAAATAAAGGAGTAGCAAGCTTATTGTGACTCTGCACAGTGCTCCAAACGTTGGAGCGAGCATCAATTGTGTTTTTACCATATGCGCCCGCTTGTTCCCACGGGGTGATCACATTGGTCATTCACTTTCCAAAGGTAGCACCGGGAAGCCGCGTTCCAGAGCTTTCAATTTTTGATGCAGATTGATACAGCTCCTACGCTCCACTTCCCTAGGCCTCTGATTCCCAATTCATCCGTGTTGGGAACAGAGGCAAAACAAACACGTAATAGATCAGCTCACTTCCGCTCTGAGAACGTAGGGTGTACCCTATTGCTCCAGGTACTGTGTGATCAATGAATAATGCATTTTCATTTCCAGTAACAGGTTTAGTGTCAGCCTGTGATGCAATGAGTGATGATGCAACAGTGGTCGGGCAAGGCTGAGGCACCTTTGGCCCTTTGATCCTTGTTCCAATCTCCCCGGGCCCTTCCTCAGGCTTAGGAAGCACTTCTGGCAGAGAACTGGCGATCATGTCTTTGTGATTGAGTGCAGCTGTTTCTTTCTCTGCATTTGGATCAGGCAGTTCTTTCAAGGCGAATGGAATTCTTTTCATGTGCGTCGCATGGATCCAAGCCTGGGAAAACCTTCCCGGAATACCTTCATCCCTGCATATTTCCGGACAATCTCTCTTCTTTATTTCTTCTTTATTTCCCTATGAAACTTCTAAAGTCCCTGATCTCTCCTTTACTTAGCGAGTTCCTGTAGGAGTCTTGTTTCTTTAGTTCCTTTTAGTCTGGCTCTCACCCGGGCCATGGAACTGGGAGTGTTCTCGTTTCAGCTCTGGATGATCTGGTGTAACTGTGCGATAAGGGTGGAGTAGGGGTGCTGATTTTATTAGATCTTTCAGTTGCGTTTGATACAGTCGACTACTCCAAACCTGTTGGATTGCCTCACCCTAGCTGGTATCTCTGGCCCGGTACTGGCATGCTTCTCTTTTTTCATGTCCGAAAGGGTGCAAATCTTATCTCTCTTTCCTTTTCATTTGACTCTGGTCTCACTTTCTTGTGGTGTCTCTCAGAGCTCTGCTCTGTCACCTATATTCTTTAATGTATTTATGCAACCTCTGGTGGGTCTCATTCACTCAAACGGCTTCAGGTATTGCTCTTACGCAGACACCACACAGATTCTTATCTAGCTGAATCTTCTGCATACTGACAAGTCATCGCAGTTCAGGAGTTCCCTGGAGGCTGTAGGGTGGTGAATGGGCTCCAACTGGCTCTGATTGAATGGGGACAAGACAGAGGTCCTTGGGGCTGGGCCCCTGTCTGCTGCTGCCCTGTGGACCCCCTCTTTCTGGCCTCTTTTGCTGGGACCTTTTCCTTCTCCAGTGACAGTTGTGAGGGATCTGCCCGCCTCAATCTTGATGGAAGCCCAAATTGATGCGGGCTTCCAGGGAGGACAGCTTAAGATACTTCTGAAGGTTCCTCCTTTCCTTCCTTAACACTTGCATGCACCTGTGGTAGCCTCACTGGTAACAAGCTACCTTGATTACTGTAACTCACTGGATTTGGCATCATCTCTGTATTTTATCAAGTGCCTTCAGCAACTTTAGAATCTGGCAGTGTGGGTGGCTACTGCCTCCCCTTATGGCACACATACTACAACTATCCTGCAGAATCTCCATTGGCACCCGGTATCCAAGCACATCAAGTTTAAATCACTCTGTGTTGTTCATCGTGGCATATATGGACTGGGTGCGCAATACCTTTGGGCTAAATTCTAGCTCTATCTTCCTACCCAGGCTTGCCGCTCTCAGAATGGCTTAATTCTGGTGATTCCACACTGTACACACACTGGTCAGAACTGGTGGCCGTGCTTTCGCTTAGTAGCCACCAAGCTGTGGAATTCTTTCTACGAAATGTCAGAATCATAGGGAATCATCTTAGGTTCAGATGTGTTCTGAAAAATCTCTTATTTTAGCTGTTTGGTTGCAATAAGCCTGGATGGCTACTTGGGTTTGATAATTAGCAACAAGATGGCTCTGGCATATGCACGCTCTATACATTTTATAATATAACAGGTTTTGGGCAGAACTCCTAGACACCCTGATGATAGCCTCTCTTCTCACCTGCTTAACCAGGAACACATTGGTTGCCACAGAGGATTCTGCCTCTGCTTGGCCTGTCAACAAGATAGTTCTAGGAGCCCTAAAAAGTGGGCAAGGTGCTACAAATGTGGGCTCATGGCAACCACGTACAGCTTCTTAGCTCCCTTCTGAAGGAGGGATAAGTTGGAGGGATAAGATGGTGCCGATGCTTTGCAGATACTAGAAAAGGAGATAATTGTGATGGATTTCCATCTGGTTGGGGGAATGCCACAGATTGTTTTTGAATTTTTGAAAACTAGCGAAAAGATTATTTCATGAAAGCCTGAACTGCTAAACAGGATCCCTTTTAGACAGCTCTGTGTGTTGTAAAAACAGGCGTTGTTTGGTTTGCACCAAGATGGACCAATCAAGCATTGGGTGTATAATAAACTTACCACTACCCCATCTCTACTTTCTGCTAGGCATCAGTATTTGATGTGCTGGCAGTTGTTAGGACACACAGTACCTAACATAAAAGTATGTATAGTCTAAATTTTATTGGGGGCTTTTTTGGAATAAAAATGGGAAACCCTTGGGAGGTAAACAAACATGTTTTAATTATTAACTGTGTATCGCCAAGACCTCATGACAGTACTTTGGTAAAATGTAAATATAAAGCTATATCTGGCTTGCTACAGTGACCTACGATGAGATACATTTATAATTGACAAACTCCAACTGAAGTCATTTTATTATCAAGTGGTTTCCAGTGAATTTGAACTGTCAGAGCTTTTGTGTGTAGTTGTTGTTACTTCAGGGGCGAACGGTTTCAACTGGCTAAGCATGTTGGCATGGTACTGAAGCTGTGATGTCTTGGGGCCCGAAGAAACTGGTAATCAGGAAGGTGTTGATTTGAGGATGCCAGAAGACTCAGCGTGTTTTGGTTGTGCAGACAGCAGAGCTTGGCATTGGTGATGAGCGAAACTTGAAGACGCGTGAAGCTGTCAAGCGTTGAGGTTGAAAATTACTGAAGTGTTTCCCTGGCAGCAGCTTGCATGGTGTTGAAGGTGCCCTCACTGGTGCTGAAACGGTTCTGAGATACAGGGAGAGCCAAGGGTAACTTCCTTGTTTCTTGGATTGCTGAGTGATATTTTCTTTGCAATTCCTAGCTAGGTAGGTTTTAGAGAACACATGCAGGGTTCTGTCACCTTGGGTGAACAGGTTCGCAAGGAGACATCCATTCAGTGGTTCACCCCAAATACTCCCTTGAAATAGTTAGGGGGAAGACCTTGCCTCTTCTTTGCCATATTAGTCTTCACCTCTATGGCAGAGGACTTTGGAGAAGACCCTACTCTAAGCCAGGATCCATAAGAATCCATATGGTGGAAACACTCTCTAACTGGAAATTCCTCTGCTGGGATATCCCGCTCTGTCTCTTCCTCTGTCTGCCTACATCAAAGAGACTCTGTTAATTAACACCCTGGTGTGGCTTACCTTGGTCTGGCAAAGACTGTTCTTTGAAGCACTGACGTCTTCCTGCCCCATGGGGTGACAACCTGGGATGACGACCCGGGAGGTGACAACCCCTTCTCTGAGAAGACAAAGAGTTTTGCTGAGGCTGAATGCAAATGATTTGTTTTGGGGTAACTTAGCCCAGACAGTGGATTGGTAGGAGACCTTTAGCAGGGAAGTCGCAAATAACCAAGAAGATAATGGCATCTATAGGTTTTGTCCAATATTACTGTGGAGTCCCAAAGATCACCATGTCATAACCAGACATAGTTTCTATTTAGATTTGACATCTGCCACTAGATCTTGAGTCCCACAATTATATAATTTCATTTAAGCTTAGAATTGCTCACAGTAAAAGGTAGATCATGACATGCTGGACTTCTGGTTCCAACAGTTGTCTGGCAGAAATTCACAAGTCACTTTGAGTCTACCATGTTGCCAAACTACAAGGCGGCTCCTGGGCGGTGCAGTAAACAAGCCCAGCAAAGTCACATGTGTCCACTATGCTTGTCAAGCATGGAAAATTATGAAAGAGAGGGTCTGAGTAGCAGACACACTTTCAGAGATAGATACCCACACCATTATATTACTAAAAACCAAAAAAGCGCAGTCTGTTCCATAGCCACATATGGTATTCTGTCACAGAATCCCAAACCAAACTCAATTTGCCATTGATGTTGAGGGCCTCCTCCATTTCCTGTATACCTTGAGTACAAGCCCCTGAACATCAGAGGAAAGTGCTGAACTTAGAAACTGACACAGGGAAGCCCTGCTAAAGCCTGCAGCCTTTCAGAATCCCTTCTGATGGAAAGGTTCTGGCCAGCAACTGGACTTCCATCTACCCGGGTGATACAGAGGGGTGCTGCTCGACTACTCTGACTCAACAAGATCAAACTTGGAACAAGCCTTGATCCCTTTGCTCAACAGAGGCCTTACTGGATCTGATCACATGCTTATCCCAACCATGAAGAGATCAAAGGATCAGCACTGAAACACCCCTCCAGCTGATAGAGCCACAGAACAAAATAAAAGAAGAGGTCTTTCCCCTTTTGTAATGGCTTGGCAGCAGAAGACCGATGGTCTGGAGGGTTTTCCAGGGCAATGCCAGAGGTTATGATTAATTCTAAACCTTCCAGACATCATCTTTTCTGTTTTGCTTAGTCACCCCGAGTGGGACGGGTATTCCCAGACATGGGTCCTATGCCTGCTGGACTCAGAGCCCCAAGCCCCAAGCTACTCCTCTCGGATGAGGCTCAACATGATTGAAAATGTCTGGGGATGCTTGTGGTCTCGTGCAAAAGGGATGTGACCAAGCAGTTTGGGCTGGACTGCCCATTTTAGGGTGGGACCAAGCTTGGTTGGCATGTGTTCTTTCCCCTTTTGTAGTGGCTTAGCAGGTAAAGAACAATGGTCTGGAGGGTTGCTCAGAGCAATGCCACAAGTTAAGATTAATTCTAAACCTTCCAGACATCACCTCTTTTGTTTTGATAGAGCCACAGAGGCCTGCAGCTTTTGAACCAAACAAACATGGACAATCACTTCACCCTCCCATTGCCCACTTCAAAAGAATAATTTCCTAGCTTGTTTACCATCACTGGAAGCTCCATGCAAGTACTGAAAATGCCACTGCCTCTCTTCTTGTCTACATACCTATTTCCTGAGTTAATCCTGCATTGCAGTGGAGCTGACATCTCCCATGGTAAACCTTTTGTGGACATTGGGCCTCATTACAACGAGGGCGGCCCCCGAATGAACGATGCCGGTAAGGGACCGACACTGTTCATTCCGGGCCGCCACATTACGAGGGCTGCAGGGGGTCCCGCTCTGGATGCCTGGCTTAACCAGATGTGCAGAGTGGGACCCGCTAGCAGTCCAGGATGCTAACAACAGGGCCGTCATTAATGGGCCTGTTGTTAGCATCCTCCCCATTCCCATTGAGCCCTATGGGGGCTCAATGGGAATGGGGACGTACCGGGTCCGGGTCCTGTGAAAGGGAATTACTGTGCCCTCCAAGGTCAGAATTGCCTTGTAATTCTCTATTTCTGGAACCCGGACCCGGTACCCGGTTTGGAGGTAGCCATGCCGGTAAGAATGGCATGGCTACCTCCTAATGAGGCCCACTGATTTTCAGAGCCCTTGTAAGCCTGATAAAACCCTGTGAACTTACACTTTTCTCTAGTGGTTTGCAGTAATTTTGGATTGGGCCTGTGATAGGTTTCCTGTGTTTCATAGAACAAGGTGACTTTATCTCTTTATATCATGTTACTTAAGCTTAAACACAATGGAAATAGGGTTGCCTGTAAAAAAAATAATGAAGTTAATGCAAAATAATGTCTATGTTATACAGACATTTTGCATGAAGGACAACTACCAGTAAGAATTATGCAAAGAATAATTGTTTCTTTTTTACATGTGACCTTGAAATGGTAAATTTAGTGGAATTCTGGTTAAACTTGAGATTTGTAATCCAGGGTTCAGCGCTCTTCAGACAAGGAATGTAACTGTCACCTTTTATTAAAACAGACCGGACCATTAATTGGAGGCTAGTCCAGTAATAGGCACAGCTATGTGTACTCACAAAAAAAGGCTTTGTTTTAAAATACCATGAAAAAGCTAAATTTTGAATTCAGGTCAGTTTCATGGTCTAGTATCTTTAAGAGGAAAGCAAGGTCACAAAGTGCCAACTTAAGAGGAAAAGCTGTATGCTCAAACCTTAACCTTTGACCTGGCAGACAAATAAGGCCTCATCCATTATGTGTCTACTTCATGAAAGTCACCCAATTAAAAGGATCCCTTTGTTTCCCAGGATATCTGTTCAGCAGCTGTTCCTGTTATTGACAAGGCCCCGCAAATCATGTAATGTGAACCAAAAAATGCACTAAAAGTGACAAAATAATGAAATACATTATTAGCTCTATATTGATCAAATTTTACTTTCCTGTATACTCTAACTGAGTTCAATTGTTTGACCCTTTGTTCAATTTAAAAACGAATACTAGAATCAGAAAAGCAGCCCGCATCAAATGTATATTATTATAATATATATATCTTTTTTTTACTGTGCCAGCTCACCACCGTAATAGTCTTTTCTGAGTTAAGTTGCATTAAGTCCTGCCAAGGGTCAGCAGGACCTTAGCCTGCTTAGGTTGCATTGACCAGAAAAAGGTGCAATATAAGAAGAGAGTGATGTGTTGAAGGAAAATGTACTGTGGAGCATGATAAGGCGTTTAAGCATCTGATAGGTGGAGATTTATGTATTATATATATATATATATATATATATTTATATATATATATATATAGTATGGGTGTGTCAGAGGGTCGAGATTTGCTTGGGCTATCCAATAAAAAGGATGTATTCAAATGTATGAATTATCAATAAGTTCCCATATTTTAATAACTGTTTTGCCTACTGCTACAGCAACATGAAAGATGTCTCTCAATTCAGAGTTTTCTTACGGTTCTGAATATATAGGTCTCATTATTGGCACAGGTCCATACAATAAATTATAAAGGAAAGAAATGCTTCAAAAAGGCGAATTCTAGTGTATATTAGTGAAGGAAACCTATCACAGGCCCAATCCAAAATTACTGCATCAAATGATACAGCATGGGGGATTTATTCCGTTTTTAAAGTTAAACACTTAGGAGTTGGTAGATCTTTGGGGGAATCAGCATAGGAAGAAAGCCTGTCAGACAGAAGAATAACTGATTCAGTTTTACCTGAATGTAGCTGATGCTGTTCCCAAGATTGAAAAAAGATTTCCTGAGAGGGATTTCAAAGCTGGGGGACATACTGAAAGCAAGAGATTACCTGGCAGAATTGCCTTCAGCTGTTGATGTCCAAACCTATCCTTGAGTTATAAAAGACAAGCCAAAAGTGAGTTCAATAATTCTACTTCATTTATATAAATGCCCCAAGAATTGATGAAATTCCAGATATCAATTGAAAGTATTTTGGGGAACCCTGTTTATAAGCCATGTCACTGAAGAAGGGAAGTACCGGAACATGAAATTGAGTTGAAGTATATTTAAACTAGAATGCCATGGGATCTATAATTGTGCAGGGCATTTTAGTCTTTGACAGTAACCAATCATGAATTACTTCATTGAGTTTTCAAAATAGTAAGTTATATCTTGGTTTGTGAGCAAGGTGTACAACCTGACTCACAGCTTTTTTGGGATTGATAAACCTCTTGAAGGTAAAAACCATTGTTACATAAAAGAAAATACCCAAATAGAGTTTTCTACTCCTAAATGTGGCACAGGAAGGAGGTTACCTCCTCTCCTTCATTCCAAAGAAAATATTGCCAGTTTTAATAGCCAATGTAATGTGACATTGCACAGGCATAGAATGATTCTGCCGTAAATGGACTCCTAGTGCCAATTAAAGTTAATTTGCTGATTCCTTTTCTATTTTAAGTGTAAAACCTCGAGCTTTTGTGGCCCTATTATACACTGGGATATTTTTCTATCCAGAATAAAAGCTTGCACCATGAACCCCAAATTGCACAATAAATATAATCAAGTTAACCCAATCAAACTTTCATGTAGTTATGTGTCACGCTCGGCCGCCGTTGGCGGCTGTGGAGACGCTGGCGATGGGGCGGCCATTGATTCGGCCGTCACGCTGCCGGCGTCCGCATGTAGCGGTCTAGTCTTCCGCCCCTCCTCTGCGGAGCCCATTTAACGTCATCCAACCCGGAAGCCCACGCGTTGCAACCTTCGCGTCAGGCTCCGGGTTGGTACGCTGCAGTTTTCCGTTCCATGGCTGCTGCCACCGTTCTCTCCCTTTGCTTCTCTTCCCTTCTCATGCCTTCTCCTTCCACTCCTCATTGCCTCCCACGTCCTTCTCGTTCTTCCTCTCCCTCGTCTTGGCTAGCGTGTGTTTTTTCCCCGTGCACTCTCTCTGTGCCCGGTTCCCTGCTGGCTCTCCTCTTTGCTTAGCCGCTCTGCTTTCTGAAGTAGGTCCTCCTGCCTTTGCCCTGCCCAGTGGTCCTGCCAAGCTCTACTACAAGACCTGCAACCAGGGGTTTTTTGTGCCTGCTCGGCTTTTTCCCCTACACGGTCTACCCCGGTTCGGGGGCCCCCTTTGCCCCGAGTTAGAGGGGCAGGGTGGCTTCCTCTCGGGGTAGGTCTTATCATCAGACGAGAGAGCAAGCGGTCTGGAGAAGGAGATTTGGAGCAGAACCGGAAGAGATACCCCCAGGTGAGCAGGAAGGAATTAAAGAAAGACGAGGGACAGTGGTGAAGTTGGGAGAAAGTAGGAGTTTATCTGACATTATGTCCAAGCTAGCATTTTAAGTTAAACAATTATATTTAAACCAGTTTTTCTCTAATGCAATCACGTGTTGATGGTGTCAGAGAAAGTGAATTGCATTGTTGGAAAATGTATTATACTTTTTTTCATGAAACCGACAAGCAATGATAATGCAGCTGTTTATATTGGAGAGGATTTTACTCTTTTGTCTAAAATAGTGAATCATATTGATACATATGGATGTTTGTGTGCTTTGTGAATGTAAACATTATCAAGCTAATAGCAGGCAGGTTACATTTCTTTGCTTTTAGACAAGTTGCCTGTTTTTATGTGGAATTTTATGTGTGACTTCCCCAGTATTGAAATTTAAGCGGACCATCTTTAATTTCTTGATATAAAACAGAATATTCAGTTTAAAGAAAACGTGATTCTTGCTCCAGATTTTGCATTGTGCTTATCATGATGGGGGTATATGTGGGCCGTAATCGAGTAGGTGACCGATAGTCGGGTGGGAAAGTGTATGCACAGGTGATGAGGGGGGGTGATGTCAATACTAGGTATGTAGTGTTGCCTTTGTTGTGCATGGGGGAGAGCACAATTTGCTTAAGATCCATGGAACTCATAAGTGCAAAAAGCGTGCTTCAATTGTGGTTGTCAGCCTGTGACTCAGGGATGTTAAAATCAGAGAAAGACATTATCAGAGTGTGCTAATTTGGTAGAGTAAGTGGGATACCTTGAATGAAGTATAGCACTGGGGCAACATGCTGGCAGTGTGCTGGTCTTGGAAGCAACACCACGTAGAGCAACAGAGGTTTGAATCCCAGATCCACGCTTAGTAACCAAACTCAGGTGTTAAGCACTTATATAAAAACACAATTAAATAAATAAATAAAATAAGTTGGAGATGGTGGCAATGAAAGAGTCACTCCTGTGAGGTGGTCTGTAGATGAGGTGCAAGCTGCTGGATTCCTTGTGCAATGAAGGGAACCGGCATGTGAGTGATTCAAACAAGCTTGTTCTGAGAGAGGGGATGAGGGAGCATGGCCAATTGCTCCTGTGGAGGATTACCATTCTGCTTCCTGCCCTTTCTGGCTGGTTGGTATTTTGGATGCAGTAGCCTTGAGGTAGGAGGACATCAAAAACATGTGGAGAGGAGGGGGTAAACCAAGTTTCAATGTTGAACCGGGCTTCAAGGTTGTTGTGCATGATGAGGTCAGCGATCTCCACAGTGTGAGCGACTGCTGAGCAAGCATTGATCAACATGAGACGGTGTGTGCATTTGGTCTGTGAGTATTGCATGGGTGCAAGGACAATCTTGATGGCTTGCTGGGGCTACCCAGGGTACTTGGACATTCGAACCATAGTAAGAGTAGGGATTGGCTGTGGAGGGAGGAGACACGTGGTGATGTATTTTGGCAAGAAGCTGCAGTAGCGACTGCTTTGTAGGTGAAATGAAGGATAGCGGGGTCTGGCTGTTGGCCCTAACAGACTCGAACAGGCAGAAACAGGTGGAGTACTTTTTCTTCTTCTGTCCTTTGCTGAGGACACTGGCAATGAGGATGCCTAAGGAGGACTGGTGAAATAGGTGGTGGGCAGAACAACTGAGTGGCAGGGCATAGTCACGCAGGGCCATCTTAACAATTTCTGTGACCAGGGGCACAGACAGCCTTGGGCACCCACCCTGAAACCCACCCCCTCCTCCCACCCCCACTGAAACCCTTGTCAGCCCCATCGAACCCATTCCCTTCCAAATACACAAAATTAAGAGATGACATACCTTGAGTCAAATTCAACAGAAATGAGTCTAGGCTTTAATTGGATGCTCTAGTTGTTAGTAAAATATGAACATTACACATCTCTGTGACCTGTTTCCCCAAGAAGTTGCTATATTGAGACATTTTCACTTTGTTTTTCGAATAATGTATTAATTTTGAAAGAATGTAAAGGACAATGATTTTTAAGCAAATATTTATTTAATAAAATGATAACCCAACAGTTCAACCTGACCATTGTATTCTGTATGAATGTGTCCAAGTACATGCCCTTGGAAAATAATTACATAACTAGGCATCAGAGAAAACAAAAAAGCATATAACAAACATCATAATTAACTTAGCATTTCAGTTCATGCCCAGACAACAGACACATTCAAGTAATCCTAGAAATAATTAAATGAGAAGCACCCAGTGAGTATATGCTTTCTACTGCCCAATGCTAATGTGCCTGAAACACTCACAAGAGTAAACTATATATTTCCATCTAGATTTGGATATTGCAAAATCATTCATGATGTCAGCAATTCTATCTCTTGAACCATTCCAGACTCCATGCTTAACAGACCCAAATAATTCAATCTGGCTTGTATCATAAAGGTAAAACAGAGACAAGAGATAAACCTCCTTCGAACTTTGTGGTAACGTGGGCCAAGGGAATGCTATGTTCTTGAGAGGGGTGTGAATGTGAACCAGTAGTGACCCAAACAACACAGGATCACAGTCCAAAATAAAGGAAATGTCCATTCAAGGTTGTATAAAAATATATATATGTACTTAAATTAAACACACCACCTGTAATAGAACAAATAGAAAATACTGTCCACAAACCCATCCTGAAGGAAGAACAGAGATGATGCAGGAAGAAACTACCACTCTATAGCCACAAAAACCATATGACGATGTTGTAAACAGGTGCATCATGTCCTAACCAGTCTCTAGGGCCCAAGTGGGCCGAGAGGACAGTTCAGAGTTAACAGTATCTGGATTCAGTTCTTAGTGGTCACAGCGTAGGGGCAAATGTGGTCGCTCTGCGCAGCAGAACAGGTGCTCTTAACGTGAGAGTGGTCCCAGGATTGCTTCGTAGTTGAGCCAGGCCAAGTCAGGCTTTCACAGCTGGGAAGGATCGATGAGTGACGCACCAGTTGTTTTAGTTGGTGGGCAACGGTTGTTGAAGTGGTGACTTTGGGGGCTTCGATGTGCAGTTCGATGAGGCGGATGTTCAAGGGCTAGCTGTGCTGACCCATGGTTGTAACCCCTGGTCAAAGTCAGTGTGTGACTCACCAGTGATTTGGATCGGGTTCCGGCGTCAAGCAGTCAATTCGGGCATAGCAGGTTACTGGCTTAGATAGGGCATGAGGTACCGTCGAGCTGGTTCAAAGTGCAAGCAATAGTTCAACTTAGTAGAGGTGTGTAAAACCCTGCATTGGCACTCTCATTCATGGTGCAATAAATACAGAGCGACCGGTTCAGTAGAACAGAGATCTTCGGCTAGTCTGGCCCTCCAGTTGCTGGGAAGCCCACTCAGGGGGACTCAAGGTCGGGATTGGCCATCTGATTCTGGCCCAGAGGGGTAGGTCCTGGTCCACTGCAAAGGTCACTCCTGATGTGCCCTGGGAGTGGGTGGGGGCAGACCTTCTTCTGCCTTGGATGGCTCCTTTTTCACGTCAGGCTGAGGGCTTTGGAAAGCACAAACTTTTCCAAAGGAAATCCACTGAGTGCTTCTCAGGTGAATCTTTGTTTCTTGAGAGGATCCGAGAGAATCTGAGAGAATCTAACAAAGAGGTGGGAGACCTCTTCTTTTAAAGGCAAATGTCCCAAGGTGATTTGACCAAAGGTAGCCTGAATATGTGGTCCATCCCCTGTTCTTGCACAGAGTGGACTTTGTCCTTCTGATGTTGCACCCAACGTGTTTTGCTCCAGAAGAAGTTGAGGGGACAGCAAAGAGAAAGAGAGACAGAGAGAAACAAGATGGTGGAAGTCTCCTTCCATTGACCAGGGCCTCCTGCCTACTCTAATCCAACCCCTTTCTCTTTCCACTAAGAACAAAGTCCCTTAGAGGTGCAGCATACTTTTGAATGGGTGTGCTCCTTTGATGCTCGGTTCCAAGACAGCTGCCTCTGACTAAGGGTTTTACCTGCCCTCACAAAGAGATCAGATAAGAGACCCAGTCTTCCAGGTTCCTGTCCTGCCATTTGGCAGTCTCTACTCGGATGGCCGAATACACATCACCTTCCACAGCAGAGCTGACTCACAGGAGCTGACACGTTCAATATCAATTGGAATGTTGTGGCCATGACTATAAGTAGTACCATGCCTAAACTAAGGCATGGCTTTATTTGGAGTTTACCCTGCCACCAGCATGGGTTACTCATGTCAACGTAGTTTTTGTACAGTGAGTATATCTTAAGTGGGCATCCTCTGACCTTTGAATCTGCTCTACACCACGAGCAGAGCAGGCACTGCGGATCAGGATACTGATGTAGCAGGGTGCAAGTACACTATGATTTTGGCATGGATTTGACAAAAAGGGGAATTTGGATGGATAATTACCGTTTTGGAGATGGAATTGCACGCATCATTTTATGTATTAACAAACAATTTTTAAAAAACAGGGCTTTGCACCCTTGCCAGGTGGCAATGCTTCAAACGATGTACATTTTAAAATGTGACATATGTCATGCTCAGGAACTGATTAAAAAAACAAGACATTGATCAAAAGGGCCCCATAATATGAAAGATACTTATCAAAGATGGGTGGCACAGGTAGTAAATCTCAGTGGCAACACAGGTTCGAATCCCGGGTCCGTGCTTAGAAAGCTCTTCGGTATTAAGCACGTTATAAAAAAACAAATATGATTATAATAAAGCACAAATTAAAGTAAAGAAAGATGAAGAGGGCGATTAAAAGTGGACTTTGATAAACGCTAACATCACTTCCCATTACCCATTTTGCATAAACCAATAGATGGGTGGCACTGTGAAATGTAGCAGCTATTATTTATCTTTCATTGCTGTTATTGCTATAAATATTACTGGTCTGAGCAAAGACATGCACCACCACTAACTAGACCAACACCGTAATGATGCTATTTTAGTTTACAGAACTACTTCATTTTATTGCATTCATGTTGTTTAGTGACACAGTAAGAGCTACTATCAACAGTATGTGTATACACAAATATGAAGTCCAGCACATGAACACAGATCTCTGCAACAAGTGATTAACTCACTAAGCTATCTTCTTCACCATGGTGGAAATCAAACATATCAATATTAATTTCAACTTTGATTAATGCATTTTATTAATATATTCCCCAAAGAAAGATGGAATCGCCACAAAGGTTGTGCTGTAGTGAATACACAAACTGGGCATTTAGAGGTTCAGTTGATCTTATCTGAAATTAGTTGCAAAACCTCTTGCGTAGACTAGGCATTATTATGATGTGTTTAAGTCTTTAGTAAAAGTGCAACAACTTATTTGACGGGTAGCCAGGTGGAGTCCCCACCCACAGTGCAACATCTCAGTGTATGTAGACAAATAGATCACATTTGTACTGCCTGTTATCAATCTCCTTTTGTTGTCCGCCATCACTTTAGCTAGGCAACGGTTGAGATTTACATGGTGCTAATGGCTAGGGTGTGGATGCCATTCCTGCACCAAAGATGAACTGTAACAGGTGTGCCGCAAAGTGCACACTCAAAGAGAAGTAAGCATGTCAGTGTTTTTTGTTTTTCAAAATGATTGCCAACATTGAGCGGCAGGGACTAAGGTGCGATTGTAAAACATGCCTGTTTATTCTAAACTGTACAGTTTCTCCTAAAACATTTTGACACACACACATAATTGCAAGAGAAAATATTCTCAACGAAACCATTCACACACCAAAACATATTTATTCTATGTCAAGACGGAGGCGAGCATTAAGCTTCCATCTTCTTTATTTTCTACTCTCCAGCAGTTTCAACAAATATAACTTTGTAAACTTTCAATTTAAATCTTTTTTTTTATTTTATTTTTTTTAAACAAACTTCAAATCCCATCAATCCTGTAGTCCCCTAGTCTCTGGCCATGTGACCTAGTCCTTCCTGTTCCTCTGTCCTTCCTCTTCTTTTCCTGCTCTCCACAAGATAACTACCAGTTTATCTGAGCTCCGTAATATTCGCTTAACAGAACGTGTTTTATGTCATTAACGTATATGGAATTGTACACCGTAGACAGGATAGAATAAGCATATATAGTAGAGCGTGCAAGCATTGGTGATTTAGTATTTAAAGCAGTAGAGAGATTTGGAGGCTCCATGTCATAATGCACGACACCTCAGGGGCCCGACGAACCCCCTAGCAGAGCGCGAGTACGCAGCCCCCACCCTTGGAAGGATGGAGCTCTACGCAGGCGGGAGACTTCCCGCTGGCCGAGCAGAGGAACAATCCCCACCTCTCACGAAGGCGGCCACATGCAGCGAATACGCCAATAGGAGGCACAGCACGCTTAGCAACGACCCACTCCTGCATGGGGGCGGGGCTTCAGACAGCGGAGCCACACGATTAGAAGAGTATTACCAGTCGGAATCTAAAAGATATATGCTGCAAACATACATGCTGTATAAGGAAGGTGCAGCCTCAAGCAAAGTGAATCAGTGGACGCGTCCCTACACCTAGACAGGTATTGATTCAGGCACCTGCCAGCACAATGTCAAACTTCAAGTGGAGCGAAGAGGAGCAGGAGGTAATCTACCAAGAAGACCTAGCCTATAGCTTCAAAGAAGTGCTGGGAGATTCACTGACAGAGGCAGTGGCCCAAGGAGTGTGGCCTTTACAAGAAAGGCTAGATACCATAGAGCTATTCCTGAGCCAGAAGGAATAACGCACCAAGCAGGAGGAAAGTGCATCCACAAGGGCAACGTTTAACGACCCTAAGGGGTGTAACAGGGCCCGGAAGAGCAAAGATTCTTCTGACCCCCCGGGTCAACCGACAGGGGCCGGTACAGGAGCCCCAGAGGCTACGGACGCGTTCCTCAGACTAAAAGAAGCCTTCATGAAAGATTCTCAGGTGCCGAGCCTCCGGACCCCCTACCCAAGGGAAGACAATATGGGTTGTACGGAGGAGGAAACCCCAGAAGGCTTCCCAGACGAGGAACCTCCGATATCCCCCACATCCACTTAAGCGGATGCAGATAATGAAGGGGACGAGGGGAGCCAGCCTCCGCCTAAGGAAAGGCAATGAAAACTCCACCACTTAGAAGAGGATGAAACGGCAGATATGTTCCAACCGGAAGAGATCAGAAATCCGAGATCCTCGGAGTGGGTACCATCGCCGAGAGTGGCAAAATACATGACGCAGAGATTGAGGAAAGCTCTCGAAAAAGAGGTCAGACAAAGACTGAGGGCTGAATGTCCAAGACCAGACCTGCCAGGCAAGGTCACGGAAGCCCAGGAATTGGACCCTAAAATGTTGTCGTTTGTCTCCAAATCAAACAGAGACCCGAGGAACGGCATAGACCGCTCCTGGAGAAATTGCCAAGAAAAACTCCTCGACCTAGCCGGTCCTCTAGCTAAGATAATGGACCTAGCCGAGCGAGCCAGAGATACAGGCGAGGAGGTAGACCCAGGAGTTCTAGCGAACTGGGCCCAACGGGCCATATGTATACTAGGAAACGCAAACTGCGAAATTTCATCGGAGCGCAGGAGAGGCCTCCTTTTGAAAATTGACCGTAAACTAGGAGATCTGTCGTCATACGAAGCCGGCGAGGCAGCTCAGGGCCTGTTGTTTGGAGAGACATTTGGTAAGGAGATGGGGAGGTTCGTAGGGACCTACACCTCCCTGGAGAAAGCACAGGCTTCGATGAAGATTTTCCCAGGGAGAGTTTTTGGCGGGACCGGTCGCTACAGAGGTCGCTCGACCGGTCGGTACCAAGCTTCTAGAAGGCCTCAGAACAACAGAAACCAATACTGGGAATCCAGGCAGCCAGATACCTTTTTTCCCCCAAGAGGCCGCTTCCCTAGAGAAAGATGAGGCAGAGGACAAGGAAGAGGAAAAAAATTCCCCACAGGTGAGAAACTTTACATATCCGCCAGTAGGGCGGAGGACAGCTATATTCTGGGAAAACTGGCGCTCGCTTTCCAGCGACGCTTGGGTCCGACAAACAGTGAAAGGCATGTGTATAGAATTCACAGAGACTCCCATTCAGGACCAAGCGCCACGCCCCGTAGTCACGACACTGACCGAGAAAGAGCTGCTAGACATAGAATTGCGAAGCCTAGCAGAGAAACGGGCGATTGAACCATGCATAACGCCACCAAGATTTGTGAGCAACATGTTCCTGGTTCACCAAAAAAACAAGGTGAGACCAGTGATAAATCTAAGACACATGAACAGCTGGGTGGCCTACAACCACTTCAAAATGGAAGGAATCCACCAGCTCAGAGATACGCTCAGATAGAACGACTGGCTGGCGAGGATAGGCTTGAAAGACGCTTATCTTACGATTCCTGTACACAGGGATTTCCGTCCATTCCTAGCATTCGACTGGGATGGGCAATTATGGCAATTCACAACGATGCCATTCGGGCTCTCCTCAGTACCATGGGCATTCACAAAAGGGATGAAGCCTGTAGCCGCAGCGATCAGAGGAAAAGGAATTTGCATGATTATATATCTAGACGACATCCTACTGATGGCCGACAACAGAGAGACCCTAGTCTACCAGACCGACTGGGTAGTTTGCCTCTTAACTTCGTTAAGTTTCCTAGTGAACCGAGAGAAGTCGGAGATGACTCCGGCGAGGAGGATAGAATTCCTGGGGTTTGTTATAAACACCAAGTCGGCGACAGTGGAACTCCCAAACAAAAAGATCAGAGACATAAAGAGAGAAATAAGGGCATGTCTCAGCAAAATGAGCATATCACTCCGCACCATAGCGAGAGTAGTAGGCTTACTAGAGGCATCAATACAAGCAATTTTCCCTTGGCCATTACACTACCGAGCCCTTCAGAGGCTGAAGATACGACATCTTCAACAAGGCCTACACTACCATCAACTGGTACTCTTAGATCAAGAGTCCAGAACAGAGCTGGAATGGTGGTTAGCGAACATGGAGGTCTGGAACGGGCGAGCCATCTTCGGTGACCGCCCAGACCTGATAATAGAATCAGATGCCAGCAGAGCAGGCTGGAGAGCCCGTTGCGGGGATCTCCAGACAGGAGGGAGATGGAGCGCAACAGAACTCCAATTACACATAAACTGCCTGGAGTTACTAGCCGGATCCTTTGCGATCAGGGCATTTACGAAAGGGAGAGTGAACTCCTGTATTCTGCTGAAAATGCATCAGAAATATGAGTCTAATAACCACTAGCTACCTACCTCTAACACACCCAAAAGGGGCTACTTATCTGAAAATACCCTTACAGTGGGGGTATTTTCTGATAAGTAGCCCCCTTTGGGTGTGTTAGAGGTGGGTAGCTAGTGGTTATTAGACTCATATTTCTGATGCATCCTTCCTCATATACCACAGCCCCCTTGACAAAAAACTGAGGAAACCTCTTTGCTCACAACTCTTCTTTATATTCTGCTGAAAATGGACAACATTTCGGCAGTCAAGTACATCAACCATTTAGGAGGAACAAGATCCAAATTACTGGCGGAAATAGCCAAGGATTTCTGGCATTCCTGCCTAGAATCAGGGATCTCGGTAGTAGCCGAATACTTACCAGGTTTGTTGAATGTAGTAGCACACTGGAACTCCAGACATCTCTCAGACTCCAGCGACTGGATGCTGTACCGGATGATTTTTCAGAAACTGGAAAAGATCTGGGGCCCAATATACACAGATCTGTTTGTGTCCAGGCTGAACGCTCAGAAAGAGAGGTTCTTCAGTTGGAGATTGGAACCAGCGGCAGCCGGAGTGGACGCTTTCCTACAAGATTGGAGGGAGCAGACACTTTACGCTTTTCCCCCATTCATGATGATGAACCGACTACTAGAAAAGGTACGCAGAGAGACAGCAAACCTGATAGTAGTGGCTCCGATCTGGAAATCACAAGTATGGTTCCCAGCACTCATGGAGCTATTGGCAGATTACCCAAGAATCTTGCCCTAAGGAGAACGTCTCCTCACGGACCCAGCGTGCAGGATAGCAGGAGACGCTGGAATCTCCCGGGCATTTCGTCACAAGCTGCAAGCCTCACCGCCGAGTCATGGGCTCCATCAACTCGAAGGAGCTACGACGCAGCTTGGAACAAGTGGTCGACGTGGTGCAGAAGGAGAAATATTCATCCCATTTCTGCCCCTCTAGTTGAGATCTTGAATTTCCTAGTGGAACTCCTCCAGGATGGCAAGGCATACAGAACAATAGGGGTATACAGATCTGCGATCTCAGCAGGTCACCTACCCGTGGAAGGAGTACCGGTGGGAGAAAACGTAGCAGTAATACGGCTACTAAGAGGAATAAGATTCAGGAAACCACCGCAGCCAAGATATGAATCTTTATGGGACGTAGCAGTAGTATTAAAACTATTTGCGGACTGGCCCGATAACAAGTATTTGTCCTTAGGACAGCTGTCCGAAAAACTGGCCATGCTATTATGCATGGTGTCATGCAGGAGAGTAGCAGATGTGGGAGTCTTAGAAGTGAATAGGAGAACGTATGGACCGGAAGGCGTGACGTTCAGCTTAGCCAGAAGAACTAAAACTGACTCTAGCACTATCACTTACCCGTACATACAAGAGCCCCCGAAATGGTGCGTAACGGCATGTATAAAGAAATACAAAAATAAAACAGCCGAACTAAGACCGGCAGGGACAACTCAGTTATTAATTGCGTGCAGAAAGCCACACAGAGGAGTAGCGACAGCCACCATAGCGCGTTGGGTCAGAGACATCATGAGCTTAGCAGGCGTAGACATGACAAGATCCGATGCACACTCAGTGAGAGGAGCGATGGCCTCGAGCACTAGGACAAGGCGCAACGTTACAAGACATTATGAAAGCCGCAGACTGGGCTAGTGATATGACATTCAGAACGTTTTACTACCGACCTATTAATGCAATGACAGAAGCAGTAGTAAGAAGCTTTGAACAAGCTTAATGCTAGCCTCCGTCTTGACATAGAATGAAGATTCCCCCTGCTAATAGCACAGGGAGCTCTTGATTCTATTAAAGACAAGGAGGCGAGCATTAAATTCACGTCCCGAATACACAATGAATGCAATGATGAAATAAACAATGTGAAGTACTGTTGATAATTAACATGGCTATTTCTTCCAGAATAGGGTGTGTATTCCCGCCCTAACATACACAATTTTATTTCTTATTGAATTTAGGGGATGAGCAAAAGAACAGCTGAAAGCCCTAATCAGATCAGGTCGCCTGGAACAAACTTCCAAGTTCGGATGTGAGAAATCCAGCCAGCAAAAAGCAGGAAGTTCAGCACAAGTTCGGCAGTTGGGTGCGTAGTTAAAGAGAGATGACAGTTCAAGCAGTGAAAGAAGACGAAGGACAGAGGAACAGGAAGGACTAGGTCACATGGCCAGAGACTAGGGAACTACAGGATTGATGGGATTTGAAGTTTGTTTGAAAAAAAAAAAAAAAGATTTAAATTGAAAGTTTACAAAGTTATATTTGTTGAAACTGCTGGAGAGTAGAAAATAAAGAATATGAAAGCTTAATGCTCGCCTCCATGTCTTTAATAGAATCAAGAGCTCCCTGCACTATTAGCAGGGGGAATCTTCATTGTACATTGGGTCAACATAGTTTCCATTACTTTTAATTTCCTGTTACATCAGGGGACGCAGAGTATCTGTCACCTGCTTTTGTTTTCTCTTGGCGACACTGGCTACAGGGAGGGTACCCTGGCCAATAAGAACTGCAAATCAAATGTGTCATGGCTTAGAAGTGGCCCAGTATCTGAATGAGATGGTATTTTCTCCCCAGCCTATGTGTGGTACAAGATGCTATACTAACTATTAGAAGACAAAGACATCATTTAGTGTTGGGAAAATATTTGCTAAGGCAATTTACAAACATCCCCAAGCATGGACGGTGGAAAAGGACTTAATTGACCATCTTTATGTGGGCTTTCAGCCCAAGACAAGTACTGTGTTTCAGGAATTTCATAGATTATTGATTGTACAAAAGTAAAACGTACTGAGGAAGATGAAACATGTTCTGAGTTCGCCGACCTCACAACTGCTTTTGACAGGGTCTTGCATAAGTAGTTCTGGTCCGTACTGGCTAGAAGGGGGCTTCCATCATACAATGTTGTTAAATATCTTGGAACAACTTTACTCAGAGAGTAAAGCATCTGTGGGGACTAGGGGGAAAACACTGATCCCTTCCCTGTGACTAGAGGGGTCAGGCAAGGTTGTGTTCTCACCCCTCTACTGTTCTTAATATACATAGATGAAGTGGTCAGTGAGCTGCAGATGAATTACTTAGACCAACCAAAGCTGGGGGTTGAATCGATTCCAACATTGCTTTTTGCTGACGACGCTGTGCTTCTGGGCATATCCAAAAAAGGTTTGGAATCAACTATCTGTGCATTCATTGACACATGTTCCAAACTCCAATTTGAAGTTATTGTGGGGAAAACCGAAACTTTGGTTTTCTGACCTAAATTCAGTAAAAATAAAAAGTTCACACTGAATGTTAATGGCCCAGCTATGGAGCAAGCCTCCTATTAGGATTTAGGTTATTTACTTGTACCGCATTTGTTCGCGGCCAAACTGCCCACAGCCTATTTGCTCGGGCCCCATTTTTTTCTTTCATTTTATTTGGTCCCCCTCCGCCAATGCTATGGAAGCGGGGGACACCCCCACACCCCTGAAACCCCCAAAATACTGAACATGGAGTGCGGAGGACACCCCGTCAGCCCCCACTCCTCATGTTTGGTTATGTGCAAACAAAAGGGTAAAAGGTCAAAAAGTACAGAGCAAATTTGGTCAGATGAGGGATGCGATCAGAAAAATGTGATAAAAATGGGTAATACCTCCTATTATGACTTCTAGGGTGTCAGATTTAATGATTATTGGCAGTGGGCAACCCAAATGCTCAAGTCTCGCTTGAAAAATATGGTGGGGCAATATTGAGGATCATTAATACCCATGGAAGACGTGCCATAAACCCCACTGTTAAGATATATACAGCATAGGCAAAGTCAGATGCCCTTTATGGGGCAGAAAAATGGGTATATGCAAATAACAACTACCTCTACTTGGCGGAAAGAACCTTTCTGAAGCATATTCTAGATTGCCCTCTGCTTGTCCTAGTCCCCCACTTTACCTGGAGCTGGGCTTGAGGCCCATAGATGGAGATGTGGGCCTCTGCCCAGTTCTATATTGGTTGAGAGTCTGGACAGTCCCGGGGCTTGTGGATTACTGTAATGCAGTTGATTATGATACCTATTCCAGTGCTTCTTCCAAACAGACCCTCACCGACATCCTCTTTGTCCTTCCTTCACCAGATCTATGGACTCTTCATATGATCTCTGTGTTCTGTCCTCTCTCCTCCTCTCCCATTAATGGTGGCACCCGTTGGGAAGCCCTTATGGCCCCCTTCGATTCCTCTAAGATCATCATTAATGTCTACCTAAATGGCACCATCATGGTCCAAGGCCCTCAGGCCAATCTCCTCCTTTTTGATAGGCGCTTTCCTTGCATCATCAATTTCCTTTCATCTCCTGCTGTCCCCCCCCCTGCCCTTGGCTACCTTACCCTCTCTCCCCTCCTCTTCTGCCCCACCTCAGGCTCCTTCCTCAACTCCGCAGGTCATACCTCTGATTTGTACCCCTCTGCGGAAGGCCTTTAATGCTGGAAATCTCCTTAATCTTGCCACTCTCAACTCTCGCTCTGCTGTCAAACAATCCTCTGACATCTGCCACCTACTGGAAGAACTTGACCTTGATGTCCTCGGTTTTACCGAGACATGGTTCATGGGAAGCTCTGTCACAAGCTTTGACACTCTCCTCCCTGGTGGCTACAGGATCCTCTCTGCACCTAGATCCACCTGGTCCATAGGGGATGTAGCCCTGATCTTTCCTAAGTGGATTCCTGCCTCTATCATTCCCACGCAGACCTACTCCTCTTTTGAATGCCTTGTCTGAAGGCTTTCTCTCTCTCCTAGCCACTCCCTTTCCCTGGCTACCCTATACCAGCCCCCTGGTCAGGTCAACTCATTTCTCCCTGAGTTGGCAGACCTCTCTTCCTCCCTACTGGCCTCAGCCACTCAACTCCTCCTTCTGGGTGACCTCAATATCCATCTAGACTCTCCCTGTTACTCCTCTGTACTCTTCTGTGACTTCTGTGATTCCCTATCCCTTTCTATCCTCCCCTCTGGCCAGCCTCACTCTGCAGGGCACACACTTGATGTCTTGATCTTCTCTGACCTCCCCCTCTCCATCCCTCTGACCACTCCTCTCTCCTGGAGCAATCACTCACTCCTCTCCTCCCACCTCTCCCTCTCTACCCCCGAGGCCAAGCCATCCCCAACACTGCCACCTACCTTCTCGGACATCTGGCCCATGAAGCATGTGTCAGTTGAGGCTTTCGCCCCCACCTTCTATCTCCCCCCCAACTCTGGCTGACTCACATCCTGACACAGCCCTGTCTATGCTCTACTCTTCCATTTCCGATAATCTTGATGCTCTTGCCCCTGTCATGAGGATCCATTTGAAGCCCAAAGCCAAGTGCAATTCTTGGTATGACTCTGACATAGCTACACTTAAACGTAAGTGTAGGGTGGCTGAGAGAAAATGGAGGGCTTCTTGTTCATCCGCTGACAAACTGGCCTGACACATGCTCCAAAGGCAATACCGACTCTCTGTCCACACTAAGAAGAGAGCTCACATCCAAGCCTGTGTCTCTGCAGCATTTAACAACTTGTCCACACTCTTTAAAATCTGCAAGGAGCTGGCCAACCCTGCTGCAGCCTCTACCTCTCCTGTTGCCACCCAGGCACTTTGCACAGCCCTTGCCTCTGACTTCATCTAAAAAACCCAGGACATCCTGTCCACCCTCTCGTCCCCTCCCTCTCTTCTCTTCTCTCCTCTCGTCTCCTCCTGTGAACTCTGGCCCTCCTACAGCCACCACCCACCCTCTTTTTCACCCTTTCCTCTTTTCTCCCCTTATGAGGTCTCTAGACATGTCTGATCTATGAAAGTCTCATAAAAACTGGTTCCTCCCTGTTCTTCAAAAACCATCAAGGACTACATTGACACCCTCGCTCCTGTCCTGGCTGATTTCTGCAACTACTCCCTCACCTCAGGAGCCTTCCCCCTCCCTCTGAAGCACTCTCTTGTGGACCCTCTTTTCAGGAAACCCACAGCGGACCCTTCTTGCCGAGCTAACTATAGCCCAATCTCCATCACTCCTTTTCTGGGCAAACCCCTGGAAATGATGGCCATCTCGCAGCTTAACCTTTACTCTGATTCTGTTGGTTGTCTCCATGACCATCAGTACAGCTTTAGAGTTGCCAGAAACATGGAAACTGCTCTCCTGAACATCTGTGAAGATCTGCTCTCCAACCTTGACTCTAACATCCCCTCTATCTTCATCCTACTCGATCTCTCTTCTGCCTTCGGCACCGTCAACCATACCATCCTGCTCAACTGTCTCTGTGACAACCTGGGTATCACCAATCAGGCTCTGGCCTGGCTGACCTCTTTCCTCTCTGATCGACCCTGCCAGGTCCAACTTGAGTCCTTCCTTTCATCTATCTCCCTTTCTACGTGTGGTGTTCCCCAGGGGTCTAATCTCTCACCCTGGCTTTTCAACCAATAACTGGCAATCCTTGCCCAATGCATTGCCGTTTTCTGTTCCAATTTTCAGTACTATGCTGATGACTCATTTTCAAGCTTCCCTCTGCCATCTCTTCTCCTTCTCTCATCTCTGATTTCCTATCTGCCTTTCAAGATTGGTGTGCCGCCAATGATCTCTGCCTGAATGCCAGAAAGACAGAGATCCTCCTCATCAGCACACCTTCACCCTCCTTTCCTCTCACTCTCTGGCCAGCCTCAGTTGGCCCTCCTCCTACCCCCCCCCCTGTGAGCCTAAGAACCTTGGGGTCATCTCTGACTCCATGCTTTCCTTCTCTGCCCACATCTCTGATGTCTCTAAAAAGTCAAACTTCCTGCTGCACCTCCTCAGGGGTATTCTGCCTTTCCTCTCCTTCCCCCAGAAGCTCACTGTCTCCCGAGCCCTGGTTCTCTCTAGGTTGGATTATTGCAACAGCGTCTTTCTAAATCTACCTACTCCTACTCTCCGCCCTTTGCAACTTATACGGAACAGGACTGCAAGACTTGTCCTTGGCCTCAAGCCTTGGGATTGTATCTCTCCAGCCCCAACATCTTTCTACTTGCTCCCAGTGGCTGAAAAGATACAATTGGAGACCCTTTGCATTGCCCACAAGGCTTTCTGGGCCTGGGTCCAAAATACCTTCAGCTGTCCCTCCGTAAATATCTTCCCACCCGGGATCTTCGCTCCTCCACCTCTAACTCCCTCAGGGTCAGTTGTTTTTCAAAGAAATGAGCTGGGGGTAGATCTCTGTCTTTGGCTGGGGCCTCCCTCTGGAACAGCCTCCCTGCCACTCTGAAACTTGAGGAGAAACATCTCTGGTTCCGGAAGCGCTTCAAGATCTTCCTCTTTCACCCTCTGACTTTCGGGCCCAGGTACCTGCTCACCCTGCCACCCTCCCGCACTGCCTCCTGGCAATCCCTTGCACTGGGGTCTGTATCTGTAACCCTACAGTACCCCCCCATTTTTCTGTACTTATCAGACACACTCTGTTGCCTTAAACCTAGCACTTGCCACTTGCTGGCTGCACTACCACTGTTTGTTGCTTTTTACTATTTATGTATTCATGTTTTATTTATTTGTATTCCTTTTGCTCAGAATCTTCCACTTCTCCCCCTCCCATGCACTTTCCCCTTTCCCTCTCCCATGCACCTGCGTGTTCTCAATGTGACCGGGCCTAGTAAGATTGTTGTTTGGTTCTCCTTTCTCGCACTCTGAAACACTTGTGTACGAGCGCGATACAAATAAAATATCAATATCAAAATCATTATGTCTTACGCCTTGAGGGTAAAAAGTCACTTCCGTGGTTTGCAAATGTAACAAGATTTTTTGTACTACCTAAACTTAAGTGACTTATGTGACGATAACTCCAGGATCACAGAAGGAAGTGTGGAAGTGGTTAAGACAATGGCCCGTGAATGGGCAGACATCAAACTTATTGACGGCTTCAGTGTCCTACAAACAGGCATATTTTATCTATTTGGAAAGTACTCATTAGGATTAAAAAATTATTTTTTAAGGATATTTATAGGATAGGAGAGGGACTCGTTCCGTTCCGTCATTTTAGACCACCAGGTCTAAACTCTTCACTGAAGAGATTTCCGCAACAGCGAAGCTATAGAATTAATAAGAAATAACACTTGCAAGCCAAGGTTTCGTCTAAACAACCTTAAGCCTCAGATGAAGAGCAAGAATCGCGCGAAACACTTGTCAGGCTGTTTTCAAACCACAATAAACCTGCAATTGTAGCAGTTTGTAGTATCTTTTGGTGTCAGTGCAGCAAGACTGGAAAACCCCCTTTCTTTGTTTCGTATTTCACAGTGGTATACCTGGGCAAGGTATCCTCAACATCCAGTCCACTGCAGCCCCCTGTTTACCTAATTTATGGTGCAAGCGCATCGTTCTACTTTTGGTTTGTTTTGCCCACCCACTTTTCCAGTTAAAAAATTATTGGATGTAGTGTATCCGCCTCTGGCATGAAGTCTGTATTTGAAAATTGGAATAAACATATTGAATACAGCAAATTATACTTGTGCCTGGACAGTGGATGGAAGTGATGTGTGCCAATTGTGCGGGTTAACAGAAGAAACAACATGTCATTTCTTATTTTTCTGCCAGGGGTACAGAACACTTAGTTCCAGGTTTTTTAAACCAATGTCTACTGCCCATAATCTACGCTATGCCAACCAAGCCCTATCGTTGGTAAGGCAGACAAGCGATTATAAAATGATATACTGTGTAGCCAGTTATATCCCCCAAGCTTGGCTCAAAAATCCTAGGTCAATGGGGCTTGCAGACATGGGACTACACAATGAATCATGTCAACATTTACAAAAATATGTATTGAGTTATTTTGTACTTTGCCATTTTGCATGTTTTGCATTGATCGAAATGTGTACATCCTTCCCTATTTTGCACTATCAGCATAGTTTGTACTTTGGCCCTTGGGGCATTTGTTTTGTACTTTATATGGAAATATAGATGCTTGTTGTTTTAATATTCAATTTCTGTATAATTTCTTACATTTCTAATGTTATTCTATGTCTGTCAAAACTATTGCCCATGTTTACATATAATTTATGATTGTAAGTTTTGAATGTACTTGACAAATAGAATAAAAAGCCTTGATGATGATGATAATGAAAACTATATTCAGTTGCTTTCAGAATTGTTGCCCCCTCGGGCTATACATCTGTGCTTTCTAAATCCAGCTTCCTCACTGTGTGTCTTGCAGAATCAAGGGCTACAGGGGGCTGCCACGCCAGAAATACTTTCCACTAAAGTATGGCACTGCCAATGCCCTCCTCAGGGTCTCTCCCCCATGTGATGACTGCTTTTCTTCCTCAAACGAGCATTTCTTTAGATCTATGAGTCATGTTATTTTGGGTGCTTTAAACTAATCTCGCGCTTAAGTCATCAGGGGTTTCAATGCTCAGCTTAATGGTACTCATTTTTTTCCAACTCTGAAAGGGTGAAGGCTGAGTCGTCCCTGATGGGGTTCAGAAATGGTGTCCTAAGTTAAAGAGCTCAGCGCCGCCATTTCTTTTTCCTTTAACTTTCTATATATTTGTTGTACTCTGAGCAGGTTATTACAAATCCAAACTAATGTAAAAGGTGAACTGTTGCTATTCATCTCCTGCATTATGCCGGATAAAAGCTGATATTTGAGATAGATGATGGCAGGGCCCCCTCAAACATGTGCTACTGCACACATAACAATCTGGCCTTGGAGCTGTGGAGGCCAAATTAGAGAATCATAGAAGTGATGGGATGATATTAGCACATGGCATCACAGCAGCTGGCTACTGTAAAAATAATTGATCTTTTATAACGCATTTAATACTGGAGACCACTTTATAAGCGCAAGACCGGGATTAAAACCTGTGTTGCTATGCATTGTCTTGCTTCCAAGACAAACATGTTACCCCTGAGCTATCCTCCAGGCCTTTACATCACATTCCACATAATTGCACTTTTAAATATTTTTAGACACAGGGAGATGCAGGGATTGATCCATAATAACATTGTTCTCATCAGGTACTGAAGCTAGGATTTAAATCGAAATGTCTGCATGCTAAACTCAGCAATCTGAACACTAGGCCACACATCCCAATTCGTCTTCACTAGGACTTGGACGCAGACACAGAAGTGCTATGCAAATAATAACCTACAACGCAACACATGAGGAACCCCCACCCAGCGAGGCTGCCCTGCCTGGAAGGTCTGTGGCAGTTTTCCTCTCTGACTGGCACTCCCCTTGTGACAGCCCTGTATGGATGGTGAATGTGTGCACCTTCCCAAATGTGATTACCATTTGTCTTCGTTGCCTCAAGCCTTGTGGAGAAGCGACTCAAGGAGCTCCTCAGGCACCTAACTGGGTGTCCTTCTGTGGCAGGCAGGCTGTAGGGAGCAAAATGAAAGTGCTGATCGTGGGAGGCGGACTAACAGTAACAGTGATGGCGACCTGTTACACCATGCACCGAGGGAGAGTAGAGGCAAAGCAGCTACATCAGGCAAGCTGCTGGAGTGGTCCACCTGAACAAAAGGATGGGAAGCATCTGATCCAAGGCAGGAAGGAATCAGGATAGAAGCCAGGGCCTGATGCCTCTCAAAGCATGAGCCCTGTGCTGCTTGGCTCTGAGGTACGGCAGGTAAGCTCACTCGCTTTTGCACCCACACCCATACCCAGCAGTCAGGGAAGGCAGAGAGAACAGTGACAAATGATGGGCTCACTGCAAGGAGGGGTGGAGCCATCAGACAACACAAGCACCTCCATGTCAGTCCTCATTACTGTTTTGTAGTTTGGGCTGCACCACCTATAAGCCAAAACTATTGTTTTAGAGTACAGCTAGGGAGAAATGGTATATGAGGAGGGACACAAAGCTTGTAAGTGTTGTTTGGTTATTTGCCCACCAATTGACTCACCATGGTCATGCTAATCCTTATGGCCATTCCCACTCAGTTCTTGACCCTTCCCACCCAAAACACCTCCTTGTGGAATATTTTGCTCGCTTTAATCAAACCTTACCACCAAACATTGCATCTGAATCACCTGCCAGTGTTTTCTCAAAGCAATCTTCTGAGAATTAAAGACGTAATTGAAGTAATAAACATGCTACTGGTGTAACAAAAATGTCTTAACCATATCTGCCTTCAGCCACTCAATTTATAAGCACTATGCATGTCCTTCAATGAAGGCCTGTTAAAAACAAACATTGGCAAAGCTAACAATGTTGGCTTGTGTATAAGTATTATGCATTTGCCATGTGCTGCTATTAGATACCCAGGTACTCGCACCATTTTGCACCTTCTGCCATCAATGGCTAGTTAATAGCACTACGCAGTGACCGGTGAATGCTTTTCCCTTGTCTACAGAAAAGTCCAAACTATTTGCATTGTCAATGCTTGGCATTTTCTGGTGTGTCAAATGTGCGTGTAGGCATGCACGCAAAAGGCATGTGTTCTTTTCAGAGAAAGAAAGAAAGAAAGAAAGAAAAAGAAAGAAAGAAAGAAAGAAAGAAAGAAAGAAAGAAAGAAAGAAAGAAAGAAAGAAAGAAAGAAAGAAAGAAAGAAAGAAAGAAAGAAAGGAGAATGCAAAATGTTTTCTGGACTCGTGACTTGGCCACCCACCATAAAGTGCCGACCCCCCGTCCCCAAAGCAGTGCCACCCCACCCACCTACCCAATTTGCACAGTTGGTGGCCCCCCTCCAGGGAGGGACCCGGGGCGTGTGCCCTGTTTCGCCACCCATAAACACATCTCTGTAGTCAAGTGAGCAGCAGCCTACTCAATGCTGTCTGCTTGAAGCTAATCTGGAAGCTTTAAGTAGAGGCCTGGAAGGCATGAACTCTGGTGGGTGGGTGGAGCAACTGAGAGGCAAGGCCTGGTCATGTGATCAACAGTCTACTCAAAGCTGTGTGTCTGAAGCTGGCCTAAAGTCCTTAAGTAGAGGCACTGAAGGCATGAAAACTGGTGGTGGGCATAGCAACTGAGTGGCAGTGCTTTGTCATTTGACCAGCACCCTACTCAATGTTGTCTACCTGGAGCTGGCCTAAAGTCCTTGTGTAGAAGTCTGCAAGGCTCAAAAACTGGTGGTGGGCGGAGCAACTGAGTGGCAGGGCCTGGTCATCTGGCCAAGGCTAATCAATGCTGTCTGCCCTAAACTGGCCTAAAATCCTTAAATAGAGGCCTGGAAGGCACACAAACTGGTGGTGGGTGGAGCAACTGAGTGGCAGGGTCTGATCACGTGACCAGTACCCTACTCAATGCTGTCTGCCTGGAGAAAGCCTACAGTCCTTAAGTAGAGGCCTGGAAGCCGTGAAAACTGGTGGTGGACAGAGCAACTGAGTGCCAGGGTATGATCACATGACCAGCAGCCTACACAATAATTTCTGCCTGACGTCCTTAAGTAAAGGTGTAGAAGTCATGAAAACTGGAGGTAGGCAGAGCAACTGAGTGGCATGGCCTGGTCATGTGACCAGCAGCCTACTCAATGATCTTCTCTGATACAGTTACATTTCTTCTCTCAGCAATGAGTAGTTTACATTCTGCACGTCATATACATGCCTCTGTAGGGCTCAGTAAAAGCTTAAATTATATATTTTGGAAGCAGTTGTTATAATAGGTCCAAGTATACTAATAAAGAGAAACAACTCAATAAACGGAGAAACTCCAAGTGCACGAGAAAGCCCAGCTTTATGCAGGTACGAGCGGCAGGAAGAAGGTATAAAGGAGAATCTCAAAATGGCGTTCCGAACAACAAGGTTTTAAGAAAAAATTTCACAGCTGATGTCATGGTTAATAATTATCATAAGCAATGTCTGTTCGCTTATTAAGTTGGTTAGTGGTATATAAAACACATAGGTATGCATAAGTAAAATGTCTACTATTGGTTCTTTCACAATTTAATAACTGCTCCTAGGTTCATCCTTCTAAAAATGATACATTTCAATCTAACCTGCCATTGGTGAGTTGCGACCATTGTGCTAAAACCACTTTCCTCTATTTATTGGATCTTTTACTGTCCTAACGTGTGCCTGTCTTCATTGGTCACTTGTGGTGCTATATGTTAATTCATTATGAATTTCATTTGGCACGGCAGCTACTTACACCTGGCATTAAAAGACATGTCTGTTTCCTAGCTGCTACCCAATAGAAATCAATTAACTAAATAATTGCATGCTGTGCCATGGGAAATCTAGTGCGATTTCAACTTTTAGAGCAAACTCCCTTTCGCACACTGACCTTGGTGCTTGGGCTGCTACCTGAGTATTGTGAGGCCTGGACTTTTGTGTTAAGCTGTAATATGTCATACTTTAGGCCTTGCAGGTTTCAGTCTGAGTAATGGCGGTACTTCTAATCTTTCTTCACCATGTTACTGTTCTTCAGGTTTTGCATGCTGCCATTGATTATTCCCTGGTGCCAGTTGGCCCAATATGACTTTCAATGACGTGCATCTGAGGTGTTTCGTCTGTTTGAGTGTGGAGGTGTACCAAGTTATCCTTGCCAAATATTACTGTCATCATGTGCTTCTCAATTACCCTTTTCCCTGTTTTTTTTCTACACTGTGATAATATTATTTACAAGACACTGAGGACAGTTAATACCAACACCAGAACTGATATTATTATTTTTAAAGCATTACCAAACCCTGGCAGACACCCATGAGAACAGTGCTTCAAACCAGTCCTCATCTTCAGCTGCACTATTTTCTTGGACCAACTTTGTGTGCAGGTTTCGCAGGGAAGTTATTGCTCCTGCCAAGCTCTCATTCTGCTCAACATCTGCGGGAATTAAAGTACAGCAACTTGAGCCAAATTTTTTACATATGCCTCCTTCCATGGTGGTGAGGTGGTCAATGACCTACATATTTTGGAGAGTCATCAATCTGATAACTCTCCTCTCCTCCTTAATCACATTGATCCCTTTCTCAGTAGCGTTTATAGCCTGCAGTAATGCACATCTACTTATCTGCAACCACTTGGTATGTACTGCCGTTTGCAATCCAGGGGCAAGAAAAGATGAGAAGAACATAGAGGCCTTGTTGAAAAACCTGTGTTCAGGTGCGATATCATCTAGTGCGTCATTAGATTTTATCGAGAAATAATTGCCCCTTTTAGTTCGTTGCAGTGTTTCATGTCTCTTCTCTCTCTGGTTATGTTTTACCATATGGTAATCTCTTATTTGTACCACATCACTTTGGGGCACCACCAGTGCTGGTGCATGTAACACTGCTAATGAGCATATGTCACCCCAAGTGGGCGGGAGCTGCATATGGGCCATGCGCCACAGGCCCAATAGTGGTCCATTAATACTGCTGAGCCTAATTTCATGCCTGGCATATCCATGATGCGTTTGCATCCTTTATTGTCCCCAACTTTCCCTGTACCATATTTCTGAAACACAGGGATGCATTCACTATCTTTGTTATGTTCACACGCTCTTCTTCATCCTCTACCCATGTTAACAATCTGGCTTATTTTGTCCATACTTCTAGGCAGTTCTTATTCACATTCTCCACCAGTCCCCACGACAATCCTATACATGCTTCTGCTCTTCATCATATCATCCCTTCCACTGTCCCAACAGAAAGGTATCTCATTTCCTTGTTGATCAGTATGTTTCAATAATGGATGTTCACTTATTGTTACGTCACCTCTTTGTAGCCCTGACAATGTATATTTCATCACCTTGTTCACCATTTTCTTTTTGTTGATAAAATTATCTTCATAAAGGAATTCTGCTTTTGTCACCCATTTTAAGTAAGCCCAACTTCCCTGGCATTGTCCACTTGTTTTGCACATTGCAATACGAGTTAGGCAATGCGCCCTGTTTGCTGGTATTTCATTGGCTAGTCAAAGCATACGGAAGGCGAGACCATAAAAAGAAGTTTTCATCCGATTTCTCCCTTCACACCTTAATCATGTTGCAATACCATAGGTTGTTCATTGTTAGCTGTAACACTCAAACTTTTGTCTCAGGAGGTGTTCGTAATCAATCACATCTCTTCTAACCTGTGTTATTCCTTCACTTATGTTAGCAGCTACATTGGTGCTTTCATTACATAAAAATCTTACTGCCATTGTACACGCAAACTAGAAATAACAGAAGGAAAAGAAAAAGCAGAAATCATTATACTTATAGTCCATTTTCTCCAAATATCTCTTCTTATGCACACGTTGGGATAATAAAGAGGCCTCATTACAAGTGTGGCGGTCCGGGAACAAGGGTACTGGTAAGCTTACCGGCACCCTTGTTTCTGGACTGCCACACTACAAGTCTGCCTGCCAGGGCCGCTGCACCTGACAGGTCTGACCCTGCCGGGTGCACTGGCCCCAGTAGGCAAATTCATCACGGAAAGCACCAGCACCGTTAGCAATGGTGCCGGTGCCTCCGTCTCCTCACTCCTATATGGGACTCCATGGGAATGGGGACTTACAAAATCTGGCACATGACTTCCTGTCCCACCGGGACTTGTAATGTCCCAGTGGCACTGGGAAGTCAGGTCCCGGATTCAGTGTTACAGGGTTGGCGGCAACCCACCGGTGGCACTGTTGGGTTACCACCAGCCTCATAATGAGGCCATGCTGGTGTGCTCTTGCTCTATTCTGGGGCCCTGTCACTTCTTCCTGCTCCTCTTCCTCTTCTGACAGGGCAAGCGTTCCATTGAATTTTTAACATTACATATGTTCAGCCACGTCCTCAGCCCTCTTACTTTTAGAGACAGGGGTGTGGCATATTCTTCACTACAGAGGCAAGTGAATCATGGCTTTTCCCATTTCCTAATATGATTGCAAATATACAATAAATCATTGAGGAATAATTGCAGGGGTGGAATTACAACATTTCGATCTATTGTCTTGGGTCAATTTTCGTTGGTTGTTCCCAGGCCCCCCCTGTAGTAGCTGGACCTGTTTAAAAATAAAGTTCAGTGATTTACACATAGCAGTCATAGCAGTCAAATAAGCATGGAATTGTTCACCAAGCACAGTTGCTGAAGTTTCTGCATCTGATCGAGCACGCGTGGGTGGAGCAATACAAATGTGCATTCATCTACCCGTCACCACCTCGTGGTGCATAAAGTGGCGATCATAATCTAGCTTATTTCGTAAAGGCAAAGAAAGGCAGTGCAGCTCATTTATATTCAATGTAGCTTGGAATTTTGCAATGCGTTCCTTCAAGAGGCCATTGGCCTGGGATGATAGGCAGAGCAAAGCTTGTGCTTAATGCCAAGCAGGGATACCTAAACTACAAAGTGTGGTCCATTATCTGATCGTAATACTTCGCACACGCTATTAGCGCCATGGCTACCTCCAATACCAGTACCGTGTCCGGTCCCGTTCAATGGGGACTTACCGGTCTATTCTGACCTTTGCGGGACCGGTAAGTCCCCATTGAAAAAGCCATTCCCCATTCCCATTTCAGCCCCAATAGGGCTCAGTGGGAAGGTGCTAATAACGGTACCGCAAATTGCGGTACCGTTATTAGCTCTGAAGTCCCTTAATGGTTCCCTTCCATGATGCCTGGTAAAACCAGGCGTTAAAAAAGGGACCCGCTAAGGGACCTCCTAGTAGGGCGGTAAGAGATTACCGGCACCAGTGCCCTTACCGGTGCTGGTAATCCCTTACCGCCCACCGCACAATGAGGCCCCTTGTTGTAACGCCCACCTGGTTCCCACGGGGGCGCTGATCTAGTCTGGATTACTGCGGCCTCTTCTAGCGTGATGCGCAGGACCCGGAACACCGATTGGACAGGACCTCCAAATCGTGCTTCCTTGGCCCGTAGGAATATCCTTCTGCAGATGAGAAAGGGGATTAACAGTCTGCAGAATGGTGTGCTAGCTCCCCCCTTCCCCCCTCCGTTCCTCTCTATTCCTCCAAACCCGGTTTAAGCTCACCTTATGGTTTGGAAGGTTGAACTCTCCATCCTGCTTCTGGTGCAGGGGCGCGCGTTCGTCCAGTTACTTCACTGGTTTTCAGAATGGCGCTGGCAAAATCCACTTGACTTTCCTGAGCGATGCGCCGTAAGTATGAAAGTTCAAAGTTCAAGTGAGCCCCTTTTATGCTGTCTTTCTCACCTGTGATCTGTCCTTTACTTCAGGTGCAGAATGAAGGCGATGCATCGAGGGGTTAACCTGCCGAGGTGAGTAGTAATGAGGGCGATCCCTCTAGATGTCCTTATCATTCCTCTGAAATGTCTCTAGTCCTTTCCCCATAGGGGCCAGGGTACGGTCCCTGCCAACGGGGCGGCGCCGACCCGAAATGTGGAAGAAAAGCCAGTAAGTATTATGGCTGTTAATCAGGCTTTCCTTCTGTGAGTCCTTCTGCTCACCTTTTGTTTCTTCCTCTCTCCCCTAGGTGCAGAGATGTGGCGTCCGATGCTGACAGCCGCGATGGAGCCGGGAGATGTCTCGAGGACAGGACAGGTGAGTGAAGCGTGGCGCTGCAGCGAGCAACGCGATGCTTTTAAATTGAAGTCTTCCTTCAGGGATGCTTGCGAGAAGATTCCGGATGCAGGTAAGAAGCTTGAAATAATCCTTGGTTTTCACCTTTCTCTTCTCTTCCTTCCTTGCAGGTCTTCCAGGTTCAAGATGGGCGTGGCTGTAGTCCAGGAGCAGGAGCAGACACGGTGAGCGTTAAGCTGCAGGAAGCAGAACAACGCGAAGCATGAGCTGCTGTCTGGGCGTGGCTTAAATAGTCTCCAAAGAAGTCCCAGGTATGTATCCTTCCCCAACTAGGTATGTATCCTTCCCTGGCCACGCCCGAGTGAAAAAATAGTCCCTATGAAAAAATAGTCCCTTTCAGGTCTCAGGGAGGCCTGAAGCGTGCAGCATGGTCTGCATCAGGTAAGTGCACAAAACACCTCCCTTTATGAGCCTGGCACCTATGGCGCCAGGACTGATGTCCAACATGAGCCTGGCGCCAAAGGCGCCAGGACTGAGTCCAAAGAGTCCCTATAAGGGGCCGCTGGGCTTTTACCCGAGGGCATGATGCCTGCTTCTGGGGGTGCTGGGCCTGGCCTGATGCTCCGGGGGTAGGCATCATGACACTTGTGTCCAAACCCTGATTCAGCATTGATCATAAACTTTCCTACAGCCTTCTTTGCTGTTTTCTTGCACTGTGTGATTGTTATCCAGATCACACAGAATCCAAACAATATCATCACTAAACTGCTGCAAGAAACCTGAAGATGTTTGTCATCCATTGTGGAACCCATGAGAAGATCGACGCAAACCAACTGTCATCTGCAATATCTTCTGTCTCATCTTCGATATTATAATGCAGTTTCATCAGCAACATTATGGCCTCTGTCAAGGTCCCAATCTCGTCCTCATGAGAAGGTATGGACATGCAACATGATGGCCCGATTTTAGCACAAACTCCTCCATCCATTTTTGTGATCATATCAAGGACATATCTGTTCTGGAGGATCATCAACCGTATGGCCCTCAATTCTTCCTTGATAGCGTTGAATCCCTTTATGGTCGTGTTGATCGTCTGCAGGAGTTCCCAACGTGTGATCTGCAACCACTTCGCATTGGCCATTGTCTGGATCCCTGGCATAAAGATAGTTGTGAATATTTCTGAAGTCTGGCTGAACAACCTGTGCTCATACGGAATAGCATTGAAGGCTTTTATTGATTTTACCGAAAGGTAATTCTCCCTCTTTGTCCGGTTGAGGAATTTGAGTGATTTTCTCTTCCTCAAATGGGCATCTGGTTTTGGAAACTCTCCAATGTTCAGGTCACTTTTGGGAATCACTAACACTGGAACATGTATGAGTACTAAGGAACACGTCCCTCCCCAGTCCTTGGGCAGCTTCATGGAGGCTCTGGACCCACAAGCCCAATATCGATCCATCAGGACGGCTGCCCCTGCTCCCATTCTAATAACGTCAACTGTAGTCTTGCAACCTTTATTTCCTCCCACATAATTTTTTCCATTTCTTTGAAAGCATAATGTTGCATTTGTCAATGGAATCACCATCATCGGCCTGATTCATCTTCCACCCATGTGAACAGTCTGGCGTGGTTAGCCCATGACTTTAAACAAGCATTGTTCACTCTCTGTACTTCTTGCAGATATTCTGACTTCAATAGATGAGCTGTGCGGGACATCAGGCCTCCTTCTCATCCTTTCGTAGATTTCACTGGTCCATAAACTAAGACTTGAATTTGTTTCCAACATCCAGGCCATCCTGCTACTTCTGCTCTATCAGGGTAATTCAGTCTCTTCATCTCTGCAACTACTTACATCTATATATCCTTCCTCAGGATATGTAAGCATCTTGCTTTTTCATGCAGGTTCCTTTTCCATTTGTGTAGACTTGATATAGTCATCCTGGAACGGAAATGACCATTTCGATCTCCATCGCAAAGTGGCCCAACTTCTTTGAAATTGGTCTCTTGTCATGCATGCCGCAATATGAACGAGACATCTAGCATCATACTTCGGGATTTCTCTAGAAATTAAATTTCATGTTTCATCCATGGTATATGGTAGGAGAGCGCATACATAGCAACTCTCCTTAGATCCTTAGAAGTTTTCTCTCCCACCTTTTTCATGTGCTGATACCACATGTTATTACCCAAGTGTGCTGTACTGTCTAGATATTTGTTTATCCCTTCATTATCTTCCTTTGCATTTCTCTTGCTTCTCACTACTTTCAAATCAGTGCTCATATAATAATCATGAAGTATATCAAGAAGAGTTCTCTCTCTGGGGAGAACTATATGAGTCTCTGTCTTAGTGGAAGCAAATAAATCAAGAGCAGTACTTGTAGTGGGAGGAATCATAGTAGTCCCTGTTTTAACAAGAGCGTTAATGTAATAGGGAATGCTAAACAGAACAAACAGAAAGACACTAAGTATGGTGGCACATACGTAAATCATAAACCAACATATTAATCCCCACCATTTGCGACATTCTGGACTTAGTTGAGCTCGCTCATCCTCTAAATCCGTGCCACTTTCAACATTTCTCATGTTTGCTATAATCAATTAAGGAAGGAAAAACACTTTTAATCAGACAATTACGATAGGTTTTGCAACTGCAGGATATCTTCCACTGACACTGTAAGCAGCCTTCTAATCAGAGGGCCATTCTTAGGATCATGTAAGAAAGTGTGAATGTCCACATCTATTCTGACAAGAACAGGATAAGCTTGAAAAATAAACACAAAGACAGCAAGTAGAAGTCTATCAGCATCTCTGTCTGACAGGACCATAGACTCAATTAAAAAGATATTCAGTGGAAAATGAATTGGGGTACTGCTCCCATTTCCAATTATCAAATCTGAACTCGCAATTTAGTTCAGATATATTTGTGATTCATTAACATTTCTCTAAAGTTCATTTTCAAAGATTCCTGTGGCTTAAGCAAAGAATTGCACTCCTTCTATAATATCTATCAAGAGTGTCAAAGCCACAGTCCAAATGCAATCTGCATTTCATTATCAGTATCTTTATCGTCCTTCTTCTTTGTCATCGATCGAGTCTGCACACGCTGAAATTCTTCTTTTCTTGCTTCTGAATTGATTGTTGGGGGTGCTGCAGCCTCACTGGTGTGTAGCTTCACATCGTTCAGATGGATGCAAGCTTTTCTGTCTTGGGCTTTCACTGCTGAGGGAGTAATCTTCTCTACTACATACAGTCCATGGCTCGTGCCACTTCCTAGTGAAGTTTCTGATCAGCATAGCGTCGCCAGCAAAGAGCTTTCAAGCTGATAAAAGTTCCGAAAAGCCGGTTGCTGAATGGTTTTCATCTGTGTTCTAAGACTGACCCCCCTGGCTCTTGAGTTGATCTGAAATGACAGAGATACCAGCGGTCATACACGTCAAATATTCATTCAAGTAATTTCCTTAACTTTTTGCTCTGGGCATCACTTGTACTCCTCGATGGAGGAGTCGGAGGCGTTCTCATTCACCTCCCTGTCACTAGCCCATGGAGTGTGAGGTGGTGGTCCGAACCAGACTGATTCCTTAGGGCATATAAAGCTAAGGGCAGGCAATATAGCCATCCCTTCTCAGTGTCAGCGTGAGCTTGGCAATCCTTTCTTTAAGCAGGCCGTTGAGTCTCTCACATATCCCGTTCACTTGCAAGCAGAGGAAAACAGATGTTTAACATTCAGTAATAGACTTATCTGTTCAAATACTTCATTGACAAAATGTGGCCCATTATCGAATCTCAGCACCTCACACACTCCTTTTCTTGGAAAGACTTTATGTACTAAAAATGTTGGTGCGCAAGTGGCATCTGGGTGTGCACATGGACCTGCTTCGATCCACCTAGAAAAGGGACACACCACCTCCCTCAGATACCTGTATCAATTACATACTTGCAGCACATCAACAAAGACAATAAGAAAATGCTGAAAAGGACCATTCGGTCAAGGAATTACTCCTCTAATCGTTCACAGTGTATGCACAGCGGTAAACTTTTGACATACAATGCAATTTACTTCATAAAATGCAATGTGTTCTAACAAGTTTGGTAAAAACCAGTCTTCTGCAATTATTGCAGCAAGACTCTCCCTAGTTACATGTGCAGGATTGTGCAGCTGTTCAAGTGCTACCCACAACAAAGCTACTGGCATCAGCGGCTTTCCAGTGCAGTTATGTCACCATAATGCTTCAGTGGGGGACAAAAAATACCCCCTTTGCTTCCATAATTCCTGCTCTTCCTGTGGTGCACTGCCTTGAATTACCATTAATTGGTTTCTCGGTAAATGATTAAATCCTAAATTCACTACCATAACCATGACGACCTTTTCCTTAACATTTGGAGTATCAAAAATATCTGTTGAATATAAAACGCTTTTGGCTTTGGCATCCGCGGCTTCGTTCCTGCAAGAGATTAATTCAGTTTGCTTAGTATACGCTGCACATTTAACTATCGCTATGACTACTGGGAGTTGTAGCAACTGTCCGATAAAGATGCGTGCTGCACTGGACTGGAGTGCCATCTGCTCAGAGGTAGACCCTCCTTTTCCAACATGCTAACCCTGCGTGTACAGTTGACTTCACATTGGCGGCGTCACTGTACACCGTCACTTCATGCCCTGTGTGATTCTCGAGCGTGACAATGAGCGCTACCAATTCTGCTGCTTGCGCTGAAAAGTGAGACATATCTTGAACTTGCTGCAATCTCAAACTCGCCATTTGCTCTATGCCTTACTACTGCAGCACCAGAATGCCTTTCTCCGCTTATTTGATCAATTTCTAGAAGAACCATCAATAAAGAGAATTTCCCCTCTTGCTAACGCATTTTCCTTTAGGTGCAGTATTTCATCATAAAACTCTATAGAATGTGTGCAGTCTTGAGACGTGTTCCAACTTCATGAGTATGTACATGCTCACCCTCTGTCACTGGCTCAGCTACGAATGTGGCAGGGTTCACTATTTTACATTTGACAATTTTAATCGTTTGGTTTAATATTATGACTTCATAGACAGAAGCTCTCTGGGATGTCAATGTACCTTTGGGTTTCTCTAAAATGGCAAACAAAGCATGTTGTACAAAAAGCGTCATGGAGCAGCCCATTACAATACTTATGGATTTCTCAATTGCGAGCGTGGCGGCAGCCAATGACTGTTCGCAAGGAAAGTGCCCTTTCATAGCTGGATCTAAAATCCCACTGTAATATGCCAGAGGTTTTTACCCTAATGTAGTCCTCTGTGTAAGCACTGCAGTCATGACTGTCCCATTCATGTGTAAACTAGAAAAACTCCTCAGCATAATTGGGGATTCCTAAAACAGGAACTGTACAAATTGCTTTATTCAACTCTTCAAACCCTTCCTCCATTTCCTCGGTCCATGCTATTTTCTCCTTGTTCACCTGTGCTTTCTTTAGAGCCTGCAAAAGGGGTCTTGTGTACGAACTATAATCAAACACCCATGCCCTTACATAATTAGATAGTCCCAAAAACTCTTGCATCTGCTTTACTGTGTGCGGTTTTGCAGTCTTCATTGATCGTCTCATCTCTTTCAGGCATTACCCTCATTCCCTAATGCGAATTCAACTGACCTATGTACAGCAGCTCTTCTTGACAGTACTGTAACTTCTCCTTATCTATTTTTTATCCCTTGTCTACTAGGATAGTCCTTAACTGAATCGAATCTTGTCTGAACTCATCCTCTGTCGTGCTACAAATCAAAATGTCATCTACGTACTGTATCACAGTGCTTTTAAAATCAATATTGCCTAAGTGCATCTGTAGAACTCTGTTGAAGATTGATGGAGACTCACAGTAGCCTTTGGGCAGCTAAGTATGTTTCAGGGGAATTTGGCAAAATGTAAATGAAGTCAAGACTTGTGAGTCTTTGCGCAACGCGATTGACAAAAATGCATTTTTCAAATCAGTATCTGTGAAATATTGTGCTTCTACTGGGATACTGCACAGTATTGCTGCAGGATTAGGAACTAAAGGAAACGCTGCCTCTACAATCTGGTTAATCAGTCTCAGGGTACACTGTGGTGTTGCACGATGATTCTGAAGGTACCAGAATACCTTATTGCATCAGTGCTGAAATAGTCTAAAAAATACCCTTGTCCCCCTCTGGAGACATTGGATACCGTCTTGCTTGAGGTAAAATTGCTCCTGGCTTCAACTTTATCTTAACTTCCCCTATTCCCTTCAATAGGTCTATGTCATAAGGGCCTGTCGTCCATAAGGCGCTTGGCACCTTCCCCAAGTCTTCATCAAACAATACTGGACGCTTTCGCATTATCGCCATGCACTGTGGGATCTCTCTTTTTTCTATTCTAATCCAGTATGTAATGCTCATAAAAAACACTACTTTATCATCTGATGGATCATCTCTAAACATGTCAGTGATGTCAGTCAATCTACACCCTTTGCCAATGGCAATCACTGTTCTCCATGGTCTACCCTCATCATCTGTTCCTTCAAGAATTGCCATTTCCCCTTGTATTATGGCTGCATCTAACTCTAGGGGGATAGTCTGTCCCCCTCTTCATCCATAGCTATCTGTGCCCTAAACAAAAATGTGTCAGGTATCTTCATAGTTCTTCCCACTAAACCAAGCAGCCATGCCAATATAATGCTCACCTCATAAAGAAAAACCTCAGGCTCCATTGGTACACCTTGCAGAGCCATTTGCCCTGTAAATGCCAATATAAATTCGCCCACATTCATATAATGTATCCCAGGAGTGCAACACACTATCCCTTTGTCAGTAAAAGAAATTGTCACGTTAAGCTTTGTCATTAAGTCTCTTCCCAAAATGTTAACTGTTGTCTGCTGTGAAAACAACAATGGAACAGACGTGTCACACTCTTCTATGGAGACCGGTAATTAATCAGTAAAAGGAACTCCACTTGTAACTCCAGAGAACCCTTGAGCATTCATGACAATTCCTGACATTGGATATTTTCCCTCTCGTAAACATGAACTAGTAGCTCCAGTAGCTACTAAAAACGAAAAATATTTGTCTCCTATAGTCATATCAACCCTTAGTTCCTTGGGGGTATGGTGTCACTGATAGTACTGAACATGTCAAGTCACCCTGTGAGCTGTACTCTTGTGGATACATACATACTCCTGTACCTGTGAAAGGATTCCCTCCCACCACAGTGACACCCCTATTCTAGGTGTCAGTAGCTGTCCTGTTTTTGCATTCTGCTGTATTTGCATAGAGGCATGCTGCGATTGTCCTTGTGGTGGATTCAATGGTGCTTGCAGTGGTTGCTGTGGCTGTACATACCCTTAGCATCTGCATATGTGTGCAGTGTGCCCTGTCATCCCACATGTCCAAAATATAGGAGGAGCCCGTCTGGCCAGTCCCACTTGGTTGTTCCCTCCTTGCGCTTTCAGATTCTCATTTTGCACATTCGGAAACCCACCTTGATTGTTTTGGAATCCACCCCTACCTCTGTAGCCCATGCCCCTACCTCGTGGTACAAACACATTCCCTCCTTGGTCCATCGGGCGCTGATTGTTTGCCTGTGATGTACTCATTGCTTGATGTACTCCCAGCCCTTCTCGGCTTGTCAGTACTGCCCCTTCTATGGCATATTTTGAAAATGTCTTCTAAACTAATCTAGCTTCCTCAAGCTTCCTAACCTATTCTTTCTTCTTATTTTTCTCCTGTAACAGTCGACATTGATGCACTATAGTCAACTGTATTTCTGCCCATGGCTTTGCTTCCATTCCCACTAACTTCTTGAGTTGCCTCTGTACTTTCTCGGGCAGCCCTTGACATAAAATGTGGTAAATACTGCCACTGTTTTTCCCCATGGCTCATGCGTTTCAAGAGTCCAGCGCTATTGAATTTCCTAAATGTAAGCAAGAGGATCTTCGTCTTCTTTCATCTTACGTGTCATAATTGCACTCATGTCTTATATGTCAGGATACTGTACCCTGAGAGCCCTCCAGATATCTGCTCTACAATTATTGAACAGCGCTCCGTCGTGCACTGTGTTCTGTGCTGTCACACTTGAATAGCATGCTCTCTTCCATATGTCATCAGCTCTCTCCCCAAGAATGGCTGCTAGGAGACTGTTAATGTCCCCTATTTCCAAAGTGTTTACTCGAGTCATTTTTTAGAATTCATACATCCATTTTCCCGCACCTGCTATTAAACTGTGGAGTTTGCACCTTACATTATCCTTATACATCTGTGGCCATGGAATATACTGTGTCCTCGCACCTCCTTTTTCCAAAAAGGAAAACTGCATAAATCCTAACCCACAATCGTCTACCATTGTCTGCCTATCCAAAGTAGGAACAATGGTTCCTGACTGTTTTCTCCCTGGCAATGATCATAACCTGCTTACATATGGCTGTGATTCTCCCTTCTCACTTTACGATCGCCCTTTGGACGCTCTGGACATGCTATGGGATCTAGCGTCCTATCTATTAGTTGCTCTAGAACAGGCCATTTTACTTCTTTGTCTGCCTGCAGGGTTCCTTTGCGCACATGCACCTCCTCTTTCTCCACGGAAGGATTCTCTTTCCTTGTCTGACATATCTAGTCCCCAACTAGTGTGGCTCTCGTCCCTTTCACCCTTATCTAAGGTCAGTCTGCTTAAGGACAAGGACCTCTGCCCGAGGCTGAACAGATTTTCCTCTTTGCTCCGTGATTGGAAGACCAGGGTTTGATCTACCTTCCCTCAGCTTCCCGATTTGCTTTGTTCCATTAACTCTTGATAGGTTTTATCGAGCCTTTCTCCAATGCATCCTATGCCAAAGTTCTCTTCTAAGGTTATCCTAGATGTCCCTGACATTCCTCCCTGTAACGCGAGGAACTCTTCCATACTACCACATTGTATTGTCGGACTTGGTTCCATCAACTCCTTTTGAATGAGGTAAAATCGTGCTCCTGCTGTCTTCTCTTTTGTTCCAATTCTTCATCTAATTCCCTTCGATTTTTTGCTTTTTGTCTAACTCTTTCCTCCTCTTGTCTTATCTTCTCTCTGCTTCACCCTGCTCTCATTTCTTCCTCATCTTTTCATCTGTGCATTCTTTGTCCCTTAATTTCTGTGCTTCCTCTTCTTCTCTTTTCCCTACTTGCCTATCCCGTTCTTCTATCGCTCTCTGTCTGTTATTATACCTTCTTTGTTCCTCTGCCCTTTCTTCTTTCTTTTGTTGTTCTTCCTGATACATCTGTCCTTGCCGCTGTCTGCTCTTTCTTTTGCATTCATCTTTTTCTCATTTCCTATCCTTCCAATCTTGTTCATCCTTATCTTCTTTTGCCTTACTTCCTCAATGCTTTTCCCATCTAGCTTGAGTAATATCTGTCTTCTCATCCATTTGTTCTGTACGAGCGTTACCTCATCAGCTTTATCCTTTTCTCCCTCCCATCTCTTGATTTCTCCTTCTAATTGTGTCAGTATGTTCAATCCCTCACTCTTTTCTTCTTTGTCTTGTGTGATCTTAAAGATCTTTTCTCTTCTTATATTCTCCTCTGGGCTATCACCACTGCTATAAGCGGGTGGATCATATACCGGATTACTAAACCCTGTCGCCGCTTTTAAAGTTCCCTTAAGGGATACAACTCTTCATCTTCTGTACTAGTACCTTTCACTTCAGGTGAGGCAAGGGCAGCAGAAGGCTTGACACCTTCCTCCTTACACTGATTAAGCATCCACTCCTCAGGTGGCAGATCCTCTCTCTCTTCCTGGTACATTTTTCAGAGCTCTAAAATAGCAAACCTTTTCTCCAATTTCTTTCCCGTGTACGCAGTGTGCAAGTATGTGGTCATGTGTTGCAATACCGCCTTTGACAATTATCCCCCTTGTGGCCATGGCATAAACATCTTATCTGCTGTGCCTTTCACCCATTCCGCACTATACTGTTTGAGCTTGGGCATGTGTTTGGGCAATGTCTTACATAAATGCATCAGAGGAGTAATATCTCCCAGTGTGACAAGTCTCAATTGACTGTAAATACTTACCAGCGTTTACAAAATACCTTTTTAAAAACAACAAATATGAGCGCGCTCCAACAATCGCAGCCTTTATTTCGCCAATGATCTCAGTCTACCTCTGGGTCAGTACTGACAGTTTCCCTAGATAGACAATGTGACTCCTTAATTTTCTCTCAGTTTCCTGACAAGTATGTCGCTCTTCGACACCTTTTTTCAATACGAATACACAAACAGACAAACTAGTCGACTCTTCACATAAACCTTAGTGATCACTCTTAATTTCTGCCCCTAATAATACCCAGATTACAGAGTTTAGATTGTCATTTTATGCAGACCTGTCCTGCAGGTAGCCTAAATTACTCTGACTGGAGTGTAAGACAATCTCTTCTAAAACCCCCTTGGGTTAGGACTCATGCTCTGTCTCTCTCTCTTTCGCCCTCTCATTACACAAAAAGAAATCTCCTGTTACTTTTCCATTACTTTCCTGTTACTTTCCTAAATTACTTTCCCCGTTACTACAATCCCATCCCTTCACTTTGCCATTCCCCTTAGTCTACTCACCATTTGATAGTTTAGCTTGAGGTCTTCGGTATCGACTCCCTCCTCCAATTGACCACTATCGCCTTCTGTCCGCAAAGCGCCTGTGGAAACCAGGTAGGGATTTCGTCTAAGACAGACCCTGCCCATCATCTCGATTCTACTTGCAAGTTTTTGATTTGGCTGCTCTCCACAAGAAACCCTCCGATCTTCCGGCTAGATGGCGAAGGATGTTCGATCATCCGAAACGCTGGAGTCTATAGGTCGATGGGTCTTATTTCCAACCATCTGACATGCTACCAAGTGAACCCATATGGTCTTTAATTGAGGTAACAATGGAGGGAATGCAGAATAACTCTTACACCACATAACAAGACCGACTCAGGAAGTTGGCAAAATGTCTCTCTCGACTGTTCTATTTTCAATTGTCTAAAACAGGGAGTTACAACGAACATCAACGGACGTTGCACAGCATAATCTCAACGCATTTCATAAAAAAGCATTCTTATATATCAAAAATGCATCATACGTGATGTCATACTACGTGGCAAACAAGAAAATTCTATGTGGGATTGTGGTTGACTCAAGGGGAACATCTAAGTATACTTTATAAACTGGGTGGGATTGTGATTGGGTCTCTATAGTCAGGGGGAGAATGTATGCCGACCCCTACTGCAAGTCATCTTTGACAGTTATTAGATACACAGTACAACATTGACTCTCAAACTATAAGGCCCTTCGTTATATGGCCTTCTACAATTGGTTGGCATGGTTTTACCCTTCCAGAACATTCGATTCACTAGCAGCACGTAAGCTGGTACCCCAGTTGCTGGTAGGTGGACTTGACCCTGTCTCCTCACCCAATTAGCCCCATATCCCTCATAACTATCCATCCTTCTTTTTCCATGGGTTTGGGCTTACTAAAATCGTGACATCGAACATCCAGATTGTATGTAATGATGGCACTGCCTGCAGTCTCTTCACTACATAGAGCCAGCCTTATGATTACTTAGTCTACTTGCGTTTCTGCATCTGCAGTTGTGAAAGGGCTTGCATTTTCTTCAGTGCTTCTTCACACATGCAATCTTCAATCCGCATATAAAAGTCTTCTTGATTCTTTACTTCGTCATCAGATTCTATAAGGTCTATGCATTCTCTTCTTCAGCCACTCTTCTCATTGCATCATGCTCATTTCTTGTGACGTCACCAGCTTCTCTTTCTCTCATTTTCATATTCCTTTGGGGACTTCTTCCACGAGATTGTCAGTTCTCTGAGGAAACATTAGATAGGGTTTTTTTAATGGACACCTTGTCTCGAAGACTCTTCTTGGAATAGTCACAGTTACTGGTGTTGTGCACGTTGCAACTTCTGGTTTCCAGCATACACGTGGGACTTCCTGTAGAGGCATTCAGCTGCTCCTCTACAAGAGCGACAGTCAAGAGAAAGGCTCTGAGTTCCTCCTGGGATGAGCGATGAGAGAGAAAGGAGGTTAACCACACCAGAGCCTGACCTGTGATTCCCACAGTGTCACAGAGACATGTGATCAGGATGGTGTGGTTAACCGTGTCAGATGCAGAGGAAAGGTCAAAGAGAATGAGGACAGAGGGAGTGTTAGTGTCAAGGTTTTAGAGCAGGTCTTCACAGGTGTTCAGAAGAGAGGTTTCTGTGCCTCTGGATGCTCTAAAGCTAGACTGATGGTCATGGAAGCAACCAATAGATCCAGCTGAGAGATAGCCAACTTCTCCAGGAGTTTGCCCAGGAAAGGAGTGATAAAGATAGGGTGGTAGTTTGCCAAAATTGAGTGCTCGGCAGAAGGTTTCTTGAGCAAAGGGTGTACAAGGGAGTGCTTAAGAGCAGTTGTGAAAACTCCATCGGAAAGGAGACACTGCAGAGATCAGCCAAGGCTGGGGCAAGGGAGACAATATTGCTCTTAATGGTTTTGGAGGGGCAGGGGTCAAATGTTTGGATGAAGCCTTCATAGACCGGACTTGTCTGGTGACCTCATTGAGTGTGATGGGTGAGAGAGAAGATAGGGGAACTGAAAGGGGGCCAAGGGAGGCTCTGGTGTTGGTGTATGCTGTGGTGTGGAAGAGAGGGAAGAAAGGATGTCTTGGGTTTTTGTGATGAAGTGTGCAGCCAGGGCCGATCAAAGGTCCTGGGTGGGTGTGACAGAAGAGGCTGCTGCAGGATTGGCCAGTTCCTTACAGACTTTGAAAAGTTTGGCCATGTTTCTTGATGCCGCAGAGATGCGGGCTTGAATAAAGACTCTTTTCTTGGAGTGGATGCAGAGTCGATATTGCTTTTGAAGGAGGCGGCAGGCCAGTTTGTCAGATGGTCTGTCCGACAATTTCCATTTCCGCTCAGTTGCATTACACTTGCATTTAAGGGCAGCCAGATGGGAGCATGGTGGGGCATGCTGTACTGGTGTGCCATATTTGTGTGCTGTCTGCGTGATGAAAGCCCATCTTTTTCCACCGTGACAGTCCTAAGTGTGCTGTAGAAGTCACGTAGGCGGAGTCTGAATATATCATCAGTGCCTGGTCCACATGCTTTTCAAGTGCAAGTATCATTGCTACTAACTCTGCTGGTAATCTAGTACTTGTCACAACCTCAAACTCATTGCCCCTACTCCTTACCACTGCTGTGCCTGAATACCTCAATCCCATGCGCTGATCCATCATTGATGAACCATTAATGAAGATTACCTCTCCCCTTCCAACTTCATTTCTCTTACTGGGGGTAGCGTGTCATGTATGTTAGTGTATATAGAACAGTCATGAACCCATTCTTCCCCCTTCACTGGTTCAGCAATCAGTCTTGGATTCACTGTGCCACATCTGACAATGTTAATGGATGGATTGGGCAGTATAACCTCATATCCAGATGCTCGTTGTGTAGTGAGCATTTACTTTGGATTTTGTAAAGTGGCAAACAGGTCATGCTCTACAAACAATGTTACTGTGCAGCCCATCGTTATGGTGGGTGATTTCTCTATTGCAAATGTAGCTTCAGCCAGTGCTTGTTCACATGGGAAATGCCCTTTCATCACTGGATCTAAGATCCCTCTGTAATATGCCAATGGTTTGAGTCCCATGGACATTTTTTGAGTGAGAACATCTGTCATCACGTATCCATTTGAATGTGAAAATAGATATTTCTTCAGCATAATCGGGTATTCCCAGCACAGGGGCTGTACTTACTGCTTGTTTCAGTTCATAAATGCATCGATCATTTTGCCTGTCAAAATTATGGGACTCTTATCTTTCTGTGCTTCCTTTAATCCACCTAAAAGGGGTTGAATGTATGTTCTGTAGTCAAAGACCCACACGCAACAATAGTTACAATAAACCCAGGAACTGCTGTAATTATTGCACTCTTACTGGGCGGGCATATTTGCAATTGTCTCTGCTCTGTCAGGTATAACCCTCCTCCCTTCCTTTGATATTATCTGACCCCGATATAGTACTTCTTCCTGGCAATACTGCAATTTCTCCTTGTCCACCTTGTGTCCTTTCTGAGCCAATAATGTTAATAACATCACTGAGTCTGTTCTGCATTCTTCCTCTGTGGTGCTGCACACTAGCAAATCATCAAGATACTATATAATTGCACTGGTTGCCTGTATATTTCCCAAGTCCATCTGTAACACCCTGTTTAAGTCGCTGGTGGACTCACAGTAGCCCTGTGGGAGCCTTGTGTGTTGTAATCTGATCTCACGATATGTATCTGTGGTGAGATATTTGGAATATTTGTGCAACGGAAAGGAAGGCATTCTCTAGGTCAATGGCGGTGGAGTGTGTAGCAGTAAATGGTATGTTGCACAAAACTGTAGCTGGGTTGGGCACAATTGTACAATTTGCCTCCACAATGTTGTTTAAAGGGCGTACATCCTGTGTAAATCCCCAAGACCCTCGTACTGCTTTTTTCACAGGGTACACTGTGATGTTTCATGGAGATTCCGATGGCACAATGATACCCTGTCACATCAGGGTGCCAATTGTTTAATAAATGCCTTTGTCTGCATCTTTTGACATGGGATATTGTTTAACACGGTGTAATATGGCTCACTCATTCAATTGTATTTGTACTGCTCCAATCCCTTTCAACAGGCCGACATCAGAAGGGCCACTGGCCCATAGTTTGCTTGGTACCTCTGCCAAATCTTTCAGCATGCAAAATGTTACCTTTTTGATCACAAATATTCTCTAACGTGTTTCTCTGTGCTGTATTTGCAACTGGTATGGGATACAAATCTCTGGAACTACCTCATCATCTCTATCGTTGACTTCGAAAAGCTCATCATCTGTCATTTCGCTCAACTGCTGTGTTGAGGCCATTGCTATTGCTGTGCGCCAATTAACACCTTCTTCATCTGTTCCATGTAACACTACTCTGTGCTCTCATACCACTGCTGTTTCTAAATATATATTGTTATTATGTCTCCTTCTGCCATATATATGGGTATTACTGCTTTGAACAAAAACTCTGCGAGTGATCATAGTAATTTATACTGTATTCGCGGGAGCCATCCTGACAATACTTGTACTCACTAAAAGAATAATTCTGTACTTAAAGGCATCCCTCATTATGCTTTCTGACGATAGAATGCTTGTATAAACTCTCTCGCGTTTGCATAGTGAATGCCTGGTGTTGAAAATACTATCCCTTCATCAGTGAATGAAATTGTCATTATTCCCAATAAGTTAACCAGCGTCTTTCGATTTATTAGTTGGAGAAAAGGACGGCAGGGATGACATTGGCAGTAGGGGACGTGAAGAGTTGATTTGCTTTGATATTGGGAGAACAATCAGTTTATGTATGGAAAAGGGCAGGGCATCCCGATATAATGGCACAAAATACTGTACATGATGGTTCGGCTTTTGACAATCACAGAGCGAACATTTGGATGGCATTGAGGGTACAATTCCCAGATACATCAGACATAAGTGCGATTATGATGCATTAGATGAGGAGAGATGAGGATCCAGTGGCGTATAAAAAAGAAATACAAGAGAAGTGGTGTTTGGAAACAAGGGAATGTTGGGACAAATATATACCTGTGCTTTGTCACATTTTATGTAACATAGCAGTTAGGGCTGGATTGCCCTTTTTGAGATGGGACCAAGCCTGATTTACATATGGTCTTTCCCTTTTGGTAAATGCTTGGCAGGTGAAGACCAATGGTCTGGAAGCTTTCCCAGAGCGATGTCAGAGGTTAAGATTAATTATAAACCTTCCAGCCATCACCTCTTCTTTTTTGCTTTAGTCACCCGAATGGGACCGGTATGCCCAGACATGGACCTGTGCCTTCTGGACCTAAAGATCGAAGCTACTCCTCATTGATAATGCCGAAACATGTCCGGGGATGCTTGTAGTCTCGTGCAGAAGGGATGTGCCTAGCAGTTTGGGGTGGACTGGCCCTTTTGGGGTCAGACAAAGCCTGATTTTCACATGGTCTTTCCCCTTCTGTTATGGATTGGCTTGGCAGGTGAAGAATGATGGTCTGCAGGGTTGCCCAGAGCAATGCCAGGGGTTATGATTCATTCTAAACCTTCGAGCCATCCCCTCTTGTGTTTTTCTGTTTGATGGCCTGGCAAGTTCCTTAATATGGCGTTATTCTTCATGAGTTTATTGGGAGAAGCCCTGTGATCGATGGGCCCCTCTCTGGCCGAGCTCATTATCCAGCATACGTGGATATTCTGGTGTTTTGGGCTCACTCGCTTGAGGAGCTTGCGTTGCCTCTTCTTCTTCTTCATCTTCCCACTCTTCATCCTCTCGCACCATCGCTTCCATCACCTTGTTGCTGACACTTCCAAAGCCATACCTCACATACACTCTCCTTGCTATTTCCTCTATTATGTTTCAGCTAACTCTGGCTTCCATAACATTATTGAGTTTCTGAGTTGGGATTGACCTTCCTTGACTAAGAGCATGCATGCAAACATACCCCATATCATTTGGGTGATGCCCATCCAGTCCTGACTGGATTTATATTGGGGAAAAGTAAACCTACAGGACCCAGGGCCTTTAAGTTGTCATTGCCTGTGTTCTGTCCATCTATTTTGAATAATATCTTACCTCCCACCTATTTGTCTGGTGTAAATGCTGCTTCTTGCATCTCTCCCCTCATATTCTTTACCTTCTTCAACTCTTCCTTTGCTTCCTTTAGCAGTGCTTCTAAACTTGCCACTTATCATTTTCTACTCAAATTGCTAATGCAATTTTTGTACCATCTTTTGTTTCTTTGTTCCTAATATCATCTTCACTCTCCAGGAGCACAAATCGAGGATTACTGTACCCTGCGGCAGCTGCTTGCAATGGATATAATCCTGGCACAGTAGGGAACGGAATGCATGGTTAGGGAGGAGAAGGAGATGTGGGCTGCACAAGCCCTTCTTCTTCTCTTTTACCTACTCCTCTTCAAACATCTTCCATAATTCGAGTATGCTCAGTCTGCTCTGTAATTTCCTTCCCTTATCTGTGGCGTGTAAGTACTTGTACATATATTGCAGAAGATCTTTCAAATGCGTCCCTTCTTGAGGCATCGGCTGAAACATCTTGCAGGCCGTGTCCTTGACCCATTGTTCATTATATCTAAGGATCTTTTTTTTTGTATTGAAGAATCTCCTTACACAAATGAAAAACGTGGGTGTCTGCCATTATAATAAGATTAAACTCAATTTACCATAAAATTCAACAATCACAGTTTAAACACACTCTCCCTCTCCCCTCCTTTTCTTACCCCTTCACAATTCTTTACAATGTCAACACAATGTCCTCCGAAAATCACACCAACCAAACACAATCTCAATCTATTCCATACTTACTTCCAATCTTGACTGCTACTCTACTTTTGTCCTCTTTTACTGACCCCTGAAGGAGGCTGTGCTTTACGCCTTACTGTGCGGTCTTCCTCAACTACTGTCGGAAGTATCTATTTTCTCTCTCTCTTCAATACTCTTTTATTAAGCTTAAAAAAACAATGAACTTCCCCTGATATTTGGTCATCAGATTTCATCATTCACAAGTATACTCGCGCTATAGGACCTGAAGTCTGTCTGTGCCAAGCCTCCTCTATCTGCCTGCTCTGAACTCTGTGCCCAGTATGCCACCTGTGAGACTGGGCAGGACTTGCGGAAACTAGGCTCCTGCCCACCTCTTCTTAAATGCACATATGGACCGCTCCCAGCAGGCCAACACCGCTGTCCAAGGGGGACACAGCAAGGGGTCCTCGACCCTCCACCAGACTCTGGGGATATCAGCAGTGCCTCCAAATGTTATGATAGGTCCAAGTATAACAATGTAGAGAAACAAGTCAATAGACGAAGTAACTCCAAGTACACAAGAAACCCAGCTTTATTCAGGTACAACCAGCCGGAAGAGCTTACAAAGGAAAATCTCAAGATGGCATTAGGAGCAACAGGATTTTAAGGTAGAAATGTTGCAGCTGGTGTCATGATTAGTATTTATAAAAAACTTCTGTTTGCTTAATCAATTGTTTAGAGGTATATTGAACATATAGTTATCTATAAGCAAAAATTCTGCTATTGGTTCTTTCACAATCTAATAACTCCTCCAAGGTTCATCCTTCCAAAAATAAAACCTTTCAATCTAACTTTCCATTGGTTGGGACTCTACTGCGCTAGTCGATAAGCTGAAAAAGGTTCTGATTGGTTAATTATTTGTTAATCCAAACTTGGCTAGGTTATGCGGTGCAAGGGTACGTGGTGGGGAAGGAGTGATGGGTGAAACGCTGTGAGCCATTCTTGAAAGTTACTCCCGTCTCGTTCCCATGTCAAGGTTCTCTCTCCCAGACATGTTTGTGGCATTGGCGTCTGGTGTCCCTCTCTAGACACACAATGATCCTAGCAGGTGCGTTATCTAATTAGCATGGAATAAATGGTCCCTGTTCCGACCACGTGATGAAGGACCATTGTGTTAAAACCATTTTTGTCAGTTTGTTGGATCTTTTACTGTCCTAACGTGTGTGTGCCTTTCTTCAGTGGCCACTATATGTTCATTCGTTAGGGAATACTTTGGCATGGCAGCAACTTGCACCTGGCATTCAAAGAAATCTCTGTTTTCTCGCTACTAACAGTAGAAACTAATTAACTCAATAATTAGCTGCAGTGCTCTGGGAAATGTTATCTGGTGTGACTTCGACTTTCAAGCAGAACTCCCTTTCACACACTGACTTTGGTACTTGGACTGCTGTCTAATCATCATGAGGCCTGGACATTTGTGTTAAGCTGCAACATTTCACAATTGAGGCCTTCCAGGGTTCTGTCTGAGTAATGGTGGTACCTCTGCTCTTTTGCTGCCATGTTAGTGTCCTTCGGTTCTTGCATGCCGCCATTCATTATTTCCTGCCCGTGTGTGCTGCAACCTCTCCCTACCAGCCGCACTATACTACTTGTGTAACCCTTCAAAGTAGTGTGGCAACCTCTCTACTGAGAATGAACATGGCTCAATTACCCTGTCCTATGGAATTTCTTCCACTCAGGAGGGCCTACAACCACGTTTTAGCTCACTGCACCGTTCACAGACGGCTTCACTTCCACTACTTTATCTGAGGCATTTCTAGCTTCACCAGGGGGTAGCAACAGCTCAGTTTTCCTTTAGTGGTCATTTTTAAAGGGGTCACATTTTCATTTACTGAATTAGATATTGTCTGTTCCACTGGTGATTTTGTACCTGATTGTGCTTATTTAGCAATAATGAAGCTGCCCTTCCTTTACAACTCATGTATTTACTTACATTAGTTTTAGGCTTAGGTGGTAATTTCACAGAGTCAGAATAGCAGAGCTTATTTTTACTTAAAATCATAGCAGCAATAAGCAGTTTCACTATAGCAAAAAGAAGAAAAGAAATGAATAAATATGAACCCGTGCTAATCAGGACTCACTTAATAAATATGACTAAATATAAGAGTAAATATTAACACAATACTGTACCACGCTGGCACAGCACCTAAAAGCCACTTGGTGGTTGAACGGGCAGTTAATGCGCAATTGCAATAATCAATTGTTTAAACTGGGATTGGAATTAGACGATGACCCTGAATAAATTGACCCAAATATACCTTTGCTTGATTCTAAGCTTAATCCGGGTACCTGTATAATGGCCCTTGAACCCCTGAGTAGTGGGAGGGAGGACACACATCTGGAAGATGTTCAGAGCTTCCTAAAGTGGCTGGCTGAGTCCCTACCTACGCTGCAAAATTGAGTAGTTTGGGTGACTTTCTGGAGCAACCTAGGGTTCAATCCTCTCTTGGGTGCTGCAGAGTCACTAGAGTTGTTAATGTACAAACAAGCATTCATGCTACAAGAAACCTGTATGCTTGGGGATCTTTCTGTCGATGGTTACTACACCATTCAAACTAAGGCAAAAAAAGGCAAGCTAGGGAGACTCTATGGAGGCTTTGTGATAGGAATCAAACATTAATTCTCTGCTCATAGGATCCCACCTCCAGTTGTGAAGATCACATTTTGGCTGCAGAAATGGGTGGTTTACTTTCTGGTATAACTGATCGAGTACTCCTTATTTGTATTTATGACCCTCCTTGGGGCCAGTGTACTGAAGAAAATGTTGATGCCTTGCCCCAGTTATTGACGGGATTGATAAGAGGGTGCTAACAATGATTGTATTACATTGAGGGCAATCTCAATGCTCGCTGTAAATGTGTTAACATTTGAGAAGACAGTGTAGGAGTCACAGGAAAATCACTATTGGAACAGACCTCTTTGAATAAGCACGGCCATGAATGAGTGTGTTTCTTGGATGATTGGGACCTGAACATGCTTAATGGCATAACCAAGGGAGACTCCCCAGGTAAATATTCCTGGCACTCAGGAAATAAGAGGGCCAACCCTCGATTATTTTTTTGTTAACCCTTTTTTTAAGACATCCAATACAAAGGATGACAATAAAACTAAACACCTTGAGTGATTGTGCTCCCATTGCTATCTCCATTGAATCACTTAGTAAATCATTGATACAGCAGGAACTGGGATCATTGGCGGTAATTCACACGGGCAATCGTATCAGCTGGTCTACAATACATTTGGAGAAGGCATCTAATAGTCTTGGATGATTGGGACCTGAACATGCTTAATGGCATAACCAAGGGAGACTCCCCAGGTAAATATTCCTGGCACTCAGGAAATAAGAGGGCCAACCCTCGATTATTTTTTTGTTAACCCTTTTTTTAAGACATCCAATACAAAGGATGACAATAAAACTAAACACCTTGAGTGATTGTGCTCCCATTGCTATCTCCATTGAATCACTTAGTAAATCATTGATACAGCAGGAACTGGGATCATTGGCGGTAATTCACACGGGCAATCGTATCAGCTGGTCTACAATACATTTGGAGAAGGCATCTAATAGTCTTGGATGATTGGGACCTGAACATGCTTAATGGCATAACCAAGGGAGACTCCCCAGGTAAATATTCCTGGCACTCAGGAAATAAGAGGGCCAACCCTCGATTATTTTTTTGTTAACCCTTTTTTTAAGACATCCAATACAAAGGATGACAATAAAACTAAACACCCTGAGTGATTGTGCTCCCATTGCTATCTCCATTGAATCACTTAGTAAATCATTGATACAGCAGGAACTGGGATCATTGGCGGTAATTCACACGGGCAATCGTATCAGCTGGTCTACAATACATTTGGAGAAGGCATCTAATAGTCTTGGATGATTGGGACCTGAACATGCTTAATGGCATAACCAAGGGAGACTCCCCAGGTAAATATTCCTGGCACTCAGGAAATAAGAGGGCCAACCCTCGATTATTTTTTTGTTAACCCTTTTTTTAAGACATCCAATACAAAGGATGACAATAAAACTAAACACCTTGAGTGATTGTGCTCCCATTGCTATCTCCATTGAATCACTTAGTAAATCATTGATACAGCAGGAACTAGGATCATTGGCAGTAATTCACACGGGCAATCGTATCAGCTGGTCTACAATACATTTGGAGAAGGCATCTAATAGTATTAAAATTGCTGTTCTTGATCTGTATTATGTGATGGGCAGTTAAATATAGATGAGATTGAGGACTGGATACTAAATGTATCCTACAAGGTGGCCCTACAAAAGTCTACACACATAGTTTATGAAACTCGTAGTCAGTTAAATGATGACAGAACTATAAGGGAGAAGAAGAGCGAGATGAGACGCCAAATCCGTATTGCAAAGCGTGGGGGAATTCTCCCCTCCACTTTGAATGCCATCAGAAACATTAAGAACAAATATAGTGGTTGAGTTTGTTGGTTACGATTCTCGGCTAAAAATGTGGCCTGGCAGAGAATGCTTAAGGTTTTGAATTCTAGGAATACTAGACATATTTGGAAGCTGTTGGGTGAGATGAATTGCAACAAAAAGGACTGGACTCTGAACCCAGTGAATGAGGTTCAATGGGTTAACCATATCGAAGCAATGGCATTGAGAGATTCTCAATTAATTGGTTTTCAAGGTTTGTCCCATGGATTTAAATCATTGCTAACCATTGACAATACTGAAACAATGTACAAAATTGGCAAATTAAAAGCCTTGAAGTCCCCAGGTCCGAATGTATTAGCCAGCATTGTGTTAAAACATGAACCTTAAATCATTATCATGGAAAACATCTAAACCGATACCCTTATATTAAAAAGGTGATTGTACATTGCCTGGAAATTACAGGATATTAGCAATGTTAGATATCACAGGCAAACTGTTTGTTTCTTTTATTTTAGACGAATTGCAAAGATGGACAGAATTATCGGGGTTGTCAAAAAAATTCCAAACCCAGGTTTTGACCTGGATCGTCAACAACTCACAATCTAAGATTGTTGGAGTTGATTGTTCACTGTGCCAGATTTAAAAAGAGTCTCGCCCTAAGTTACTAGGGGAATCCAGACGTGGATCTATTTCTCACTATTCTTAAATAGACACAGCTCCACCCTACTGGTGAGGTCCAACCAGACCAAAAAACGTGTTTGGGGTTGCTGTTGGTACTCTTGTTCAGAGGAGAATTGCTTAAGGCAGGGCAGGACAAAGACATATATGTTTTAGATATTTCTCCTCTGTGAAAGATAGTGAGCTAAAGACTCTGGGCAAGTCTCTCATTACCGGGACATCATAGTCACTGTGTCACGAACTTTACAATGTATATAGGTAACATCGGGGTTGTAACATTCAAGTGGCTCATCAAACTACAGATCTTCAGAAACCAATACATGTAATGGCGGGATTTGTTTCAAGATGTTGAGGAAAGCTGATCTGTTAATCCATCTGTTTTTCTGTTTATGGTGCTATAGCTTCACTATCAAGAATGTCAACCCTGGCTCTGGAGAAAACTCTCAATGTTCTACCTTCAGTTAATGCTACTTGCGTCAGGGGCTTTAATGGGGTCGCTTGACAATGATCCCATCCCTCCACCGGTCCTAACTTTGGCACAAACTTTGCCATCATCAGCCAAGTCCCCATCCATATTGATTCTTGCAATGGATTTTTCACTATCCAAAAGGCAGGTTGTTAGTGTTCAGTTTTCTTTGAAAGTCTCTTTTTCCGACAAGCAGTTCTCTATTGGATATTTTGGGAATATTTACCAGATTTACTGGTGGGGTTTGTTGAATGGAACTCTGGGGGCTTGTATGATCACAGGATCGCTTATTAATAGCATCACGCTTACATAAAGCTATGCGCCTCTGTTTGGAAGACAGATACATTTCTGAGCTACACCTTTGTGCAGGTTCTGTTTTCCGTTCCTACTCAGTTTTCTCAAACCCCTGGGTAGAATCTTCAGTAGATCGGGCCCTTTCTTTAGACTGTGAGTACACTGCGATTACTTCGACATTTGGATTTTCATGGATTTTACCGCACAAGTTCAACAGAATCTTCATGGCTAACTAGATTGGTACCATGAATGACTGAATTTTGGCAAAAGGGTCGTTAGTGCTGACTGTTCGTACAATGAAGCTGCAGATTTTCGAAGAAGGAAAAAGATTGGCTGAAGCAGATAGCTTATTAGGGTCTTTGGGAAGATTGGATGCTCCCTTGTGCCGGATTTCAGCAGACACCACTGTTTATGCAGGTCACTTGGGAGAGTTTCCAGTCTCTGCTGCAAGGCTATCCTGAAGAGAATAGCAGAGCTCTAACAGGTTAATATCACCTAAGTTAGAGCTCTCATCCATTCTTGCATGGTTGTCAAAAAGGGGGAGTCACGTTCAATACAGGCACCTAACTGTTGCTTGCAATTGACTCCCTTGCATTTCCCCTCGCCTCTTGTCTCTCTCTCTTTCTCTCTCTGCACTTGCATCTTCTGAATGCTCACAAGGCCTAGTAGGACCGCCTCTGTCTTTACTCCTCATTGTTATTATATCTGCCTTTCACTCCCATGCGCCCTCCTCGTTGCCCTGTGGGCACTTTGAAACACAATTCCTTGATGTAAAATGCCTTCCAAATGCACAATAAATAATAAATAAATATTACTAGTACCATTTCAACTGAGCCAACTCCTTTCTACTTCGAAATTCCTCACCCGGATAATGTTCGAATCTGCACCAGCTGAAAATCACATTTAAAAAGAGGTAACCCCAAAAATATAATTTAGGAAATTCTTCAATGCTGTCACATACGTGTGATAGAATGGCTCTAATATCTTGTGAGTCTAGACCATTTTCCACCTGCAGACTACTCAAGTGACCAATATGCGGGTCAATCCCTTTGTCCTCTATTGGTGTCCTAGAGCTGAGTAAGTCAGTGAATAACACTAATGGTAGATGTTGGCTCTCATTATTCTTCCACCTGTAAGTCTCTGACCTTTTTTAAAAAAGTGGCAGTTGACAAACATATGGGCCTCATTATGAGTTTGGTGGTATCCTGCCGGTAAATCCGGTGGGATACCACCAAATGGTAATACCATTACCGGCAACTGGTCTGCCGCAATTACCATCAGATTACCGGTGCTGGTAAGGGCTGTAAATCCACATTCCATGGAGTCCCATAGGGCTACATGGGGGATTTTCCAGTATTAGCGGCACCGTTAATACCAGCAGTTTTTTATGGTCTGGTACCAGTGTTACTTGCAGCTCCGAGCTGGAGGTATTCCGGCCACACCACCATCAAACTCGTAGTATGTCGGTCAGGAAATGTGCCAGTAAACGGAATTACCAGCACGTTAATTCCAGACCAGTATACACATAATGGGGCATAATCTATAATAGAGGAATAGGTTCCCCTTCTAAAGGTGTCCCTAGGTGGAATGTCACCTGGGAACCTTCCTTTCATTTCGACCAATAAAAACTCTGCTGCTGAGTAGGCAAATCATCTGCCCTCCTGGTCCGGTGTATTAAATGCTGGGCTCCTGCTGGAGAACACACATGTATCTTCCGCAAACCAGGCTTCACTATTCCTTGCGTCGGATGGGCCTAGCTTTATGTTCAATTCACCCGAATAAGTATACTTCATCTCACCCCTTCCAAGGTGAGGTCTGTCAAAAATTCTCTCAGGTCTCCCAGCATAGTGTTATCATTTTGTTTTGGTGGTATATGCTCACATCGTATGTTTGGTCTCAAGCTCCAGTCGTATCTTAATAAATAAGATAAACATGGTTCAGAAGTCGGAATGAAGTCCGCTTGTCTGTAGTTCCCCATACACTAGGATTAAGGTGAGCAGGCACCCCTTATTCTAGCTATTTGCACTTTTCCCTGCCTTCAGCGCATGCCCTTGGAATCCAGGTAATCAGAAATTGTCTGTTAAGGAGAAATATCCATTTCCACATCAGTCTGGTCCCACCCACAAGGGTAGTCCAGCACCGAAATGCTAGTCAATTCTCCTCTGAGTAAGAGTACTATCAGCAACCTCAGACATGTGTTTCAGCCTTGATGGGCCTCCTCAGTGAGGTGAAGCTGGGCCTCTCTAAAGCACAGCGAGCAAGGGGTCCACAACTGGATTACCCTGGGTTACTTAGAGTAAAACCCCAAGTTTTACAAACGAGTTTGGGAGCCCCTCTACTGAGAACGAACATGAGGCAATGTTCTATGGAATATCTTCCACACGGGAGGGTCTACAACCATGTCTTAGCTCACTGCATCCTTCACAGAGGACAAATATCCATTTGCATACCAGTCTGGTCCCACCCACAAGGGCAGTTCAGCACCAAAATGCTAGGCAATTCTTCTCTGAGTAAGAGTACTATCAGCAATCCCAGACCCCAGTGTTTTGGCCTTGTTGGGCCTCTTCAGTGAGATGAAGCTGAGCCTCTCTAAGGAACAGTGAGCAAGGGGTCCACATCTGGATTATCGTGGGTTACTTAGGGTAAAACCCCAAGTTTTACAAACGAGTTTGGGAGCCCCTCTACTGAGAACGAACATGAAGCAGTTCTATGGAATGTCTTCCACAGAGGAGGGTCTACAACCTTGTCTTAGCTCACTGCATCCTTCACAGAGGAGAAATATCCAATTGCATATCAGTCTGGTCCCACCCACAAGGCCATTCATTATTCCCTGGCTGTGTATGCTGAAACCTCTCCCTACCTACCCATCTCTATACTACTTGTTTAAGGGCTGGGAGGATACCTCAGGGGCAATGCGTTTGTCTTGGAAGCAAGACAACAGATAGCAACACAGGTTTGAATTGCAGTCTCGCGGTTACAAACTGGTCTCTGGTATTAAGTGTGTTATAAAAGAACAAGTGGAATAATTAGAACGCTGTCTGGGTATTCTGCAATCATTCCTTGCTTGTGTGAATGCACACTACTTCCCACCCCTTCTTGCATCGCATAACCTATTCTACTCTACATGGCCGCTAAGTGACCATTAGTGTTGTACTGAACAGTTCTTAGCGTGTACTTTCTTCATGCACGAGAACGGATGGGGGTATGGCCAGACACGGTGCAACCCTCATCTGCACCATCACACAGGTTACGTACTTGGTCAATACTTAAGAAACCTCTTTCATTTTGGGTTGATTTTAAAAGAAAAATGAGAATCCAACCAACCTTGTACAGGCCCCTCACATCAAAATAAACTTTTGATATGCTTCTTTTAATTTTTCTTGCACTGTGAAAGAGATTCTTTGGAAAAATCTTCTTGCTGTAGAGTGGTATCAAAATAAATCAAATATAAAGGTCAGTGTGAAGGAGAAATGTCCCATCAGACACGTCATCATATATTCTTACTTGAGAGTCCGCTGACTGCCAAGTCCATGACGCCAGGGCTCCCCCAAGTCTTGCCTCGTCTTTATCACTGACACTCCCTAGTACTTCATGCAAATCACCTACTCACTGGTGGCAAGTGCAGGCTCTGACTCCGACAGGGAATATTCAAAGCATGTTAATGCTCTCTTTGGTCGCTGAACATAGTTGCCACGCTTGAATGCAGATCTTGTCAGTTTTGCATCTGCCAGTATTCCATTTTAGGCCTCGATATGTCAGCACCTCATGAAAATTTACCAGTCTGTGGCTTTGAATAGGCCTGTGCGAAAGAATGGCCCTTTATGTTTTGACTGTCAAATGTTCGTTTCTGTCTGTCCGTTTGCATGTATGTGCGGCTTTATGACTTATTGCAGTGCAAGCAGTCAATCTCATGGCAAATATCCCGAGAGGGTTTACGCCCTGTGGAAACCCGTTTTCATGGACTTTACACAGAATATGCACGCAACGTCCACCCGCAGCTTCTGCATTGTGACTAGGAGCAAATGGGCGTCTTTCAACGTGGATTACTCACTGCGTCAGGGAGCGCTCTACAACAGGGAGTAGTGATGTTCAAGAAACATCCCAGTGAGAAAACAAACAAGCGTGGACAAAGTCAACAGTGTTTGCTGTTATGCAGTGAATAACTGTGTTATTTGATATTTCAAATATCCAGGCGCTCACACAATCTGCCAGGCTGAGACAGCATGTGCTCAGATACCGATTTCCAGCGTTTGCCATGGTATGCAGCATTTGTCCGGTGTTGCTTTCATATGCTCTGGAGCGCACATCATAGCACAGCCTACTTCTATATAATGTACCAGGTCATGCCGTGGAAAACCATAGGCATAGGTACTGGTCATGTAATAGGAATGAGGAACTGTTAGCAAAAAAAGGAGTCCGAAGACATCAGGCCACCACGGAACGGTTTAATGAGGAGAAAGTGGAACTAACAATGGAGCTCCGTTTTAGGCAGGACGCCCATCTAGGGAGGATAGTGCATGCAATCAGCATGAGTGTTATTGCAAGAAACAGTTGTTAAACAAGGTGTTCACTTACAACAGTTTGTTTATGGCAAAGAGACATGATGAGGGATTAAGTTCCTTTTCCTCATGATATTTCATGAGGAAAATGCGCTGTGACTGATATAGGGCAGTCAGAGTTGTGCTGCTGTCGCAAGCGGTCGAGTAGCTTGGTGCGGCTTGATAGCACATAACGTCCTGCGGTTCACCCGACACTTAAAGGCGTTTAGAGGTGCTTTCCTCTAGTTTTCCATTAGCGCTGCAGCGCTCTCTTCCTGTTCCTGCCTTCACTCCAGTACAGTGAAGCCGCACGGTTCTAGTATACTGGCGGGGTGGCGGGTGCTGCACGGGACGGCAGGGTTGGCTCACCCATTCAGGAGTCTCCATAACGATGCCTGGGTGTCCAGGTCAGTCTAACGGAAGGGACCTAGACCTTGAGTGTGGCGGGAGAGCATGTCGCTGCTGCAGGTGGATGCTGGTGGGAGCTGTGGCAGAAGCTGATAGTGTAAGGAGGTATGTAGCTGCTGACGAGGTCAGGCGTTGAGAGGGTATCTAGAGGGCCACTTCTAAACTTCACTACCCTTCACCCCTCAGTCACCACTCCCTTACTTAGCTCTCTCTTTTTTTCCCCTATTTTTAAGGCTCAACTCTATTCCTGGTGCAGGAAATGTGAAGTGAAGTGCCCTGAACTCACCCAGACATCCCAGTCTGGTAGACAGCGGTGAACTCTGCCCAGAACGCAAGGCAGTTTATTTGCGGCACCCAGCGTTGACGATGTCATAGCAATGTATTTAATGCTATGACTTATACTGTTTTCCCATTTGCCCACCTACGTACCCCTGTCAACCACTGAATTCTGATTATCCTGCCCTTGGGGCACCCTGTCATGCAGCATTAATATCTAAAGCACATTTAAAGTAGCCTCTAAAGGCTTTAAGTGGTGTATGCAGTGGTTGGGGTCCAGACTAGGCTAGACCACAGGCTCCCCACGAACGCCTGAGAGGACACAGTAAAGAAGGAGTAAATAAGGAGCTAAGCGACCCAGGCGATCGATCAAGGGCCAGGTCTGAGCACAGACTCTGCTGCGGCAGAACTGGGACAGAAGGGGCAGAGTGGAAAGGCCATGTCTAAAGCAAAGGCGAAGCTGAAGCCTAAAATGAGAACAAATATGCTGGAGAGGAGGAGGCCGTGAAGCATCCCAGTGATCCCTTTAGCCAACGATCAGGGGGGCTCTTTGCAGCCAAACATCATCCACATTAGGGAAGAGTTAGGAAGATTGGACTTGAGGAAGGCAAGGGCATTAATGGTGAAGATTTGGCAACTGTCAAGGGTGGTACTGACAAAGCTAAGCAGTGCCACGTGCACGACTCTTGGTTCAATGTCATAATTCCGGCTCTATCCTTCCCCTCTGAGGATGTCCAAAATCGAAACATTGGACCCCGATGGGTAGATAATGTACCAGCCGACCTCAGGTATTGTATCATTGATCTAACCAAGCCTGTAGTAGATAAAAGTGTGACAGAACAAGCCCAAAATATGTTTTGTCCAGTCATGCAGCCAATAGGGTTCATGACTTCATCACATCGCACAAACCAAATTATATCTAACTAGTGTGAAGGCAACATGAAGAAGAACACAGACAACAGATTCCAAATTCAACACAACCAATTTTATTAATTGAAATGTCAGGATGGAAAAAGGCCTAACCTACCTTATGCTAAGGTGGAATTTCCCTGCGTATGTAAAACTAAGAAAAGTCTGAGTCAAAAAGTTCAAGTTAGGAATCTGTCTGTGTCCAAACCTATACTTGCCCTCACAACTATATCTGTACAGTGTGTAGGGATTTCAGCAAACAAAAGCAAATAGTGTTCCACACAATGTTCTGAGCTTCTTCTAGCTTGCAGCTTCCTTTCAGCTGCCTTCCCCAAGTACAAAAACAGTTCCACAAAGAAAAGTCTCAAACATTCAATTTTGTGAATTCAGGATGCAATAGTCTTATTCAGGTCTCTTTCCCCAAGTCAGGACTCAGAGTTCCCTTCGCCAATTTCCAAGTCACATGATTCAAACAACCTTGAAATTAATGCTCCTGGGCAGGACTCAGGGTTCCCTTCCCCAAAATCCAGTTTACACACTTGATTGTGATTTTGATTGGTTACTTATAACCCGCTTAATACCCAGAGGTTTCTAAGTGCGGACCCAGGGATAGAACCTGTGTGGCTCTGCATCGTCTTGCTTCTAAGGAAAGCACATTGCCCCTGAGCTATCCTCCCGAGACTTCCGCGAAAACCCAAAATATCCTTGTCTCCACATTTCTGTTAATATTGTTTTTCAAATATTTGTTCAGATAATTTGCAGCTTTCACACAGGTTGAAAGTTTCTCTTTAAATCAAGTTTTAATATCTTTTGTGTGCATGCTCTTTAAATTCATATTACATTTCAGCATTCAAAATGTTTTACATCTTTTTAGTAGCAAGGTCTTAATTTATGTGTTCAAACGTTTTTTATTAATAGTGAATTTGGTAATTGGGTCAAACCGTAAGTACATTTAATAGGAAAAGAATACCAATCAGTGATTATATCAGTGAAATCTCAATGTCTATGCACTTAAATAGCTTAAAAATAAAAAGAATATGTCAAATTGGTTAAAACATTAAAAATGTACACAGAAGCAAAATTGTCCTGATAAAATTACTTAGAAAGAGGATAACATGAGCTACCAGTAGCAAGGAGCTCTGCTGCTTCTTTTTCCAAATGTGGAGGGCAGCAGCAGTAATAACTACTGATCCGGCTCCAAGCAGCATGCTCCACAATTGTTCAGTCAGATTCAATGCATTCAAGTTGCGTGACAAAGTGACCATATCCCCTGGCGTATTTAGTTTTTAATACTGAGCAGGAAGTTAGTATGTGTCAACTTGTTTCAATGGCCCTCATTACGACCCAGGCGGTAAGGGGTTTACGCCGGCGTAAACATCGCCGACCCTTACCGCCTGAGTACGAGTTCCCTTAGCGCCATGGCGGATCTAACACCTGCTTTTAGCAGGTGTTAAAATCCATGGCGCTAAGGGACCTTGTTGTTAATTACGCCACCGTAATTTACGGTGGCGTAATTAACGCCTTCCCCACTCCCATTATGCCCTATGGGGCAAAAATGGGAATGGGGAAGGGTAAATGGGGATTGGGGACTTACCGCCCCGCCAAGGTCGGAATGGGGCGGTAAGTCCGCCAACCACCATGGCGGAATTGCACCCTTAGCGGCAGGGACCATGGTGCTAATAGCACCATGGTTCTCCGCCAAGGTCGTAATGAGGGCCAATGTCTTTGTGGCATAGTCAACATAGTCAGTCCTCTAAAGAGATGCTGGACCACGCGGTATTCAATCGTTGGCAGAATGTTAAAGCGAAAGTATAATATAAAGCACTCTAGTTTGATTGAGAAATGTTTGGATAAATAAGTGTGTGGTGTATTTAGGAAAAAGCTCTGATGAGAATATTCATTATATGTCTTTTTTAAAGCTAGATTTCCAATGTTATTTACCTTGTCGCATAGTTTTGCCTGGTTCTTAAAAATGACTTTGATGTTTGGAGTATTTAGTACCATTTCAAATGACGTGCCCAGACTTTACAAATGAGATTGGGCAGACCGCTGTAGTTTCGCAATGAAGGGGTTGTGCCGTGACTTGGCGGACTTACCACCCCATTCCGACCTTGGCGGGGCGGTAAGTCCCCAATCCCCATTTACCCTTCCCCATTCCCATTTTTGCCCCATAGGGCATAATGGGAGTGGGGAAGGCGTTAATTACGCCACCGTAAATTACGGTGGCGTAATTAACTCCATGGTCCCTTAGCGCCATGGATTTTAACACCTGCTAAAAGCAGGTGTTAAATTCGCCATGGCGCTAAGGGACCTCGTACTCAGGCGGTAAGGGTCGGCGCTGTTTACGGCGCCGTAAACCCCTTACCGCCTGGGTCGTAATGAGGCCCAATCACTTTTTTTCAAACCTTGGAGGTTTTAAAATCACCATAATAATATATGGAAGGTCTTAATTCAGTTCGGTATTCAATCATTATATTTCTTGCTAATGGTTCTGTTAGGGAGAATTCTCAGAAATGTGCTCATTCCTCTCTACCTTAGAGACCCCCAACAACTCTGATGGATTTTAGGACTTTTAATTTTTTAACCTGGAGAGAGTGAGACTCTTTTTCCCACTCTCTCATGTGTTTTTAATGTGATTTGAACTCTGTGTTTCTTTGTTAAGTATGGAGTCTGACAAACTCCATAGGCATCATCTTTACATTGTGTCACACAGCACCTCCAGTGCAGTGGCACAGGGAAGTCTTTCAGATTTCCCAAAGGTGTAAACACCTTCTCTTGGATAAAATACTGTTTCCAAGAGCAGTGAAGTGAAATTGACTTTACTTACATTTGTAACTTTCTAGACCCAGAACACACTGGGCATCATCACGAGATTGGCGGTAACCCTTAAATGTGGCGGTAGCGCTATTACTGTCACATTTAAGAGTCCGCCAGATCATGACCTTGGTGGATTTCCCCCCAGCTAAAAGCTGGGGGCGAAATCCGCTGCAAATTTGCCGATTTTCGGTGAGTTTACCGCCAGCGGGAAATCCGCCGGCTGTAATAGTGCAAATTTTCCCCATTGGGCACAATGGGTAATGAGGAATTCCCGACTGGGCCCAATGGGGAATGGGCAATAACCGTTCTGCCAAACCCGTGATCCTGTGCTAATAGCACCGGGGGGTTTGGCGGTAGGGCTATTAGCGCCGGCGTTACCGCCCAACTCGTGATGAGGCCCACTATCTTACAATAGGGTTCTGGAGGGTGTACTTTGTATCCCCTTTCTCTAGTTTCTCATGTATCATTTTTATGTTACCCTTTCCTCACTGAATGGCTGTGGCAGTAGTTTACTTTTAGCTACCGTGGTGTGCTTTTACCGCGGGCTGCATCCGTAGCTGCAGTAAAGCACCCAAGGGTGCCATTTTTGTCAAATTGGCCCACTCTTCTTTTTTTGCCATTTCTTTGTGGAAAGGTCCTTCTTGAGATTTACTCTACGCCCCAAACCAGGTTTGGTCCCTTTGTTCTTTTTGTCTTTGGCGGGATTCATGAATGAAGCCCGCCTCTGGCTCCATAATGTCTGGCGGGGGCAGGAAGTGAGGGAGGTGCTTGAGACTCCCTGTACTTAGTCTCCTAGGAGACAGGAATGCACTCCTAGGTGATTGGCTGGCTGGCTGTCCAGCAAAGACAGCCACCCTGCTGGGTGACGGACAGCTAGGCTGGAATGAATGGGAGAAACCTACATAAAAGGCAAGGCTTTTTATGCTTGGAAGGCAGAGTCAACCACTGGACAAAGGAATCCAAAGAAGAACTTGGAAGAGATGCCTGCTGCAACTCCTGGACCGTTGGTTTTCCCGGTGAAGCCCTGCTGCTGTGTTGAAGCTCCAAATTCGTCTAAGGACGACTTCTCCTTGAGTTAGTGGGACAAATCAACTCCAAAGACAGCCACCTGGACATCCTCTCAAAGCTGGTTATATTTCCAATGCAGTTGCTGCTGGAACCGAAGAGCCCGGGAGAGGAACACCGGATCGTGTGTGTTGCTTTTAAGTTGGCCAAGAGCTCCAGGAAGATCCTCTGGCCTCCCAGGAAGCAGGACTGACCGAGCCTGAGCCACCTCAACAGATTGCTGGACCCCAGATGCAAGGAAAGTCCATCTCGACAGCCAATAGTCTGCAGTGTTGCTATTAACAGCTTCTTTAACTCACAAGCCTAATCAGTTTGTGGCCCTGCTTTGATTTCTTCTTTTTATACAAAGACTTCTAAAACATTGTGCAAGATTTTTACCTACCTGCAAGAATTGCTTCAGCTCACCTAGACTTTTGCCCAATTGACTTTGGCCTGACCTGGCTCCCTGAATGACTCTTCTTCCCTCCGACTGTGTGTTTTGTCTTCCTTCCAGGAAGTGGTTAACTTACTTTTCATTGGGGGGTTACCAAAAGTACTTACCTGCTTCAGAATATTTGTGAGATCTCTTGTCTTGTTCTAATCACCTTTTTCTTTGACATACTCCTATGTATTGCTCTAAATGTCACAGTAATATATTAATGTCCACAGTGTCCCAGCTATTTAAGTCACCTCTGGGTGTAGGAAGTGTCTGGGTGCCGTTCCAAATGGGTACTTGCTGATTTAGAGAAACTAAGAGTGTGTTTTCTGGAGTGTATCTGTGTGTGACTATTATATTCCCCTTCTGAAGAAGGCTTACTCCAAATGACTGTGTTAAATAAATGTATAATTGTTTAATCAAGAAACCTTGTGTGTAAGAGTTTATTTGAAAACTTGTCACTGTGAATCTCTGTGTAACTCCCCTACTGCTCACATTGACCCCTCTTCAGATAAGCCTGGCTGCTCAACACGCTACCAACCTGTGTAGTACAGACTTATACCAAAGGTTGGGTTCCTATTGCCAGGAGGTCAGGATTGTTGTAGTGCACCCAAAGGGCACTGCATACAATCTTGCCTAACAGGTTCATTTTTACTTCATCCGTGGTTCAATATTTATTCGTTTTACTTTAATTGGATCACTCCATTTTCGGAGACCTTTGAAAACGTGTTTCTTGACACACGCTACAAGATGTCCTCATCGAATTGATAATTGGTCATGAAAAAAGATTGGAGACTTTCGAAAAAGTGCTAATCCGCAGCATGCAATCACTCTGAAACAAAGTATTCAGCAAATGAAGTTCACACACACGCACACCTGGTTTCTCGTTCACTCGAAACTCACTTGTCGCTTTAAGAGTTTTTTCAATGTCAGGGCTCAGGGCTCAGATTGTTGCCCTGCAGGTTTCCTACAAGCAGATAATATTAAATCAAGTTAAATAATCAACTCAGTCTGCATCATGTGATTTATTGGTAACCATTGCTACATTCCATAAGACTATACCTGTTGCACTCTTATGACCTTTAGCCTGGTCATTCAATCCCCGGTGCTCTCTAGTGGGTGACTAGTTTCATAAACCTGTCGGTATTCTCACTCTTAGACCCCTTGGATCCTCTGCGCAGGAGGCAAGGGAAAGGCCATCGCTATTGTATCCCGACCCTGGGGGCGGAGAAGCGAGGGACGAGCACCTGGCCGGAGGGTCCTTGGGGACCGGTAGTGGGGTGTTCCCCTTTCCCTAGTGACAAACAACCCAACCCTTCCCCAACATTCACGGGCTTTTATAAGCCAGCTCCCCTAATTTCTCCACCATTGACACTTGATAGTACTGGGACGAAAATGAAGCAACTAAGAGCAATGAAGACTATGTTCTTTTTCCCCCCTAGCACTGGGACGAGGAAGATGGCTGCTAGAATAATATCTCAGCCATTCCATGCACTGATTGAAACTCCATATGGTCCAAAACAAATGACATGCACATAATCAAACTTCGAATTGGAAGTCCACAATCAAAAATACATAACCCAAAAAAGGAGTATTGTTTGTTTACATTTCATGTGAGTGCAAGACAAAAATATTCTATTTTGTTTATATTTCATGCGATGTACAAGACAACAAAATATATGCATTGGATACATTTCATGTGAAGACCAAGACAATTTTTTCTTCTGATTTTGGTTTCTTTACATTTTATGTAATGGCCAAAAAATAAAAATTCTCCCATAGACCCTATTTCCATAGAGAGAAATCTGTCAGAAAGCCCACAGCGAGTTTATTGGTTGGGTTTGCAAACGTCTATACTGATGTAAATTATAAGGAAACATGCAAACAACAGACAGAGAACAGGAGAAAGTATAGGCCAGCCAAATAAGAACAAGCAGACAAGAGAAAGGGGCAGATTGAGATGAGGTAAACATGAACTGTATGAAAAATGTGCAATTCCATTATGGTTGTACAGAGGTTGAACTTGAGGGCAACCATGGAAACAAAGGGAAGCTCAATGTGTCTGTGCAGGTTACACTAACAGATACACACCCTGCAAACCCATGAAAGCAAGGCAACAAGAGTGTTTTCTGCGACTGGACCCTGAGGCACAAATAATAAGTGTACCTGCACGAGACCAGCCTATAAAGGTCAAGCCGGAAGATATACTGGATGACTTCTGTGGAAACAACAATCAACACAGTTACACTAAATGCACTATGAACTACAATTTGAGAGTTTGAAGCCATCGCTTTTTGCTCATTGTACCTTTCACAAATGGGAATTATCCATTTGCATATCAAATGGGCAGGCCAGAACCGAAATGCTATGGCAATTCCATTCTGAACAAGAGTACCAACAGCAACCCCATACACGTGTTTCAGCCTTGTTGGGCCTCATCAGTGAGGTGGAGCTGTACCTCTCTGGGCACAGTGATCAGGGAGTCCACGTCTGGGTTCCCCCAGGTAACTCAGGATGACCAAACCCATGTTCCTTGCAAACATTTTACAAAAAAGGTAGCAGGCGCCCCTCTCCAGAGAGAACATGGCATGATAACCTGTTCTGTGGTTTTTTCCCACTTTGAGAGTTCACAGCCATCACTTTTTGCTCACTATTAACTACAAGTAAGACAAAACAACAGAATGGGCAGATATTGTATCCTATGGTGGTATGGGAGCTAATGTATGCACAAAGAAATCGATAGAGGCATAGGTGAGGACACTACATGATACTTAGCAGACATTAAGAGCCCAAGAGAGATACAACACAACAAAACATATTCCTCATCAGATAAGACATGACAATGCCACCAGAAATTATGCAGACCTATAAATGTCATTACTAAGCACTATCACAAAGTAAACAAATGTGTTTATTAACATAAATTACAGGGGTGAACCCATTTAAAGTTCTAGAGCCAACATACAGAAAGACCAAAATCCCCACAACGAACCCAAGGGCATTGATAACTTTGGGTAAGCACCACAGTTAACTTGTAACACACAAACCGCATACAAATGTTTGGCTAAAAGAAAGTGACAGGCAAGCATTTACCGAAACATCAGCTACTCATACTGAGGGAACCACTACCTCTCACCAGCCTGAAACCACCACAATTGGCCATGCTCAACCCGGAATACCCACAACTGGGGAAACCCAAAGCATCACACAGTGCTAAACATCGTCTGGTAAAGTGCCCATTTACAAATCCAGCGTTAACACAAACATATATACACATTTTCTATTTATTGACAGTGACACCAGGCGAGGAAAGAAGCAGGGCACATGAACAAATGTACCAAAAGCTAAGCCACAAAACCTCATTGCCATACTCCAGTAACTACAAATTAAAAATGACACCATACTTTTCTTATAATAACATCCTCTGCTATCAGTTACCTAAAATACTAGTACACATTGTTAATGCAATCAACAGAAACTAAGTCAGTAAATAAAAACATAAACAAGAATTAGTGCTATAACAGGTGGAATTTTATTAGTAAAGCAAATACAAATCAAGAGAAGTAAATGTAACAACAAACACAATGTTATTCACTAATTAAACTATAACATCACTTGACATCTATTTACAGGTTTAAGTCCTCATACTTTGCAACCAATCAGTCATGCTTGAAACAACTGTGGAAAAAGAAACAAAGACACCCCAACATGCCAAAGAACAGTCTTGTCTTACTTGCACAGAACTTGTAATTTGTGGTAATTTGTCCTCTTTTTATAAGGTGCACAAAATTAAACACATCATCACAAGTACATGTCCACCGAACAATACCTTTTGTAAATGTATATCTATTTTTTATTTATTTAAATGTACGAACCGTTTTCGCCAAAACTTCGTACAGAGAAAGAAACTAATCAGTAACACATTTTGTTTGACACATAAATTTAACACGATCCCACATTTTTAACTGTGGGCAATAGCTAAAAGATCAGCTCCAGGGATGAGTGAAAGAAAGCAAGAGTGGGGGCAGAGAAAAAAGTGAGAGGGAGGGCATAGCAGAGTTTCGGAGTTGGAAGAAAAGATTATTGAACCACAAGGAGGATGTGGAACAGCCAAAGAGGAATTGTGAAGTGTACAATTAGGAGTGTAAACCGAAACAAAGGATAAATGATAAGGAGATGCAAGGCCATGAGCACATTTAGAAAGAATATATGAATCCCAAAACTAAAAATGAGTAGGGAAAGAAATCCAATGGAGAGCTATAAGAGGGGGAGAAATATGAGAACAGGTAGAAAGATAGCAAAGAAGTTCATATCATATCAGAGTTAAACATAGAATGAAGAGGAGATGGAGTGTAAGCAAGGAGGCCAAAAAGGAATTAAGGGCATTCATCAAGGCATGGAAAAATCAGTGCAAGAGTATACATTTTAGTAACCATGGTGGTAAGAAACGGTTGTATTTTGTAAATGTTGTAGAGCTGAAAATGAGAAGAATGAGCAAGGGTACAAATGTGATCGATAAATGAAAGCAAGACAATACAATATTGTCAGGATTCAGGTGGGAGCTGAGAGAGGAAGAGAGGAAAATAGAGGGCAAAATAGACAGTCATGAAAGGGAGGGCATGTTCTGTAAATGGATTACAGGACCCAAGCCTGCCATACCCCAAAACAATTGTCCAGAAAGCACCCCTAAAAACAAGAACCACAGGAGAAACCAAGCCTATTAACCCATTAAGTAAACTATTCACCAACGTACAAGACCTCTTATGTACAAAACTGTTGAAAAGTACTACATTTTGAAAATGTTTGAATATACAGCAACTAAATCAGAATTGTTTTAGCACCAAAGAAAAACCATAAGTGATGAATCATAGATGATTCACCCAGAAGACTTGACCTGGGACCCTTCCCCTGGGGCCAGTGAAAGGCAAATGCTTTCTGATCCTGATCCTGGGGGCAGTGTTCTGCAGAAGGATCACATGAGGGTGGAAGCAGGTCAGGAAGAATGGGAAACCCCCTTGTATAACTTTCCCCAGACTCCAAAATCCTAATGGCCCATTGTAAAATAGAAACTGTTAGAAAGCCTAATTTTGATGTTATTGACTTCAAGTCCCACAATTCCCAAAGTACTGCGACAAGGAAGAGGACTGAAGAGGCACAGGACTTGCAAGTTGCAGCCCATTTTGAATAATGGCCTGCACCCGAGGGAGACTGAGAGGCATAAAAGGCCCCCCTTGGGTGCAGGCCATTAAGAAGAAGGAAAGCAGTAGCATAAACTGGAGTCATTTTGATACCTCCATGTGGCAGCAGACGCAAAAGTGGAAGAAGAGCTGAGATGCTGGCACCGATGTGCTGCGTCAAACTAATACTGGTCCTGAGAGGTTCTCCTATGCTTCGGATTGCAGCTGCAGAGGTTGAACAGTGGAAATCGCACCATTTAGCAGTTTTCCCTACTGTCAGACGAGCACCGGTGGCAGGCAAGCACCAGATTGCTGTGGGAGCCAGGAGAGCTCTGATATTGACGGTCACAGGCTGCATGAAGCCACAAAGAAGAGGTTGCCAGGCCATGTAGGGAAACTGAAGCAGAAGACCTGGAAGAAGAGAGACGAACGGACGTGAATGCCAGACTCAGTGAGTTCACTGTTACATTTTGACCCCAGAGCACTCCGTAACTGCCCACTCGCCAAGTCCAGGGATCTGAGACTCAGAAATTAGATAAAGAGAGTAACGTTAAAGAAGAATTGAACTTAATAATCAAACCAGAAGGGTGTGATTATAACATATTGGGTTATATTAAAAGCCAACCACAAGAAAGGGCAAAAACCAGAGAAGAAAATACAAACCAGTATTGTCCAAGGCAAAATAAGTCAATTGAGAATGTCAGTGTTAAGAGTTGATGGCTTAAACCTACATTGCAAAGAAGTGTGAGAATGAGGAACAATCATTATCAGCATATGGTTGATGACAGAGTGTTGAAACAAGAGTGGCAAGTGGGCTGCCCTTCTGATTTAAGGTATTCAGGAGTAGTGAAGCATAGCCTGTATTATGGGTGACAATCACATATGTGTAATAAACAGCACCAGTGTGGTTCTTGTTTACCCTTGAAGAAATTCTTAAACTTGATGTTGTAAAGGAAGATATATTGCTATTTTGTTGGAAGTTGACCGTTACCACAGAAGACTTTGTAACACTTTGTTCTGTTCTGGCAGAGAACTTTGTATTAGTAGTAGGTCTGGCAGGCAAGTAGACCAGCAGGAAGTTATTGAAGAACTGTGGTGTGGTTAAAAAGTCTTGAAGAAGCAGTTGAAGAACCACTTAAATGTTTATGTGGATTAATACAGAATCATACTGACAAATGAATATCACTGAAGCAAGTGTTACATGAACTGCTGCAGAATAATTTAAGTGGGTTTGTGAACTGGTGCAGAAATATCCTGAGGAAGACATTTTTGTTCAAATTAATGAAGCATTGAAATATTCTTTGTTGATGAAAATAAGTTATTTCAAGATCGTTGTTACGAGAGAAAAGAACAAAACCGATGGAAAACGTGAACTGTGGGTTGAATTCAAGTTGGAACTTTGTGTTAACAAGTGGATCAAAAAGAGAAGTGAAGTTGAACTATTTCTTATGAGACAGGATGTCCTTATCCGTTTGGAATAGCTAAACACAATCCTGCTTAAATGTGGGGAAGGGGAATTCGCCCAGATTATAAGGAGACACAATTATCATGATGTGAATTTAACTGCTATATGTGTTGCTTTGGAACTGCCATTTATTAACCTTGTTCACTTGGTGTACAAGTGTGAGGGACAGAAACCTAGAGTGTTTCCTTTAGTTTATTTCAGGCAGGGAAATCCTTGTCAGGGTAGGGATAGTGAGGCGTTTATCCAACCTTTTCAGTTAATAAAATGACATCTTTTGAAAAACCTTCACAAAAGTGTCTGCCTCACATTTGTGACCCCTCACATACGTTAATAAAATTGTGTAACTATTTTCAATGCATTTTTACTTACCTGTAAAACACTAAACATTGACAACATGTGTACATCTATTTACAGAACCCGCTTCATGTATGCCCTACCATCATCATCACCAAAATCCATGACACTCCAGCACAAATCGCCACAACACCAGCATAAAAGCTTCTGGTGAGATGACATTTCAAACTAGATAGAACGTCCTACTTAATGATGAATTGTCTAAAACAAAACGGGTATTAGTGAATAAACAACTACGGAAAACCAGAAAAATAACATTGTTAGTAAAATGTATGATAATTTGATTTGTGAAGATAACAGAAACTATTATTATTTTCAGACCTAAAATAATTTGAAAAACAATATTAACAATTACAAATAATAATGTATAAAATAAAACATGTGCAGATTCTTTTCCTGACCCACGTGTATGGACACTCAGAAGTCATAGCAAGGATATCTTGCTGATAGAATGCATGCTGCAGTGAGCATGTAATCCCAAGCACAGAGTGATTCAGTAAGAGCTCTAGCAACATTCAATTATAAGACAGAAAGGTAAAAAGGCGAACACAATTAAACCTTAAGCCAAACCGTGCAGGCGTGTTTCTTACAGCGAGTCAATCACAACACACTGGTGCGAGAGCATTGAGAAATGAGGACAGGCGCGAGATTCTCTTTTGGGTGATACCCTTGGATTCCGGACTCTAGTCTAAGTATAGGATGAGAACAGAATATCCCTTTCACCTTTTGTGTTCCCCCTAATTCTCATTCATTCTATTGAGAGGCAATATTGTTTTTGTATCCTTGCTCCAACCCCTATACTTGAATTAGATAAAAGCCTTATGTTACCTCCTATAAAGAGCATCAAGTTGCCTGTTACTTTCTCATTCTGAGACAACTGGTGTTTTATCCCAGAATACATGATCAATCTTCTTGGCTGGTGCAGTGCAGACATCTTGGGGCCAGATCCATTCACCAATGCAATTAAGCCATTAAGGGTCAATATAAGGCAGAAACAGAGATTAGAAAGATATTAACGTATTCAGAATCATCACACAAAGGGTCAATTTAGCAAACAAACAACAAAATTGTCTCTTCTTGAAATACAAACCAGCACATCCCTGTGATCAGCAAACGTCTCTGGATTAAGAAACATCTGTGGGTTAAACACAAAATTCCCATGGTATTGAACGTCACAATCCAGGGACACCTTCCCTTCTTATTCCCATTCTCCATCACACAAAGTCCTGGGGTTTTTAAGGGTGCCTGCATGTCCTTCTTTACTTCAGGTCCTGTAGGTACTGGTTCTATTCTCATACCTGATCTCTTGCAGACCCTCCCCCTTTCCTTTGGGATTAGGGCCCTGAGCTTACCCACATGCTGGGCCTGGGTATCTGCAGAGGTTAGGGGTGGACAAAACCAGGCCGGATCCCAAACATTCCACCAGGAGTACTTCCCCACAGGATGGTTTTGGGTGACCTATCATCCTCCCTGTATAAAGCACCTGACTGTGGCCCCAAAACCCTGTCATCATCTACCTCCTCGATGTGTCACAATGGTCGCATGCCTAAGGGACCCTCTCAGCACTTCTTGTCCTCCTACTACTGCCTCTTTTCTCAACTCCTCCTGTGCCTCATAAACAAATTGCCATGTGCTTGTACCTCCAGCCTTCCATGCCTCACTCCTTTCAGACTTATAACATACCTACTCCTCTAATCTCGTCCCAGCTCTTCCCCTTGGTCTGCACCTTTTCTTTCTCCGAATGGAATATCTTTACTCTCCTGGCTGTCTTCAACAACCACCTCCTTGATATGCTCTACCTTCTTTCTCTTGATGCCACCTCCAAATCTCTTCTTCCTCTCCAATAATCTGCTTTAGCACCTTCCTCAAAGTAATACTCATGCGGGATGTTGTCTCCTGCTTGCTTTAAACTTCTTCTGCCTCCATCTAATGCCCCCCTTCTCTCCTTCTAGCATCTTTTCCCAGCTCCCCTTTCTGGCTCCACATCCTGAGGCCTCTCCGTTCCACACCACCGCACAACAACACTGTATCTTTTCTCCTTCAAAAGCCACTCACACTCCCCCTGTGGGGGATAGTACCCCGTCCCCAGGGATCACACTTGCGTATCCGTTCTCAGTTGTCTGTCATAATAATAAAGCTGATTGGGAAAACGGATTGAGGTTGAGGCCATTCAGTCAATCTAATCACTCTGCCCCTTGGCTTCACACTCTTTTCCTAACTGGAGCAAAACTACTCACTCTGAATTCTGTGATCCTACTCTACTCTCGGCAGTGCTCCACAGTAACTGAAAGCAGTTAGAATGAGGCCTTACCTGTGAGTAGTCATCACTCATGTATGTCATGTTACTGCAGGAAACACTATTTACAGCGAACACTGTGTAATTCCTATATTTTAACATTCTCCAGATCGTAACCCCCTGATTGGCAAGTGCCATACAGAACTACCTCATGAGGTCTGGGGATCCAGCAGCAAACTTCAGGAGGTGCACATTGGGAGTAAAGGTGCAGTAGGGTAACATGAGGGTTCAGGACCTTGACCCATGCACGGGCTCCTTTAAGGGGGCTGTAGGCATGGTGTGACCATTGTGATTAACCTGCTAAATGGCTGTGTATAGTGAGGTGGGCCAGGGGTTAACCCCACTCTGCCCCAGGCCATACACCGCAGAGCGGGTGTTGGCACCTGGCCCCCATGGCCACCTACACTAAACCTCAAGGTCCAGGCTGGAGGCTTTGTCATGCTACCAAGCGGCCTGATCCACCAACTTGAGACTGACTTAGCAATGTATACCCCAATCCAACCACATCCTCATATTAAAATGATGAATACGAACATTTTAAGTGGATAACCAAAACCCCATATCTCAATAGATGGATCTAGTAGGAATCATTTGCACCTAAAGCTTCCACTAGAGAAATGTCAACATTGCCACCATTACTTATCATTTAATGTGCTTTTTCATCTGTCATGAAAATATGTTTGCACCCTATCATGTTGCTGGGATGTTGGGTTTTTAATTACCAATATAATCCCATGTACTGAGAAGATGCTGGCTACTCTTTCCAGCTATAACCACTACCCTCACACTGCCCCCAGTCTACTCCCCTCTACGCACATCAAACTTTCTCTCACCAAAATGAAAAAAATGAATGTGTCCATCGGAAACGTCTGCTTTGATTGTGCAGTACGGCTTAACGTACGGTGACGTTAGTCAGTTCTTTCTTCCAGTCCAGTCTGGGACTTCTGCCCCAGAGTTGTGGAGTTGCTCAGGAGGGTGTATATGCTTGCAGTGATCCTCAGCAGTGAACACCAGGGCGGCGAAGGAGAAACAGACTGCTGATTGGAAGCCTCCTGAGGGGCCGAGGCCGAGTGCTTTGGCCCGGATGATTGTTTCCTTGTTTCTTCTTACTGAGGACTGGGCGCTGGTTCTATAACACACATCCTAGGTTGTTAGAAGTGGTGTACCTTGTTGTACCTTGGCAGCGTGGCCAAGTTACGGTTGATTGGAACAGTGTTAGGCAACCCTGAAGTTCTATTTTTACATCTATATTGCTTTGAATTATAGTGAATAGAACAGGGAGTTCTACAATTGTGCAAAGTAAGTGCAATGGCTCCATTCTGTTTTTTCCATGGAGGATTAACGAACGATTCTGTGGAAGGTGGCTTGTGAAGTGCATTTTATGAACAGTGACTTTGAAGCTGGCTCTTTAACTTGGCATTGGTTTGCCATGGACCTCCAGAAAGAGGAGGGCTTTTTCTTTAAACACCTATTCCGGCGCAGAAGTGGATATGTAAGTGGTCATCTGTGGTCCGCTGGGGCGCTGTGTGAAGCTGGCTCAAGGCAGCTGTATTAAGCGTTGTGCAAGCTTTAGTACATAATCTAAGTTGTTCATTGCAAGCTAATGTACATATTACATCTTTTGTAACTTTTTAAGAGAGTGACGCTGCCCGCAATGTCAACTTTACCATCTAAATTGCAGAGTGGAACTAATCTGCATCAAGCTATGGGACAAATCTATGTTGAACCATCCTCTGCTCCATACTCTATTTTATCTTACCCATGGCATTTATGATGTGGCCTGGCCCTCTGCTGTTAGCTATTCTCAAGCACTTCCAGGCCAACCTAAACCTCGATTGCCCTCAATCGAAGTGCCTCAATATGCTGACAGCCGAGGCACCTTTAATCACAACTGAAAATACTGCTCCTTCGTTACAGGGCAAGGGCTCAAAGGCATTGGGCATAGAGTTGGCAGCTCCTCACTCAGCCAGGGAGTTGCTTCAAGTGAGTCTTGATGACTCCATTAACCTGGATGCATCTTTATAAGGCTTTGTGGTGAGATGGTTGGAGCCCATAAGCCTGCAATAGTTCCATCTTCTCCAACGCGATTTTGTGATCAGGCCACTTCGCCCGTCTCTGACACTAAATCAAAGATGGCTTCTGAATATTACATGCCGAGGAATGTTCATTTATGAGGGAGTCTAATATCTTTCCTTATGTAAATTCTCTAGACTCAACATCAATATTGGCCCTACACCTGATATTGGAATCCACACTGCAGTTTTACGATATAATTAAGGACATTACACAGGAGAATTCATCTAAGTTATCATCGCTAGAAGGAAATCTTGTGTCACTTCCAGGATTTCAATCCTGTGTGGGGAGATTTACTACTAATTCTTGGGGTTTTCCCTCTTCCAGTCTGTGGGCCTCATTACAAATCGCCCGGTATGGAAACAACGGTGGCGGTAAACCCGCCGCCACCGTTGTTTCCATGCCGGAGCGATCACAATTCCTGCAGGCGGGTGGTGATGTTCCCGCCAGGTCTGACCTGGCGGGTTTAACACCACCCGCATGCAGGCGGACGAGGAAACACCGGCAGCATTACGAGATGCTGCCGGTGTTTCCATGATCCCCATTCCCATTGAGTCCCATAGGACTCAATGGGAATGGGAATTAACACCATTCCGCCTCCGTGATTCCAGGGAAACCGGGGTTGTAATGCCCCGGTAATTCTGGGAATCACAGAGGCGGAATGGTTAATACGAGTCCGGCGGTAACAAGGCGGTTTTACCACCTCAGTTACCGCCGGACTCGTAATGAGGCCCTGTGTCTCTCTGTGCATGACCCTGATGCAGACAACCCTTCTCTTAGTCCTAGGACTTACCAAGATAATCTGAGCTGCTCTCCAGATCTTTTTAATTCAAACTAATTTAGGCAGCGGACAACAATGAAGCATAGTCTTCCCTATATCTGACTGAACATCCAGTGATTACCTCAGATGGGGATCTCCATAATGTGGATTTGTCAATTACTAATGCGCAGGTAGAGTGTGAACCACAAGGAAATTTGCCTTCAGGTCATTCCAGATGGAAAAAAACAAATGTCAGAGCAATGAAAAAATTCGGAACATCAACAGCATGTCAATTCTAACAAAAATGAATCTTCCAGGAAATGTTGAAGGTCTCTACTACAGATACATGAAATAATAGACCTTAATGAGCCTGAGGAGCAAAGGGCCTCATTATGAGTCAGACGGTCTGGAAACAATGGTGGCGGTAAATCTGCCGCCACTGGTGTTTCCGGACCAGCTGATACCGAGTCCTGCAGGCGGGAGGTGTCACTTCCGCCAGGTCTGACATGGTGGAAGTAACACCTCCCGCCTGCAGGCGGACATGGAAACAATGGGTCTGTCATAGACGGAACCGGTGTTTCCATGGTCCCCATCCCCATGGAGTCCCGTAGGACTCCATGGGAATGGGGATTTACAGAATTCCGCCTCCGGAATTACCGGGTCACCGGGGTTGTAATGCCCCAGTGATTCCGGCAATCACGGAGGCGGAATGGTATTACTGGTCCGGTTGCAGCCTGCCGGTTTTTCCAGCACGGCTACCGCCGGACTCGTAATGAGGCCCAAAGACTTTAATTGGTTCTGTTACTTCTAAACAAAAATCTAAGGCCAAAAAGGTGGTTGAAGTTGAACAAAAGAAAATACTCAATTATTTTGTTTGCATGCTCCTGTAATCATGAGCAATGATCTTCTGGAACAGGGTAAAGAAGGGGAAGTGGCTTTCTTACACTGCCTCTCCATGACGTCTTGCAAGTCCTCTTCTCTAATTCACCTTCTTAACAAGATCTTTTGCCAACAGGATCCAAACAACAAACCCTTGTCCCAGTTTGTGAGCTCAGATGTTTCAAGACTAAAGAATCAAAGGGTTGAGGGAAATAAGCCTTCTTCTGAAGGTTTCTGTATTGGAAGAAATTCCTTACTTAGCAACAAGAAAAACGATCTTCTTTAACAAGCAATTGTGATAGAACTGTGGGGTTTGAAAATAATGTTGAAGTAAACAGAACTTTGCATCTAAACCACTTTAAATTGCTCAAAATATTTGAAAGAATACCAGCTTTACACCTCGTACACACCGGGAACATTGACACTAGTGAGATACCGGACGATGGCACAACCAGACTGTTTGCTTATTTCTACTTACATATAGTGGCAAGAATTGGGTGGGGGCAAAATGACTTATTTAGATCAATGGGTCTTGATTTAATTATGTTTCCTAATCCCAAATGTATGCCTTTATTCTTGGCAAGCCCTTTTGGATCTCCAGTGAAAGTGGACGCATCCAGTCCTCTTCTACTTACTGAATCAGATTCTAAATCCAACAGTGCCCCTGCAACATTCTCTGGGCCCAAGGGGATTTATTGGTTCCCTCTATGGCTTGGTCCCGGCTTGCAGCAGATCTGAAGCCAACAGCTGTGCCTAAAGGCACTACACACCATCTTTTTGATAGGCATACTTAATATTATGTTGTGGAACCCATGCAGCTTAGCGAATATTATAAAAACTGCTGCTCTACAAACTATCTTTGTAGGCATGAATGCATTGATGTTTCAGGAAACTATATCGCTAAACTCACTCCAGTTGGATGGCTTTGTGCATATTCTAAAGTTGCTCTGCAAGGTTCAGTTTGATGCCCCAAAGGGTGCTTAGCGGTGGCCGTTGACTTATCTATAAAAAGGTAGTCCTTTGAGATTGTAACAAATAATGAGGGGCTTCAGGTGGTGGGCATAAAGCTGGGGGCAAACTGGGTCATACCTTTTAATTATTCATTTGTATTGGGATCCGGCTGCTTAATTGAGTGGCACCATCAAATCGCCATTGGATGTTTTAATCAATGACTGGTAGGCAAAGGGATATCCTCATAACATCATTGTTGGTGGAGATTTTAATGCTACCTGTGTAGCTTCTAATGCAATAATCCTGAAAGGAACTTCTTATGATGGTATGTCTCAGTGTACCTCTAAGGTTAGCGGGGACTGGTGGGATACATGCATGAGTTCATGGGATTTTGCCCTGTTGTTCCCTATATCTACAGGGTCACATGTTACAATCTCAACTTGGGAAAGGGGTTCTCAGAAGTCTTGGATTGACCATGTTTATGTCTCCAGCTCTTTGCTTCCACTCAATTCCCCATTATGCATTAAAAAGCAACCAGACAGCGATCATTTATCTATACATTTTTCTATAAACATTGGCCTTCAGATTTGTGATTTGGATCCCTCTTTGGCGTTTGTATCTGTCACCAGAGGTGCTATAACTGTAAGGTGGAACCATAGAACCTGCCAAAGGTTTAATAGGGAAATTGAACGCTTGTGTGCATCCTTGTTTTTAGGAGACTGAGAGGCTCGGTTTTCTATACAGACTTATAATAAGATGATTAAAACATGTTTGGATATTGCTATACGTAAGGGTCGAATAACAGCCCCAAGGAGATATCTGCGTTGCTTTAATGAGTTGGTGGCAAAGGCTAAAAGAGATAAACAAAGGGATTTACGGGTCTTATGACTCATGTTTGATAAAGATGAGATGGCCTATAAACATCAAAAGCGAAAGATTACCCAAAGATATAGGAATTACATCTATCGTTTTAGACACACAATAAATATAACTGACAGGCAAGCAATCTTGTTATTGAAGGGATTTGGAGTTCTGAACCTTCTAGGGCAGCTGACGGCGTTAGCCTTGAACCAATTGCTATAAACTATAACCCAGAGCTATGGGCTGACATTTTATTTCCAAAGTGTTTGGACATTTTGTCAACCTTTTCGTTCCCTCTTTCGTGGAAAACATCATACATAATTCCGATTTTTAAGAAGGGAGATCGAGCCTTGCCCTACACCTACCGTCCAGTGGCAATTTAAGATGCCACTAGCCAAGTGTTTTCATCTCTCCTTCACGAGATCTAAATAGGTGGATGGGAAAGCTTGCTCTTTTATCTCGTTTTCGAAGTGGGCTTTAGGAATGCCTTGGGCACTACTTTTAATGGTCTTATAATTACTTGCTTGCTGAGGTTAAGAGAGGAAAATGTGGGTCCATCTACATTGACTCAATGCAAATGAGCAGCGCATTCGATAAGGAGGATCGAGAATACCTTTGGCAGAAATTATTGAACTGGAAAATTCCAGTGCAATTGTAAAGGTTCTGGCATGTCTCCACTCAGATAGTGCTGTTTGTGTCTGCCTCACGGTGCCTTGTCAAAACCCATTAAAAATCTATTGGCTTAATGCCAACACCACTTTTACGGTCAAATTAAGGGATACGAGAATACATTGGCTGGCATTTGTCGATGGCCTTTTATTTATTTATTTATCTCCTATAGGCCTACAGAGGAAACTTCATCTATTCTCAGAATATTCCTTGACAAATAATCTACTCATTAATGGGTCTAAATCCAAGATTGTCCTCTACACTACAAAACGTAAGCCCAAGACAATGTTCTGGCCGGTGGGACACACCAGGTTGAACCAGGTTTCATCGCTATTTTATCTTGGCTTTACAGTAACTAATGTCGCTGCAAAAAATAGTATAGCGAAAGACTCAGACTTAAGTCCCAAACTTTTGTGGCACAGATGAAAAGATTTTTTTATAAACTTTGCACATTTTCCTGTTTGCCTCTGATACGTTTTTTATGTATCAATAGTAGAACCTTCTCTAAGTTATGTGTTAGAGCTTTTAGCATTAGATTTGGGTGCTTTCTATAATTCTCTTCAAGGCACTTTGTGGAAAAGAGCTTTGGGTCTCTCATTGGCTATTCCCAATGCGGTGATAAAACACGAGTTTGGCCTAATCTCATTGGAGGCAAAAATGTATTGGAAACAATTGAATTTGTATAGGAAGATATTATACCTTCCATATAGATCCTTCTTACTTGATTTGGCAGAAGGTTATAATTCTCAATCTATCTGTTCTATTACTGAGTTCTTTGATAGGATGGGGGACGTTTTGTTACATGTTGAGTCATCACATGATGAGCTCAGGAAATACCCATTATTGGTTGTTAGGCAGAATCATATGCAGTACCCTTTGGGAACACCACACACAATTAAGACTACAAGTGACAGTACAAATTCACCTTTGGTACAAGCCTGTACTACACGGTAAAAGTGGTAGTGATGCCTGAGCAGCCAGACTTATCTCAAGAGCAAGTGAGCAGTATCAATAGTTACACAAAGGACAGCAATTACTATGAGTCAAACATACTCTTACTCAAGGTTGCTGAGTAAAAGAATATACATTTATTTACACATCAGTTGTATAATATTTCACTAAAGTAAAGCAGTTCAAAAATCACACTCTTAATACACCACACCACTCCCAATAGTTACCAGACAAGTTAAACTCACAAAATGAAGTTGGAGCAAAATGGCACTCTAGTAATTTAAAAGGGAGGGAAAGACAAAGTTAGGCAGAAATTGAGCAGCACCAACAGGTAAGTAATCAAGGCAATCTAGAAAGAGGAACTACAGTGATGGCATCAAATCAAAAAGGCTTAGGGCCAAAGTCAATAGGACAAACGTCTTTTGCTCAAGATCACACAGTTCAGGGTAGTTTGCGGTTAAGTCTTTGCCAAGAGTTACGGACGAAGTTGGTCAGCAGAAAAGTTAGTTCAAAGAGTAGAGAAAGACAAGCCCTCAGATTGGAGAAAGATTTCACACACTTTCACCGCGGCTGAAAGAAACGAACTATCGAATTTGCACAGTAGCTTTAAATGGAGAAGAAGCTGTAGCTGAGGCGGATGTTCCTGGCAGTTCCTGCAGGCTCACGGTTCCTGAAGTGACTGTTGGACTGACATAAAGTAGGAAGACTGGAGGGTCCTGCACTGCCCAGGGAAGAAACCAGTAGCAGAGAAAAGCAACAAATAAAAGGTGCGCTCCTTAAAACCCAAGCAGGGTCCAACCTGCCTGACTATCCGGCCCACTGCAGCTCTGTACAGCAAATTCAACCAGAGGAGGGAGTCCTGGCTTGTAGTTTGGGCGAACTGGTTGGTCCCACCAGCTCTGGGGAAGAGGATTCTTGGAGGATCTCCTCTGTCATTGGAGTTTGAAGATTTGGACCTGCAGCAGGGCTTCAGCGGGCAGTTCAGTCGTGGTAGGGGTCCTCTTCTGTCAGCTCCTCGTCGGTTCGTTCGTTCCAGTGGCAACTCTGCCTTTCCAGACCCAGAGACCTGCTTTTTATGCAGCTTTCCCCCCATTCACACAGCCTGGCTGTCAATCACACAGCAGGGTGGCTGTCCTGGCAGGACAGTCACCTAGCCAATCAAACAGGAGTGCAACTTGGGTTACCAAGTGAACCCATGGCAGGGGTCCTAAAACCCCTCCCTCACATCCTGCCTACTAAGACTTTCAGGCGCCTAAGGAGGGCTTCTGTGTAGAAGCCCGCAAAGAGACGGTGAACAAAGGAACCAAACCTTGTTTGGCGCGCAGAGAAAAGCACGGGAAAGACAATTTCAAAAAGAAATGGCGAATAAACCCAGCCGGAACCATATACAAATGTATATGGTCTAGCAGGTTTAAGTTCGAGGCTACCAAGATAGCCTAAAACAATACCAAGGTTATTTAAGATAGCCGCGGTAGGAAAAATAGGGTAGTTACCACTGCCACCAGCCAAGTCTTGATGAAAAGGGAGCAAAACAATGCTCCAAGAGAAACAGACAAAACGGGATAAGTATTAACCCTTTCCAGTACTCCATGTAAGATGGTTTGTAATGGTCTGTGGATTTAAAAAGACTAATAAAGTCAATGGCAACTTTACATGTTCTGTGAGACAGTAGTCAGTCCCAGAAAATGGAGTCTGAGTTGGGAAGTCTAAAAACAACCCTGTGTCACTGCACTGAAGGTGCTGTGTAACACACAGTAACAAGATGATGCCTGTGGAGTAGGTGAGGCTCCACAGTCTATGAACACAAAAAATGTTAAACACACACAGCAAAACACATGTAAGAGTGGGAAAAAGGACTCACACTCTTACCAGGTGAAAAAAATAAATCCTAGAAATCCAGCAAAGCTGCTGAGGGACTCAGTAGCTAAGGGAAATTGGCCATTCTGGAGAATTCTCCCTAACATTGGTTAAAAAGAAACTTTATGAGTTGGATTAACGTGTGACTATAGAACACTTGTGGTCTCATAAACTTTATAGGGAATATGCTACTGTTCTACGAAACAGAAATTGTTTATCTCCTTATTTGCGTTTATTCCCTGACGATAAGTCTCGAATGACTTATATTAGTTTTAAATGCAACCAACTTTTTACTCTGTAAGTCATTGGCCCTCACTTGGGCTTACCACCTCATGCTCGAACTTGTCTTTTACGTGGAAAGGCCGAGATTATTGAAACTATAAAGCATTTGTCACTTTATTACTCTAAAACCTTGATGCTTTTATTTGTTCTAATTTTGATGATGTTGACTGTACTCTATGGATTAGGTTAATGGAGGGATTCAGCATACCATTGTTATTAGCTTTTTGTCAATTTTCAGATTAATTACTTGGGCTTTTAACTAATTAGATTTTGCTGTAGTATTGTATTGGCTTCGTTTTTATGTATTGTGTTATGTATTAATGAATTGTGAAAGGTTTTGATTAATAAACCATATCACAAATACATTTTTTTTTATTTAAAAAGAATTTGGGGGTCATCACGGGTTGGGCAGAGCAGTAAAAATGCAGTGGTAACGATATTACCGCTGTATTACTGCTCAGCCCAATCCAGAGTATGGATGGAAATGTTCAGGCAATTTACAGCGCTATTACAGCGCTGCAGTAATATTGCCAAAAATGCCCCATTTTGGACCCAATGGGAATGGGGACTTACAAGCACTGGACCAAGTTGCGGTAACACAATTTGGGATGGGCGGTATCCCAGCACATTTACCACCGGGATACTGCCCAACTTCTTATGAGGCCTTTTATCTTTTCCACATATGTCTTCACCACCGTTGGCTCCAGGCCTCTTCCGGTTCCACATGTCACTTCTTTCAGGCTCTATTGGACACCACGGAAATGCATGAGGAACTCTGCTCGGACCCCCAGCCATCACTTCCATGGTCGCTTTCTTATTTGTGTTTTCTTTTAATGGAATGCAGGTCATGAGGTTCCTCTGGCTTATTTAGAGCCTGGATATTTAGAGGCACACTCAATGTTAACCAGTTGACTATAGTAATATTTTTCTTCAATAATTGTCAGGTTTATATTCAAGGTGCTCCCAGTTAATAGAGTGCTACCTCTACTTGACAAATGAAAGAATAAATGGTGCAACGAAAAACACGTTGGACAAACAGCTTCTGAAACGTGTCCAGTGCTGCATTTTGAATGGGAGGTGTGAAGGTACTCTTAGGTTTTAACTCAAGAAATTCAGATTGATGTCTCTTGTCCGGCCTTTCAATGGTATTAAAGAAAAGTTTCAATGTCATTTTTCTTGTTAATTTAAACAAGGCAATTTTTTCCTTCAGTTATGTACTGCTGTATTGTGGTACAAAAGATATTCCCTTCTGTAATGTCTGTATTTCAAATTTAGACAGTTTGTATTTTGAGATGTTTACCACTAGGTTTTCTTTGGGGGGTAGTTCACATTTGTTGGGGGATTTTTTCTTTTTGCCTCGTTGTGTCGGATTTGGTCTAAAAGAGAGTATGCTGCTGTAGATTTTTCTGGTAAATACTTTGATGTACTAGGTGTCTGGTTACTCTCTCTTACTTCACTGTTGACTTGTTCCGATTCAGTAGCAACCTCTGGAGTGTCTTCAACACACTGTGAATATAACATATAAGCAGGAATATATTATTGAAATCACAGCGCATTCTTAATTACCGCCATATTTACTTTTTAGGATCATTCCAATATCGATGTAAGCATCGTAAGATTACAGAGGCATTTAGTGTACAACTCAACAACTCGCCTAACGGTGAGTTGCATTTTCCTAAACTTATTGACCGCAAGAGTATATCACAGAAATATGGTAATTTGCAGAGGGACCCAGCACTTGAGATAGCGCCTGTTCCCTCTGCACATTACCGCTCACCTTAATTAAGTTAACTAATTAGTGATAACAGATTTTATCCTTATTCCACAGCATTCTTACTGAACTTTACGCTTATGGGCAACAAGCTTTTCTTGAAAGGGGAAACCGACTCTCAGGTTAGTTTATTTGAATTGAACCATGCTAGTAATGTTCTTCATTAAAAAGAAGTTTAAGTTAAATAATTGAGACAAATAAATGTATGTCTTACAGATAATATCAAGCCAATGCAATTTTCTAAAACCTGAAGAAGGGCACAATTAGCCCAAAATGCGTAGTTTAAAGAAAGGAGATCACACTGGGAAACCTATCAAGATTATTGGATCTCATCTAATGATACAGTTTGAAACATATGCAAACAATGGGCCTCATTACGACCCAGGCGGTAAGTTACCGCCTGGGCCGTGACTTTACCACCATGGCGTAAACTACGTTTACGCCATGGTGGTTGGCGGACTTACCGCCCCATTCCGACCTAGGCTGGGCGGTAAGTCCCCAATCCCCATTTACCCTTCCCCATTCCCATTTTTGCCCCATAGGGCATAATGGGAGTGGGGAAGGCGCTAATTACGCCACCGTAAATTACGGTGGCGTAATTAGCACCATGGTCCCTTAGCGCCATGGATTTTAACGCCTGCAAAAAGCAGGTGTTAAAGGCGCCATGGCGCTAAGGGACCTCGTAATTGGCGGTAAGGGGTCGGCGCAGCTAACGCTGGCGTTAACCCCTTACCGCCAGGGTCGTAATGTGAATAAGATCTGTATTGTGAAATCACAAATTTGCAAATGTACAATATAAATGTTATGATGAAAGTTTTGATTTTTCATATATGGTTTTGAACAAATTATCAAATCATGGTAATGGAAAATAAATGTTTTGTAAAAAAGTTCTTGATTATGAATTGAATAATTGACTCCGAATAAGTATTCTTTGAGCCAAGTTAAATTTGAAGCAAACTTTATTTGCCCTATGCTGTGCCCCAGTTTGTCCAACATGTTTTTCGTTGCACCATTTATTCTTTCCTCTGGCTTATTTCCCTCGAATAATTAAGTCCCTAGAACTCTGGATGGTACCCTGGGATGCAAATGGCAATAAAGACCTCTAGTCATTTCCCTAGGCAGGTGGGCCATTACTAGCCGGTAAAGTCCAAAACCTGTGGAGTTTCTTTACTTCAGGCTAAGACATGTTTCTTTCCATTTGCTTCAGTTTACAAGACTTTATGGGCCTGATTTACACAAAAATGTTCAATGGGACTTTCCCATGTTAACATATGTTTGTAAATCAGGCCCTGTGAGATTGCAATCCTTTCTTATACATTGACAGTCCCAAAGGTTTTCACTCCCTAGTTCTAAGCTCCTTTTTTGGCATTTTCACATTTATGCATTTCAACATCAGTGATTCTTTTTTTACCACACAATAGTGCTTTTCACTTTGCCGAGCTTTTGTGGTTTTGAGTTAACCGGCTTCCAAAACAAGACCCAAATGTGACATTTTTTGTGTGTTGTATGATCGTTTGAAAATTTGTTTTTTGGGTGCAAACCATGTAACACAAGGGGAGAGTATAAAAAAAAAGTCAGAAGTGCATTATGTGGCCCGTTTAGTAGGAGGCGATTCATTACTCACATTCTTTTTTTTGTACATTGATTTGTTTAATTGGTCAAGAAAGTAGAAAGAACATGCTTCTTGCCCCAGGAAACTCCAGGTATAAACCATTTTATATAGCAGACAGATTTGCGTGCCAAGTCCTTCCAAAGTGTACTTTCACAAAATACACATTCTATAAACAAATTTGAATAAACATGTAATTAAAATATACTTATTTTCTGGCACATGTAACCTTCTTACATTATTGTCTTCTCTCAATTATTCTTTCTCCTATCCAAGCCAAATGTGAGGTCACGTGATGTGCACAATGAGTCTGAAAAATGGGCACTACCCAGACCATAAAAAAGTTAGGCCTTGCAATCATTCAATTGTCGTGTTAGCTTTACCCATTTAGCATAAAAACAATTCAAATGCTTTCTCAATACCCGAAGAAAGTAACACGTTTAGGAAAAGAAGACAAACTTGCAAGTTCAAGGAAAGCTTCCTGGCCTGACTGCCCAATGCGTAAATAGCAATATCACAAGGCAACTATAGAGACTCTTGGGAGCCTTTTATTTTGTTAGAGTTGGGATATAGAAAAATCAGTATGTGAAAACAAATTGCGAAAATCAAATACATGAAATTGATGTCACGTTTTACTGTGCTACCACATTAGACTTGGTTAAATTGTTACTACAAAGCTTTCGCAAAGTCACAGGAAGGCTAGAAGTTTAGCTATATCAAGTGTGTCTTTCGACGTATGTTATTGTTGCCCAACATATCATAAGTGACAAGCCCTCCATCATAAGTGACAAGCCCTCCATGTCCTGACGGGGGATGCCCTGAGCCTAATGATCTCCAAAATCGGCTCAATTTCATTTGTTTCTGCGATCTTTGCTCCCCATAGCGCTGTCAAAACTGACGTATACTGCATTGAGCCTGCTTAAATTCACCACAAACAACAAACATCCTAACGCAACAGGTTTTTCGCACTCCATCCTGTTAAACCTGCACCCTTCATGCTTAGGTTTGTTTTATGGAAGTGACGAAGGAAGGCCAGTGGTCCAGCTATTTCAAGGGCCTCTTTCAGCACCATACTTCATTCAGAAGTCAAAAGAGGCGCACTGGTGTTTCTAGTCTGTGGGAAACACTGGGTGTAGGAATCCTACAAAGTTGCACATCTCTGAAATGTATACATTCTGGGAAACGCGCAGATGTTCCAATCCCACCGGACTCGTTTTTCTGCAAACATTTCCTGCAAGTAAGTTTTTCGGGGCTGGATTGACTGGTGTTAACACAATTTATTTCTAAATATGAATCCGAAACTCAATAAAACCCACTACTAAATAAATGAATTGCTTTATTTCACAGAACATACCCTATAATAATAATCACAATTATTTTAATTGGTTATTTATAATGCGCTTACACAGAGGTTTGTAAGTGCAGATCCAAGTATCGAACCTACATTGCTCTGCGTCGCCCGTGAGCTATCCTCCCAGATGCATATTTCCCTGCTATAAAAGCAACATAGACAAATATAGCATTAACAACACGGTACACTTCAGCGATATTACAAACAAGAGATTTTGTTTTTCCTTGAAGATAACGCTGGGTCGGTTATTAGTTGGTCTGTCATCTGGGATGCTGTGAAGGCTTATTTGCAGGGTAAAATAATTAGTTATGCCTTGTATTAAAAAAATGGCTGAAGCAGATTATGTGCATCTAGAAACTAATTATAAACTTTTGGTGGATACCGATGCTGCTTGCCCTTCTGAGGCTACCCTATCTGCAATGCTGAGGACTAGATGCTCTCTGGGTAGCTTAATTCATATTTAAGCAGAGAGAGAGAGAGATATTTTATACCAGGCAGGCGTTCTGGGATCGTGGGGAAAAATCGGATGCCTTGCTTGCAAACATACTGAGGGATAGAGAGAGAGGAAGGCAGGTGTTGTCCCTGTGTAATGGTAATGGACTTTTTCTTAAAAATAATGCAAATATATGTGGTGCATTCCAGAAATGGTATGCATTGTTATACAGTGAGGATAGGTATATTGATGATGATGAGGTGTCGGAATATCTGGACCAAATACCTATCCCTAAGTTAGATGAAGGGGATAAACTTTGTCTGGAAAGTGAAATAACGGAACAGGAAATGATAAATGCCATGGGGCCATTAAGGCCTGCTAAGTGTCCATGACCGGATGGGTTTCCAATTGCATTTTAGGTTGCATTCAGTTCCATATTTGATCCATCTTTAGTTGATCTTTTTAAGGAAATTATTGAAACTGAACATGTGGCTGATTCCATGAAGAATGCAGTAATATCAGTGATTCTCAAACCTGCTAAGAATCACTCACCCTGCAGTAATTATAGACCCATTTCTCTTCTAAACGCAGATGTTAAGTTATTAGCAAAAATGTATGCGGTAAGGATTAATCCCCTGCTTCCAAAATTGGTCAACCGAAATCAGACATTGGTAGGAATAGTTATCATAACCTAAGGGAATTACTGAATGTTATACATTTAAAGAGTGACTCTGTGGACCCCTTCGCTGCGGTCCGCATTGATGCAGTAAAAGCATTCAATAGTGTTAACTGGGTTTTTCTCAGTCAAGTATTAATTAGAGTGAACTGTGGATCTCGTTTCTTGAAGCTATTTTCTGCTCTCTATAATGATGCAGAGGCAAGAGTTCTAGTAAATGGTTGTCTATCAGATTGTTTATCAATCCATGGGGGTACAAGACAGGGTTGTCCATTATCCCCTCTATTGTTTGCCCTCTTTATAGAGCCATTGGCTATCTTGATTAGGGAAAATATTGGCATACATGGTATTTTGACGGGCAACTGCACCTCTAAAGTCCTGCTTTATGCAGACACCCTTTTAGTTGTACTTTCTGATAATGAAACCTCATTCAAGGAACTTATTTTGGCACTGACTAGATTTGTAAAGTGTCAGATTATAAAATTAAAGTATCAAAAACATTAATTTTCCCAATTTCAGCCTCGTGTCTTAGAGGTTTTTTCAGAGTTTAGCAGGACAGTTGGGCTGGGAATGACTTCGTATATCTGGATATACACATGTCTAGGCGTGTCAACCGTTTGTTAGCCTCCAATATTCAAATCAAGCTTGCAGAGATTGTGCTGCACGTTTGAAGTGGAAAACGTTAAACCTAACGTTGTGGGGTAAGATTAATGTAAAAAAGATGTCTCTGCTTCCAAAATGACTTTACGTCTTTAGCATGCTTCCTCTTCCTTTAATGGGAGATGTGCTTCGCAACATTAATAGAATTTTATGTAATCTTCTATGGGGAGAGGTGGGAAAATCCAGGATCTCAATGGATGTACTTATGAAGCCAGTATGTTTGGGTGGTTTTGGTTTCCCTGATATAGTCTTATACCATAGAGCCTTTTCCTTGCATACTTAGAATTTCTGGTTAACAGAAGATGCAGCTAACTGCCCGAACTGGGTAAATATGGAGAGGGACGTGGTGTACCCAGTCCCTTTTGATTGCCTCCTTAGTATGGAAAAAAGATACCTGCAAATAAATCCATGCCGTTTGTTGGCCACATTCTAATAGACTGGAAGAAATGTTGTGAAAGTTCTGGAGTTAAATATCTACTGAGTCCGGAATCTTCCATCTGGAGAAACTCAGCAATACGTTTTAATAACCGTACCCTCTCGTGGCCCTCTTGGCAATCTGCAGGTATCTGGCATTTGGGACAAGTACACAATGGAGTTTCAATGCTCTTGTTTGAATTCCTCAGGTTCAAATATAAATTGCGTATGTCAGAGGATTACCGATACCGAATCCTCAATGTTTTTGCAAATCTTCTTGCACCTTTAAATGCCTTGTTCCATAGCGTCCCTCCTATATTGCAACTATCCAAAAGTATGCCTCTATTGGCTTCTACTCTGTATAAGATTATTGAGCAGGTGGGCAGTGATGTTCTTTCTGAGCAGGGTAGGGCAACTTGGTCCCTGGATATGGGACTTGAGTTATCTGAGGGAGTTTAGAAAGGTATTTGTACAGGGCCGTGTAGGTGTAAAGTTGGTCTGGATTTGAGGTTTACTCAGCAGTGAGTTATGCATTGCATCTACTTGACACCTTAACAAATAAAGCGTTGTAAGCTTATGCAGGATGAGGCATGTTGGAATTGTAAATCTGATGCTGATTCTGGTTTGCACATGTTTTGGTCCTGTGTGAAAATGAATAGCTTCTGGGATGATGTTCCGCAACAAATGGAACTTGTCTTGGGTTTGTCGCTCCCCCGCACCCTTTTGCTATGTGTACTGGGTTTGTTCCCGGTAGATAGTCAGCTTTCTGTTGGTCAGCTCTTTTGGTCTTATAGGGCGCTATTGGTAGTGAAAAAGCAAATCCTGAAATACTTGAAAAGTGATACAAAGCCTTCAGTCGATGGCTGGTTGCAGGATTTAGCCATTCTTTCAAGTAGGGACAACGACATTTATCAGAGACTGAAAACAGCTGATACATATCTGTCCATATGGAATGCCTTCAAAGAATTGTATATCTGAATGATTTTCCTTTCATCGTATTATTCAATGTATTTGATGTTTTTTTTCCTCTCTCCTTTCCTTCTTCTCTCTCTCACTGTCTATCTCTTTCTCTCCCTTTTCTCTGACTCTTTCTTTCCTTTCTTGCTCTATTTGCCGCCTGTAAATGTTGTGTAAATATAGTTATATTGTTTAAATGATGTTTATTTGTTATAATATGATATTGCTATTTATCTTCTGTATGTTATAAACATTTCAATAAAGAAATGTGATTAAAAAAAAATCAGACATAAATAAAAAAATATGTATATATTTCATTCAATACGATAATCATTAGCAATCCAAAGTACCTTTGTAGAGGAGGTCCCAAATAAAGCCTGCACTCCAATCGTCCATTTTGAAGTACCAGGAACATTCACACCGAGATATGTTACGTATGATGAGCAAATAAACCAGCAGAGAGCCACACTAGGGCTCTGCCCAGTACCCATTAGAAGAACAGCACCTATTGACGTACCTATACCAAGAACACCATGGACAGTAAGGTATCCATTAAGAAAACCCTACCAGCAAAAAAGACGAAATGAAGATTGCTTAAGTACAGTCCCGGAAGAACCCAAAAAGGCCTTAATGGAAGACGAATGGTGACGTGTCGAGGGCCCGGACTGACTTGCAGATAGAAGAAATGACAACCATAGAATGATGCAGAGAGACGAAACGTTATGAATAAATATATTGTGAATATAGAATGAAGGGACGATGTCAAAATGAAAGAAGCTTAGGCTGTAAGCAGGATGAAGATATCCAACCCGCTAACGCCTGTACATTTGCTTGAAACGCAAGAAGCTAAGAAACCAGTGCGGCTTGCTATGCTTATTAGAAGAATAGAGCGGCAAGCGCCATGTTTACATAATGGACCTCAAAACAAAGCACAGTATTATAAGTGCGAGTCCACTTTGCATTAAAAGCAGAATCAACTTAGGTTACTAGAGGCCAAGCACGACAAGCTTCATATTCTAGCAAAATGAGGATAAACCGCTGAATTGAAACTCAGCAGATGCAACTCATGACCAAGAAGCCAAGGTCATACCAATAGCCTCATGGGCTGCAAGTGTGCTTGATAAATGCAAATAAATAAATAATAAATAAATAAGAAGCTAACAATAGCTACATCTAATTGAAACTTAAGAACAGAATATCCTGCCTCTGAAAGGTCAAGATAAGGAAGCATCGGCAGGTGGCAAGCAGAATAAAAATTAAACGCACAAATCGAGAGAAACTAGGCAAATTTACGGTGTCTGTATACGTGACGATCCGAGCGAGGAGAAGCACGAGTTCACACCTACGCGTGGCATCTGCCCAGGAGAATATAGCAGAACATTCACAGTCAGAAGATGCAGTTTCGAGGCCAACCACAGTAACATAATTGACACATTGTTGATGAATTGATGATTGATTGCAACCTTAATTGGAGGAAGGCCGGTTAGCAGAGGGGGCACCCTGCACCTGGCTGTCCATTCTGCGTGCTGCTAGCAAAGTGGAAATGTATGCATGGGGTTGGTGCCAACCCAATCACCATGGACCAAATAATCTAGGGTCCTATAGTCAGTAGAACCAATTGGACGTCATACTTTTAGTGACGCCTACAGTAGTCATTTTTGAAGGAAGGGCTTAGACGCCCACCTGACAGTGTTTACCCAATCCCCTCACTCCGTTACCATATACAGATATAGCACCTATAATGAAGTTACCTTTTCCGAACCAATAGAAATGCTTATTAACTTTGGAGTGTTACACGTCAGATATGACAGGTTTTTAGCATAAATGATGTTGTTTTTATGAAGTTCATTGGAGTTGAAACGAGACGAACGATCACATCACTGCTGATTTCCATGACTCCCCGTTTTTTGTACTTGTCATTAATCGACTCCCTTTACCAAACCATTGAGTTGTCCTTATTGAGTGGTGCTGGAGTAATTTAATCTGCACCCCCATTCATCTTGAGGTGCAGCTATCTCGTCTTAAAGTACTTCGGAGCAAACCCAGAGTCTATGGGCCAGCCAGGGGTCTCCCCAGTACACCTTGTAAGGCATCATTATCTCCAAAAAGACAGCCAATATGAAGATATGTAATAGTGTACCCCTTGGGCAAATATAGGGTCTAGAGTTTGTCATTACTTCTACTGAAAGCAAATAACATTAGGTTCCCTGCCACACTTCAGCGGATAAATAATGTATCCAAGAAATCGAGAGGTGAAATAAGACACATGACTGGGGGGAGTCAGAAAGGCAAGTGATTGTGATCTGGAGGAAGAAATGTGATCCACATTCAATAATTGGTATGCTTGTAGTTGTTCTCCATGAGATTCCTCCAAGGCTTGCAACAGTGCACAATTCTGAAAGGTAGACATCTTGAAAAGGCTATAGTGGCCGAGTGCTGTTGCTATCTACTTTGCATACAAATAAATCCTTCAGAGAAACAGTGATACCAACAAAATAACAATCTGGGGTGGTCAAATCCTCATAGCAACTACTTGAACAAATGATCAAATAGTATGCCAGCTGACTACTTTCACTGGGATATAAAAATAGTCTTTCTTTCTTTTATTTTTCTTTCTTTCTTTGTTTTTCTTTCGTTCTCATTAACTATAAAGATAATTTAATCTACTTACAAAATCAAATCCAAATAAATCCACAATACAATAGTTTTTATTCACTTTCAAAGTACAAATACGATGTGTTAACTGTAATCTTCACTATTTATTTAACTTCAAGTTAATTGGTAATGCAATAACTTTCATATGCAACACTGATCAGAGAAGGAGTTAAATCACATGCCCTAGTTTCAAAGAGTCTAGGTATTAAGTCTGAGGTCATACTCTTTTAGTATTGTACTTCTATCATAAGGTTTCAGGAACCTTTTTCTAGGTCTACCTAGCAGGCTAGATAATCCGAGCATATATGTAAATCACGACCTTTTTACAGATACAAAAGCACTAGCTTTCCTATGAATGTATGTATTTTTTGTTCTTTATTTGATGTCTTGTAACGTTTCAGAGTGCTGAAGGCAAATAGAGGGCTGAAGGTTGCAGGGTATGTCATAGGAGGGGCACAGGAAAAACACCATTTCACAACAAAGTCAAAGTTCAAGGATGTTGTACCCCATAGTGAAAGACTTCTGGTTCTAACGGTATTCCTCGTATGGCCATTTGCCCAGTAAATGCCATGATAAATTAATTTACGTTTAAATAATGCATTCCTGGAGTTGTACACAAAATGCCTTCATCAGTAAATGAAATCGTCATGTTTAACTTTGTCATTAAATCTAGAGCCAGTATATTAACTGGTGTCTGCCTTCAGTACAATCATGGTACAGACATATCACATTCTCCTATAGAGACAGGCAATTTCTCAGTAAAAGAAATTCTACTTGTAGCTCCTGTGAAACCTTGAGCACTCATGGCATTTCCAGATAATGTAAACTTCCCCTCTCGTATACATGAGCGTGTTTCATCCATGTCGACCAAGAAAGAAAAGGATTTGCCTCCTATAGTGACATCAACCCTCGGTTCCTCTTGGGGATTGGGAGTCACAGATAGCACCGAACACATCAAGTCACCCAGTGAGCTGTCCTATTGTGGGTACATGCTTATTCCCGGACCCGTGAAAGGGTTCCCTCCCTCGACGGTGACACACCCTCTCCTAGGAGTCATTAACTGTCCTGTCCTGTGCTTGGGCCCTGACGAGCTAGAAAACGGTGGTGTGGAAGGTTGCCCAGAGCAATGCCAGTGGTATAGATTCATTCAAAACCTTCCACCCTCACTTTTGCGGTCACAGTTTGCCTCACTATGTGAGAGAGGGCATGCCCAGACGTGGGTCCCTTGCTCGCTGTGCCATAGGGAACCAAGCTCCACCTCACTGAGGAGGCCCAACAAGGCCGAAACATGTCTGGGGTTGCTCGTGTTTACGTGCAGAGGGGACCTGGCCTAGCAGTTCGGGCTGGGCTGCTACCATCGGTGGCAGTACCTGACTGATTTGCATATGGCTGGACTCATTTTGCAATGGTTCAGACGGGATAAAAAACTGTGGTATGGAAGGTTGCCCAGAGAAATGCCAGTGGTACAGATTCATTCAAAACCTTTCACCCATCACTTTTGTGGTCACAGTTTGTCTCACTATGTGTGAGAGGGCATGCCCAGACGTGGGTCCCTTGCTCGCTGTGCCATAGGGAACTAGGCTGCACCTCACTGAGGAGGCCCAACAAGGCCGAAACATGTCTGGGGTTGCTTGTGTTTCCATGCAGAGGGGACCTGGCCTAGCAGTTCGGGCTGGGCTGCTACCATTGGTGGCAGTACCCGACTGATTTGCATATGGCTGGACCCCTTTTGCAATGGCGCAGATGGGCTAAAAAACAGTGGTGGGGAAGGTTGCCCAGAGCAATGCCAGTGGTACAGATTCATTCAAAACCTTCCACACATTACGTTTGTGGTCACAGTCTCCTAATTTGCCCTCCCTGCATGCCCTGGCTATCATTCAGCATATGTTGAAACCCACCTCGATTATTCTGGAAATGTCCCTGATTATTCTGGAAGCCTCTTCCTCAGAAACCTCCCCTACCTCTTGGTACAAATCCATTATTACATTGATCAAACTGCCTTTGGTTATTCACCTGTGGCATTGCTGCTGCTTGCTGTGACCCCATCCCTTCTCTGCTAGTCAACAGCGCACCTTCTATGGCGTATTTTAACAATTTATTTTGCACCAAGTTTGCTTCTTCACCTTTCCTAACATCATCTTTCTTTCGATCCTTCTCCTGTAGCAGTCTGCAGTAATGAGCAATGGTCAGCTGTATTTCTGACCAGGGTTTTGCCTCCATACCGACCAGTTTCATGAGGTGTTTCTGCACTGGATATGGCAGCCCTTGACATAATATATAGTAGAATACAGGTATAGATTTCCCCCATAGTTCCCTCGTTTCCAAAGACCACTGCTCTTGAAAATTCTGAATGTAAACAAGAGGATCCTCCCCTTCCTGCATCTTCTGTGCCATTATAGCTCCCATATCTGATGCATCTGGATATTGCACTGTAAGAGCTTTCCAGACTGCTGCTCTACAGTTATTAAATGGTGCTCCATCATGAGCAGTGTTCTGGGCAGTAACACTCAAGTATCCTGCTCTCGACCAAATGTGTCTGCTCTCTCCCCAAGAATAGTGTCTAGAAGACCTTTAATGTCTCCTGTAGCTAACGTGTTTCCTCCTGTCATTTTCTCTAACTAATGTATCCATTTCCCAGCACCGGAAATTAAACTCGGAAGTTTACACCTTAAATTATCCTTATCCATTTGAGGCTATGGTATATACTGCGGTCTGGCCCCTCCTTTCTCTAGTAAAGGAAACTTTGAGATTCAAACTCACATTCATCCCCCATCGTCTGTTTGTCTATAGCAGGGACAATGGTTCTGCACCACCTTCTTCCCGGTACCGACCTTAGCCTGCTCACATAAGGTGGAGAGTGCCCCCTCTCACTATGAGATTGCCCTCGGTGTAGAACTAGCCGTGCCAGAGTTTCTGACGCCCGAGACTTGGGTAGATCTAGATATGACCATCTCACATGATCCATGTGATCCATCAGAGAACATCCTTCAGGGCCACATGCATTATCTCCCTCCTCCCCGTGGAAGGCTTCTCTGTCCTCGTCTGACATATCCTGTCCCCAACTTGTATGACTTCCCTCTCTTTCATCTCTATTCAGAGTTAGCCTGTCCAGAGACAACTCTTTAACCTCGAAATTGTATAAGCCTCCCTCCTTGTTGTGCAACTCTGTACTTTCGAGTCGATTGTTTTTATCCTTTCCTTTCTGTTCTTTCTTAGTCCTCATATCATGATAGACCTTATCGATTGTGTCCCCAATGCTTCTTGTATCAAACTCATCCTCTAGATTTGCTCTAGATGGACCTGGCATTGGCTCATATGTTGGGAAGAATTCTTCTATATCTTGCCATTCTACTACTGGATTAGGCTCCATTCATTCTTTCTCTATGCGATCAAGGTTGCGTACCCTCTGTCTTCTCTTGCATTCTATTTCTTCGTCAAGTTCTCTTCTCTTCCTTGCCTTTTCTCTTACCCTTTCCTCTTCCTGTCTTTTCACCTCTCTTCTCTCGTTTGCCCTACATATCTCGTCATCTCTTTGTCTTTGTATTCTTTTATCTCTTAATTTCTGCTCTTCCTCTTCCTCTCTCTTCATTGTAGCTTGTCCCATTCTTCAATTGCCCTCTGCCTATTATCATACTTTCTTTGCTCCTCTGCCTTTTCCTGCTTTTTCAGCTGATCATCTTGATACAGCTGTTCCCATCTTTGTCTATCCTTTCATTTAACTTCATCTCCCTTCAATTGTTCCTCTCATTCTCTACCTTTTTAATCTTGTTTATCTTGATCTTCCCATTGTCTTACTTCCTCAATGTTCTTTCAGTCAAGTTTGAGCAAAATCTGACCCACCCATCCATTCGTTTTGCATGAGCGCTACCTCATCATTCTTATCTTTCTCTCCTTTCCATCTCTTTATTTCTCTCTCTATGTCTAGAGACATACTGTAACGCTCACCTGATTCCCGTAGAGGCGCCAGTCTTGACTGGGTGTATACCGTATCTGCAAAGGTGATGTGTAACACACGTCTGGCTCTTTGGGCTGGACATCTGTGCACTGTATGTCTGACTTGAAGGGTAAGATGTCTTAGGTAAGTGAACGCCGTGCTCTCCATCTGCCTCGGGGCAGGGTGCTGTAACCAGTTTCTTCACTGGATAAGGGGAGCAGGCCTCTTGACTTCAGAGGACTGCTGTCCGTCGTTTACTGCACGAACGGTAAGTTTCGAGTAATTCTAATGTCTTTAAAGTCTTTAGTAATGATGTTTCTTGTTTTGCAGGGTTCCGGCGATGGCGGATGACGGGCTGAAGTGAGTTGAAGATGGAGCCCGTGTGATGAATAGAAGCGCCTGGAAGCACGTAAGTAAGCGCTTGTTGCTTGCTTCACGATGCGCTCTAACTGTCTTTTTATTTTGCAGGTACAAGTTCGGAGCGGCTGCAGGGTGCCGGAATACCCACTGGGTTAGATGTGGAAAGGAGTAATGGCACGTGAGTATTAAAGTTCCCCAATGTCTTTAAACGCACCTTGTTTTGTCTTTCAGATGCGGGATGCAGCGCCGAAGGCCTCCGGAGCGTGCGAAGAGTTGGTAAGCTTTTGTCTTTCAGATGCCGGAATGCAGTGTGAAGACCTCCGGAGCGCACGAAGAGTAGGTAAGCCTTTGTCTTTCAGATGCCGGAATGCAGCGTGAAGCATTGGTGACAGCCGATGGATCAGGTAAGTGAAGAGCTGTCACTGAAGACCGTAATGCTAATAATGCTAACCTGTTCTTTCTTGTCTTTATAGGTGTTGCTGAAGACTGGATTCAGGATGGTAAGCCTTTTTCCTTAGGCCCAGGATCAGATGCAGAAGACACGATGAACGTTCTGCTGCAGAGGATGCAGAATAACGCAAAGCAAGATTCATCCATCGGGTGTGGTTTAAATAGCCTCCTGTAGTGCTTAGGTGTCTCCTTCCACAGCCATGCCTAGGTAAGAAAAGAGTTCCTGCTTTCCAGAAGAGTTCCAGTGTTCTGAATCTAGGGAGTGGCTCCTGCCCCACCCAACAGGAAAAGTAGTTCCAAATAGAAGAGGATCAGAGGCTCAACTGGCAGGCAAGTAAGCAGCATGGTCTGCTGCAGGTAAGTCCACCCAAGCATTATGAGCCCGGCGCTTCCAGCGCTGGGACTGGGCATATTTATGAGCCTGGTGCCACTGGCGCCAGGACTGGGTCCAAAAGGTCCCAATTGGGACTGGTTGGCACTCGGAACCTGGGTTATGGATCTGCTTCCAAGGGAGTTGGGAAAACCCTGACCTTTTGGAAGCAGAGATCATGACACATACCTGGTCTATCACTTCTCTCCTTGTCCCTTCTCTCCTTGTCACTTCTCTCCATGTCCCATGGGACTTTAGGAATCGCATCCCTTTCTGGAGTCTTTTTTGTGGACTTTCGTTGCTGCTACGCGCAGGTCATTCATATGCCGGATTGCTGAACCCCATGGCTGCCTTAAACTCTCTCAATGGGTGTACTCCATCATCCTTTGCACTATCGCCATTTACTTTGGGTGCCACGGGGGAGCAGAAGGCTTCTGAACCCCCTATTTGCACTGGTTAAGCATCCAGTCTTCAGGAGGTGGCTCTTCCCTATCCTCCTGGAACATTTTCCAGAGCTCTAAGCTCGCTAGCCTCTTTTCAAACTTTTTTCCCATGTATGTTGCGTGCAAGAATGTCGTTTTGTGTTGCAAAGCTGCTTTTGATAGTGATCTCCCTTGTGGCCACAGCATGAACATCTTATCTGTGGTGCCCTTAACCCATTCCGCACTGTACTGTTTAAATGTGGGTGCGTGTTTTGGCAACTGCTTGCATAGATGAATAAGCCGAGTAATATCCTCCATTTTGACTCGTCACTCTTAACTGTCAATACTCAGCATTGTTTTCCATTTTATAAATACGTTTCAGAAAAATAACACAATATGAGCGTGCACCAACTGTTGCAGCTCCAAACTTTTTATGTCACATTCTATTTTGATCTAATTATTCATTAAACATCATCAATTCAACTAAACAGATAAATAATTCATTTTCAAATCTCTGTGCTTTCTTTTTCACGTCTCTTAAATTTTCACAGGTTTTTCACCACTTTATACATTATACAACATATAAAACAAAAAGACGAACTGACAGACTTGGCCGGCCTACATATATTGCAGTCTACTCTCCGTGTGACTATTCTCTGCCCCTAAAAATACTCCTACAGTGTTTGAGTCATTCCCTTTAGACAATCTTTAAATATGTCTGTAGTCTACGTCATCCACTATTGGGACTCTGGATATGACTACTTCTGAAAACGTGCTGTGACGCAGGACTCGGGGCTTAATTTAGCTGTGAGGCTCCTCGTCTCACAGTTTCTCAATTGCTTGACGCTCCTCGTCTCAAGTCAATTACTTAATAACTCGACGCTCATCGTCTTGAGCTATTCACCTATTAACTTGACGTTCATCGACTCAAGTTGTTTACCCGAACCGCCCTCCGTTACTTATTTCCCCTTATCACTCTCTCCACTCACTTACCCATTCGCATTTTGCCACCTCACTCAGTTCTACTCACCATTCGCGTTTTCAACTTCCAACTCCCTGGATCGTCGCCTCCTCAACCAGCCGCTTCAGCCTTCCGTCCACTCAGCTTCCTGTAGAAATCGGGAGGCTGGAAACCGAGAGACCTGTCCCACCTGCACTTGCAAGATTATTTAACCTAACTTCCACTATCTACAGGGAGCTTCACGTCCTTTCAGCTAAATGGCGGAGGACATCCGATATTACCGAGACCCCAAAGTTTACTAGGTTGACGGTTCTTTAAGCATCATCTCTCTGCTACCACGTGAACCGGGATTACCAACCGAGTCCTTTGAGACGAGGTAGCAATACTTTGAGATGGATGGGGATGCAGAAGACACTCAAACATTAATAATCAGACTAATTCAGGCTGTTGGCAAAACAAAACTGTTTTATTTGCAATTGTCTATAACAGGGAGTACAACTGACATCAACGGACGTCACACAGCGTGATCTCTCCGAATTTCATAAAAAACATTACTTTTATACCAAAAACTCATTGTTTCTGATGTCAATCTACGTGGCAAACTACAAAAACCTATTGGAGAAAGTGATTGGGTATACAGGAACATCTAGGTAGGTATACATTCCATACTTGTCTAAGAGAGTGATAGGGTCTTTAATAGCAGGTGGGGCAACTAAGCCCACCCCCAAACAGGTCACAATGAACGTAATCAAATACACAACATCGCATTGCTTACACAAACTATAGGGCTCTTAACTACGTGGCCCTCTATAATTGGATGGCACCCGTACATCTATCAGTACTTTTCCAGCTACGCCAGCAGCACGCAGGCTGGTCTCCAGGAGCTGGTGGGTTGGTCTTGACCATTGCTTCCCACCAATTAGCATATCATCTATCATCACCTCTGTGGTCTGCATGTCAATTAAGGCTTTGAACTCGGCCTTGGAAATATTCCTTGTTCTGGAGAATATGAGGGAGTATAGCATGCTCTGTCTCCTTACGAAGGTGTGGTTCATCACGCTTGCCAATTTTCAGCTATCCACATGACTGAAGACCATGATTTTGAGCTCTGGTGTATTTAAAATATTACTATTTAATGACATCATCATTGTTTTCATGCACGTCTTCTGAACAGGAGTTTGTTCTTTCACACATTTGAAGCTACTGTCTGATCATTCCAGCCTAGCGCAGCCTTGGCTTCTTTGGGCTGATCCAGCCTCATTCGTCTTGATTTACCTCTGTAATTCAGTAGTAGTATAGTGGTGGAATCCGCAATCTATTCACTACATAGCTAGCCTCGAGAAAATTTTGTCTGCTTGTGTTTCTTTGCATCAGTACACGTGTAAAATAACTTGATATCTTCATCTTTTCTGTAGCATAAACATCTTCATCTCGATCCTGAAATGCTGCTTATCTTTGATACTTTCTTGATGCTTATAGAATATCTATGTTCTCTTGTCTCTGCATCTCTTCTGGGTGGGTTAGCCTTGCTTCGTATGATGTCACCAATCTGCTCTTTTGCTCCCTTTTCACACTTCTTCTGGTATCTCATTCAAATACGCATCATACGGTCATGTATGCAGGTATGGTTTCTCAATGGGAACCTTGCTTCCAGGATTGTCCTTGGTATTGGTATCTTCACTGGTACTGCACGTATTTCACATTCTGGTTCCCAACATAGAGGAAACATGGCAGCGATGCTTCAGGTGGGGGTACTTGGCTCCTTCTCTACACTGCAGTGGGATGTTGGACCTAGTAATGAGGGGTCACTTCCCTTAGAACAATCTTTGGCAGCTGCTGCATTTCACCACTGAGAAAGCTGCCAGCATAGTGATGTGGTGTTCTATGACGTTATTTGTTGAAAATGCTTTGTTTGCTATTTTGGAAAAAACTAAGGGTACTTACATCTCAAAGGGATTCTGCCTATGAGGTGATCATATCGAATCCAGTGATCAAAATAGTCTGATGTAGAATAGTGAATCTTGCCATGTTTGTAGCAGAACCACTGACAGAAGACGAACATGCACATGATTGTTCGAATTATGAGGAATTCTATGATGAGATCCCGAGGGTGAAGGAAAATGCTTTAGTAGCTGGGGAAATCCTCTTTATTGACGGTTCTTCAAAAATAGATCAAAATGATGGGCTAAGATATACAGGTCACGCTCTGGTAAAGCACAGGGCCAATAGGGAATTTGAAGTATTGATAAGTGCACGACTACCATCTCACTTTCAGCACAGGCTGCAGAATTAGTGGTGCTGTTTGTTGCGTTCGAGAAAAACGAAGACCAGGAAGTAATGCTGTACAATGACTCTGCCGTTGTGACGTCGACAGTACCCGCAAGGCTAGCATGTTGGAAAAGGAGGGGCTACCTCCGAGCGAACGGCACTCCAGTGCAGCATGCCACCTTATTGGACAGACTTGTTAGAGCACTACAGCTCCCAGTAACCATCGCGGTCATCAAGTGTGCAGCTCACACTAAGGGAGACTTTATTTCACGCAGGAATCAAGCCGCAGATGAAGAAGCAAAATGAGTTGCATGTTCAGAAAATATAATGAATTTTGATATGCCTGATGTGAATGAAAGAATGGTGGTGATGATAAGTGTGAATGACAGTTTTAACAGTTTGGGACTCATCACGAGTTGGGCGGTAACGCCGGCGGTATTACTGCCAGCGCTATAAGCCCTACTGCCAAACCCCCCGGCGCTATTAGCGCCGCATCACGGTTTTGGCTGAACGGTTAGTGCCCATTCCCCATTGGGCCCATTCAGGAATTCCCCAATGGGGAAAATTCATACTATTACCACCGGCGGATTTCCCGCCGGCGGTAATAGCACCAAAAATCAGCAGTTTTGTCACAGATTTCCACCCAGCTCAGAGCTGGGGGGAAATCCACCAAGGCCATGATCTGGCAGACCCTTAAATGCGGCAGTAATAACAGTACTGCCACATTTAAGGGTTACCGTCAAACTCGTGATGAGGCCCTTTATCTAAAACTCAATTGATGGAAATTCAAGGGGAAGCACCACAGGATGAGAAAGGTCTGTGGACACGGAGGGGGTGTTCTTTAACCCCTTCTGAAGCATTGTGGTGACAGGAAAGCACTGGTAAACCGGTGATGCCTGTAGCCTTAATAAGGGTGGCGTTGGAACAGCTGCACTATCCTGCGCAAGTCACTAGAGAAAGCCTCACAGCTACTATTAAGGAGGACTGGTTTGTACCGAAGTTGCTAGAACACACTGCATTTTATGTAGTAAACTGCATTGTATGTCAGAAGTTTACTGCTGGGCACACACTGTGTTCAGTAAGAGGAGTTATCCTGCAACCTAATGGTCCTTTTCAGCATTTACACAATGACTACGTCGATATGCTGCAGATCTGTGATGGATACAGCTATATATATGATAGTGGTAGTATGTCCCTTTTTTTCAAAGTTGATTGAAGCTGGTCCGTGTACACATCCAGATTACTCCTGCGCAGCACATTTTTAGTACGAGAAGTGTTTCCTAAGTGGGGAATATGTCAAGTATTAAGATCAGATAATGGCCCCCATTTTGTAAACAAAGGGCCTCATTATGACTTGGCCGGTAAGGGATAACGGTCACCGGTAAGGAGACAGGTGCTGTTAAACCCTTACCGCCCAATTCCGAGGTCCCTTAGCGGGAGGCTATTAGCAGGCCCGTGATTAGCGCCTTCCCCATTCCCATTGAGCCCTATGGGGCTCAAATGGGAATGGGGAATGGTTGGTTGAATGGGGACTTGCCGGGTCCGCACAGGTCGGAATGTCCTGGTAAGTCCCCATTCACCCAGACCGGACACGGACCCGGGTTTGGAGGTAGCCATGGCGCAAATAACACCTTGGTTACCTTCAAACTTGGAATGAGGCCCAAAGTCTTTGATCAAATAAGCGTGTTGCTCGGTACAAAGCACAAGCTCTCTTTGTCTTATCACCCACAAACAAGTGCGATATGTGAGAGACTCAATGGCCTGCTTAAGGAAAGGATAGCTAAATCGAAGCTTACATTGAAGAAAGGATGGATACATTGCCTGTCCCTTGCATTATAATTGTTGAGGAATCAGCTAGGCTCTGACCACCATTTTACACCCCATGAAATAGGACATCCCCCACTCCTCCATCGAGAGCTCGAAGTGATGCCCAGACGATAGCAGAATTGTTAGGAAATGAGCTACATGCCTACTTAACGTGTATGACTAGAAGTATCTCTGTCATTTCAGAACAGCACAAACGGATGGGGTGTCGGGGTCAGAACACAGATGAAGACCATACAGCAACCAGACAAGATAAATTACTACTGCCTAGACTTTTTCCCAGTGATCAGGTGTTAATCAGGAACTTTGTTCGCAAGTGCCATGAACCGCGCTTTCATGGCCCTTTCATTTGTTTGTTTGTTTATTTGTATAGCGCACCAAACCCAAAGGTAACTGAGCGCAAGCAGTACAAGTAGGCTTTAGGCTAAATTACAGAGAACACCACACATAATATTACAATGAACAATGTTAGCAAAATGTACAGTTACAAGGATTGCATTTGTATTTGTATTTGCTTTATTTGTAACGGGCACCGTCAGGCCCGGAGGCATCAGGGCACAACTTAGAACATGGTTACATAGCGAATATAGATACAGTGCAGAGTAATTCAGAACATACAGCAATATACATAATTTACAGAGTTGAGATTAGAACAGGTGTTTTACTAGGGCAAGGCTCCAGGTACATAGGAAATCTGAGTTTCAAAGCTGGTTGAAGAGCCAAGATTTAGTTTTGGACTTGAAGGTACTAAAGCATTCTTCTAATCTGATGGTGAGGGGGAGGGTATTCCAAAGCTTGGAAGCTAGGACGGGGAAGCTTGATCCACCCGCTTTTTGTAGTTTGAATCTAGGGATAGTTAGACAGTGGGTCTGGGCGGTTCTTTGAGGGCGGGTAGACTCGTGGCGGGAAAGCCGGCTGCAGAGATACGGGGGGGCTTGGTTGGCTAGGCATTTGTGGGTAAGGCCGATGTCTTACACAATTGAAATTACTGAGCACCAAGTTATCTTTTAAGTAGAACATCAAGCTCTTTCCAAAAGGAAACAGAATCAGCCTTCAACGAATTTACTTTTGAATAATCAATATCTAATTTGCTTTGAACATTATACAACAAACTCAGATTGGAACAAAAGCTTTCTCTAAAAGGAAACAGAATCCGCTTTCAACGAATTTACTTTTGAACAATCAATATCTAAATTGCTTTGAACATTATATTACAAACTCAGCTTGGAACAAAGCCCCAGAGAGGCAACTGGGACCAACAAAACTGCAACTAAAAAGCATCTAGTTCTCTCTGCAAAACATAACAAACTCAATTTGAAACAAATGTCCCAGTGACGTAACTGCGACTACCTAATAAAGCTCACAAGAAGACAAAGGGAACTTAACCCACAAGTCACTTATGAATAAACTATAGGACAAATGTGACACCCAGGTGGAACTATCAGGTTGAATCAAGTTTGACATTATTAAATAGCAAACAAATTGTTATTGACTTGCATTTTCTGACCTAAGGGAGAAAAGGGAGAAATAAATATATTAAAATACATGCTGAACCAAATTACAACGTGGTAATAGAGTCTTTTATTTCCTAGTGGCAAAAGCGCCAACAGGGCTAAAATCTCTTTATCAATCTATCAAATGTAACCATACAAAATGCACCAACGTTGTGGGCTAATATATTATTTAGGCTTTTTAATGAAATCATACAATAAGAAATGGTACCAATGTCATGGAAAAAAACATGTCTTTGACCAATTTTTTAAAAGGGAATAGAGCAGACCCCATTAATTATAGACCCTTAGCAATGCTTGACTTTATTGGGAACATATTTCCATCTATTGCCTTGTATCTCTTGAATATATGGGCTGTCACTAATGGAACAATTGACAAATTTCAATCTGGTTTTATAAAGAGGTTAGACACATCTTTTAACAGCCTTCTTCTCAGAATATTGCAGATGGATGCCTGGAAGAAACACAGGGCAATTTATGATGATTTTATTAACCTATCAGTGGTATTTGATGGAGTCAAAACAACTAGACTCAGTTAGAAGCTCTCCAATTGAGGATCCCCTGCCTCCCTTTTAGGTGTTTTGACAGACCTACATTCATAAACTACTTTGCCGACCCGACTTAATAGATGAGGACCTATGTCTAGTACTGTTTTAACTTACAAATGGCTCTGCCATGGATGCATCCTAGCCACTGCTCTTTTCAATTTTTATATTTCTGATCTTGGTGATGTGATGGGAAGGGTCAGGACGTTTCCACCCCAAGTGGGGACTGGGAAGGTCTAGTGGTTGTTATATGCAGATGGTTTGGTTCCCTTTGATTTCACCTCATTTGACCTGCAACGTAGCATTGATGCTTTGAATGGTTACATGATTAGTAATGATTTAGAGATGAATGGGACAAAGTCAAGAGTAGTTATTTCCTCCAGTGCCCACAAGCAAGTATCCTTTTTGGCGGAAATTAAATAATTCTGAATTAGAGATAATAGAGCAATTTGTTTACTTCTGATATCCAATATTTGGAAGGCTAGTTAGGTCACGTTTACTTCAAAGAATATGTTCAGTTCAAAAAGATTTTTATTCGACACAGAGTCATCAAGCCACAGTTACATATAATTTTCCCTTTATAAATAACACAAGTGTATAACATTTTTTAAATTCATTCATCAGTACTGCAGAAGCCAAATTAGTAAAATCCATTTGAACCATATTAAGAAGAAGTACTACAAGTGTTGTGTAAAATCGTGTAAAAGATCATCTTTCGAGTTCATATATGCCCCTTTTGAACATTAGGGGCTCCACCAATACACACTTTTAACTGTTTCGCCCTCACTCGCCAGGCTTGAGTCAGATAAGTGGCAACACAATAAACAACTTGTATTACATCACATTTTCTTAAGAAAAGGAGCGCAGAATCTGTGTTGCGTATGTCATTATCATTCAGTGGGGGAACTAAGAGTCTCCTTCTGGGGGCTTGATAACCAGTACAAAAAAAAATAGGCCAAGGTCTCTCCCGCTGCCAAACACATGCGGCATAGGCCACTTCCATTTGGGGCCCACTCCTTTGTGATGCTGGGCAGGTTTAGATTGGAAATTCCAAACTTCTGTAGAGATTTACCTCCTTCAGTGTCCAAGATGTGAAAAACATCATCTTGGTATCTTTTTAGCTCATTGGTTGACAAGAGACTCAACCAGAAAAATACCGGCCTGAGGTTGGCCTCTCTCTGGATCAGTCGTAATCCCAATTCCATATAAAGGGAAAGGGTTGGTGTGGATTTAGGGAGCCCCAAGAGCTTCTTTAAAAAGGTTCTCTCCACCAACCCTAGTTTGTTACAATCCCCACTACCCCAGACCGCGGCCCCATACATGGCTGCAGATTTAGCCTGGGATACAAACATTTGAATAGCTGGTGAAATCGGGGCTTGGCCATGTAGGTAAAAATATCTGGCTATCCCTCCAACATATTATTCCAATTGTAAGATGATTTCCCCACTTGGAGAGGCCAGGACCCCAGGTTGTTAAACTGTATGCCTAAATAGTCGTACTCCTCAACTGGGTGTAGGAGAATGTTGTTGATCGACACCAATATTTTAGCAGATTTGCTGTGTTTTAGACAAACGACTAGCCCCTTGCTTTTCACCATTTTCATCTTTAGGCAAAGTTTGGAGCATTTTCTTACAATAACCTCAAGGGTGGTCCTGAACCCCCTTGGTGATGTAGCTAGTATGACAGCGTCATTAGCGAAGAGCAGTAAAGGGAAAATCTCAGATCCCAACTTGGTGGCATCAAGGCAGTTTCTTGTTACGTACCTTACCACCTCATTGAAATATATCAAGAAAAGGAGGAGGCCACCATACAGTCATGCCTTACCCCTCTTGAGACTTCGTATGGGTCAGTTAATTCCCCACCCAATCGCCACCTGACCCTGGCTGTATTCCCTGAGTACTGCTGAATAATTATCTGCAGGAAAGCTCCAAGATGTCCCTCCCAGCCAGAATTCCCTATAGGACCGGTCTTCACACGTAGTCAAACGCAGTCCGGCGGCCGATAAATGCTGAATAGACCCTCATGTTCCTCAGGGCCGTGTACTTCTGTGCGACAATATGAAGGCGAAGAGCCTGATTTACAGTGCTAATTCCAGGCTGGAATCCTGCCTGAAGATGATCGATGACATCATTTTGTTGGACCCAATCCTGGAGGTGCACTGTTAGGAAAGATTTCCATTTCATGTGTAATTTTCCCTCCAGTTGTGAACCCCCCCCCCCCAACGTTTTGCAGATGTTAAACACCATAGTCTGACTTTGCCAGTGGAGCACAGCTTTTTGCTGCATTCCCCTGGGCTTTTCGCTCACTTTAATATGGGGAAACTGACATGCCCTTAAAGACAGTCAGTACTGGGGGACTTTGTTTCCCTTAGTCCTTGTCAATGTTGCAACTTTTCTGCAACATGTTGCAAGTGCACAATGTGCCTTCCAGTACAGTGCACTTCTGTCTTCCTGTAATTTCTAAAGGCCCTAGATACTATCGAAGGATTTTTTAGGAGAAATGCAGGTGTGCCTTGGACAGGGCTGGTGGCAGCTTATCTTTTCATGTATTTTTAACCCTTCCCTGACAGGTAAACCGTGTTTACCGCGTTTGGCACAAATAGGTGGCCTGGCTCCAAAATGCCCATGACATGAGGTTCATTGTCCTGTCCTTTGGCCATCTTGCCCCTTCACATTCCCCAGGTTGAGCCCACCCGGGTCATTCCTTATTTGGGCATGCATTCTCCCGCGAACCACCAAGCTTTTGCGGGTTTATGCATGCCTTGTGTGTGTGCTTCCAGGATGTGGGCTGGACTGTCTGGTTCCAATACACATCCTGGGTGCCAGAAGGTCTGGTGTGCTGTGAATGCCTGGGACCACCGTGATCCATGACTGGTCCACGTATGGTATGCCTGTATGTGAGCAGATCTCCCATTGAGTCCTCTTCATTTTGTGGCAAAGGAGATTTTGGATAAGAGAAGTGTCCAAACACCCATAGCATGTCAATCTCTGGAGTTCTCACTGAATGAAGGATAGGATCCAAGTACCCTGAAACTAAGAAGCTGAGTCGAGGAACTGATGGTGACCCGCTGGAAGGTTTGGCACCCTGAGCCCGCTGTCGTCCCGATGGACTCCTCTGCATCTGATCGTCCTAGAAGGTCTGCAAAGGCACTTCAACCCATTGGAATAGTAGCACCAACTATTATCAGCACCATCATGAAACCCTGCAAGTAAGCCTTCTCGGAAGTGTCCCTGGGCCAACCAGTGGCTGACTAGCTTGTGCAGGCCCTTTGCTCTGATACCGCTATAGAGGAGGTCCCAGATATGGGCTGCACTCCAGCCACCCATTTTGAAATACCAGGAACATACTAGCCGAGATATGTGACGTATGAGGAGCAAATAAACCAACAGAGAGCCACACTGGGGCTCTGCCCAGTACCCATCAGAAGAGAAATACCTGTTGAAGTGCCAATAACCAGACAACCATGGGCAGCACGGTACCCATTGAGACAACCGTACCAACAGCTGACAAGACACGAAGACTACTTTCAGACTGTCCCAGAAGAGACCCAAAGGGCCTTAATCGAAAGCGACTGGTGACGTCACGAGGGCCCGGACAGAAGTACAGATGAACGTACAACAACCAAAAGATGACACACTAAGACGAAACACCATGGATAAAGATATCACAGACAAAGAAGATGAGACGATGTCGAAATATAAAGAACCACAACCATAAAGCAGGATGGAAATATGCAACCAGCTAACGCCTGTCATAGGCTTGTAATGCAAGAAGCTAAGAAAACAGTACGGCTTGCTATGCTTAGTAGAAGAATAGAGCGGCACGCGCCAACTATATACATATATATATCTACCTCAATGAAGTACATTATATAAGTGCAGTCCACTTTACATGAAAACAGAATTAAGCCCAGGATGGTGCCAAACAGGCCAGGATTTATATACCAGCACAAAGCCAGACAAAAGAACGGAATCGAAACTTAGCAAGAAGCAGCACATGCCTAGGAATTCGAGGTCAACTCAAGGAAGGGAGGAGAGCGGCAACTCCGAAGAATCAAAACTTAAGAGAATAGCGGCCTGCCCATGAAGGTCGAGATAAGGAGGCCCAGACAGGAGGCGAGGCCGAAGGGAGAATCAAATATGCAAATAGAGGGAAAAATGAAGCAGATTCACGGTGTTGTGACACGTGACCAGCCAAGCGCGAAGAGGTACCAACGTCTGATGTCACCCAAAACCAGAGCGTGCCATAACTTTCCCTGATAAGAAGCTACAGTTTCGAGGCCGTCCTCAGCCAACTAATTGACACATAGCCCTAAAGTACTGAGTGATGGAAGGGAGGCAGGGTGAACCTTGGGGCATGCCGCATCTGGGTAACCATTCTGCAAGCTGCTAATTAAAGTGGAGATTTATGCCTAGAGGTGTAACCGACCCAATCACAATGGACCAAATAATCTAGGGTCCTATAGCTAGTAGAACCAATGAGATGTCGTACTTGTAGTGACGTCTAGCACGAGTGATGTAGAGGGATGGGCGTAGACGCCCACCCGATAAGAGTTATCCAATCCTCACACCCCGTTACCATATACAGTTATAGTACCTATACTTAAGTTACCTTTTCCAACCAATAGACTTGCATGAAAAGCTTTCGCGTGTTACACGTCAATGATGAAGAATATTGGCTATAAAAATTGCTGTTTGAATGAAGATTGTGGAAGTTGAAGCGAGACGGGCGATCGCATCACTGATGAATTCCTAATGTTTCCCCGTTTTTTGTACTTGTCATTAAATGGACTTCCCTTTGCCAAGCCATTTGAGTCGTCCTTATTGATTGGTGTTGGAGTAAGAGAATCCTGTACGCCATCCATCTCAAGGTGCAGCTATCTCATCTTAAAGTACTCGAGGGTAAGCTCTGATCCCATGGGCCTGTCAGAGGTCGCTCCGCCCTCCTGTACACCACCGCCATTTCGAGGAGGCCCTTGAAACTTGGTACATCGCAAGCTCTCTGTTCACGGCACTCTCACACTGAATTTCGTACACTTGGCGTTCACAGATCTGGAGTAAAGAGAGAGCGCCCGAACCGGAGTACACGCGGTTACCGTGTCGCCCAGCTGTGGTGACAAACTTTGCAAGTGCATTGTAGCTGTGACTCTCTGAGCTTTGAAGCCTGCTACAGTGACACTGGCCTGATCCATCCACCAGGAGTGGAGAAATCGCTACTGTCCCATTTGGGAATCAACGCTGTAACTTTGTCGCTGAATGCTGCAGAGCCGGAAGACTGCTGCATTTGAACCTGCAACCGAAGTGGACTCGACTGCCAAAGTTTGGTCCAGAGTGCGCCGGGAGTCGGTGAGTAATTGCAACCCTTACCAGTGAACCCTAGCGCATCCATCCATTTTTAGGCACAAGTGGCCCCTGAGGCCTCCTCTCCTTTCCACTGCTAGTGTGAACTAGCAAACTATTCCCAACTCAATACTGTGTCTGTGTAGTAAAGAGCCCGCTAATAGAGGGCTTTTATGAGTTTGCGTGCACAAGCTTTGCGCCATGCCGGTAACAACATTACCGGCATGCCGCTAAAGTCCAGAAAATGGCTTTTAGCTGCATCATGGAAACCGCAGACAGCACTAACGGCAACAATGGATACGGCATTAGCGGGCACCGCTATCAGTGGTGACCGCTAAAAGCGGTGCCCGTAAATAAGCAGAACCGGAAGTAGCGTCATCGCACAGGAATGGGAAAGATCACGGCGGGCATCTTGAAAACTACAATCCATTGCCATCCTCACCACACAGGATCTGGATCCTTTTTCTGAGTACAGAAATCAACCTACAACACCAGCATCATGCCCAAAGCAGCAAAGAAAGGCACTTCCTGGCAGCGCAAAGACCGCTTAAATGAGGATGAACTTACTATGCTGGCAGAGACACTTGCAACCAATGCTTTGGTTTGCTTCCAAACAGCCTCAAGAGGGAGGCACAGATAAAAATGAAAGAGATCTGGCAACTTGTTGCCCAAAAAGTCAGTGCCATAGGCAACACCCCCCGCACGATCAAGGATGTCCGCAAGCGATGGGATGACCTGCGCCTGAGAGTCAGGAACATCCTGTCCGCAAACCGGAGCCAGGCCATGGCTACTGGCGGTGGTCCTAGCTCACCCATCAAGCTGAGCCGGTGGGAGGAGATCTGCGCCAGTACGATTGGCATCGAGACCATAGAAGGAGTCGGCGAGATGGAACGTGGCGCCACCTCATCGGCGGATGGAGGTGAGTGTCCCAAGAAAACACTGTAATGCAAAGTAAGATGATATTCCACCAGTTTTGCCGTCCAAAGAGGCAATGCATGGCCCAATACATACACATTTGACACATCCCTGCCTAGATGCCGTCAGCAGCACTGACACATGCACATGCATGCAGCATGGCAATGCCATACCTGACACACACCACACAAATATGAAAATGGCATAAGTCACACTGCACGCAGTCCACAACAGAAATATATGTCACATAGCATACGCTAGCTCCAACATGAGTGACCCTGATGGATGCCTGCATGCTCCACCCATATAGCAAGCACCGTGATCACCAAAACTCCAATGCCTAATCCCCTCTAATGTGTAGTAGAGGAATAATACCAATGTAAGCATGATGCTTGTCAAACCATCACTCATGCCGTCCCTCTCTTGGTTCCCCACAGGCTCAGATCCTAACAGCGAGGCCCGGGACTCACCCCCACAAGCAACTACTCCCCAGAAGAGGGCCAGGGAAGAAGGCAACAGGCCTTCCACATCGAAAGCCCCAGCAAAGCCACGACAGGCAATGAAGTCATCAACAGCACAGGATGCCACAGCACTGGTGCTGCTAAGGCCCATTGCCACAGTCCCCACAACACCTGTGTCACCTGCACAGGAGACAGTGGGCGATGGGGCACATTCAGCAGAGAACAGCTCTGATGAGGAGACGGCAGCTATGGCACCCCAGACAGACGCTGATGCGCAGGTGCAGGTGTGTGTTCCTATCGAGGACGATTCCTCGGACCTCCCTTCAACACCCAGTCCCGCACCATCCCCCCAGGTCACTCCTGTGTACTCCGACCATGACACCACACCGGAGCAGTCTGGAGGGGAGGACGTACAAGGGAGCATGAGTCCCACAGAGGAGCCACATGGATTTGGGGATGTCACACATGCACCCTCCACCTCCATGGTGTACAGGCGGGGGTGCAGCAGATAGGAGATGCAGTGCAGGGACAGGAGGAGCTCACTGCCTAGTGAGGCAGTTTTTTGCAGACGCTGCCCAGGCACGGCAGGAGGGGTGCGACAACACTGCTTTCCTGAGGCAGGCCATTGAGGCAAGCACCACAAGAATATGCGAGGAGGTGTCTGCACTGAGGCAGGTCCTCTCCTGTATAGCGGATTCCTTGGAGGCTGAGCGTCTGGCCCCCAGACTGGAGCAAGCTGCCACCCCTTCCTCCTCCAGCTCCACCCAAACCAGCTCCCTACGCTGGTCAGCGTGCACCTTGCGCAGATCGGACATGCCACCACCAGATGCAGGAAGTGGAAGGATGTAGATCGGGCAGCTTGATTAAGGCAATAGATGCTGACACATGAAGCATTTGCTTGGACACCATGTGTGGGGGAGTTGTGGGGGGAGGGGGCAAGGCTAGAGGGTGTGTGGGAGCGTTATGGGCGGAGGGGGAGGTGGAGAGGGTGTGTGGGGGAGTTGTGGGGGGAGAGGGTGTGTGGGGGAGTTGTGGGGGCAGAGGGAGGGGGTAGAGGGTGTGTGGGGGAGCGGGAGGGGGCAGAGGGTGTGTGGGGGAGTTGTGGGGGGAGAGGGAGTGAGAGATGGGGGTTTGAGCACTTAATTCCATTGGACAGTTTAATACACCCATTGTGTAAACAAAATAATCTTGAGTGGACATTCCTTATTGCATATGCGTCATTTATTAATATACAGTGTATAGCGTACATGTAATCCCACACCCAGTGCTCTCTGTCCCACATTCATGTCACCCTCTGCACCCATGTGTGTTAGAAATATTGTGCAATCACTGACTGACGCACAGCATGTCCCTCCTGTGCATCGGCACTGTGATGATGTGCGCCCACAACTTCTTCATCCCCTTCATCATCACCAGGTGGTTGCAGTTCAATGTCAGGGGGCAGGGGCAAGTTCCTTCGGATACACATGTTGTGCAGCGTGACACATGCCATGATGATCTTGGCCACCTTCTCATGGCTGTAGACGAGTGCCCCATCCGACCGACTAAGGCAGCGAAACCGTGCCTTCAACAGGGCAAAGGTCTGCTTGATGACCACACGGGTACGGGTATGAGAACGATTGCGGTCCTCCTCATGCCTGTTCTGCGGGTTTCGGACAGGGGTTAGGAGCCACGGCTTCAAGGGATAGCCACTATCACCTGCTGCATGAGAGGAAATTAAAGGTATATGTTAGTCGATTTGTGATGGACAGCTGTACTTGTCACACATGCCTGCTGATAATTGATGGTCACATGCACATGTCCCTGGTTGTATGCACACATTTTTCATGCCCTCAATGTGTTCTGTGCCATGGAGTTATGTTGTGGGTTGCATCTTCAAGATGATACATGGTGTACACTGCCTTGATGTTGCTCATGCTTTGTGGACACATACCGCGGTGTTTGTGTTACATATGTAATGTGTAGTGTTTTGTATGATTTTCTGTCTGGCAGCATTGACAGTACTCTCTGCATTATTTGCCAATCGGCGCTGATTATTCCCATGTTGACATGCTGCACTTCTGTACTGGTGGGGCATGCTGGACCAGTCTCACCCTCCTTCTCCTCCTGCGTCTCCTCTGTGGTGCCTGCTGTTGTTGTTGTTGCTGGTGTAGCAATGCTAGCATGTCCTCCAGCCCCAGTATTGCTACTACTAGTGGTATCATTTTGGTGTGGGAAGGGGTGTGGTGTGTCGGTGTGCTCCTTTTGTGCTGGCCCAGACTCCATTGCCTCCACCTGTGCTGATTGTGTGCACCTGTGGCAGTTGGGAACACTGCACATATCAGTTTACGGGTGCTTTGCGATGCCGGTATTGCCAGCATGCTGGTATCCCGTATTAGCGCCTTCATGATGCCGGTATTTGCCTGTCCGCCTGACTTGTGATGTCCTCCTGTTAGCGCCATCCTGGTATTGCCGGCCTGAAGGGACGCGTGCCCCCGCCCATGCCGCTATTAGTGGCACCGTTATTAGCGATGCCTCTAATACCAGGTTCTTGGGTCGGAATAGCCCGGAGCAGTATCCGATGCCGGTAATCCTTCACCGGCATCGTTTTTCCATTATCTCCAACTTAGTAATGACCCCCTATGATTGTATTCCACAACTCCATTTACACAGAGATGTAATCTATATACGAGGAGCCCAGATGACCTATAAAGGTCAGCTTTGGAGGCTGATCCTTGTGAAAGGGCCCATTACAGGCGCTAAGCCCCAAACCCAACAGGGTCGAGGCACAGCCTAGAGCCAACAGGAGGAGACGCTGTCTGGGGGGCGGGACAAAGATTGGAATGTCCCATGCTTCATCCAAGTCGTCCCAGGTCCCTTCCACATCATATAGGGGCTCTATTTGGATATTCAGGTCCCCCACAAGAATTATACGATGGTTTAGTATAAATGGCTGTGGAAAGAATATGTAACAAAGTTTTGTTTTCAGAATGAATAATAAGGTTGTTTTTCACTTATGCCAGTATTGAAATATTACAAGACAAAGATTGTGTCTGCTTTTATGTATGGGTCCGAAATTCTCCATGTGAAGGATCTACTCACTTGGGACAGTATGGAAGGGATCTTATGGAAAACGGTCCTGGGTCTTCCATTGTGCGTGCCTATATCAGTGATTAGTTATTGCGAACTGGGGACTCGCATCCATGTGATCTATAGTCAATAGTAGGATTTTATTATTATACTCTGAGGGTCTTAAACCTGCTGATAACTCATTGTACTCAGATCTTAATATTTGCAGTGAGTGCATTTTTATCCACCGAAATGAATGAATTGGTCATTAATTGCGACGTAATTCTGTGGTCTGCAGAGATTTCCCTGGATCTTTTGTTAATGAATCACGTGTCTGCAAAAAGTAATTTTGCCAGGCAGACTGATTCAATTTCAAAGTCCAATTTATATAAACAGCTGGACAAAGAAGAAAAGTCATTGGGAACCATTCGAAAGTATTTGATGACATTTCTGAACCCTACCTGGAGAACATGTTTATGAGGATTCGTTTGAACTAAATTTCATGCATTTGAGATTTTAGGTGTATGTAGGCATATTCTTAGAAGGGACAGTTGGTGTAGGTCATGTGGTTAAGACATGCTGAACTCATTGGAACATTTACTGTTATATTACCTGAACTTTATACAGATAAGAGGAAAATACTTTAGTCATTTTACAGGATTATTAGATGCAGGTTTTCCGATATGTATCTTAGCTGGTACACAAATATCGTTAATGTTGGCAATTATTTGCTTTGTTATACACTGGTTTCACCATCACCATCACCGTCTTGTGGCCAATGCTAGATTTGGCTTTCATGGACTTCATTGATTCACGGTGCGTCACCCTTTCTCATAGTGACCCTGGATCATGCTGTTCCCATCTTCATCTTGTATCCTGGTTTGCAACATTATGTGTTACTACTGACTTCTGCAGTTGTATTCTCTCTCCTCTCTTGCTTCTCCAGTCTTTTTAACTGCTTACTCTCTGTTCACTCCTCCCCTCTCCCTTTTCCTATCTCCACCCCTCCTGCCCTTACGTTCTTCTACGCACTTACTCTATCAGAATTGTCCCAGGACCTAGTATGGTAGCAACCTCGTCTGCTGCTCCCCCTTGCCCTTACTGCCCCTCCTCCCCCCAGCACTATCTGAAACATTGTCAGGCCTAGTACGATAGTCGCTTGTTTTGTTCCTCCCCTCCCTTTCTGTACCCCTCTCCCTCGCCTCTTGTTTTTCTCCGGCTCTACCATAAATGTCGTCAGGCCTAGTACGATAGTCGCTATTTTGTTTCCATTTCCTTCCCACTCTCCCGCTCACTTTCTTATCTATGTCTTAGCTCTTGCACTATCTGAAATGTTGTCAGGCCGAGTACAATAGTTAATTTCACATCCTTACTGTTCATGGCCTGTAAGAATGTCATTGTATTTTCCCTTGTTCCCTCCCTTGCCTTGAAGCGCTTTGAAACACATTGTGTATAGGCGCGCTATATAAATAAACGATCATATCATATTATATCATACATTGATTTGATTTCCAGAAAATGTATTAAGAATGACATGAAATGCATGATTCGAGCAGTTAGTCGATATCAATGTTTAATCATTCTTTATGGTTGAAGTGTGCTCTTTTGTATATTTAAATATATATATATATATATATATACTGTATGTTTTAATGTGAAAGATGTTTGTTGTTATATATATTTGTTGATTTCTTTTTTGTATGTTCTCTGAGCAATGGTGCCGCATATAATTATGTGGTACAATTCCTGCCAATACATTTACAGCCAGACGTGCTTTTCACTCAAGACTGTACCTGCGCTGTATGATGCAATAGTTCTTGCAGTGATAAAGGCCTTGGGCTAATCAGAAAGTGGGACAGTACACTTCACTATGGATATGTCGAGAAGTGGGCAACAGGTTGGGAGCACAATGCATGTGACATGCTTTACACACGTTCTCCACCTTGTGGTGACACATTTTGTCAGAAATTGCTCCCCTGTCTGTGATATGCTTGCTATGGTACCCAAGCTCTGCTCACATTTCAGCTAGTCACATAGCACAAGAAATGCTTTGATTCAGCACGAACTCCCACACCACTAGTTACCCATTTCTATTCCAACCTGCTGCAATTAAAGATTACATATGCTTAACTGGCTGTGTGAGCAAAGCAATGGTGTGAGTGACTATAGCTACAGCAACAGTTGAGCATTGGAGGGGGCCTTCTTCAGTGCAACTCAGTGGCAGGTCATGCACAATGCCTGGTGTTTGCTGTGGCCCTTTGAGGAAGCCACACAGTGTGTGAGCCAAAGCTCTGTGTCGCTAAGTGTCAGCAAGTGAGGTGCTCCTATTGATCTACTTGCTTGAAATGAGCCTTCCTAGAAGAGCAAAGGAACATGATAACATGGTTGAGTTCAACATTATCCACCGGGTGAGAGAACAGCTGTCAATCTTCCAGAATGGTCCATGTAACAATACTTGAAAGAAAACATTGAGTATCTTTCGGCATCATTTGTTAACCTTCATTTGATGGTTAAAGTCCCTGCCTTCCAGAGGGTGGATAGTACAGCGACATGTAAAGAAGACATCTTTGGAATATACAAGACAGCACTCAAGAGCCATTTGCAAGATCACTTAGTGGCAAAGCAGAGATCTGAAGGAGAGGGTACAAAAGCAACAACTGAGCATCCTAAGCAGGCAGTAGGAGGTCTGTCTCCATCTAGTAGCACCCTGTCTACTGCAACTGTGTCCGGTGCAGGAGCACCCCATGTAGGGTGTACAACTCTTACAAATTCACCACTGGGGGGCTCACTTCCAGATTCAGCCTTCTACCATGTGTCAGGTCCTTGGGCAGTAACACATATCAGCAGTGGGCCTACAGCTACATAGATGGTGGATGTGTGTTTGAGCAACACATGCCAGCTTGGCAAGGATGATGAACCTCTGCAGTATTGGCTCTCCACGCAGTCTGTGTGGCCAGCAGCACGTTTCTGTGTAGCCATTGGCATCCTAAGTAGCCGCCCAGCTAGTGTACAATCAGAGAGTGTTTTAGTACAGCTGGCATGATTCCCTCTGGTCACAGGAGAAGCCTCTTTGTAGCTAATATAGAACAACTATTGGTCATTAAAATGCATGAGCACCATATCCCTGTCGACAATGGCAAGATATTGTTGCTTTTACAAGAGGATGACCAGCAGTGGACAGAACATCCTGGGCTGTGAAGGGGGTGGTGGCTACTATGGTTTCCATTGATAGCATAAACTCAAGGTCTGGAGATTAAATTGGATTGTGGTGGCGATGAATGGTCGTGACCGAGGTGATGGTGAACAATTTTGATAACACACTTGTCCAGAGGGTGAAATGCCAAGTGTGCTGTATTTTGTGTGTCTACGATTAGAGCATAACACTGGTGTTCATAATCAATTTACCACATATGTCCTAATGATTGAACAGAGTCATACAGACACCGCTTTTTCATTTCTTCCTGCCTCTACGGGGCAAGGGCACAGTATGAATTTTGATGCTTCTGTCTCACAGGGGTGAGGGAAAAGTGTAAGAGTAAGTGTTAAGTGTATACTGTATCACAGAGTTGGGAGCACAGCCTGAGTGTGCATGTCCCTCCCTTCACACAGGGATGAGGGCACACATGAAATGTTACCGTCCCTCCTGACTCACAGGGGTGGGGGCACAGACTCCATTTTTACATCCCTCCCATCTTGCAGGGTTGGTTGCACAGCCTGCATTTGCATGTCTCTCCTGTATTGCCAGGGTGACAGCACACACTCAATGTTTACATTTCTCCTGTCTCACGAGGATGGGGGCATAGGCTCATTTGGTACATCTCTCCTGTCTCTCAGCAGTGAGGGTAAACACTTACTTTTTAAGTTTATACTGTCTAACAGGGGTGAAGGCACAGCCAGCATTTATGCCTCCCTCCTATCTCTCAGGGGTGAGAGTACGGCCTGAATTTGCATGTCCCTCCTGTCACACAGGGATGAGGGCACACATTAAATGTTTACATCGCTCCTGACGCACAGAGGTGGGGGCACAGACTCAATTTTTACATCCCTCCCATCTTTCAGGGTTGGTTCCACAGTCTGCATTTGTATGTCTCTCCTGTATCGCCGGGGTGGTGGCACAAACTCAATGTTTACATTTCTTCTGTGTCACAGGGGTAGGGGAACAGACTCATTTGGTACATCTCTCCTGTCTCATAGGAGCTGGGGCACAGCCTTAATGTTTACAGTTCTCCTGTCTCGCAGGGGTAGGAGCACAGCCTGCATGTTTATGTCCGTCTTGTTTTGTAGGGGTGAAGGTGCATACTCAATTTCTATGTGTCTCTTGTGTTTCAGGAGTGGGGGAATAGCCTGATTTTGTATGCCTCTACTGTCTAGCATGGGTTACAACACAGAGTCAATTGTTATGTCTCTCCTGTCTTGCAGGGGGGAGGCACAGACTCTATTTGTATGTCTCTCCTGTCTTGGAGGAGTGAGGGCTCAGCCTGATTTTTCATGTCTCTCCTGACTCACAGGGTTAGGGGCAAAGACTCATTTGGTGCATCTTTCTTGTCTCACAGATGATGGGGCACATCCTTAATATTTACATCTCTCCTGTCTCACGGGGTTGGGGGCACAGGCTGATTTTTTACATTCCTCCTGTCTTGCAAGGGTAACAGCACACACTGAATTTTGACATACCTCAACTTTCACCAGAGTGGAGGTACAGGCTCAATATGTAGGTCTCTCCTGTGAGCAGGAGTGGTGGCATACCCTGAATTTAAAGGATCTCTGACTCCCTGGGGTGAGGGCACACATTCAATATTTACATCTCTCCAGTTTAATGGCGGTGGGGTCACATACTCAATGTTTTCCTTTCTCCTGTCTTGCAGGAGTGGGGGGAAAGCCTGCAATTGTATGTCTCTCTTGCCTTACAGGGGTGAAGGCACAGACACCATTTGTATGTTTATCTTGCGAACCAGTGATGAGGGTACACACTGATTATTTACGTCTCTCTCAGGAGATATGGGCCCAGATATGGAGGAGTTGCTCAATGAAACACTATCAAGTCTGAGCTGAGTACTTTCACAATGTTGGTACTCTTGTTCAGAGGAGAATTGCCTAGCATGTAGGTGCTGGACTGCCCCTGGGCAGTACGAAGACTGATATGTTTGGGATATTTCTCCTCTGTGAAAGATAGTGAGCTAAAGAATCGGGGTAAGGCTCTCGTAACCAGGACTAATGTCTGGCAGAGAGACTCCCAGGACGCCCCATTGTTTATTTGTGCATATTTGAGTAACTTTGAGTCTCATCCTAAGTTACTAGGGGAATCCAGACGTGGACCACTTGCTCACTATTCTTAAAGAGGCACAGCTCCACCCTACTGATGAGGTCCAAACAGACCGAAACACGTGTCTGGGGTTGCTGTTGGTACTCTTGTTCAGAGAATTACCTAGCATTTTGGTGATGGACTGCCCCCGGGCAGGACAACAACTGATATGTTTGGGATATTTCTCCTCTGTGAAAGATAGTGAGCTAAAGAATCTGGGTAAGGCTCTCGTAGCCAGGACTAATGTCTGGTAGAGAGACTCCCAGGACCCCCATTTGTTTTGTTGCATATTTAAGTAACTTTGGGTCTCACCCTAAGTTACATGGGGAATCCAGACGTGGACCACTTGATCACTATTCTTAGCGAGGCACAGATCCACCCTACTGATGAGGTCCAACCAGACCGAAACACGTGTCTGTGTTTGCTGTGGTACTCTTGTTCAGGGGAAAATTGCCTAGCATTTCGGTGCTGGACTGCCCCAGGGCAGGACAAAGACTGATATGTTTGGGATATTTCTCCTCTGTAAAAGATAGTGGGCTAAAGAATATATGGGTATGGCTCCCGTAACCAGGACTAATGTCTGGCAGAGAGACTCCCACGACCCCCCTTGGGACTCGATGAAAAACATCATTACCAAATCTCAGCAAGGTATGCTACACTATTGCCACGGGCTAAATTGTCAAGAATTCTGTCTTATTTGTGTTTATTGTGTTAGAAATATATGTTCCCTATTTATTTAAAATCAGACAGAGGGGATAAAGTCTTAGTGAGTTTCACAGGATTCTGTAATGTCCGCAGGTTAACACAACTCTGTTAGGTTTCTTCTTAGTTGCTTTATTTTCATGTTATTTTGTCAGCAGCCGCAATACTTGCCCATCTCCACAACAGTCACTTTCATTTTCAAAGCAAAACATTCCCCCCACAGAATCTCTTGTTCTCACAGGCTCCATTGTTCTAGAGCTTTCATGGTAAAGCATAAAGTGACAACATGGTTACCACATGTTGCTAAAGGCATATTGATATGCAGATGGCATAAAGATTACAACATCTCTGCCATGAAATGTGCAACTATGTACAAGCCTAGCTAAATATACACACTACCACATATACACTATAACAGATTCCAATCCCATGCGACAGAATTCCACCGAAATCAGGAATTAGGAAGCGTGCATGTCACATTTCCACCCTCAGTTGGAATTGTATTATTCAACACCCAAAACATTACACCAAACCAATTTGAACAATGTTTAACATTTCATTGTTTGGGCATTCATTTTTCGGTTTTAGATTTGTTTTCCGTTTTGTATCTTTTGTAGAAGAAAACAAAAACCTAAATATAGTCCCCAGACAGAAATAAAACAATAATTATTCACAATGTTCCCCTGTAGCAAAGCTTTTTCCAGTGCAATTTTTCCATTGAATAAAAGCTTTTGTAAATCAGGCCATCCATCAGTGCAAAATGTTGAAATGTGCTTGGGGTGGTGCTTCTCAATATAATGCTGAGCACTGGCCATTACCACCTCCTGCTTCATGTCTCCATGGTGGAGGTCTTCCAGCAAACTAGGCATAATGGTGGCATCTGCCTGGCAATATCCATGGCACCGCCCTCTGGGACATTGACCCTTTCTTCCACCTTTCCTCGAATGACAACTGGGATTGGCCTCGCCATTTTGTGGGTAGGTACCAACCCATCACTGCATCCACAGGACTCACTCATTTTATAGACATGTCTGCACTTCCGTTGATGGCGCCACCGCCTATGCCCTCCTGGGAGATACCTGTGGCACTCTCAGCATTATCAGAGGTATATGCTTGGGTTGGGCGGAACTTGTCATACACATCCTGGTGTCAGTTTCATAGATGGTTCAGGTGGGCCGTGGTACCCAGTGAATGAGCAGAAGAGATCTTCCCCATCCTAATGGTCTCCGACCCGGGCACAAGGTGCACTCCCCAGATTCAGCCTGTGCCGCTGAAACCCCATCGGGCACCTTAAAGTAATCCCAGGCTCAAGAGGATGATATGAAATGGTGGGGGCTGGCTTCCTGTACTTTCAGAAGAACGTGTGGTTCTCCCTTGATCACTCACTGGACTTGGAAGCTGCTCCTGCTCCCTGCCGTACAGCTACCCTCCGCCTGACCCCTTCAGTAAGTAACGCCCCGCATCCTGATGCCTGTGGTACGGGCTGGGCGACTGGCTCTGGCTCCTCCCCCTGCTCTGTGCCGCCACTGTCAGTGGCATCCTCACCATCCCCACCAATTCCAACAGCAACTTCTGCAGCAGCAGCAGCAGCAGCAGCATCCGTTGGAGGAGAGACATTGCATGTGTAGCGCATCCTTGGAATGCTGATAAACTGTGCATGCCCTTCTTCAGACTCCAACTAGGAGGGAGAGAGATCCACGTCCAGCACCACATTCCTTCCCCTGAATCCTTGCCATTTTTGAAAAAAAATGAGCTTCTCCTAAACAAAATAAAAATTCGAGTAGTTTCCCATAAAACAATGAATGTTTGCAGATACAATATCAGGGATTTCCCTGCAAAAATAAACGGGCTTCCCAAATAAATGGACTTCAAAAGTAAGATATAAATAAAGGTTTCTTCAACTTGAGTAACAAAGTTTTCAAAATCAAATCACAACAAAGAGGAGAACGATTCCCTAAGAAATAAAAAAATGGCTTCCCAAATAAACGGTCTGGGTGCCTTACCCAAAAGGTAAGATCACAAAATAAAGATGTTACAGCTAAAAACGCAAAGATTTCAAATCGCAAACAGCACACACAGTCCCCATAGAAAAAGACATTCTGACTAATCTCTCAAAAATGTCCCTTTTATCTAACTCTTGGTGTGACTGAGCTCTGGCTTACATTCCTGAGAAGGAAACAGGGAGTTGCTGGTTCTTTAGCTAGGCTCGTGAGCTCCTGTTCTGCCTAAGGATTCTCGTAACTCCACACGAGAAGGGGGGCCCCGGGGGGAACGCGAAGCGTTTCCCCCCGGCGAGTTTTTTGGCGCTGCACCCGGCCAGCGAGTGGCCGTGGGGGGGCAGAGCGTCTCCCTAGGGGAATTTAAGGTCTCAGGGAAGGTTCGGGAGGCAGGCGACAGTTAGGACTTGGTAATTGTATCAGTCCTGTCGCCCGCTCCCGAGCCTTCCTTGAAGCTAGCTGGGCCTGTGGTGCTTCGGTGTAGAGTAGGTGAGGAGGGTTAGTTAGTTCCTGGGGGTGGGCAGGCAGTTAGGATTTATTTATAAGTAAAAAAAAAAAAAAAACAACTTTGGGTTGGCGGTTTTCGCCCAGTGGGAGTAGCGTAAATAAGCTACCCCCCCCCCTCCCTCTCTCCTTACCTGAGCTGCCGTTTGGCGTTCCTTACGCGGTGGGGCGGCGGGATCGTGGGGGTGGGTTTTTGTCTTCGGGCAGTTTTCGGGCCTCTGGGGAGAGGGGGTCGTTGCGAGGGAGAGGGATTTTCTCCTCGTCGGCCCCTTCTTGGGCTTCTTCCTCCGTCGAGCGGGAGGGGGAGGGAGGGCACGCCTGGTTGGGCGGCACATTAGGCTTCCGTTTGGGAGCCCCGGATATTTTCCTTTTTCTCCCCCCACGGCACCGGGCCTTCCCTGCCCGTTTCCTCTGGTTCGCTGGGGTGTGGATCAGCAGAGCCCAGGCGGCCCGGTATGTTTGGAGTTGCACAGGTGCGGTGACAGCCTCCTGTCAGAGGGGGCAGGGCAGGCGCCTTAAAGGGGCAGCGCTGTTTTTACTGAGCTGCTAATAGTGCGGTGCAGCTCGTGGGCCACCAGGGGGCAGGGCGGGTGGTTCTAGAGTTTAGGGGAAGTAGGGGTGATCATCAGCAGCATTAGTAGGGGGCTCCTGGGGGTGTGCAGTTAGCAGAGGTAGAAGTATAGGCAGGAGAGGGGGTTTTTCTTTGGGAGAGGGGTATTTTTAGGTGGGGGGCAAATAAAAAAAAATAAAAAACATTATTGAATAAAAAAGAAAAGAGAAGTGCTATTTTGGGGTTATTTAACCCTTTGTGTTATTAGGGTTATAGCGCAATTTCTGTTGGTTTTTCCCTCGGCTAGGAGTAATTTTCCACGGGTAGGTGCCGGCTCGGGGGCATATTTAGCTAGTGAGCGTCAGGGCGAGGTTTAGTGCGCTCTCAGATTAGTAGTGCACGATGGTGGGCCAAGGGGTTAGCAAGGGGGGGCTGGTTGATGCTAGGGCTCTTAGGGAGGCCCTGGAAATCATCAGCAGGGCATTGAAGGCCCAGTTGGAGGGGGCGGTGGGGGAGGTCACGGGTGAGGGGGAGATAAGGGGCGGTAGACCGCAGCGTAGAGCGGCAGCTGATGGGGTGCTTGCGGCAGTGTTGGCTTGCACCCCTACGGCGGGGAGGGGGGAGGTTTGGGAATCCAGGGGCAGGAAAATGAGGAGGGAGATAGACAGGAGGGCGGATGAGGGAGTAAGGATGTCGGGGGGGCAGCCAGGGAGGGAGGGAGGGAATGATAGCCCTAGGGAAGATGGGAATGCTCAAGAGGGTGGGGCTCGAGGGAACAACAGTGGGGGCAGGGATGGGGCACAGAAAGGGGTGTCAGGGCAGAGGGGAAGAGGGGGTAAATACCTTCAGAAGAGTGCAGGTGGGAGAAGGAGGGAGAGGTCCCCTTCAATGGAGGAGGGTAGGGTGGGGCACGGAACGGCCCCCCCCCCGGGTAGGAGGAGTGAGGGCGGAGGGCGCTGCGCAGCCCCCGCTCTTCAGGCGGAGGTTGAGGGTTTCAGTACGGCCCCTCCTCCGTCAACGCAAGGAGAGCCTAGAGGGTGCAGCACAGCCCCTAGCAATGAGGATTCCTGGGTGGAGGTCGGAACGCCTTGCCCGAGAGAAGAGGACCAGGCAGGGGTTTCCACAACCCCGCTGAGAAGACGTCAAAGGAGTGGCGGGGCGGATGCCCTGGGCTCGCAAGAAGATCATCAACTCATCTCGGGCATGAGCTCGCATCCACAATGGTATTTAAGGGGTGATGAAGTTGGTTGGGAGGAATATGTGGGGCAATGGAAATGGGAAGATTACAGGGCGGAAAGGGAAAGGGGAGAGGAAAGAAGAAGTTCAAGGTGGGATAGGGAAAGGGAAGTGCATGGTGAACGGGGTGAAAGGGGTCAAGGGAACTATTGGCTGGGTGAGTGTGCTGACATGTTTTGTCCCCGCAGTAGGAGCCCTCTAAGAATGGAGAGGAGGAGCACCGGTGTGGACGCCAGGCCGCAGGTGGCAGGTGTGGAAAGAGGTGAGCGGGAAAGGGAATGGTCATCTGCATGGCAGAGAGGGGTTACAAATAGGTGGTTAGGGGATGAACGGGCGGGTTTTCAAGGTGTAACGAAGGAAGTTGGTGTGCAGGCCATTGGAGCCGAGGGGTTTGAAAAGAGCATTTGCTCAGTGGAGGTCCAAACGGACAAAGTGGTGGAGCCATTGGGGCTCGAAGTGCAAGCTGGTAAAGATAAGGAGGTGGAAGTGAAAGGAAAGGAGAAAGAATTGCCATACATCGGGGTAACAAAACCATTGGGGGCGCACTTGATGGCAGCGACCAGGGAGAAGATCCAGGCAGGGGAATTTGTGGATGTCTTCAAATTGCTCCATAGGGAAGTGAGAGCGAAGGAGGGGTCTAAGGAGGAAGAGAGGGAACTGGCTTCACGCCCGAGAGTCCCGGTGAACATTGAGAATTGGACGTCGGCATTTATCATTTACGCCAGTGTGTATTGCGAAAAATTCCCGGAGCGTTGCGTGGCCCTGCTGAAATATATGGATGTAATAAGGAAGGCTTTTACGAGCTTTGGGGGCTTTGCCTGGGTAAGGTATGATGAGGAATTTAGAGCGAGAATGGCAGAGGACAGTCAGGCGGTCTGGGGGGAGATAGATATGGATCTCTGGCTGCAATGGATGGCCCCAACAAGTCCGGCCCCGACATTACATACAGCGAGTGGACTGCCTGTGCCTTTCCGCCCTTTTCTTGGTCGCCCCGCCCATGAGGGGGCAGGGGGAGGAGGCAGGGGCCAGTCCTCAGCAGCGTGCTGGGGGTACAATAAGGATAGCTGCGCAAGGACCCTGTGTAGGTTCAGGCACGAGTGTAGCAAGTGCGGTGGAAAACACCCTCTCACGCAGTGTTTCCAACAAGGAGACAGGGGGAGGGGGAGAGGTGCAGGAAAAGGGGTTGGGGGGAAAAGCTTTTACTCCAATTAAAGTGGGTGTGTTGGGAAAATGGTTGCAATTTTATCCGGATAGGGAAGGGGCTAAGATTTTCAGTGAGGGGTTTTGTCAGGGGTTCAGGTTAGGTTACCAGGGTCCAAGGGTGCGACGGTGGGCGGAAAATTTGAAGTCGGCAAGAGAAAATGTTGAGGTGGTAAGACAAAAATTGAGCAAGGAAATAGCGGCAGGAAGGATAGTGGGCCCATTTGATGACGTACCGGGTGACTTAGTGATATCCCCATTGGGGGTGGTGCCCAAGAAAGCTCCGGGGGAGTTCAGACTGATTCATCATTTGTCATGGCCGGAGGGTATGTCAGTTAATGATTTCATTGCCCCGGAAGAATGTGGGGTTGTGTATGCAAGTGTTGACCAAGCGGTTGAGCTGATAAGGAAGGAAGGGCGAGGGGCCTTCATGGCCAAGTGCGATATCAAGGCGGCGTTTAGGTTATTGCCGGTGCACCCGGAGGACTTTTGGTTGTTAGGTTTGCAGTTTGAGGACCGCATATACATAGACAAAGCATTGCCAATGGGGTGCGCAATTTCCTGTGCTTTGTTTGAACGGTTCAGCTCTTTTCTACAGTGGGTTTTCTCATTCAGCTCGGGGTGGGAGAGTGTGCTGCACTATCTGGATGATTTTCTGTTCATTAGCGGGGCAAAAAGAGAGGAGGATTGCAGAGAAATGCTAAAGTTGTTTCAGGAATTGATGGAGGAGCTGGGTGTACCATTAGCCGAAGACAAAACAGAAGGGCCGGCAGTGGTGTTAACATTTCTAGGAATTGAACTGGATTCAGTGGCCATGACCTCACGCTTGCCGCACGACAAGGTGAGCAAATTGGTGGGACTGTTGGAGAAAGCGGTGGGGGCCAAAAATGATGCTGGTGGAGATGCAGAGATTGGTGGGGCATCTGAATGTTGCATGTAAGGTGGTGGCCCCAGGGCGGACGTTTTGCAGGAACATGGCAAGGGCCATGGCGGGAGCAAAGTGCCCACATCATCGGATAAGAGTATCGGGGGCAGTGAGGGAGGATTGCAGAATTTGGCTGCGCTTCTTGGAGAGTTTCAATGGAATGTCAATGTGTTTGCAGGGAGACCCGGTGACATGGGAAGTTCAGATACTCTCGGATGCAGCGGGGGCCGGTGGTTTTGGGGTGTTTTGGGGGAGGAATGGTGTGTGGAAAAGTGGCCAGAGAGATGGTTGAAGGAAGGGAGGAGTATAGCATTCCTTGAATTTTTTCCATTACTAGTAGCATTGGAGTTGTGGGCGAAGGAGTTGCAAAACAAGAAGGTGAACTTCAATGTCGACAACGAATGCGTGGTACATGTGGTAAACAGACAGTCAGCTAGGGATCAGAGGGTGGCAAGGCTGATGAGAGAATTTGTCCTGCGTTGTATGGAATGGAACGTGGTGTTTAAGGCAACACATGTGCCAGGGAAGGATAATGGCATCGCTGATGCATTATCTCGTTTTCAATGGCAGAGATTCCGTGGATTGGCTCCAGATGCAGATCAGGAGGGGCAGCAGATTCCGGAGGAGCTGTGGAAGATAGGAAGATGAGAGTGCTTGCTCTGGTGGAGGGTTCATTGGCCGCGGCATCTAAGAAGTCTTACAGGAGGGCCTGGGAGGATTTTATTAGAGGAGGAGCTTGTAGTTGGAAGGGTAGATGGGATGCGGAAGAGCGGAGGAGGGATGATGTCACGAATTTCCTTCTGAGATGCATGGACAGGGGCTGGTCAAGGGCAACGATAGCAGGAAAGCTAGCAGGGATTGCCTTTTACAGGAAATGGTTTTGGGGTTTTCAACCAAGTGGGGGGGAGATGGCGAGTAGGATGTTGGAAGGATGGGCAAGGGAGAGTAAGAGGGACAAGGATAAGAGGAGGCCGATATCGGCTGAATTGTTGCAGAGGTTGATTGAGGTGGTGGGGGGAGTTTGATGGTCGATATGGGAGGGGGAACTGTTTGCGGCTTGTTTTACATGGTTATTTTTTGGGGCTTTCAGGGTTTCTGAGTTGGTCGGGGGAAAGGGGGGGTAGGGGGACTGCAATGGGAAGATGTGCGAATAACAGAAGAAGGTTTAGACATCAAGATTAAAAGGTCCAAGACGGATCAGAAGGGAAGGGGCGCTTGGGTCCTGCTGGGTCGAGGAAGCAAGGTTTTATGCCCAGTTCAGGCAGGTAAGGTGTGGAAGGAGCGCTGTGGGGGTAAGTCAGGTTTGGTTTTCCGGCATGCGGACGGATCGCCGGTTACAGCGGCACAGGTGCTGGGGGTATTGCGGAAGGCGCTGGCCACGGTGGGAGAAAAGGCTGAGGAGTTCGGGACTCATTCTTTTAGGATGGGCGCAGCATCTGAGGGTAACAGGCTGGGTTTTTCGGAAGATAAAGTGAAAAGTTTGGGGCGTTGGAGGTCGGGGAAATACAAGGGTTACGTCAGGGATTTTGGGAAAGGGGATTGTTGAAGAAAGATGGTGGAGGACTTTGTGGGCAAGATGTTGTTGTTGGAATAATTTGACTTGTCAGTAATTTTGTGATTTCTGTTTCAGATGCTGCGCAAAAGAAAGGGGAGTTGGCGCAAGTTTGGATTGTTGGCCATTCAATTGTGAAGTGGGCTGGTAAAGAGGCGGAGAAGAGGGTGTTTGGAAGGCAGTTGGGGTGCAGTTACAAGGAAGTGGTGGTGAGATGGCACGGTTTGGGGGGCCTGCGGTGGGATCAGCTGCTGCCCATATTGGCAGGGATGAGGGAACGCTATGGAGTTCCACGGGTGGTGATGCTGCATGCTGGGGAGAATGACCTGGTGAGAGATACGGGGGTGGCTCTGCTAAGGAAAATGAAGAGGGATTTAGTGTGGATTAGGGATATGTGGCCTCAAGCGGTGGTGGTGTGGACTAAGTTGTTGCCGCGAAGAGTGTGGAGGGGAGCAAGAAGTGAGGGAGCAATAGAGCGGGCCAGGAAGGGGATAAACAGGGAAATGGAAAAATGTTGTGCCTCAGTGGCGGTGATGGTCATGGACCATAAGGAAATAACATATGAGGGTTTTCTTATCTTTAGGGAGGATGGGGTACACTTGTCCGTGTATGGGAATAATCACTACCTTGCGGACTTGGGTTCTTGGCTGGGAGACTGGGTAAAGAGTTTGAGGTAGGAAAGTTGGGAGGGGATTTGGGGCAGAAAGAACTCCTCGGGGGAGGGTTTTTCTGGTGCCGGGGGCATGGCCCCTTTTGATGTGGGGGGAGGGAAGCACAATGGGGGAATGACACGGAAAAGGAGGGTGTGGCGCTGTTTGCACAAGCAGGTCACCCCGGGGGAACAGGTATTGAGCCTGGAGGGGCATGGCCCCTGGGAGAAAGCGGGACGCCTGGAAAAGGGGCAAGGAGACGGTAGGATCCAAGGGATAATTAGGGATGAAATTGGTTATTTAATTATTTAATTGTTGGGGGGAAAATGAAAATGAAAATGTTTAAGTTATTTAATTAATTGTTCAAACATCTCTTTAGCTTGTTAGGCCATGGAGCCAGTTAAGCATTTTGATTGTAAGCTTTGGCCTGTCACATTAAAGCGACCTTTTCCACTTTTAAATGAGTCTGGGTTTTTGTGCAGTAAGCCAAAAGGGGGGCCCCGGGGGGAACGCGAAGCGTTTCCCCCCGGGGAGTTTTTTGGCGCTGCACATGGCCAGCGAGTGGCCGTGGGGGGGCAGCGCGCCTCCCTAGGGGTATTTAAGGGCTATGGGAAGGTTCGGGAGGCAGGCGACAGTTAGGACTTGGTAATTGTCCCGCCCTCCCACCCCTTCATTTTTGGTTTAGGGTAATGTCAGCTGTGGTATAGGGGGGGTGCATTGGTCAGGGGATTAGGGGGGGGTTTCTAGATGTCAGGGGGAGTTTTTTATGGTTCTTTGGGGTCTGTTATGAGGGCAGGGTTGGTAGTTTCGTGTGACAGGTCAGGGCATTGTGAAAGTTTGTGGGTAATATATTGTTGCTGATGTGGCAGGTCAGGCTGGCTGCAGGTCATAGGAAGGGGGAGTTTGGTGTAGAGGGGAGTTTAAAGGGGTTGAAGTGGGTCGGGGCGCCGGGGGCATGGCCCCTTTTGATGTGGGGGGAGGGAAGCACAATGGGGGAATGACATGGAAAAGGAGGGGGTGGCGCTGTTTGCACAAGCAGGTCACCCCAGGGGAACAGCTATTGAGCCTGGAGGGGCATGGCCCCTGGGAGAAAGCGGGACGCCTGGAAAAGGGGCAAGGAGACGGTAGGATCCAAGGGATCATTAGGGAGGAAATTGGTTATTTAATTATTTAATTGTTGGGGGGAAAATGAAAATGAAAATGTTTAAGTTATTTAATTAATTGTTCAAACATCTCTTTAGCTTGTTAGGCCATGGAGCCTGTTAAGCGTTTTGATTGTAAGCTTTGGCCTGTCACATTAAAGCGACCTTTTCCACTTTTAAATGAGTCTGGGTTTTTGTGCAGTAAGCCAAAAGAGCTGCATGGGACGTCACTGTGACCCTCGGGGGCCAATCGTTGCCTGGTGGCAGAATCCACACGCAGACCTTCCAATCTGGTGAAAGGGAACCTCTTCGGCTGTCGCAGCTCTTTGGAGGGCTCCTGCAGATTTGGGCGGATCTGGCAAGTTAGCTCGCTGGGATACGAGGGCCAGATTTGGGGAGGGTGGCCCAGGTTTAGGGATTTCCTCAAGGGCACCCGCTTCTCATGCCCCCACAACTGCTAGATATTGTGTGTGGCTTCAGGCCGTGGCGCCAACCAGATAAGGTGCTGGAGAGCAAGAAGAATCTGCCCCAGACACCAAATGGTGCTTCCCCCATTGCCTGAGTCGCTCTCTGCACTAGTGGGAAGGGGGCGCGGAACAGGCACGAGGGGGCACTGCCCTTATTACCTGCTTTAATCTTCATTCCTCCCAATATAACTCTTGGAGGTCGCCTTCCTTTCCCACTTCCCCCTCGAGAGACACGACCTACTCATGTAAAGGGCGTTCGTACCCACAAGCCGAGAGGAGCAGGCCGTGAATGTTGCTGCTAACCTGGCAGAAGGGGAGAAACCAGGGAGGGGCTGCAATAGCAGTTCTTTGTGTATGGCGAGTATGCAGGGGCCGATAACGAGTGCAGACGCCCTTGCGCGTTAGTAAGGACAGTGAGGAGGAAGAGTTGGAGGCATGAAGATTACCGCATGGAATCAGAATATTACGCAACAAGATGAGCTGCCAAGCTACCTCGACGTTTTGAGACATGGACTACAAAGATTCAGGGAAGGGAGGGGTGATGAATGTGAATGGAAAATGAGGCCCACTGAAGAAACGTGGCCATGCCGTTGGGCAAGTAGGTGAACGCACTTATCAAGGAGAAATGGTTTCAACAGAGGGTGCAGTGTTCACAAGGGACGTGTTCCACCTGACTTCGAAATGTTTGACCAGAATTTTCCGAGCAGCGTCTGTGGGGCAGGGGAAGTCAATTGGTGTAATGGTTTGTTCTAACTGGTTAAATAACAACCGTATCAATATCAAACGATGTATTGGATTTAAAGAGCAAGGCCACGTCACCGCCTACATTCCTGAAGTGCGCGGAAGGAGAGCGTTTCATGTTCGTCGTGTCGCAGGCCACTGTAGGTGCTGCCGACCTTTTCACGAGTTTCCATTCTCCTCGTATCTGCCCCTGCGGATCCATGTGGGCCACTGGCTGGGCTCGGTTTAGACCGTACGTCCCCACTGGCACCCGGTGTGTGGTTTCCTTGCCAGTGCAGGTCGCCAGCTTGACGTGCTGCCAGCCGGGTGTGGGTGACTGCAGCCCGAGGCGCGAAAAGTGATACTCCGGGCGATGGTGACGCCATCACCACCGTTTGGAACTAGTTGAACGTCTTGATGTTCGATTCGATTTGTAAAAATGCAGGTTGGTTGCTGGGTTTTTTGTAGTAAGCTTCATATTGCCAGAATACACGTGTTATTGAGTGAGCGTTTGCTCGATAGAGTTGCCTGCCGCCCTCCCTTCAACCCGCAAGCAACATAAGAGCTTGTTTCTAATTCAAGTTTTGCGAACCAGACAACATTGTTATTTCGCACAATCGCACTGTGTATGCTTGTACTAGAAATGAGACAAGAGAAATATAAGAAGAAAAGACATTTTAAAAGGGGAAAAAATCGACACGGTTGCTCTATGCCCTAGTGAGGACAGCAGTGTGGAAAGACGGATCTTCTGCTGATAATGTATATATATATATATATATACTTGTAGAAAGGGAAAGCCGCCGAAGCTTTGTATATATATATGTGTGTGTTCATATTTTAAATGAATAAAACAAATGTCTTAGCAGCAGTTAATATCTTAACAAACAGGATGACGTTAATTTCCAACGATTTAACTGCACAACCCGAACCGCCTGTTCTGAACAGTTCCCGGTGCTCAGTGTTCTTCAGGAAATACATTGCTAGGCAGTACATTTTCAGCCAGTTCATAAATGACAGAAGGCGGCCAGTAACAGTGACCCAAACATACTCTCTGTCTCTGTACTAGTGCTTTCTTTGAGCAGCCCTGGATGAGTCGGGAATGTAACCAAACATACAAAGGCGCCGCATTCGTTTGAAAATCGGCAATCCAAGTTTCCCGTGAGAAAGAAAACGTGCTGGGGGGTCTCGTGCAGGGGTACTCGGGCCCCTTGCATATGCGTCTGCCCTAAGGGCCTGATTCATGAAATGTATTGCGCGACAAATTGGGACTTTGCGTGGGGAACATCGGTACTCTCCGGGGCTTTGCAGCAGGTCCGGCGTGTCTCTGCGCGCATTAGATCGCATTGCGCGAGACACCTCGCAGAGCGTGGGCGTGACCTGTGCATAGACCAGAGTAGGGGGTGGAACATGCATAATGAGGAAGAAGAAGGAACATTGTGGGCGTTCCGAGAGACGGCCCCCGCAAGACGATCAATCGTAGTAATGGATCTGACCACGCACCCTCATGCCAGGGAAATGGCCACGCAAATCTCTCGATGTAACTGCCACCCAAAGACAGGCATACCAAAACTTGCGCATAGGAATCACCATGCAGAAATAAGATTGTTGGATTTAGGAGTGCGTGAACGCAGGCAGGGTTCCAATAGAAGTTAGGGGTGCGGCTAAGCAGTATAGCAGGTGCAGGAACGGTTATGGGGGTTCACATGCATATTTACCAGGAAATTACAACTTTTACGAGACATGTTGCGCATGTTGATGGGGTGCTGCGGATAGGTACGAGGGACCGTATGCAGTGTCGCCAGGGTACTGCCTTGGCTGTGAGGGTTTGCATGCTGCTTTTCCGGAGTGCGTTGCTTCGCGTTTGAGGAGTGCGCAAAGGTCTGTATGTGAGGCTGGAATTGCTATGCGTGGGGGCATGTCGTGGGCATTCTGGCCACACCTTGCACATAGGACTGTTTTGCGTGTGAAATTCTGTGAATATGCGTGGAGCGCAGATCATCTTGATTGCGCAGGGACGTGCAAAGGACTATTCGAAGCGCGATCTTTGTGGGGTCAATATGTCTATTTCCATGAATTGCACGGTCCCCCACGGGGTTGCTTCCTACCACGGAGACTGGGTTCAGGGTGCCTCTTACAGCCTCATTGAGTCATCCGCCCCTCATTGCTGCAATGTGTATTCGGGGAAATGCATCACACAACAATTTAGAAAAAACGTGAAATGCTCTCATTTACATCGGAATACGCTCGGGTTATTCCGTGGTAGTTCCACTCTCCATTCACGCGTGTGCGTAAAATGCGTAGATATTAAGGGGCTGCCTCCTAGCGGGTCCTACCTGACACAGACGTGCGCTTCCAGCCAATACACCGGCCTGAATCTAGTCAAACCGTGCATCCATCGCTCGGCCGTGTGTTCAGCCACACCTTGGAGTGTCTATTACTTGATAACAGCGCTCATTCACGCGAACGCCTGCGCTGGGCTGTCCAGCCACCCCATTCTAGGCCCCATCACCCACCCATCCCTATCCATCCATCCATCCATCCATCTCCATCCATCCATCCATCCATCCATCCATCCATCCATCCATCCATCCATCCATCCATCCATCCATCCATCCATCCATCCATCCATCCATCCATCCATCCATCCATCCATCCATCCATCCATCCATCCATCCATCCATCCATCCATCCATCCATCCATCCATCCATCCATCCATCCATCCATCCATCCATCCATCCATCCATCCATCCAGTGCTTTAGGTGAGATACAGTTTCTGGAGTGGGGTCTGGCGAACATCTAGTCTTTGGCGCCGAGTCCGGGGTGTCCCTGAAAGTCCCTTTACTTTTGCAATGGGACTTTTTTCTGCCATTAAACGATGCTTTCTGTATATATATGTGTCGCTCTAGGGTTGCGATCACACGCATGATGTGAGTCCAAAGGTCTGAAACTGAGGACGTGTTTCTATACGTGGGCGATAGTGCCATCTATTGGGGGTGCTTAGTATTGTCATCAACATTCTTTTCACTCGGGCAGAAAGTCTTGGACACCCCAGATTCAGGGCCACAAGCCTCATGTTTGACCTTGCCAACTCACTTAAAACTGTCTCCCGCTATTCGTGAAATGCATTCTCCAGTTATCATCACAATGTCAAAGGGGCACTCCTGGCAAGAGCTGACGGCGCGTTGAAATCACAGCTGTCAATCCGCGTGGGCATGTTTTTGTGCATCTTGGAAAAGATGGATTGACGGCGCTGTCGATGTTGCTGCAAATCGATGTTTGTAAATAACGGGCTGAAGGGGGGGTCTGTCTTACACCACTCACGCTGGGGTGTCGTTTCCTGACAGCCGGGGCCCGTGGTATTGCCCACCCAGGTGACTGCAGCAGGTACATGTAGGGCCTAGTTCACAGGAGCGGTTTCGAATGGCAGAACCCCATTGGCAGGCGCTCTCTTTCGGTCCTCCCCCTGTCTGCGGGGGCGGAGGGGGGGCTCAGGTTTCGGCAGGTGAGCAGCGCGGGGGACTCTTATTGTGACACCCCTCCCGGGAGCCCGCGCGGCCTCTCCAGGTGCCGGCGCCGGCACTATTTAAAGGTTAGGGTGAGGGCGCCCGCCAGTGAGACTGGAGAGAGGTCCGGCTGCCGGCACCAGACCCTGGCCCTGGCCCTGGCCTTGCGCGCTGCGCGGTGAGTAGATGGACTCGGCCGCGTCCGCGGAGGGAGAGGGAGAGGGAGGGGGAGGGGCGGCGGCCGCGCAGCTGTGGGGATGGATCAACATAGACATGTGTACGCGGGTGGCAGGAGCAGGACTCCCTTAACGTCTAGCCGGGCAGCGGAGCCAAGGGTGTGGCCTGGGCTTGGACTCTCCTGCCAACCAGGGGCACCGGGGGTATGACCATGCAATGAGCAGCGGCCTCACCTTACGCTGTGAAACACGGAGCACCGCACATACGTGGGTTACTCTTTGGCCAAAAACAGATTCACCCGATCCGGTGCTCGTCTGTAGTTGCCCTATAATCCGAAATGATACACCGTTACTTATAAATCATACTCGTTCTGAAAACAATTTGCTCTGGAGCACCAGACGGCGCAAACCAGACAACATTAACATTTTACCAAAATTAAAAAATGCAAACGCTCAAACCTAGTGTAAGTCTCCTGAATAAAATGCAATCAAACCGCAGCTAAACGACGTGGCTAAAAGCTAAAGCGCAGTCCGCGTATGGGAAGAAGCGCGTAGCCGCGGGTTTTGGCTGCTCCTAACCTGAGGAGGGGGGTGTTGGCTTGGCATCACTCTTCCTAGGCCTGCTCCTGTGTGGGTGTCGAGTGTGGTGTGTGGTGTGCTGCACCTGTGGGGTCACTGTAGACATATATTGTATATGGCGGGGCTGCCCGCAACCAGCTCTAATCGCTCTGCGGCGATAGTGACACTTCAAGCCGAATGCACGTAATCGCCAGCAGCGCCAACCCTGGGTGCTAAACCGTGCCCAATTCCGGGCCTTGTGGACTTCTGGTGCCCCCCGAATAAAGCATTCACGGCGCCCATCTTAATATTTCTGCTAGCGCCTACAGAAAGAACATTCATGTTCCAGTAAAACGCTGATCTGGCTTATGGAGCCAGCATCCGCTGCCAGTAATTTTGGCAGAAGGCGCGAGTATTAGCGGCTCATAAGTGCGGGACAGATGTGTGTGCGGATTCACCTGAAAGCACTATGAAGCGGCCTGTGAAGTAGAAAGCGCTATCTAAAATCTCACAGAAGGTGACACGCGTAGACAAGCGCACGCGCCGCTCATTTACCCGCTATTTTTTGATGAAGGCGGCGTATATTTAATTGACTTGTCCTGCATCTTTTCTGGACCTAAAAACTGTTTTCCGCCCGCATGCTGGAAGTTTCGCAGATATCTAGGCGAGTTTTCCTAACAGCATCCTGTTTCTTTCTTTTTAAGGTCGTCTTTCCCGGTGGTCCTCCTGCCTCGGTCGCGGATGGCGTGTGGGGAGTCCAGCTGGAGCCCGGCGGGTCCAGGAGAAGTCCGGTATTTCTGAAGAGGCCGGGACCAGGAGCAGCAGTGGTGCCCAGGACCCAGACCTGGCTCGGAGAGGCCCAGCTGACTACAGACACCGTGGCCTGGCCGACCACTTGCACCCCTGCCCTGGCAGCTGCGCCCGGCAGCAGGCACCCCAAAGTCAGGGCGGCACGCTGTGCCCCTCACAATGGCCCCCCTGGGTTACGGCAGGGTGAGGCCCAGCGCCGTGCCTTAAATGCCGCGTCCTTGTGAAAGGGGCCTACGTCGAAGGTAACACGCGTGCCTGACACCTGGACCCGTTTCAAAGCTCAATTTAAGAGGCCCTCCCAAAGTGTGGCACCATCTCCAGCGAGTGTGAGCAAACAGCAGGTGTACCTCTCGCAGGGCGGGCATGACGGCGGAGAGCCAGCAGTCGCCGTGCCGGGCGGCCCCTGCGGGCGCCCTGCTGCCGCCGCCTGGCAGCCTGCCCCTGGTGGTGAAGGTGGAGAAGGACACCGGCGCCGCCGGGGCCGGGCCAGAGCCCGAGGAGGCCCCCAAGGGCCGCAGGCGGAAGCGGCCCCTGCAGAGGGGCAAGCCCCCCTACAGCTACATCGCCCTGATAGCCATGGCCATCGCCAACTCCGCCGAGCGCCGCCTCACGCTCGGCGGCATCTACAAGTTCATCACGGAGCGCTTCCCCTTCTACCGGGACAACCCCAAGAAGTGGCAGAACTCCATCCGCCACAACCTCACCCTCAATGACTGCTTCATCAAGATCCCGCGGGAGCCGGGCCGGCCCGGCAAGGGCAACTACTGGGCGCTGGACCCCAACGCCGAGGACATGTTCGACAGCGGGAGCTTCCTGCGGCGGCGCAAGCGCTTCAAGCGCACGGACCTCTCCACGTACCCGGCCTACATCCACGAGCCCGGCCTGTACCCTCCCGGGCCGGCGGCCAGGCCGCCCTATGCCGGCTCCGTCTACCCCGGCGTGGCCGTGAGCCCGGGCTACAGCCAGGCCCTGGCCCCGCACTCCTCCATGTACTACTCGGCCCCGTCCCCAGGCTTCGGCGGGGCACAGCCGCGGGTCTTCAGCATAAACACCCTGATAGGGCATTCGGGGGTGGGGGAGCCCCTCCAGCAGCATCAGCAGCAGCAGCCTGCCAAGCCCCCGAGTCCAGACAGGAGCTCCCCCAGCTCCTGCACCTTCAGCGGCTACCAGGGCCAGTGCGGGGGCTCAGGCGGCGCCCGCCCCACCAACTCCATCAGCTACCATTACCCAGTCTCCAATGGGCACATGAACCAGGGCTCCTACCCCCAGGGCAACGGCCAGCTGTTTGGGCCCTCTGGCCGGATTGCCATGCCCACGGCCCCTGCAGGCACCAGTGACAGCATGGACTTCTACGGGAGAATGTCGCCGGCCCAGTACACCTCCCTGGCTGGGTACAACAGTAATGCGCAGCTGAGCAACGCCAACCCCTACCTCAGGCACCCCTCTTACTCCAGCAACATGGACAGATTTGTGTCCGCCATTTGAAAGCGTCTGAGAGCGGCATGGCCTCTGCACAGTGGGGTGCACAGCACTCCCCCCTCGTATCACAGCAGCACTTCAATTAAATCTGTGAGGACGGGTACCACAGTGGAGAAATGCGGGCAGTCAACAAGAACCGAACTCTTTAGAGGGGAGCAAAAGCCGCCCAACCTACACAATGCGCACTGATTCCCCCGTGACTGCTCAGGAGCTGTAAAGTGCCAGCGATGTTTATGGACATGTCATGGTCCTCGCAACGACCAAAGCTTCCCATGTATGTCTGTATGTTCGTCCAAATGCCAGCAGCTCGCTCCCCACCTTGTCGCATTTGTATCTATTCAGGGCACGACACTTCGGCAGGCCTTGGAAGTCAGCATTACTTCCGGGTCAGTCGGAAGGACGCCTGGCTGTCTGACAGGCCGCCCTTCCAAGGTGGTGTAACAGTGGGACCTTCAAGCGATATTTTATATATATAAATATATAATAATAGTGTCTCTTATAGCTTTATGTTCACATTTCCAATAAATGTGTAGTTATCACCAGCTTGTGTTGCTCTGCGTATTTTGGAAAAGGACCGTTGGCTGTTTCTTGTCACTACTATTTGGGGGAGTGCAAGACACTGGGCCTGATACACAAAGCGTTTTTCGATGGCATTTTCCCATTGGGAAAAAAAAACCGTTATGAACCAGGCCCACAGTGTCCTTTCCCCGAGTTGCCGACTTGAACATGTAGATCTTTTCTTGCCCTGTGTTTTCATTGATTGCTCTATATTTCGTTTTGTTGATTTCTGACATTTTGACATCTCAGAAAGAAGGGGAAGGGATGGGGCAGGGGTGAATGTGCAGACTCCCCTCTACCCACGACCACAAAAAGGACGCCTATGACGTCGCATGTATTTATATTTGTATTTTATTTATATAGCGCACCGAGCCCCGAGGGATCTGGGCGCATTTCTTACAGTTACATAGAATGGGTCATTTACAGTTACTTAGGATAGGTATTTATTTACACATGACATCGAGTATTTACATGGTAAGAATACATTTACAAGAGCTATACAGTGATATTTACAAAAAAAGCAAGTTTTTTACAAGGTAGGCAAAGTGTACAGCAAATTGCAGAATGATTTACAGGTTAGGCAAAGCGCGCAGGCATATATCACAGGGCAGTTAAAACGGCAGGAGGCACTACCTTTAGCACAAGTTTTAGGATTCATTCAGTGGGAGCCGGTTTTTTTACATTACTTCAGAATTTGCAGAAGTAATGTAAAATCCTGGCTCCCACTGATTGAATCCTAAAACGTCCCTTAAAGGTACGGCCTCCGACGTTGTGAGTAGCCTGTGATATATTCTGGTGCGCGGTCTTCCACTGGTGTCCTTGGCATGGGTAAATATTCCTAAAATCTCCAGCATGTGTCTTTGCTACACAAAGGAAATATTAAGAGGTGCGCGGCGCTTGCACGGCAAGGGATGGAATGGCCCACCATTTAGCACCCTCCAGATAATAATCGCTCCTCCCCTAATGACTGTGCCCGGTTTTAAGCGCCCTGCTGAAAGCTCGGCATGTTTAGGGCACACACGGCAACTTTGGGGACCACGAAGGTACAGGGACATGAGACTGAAATGTCATGCGGTACATGGGATTCACCATTCCCGCCGTGTGTGAGACATATGCATAACAATGCACGCAACGTGTGTTCCTGGCACACACCTACGCCAAGCCCCGCTTCTGTCTGCTTCTTGGACAAAGGGAATTCGGGAATAAACCTGCAATTCTGCGTAACAGGGAGGTGTACATTTGGGAGAGTACATAAGCAAACCAGGATCGGGTGCCAAATACCCGATTGTCGCCGTGCCTGGCCCCACCCCGACTTTGGGAAAAGATCCTTAGCCGCCCCGGCTCTCGTTGCATGGGGGAAGCGGAGACAGCTATACAAGACCAGCAACTGCACTGGGGCCGCCCCGACCCTCTGCCCCCCGGAGTTGCATCATGGGTAATGGCTATAAGCACACCATGTTTTCAAGCCTCATTTGCAGGTTATTAGATGTTGTATCCCTTTTTCCCCGGGGAAAGCGGCCCACAAGTCGCAATAACTAATGTTGGATTCTTCTAATTCAATGCCACGTGTGAAAGGTGCTTTGCATATTGAAATGGTTTCACAGCGCTTTGGGGCCATTGCCTTTACACGGTCCTTTAAGATGAATGGAGCATACTTTAAAAACAAGTTGGTTTCTAGCTTTTAAAATTCCCGGAGCTTTGTGGACACGTTTGCCTGTTTCAGCCCCGCATTTCGCCCCCTTTTTTGTTAGTGGAAGTGAGACATGGCCATGCCCCCTGGGGGGTAGACGTATTGCATTACGCCAGGCACCTCTGCGCATTTTCCCGTGGGATTGTGCCATTATAACAAGCGTCTGTGAACTAGGCCCTTGCTCTTGTATACCGCCCGTCTGCCAATAATGGGGGCCTCTCTGCGCCTGGGTGGGTTTGTGCTGGTGGCGATTGCAGGAGTGGGAAAAGCTGTGGTGTGGGTTAGTACCGGTCGGAATAGCCTTTCAGTTGCTTGCAGGACTGGCCTACAGGCAACTCTGGCGATGTTCCGTCAGGCCCCTGCCCACTTGGCCTCTTTTGTGTGGCAACATATTTTATTTCCAAATGTTCTCGTAGGAAAAGGGCTGGGCTGCCTGCGAATGTGTGAAATGGCGCCATTTTGGACATTATTTGCAGGGCCTCTTTTGGTGTCCAGTCCGCACCTGATTGCTTGCGCAGAAGACCTGCGGGTGAAAATGCGGAGAGTGAGGGTAAATAGCCGCATAAGGAAAGGGCAATGGGCTGAGGAGCTCCGTCTCACACATGTTCCTTAGACATACGCGGGTCCCGTTTCTCACACTATTGAGCCCACGGAGAGTGTCCAGCAGGGGAAAGGAACAGTCAGTGTGGGGCCCTCTCCGACGCTCCGGATGCGGGGCCCGGCGGTCATGGCGGAAAGAGCAGCCCGCGCCTGTTCGCATCCTGGGGTTATTTTCTGACTTCTCTCGGATTTCTGAAGTTGCCCGATCCTGCCGCTGCCTTCCTCTTCGTTCCTTTGGCAAAGCTCCTCTTTTGCTGTCTTCTCGTGGTACTCATTTCATCTGCTTGGTCGTCAGGAACACTGCTCGGGGCACTCCCTCGCTCACTCAGCTTCCCGTCCTTCAATCTTGCTTCTCTGACGTACTTCCCGTGTTCCCCCACCGGCCCCCGGCACTTGGCTCCCCCTTCTCTCTCGTCTTTGTCACTTTCTCCGTGTCGTTTTCACATGAGTACATGGACTGGCCCCCGTCTGCTCAACATCGCCGGCCTCTTCTGGACCCTACATTTTAATGTTAGAATGACCCGCCTTGGATCCGTCTGGGCCTCATTTGCAAAGCGTTTTTCAATGGGACTGTGCCATGGTGAAACGTTTTGGTAAATCACGCCCTCTATCTCTTCTTTTCGCCTGAATCTCAAAGAACATAGTCTTTCGTTTTCACATCATTTACATTGAAGCAGTGTTGGGATGCGTTGTAATTGCTGTCCTGTGTTTGATTGTAGCCAGTGCTTTGATGAAAGCATTCTATAAATGCAATGAAACACCAATGTGCGCAATGTGCATTTTGGGGTGCATGCAGAATGTATCAGTCCGGGCATAACTGGCGGAATTCAGGGGAGTGGCGCCTGTTACACATCACGTGTTACATTTCCACAGATGTGTAATTGCTTCAACGAGATAATATTGAGAAGTGAACAGCTCTCAGCAAATGAGGAAGTGTTGGGCCTGTTGGGGGCATTTCGGGATAATAATTGCCCCCGCCTAAATGAGCGGTATATGTTATATTAAGCGCCCTGAGCCCCCTGGCAGGTTTCGGGCATTCATTGTGGCAATGTTCCGTTCACGAACAGTGTGGGCATTTCCTGGAAAGGATACATTAGCGCCGCGAGTTCCAAAGACGGTGTTTCCGTTCCGCCATCTCAGCGCGCGGGTCCCTGCTCTGTACAAAGCGCAGACCGCGGGTTTCCAGGAGGGCCCCGAGGCAGGTACACAGGGGCATTGCTAGGGGGGGGGGCTAAGGGGGCTATAGCCCCTGATCTTTTGGTTGTAGCCCTGGTTAGAATCTCAGGAGCTACAGCCAAAAGACTAGCTAGCCCCCAGTCCCAACCGTTCCGACATCAGCTTAGCCCCGGGTCTTTTCCAGATCTAACAACTCCCTTGCAGCTGCATGTACTCTGGGGCTCACAACGGACATTGGGGTTTTCAAAAGTTATCCCGTGGCGCTTCTTTATCTACGAAAAACGTGCTTGTGATTTTTCCAGACTGCTAAAAATCACACGACTGCCGCAAATTATTTCAAAAAGGGAGCATTGTTAAATGTAGGTTTATTGACGAATGAATAAGAAAATAGCGTACTTGGCGACAACAACAGCGAGGGAAGGTTTCAAGCCGCGTTTAAGCACATCTCGCTACCCAGCGTTTGAAATTCAGAATCGATTTTTTTTAAGCACCCACAACATTCATGCGCACACAATCAAAGGCAATATACACGAGTGCGTGCCCAGCAGAATGCGCGCATACACAGAGCACGGACCAACGCACAACTAGCAGTTGAATCCTCGAAGCGTGCGCAAGAACACATAATGTACGTTTAACTAATGTACACATAAACAGGACACACGCACACACATACACAGCTAATGTCCAATGCACACATGAGGTATGTATAAAGAGAGATAACGCTCACGTTCACATACCCGCCGCGGGATGCATGTACAATACAAATATATACATATACCAACACAAAGGTACACAACTAGTGCACGGACAGACACCTACACATACACATGAACACAAACACACATACACATCTAAAAATGCACAACAAACGGTGTAGCAACCCACCCCCCGCCCCCCTTCCCTAAACACCCGAGGACCTGAACACCCATACAAGGCTTAGCTGCACACATACAACTAATAGATAAATAATACTAGCACTAGACTGCGGGTCATTGGCATGTTTCACTGTCAGGGCATCGCCCTGTAGAAAGGGGCTATGCCAGGGGTGCACCTGGGCAAGAAATGGTCTCGCGCACCAATGAAAAAGTGGGCCACAGTTGCAAATGGCAATTCATTCCTTTTGTGACAGAATAGTACCCACGGGGGAGTTTTTTGATAAACTGTGCTGCAAAATGTGCATTTTAAAGTACATTTATTTAGGAACAATGGGCAAAACTACTAGCCGCTAGTGAAGTAACTTATCAAACGGTCCCACGCTAGTGTTTTGCATGGTTAGTTCGGGCCTTGGCCTATAAGGCAGTCGAGCCTGGGCCTCGCGGTTGGTCGGGGCAACGGGCCTCTCTTACTTGCTACATGTGGAAGCCGTTGTAAGAATACGATGCCACGGGGTCGAAATGCTCTCTGGGATTCCATGGCATGCATTGCTAGCCCAGGAGGAAGGCCGTGCTATGATAGGTTACTTATAACCCGCTTAATACCCAGAGGTTTCTAAGCGCGCCCCGGGCTATAAAGCCAAGGTGTAACTGTTAGCATTTCTATTCACCAATGAAATGCGCAGTGTTCTGCGAGATGCAGTGCCCCCCACCCCCCTCGGGCAGCGGCCGGAATGCGGATGGTAGAAGCCCCCGCGCCCTCCCGACGCCGTCTGTGGCCCTGGCTTCGCGCGCTGCATCCATGCAGTGGTGCTCGGAGTCGGGGCGTCCGGGGGTGCAGGGGGAAAGCCGCGCGCCTCCAGCTTTACTCTACAGCGCGGGAATGCGCCTGGCCGCAGAACAGACGCGTCCTTCCTGAAGGTGCAGCAACATACCCGCCCGCGGCCCCTCCCGCAGCCCCAGGGGTCGCAGGGGGCTCTAAGAGCGCAGAATTCAGGGCATCTCACCGTTTTACCGTATAAACGTGTGTATTCAACAACTTCCCAGATTCCCGTGGCAGGCCACGGTCACTGCCCCATGCAGGTGTTGCTGTGCCCTCCACGTGCAGCCCCACCACCTCTCGGCGTGGCACCGTGACACTCGCACTGGGACGCGCCAGCATCGTGGCTCTCCATAAGACATGTCAAACATATATTGGAGGGATTCATAAAAGGACGATTATTTATGAAATATGACGAATGTAAAAACAATTAGCCCGTGCCCTGGGACTGGCTCAGTGATTGAGTTAGGACCTTTCAAACCTTTCAGTTAAAAAAGACCCCACACCTTGCACCGGCCCCTGTGATTGGGGCAAAGAACGCGGAATGACTTTCCCTTTGTGGTGATTAAGGGGTGAAGTTCTCCCGACGCTGCTTTTTTGTTGTTCTGCTTCACAGAGGACAACAAACATGTACCTTGATAATCTACAGGCCCTTCCCAAGTGCTTTAATTGGGGTTTTGCCAGAGAATCAAAACACACGCTGGAACTGGGATTCCACAAGGAAGCCACATGCTTAAGCACACGCTCGGACTGGGGGCAATGCAGAACTCCACAAGGAAGCCACATGCTTAAGCCGAATTCCACAAGGAAGCCACATGCTTAAGCACACGCTGGGGCTGGGGGCAATGTAGAATTCCACAAGGAAGCCACATGCTTAAGCAAACGCTGGGACTGGGGGCAGCGCATAATTCCACAAGGAAACCACCTGCTTAAGCAGACGCTGGGACTGGGGGCAATGCAGAATTCCACAAGGAAACCACATGCTTAAGCATACGTAGTGGCTCGGCATTCCACAAGGAAGCCACATGCTTAAGCACACGCTCGGACTGGGGGCAATGCAGAACTCCACAAGGAAGCCACATGCTTAAGCCGAATTCCACAAGGAAGCCACATGCTTAAGCACACGCTGGGGCTGGGGGCAATGTAGAATTCCACAAGGAAGCCACATGCTTAAGCAAACGCTGGGACTGGGGGCAGCGCATAATTCCACAAGGAAACCACATGCTTAGGCAGACGCTGGGACTGGGGGCAATGCAGAATTCCACAAGGAAACCACATGCTTAAGCATACGTAGTGGCTCGGCATTCCACAAGGAAGCCACATGCTTAAGCACACGCTGGGGCTGGGGGCAATGTAGAATTGCACAAGGAAGGCACATGCTTATGCACACGCTGGGACTGGGGGCAATACAGAATTCCACAAGGCAGCCACAGGCTTAAGCACACGTTGGGGCTAGGGGCAATGTTGATATTTCACAAGGAAGCCACATTCTTACGCTGACACTGGGGTCGATGCAGAATTTGTCAAGGAAGCTATATTCTTAAGCATATCCGCTGGGACTGGGGGCAATGCAGACATTCCACAAGGAAGCCATGTTGTTATGTTACGCACGCGCTGGGGCTTGGGGCAATGTAGATATTCCACAAGGAAGCCACATTATTAAGCACACGCTGAGGGCAATGCAGATATTCTACAAGGATGCTACATTCTTAAGCACACACTGGGGCTGTGGGCAATGCACATTTTGCACAGGGAAGCCACATCGTTATCTTACGCACACGCTGGGCCTGGGGGCAATGTAGATACTCCACAAGGATTCCACATTCCTAGGCACACGCTGGGTTTGGGGACAATGCAGATATTCCACAAGGAAGCCAGACTCGTAAACACAAGCTGTGCCTAGGGGCAATGCAGATATTTCACACAAAATCCACATTCATAAGTACCTGCTGGGGGAGGGCACAATGCAGATATTCCTCAAGGATGCCACATTCTTATCTTAAGCACACGCTGGGGATGAGGGCAATGTAGATATTCCACAAGGAAGCCACATTATTAAGCACACGCTGGGGGCAATGCAGATATTCTACAAGGATGCTACATACGTAAGCACACGCTGGGGGCAATGCAGATATTCCACAAGGAAGCCACATTGTTATTTTACGCACACGGTGAGGGCAATGTAGATATTCCACAAGGAAGCCACATTATGAAGCACACGCTAGGGGCAATGCAGATAATCTACAAGGATGCAACATACTTAAGCACATGCTGGGGCTGGGGGCAATGCAGATATTCTACAGGGAAGCCACATTGTTATCTTACGCACAGAATGGTGCTGGGGGCAATGTAGACATTCGACAAGGAAGCCACATTATTAAGCACACGCTGGGGGCAATGCAGATATTCTACAAGGATGCTACATTCTTAAGCACGTGCTGGGTTTGGGGGCAATGCAGATATTCCAGAAGGAAACCACACTCGTAAACATGCGCAGTGGTTAAGGGCAATGCAGATATTTCACACCAAATCTACATTCTTAAGTACACGCTGGGGCAGGGGGCAATGTAGATGTTCCACAAGAAAGCCACATTATTACGCACACGCTGGGTTTGGTGGTTAATGCAGATAGTCGACAAGGAAGCCACATTCTTAGCTTAAGCACACACTGGGGCTTGGGGCAGTGCAGATATAGCACAAGAAATCCACATTCTTAAGCACACGCTGGGGGGGTGAAGATATTCCACAGGGAAGCCACATTATTAAGCACATGCGGGGGCCAGTGCAGATAGTCCACAAGGAGGCCACATTCTTATATTAAGCACACACTAGGGCTAGTTCAGATATGTCACAAGAAATCCACATTCTTAAGCACACGCTGGGGGAATTACGATATTACACAGGGAAGCCACATTATTAAGCACATGCGGGGTCCAATGCAGATAGTCCACAAGGAGGGCACATTCTTATATTAAGCACACACAAGGGCTAGTGCAGATATGTCACAAGAAATCCTCATTCTTAATCACACGCTGGGGGGATGAAGATATTCCACAGGGAAGCCACATTCTTAATCACAAGCTGGGGGAATGAAGATACTCCACAAGGAGGGCCCATTCTTTACCACACGCTTGGGGAAATGCAGATATTCCACAAGGAAGTAACATTCTGAAGTACACACTGGGGCTAGGGGCAATGCATATATTCCACAAGCAAGCCACACTTTTAAGGACACGCTGGACCCAGGGGTACTGCAGATATGCCAGAAGGAAGCCACATCCTTGAGCACATACTGGAGCAGGGAAAATGCAGATATTCAACAAGGATGGCATATTCTTAAACACACACTGGGGCTGGGGTCAAAGAAACATTCGACAAGGAAGACACATTCTTAAAGACTCGCTGGGGCAATGCAGATATTCAGCAAGGAAGCCACATTCTTATAATTATGTTGATCTAGAAGTCACATACTCCAGAAATGAAGCTACATATCTTGAAAAGTATGACAAACAAACCCGAGATCTTCCCAGGGCTCATGAGATGTCGATTGCTTTGTGATTGCCTAAGAGGGGCAGGGGTTCAAAGCGGCACCAACTGAAGCAGCTCGCGCCCAGTGCACAGTTGTTTCCACCTTTGGATTTCGGAAACCTTCATCATCTATCCGAACGCACTGCATTTGTGTTTCCGGCCCGTGGAGGCTGGGTGGGCCAGCGAGAGGAAATGCATTGCCAGGCACGGCGTTGCTGCCCGCGCTCACCTTCAGCCGGCTCCGCGCATTCTCCTCATAAAGCCGCGCTTTAGTGGCACTTTGCGCGCAGGAACGAAGGCGCGCCATTGTTTCTCATTCACTTCCAGAGAAGCGCAAAATACCATAAGAATAAATAAAATCAGTTCAAAGGAGACTGGTGCTAGCTCAATTGTCCGTTGTTTTTCTCACTTTGATGACGTCTTTGTTTTTGTTACCATGTTACCTGCTGCGTGTTTGGTTGTTTTGTAGGCACACTCAGCGAGCGTAATCTCTTCTGCCTGGCATTCTATTTTCTCGAGTAAATACGGAGGTGCGCTTTCTTGTGAAGGAGAACGTATTAGCATGTTGGGCTATTAATGGTGCAGTGCAATGGGGGAGCGTAAATTGTGGCATATCCACCTCTACGTCGCCATGCGAGTGAGTAAACACAGTCAGCGATTTGGAGTGGCCAGGAATTCACAGCATTGGCGTCAGCATGAAGGAGCCTGCTGCAGTGGCAACACACCATGTGGCGGCTCTCCTCCCCCGCTGCCCATGGGCAGCGGGGGGCCCCACGCACCGCAGGGGCCTCGGGGGCTCGTTACGCCAGTAGCATGCTGGTGTAAATGCTGGAGGGCTGTATGGGGGAGGAGAGACAACGGGAGCGGTGGAATCGTAACTTACTATACGCGGCGCCTCTCCGCCTCACAACGGAATGACAATCACATGTCACGTAAACGTTTTAATGCGTGACACGCGACTTTTACTCGTGACCTTTACGTTGCGCCTATTAATTCACGAGCTCCTGCAGGTTTTTCGCATAAGCAGATTCACCAGTGCCTCCTGCTGATGGTACTTGAGGGCTGTGTGTGTGGCATACTACACTTCTAGGTTTGATTGCAAAAAGAGCAGCTGCTCTTCTTTCTAAAGTTTCTACCCAAGCAGGACGTGCGTCGATCCGTAAGGAAGGTGCCCAGGATCACCTGGCGCGTGACCTTGGAGCGGCCAATCTGATTCCCAGAGACGTCAGGACCTCAGTCGGAGTTACTCGCAGTCATGTCTTAGCGAATGAGTGCCCACACCGTTGATGTGCCATGGGTAACACATACGATTCATGTTGCATGTACGCGACTTCACTGTAGTAGGTACACAATCCCGTTTATTGCACAAACACGAGCACTTCCCAAACTCAGAATACACAGGACTGTCGTCATAGTGCCAAATCTTTTACGCAATCCAGCGGAATGACATCGTTTTAATGGTGTGAGCATTCCATCCAAGAGGCAGCCTCGAATATTACGCTTGTCGATGGCACGCCGTCTTCTCCAAGCAAGACACGGCTCTTACAATGAGCAAAACAGGGCTTGTGATTAGCGCGTCATGGAAGTAGCTGTCCCGGCCGGACCGACTGCGATCCAATTTAGTCAGTCCCTTCGTTTAATCCGCAGAGAAAACGAAATGTATTCATTTGCATTTTTAAAACGCTCATACAGCCTGGGGCATGGGGCCCTGGTACAGAATGTTTTCTTGTTGTTTTAGTTGTATATATATAACGCGCTTAAATACCCAGAGGTTTTTAAGCGCGGACCCGGGGATCGAACCTGGATTGCTTCGTGTGGACTTGCTTCCAAGGCGAGCACGTTGCCACTGAGCTATCCTCCTGGTTAATAATAATTTTTTTAAAAAAAGCTTCCCTTTTTAGAGACGCTACAAAGAATAAGGATAAAAAGCCACCACTTCTGCAGGGCAATATTTTTTCAATCTGCCATTTGAAAACATATATTCCATAATACCCGACCCAAAGAGTAACATAAAATAAATATTGTTCATTATTTGGCTATAATCGACCAGAGTACCCAACAGTTTAGCAACTTCCGTCTTTCAATATTTTTCATGTTGTTTTGCTCTCATGCCAACCTAAATTAGGCCTTAAAAAGGAACGCACGTCCAGATATTTAAAGTTGGTGCCGCCTTTTCATAAACCGGTATTGCACTAATACATTTCTGCATAGGTCACATCAGCACTCCCCCCCCCCCCCAGGGATTCATGTATCATTTGGACACCCACACATTTCACCCAGACTAGTGCGGCGGCCCATGCACACGGATTCTGTAACAAAGCAAACACATAGCGCCGCTGCACACACTAGCACAAGGTAAACAGGCCATCTTAGACCGTGCACACACTGACATTGTAACAAAGCCAACATATCCAACACTCTGCGCAAACAGGAGCTATAACGGCGATGTGATGAAGATTCGACACCTTGGCCATCAGACAAAGGTAGTTTAATATGTAATGTTCGCAGAATGCTACAAAGCCCCTTACTATAATTGCAACTTCTTTACTGTGCACTGACTGCTGACATCACATGACTAGTCACACCATCCCTGCGACCCATGTGACTATGCCCCCTGGGTACCATGAAAATAACCTGCATCTATACTCCAGTGCAAAGACCCTCCCCTGCATGCAGCGCTGGAAATGGAAAACATGTATTGGGGGAACCATCACTTCTTAGGAGGGGCGATGCTTTGGGAAGGGGGCGGGGCCAATGGGTGTGGCCCCGACCTGGTTGCACAACACAGTATAGCTATATGGAACGAAGCGTGGCGATTTGCATAAATGGAAAGAGCATTATGGGAACAACATAATGTCCACAATTTTAAATGTTAAATATGTCTGATAGTGATGCATTAAGAAAACCTTTTAAATGAATAATGGACTCTTCTGTTTTGATTGGTCCCAATATTCACTCTGATAAAGAGATGTCTGTAAAATGCAGGACATATATAACAATTTGGCAAGCTTCGAAATTGTGATGCTTCGGCAATAGCTAGCGCTGGCACAAGATCTGTGATAGTTGTGCCTGGGACCTCCTGGGTCTGGACGACGGAGCGGCGATCCGTCTTGCTCCGGCTCATTTTCTGCATGGCTGTGTCTGCTAAACCGTAATGTATCCATTTCGAAATGTCTGCTGTTCGCCCATGGGTAAATCCCAAAAGGGGTGTCTGCCGCTGGGCCGAGGATGTGCAGAGTCCGAGACGTGGACGCAAATGAATTGCTGGCCTACTAACGTGAATCTATCGAGACATCGTGAACATGGAGGTCACATGAAGAGTGTTTGATACTCGAGGTGATCCCGCGAAGCTACACGAAATTAAGTGGCCAGGAGTAAGCAAACGGGCAAACACACTTTGTGACGTACAATATGTGCACGGTCGCGGTAATTATTATGTGCGGGGCGCGGCCTTCTTTGGGAGTAGGGAAGAGTGAGAGCTGAGCCGGTTGCAAGGATTTCTCATTTGGCAGAAAGTGGGATGAAATGGCTGACCTGGGGGCAAGCACTTTGGTTACCTCTCGAAGCCAGCATCGGAGGCCACTCTGTAACTTTGGCACTTGAGCACATCTCGCTCTAGTTGCTGGAAAGCTGCTTAAAACAAAAAAAGTTTTAAAATATGCCATTTATACAAATACAGTTCAACAACAGTACAATATAATATTGCTTTCTGCATGTCCGTTTACAACTTTGATTTGAAAATATCACCTGACTTTGGAATGCAGTGGAAAGAACATGTGATAATGTTTTGCTGTTTCTGTAGCCGCTGCATGGATGGTTTATATCTCTGGCCATGCGGTCCTAGCTAGCAACATGCTTCTCGCTGACATGCTACAGAAAAGGAGCGCCAAAAGAAATTCCTCTCCAAATCAGCTGAGCGCGATGATTAACACATGTCTCCAGCTGTGAGTGCAGGTTCCTGGACGCGCGGGCAGGGCTGGGGCAGGCACTGCAAGCAAATTTCCACTATTGCGGGATTGCCTTACAGTGCAAACAAAGCAGAGCCTGTTTACTGGGGGGGCGTCAAGGCAGTGAGAGTTAAGCATTTATGCAGGAGTTGAAATCCCAACAAAACCAGCACAGGGCCGGAACCCGGGAACCCACTCTCTCTTCCCAAAGCTCCACACACGGCAAAACATAACCCACTACCCCTTACCCCCTCACCTGTATGTTTCCCTTTCAACCGTACTCTATGCTATGGCTATGTGAAAAATACACAACTCCGAATAAACCACTAGGACACATATATAAATCCTCAGAGAGATATGTTCAGCAAAAGTAGAGAACAGCTTGCCGCCATTTTGAATGTCAGACTACGCATACAAATGTTCTCTCCCCCTCTCTCTCTCTCATTCCCTCCCTCTCCCCCCTCTCTCTCGCCCTCTCTCTCTTTCGCCCTCTCCTCTCTCTCTCTTTCGCTCTCCCATAAGCCGTCACGCCCTGCATTTTCCCCACGTGCCTCCGCTCTGCTTTAGCGCGCCGCATCTGCCCAACCTGCCAATTTCCCTGTACCTTCAGCCTGGGCATATCTGCACTCCGCGGATTTAAATAAACAAATAGAAGTGTATTTCTATTTTCTCAGTAAATTGGGTGCACGTAGTGGGGAATGTTTCGAAAAAAAATGGTCTGGGAAATGTAAATGCGTAAATATACAAGCACTGGCAATGCCAATAGTTGTGGCATTTGTATATCCACGGGAAAGGTATTTGTCAGGCATTGACGTAAAGGTAATATTTAGTCATTCATGATAGTGGCTGGGAAATGGTGCATGTAGTTGTGTATGTGATAGCACTGCCTGGCAAACTCCTAACTAATAGCTATACACAGGGCAACACTGTTGGCTTTGCCAATACTTGTTTTAACAGGACTTCAGTCAAGTACATGCATACTGATGATAAAGCAAGTGGCTTAAGGCAGACCAGGTTAAGCCATTTTTATTACACCAGCAGCACTTTTGCAGCACCAATTAGATTATTAACTCTCAGAAGACTGCTTTTATAAAATGCAAAAAAACAACTGGCAGGCCCTTCATGTCCAAAGTTTGATTTGAAGGCTTGATAATGGTAACTCAAAGAGATCCCTGGAAGGCGTGTTTTGGGCGGGGAGGGGGAGGAAGTGAGTGAGAATGGCCATAGGAATTAGCATGGCCCTGGGCAGTTAATGGGTTGGTAAATAATTAAACAACACCCACAGGCATTGTGTCCTTCCTCATGCGCCATCTCTGCCTAGCTGTACTCTGGTGCATTCGTTTCAGGTCATAGGTGGCGCTGAAGCACCACCTTATAGACAAAACTAAACTAAAAGTCATTTCTTTGTTTCCTTTTTATTTTGGTCGGTCCAAAATATTAAACCTTTCAAAAGGTTTGACTAAAAGTCGTTTAAATGCTGTTCGCTTCTTGGGCTTGAAGTGGCTACAAATTACAGCCAAGCCGGCTACCACTGAAGGTTCTGCTGCAGATTCTGGGAGAGAGAAGGGCCGCTTTCACAGGCAGACAGACTAAGAGCAGAGCTGCATTTTGCCAACCTGCTTACCTCAGAGCTGCCGTTATGGGGAGATGCCCCTTTGTGTTTTACGCTCATGGGGGCCGGGTGGAGGGGGACAGGAGAACGCTGAAATGTTGGGCACTGTAGATTTTGGGTACCTGTAAGGATATTTCAGCCCATGTTCCCTCTCTATTTCCTACATGTTTTTGGCAGAAGTGCAGCCTTGCCTGTTGCTACACACATGCATTAGGCTCGCATGCAGGAAACAATTGTGCTCTTACCCAAACATCCCTAGAAAAAAGCACCGCGTGCACACATTGCTGTGAAAATGAAATGCCACTCGCATGCTGCACGTTGCCGGTAGATTCACCAATTGTTTAAGGCCCAGCTGCTTTTGCCTGTGTACAGCACCTTTGCATACAGTGAGCACAGAGTCCAATGCATATGTCTGACTGCAGAAGTGTATTAGACTACTCTCTGACTCTCTGTCGAGTGCTTATGCATGTGCAATGGTGTAGATTTGTATAGGTTTGCTGCCTTCTCTGCAAACGATCTTTAAAGTTCCTATACCATCGCGCCCCCAGAGCTATCCCCAAGTTTTCTGAAGCATGAGCACAAGACGCCCATCTCTAGAGAGCTATCCACAAGCGCACTCTAGCAGGAGCACAAGATGCCCATCTCTGCAGACCTATCCACAAGTGCACCCTAGCAGGAGCACAAGACGCCCATCTCTAGAGAGCTATCCACAAGCGCACTCTAGCAGGAGCACAAGACGCCCATCTCTAGAGAGCTATCCACAAGCGCACTCTAGCAGGAGCACAAGACGCCCACCTCTAGAGAGCTATCCACAAGCGCACTCTAGCAGGAGCAAAAGACGCCCATCTCTAGAGAGCTATCCACAAGCGCACTCTAGCAGGAGCACAAGACGCCCATCTCTAGAGAGCTATCCACAAGTTTCCTCAAGCAGGAGCACAAGACGCCCATCTCTAGAGAGCTATCCACAAGCGCACTCTAGCAGGAGCACAAGACGCCCATCTCTAGAGAGCTATCCACAAGTTTTCTCAAGCAGGAGCACAAGACGCCCATCTCTAGAGAGCTATCCACAAGCGCACTCTAGCAGGAGCACAAGACGCCCATCTCTAGAGAGCTATCCACAAGCTCTCTAGAAGCAGGAGCACAAGACGCCCATCTCTGCAGAGCTATCCACAAGTGCACTCTAGCAGGAGCACAAGACGCCCATCTCTAGAGAGCTATCCACAAGCGCACTCTAGCAGGAGCACACAATGCTCATCTCTAGAGAGCTATCCACAAGTTTTCTCAAGCAGGAGCACAAGATGCCCATCTCTGCAGACCTATCCACAAGTGCACTCTAGCTGGAGCACAAGACGCCCATATCTAGAGAGCTATCCACAAGCACACTTTAGCAGGAGCACAAGATGCCCATCTCTAGAGAGCTATCCACAAGTGCACTCTAGCAGGAGCACAAGACGCCCATCTCTGAGAGCTATCCTCAAGCACACTGTAGCAGGAGCACAAGACGCCCATCTCTGCAGAGCTATCCACAAGCGCACTCTAGCAGGAGCACAAGATGTCCATCTCTAGGGAGCTATCCACAAGTGCACTCTAGCAGGAGCACAAGACGCCCATCTCTGCAGAGCTATCCTCAACCGCACTCTAGCAGGAGCACAAGACGCCCATCTCTGTAGAGCTATCCACAAGCGCATTCTAGCAGGAGCACAAGACTCCCATCTCTAGAGAGCTATCCACAAGCGCACTCTAGCAGGAGCACAAGACGCCCATCTCTAGAGAGCTATCCACAAGCGCACTATAGCAGGAGCACAAGACGCCCATCTCTAGAGAGCTATCCACGAGCTCTCTAGATGCAGGAGCACAAGACGCCCATCTCTGCAGAGCTATCCACAAGTGCACTCTAGCAGGAGCCCAAGATGCCCATCTCTAAAGAGCTATCCACAAGCGCACTCTAGCAGGAGCACAAGATGCCCATCTCTAGAGAGCTATCCACATGCTCTCTCTAGCAGGAGCACAAGATGCCCATCTCTGCAGAGCTATCCACCAGTGCATGGCCGTAATTTTAGGGGGGGCAGGGGTGTTTCTCCCCCCCCCAACTTTCATGGCCCACCATTTTGTCCCCATTCATTTGGCTGGGGCACCTTTTCTTCAGATGTCATGTCCCCCCTACATTTTCAGCAAAGTTACTCCATTGCACACACTCTAGCAGGAGCACAAGACTCCCATCTCTAGAAACTATCCACAAGCGCACGCTAGCTGGAGCACAAGATGCACATCTCTAGAGAGCTAGCCACAAGCACACTATAGCAGGAGCACAAGATGCCCATCTCTAGAGAGCTATCCACAAGTGCACTCTAGCAGGAGCACAAGACGCCCATCTCTGAGAGCTATCCTCAAGCACACTGTAGCAGGAGCACAAGACGCCCATCTCTGCAGAGCTATCCACAAGCGCACTCTAGCAGGAGCACAAGATGTCCATCTCTAGGGAGCTATCCACAAGTGCACTCTAGCAGGAGCACAAGACGCCCATCTCTGCAGAGCTATCCTCAACCGCACTCTAGCAGGAGCACAAGACGCCCATCTCTGTAGAGCTATCCACAAGCGCATTCTAGCAGGAGCACAAGACTCCCATCTCTAGAGAGCTATCCACAAGCGCACTCTAGCAGGAGCACAAGACGCCCATCTCTAGAGAGCTATCCACAAGCGCACTATAGCAGGAGCACAAGACGCCCATCTCTAGAGAGCTATCCACAAGCTCTCTAGATGCAGGAGCACAAGACGCCCATCTCTGCAGAGCTATCCACAAGTGCACTCTAGCAGGAGCCCAAGATGCCCATCTCTAAAGAGCTATCCACAAGCGCACTCTAGCAGGAGCACAAGATGCCCATCTCTAGAGAGCTATCCACATGCTCTCTCTAGCAGGAGCACAAGATGCCCATCTCTGCAGAGCTATCCACCAGTGCATGGCCGTAATTTTAGGGGGGACAGGGGTGTTTCTCCCCCCCCCCAACTTTCATGGCCCACCATTTTGTCCCCATTCATTTGGCTGGGGCACCTTTTCTTCAGATGTCATGTCCCCCCTACATTTTCAGCAAAGTTACTCCATTGCACAAGTGCACTCTAGCAGGAGCACAAGACTCCCATCTCTAGAAACTATCCACAAGTGCACGCTAGCTGGAGCACAAGATGCACATCTCTAGAGAGCTAGCCACAAGCGCACTCTAGCAGGAGCACAAGACGCCCATCTCTAGAGAGCTATCGACAAGCGCTCTCTAGCAGGAGCACAAGATACCCATCTCTAGAGAGCTATCCACAAGTGCACTCTAGCAGGAGCACACGACGCACACGTCTAGAGAGCTATCCACAAGCGCACTCTAGCAGGAGCACAAGACGCCTACCTCTAGAGAGCTATCCACAAGCGCACTCTAGCAGGATCACAAGATTCCCATCTCTAGAGAGCTATCCAAAAGCGCACTCGAGCAGGAGCACAAGACACCCACCTCTAGAGAGTTATCCACAAGCGCACTCTAGCAGGAGCACAAGACGCCCATCTCTGCAGAGCTATCCTCAAGCGCACTCTAGCAGGAGCACAAGACGCCCACTCAGGAGCACAAGACACATATCTCTAGAGAGCTATCCGCAAGCGCACTCTAGCAGGAGCACAAGATGCCCATCTCTAGAGAGCTATCCACAAGCGCACTCTAGCAGGAGCACAAGACGCCCATCTCTGAGAGCTATCCTCAAGCACACTCTAGCAGGAGCACAAGATGCCCATCTCTGCAGAGCTATCCACAAGCGCACTCTAGCAGGAGCACAAGACGCCCATCTCTAGAAAGCTATCCACAAGCGCACTCTAGCAGGAGCACAAGACGACCATCTCTACAGAGCTATCCACAAGCGCACTCTAGCAGGAGCAAAGACGCCCATCTCTAGAAAGCTATCCACAAGCGCACTCTGGCAGGAGCACAAGACGCCCATCTCTAGAGAGCTATCCACAAGCGCACTCTAGCAGGAGCACACAATGTCCATCTCTACAGAGCTATCCATGAGCTCACTCTACCAGGAAAAGACACCCATCTCTAGAGAGCTATCCACAAGCTCTCTCTAGCAGGAGCACACAACGCCCATCTCTAGAGAGCTATTCACAAGCTCTCTCTAGCAGGAGCACAAGACGCCCATCTGTAGAGAGCTATCCACAAGCGCACTCTAGCAGAAGCACAAGACGGCCTCTATGGAGAGCTATCCACAAGCACACTCTAGCAGGAGCACAAGACGCCCATCTCTAGAGAGCTATCCACAAGTGCACTCTAGCAGGAGCACAAGACGACTGGGTGATTCATTTTAGGACAATCGAGGAAAAGTCCAACCATAGAGCCCTGGTAAATATTAGGCGCAATATGATGAATTGGGGCCCGATAAAGGATCACAATTCGTTAGAAATGTACAGAATCATACTGCGAAAAAGAAGGGACGGCACAGAAAGTTTAGAGATCTATTTACAGGTGTCCAGTCAAATGGTCGACAGACAAATGGTCGAATATTTTTTTATTTATATATATTTTTTTTAGGTTTTCGTTTGGGGAAAAAAGGGGTTTTTAGCAAAAAAAAGGGGGTTGGGAGGGGACCCCCCCAAAAAAAAAAAAAATGTGAAAAAACAAAAAAATAAAAATTCTACCATTTGACCTGTCGACCTTTTGGTGTCGACCATTTGTCCTGTCGACCATTTATTTTCGACCAAATGACCTAGAACCCAATTTACATGTATTCCAAAAGGAAAGAATGCTGGAAATCAAAAAATCAGGAAACAAAAAAAATCTGTAGTCCTCCGATTTCTCTATTTGTTTTGCAGGGTACCACTGAGCAACTGACAACCGATGCACAAATCCACTGTGAAAAGATGGCCTGCAGCAGGGTGACTAGATTTTCAAGACGAAAAACAGCACTGTTCCTACATACAAATTGCACGGTTTTGACTGTTAATATGAGCATATTACTAAAAACAGCTTTTGCTCTGAAACATATTTCAGACATGGTAGTTCATTCATTTACAAATTGGTCTCTGGCACAATCAGTTAATGTGAGTGCCTAGGACCTGTAATGTTAGGGGATCGCGCCCAACCTGTGGTGACAAAATGTCACCTCTATGATAATATTTATGTACATTATAATTGTTGCAGACCCTTCATTTCCTCAAAACCGGGCGAGGTTTTTTTTCAGGACGGGGCGCCCATTTCTGTGACTGTCCCAGCAAAACCGGAACATCTGGTCACTATACTTGCAGACATGACTTTTCCAGCTGCATTTGAAAGCAAGGTGTCAGGCCTTGCTTTTGAGGTATCGGTAGCTTCTCTGCTCATTTGCGGGAGCCACCTCACGGACGCACACCTGCATGCTAAGAGACTGATTGATGGAATCGGGCGCAGAAATGGTGCAAGGGCAGTGCCTCGAGAAGGACACTGCGTGTGCCGTGGCACAGAAAAAATATTGCTGGGCACGCGTATTCATGGATTTCAAGAGGCATTACTAGCCGGCGCGCAAGTAACAACAAGCTGCGCGATGAACGCACCCAAAATGCCCCCAACACGCCCCCATGCACACCAAAAAGCAAGTTAAAGGACTAACACAGCGCAAGCCTCCTTGCCATCCATGGCCCAGAATCCAGCACCCCAGAGAAAACAATCGCAGGCCATTCGCCAGCGAAATCACACAACAAAACTTCGCAATCCCAGGCTGTACCCCAGCGAAATCGTGCCACAAAACTTCGTAATCCCAGGCCTCATCTCAGAGAAAAACCGTGCCCTCCCTCTCAATCCCAGGCCATACCCCAGCAAAATCATGCAGCAAAACTTCCCAATCCCAGGCCACACACCAGAAAAAAAGCGTGTCCTCCCTCACAATTCCAGGTCGTACCCCAGCGAAATCACATGACAAAACCTTGCAATCCCAGGCTAAACCCCAGAGAAAACATATGCCCTCCCTCGCAATCCCATGCCGTACCCCAGCAAATTTGCACGACAAATCCTCGCAATCCCAGGCCATACCCCAGTGAAATCGGGCGCCGCCTCATAAGTGTAGGCTACACCCCATACAAAAATGTGAGTTCCCCCTACACCCTTGGCACCAATCTAGTCCACACACCCACCTACTGCACATGAACCACTGTAGTCCACACACCACCCCCAGCCCCTCTCACCTGTGACACCCCCTGCAGGCAGCCCCCTCCAGTAGGAACATCTCCTGCAGGAATCCCCCTCCAGAATAGACAGCCCCACACGCAGCCCCCTCCAGATTGGACACCCCAACAGCCCCCCACCTTTGAAACTCCCTGCAGGCAGCCTCCTCCAGAAAGAACACCCCCCACAGGCATCCCCTCCAGAAGGGACACACTCGACAGGCAGCCCCCTCCAGATGGGACACCCCCCCAAAGGCACGCCCCTCCAGACTGGACTCCAACCCCCAGCCCTCCTTCACCTGTGACACCCCCCCAAGCAGTACCCTGACAGTGTGACACATCACCACTGCAATAAATGTCTGTTGCTCACCTGAGCGTCCGTGGTGTGACTGCACCATGAATTGCAACATGAACATATATATTGCAAATCCAAACAACTGCAATCACCAGTCCATCCATGAGTCGAGCATCTGCTCACACGCCCTTCCAGGCCTTAATCATCCCCCAACATATACATGTGTCAAGTGAGTGCAATAACATGTGCATGCTGCCCATGCCACATTGCCAGAATGTGTGCCCACGACAGAAGCAAACATAGCACAAATTGTTACAAGATTCACAAACAATGGCCAGGTGTGAACTGGGTGGCAAAATACCTGTCAGGGAATTATCACATAACCGGTCCATGCATGGGTGATGGTAGGGCAGGCAGAGGCAGCATGACTCACAGAGACTGGTGAATTGTGCAGCCACTCTGGAATATCAAAAATGTGCCACTACTGCATTCCAGTGGTAGAGGTTGGCCAACACATGAGAGTAGGCATTGTGTGATTGCACATGCTGATGAAGGTGTATGCATGACATGTGTTTTACACAGCAATAACAAAGTAATGTGCTATGACGGTGACCATGGAACACTCCCACAGTGAGGCCACCTCCCTCCATCCCAACCACAGTGATGCCAAACACAAAGCCACCCCCCTCTCCAAACACCAAGCCAGAGTAGCACGATGGCGAGCCAGCCACCCTAAGACCACTCCTCCTCTGAACCCTACCACCGACCAACCAACGTTAACTGTGCCCACTCCCCTAACTATCACACCCGGCACGCCCCACCCCCCGCCTTACCCTCACCACCTTCCTGCCCCGACCGCACCCATTCCCCTCCCTAAAAACTGCACACCTAGCCCTAGCAAGAACCGAAGCCATATCCCTCTCCCCCTCTGACCCCCCTACCCTCTCTCACACTCCAATCGCAACAAAGAAACTAAAGAGGAAACGTACCTCGTCCCCCTCAATCTCTCAGCACTCTTCCCCTCCCTTGTCTCGATCCACTACCTCATTCCCCCCCTCACTATTAGCGCCATGGTTCATGCCGGTAAAATGCCGGCACCGCCTTGGTGGAAAGGGGAATTACCGCCCTATTCAAAGGTTGGTGGGGCGGTAATTCCCCCTTCCACCATTGCCCTTCCCCATTCCCATTTTTGCCCCATAGGGCTCTATGGGAATGGGGAAGGTGCTAATTACGGTACCGCAAATTGCGGTACCGTAATTGGCTCCCTGGTCCCTTTGCGGGTTGGTTTTTAACGCCTGCAAAAAGCAGGCGTTAAATTCCCCAACCCACAAAGGGACCTCGTAGTAAGGCGGTAAGGATTTACCGGTAGCGGTAAAATACCGGTACCGGTAAACCCTTACCGCCATCTGTGTAATGAGGCCCTATGACACCATTCGGTATACCTGTTCTCAAACCAACATCTTCCGCTCACTCCCCATCACTCTATGTAAACACAGCTAGTTACACACCCCCAGCCAGGAGTTCTCACAGCCACACTCGGTCTGGATAAATCCTGCCAGAACGAACACATACTCCTGACCTCAACCACCACACCTACCGCTATGAAGCAGCCACTACACGAATTCTGCACCAGCTGCACACATACCTGGTGCGCACACGCACCTTTGGACTCTCTACTCCCTCTACTGACCGGAACTTCGGTTGCCAAGGGCGTTCAACCTACCAGCGCCTTCAGACCATACCAATGGTATATAAGGCGCTATATAAATGCAAAATAACATAACATAACATAGCATGTCAATGGAAATCCAAACAGACAGTGCACACTGATTTGTCTGATTGACATACCACAACATGTCAGGCACATGTGCATCCTGCCATCTGCAATCATCCCAGCAACAACAATACACAAGCATGCATGCAATAAGACACATGACTTGAAATTGAGAGATGCACTGGCTGAAAATAGAACTGGCAAACACGCCAACACACAAATGAAATGCACGAAGTGTGGAATTTAACAAACACAATTATATATATTCAATAAATATGTACATGAAAAATGTACAATTAAACTTAAAGGTGTACATGTTAAATTTGTAAAAAAAATAAAATCCTTACACCTAAATAACTATGTACAGTAAAAAAGGGGAAGGAATGTCAGAAAAGTCTGGGGAAAATGAAAAATAAATAAAGGAAACCTACACCTAAATAACTATATACACAGGCAGCGGGCAAGTCCATATCCTCATCCCCAATCTCACTCAGTCTCTCTACCATGGCTGAGGCCCGCTCCATGTCCTCATCCCCCATAGAGGCCTCTGTTGTTGCCTGGAGGGCTTGCAGGGCCTCCAGCATATGTGTCTCTATCACCTGCACTTCCCTGCAAGTGGCCTCCAGGATGGCAGCCCGCCTCCTTGCACGACACAGTGCAACCTCAGCCCTGGCCAACAAAATCCTTGCTTCCCGAGCCCACTGCCTCTCTGCTCCTATTTGCTGGCCAAAGCGCTGGAACACAGAAGACATCCTTTACCTGAGGTCCACGTGTTTCTCCCGCCTCATATCGCGCACCTGCCCCCTTTTGATGTTGGGCCCTGAGATATGTAGCCTCCTCCTTAATGCCTGGTGCTGCTACAATGCCCGGTGCCTGCTTTGTGTGTACCCGCTCTGGGCGGATGACGATACCCAGGGGCATACGGCCTGTGCCCTGCTTCTGGGTGCCTGCTGTCCCTCCATTGCTGATGACCCTGTCAGTGCCTGGGTAGGCATAGTGACCACCTCAGCCGACATTCGAATCACAACTCAGGCAGGGATGTTGGCTCTACCAGACTAGGCAATGTGGGTGGGACTGGTGCAGAGGGGTCCCTGGTGGTATATGGGCCGGTAGGCACCCTGGAGGATGACTGGGCCACAGAGGAGGAAGGAGATGAAGGGGTTGCATTACTGAACAGCCCATGCAGTACAAACCGGAACAGGCATATTGCAAGCCAGCTGACGAGGCATACCTCATTTTGATGAGGTGCAAGCAGTCTACATGTAGCAAGCACATCATCACAGATGATGGCTGTATGCCTCGCCACCCCCGGCCTGCAGGGGTATCACATAGTGCTGGATTGCAACAGCAGATGGTAATGGGGTGGCGGTCTGTGTGAATTCAGCCAACACCAGGGCCTGGGCCTGGGTGGAGGCATCCCGGCAGGCACATACAGCTGCATCCACTGGCCCAGGGACAAGATTATGCACAGGGTGGCCTGCACAGCCTCATGCCCCAGGGATAGGACTGCAGTAGTCAGACCCAAATAAACACCCCCACCTGACCCCATGGGCTGTGCTTCAATGGCCACCTCCTCCCCTCCCCCTGCCAATCTGGATGACTCTGGGGCATCTTCCACAATGGATGGCCCCTGTGTGTCATCACCTGTCCCCCCAGTGCTGAGGAGTCCAATCCCACCTTCGGCTTCTTGGACTTACCCCCAGCAGCATTGCCTGATGGTACCGGCGCAGCCTCATCAATCTCGCTCCCTGAGGATGTGCACTCGTGGGGGCGTGACGGGGCCTTGCACCTCTGCCTGGTGGAGGCATTCCTGCTGCCATGCTTCACAGCACTGGTTCCGCCCTCTTCATCAGATGCAACTGTGGAAAAGCAGACACAGAACAGAGATGTCAGTGTACTACACCAATGTGTGTGTGTGGCAATACCAACTTTCACATGAACTTGACTAGTCAAGGGAACAACCATTATCCTTTCCCCCCACACACATGGACATGCAATCCACATCCATGCACAAACATACGTTCCCATCACTCCAGACATTCACATCAGGCTACGTGTGTTATGCTCACCTGATTCCCACGGGGGCGTTGATCTGGACTGGCCCGCTGTTGCTTCCACCAGAGTAACACATAGAGCCGAGATGACAGACTGGACAGACCCACTTAGCTTCGTTTGTTGGGCTTGTACGAATATCTTTCTGCAATGGAGAAAGGGAATTAACCTCCCGTAATCTGAGCGTTAACCCGCCTTCCCACTCCCCTTGTCTGCCCACAGAACACTTCAGAAGTCCCCTCTTAATCTCACCTGAAGATTAGGAAAGATGAGCTCTCCATCCTGCGTCGAGCGCAGGGGCGCGTAGACGACCAGTTACTTCACTGGCGTGGAGGAATTGGTGAGTTCCAGTATTGACTCTAAAGTCCAATTGTTCGTAAGAGTTCAAAAGTCTGATCTTCACTCTGCCAGATTCCTTGCAGGTTGCATATTTAAACCACCAGAAGAGTTCCAAGTGGCAATTGGTAAGATCCTGGTAAGTCTATTGTGGTTCTCCCCTTTGGGGCCGGGGTACAGCGATGATGCAGAATTAACTGCGCCGACCCGAAATGACGTGAGTACCCCCCTGTGGTAAATCAGGTAGTCTTTGGGGTTAGGTTGTATTGTCCTTGTTTTCCCCTTAGGGGCCGGGGTGCGGCGGTGATGCTGAATTGACTACGCCGACCCGAGATGAGGTGACTACCCCCCTTTGATAATCAGGTAAGTCTTTGGGGGTGGTTTGTATTGTCCTTGTTTTCCCCTTAGGGGCCGGGATGCGGCGGTGATGCAGAATTGACTGCGCCGACCCGAGATGAGGTGAGTACCCCCCTGTGGTAATCCGGTAAGTCTTTGGGGGTGGTTTGTATTGCCCTTGCTCACCTATTTGTTCTTGTCTCCCCAGGTGTTGAAGAATGGCCTGGAGATGCTGGGTTCACGATGGAGTAAAGGAATGCAGCCCCGGATGGTGAGTTCAGCGCGGCGCTGCGAGGTGCGTGGCAATGCACCTGTGAAGGCTTCTCTCTTCCAGATCAACGAAGTGCTGGATCAAGGATTCAGGTAAGGGTTTTGTTCTGACCTCTTCTCCTTTTCTTGTTCCAGGTGTTCCAGGGCTGAAGCGGGCGTGGCTGAAGACTGGAGCTGCTGAAGACACGGTGAGCGTTACGCTGCAGCAAGCAGAATAACGCGAAGCACGTGTGGCTGTCCGGGTGTGGCTTAAATAGCCTTGGAAGAAGTCCCAGGTAAGTATTCTTCCACAGCCCCACCCGAGAGGAAAGGTGTCACTGAGGTAAATAGTCCCTCTAAGCCTCATTTGGCTTGTGGCTTCGTGCAGCAAGGTCTGCATCAGGTAGGTATGCAGCATGGTCTGCATCAGGTAAGTTTTCTGTAATGAGCCTGGCGCCCATGGCGCCAGGACTGACTTTATTCTTATAAGCCTGGCGCCATAGGCGCCAGGAGTGTAGCAAAACAGCCCCTAACTGGGGTTTTTAGGCATGCTTCAAGAGGCATGATACCTGCTTCTGGGGTTGCTGGGCCTGGTCTGGCTTTCCGGGGGCAGGCATCGTGACAACGTGCCACTCTCATGACCAATCAATTGCGTATGCTGCACACACATGCATCATGTGCACATACACATGTCATGCACACACATCAACAGAGAGTCCACAAGCAGTGTGCTGATCAATCATATCAAAGTCCAATCCCGGTGCATGAATACATCAGACATCGAAATGCACGTGTTGCATCCAGCCATGAGTGATGACCAGTCACACATTCATATCTTTGACACATACACATAAACATCATGCATGCACATGACACAGGCAACACTACTTCAACTGTCACACTTTTCACACCGGCACTTCTCAGACACAAGTAACAAAACGTGCACAGTTTCAAAGGCAGCAGTACAACACACAATGCAACTGATATCTCATTCAAATTACATATTGCCAAATGCACACATGGAGAGCAATGTCTGGGGCATACACACAGACATCCATCTCAGAGGCATACTTGCTGCAAGCCTAAGGGGCTCACTGACAACATGCAGCAACATGCACATGCACTGTAGGGCATCGGAAGACATGGGGCCTCATTACGAACCTGGAAGAACGGGTTAACGGGTGCCGCAAAAGGATGCGGACCCGTTAAACCCGTTCCGCCACATTACGAGGTCCCCTCGCGGGACACGGTAAACACGCCTGGTAGAACCAGGCGTGCTTACCGGGTCCCACAAGGGGAAGAGGGAGCAAACAATGGGCCAACTCATTTGCTCCCTCTCCCATTCCCATTCAGCCCTATGGGGGCTAAAATGGGAATGGGGAAGGACCGGGTCTGGGTCCTTAGAGGGAGGAATTACCGGTCCTTCCGAACTCGGGATGGCCCGGTAATTCCTCATTCTGTGGACCCGGATGTGATTTTGGCGGCAGCCATGCCGCCAATAGCGGCATGGCTACCGCCGAGTTCGTAATGAGGGCCATGGATTCTCACCAGTCGACTCCAGACATTGACGCAAAGCGCAGACCTGGGTGTAAAACTTCTCTAGTACCTGCATGTTGTTAATCGACAGTCGGCACCTGCGCACACCATGCACCTCCATGGATGCACCGGCCTTGATGAAGCGTAGGGTCTTGCTGTGGGTCCTGGACTTCAGGTCCTCCCAGAAATTGTGCACATCATTGAAGGTCTGGGATGCCACCCCCTCAGTGGCATCCCTTATCCCGTCCCAGATATACTAACGTCCTTCCTTGTCGCATTGCATCGGTCGGTTGAAGAGGGCATCAACAGTCTCCAGGACTTTCTCCACAAGGATGTAAACTTCCCTGGCAGTGAAGTTGACAGCCCTCTGCTTCGCTGCCATGGTATTTCCACTCTGGTCAGAGAATGATGGTGCTGACATGGCAACCCCCGAGGCAGTTGTGGGTGGGCAAGGTGGTCCTAGAGATGGGCTGTGGAGTGGTGGTGGTGGTATGGCACGGTGGGAGTCTGGTGAATCAGCTGAGGTGGTCACTGTGCCAAGGACAGGAGTACTGGCAATGGCTGGACAGCAGGCTCTCAAAACGCAAGGCAGGTGGGCAGCAGGCATACACACTGGGCAGGCAGCAGCAGATGGCTCAGTAGGAGGCAACTCGGGGCAGTAGGAGGCAGGTTAAATGGCTCAGAGGCAGGAGCATGGGTCTTCCATGTATAATGCGTGGCCAGCCGGAAACAGAGTGATGGTTTGAAATTAGCACGGAGACGTGAAATCCGAGGAAAGTCCCTCAGCATGTAATTTACGTGACACGGACTGCACGCTGGCTTTGAGCATGCCAGAATCACGGGATACAAAAGTGCCTGTATAACAACTCCGGACGTACGTGTGAAGTGGAGTAGATGGACGAGTGGAATACTGCTATTTTTGGGGTGCCACGCAATTCGTTCAATTCTGGGACAGTGCAAACATCTTATTTTGGTGGGGAATTTGCCCCTGTGCATACGCGTGTCTACATTTGTTTTTTCAGAGGCTAACAGTGATTCGCGTATGCAATTTTCCTACTCTGGGTACCCCTGTGTATCGCGTACCTCTATTCTTACCTTAACTGTAGCATTCTGGGGTTCGCTTATGCATTTTCTGTGTTTCTGGGTGCCACTGTGTATCGCGTACCGCTTTTCATTTTTTCAGGAGCAATCCTGAGGTCTCGCATACGCTATTTGCCTTTTTTTGGGGTACCTGTGCATTACGCATCCCATATTTTTGTCACCTGGGGTACATTTGATCCTTGCTGGACCACAGAAGTGCATTTTCCATCACGTACACTGCCCCCTCAATCTAATTGCCCAGGACGATTGCTTGGTGTGACGTGAAGTGGAAACTGCTGTCCCAGTCCCAAGGGTCCAGGGATGTGCAGCGGAAGCAGCTGTCCCAGCCCAGAAGGGTAAGAGTCGTGCAGCTAAAGCAGCTGTCTCACCCCTGAAGGGTAGGGGACGTGCAGCTAAAGCTGCTGGCCCTGCCCCAATGGGTGATGCGATGCCCCAGGCCACTAGTGGTCCGGCATGTGGGCACATAGTGGTCCCAGTCACACAGGGTCAACACCAACACCACGTGTCAAGAAGGCAAAGTCTGCAGAGCAGGAACAGGCTCAACCCCATGGCATGGCACAGGACACTGCCACGTTGAGGAAGAAGAACTTCAATGATGAAGAACTCCAGAACCTCATGGACTATGTGACAGAGCACCACCATGACATATGCCTGCAGCCAGGGAGCCCACATACACTGGCTCAGTGTATAGTGCATTGGCAGCATGTCACGGATGTGATAAACGCCTGAGGGTATGAGAAGCACACTACTGTTCAGTTCATGAAGCACTGGAATGACCTCACCCGTCGCACCACGTCCAAGATGCATGCCAAAGTCGCCTCTGCTATGGCAACTGGAGGGGGGTCACCACAGGAGGAGGTGCTGTCAAAACTTATAGGGAGTAGGGATCTCGATCCCCTCCTCCGAACCACAGAAGACAAATAGATTGACCCCTCCCACCGTGGTTGGCACAGGCGCCTGAACGTATATCACAGGGAGCCACGTGGCAGCCAATAGGGGGAAGATGGAGTTAGGGAAAGGGGATGGAGTGACAAAGGAAAGGAGGGGAACATAACAAACCAATACGTACAACAGCAAATCCTCCTGTACCTGAAACCGTAATTGTAAATCACCTAGCCTAATCTCTTATTCCTGAAGTAACCTGCTAAATTATAACCATGGTGGCTTTACAAGTCTTCACTTTGCATATCACAAACATAACCTAGAACACAGACCTTGAACGTAACATGTTACTGGGGACAGTAATGTATGAAAACACATAAGATGGTTTAGACACAAATGGCACAAACAAGGGTTGTCCCTTTCATGAAGATACAAGACACATGGCCCGTTGGGCACAATGAAACCACAAACAGAGTCTTGGGACCAAACATAACACATAACAGGCCCTTGTGATAAGTGGACTCCAAAGACTTATTCCAATTACATACACATTGGGATAATCTGCCCCTAGGGCACTGTTTTATCAGTCCTGAGTTCTTATAACATGTTTTCCTTTCACATGGCGTGTGTTAAGCGGGACGTGTATCCTAGAGCGTGTTACCTCACACACTCACTGCATAATGGATAATGAACCAATACGTGAACATCAACGTATTATAACCCCAGTATGTAAGCACCGAGGTCCAAAAACACTTAACTGATGGCCCGGATGCTTCACGAGGACATCCGGACCCTGGAGAGCGATGCCCAACACCGGGTGGTAAGAACTGCTTCACCGCCGCAACCCGCGACCGACTTTCTTGTGTTCTTCAGCGTTACCGTCGAGGCCCGGGGAGGAGGGAAGCTCAATAAGTCCTTCGGCGTCGGATATGCTCCCACATGCCTGCTCCAACACTGCTGCCGCCCATGCTGATAATCAGTAATTACCTGCACCGAGGCACGGGCGGCGGCTGGTTTTAACAGTTGCTGCTAATGAGCAGCTGGTGCCGCGCGCGATAGGGGAGAACTACACTCTTCCTAAAGCCTAATGGGAAATGTAGTTTATCTCCTCCTGCCAAGCACCAAGCGCCGTCCTCGGCCTTTCCACAGATTCCTGACAGTACCTCCTCTCTCAAGGCCTCTCCCGAGTTTTGTTTTCTTTGCTTGCTGCAAATAAAACTGTCGAACCAATCTAGGTGCATGCACCGCACTGGCCGGTTCCCATGAACAATCCTCAGGTCCATATCCTACCCACTGTATGAGATACCATAACTGCTTCTGTCTCCATCTTGAGTCCAGTATCTTCTTGACTTCATATTCTGTCTGCCCATCCTTAATAATTGCTGGTGGTCTCTGTACTCGCGTTCCCGGAGCTGCGGGTTTAAGCAGAGACACATGGAACACTGGATGTATCTTTAACATGTGAGGCAACTTTAGTTTACATGCCACTGTAGAAATACATTTCACAATTTCGTAGGGGCCAATAAACCTGGGGGCAAATTTCCGGGGACCCTTTAAAGGCAGATTGTGTGTCGAAAGCCATACCTTATCTCCCACTTTATACTGAGGAGCCTCCCGCCTTTTTCTGTCGGCATATTTCTTATACTGTTTCTTAGCCTGATCTAAATTGGCTCGTGCTTTCTGTCTGAGTTGTAATAGTACCTCTTTTCTATCCTGAAGCATAGGGATATTCTCCATGTCAGGTAGATGTTCTGGTAACATATTCTGTGTCTGACCATACAAACATACATTTGGAGACATTCCCAACGAGGCATGTTCAGTGTTATTATAAGTGAACTCAGCCAACCATAAAGATTGTACCCACGATTCACGACCATCACTTAAATAACATCGTAAAAATTGTTCAAGCGTCTGATTGACTCTCTCAGTTTGTCTGTCTGTCTGTGGGTGATAACTGCTGGACAAAGCACACTCCATGCCTAACATTTTACAAAAAGCACGACAAAATTTGGAAGTAAATTGTGGACCTCTATCAGATACAATACTTTGAGGCAGACCATGTAATCTGACCACATGTTGTAAAAACAATCCTGCCAATCTGCCTGCTCCAGGAATACCTTTACAAGGTACGAAATGGGCTTGTTTAGAGAGATAATCCACCACCACCCAGATTGTGTCATACTGATTATCCGGAGGCAAATCAGTGATGAAATCCATGGATATATGTGTCCAAACCTTCTCCGGAGTGGGTAGTGGCTGAAGTAACCCTGATTTCTTTTGGTGATCTGACTTACTGCGTACACAGGTTTCGCATTCTTGAATATATTTAATAGAATCTTGTCTTAACTCTGGCCACCAGAAATATTTCTCCAGCAACCCTTGCGTCTTTTTGCTTCCTGAATGTCCTGCTAAAGGTGAATTATGACACCAATGCATCGTCTTCCTTTGTAAAGCGAGCGTCGGTAAAAACAATTTCCCTGCATAATAGGGAAGTCCCTTGTGGAATTTTTCCGCGGGATTCTCTCCCCATTTCAATTTGACCTTTCCTTTCATTTCCTGTTTAACCTGTCTTAGTAACTGAGTCATTATTGCTCCTACTACCTTTTCCGCAGGAATGATAGTTTTAACTTCGGGTATCATGCTTTCCATATGTTGCTGCCGAGATAGAGCGTCAGCTTTTCCATTTTTTCTTCCTGGTCTAAACGTGACTACAAAATTGAACTCATTAAAGTACTGCGACCATCTTAACTGCCTTGGACTTAATGTATGCGCTGTCTTGAAATATTGCAAGTTCTTATGATCAGTGACCACTGTAACCTGATATTTGGCCCCCAGCAAATAATGTCGCCACTCCAAAAAAGCTGCTCTAATTGCCAATAACTCTTTATCGGTGATTGAATAATTTTGTTCACAGCTAGTAAGCTTGCGAGAGTAGAAAGCTACAGGGTGCCATACCCCTTCTTCATCCTTTTGAGACAATATAGCTCCCACAGCCACATTGGAAGCATCCGTTTCCACTTGGAAAGGTTTTTCCGGATTAGGGTGTCTCAATACCGGAGCTGATGTAAATGCTTTCTTTAACTCTTGAAAAGCTACTTCTGCCTCACAATTCCAATCAAATTTAGTGGCCTTCCTTAATAATTTGGTAATAGGTGTAACGATTTGTGAAAGGTTTGAAATAAAGCGCCTATAAAAATTTGCAAAACCCAAAAAGGATTGGATATCTTTGATGCATTGAGGCGCTGGCCATTCCGTAACTGCTTGTACTTTCCTTTTGTCCATCACAATACCAGAGGGAGTCAAAATAAAACCAAGGAATTCCACTTGAGTGGTATGAAAAGCACATTTTTCCAGTTTTACATACAACTGATGGTCTTGTAATCTTTTTAACACTGCTCTTACATGATCTCGATGCTGCTCTTCAGAAGATGAATAAATCAAAATGTCATCAATATAAACTATAACAAACTGATCTAGAAACTCACTCAACACTTCCTGCATAAAGTATTGAAATGCTGCAGGAGCATTACATAAACCAAAAGGCATCACAAGGTATTCAAACAAACCAAACTTAGTCCTGAAAGCTGTCTTCCACTCATCCCCGGCTTTCACACGGATCAAATGGTAAGCCCCTCTTAAATCCAATTTGGTGTAAACCACTGCTGTCTTTACTTGATCTAATAACACTGAAATCAAAGGCAAGGGGTACCTATTTTCACTGTCACCTTATTCAATGCTCTATAGTCAATGCATGTCCTAAGTGTTCCTTCTTTCTTTGGAACAAAAAATAAGGGTGACGACACAGGTGAGGTGGAATGTCTAATAAATCCCTTATTTAAGATGTCATCCAGATATTCACGTAAATGCTGGTTTTCTTTTTCAGTCAACGCATAGATTCTACTGCAAGGTAACTTAGCCCCTGGTTCCAAATCAATTACACAATCATAAGATCTATGGGGTGGTAACTTGTCTGCTCCCCCTTTGTCGAATACCTTAGCTAAATCTTGGTACTGATTTGGGATACTCACAGCCATTGCTCCCACCCTTTGTGGTTCTGCCACTTGATCTGCCAAATACAATGCAGGTCTCACCTCTTCCTCAAGGTGACTCTCGCATTCCACTCCTGCAAAAACCACCTCCCGCTTAATCTAATCAATCCTAGGATTGTGCTTAAGCAACCACGGCATGCCCAAAATGAGCCTAAATTGAGGTGCCGCAATTAAATCGAAGACAATTTCCTCTGTATGTCCAGACTCACACCTCATTATAAGTGGCTCAGTTTGTTGACAAATGGGTCCTGACACCAGTGGTGAACCATCCACTGATTGTACTCCCTCAACCTGAGATTTTTCCTTCAATGGTAAACCCAATCTTTTCGCCAAACCAATGTCAATAAAATTACCAGTGGCGCCTGAATCCACCATTGCAGACACTAGCTGCTTAGTACAGGCAAACAGTAAAGTCACCAGTATGTACAAATGTGAATTTCTTTTCCCTGTCGTATTTGCACTCCAATTGGGGAACCTAGTTGTGTCTGGGCCTGTCGCCTGAGTTCCCCCTAAGGCCGGCCCAATCCTTTTCCCGACTCAACCTTGTTTCTATCCACCCCTGCTCCTTTATATGATATGATATGATATGATATGATATGGTATTTGTAACGCGCCTATACACAAGTGTTTCAAGGCGCGACGAGGCAGGGAGGGGGGTACAAGGGGAGACAGAAAACGATCCTACTAGGCCAGGTGTCATTCAGATCGCGCAAGTGCAGGGGTAGGGGAGGGGAAAAGTGCAAGGGGAAGGGGAGGGGGGGAAGTGCAGTACAAGGTAAGAGGCGTACGTAATAAATAAATAAATAGGGCCAGCTGGTGGCAAGTGTGAGGTAAGTGCAGAACAAGTGCTGGGGGAGGGGGGGCTGTAGGGATACAGAGACAGACCCGCAGTGCAAAGGGGTTCCAGGGCATCAGTGCAAGTGGAGAGTGGCAGGGCCCAGGACCGAGGCCGTTTGGAGTGGTCCAATTGCAGGATCAGTGCAGTTTCAGTGAAAATTAATTAGCCGCTCAGCAGGGGAGAGGGAGAGGGAAAGCAGAAGCAAAGAGGAAGATTTTGAGGTGCTTCCGGAACCGGAGATGGTTCTCCTCAAGTTTCAGGGAGGCAGGAAGGCTGTTCTAGAGGGAGGCCCCTGCCGCGGAGAGAGATCTACCCCCAGCTCGTTGCTTCGAGAAGCGGCTAACCCTGAGGGAGTTGGAGGCGGATGAGTGAAGGGCTCGGGAAGGAAGATATTTGGGAAGAGAGAGTTGAAGGTATTTAGGACCCAGGCCCCAGAAGGCCTTGTGGACAATGCAGAGGGTTTTGAACTTTATCCTCGCAGCCACTGGGAGCCAGTGTAGAGATTTCAGTCCTGGAGAGATACGGTCCCTGGACTTGAGGCCAAGGACAAGTCTCGCAGTTCTGTTCTGGATGAGTTGCAGAGGGCGGAGAGTGGAGGCAGGCAGATTAAGATAGAGGCTGTTACAGTAGTCCAGCTTCGAGAGAACCAGGGCTCGGGAGACAGTGAGCTTCTGGGGGAAGGAGAGGAAGGGAAGAATACCTCTGAGGAGGTGCAGCTGGTAGTGTGACCTCTTGGCGACGTCAGAAATATGAGGAGAGAAGGAGAGTGTGGAGTCGAAGATGACCCCAAGGTTTTTTGCCTTGCAGGTAGGAGCAGGGAGGGGGCCAAGGGAGGCAGGCCAGAGAGCTACAGGAAAGGAGGGAGTGGGAGTACCGATGAGTAGAATCTCAGTCTTACTGGCATTAAGGCAGAGGTCATTGGCGGCACACCATTCTTGGATAGCAGACAGACAGTCAGAGATGAGGGAAGGAGAGGGGGAGGCTGAGGGTAGCCTGAAAATGAGCTGGGTATCGTCCGCATAGCACTGGAAATTAGGGCAGAGAGCGGCGATGCGGTGGGCAAGGAGTGCCAGATACTGGTTGAACAGCCAGGGAGAGAGATTAGATCCCTGGGGGACACCACAGGTGGAGAAAAAGATGTCGGAGAGGAAGGACCCCAGTTGGACCTAAGAGGGTCGATTTGAAAGGAAAGAGGTCAACCACGCCAGAGCCTGACCAGTGATACCCAGGTTTTCCCGGAGACGGTTGAGCAGGATGGCATGGTTGACAGTGTCAAAGGCAGAGGAGAGATCGAGCAGAATGAGAACACACGGAGTGTTGGAATCAAGGTTCAAGAGCAGGTCTTCACGGATGTTCAGGAGAGCAGTTTCCGTGCTTCTGGCTGCTCTGAAGCCAGATTGATGGTCATGAAGACTACCAACAGATTCAGCATGGAGGTTAAGCTGGGATGTGGCCAGTTTCTCCAGGAGCTTGCCCAGGAAGGGAGTGATGGAGATAGGGCGATAGTTAGCCGGGCAGGAGGGGTCGGAAGAGGGTTTCTTGAGAAGAGGGTGCACAAGGGAGTGCTTGAGGGGGGAAGGGAAGACTCCAGAGGCGAAGGAGTGGTTGCAAAAGTCAGCCAGGGCAGGAGCCAGGGAGTCGATGTGGTCCTTGATAGTTTTGGAGGAACAGGGGTGAACCTGTTTAGACGAGACTTTCATAGATCGGACTTGTCTGGAAACCTCGTCAGCAGAGAAAGGTGGAAAGGCAGAGAAACAGGGAGGAGGGGTGACCGCAGAAGGGCCAGAGGAAGGGCCGGGTAGGGAGGGAGGGAGGTGAAAGGAGGAGAGCGAGGACAGGATGTCCTGAGTTTTAGAGATGAAGTGAGAGGCCAGTGCAGTGCAGAGGGCCTGGGAGGGGACAGGAGAGGTAGAGACTGCAACAGGGATGGCCAGCTCCTTGCAGATTTTAAAGAGTTCGGCGGAGTTGTTTGATGCCGCAGAGATGCGGGCTTGGATAAGGGCTCTCTTCTTGGTGAGAACGGAGAGCCGGTACTGCCTTTGGAGCAGGCGGCAGGCCAGTTTGTCAGAGGATGAACATGAAGCACGCCATTTCCTCTCTGCAACCCTGCACTTGCGTTTTAGGGTGGCGAGATCCGAGTCGTATCAGGAGTTACATTTGGCTTTGGGCTTCAGGCGGATTCTCATGACGGGGGCAAGGAAATCAAGAGTAACAGATATAGCAGAGTGGAGCATGGAGAGGGCTGTGTCAGGGTGGGAGTCAGCCGAAGGGGCAGGGGGGGCGAGAAGGTAGCAGCGAAAGCCTCAACTGACACACGCTTCATGGGTCGGATGACCGAGAAGGTGGGTGGCAGTGATGAGGGTGGCTTTACCTGTGGGGTAGGCAGGGTGAGGTGGGAGGATAGGAGAAAGTGATCACTCCAGGAGAGAGAAGTGGAGAGAGGGACAGAGAGGGGAAGGTCAGAAGAGATCAGAGCATTTCTTGGGAGTATTCGGGCAAGTTCTAATAAAATGTCCTGGTTGTCCACAATAAAGGCACAAATTATTAGCCCTTCGTTGCTCCTTCTCAGCAACAGACAAAGGCCCCCTTATTCCACCAATTTTCATGGGTTCTCCTTCTGTATTCCTGTTTCCCTTCCCCCGATCCAATCTAGCAAAAGGCAACACTTCTGGTCTCTTCTTCTCACCCCTGCGCTCTCCAATACGATGATCCAATCTTAGAGCTAAATCAATCATGGCGGTACATGTCATGGGCTGGGGTTCTACTTGAGCGATAGCATCCTTCAATTCCTCTTTGAGCCCTTGATAAAACAACACCGTCTGTTTCTTTTCAGGCCAATCTGTCTCAATAACCAACCTGTTAAATTGTGTAACATACGAAACCAAGTTGCGGGTTCCTTGTCTTAAAGCTAACAATTCTTTGTCTTGAGCCAAAGAAACCTCCCGGCGGTCAAATAACCTTCCAAATTCCCCTAGAAACCCATCCCAATCATATAATAGAGGATCATCCTTTTGCACCAAAGGCATTGCCCATGCTGCCGCATCTCCCGTTAAATAGGAAATAACAAATGCCGTTCTAGCTTGTACTGTCTCAAACGCCTTAGGTTTACACAAAAAATGAAGTCGGCACTGCGTTAAGAAGGTCATATATTTCTTAGGGTCTCCTGTGAATCTTTCAGGTGTGGCTAAGGGCACACTACTAGAGGGCTGCACAATCACAGTAGACGTGGCTCTACCAGTTTGCCCTCCAGTAGAGGTTCCAGCCCCATCAAGCGGGGTGCCTTGTGCTGCCAAACCCTGTACCTGTGCTTTCAATATACTCGAATCCTGTCTAGTCTGTACCAATTCTACTTGTATGTCCTGTAGTGCCTTGAGCACATCCGCTAAAGAGGGAGGATTCGTATCCATTTGGCCTGGGTGGTTCAATTACCCCGAAATCGGGGGCAGGTAATTCTGTCAAAATTTATAGGGAGTAGGGATCTCGATCCCTTCCTCCGAACCACAGAAGCCAAATAGATTGACCCCTCCCACCGTGGTTGGCACGGGCGCCTGAACGTATATCACAGGGAGCCACGTGGCAGCCAATGGGGGGAAGATGGAGTTAGGGAAAGGGGATGGAGTGACAAAGGAAAGGAGGGGAACATAACAAACCAATACATACAACAGCAAATCCTCCTGTACCTGAAACCGTAATTCTAAATCACCTAGCCTAATCTCTTATTTCTGAAGTAACCTGCTAAATTATAACCATGGTGGCTTTACAAGTCTTCACTTTGCATATCACAAACATAACCTAGAACACAGACCTTGAACGTAACATGTTACTGGGGACAGTAATGTATGAAAACACATAAGATGGTTTAGACGCAAATGGCACAAACAAGGGTTGTCCCTTTCATGAAGATACAAGACACATGGCCCATTGGGCACAATGAAACCACAAACAGAGTCTTGGGACCAAACATAACACATAACAGGCCCTTGTGATAAGTGGACTCCAAAGACTTATTCCAATTACATACACATTAGGATAATCTGCCCCTAGGGCACTGTTTTATCAGTCCTGAGTTCTTATAACATGTTTTCCTTTCACATGGCGTGTATCAAGCGGGACGTGTATCCTAGAGCGTGTTACCTCACATACTCACTGCATAATGGATAATGAATCAATATGTGAACATCAACGTATTATAACCCAGTATGTAAGCACCGAGGTCCAAAAACACTTAACTGATGGCCCGGATGCCTCACGAGGACATCCGGACCCTGAAGAGCGATGCCCAACACCGGGTGGTAAGAACTGCTTCACCGCCGCAACCCGCGACCGACTTTCTTGTGTTCTTCAGCGTTACCGTCGAGGCCCGGGGAGGAGGGAAGCTCAATAAGTCCTTCGGCGTCGGATATGCTCCCACATGCCTGCTCCAACACTGCTGCCGCCCATGCTGATAATCAGTAATTACCTGCACCAAGGCACGGGCGGCGGCTGGTTTTAACAGTTGCTGCTAATGAGCAGCTGGTGCCGCGCGCGATAGAGGAGAACTACACTCTTCCTAAAGCCTAATGGGAAATGTAGTTTATCTCCTCCTGCCAAGCACCAAGCGCCGTCCTCGGCCTTTCCACAGATTCCTGACAGGTGCTCACCCCACATGAAGAGTCTATGAGCCAATTCATTCTACCAGACCAGGTGCAAGGCATGGGTGGCCTGCCAGGTTACAAGGGCACATCCGTTGTCTTACCAAGACTGTGCATCCTGAGTACGTGTAGTGAAAGATAACAAATAAGTATGATTGTACTGCGCTTCTGCCAGCATTTGAATGACTGCCTGGGTGAAGCATGACGTGGTGTACTGACTCGTGTCCAGTGTACTCAAGAGTGGATACAACCCATGTGTTGTACATCAGTTGCACATGGCCGTGTGACAGTACTCATCCCTCACTAGCATGGTCAGCCAACATCTGCAACATGATACCACAACGTGCCATCTTGTTAGTTGCATCAGTGATGTCAGTCACTCTGCCCGGCGAGACATGTGCTTTTCTCTGAAGCATGAGTTACACTTCATGCACTGCAGGGTGCAGATTATATATTCACATATGTAGGTAGGTGCTTCCATGCTACATAGACCTTCCAAGGAGACTACCAACATGTCTCACGGCGTGCCATGAGTGAGTATGCATATTTCTAGACTGTGCACATCCACACTGCTGCCATGGCAATGACTGCAGAGTAGATTTGCTCTGAGCCCTGATCCCTGTTACCCTCCCACACTAACTACTCACTCCATGGGTTCATGCCCCTGTCCCTCTTGTGGGTCACTGCACCTTCGTCCTATCTCAAACTGCATTTAATTACTCTCTCCACTTCACAGACCGTGACTAGGTGTTACTCTTACAGTCATACTTCAACTGGAACTTTTTCCTTTTTTCAGCACTTAGTGCATGTTTCCATTGTGTGCAGTACCTGTGCCATTTCAACACTGGTGTGCCATGTGATGGATGCATACCTAGGTGTCAGAATGTGTGTCTGCCTGTTGACATGTCATCTAATAGCATATCACTGAGCCACATGCCCATGCCAATTTCACAGGTATTTGTCAAGACTTTGCAGTACTGCATGCCATCATGTGCTAGTAGAATTTATAAGTTGATTGTGTCACATTATCAAGGTAATGACAAACTACGTGAGGTTTGGAGTGAGAGGATTGGCTTTGAAATTGATCCTGGATGCTGGCAGAATATATGTAAAAACGTTTCCTTGTGCTCGCTGAACTTAGGTGAAAGGTCTCGGCAAATTAAAATTCTTAATCACATATTCTGGTGCCCGGAAGCTTTACACAAAAGAGGACTAACTGACAGTGATGAATGTTGGGGATGTGTACAGGATGTTGGGTCTTTAGAACACATGCTATGGAGCTGTATACGGGTCAGAGGTTTTTGGAACGAAGTTTATGATGTGTGTGACATGATTACCGGTGGGGGGGGTCTACCCCTACACAGTTTGTTTTACTCTTGCTTATGTTTATAATAGTAAATAAATACATTTTGAAAAAAACATAATCGGCTTGCTAAGGACCATGTTTCTTGACAATGGCCCTCATTACGACCCTGGCGGAGGACCATGGTGCAATTTGCACCATGGTCCATGGCGCAGAGCTGCCAACTCCGCCATGGGGGTTGGCGGACTTACCGCCCCATTCCGACCTTGGCGGGGCGGTAAGTCCCCAATCCCCATTTACCCTTCCCCATTCCCATTTTTGCCCCATAGGGTATAATGGGAGTGGGGAAGGCGTTAATTACGCCACCGTAAATTACGGTGGCGTAATTAACAACAGGTCCCGTAGCGCCATGGATTTTTCCGCCCAGAAAAACCAGGCAAAAAAACCACCATGGCGCTACGGGAACTCGTAGTATGGCGGAAAGGTACGCCATGCATTACGCTGGCGTAAAACCCTTTCCGCCAGGGTCGTAATGAGGGCCAATGTATCCAATGGCTGCATGGGTCTGAGCATGTGATGTTGTATCCAGTCTGCATATGCCATGATCAGATGGCTTCTTGTAAATAGTCTGGGTATGCTGCTTCTCTCCTGGTGACATGCCCTGCATTTTGTTTCATGACATCAATGTGATACACATGTTTACTGTAGACACATTTCAAATGACTCCCCATTCCTTTTTCTGTCCTTATGCAGGCGAGGAGGCAACAGTTGCAGAGGACATAGAAGAGGAGGAAGAAGAGTCTGTGCTGGTCCAGACCACCAGTGGAAGACATGGTGTAGCAGGCCAGGAGAATCCACTGGTGATACAGACCATCCTGGGACTTACGGCATATGACACTGACTCTTTGGAATCCAGTAGCTCTGGTGCTGAACCGGATGTGCAGTCCTCAATGCTGGTGGAGGTAAGTGCACCAAGTGTTGGAACAGTTGGGGCCTGTGAGTCTGCAGAGGGTCAGGTGCCTTCACAAGGACAGTCAGTGGTGCCAGGGCCATCTTGGATGGTTACGGATGCAAGGCCACGCTCTCATGTGTTGGTTACTGGTCCTGGGACAGATATCCAAGGGAGAGTTGCAGCCCTGCAGCCAGAGAAAGGGCCATGCTCCCCTGGGTCAAGCAGGCGTAGGCCCCGCACACGTGGGGGACGTGTGCAGCCTGGGCAGACCGAGTGTAAGCAGCAGACAGGCTGCTGACTTAGAGAGTTTGGCTGAGGACATGCATAAGGTGGCCAGTTCCTGATCCCACCAGCAACACAGGTGGTACAACAGCTGCAGGTAATGCAGTCCGCATGCCGCTCCCACAGGCTGCACATGTAGGCCAACAGCAGGAGCCGACGGGCAGATCTGAGGTCTCTGCAGGCAGCCCTGCTTGCAGAGGGTCGGGCACACATCAAAGCCCAGAGGCAAGAGTTGTTGGCCAACAGAGCTGCAGTCTGTGAGGATGAGGCAGCCACCAGGAGACTGTTCTAAACTGAGATTCTGACATTGAGGCAGGATGTCTTGACAGAACTCTGTGCTCACTGTGATGTTGTGCATGGTGATCTCCAAGCCCTCAGTGTGCTGGTGCATTCAGCAGTGTCATGCATGGCTGCTACCACTGAGGACCAGGCTAGGGCACTGTGTGGTCAGCCTTCAGCACTACTAACACCTTCTGATCCAACCCAGGATGGTGGTGCCGGCAGGGACATGCCTCCCGGGCCGCCATAGCCATGCAGTCTGTGAGCCCTTGGAGGGTTTTTTTCATTTTGTTTTCAACCTCCAGCCATGTGGAAGTTGACATGCACCCTGCCTCTCTCCCCTTCTGGGTACTCCCCCCGTTCCATGATGGACATTTTGAATTTTTATATTTTTGATTTTCTTTTATTTTTGGATACTTTTGTTCACCCCATGGCTGGATTTTGGCATTTATTTTTTGAGTTGCACTTTCCTGTTTTTTTTTCTTTTCTTGAGGTGTGCTGTCAACATCTCAAGACCATGAGGTTTGCAGTGGTGGACATGCAGGCATGCATAGTGAGGTGTACTTGCATGTTTGCATGGTGGTGAACAGGATGGCAAGTGCAGGTAAATATGGTTCTGTGTTCCATGGCACATGTGTGCTGTGTGAATGGTACTTCACTATGCTTGTTGTAATGTCTTCTCCCATGTTGTTTGAGTAAAACGTGATCTCGCGGTGACTGCTGTCCCGGGCGATACACCCTGCAGCCTTTGGGGTCCATGCTCCCCATGCCCTCCACCAGGCACTGTCCCTCCTATACCTGATTAGGAGACAAAATTCTGGGTGAAGGTGATCCGGGAATCACGTCATGCTGATGCTGTCAGTGATATTTTCTGTCACACTCTGGCACCCTGTGTTGCTCCCGCAGTGGGTGGTGTCTGCATATCTTCTGTAGCAAATCATGTGTTGTCATGGATGTGCATGTTGTTTCTGTAGTAACTATGCATTTGATTGCATTTAGGGGAAGCGTTTCCCGATGGTGTGCATCATATGCAAGGCAGGTGGGTACCCTGTACAAGTAAGTGACGGCATTATCAGACACTTGTGTGGTGTTTGCATGGGAGTCTAGCACTGTGTGTGTTAACTTGGGATTGACTTGTCTTGTGGTCCACCAGTACTTCTTAATGGGTGCATGTTTCACAGGGTGTACTTCTGATGATGGGTCTGGACATGGTGTAGTTTTGATGGATTGGTGGGGCCACTGTTTTTGCATTCTAAATTCTGGACTTTCTAGCTGTGTGTGCCTTTCATGGGTGTTTAGTAGCTGGTAGCTTGTCCAGATGTTTGTGGCCTGTGGCAAGTGTCACTGTCTGTGATGATGTATGTCTCATGGCACTTTTATCATGTGTAATGAGTAATACTTCACATCCCTTGCAAAGTTTGTGGGCTTATGGATCAACACACATTTGGCCTGTCTTGATTATGGATCAACCATTACAGCATGCAGCACCAGTTGAAAGACACACACATGTGGGTATGAATGCATATTTTTGGGATGCTATGTTGTGTACCAGCACATTAGGGTTAGTGGTGTTGGTGTTTTTTCATACATGTAACATGCATGCTGCACCATGGTACTTGCAGCTTCAAGTTCACCGCAGCTTGGTGCATGGTACTGCTGCATTCGATTGAATGCAGTATTGGACCACAATGAAGTCTGCATTCAACATGCTGTTTTGGTTTGCATCCTATATTTAGCATGCATTTATCAGTGTTTGCTGTATCACATTGCTTTGTGTTGTCTGCTTATGTCTTCCATAGCGGTTCCCTTGGTGGCCAGCATTCCATTGGGACATCAGCCTCTGTGCATTTATGCATCAAGCATGGTCCTGCCGGGAGTTCAAGAGGTGAGTATTTTTGTACATGCATTCTAGTGGTTTGCATCACGGCTGCACTCTACGAAATGTGCTGCAAACTTGCCAACCCATTCACTGTATCTTCTGCACCTACTCCTTCACAGTCCCTTTGTAATGCACGTGCATCTCATTTATTTTCTAAAAGCCAGGACATACTAAACTTCCTTGTGACAGGCTCTTCCAACACAAACCTCCTCCCTCACCATCCCCTAACACTCACCATCCTAATTCTTCCTTCTCCTCCTTCGCTTCTGTCTCCCCTGAATAAGTCACCAGAGGTGTCAACTCCATGAAGGTTTCTTCCAAACAGGTGGGCCCATGTTCACCCAGAACCATCAAAGGCAACATCACCTCTCTGGCCCCTACTCTTGCTGATCTCTGCAACCACTCCTTTGCTGCTGTTTTTTTTCCATCCTCCCTCAAGCACTCCCTTGTGCACCCCGTCCTTACAATACCGTCTGCAGAGCCTTCCTGCTCAGAAACTAACACCACATTTCAATCACCACCTTCCTGGGGAAACTGCTTGAGAAGTTTGACCTCCCCCAAATGGATGCCCATGACGTACTTGTTGGCGGTTTACATGTACACCAGTGTGGATTCCAACCTTCCTGAGCCACGGACACTGCTTTCCTGAACACCCATGAAGAACTGGTAGCATCCCTGAATTCATAATCCCCCGCTGTCCTCATCCTACTTGATATATCTTCTGCATTTGACACAGTGAAGCATTCCATCCTCATTAAAATGCTCCATGAGTGGAAAATGGACTGGCTTTGCTCATTCCTAACAAACCATACCTAAAAAAGCATTCTGTGCACTTTCTCGTACCCTTCTTCCTCCTCCACCTGTGGCGTCCCGCAGGTCTCAATTCTTTTGGCATGCATCTTTGACATATACATTTCCCTGCTGCAATGCTTCATTGCCTCACTCTCCCACAAATTTCAGTGCTATGCTGATGGCACACAACTCTTCAGCAAAGTTCCTGACACACTTGCAACTTCATTCACCCTGACTGCTTCTCCGCCATCCTGGCCTGGTGCACTGCAAATGACCTTGACTTGTACGCCATCCGAAGGGGAAGACTCCCTATTGTATCACCTGCAGCCTGCTTCTTCCAATCACTGTGTCCTTCCTCCATGGGCTCACCCCCTGCCCCCTCATCCAAAGCCAGAAATCTTAGAGTCATCTTCGCACCCCCCCTTTCCTTCATCCCTCATTTTCTGCACTTTGTCAAGAAGTCCCACTTTCAGCTATTCCTTCTCATAGTAATTGTATCCTTCCACACCCCAGAGAATCAATGTTACCCGTTTTCGGTTCTCTCCAGGCTACACTACTGCAGCAGCCTCCTCCTTATTGTTACTTGGTCCGCCCTGCGACCCCTCCACTATACCCAGATTCGGGCATCAAGACTTATCATTGACCTCAGGCCCAGGTACTACATCTCTCATGCACTACAAGGCCTTCAGGGGCTCACAGTCTCAGCACGGATTACATTGTAATCCTTGTTTATCATCAACAGGGTTATCTGTGGGTGGGTACCACTCTATCTTCAAAGCTTCCTGATCAAATACTAACCTTCTAGCCTCTTGCGTTCCTCTGGCAAAATCTGCCTGCGTGTGAAGCAGTTTGCTATAGAAAGGGCTGTTGGTGTATCCATTTCCTCTGTGTGCTGGCTTCTGTATAATAGCCTTGCTCTCCCTCTGTGTCTTTGAGCAGGACCGCCTTATGTTCCCAATAAGCCTCAGGTCCTTTCTCTTCTCTTCTTCATCTCCCACTGACCTCCGTGCTAATCATACAGTAGCATGCCTGATGTCCAGGGTCCTTATCTGTCCTTGGGGCACTGACCCCCCACATGTATCATCAGAGCAACTGTGTATGTACTGCACTTGCTCACACTCAGCATCAACATGGGACGTTGCACTTACGTTTATCTTTTATTTTCTGAGCACTTCACCGGAAGCTGTTCTCCATGAACAAATCCGACCCTTTTCCCCAGCCACCCTGCCCTATACACTTGAACGTTGTGAACACTCTCCAGGCTTAATGGGTTTGTCTCCCCTCCGAGCGAGTTATTGACATGATTTGTTTGTAATATTGATTCTATTATTTATCTCTGTTAGTAATTGATTGGCTAACTTACCCTGTACCCACACTGTTGCCCTGTGTGCACTTAGAAACAATTGTGGTAATTGTATGAATGCCTAACAAATTACCAATACATAATATGCTCCAATGACTGTGTTCAGTGCACTGTCCCAATGCTACGCATGTGATGGCATGCCTTATCATGTCATTGGTAGTGTTGCAGGGGTGTACCAGCTTTTTGATGTGATCAATTATCTGTGTATGTGATGTCTTCACACTTTAACGCAGCATGTTAACTGATGTGTGCATTGTGTTTGTGCCATTGTGTAGTGAATGTGGATATACAACATGCCCATTTGCTGCATGTCATTGGGGTGACAGGCAGTGTGCAGGATGTTGTTGCTTGTCAGTGTGTGTGTTTTATGTGTTTGATTTGCATGCAGTGTGAAGGTGTTTGTGCATGTGTGCTGGGACACATGCTGATTGTTGTCTTGTGAGTTGTTGTTTGCATGTGTTGTATGTCACTGAGGGGTGCCCATGGTTATTAATTCTTTTGGGGCATGTATGTGTTAGCTGCACTATGTTTCAGTTTGTTTGCCTGCAGATCCTTCCATCAGGGAATGATGGACTGTCAAGTGCACGCCAGGGGGACAGGTAAGATGTTCTTTTATATTGATTGTTATGGAATGTTCAAGAACTTGTGGGTCAATATTGCACTTCTTCCACAATAGGGACATGTTTGTGTGCATCATGCACAATCTGGGACATGTGTGCATATGTTACCAAATGTGCTTCTTGCAGTTTGTGTACATATGAATGGCTGAGGCCATGTATGGCTTGCAGCTCAGACACGTTTCTTGATTTATCGATGCTTACACATTTGACCGATATGTTACTTACTCAGATCCACCAGGGCAGAAGGGGACCACTACAGTGGATATGGTGCACAGTGTAATTCTCCTTTTGCATCAAATATGGGATGGTTTTGGTGAAAAAGAGGTGATTTAATTGAATGGTTGGCATGGTGGTAGTGTGGTACTTTCTCTTTAATGTGTTTCCTTTGGAAACACAAGATGAAATGTGTTTTAATTCTAAGAGATGCACACAATTGAGCACTTCCAAGGGCACTTTCTCAGGCTGGATTTGTGGGCACAGTGGATTGGCCCATTGCCATCATTGACCAGCACCTGCGATGTAGCGGGCTCGTGTGCACTCCACAGGGGAGGGTTTTTAGGTGAAATACGCTTGCACAAGCTGGGTATGTGCAGCCTCTCCATGTGCCCTTTGCCAAGTCATACGCAAGCGGCGGGCCTGTGGGTGTGGATGGGGTGCCACCACCATGTCCACCGGGACAACATGCTGTGTTGCTGCATTGTGCAGGACACATGCTGCCACAAATGCCCTGCATACTACTGGTGGTGCATATAGCAACACACCACCAGAGTGGTCAAGGGAACGGAAACGTGACTTGAGCACTCTAAATGTGCGCTCTACTATGCCCCGAGATGCAATGTGGGAATTGTTGTATCGTACCTGGGCAGGTGTGTTGGGGTTGCGTATTGGCATCATCATGTATGTGCTCAGAGGGTAGGCACTTTCCCCTTTAGAGGTGAGAATGGTTGTCATTGTCATTTGTTGACAGTGTCTATTTGTCCGTGTGCAACATGCATGCATGTTAATGGACATTCCTACTCACCAATGAGCCACGTGTTGCCATGTTTCCCAGCTTCCAGGACACAGTGTAGGGGGGACAACCTGAAGATGTAACTATCATAGGTGCTGCCAGGATAGTTGGCATAGACTGAAGTAATGATGCCCTTGGCATCACACACAAACTGAACATTGATGGAGTGCCAGTGTTTCCGGTTGCGGTAGAAGTGCTCCGTTACTCGAGGTGGACGTAGACAAACATGGGTGCAATCAAAGGCACCTAGCACTTTTGGGAAGGGCGCCACCCCATAAAAGTCCTGGACCACTGCTTGCCTTTCGGCAATTGTTCTGGGCATATGCATATGCCGGTGCACAGAAGGGCGTGCAGTTATTGTTGCCAACACCTGGTGTAGGCAGCGTGACTGCGTGGCCTGTGAAATGCCAGCAAATATGGCGGTGGGCTGTTGGAATGAGCCAGTGGCCAAAAATGCAGTACAGTGAGCAACCTTTGCAAGGGGCTCAGTGCTTGAGAGCACAGGGTGGGTGATGTGAGGTCATCTTCCCACTCTGCGACCAGGTCTAGGATGATATGGGAAGCCTATACCTGCCATAGACCTGGTCATCAGGCATCCCAAAAAGGCTGGTCCTTGGGGGCAAGATCTGAGTTCTGGCCATCCTCCTCCTCCTGCGGTGTCCCACGATGACTGCTGAAACGAATGGTGCATTCATTGTGGCTGTATACGTGTGTTTGTTGGTCGCACTTGGTTTTTATCAATTTGTTTGTGTGCGCATTGACGTTTACGCCTGCTATCGTGTGGCGTAGGTGTTTCTGGATTTGTGCGTATGTTTTGCGCGCGGGCGATCCCTGTTCAATTTCATGAATACGGTTGTTTTGCGCCCATATGGGTGGAGCGATTGTTTGACTGTGGACCCTGCCTTGTAATGCCCACATTACTGCGCAACGCCCTCATTCCACATGTTTGGCCCCCTTTTTAGGTGGTGCGCATGCCCGGCCGGCCCTTCGCTTGGAGTCTCGCGCAAGGACTTTATGGTGTCGCAGTGACATGTTGGACCGGCGCCGATTCCTCCAAAATACCAGGTAAGCCCCGCGCATGGTGTTTCATGAATCGACGAACGGGTACTTGTGTGCGATTTCGTGCACAAATCCCCGATTTTCTGCTCAAATATTTCCATGAATCGGCCCCTTAATCTCCAGTGCTGTGCTAGGGATGGGTCTGGGATGGACCTTGCAAAAGGGGGTGGAGACACAGGGGTCCGTAAGATTGCTGCCAAGCTCCAGATGTGCTCTGCCGCTCGTTACAATTGATTGGTTTTTACCAATATGGAATCGGTACACCTGCTGTATATCATCAGTCTATCTGCGCTCAAAAGGAAACCTCTGCATTTTTCAAAGTCCTGCACCTCAAGCAACACAACAGAGCCTACGAACTGGGCCTGGAAAGCAGGGGCTGCAAGGGCCATCCCAGGAAGTGGCACGTAGGAATTTTCAGACACTTAACATAGGTAATATACAATTGTCATTGGAAAATGTATAGGAAGTTGTGAACGAACTGTTAAGAGTGTGTAAGGGGCAAGTATCAATCATGAAAAGCACATTATTCGAATAATAGAAACAATTTGAACGCTGCAGGCTATTTGACCTCATAACAAAAACTACTGGCAGGCGCAAAACTCAGTTTTGTCTACTCCAATAGAGGCACGCACATGCGGCTAGAGCTGCCATTGGAGCACAGGGGAAGGGAAGAAAGCCGGGCCGGTGAATTTCCTGTTGTAGTCAGGGCTACTTCCGGGGAACAGAAGGAAGGCAAAGTGACTGGAGGGTCGGGGCAAGAGAAGCGCTGAAGGCGCTGAATATTAAAGTTAAAGCTACATTGAGTCAGGACAATTGCAGAGGCCTCACAGGGTAAGGCAGCAAAACTTACCTGCAACTGGGATGCACTCGAGCACAGCACCCATATGAGCACAGCGCCAACAATTATAAAATGAATAAAGTCCTCAAAACTGAAATTTCTTCAGAATTAAATCCTTGATCACAGCACAGCAAGAGTGATCTAATGCTGAAATAAAATGGCTGCTTTCCGTAAATAAACACAGACTGCAAAACAAAAGTCATCCTCCTGACATCATTATCTGCATAGACAATCAGGCCGTGTTTACATAATGAGACACTAGAAACACCACCCACAAATCAGTATATTGAGAATTTGAAAGCCATTTTACGAAACGAGTATCTTTAACAAATCTTCTTTATTTGGAAAAACAAATACATTAACATATGGAACATAACCTAAAAGATGCAGTAAATATCAATCAAGTCAAACAACTTTAAAATTACATTACCAAATGACAGACGCCATTTTGGAAGTAAAAATGGCTGTCAAATCCACCACACAGTAGAAATTGAGCCAAAGCGCCTCATTATGACCCTGGCGCTCCCGTAATGAAGGGTGCCGGTACGGGACCGGCACCGTTCATTACGGGATGCCCTATTACAAGGTCCCCTTGCAGGACCCACACAGAATGTCTGGTCAGATCAGACGTCCTTGGCGGATCATACAAGTGGACCAGGGAGCTAATAATGGGCCCGTTATTAGCTCCCTCCCCATTCCCATTGAGCCCAATGGGGGCTGAAATGGGAATGGGGATAGGTGTTTTCATTGAGGAATTACCGGGTCCTCCAATGTTGGAATGGCCCGGTAATTCCTCATTGAAGGAACCCGGAGCTGGAACCCGGTATGGAGGCAGCCATGCCCTTATTAAGGGCATGGCTGCCTCCATACTCGTAATGAGTCCCAAAGAGTGCAAAAGGAGGTGTGGCTGGAAAGAAAATGGGTGGGAATGGGAGGAAATTCCTATACATTTCACTTAGCGATGGAGGATAAATGGGTGGGACACATAGTCAAACTATCATGTATCCATCCTCATATGCCAACCTGCATTGAAAAGCATTACAACAAACCTGCATCCAAAGCCCCTGTTTCAAGCTTTTATGTTAAAGTTCTTATTTTACTGACAATAGCTTTGGCTTTGTAGGAAGCGCTTTGGCCACCTAATAGCCAAAACTAAAAATTAGGATATGAGTCGTTAACCCCCCTGAGCACACCCACCCCTGGCATTGTCTGTGGGTATGTCGTGCAGGAACTGCATACACCCCATGCCTATAGTCCCAACAGTATTCACAGGGCTGGGCCTACAGCTAGGCGCTTCTGCTTCTAAAACCTGCACTAAGTGCTGCAGCCATGCCCCTGAGAAGGTACTGCAGCTGGGCATGGCCACAAATTTGCAGCACTTCCCTGGCTGTAGTGACCTTTTGTGCCATGCCATGTAGACACAGTGCTTAGTCGGGGCCTCTGGTCAAGCCTGGGTTGAATGCATCAAATACAGAGCCTGCAAGGTATGGCCACAAGCACAGTGACTACTCCTAAAGATCAGTGTCCCTACCCAGAGTGATCCACAGGACAGGTCCTTTGGCCATCCCTCGTCATGGAGCTGTGACCCCCATTTCCCACAACTCTGTCGGCTGGGGGGTGTCGAGCAATTCCTGCCCAGGGTGCATGGTTGCAGTTTCCAAGGGCCTGTGAGTATGCATTTTAGGTTGTGCAGCCATAGCATTCGTCTTTGACTATAGCCATGCTATTCATGCTATGCCTCTGGTCATGCACAGGCACACAATCGGCATCCACAGTGCCCACATGGCATGGCCATGCCATGCAGGATCTATGTCCGGGCCCAGGGGAATGTTTGCTGGCCATGCTTTTTGTTGTGAGGGTAGTCACAGTGCCCTATGCACAATGCCCCTATCCAATGTACCCAACGGGAATCACCTGTCAAATGCCCTCTTAACACTTACCTGGGGATGAGCTGCTGCCATGCCCAGAATGTCATGCGTCTTAGCACAGTGCTGCCATGGCAGGGTCATTGGCTGCATCTCAGGTGCAGTGTCCCTAGTGGCACTGTTCAAAGGGCATGCCCTGAAACCATGCCCTGCAGGCCCTATGCTCAGGCCATGATCCATGACCACATCAGACATGGCACATCTAACAAAAATGTCAGCAGACACTGCATTCGGGGTACAGCCTGTAGCGGCCGTATGGAAACTGCCACCTAGTTGCCTGACATTGTCGTGATGTATCTAGGGACAACCATTAGCATGGGGATTTCCTTCTGTCCCAAATCAAAAGCGCCACACAGATTTACTATGTCGTTTACTCCAGCCCTGTCTAGGACTCATATAGAAACACTTAGATCCTCCCCCCTTTGTCACAGATAAGCCAAGAACCAGACATATGTATTTATTAATCAGTACTGACAAATTATTTTGTGGAAAAATATCACTACTTGCGCCACTTTCTCTGTGGAACAAAACTTCAATACAAAGACTCACTTTTTGGGAATCAACATAAAAAAAATCTGAAGTTAAACCACATGTGTGTTATTGCTTTTAAGTCTCCAGTAAATAGAATGCAGGCCAAATGAACATTTCAATACTTCTATCACCTACAAAATCCCGGAATGCTAAAATAATGCTGCACCTTTTTATGTTATGTTATTGTGCATTTGTTTAGCGCCTTATATACCATTGGTATGATTTCAAAGCGCTGTGGGTTGAACGCCCTTGCGGACCATAGTGCAGGTCAGTGGAGAGAGTAGGGTAGTATATAGTGCATGGGTGCACTCAGTATGTGTGCAGCCAGTGCGGTTTGCGCGGTGAGTGGCTGCATTCTAATGCTAGGCATGATGCAGTGGTTGTGAGAGATCGGTGGATTGTGTGCAGCAAGGTAGTTGATTTCCGAGTCTGCATTCTGGCGGGGGTGGAGCTTGTGAATGAGATTATGCGTGCAGCTAGGCCGATTGTTCCGTGGGGTATAATTGCGTTATAAAGACTGCTGAGGTGTTCATGGAGTAGTGTAGGTATGAGTGCAGCTAGGCCAAGGGGTATAGCTGCTTTCTATTGTTTGTTGGTGTAAAGGAGAGAGTGAGAATATAGGTATGAATGAGTGTCTGTGCTTAATGATGAGGGACCCCTGTTCCTGGTTACTTTCCAGAGACCGTTGAGATGACCGTGTCTGTCCTGGTGGTTCGGGTTAATGGATCCCTGACTAGTATGGAGTATGTTGTGATTACCCAGTTAGAGGGTCCTTGTTTCTGAAGCTCAGTTGAAGGTGCCAGAGTGGCCATTTTCCGGGTCCATGGTCATTGTTGAATGCAGGTGGACAGGTATTTGTGACACATTTATGGTTTGAGTTGTGGAATTATATTGCATCAACATTGTCCCTTCCGAGAGCAGAAGTGCTAGAGAGCTGACTGGTTGGAGGACATAGTGCATATTCTTAGGAGATAAGAGCAAGTCCAACCAAGCATGGTTGCTGGGGCGTCTCAGGTGAAGGAGTTCAAGGCATTATTCCTAGGTAGGCCAGGGTACCTTGACTTGATCAGATACTTCCTAGTGTACCCGACGGTGACCTGATCTGGCCCAATCGTAATGCTTGAAACATTAGTGCTATTAGGCTCTGTGTTAATGCTTTTGCGTGTTATTTCACAGATAGGTAAAGCTTGGCACGATTGACAAGAGCATGCCCAATCATATTTGACTGACAGAGGAGCCTGCAATTGTGGCCCTGCATGTTAATTACCAAATAGGTAAAGCTTGGTGTAGGTTTACAAGAACAGGCCCAATCGTATTTCACTAACAAAGGAGCTATTACGCTTTGGGATTGTAGTTATTTGCAGTAATTTGAGGATAATTTGGTATGACAGTGATTGGCATATCCTGGAGTGATAGCACTGTGCTTACTTAGAGGAAGATATTGTTGAAAGTCAATTGTGGCAGAGAACATAGGTGCCTTTGGGCTCTAGTTTGGGGTCAGGGTATTTGTTTCCAGGTTGATAGATGCAGACAGCCATCTCCTGGTCTTAGAGCGCGGTGCAGGTCTGGTCGGTTAACAGTGAGCGTGCCTGGTCAATAGCATACTATCATAGTGTTGTTATGCCTCAGGTTTGGAGTCCTGGGCCTTTAAGATTGGAACGCAGGGGCCCACAGTCATCTTGTTGGCACAAGGGGGGGGAGGCTGCTAGGCCATTGTAGCTACCTAGCCCAGCGCAGACTGATCCCTTGAGCCGGCTTCCGTGATGGGACTGTTCCTACTTTTCCATCATAATGCTGTTCTAACAGCTTCCTTAAGACATAACAAGATAATTTAACTACACTGATATACTATGATGTTCAGTCTAGCCCTGTCATTGATTCAAATAGAGCCACGTTGATCCTTCCCCCTTTTCCACAAATAAGCCAAGAACCAAGACGGTGTACAGAAAGAATATGTATTTATTAATCAATGTGAGCAATTCATATGTGAAAGAATCTCTACATGCACCACTTTCCCTATGGCACAAAACAACTTCAATACAAAGACTCACTTTTTGGAAATCAACATTAAGAATGCAAATCTGAAATTACAACATATGTCAACTTTTGCTTATAAGTCTCCAGTAAATAGAATGCAGGTCAAATGAACATTTCAATACTTTTATCACCTAAAAAATCCCAGAATGGCAAAATGATGCCGCACATTAAAACAATAACAGGATAATTTAACTGCACAATAGACTTTGCGTGAGGTTCACTTTTAATCACAGTTAGCATCTTGAAACCTGACCGCATCGTGAGCTTGGCACTAATGCTTCTCTTTATATGAAGTTTACATTCAAAATATTTCAACACTTTACTTTACAATTTCACACATACGGTGATCTATATGGTTATCCCCATGCGCGCTTAGCAAGGCATTACAGTATGGTTTAACGGGATCACATGCAAACTGGCTGGCACTGCACCCCTAGCAAATCTGACAGTCTTATTGCACAACAAACATTTCAGAACAGACACTTTTCCTTAATTTTGGAAACCTGTTCCACCACCTTTTACATAACCATTCTGCGATGGAAAATCTCGCTTTCCTCACGAAACACTTTCACAATTTCTGTAGAAAGTGTGTTTTTCAAATCAGGGACTTTATTCTGTTTAACTTTGGGACGACACTCGTTTCTGTCCCAACACACACACACAGTTATTCAGTTAATCTCTCAGCAACCCTCTGCTTAAAGGCAAGTTCTGAGGAATGGTGAACTGTTAATAATTTCATTTTTAATGCACCCTTCCTTTAGGAAACTTTGGGGTTAGCCAAAATAAATAGGAATATACAATTGCTTTATAGACTATATTTCTATCCACACTGGAAGCGACGTTGTGGATTTGAAATTTCAACAAAATCACCCCGGATAATTTAAACATATAATTTCTAAGTGTCTACTGCCAGCCCCCATCCACTAATTAAGGGAAAGGTATGAACTCAAGCAGATCCCCACTAGACAAGGTTTAGTTGAACAAGTTCACCTATATAATCAATAATCTGTGGGTTTGCACATAGGAAAGGACATCTTCAGGTCAAGAACCAGAATCTAGTCACAAATCCAACACCAGTCATGGATAGTCTCCAGTCTAACTTCTATAAAATGTCCTTTGGTCAAGATCCCCAGTCTCTGTCCCTTTCTATGGTTAGTAGTTCCTCCAGATGATTTCAGCCAATCCTTCTCATCCATTTCCCATGCAGTTCCCAAGTTCCATTTTGCATGGCCTTTTGAATCTTCCCCCACACCCACAAAAATGCCTACATTATCATATGCCAGTTTATTGGTTATTCAGTTTCATTGGTCAACTATTCTCCATCCCCTTATTCAAGGGCTAGCCCCCTTCTCCGATTGGTCCCTTCAGTTTACCAAGGCCAAATTGGGAGGGGGATGTCTTCCCACTTAAAATTACTTTTTCTCCACCTTTTAATTTTAGCACTTACAAAGTCACTTCATGGCGAGCTTTTGTAATTTATAGCTAATCATAATATATTATTTGGGTTCTTTTCATCATGCCACCCTTATTGAACTATGTCCTGTGTTGATATGATGTTGTGGATTCTAGTGAGGGCTTTTTGTGGTTTATTCAGAAATTATAACAGTTAGTGTTTCCAAATTGTTTAAGCAGTTACATGAGTCCGCAAACTACTACCTCCCAAGGTTTCTGCTTCATAACATTTTCTGGGGAGCTAGAAGCACATTTTAGGTTGTAACTTGGTTTCCAAAAGTCGATTTTGATGAGAGTTGTGGCAACAGAAAGGCTGCATGCTAAGCTTTGCCATGACACCTGTCCCATTTCTGTAAGTGTCACGGTTCCTGAAAAATCAATAACGTATGATTCTGCATAGACTCCTATTACCCCCTCTTAATTATATGCATATTTTATTTCAAATACATTAGGTGTCACTTCTCCAAACTGAACACGGGATCTGGCCATCAGCTTCCTGAGTTAAATGTGGCCTGGAATAAAGTCCATCACCATTCTTTCTGCCAGAGCACGTGCCCATTTGGATCCTTATCTTTGAGAGCAGGCAGGCAATCCCCATCTCCATGCTCCTGGGTCATTTCCTGTAAAACGTAACTTGTCAGTTAGGCCCTGGACTACTCCATGAAATTAATTTAAATACATGTATCTTTTAAGATTTTACTTCCATTAATGGGTCTTCTGTTGATCTATTGCGTCATCTGTTAACCTAAAAAAAAGCCTTAGTCCAGCATAAATTGACTCTGCAGAAACTTCAAGAAGATTTGACTTTCAGAGAAAGAGCTGAGCAAAGCTTTTAGCCCCTGATGAGGGAAAGGGAAAATGTCTCATGGGCGAACCAAGCCTTTCTCCAGGCACAGAACTGATGATGGAATGTTACCATTTAAGCAAAAAGCCCAGAGCAGGGGGGTGGGGATTACCACTCCAGGTAATACCCTGGGGCCCATAGTTGCAGGCCTGAGCAAAGCTTAACTCTCCTCTATTCTCATCATTCGTGATCCCTCAGCCATGTTCAACATGACTGATCACTTTTTCCTCACACTGCACTCACGTGGGTGGACTCATCTCTCTGACCACTTCTTCTCCTGCTCTTGGAACAATAAAATATCTTCGCTTTACACGCCTCTGTCACCCACAAGGATCGGTCCTATGCGCACTCCCCTTTACCCTCAACTCCTACTCAATGGTCAATCTCATCCCTACTTTGGCTCCTTATATCATCTCTTAATAGGTGACACCCAGATCTTCTTCACCTCTGTCTCCCCTGATTCTTCTGAATGCATTATTAACTTTGCCATCCGTCACAAGGTGACACCTCGTTGCCTCACTCTAAACCCATCCAAGGGAGGAATCATCTTTCTTCCAGCCTCCAATTCCAAATGCTCCCTCCATCCTATACCTATTTTCCCATTGACAATCTCACGCCATCACGCAAGACTCACATCCTTCAGGGTCTCTGACAGCGATCTCAATGTACATCATTTCATCACTGCTTTTGCCTAAATCTCTTACACATCAGAAAAGTCTGTCCTGTTTAACACATCATGCTGCTGAAACCCTTGTCTCCACCCTGGTTCTCAGTGGAGTGGACTACTGCTCCAGCTCACTCATGGGTCTCCCTCTATATTCTGTCACTCCCTCAGCAAAGGAATCAACTTTGCCACAGGCACCCTCTATAACCTACCTAGAACTTCTCCTACCTCAGCATATCATCACCATTCTGTATCGCATTCCATGTAAAAATACTCCCTTTTCAAATTTCTGCTCCATACCTTCAAATCAAGCCATGGCCTAAGCCCAATACCTGGCTTTATCCATCCCTCTCTACCCAGTGACTCAAAGCTCTCCACACTCAAACCCTCAACAACCTCTTTGCCTCGCATTCCCTCTGTGCTGCCTTCTGGTTCTGCTTCTTTACTCTCCTTGCCCCTCACTATTGCAATGCTCTTCTGATATCAAAGCAATCCAGCCAGTAGACATATTTAAGATCAAGCTGAGATTCCACCTGTTAGCCAGTGAAGGTGTGTCCTCACCCCACCTCAGGGTTCCCTGTAATTTCATGAACAGGAATTACTTTGTGTTAATTTACTACATCAATGTTTTAAAAAATGTTGGTGGTCCCCATCCCTCTTCCCCTTCATTGCGACCCCTTTTTTACCCCGTAATCCCTAAATACCCATATTTTCTTTATGTAATTATGAAGGAATGGATGAACGGGATACCCCAGCTCAGTACAGTCCCCTCAACTTTCTCTTCACTGCATCAAAATCTAATAAACATTTATACATGTGCTGCAACAAACCCCTGGTCCATGCCTAAATGTACAACATATTCATGAAAGGGTAAAGCCCACAACAGGAGGCTCTGCAGTGTGGTAGGTGACTGCTGCCCAAGTTGGTGGTCCAGAGCCAAAGGCCAGGGCCTCTAATGTAGAGGAAGGTTCCTTGGTCCACAATAGAGAACAATGGTAAGGCCTTCAGTGTTATCAGAACAGCTGCAGGGGGAAAGAGGAAACCACACCTGCTGCTTCTTGTGAGAGCTCTTGCCCAGCTCTCCATGCTTAGTGCATGCACATCACAAAGGGAATCTTGGAACTGCACTTTTACAAGTGGTGAGAGCCTGCATCTCCCTCTATCTGATTCTGTAAAGAGAAGAAAACATGTTTCAATACAAGTTATTATGCTTGGAAACATCCCCTCTATGTGTCTGCACACTCCCACCCCATCCTTCCCCCCACAACTGGTTTATGACCCACCTTACAGCCAGTGTTATTTAAATCAGAATTTCTCTGGTCCCTGTGAATACTATGTACAGAACCACTGATAGAAGTGCCAACCCTTGTAGCAAATTGTGACATCTAGGCTTATAGTTCCATGAGCTCACTGGTGCCTGCCGCCGGAGGAATACCTGCATAGCTAACGTTCATGACTCACAACGCTGTGTCAATCCTTAGGGCTGGTGGATGGAGATTACAGAACTAGGCTACTTGACGCAGTCGTCATCACTGCCAGCACTCTACACCACATTTGGCGACGAGGATGGTATCAGAACCAACGTGCGCAAAGCACACGTCATCTCCTGTGTGGAATGTGTGTGTAAAAATTGAGTTTGTACTTAGTCTGGGTCCTAGCTTTAAGTTCCCTCACTGTGGTTTTATTGGTTAACTGGGGGCCACTAACTCATTCACAGAGGCAGGATTGAGAAGTGAATTTTAATGCCAACCTCTCATGCGTCGGAAAAGTGACACCCCGTTAACGCTGTGAGAAAAAGATCTCAGACTCCATATCATGGCCACTGGTACATTTTACAAATCTATGTTGTCATTTTTATTTTTATTTTTTTTATTTTTATTTGTTAGACTTACATTATAGTGCATTTCACCATTTACATTAAAACACATCAATTGTCTTCACAACACGAATGCTAGGCAAGCATCCTTAAAGGACATTGGGCCTCAATACGAGTTTGGAGGTAGCCATGCTGTTTTTAGTGGCAAGGCTACCCCCAAACTCGGGTCTGGGTCCGGAAAAATGGGAATTACCGGGCCATTCCAACTTTTGCAGGGAATGGGGAGGATGGGGCTTAATAACGGGGCCGTTGTTAGAATCCTGTTCTGCTAGTGGGTGCCGCATGTCTGTGCTGCATGTCTGGTCGGACCAGGCACGCGAGCAGAACTCAGAATGTTGCGGCGAGGTAACAATGGCGCCGTTGTTGCCTTACCGCGACACTCCTAATGAGGCCCATCCTCTTGAAACAATGTTACAAAACTTGTGATGCCTGTGTTATTGTTCATTAATTCATTAAACTGTGCAATTCATTAAAATCATTCTCAAAATTAGTATGCCAATAGCAAGTTAACGTGCCTCTTTCCCGGACGTTTTGAGGCCTGACAATGTGTCAAGGGAGTTGGTTTGTGTTCTCAGGTTTGCTGTTTGTTTATTTGTGTCGTATTTGTTTCCACCCAGCCCTTTGATCAGTCATCTTTCTTCAACAGTTGCAGTACTGCTTCTATAAATTGCAATAGTGCCAGGTTTAACTTGAATGACTCCCCCCATGAGCATCCATTCTCACCACAGCGAGTCTAATGTTATGGTTGGATAATTCTTATGGCATTGTAAGACATTATCTCGCATGGTGAAGAGAGCTGGACATGAAGTCACTAAATGGAAGAGAGTTTCAACCAACCCTGGGGATTTGCAAAATCTGCAGTGTGAAGAATCCTTAGCTATCAACCTCTCTGGTCCTTAAAATGTTTAGTCACACTCTAAGAAATAAGTTCCTGTAGTGAGGCGAGGGGAGTATTTGCAGATATTGTGGTGGGTGGTTTAAACCTTTTCTTTCCCTTTCTAGGCAAGGTCTTAAAGTGTACAGGTTTCCTTGCCGAATAGTATCCACCCCATCTTGGTCTTGAAGTTTCTTTTTGATCTTCATTGGATTTAGGATCAACTCTTCTTTGTCCAGGTCGCTATCAATAAATATGTCCTCCATCTTTGCCCAAGCAAAAACAAAGAGGTGATGACTGGAAGGTTTAGAATGAATCTTAACCACTGGCAATGCTCTGGGCAACCCTCCAGACCACCGTTCTTCACCACCCAAGCCATTACAGAAGGGGAAAGACCATATGCAAATCAGGCTTGGCCCCACCCCAAAAGGGGCACTCCAGCCCGAACTGCTAGGCCACATCCCTTCTGCACGAGACCACAAGCATCCCCAAACATGTTTCGCCCTTGTTGGGGCTCATCAGTGAGGAGTAGCTTGGGTCTCTAGGCCCAGCAGGCACGGGACCCACGTCTGGGCATACCCGTCCCATTCGGGGTGACAAAGCAAAAACAAAGAGGTGATGGCTGGAAGGTTTAGAATGAATCTTAACCACTGGCAATGCTCTGGGCAACCCTCCAGACCACCGTTCTTCACCTGCCAAGCCATTACTAAGGGGAAAGACCATATGCAAATCAGGCTTGGCCCCACCCCAAAAGGGGCAGTCCAGCCCGAACTGCTAGGCCACATCCCTTCTGCACGAGACCACAAGCATCCCCAAACATGTTTCGCCCTTGTTGGGGCTCATCAGTGAGGAGTAGCTTGGGTCTCTAGGCCCAGCAGGCACGGGACCCACATCTGGGCATACCCGTCCCATTCGGGGTGACAAAGCAAAAACAAAGAGGTGATGGCTGGAAGGTTTAGAATGAATCTTAACCACTGGCAATGCTCTGGGCAACCCTCCAGACCACCGTTCTTCATCTGCCAAGCCATTACAGAAGGGGAAAGACCATATGCAAATCAGGCTTGGCCCCACCCCAAAAGGGGCAGTCCAGCCCAAACTGCTAGGCCACATCCCTTCTGCACGAGACCACAAGCATCCCCAAACATGTTTCGCCCTTGTTGGGGCTCATCAGTGAGGAGTAGCTTGGGTCACTAGGCCCAGCAGGCACGGGACCCACGTCTGGGCATACCCGTCCCATTCGGGGTGACAAAGCAAAAACAAAGAGGTGATGGCTGGAAGGTTTAGAATGAATCTTAACCACTGGCAATGCTCTGGGCAACCCTCCAGAGCACCGTTCTTCACCTGCCAAGCCATTACAGAAGGGGAAAGACCATATGCAAATCAGGCTTGGCCCCACCCCAAAAGGGGCAATCCAGCCCGAACTGCTAGGCCACATCCCTTCTGCACGAGACCACAAGCATCCCCAAACATGTTTCGCCCTTGTTGGAGTTCATCAGTGAGGAGTAGCTTGGGTCTCTAGGCCCAGCAGGCACGGGACCCACGTCTGGGCAAACCCGTCCCATTCGGGGTGACAAAGCAAAAACAAAGAGGTGATGGTTGGAAGGTTTAGAATGAATCTTAACCACTGGCAATGCTCTGGGCAACCCTCCAGACCACCGTTCTTCACCTGCCAAGCCATTACAGAAGGGGAAAGACCATATGCAAATCAGGCTTGGCCCCACCCCAAAAGGGGCAGTCCAGCTACTCCTCACTGATGAGCCCCAACAAGGGCGAAACATGTTTGGGGATGCTTGTGGTCTCGTGCAGAAGGGATGTGGCCTAGCAGTTCGGGCTGGACTGCCCCTTTTGGGGTGGGGCCAAGCCTGATTTGCATATGGTCTTTCCCCTTCTGCAATGGCTTGGCAGGTGAAGAACGGTGGTCTGGAGAGTTGCCCACAGCATTGCCAGTGGTTAAGATTCATTCTAAACCTTCCAGCCATCACCTCTTTGTTTTTGCTTTGTCACCCCGAATGGGACGGGTATGCCCAGACGTGGGTCCCGTGCCTGCTGGGCCTAGAGACCCAAGCTACTCCTCACTGATGAGCCCCAACAAGGACGAAACATGTTTGGGGATGCTTGTGGTCTCGTGCAGAAGGGATGTGACCTAGCAGTTCGGGCTGGACTGCCCCTTTTGGGGTGGGGCCATGCCTGATTTGCATATGGTCTTTCCCCTTCTGTAATGGCCTGGCAGGCGAAGAACAATGGTCTGGAGGGTTGCCCCGAGCAATGGCAGTGGTTAAGATTCAGTCTAAACCTTCCAGCCATCACCTCTTTGTTTTTGCTTTGTCACCCCGAGTGGGACGGGTATGCCCAGACGTGGGTCCCGTGCCTGCTGAGCCTAGAGACCCAAGCTACTCCTCACTGATGAGCCCCAACAAGGACGAAACATGTTTGGGGATGCTTGTGGTATCGTGCAGAAGGGATGTGACCTAGCAGTTCGGGCTGGACTGCCCCTTTTGGGGTGGGGCCATGCCTGATTTGCATATGGTCTTTCCCCTTCTGTAATGGCTTGGCAGGTGAAGAACGATGGTCTGGAGGGTTGCCCCGAGCAATGCCAGTGGTTAAGATTCAGTCTAAACCTTCCAGCCATCACCTCTCTGTTTTTGCTTTGTCACCCCGAGTGGGACGGGTATGCCCAGACGTGGATCCCGTGCCTGCTGGGCCTAGAGACCCAAGCTACTCTTCACTGATGAGCCCCAACAAGGACGAAACATGTTTGGGGATGCTTGTGGTCTCGTGCAGAAGGGATGTGACCTAGCAGTTCGGGCTGGACTGCCCCTTTTGGGGTGGGGCCATGCCTGATTTGCATATAGTCTTTCCCCTTCTGTAATGGCTTGGCAGGCAAAGAACGATGGTCTGGAGGATTGCCCAGAGCAATGCCAGTGGTTAAGATTCAGTCTAAACCTTCCAGCCATCACCTCTTTGTTTTTGCTTTGTCACCCCGAGTGGGACGGGTATGCCCAGACGTGGGTCCCGTGCCTGCTGGGCCTAGAGACCCAAGCTACTCCTCACTGATGAGCCCCAACAAGGACGAAACATGTTTGGGGATGCTTGTGGTCTCGTGCAGAAGGGATGTGACCTAGCAGTTCGGGCTGGACTGCCCCTTTTGGGGTGGGGCCATGCCTGATTTGCGTATGGTCTTTCCCCTTCTGTAATGGCTTGGCAGGTGAAGAACGATGGTCTGGAGGGTTGCCCCGAGCAATGCCAGTGGTTAGGATTCAGTCTAAACCTTCCAGCCATCACCTCTTTGTTTTTGCCTTGTCACCCCGAGTGGGACGGGTATGCCCAGACGTGGGTCCCGTGCCTGCTGGGCCTAGAGACCCAAGCTACTCCTCACTGATGAGCCCCAACAAGGACGAAACATGTTTGGGGATGCTTGTGGTCTCGTGCAGAAGGGATGTGACCTAGCAGTTTGGGCTGGACTGCCCCTTTTGGGGTGGGGCCATGCCTGATTTGCATATGGTCTTTCCCCTTCTGTAATGGCTTGGCAGGTGAAGAACGATGGTCTGGAGGGTTGCCCCGAGCAATGCCAGTGGTTAAGATTCAGTCTAAACCTTCCAGCCATCACCTCTTTGTTTTTGCTCCATCTTTGGCCACCATTTTGTTAAAGATTCATCTGTTGATGTGTCGATTGAGTTGAATATTTCAAAAGGTGTTCCTTTTTCCGCTATTCTACATTTCCTGTAGAATGTCATCAGCTTCCAAAGGGCAACTGATGCTAGTGACTGCAGTCTCAATTCGTGTCTAATGGTACCAATTACTAGTGAATTGGGAAGCTTCAAGATTTTCCTCTAGAACAAATCCCTCTAATAGGGCCCAGACTTTCCACAACATGTTTAATATACCTTCCGAACCATATGTGAGAATCGCAGTGACCTTTTGTCGATAGAATGACAGAAGAGGGGCAAGGGAGAATTTGCAATATTTTCTGACGATTCTCATTCCTTGGACCATGAGACATTTGGTTTTAGTACAGAGAGAGAGGTAGTGTGCTCTGTCATCAATGTTTCGATTGATGACTACTCCTAGGTACAACTTGGTTGGTACTACTTCAATCCTCTTATTCTACACCCACCATGAGGGCTTTTTTTTTCGGTCTCCAATTAGCAGATGTCATGGTCAGGATTTTTGATTTTTTGATGCTGACTTTCAGATCATTATTTTTTAGGAAATCATTATATTTGTTCATTCTCCTCTGTAAGTCAACTTGTGTGAAGTCCATGAACACTAAATCATCCGCGTATAAGTCCAAGGGAATGGCAGTGCCATAGATGCTAGGTGGAAAAGCCCTCACTGCATCTTGCCATTCACCTAGGTCGGAGATTTAGAAATTAAATAGCAGCGAGGCCAAGGCCCAACCTTGCTTTATCACCCGGTGGGTCATGATCATCTCAGAGAGGGTACCGGTGATATCGAGTCTTATTTGCACTGATGTTTCAGAATAAAGGGTGCGGGTTTCCTCCAATAGATCAGCGGGACAATTCCAATTTCTTAGTTTCGCCCACAGCTTTGCCCTATTGACACAGTCGAAGGCCTGTTCTAGGTCCATGAAGGCCATGTGGACACAGGTCCCCGACTTCAGTGCTTGTTGTTTCATGATCCCAAGTACAAAAAGATTCAAGGAGGTGCCCACACCCCGCACAAAACCAGTCTGGTGTGGATCCAACCTCCTGGCCAATGTAACCATTTAGTCAGGTCTTGCAACAAAATTGAGGCAAAAAGTTTCCCCATGGAGTCCAGGAGTGCGAATAGTTCTGAGGATTCGCTCGATCACCCCTCTTGTAAATGGGGAAAATTATTGCCTCTCGCCAAGTCGATGGTACTTGGTTAGTACGGAGAATGTGCTCGAAGACTAGCATTGACATCCAACTTCACTCCTTAAGATTGTCTTTGAGGAGCTGGTTAAATATGCCACCAGGTCCTGCAGCTCGAGAGGAGCTGAGCCCTTTTATCCTAGCTTCCAATTCAGATCGGTTGATCTCAATCTCCCACTTATGGACACACGCATTCTCACGCTCTCTCTGCAAATAGTCTTGAGTAGTGGGCATGCCAAGATGACTCGTTTACTTGATTAAGCATCAAGTCAGCTCCGAAAGACCCTCCGTAATTTCATAGTACCCAAAGGTCCTTTGTGTTCTTGTTGCAGACCACTTTTAGCATTTGTTCGGCGTCAGTCTGAAGACGTTGGCTTTTAGTTGCTCTAAGCCAATTCCTGAACTTTTGCTTTCGTAGGCGGATCAATTCAGTAGCTTGTGCACTTTTACTGGTTTTAATGTTCCACAGGTCTGCACGAAATTCTTTTTGCCTTAGTGACCATAGGGTCATAGGTGTGAGCGGTGAACTGCCCTCCTTTTTTTCCACTCTTCACGGGGTGAGTGAAGTCTTTTAGCATCCAATTATATTCAATGGTATGGTTATTTTCATTTACTACCATTTCATATTGTCTACACATGGTATGGGTCTCCCGCTTTCCCACTCTTACCCGGTTTATAGCCCATGTTAGTTCTACCGGGTTCATGATTTTTCTTGATTTCAAAATGTGTAGGTTCTCAAATGACATGATAACCATGTCATCATCGCTCACAAGCTGCTCTACAATGCTGAGGCTCTTAGCTCTAGTTCTTATATTGCCTGATGTAAAGCAATAATCTAAACAGAATCTTTTAGCTCCTCTTCCCCATGTACACGCCCGTGGGATGTCCGCCTGGGTCTGTGCATTTAACATATGCAGATCTCTAGCATTTGCCTCAAGATGCCACTTTAGGGCTCTGCCTTCCCAGCTAGCTTTGGTTTTTGAGAGGCCATGCTCGTCGAGGAGATGGATGTTCAGGTCCCCACATAATATCACCATGACATTCTCCCATACAGCCAAACCCCTGTCGTCTACATTCATTACCGATTGAACAAAGTTACCTTTCTTGGATGAGTTTACACTAAAGTATACATTTATTAGAAGGAGGTGTTCCTTCTTGCCTTCGGCAGGTCTCAAAAGATGTAATACTTGGACATAGGGGGTGGGTGTTTGGTGAGATGCCACTTCGAGACCAGCATCTAGTTTGACTAGAGTTAACAACCCTGAGTAAGGCCTCCCCAGGACCCCTTTCCCAGCTGGGTTAAAAAAAGGTTTGTATCCATCACACACCGGGATAGTCCTGAGCCAGGTTTCTTGAAGGCAAATTATGTCATATTTGGCAAGGGCTTTCAGATTGGTTGTGAAAAGTGAGTGGAATCCTCGCATGTTCCATGAGCAGATCCATGCAATGGGATTTTCCTCCTTGGGAGTGATCTAATTCTTGGCAATGCTGGCTAATGCACCAGCTAGCCAGTCCCAGTTTGCTGGTTTACTCGCTAAGCCAATTCTGAGGTCTGAGGGTTGTTATTCACTGTGAATTTTAATTTATGCTGGTCTTTTTTATCCCAAGATGACTGTTGCGGGTTCTGAATCATGGTGGACCGCAGGATGATTTTCCATTTCTAGCGATTGATATTGAATTTTGCTTTGCCCGGTCGATCTCCAACCCTTTTATGTCATCATTTGGCTTTCCACATGATTTTTTCGTATGTGAGTTGATTTTGTAGGTGAGCATACGATGGCCGATCCATGCCTTGAAAGTCTCTCATGTCATATCCGAGGGGTAGTAATTTATCACCTTGTAAGAGTGCTGAGCTTTTAAGTTCTTATGACCTGCGTTGGGGGACTACCCAATCCATTTTTTGTTCTGTGACCAATTCGACTACTTTAGTGTCATCAGTGGAGACAAACCGTAGACCTGGAATGTCCTGAAACAATTTCAATACATTACTTCAATTCAGAATGGGCGCTTTTGGACAAGTCACTATTCGTTCTAGATGGATTTTAGTTACTTGAGTTTGAGGAAGTTTGTGTCTCGTTACAAGATTGTCTAATTTTAATTCCCTGGAGGAACTTTGTTTAAGGGGTGCCGACTGATTTACTCGCTCATGCTTTTGTTTCAACGTTAAAAACCTGTTGGCCCACACACTGTGAGTTCATTTCTTAGGAAATTCCTCTGCGTCAACCCTCACTCTTTCTATTTGGTTGGAGACTGCTCAACGTCTAATTTCTCAATTTCACCCCATTCTGAGTCAGAGAGATTGTTCCAGTTTTCATGATCGTTCTCTTGTTCAATAATTTCCACTATGTCACTAAGGCAGGTGTCATCCACTCCGGCCATGCTCTCTTCCAAGGGCTTTTTGGGTAATTCCACTGTGACTATGGGTTCTTACGTTTTTTCAGAGTCCCTGAGCAAGCAAGGGAGTTCTTTCCTTGCTCTTTTGGCAGACTGGCTTATTGGTAAAGGGGGCGGAGTTCTTCGATTACAGAGGAAAGCCCTTGATCCATTAGATTTACTTATTTTCGTGGGCATTTGATTTTTAGTTTTCCTTCCCTTTGTTTGCGGATTGTCTTTGGGCATTCTTGGCCCTTCAGTAGCTTTGCCTTTGAAAATTGAGAAAATTGTTATGAACCGCTTGTTCTACAGACTCTGTGACAACCTTATTAAATCTCTCCACCAAGCCCTGACCTTGAGGGTGGTATACCACTGCATGCTTCCATTTGATGCCTTTACTCTTGGTGTCCTCAGCCGCCTGTACTTTTCAAAATATGTGCACCATTGTCGCTAACCACTTTCTCTGGATACCCTGGTCTCCTAAAAATGCTATGCATGAAATCAACCTCGCCCCTGCGGGTAATCTATTGGCCACTTTTCACCTGCGGACACTTAGTAAAATAATCCATCATAACTATCAAGAGCATCATTATTGCCTCTCAGATATGAGATGGTCACAAAATGTCAATACCCAGATGCTCCCAGCAGGGACAGGTATGGGGGAAAGTGGCAGCTTGGTCATCCTTCTGCCTTTGTCTGGATTTAAACAAACCCAACAATCTCTTACTTTGCATTCCATACATAAATCTACCCGTCGCCACCAGTACTTTTCTCGCACCTTCTATTTTGTGTTGGTTATAAGGGGTTCCCTTTGTGGGAATGTATCATCCACTCTTCACCTAAACTTGCCAGGTGGGGCTAATTTGTGCCCTTTGAATAACAACTCTTGTCTATTGACAGCTCCTCTTTTACTTCCCTAAATGCTTGCAACTCTTCTTGTACAATTCCTTTTGTCAGGCCACACACTCCACACATTCTGGAATACTTCCACAACACTTGGGACCCGATTCAAAGAAAAAGCATAAAGACCCTGCAAAGAATTTTGCATGTAAAACAACTTTGCCCCGACTTACATGGAAACGTTTCTTCACGTACTCTGCATATTCATGGAATAATAACAGCAAAGTAACCCGAGGCGTAAGTAGCGTCTGGAACGCCCACGACACGTTCCCATGCAAACCAAAACTACCGGCATATACCAACCTTTGCGCCTACATTATCTCCACCATCAATCACCTGGGAAAAACTGCGGGCCGTCCCTCCGCAACCAAGGCAGCACCCTAGCGACACTGTGTACAAACCCCCGCGTAGCTCAAGGCAGCGGCCGGTAAAAACCTGCATGTGGACCCCCATAATTCAAGGCTGCACCCTGCAAATCTACATACGATCACCCCTAACTCCCAGCGGCATCTCAACTACATGCCGTCACCCCTAAATTGCTATGTAAACCTCACGTTTGCACGTTGGATCCTATGCGCACAGTGCTCTGCGCCTCCTATCATGTGGTGGTAAATCCACGAGGTTTGTGTGTAACTTTTCCAGACGTGAAATTGCGCGCTGGATTCCATGAATTCAGTTCGGTTTTCGCTATACTGGGCGTGCAATTTCTTTGCGTGCCTGTACCTCAACATGCCCACGTTCTTCCTCATTTTGCAAGGAGAATGGACAATATGCATGCTCTGTCCCCTATTTATTTCTTTGTGTAGGCACGTCCCAAAATTTGCGTGGAGAGTCGCAAAGTGCTTGACTGCTCGCAGTGACGCAACGGACCCGAAAAACATGCAAAGTGAGATCCATGAATCTGGAAAAGGAGTTTTGCTCGCTGAAAAGTGCAGTCACTTTTCAGTGTGCAAATATTTCCATGAATTATATGATATGATAGGTTATTTATAACGCACTTAATACACAGAGGTTTCTAAGTGCGGACCGGGGGATCGTACCTGTGTTGCTCCATGTCGTCTTGCTTCCAAGGCGAGCACGTTGCAGGCCCTTGGTCTCATAAATCGCACATGTTGCCGATGCTGTTAGGCCAACAAGTCCTGATGGTGCTGTTGGAGGTTCAGCTATTCTGGAGTTCGTGGATTCTGAATCTATTGTTGTAGCTGATGCTACCTAACGTGTTGAGCAAACAAAACAAGGGTGTTTCTGGAGGATATGAGTGCTGAGCGTGGTGTTTGAGGGGATGGAGATTATGGTGTCATCTGCAGAGACGTCTTTATGGTAGTGCAAAAGGGGCACTTGCCCAGGGCCCCCACCTTGGAGGGGTCCCCCACAAGGCTGCCTTATCTAAAGTAAGATTCCATTGTTTACCAGACTTAAATAGCACACACCAGGAGATTTTATGGCATGCTGCTGAGGTGCTAAACCTATTGCCTGTCTGTTTTGACAAGTACATTCTGCCTTGATCAATTATTCATGTAATGCTTTCTGTGTTCACTGTGGAATACATAGTTTCTGTGTTCCGTATGGCACAGCTTCTGTGGCATTCTTTAATTCTTGTGGGAATTATGTTGATCATGTGCAATAGCCAAAGTTGAAATCCATATTGATACATTGAGTGCCACGATGGTTCAGATGTTAGCACAGTGTGTTAAGCACTCATTGCAGAGATATGCGTTCATATTAAAGATTAGAAGAGCACTCCAGCATGGCTGGTTGAAGCTTTCCGATATCTGAAGTTTATAAACCTACCTGTATATGTACTTGGTTTTGCAGCATAAAAGGTGCTATTATCAGCAATGTTCCTGCACCAGATAGGGGTTGCTATAAAAACGAACATGACATTCATATGGTGAAGGTCTAGAAATTGGTTTGTTCAGATTGGGCGTTCTAAAAGCTAGGCAATCCCCTCCAAAGCATATTTTAAGGTCTGCTCTTTTGACACAAAAAACATTTTGCTTTTTTAAAAATAAAAGTCAAAGGTGTTTTTGCACGTTTATGAATGACAATTTCACAAGCCATTGTTTTGGAAGTATTTCAAGCTTAAAAGTACAAAAGACATAACTAGATTAAATCTGTTAAATCACATCGATTGGTAAATCATTCCCATTTTGTGTAACACCCTTCTGTAATATCTTGGTTTTAAAAATGGTCAGGTTTGGAAATGTGATTTGTGTACTTTGCAAGTCAGTGGTAAGAGCTGGAAAAGAAAGTGTTCAAATGCAGAAATTGCAGAGTTAGCACACATCCCAGCTTCACCCCTTAAGTAATGTGTGATCCTGGGCATCTCATTTAATCTTCTTTGCCTAACCTCTCAGAATTGCCAGTCCCTAAACCTTTTAAAATTGTCAGCCCTTCCGAGTGATTTCCTTCTCAGGGTATGATCTTCATAAGAGCCTCACTCATGGTTTCACTGGCTATAGGGTTGCTTCCACTATAATAGTGAGCATTGATATACTGCACACCACACACTTGTTCCCTTGATCTCTAATGACAACACTATTTGAAAACCATGTCCGACTTCTAATCTCAGTCTGGATAGAGACACCTTCCTGGTAGCTTCTAATCTGCATTCACTATCCATGCTATGCTATTTGTAGCTTTCTCCTTCCTTACAAATGGTCTACTCTATCCATGCTTGAACACTTTTGCATTCTCTGAGGCAGCTAATTCGAGTTCTCTGCCTATTCTGCGTTACATGTACCTTTTACATACAGTCCTGTATTAATACTACAGTCTGCATACCTTCCCGCATGATATAGATAAAAAGTATCCTGTTGCTATACTAGAAGAGAAGTAACCTCTTTGTAGTTTGCTAATGTTGGCCTTCAAATGCAACTTGTTTATCATTCTGATTAGAGCAAGACTGAAGATGATAAGGGGACTTAAATGGAGTAACATGCTTATTTTTAATGCTGCGAGGTGGCATATCTACCTATGGGTTATGCTCACGGTGGGGGAAAAAGAGGGGGGTACCACCAGATAATCTTGATCACTTAATTCCTTTGGTTTGGTGGAGGGGGCCCCAAAGATGTCCATGCTCAGGGCCCCAAAAATGCTTAAGAGGGCCCTGGTCATCTGAGCGGAGCTGCGGAGGAAGCCGAGGGCGCTGCGGAGGCTGTCCGAGGTTAGTAGACGGTGTTGGTGCTGCATAGGGCTGACAGTGATATAGGTGTTGTGGGGGGCAGTGTGGAGGTAGTGACAATCCATAACGCTAGAGAGGGGAACAGTTGTGAAGGCTGTTTGAGCTGAGGATGAAAAGGTGCAATGGAAGTGAGCAGTGAGGGGAGTTGAGTGTATGCCCTGGGTATTGTGAGGCTGTGCAGCCAGTGGATGGGGATCTCCCGGCATATTTGATACAGGTGCGGGCTCAGTGTAGCAAACACCATCTGAAACGAAGGTAATTTCTAGTCTGAGGCTGGGGGTGCATACTGCCCCACCCGTCTCCCCTTTGAGCTCCAGAGTAAACAGCCTCTGATTCCTGAACACAAAAGACGGCGGATTGCAGAGCGGGAAACACGATCGGCGGCAGATTGCATCTCTCAGCGCTGGACACGCCACGGGCCCGCGCGCCCGGGAACCTCCCAGGTATGTGAGCGCTGAGTGATTGCGACTTAAACCGCTGTCAAAGAAGCCAAACACGAGCACTCTCCGTGGCCGCGTCTCGGGTTCTGCTGAGGCGCATTTGCTTTTCGGATTTACCTTTGTATTCTACACGAAAACAGAAGCATGTTACACGCCTAAAACCCCACGCCTTGGCTGAGGCAAATACCTGCAGCAGGCACAGGTTGCCTGCGAGGCCGCTTCTTAAACGTGTAAAAGCCCGGATTACAGAACAGCCTTTCTTTAAAAGATCAGCAAGGAGCGAGGGATCACTGAGGCTCTGTGGGTGGCTGTGAATGCCCACCCTTGTCCCAAGACTTCATGTCTTTATTGTTTATATCATCTTGATATTATTTTCACAATCATACATTAGTGACGAACACTGGCAATATCATTATTTTTCAATATAACGTTTCATTGAAGATTCCTCCCAGTTCTAGGAGTTGTAATAATAGTTATTCCCTAATTTAAGGGTACACAGTTTAGCAACATTGAGGATCAACAGTGTTCATGTCTTTGAGACACAAGTCTGAGTCCTAGCAGAGTAGCTCAGCCCTATCCTGGAGCACGAGCAAAGGTCACATCATTTAATTGTGTGAAATAATTTAATATTACAGGTCTTACAAGCAGGAGAAATCCGGAATATCTCCCTGCCAAGTTCCCAAGTTTCACAGTTGCATGCTTGGCACTTCAAGCCATTCCTGGTTTTTGCTTCCAATTTCATGCTGGAACTTGTAGTTTTGTTTTTTCCATTGCAAGTCTGGGCCTACAAGTCCCAGCATGCAGTGCGAGAGAAAACACAGGACTGGCGCTAAGATTTTGCATGGAATAGGGAAACTAGGCAGCTATGAGAATTCATCCCTATTATAATACAGCCAACGGCCTGGAAAGAGCTAATCAGACACTGCTTGTGTTCATTTACCTGGGGGCTTTTTTAATTGGAACAACATTTGCTCTTTCCGTGTATTTTAAAGAACATATAGTTACATTGCTTCCCAACATGTGCCAACATTATACAATTGTACATGGTGGCTCACAAGGCTCCTTTTTTTATGACCAGTTTTCTTTCTGGCGCATTTCTCGTCTCGAAGACCCATGTTGGTATTTTTGCAGCCCCTAAATTGTGCATGTACGCCTTGGGGGGCATTCTGCCTGTGTCCCTCATTTCAAATCCACCTAAAAAAGCAGTTTTTTTCTGGTAACTGGCAGGAGGGCTTGCGGTTACATATTGTGAGGATTTCAACCATCCGCACGGTGGGTGTGCACTCATCTGGTTTTTACATTTTTTTCAAATGCAATTGAATGATGGTAGGTCAACCTCCGGAAAATGTGTGGGGTTAGTCTGCACACATTTTTCTATGTTCACTGCACGACATACACATAGTCCTGTGTACTCTGGGTGGACAGAGCCAACAGACCCAGTCCCCCTGTCATATTTAAATGTTATATGACAACCAGGAGTACACCATGTCATCTCAGAGGGGGATTGCGAAACCTTCCCCCTGCCATAGGCAGCCTGATTAACTAACAAAGGCTCAATGGATCGCTCTGTACTTTTGTTGGGTCCTGTAGCCAGTGGAAGATATTAACATAACTAACATACTAATAGTGTGTACTTCAAACAGTCCCACATGGGGCCTGGCAGCAGAGGTTAACAAAGGAGATGGGAAACCCCAACAACCTTTCATGAGCACTGTGTCAACCTGAAGCCAGCTCCCACCTCTCAGTAACGATTGACAGTGAACTGTTATGTCTGCGACTGCATGTTCACATGCAGGGGGACTCCATTCATAAGGTATGAGTATGTGGTTTGCAGGAACCAGAAAGTCTGGTCTAGCCACAGCTTCAAGGAAGACCTGCAGCTTTAATCAGGAACCTCAGAGAGCTCCATTAACCAGAGAGACCCTTTGAACCACAACAGACAGGAATTTGGGTGGGACTTAGTATTACATGTTTTCACCCCTTTACCCTTTCTGTTGCTTAGCACCCTGGTTAGAACCTCACGCATACAAAAGATAGTTGGTGGGGACCCAGAATTGGTTCATTAAGGTAAGCTTATCCTACACCAATCCCTGTGGTCCATTTGGCTTTAAAAGAGGGCAGAGACCCTCTTTTGGCAGATTATCTGAAGAGTTTGCAAGCAGTAACAAGAAGAATCCAGCATTGGCCCTGACTGGAGGTACAGTCTTCCTTATATCTTCCCCCAGTGAAGGAAGGCCAGGACTTCCAAGAGGGAAGCAAGATCCCTCCCCTAAACATCTCAAAGGAAACACAAATACCCAATCCAGAGAACCAGTACACAGCCAGCGCACAGCATGCCCTGCTAGGCTCTGCAGCAAGCTTCCTAGGTAGCAAGTGCCAGAGAGTCTCTGAACAGAAACCAAGGACAAGGCAGCCGCCTGCAACATGCTCTTCAGCTTTGGGACGTCCACCTTAAAGAACTACACGAGCACAGTGAAGAAGCTAGGAGAGGTGCATTGACGAGCATCTACCGACGTCCACCTTGGAGGCCATTTTTGAGCCAGTTGAGATCCTCGAGCGGCAACAGACTGCAACATTAGCTGTTGTTACAACATAGTCGATTAAAGCCATCTGAGACGTCTCGACCAGTGCTTCAGAACCGCTGACCAGCACTGAGACAACGATTTCTAACCCAGAGCCACCGTGTAGGCCAGCTTTCAGCCGTCTGTCCAGCCTCGCCCATCGAACCGGTTGCCGCCTGATACCCATAGCTGTCTCTCATCCTGAACTCTGTCGCAGAAGCTGCAAAGTGCACTGAAACCGACTTGACCCTGTCGAGCATCAAGAACACCTACAAGCACAAAGTAAATTGTGGTTCTGTCCCCCGGTCCTTCTCTGAAGGCCCCTACAGACATTTTATGACCCATTGCTCCCTTTGTGCTGAAACCAAGTATCCCTTAACTGTTGCAATTATTTACTATTCTGCCTACCCTCCTGTCAGTATTCAGAGGGCATCCCTTTCCTTTCTTTGAAACTGTCTGTACTCTGAATTCCTTTACAGGGTGGGTTGTATTTTGTAGTGTTGCTAGAACTGTCTGTTGTGATAATAATATAGTAGATATTTGTATACAACCATGTCTGGACAGTCCCTTTTATCGTTGGGTAATAATTGTATGTTCGCTCTGTTGCAAATAACCAACGATCCACGACCTTTCGGAAATAAGCCTGCTGTTCCATCCACGTTACCAAAATTGGACATCGAGCTTTATAAATTGCTTGTGCTTCCAATATTTTCGGATCCCTTCTGGTGTACTAGAAGTGTGGGGCTGATTGATGGTTTATAAACCGATAGTCATCTCTGGACCACTAGTGCTCCGGAAGTTGATTCGTCACATTGGTGGCAGGCGGTCAGATCGAGTTGGAGCCTTGTGCACAAATTAGTTACCCAGCGATAAAACTACTGTTGCTGGCAATGTTTAGACACTGCTAGGTATTGTTAATTAATCTTGGATCCTGACATAGAGACTGTGAAAGGCATGACCAAGGATGTCCTGCACGTCCTATGTCAAGAGAGGGGACTTCCCCAGTGGTGGCACTCTCAGTTTAAAGTTGTACCCATGCTTGTCACCAACACCCCCTTTCCTTGTTTTCAACCGTCATTTGAAACACCCCTTAGTCCCAAAATCAAGGAGTCTGTAACAATTATAACACCCTGTTGCTTGAAAATGTCTTTCCTGCACAAGATAACCAGACTTCTCTGTCTATTGCCCTACTTGTCTTCACATCACAGAATTGTTTCACACATGCATCTTCTGAATGAAATGTGCAAGTGTGCATGCATCACACTGTTTCAGGCTTATGTGATGCAGGCATTTACTGTGGAGAATACACAGAATGAGGGGCTTTGGCAGGCCAATGGCCCTTTCCCAGTGAGCTGTGACTTGTCAGGGCAAAGGGTCATTAGTATTCCCCAATTCACACTTGTGTCTGCCCCAGCCCAATCATAAAAGATATGACATCAAAGAAACAGACTTGGGGATTGACCTGGGGCCTGTTAAGCCCAGCTATAGCTTTTACCATCAAGGTACTTTAAAGGCCTGGTTAATGCCAACCTGCAGTATGCACACAAAAACAACAATTTTGTTAGGTTTTCAAGGAGGCAGACCTCCGGGTTTACACTTCCATATTTTTGGGGATGAGGATGTGTACCACAGAGCAGGTTAAGTGCCACCAGCAGGGGATTTACCCACAGCACTAAGGCTAACAGACCTGAGTTGCTGACCAGCCTCCAAGTTTAGAAGCCAGGGCAGTTGGGGAGAAGACCACAGCAGACAGGTTGGACCCTGTGCACTCGAATGAAAAAGATTTTTCAGAGAGGGGTAGTGGAATATGACGAGAAAGACAGCATGAGCAGTGTTTCTTGCCAACCATCCCGCCGGGGGGCAAGCATGGTTTCTTAACCCTCTAGAGTGTCAGCAAGGTCTCTAAGTGGCCCTGTAATTGTTCTGGCTGTTAACAAGATAGAGGCTAGAAAGCTCCCACTAGAGGAAAGGATACTGGCACTGGAGGAACAGAAACAGTGGGACAGGGTCACCATAGAGCTGCACAAGTTGGCACTCAAAGCAAAGAAGGAGGCCAACAGATCCACCTCTAGCGAAAACAGCGGTAGTGGCTCAAACCAGGGTGCCTGGAATAGGCCCCAGTGGCACATCCTCAAAGGATGGTTTTGGGGCACGCTTAAATTTAAAGACAGAAAGGCAAATGGGAAGGTATATGTCACTAAAGCAGGAAGGACACCTTTGTTAAGTTGGACACATCAAAGTAAACTTAGAGTGAGGTTAGACCTCAATGCTGATGAATCAGTGTTGTCAGTGGAAAACATCACTATGAAGTCTGATGAAATAAAAAAAAGTAATGAGAGGTGTATTCTGAGAAGAAATTGGATGCCTCCATGGATTTGTTCATGAGATCAAGATGAAGACGTTCATTGTCCTGTAGCAGAAAAGTTACAGGGAATTCCCTTATCAATTAGAGAGGAAGTAAAGACGGAAATAAAGGCCTTGGAAGATCAAGGAATCATAGAGAGCATTGATGCAAGTGAGTGGGTTTCACCATTGGCCGTGCTTAGGAAAAAGACTGGAAAGCTTAGAATATGTGTGAATATGCGAGAACTAAATAAATGTGTTGTTACGGATAGACATCCACTTCCGAACATTCAGGAAATAGTATCCACAATGGGCCAGCAAAATATTTTTCTACGTTAGATCTAGCGTCAGCTTATCATCAGGTCAAACTACACAAGGATTCCACAAAGCTAACTGCATTTATTACACCTGATGGTTTATATCAATTTAGGAGAATTCCTTTTGGACTTGTTTCTGTTGCTTCCGTGTTTCAGAAAATCATGCACAAGTTATTTGAAGGAGATGAAGGCATAATATGTTTCCAAGATGATATTTTGATATATGCAGATGAGCTGAAATTACACAATAAGATATTGGAATATGTGTGCAGGAAGTTATATGAAGCAGGAATAACTTTGAGCAAAGAAAAGTGCAAAATCAATAAATCGGAGATTGAATATTTGGGTCACATAATTTCGGCATTTAGACACATGTCTGTGTCTTAACTGGGGCTAAAATATCAGCTACATCCATCAATGCATTTACAAGAGCTATACAAGGGTCTTGTCCAGCTGTCTTAACCAAATAATTGGTATTGATCAATAAATAATCTGCCAAAAAGGAGGGAGATACTTTGCCACAAAAGCACAGATTTTGAACAAGTTTAGGGTGAAGAATACGGGGATGCCAGGAGAAATATAATAAATGGGAGAAGAAAATGATCAGACTGCACCACCAGCAGCAGATTAAAAGTAGCCACCTGAGCTTTATCTGAAAAAATTTGATCCAGGACATTACATAGACAATGCGTCGGAAGATGATTACGATTACAAAAAGAGATGTCTGCTAAAGAGGTAACAATATTTTTTGCATAGAACTCAGAAGGGTCATTTGGATGGACATTACAATCACCCATAAGGATAAGCTTAGGATAAGTAAGAAATAAATCAGCAATAAACTGTACAAATGCACCAACAAAATTAGACAATGTTTGGGGTGGTGACTGATACAAAAGCAAACTTTGCAGAGAGGTATTGGGCGTAGGTTGACGCTGAACTAAGTAAAGTTCTCAAGGTAAGTTGTGCATTAAAGGAATCGGAGAGCAGTTAATGGATGTCAAATGAATCAAGGCTAAACCATTATGATGCTGGACATGCATTGGAGGGACATGGCCTCCTTGTCATTGTCCTCTACTGCCTTATTCTGTGTGTTCTGCGTACGTTCTGCACAGCTCTTCATTTTGGTCTTGGTGAACAGTACCCATAGGATACTGTTAATGCACCCATGGGTAGGTGTACAACCCTCTACTCCTAGTGTATGTTTTTGGGCACATGTGTGTTGCCCACAGATCAGGGTATGGGCTGGTGGCAGCTACATGCTGATGTGACAGTGCCTCTAGGTATCCTCCATTTGTGGGGTACCCAGGTCCTGCCATAGGAATCAATGGATTCCTGCACAAAGGCAAGATGGCCACTGATGGCCACATGGTTTCCTTTGCCTTACCACCTTGTTTCTCAAAGTCCTGAGAAGCCCTAGCTCTGTTCCCTTCCCCTAATGGTTGATGGGTGGAAGGGCAATATATGGCTCTAGGGCTTCCTCCTGCCAGACTGGCTGGAGCCTTTCCATGGGCTAAGAGATGTGGGTTTACCCTTGGGGTGGATCCTACCTGAATGGAGTGAGTAGTCAATATGCATCTGTGTTGTGAGTGTCTGGTTTTGGTTGTGTAACACAATGCCTGATCCAGCCTTGACAAACTGGAATTTATGCAGTGTGGTGCATTGAAAGCCTGGGGAGTAGCCCCCAATCCACATTATGTCTGTGGGTGTCTGGATTCTGGTGAATAGCCTGGATGTCTGTGAGCCTGATTGGGTGCTGCATGCATGAATGCACTTGTGAGTGAGTGGCTGGCTGAGCTTGGCTCAGCCTGAGTGAATGGGGGAGTGTTACATATAACAGGGGGCCTCACACTCACCTCCTTGTCAGAAGCTCTAAGAAGAAACCTGAAGCTGAAGCTGAGGTCATGTTAAGCTTGCATTCTAGAGTCCAGTTGGAGGAAGTAGTCTGCGGCCGCATCTCTTCACCAAAATCGAAAACTGCTCTTCTGACTCAAGGACTGAAACAGAGAGGACCTGCTTAGGTGATAATCGTGCAACTGCTGCTCTTCACCCAAGTGTCTTTGAAGCCAGTCTTGTGTGCCTGCCGTGTGGAGAAGGGATCTTTGTGGGCCCAGAAGGGGAGTGCCTGAACCTCTTGAAGCCAAGAAGTTCACTTGTGTCACCCAGGTTCCGGAGGAGTGGTTGTAACTGCTGGAAGCCAGGTTTCTGAGTATCGCCCAGAAGAGGGGTACCCTAGCATCAGGGCCGGTCTTTGTGTCTGGCAGCTCAGGGGGCTGCCTGACGTCAGACAGCCTCTAGGGGGCGCCTAATCAGCACCCCACTGCGCTTGTCCGCATTCACAAGGGTGCCGGCCAGCCTGAGTGGCGAGTGTGAGACAGCAGTCTGTCTGCATTGTTATCGCTCGAGCTTCGAGCCAGTGCTCCTGCAAAGCTAGGCCGCAAGCACCAGCCAGCCACAATCATTTTTTATATACGTTGGACGCACACATGGCTGGATGGGATAAGAGGTGAGTGGGGTTGAGGGTCAGGGAACCCATGCAGACCCTGCGCATGAAGTTTACTAGGCACTGTCTCAGCGGGCAGGGGGCCTTCTTGTGTGCCTCCACCTCCCTCCCCCATTTCCCGCTCCAGCATTATAATAGTTTCGTGCTGGGCAGGGTGGCACAGAAGGCAAGCTCCTTGTTTCCCGACCATGTTAATATGCAAGAGCACATGGGGAGGCAGGCCCAGTGGCTATTATCCTAATTTCGCCTGAGAAGTTAGAGAGCTTTATTTTGCTGAGTGGCGAGGGTTATCTTATTACTAGCAGGTTTTCCACTTCAAAGCATTTAAGGGCTGTGAGGCCAGAAAGCAGAGCGGCAATAAACTCTCTAATGTACAGTAATTTGTTTGATTGAAATGAAAAAGTTGGTCACGTGGGAGCAAGCCGTCACAGTAACAGCATTTTAATTTTGACAATTTTTGCATTCGTACAGCGCAAAGCCCTCATGCATCAGGACGCTATAATCCAGTTACATGTTTATCCCATAAGCAGGGAAAAGTGCTTAGATTGAATCCTTAGCTAGCATCATGTTTTAGAGATCTATTTCGATGGGTAACACTATTGGATCTGCACTTTCACAATACTACTGTGCCATACCATCAATGGGTGCGATTTAATTAGAATGGATGCAATGTTACATTTGGTGCGCTGAGTTTTGTTTAGGAGCAGCGTAAATGGCAAAAAGCTAAAGCATGCGTTGCAGTGGGCTTTTAGCAGATGGCTCTGCTTATAACTAGATTACCTGCAACCCACATGTTAACTTTGGCACCAGGAGTGGGGAGCTAGGGAGGTTTGTTTTAGAACGTAAATCTGGGCGAGCACGTCCATTCAGCCCTCGCATCATCCCATCATTGTGTAGACGCTCATCACCTCCACCATTGTTTCTGCCTACATGCGGCATGGGTGGGAGGGGCTGCAGGTTTGAATTTAGGGCATTTTGTTTGTTTCAGAGCAATTAAGACCTTTTGTGTACCACGTTTTTGGCCAAGTGCTACAATCCATCTCGGGAGGATAGCTCAGCGACAACGTGCTTGCCTTGGAAGCAGGACTACACGGAGCAACATGGGTTCGATCCCTGGGTCCACGCTTAGAATCCTCTGGGTATTAAGCGTGTTATAAATAACATATCATATCATATCCAGGCCCCGCAAATTGCATTGGCGAGTTATGATAGTTTGGGCTTCAATGAGCACTGACAAAGCGTGCACGTTTGTTGTTTGTAATGGGTACGCGTACCAAATAAATAAATAACAATCACATTGGGCAGCCAAGCACTTTCCTCTTCCACAACCGAGGAGTCGGCGCACCAATTATTCACCTGCCTCTTGTGTTTCCTGCTAGCATGCAGAGTGCAGGAAGCAGAAGAGAGGGTTGCCTGTTCGGGGGAAGGACAATTGGCACAATCACCCGAAAGGGTATTGCTAGCAGTATCACACTGCAGCCTCGGCCCTCAGACATCGCAGCAATTGGCAAATTAGCAACATTTGTTGCTTTATTCACTCCTCCCACCCCCGGGTGGCATCGCTGGCACCAGCAAGGCACCATGCCTGGGCGCACATACCCTCCTCCAGGCTATGTGAGTGCACAGTGTGCACTGACACAGGATTGATTGGGGCTCGGCATGGGCAGCCTCCCCTTCCTTGACCTGCTGTCCCGAAATTGCGCTGAATCGTGAAACGGATCAGAAGGCCCAGCCTCAGCCAAACCCAGTGAGCCTGAGCTTGCTGAGCTTGCTGACTTTGCCATTGGGGCACCGTGACTGGTCCGTGCAGCCCGCGGGTGCCGACTGCTTTTGCCTTAAGTTCTGCCGATCAATAAGGTAAGTCAGTGTGCTGCTAATGCTGCTGCTAACCACTGTTGCGAACGTCCTGTGGTGATAACACGTGTAGGCAGTGGCCCAGCACATGTTGTGCCCCAATGTTTATTCAAGTTATTTTCATCATGCTATACAACTTTTATAGTATGATGAAAATAACTTGGATCAATCTTCTGCAGATAGGAACCTGTTTTATAATTGCTTCCGAAGACTACAGTAGATTACATCAGACAATGGAATCTTCCTGTATTGTTCTAACGTTATGGTAATTATACTCTCACAGGCCATGATTCTGTTCAGAATGCAGAAGTGAATATCAAATTCTGTAAATATTCCTTCTCACAACCATATTTCCCAAGGATGTCAGGGCATATGAAGGAGGCAATTTAGGATTCAGGTGAGCCTTGGGATGAGGAATCCTGGACTCGTGTACATAGTCAACCATTCACTTTCAGGTCAGCATGGCGCTTTCCTAAATAAAGGCTACTTGGAGGCCTTTATTTATTTATTTACATTTGTAAAGCGCACATCAGCCCTTGGGCATCGTGGCGCTGTTGCAGAGACCTTACTTAGTTGGGATGGTAGTACAGACAGAGCAGGCATTTGAGAACATCGTACAATATGCACAGAGGATAAGTTTCATGAAGCAGCAAATACAGTGTGTTCCTCGGTTACATTGGAACATGGATTAAGCACATCTTGAACAGGTTAATTAAACAGTTAGGTTTTAAGAACTTTGCGAAAGGTGGTGTAGAATGCTTCATTTCTGAGGTCTGTAGGCAAGGCGTTCCGGTGTTTGCGTGCTAGATGTTGCAAGCTAGCCCCACCTGCTTTAGCTCTTTTGAAAGTGCAGACAACCATCATGTCAGAAAGGTGTGAACGGATCGGTCTGGTAGAAGTGATGGGAATGATATTCTCAGCTAGGTAGCCAGGGGCACTCTGGAAGATGCCAGGAGGTCTGCTTTCAACCATTGGTTATTCAGGGTTTGCCATTCTTTGATTAGGTCTGGTATTGGATTATGATTGAGAAGTATATAACATTTTGTGTCAGATAGGTGAATACTGGCCATTTTGAGGTAATCCTCAGTTTTGATTAAGACAATTTTGCCACCTTTATCCGCTTGTTTTAGGATTATTCCATCATTCTTTTTGAGTTCTTTGATTGCTTTGGTTTCTTTGCGGGATAGATTTGAAGTCTACTTAGGTGTTATAGATCCTTCAAAGTATATTTTGCGCAGGTCATTAGTGACTAGTTGGTTGAAAAGGTCAATTGCATTGTCTGCTCCAAAGAACGGATTTAATTTCGATTTTGGTTTCAATTTAGTTGGTATTGAGAGATCAAGAGGAATATCCATATCTTGGGCGAACAATGGTATAGTGTGTTGATCTTAGGTATCTTCTAAATTCATGAGATCAATGGTACGTTCTACTAGTTGTCCTGAAAGTTGAGATGGTATTATTTTGTTTGTTTTGGTTGGTTTCAAAGATTTATTTTTGAAGTATTTTTTCAATTTTAAAGTTCGACAGAATTTGTAGAGATCCAAGTTGACTTTGAAGAAATCTAATGAGTTGGAAGGGCAAAAGGAGAGACCTTTATTGAGAGCCAAAATTAATTCTTTGGATAGTACTGTGTTGGTGAGATTAACTACTAGGTTCTCCTGGATTTTGAATTCTTTGAACGGGTGAACACTCAACACGTGTTTCCCCAGTAGATAATATACTGGTTCCTCAGGAGGGCTTTGGGTGAATAGACCACTGTGTGGTTACGTGAGCCTATTAGTCACAGTATGGACAACAGAAAAAAGTAAATAGGATCAGTTGATGAGAGTTTCAAGGTAAAAAAAGTAAAGGAAAATAAAATGTAGGAGAAAGGTTGGCACAATATTGTGTTCTGCTTGTAAGTTAACAATAGAGATTTTAACTTATTATGCTCGTTGCTGAACAGTACTGATTTCACAGGTTTGGTTTTGAACGCAATTGATCATTTGCAGTCTTTACTATTGATCGGCTATTGTGTGGTATGTAGTTCATATATTATGGCCCGATCAGAATTTCTATTACAAAACTTTGTTTAAAAACCGTATTACTCATTACTGAGCTTACCTCAATGAGTTTGGGGGTTTCCTGCTTGTCGTGCAGAGTTTTTTGATGACTTCTGGTTTATATCATTTTGGAGTTTTTGAGATTTATCAATGCATCAGTGGTTGCAGAGTTTTCCACTTGCGGCGCATGCCTAAAAAATAGTGTGCTGTAATTAGCGAATGTTTGGATAATAGTGGAGCTTTAAAAAACGGCGTTCCCATGGATATATGTAACAGAGCTTATCGCTCGTCATTATTACGGTATCCAGATTGTCCCCGAAGTTAGCAGGAGTAGTGAGAAAATACGCGCTTACCTTTAGAGTATAGTTTGATAGTGTTTTCGGAGAATGGTTCAGTATGATAGCCGAGTTCGAGTCGAGACGCGATGCTGCAATAGTGCATCCGCGTTCTTGTTTATATAGTGCGTGAGGACATAGAATTGTGACGTAATGAGTAGCGTAATGTGAGATCGGTCGTTTGCCATTCGGTAGTTTGAAGGATTTTTTGGCATCCTCTGTATATTGACAGAAATTACAGGTGCCACATTTGAAATGTCCTTGAAGTTTGGCTTGATTCCAGAGTTGTTGCAGACCAGGTTCTTTGTTTTTGTTTCACCTTCCAAGATTCATAACTACCTACAATAATGAATCACAGAAACTCAGAAAGATCCTGTTAAAACACTGGAATATTCTCAAGGCAGACGAAGATCTCAGTGAGCACCTCACAAATCAACCAAACCTTACCTTCCGGAGAGCGCCGAATCTTAAAAATATTCTTTGTCCTTCTCACTTTCAATATCGCAACAAAGAACCTGGTCTGCAACAACTCTGGAATCAAGCCAAACTTCAAGGAAATTTCAAATGTGGCACCTCCAATTTCTGTCAATATACAGAGGATGCCAAAAAATCCTTCAAACTACCGAATGGCAAATGACCGATCTCACATTACGCTACTCATTACGCATTTACGTCACAATTCTATGTCATCACGCACTATATAAACAAGAACGCGGATGCACTATTGCAGCATCGCGTCTCAACTCGAACTCAGCTATCATACCGAACCATTCTCCGACAACACTATCAAACTATACTCTAAAGGTAAGCGCGTATTTTCTCACTACTCCTGCTAACATCGGGGACAATCTGGATACCGTAATAATGACGAGCGATAAGCTCTGTTACATATAGCCATGGGACTGCCGTTTTCTAAAGCTCCACTATTATCCAAACATTTGCTAATTACAGCACACTATTTTTTAGGCACCCGCCGCAAGTGGAAAACTCTGCAACCACTGATGCATTGATAAATCTCAAAAACTCCAAAATGATATAAACCAGAAGTCATCAAAAGACTCTGCACGACAAGCAGGAAACCCCCAAACTCATTGAGGTAAGCTCAGTAATGAGTAATATGGTTTTTAAACAAAGTTTTGAAATAGAAATTCTGATCGGGCCATAATATATGAACTACATACCACACAATAGCTGATCAATAGTAAAAACTGCAAATGATCAATTGCGTCCAAAACCAAACCTGTGAAATCAGTACTGTTCAGCAACGAGCATAATAAGTTAAAATCTCTATTGTTAACTTGCAAGCAGAACACAATATTGTGCCAACCTTTCTCCTACATTTTATTTTCCTTTACTTTTTTTACCTTGATACTCTCATCAACTGATCCTATTAACTTTTTTCTGTTGTCCATACAGTGACTAATAGGCTCACGTAACCACACAGTGGTCTAGTCACCCAAAGCCCTCCTGAGGAACCAGTATATTATCTACTGGGGAAACACGTGTCGAGTGTTCACCCGTTCAAAGAATTCAAAATCCAGGAGAACCTAGTAGTTAATCTTACCAACACAGTACTATCCAAAGAATTAATTTCGGCTCTCAATAAAGGGTTCTCCTTTTGCCCTTCCAACTCATTAGATTTCTTCAAAGTCAACTTGGATCTCTACAAATTCTGTCGAACTTTAAAATTGAAAAAATAATTAAAAAATAAATCTTTGAAACCAACCAAAACAATCAAAATATCGCCATCTCAGTTTCAGGACAACTAGTAGAAAGTACCATTGATCTCATGAATTTAGAAGATACCCAAGATCAACACACTATACCATTGTTCGCCCACAATATGGATATTCCTCTTGATCTCTCAAAACCAACTAAATTGAAACCAAAATCGAAATTTAATCCGTTCTTTGGAGCAGACAATGGCCCTCATTACAACCCAGGCGTTAAGGGGTTAACGGCGCCGTAAAAGGTGGCGGCGCTGTTAAACCCTTTAAGCCAGATTACAAGGTCCCTTTGCGTGTGGCACTTTAACGCCTGCTTTTAGCAGGCGTTAAAAAACCAACCCGCAAAGGGACCTTGGTGCTAAGTACGGTGCCGCAATTTGCGGCACCGTACTTAGCGCCTTCCCCATTCCCATTGAGCCCTATGAGGCAAAAATGGGAATGGGGAAGGGCCATGGCGGCATGGGGAATTACCGCCCCGCCAACCTCGGAATGGGGGGTTAATTCCCCGTTCCGCCATGCCGGAGTCGGTAAGTTACCGGCATGGACCATGGTGCTATTAGCACCATGGTCCAACGCCTGGGTCGTAATGAGGGCCAATGCAATTGACATTTTCAACCAACTAGTCACTAATGACCTGCGCAAAATGATCTTTGAAGGATCTATAACACCTAAGTACACTTCAAATCTATCCTGCAAAGAAACCAAAGCAATCAAATAACTCAAAAAGAATGATGGAATAATCCTAAAACAAGCGGATAAAGGTGGCAAAATTGTCTTAATCAAAACTGAGGATTACCTCAAAATGGCCAGTATTCACCTATCTGACACAAAATGTTATACACTTCTCAATCATAATATAATACCAGACCTAGTCAAAGAATGGCAAACCCTGAATAACCAATGGTTGGAAGCAGACCTCCTGACAGAAGATGAAAATGCCTTTATGAATACACCAACACCAATTATTGCTACCATTTACTTCATACCCAAAATTCATAAGCCATTCAAACAATTGCCACCGACAACACCAATCATAAATGGCATAGGTTCCCTCACGGAACCAATTTCGGAACTCATTGATAATCATCTTCAACCTCTAGCAAAAAGTATGGCATCATTTATTCAAGACACAAAGCATGTGATTCAGCAACTGAGGCAAAACAACAATTCAAAGTCAATATACAAAAGTGGGATAACAACAATCAGAGGAAACACACAGAAGTAAAATTACAATTGATTTTCAAGATACCTAAAGGACCCAACTGTAATGAGGAAACGAAAAAGACCTTGATTGATAAGAGCACTACAATCAGTTATCTATTGTGAAATCAACAATATATCTGAATTGCAATCAAAAATCCAACAAGGACATCAAGACCTACATATATGGACTCATGAGAATGAAAACCCAATAAGGAAATCTAAGGACCTACACAAATGGACTCCTAAGCTAACAATATATCTGAACGTTGTAGGCAACAACTACATCTGAATAAACAAGAATTCCTAACCCTATTGTGTCTCTGCCTTATTTCAATACCACTTCTTGATAACTGTAGGCTCCAAGGTAATACATTCAATACTGTCTCTTATCTTTCAGCACTGGCAACCTCAATGCAGTATTACCATGCAGCCACAGTTATTCCACCATACAAACAGGCTTCCACTTATGAGCTCGCTTTGAGATTGTCAACAGGTTGCACCTTTATACCCTATTAATTTGCACTCTAGAAGATTCATTAATGCGTGATGGCCATTGTTTTGAACAAGATGCGTCTTTCTCTGGGAGCCAATGTGCTTCCCCCCTGGCTTGAGAGAGGCGTTTCCCTTTGGGGATGCTAAGGGCGGCTCAAAGGGCATTGTTTTGTGTAACTTGCAGCCTATGGAGGTTTTTAGTGGAGGTCCCCAGCAGTAAGGCATTACAATAGTCAAGTTTTGCCCCAACTTCGGCTCTGGCTATTGGTGGTTGGTATTGGATAGATAGAGTTTCACCGCATTGATGATTTTAGTGGTGAATGCAGAGGCTGAGGAAACAGCACTCACCTGGCGTGTCATGGATAAGGTTGAATCCCCAAAAAAAACAAGGGTTTTGACTGCTGGTGAGACTTTAATGGGTGTGTTGTCAATGATGAACGTCTGGTATTGCGAGTCAAGTTTATCAAGCATTTCTTTGGAGCCTACAAGGAGGACCTCGGTTTTGTCCCCGTTAAGACATAGTCCATTTGCTGACATCCATTTCTGAATGGCTTCGTAGATTTTATCGAGGGCGGGAGCATCTTGTGTATAGGAGCCAGTGAGTGGGAGTAGGACTTGGGTGTCGTCAGCATAGTTAGTGTAAACTATGCCTCGATCATCCAAGTCCTTGAAGAGGGGAAGGGTGAAAATATTGTAGAGCGTGGGGGCTGTGCAAGAGCCTTGTGGGACACCACAGATTAGGGTGGTGGGGGATGCGCATGCATGGTCTGAGAAGACCCGCATGAGTCGCCCCTTGAGAAAGGATGTTATCCAAGCAGTGGCTTTGGTGGAGAAGTGAGCCGCATTTATAAGGTGTTTGCACAGACTGTCATGATCCACAAGATCAAAGGCCGCTGACAAGTCCAGTAAGAGGAGAAGTGACGGTTGGCCTTTGTCAACTAGGTTGCCCAATTGGATCTTAAAATCCAACAGGGCAAACTCAGTGCCATGTCCTGGTCTGAAGCCTAACTGCCTCTTGCCTAGGATGTTGTTAGATTCAAGGAACTGTTGAATTTGGGTGTTGGCAACTTTGTCCAATATTTTTAGAATGAATGGGACCGTGGTGATTGGCCTGTAGTTATTTGGAGACTCAGGGTCAAGATTGGGCTTTTTGAGCAGTGGTCGCACCCATGGTTCTTTAAGGGTGGATGGGACTGAATTAGACTTAAACGAGGCGTTGATGAAAGATGTCAGAAATGGTGCTAGGGAATCAATACAATCTTTAACTAAGGAGGCAGGGCAGGCATCCCCTTTGCAGTTAGAGGGCTTGATTCTCTGGATGATGTCCAGTACTTCTGACTCAGTTATCACCCCTGAAGGAAATCCTCCCTTCCACCGTGAAACTCTATGATACAAACTTCAAGTTTATCAAAGAAAAAAGAGCACCATTCTAATCTCTAAATTGCAAAGGGTTGCAGCAGCGTGCCAAGATGCAGGCATGCGGACTGCGGCAGTTCGTGTACCTTAATGTAGTCCAGACGTGATAATTGCACTTTGTACCGTATTTGGCGAATTGCCGGCAAAGTAGTGCATTTCTACACAGCGCCTCAATTTTAACAACTTCTGCGCAGGTTTGTTTGTTTGTTTTGTTTGTTTTATTTGCTTATATAGCGTGCTGAACCCTGAGGTAGCTAGGTGCTTTATTTCTAGGTCATACATTTCTCCTTTTGCCAAATGACATTAGGCTCATAGTTGGTGTCAATCCTGATTCCTGACTAATTATAATTTAAACAAATAAGCGAATGAAAATCAAAATCACACAAAATTAATTTAAAATGTTTAATACTATGTTTGAAAACTGAAAATATGAGTCTATGTATGCAGATTTCTTGTTTAGCACTTAACATCACTTTGAGGACTTTGTTAAGCGCTATAGGGGAAGTGACTAAAGGGTGGTACTGGAAGTGACATCACGGGGTTACACGAGGTGCCTTGCAATCTTCTTTCTGCAGACAGACTTTGCGGATACACGCTGTTTAAGAAGGATGTAAAGTCAGGGGTGTGGGGGCAGCTTACAAGTCAAACAACAATATCTATTTGGGGGGCTGGCCTAGAGAGCATGAATAACAAGGGGGTGTTTAATGCATTCAATGAACACGTAAATTCGGTATTAAAATCAATGGCATCAGCCAATGGCTCTCGCTGCGACTCCCAAAGCAGTGATGGCAGTGCAATTATCGAATCTAGTGGCCACTTGAGGGCACTTCCTCACAAATCATTGACTGCCCAGCCCTTGTGAAGAAGTGGGTACCTGGACATGTCACCCCACTCTCTACAACTGATATGAGTTGCAGGGTGTTAGGTGGCAGTCTCTTGCTAAGTGGTGAGGGCTTACGCGTTTGATGTTATTATCTTGAAATAGGGGGGTGATTTACTGCCGATTTGAATGCAGCCCCTGGCAAAAGATCTATCCAATGCTGTGCTTTAATTTGCAAGGGCAAAGTCAAGAAAAGTTACTTTTTGAACACATAATACAGGTAACATTCCAAGACTGTCACCTAGTGCCTAATGTATGCATTTTCTATTGCGTTTGTATTTCCATCTGGTTCTTAATGAAGTGCCCTATTTACAACATTTGTAACACATTTTTCTGATTGTCATTTTTAGGGGTCAGGGTGGAGGGGGGCGCCAACGATGCTTCCCGCCTGGGGTTCAATCTGGTGTAAGACCGGCCCTGCCTAGCATAGTGCTGCTTGACTCGCATAGCTGTGAAAGTTCAAAATCTCTGAAGAATACTTCAAGGGGCATACCTGCCATGATATCTGTCCACTTGTCTATGCCAGAGAAGGTCCAGGGTCGCTGCCTGCAGTGGAGTGTCCACCGGTAGATTTCCCACCACCAAAATCCGAAGAAGTCATCCCAGGTGTCCAATCTTGGTGAGGGTCCGCATTCCAGTTCAGTGTTCATGTCTAGGTCTGCAGAAGGCATCCAGAGGTCTGTGCTGTGGCTGCAGCACTGAAGAACTGAAAGGTAGTAATCAGTGAAATCCCAAAACCTGACATTCCCACTGCATCTACTGCCACCGAAAGTCAGCCAAGGCCACCCAGAACCCTATCATCTTCAGCCAGACCTTATTGAGGTCCGGTCAAAGTTTCACCTTTGTGGGACATCCATACCTAAAGTGCTGCCTTTCCGACACTGCTTAGTTCCTTCTTTCTTCTCGCCATCGACATCCCTGTAACTCCTTCGTCCAAAGGGGGTCCATCCTTGGGGGGAATGGTCTCATCGAGTAAGGCCAAGAAACTCCACCACTTTGCCTGCCAAGGCACCCAAGGTACTGTGACGAGGAAGAACATCTGACATCCTCAAGAATCACCCAGGGGTAAGAGATTTGTCTTGGATCCTGTTCTCCTGTGGCTTCCCAGGTACTTTGGGGTAGTGGGTTCAGTAGAAAAATAAGCAGAGCATTATTGAACGTATTTGGACTGGGCTGTAATAGACAAGATAAAGCACACCACCTTAGATTTTCCCTTACAGGTTACCCAGGTGGGGGGATCTATACACAGTATTGCCTATCTACTTTAAAGAAAGCATTCTGTCATTGTTCCTAATCTAACCTGCCTTTTTTACAGCAATGTCTATGCATGAACCCATGCTTTATGATTCCTATGTTTTTTTTTTTCTTCAAATTTGGTTTTATTGGGTTTTAAACAAATAGATTACACAACATACTTAGGCATTTGTATCAAGTTACATTCACATGTTATTCCTTTCTTCTTCTAGCAGATATGTAACCAATAAGATAACTTCTATTCACCCCCGCTCGATTCCCTCCCCCCACCCACAGGACAGGTGAACAGCACATTACAGTCACTATAACATGCATTTGTATTCGTTTTTAATGGAGATCCCTTCTCAAACATGTTCATCTAACTTGTCCGTTCAGAGTGTCACAATATTGACAATAGATTAGCACATGGGTTGCCAGGCTTGCACATCGTGTTAATGTTAGGGTGTTACCTTTCATCGGTTCTGTCATTGTCTTGTCCAGGGCTCTGTGGGGCCAGGGACATACATGTTTACAAAGGCATTCCACAGCTCTTCATGTTGGGCAGCTCTTTAGTGGAGGGCTGCAGTGATCCTCTCCATTACATATGCATGTTTGGCCACCCCTAACCACTCAGATTTGAAGGGAAGTCGTAGCGCCTTCCATCTGATCACCAGGAAGGCACATGCGGCAAGTAATAAGGGGGCTATAATTCCACTTGCTCTCATCATTCCATCATCGCCATCTTCTAAGCCAAACATGATGAGGAGAGGTGTCATATCCCGGGAGACTCCATCAACCTGCCTGATCCAACTCAGAACTTCACTCCAATATACCCGGACCAGGGGACTACCCACCACATGTGCCAATAATTAGCCCTTTCTCCACATGATCACCAGCATAAGGGGCTAGAAGTTTGGAACATTTTGGACAATCTATAGGGGTCGTACTATCACCTATGCAGCAACTTCCTATCATGTAGTTTGTATTGTTCAGCAATCGATACCTGTGAGGATGACTTGCATATCTTTTCCCAGGTGCGTTCTTCTAGCTCATGTCCAAAATCTAGTTCCCACCTATGTTTGAGCTTAGTGACAGACCTCAACCCATTATCTAGTAGTGCCCTGTACATGCTTGTGATCATGCTCTTAGTTTCAGTCACAGTATCGAGTTCCCTTTGTATTTTCACTTGCCATTTCTCTCTTGGCAGTACACCTTAAGCCTAAGATAGAGGAAAACCGGGATCGGACGTATCTGTAGAGCCTCTTCTAGTTCCTGAATCATCAGGAAAGCTCCACGCTTCCACAGCTGCCCTACCCTCTCGAGGCCCGCCTCAAACCAGGATTGACATTGTGAGTGGTCTGGAATTTCCTCACGGATCCCTGGGGTCCATATGTGGCTTAGAGGCGACGGCCACATTGTGACGCCTCTCATGTCCGCTCCCTCCCTCCATATGTCCCATATTGTACCAATTATGGGGTGGTCTCGGAGTCTCCACAGAAGTTTAGCTCTGGGAACCCATAGCCATTCTGAGACCGTGGCGGGGGCAAGGTTGTAGTTATCTAGGTGGATCCATTGCAGATCCTTTCTTCCTCTCAGGTGAGGAATCAGTACACGTAACTGTACTGCTTGGTAATGTAATTTAACATCTGGGAGGCCTACACCCCCGCCCCTTTTCTTTGGGCATTATGAGTGCTTCATACGATATTCTTGGTTTCTTCCCCTGCCACAGGAATCTCAATATGGCACTTTTCACCTCTCAAAAGAACGCCTCTGGAATTTTCAAGGGGAGAACCTGAAACGGATACAAAAATCACTGGAGGCATACTATTTTAATAATATTAATAATAATAATAATAATTTGGCATTTATATAGCGCTACAAACCCTCGGGTATCTGAGCGCTGCTTATTATTACCCACGGTGTGTGCTGCTCTTTAGTGGATGGCGTTCAGGATTCCCATCCAAGAGATTGTGAGAGACCGCCATTTTTCCAAATCTGCCTGAAATGAGGCGAGAACGTGGAGGAAATTTGCATTATACATATCGTCCAGGTTCCTTGTTAGGTTGATCCCTAGATAGCGCAATGTCGGACCTCCCATCACCACACCCAGCTGAGAGAGCTTCCTGATGGAGTCGGTGGTGGGCTCATGGAGTGGGAAGAGTATGGATTTGGACGTGTTGATTTTAAATCCCGAGAGTGATCCGTAAGCTTCGATCAGTAGGATAGCCCAGGGTATTGAGGACATAGGATTCTGGATATATAGTAAAATGTCATTGGAGTAAAGGGCTAGTTTGTATTCTTTTCCATCTAACCACAGACCTTCTATCTGGCGGTCCGCTCTGAGTGTCTGAGAGAGGGGTTCTAGTGAAAGAGCGAACAGTATCGCAGAGAGGAGGCAGCCTTTTCTTGTGCCTCCCATGACTGAAGCTTGGTGGGAGGTATGTACTGCTCTGGCCCCTTTTCTGAACGTCGGACCAAGTCCTACTTTGCATAACACTGAAGTCCCACTCTACTCTGTCAAATGCTTTTTCAGCATCAATAGACAGTAGCGAGGGGTCGTTCAAAATTTTCTTCGACTCATGTATCAAGTGGAGAGTCTTCTGCGTATTGTCAGCACCCTGGCACCCTAAAATAAATCCGACCTGGTCGGGGAGTACCAAAAAGGGCATATGGGTCTCCAGCCTAGCCGCCAGTGCATGTGTGTATATTTTTGTGTCAATGTTGAGGAGAGAGATGGGGCGGTATGACCCGCATTGCTTGGGGTCCTTACCGTCCTTACGGATCACAGAGATTAATGCTTGTGAGAACGACTTGGGTGCTAATTCCGTTTGTACGATATCGTTGAATAGGACAACCATAAAGGGGAGGAGAGGTGTAAGGAAGGTCTTATAAAACCCGGCCGTGTACCCATCGTTCCCAGGTGCTTTCCCCATTGGTAGCCTCTTAACCGCTCTCTCCACTTCGTCAGAAGTTATAGGGGACTCTAACATCTTAATCTTGTCTCAGGAGAGTTCAGGCATATTTATACTGTGCATGTATCGGTCTATGTCTATCTTTCTTTGTGTGGATTCAGATCTGTAGAGATGCTCATAAAAATCAGCAAAAGCTTCGGGAATGCTCTTGGAGTTTCCTGGTTGGAGATCACTATCTCATTCAATAGCCATAACCCATCGTTCAGCTTGTTGTCCCCGCATCCTGGCAGCCAGGAGTGCATGGCCTTGTCACCTTTCTCATAGTGTTTTTGTTTAAGAAATTGGAGTTTATGTTTGACTAGTCCCTCCTCAAGCTGCCGGAGTTCTTCTCTCTTTTGAACCGCTTCAGCGATTTTCTCCCTTGTCCCCTCCCAATCAGTCTGCACTGCAGCGTCTAGCTGTGCGATTTCCCCCTGGCGTCCATTTTCTATCAGAGTTCTTTCTCTTTTCTTGTCGGCCCCTCCCTAATCAGGAAGTCACTCCATGTTGCCTTCCCAGCCTCCCACACCAAATGTTTAGGGACCTCTCCTGTGTCATTCGTTTTAAAGTATTCTGTAATCTCTTTATCTAATTGTTCACGAAAGACGGGATCCTTCCATAGCGACTCATTGCAGAGCCATTTTTAATTTCTTTGTGGAAGTGACAGGAGACTTGTGACAGTAGTGACCATCTCATGATCGGACCAGGAGATTGGAGTAATCTCAGAGGCAGCTGCGGCATCACACAATCCAGTGGTGAAAAATATATAATCTATTCTTTTAAATGTTGAATGTTGGACGGAGTAGAAGGTGTATCCTAAGCGATTGTGGTGGAAGTATCGCCATATGCCCCTTAATCCGTATAGATCCAACATATTAGCCACCTCCGCCCAGCTGCGCTCAAGTAGTTTGTTTGCCTCCAGGTTGCCAGCCCGTCTATCTAGTGTAGCATCAGCCCAAATATTGAAATCTCTACCCAGAGTGACCTGTCCAGCGGCCTTGAGCATAATCTTTGGAACCATGCGCTGGAGGAAGCGGGATTGTCCAGTGTTGGTGGCGTATAGTGAAGCAAGAGTGAGAGTGGTATTATGTATCTTACCCACCAGTGCAATGGCCCTCCCCTCTACATCTGACCATACCTTTAAAACCTCAAGGTTGAGTCCCTTCCACACTAGAATATGAACTCCTGCTTTTCGCAAGGGGCCCAAACCCCAATATTCAAGTCCCACCCTGCAAAAAAGGACCCTAGGTTCCTCCCCTCGTGTATATCTAGTCTCTTGAAGGAAGAGTACATCCAAGTTGGCCCTTCTGAATTCTCGAGAGACCAGGGACTGTTTGGTGGGGGAATTAAGACCCTTTACGTTGATGGTGCCAGCCCTAAGGAACCCAGATTTACCTATCTGGTTGTCTGTTGTTGTAGCCATATCTGTAATCTGGGCATACATCTAGGGGTCCCATCAGTCCAATTTTTAGCTTCCACCTTAGAAATCGCATGTTTCAGTTTGAGTGTCTGTCTTGTTCTCCCTGCCCTTCCTCTCCTTTCTGCCCCCCTGTCCAGCTCCCCATGCGGCGTCCGATCTAGCTGGGTTATCTCCACCAAATCAGTCTCAGACCATCAGTGAGAACCGTACAACTCATGGTCCCAGAACATAACAACTTAACTAACAGTGAGCCCTCTGTACCCCCTGTGCTCCATACTGCAAGATTATTGGTCCTTTCCAAATTTTTGGTGACCCCATCGTGTTCACTCGTTTCTTGGTAGCAAATGACCTTCTTGCGAAAGCCCGCCGTCGGGCCTGCACCTTAGTAATGTCAGCGGTTGGTGATCGGGAGTTCAGTGTTCCATTTCCGGAGATGCATTCATCCTCCTGAACTTTCTAGAACCCAGTATCCTCCTTCACCTTGGTCCCTTGATCCACCACACTCTGTCTTCATTTCTTCTTCCATTAGGGGCTGCCCCCTCCTCCCAATCCCCCACCAGGTCTGCCGTGCAACTGCAGATGTCTTTCTCAGACGTCAACCTTATCGTGTTTCCTTCCCATTCAAATGTGAGCGAGAAGGGGTATCCCCAACTGTATCGGCTATCCTTTTCCTTCAAAAGTTTAGTGAGCGGTAGACATTTCCTCCTCATAGCGAGAGTAAGGGATGACAGGTCTTGATAAATCAAAACATTCGCTGTGTCCACTGAAATCTGTGGACTGCGTCTGGCCTTATCAAGGACCCGGGCCTGGTCTGCATAGTTATGGAATCGAGCCAGTATTGTTCTTGGGCCGCCCGCCCTAACTGTGAATGCGGTACATTTTCAGTTTGTCCACCGAATCGTCTTCAAACAGAAATTTCATTAGTGTGTATAGTTATTTTCAGATTGAGCTCAGTTTCCCCCTCCTTCTCCGGAATGCCGAAGACATGTATATTGTTTTGTCGCTCCCGGTTCTCCAGGTCATTGACTTTTAACCAGAATTCCTCCTCCCTTGCTTCGATTTCAGCAATACTCATTTCCATTTGGGATTCCAATGTGGTCAGCGAAGTCTGATTATGCTCGAATTCCAATAATCTCTCCTCCATTTTGTCGATTCTGTGGGTTATTTTGTCTATTTTTCCGCCTATGTCAGCTCTCATGCATCTCATTTCGGTCAGCAGGTCAGCTACATCCGCCTTGGTTGCGGCTGCTTCGGGTCCAGGAGATGTATTATAGTGACGAGAGGCGGACTGTTGTTGGTGCGATGGGGAGAAAACATATAGGGTGCTACTTCCTCCCTAATGTCCATGTGCACTGAGCTCAAAATGCTGCAACAGGTGGCTTTTATTGAGGAGTGGCAGGACGGTGGATGACAAAGTCCATCTCTGCATTTCTGCGTAGGGAGAAAAGGGCACACGCCCCAAGGATGAAAAGGGGGGGGCCCTTCCGGATAGGTCACGTGAAGTTGGTCATATGATGTGCGTTGAGCTTCTTATAGACACCATGGTGTGGTCCGGGTTTCCTAAGCCTATGTATGCAGGGGCAGGAGTATATATATATCAGGCCTACCTTCACATCACAGCGTGTCTCCGGTATTTTTAAATGTTAGCCCCAACCGTTTTATTGATGTGTGGATTGTGATCTACCGCCAGCTGGCGTTTAGGTGTACCCAAGGCTAAGTATTATTGTCGTCCTGTACGGCGCCTGGATGAGTGCGTGTCCCGTTGTGGACGACTTATTCCAGCAACTTTTATCTCTGATACTGCAGCAGTTTCCACCTGAGGCAGTGTCACAATCTTGTTTTTGTGAGGTGCTTAGTGCCACTATGCGCAGCGTCGTGTTTGGAAGTTACGGAGTGGGTCCCCTCACTTTGGCTCTCTGTAATTGTAAAGATGTATGCAGGATTCAGATGTTCAGTTCCTTCAATGGATCCAGATCACACAGTTAGGGTTACGGATTATAATAGGTGCTCTCAGAGAAGCAGTCCTGCACGTGGGAGACACTGAATTTCTGAATGATTCCGGGATTGCATCCCAGTCTGGCCCTGGCGACACAATGGGTACCGCAGGAGTATATGTCGAGTTGGTTGTGGATGGGGGGCTGCCAATAACACCGGGTAGTGGAACTTGCAGTACGGTGCTGTTTCCTTGTGTTCGTAGGGTCTAGGGGGGTGGAGGGATCTGTGGAGCACCAGTGCGCATAAATATTGAGCCAGATGTAGCTTTTAGATTGTAGGCAGTAGGGACGCTGAGTCGAGCTGTGCCAGTCCCCCTATGTTTCTGGAAGCAGTGGTGGCTCTCCGTTGCATGGGGCGTTCGTGTCTTTCTTCAGTTATTCCGTGATTCGGTGCTGGGGTGAGAGTGAGGCTGCATTGGCCGCATATTATAACTTGTCTAATCCCCTTATGACAATGGAGGAAGCCCCGGCAGGGCGATGCGTTCTACATCGAGTGCAGTAGTAGATTATGTTCGGTGAGCGAGGAGCAGCAATTTAGCTATTAGGCTTTCCTCGCCACAGCCGCTCGAGTGTGGTTATGGCCTCTGTGGGCAGCCCATTGGCATAGGTGCGGGCCGAAGACAGGGCGCCGCTCCAAGGAACGCCTCCTGAACCCCACCACGGGTAGGGCAGTGTCCGTTTCTCCCCCTTCGGTGGAGCGGGCCTGGTGTCATCAGGTCCCTGAAGGTATGGACTATGGGGGTCGGGGTCCCATGCAGAGCGGCATCACGGAACTGGGGGGCGATGATGGCTCCTTACAGGGTCTCCACTATGCACAGCTGTCCCAGTGCGGGTCGCCTCCTTATTCTACTCCCTGCCAATGCAAGCAATCTTCCAGAAGGGCTAAGTAGAGAGGTAGCCCTGTGTGTGTCTCGAGCCCTCTGTTCAGCTAGCGAAGCACTGTCATCTGCGAGAAGCACAGGCCTGACCGGGCCGATGATGCCACAGGTTTCACACGTCTTTTCTTGTCAAAATCAAGTCCGATTTTCCCCGAATTTTTTATCAGGTCTGGGGTGCAGGTTCCGACGTATGTCCCACCAGGTTTGTCTGGGGGGGGGGCTCAAAAAGCGGGTGATCAGGTCGCTTTTGGAGCCGCTGGATGGAGATCTCACACGAGAGATGGGCTCATCCGTGCGCCCCCTGGTGGCCAGTGGCTCGATTCCTATGCTTTTTAATACCTGCCAGCGGTTGGTGCATTCTGAATTTAATATAAAGTGTATTGTGATACTACATAGATGTGTATATATTTATCATTATTAGCATAGTGTTGCCTGAGTAAAAAGTGTGTTGTTTATTGCTGTCTATATTTACTTGAACCTTATTTATCTAAACCTTGATGACAGTAATAAAAAGGCTGTAATATCACATAACATAGTGTGTGGACATTCCTTTGTGGGGGTTTGGGGATTCACTGTGCTTCAGAACCAGCCTGCATCACCTCCTGAGAGTCTAAGCCTGGCTGCTCGTCCAGCATTGCCCATTGAGAGCTTTGGCTGGGGTGCTCTGTGCTTCTACCACAACTGTATAGAGGACAGAAATACAGATACCCACCACCCCACAGTCTTTACAACAACCCCCAATTGCCGGTCCGGGGGGGGGGGGGGGGCGCTCTGTTAAGTCAAAGTAGTTTATATGTGGAGAGCAATATCTGCATAATATCAGGGTAAAATAGGGCATAAACCACATTTCAGTAATGCATAAAATGTCAGGACAGGAGCCCTCTAAGAAGGTGTAAATATCATCATGATGAGCAACTGCAGATCTCACATTAATCATACAATCTGCAAGGAAAAAGGACGAGAAGGCAGGTGCTCGCTGCAACACATCGCCTGAGAGGGGTACCCATAACAGACCCTCCTACAGTCTCAGTGATATTGATATGAGACCTAGGGGTAAAGAGGGGACATTTGGGAAACCCAGAATGCAAAGTTATGTCTGGTGGCGCCAAGGCTAGCAACTCATTGCAGGAATATTTCTCTAGTGGGTCATTTGCAGAGGTAACATGATGTAAAGGTGTCATATCTGCATTTTGGCACGCAGTAAAAGCCCAAGGCCTGTCCTTAACATGGACACGTACAGATGGGCTTGCTTTCAGCTTGACATCGGTGCGCCTTTGGTGCGCCTGCTCCGTGCATTCATTTCCTCTGGCACATAAGGTCTAGAAATCATATAGGGGAGTGACACGGCAGCAGTAGAGAAGGAAGAAAGACTTCCTGTTTAAAATACTACGAGCTCTGAACACACAATGAAATAAGCAGCATTTAAAATTTACACGAGTAAAAACAAATACCACAAGATTCCCAATTCAAGTTGCAAAGTTGGTAATATTTTAAGATAAAGCAATCAAATACAATGAGACCGCAGAGCATGCAACAAGGCAGCCTCACTGGTTACTATTACAATCCATGCATGCATACATACACATTACATTAAAAACTACTTGGCATACCTGCTGGCACCCACCACAAGCGCTGATGCCACCACGGGGTGGGCCTCCCGCCCCTCCTCGATGCAACATAAGCACACTGGCTGATAGGACAGGACTGCTCCCCTGTCAGTCAGAGTGTTTACTCTGGTAGCGCAATAATGAGAGGCGGCAGTGCCAGTCTATGATGACCGCTGCATCTCATTTATTGCGCTATGTTTGTTGTGGAGCCCAAAGGGCTTGGCATACAAACAAAAAACAAGAATTGCATAGTAAGTATGCACCCCTTCTCAGAGGCAGGCAGTACAATCTCTCATGCAAATAAAGCACACAGGGGACTGTGCTGCCTGCCTCTCAGGTAAAGGGCGATGTCCCCCACTTATAATGACAAGCTACCACCGCACATTACATACTAATGGAATTTGTGCTTTATGAATATCATTGTGAATGTGTTAATCAGAGCCAGACCACGAAGATGTAATTTTGTCCAAATTCACCTTAATTGTTGCATTTTACCCCTGGGAAAAAGAACAACAAAGTTGATGCCTTAACACATCTGAAGCAGTGGGTATGCCCACAGGAGAACTGTTGACTACTGCCCCTGAAGAGAGTGATACGGCCCATTAGAAGTGTGGAATGGTATAATTAGGCAATAAATCCCAATGTGGGCAGTGTGACGGGTCAAAAATGAAAGCCGGACACAAAGTTGTCATGTTTTTGGTTAAAGACTTTTATTTAACTGAAAATGGATTGGGAAAATGCCTCTCTTGCTCTATTCTACAGAGGAGTTTCCCTACCTAAAAACCCCAAACTAAGGATCTGTCTGTGTCAGGATGCCAGAAATCAAAAGCCGTCCTTGTGTCTAAACATTCTATCCTGACTTTCACACTACAAACAAAATAATAAACTGAGAAGGGAAATGTCTTTAACCTGGTATTGGAAAAAAATGTTCATACATGAAAAATAGAATGGCTCCAACGTAAATGTTCTCCAAGGTGAAAATACCTTGGTTCCAGTGGGTGGTGACCTTCCCCTGGATTCTTCAATGGGATAGCAATGTCTCTTGTTCTAACAGTTCTTTGTGTCTCTCCTTGTCCAACCTCATAGGTAAAAAAAACTATGCGCAAGACTTTCATTAACACAAGTTCCTTCTTTGTTTGACAAACACTGCCCTTTCTTGACAATTCTTGAAGGTTTGCAATTTGCATGGCGTACCGCCTTGCCAAGACTCATTATGCACTTCAAACTGCCTTGTATATTCTCCTGTCAGGACTCTATATGCACTCTCAACTGCCTGGTGAACTCTCCTGCCAGGACTTCTCTTGTACTTCCAAATGCCTGGTATACTTACCTGCCAGGACTTCTTGTGTAGTTTCAACTGCCTGGTGTACTTCTCTTGCTAGGACTACTTATGTAAGTTCAACTACATGGTATACTTCTCATGCCAGGACTTCTCCTCTTGTAGTTTCAACGGCCTGATCTACTTCTTTTGCCAGGACTTCTCTCTTGTACTACAGTTCCTCTTTATTTCCCAAACTGCATATACCGTTCTTGGTTTGGTATATCTATCTTTTTTAATGGTCATTCAGGCTTTTCCCCACATTTGCACTTCATGTGCTGATATGTAACGGAAATTGGTTGGGAAAATGCCTCTCTGACCCTATACTACAGAGGAGTTTCCCTACCTAAAACTCCAAACTAAGGATCTGTCTGTGTCAGGATGTCAGAAATCAAAAACCGTCCTTTTGGGGGGGCGCTGTTGAGCAGCCAGCGTATGCAGACATAGTTTCTGCTGCTGCTACAATCCTAAAGAAATATCCTAATTGCGGCTTTAAAGTTCCAACAAGTTTCACGCAGGCAGAGAGGGGAAAGTCTCTGCGTACCGTCTTGGAAAACGCAGAGAAAATCAGGGCTGTACAAGCCTTACAGCAGAACTCTCCACGGCACATGGAGAGAAGACCTGGTATCCCGATCCGTGTCAGAAGGCGGGAAGAAGACTGCGGCCATAACGCAATGGGACCGTTAGTGCACAAAGAAGGTGTCGGTCCAAAATGCGCCACCACACTGACAACAGCACCAGTGAGTCCCCATCTGACCCCAGCTGCGAGCGGCAGGAGGCAGAAAAGGCCCACAGAAGAGCGGAGCACCCGGCCCATAGGTGGAGTGGGGCGGGTCACCCGGAGCCCCGATCGCGGGGTTAATATTGATAAAACAGGCCCACCAGCAACTCTGTCCCCATCTGCCTCCTGTGGCAAAGGGAACCTATAAAGGAAGGGGGAGGACTTAGACTCTACCACGGCAGATTGACAAGCCCGCGACCTGAATGAGGGAAGGACACTAGAGACAGATGAGCCCATAACCTGCAATCATCCTCCCTCCATCCCTCCCTGCGAGAAACGCTTGACCCCGGTGGGAGGAACAGCCACACTCTTGAGCAGGTCACCCGGAGCCACGATTGCAGGGTCAACATTGATAAAGCAGGCCCACCAGCAACCCGGTCCTGCCTGGTTCCAGTGGCGGAAGGGACACGTGAAGGAAGGGGGAGGAATAAGACTCTGCCACAGCGGATTAAGAAGCCCGGGACCTGAACGAGGGACGGACACTATAGGCAGGCGAGCCCACAACCAGCCATCATCCTCCCTCCATCCCTTCCTGTGAGAAATGCTTGGCCCTGGTGGGTGGAAGAGCCATACTCCTGGAGCGAACGTGCGATCGGGGCCCTACCTGCTCACCCCCGGCAGATTGAGGTGGTGCCACAGACCCGTTAGCGGCAGAGGCTGTCTGGAGTCCCAGGACTGACAAGGGCTGACAGCAAGTGACCAGACAACACCGGACAACACGCAGCATACAATCTTATGGCCACAAAGACTCCAAAGCATAACCCGGCCTTGAAACACACGGTAAAGGGGCGGACTGCGGCCAATTGAGAAACCACTTCTCTGGCTCCCGACTCTCCTCAGTACCATTGGGCACACAAACTGGACCTCCTGGGTGCTCCGCCGCCAGACAATACCTTGACCTGCGTTGTGGTGGGGACAGGCTGAGAGAGACCGAATGGAACCCACATAGGCTTGTGGTTTCTGAGGGCTTCTGCCAACAAATGTAGAAACCCAGGAAACAACAACCAGGCTCCTTCTGGCATTGGTGGGGTGCCCCTCTGACCACTGGGGCCCCGAGTACCCTGCACCATACCCTATACGCCCCCAGCACCAGGAGAAAGACTATATGCTTCATCCCAGCGCCTGGGAAACGCTATTCACCCCCCTGCACGCCAAGACGGGGGTACGAGGGCTGATAATCCAGTAAAGGAAACCAGAATAACTGCATACTAGCTAGGTGACAATGGTGAAAGACATGCCCTGCAAAGGGGCAGCACAAAACAAGATGGAACGCTACTCGACAAGTCTCCTGGCAACAGCTTCCTCAACACGAGACAAGCCGGGGAGGAAGGATTAAGCGCAGAAACAAGCCAGACACTGTCACTCGCAGACATAATAGCTGCAATTGGCGATTCCAGGACATTGGTCAAAACCAAAATAGCTGGCCTGCCCTCCGAAGTTTCCTTCTTGAGACAGGACCTACGTAACTTGACCTTACGAGTGGGAGAAATGGAACAGCAAATATCTGACAGCGAAGACACGATACGGAAGATGGAGGAATGGCTTGAGCGGATGTCTCAAAAATTAACCACCCTCGAGAACCAAGCGGAAGATAGCAAAGGCAGATCCCTCTGTAATAATTTCCACATACTCTGACTCCCGTAGAAGGAAGAGGGACTGTATTTGGAACTATTTTTACATCGGTGGCTTTCTGTCCTTATGGCACCTACAAAACTCACTATCAAGCGGGCTCACAGGGTTCCAACAGGCAGACCGATACCCTGTGACTCTGCGTGCTGGAGATAGCCCGGCTCATGAACTGCAGGGACCGAGACATGCTCCTACACATGGCAAGGGCGACAGGCCTGATCACCTACAATGGCAACCAAATTGGTCTCTTCCTGGACTACATGACGGAAGTACAGAAATCACAACAGTCCTTTGATTCAGTGAATAAAAAATGTGCATCCCTCATCATCAAATATGCACTCTTCTTCCCTGCCACACTTAAGCTCTATTACAACAACCCAGTACACATGTTCCACAGCCCCAAGGAAGTCTGGGACTGGCTGGAGATGCAGGTTCTCCCTGGCCCACGTCAGGGAACACCAAAAGAACGTACCGCTCGAGGCGCCACCACTTAAATGATCCGGACCTGACCAGAGACACTGGAACCACGCAGCAAAGAAGAGGACGGCGGATCCCCAAGAAGCGGGAAAATTAGCTGAGGAACGTTGGCGTGCAGCAATGTCCAGATATGTTCTTCCAGACACCGCTTGACTGGCCCTTAGGGATTCGAATCTGCCACCTTCTCTGAATCCTAAATCTAGCAGCCGCTGGCTGGAGACGATGAGGAACAGGAATGGCTCTCAAGGACCACCCCGAACACATTTCCAAAAGGTTTAGTTTATATAAGTTTGGGCAACAGGTACTTCTAGTTGGGGGGAAGTGTAGGGTGGGGAAATCACAGGTTGCAGTTGGGAGTGAGGGGGAAGGGGCGTAGTGCACAGTGCTGAAGCTCACCTATGAGGACTCAGAGTCTGTAATCAATCTATATATGCTTCAGATTAGGGGAGGCATACTAGTTTGGGGGATCAGAGTTGTTTTTTATTTACTGTTTAGGAAAGCAAGGCGAGGGGCATGGGACACATGGGTGGAAACATACTGGTGCATAGGGCACACGGGGCACCCACGAGGAAGGGGGGTTCGAGACTCATGGTACTGCTTCCAAACCCTGCAATACATCACTGGGGTACTCATGCCACATGACGGGGAAATATCTATGTTGAATGTCAACGGACTGGGCTCCAGTATCAAACGAAGGTTGATACTCCAATTCCTCAATCGACACTCGCTCGACATCGCCCTCCTAACAGAAACACACCTATTTGGAACGGAATTCACGTTTTTTAAGAGATCCAACTATTCGTTGACATACCACGTAGGATTCTCGAGAAGGACAAGGGGCACAGTGATTCTTATACATAAGAGGGTACCGTTCCAACTGAGGGAGGTGCGCACCGACCTGCGAGGCTGATATGTTGTGGCATTTGAGGAACTGTGGGGAAGTAACTGGGCCTCGTTGCAGCATACGCACCCCCACCGCTTACAATGGAATTCCTAAACAATCTCCAAACAATACTACTTACCAAACAGGTAGATTTGTGGGTTCTGCGTGGGGACTTTAACGAGGTCATGGAGATAGGTAGGGACCGATCGTGCCGGGGTAAAAGGAACCTGAACACCCCAACTAAATTACACCCCTTTGTAAGGGCACTTGGGCTGGCGGACACATGGAGGGCACTGCATGAAACGGAATCTGGGTTCTCATTCTATTTCAACGCACACAGATCACTTTCCAGGATAGACTACCTTTTCATCCCTCAGAGCATGGTACACAGGATGGTGTCTGCTGTGTTTCTAGCAAGAGGCATCTCGGACCACTCCCCCTGCCGATAGCACTAAAGAACGGGCAAACCAAACCCAATACAACCTGGTGTATGAACGCATATTATCTGGGAATGCCTGAGATAATTCAGGGCCTATCCATGAAAACGACTGAGTATTTCACCCTGAATGAGGGATTGGGTGACAGCCCGACTACGCTATGGAAAGACTACAAGACAGTACTCCGGGGCGAGGCTATCTCTTTGTGGTCGGCTCACCGCCGACAACACACCCGAGAAACCGTAGAAGCAGAGGAACAGGCATCTAAGAAAGAGGCATAATTCCTTGAATCAGGGTCCCGGGCCTCATAAGAAGCTCTAATCACAGCACAAGAGGTCTTAAGAAAAATGGCCTTAGATAAAGTGAGGGTTGCCCACTGGTCTGTCCGCAGCCAAATATATGAGAGAGGGGACAAGGCCGGCAAGACCCTAGCCTGGTTGAAAAGGCGGACAGAAACAAAGGGCAGGTACAGGCCATACTAGCGGATGGGAAGAAATTACTAACAGAGGACTCCGATATCGCTGAGGCATTCGCCACCTTCTATGAAAACTCTATCCCCCCCCCCCAGGCGAGGACAACCGAGACAGAGGGCCCAAGTTCCCAGACTCGATCGAAGTCCCCAGCCTCTCAGAGCAGCAGAGGAAGGAGCTTGAAACCAAGATCTTGTGGAAGAAGTGGGGAACGCACTGTCTCAACTCTAATCAGAGAAAACCCCGGGACCCAATGGCTTTCTGGTAGAAACCTGGAAACTACTGTCAGAAGCGGTGACAGGGCATATGCACTGCATATTCCTACGGAGAAAGGGCAACTCCCCTCGGACCTCAGGGGGACATTTATCTTAGTTATCCCCAAGCCTGGAAAACCTCCAGAACTTTGTGCCTCCTACAGGCCAGTATCATTTATCAACGGGGAAGCCAAGGTTATGGCACAGATCCTAGCCAATAGACTACTAGGAGTGATAGAATCCCTTGTCCTCCCGAACCAATGCAGGTTCATGCCCTGCAGATCCACTCAGATGAACCTACACAGAGTACAGCTAGCCATCAACCTGGCCTGGCAATTTTGGACCCACTAGCGCTCTTGGCTGTGTACTTCGAGAACGCATTTGATTCAGTAGGTTGGGATGCTCTGTGGGACATAATGGGCCAGATGGGATTCAGGAACTGCTTCATGTCCTGGGTTAAACATCTCTATTACTCCCCAGAGTCGAGTGAATGGGGTTTCCTCTAGGGCGTTCGCACTGGGACAGGGGACCAGACAAGGCTGTCCCTTTTCCCCCCTACTATTTACCCAAGCTATCGAACCATTAGCGATAAAACTCTGGATGAAGGGGGACTGGCAGTCCCTCTGCTTAACACTAATGTGTAAAGCTGCCTTATTTAAAATGTTTGACACTCCCGAGATTTCTATACGTCCTTCAGAACGCCCCACTCCCCATCTCCAAAACAATGTTCACATCTATAGATAATATCCTTCGTGGGCTGTTGTGGGGAGGGAAACAACCTTGCAACCCTTAAAACACTGCAGCGCTCGGTCAGGGGGGTGGGTATTGGTCTACCATGTCTCTGCACCAACTACTGGGCAGCACACATGGGGGTGGTGAATGAATGGCTTCACGGGGACCCTGCACCCTCACATATGGGGCTGAGATTAAAAGAATAGGCCCGACCACACCCCTTCAGATACTCTATGGCGAGCACAAAAGGATGGCTGACATACCAAGAATGACACTGTACATCCGCCAGGCTTGGTAAGAGGCCCACCACTGCATTGGGTGGGGTGGGAGACCAACACTAGATCAACCCCTGTGGAACAATACGTACCGAAGTCCAAAAAATGGGGCACTTCACAACTTGAGAAGAACAAGGGATATGAATGCTTGCGGACGTTGTACAGGTTGTACAAGACGGACACCTCCTAGACTTTGAGGCTCTGCAGGGACGTTTGGGATCCCATCTAATGATTATTATAGGTACCTCCAATTAGCGCATGGCCTCAATGTTCAGTTTCCTGACTTGGTAGAGGTTCCAAAATGCTTCTACACTATAACAGGTGCTTATCGCTTTCGGAGCCCAAGAATTGTCCTGACTAAAAGGTAAAAGGGAAAGACACCTGGGCCCTCTAGAATCCGGGGAATGGGTAGAAGCACTAATGTCCCCAAGAGAAATAGGAATAGATGCCAGGCTAAGATTGGTCCAATACAATATACTACACCAGGCATACTGCTCCCATGCAGCAATGGCATGATAGGGTGGGGCATATAATGCGGAACGCCTGCGATGCAAAAGAGCAGAGGGTACCTACTTACACATGGTGTGGAGCTGTGATGTAATCCAGAACTTCTAGGGAAGATGCATTCGTAAGATCTCTGAGGTTTTTGGGGTCCCCTGTTCCACAGGACCCAAAATTGGTATTACTGGGTATATGGGGGAGGTGAACTTTACCAAGCATGAGAAGACATTCCTAGCCATAGCACTGGGATTGGGGAAGAGGCAAACGGCAGCGACATGGGGCTCTGCAGACAAACTGAGCCTAGGCCGCTGGGCCAACGAGGTGGACAGATGTGTGTCAGTGGAAATACGAATGTAGAATGCTAGGAGATGCAGCGGGAAGTTCCAGAAGCTTTGTGGGAAATGGGAGGGGACAGTGTGAACCCTTGCAGAAGTAGACTCGAAAGGACAAAAGTGCTCCATAATGCATTATGGTACCATGTCCAGCTACACTGCCCCCCTAGAGCTGACCCAAACCAATTTCGCGCTCGCAAACACTGCTTTAAATGACTGTAATGTAGTACCTATGCTATGTGACCTTTGTTGGCTTGTTGATTTGTTGGTATGTAATTCTTTTATTCGAAATAATAAACAGAGCTATTAAAAAAATGTAAAAAAGGTCCTTGTGTCTAAACATTCTATCCTGACCCTCACACTACAAAGAAAATAATAAAGTGAGATGGGAAATGTCTTTAACTTGGTATTGGAAAAAAGTGTTCATACATGAAAAATAGAATAGCTCCAACGTAAATGTTCTCCAAGGTGTAAATACCTTGGTTCCAATGGTTACTTCCCGTCCCCTGGATTCTTCAATTGGATGGCAATGTCTCTTGTTCTAACAGTTGTTTGTGTCTTTCCTTGGCCCACAACAACCTGTTAGGTAAAAAAAACTCTTTAACCTTGCAAGTCTTTCATTAACACAAGTTCCTTGTTTGTTTAACAAATACTGCCATTTCTTGACAATTCTTGTAGGTTTGAAATTTGCATGATATAGCCCCCCTGCCAAGACTCTTAATGCCCTTCAAACTGCTTGGTATATTCTCCTGTCGGGACTCTATATGTACTCTCAACTGCTAGGATTTGTCTTGTACTTTCAAATGCCTGGATACTTACCTGCCAGGACTTCTTATGTAGTTTCTACTGCCTGGTGTACTTCTCTTGCCAGAAAATCCTATGTAAGTTCAACTACGTGGTATACTTCTCTTGCCAGGACTTCTCCTCTTGTACTTTCAACGGCCTGGTATACTTCTTTTGCTAGTACTTCTCTCTTGTACTACAGTTCCTCTTTAATTCCAAAACTGCATATATCATTCTTGGTTTGGTATATCTATCTTTTCTAATGGTAATTCAAGCTTTTCCCCACATTTGCATTTCATGCACTCATAAGTAATTATGGTTTGGGTCTGCACTCTGCCCTTCTTACTCGCAAACCATCTTCTTATTTTTTCTGTCTTGGATATCTCATAACGATCAAATTGTTATTGGAGCAGTCGCCGAAACGTCCCAGGTCCCCACTTCATTTGGCCTGACTCACTGGCTCTGTGTAGTGTCTTTGATTCCGTTTGCGCTTATGCAGCGTTGCTCTGCTGTTTGCTTACCACTCTGGGCTGCTCTGATGTCTCTCCAGCTTCCCTCGTGGCTCTACTCCCACACGCCTGCTTTCCTTCAGATCCCAGTAAGGATAACGCTGCCTCTTCGATCTGCTGAGTCCCTAGGAACTCTCTCCATGGCACCTTCTGCTCACACAACCCTACTCTCCTTTTCTGCTGGTGATCTCCGCTGCTCCACCACACTGGCTTGTGCCTACAGCATTTGTACGCCTCTGTGAGAGATGCAATGTCTTATCCTGAACCATTTCTCATAGTGAGGTTGCCATTCTTAAATGTCCCACGCACAGGTGTTTTCATCAAACGACTAGCACACAAGGGCTCGGTGGACAAGTGGGAAACCCTATGGGAGGCGTTCAAAGTCACGGTTAGGGGAATCTGTATAGCTAAATCAATCGGGGACAAGAGAACTCTACAGGAAAAGTTATGATAATTGAAAGGGGAGATTACTACCCTGGAGAAGGAAGCAGTGACAGGGCAGGACAAGGGCGTGGAATAAGCTGACATTTTGGCATCGCATCGGGAGACACAGGACTCACTTTCAAGATTTGATGGGAGTCAGAGGGGCATACGGATTCATGGGGAGGGAGATAAGGCAGGGCGATTATTAGCCTGGCTGATCTGATGGGAGCAGCCCCGGCACACCATTACTCAAAGAAGGGATTCTGGGACTTAACCATCACACAAGAAGGCATCAATGCAGCCTTTCAACATTTCTATCAATCCTTGTATACGAGTGAGGGGACATATTCGGGAGAGGACGCACAGGAACTTCTAGATATGGCAGAATTACTGGACCTCGCGGTCGAGGTCTGGGAAAAGATAGATGAGCCAATCAAATGTAAAATATGCAAAGCTTTAAGGGTGATGGGAAAGGGTAAATCTCCGGGAGGGTATGGACTCCCGGTGGAGTTCTACTGTAGGTTAGAGGAACTGTTGCTCCCCCGACTTAAGAAGGTCTACAACGAGCCCTTTGAGACAGGGATTCTCCCAGAATCAATGTGGGATGCAATAACTGTCCTATTAAAGAAACATAAAGACCCTGTTGAGTGTGCATGCAATCGCCCGATTTCGTTATTAAATGTCAATGCAAAGATACTGGGAAAGATACTGGCTACCAGATTATCCAGAGTGGCCCCATGTCTGGTACACCCGGACCAGTCTGGGTTGGTAGGGGGGTGGAGCACCACAATGAATCTTCATCGGATACATCATATGATGGACCAGGTTAGGGACTATTGAGAGGACATGGTGTTGGCCTCATTGGACAACATGAAGGCCTTCAACTCCGTGGAGTGGGAATGGCTGTTTTAGGTGCTGGGAGCATACGGGTTTGGGGACAACATATGTCGCTGGTTGCAACTTCTGTACAGCGAACCAATAGCAAGAGTGAAAACAAATGACTGTGGGCCTCATTACGACCCAGGCGGACTTCGCGGTGCTAAATGCACCGCGAAGCATGGCGGAAAGCCGCCGATAGCGCCATGGGGGTTGGCGGATTTACCGCCCCATTCCGACCTCGGCGGAGCGGTAAATCCCCAATCCCCATTCTGCCCTTCCCCATTCCCATTTTTGCCCCATAGGGTATAATGGGAGTGGGGAAGGAGTTAATTACGCCACCGTAAAATACGGTGGCGTAATTAACAACGAGGTCCCGTAGCGCCATGGTTTTCTCCGGCTGGTAAAACCAGGCGGAGAAAACCTCCATGGCGCTACGGGAACTCGTAGTATGGCGGAGAGGTACGCCATGCACTACGCTGGCGTAATACCCTCTCCGCCAGGGTCCTAATGAGGCCCTGTGTGTCACACCAATGGACGTTAAACAAAGGGACGCGGCAACAGTGCCCGCTCTCCCCGATATTGTGTCCGATGGTGGTGGAACCGTTGGCAAGATACCTCTGGAAAGAAATGGGGGATGCAGGCATCCTGGTGCGAGGGGTACAACACGTGATCCCCTTATACGCTGATGATTTGTTATTATACATGGGGAATCCGCTAAACAACCTACCAATCCTACTAGAAGTGCTGGACAACTTCAGAAAGTTATCGGGATACTGCATACATATAGAAAAATCAGTGTTGTTTCCGTTAGGGGGTTTCTACGATCAGGATCTGACGACCCTCCCGGACTGGGGACTTAGATGTGGGGGGACTTGTTTCAATATTTGGGTATCCAGATTTTTCACAGTATCGAAGAAACCTTTGTAAACAATAAAGGCAGAGCACTCTCGGGGATAGGGGACCCAGTCCAGTTCTGGAAGAGGTTACGGCTATCCTGATGGGCAGGGTAGCTTTATGCAAAATGGTAAGTAACCCAAGACTCCTCTATTATTTTACCAACATCCCATATACCATTAAGAAAGTCTTCTTAAGATGTTATATGAACGGGTTGGGGAGCTATTGTGGAATTCGGGGAGGAGAAGGGTCTCACTGGCAATGCTATGACATTCACGTTAAGAAGGGGGTCTCAACCTACCAAACTATGAGTAATATTTTATGGCAGCCCAGCTACAGGCGGTGTTAATGTGGGAGGATTCTTAGGGGAACCTGCTGATGAGGTTACTGGGGAGTCTCCTGGCTCATCGAAGTGGAGTGGAATTACTGTGGGGAGCCATCGGGGGGAAGGGGAACACAAATGTTTTCCAGGTGGTATGGGAGATCTGAAAGACATTTTTGAGAAGTAAACCAGTACTGGGACTCAGCAGTGCAAACTTACCGTGGAGCGCGGACTCAGGGCTCTTGTCGGCAGTACGGAGAATGGGGTTCTCAGGGCTGGGGGAGAAGTGGTACACTACGGTAGGGACCTTGTTTGAAGGAGGTAAATTGATGCCATTTGAGGAATGGAGACAGCAATATGTGATTTCTAGGGGGCAGTTTCTAGCATACGTCTCAATGGTTAAGCGCTTAGCAAGAATATGGGAGGACATCCTGGAGGAACCCGCTACAAATCCATTAATGGAAGATGGAAGTCCTACTGACGAGGGGGGAGGGAAAAGCCAGAATCTCTAGGATTTATCAGTCAATAAGTGAGCTGTTCCCTGGGGAGGAGCTAGCAGTTAAGGCCAAGTGGGAGAGAGACGCAGGGGAACAGATCCCAGAAACAGACTAGGCAGCAATGTGGGAACAGTTCCGGAAGACCTTGCAAAATGCTAGATTTCTATTGATACAATTTAATGTACTACATAGAGTATATGTAACCCCCGTGAACTACACGCAATGAACAATACTTTGAGTGCTGATTGCCTGAGATGTGGGGTAGGGCAAGCAGGGATCTGACACAAGATGTGGGGGTGCCCACAGGTTGCAGACTTCTGGCAAGCAGTGGTATCAAGAATCAACGGCCTACTGGGCTCCAGTTTTGAATGTGTCCCAAAAGTATCTTTATGGGGATTACTGCCGAGTGGGAAACGCCACAAAACGCGGAGGTGGCTGGCCCAGTTAATGCTAGTACTGGCCAAAGGAGGGTGGCTATAGCATTGAAGAAACCCTAGGGTCCATCTTAAAGACAGTGGATGAAAGTTAATCGTAGGTGGGGGATGGCGGAACTAGATATCCTAAAGAGGACTGGATGTTGGAAGACTGGGGGTTGGTGGATTGGAGTTAGCTGTTAAATGAGTTACACTCCTCAACAGACCTGAAGCCCCTGTGAGGAGGGTAAGAGAGGACTGCTGAACTGGAGAGGGGAGCTGCCTGAAAGCAGGGGGAGAGGTAGTGCAGGAACATTCAAACAGGGAGTATGAGAGAGTGAAGGAACCGGGATGGGGAACATGCATGGGTGTGTCTCATTGGTCTTGCGTACCCCTGAACTCATGGCAATGTTTTGTGACTGTTATCCTCATATTGGGAGCCCTCTCAGACTTAACCTTGAAACTGTAGACAGACTGCTCTGCCTAGAGAAGGTTACGGAAGTGACAATGATGTACTGCCGCCTATGCTATGTTATGTAATTGTTCAGATCTATGCTGCACTGGTTTGCACTATGTTAAGTTTAATAAACGATTTACAAAAAAAATAATAGCACGCCCATTGAATTGAGGATCCTGTTTGCTTGCATCAATTCGTTCATCCTCCGAGTCTCAGTATGTAGTAGTTGTGGGAGTTGGGAGTCCATTGAGGTCACTTGATGCATAGTATTTGGAGAATCTCTCTCAATGATTGCATATGAAAGATCGGTCCTATATGAAGGAGTACTAGAAAAAAGGGTTTGGTTTTGTTGGAGTCTATTCTTCAGGTCATAGATGGGAGTTTGGCCTTAAGGATATGGGGAAAAGATTTCTTTATTTTCCTTAAAGGGGGAAACAAACACATGTCAATAGGCCATACGGGTAATGGGTGTCAGGGGGTCTTCCTCATGGGCAAAGTTGGGATGTTGCTCCTCATCCAATGAAGTCATGACATCTGCCCAGTAGTTGTCTCCTCCCATGTGATCATCGCCCATATAGGTGCCCCCAGGGTCCAAATAAGCTGGCGGCTGCCGTCCCCTGCCCTATGGGAGGAGGTCACTGCCGGGGAATCCATGATGTCTCCATTGAATTCATCACAGCAGGCATTCCCAGGAAGGTAATGGCTGGGAATCAGAGTTTTCCGGGTGCTAATAGATTTTTCTTTCATTTGAGTAATGGCGCGATGTGTACTGATAGAAAACCTGAATGCCCAGAAGGCACATATTTGCACCAGGATGTCAGAGAGACGCCACCTATCTCTTGCAAGTGAAGATTATTTTCCCTTGGCTGAGAAGGCATGCCTTGTCTTGAGTTTCTGATGACTACTGGCTTGAAACTCAAGATGGGGTTCTGCTGGCTGCTTGTCTCAACACTCCTCAATTGCTACATCTAGATTGTCATGCTACAACTGTGCAGATACAATAATTAAATTACTATAAACTCTGCCCCTGGACTTTGCAACTCGTAGTGTAAAACACTAAACTGTCACCTTCTTTAGTCAGGAAATACATAACGGCTGATGAGTAGGAACTCTGCCACTCCCCTGATCTAATTCACTTTCCTCCAACCATGGGCAATGCAGTCAAGTACTTCAATTACCTCATGGACTCTAATCTCCTGCTGATCATCCAGAGTAACATATTGGTTGAATCCTGAGGTGTACATATAGAAAGTAGTTAAACAGTGCACCATCTCTCGTTATCATAGGCACAGAACAGAATACACAACTTTCCAGGTACACACGAGCCATGTGTAACCCGTTATTTAGTTGTGGCTGAAAGTTGATAAAGGCAACTTGCCCAGAATATGACTACTGTATGGTCTAGGCTTTCAGATTTGTGTAAGGATATACAGTACTTTGGTTTGCTATTTCCTTCCTGTAAAGCATTTATTTATTTGTACCCGATCATTACATGACAGCATCCGGTAGAACCTGACAGGATGAATACTCCTAACACTACCTCTGGTCCCTCCACCTTCTCCTAAAGTGCAAATTTTTACTAAGCAGTCAGAGTTGATAGATTGGGATATTTCCAACACATTTGGAATACAGAAAACCCTGTTATGCGGATCCAAGGGCTATGTGTAGGGTTTTCCATGTTTGTGACTACTTTCAGGATAACCTTGACCTTATGTTCATTTATAGAGCAAGTATCCCTAAAGATACTTGCTGTGGAGGGGAGGAAGGATAAAGACATGCAGTTGGGGTTTAGGGTTGGGGCAGTTCACTGGAAAGGGGTGGCATCAGTAGATTGGCCGTTAAAGAGAGTGGGCTGCTTAGCACCATCAAAAGTTTCAGCTGGCCTCATGCTGATTTAGGACTGCCTCCCTGCATGGGATCATTAACTTGAAGGCCTTTTAGCATTAGGTCTAGACATTTTCATTATCTGGGGCAGTGCTTCTTAGTGGAGAGGCATTCAGTGGTGTGTGTGAAGGGGAACATATTTATAATAAATATACTGATCAATCTGGAATGTTCTCCTTTTCACAAAGTGGAAATAAGGTGTTTTATGTAACTGTAAAGACTGCAGGGGGTGTATATGTACTTCTGTCCTCTATTTGGTTACGACAAAGGCACAGAGCACCCCAGCCAAGGTTCTCTATGGAGTAGCTTGGATGAGCAACCAAGGCAGGAGGAGGTGATGCAGGCAGGTTCTTAAGTACAGTGAGTTCCCAAGCACCACAAAGGAATGTTCACACAATATGCTAGGTGATAATAAAGCTTCTTCATATAAAATAAGATTGCTAACAATATATGCATATAAATAATAACACTTTGTACTCAGGCAGTTCTGTTCAAAGAATGACAAATATATACACTCTATGTGGTACCACACAATACTTAAGACCAGAAATAGATGAGCCAAATGAAGACATTTTTAAATAGGCATGTGAATACCTAAGTAAGGGGTAACAGCATAGATTAGGGAAGGAAGGCAGGTTAGTTATGAACAGTGGCAGAAGGCTTTCTTTTTACTAGATACATCATTCTGTGTGAGGATCCCCTCACCTGGGCAACCTGTAATGAAAAAGTTAGGGAGTAACTTATCTTGTCTTTTACAGCCCAGTCCAAAATGCTCAATAACCCTCTTCTTTCTGCTTAAAGGTTCTACCATCTGAAAGTACCTGAGAAGCCCCAGGAGAACAGGATACAAGACAAATCTGGGACCCCTGGATGACTCCTGAGACTAGATGATGCTCTTTCTCATCATAGTGCCTTTGGTGGCTTTGCAGGCAAAGTGGCAGAGTTTCCCGGTTTCACTCGATGATTCCCCTTGAGGATGGCCCCCCTACCCCCGGTTGGAAGAAGGAGCCACTGGGATGCTTTCCAAGAAGAAGAAGGGAACCAAAATTCCTCATTACATGTTTGGTGGCAACCCGCCTGTGCTACCGGCTGGTTGCCGCCAAACTCGTAACACTGTTTCTGCCACTTAATATCCCAGTGCACCGGGATATTACAAGTCCCGGCGGCCTGGGATATCAGGTGAGGGAAAGTGTAAATCCCTGAGAACTCCATGGGAATGGGGACACGGAAGCACCAGCACTGTTGCTAACGGAGGAGGTACATCCGTGACAACACCGCCTGCTGGGGCCGTTGTGCCCGGCAGGTCAGACCTGTCGGGCGCAATGGCCAGGAAGGCAGAGTTGGAGTGTGTTGGTCTGAAAAGGGTTCCCCCTTATTTCCAGACCGCCACACTCGGAATGATGCCCAAAGTCTTTCTGAAGTGCAACAGTTTTGCTCTTCGCGGTGCTCTCCATTGGTTGACGATTTCTCCGACTGTAGGTGTCCTGGGAAGATGAAATTTACTGTGGGCTCCTCAAAGGTTTGGCAGATGAGAATAAGGCCCCTGGGCACCTTCAATGACTTCTGGCGGCAACAGATGCATATGTCAAATTTAGTGTCTCATTTCGGAATATCGTAGTTTTCTGACTTTCGGTTCTTCAGTACTGCAGCTTCAGCATAGATGTCTGGACAGCTTCTGGTGACCTGGACTCGACCACTAGAGTAGACCACGGGCCCTCACCAAATGTGGACCCTTGTAACATCTTTGTTGGCTTCCGGTTGCAGAAAACCCACCGGCGGACCTTCCTCTGCACTTACCAACCCTGGACCTTATCCGGAAGGAAAAAGTGCTCAGTGATGATAGCAAGGATGTCCCTTGACGTATTCTTCAGCAGTTTGGAACTTTTGTAGCTTTGGGTGTCAAGCAGCACTATGCCAGGGTACCCCCTCTTCTGGGCAGTAGATAGCAACAGGCTCCCAGCGATCACAAATGCTCCTCTGGACCCAGGGAGAGACCAATGGACTTCTTCAACTCGAGATGTCTGGTCAATCCTCTTCAGGACTCACAAAGACCCCTTCTCCGGACAGCAGGCACACAGGACTGGCTTCCAGGATACTTCGGATGAAGAGCAGCAGGTTGCAGAATGGTCCTTCGTAGCTTGGGGAGAGGTCTCCTTTGCAGGTCCTCTCTTGGATCAGTCCTTTTGGATTTTGATGAAGAGTAGCAGCTGCGATCTTTGTCCTCCAGCTGGACTCCAGGGATCAGCTTCAGTTTCGACTTCAGCTTCCTAACAAATTGGTGAGTGAGAGTCCCCAGTAATACACATTTGCTCCCCATTAACTCGGGCTGAGCCAGGCTCAGTCAACCGCCAATCACACAGAAGGGCATTCATGCAGGCAGACAGCCGATCAAGCTCACAGGCATTCACTCCACCCAGAAAGCCATAACAAAGGATGTGGATTGGGGTAAGCACCCAGCCTTTCAGGACACTACACTACATTCATGTCCGTTTCAGTCAGGGCTGTCTCGGGCATTGTGTCACACACACAAAACAGACACCCATAACACAGAATGTGAATTCACATCAGACTACATTCACTACGTTCCCACCCCAGGGGTGTTCCCACAAAACACAGCCCCTGGGAAGGCTGACAGGAGGCAGCCTCAGAGCAATATATGGTATTTCCACCCAACAGCCAGTCAGGAGGAAGTGACAGAGTCAGGGCTTCCCAGGACTTTGGTAAACAAGGTAAAAGGCAATAGAAATCAAGAGGCCACAGTGGCCAACTTGCTTTTCTTCAGGAATCCATTGATTCCTATGGCAGGGCCTCGGTGTCCCAAAAATGGAGAACACTCAGAGCCAATGCCACCAGCCCATACCCTGCTCTTTGGGCAACACACAAGTACCCAATAACACCCATGGGTGCCCTAAGGGTATCCCATGGGTGTTGTTCACCAAAAGGAAAACATGAAGAGCTGCACTGTCAGAGGTCCAGGATGGACCTCAGTGGCAGAACACATATAGAAAACACATACAGAGAAGTGGTAGGACAAGGACTGCAAGGCCATGTCCCTTCAAAAGCATTCCCAGCATCACAGATACTTTCAGAAAGCTTCCTGCATTTGTAGAGTTCTCAAATTGTTCCATGGCGGATGAATTGGCTTATTCAGTCCTGGTTTTTGCTTTGCATACTGGGACTTATAGTGCTTTATAATTGTCCAAGGATTCAAATAGAGAATCAGGAATTAATAAGCTACCCACATTAAGGGTATTCTGAAGCTCTGCACACATCATTCTCATGTGATTGATTTCGAAATAAAATGGAGTTACCTTTTGTTCTAAAAATACATTTTGAGCATATTCAAGTTGGCTTCAGTGATAAGACTTATTTCATAAATGTGTCATCAGGGCCTCATTACAGTTTTTGAGAATTTTTGGAAATGAACCATCACCATTGAATGTATTTAACAATGTTTTTTCAGTTAGAGAAATACCACTGGATTAGTGATAATGGTGGTGGCATTGTTGTAATACACCAGTAGTGTTCCCAGTGGCATGGCCAGGTACCTATATAAGCAAGATGCTGGGTGAGAACCGAACAATTGATTTAGGAAGGAGGGTGGAGGCAGAGAGGTGGCCGTAAGAAGGGAGAGGAGTTAGGTGGGGAATAAGGAGGACATGGGAAATGGGAAGCAGGAACAGACAAAGGGGACAAGTGGCAGGAGGGAGAGGTAAGGGAGAAGAGGAGCTTTATTATGTTGGAGAGTTAGAAGACCCCCAAGGAGATGGTTCAAAGCAATATAAGGGAGGTGGAGAGTACTGAGAAGGAAGATACCCTGGTGACAAATCAGGTAAAGAGTAGTTAAAGAGTGGAGAGAATGAAGGAAGAAGTGGAGAGAAGCAACAGGTAAGTAACAACCTGAAGGGATTGAGTTGAGGTGGGTGGAGGTACAAACATGTGGCAAAGCTTGGAGGAGGTACAGGAGAAGGTGAAAGTGAAAAGCAGTGTAGATGGTGGAGCAGTAGGTACAGGAGAGAATCTCTTAGGTATGAGAATATGGAGAATCCTCAAGAAGGTAGACATGGATTTGGTAGTGGTAATTAGAGATAGGTCCCTGAGCTGGGGAAAGAAAAAGTTCAACGTAACTATACCAGCTGAAAAAGTCTAGCAGGCCAGCAACATTGTGGACGTTTTGGGGATCATTCAATTGCTGTCCAAATCGGGTGTCAGCCATCACCTCAGCCTAATGTGCCTGTACATCAGGCCGAGACTTAATGATGAATCTCACGACTGAACACAGGATTTAGGATAACAGAATCCAGATAAGAGTTGTGTTGGGCCTAGAGACTTTTCATTGTTTGAACCTTAAGAAGTCATGCTTTCCTTTTGCTGCACTTTATTAAGATGGCCTTGGTGCTGGCGCCCTGATGTTATGTGATCCTCATGTGGCTCCCAACACATTGGACCACCTCATCCTGCTAACACAACACAAATCACATAGATTTCAAAGCCAAGGTCTTAACTGGAACTGTTGCTTTCTCACTGATCTGACACAATCAGTCGCTTTAGGCCCTCCTGTATCAAACCATACATCTTTGCTCTGCAGTGATGTGCAGAGTTTTTGGCACTGTTGTTTCACATTTGTAACCCGTACATTAGACCTCAGGTTGACATGGTACACAAAAGTGGTCATATGTTTTCCAATTATGCTAACGACAGTCAAATCTTAGTAAAACTATCAGGATATCAAGATCCTACCTCTAAGTCACTATGGGACTGTTCTTCTACCATCAAACTATGTATGGACCAACATTCCAGTTCAATTCATCAACAACTGAGGTCATGACATTTAATCCTTCTGCAAATCCATGGAGCTCCACCTACTGGGCAAACATCTTTGGCTTATGCCCTGACACAGTGATGGCTGTTATAAAATGTAGGCATCATTTTAGATTCTGATCCCTTATATTCTCAACTGGTAGCTTCAGTCTAAAAAAAACTGCTTTCTTCTTCCGAGGAGACCAAAATGTTTGTTACTGTTGCTGTTTCTACAAAGAGTAACGCCAGTCAATGCATTCATCTCTGCAAGACTGGTCTCTGGAAATAGTAGGGTACACCAGGCTTAGTTATGCTGCCTTGGCTTCCTGTCAAACAGTGCATCACTTTGAAATCACTGTGTTTAATGCACAAAAAAGTCCTCCTTGTCAAATATAATTCAGTGGAATCGCCCAACCGTGCCATTTGATCTCAATCTACTGGCTTACTGATGATTACTTATTAATGATGGGAAAGACTTGGAGGTCGATCCTTCTCAGCTCAAGCCACTGAACTATGGAATGCTCCTCCTCATTCTTTGCGTACTGAATCCACCTTACTAACATTTCCAAAGAGACTCTTCTTTTTAATGCCATTTAAGATAGTAGGTTGTCTGCATTTTTTCAAATCACCTGACTCACGCCATATCCTGTTCACCCAACAGTGCAAAGATGAAGTTGTGGTAAACAATTGCACTATATGTTAACCCAGAAACAAAACACAACACACTAGAAAATCTCAGAAAGAACTGACAACACATCAAGACCCATGCAGACTGGAGCAGGACACTCGCACCAGTGTAAAAGATTGGGGACCAGACATGGTCATCATTTGCATCATGGCCTACTGATCTTGCCAGGACCAAGTTATCACCTAAGTATTTTGGACCATTCGTCATGGTTGAAAACATCAATCCAGTGGCATACAGGCTATATCTTCTCCGTGCTGGAAATACATCCTGTATTTCATGCCTCATTGTTGAAAACATACCTCCTTGGTAGGGTGCCAGGGAGACAAAGTCCTTCTCCACCATTTTCCTCCTGTGAAGGGGATCCTGGGTATGAGGGTCAAATCTATCATTCCGGGTACCACTGCTGATCCCTACAGCTCTGCCTCACTGCCCGAAGGTCAAATTGCTATTTCTGCCCTCAAAGGTAGCATGTCACCACACCCTTAATACTGCCACTTTTGTGAGCTTGTATTTGTTAGTACCACCTGGGAATGCTCAGTGCCAAAAGAAAGTGCTGCTATTCAGAAACCTGTTGTTCTGATAGAGGATCAGAGAAGGCATGGGGCTGATGTGAGCTTGTGGGGCTGGGTGCAGCTGCATGAAGTCCTTCTGCAACCACAGAGCTAAGCCAATTGTCTCATTCTCATTTACATCACACTGCAGGGGTGATGCAGGGTCTTTGGCCATTCCTTTTGACAATGCTCTTGAGCTCTCTCCATTTTATCAGCAATCCTCCTCTTTGTGTGAGTCACACCAACCTTTTCTTTATTCTCTCTCTTCCTGTCTCACTCTTTCACTCTGTTTGCCTGAATGCCTTTGTTTGTGTCTCACACGTTACAGCTGAGGGTTCCCTTCTCTTACAGCGAAAGGCATCTTACATTTGGTCACTTTTTAAATTAAAGAAATTGTTAAAAAGAAGTAGCAAATATCAATGTTGCCATTCAAAGTCTCTTTTATGGTGTGATGTCTAGGTCTTGAAAGTAATACAACTCTTAGGACAGAATCTCAAATTGTGAAATTTCCAGTCCTGACTTTAAGGCTCACATCAGTTGTATTCTGGTGCTTGTAGACCTGCATTTATAATTTGTACCTGAATGCAAACTGACATGAACTAAAATTGCCACATCCTATAGGGCAAGAATGTTTTTAAGAATCAAGAATATGAAGTAGTTAGACAAGAAAGTGGGCATTGGTTTGTCTGCATAACTAGCTTAAAAATCTTTGCATAGCAGTTTTTTCTGCATGCATATGTGCAGCAGAAAATGTTTTCCCTCCGCCAATTTAGTGGGCTCATTCCATGGGACCAGGAATACATACATGTAGCTCTCCAAAGATCTGTGAGCAACCTGTGTGCAAATGTTCATATTCTGGCTGAAACATTTCGGCCTATGATCCGTTCAAATGCAATAAAAATGAGTACTGTTTTGCTTTTATTAACCCTGCAATGAAGATATCCCATAAAAGCTCAAACTTTGGTCTGGTCCACAGGAACACATAAAATAACAATATTATAAATGAATGTATCTCCATTTGTTTTAATTTATTGAGAATTCTACCATAGGACCATGGTGTACACAGTGCAAGTCCACCCAGTCGGGATTCCCAGCTACACCTCGGTGCCCTGGAGGAAATCTAGATAGCTACTGTCTTTGGGGGTGTTAACGCTGATTATCCAGAGGGAGGGGGAATCAGATTTGTGTTGTTAAGTCACCATAAAGCTTAGTGGTTGGCTATGATCATAAAGTGTAAATAAATCACGGTAAGGGAGAAGTCTGGGAACAGTATTTTATACCTGTAGTGTTATGTTTATATATGTGCCCAATAGTTTATTTGTTTTTTTAGTATAATGGACAATGGATACAGAAATCACTGCCTACTGGCTGTTGGCAACAGGCTTCTTCTAAAAGGGACATGTGCTGAAGGACTGCTAAGGCAGCACTTTTAGAGGCTCTCGGGTGCACTGCGTGAAGGCCACCTGTACCTCCCTCTTGGATTGTATTTGCCTAAACCTGATCAGACAATGGGGCTGTATTCTCGACCGGATGTGCTACTGGGGGTGTCGGCCCCATGCCCATCACCTGAGGAAGATGACACTGGATATCATCAAAACGAAGCAACTGGCCCGGAAGCAGAGAACCAAGTGATAATGGGAGGACGGATGCAAACTGAGGATGGACTGAGAATATATACAATGGGCTTCATTATAAGCTTGCTGGTCTGGTAACAACTGTACCGGTAAGCTTGCCGGTACTGTTGTTACCGGACCGGCAAACTACGTGGTCTGCTCGCAGGTGCCCTTTTGCCCACTAGGTCTGAACTGGCGGGCGGACCGGCACCCGCGAGCAGACCATGTCGGATTCACCGGCACCATTCACGAATGGTGCTGGTGCATTCGACCTCCCCATTCCCAATGAGTCCAATGGGACTCAAATGGGAATGGGGAGTAATATTTTCCGGCGCCCGGGAATGGGCAATTACCGGGTCCACCGGGGCTGTAATGCCCCGATAATTGCCCAGCCCCTGGTGCCAGAAAAAAAATTACTCCGTCAGCAGCCATGCCGGTTTTACCGGCACGGCTGCCGCCGGAGTCATAATGAAGCCCAATGTGTTTGATTGTTGTATCTGGAGGTGGGAAGAACCAAACATATGTTACAAGTATTGTAAGGGGCGAAGACCATGAGGGGATATAAGGGAAGGCAAACTGGAAGCGGGTAGAGTTATTAGTATGGGCGGTGGGCTGATATGACGCTATCTGTTTATTATGTGCAACCAGGTAATAAACATTGGGCCTCATTACACGGAAGGCGGTAAATCATGGCGCTATTAGCACCATGGCTGCCGCCGGTACCTTACCGGGTCCGCCTTGGTGGATGGCGGAATTAGCGCCATATTCCAAGGTGTGTGGGGGCGCTAATTCCGCCATCCACCATTGCCCCTTCACCATTGCCAGTCAGCCCCATAGGGCTCCATGTTAATGGTGAAGGTGCTAATTACAGTACCGCAAATTGCGGTACCGTAATTAGCGCCAAGGTCCCTTAGCGGGTCCCGTACTTAACGCCTGTAAAAACCAGGCGTTAAGGGAGGACCCGCAAAGGGACCTCGTAGTAAGGCGGTAAGGGTTTACCGGTACCGGTACCCTTACCGGTACCGGTAAACCCATACCGCCTTCCGTGTAATGAGGCCCATTGTCTTGCTTTGTCCATTTCCAATACGACTCCTGAGTCCTTTTGCCTGATTTACATTCATAGGGGCCTGTGTTCTCCAGGCTGCCCTTTCCGAGATGTAGCAGTTCAGGGACAAAAGGTCCATACCCCAAGAGATATGGACCTTTTGTCTGATCCGGACACCCAACAAGCGCTCAATATGAAAAGGTAGGAGACCTACTTGAAAATCTCCATATGGGTCTTCAAGGGGAGGAGGAGATCATGGCTAATAAGAGTGCATGCAAAGCTGCACGGGGGAACCAAGGGTACCACTTGGTACCAGGAAATAGACAACATGGGATGGGATAGGATGTGTTTATGGAATATGCTGAAGTGAGATGGAGATTCTGGGCAGAGTATGGAGCATTGTTAGTAGTTTTGCATGTGTTATTTTAGTGTTTATTTTTTATCAAGTGATTAACATAAAAAAATATCAACGTGAGGAATGAAGCCCGGTACAACGCACAGGTATTGATTAAAGTAATGGGTCAGGGTAAAGGGCAAAGCCCATCAGTAAACAGGGACAGGTGGACGAGTGTATGGTGAGAGTCCTTATCACTATCAGGGCCACTCCACTGTGTCTTGGGTTATTTATCAGTTTTCACTCTCTGAGCCACAAAGGAGTGGAGTCAAAGAACGAGTGGAGCCGGGGCACCTGGGTAATGGGGTAAGTGGGGAGTGAACGCAGGTTTAAATAGGGAAAGTAAAATGGCCAAACAGCAATCAAAAGAGTTGGGAGAACCAACAAAGGCAGGAGAGTGTTTGAAGAGGGCCGAATGTGCATGCAGATATTAGAGAAGGAGGGACTGATGGATGCAGACAAGGCAGATGAGGATAAAGAGGATCAGGATAGTGAAACACTGGAGGATATACTTGATTTTTTCAGTTCACCAGCATGAAAAGATGACAGGCACAGTAGGGGGCCAATCATAGAAGAGAGGTCCCTGTTGATTCCACAGCCCCTGAGACATCAGGGCTGAGCAGACCGGGGTCCACAGGAGTGCAAACGCACATAGAACAACTACCCACGTATGACCCTTCGGTAACAAAGAGAGGTACGATATATGGAAGGGATTCACATACGTTTGAAGCTCCACTCAGACAAGTACCAACTGGGGGACCTTTGAACATTGGCTAAAGAATTTCCCAATTTAAGGGAGGAACCACAACAATTTGTGGAGGAATTACAGACAGTCTTGAAGTGTTATAACCCATCTTGGGCAGACATGAATCAACTGTTGAGACTAGTATGACGATTCCCAGAATTGGTGGCTTGGCCAGCCAGTGATCCAGACACAGAGGCTGCCCTAATCTAGGCAAGGAATAGGATAGTGATGATGGTCTCGGAATTTTCCCATAGAAAATCTGATTGGGCAAAAATATTGAATTGTAAACAAAATATGGGCGAATCACCCACCAACTGTTTAGATACACTGAAGGTGGTGTTCCCTCATATCTCAGGCATTACCAAGCCAGATGATATCGCACAGGAAGCTTTAGCATACTCATTTGTTGCCAAGTTACTCCCAAAGGTACAGATGCAGCTTAATAACATGTGCATAGGATGACAGACCAAGCAATTGGTGGAGCTGGTTGTGGTGGCGAATCATCGCTTCACTTGCCAAGATCAAAGAAGGGAGACATTTGATAATAAACTTATGACATTACAGATGCAAAGCCTTCAGGTACAGTTGCAGGGACAGCAGTAGGTTTTGGGAAACTTTCAGGGGGCTGAACCAAAGGCAGAGGAAGAGGTCAGATTGGTCAACAGACGTATCAGAATCATCAGGTGAATATGAGGGACATCAGCAGCAACCGAGACAGTGGGGACAGTTTGACCAACAACAGGAATGGGGAGGCCAGGGTCAGCAGGTACAGGGAAATTGGAATAATCAGCAGGCTCCTAGAGCTATAGCACAGAATCCATCTATTTGTAACGATTGTAAACAAGAGGGCCATTGGAAAAATGAGTGCCAATTCAGACCACAGAGCAGGCCACAGCCACAGGTGGGCACGGGTCCAAATAATGCACAAAGGCCACCACAGGGAGGGCAGTTCCTGAGACAGACCACACATGTGATGCTGGAAATGCCTTTGAGGGACAGGGCCTCTCGTCCTTGTCCCACTACCTCCTTTTACTATGTTTTCTGTTTATTTTCTGCACAGGAGTCCAGTTGGGATCCCTGGGAGTGCACCCTTCATTTTTTTTCTTAGTGGACAAAGACCCCTGTGATACTCTTAGGGCAACCATATGTAGGGGTGCACCCTTCTACTGCTATTGCGTGTTTTTGGGCACATGTGTGTTTCCCACAGAGCAGGGTATGGGCTGGTGACAGCTACATGCTAACTTGACTGTGGATCTGGATGCCCTCCCTTTTTGGGACACCCAGACCCTGCCGTAGGAATCTATGGATTCCTGGACAAAGTCAAGATGCCCACAGGTGGCTTCTTGATTTCCTTTGCCTTTCCCCTTTTTGTTTCTCAAAGTCCTGAGAAACCCTGTCTCTGTTCCCTTCCTCTGACTGGATGTTGGGTGGAAGGACCAAACATGGAATTGGGGCTGCCCCTGCTAGACTAGTAAGAGCCTTTCCCAGGGATTGCTGTTGTGGGTACACCCCATGGGTGGGACCTGCCTGAATGGAGAGAGGAGGGAAATTGCATTCAGTGTTGTTGGTGTATGGTTTTGGTTGTGTGTCACAATGCCTGTGGTCCTGCCGGAGACCATGCTGACTGAAAGTTAGGGAATGCAGTAAATGCTCTGAAAGGCTAGGAGTTGCCTCCAATCCACATCCTGTGTTATAGGTGTTTGATTTTGGGTAAATGGCTGGAATGCCTGAGAGCATGATTGGTAGCTTCAAGAATGCACTTTGTGTGATGGGCTGGCTCAGCCTGACTCAGCCTGATTGAATGGGGAACATTTGTGTATAACTAGGAACCCCTCAAACACCTCCTTGTAAGAAGCTGAAAGTCGAAACCGAAGCAGGAGCTGAAGTCTCAAGAATCTTGTATACTGAAGCCACCTGGAGGAAGAAGACTGCAGCTGCAACTCTTCTTCAAATCCAAAAGCTGCTTTACTTATTCGAGGACTGAACCAGAGAGGACCTGGATAGGTGACCTCATCTCATAGCTATCAGGAGACATCATGCAACTGCTGCTCTTCACCCAAAGTGTCCTGGAAGCCAGTCCTGTGTGCGTGCCTTTCAGAAGATGTGCTTTCATGAGTCTAGAAGAGGAGTGCCTGGACATCTTTAACCTGAGAAGCCCATCTAAGATGTCCACGGTCTGGAGGAGTGTCCATGTCTGCTGGAAGCCAAGTTGCGTGTATCACTTGGAAGAAGAGGTACCCCGGCATAGTGCTGCTTGATGCCTATGTTCTAAGTATTATTTGCCTTTCTACAGTAATGTTTATGAGGTTAACCCTGCCTAATAATTTAAATGTGTTTTAATAACTGTGAGCCTTTGGCACATTATAACAGAATTTAAAGGTTACAGTGGTACCACATAGAACTGTATATATTACCTTGCTACTGGACTAGATTTATAGTACAAAGTGAGTCTTATTTATTTGTATATATCTACCTAAATAAAAGGACTGTTTTATCACCTTACAAAGTGTGTGAAAATTCCATTGTGGGGAGCCTGGGGATTCACTGTACCTAACAACCAGCCTGTATCACCTCCCTTGACTCTCAGCCTTGGTTGCTTGTTCTAGCTACCATTAGATGACTTTGGCTGGGGTGCTCATGCCTCTACCCCAACAATATAGTGGACAGGAGTACAGATACCCCCTCCAGTGTTTACAGCAGCCAAAGGGCCAGATGCCCCTGTTTCCGAACCCAAATTCTAATCCATTAATCCCTGGAGACCAACAAGGGCAAGTGGGAGACATAGATAGATATTGACAACCGGAAAGGAATGGTACTGTGGAAGCACAAATTATCCAAATTGACCAGGAAGGTTTGAATGTGCAGTGCCAGGTTCTGGGCATAGCGGTACCATGTTTGGTAGATATGGGGGCAAACCAATCTGCTTTACAAATGAATAATTGTTCCCATATCCCCACATCAGGGGAGACGGTAAGGTAAGAGAAGTAGGAATTTCGAATTTTATTGTCATACACCGGGTGTTGGAACCACTCGCAGTTACATTGGGCCCCATTATCAATCAACATACATTTCTTTAGGTCCCACTTCTCCCATGAATTTGTTGGGAAGAGATTGGCTGTGCAAGATGAGATGCACTATTTACTGCACCCCAGCACGCAGATACTTCAGTGACAATGATGGCCACACTAAGGGAAGGCACAGTGAAGGGAGTAGCAGAGATAGAGGAGCAATGATGTGAGAACATACGGGAATTAATTGACTCAATACCAGGGTGTTTATGGGCCACCCACGATAATGAGGTAGCAGTGGTCGAAGTGTATGAAAAGAAGTAGTGGAACTATGTTCCCTGCTGGCCTGTCCCGCTCGCCACACACCCCATCACCACGTCACCTCCCACACACAATACACACCCCCAAACACTTGCACCTGCTGTTTAAGGAAACGTTCAGTGCAGTGCACTGAAAGTGCACATTTCAACTTCTTCCTACACTTTTATTTTAAAACGAAACCATTCTGGAACAGTTTCTTTTTAAAATAAAGTATAAAAGTATAGGAGCGGTAAAAGGTAATTTAAAAAAGTAGAGGAGCACTGCTCCCGCTAACTTCGACCACTGTGAGGTAGGATATATACCCACTGCGGAACCAGTAATGATAAACGTAGATCCTTTCAAAAGGTTGCCCAGTACACCCAAGTACCGCTTAAAACCCAAAGCAGAGGAAGGAATCACCCCAGCAATTGAATCATTTTTTAGTCAGGGAATCATTGTTCCAAGTAGCAGTATCTGCAAAACTTCCATTTCTTCTGTGACGAAGCCTGGGAAGGAGGTATATCATTTCGTTCAGGACCTACATGCTGTTAATGTAGTGATACCATCTTTTCCCATGGTACCAGATCCAGTAGCCATATTGTCGTGTATTACACCAGATGCCACACATTTCACAGTGGTCAACTTAACTTCAGCCTCCTTCTGGGTCCTCGTCCACATGGATAGCCATTATCTATTCACATTTTTGCATAGGGGCACCATTACATGTGGTTACACAAAGTCCCCAACCCTCTTTTCACAACAGTTAAAGAAAGATTTAGATGATATGAAATTGCTGTAATAATCTGCATTAATACAATATGCCAATAATTTGTTAATAACCTCTTACTCGTACGAGGCCTGCAAAGAGGATACCAAAGAATTGCTAACAGCGTTGGCAGAGAAAGGACAGAAGATTTTGAATCAGAAGCTACAGCTATGCATCAGCTGGGTGCACTATTTGGGACATGACCTTATAAAGGGATGTCGTATTATATCTGCTTGCCGGAAAGAGACTGTTTACAATATACCAAAGCCACAGAGTATAACGTAATTGCAAGCTTTCCTCTGGCCGTAGGTTACTGCCTGCAATGGATCTCAGGATTTGCTGAGATAGCTAAATCACTACAAGATTATACCTGACTGAACACTGTTGAACCATTGCAGTGGACACCAGAAGTCAAACGATTATTAGCTGAAGCCTGTGCATTGATATTACCTGATTATAAGAAGGGATTTACTCTGTCTTGTCATGAGAGAAAGGGATGTGCTCTAGCTGTCCATACCCAGATGGGATTCATCACAGACCCCTACCGTATTACAGTAAAGAACTAGACCATTGTAGCAGGAATGCTGCCTTGTCTCCAATTAGTAGCTACAGCAGCTCTGGTACTGGAACAAAGTGATAATATTGTATTGGGGTTGCTATTCTAGGTGGCCGTACCGCAAGCAGTGGTATTAATATTATTGAAAACCAAAACTTTGCACATGTCAGTCAGCGAGCAAATATCAAATGCTTTTATAACATTTTTCCAATACTACTCTGACTCAATGTTCGGTCCTAAACCCAGCATCACTGTTACCAACTTCACTAGGTTGAGAGCCACATGATTCTACACCACACAAAAGTGTGTCAGTGATAGATTGTCTGGTAATGCCTCATGCAGACTCGCTGATGTACGGATCTATGTGAATACTGCAAACAAAAAATGTCGAGGCCAAAAATACCAAATTCTTTTTTTTACCACTTATACATGCGGGCGACCACCCGCAACCAACCCAATATCCCTACACCTTTTGTATTTACTTAACACAGCACCCATATATATATATATATATATGTGGTAAAATTGGGGTCTCAAATTTGGGTATTTTCGTCCTCAACATTTTTGCATTCTCTATTTTGGTGTGTTCCTTGATGTACCACTGCCAGACCCAGATCTCAAGTACTTTGAAGAGGGGTTTTGTTTTAGAAATCAGAATGGCCAGGTGGTCGCAGGGTACATAGTATATGCACAGGGAGAAATAGTGGAGAGTGGAAAATTGCCACAAGTAACATCAACTCAGGTGGCAGAATTAGTGGCCTTTATAAGAGCCTGCGGAGCGGCAGCTCAACAATCTGTTAATATTGATATGATATATGATATGATACTTTATTTATATAGCGCCTATACACAATGGGCCTCATTACGAGGAGGAGCGCGTTAAAAACGGGGTCATTACCGGGATGGAGTTACGAGCGAGTCTGTGCTCGTATGACGCCGCCAATAGCGGGTGATTACGAGTGCGCGAGCACGTGCGAACCCCCATGCCGGTAATGGCCATACTGGCATGCCGCTAAAGGCCCTCCAACCCCCCAATAGCGCCATCACGGGACCCACCGATACTGCCTCTGCCTAGGAGGTACCCCTTAATACCGACCCGGTAATAACAACATGCTAATACCGGGCTCATAATACCGGACCCGGAAGTAACGTCATCGCGTCGGAATGGGAAATGCACCGGCGGCCATCGTTAAAATCACAATCCATTGCAATCCTCCCAAACCACCAGTTGTTTACAGGAGAGACCAGTGGCAATACTTACACCGTGTCGAAGGCAACCCAGAAGACAAACACCTGACTGCGGAAAAAGCGCTTTTTTGATGCAGAATTGAACATGCTTGCGGACACCATTGCCACACATCCTGATGTGATAAAAGATCAGAACCTGAAGCGTGAGGTGCAGCAGCGTAAGAAGGAGATCTGGTAGGAGGTAGCCCGCAAGGTCTCCGCTGTTGGAACCACCCCACGGACAGTGAGGGATTGCAAGAAAAGGTGGGATGACCTCCGCCTCAGGGTCCGTAATATCCTGTCAAGCAACAGGAGGGAGGCCATGGCTACAGGTGGGGGTTCCCACTCTCCTGCCGAACTGACCACCTGGGAGGAGACGGCAAGCACGTTCATCAATCTTGAGTCCATCGAAGGATTTGGGGAGATGGAGACGGGTGCGGCAACCTCAGCAGATGGAGGTGAGTGACCCTGCAGATCCCTGTAGGGGAAACCATGACGTAGCACAAGTGATGTGCAAGGCAATGCATGTCCCAACACACACATGAACATATTCCTGTCCAGATGGAGGGCCAAACCCTGCCACACTGAAATGCATGCTGAGTGCCAATCCCATTACCAACACACAGCCAACACACACGGACCGTGCCCATGTAATACATCACCCAAACCCCAATACAACAGCATGCCACCTGCCATGCAGCAAATGCCAAAATGCCTCCTCATACTATACCGTGTGACACACCTGTAAAACATGAATGCATGATTAATGAATACTCCACAGCACCATAGAATGCATCTGGCATGTAACACCATCACTGATGCCCTGCATCTCTTCTACCCCCCCGAGGCACCGATGGAGAAGATGCCAGCCAGGATACCACCACAAGGGCATCCAAGTCCCGGCCACAGAAAATGGCAACCGACACCATCACCTCCGGGGCAGCCTCGCAGCCCACACCTACACCCAGTGCGCCTGACACTGTGGACACCCAGCTGCCAACACCTACACCAGTGGAAGTCGAGGCCCTAGAACCACTCGCCACCAACGAAGATGACGTGGAGGAGCATGTGGACCAGGAAGGAGTGACGCATATGGCATGACCACACTCCCCAATCCCCGTGTCCACCTCCCCGCCCCAAACTCAGCCCTCACCCACCTACAGCAGTGCTGATCCCTGCCTGCACGATTCCGACCTGAGCCCCATCCCGAGGACAGCACTGATAATGCAGGCCCCGTGACAGCACCCTCGACCACTGCTGCTCCCACCAACAGCCTTAAGGTACGGCTGGTGAGGGTGGAGGCCAGACAGGAGTCAATGTTGGACCTGATGCAGCAATATATCGCGGATGGTGAGGACACCAGGCAATGATAGCCACAGCCATAGCGGGGACTACAGCCTCCATAACGGCCAACACAGTCGCAGTCAATTCCTCAGCATTGCTGATGAGAGACTGTCTGGGGGCCATCACACAGGTCCTGATGTCCATCCTGCTGCACATGCAGCAGCCACGACTTGCAGCAGGTGTGGAAATCCCCACCAACTCCTCACCATCCACCACACCTGCTTCCTCTGTCCCCACTTCCTCTGGACCCTCCAGCCCTGTGCGTCCTAGGAGAAGGAGTGCGAGGCACACTGAAATGCTGCCCCCGGACACCAAGAAGTCCCGCAAATAGTGTGGGAGAACTATGGAAGCGGCTCAGATGGTGTTGGGGGTGAATGGGAGCATTAGGGGGGAGTTTACTGGGGGGTTTTGGGAGTTCACTGGGGGGTTTTGGGAGTTCACTGGGGGTTTGGGGGGGTTGTCACATTTTTGCAGTTTGAATCAATACACCCGTTGTGTGAAAAAACATTCAATGCCTGGACATTGTTCATTTCGTGTGTATCCATTTAATGAATGACGGTGTTCAGTGCACAACTCCCAACATTCCCTGTGTGCATGTCCACATGGACCCAGTGTGTCACTGACACATATCTATCAAAGTCCCTGTGGTTCAGAAGTATTCGTGAATCAGTGATTGGAGTACTGCACGGCCATCCTGTGCATCACGTACTGGCAGGGGTGCTGCTTCACCTCGGTCTCCATCCTCATCATCCTCAACCGCTGCATGCATGTCAATGTCAGGTGGCAGTGGTACATTTCTCCGGACGCACATGTTGTGCAGCATGACACAAGCCATGGTGATCTTTGCCACCTTCTCAGGCCTATAAAGGAGTGCTCCACCAGACTTGCTGAGGCAGCGGAACCGCGCCTTCAACAAGCCAAAGGTCTGCTCAATCACAACACGGGTACGGGTGTGAACCCGATTGTACTCCTCTTCATGGTTGTTCCGCGGGTTCCGCACAGGGGTAAGTAGCCATGGCTTCAAGGGATATCCTCCATCACCTGCAAGCAAATACAAATAGGTGTGTGTCACTCTGAGCTGCCACCTTAAGGATTCACAGTCATGCCCGCAGCTATTTGCTGTGGACATGCACATGTCCCTGTACGTATGCACAAATATTATTTAGATGCATTCTATACTGCTATAAGGTGTGGTAGTCTGGATGGCGTTGTACAGATGATGCAGGGTGAATTCTTGCATGCTGGTGCGGGTGTACTGTGGTTGCAGGATGATGTTTTGCCTCCCATTTTTGCTGTGTATACTAAACAGTTCATGGTCACATTTGCCACATTGGCACAGTTGCTATCATGTTTAGTGATGCTTTGCTAGACATACACATGGTGGCCAGGTTGTGCGTCTTACATGTTGTCATTGATATATGTAATTGGTCCAATGTGTGCCAGTGATGTGTTGTGCTGGGGTTGGGAGGTTCAGGTCAGGAGTGTTTGGCTCTGCGTGCATTCTCCACTCACCGTGCATTCCCACCCAGGTGGAGTATGCATCCCCCCATTCCCACCCAGGTGGAGTATGCATCCCCCCATTCCCACCCAGGTGGAGTATGCATACCCCCCATTCCAACACAGGTGGAGTATGCATCCCAACACATCACTACCCCGATGCACTGCCATGGGCCAGTCAGGCAACTCACCAAGTAGCCAAGCACGTGGTCTGACATGTCGCTCCATGTGACGGGGTAGCGTGGAGTTACGCAGCACCATGGCATCATGTGTGGATCCGGGATATCGGGCGCAGCAATGTGTGATGATCTTGTTGGATTCACATACCATCTGCACATTGATGGAGTGGTATTGCTTGTGATTGCAGTACACCGCCTCCACGGCATGAGGGACTACCAATTCTACATGGGTGCAGTCGAGGGCACCAACACATTTGGGCATGCCTGCCAGTGCATGGAAGCCTACTTTGGTGTCGGCAATCTCCTGGGCAGTCCGTGGTAGGGATATGTGGGTGCTAGCGTGCTTCAGGAGGGCATCCAGCACTTGGGTCAGCATGCGTGAAAATAGTGGTTGTGAAATGCCATGCAGCTGGCCACTGTGTGCTGGTAGGTGCCTGTGGCCAGGAAGTGAAGCACAGACACCACCTTTAGTAGCGGGGGGATGGCAGTGCGTATTTCTATGAGGCTGACGATGTTGTTGTTTATCATGTCCACTATGGTGGTGATGGTGTCCCGGTCCAACCGGTACAGGGTGTGGATCTGCTCAGGGGTTAGGTTGAATGGACTGGCTCTGATGCAAGAGATTGGTGGCTGCCTACGAAGTACTACTGGCTGCACTGGTGGTAATTGCTGGGCCTGTCTCACCCTCCTTTTCCTCCTGCGTCTCCTCTGTGCTGCCTGTTGTTGCTGTAGTAGTTGTTGTTGTTGTTGTTGCTGTTGTTGCTGTAGTTGTAGCAGTATGGGCATGTCCTCCAGCCCCATGATTGCAACAGTTAGTGGTATCATTTTGGTGTAGGAAGGGGTGTGGTGTGTGGGTGCACTCCTTTTATGCAAGAACAGGCTCCATTGACTCCACCTGTGGTGATTGTGTGCACCTGTGGCAGTTTGCTTGATTGCAGATTGCTGTTTACGGGTGGTTCGTGATGCCTATATGGCTGCCATCGTGCAGGCCCTAATTACCGCCTTCGGGATGCCAGTAATTGCATGCCCGCGTGGGTTGTGATGTCCTCCTATTACCGGCATCCCGGTATTTACTCCTGGAAGGGGCGTGTGTATGCGCCCATGCCGGTATGAGGGGGTACGGTATGGGCGGTGCCGGTATTGGCGGGTTGTCGGTTCGTAATGACCCAGGCCCGTTAACGATGCCACTATTACCATTCCGCCTTCCTTTTTTCATTACCTCCATTCTCGTAATGAGGCCCAATGTGTTTCAAAGCGCTTTATACCAATTCAAGATACACCTTTGGCGTACGCCACGACTTTGGTCAAATATGGAAACAGCGAGAGGATTCATGACATCAACCGGTACACCCAGTAAAAATAGTCGGTATTAATTAGGTTTGTTAGATGCCATATTAGTACCCAGCAGGGTGTGGGGGGCAGCATCCCAGCCAACGAGGAGGTTCGGATAGGCGGATTATCAGATGGCTGGGGCCCCCAATTTACCTTCTTTTTGGTTCATTTTCAGGAGCGGATGCACTGGGAACACTTCTGTTTCCCAGCGTGTCTGCTCATAATCTGCGACACCCGCCATGGAAAGGAAGAAGGGACCACGTGTAGTCCCTTCTCTTCTTTATATGGCAGCCATTTTTTTTGTTTACTTTTTGTCCTATTTTTTTAATGGCCACCATGGAAAGGGAGAAGGGACTACAGAATGGACTTTGTTTTCCCTTCCTTTTAATTTTGTTTTTAGTTGTGAAATATTTCACAACTGGACAAAAATGCTTTTAGTACCCCAGTCTTATGGGCTGGTCTACTAATACCAATAAGCCCTCGAAGGGGGGGGATTACTGCTTCAGGTAATGCCCCGAGGCCTGCGTTAAGGCCCTCACTTCGTTCGGGAGTGTAACTAATGCCCCCCTGCTCGGGGCTTATTGCATAAATGTTGCCTAAACAAATTGCTGTCATCAAATGTACCACCCACCAGCAACTGGATGATCCTATCAGTTGTGAAAATGATTTGGCTGATCGAACTGCCAAATTGGTTGCCACCTTAGAAGGCATGCTGTGTACCTCTTCCGATTGCAAGCTGTACAGAAGAGGGCATTGTATAAAATTCTAGAGGACATTCTGCATAGGCAGGAGAATGCACCTGCAGGTGATAAAGACAATGGATGGGAAAGGGTGCCAGTTACATGAGGACTCCCGGTGGTGAGATGAACATGGTCAGTTATTGGCTCCAAAAATACTAGTGCCACACCTAATCATGGTGTATCACGGGTAGGCACATGTGGGTAGAGACAGAATCATTTTGGGCCTCATTACGAGTTTTGCGGTAGCCATGGAGCGATTAGCTCCATGGCTCCCGCCAAACCGGGCTCCTTTACCGGGTTCCCTGAATGGGGAATTACCAGGCCATTCCAAGTTGGGAGGGCCCGGTAATTCCTCCCTCAGGGAACCCAGGGTCCGGACCTTCCCCATTCCCATATGAGCCCCCATAGGGCTCAATGGGAATGGGAGAGGGAGCAAACAATGGGCCGATTACGACCGGCCCGTTGTTAGCTCCCTGGTCCCCTCGCGGGACCCAGTAAGGATGCCTGGTTTTAAACCAGGCATCCTTACCGGGTCCCGCGAGGGGACCTCGTAATTTCCTCATCAAGGTCGTAATGAGGCCCTTTGTCATTTCTGTAAGGATAGACCAGAGTCAGAAACTTTAAAACATTTGATAATTCACTGTAATGCACTTTCATCATGCCACACCATGCTTTTTAAGAAACTGATTGCAAATGATGATGATTTGACCAGTCTAAAATCATCAGCATAATCAATAATTTAATATGATATTTAATGAATTGAATAGGATTCATTTTTTGAGTAACTGTGTGCTAGAGCTGATTTTATATAGAGTGATTATTTTCAATTTGTAAACATTTTAACCTTGTGTTTTAATCTATGGTGAATATGTTATCTAATAGGAATTATATGATAAGTTTTAGTAATTGTAAAGGTTTTCTGTCGAGAACCATACACCGTAAAAAAAATATATTTTAGGATGGACTGGCAATGCTAGTGGGACAATCCTGGTTTGCACCAGAGCTTACAACTATGGCTCAAAAATACTGTCAAAGATGTGTAATATGCTTACAAAATAACGTGGGGAAGAGTGCGCCATTAAGACCCGGGGCACACCCTCCACCATATGGCCCATTTCTGGGGCTACACATTTATTTTCTCTAAATGCCAAAATGGCAATACCTGCCGGTAATAGTGGACATCTCGTCAGGATGGGTGGAGGGGCATCCTTGTAGAAAAGGAGATTCCGTGACTGACGTGAACATTTTGATACAGGAATTTGTGTCCAGATTTGGGATACCAGTATGCATTAACAGTAATCAGGAAACTCATTTTGTTAACAACATTATCAAAACACTGTTCTCCTCTCTTCAGGTCCAGCATACTTCGCATTTCCCTCACCATTCCCAATCAGCCGGAGCAGTTAAGAGACGAAATGTAGTCTTGAAGAATACATTGGCCAAACTGTGCCAAGACACAGGATGGAAGTAGCAAGAGGCCCTCCAACTAGTCTTGTTTTGCATGAGAAGTATAACCTGCAGGAAAACTGGGTTGAACCCTTGTGAGATCCTCTATGGAAGACCTTTGATATTACCTGTATCACCACCTGTGAAAACGGTAACAGATAGCTTGCAATTATCAGATGATCGATTGTTGGAATATTGTTAAGACATTAATGTCTTCTGTCAGTCTCATTCACAATCAGGTTCAAGGTGCTCTGCCAATGGAACTAGATTCTCCAGGTCATTCCTTACAGCTTGGTGACAGTGTCCTGATAAATGTCCACCAGAGAAAGACTGGTCTAACCCCAAGGTGGATGGGGTCCTACCTGATCCTACTGACTTCTAACTTGGCTGTAAAAGTTCAGGGACACTCAACATAGGTGCATGTAAGCCATTGCAAGCGGGCGGTAGCTCCCACAGTGTAGATGCTACTGTCTGGCTGATTTGTTTTTCTGTATTGGCCTATGTTAACATAGTTTTAGGAGAACCTGACTCTATTGTGCAAAGCATATTAGCAATGAAAAAATTAGACAAACATTGTGACATCGACTGATGTAAAGGCTTGGCCGTGGTATAGGAAATGATAGATAATGCAGTGGCAGGGGGAACATGCAATCTAAATTGATCATGGGAATGTGGAGTTGACCTTTGGTTGAGATTGTCCATGGGGTGTAGTACCATATCCCTCTGAGGATCTCTCGAATTGGATAAGTGAGGAAGATTATTTGAATGTTTTGAACTCACCAACGGAAGAACCCAAAAGGAAACCACAACTTAACCTTAGAGATAGAGATACCAGTACTATTACTAATATACCTACTATGGTAACTGAAAAACAAACAATATTGTACCCTGAACTGTCACATGTTTCTGATTTGATATATTATTGTAACTCTGTTCTTCTTATTAGGAGGAGAAATAAAATGATTTCTAAAATCATATATTGATATAAGCAGGGGACCACCACAGTTATGACAACACAGAGAGGACTTGGTTTTAGTGCAGGCGTAGTTCTGGATGTGGTAAACTTACCCATGACCATCCACTGGTATTGGTGCCAAGGTATTGTGCGATGGAAGATCTCAATGCTATAATAGGAAAAGAGAAGGGACAGCAAGTACGGTTGAAGTGTTATTTATTAATAACAGTGGATGGGTGCAACAGTACCGGGTCAGTGAAGGTGTGTTCAAATTCTACAGAAGAACAGTGGCATTTTTCAAACAGTTTAGAGACCTGTACTTGCACTATGATTCAGCATTTAAAATCACCGGAAGTAGAAATAGAAGATTTCATAAAATACACTCAAGTATATAATGAAAGGTTATGGTACCATACAGCGTCAAATCCAGAAATAACTTTTTATAGATATATGGTGTTGAATGCCACTGTAGCAATAGTTTTGTTTACTGTTCTTTTGTCTGTCTTTCAGGTGACTACCCATTATCGGAATTGTACTCAGGGGCGGGTATCCGATCAGAGAAGCAACAAGAAGAGATTTTGGAAGAACGGCAGAAAAGAGAAGTATTGGATAAAATGTGGAGTGGGGAAAATACTGCACTTGCAATGTGGGTTATAAACAATGGTTCAAATTTAGATGATCGAGTATATCGACTGGAGAAGGGCATCGGGCTCATATCTTGGGCAGAGTTAACAGGCACCAAGGCATGAATCAGTGAGCTCCATGTCATAGGGACCTTGAGTCAGCTTACTCAGGGGCCCCTCTCAAAACTGATGGATTGCCTGCTGGAAGCTGGACGGAATCTGAAATGGGATATGGCATTCTAAGAGTGCAAGATTATGTGAACGTCCAATGATATTGATTCGTGAAGATGTGCAACATAACTGTTGGCCCAGACTGTTGAAAAATGATTCTGGCATACCGGAATGCTTGTGGCAGTGGGGGAATTTCTGGAAATATTTTTTTTATTTGTTTTAATTACTTGTATATATCAAGAATACTTGATTTTACAAGGCTGCCAGAAATTCGTATTTCCTGGAAATACAGCAACTGGTATTGCGAGGACAAAGAATACATGTTCATGGCGCATGGCCCAATCAAGTGACTATGGGCACTGACCAGGAGAGTAACGCCTGGACCATAGGCAGGGTGCACCTGGGAATGGGTTATACACCATGAAGTATGGCAAATAAAGCTACCTGACAATGTCTCTCAATACCTTATCTCTACTCCGGTACTGACTTCTGATCTGTGGTTTAGAATTGGTTCAAATTGGGAGTTGTGGCCTCTACAGCCCACACTTTTGCAATGTTTAAGTAAATTAACAGAGGAACAAATGTTGTTGGGAAGGTCAAGACGACGAGTATAGTTTGGTAGGGAGAAGGTTGTTTCAAGGAAAGGATCTATGTTTAGATTTAATAGCCCCGTCAAAGTTTGATTTACATTTAACCCTTCATACTAGTAATAAGCAATGTACTGTATTTTGGCCAGCTACAGAAAGAAGGATGATAAAGGTATATGTTGAATTTCTGAAGGAGTGGCCAAAGTTACTGCCAAAGGTTTAAGTATCTGGAAGGCGTAGAAGAAGCAGTATGACACGTGACAGACATGACAAAGAGCTTGCAAGGTTTTGGAGACAGTGTACAGAAAGGAAAGAAAGGCGTCTAAAGTAGCTCATGGCACAGCCACAATTTGTATTGAGGGAGATGTCCTATGTGCTGCAAACAACAGAGTATTTGAGAAACCTTACATTACCACCATAGTATATCTCACAGCATTTATTCTTCTATTGGCAGGGGTTATTTGGAGTTGCACATGGTGTTCTCGCCATTCAGGAGCAATGGGAATTCAGAACCGACCCTCTAGCCCGCCTTCTCTTCAGTCTGTCCCTGATTCCCAACCCTCTTCTGTTCTGACAGAAATGCGGCAAGAAAGTATGCTGCTGAAACAGGAGCTGGGGAAATTGTTACAAAAACATGATGATGGCTGCATGTAGTGTGGTAAAAGTAGATAGTTCACCTGCCCAAACGAAAAGCAGGAATGGGGCAGAGTAAGGTTAGGTTTAGAATAGAATTCCCTGTTCAAAGGGAAAAACAGGTAAATTGGGGATAATATAGGGGGATTAGATCAGCTAGGTAAGTTGCGTGTAAGTGCAAAACGGGGGTCTGTCAACACTGATGACTCCAAGAGAGGGGGAATCTGATTTGTATTGTAAAGTCGCCATAAAGGCTAGTGGATGACAATGATCATAAAGGATAAATAAACCACAATATGGGAGAAGTCCAGGAACAGTATTTTAAACCTTTAGTGTTATGCTTATAAATGCACCTGAGAGTTTATTTTACTTTTTATTATAACAGACAATGGATAGGGAAATCACTGCCTACTGGCTGTGGGTGAAACTTGCCTAGAGGGCTTCTTCTAAAAGAAACATGCACTGAAGGACTGCTGAGGCAGCACTTTTAGAGGCTCTAGGGTGCATTGTGGGAAGGCCACCTGTACCTCCATCTTGGATAATATTGGCCTAAACCTGATCAGAAAATGTGATCTTAATCCCGACAGGTGGTGCATCAAAGGGTGTGGGCCCCACACCCCTCACCTTAGGAAGACAGCAATGGATATTATCAGAACGGAGCGACTGGCCCGAAAGCCGAGAACCATGTGGTACCAAGAGGATGGATAGATACTAAAGACGGACTGAGAATATATACAATGTGTTCGCTTGTTATTTCAGGGTGGCGGGAAGACACAAACAGATATTACAAGTATTGTAAGGGGCCAAGGCCATGAGGCGTTATAAGGGAATGTGGACTGGAGGTGAGTTGGGTTATTAGTAAGGCTGGTGGGCAGATAATAAGCTATCTGTATATAATGGTTGCAACCAGGCAATGAATCTTGTCTTGCTTTGTCCATTTCCAATACGACTCCTGAGTCCTTTTGTCTGATTTTACATTTATAGGGGCATGTGTCCTCCATGCAGCCTCTTCTGAGATGTAGCAGTTCAGGGAACCCCAGGAGATATGGACTGTTTTTCATAATACTTTGTTATTGTACTTCCTCCAGAAGGGGTGCTAAAGGGAACTATTAAAAATCAGGTTTTCTGGACTCAGCAAATCCACTATTAGTTAAGAAGCTTCAAGATTCAGATTCAGCAGCTTCTACAGGTATTTTACGCTGTTTTTCCACCCTGGTAAGCCCCCTTGTAAACTTGATGAAAAAGGAGTACTGTACCCATATGGTTGGTAAAATCATGAGTGGTCTGATTTCCTCTCAACTCCTGTTTTGCAGCCTCCTAATCCTGCATTGCCTTTAATAGTAGAAGCCAAAACTTGTAACTACTTGTAACAATGTTGTCGGATCCTGTGAGGAAATGGCTTCTACAAAAGTAGTGGCTATACCGCCTACTCAGCCCACACACAAAATTCCCAATCATAAAGGTGAAACAGGCACAGGTAAGAGATATACCTAATTTGCCTTTTTATGCTAACATGGGCTGAGGGCAGGCTATACTCTTAAGAGGGGTGTGTTATGAAAGATTCCTCTTTTAGCAATTTTCCATCCATAGTTTCTATGGACCCCCAGTCTATTTGCTCTGTTTTTATCCATAGGTTCTATGGACCCCCAGTCTATTTTCTCTGTTTTTGAACCTCTTGTGACTTTTTGAGGGGATGCAAAGCCTTCCGTTTCACTTCAGCTGCCTTTTGCTCATTTTGTTATGGGGAAATTGATTAGACCTTCGGACAATCAGTTCTGGGAAACTGTTTCCCTTTTGACTTTTAGACTTTCGTAACTTTTAAACATTGCACATAGCATCTTACAATAAAGTGTAATGGGGATACTTTTGTATCACCCTAGCCTTTTACAATTGGGAATTTTGGTTACTTGTATATGTGCCTAAAGGCAAGCTTGTGGCAGCAATTATATTTGTACCTCTTTTGTGTTATTTGTAGTGTGCACATTTGTGTTTACCACGTATGGGTACTTAATGTGGATAGTGCCCACATAGTATGAGGTCAAAACAAATGTTGGATCTAGGGGTGATAGAGCCCTTCAGCAATCATGGTTCTGGTACTAAAAGCAGGATCTTCTGACTCGAGAGTCTGTGTTGACTATAAAACTCTAAACGCTGTCACCAAGAGACATGCACATCCCCTTCCACAAACTGATGAGTTGGTGGAGACCTTACTGCATATTGGCAAATATCCATGGCAGAGAATGGCAAGAAGAAGACAGCATTCTCAACACCTCAGGGACAGTACTATTTCAGGTAATGCCATTTCCAAAGGTTGGTCAATCTTTCATTTCATTTTCAAAGCTTTTATCCGGTATAAACCTTTAAGCAAAAATGAATACAACAATACAAAAGATCCAGTTTCATACATTTCTAATAAAAACCTTTAACATGACCACAATGATTAGAATTAAATAATTAAGACATATAAAATACCCCATTATTATCCAATGCAAAAGGAATCTTTAGAGGAGAGTAAGCTTGCAGTCTCTATATTTAAGTTGCAATCGGATAACTCATACAACTAATAAGTATTCACCTCTTTTGGGCAAATTTGTTCATGTTTTGCCAGCTTTTTTCAAAGTATCTTGGGTTTGAGCTTGCATGGTTTACTAGCCCAGAGATTGTGCTAGTTGTTAGGGCTGCACGCGCTGATAGATACATTTCCCAGGGCTCTCAATCTTTGCAACTATGCTCTATGTGTGTATCTTGCTGTGGCAAAAATGACCTTGCAATTAACTGTGTGTCTTAAGTATATCATGGCTTTGTGTGTATGTCGAATCCCTTCATCCTTCGATGGTGGCTTCAAATACATACATGTCAGTTTCGTAGTAACAGGACAGATTAACATATAATGTACGATTGTTTCATTTGCAGCTCTACACAGGGGGCATATACCTGACCTCTGGGGGTACCATGACCGGGTATACAAAGCTGGTTGAAGGATCCTTAGTCTCAAGCGAACATATAGAGATCGCTCATATGCTGGATGAATTTCATCCAGGAACGTGTTATTATTGCCCATCATAGTGGGCGGTAAGAACTCTAGTCCATCTTTAAGTAAAGCCATCTCAGCTTCCAAGCGTCCGCTAGAATTTATTTTTGCTTTATCTTTTAAAGTTTTTATTGAAGACCCAATGAAACCTGTAGGATCATCCCACAGAGGGCCGGCATCCAATTTAAATAACATACGTTTTACATGCACAGGCCAGCTACACCACTTACCCCCTCCAATGATAACAGGTTTTTCAGGGCTTCCCGATACAATTCCAACCCTGCAGAAACTAGGAATGTGTCCTGTAGTTGGCTTAAATTAAATAATCTATTACAAGCAGGATGCATGGGTTCTCTTGCTGACCACCCTTTATGGTGAAAGTTGTGATGAGCTTCTGTAGATGATTGTAGTTCCGTGGGGTTATCCCATTAGTTGCCAGCTGGAGGAATTTAGTTATTGCACATGGTTTGTAATGGTGTATTTTGCTTACATGCATGGTTGTTTGTGAAAAGGTTTCCTATAACAAGGAATGTGAAGGATTTAAAAAATATATATTTTTTCTTATTAGGTTTTTCTCATATTGCAACAAATTGTTTGCATTTCCACATATCCAACATTTTGCATACAGTCGTCTCTTAACTCCCCCTCACCCCAACTCCCTCCCTAGCCCCAATACGAACTGTAACTGTAAACATGGTATATAACATTGCAACGGTCTAAACCATTCAGGTCATTGGGACCTCAATTCAGGTGAGAAGTGCATGGATATATTCATTCATGGCCATCGTTGGTCTCTAGTGAGTGTTAATCTAGGGGTACTGGTTTTCAGGGGGGTTTATCATCTGGTGAGATGAACAGATCTTGTACGAGTGTATTTCACATTATTATGCCCTCAAAGCTTTCTTTTCTGCCTGTTTGGAGTGCTTTGTACCATACTGCCGTCTCTGACATGGTCCATCTTTTCAGATCGGTCCACCATGTCTCTACGTTCGGCCCCTCTCTGGTATTCCATGTCATCACTATTCTTCTTTTGGCCAGAGCCCAGGCAAGGTCAATCATTCTTCTCACTGCTCTATCCCTCCTGTGGTATTTGTAAATCCCAAGAAGGCATGCTTCTGCTGTCCATTCCTGGCCCCCTATGCCTCCCTTTTTTAGTTGTGTTTCAATTTCCTGCCAGTATTCACAGATTACTGGGCAGGACCAGAACATGTGTCCCATGGTAGTCTTTTCTTCTCCACATCTTGGGCATCCCTTTACCCCCGCCCCCGGGAATTGCGATATTTTCTGGGGTGTCAAGTATGCTCGGTGAAATGTGTAGTATTGGGTCAACTTTAGCCTAGCATTTCTCACTCTCTTGGGGGATAGCATTGCCTTTGACCACTTTTCTTCTGTAAATTCTCTTCCCACCTCTAATTGCAATGTTTGTTTCCCTCCGTTTAAGTCTTTGGGTATTGCTTCCAACAGTCCCTGGTATATTCTGAAGACCACGTGTCCTCCTTCAGATACATCATATAACAGTCTCAGAGTTGGATTTTCACCTTCTAGCTCCGGGAAGGTTGGCCATGTATTTTGTAGAGCGCGTGTTATTCTGGTGTATGTTATAAATTGGCCTTTGTGTATCTCATGTGTTTCTACCAGGTCTTGGAATGTCTGTAGTTTCCCTGCAGAATAGAGATCTCCCATAGTTCTTACCCCCTTTTCTTCTCAGTACTTCCTGCTATGAGTTAAGTGTTTGCTGTTGTCTCCTTGTAGGGCCGCCAATGAAATCTGGGGGGAGTAGGGCTCTCACACCTTCAGTATCTTTTGGTTCTGCACCATATCTGTCAGCCTAGCTGAAGGAACATCTGAGGGTCGGTAATTCTGGTTTTCCTCATCTACAACACTTCTTTTAAGAGGTAGGGGGCTATGATGGGGCTCATCAGTACATGGTCTATTGTTTCTGAGTCTGGTAGCCATCATGCCACGTGTTGGAGTTTCCCAGATAAGTAATAAAGTTCAAAATCTGGAAGGCGTATCCCGCCCTCTGTGTAATCTCTGCATAGGGTATCACGTGCAACTCTCCTTCTACAACTTCCCGATATGAAGCCACCCAATGTCAACTTTAGCTCTCTGAAGAAGACTCTTGGTATGAGATATGGTACTTTTATGAAATGATACAATAGGTGGGGATGGCTATCATTTTAAAGAGGGTAATTCTACCCATTACTGAAAGGGAAAGTTTTCCCCAGAATTTAATTGAGGCGTGTAGACCCGATTTTGCCTTTACTGTGTTCTGTGTATGAGTGTCTCTAATGTCATGATATATATTAATTCCTAGATATCGGAAGGAGTGGACTTTCCATTGGAGTGCTAGATGTGGGAGTTGATCTTCCTCAATCCCTATCCACCGCGCAAGGGGGAAGAGACAGGATTTTGTCATGCTGATTGAGATTCCCGATAGCGTTGCAAAATTCTCCAATACTTCCAGATATGTCTCTAGGTTGTCTTCCAGGTGTTTTATGTATAGCAGCATGTTGTCTGCGTATAGGGATATCACGTGTAGTAATCCATCGACTTGGAGCCCTGTGTCTTTAATTGTTTTCCTCATATGTATTGCTAGGGGTTCTAGTGCCAGAAAGTATAATAGGGGTGACAGGGGACAGCCCTGCTTGTACCTCTATGGATCAAGAATTGGTCGAGATGTATTTACCAGTATGCACTCTTGCCGATGGACTTGAGTAAAGCATGCGTATCCATCTCATGAACCTGCTTCCCATGCCGTAGTGTTCAGGGACACGAACAGCCATTCCCATCTGACTGAATCGAATGCTTTGATGGCGTCCAGAGCTACCACCGCACAGCCTTCGGGCCAGTTACATGTTCTGTCTGGCACCGACTGGAGTCGTCTCAGGTCCTCTGTTGTGGCCCTACCCGGGACGGAACCCATTTGGTCAGGGTGTATCATTGTTGTGACTACCTTCTTCAGTCTCTCTCCGAGTATGGCTGTGATGATTTTGGTGTCCTGGTTTATGAGTGCTATTGGTCTGAAGGATTCACATAGCCTTTTATCTTTACCTGGCTTCAGGATCAGGAGTTTGACCGCTTGTTCCATGCTGTCAGGTAGTTTCCCTTTCTCATATACCTCCTCTAGAACTAGAAGTAGTTTTGGGGCAATTAGGTCTGTATATTACCTGTAGAACTCTGCCGGAAGGTCATTGCCTCCTGGAGTTTTTCAGACTGGTAGTGTGGCTATTATCCCTTGTATCTCTTCTATTGTGATTGGCTCTTCTAACATTTCCTTTTGTTCCGCTGACACTACGGGCAGGCCAATGCCTTCTAGGGTTTCTTTTATTTCTATCTCTCTATAGTCGGTGTTGTTCTCATAGAGGTTGCGATAGAAGGCTCTAGAGGTCTTATCTCTTTCTCTGATCTCCAGCTTTTCCTGCATTCATCCGTTATCTCTACAATCTCTTCTCTAGTGTTTTTGTTCTTACTCAACCAAGCTAATAGTTTACCAGGTTTGTCACCTTGCCCATGCAGCTTTTCTTTATAATTTGCATAACTGTAGTTACCCAATCTTTCCCAATGGTCGAGGCATTCTTGTCTGAGTGGTTTGAGTGTTTCTTCTACCTTTGTTCTTGTGGCTTCAGACCTTCCAGCTTTTTAATCTTAGCCTCTAAACTCGCTATTTGTCATTCTAGGTCTTTTTGTACCCCTCTTGCTTTGGTTATGTCTGCACCCCTTATTGCTAGTTTATAGGTGTCCCATACCGTCCCCATTTCTTTTACGCTCCTAGGAATATGAAGGATGTGAGCACAGTTCCATAAAAGCACATTTGTCATTCGTTTTTATATGTCTCGTAGAGCCATATTGTATTTTATTGTATTATTTATTTATATAGCGCCTATCCACATTAGGGTGTTTCAAAGTGCTCAAAGAGGGTGGCAACACAGTGAAAAACAACAGTCGCTCAGAGCCCTTGAAATTCTGAGACGATAATAGTCTGCACATGCAGAGTAAGTGTGTAAGATACATGCAGCAGTTGAGGCACAGCAAATAGGCCCTGCAGCGATTCTGCAGTTTTACCAGTGTAATTTAGGGTAGAAGACAAGGGAGAACAGACAATCATCAGGCACTTTTCATTTGGGTTGTGCAAGTGCATGGAAGGTCACAGAGAGGGGTAGACTAGGTTAAGTGCAGAGAGAGCCACTCTCTTAGGTTATTATAAGTGCAGTAAAGGTGGGTGGGAGAAGGGCCCTGAGGCAAGTGCGAGAGAGGACTGGCAGGGGTGCATGGCACCGGTAAGACTCTGAGGTACACCAGGCAGCCAGTCAGCAAGCTGTAAGGAAAAGGAAGGAGAGATGGAGAGAACAGAGGGCTAGATTAGCAGAATAGAGGAAGGGTGAAGGAAGAGGAGAAAAGGAATGTCTTGAGGAGTTTCCGAAACTTAAGAAGGTCAGGCTCAAGACGGAGGGTGGCAGGCAGGCTATTCCAGAGGGAGGCACCTGCTGAGGATAAGGATCTCTCACCCAAATCTCTGCTTGGAGAACAAGCTAACTTGCAGAAGGTTGTAGGTAGATGAGCGGAGGGCTTGTGAGGAACAGTATTTAGGTAAGCAGCGTTGCAGGTAGATAGGTCCCAGGCAGACAGGATTTTAATTACAAAGCTATGCCTCAAACTGGTACTGCTTAAGTGCCTGACTAATGTGCCTGACTAATAAGAAGAAGGGAGGGCATGCAACACCTTCTAAGTGAGAATGAGATTTGAAATATCCAGAGAATTCTGGGCACTTTATGATATTCTGCACTCTGTATGGAAAAACTGGAAAGTGACGCCTGATCCCCATCTTGAATGTACTTAAAATAGGCCCATATAAATACGAGGCTGTTCTGATCAAGTAATACAGGTGGGACAGTCTTGCATAAAATAGTCGTTTTTACTTGGCTAGTTCTAAAAGTATGGTCAGATGAATTTAAGCCCTTGCAATTCCGACTTGTATTGGGTAAGAGTTTAAATGTCAGATGACATTAATTAGGACAATTGGAGATATTGGGAGTATCTATTTAAATTTTCACTTTGTACATTCATACTTTATTTTTGCATGTACATTGTAGCAGAATACTGGGATAATCTGCTTTACCAATTGAATTATATTCATGGAGTATAATGTACTTGAATTTAATTGTGGAAATCTGCTATTCTTGCAGACATTAGCATTATATATTTGATTTTTTAGTCTATTCTTGTGATTTCTTTTCTTCAATTCATGTTTTTTCTATTAAAGTGTTTATTGTGGGAGCCAGGGTGTTATCCCAAGGCTTTGTGGTTGTTATCTCAAGGCTTTGTGGTAGAAAGAGCGCACATAGCCCTGATTAGGAAACCCCAGCAGGGGCGCCCCGATGGCCCATGATTGCTAAAATCATGACCTTTAAAGACCGGGAGAAGATATTGACATTCTCCAGAGATGTAAAGAAAAAGTAAATAGAGACTTCATGCCCATACACACCGTGGATAGTTGATCTTTTTTCCTTGCCCCTTTTTTCTAGAATTATGTGACGGCACATTGATCTTAAGGTGGATTTTTTATTCTTTATTTTTATTTGGTGAAATTTCCGTGCACTTGATTCTGTCACGTGTTGAAGATTACATTTATATTTCTTTACCCGATTTACAGATAAGCTCCTCGACGTACATATCTTCCATTTGGTCGAGGCACGTTAGCTTGACAATCATTTCTTAAAGTCACTTTAGTGTGTACCTGTCACTACACAAGGCTACAACTTCCGTACATGTGCTTTTGTCACATGATATATATTCTTCACAAAGGCGTTTCAATTGGCCATAAAGACGTTTCTACCGCGTTACGTTGTCAAATCACGTGACTTTGTCACATGACTTTAAGCAGAGGTTAAATAAGCGTCAGTTTCTGTGAGACACTATGCAGTACGAGCCGTGGTAATCACCAGAGCCAGTAGCTTTTACATTGAGGTGAGTCAGATGGATAGACAGGTTATTTCCGTGTTTATATATCTTGTGGGCAAAGTTAAGTTGAGTTTATCTATACTTACCTGTTGAGTTGCACAAAATCACGGCTAATGTAATTCTTCCCTCTGCCCTTTTTTGGGTCATTTGAGATCTTTTGAAATGCCTTTTAGACTACAAGTAGTACACTCGTCACATGAATAGATTGACCAAATGGCTTATCTATGTTTTTCTTCTTCTCCTTTATTCATTATATACAGTGGTTTATTCTGCCTGTGTCGGTATTTTTATGGTATCGCACACAGTGAAAGTGGACTTTCATGGGAATACATCTACCATTCAGTTGAGGGTTACTGAGTGACCTAGCATTGCCTGACAAATTGTTTAGTGATCGTGGTTTCAACTATTGGTAAGCATCACTTTTAATTTCTTGTAAAGATGCTCTGGGACTGTTTGAGTTCTAGGCTAGTGACATTATATGATTGATACATTTCCGTTTTCCCTAACAGGGTATTTACCATACTTTGGAGCCATTGCATTAATATCTTACCCACACTTGGGTGATTCATCCCACAAATCTAATTGATCTATTGATGCTGTGACCCGAGCATCGCTGCTTTTCGTTTTTTTGCTTAAACAGGTATACTTTGTTTTTCCCTATATTTTTCTACTTTAGTGCCCGTTTGAGGCTATTTATGTTCTTTTTTGGAGTCACACCTACAGGATGTTAGGTGGATATACTTATATGTTTGATTTTGATTGTATATACTGAATTTAAATAAATGTTGATGGGTGTGGACAATACATTACTTGTTCCACAAATTTGGCAATAATTTGTACATTAAATGTTCTGTGTTCTCTCATTCTGTGTACACTGTAAATGTCATGTTGATTGAAATTGATGGTTTTTTAATGTATATAATTCCAGATCATTTCACTCCTGAAGAAGGGGGTGTTCCCCAAAATGCGTAGAGCCCTTCAGTTCATCGCAAGATTACTGTTCCTTGCTATGTCTTTTCATTGTTAAGAGGATTACACTTGTAGACTGCCTTGCCTCATGATGGCCTTATTAAGTGTTTGAACTCTTTGATACTCAAATGTTAACAAGAGGTTTTCTGGCCAAAATTTATTTTTGTTAAATTTGCTTGTTTTGACAAATATCTATTGATTTTTGAAGTAAAAATTACAAATACATGTGACTGATTTTGTATCAGCTTTAATGGTGTGCAGGGGACGGGAGTGTCTTTAGATTTAGACACTTTGTTCTGTTTCATGTTTTCCACAAGCCCCGTGTCAGGTCCTGTATTCCTCCCCAGCACCCGGAATTATTAGGTTTTCCATTTACTAGAAAATATTTCCTTTTAATTGGTTGTGCACCTATTGATTCCCATTTTGTTAATATACCCGGACAACACAGCAATGGAACAAAAGAAGAGGGCGCAATTTCGACCAACCAAAGAACGCCGAAAGTCTGCTAATGTGCGATATATGCTACTCTACCCTGCAAATTAAAGGTGCTACATAACGGCAGGTTTTATCTCTTCGAAACTATGACAGAGGCCCACGAATAGATGGACCAGCAGGGAATTCCACAACTAAGAGCCAGAAATGAGCAGAACAATAGAAATAATCCATAATGAGACATGTGGCCTCATTCCGAGATTGGAGGTAGTCATGGCGCTATTTGTGCCATGACTGTCTCCAATAACGGTATCGACACCGGTCTCGTTCAATGTGGACATACCAGTGTAGTCCGACCTTTGCGGGACCGGTAAGTCCCCATTGAAAAAGCCATTCTCCATTCCCATTTGAGCCTCCATAGGGCTCAATGGGAATGGGAAAGGCGCTAATAACGGTACCGCAAATTGCGGTACCGTTATTAGCTCTGAAGTCCCTTAACGGGTTCTGTCCATAATGCCTGGTCAGACCAGGCGGTAAAGGAGGGACCCACTAAGGGACCTCGTAGTAGGGCGGTAAGGGATTTCCGGCACCGGTCTCCTTACGGGTGCCCGGTATCCCTTACCGCCCTACTCGGAATGAGGCCCATGGAGCGGTACAGCAAAAACGGAACAGAATTGAACCCTTCAAAAATAAAAATGGACAAAGGGGGGAAAAAAAGGAAACCAAAGACAAGACATGGGCCGCCTGATATATAAGCGGGAGCCAGAATATTATGAGGGCTGTACGCCATGACCAGGTACCCCACGGAGTGAAATAACTCACCATGCCAGTTTCAAAGTATAACGCTGCAACAAGTACACCCCCAGGACGGAGGGTGGTGCAAGGAAAGCAGCAGAGCATTTGTTAACAGTTTGAGCATTTGTTAACAGTTATAGTTAGTATGCTGTTTGGTTGGCTGGAGGATGGCATGACAAGAGGAGGAAGCACCACACATAGAGGAGGACGAGAAGGCATGAGTGGCGATAAAATCGAAGCACATCAAAAGGAGTACTGCCTAAACAATACCTCCAGACAGAGGATCTTCACAACACCTGCACGGAATGACGGCCACATGGATGAAAGTGAACAGAGATACCGATGGAGGAAAGAGACTGCACAGAACAGAGCCAGAGAACCGGAAGTCAGGCATGAGGGTCCGTTCAAGCCGATGGGAAAGGTCAGGCTACAAAAAGCACCAAGAAAATGGGCCAGGAAGAAATTACAATAGTAACTTGAAATGTCCGGGTACTAAACACCTACGTCAAGAGACTGAGAATAAACGCCTGGCTGAACAGGATATAAAGGAAAATTTCAATGTTATAAGAAACTCACTTGAGGGCATAGAAGCAATCCAAGGTGGCCAAGAAATGGGGCGGACAAATGTACAGCTCAATGTATTCCAACTACGCTAGAGGAGTGCTGACATGGATTGCCCTGGGAGTCCCATTCCAGCTTATAAAACGAGAAAGTGATTTGAAGAGCAGATTGGTGTTAGTACATGGAATGCTGGAAAACAAAGAAATATGCCTTATAATAAACACATATTCTCCAAATCATGACGCAACCGAGTTCTTCAAGAAAATTGTACCTAGACTGGTCCCATACAGGGAAGCGACCTTCATCTGGGCAGGAGACATTAACTGCACACTGAACCCGCTGTGGGACAGGTCGGACAACAAACACAGAAAGCCGGCACCGCCAGCCAAGGCCTTACAGATTATCCTGAGTCATCTGAAGTTGGTGGACATCTGGAGGAAGGTACACGCAGAAAAAAGAGGGTATACACATTATAGCGCCCCACACAGACATTCACACGTATAGATTATTTACTCACAGGTACCAAGACCATAGGGGAATTCACGGAGATACACATCAAAGCACAAACACTATCAGATCACGCTTCACTAATAGCAACGTGGGCTTACACATACAGAAGGCCCACATACCGACATGGCGACTAAGGGCAGAGGCTCTAATGGAAGGGGAAGAGTAACTACGAGACATGATAGATGACTATTTCGAGCATAACACAGGAAGCACAGATAGTAATGCGATGGTCTGGGATGTCTTTAAAGTGGTGGTCAGGAGAGCGACAATTGGGAAAACAGGGGCACTCAAGGGGAATGCTCTGGCAGACCTGGAGCAAATAGAACGGGAGATAGAACAAGTTGAAATGCAGGCGGGCATAACTGGAGAGGAGCCAGGTGAACTCACAACATTGAGGCTGAAGTGTATCCCCATCTGGTAGAAGCTGGGGCCATTAGATTATGGGAAGTATATACAAAAACAACACGTTGAAGGGGATAAGCCCAGCAGGCTCCTAGCCTGGCTTACCAAGCACGAGACTAAAAAAGACCTGTTTCACATGATAAGAGACGAGACGGGGGAGTAAGTGAGGACCGAGGAAGGAATTAATAAAGTATTTTCTGAATTTTATGAGAGGTTGTACTCCCAAAACCAAGTGGCGGAAGCTGGGGATATAGGCGACGCCCTGGCCGAGATTAGTCTTCCCAATTTTAACTGAAGAGCAGGCACAGATACTTGAGGCCCCCCTCACAATGGAGAAACTGGCAGCCTGAATTGCCGGTCTCCCAACCAGCAAGTCCCTGGACCCAACAGGCTACCTGGCAAATTTTATAAGAAATACAAGGACACCCTGGCACCAAGGCTGCTAGAGACATACGAAGAAGCGTATGAGAGAGGACAGTTGCCGAGCAGCATGTCGGAATCTATAATATTACCGATCCTTAAACCAGGGAAATCACTGCTCGACTGTGTCTCTTACAGGCCGATTTACCTGATTAACGAGGATTCAAAAATCCTAACAGCGTCTCTCGCCAACCGACTAAAACGAGTCATACCTACGTTAGTGAATTCAGACCAAACAGGCTTTGTCCCGGGGCCGAACACTATGTGGAACTTGCGAAGACTCCACCACATAGTAGATCAAACGAATCTGAATCTGAAACGGGGCGAATGCGCCATAGCGTCACTGGACGATGTTAAAGTGTTTGATTCCGTGATCTGGAATTGGCTGCTGAGCGCGCTCGCCCACTTTGGGATAGAGGAGGGATTGCTTCGCTGGCTCAAACTGCAATATAAAGACCCCAGGGCAAGAGTGAAAACAGGCAGGCACATCTCGGAGGTTTGGAGAATCTACAGGGGCACGAATCAAGGATGCCCACTATCCCCGATGTTATACATATTGGCCCTGGAACCACTGGCGGCCTTCCTAAGGGCCGAATATAAGGCAACTGGGATATAAATAGACAGAGTCAAACACCAAATCTCATTATACACAGATGACATGCTCTTTTTTGTCGAGAGCCCACGGCTGCACCTACCAGACCTACTAGAAGCCATGGCCGCATTTGGCAAATTATTGAGAATCTCCATTAACAAAGAACAGTCTTCTCTGTTCCCCCTGCCAGATCTAAGATGGATCACCCCAGACCAGCTGCCAGATCTGGGTCTCACATGCACGCCACACACTTTCCGGCTACCTAGGGATAGATGTGCACCATGATACCACAGAAACACATAGCACCAATACGCAAGTAGCTCTCGACAAGACAAAGAAGGCTTTGAACTTCTGGAAGACACTCCCACTTGGGATGATAGGAAGGGCAGCCCTGTTGAAAATGACGGTATTGCCACGCATGTTATACCACTTCACAAAAATCCCCCACGATATACCTAAGACATTCTTCAAACTGTTAAATACAATGGCACAGGAATTCCTGTGGGGAGAGGGGAGGAACAGGATAGCCCTGAACATCCTACAAAGAGACTACGATTCAGGAGCTATCAGGTTGCCAGACTTTGAACGCTACTATCTAGCAGGGCAGCTTGAATTAGTGGTCAGATGGCTGGGAGATTATATATTTATAGACTCACTGCTCTTCCAACCTGCATTACGACAGTACTATTTAAGAGAAACGATATGGATAGATAAGTCCTTGACTAGAATCCTCCCCAACATGGTGAAGCTGGGCCTGACCCTATGGAAAAAGGCATGGAAAGCCGAGGGGATATGAGACCTCTGCTCCACGCAGATCCCCCTCGCAGGATTGGCCGGTGCACAAACCCATACCCATACAACATACCGGAGACATTGGAAAGCCAAGGGGGTAGCTCAGATTGGGGACTTATGGAAAGATGGGCGATGGTTGGAATTCCAAACCCTGACAGAGGATCAAGACATACACAAAGGCCAATTCAAACTGTACAACAGCATGATCCAGACAATCAAAAGGAGATAGCCAGAATTATCAGAAGGCGCAGAAACCGGGGATGGGGGGGCGCTGGATGCGTGGTACGATGTTTCAGAAGGGGGACATACGGTGTTTGGGGAGGGTGGGGGAGTATGAGATAGGTTCAATGTTTTGTTTTTTTATGTGCTAGACGTTTTTGTTGCGTTTGATTTGTCCGCGGAGAACACGGCTGTTCTGACATTTTGTAAATAAACTAAATGGTGGGGTGTTTAGAGGACGGAGTATGTGTCATTTTTGTTCGCAAGGAAGGTAAAAATGAGCTATGAACACTCGCGGTGTACTTAATTGTTTGTAAATACACAAACTGGGGGTGTCCTCAGGACGCTGTCCGTATTGTAATCTGTCTAGTTGAATGTGTTCTAAGAACACTCGCGGTGTCCCGAAATGGTTGCAATTACACAAAATGGGGGTGTTCTGAGAACGTTGTTTGTATTGTTCGTTGTCAGGGTGAAAGTGTTTTAAGACCACTCCTTTTGTCCGCTAATAGTACAATTTCCTATGGGCGTCAACCGACTTTTTGTCCACTAAAGAAACGATAAATCCGGCTGGTGTGCGCCGACATTATGTGATAATCCTATGACTGGCGCTATTGACCTGGCTGACTTGCTTTTGCGACACTAAATCATATCTCCCACCCCTAAGCCTGATATTATCAAAGCATTCATATTCCCCACCTCTCTCTGTGACGTTACAGGGTGCGTCATCAAACGCGCCCAGTCCTCTGCACAGAACCCGGAAGACAACACATATTATGTCACAACACAGCGCGCCACAATTCGGAATATGAAACAGTGATTTAAAAGCAATCAGCAAGATTGTAAATTTTGTAAAGTACATTTATTTGACATCAAATGTTTAGAGAATATTCAGCAATTTGCATTTGTCTTTGTTGTCGATCCGCAAAAGTTCATGTTGAGGCACGCAATGTTCCTTTGCAGTACAGAGGGTGTTAGATCAGCTTACAACTTAGTGCGCCACAATTCGGAATATGAAACTGTGGTTTGAAAGTAAACAGCAGGATTGTACATTTGGTAAAGTACATTTATTTCACATGAAATGTTTAGTGAATATTCAGCGATTTGCTATTGTCTCTGCTGTCGATCAGCAAAAGTTTATTTTGAGCCACGCGTTGTTCCTTTGCAGTAGATAGGCTGTTGGTTTATGATAAAAGCAGTAAATGGTCGCTCTGATAATCGGAAGGTTGCTCCAACAACGAGCCATTAGACCACCCTATTGGTTGGTATGTTGTTTGTAGCCGCTAGTACTGCGTAAGGGCATATTGGTCCTTGGCGATTGTCCCATAAAATGGTGAGGGTCATGAAGTTGCATATTTGGACCTGCACCTGGCAGTTGAAGACCCCATCCGCTGGAGTCTGTAAATCGTGACATAGGAAAAATGGGGCCACATGCCTGTTTTAAAAAACATAAATTAGTCTCACCAGCTGATCTTCATTAAAAATCATCATTTTATTTATTAGGGCGTGAAACTATTTGCTATCGAAGATAGTGCAACAGAGTATGTTAATAATAAAATAATAATATTTTCCCATTCATATAGCGCTAAGAACCGTGAGGTATCTAAGCGGTGCTTATTATTAACAACGGTGTGTGGTGCTCATTTATCGACCAAGGAAGGATGAAAGGCTGAGTTTGGCCTTGCCGGGATTCGAACTTGCGTTAGCAAGCTGTGCACGGATGTCAAAGCGAGCGTTGTACTCGCTGTGCCACTTGACAGGCTACGGTGAAGTGGCACAGCGAGTAGAGCGCTTGACCGCCTATAGACCGGTTAAATTATTTCTATTAACCCACCCTGTGTCGTCTGCCTTTTTCAGAGCCCTCTAAACGACAGGGGATCAATTCGGTGGTGATAGTGCGCGGTAGAAAACATTATGCCACTTTCAACGAACAAGTTCAACTTGAGCGGTCTTTAATGCTACGCTATTGTTATTATATTTGGTATAAAATAATCTAAAGGGTTACTTACAGTACAATTGCAATTTCCATTGTCTACGAGTAGTGCAGTCCCAAAATACGACTCTGCGTGTGCGAACGATCTTTCGCATAGTGATATAATATATAAAAGTGGTTTCGTTTCAGAAATTTCATCCTTATCTTCTCTTACGTTTTAGCAACACTCCTTCAAGAGAAGTCTTTCATCACAATCTCTGTCTGTCAAGGTCAAAACACAATACAACCTTATAGTCCGCTTCGTCAGCCTCTCCGGGGCCCGAGAAAAAAATGGAAGCAGCTGACCTTCACTGTGAACGAGCATAAATTCTTACTTTGCAACATTCTGTGTAAAGCCATCTGTGAGAAGTTGCTTTTTGCACGCCATGTTTGTATATTGTTTGCGTGATATTAAAAAAAGTTTGTTTAAGGGACGTTATGGTTCTAAGTACAGCCGAAAGATCCCTGAAAATCGCAAGTTATGGTAAGCTATGAAAAATAACTCGCGCCACCACCGTGCACTGCTAAGACTAACACCCAGGACATCAAAGATGACATCGCAAATGTCATTGATGAAATCACTGATGACCTCACATGTGTTTGTACTTTTCATGGAATTTGTGTACTAGGGATTTTTATTATAATGTTGCGAAAAAAGTGTCAAGGATATTGCAATAAATATCATACCGTTATTAGTGCTTTGAACGATGCATTGATATAAATAGCATTGTATTATGGGATTCTATCTAGTATACTGAGCTACTAATGGAGAAACGTAGCATTGCGTGCAGAGTACAAGATGAAAGTATGATATTTGTAATGTTAATATGTAGAATAATGAAATGATAATTGTCCTGAAATGTTCGAAAATTCACAAAATGGGGGTGTTCTGAGGACGTTATTCGTATTGTGTGATTGCTTAGCTGTATGCAATGAGGGAATGGCACAGAGAGTAAAGTGGACGCCGTCCGCGGACACCGCGGCTGTTCGTGGACAGGGCGTGCTACATCCGGGTTTTTCCAGGAAATCCAACATGGAAAGAAGACTGTACAGATCAGCCAATCAGATGTCGAGGATGTGGATTTGTGTTGAAAGAGACTGTGTGTGGTGAAGATGGCAGAAGTAGAGAAAGTCAGGATGTTGGTGCTTGGAGATATGTTTGTGTATGGTTTACAACAGTACGCTCATTGCAGGCATGTTGCAAAGAACTTTGATGTGAAAGAAGTGGAGGTGGTGTGGAGCACTGTGCCTGATTGCAATATACAGGGAATTGTACAAGTTTGTGAGGATATGGCCACGATGAACAGTCCGCATGTGGTAGTTTTGCACTACGGTGCTTTCCATTTGGGCAACGTCAGTGCCCCTACTTTGTTGGCTGATTTGGAATGCTTGGTTGAAGCCGTAATGAAGATCCTTCCAAATGCGAAAGGAATTTTTTCTGGATTACTACCTAGGGCAATATGGGACAATAGTTCAGTTTTTTGTCCTCAGCAAAACATTGCTAGGTGTGTCATCAACCGAGGCATGTGTGCCTTCATGCTTAGAGCCGGTATGTTCTTCTGTAATAATGAGAATATTGATGCCAGTAATGCTGTTAATTTTAAAGAAGATGGCATTTCTTTATCTTTTACGGGAAATGCCTTTCTATTTTGGAATGTAAGGGTTGCTTTGGAGAAGGTTATGTGAAGATTTTAGGAGTAAAGTAAGAACAAAAAAAAAGAAAAAAAATACAAAATAACAGGTGTCTGTCAAGCATCTGTAAAAAAAACAAAAAAAAATGGCTCTTTTCAGAGCCAACTTCAAAGGGGAAATGGGGCACACTATTTAAATTTACATTCACCACGCTCAGATTTTCAATATGTCCGCGGACATGGCGGTAGTCCGCGGACATGAAAATCACTACGAGGGGGTTAGTATGTTCTATGTTACATGTATATGAAGTCAGGGATATTATGGTTAAGTTGTGCTACTAAAAACCTATGAAATTCAGTGAAAAAACTTTGTTAAAGGGACGTTAGGGTTAAGTTGCGCTACTAAAAACCTATGAAATTCAGTAAAAAAAACTTTGTTAAAGGGACGTTATGGTTAAGTTGCGCTACTAAAAACCTATGAAATTCAGTGAAAAAACTTTGTTGAAGGGACGTTATGGTTCAAAGTAAAACCGAAAAACCCCTGAAATTCGGCAGTTATGGTAACATAAGCAACCATAACTCGCGTCACCGTGCACTGCTAACACTAACACCCAGGACATCAAAGATGACATCACAAATGTCATTGATGACATCACTGATGACATCACATGGCTGGCTCTCCCTTTTTATCCTTTACTGACATATTGAAGCCACATAGTTTTCTTCAGTAACAGTCAGGAAGTAAAAATTGAAAAGGTACTATATTTGTAGACTTAGGGTCAAGTCACATCTTATGAAACATATACATAGCGGAAGACACAGGCTTGAAAGAGAGCAATCCTTTCTGTGCATGAAGATAATCATTAGGGTTATCAGCACTTTCTCATAGTTTTATTTTTATTACTCTACCTTCCCTGTATATGCTCATATTTGTATACATTATACTCACTCTCCTTTCCTTTGGGTGCAGTCACATCATGTGATACACATACATATGGTAAGTAGCAGCTTTGAAACAGAGCAATAGTTTCTCTGCATAAAGACAATCAGTTAGGTTATGAACTCTTTCTGCTACTACTTCTGCTTTTTTGTTTACTTCACTGTCCCTGTATATACTCATATTTGTATGTGTTGTTGTCTCTTTGTGTTTTGTCTGTAATAATTATGTATTAAGTGGGTTTTATTATCTACTTATTACATGTTTTACAGTACGCAAAACTCTCATAAGAAAGCAGTTATCATTTCAGTATTCAACATGGCAAGATTATGAATATGGCACCTTCATCATGTATGCTGCACACACTGCCTATGTTTCTGCATGAGTAGCTTAGTATACTGGATAGAACTTCATAATAGAATGCTATTTATATCAATGCATTGCTTAATGCACTAATTAGCCCATGATATTTATCCAAATGATCCTTGACAGTTTTTGGTCAGCATTATAAGAATCCCTTGTACAGAGTTTTTATGAAAAGTAAATGCACATGTGATGTCATCAGTGATGTCATCAATGATATTTGTGATGTCATCTTTGATGTCCTGGGTGTTAGTGTTAGCAGTGCACAGTGGCGCGAGTTATGGTTGCTTATGTTACCATAACTGCCGAATTTCAGGGGTTTTTCGGTTTTACTTTGAACCATAACGTCCCTTTAACAAAGTTTTTTCACTGAATTTCATAGGTTTTTAGTAGCGCAACTTAACCATAACGTCCCTTTAACAAAGTTGTTTTACTGATATATATATATATATTTTTTTTTTCAAATGTTTTTTGTGATTGTCTACTTTTATGGATACAATTTTAAAAATAAAGCTTAACTGAACACTAATATGATATGATATGATATAGCATTTATAACGTGCCTATACACAAGTGTTTCAAGGCGTGACAAGGCAAGGGAGGGGGCTAGAGGGACAGAGACAATCAATCTTACTAGGCCAAGTGGCATTGAGATTGTGCAAGTGCAGGGGAGAGGGGAGGGGGGAAGTGCCAGGGGTGGAGGAAGGGCAAGTGCACTACACAGGATCAAATAACAAGTAGTGCAGGCCTGAATTCAGAGGGTAGGTAGGTAACCAGTGCAGTATCAGACAGGAGATCAGCTGGGGAGGGGAAGAGAGAAGGCAGAAGCAAAGAGAAAGGTCTCGAGGTACTTCCAGACCCAGAGATGGTGCTGCTCAAGTTTCAGAGAGGCAGGGAGGCTGTTCCCGAGGGAGACACCAGCCAAAAAAAGAGATCTAGCACCAACTTGTTGCTTGGAGAAGTGACTGACCCTAAGGGAGTTGGAGGTGGAGGAGCGAAGAGCTCGAGTAGGAAGATATTTCTGAAGAAAGGGTTGGAGGTAAAGAGGACCCCAGAAGACTTTGTGGACAATGCAGAGGGTCTTGAACTTAATCCTTGCAGCCACAGGGAGCCAATGAAGAAATTTCAGGGCTGGAGAGATACGATCCCTTGGCTGAGGCCAAGGACAAGTCTCACAGTCCTGTTCTGGATGAGTTGCAGAGGGCAGAGCACAGTAGCAGGCAGATTTAGAAAAAGGCTGTTGCAATAGTCCAGCCTAGAGAGAACCAGAGCTCTAGAGACAGTGGGCCTCATTACAAATGTGGCGGTAAGGCAACAACAGCGCCGGTAGTGCTACCAGCACCGTTGTTACCATACCGCCACATTACGAGTTCTGCTTGCGGGTGCCGCTCTGCACACCTGGTCAGACCAGGCATGCAGAGCGGCACCCGTGAGCAGAACTCGTGATTGCACCAGCACAGTTTATAACGGTGCCGGTGCAACCATGCTCCACAACCGCATTCTGCCCTATGGGGCAGAATGGGGGTCGGGAGCCCAGCCATGCCGGAACCCGTCAATCGGCAATTACCGGCCCATTCAACTCGTAATGGGCCGGTAATGACCCATTCACGGGTGCCGGTGCCAGTAGCGAGTTTGGCGGCAGCCCAACCTTAAAATACTTCCAGGGAGGGGTATAAATCAGAGGTACTCTCTGCAGAGGTGTAGAAGAACCCCGAGGGAGGACAGAAGAGGAAGGAGGAGAGATCAAGGTAGCCAGGGAGTAGGCAAAGGGAGGAGGCAAGGAAGCCCAAGAAGGGAGAGAAGGGACAACAGGAGAAGAAAGGAAATTGATGAGGCGTGGGAAGCGTCTATCAAAGAGGAGAAAGTTGGCCTGAGGGCCTTGGACCAAGACGGTGCCATTCAGGTAAACATTAATGATGACCTTAGAGGAGTGGAAGGAGGCCTGGAGGGCTCCCACCAGGTGCCGCCATTAATGGAAGAAGAAGATAAAGGAGAGAGCACAGGAACCATATGAGGAGTCCATAGGTCTGGCGTAGGAATAACAAAGAGGATGTCGGTGAGGGTCTGTCTGGAGGAAGCACTGGTGTAGGTATCAGGGATAGGGAGGCCTGGGTTGGAGACCAGGATATCCTTTTTGAACCTCTTCCTACCAGACTTAGTGAGAAGAGCAGGATAGTCAATAGAAAAGCAGTTGGTAAAGATAGGAGAAACAGAGAGCACCTTAGAGGAGGTGGGGAAAAGAAGAGTGAGGAAGAGAGTAGAAGGAGGGGAGCGTAAAAGACTGGTAACGGGGGAGACACTAGGGACAGAACACAAGGAGGGGTGCAAGCAGACAAGACGGAAGGGACAAGAACAAATCGTGAGTAATTAAACTAAGTGGGACGAGAGCTCAGAAGGAAGAGCGCAGCAGACAACAAGGCAGTCAGGTAAACAGCAATCAGGTAAGCAGGACATTAGGAAACAGAGCAACCACTAAAAAGAAATCCTAGGAGAGAGTGGAGCACAGCAAAGCACAGAACAATGTACAGAGGAACAGAGCAGTCGATGGAAGAAAACCTAGATAAAGGAAGAGTACAGCAGAACACAGAGTAGTACAATGCAACAGTGCAGTCAATGAGCAGTCGATGAATGAAACCTAGAAGAAGGAAGAGTACAGCAGAACACAGAGAAATACAACGCAACAGAGCAGCTGATGAGGGAAAACATAGAAGAGGGAAGAGCACAGCAGAACACAGCAATACACCAAGGGACAGGGAGGCATCTGGAATGGGGGAGGGCACAAGGGTGAGGTGGCTGGAGAAGGGGAGGGCACGAGGTGCATGTGACTGGGAGATGCGAGGAACCCCGCGGTGAAGGACACATAGATGTGATTGAAACCAGATGGAAAGTGCGAGGAACCACGTGATCAGGGATTGTGAGGGACCACGCGGGCTAAGGATGCGTGTTGTGTTTAAGCCTCCCTCAGAGGCCGGCTCTGTCAGGTGGGAGTGGTGCTGTGCAGGCGTGTGCAGAACAAACAAACACTGAATGCATTAACTCTGGTGTCAGAGCAGGTGACTGCCCTACCTGGGCTTTAACCACACCTTTATTACTTTGTCCACATGACGTGGGTCACGTGGACATCACACCCCTTTCCAATTTCAAAAAGACAAAACAAAAATGCAATGTCTTTGTCCCTTGGTAGAGTTCTCCCACACAGGCGATCATCCTTGGATACAGGTGTAGATGCCATTCAGGATATACCCTTGAAGTCGGGTGATTGGTATTAGTTTTTTTCTGAGTGAATATCGTTCACTTCGTTCCCGAGGGGAAGTAGGCGTTATGGATGGGTTCTTAGCCCTCTCCCTTGGTGTTAAGAGTTCTTGTTGTGGGTTATCCTCCTGTTGCTGTGGATTGTCCTCTTGTTCTTCTACAGGTAATGCTCTTGTCACTGAGGGGTGAGCTCTTGCCAGTTCTTGGCTTCCTGAAGTCTCTTCCCAGAGGGCTGGAGCATCCAGCGTTCGATCCGAGCTGGAGGATGTGGTGCTGACCCTTTGAATATGGGGACCAGCGGCATGTGATCCGTTAACACCTTCACTGGATGTCCTAGAATGTACGCGTGGAAGTGCTTGCATCCCCAAATGATCGCTAATACCTCTTTTTCAATGTGAGCATAATTCCGTTCAGTGGAGGTAAGTGCTTTGCTCGCGTATGCAATGGGAACTACCGTTCCGTCTTTCTTTGTTTGAGTGAGGATTGCCCCAAGTCCAACCGGGCCGGCATCCACATGTAGTTCTGCGTTGTGTCGAAGAATGCCATGGTGGCATCACTGGAGAGAGAATCTTTGAGTTTCTGGAATGCTCTTTCCTGTGTTTCTCCCCACTCCCATATTGTTTTTGTTTTCGTGAGGTCTCGTAGTGGAGTGGCAATGGTGGCCTGGTCCGGGATTAATCAACCACAATATGTTGCCATCCCCAGAAAACTTCTGACCTCCGTTGCTGTAGTTGGAGCCTGCACATTTTTGATGTCTTGAACTTTCCCTGGGTCCGGTGAAACACCTTTCCCATTGGAGACATAGTCAAAGAAATAAAGTGTGGACTTCCCAAATTCACACTTTTCTTTGTGCAGCGTCAAACCTTACTCCTCAAGCCTCTGTAAGGTAGCTGCTAGTCGATTGTTGTGTTCCTTGTCACTCTTGCTATAGACTAATATGTCATCGCTGACATTGGTGACCCCTGGAAGATCCTGTAATACCTTATGTATCTCATGTTGGAAGACTTCAGCCGCCGATGATATGCCAAAGTTCAGACGACATTACGTTTGTAGCCCAAGATGTGAAAAGAATGTTGTAATGTAGCATGATTCTTTCGCTAGGCAAATTTGATGGTACCATGACCGTAGGTCAAGTTTGCTGAACACTTTTGCACCATTCAAATCTATGATCAGCTCATCTATTGTCAGTGTTATATGCCTCTCTCTCCCTATTGCTGCATTTGGTAGGCATATGTTGATGCATATGCGCACTGTTTGGGGCTGCTTTGGTTTGGCTGTTACCACCATCAGTGACACCCACGGGGTGGGCCCTGAGGTATTTTCAATGATCCTGAGGTCTTCCAGTTTGTTCAACTCCGCTTCAACTGCTGCCCTCATGTGGAAAGGTACTCTCCTATGTCGTACTGCTCATGGCTCTATGGTGGGGTCAATGTGCAACTTTACTGACCTTCCTTTGAGGCACTCAATGCCTTGGAATAGTTTCTTGTGCTTCGATTAAAAGTTGATCAATCTCTCTGGACTGGATAGCATAGTTGAACTGTATGAGTTCCAGTTGTTCTGCTGTTGGGCAGCTGAGCAGGGGCTCAATGCCGACATCCATTACATGAATACGTGTTTTGCAGTCTTTCCCATGGTGTGTGAAAACTGTCTTGAAATACCCTACTGCTGGTAATGGCCTTTTGCAGCCATACGCATATAGTAGTACTGGTTTCCGCCGAAGAGGGGGTCTGGGAATAAGCTTATCATACCTAGTAGTTGGCATGACATTTACTGTGGCTCCTGTGTCGATCATCATCCTCACAGGAATATCTCCTAGTATGATATATTTATAACGCGCTTAATACCCAGAGGTTTCTAAGCACGGACCCGGGGATCGAACCTGTGGTGCTCCGCATTGTCTTGCGTCAAACGGCGAGCACGTTAACCCTGAGCTATCCTCCCGAGTCTGTCACGATGCAGCTGTGACGAGATTTGCTGTCTCTGGCTTCCTTGCCATTTGTGGGGTTGACTGCTGATATCATGTAGACCCTTTCTCACCATGTCTCCCATTGCTTGTTGCCATTATTTGGAGACTGTTCTCTGCTTGTCTGTCTGTCAGCACTGCTGTCACTGTCAGTATCTTCTCCTTCTATTGCTCAGGCTCAACCTTTCCTGCTTCCTCTGGTCTTGCCTGGTTTTCTCCACTGTCGACGCTCGTGCTGCCCTGGTTGACCTGGTTGTGTATTTCATAATCTTGCCTACTTCCTGCCATCCTGGATGCTTCTCTGACCTGTGGTTCTCTGAGAGCTCATGCACACCGATGCATAGTGGTTCAGTTTACCACATTTGTAGCAGGTTGTACCTTGTGCCCGGCAAGGGTCTCCCTTATGTGGCTGTCCACCACACCATGGGCATCTCTTTGGTCGTGTTGCTGATGGCCCTTGCTGGGGCTTGTGTTGCCGTAGGGCATTTACAGTTGCGGGGCGTTTGGGAGTCCAAAGGCAAACGACTGATTATTTGCTCCATCTCAGACACATGTTCATCTGTTCTTTCCCTCAGCCACCCCATAGACAAAATGGTGTCCAGCGGGAGGTCGGTTTCCGATAAGATGGACCTCCATTTCTATCTGAGGATAAACCATGAATTACTTGTTGCCTCACAGAAAACTCTTCATTTGTAAAATCACAACCGATGGCCATTTCCTGCAGTCTGCTGTGGAAGTCATCAATGCCTTCCTGTGGGCGTTGTCTGGATTGGCTCATTTTGAACCTTTCAAAATCTGGGCTGATCTTAGGTTTGAATTTCCTAGTGAGGATATCTTATTTTTTTTTTTTTTATTGAAAAACTTCAGTTTGAATTCAAGAGACAAACTTTTGTTTCAAACAAGAAAATCAATTCACAAAACAAGAAAGCAGCCACACAAAGAAGAAACAGAAAAAACAAAGAGGCCAACGAAAATAGACTCCGCCAGTCTTCTAAGGTAGCCTCCCACTGGTAACTCTATTTGAGAGAGTCTACTTTCAAGATCGAGTCAAAATAATTCACGGTTGCACATACAAGTCTTGTATTGCTTCCTGAAATGATCCGCCCCCACCACCTCTCCATATCTTCATCCAGAGGTGCAAAGTTGCCCAGATGTAATGAGCGTTGTCTGACAGTTTGAGTACATTCGATTAGCAGATGTTTGGCTGTTTCAATTGACTGTTTGCAGAATCGGCAGAGATTGTCGTCAATAGATTTGTCCTTTCTTTGCCAAAGAATTTCTTTGGTTTTTAGAGCATTGACTCGAAACCTTAAAAATTGGTCTCGATTATGATGAGATGGACAGTGCAATAGATATCGCGCTGGTTCGTTTAATTTCCTGTGAACGCCTCCCGTTTCTTCTGTTGATTTTAGTTTTGACCTTGATTCATTATTGAAAATCCATGCCCAGTTTTCAAACTTCTTTTTTGCAAGCTGTGGGCAATTTAGCAGCTCTTGATTGCTTATTTTTGCAGCTGTAAGGAAAGCCGACAGTTTGCGAAACCATAGACTGAGAAGGTCACATTTATTTGGAATACAATTATTGGCAAAGATTTTGTATGCCGGAGCCGGTGATGTGAGGGCCATTTTTCGCATTGTTGAAATTGAGTTCCAGACCACTCTCATATGAAGAGAGTTAGTTGCTAGTTCGTATTGCAAAATAGTTAGCGGCGTTGCCTGTGGCAGCTGCAGGACTTTCCGCCAAAAGCGACCTTTCAAAGCATGCCAAGTTTGCACACTTATATTCCAACCCGCCTCAGCCCCAAAGATTATTATTGGGGTTACCTTTTGTAAGTAGAATTTGAGTACGGGTTCCAACGAAAATTTTCCAAAACTTTTGTTGATTTTTACAGCTTGTATCGCTAACTTCGACATTTTGGATGCTAATTCTGCAGCCCATTGTTGTTCGCAAATGGAGTTGTTGAATTGTATCCCCAGATATTTTAATGAGTCAACAGATGTTAAGTTGATTTCATCAATTTTCCACCTGAAACCTTTATCTTTTTTGCTTCTGATGTTTCCAATGGACATAAGTTTTTTGAGAGTTTAATTCCAATTGGTTTATGTCCATGTAGGATTTCAAACCTGATAGGAGACGCTGTAATCCAATTTGGGTTCTGTCCATCAGAACCAGGTCATCCGCATAGACTATACAATTAATTGACATTTGATTTATTTTTGGTGAGAAGCATAGAACTTTGTTCAGGTGGATTGGAAGATCTGCTAGAAATAGTTTGAATAATTCTGCAGCTAGGGGACATCCTTGCTTAACACCCTTATTGGTCGCTATAGCTTTGGATAACATTCCGCTGTTGTTTAGCCGGACTTTAATTGAAGTGTGTTCATGAAGAGCAATGATAGGCTCTAAAATGGATGCCGGACATTGCCATTTTGACAGTTTTTTCCCATAATAAGCTTCGATTCACACCATCGAACGCTTGTTTCATGTCAATGAAAGCTAGGTAAATCTTGCCGTTCTTGTTTAAGGTTTCCAACTTTAGAAACGTCAGAATGAGCAGATTTACGTCAACTCCGGTCCTTTTCGTAAATCCAGTTTGCCGTATGTTGTTGATCTGTGACATCTCAGCCCATTTGGCGAGTTTGAGGCGCAAGTTCGACCCAAAGATCTTTCCAATATTGTCGAGCAGGGCAATTGGGCGATAGTTGTTCGGATCGTCCCAACTGCCCCGCTTGTGAATTGGCACCACAATCGCGGATGACCAAGATTCCGGCAATTCTTTGGACCGACTGATTTTTATGAATAGATTGCCAATAAAGTCAGCCCATTCACTTGGATGTTTTTTTAGATCAATATTTGAGATCAAGTCGGGTCCAGCAGCACGTGAGATCTTGAGAGTGTTGATAGTACTAACAATTTCATCATATTCCATCTGCACATCCCACTGAGTGTCAACAGAGCTCACTAGTGCTGGAGCCTCAAATTCCGGTTTTTTAAACACCAGAGAGAAGTGCCTGCTCCAAACGTCACCTGTTATGGTGTTTGTTGAGATTGGGTTACAATTAGAAAGATCCATATTCAGGATCTTCCAGATGTCGCATGTGTTTTTAGTCATAATCAAGTGTAGCATGTGTTCTGCGCGATCTTGCTCAATTATGACTGCATGTGACTTTACCCAATTTCGGTAGATCATGCGTCTTGCCTTTATTGCTTTTTGAACGTCCAACTTGGAATTTCGCTTCCTTATAAGTCTCAGATCTTTCCGCAAGGCCTTTTTGGCTTCATGTAGGACCTTGCAGTATATGTGGCGATGAGTCCGACCAAGGATTAATGAAGTTTTTCCAGTGATGGTGAAATCTGTCAACAGTGGAATATAATCAGGCCTTTGATTAGCTGGCTTGGTCATTAGTTTCGCCCCAAGTCGTTGAATTTGATTGCTACTTAGTCACAGACGATTTCCGCGACAGTTTGTTTCTAGTAAAACTTTGAGTGGATTTGTTGGCAAGTTCATATCCATCATAATACGTAATTGAAGAAGGCTGTGATCACTGTAGTTCATTTTCTTTATTTGCAGATCCACTAGGTTGTGCACCTGGTTCCTCGAAATCCATATATAGTCGAGAATGCTATGTGAAGCATCTCGATACCAAGTTGGTTTGGCAGGCACGTCTCCTTTAACGTTTCCATTTAGCATTACAAGGTTGCGCACACCCATGGCAGTTTGCCATCTTTTGGCTCTTTCATCGAGCGCCTCATTTTCGAGTTGCTGGTACTTTTGCGAAGACTGATTATGTTGGAACCACGTGCAATTCATATCACCACAACAGATGACTGTTAGGTTGTTATAGGCTATCATCGCGTCATCAATTAGTTGTGATATTGCAGAAATAAGGCCATCTGTGCTGATCTTTAATGGATTCCAATAGATGTTTATAATCAATAAGTGAAGTTTCTCTCTGGTATTTTTTTCCATTGGGTGTATGATGGTTCCTTGCACGTACGGATTTGGATTTATTGGTATCGGAAATGACCAAGATTGAGTTATTCTTACCAATGTAATTAAGCCCGAGCTTGGTCGACCTTTGGCGTTTTTGACTGCTGTATTTAATAGAACAGTGAATCCATCGCAGATGGGCGGTGTACATAGCCATGTTTCTTGCAAACAAATGATGAAGATATTTTCAAGTGGTGTCTCAAAATCATTGAATAGATGCTTATAGCCACATGTATTCCAGGATAGAAATACCGTCGGCTTTCCACTTTGAGCTAGTCATGGCTAATGTTGTTTCCTTGATTGGCTTTGGTTGTATTTTTTCGATGTGGCATTTCTTTGTGAGGACTGAACTGGACTTGAGGACATAGTGATGCTCATTGACTGTCTTAGTGCATCCGAGTCAATTGGTTTCGATTCTGGATTTTTCCCCACATTTGATCTTTCGACTCGAATAGACTCGTCTTGATCCGGTTCCGGTAAGATTTAGAAACCGAAGAATAACAGTTCATCAACAGCCTTTAAAAGTGTGCTACGCACGCTTGCTGAGTTAATGTGTAATAAAACCTAATCTGAGGTTTTTTCAGTCGCATACTAAACAATGCGTATGTCATCAGAAACGATTGTGCGTAGCGACGGCACACATTTGAAGAGTTTCATAATATTTGTCCTGTTAAGTTTGACCTCGGCATCATCGCTCTGTATATTTTGCAGACGTAGTTTACGACATCCGCGTGGGATTTCAGTATTTGTTTTCTCGTGTACTTTACTTTTAAAGTGGACTCGTTGAGTTTGTTGATTGGATGTAAATTTCGGATTCAGCTGTTGATCCCCCGTATGAGCCTGGGTGGAATTGGCAGAAACCACAATACTTGGTTGCTTAGCTTGCGCCACAGATTTCTGTTGCTTAACTAGCCATTTGTTTATGGCCTGTGCAAAGGTCTGTATGGAAGACACTTCCTTGCACGGTAACCTGCATTCATCAGTCTGTTCCTCACCAATCGAATATGTGGACAGATCACATAAATCAATTGAAGTGGATACGATTGTGGTGGAGCGAGACTCAGAGTCAGAGATAATTCTTCTTCTTTTCAGGGATGGTTTATGAGTTCCTTGAGTCGGGGACACATGAATAGCTAAGTTTGAAACAGAATCAGATTTCTTCTTGTTCAGACTGTTTTTGCGTTTAAACAGACTCAAACGTGGCGGTGTTGATAGGTTTCTTATAAATACTTTTGTCTTAGAAGAGCTAGCTCTTTTGGGATTTTTTGCAACGTTGGTTGTTATTCCACTTGCTTTTTTGCCAAGTGATTTAATTGCATCTGCAGTTAAGATGGTTGAAGTTGGTTTTGCAGAGCCAGAAAAGATACCAAATGAAGAGAAATGACATCCCGGTAGGGCTACTTTCACTTGTGCGTCGTTTTGGTGCGGTACAATGGTAACATCTTTTGTACTATTGTCCATTGATTCGCTTCCATGAGTACTAAATTGAGTTGTTTTTCCAGTAATAGTCGCTGCGTCCCGACAGATGTTCTGAGACTTTATTTCTTTTGACGTTGTTATATTAGTGACTTTTTGTCGACATCCAATTACGTCTGATTGTGTCGCACACTCCACCTCCAATGTGACTGGGCAGTTTTTTGCGGAGGTTTCGTCCGATGTTGTGGTGGAGATTTTTGTACACATATGCCTAGCATTTAAGCTCTCATCCTCGCGCATCGCATGACTATGACAATTTTGCGTTGCATTCAGGGCATTAATCAGGCCATCGTCTAGTTTCTCCTGTTGGGAGCTATTATGAACAGCCAAGTCATATTGTCTTCGATGCCACGATGCTGTTCGTTCGGCATCTGGCTGGATTTTTTCTTTTAAGTATGTGTTAGACTTTTCCATTTCTTCCATTTTCTGGATTAAGTTCGACAGCATGACGCCTTGGTCCTGCAGCCGTTCGTTTAAGGCTTCATAAAGTTTAACAAAAGGAATCATTGCCAATGAGGATGCCGCCAAAACATTATTATGTATTTGCATTGCTGCGGCTGAAGAAATACTGGCTTTTGCTGGAGTTTGTCCGGTGGTCTCTGCACCGCTTGCTGAGAGGCACGATGCGTCCTTAGCTTGCGCACTCGTTTCAGGAGTCAGATCAGCTTTTCGCATCGAATAAAAGTCCTTGTTGTTTTTGCCTTTCCTTGTAGGCGCCAAAGGAGTACTTGTGAATGGTTTAGTTCTTTCAAAGATTAAGTGCGACATTGCTCCTTTCGAGGTGTTCCTTGTTGTAGTTTGTGTGTTCATGACAGTATCTTTGCCTCGACTTGAAGACATGGGAGCCCTCTGTGCTATAGCCACTGTGTTTTGCGACTTTAGATTTCGATAGGAGTCTTGCACAGAGGAGGTAGGCAAATGGTGTGGTATATCACAGACTTGCAAGTTGCCATCCACACTCCGAGCGCAATTTGCAAGCGACTGTGACAGAGTGCATGCAGCGGGCAAGATAGAGCCTTGTAGGTTTTTTTCATGTAATGTGTTGCCCTGCTTAGCCTGCATTTTTGAGCTGCTTTTTTCTTTTGCAAGCAAAGGTGGAGAAGTAAAAGTTTGATTTGAGGCTTTTTCAGGCCGCTTTCCAGTTGGCATAAGATGAAAAAGTATCACTTTGCCTCCAGATGGTGCCGACCCCCCATGGGTTGCATGAAATTGTATCTGATGCAAATTACTCGTGGTGGGGTTTGCCGAGGCTCGAGGTAGGTCTTGTGCACTTCCAATTTCACTGCTTTTCGCCTCTCCCACCTCTGGATTGTTATTATTAATATTGACAGGCTGGATACTTTGCTGGATGTCATTATCTAAATCAACAATTTTACTCTCATTTTGTTCGCCAGCTAAAGTTTGGGCTGGCGCCGTATACTCAAGCTCTAAAGGTTCGAGCATAGCATGCTGATCACAAATTATGCCTTCCTGACAGTCATGCAGTGACGTGTGTTCCGTATTAGCTTTTACGCAGCTAATTGAAGTAGAGTCAACATGTGCGGCTGCCATCAAGCCGGCATATGTGAGTTCAAATGGTGAGTAAAATGCCTCTGGCGACATAGGGGTGCAATTTTTCTCCTGTGACTCACATATCGATTGTGAAAGGGATTTTAAGTTATTTAATATTAGTAGAACGATTTTTGGGGGTGTTGTCATAGGAGTAATCGCCGGTACAGTCATAGGTTGAATCTCTTGCATCTCTTGCAGGCCCGCCTCCGTCTCCGATGAGATAAGTTCTTCACCACAAGCTGGACGGGGCAGGATATCATTACTATTGTGTACGGCGTCAGTTTGTTCAGCGCCGGCTATTGGGCTTTTTTGAGTAGTCAAAAGAGACGTAGCAGGTGTAGTTATGACCCCATTTAAACCAGCAGATGAGTTGATGTTTAAGGTTTCATGAGACATATTTACAGCGGACTCGCTACGTGATTTCGTCAATTCTGACGAGACTCCTTTTCCCCCCATGGCAATAGGTGACTGTAAGGTAACAGTTTGTTTGCTTACCTTCCCGTCATGAAGCGTCTCCTTGGTGAAGACAGTCCAGGGGTTTAGCATGCGGCGTTGCTGGAGGGTTTTGTCGCGAGTCTGAGGCCCTGACTTCTTACTCGGTGCGTTCGCGGCGTCCGGCATGGAGCGGACAAGGGCAGTCTTAGCTCCACTCACTGACTCGGTGTGCCTTTTGCGCTGTTCTGGATGTTGTACGGGAAGGTTGGGCTTTCTTTCGTGGAGGACCTCAGGGATCAAAGAGATGGTTTCTCCGCAGTCTCCCCTATACGGATCAGGTGCCACCAGCGCCAAACAGCCGCACAACAGCCGGCGCCCTTTACCCCTGCCGGGCTCAACGCCGTGAGGGTGAACGCGGGTGCGTTTTTGACTGCTGTGCCGGTCACGTGAACCTTCACGTGAGCTCCAACAGGCTCCGCCCCCTCCTGGGAACGAAGCAACGAGCTGCGAGTGTTCTGAGCAGCTCGAGGTGGAGAAATTCGCCTTTCTGCCTCCAAAGCACTGATTTCTGAACGGTAGAGTCTTCTGCACAAAGAACGCACTGCTCGCCTGAACGCGGGTGCGTTTTGACTGCTGTGTCGGTCACGTGACCCTTCACAGCTCCAACAGGCTCCGCCCCCTCCTGGGAACGAAGCAACGAGCTGCGAGTGTTCTGAGCAGCTCGAGGTGGAGAAATTCGCCATTCTGCCTCCAAAGCACTGATTTCTGAACGGTAGAGTCTTCTGCACAAAGAACGCACTGCTCGCCTGAACGCGGGTGCGTTTTGACTGCTGTGTCGGTCATGTGACCCTTCACAGCTCCAACAGGCTCCGCCCCCTCCTGGGAACGAAGCAACGAGCTGCGAGTGTTCTGAGCAGCTCGAGGTGGAGAAATTCGCCTTTCTGCCTCCAAAGCACTGATTTCTGAATGGTAGAGTCTTCTGCACAAAGAACGCCGTCTCATAGTTATCCTCTGTTACTCTGTTTGGTAGAGCATTGAATAGTCTGAGAGCCATGGTTGCTAGGTTAAGCATAAGGAAAGTTATTTTCTTCTCTTCACTGGTAATATCACATGCTTTTATGCTTAGCTCAAATTGTTGGATCCAGAGCTCCAAGCGCAATCCTGGGGCCCAAAAGTCTGAAAAGACTGCATAAAAGTCCCTTGTGTAATATCTAGCCAAGTGCTGGTATTGTGGTTTTGGCTTCGTTGCCTTTGGGGCGTTGCTGCAGTGTCATCTCCCATATTGCCAAATAAACTGTTTGCTGGCTGTATGTTATTAGTTGTGCACCAATGGTAAGTCTACACCTTTTGGCTTCATTGCTTATACCCTCCAAATTTGCTGTGGCTGTTTGTTATGATTTTCTTTCATGTTTGCTGAAGGCACATGAAGAGAGAAAGAAAATCTTGCCAGATGGACATATATGCAGGCATGTGCTTCTTGTTGCGTGTTCGCTGTTTGCTCCGAGTGCATTTTTAATTGTGGCCGCCTTTCAGAGTTCTACAACACCTTTACACACCAATCAAATTGTCTCTGTGCAGTATGAATGTCTTTGCGCAGTGCCTTGGGCTTGCAGAGGCTTTATATGTAGTTCAGACACTTGCACTATAGCTTGTTATGAGAGCTCATACTGTTATTAGATCCCACATGTGATTTTGGGTCTGATAGGTAATTTGGTAACTTGCTGCTGTGCAACGTTCAACTTGTGTGTGAGGAAGGTAAAAAAAAACTTTTTTTTCAGGCAACGCAGCGCCGTCGGCACGTGTATTTCTTGTGATGCTCTTTTATTATTTTTTTCTCAGATGGAAAAGGGAAAAAAAACTTCTTGTTTGTCGAGTGGCAGGGAGGCTGTTCCAGAGGTAGGCCCCAGCCAAAGACAGAGATCTACCCCCAGCTTGTTTCTTTGAAAAAAGACTGACCCTGAGGGAGTTGGAGGTAGAGGAGCGAAGAGCTCGAGAGGGGAGGTATTTGCAGAGGGATAGCTGAAGGTATTTTGGACCCAGGCCCCAGAAAGCCTTGTGGACAATGCAGATGGTTTTGAATTTAATCCTTGCATCCACTGGGAGCCAATGGGGAGATTTCAGAGCTAGAGAGATATGATCCCAGGGATTGAGGCCAAGGACAAGTCTCTCAGTCCTGTTCTGGATTAGTTGCAGAGGGCGGAGAGTAGAGGCAGGCAGATTTAGAAAGAGGCTGTTACATTAGTCCAAGCTAGAGAGAACCAGAGCTTGGGATACCATGAGCCTCTGGTCGAAGGAGAGGAAAGGCACAGTATCTCTGAGGAGGTGCAGTAGGAAATTTGACTTTTTAGAGACCTCAGAGATGTGGGCGTAGAAGGAAAGGGAGGAGTCAAAGATGACCCTGAAGTTCTTAGCCTCGCAGGTGGGGGTAGGAGGAGGGCCAAGGGAGATCATTGGCGGCACACCAATCTTGAATGGCAGTTAGGCAATCAGAGATGAGAGAGGGAGAGGAGGTGGCAGAGGGCAGCCTGAAAATGAGTTGAGTGTCGTCAGCGTAGCACTGGAAATTCCAGCAGAATGTGGCAATGCAGTGGGCGAGAGTTGCCAGGTATTGGTTGAAAAGCCAGGGTGAGAGGTTAGACCCCTGGGGAACACCACAGATAGAGAGGAATATAGATGAAAGTGCAAGGAACCACGCAATCAGGGATAGTGAAGGGACCACGTGGGCTAAAGACGCTTAGGCGTGAGCGTGGCTGACGATGAAAATGTGGGGAACCACTGGATCGGGGAAAATGCGAGGAACCATGCGATCAGGGAGGCGTGAGCGTGGCCAAGGATGTAAGCGGCGCTAAGGCACACATGATCAAAGGATTGTGTGGTACAGCGCAGGCAAGGGATGCGCAGCGTGGGCAGGCAGGATGGAAAGGTTGCAGAGGCACACACGTACGAGGATTGTAAGGGACCAGGCAAGTCGGGGCCGCGCAGTAAGGCAGGAACGGAAAGGACACAAGGGTACACACGAATACACATAGATCTACATAGATCTACCTTCCAATAGGCAAGACAGGAGCCATGGGCATTTTTCCAGTTCTCCTTGTCAAATGAGAGCTGCAAACATACACATTTTGGAGTGCTCCAGTCCCTGCTACACGAGAGCATGAGAGCCAGTAATCCGGGAGTTGAAGTGCCTACCGAACTTTGCCAAGCACGGTAGGTGGACTATCTTTCCAGTGTGTCCACATGAAATGAGTCAATCATATATCCTCAGGCAACATTATCTAATTTTTATATTCTTACACGTTCAACTGCAATACTTTGTGGGATGAATTTACATGTTCCGCGCCATTAAATGCTTTGTTGTTCTTTTCCAAAAGAGCAAACATCTACACAGTGCTTTAGAAAACACATCACTAGCCACAGGCGATCAATGACAAGAATGCAAGTTTTCAGATCCAAGTAGGATTTCAAGAAGTCTTACTAGATTTCATTGTAAGATACTAACTGGACTGAATAAAGTAGGAGTCAAAAGTGTAACTCTTTGAAGGAGATAAAAGGTGAACTCAGTGGTGTCTTGATGCATTGCCCATCAGTCTTCACCATGTCAAATACACATAATGGGCCTCATTAGGAGTGCTGCGGTAAGGCAACAACGGCGCAGGTAGTGCTACCGGCGCCGTTGTTACCTCGCCGCAACATTCCGAGTTTGCTTGCGGGTGCCGCTCTGGACGCCTGGTCAGACCAGGCGTGCAGAGCGGCACCCGCGAGCAGACTAGGATGGTATAAGCGGTACCATTATGAACGGTACCGCTGCTACCATCCTCCCCATTCCTATTGAGCCCTACGGGGGCTGAAATGGGAATTGGGACTTATCCGGTCCGGGTGCCGCAAATGGGAATTACCGGGCCCTCCAAGGTCGGAATGGCCCGGTAAATCCCCTTTTGCGGGACCCAGACCCAGGCATGGCTACCCCAAACTCGTAATGAGGACCAATGTGTTGTTTCCATCAATAACATCAGATTGAATTAAGCAAGGTGCCCATTCCTAGCTGGCAGAATTTTGGATGAGGCAGATGAACAATATAAATACGTAAAATAGGTGGGGAGGTGGCGCTGTGGAGCAGCCCAAGATGGCTGCCTAGCTCTTGAGCTCCGTGTGGGACTGGGCGATATCCTTCTACATCTGCGGCTACACTGTGCGTTGTACGCTCATCTTCTCACTACTTTTGCCCAGCGCTTCAGCGCCTCTGCCTGGTGAAATTCCGGCTCCTCTACGACCCCGGGTGATCCAGTGCGGGGTCTTGGATCGGGCGGCCAGACTCCGGCCCTCTCCCCCGCGGTGTACGCGGCGTCGGCCCGAGGCCCTCCCCCTTCCCAGGGCCTGGCACCTCTCCCGGGCGCTCGATCGGGCGGACTGCGGCCCGATCGGAGCCCCGGCGGCTTCCAGGCGTCCTGTGCCTGGCCCCCCCGGGGAGCGGCCCGACTGAGAGCTCGCGGCCGGAGCCGACGCGGAGCGCGTCCCGGCCCTCCACCGGCTGTGGGCGGATCCCCGCTGTGGTCCCTTGCTGGAGGATCGGGGGGGTGCGCCCCCGGAAGGTAAGAGGCGGCTGCCTGAGGGCCCTACATCCCCGCTGCGGTTGTGTTCGCCGCCATAGTTGGAGCCGCGGCGCTGGCCCGGCCCCTCCCCCCCGTCCTGGGCGGACTGCGGCCCGTTGGAGGACCCATCATTACACCGCTGCCTGCTGACTCGAAGTGGACATTGCTCACCACGTCCCCGCTAGTGACTTGCTTGTGGTGCCGGCGGTGTGGCGGGGGGGTTCCTTGCAGCGCCCCCCCCTTGGATCCGTTTCCCGGGTCGGCTGCCTCTGCGGCCCGGGCTTCTCCAGGGTGTGGACCTTGGGAGCTGCCCAACACCAACACACCCTAATCAGCCACCGCTGAGCCCTGATCTCCTTTACCCCGGGAAGCCTCTGCTGTTCTCCCCCCAGGCATAGGCTCCGCACTCTTTTCTCTGTTATTGGGACCACTACCTGCACCAACCCACGATGCCTAGCAAGATCAAGGGGTCCTCCAAGGGGGGTGCCATGGATAGATTCGCTAAAGCTGTCCCGAGGGGGGAGGCTGACCAGGACTTACCTATTTCTGAGGAGATGGAGATCAACGTTTGCCCTTCTCCTGCGGCCCCTGACCTGACCACGATCATGGAAGCTATGGCAAAAAACTTTGCTTCCTTTCACGAGAAACTTGACGACATCAATGCCAATGTTGCCTCTTTAAAGACACGGGTGGATCAGGCGGGGACCAGAATCACGGACGCTGAAAACCGTATATCAACTAACGAGGATGCTATACATGCGCTACAGGATACTGTGGCGTCACTGGCTCGAGATATGCGGAATGTGAAAGCAAAGTGTGATGACCTCGAGTCGCGCTCCCGCAGGAACAATCTGCGTATTATTGGAGTCCCTGAAAATGCCTTAAAGGGTTGCATGGAAGACGCGGTCGAATCGTTGTTGAAGACCCTCCTGGGCGACCCTGCCATGTCCCCATACTTCACTGGTGAGCGCGCCCATCGGGCTCTGTCTCCCAGACCCAGGCCGGGTGACATCCCCAGACCCATCATAGCCAGGATTCTCAACTATAGAGACAGAGATCTTATCCTCCGCCTGGCCCGAGAGAAGGGAGATCTGCGCTTCGAGTCACACACAGTGAGAATCTTTCCGGACTTCTCTGTAGCGGTCCAGCAAGAGAGGCGCCACTTCATTGGAGTCAAGAAACTACTCAGAGAACGGAATGTCCCCTATGCTATCCTGTTTCCAGCTCGTCTCAAAATCACACATAATGGGAAACTGTACTTCTTCACTGTACCAGAGGAAGCGGTGAAATTCATCGAGGCGCACCTGCCGCTTCCCAACCCGGCGGGAGCTCCGGCTGAAGTTGTCTGAGCCGATGCCACACACTGATCGGCTATCTCTTTTTCGTCCAGGTTATCCTTCAATCGGAACGTGATCATTGAAACGACTCACAACAGTCCTATGGCTTCAGGCCCCCTAAGCGCCTAACCGGGCGAGGTGCTCGGCTGGCTACGGAGGCCTGTCTTTTGATCCGGTTACCGCAGAACCTGCTACTGACGGCGTTGCTGTCCTACATATCTGTCCACAAAGCCGCCCACACGGCTACAGCACACCTCGCTGCATTTGCAATGTTCTTGGTTTGTTGGTTGTCGCTGCTTTGGTGCCCCTGTTGGGCACGGGAAGGGTGTCATCCCTGTTGGATTTCGCCCCCCGACCTCCATGTTTTTGGGAGTGTCGGGCTAGCTGGAGACACCTGCGGGGGAGGGTGGGGGATTCACACTGCAAGTTGGGGGTGGGCAGTGAGGGTGGGATGTGGCTGGGGTGGGGATTGGGGACATGTTTTCGAAAATGGCAGTGGTGGGCTGGCAGCTGGCCACGCATCGGATCGCCATTGTCTAATTATGCATCATCCTGTTTCTGTATTTCAACAACTGTGGTGGGATGTTCACTAAGTCTGTCGAGATGTACGTGTCCGCTTCAGTCATGGTCACTCTGACATTGGGGGAACTAGTGACCGGAGTACTGGGGTCCGGTGCTGGGGGACGGGGGACCCGGCGTCCTCTGACATTGGATCACTATCCTTGGTTTCCCAGTCTAGGGATTTTAATGATATGGGTACTAGTATGGCTGTGACGATAATGACATGGAATGTTCGCGGCCTCAGTAACTACACTAAGGGTCGCAGGATCGTGGCTTACGCCAATAGGCACCACTGCAAGGTGTTACTCCTGCAGGAAACACACTCCACTGGCCCGTTGGCCAGAAGCATTGCGCCCACCTGGGGACCCCTCAGGTACTTCACGACTTATTCTACAAGGGCCCGTGGAGTGCTGACACTAATCCACAAGTCTCTTAAATTCGCTCTTCACAGGAGCTATATTGACCCGGGGGGGAGATACATTATTCTGCACTGCGCCATCGCCAACAGAGATTATCTACTCGTGAATACCTATGGCCCCAATGTAGACTCCCCCGAATTTATTGACCAGGTAGTGTCCATACTCCTGGGATACGTGGGTGTACAGATCATTTGGGGTGGTGATATGAACTTTATTTTAAACCCTGCCGTGGACAGGACTGGCTCCGCCCCCAGACCCTTAGCGAGTGCAGCGCGCAGGCTTTTGGCACACTGCAAGTCACTTGACATCCTGGACAGTTGGAGAGCTCTTCATCCGCTAATGCGGGAATACACATATTATTCATCGGTACATGATAGCTCTTCTAGAATTGATCTGATCCTACTGTCGGGCCAACTGATGGGTGGGGTTTCAGATATTCGTATACTTGCACGTACTCTGTCTGATCATTCACCGGTCATACTGACTATCAATATGGGTATTCTAGCTCCCACCATGAATACTTGGCGCTTTAAATCAGCCGCCCTGCAGGACATTGTCTTCAAAGCAGACATTCTGTCAGATATCCGGTCCTACTTTGAATTCAACTTACCACAGGACACCACCCGGGGGGTCCGTTGGGACGCCTTCAAGGTTTTCATCCGGGGGGCAGCCATTTCTAGGGAGTCCGGGGTTCTCAAGTCCATAAAGGCCTCCCTGTCGCGCTCTGAAGCCAAACTGCGAGATCTTGAGCGGGCCCACCCTGCCTCTGTTGACCCTGTCATCCTTTCCCAGATAAGTGAGGAACTCAAGTTTTTCAACGAGCAGGCCATCAGGGAGGTGCAGTACTTTAGCCGACCTCAGGCGGCGCGGAAATACGGTGAGGGGGACAGACCTGGCAAAACTCTGGCCGCTTTGGCCAGGGGGGAATGGGGCCCAGCCCAAATTACCTGCATCAAGGGTGGCAATGGGTTGATCCAGTGGTCTGACCAGCACATTTTGGAGATCTTTACAGACTTTTACTCCGAACTGTACTCGCAACCTCCCGAACATAGCGAATTTCAGATGCGCGAGCTTCTCGCCCAGATCCCCACCACTATCGTCTCCCATGCTACAAGGGAACAGTTGGACTCCCCCTTTTCCCTGAATGAAATTGTAGAGGCCATTTCCAGCCTCCCGAAGGGGAAAGCACCGGGCCCCGACGGGCTTACGGCCGAATTCTTTCAGGAGCATGTGGCCATACTGGGCCCTGAATTGCTCGAGGTCTGGAATGAATCCCTGCGCCTGGGCTCTCTTCCCCCATCCCTACGTGAGGCTGTCATCACGGTTCTCCTTAAGCCTGGCAAGCCGCCTGATGAGTGTGGTTCATATCGCCTCCTCTCACTTATGAACCTGGATACGAAGATCTTCGCCAAGGTGATTGCCAATCGCTTTCTCCCGGTCATGCCTTATATGGTTCATGAGGACCAATCCGGTTTTGTCCCTGGCAGGTCCACATCACACAATATTCGACGGCTTCTCAACGTGATGGCCCGCATTGACCAGAGCGTGAGTGCGGTGGCGGTAACCTTGGATGCCCAGAAGGCGTTTGACATGGTTTCCTGGAAATACATGTGGTTGGTCCTGGAGGCCATGGGCATAGGTCCTGGGATGATCTCCTACATCAGATTATTATACACCTCCCCGGTTGCCAGAGTCCGCGTTAACTCTCAAACTTCTACTCTGTTTCCTCTCTTTCGGGGTACCCGCCAGGGTTGCCCATTCTCCCCAATTCTGTTTGCTCTTGCCATTGAGCCTATGGTGGACTTCATCAGGGAACGGCACATGCGCGGGGGGATACGTCTCCAGGGCACCCCCGAGGTCGTCTCCCTATACGCGGACGATGTCCTGCTGTTCGTCAGGTTCCCTGATCTCCACCTTGACCCTCTCCTCCGGGACATCACCCGCATCGGGACATTCTCAGGCTTCACGATTAATTACACCAAGTCCGAACTTTTCCCCCTCACGCACTCCACACTTCAGCCGGCCACTGAATACCCGCTCAGGTGGTCTCCCAACGGGATCAAATATCTGGGGGTTCATGTGTCCTTGACTAGGGAGGCTCTTCTGGCTGACAACTATGTGACAATGGCTGCACTAGCCGAAGCCAAACTAGAGCGCTGGCGCTCTCTTCCCTTATCACTAGCCGGGCGGCTGTCACTGGTCAAGATGATACTGCTCCCTAAGTTCCTGTACACGTTTACTAATGTTCCCATCTGGCCTGGAAGTAGGTACTTCACTGATCTACACAAGCTGTGTGCCCAGTTCTTGTGGCATTCTGGCGCCGTGCGGAAAAAGTGGGGCGCTATGACCCTTCCCTATGACAGGGGCGGGTTCGCGACCCCTGACTTGATGAGTTATTGGACCGCGGCGCAGGCACAGTTTGCCACGTACTGGTATCCTGGCCCTCCTTCTCGCCCTCATGTCAAGCTTGAAATCCTTGCTGCCTCCGGTGCTAACATTATGTCCCTACTCCTGCATCGGAGATATGAGCCTGACTCTCCCATAGACCCTGTCCAGACCACCTTATTGGCCTGGAGGCGGATATTCGCTGCAGGCCCCGAAGCTCACCCTTACTACAAATGGCTCCCCGCATGGCGGGTCCCCGGTTTGGAACCCACGAATGACTCAGCCCTGGCACGGCACTGGCGGGACCTGGGTTATCTGGCCCTTACTGACTTCTACCCGGATGGGGTATTCATAACGCCACAGACGTGGAGGCCAGGCCACTCGGGCTCGCCACTTGAGCTACTACAGTATTACCGACTCCGTGCAGCGTTCCGGGCGGCTTGGCCCGTTTTCCCCAGCGAACCCCCAGACCACCCTGCCATCTCCTATATTGCCAACTCCGGGGGGGCGCGGGGAGTGGTCTCATCACTGTACAAACTCCTGCTCACTGCTTCAGCAACACCGCCCTCCAAGGCGAGAGAGGACTGGGCCTCTGAACTGGGGGTTGTCATTTCAGAACAATTGTGGGGTAAAATGTGCTTCCACACCAGTAGGGTCTCCCTTAATTTTCGACATCGCACTATACAGTACAAATTGCTGAATAGGCTATACTATACCCCACGCAGACTTTCCAAATTCGCCCACTCCGACACGCGACTTTGCCCCCGTTGCGGGGCGGAAGATGCCGGTCATCTCCACATGTTCTGGGACTGCTCTAACCTGGCCCCATTCTGGGATGAGATTATTAAAACCATGTCTGGTTTCTGCGATGCGGTGCTCGAGCCTGATCCGATGGGGGTGTTGTTTGGACTGTGGGTTGATGAGGGCGCCAGAGGAGAGGCCAGGCTGCTAAACGTATGTTGTGCAATTGCTAAAAAATGTATCCTTCAAAACTGGAACTGTTCGGCCCCCCCTACCTTCCAGAAATGGCTAAATTTGGTGACCTGGGCCCGTAATTGCGAGGAGGACTACATCACTACCCTTCCAGGCCGGTCCCGGCCCAAAAACATTTGGACTGCCTTCAACAGCTATCTTAACGCCCTTGACGCTACCTCTTTGGCGGACAGCTCACCCTAGACCCCGTTTCTGTATATTGTGCTCCCTAATATGTCTTTTAGCCGATCTTTGTCTGAAAATGTATACTGCTGTTTGTGAACATCCCAGTGCAATGTACCTTGTCATGCTTGAAGACCATACTACCGATCTGTTGTGTGTGTATGTCAACTACCGCTGCCAGCAAAAATAAAAGTTAAAAAAAAAAAAAAAAATACGTAAAATAGGTGGACTATGATTTAGACTTCTGGTTTTATGGTATTTGTCTTTACACTCACATCTGTGTTTATACATATTTATTTTTCTAAATCATTCCTTCTGTATTTATCCTCATTGATGCAGCAAGTATTTTCCCAACAATTTTCAAATCAAATATTTAAATTAATAACTGGAAGTGAAGCTTAATTTTCAAATGTAACACTCATATCAGTTTTATGTTTAATAAAAACCAAATGTTTACATAGCACTTGATGTTAGATACCTCATGCCTCTAAGTGCTGTTATATTAGGAGGTATCGAAATCTCCAGTATTCACCCCATTATACTGACTGAGTTGACATCATTTAGGAGAAAAACAAAACACAGAGCTGCACCATTTTTTAAGCAAGCAAAATGGAGATTTAAAAAACAAATAAAAACACATTAGAAACAAGCTTCTTGGGTTCTAAAGCAAATCTTCAGTACTTTCAACACTTAAAGACACACAATATTAGAAACTGTTTTATAATGCCACATGCTTGTAGTCCTTCTTTCACATGGCACATAAGTGGTAATGCTGAAGGCATGCCCCGAATGCTCACACCAGAAAAAATACAGCCCGCTAGGCAAGAAGGCCCAAGACACGCTTGCAAGGATAACAAGTATTTATTTCTCCAAAATACAAAGGCATCAACAAAGAACTCTGCTGCTGCTGAGCACTCTGAGTGCCATAGGGACGTGCAGAACATTATAAAAAAATAATGTCACCAATGACGTAATCATATAAGGTACAAATCTACAATTCTAACTGGACGAGCTATACACATATAGGGCCTGCTCCATATGGGATGTCAGGCCATTGGTCCATCTTCATCTGTTCATCTTGTCCACGTGAGTGCTGCTGGGCTCATGGTCCGAAGTGAAGTTGGCCTGACACCTAATTGGCTCCTAACACAAACAATGGGCCTCATTACATTGTTGCTGGTCTGGAAACAAGGGTGCCAGTAAGCTCACTGGCACCCTTGTTTCTGGACCAGCAAACTACGTGTTTGCCTGCCGGACCTACAGTGCCCAACAGGTCTGACCCTGCCGGGCGCAGCGGTCATGATAGGCAAACCCTTCACGGAAGCACCAGCACCATTAGCAACGGTGCTGGTGCTTCCATGTCCCCACTCCCATAGAGTCCTATAGGACTATATGGGAATGGGGATTAACTATTATACTGGCTCCAAACTTCCCGGCAGCCAGACTCGTAATGAGCCGGTGGCACCGGCAAGTCAGGCGCTGGTTAATATTTGCGAGTCTGGCGGCAACCCGCCAGTAGCACCGGCAGGTTTACCGCCGGACCCGTAATGAGTCCCATAATGTTATTTTATCACTGTAACATTTACCTGGCAAATAAAGGGATGGGCTTGGGGGGAGGGCCGAGGACACATTAACTCACACAATTCACTCACTCCGCAGACAGACCAGCAACTCTTAAGGTCTTCCACCTTAGTTTTAGGCTATCATTTTGATGCTACCCTGCACCTCGCAGCACAAATCATGTGACCCATTTCTGAAGGCACGATAGCCTTGCCTTCTGATCTTAGTGATCAATGAAGGGGTGTAAAGGTTTTATGGTTGGTGGTCTGGGTTTGGATGGTGTCACGGCATGCAGGGTTCATGGGATGAAAGCATGGCAAAGCTATATTTCTTGTGTGGGGTCGTTGTGGGCAAGAGGGCTTTTCTATCTGTCCCGTGAGATGGTACTGCCAAGAGGCGCTCTGCTCCCTTCTCATGATCTTACAGGGCACATTCTTTCCTGGGCAGGAGAGCCTGTAACTTACTTAGAACAATGGAGGATTTTGTGGACTCTGTGAGACCTGACTGGGGTGGGGTTGATGTTCGCGCTCAGGCAAGGGACCTAATACTAACACACAAACTGATGTTCGCTGCACTTGTGCCTACTTCTAAGATGGCTGACAAAGATGACGTTTGTACCCGCATCTACCATGAATCTACGAATGCATGCAGTAAGGGAGTTGTGCACCCTCCATTGTATGCACCTTCCCCCGGCCCGCTCCGTGGATGTGCTCTCTTAGCATTTATTTCTCCTTCGGTATTGCCTAGGAGGCTAGGAAGTCACTCTCTCCTTCCCAACAATGCATTTATCATGATAAAGCCTCTTTTGAGTTTTAACAAGCAAGCATCATGAAGATCAAAGTTTTAAAAGGTTTACATGTCATTTTTGAGTTTTTACTGTCTTTCAGAAAGAGACACAGATGTGGCAGGCTATTTGTGTGGAGGTTTTGAGATGCAGATGTGATTATTATCACTTGTTAGAAGGATGTCCCTCCCAGATTCCACTTCCTGTCTTCAGTTCAGCCGCACCCCACGGACACAAAGGCTGCACGTTAGAAAGGCAGTGCATAAATGAAAGATAAGTGTTAAAAGGCTCCATCTGCCAGGTCAGCACCACCCTCTGGTTCGAAAGGAAAATCACCTCCGTTGGTATTTTCCTTGCTATCAGTATTTACCAGTATTTACCTTTTGGCTAGCAAGCTATGACAGATAGCATGGAAAGGCATGCTTTCCCTTTTCTTTAATATGGTTTTATGCAGAAATGCAAACAGGAAAAAAAATGGATATTCATCTGTATTTATAGATATTCAAAACTTGGCACACCGGGAGCCTTAAATATTACCAATTGTATTTCTGCTTTCAGATGATATTAAAAAAACATGACATGCCTTAAGTTTGCAACACTGTGCTAGCATGAGCGGGCATTTGGTCTATTGATGTGATTCCAAATTAGCTCTTTTAACCCTGATTTAGGTCTTTCTGAACCTTGTTGACTCTCTTTCCAGCTATTCAGCCAGTGGTGCAAACTCCAGTGTTGAGTATGGTTGCATTATTCCATAAAACAGTCATCTGTGAATGTGGCTTCTACAACTCATTGTGGCCCTTTCACACAATTGGAGAGCCACTCCCACACTATTTGGAAGCTATATTTCTGGCACCGAGTCTGAGAGAAGTTACTTCGCCTGCCATTTTCCTACCGCCTTTCGAAACGCCTAGTCAGTCATGTACAGGAGGGTAGATTGCTGCTGGAGCAAATTCCTTTTCATGGCATCCTCCACTGCTGTAGAGTTAGCCTCCCTCAAATGATAATCATTTGGCACTACATGCCGTACGTGCCAACATGACATATGAGTCGACACCTATGTGCCTGTCCAGATAGTGCCACACTCACAGGGTCACGACCACCACCACCAACAACAAGCTACAGTGTTTGTTGGTGGTGGCAGCGGCAACAAGGCCCGCCTCATGGGTGTTACTGCTGGGGCGGTATGCAGCAATGAAAACGTGTCTTGGTAGGCTCAGAGGGTAAGCGAACTTAAGGCTGCTTATGTACGTCTGTCTGGTCACAGGTAGGTGTGCCCTGCTGTGAGGAACACATAGACACTCACTCACTGCTGAGCCCTCTGCTGGAGGGTGCTGTGGAAGAGGATCACTGGAACCTGACGTGCACACCTTAGGACTTGTCCGATCATCTTTCTGTTTCATGGGCGTGTGTGCTGCCATAACCCCCAGGAATCCTTCTTTGGTATAGCCTTCCTCGCTGGAATCTTGCATAGTTTGAATATCACAGTGCCTTTCTCCCTCAAACTATAATACAGTACGTACTGTGTGGAGTCAGGGTGTCCCCTGTGCCACTTGAAACTTGCTGAGGGGGGCCTGTATCTGCCCTGCCCCCATGCAAGTGCAGAGACTGGTGCTGGGGTCTCAGTATCTACCTCCTGTGTCATCTACTGTGGGACCCCCTTTGTTTCCTTTGCCTGTTGCTCTTCTGTTTCCACCTGCACTCTCTCCTCGTCTGTCTGTCTGTCTGTCTGTCATACAACTCTGCTGTATGCTCGCCCTGCTCATTTGCATTACTCCCCTCTCCAACTCCCAGGATAATTAAGGTCATTGTCCAACTAAAACTCTAGTGTATTAACACCTAGAATCTCCTTGTGCATTTGGTCAACTATGGTCAACACATTCCTCCTCTAAGAGTATCGCCACCCTCCTTTCATCAGGACAGCCCAATACCCAGTGTGGCTCCTCCAACTCCCTTCCTGCCTCCTCCCCATATGGAGGTGGCATACCCTCCTTGTCAGCCCTGAATCCTCCACACCCTCACACATCTCATCCACCTGGCAAGCATTGGAAAACCCATCATTGTCAGCCCTGCCACCTCCCAAGTTCCAGAGCGGTTCCCCCATGACTGACTGTACCTCCTCTTGCTCCTCCATCTCGCCCTCCAAATACACGGTTTGAATTCATATAGAAGGGACGACTAATGCTAGACAAATACAACCAACACAATTGACAGAGTAGGGCAAACAAGTGGAAGCACATGGGGTTTTCAAACACACAAAGTAATGTGCCTAAAACACAGGAAGGATTCTCTGGTTCACAAACAGAAGGAACAGTAAAGGTACTATTTAGCCATATTTTAGATTGTTTTAGTTCAACCAAATGGAAGAAGCCATGCAAGGACTAGTAGTATAAATACACCGCCAAAAGGAATTAGGAATGCAAACGGGAAACGTTTTTTTTTTTTAGTTTGCTTTTTAAAACTTTTTAGGATAACACGAAGGGTTAAATGAACAATGGAAAAGACAGAGAGACTTTTGCGGTTATTTTTTTTTACTTAGTATGAGAGGAATGAAGGCTACAAAATGAAAGACAACAATACAAATTCATTGTTGTTGAGCCATAACAGTATTCTCTTACTTCTTTGGTTCCAAAAGTATACACTGAAAAACAGGAGGATCTTTACTAACAATGAGAAGTAACTCTCGATAGCTAAAGACTGAATATAGCTGAGAAGTATGGGAATCTGTTTTATCAAATTCAAACCCCTTTGCATGTCCCGCCAGCACTTACACTGCACAGGGTTGTATTTTATCCAAGACAAAAACATACCATGTAAATCTAACAGGATGCCAAGATCCAGCAATGCTGCTTTTCTGAAGCAACACTCTACAGAAGGAAATGTCTGGGAGGCATCTCTTTTGCAGTTCTGACTGCCACACCATGAATCACTATGCCAAATTAATCCTCACACTATTGGGCCACCTCACATTCTTCAAAATGCTTAATACCTGGACCTTCACATAACCCTAAAATACCCAGGATATAAATTGGTCACATAGAGATTCCACATAAACTTGACCCCTAGCAAAGCCAGTGCTAAACCTTCAAATTGAGGCTCTGCTGTCTGACAACCAAATGCAAACCCCAGACCCTTAGGGCAAGTGCCAGGCTGTGGCAGACACCAATGATCAAGAGCACCCTTCAGCAGTCATGGCAGGTGAGGCAGACTTAGCTTTAGGGCCATAGCCTACTAGCAAACAAAATGATGATCTTGAACTAGCTTTGTGTAAACCCTGCCGTACGGGTTTATAACAACTATTGACCCATGGTGCAGGTTACTAGTGTAGAGGAGACAGGAGTGTTGTTTTTTTATTTTTTATTTATTTGCTTTTATTTCAGTGCACAAAGCCCTCAGGCATCTATGCGTTAGTTCCAGAAAGTGCATGATACTTTGGCGGAGTGCAAGAAAGCGCATATGGTTACAGATATACAATGGCGTGAGCGCACATCCTGGCAAGCCTCACCTCATGTTCAGGGGGGGTGTGGGTGGTATATCAGGCAGCATAAGAGTCAGATAAGTATGATTACAAAGACTGGTAACTCCTCACCTCATGTTACAGGGGGAAACATCAGGCATCATAAAGACAAATATGTATGATTACAAGGACCCTTAAAGTAAGAGGGTAATACCTCTCATCTCTACGAACCACTGTCCTCCTCATACAACTCTACACTTCAAGCATAACAAGAATGCACTAATTCCCAACACCATTAAACTATTAGTAATCGCATTACACCTTCTAACACCCCCACACACATTTATGTGCACACATGGCTGGACGAGGCTTCCAGCAACATACACCAACATGCACCACACACCTATGCACGTTTTCTTAAATAAGTAGCCACTTGCCTTGGGCAGAACCTGGTTTCCCTGATGTGACTCTCTACCAACACTTCAGCAACAGCATTCTTGCTTTCTTCTCACTACCCCAAACCATGGTACCGTCCTCAAAGCACCAAAAGGCAGGTGCATTGCTATGGAAAATCCCAAAGTTTAATGGTGAATGACAAAATCACTTTAGCCAATAAGCATTTTGTGCATGTGCAAACAGTGTTTGTGCATGAACTATTGCATTAGTGCTAGTGCAAACGGCATATGTGTTTCCATTCCTGTGATACTTTGATAACATGGCCCCAGATGTAAATGACTCAGCAAGGTGAAATAATTGATGCTATCAAAGGATTGTGACACATGCAAAAGCATCAGAAACCAACAACAATATCACCTGTTTCCCACCTAAGGTCAACCAAGATGCACATGCCATCACACTCGATCTCATGCCATGGACAAAAGCCAGCCTGAATAGGGTTGATCCAAGTTACAGCAACTGGACAAGGTCATTCCAGGAGACATCCTGCTGTATCAAATGTCTCTGTTGACAATACGTCCTCAAATAGTAAGATGCATGGCAACTGAAAGATGTTTTAAAATTATAATGATCACAACCATGTACTATACAAACAGGTTTTAAATTGGTGCTCACATGAAATGGAACATTCACTGTCTGTTCTTGCCTGTTTACCAGTCAACACTCTTACCAGCAAGTTCCAAGAACCTACTCAACAGGCATGCATAAATTCATGAGGGAACATTAGCTGCAGTCTTTCATGATGCCAACACATATAAATAAACCGTTGGGACAAACGAAAAATACCTTCAGTACCTGCTTAGAAAATGAATGATCACATTAGCATCTTCTATCCTTGGTGCTTCAGGGACCTTCTCATCTTTTTCCTACGACATCTGCTCAAAATCCTGGAGTCATTTTTGACTCCTCTCTTCTCCTGGCCTGAGCCTTTCGTTTTCACCTACACAAGAATCTCAAAGCTTGCCCTTTTCTTTACTTTCAAGCTACTAAAGCTCTCATTTCTCCTTGAATTCTTTCTTGTCTCGACTATTGTTCTGCTCTCCCACTCGGCCTCCTGGCCTATCGATTGGCTTCTCTTGGTTCCATCTCGAATTCCTCTGTTCACTTGCTCTTTGGGCTATCCTCTTGCCACTCTGTATACCCTGCTCAAGTCTCTTTTCCTTGGGTTTCCTTTGCGTCTCACTTGATATTTCCCCTTGTATTTATTGCCTCTGTGATCTGGACCACCTTATCTTTCCACATCGATTTCTCCCCCAATCCACATTAACCAGACACTAAGGTCACACTAAGGTTTCTTTCATCAGTTGCCCATCCTCCATGTGCACAACCTTGCTTTCGCTCCTTTTTCCTTCTAGCTCCTTCCTACACATTGGCATAAACTCCCGCTTTCTATCAGGTTTCTCTCCTCTTTATTTCCTTTTCAATCACGTCTAAAGGATCATCTCATATCCCTGTCTTCTTCTTAAATTTGGTTGTATTTGTTATTTCACTTACTTGTACCACCTTTTATGTGCAGAGCTTTGGTGAAAGCGTGAAATGAGACAAATAAAATACGAATACAAATATGGCTAAACATGGCATGTCACAACTGCTCAACAGTTTCACCAATTAATTCGTTTTCAGCTTCTTTTTTCCATTATCGCTGATCCATATCCTCCCCATATATGATTACCAGCCACTCTCTTGGCTTGAACATACTCTCCTTAACTTTGCACTCCGTATCAGCAATCTATCAACCATTTGCATCTCAAATGACATGCTAGCCATAATGGAAGAAGGTCTGAACTTGAACTTCCATCAACTGGGGCCCTTTCAAAATGCAAGCTCAAACCATCCAAATATATAAACAAGCCATTACATGGAGGAGGCAGAATATTAGAGCCATGTTGGAAAAAAAATCTAAAGTAAAATCTTACAGAACAGCTAAGTCCATGTACTACCACAAACACAACCTAGAATTTCACTGAACATCATACATTTGGAACAGCAATGCTAAAGCTGAACATTCCCCAAAGATCTTTTCTGGGACAGCCATGATCTTGCCAAATGCCCACTTCACCCAAGCTCCCCAGTGCTCTCACAATGGGCCTCATTCCGAGTATGGCGGTAAGGGATAGCGGCCACCGCTAACGAGAGCGGTGGCGGTAATCCCTTACCGTCATACTCCGAGTTCCCTTTGCGCCATGGAGGTTTTAACACCTGCTTTTAGCAGGTGTTAAAAACCATGGCGCTAAGGGACCTTGATGTTAATTACGCCACTGTAATTTACGGTGGCGTAATTAACGCCTTCCCCACTCCCATTATGCCCTATGGGGCAAAAATGGGAATGGGGAAGGGTAAATGGGGATTGGGGAATTACCGCCCCGCCACCCTTGGAATAGGGCGGTAATTCCGCCATCCACCAAGGCGCTGCCGGTCCGGGTACGGCGTCAACCAAGGCGTTAATAGCGCCATTGGTTAGCGCCGTACTCGGAATGAGGCCCAATGTCTGTGTGACAATAAAATTACCTTCCTCTGACACCAACCTGATACACTGTGCTCCATCATCTCCTTGACTGGTCAGACAGAGTCACAGGCCATTAATGGGGGTGCACTTGAATCTGATACATAAATTAGTTGAATTCACAACCCAATGGGTTGCTAAGCAGAGCAGTCCTTGGATGTACACCTGGCTCTCTCACCAAAGTGGTGCTGCCCGGCTTGGTGACAAGACGTTTACGATATCCTGCTCTAGCAGTCTATATGGGCACACAGGCGTGGTACAAACATCATAGAGAAAGATTCCTCCATACGAGAGCTCCGCCTTGGATGACCTGCCTTCCCTTCATATGGTATTGTGTATTCTCTGGACTCAGACTAATCATCCTCCATTTAATGAATATTGTCTTATTCTGTGTACTCTCTGTCCACTCGGCTCGCCTCTAAACCCACATGCACAGGATATGAAACATCCACAGGCCGATTCATGGAATAAATGTGCGCCGAAAATCCCGGCGCAGAGGGGCCAATACGTGCGCTGCGCCGAAAATCAGCGCAAAGCGCAGGGAAACCAGCGCACGTCGATTCATGGAAGTCCCTGCGCAAGAAAAGCAGAGGACGTGCGCGGAAAAAACGCGCGGCGCAGGCCGGCGCACAGGTCAACCAACGTCGTGCGCCACGGCCACTGCGCCATCACTCCGAGCGCAGCGCACAGCTCTAAAGTAGGCGGGACACAGGGCGGGACACTCGGAATGGGGAATAAAATGGGGCACAACACTCGGAATGGGGAAGAATGTGGGCGGCACGGGGAAAGTTTAGGAGGCAAGTGCGCGGAACGCCCACACGCTCGCATACAACACGTATTCATGGAATAGAATAGGGCAAAAAAGCGCACGCTCAAAGCAGCGCACAGGCACAAACAGGCACAAACACGACCGCCACAAGAAAGCAGGCGGTAGCGTCTCTGCGCCTGCAAGAAATGTGTGCTAAAAGGTGCGCCAACAAATAGCACCTATATACAGACATGATCAATGTCCAATACTGTGGCCCTCCAGGACAAAAGACGTACAAAGGGGTACCCACAAACACACACACGCGCAGAGAGAAAAAATAAACGTGTGCGTGCATACCGGGGTGCGCGGTAAGTTGCACACGCGATATGGCCGGCTACGTGGATTACAGGGGTGCGCGGGAAGTTCCACACGCGATATGGCAGGGTACGTGGATTACAGGGGTGCGAGGGAAGTAGCACACGCGAAAAGGCCGGCTACGTGGATTTCAGGGGTGCGCGGGAAGTTGCACACGCGATATGGCCGGCTACGTGGATTACAGGGGTGCGCGGGAAGTTCCACACGCGATATGGCAGGGTACGTGGATTTCAGGGGTGCGCGGGAAGTTCCACACGCGATATGGCCGGCTACGTGGATTACAGGGCTGCGCGGGAAGTTCCACACGCGATATGGCAGGGTACGTGGATTACAGGGGTGCGAGGGAAGTAGCACACGCGAAAAGGCCGGCTACGTGGATTTCAGGGGTGCGCGGGAAGTTGCACACGCGAAATGGCCGGCTACGTGGATTACAGGGGTGCGCGGGAAGTTGCACACGCGATATGTCCGGCTACGTGGATTCCAGGGGTGCGCGTGAAGTTCCACACGCGATATGGCAGGGTTCGTGGATTGCAGGGGTGCGCGGGAAGTTCCACACGCGAAAAGGCCGGCTACGTGGATTACAGGGGTGCGCGGGAAGTTCCACACGCGAAATGGCCGGCTACGTGGATTTCAGGGGTGCGCGGGAAGTTGCACACGCGATATGGCCGGCTACGTGGATTCCAGGGGTGCGCGTGAAGTTCCACACGCGATATGGCAGGGTACGTGGATTGCAGGGGTGCGCGGGAAGTTCCACACGCGAAAAGGCCGGCTACGTGGATTACAGGGGTGCGCGGGAAGTTCCACACGCGAAATGGCCGGCTACGTGGATTTCAGGGGTGCGCGGGAAGTTGCACACGCGATATGTCCGGCTACGTGGATTCCAGGGGTGCGCGGGAAGTTCCACACGCGATATGGCAGGGTACGTGGATTTCAGTGGTGCGCGGGAAGTAGCACACGCGAAAAGGCCGGCTACGTGGATTTCAGGGGTGCGCGGGAAGTTGCACACGCGAAATGGCCGGCTACGTGGATTACAGGGGTGTGCGGGAAGTTCCACACGCGAAATGGCCGGCTACGTGGATTTCAGGGGTGCGCGGGAAGTTGCACACGCGATATGGCCGGCTACGTGGATTACAGGGGTGCGCGGGAAGTTCCACACGCGATATGGCAGGGTACGTGGATTACAGGGGTGCGAGGGAAGTAGCACACGCGAAAAGGCCGGCTACGTGGATTTCAGGGGTGCGCGGGAAGTTGCACACGCGAAATGGCCGGCTACGTGGATTACAGGGGTGCGCGGGAAGTTCCACACGCGAAATGGCCGGCTACGTGGATTTCAGGGGTGCGCGGGAAGTTGCACACGCGATATGTCCGGCTACGTGGATTCCAGGGGTGCGCGTGAAGTTCCACACGCGATATGGCAGGGTACGTGGATTTCAGGGGTGCGCGGGAAGTAGCACACGCGAAAAGGCCGGCTACGTGGATTTCAGGGGTGCGCGGGAAGTTGCACACGCGAAATGGCCGGCTATGTGGATTACAGGGGTGCGCGGGAAGTTCCACACGCGAAATGGCCGGCTACGTGGATTTCAGGGGTGCGCGGGAAGTTGCACACGCGAAATGGCCGGCTACGTGGATTACAGGGGTGCGCGGGAAGTTCCACACGCGAAATGGCCGGCTACGTGGATTTCAGGGGTGCGCGGGAAGTTGCACACGCGATATGTCCGGCTACGTGGATTCCAGGGGTGCGCGTGAAGTTCCACACGCGATATGGCAGGGTACGTGGATTTCAGGGGTGCGCGGGAAGTTCCACACGCGAAAAGGCCGGCTACGTGGATTACAGGGGTGCGCGGGAAGTTGCACACGCGAAATGGCCGGCTACGTGGATTTCAGGGGTGCGCGGGAAGTTGCACACGCGATATGTCCGGCTACGTGGATTCCAGGGGTGCGCGTGAAGTTCCACACGCGATATGGCAGGGTACGTGGATTTCAGGGGTGCGCGGGAAGTTGCACACGCGAAATGGCTGTGTGCTCCCAGGCATTACCTGTACACCCTCCACGGCCCCTGCAGGCAGCACACACCACAGGGAACTACCCTGCACACCTGCTCATGTTTCCCACCACCCCCACCCCCAGCACTGTGGGGAACCTGCCAGCAGGCCCCCACCCATGTCCAACCCATGTCTCCCACCACCCCCAACCCCCATCCACCAGGGACACCCTCCACCAGGCCCCCACCCATGTCTCCCACCACCCCCACCCCCAGCACTGTGGGGAACCTGCCAGCAGGCCCCCACCCATGTCCAACCCATGTCTCCCACCACCCCCAACCCCCATCCACCAGGGACACCCTCCACCAGGCCCCCACCCATGTCTCCCACCACCCCCCAACCCCCATCCACCAGGGACACCCTCCACCAGGCCCCCACCCATGTCTCCCACCACCCCCACCCCCAGCACTGTGGGGAACCTGCCAGCAGGCCCCCACCCATGTCCAACCCATGTCTCCCACCACCCCCCACCCCCCATCCACCAGGGACACCCTCCACCAGGCCCCCACCCATGTCTCCCACCACCCCCAACCCCCATCCACCAGGGACACCCTCCACCAGGCCCCCACCCATGTCTCCCACCACCCCCACCCCCAGCACTGTGGGGAACCTGCCAGCAGGCCCCCACCCATGTCCAACCCATGTCTCCCACCACCCCCAACCCCCATCCACCAGGGACACCCTCCACCAGGCCCCCACCCATGTCTCCCACCACCCCCCACCCCCCATCCACCAGGGACACCCTCCACCAGGCCCCCACCCATGTCTCCCACCACCCCCACCCCCAGCACTGTCGGGAACCTGCCAGCAGGCCCCCACCCATGTCCAACCCATGTCTCCCACCACCCCCAACCCCCCATCCACCAGGGACACCCTCCACCAGGCCCCCACCCATGTCCCCCTGGCCCCTGGTCCTGACGATACACAATAATGGCAGTAATGGCCAGCATACCCAGCACAAACACCCAGGCAAGGATTGCATGCACCCACATAGTGAATGCAATCACATGACACAACCCCAAAGGCAAGTATGCAAAAGAACACATGTCCGCCACACACACATACACAACGGGTGCAAGTGAATGTCAAAACCCATATCATGACATGTAAGAAACCAACGAAAAAATGACACAAGTGTAAGATAATATAAAAATGTATTACAAAAAATATCAAGTAAACTATTACAACTATCTGGCAAAGCAAATAAAAGGTCCATGTCCGGGAACAAAAATGAGAAACCAAAAAACAAAGGATAGAAAAATCAATAGATTTTGTCCAAAGTAAACACATGTAGTATGAAATGAAAGAAAAACCATTACGACATGGTGTAAACAATATGAAAGTAAAAAAATGTACCTCCCAAAAAATAACAATATATACAGGATTGTTCAAGGGTCCATGAGCCCAACACCACTAATGAAACCTAATACTAACTAATTAAAAAAATATGTACAAAGAAGTGGCCATTGTCCAAGCGGTCCAAAATAATAAAAAGAAATAAAGGAAACCTAGCACTAACTAACTAAAAAACTATATACAAAGGCAGCGGGCTAGTCCTGCGGCTCACTTGGTGATGCTGGCCAGGGCATCCTCGAACTCCATGTCAATGTCCTGGAGGCGGGACTCAGTCCTGGCCCCGAGGTCTCGCAGGGACAACCCCATGTGCTCACCAAATTCCCTGCGAGCCTCCTCGAGGCACTCAGCCCGCCTCAATGCCTGATGCATGGAGATCTCCGCCCTGGCCATGGCGAGCCGCTCCTCTTCCGCCCGCTGCCGCTCCGCACCTATCCGCTGGCCAAACTCCTCCCACACGGAACACACTGCCATGCCAGGGTTGCCCTGCCCTCCGGCCGATGCCTGCCCCTCCGATCTTGATGGCCCTGAGCCATGATGCCTCCCACGTCGAGCCCGCTGCTGCCTCCGACGCCACTGCCTCTGCCAGCACGACGGCATCCAGGCTGATGGTAACCACCGACGCCGTCGTGCACGTGCCCTGCCCGATGATGCCGGCACATCTTCCATCTGCTGGGGTCCACTTGCTGTGTCGTCCACCCCTGCTGGACCTCCGACTCCCAACTGCGGCAGGGATGGGATCCCCACCGAGCCCGCTGCATTGGTCGGGGCAGGTCCACAGGGGGCCATGGTGGCATCTGGGCCGGAAGACGGCAAGGAGAACGACCGGTGGATAGCCTGCACAGAGGAGGAGAGGGCCGTCAGATTGGCCAACACATGCAGGAACCCCCCGAACATGGCCGATCCCAATTGGGCCACGTCGGCACGGTGCACTTCGTGATGACGTGCGTGCTCCTCCCGGGAAGCACGCACGGCATCACGAATCACAGCCGTGCGCATCGCGACCCCAATCAGGACCTGCTCCACGCGGCCAGGGGTTCCCACGGCCGCAGGTGGAGGGGAGTCAGTTGACATGGACATCCCCTCTACCTGCGGACGGGCCTGGGACGGGGCATCCCTGCTGGTGCATGGTGGTGCACTCACAGGGTCAGGGACAGCGACATGCACAGGCACCTCCACGGTGACCTGTGCTGCCTCCTGCCCCTGGCCCTGGACTGCACCACTTGCACCAGCAGGGATGCTCCCACCAGGCCCCATGTGTGCACCAGTGTCGGCCTCCTCCTCCTCTGTGCAAACCACCAACATGGATGGCTCCTCACCGTCTCCCGCCGTAGCAGGCCCCTGTGGGGGCTCACCCACCCCTTCCGCTGCAGCCGTGGGGGCATCCCCGCCGCCTTGCTCCACAGCGCCGTCTCCGCCCTCTTCTTCACTAGCCGCTGCGTAGAGGGAGACAAAGGACACAAGCATCAGGCTACTGTACAATGGTCCCCTAGACAGGAAGCAATAGCAGATGAGCACCCCTGTCAAAGTACACTTCCATCATGTCCCTCCACAACACATGGGTCAGTCCAGGCAAAACACACACAGTAACAGGCATGGTGCATGCCATGCACATTTCCATGCATGTCCAATTGACTCTTGAAACATTCAATGATATGTAACTCACATGCATCATGGCTCATGCATATCACATGCACACACTTCACCTCAGTCACATCCATCTGGCCCCAATCACACCGAACACAGGCAAAACAAGGGTAAGTTGGGTGCGTCACTGAATCTGTGCATTGTCACACACATGAGTCATGCATCCATGGCATGCACAAGTCACAGACATGCAGGTCAGGCACACAGACATGGCTACCATATATGTACCTGGCATCAGCACCCATCCTTCACCCCCATCCATGTCCAGGTACAGAGACTGGCATGCTCTCATGTCCCAAATCTGCATAGTGCTCCCCATGCCGCATTTCAACACATGCAACAACCATGTGGGTCACACATCACTGGTTGCACATGCATTACCATGATGTCCCAGCACACATACATGCATACATGGCCCATGGCACACATACAGGCAAGTATCATAGAACCAGCACACCGCAACATGCCCTGTCTCACACAGTGATGCTTGGACACTTACCGCTCAACTCCAGACGGGTCTCCCTCTCAAGGATCTGGGCGTGGAGCGCTGGGCGTACGCGTTCCAGGACCCTCTTCTGGATGGAACTCATGTGGCCCCGGCCCCCCTCCACGAGGCGCCGGGCCTTCACAAGGGTCCTGGACCTCAAGTCCTCCCAGCGCTTCTTGATCTTCAAGACGTTGCGGGTTGCCACCCCCTCCGCGTTGATGGCAACCACACAGTCGGCCCAGATCCTCTCCCGTCCTTCCTTGCTGGCGCGGGACGATCCAAAGAGGGCATCATACTGCCCCAGGACATGCTCCACCAGGACACCAACTTCGGTGGCAGTGAAGCTGGTGCCCCTCTGCCCCTCTGGCCTGGGGTTGCCACTGGTGCCAGATGTAGAAGTGCCCGACATGGCAACCCCAGAGGCAGGTGTGGGTGGGCAACTGGGTCCTGGGGCTGGGCTGTGGAGCGATGTAATCCCAGTTGGGAGTCTTCAGTTCCAGCAGGGGTGGACACAGCAAGTGGACCCCTGCAGATGGCAGATGTGCAGGCACCAAATGGCAGGGCACGGTGGCAGCAGGCAGGCAGGCAGGCAGGCAGCAGCAGATAGCACGTGGGAGGCTGCTCAGGGCACTGGGGGGGCAGTAACTCGGCCTTCGGGGCAGGAGCGTGGTGTTCCGTGTGTTTTCGGGTGGCCAGCTTGATACGGAGTGATTTGGCACGTGAAATTCCTGCACGTCAGCGTAAAATCCGAGGAAAGGCCCTTAGCGCGTAAGTGCGTCAGCACGCATACGCGATTCTATTGGACCAGAGTCCCTCATCGCGTAAGCGCGTCTGACGTGATCCGCACGGGCGTTCCCCACTCAGCACGTGAAGACGGAGCACACGTGGAAATACTGCACGTCAGAGTGTCATCGCGTGTAATTGGCCAAAAGTGCGCGTACACGCCATTGGCCTATGTACGTGTATTTCATCGCGTGTAATTGGCCAAAAGTGCGCGTACACGCCATTGGCCTATGTACGTGTATTTCATCGCGTGTAATTGGCCAAAAGTGCACGTACGCGCCATTGGCCTATGTACGTGTATTTCATCGCGTGTAATTGGCCAAAAGTGCGCGTACGCGCCATTGGCCTATGTACGTGTATTTCATCGCGTGTAATTGGCCAAAAGTGCGCGTACACGCCATTGGCCTATGTACGTGTATTTCATCGCGTGTAATTGGCCAAAAGTGCGCGTACACGCCATTGGCCTATGTACGTGTATTTCATCGCGTGTAATTGGCCAAAAGTGCGCGTACGCGCCATTGGCCTAAGTACGTGTATTTCAGGGGCGCGCGCCCACTTACACAAGCAAGTACGTCAGCGCACCTGTATGCCTGCTGCGTGGGAATTTCCACACGCGCTTGGAGTGGGAACTCGATTCCAGGGGTGCGAGGCTCACACGCTCGCCTACAACACGCGCAAGGCATTATTCTGCGCACTTTTCAATAAACAAGCCAGATGCCAGGATGAACATACCGTTCCTAGCAGCAGTGGCAGTGGGCTACCAAAGGAGGAGGAGGAGGAGAGTCAGGGCCAGAATATTCACACCCAGAACCAGCCTATTCGGGATGCCTGATGACCAGGTGTATGGGAGGTACAGGTTTCCAGCACACATCATACTGGACCTGGTCAGTGAGTGGGAGGATGACCTCACATCACCCACCCTGTGCTCCCAAGCACTCAGCCCCCTGCAGAAGGTCCTGAATGTACTGCACTTCTTGGCCACTGGATCCTTTCAGCGGACAAGTGCCATAGTGGGTGGTGTGTCACAGGCCACGCAGTCACGCTGCCTACACCAGGTCTTGAACATCATCACTGCACGGCCATCAGTCCGCAGGCACATATATCTCCCCAGGACTCATGCAGAAAGGCGGACGTGCATCCAGGAATTCTATGGTGTGGCTCAATTCCCCAAAGTGCTTGGTGCAATTGACTGCACACATGTGGCTCTACGTCCACCCAGGGCAACAGAGCACATCTATAGAAACCGCAAGCACTGGCATTCCATCAACGTGCAAGTTGTATGCAATGCCAAGGGAATCATCACATCAGTATATGCCAACTATCCAGGGTGCACCCACGACAGCTTCATCTACAGAATGTCTACCCTATGCCGGGACCTAGAGGCTGGCCAGCATGGAGATACATGGCTGCTTGGTGAGCATGAATGCCACTGCACATGCATGCATGTCAGATACTGGGTCATGACACAACACCACTAATGATACCCATCACCACCTCCGCAGGGGACAGTGCCTACTCTATCAGCCCCCACATGATGACCCCAATCCGGAACCCCACCACGCCACCCCAGGTAAGGTACAACACAGCCCACATTGCAACACGGGGCATAGTGGAGCGCACATTCGGAGTGCTGAAGTCACGCTTTCGCTCCCTTGACCGTTCTGGCGGGCAGCTGTTATATGCTCCCCGAATAGTGTGCAGGATCATAGTGGCAGCATGTGTCCTGCACAACGTTGCAACACGCCGGGGCCTGCCCGTGGACATGGTGGTGCCCCCACATCCACAACCACATGCACGCCCGCTGCGCATGGGAGGGGAAAGGGCACGGGGGGAGGCAGCCCGTATGCAACTGGTGGCCAACTTCTTCACCTAGGAATCACAGTGCTGGCTAGTGCACACTGCTCTGGCACATACCATCTGACAATCAATGATGACACTACCTGACAATGTCTGAAAATTACTTGACAATAAACAGTCAGATACACATCAGCCTGAGATTGTTAACATGGAAGTGTCAATATGTGTGCACCCCTAGCTACACATACACCAGCAATGCATCACAACGCAAAGACACAACTCCATCAATCTAATATGCATTGCCACAGGCGATTCACTACATGACAACATTGCCATGTCAACCATTCCCTTCACAGTCCCGCCACTGAGGACACCATGTCATGGTATGTGACAGCAAACAAACTGGCCATCACAACATGACACCAGTGTCACAAATAGCAGTGCCCCAAATGGAACATAGCCGCACTTGAGCAGCTAACCGCCCTGGAGCCACTACTACACACCTGTGTAAGAGTATTTTCAATCAAATTACACACCAACCCACCCTGAAGCCCACCCAAACAAGACACATTGCATGTAATCAATGGTAGTCTCATTACCTGATTCTGCTGGTATGTCCTCACCGTCCAGATGTACAGTGATGGCGCCATGCAAAAGTGTCAGTGCACATCTACCGACATGTAGTCTGACTCCAGAGAGTATGCCCTTGTGAAGATCTGTGTGAAATACCTGCAAAACATGAGCAACATATGTAAGTAGAGGCACATATCAAACCATCATGCATAGTTAGGTGCAACAACAATGAACACTATGAATGTCTACACAGTATTGACTATGGACTGGCCAACAGCTCATGGGAGTCCAATGTCACCGTGTAATTTGCTGTCACTTGGGCACACCCTTTGCAAGCCCATGGAAACGGAAGCAGGAGGGGTGTGGATGTCTGCTACCCAAGCATCGAAACCAAACTCAGGACAAGCCTGCATGTGCCCAGCCACAATACAGTGTATGCCCAGGTACCCACACAAGGCAACACCCTTGCAAAATGAAAATAAAAACGAGAAAAAATGGCCATGAAAGGGCCGGCGGGGGGGGGGGGCCACCTATGAGGTCCGAGGACAGGATGCACGCCACAATCCACCTGTGTGGATCATGGGAAAGGAAAACACCCCATAGGCTCGTGGCCCACACGGCTACTCTGTTGTGGGAGATGAGTCGCTATGGCTCTGGCCAGACCCTGCAGCTGACTCTGGAGGTGGGGGAGCTGCCTCAGAAGATGGTGTGACAATGGGAGACAGCCCACGCAAAGCACGAGTTTGCTCCTCCATGGCTGCAAGCAGGCGGGTCTGGTAGTTCTGGTTCTGGGTTATAATCATGCGGCGGTCCCCATGCAGTAACTCCCGGGATGACCTGACCTCCGCACGAGTTGCCTGCATCTCGGCCGAGAGCGTCCGTGTCAGACGCTCCAGCTGCTCCTCTGTCCTTCTATGGGATGAAGCCTCAAGCTCTAACAGGGTCGACCTGAGGTGACGGAGTTCTTCCCTCAGGCCTTCCCTGTGGCGCTGGGACTCCATGGAAAGTGATTCCCGCAGAGTCGCCAGTGCCGCCCGCCTGTCCATGTTGGACGCCAACATATCCTCCCTGTGTGCCTGGCAGATGGACTCTGTAGCCTGCTCCAGTCGCTCCATCAACCTTTCTGGGGGGACAATGGAAGTGGCCACCCTATCCATGGCCTGTGCAATCATCTCGGATGATGCTGCCTGTTGGGTGGCCATACCGTAGATGGATTGCTCCCAAACGGTATTGCCAGGTGGCATACGGCCACCACGTTGACGGGCACCACACCTGCCTGGGGCAAGGCGGACTGCGCCTTGCTGTGCCGGCAAGGCCTCAGGCTGCAGGACTGCATTCCCTCTCTGATCTGCAGCCCCAGGAACAGGATCAGAGATTGGGTGGTGTGGCCCTGCATCCGTAACCACCGGAGGCTGATCTGCCGACACTGACATCCCCATTGAGGGCAATGGCCCGGCTGCAGGTGGGTCGGACAGAGGAGATTCTCTCCCAAGAACACTCACCTGCGACTGCACATAGGTGTCATCCTCCGAGTCTACACCTGAATACTGCTCGGGGGAGGAACCCCCAGAGACACCCCTCGACAGCACGGCCTGCAGCACTTGTGGGTTTTCACCCACAAACACACCACGTCCCTCACTTGTGGTAGGTCGGCCCGGGTTGCCCTCCTGGGACGGCTCCACCACCACATCCCCAGCATCAACAAGTGCTTCGTCCCCTGCAAAGACATGAAAGAGAAAAATGGAAACAGGCATTAGCACCATGGCATGCACCAAGGGCTGATGAACAACAGAGGCAGTAGTTCTACGACACATGTCCAACATGACTGGGAGACCTCCTATGCATTCACCATCACTGGGTCTGTAGGGGAGGCTCAGGGCATACAATGTACAGATTGGAGAGCAACGCCTGCTCACCTTGCTGCCTAGCACTGCCATCACACATTGGCCGGTGATTGGCATGTCAAAGGCACATGCCATCACACACATGGCATGTGACATAGCCACCAAGTGAAGAGGGAGAGGAGGGCTACTTTTTTGGATTTCAACCACTCTGGTCCTGACATTGCATCGTCACATCCATAAGTATACATGTTGTACATGGATCTGCTAGTCCAAATTGGCAACGATGCACAGTGCCTTGTCTACATCAACAAAATGCAGTAAACAATGTGATTCCACCTCCCCATCACCTGTAAAGGATTCATATTGCATTCGTGAAGCACCGGTCAAGTAATGTATGAAGGTACAGCGGAGCACTGAGGGGTGGTGGGGCAGAAGGGGATGCCAGTCAACAATCCTACTGGTGCTGGTGTCATTCATGTCACGCAAGTGCAGGGGTGGGTGGCACAATGAAGTGCAAGGGGAAGTGGCGGCTGGAAGTGCTGTACAAGGTAAGTAGGACTTGACGTCAAGGGCAGATGGTGTTAGGCGCAGACAAGTGCTGGGGGGGTGGCCTATAGGGGTACAGAGACAATCATGCAGTGCTGTGGGCTCGGAGGGGACAGGGGAGGTACACACTGCTTCTGGCTCGGCAAGGTCCTTTCAGATTTCTATGTGTCCTGCAGAGTTGTCACATGCCGCAGATATGTGCCCTTGGATTGGGGATCTCATCTTGGTGAAAAGGGTGAGGCGCTATTGCCTTTGGAGCATGTGGCAGGCCAGTTTGCCAGAGGATGGCCATGATGCAGGACATTCCCTCTCTGCCACCCGGCACCTGTGGTTTGGGTTCACAAGATCCGAGTCATGCCAGGACTCTGCATTGGCATGGGGCTTCAGACAGGTGGTCATGACCGTGGCAAAGACATCCAGTGTACCTGACATGGAGTGGAGCATGGAGTGGGCCCTGTCAGGATGGGAGTGAGCCTAAGGGGGAGCTGGATGGGGGGGAGATTTTGGCTGCATGAGCCTCGACTGACACACACTTCATGGGTCGGAATACCAAGAAGGTGTGTGACAGTGGTGAGGGTGGCTTTGCCTGTGGGGTGGTGAGGGTGAGCTGGGAGGAGAGGAGAATGTGATCACTCCAGGAGAGAGGAGTGCAGAGATGGACGGAGAGGGGAAAGTCAGATGAGATCAGAGCATCAAGAGTGTGCCCTGCAGAATGAGTAGGGACAGACGGGAGTCTAGAGGGTGAGAGGGAGTTGCTGAGGTCACAGAAAGGTCACGTGGGGGCATCAACAAGCATGCAGGTGGATGCGTACAGCACCAAGGATGAGGATTTCTGTGTCTGGGGACATGAGTGAGGAGGAGAGGTGAGGACACTCAGAAAGGAAGTAGTACATTTGACCAGTTTTCCCAGACACAGTACGCACTGTTTGAGAATGTCAAGGTGTGGTGGAGAGAGACCTCACACAAGCCATTCCAGAGTGGAGTAGGTCTAAGTAGGAGTGACAGTGGCAGGAATACCCTCAGGGAAGCCAAGGGCACACCCCCCCTGCACAGTAGTGGCGGGCCAAGGAGAGGGTCAAGGATGCAGACAGAGCTGGCCGTCAGACATGTTTCCATGAGACCAAGGATGTCAAGGTGCATAACCTCATGTAAGTGACAGATATCGGAGGAATGCCTGATGCAGCCGCAGTGAAAGGAGTGTAATTGTGGAGGAGGTTGACAGCCTTGGAGGACTTACGGGGAGTGCTAGAGATCAGAGGTGCAGCATGTGTAGGAGTTGGAGTGGGAGGCGGAGAAGGTTCATGGGAGGGTGCAGGGAGGCAGTGCAGGATTGATGAGGAGAGAGGAGGGGGGACAGCAGGAGAGGTAAGGAAGTTGATGAGATGTGGGTAGCATTTCTCAAGGAGATTGAGGTTGGCCTAAGGGACTTGGACTGAGACGCTCCCATTACCATGCACATCAATAGTGGCCTCTGAGGATTGGAAGGAGGCCAGGAGTACACCCCAACGGGTCCCACCAATGATGGTGGAAGAGGAGCAAGGAGAGAGGACAGGGACCATGTGAAGGGTCTATGGGACAGGCAAAGGCATGTATGAGCAGATGTCAGTGAGAGTTAGCTTTGAGTAGGCTCAGATGCACTGGTCAGCAATAGGGTGGGTCGCATTGGAGGGCAGGGTGCCCTCATTTGACTTTTGGCAAGCAGGTGTCGTGAGTAGGGCACGATGGTCTGAACTGTAGGAGTCATGGAAGATAGACCATGAAGAGCAGCATGGAGTGTGAGGGAATGGGGCTCGAAACCAGACGGTACCAAAGCCCACAGGTGGGAGGTGGATGTCAAGGCAACATCCACAGTATGACAGCATGTTGGTTGGCATTTATATACAGAGGACGCATTAGCATGTGGTATCATTGCATGTCAGGCATGTGAAGATGAAACTTTAATGGCTGGGGGAAAGGATAGGAATGGTATGTAAGACATCAGATGAATAGACAGGGGAGTATGAGCAACAATGTAGTGACAAAATGACAATTCAAGGGCAACTTCCATGGTGTCGGCCCATATGTGCACTGTTGCCAGTAGGGATAGTGCTGTGGGCAGATGGTGTTGCACTGAACATACTGGATGAGGCACATGGGTGCCACTATCAACTCTGCCACACACCCCCTTGACAGGCACCCAACATGAATGCTTCACACACACACCATGCACATGGATAATACACACATGCATGTGCACTCACCGGATGATGCCTCGTAATCAGGGAGGTCTCCCACACCTTGGAGTTGTCCCTCGGTGACGTAGGATCCAGCTACAGACTCGTGTGGTGTGAGTTCTATATCCTGTGCTGGGGACCCACCTCCAGTCACCAAGGTTGCGGCATGACTTGAGGCCAGCTTATCCTTTGCCCTGCGCTTAAGGTCATTCCAGCGCTTCTGGCAATCACTAGCTGTGCGCCTCACTACTCCAAGGGCACTTATTCTGTCAGCAATGGTCTGCCAGTGTGCCTGGCGTCTGGCATGTGTGGTCTTGGACCCTGCAACGATGACCATTTCCCTATCATGATCTGACACATACTGAACAAGTGCATTCAGTTCGGCGTCTGTGAAGCTTGGCTTCCTTGATGGGCCGGACTGTGCAGCCGTGCCTGGGGCATCAGCCTGTGCCGGACGTGCACTCTTCCTCTTGCGCTTGGAAGGGGGTGGGGATCCAGAGTGTCCTACGCCGCTGTGGACACTAGGGGCAGGAGTCGTGGTGGACTCAGTACTGGGTGTGTGGGATTGCCCACTCAGCATGGGAGTAGGTGCAGGCATTGGGGGTAGTGGGATGGGGTCAGGCCTGATCTGAGGTGCATGAACTAGGACCGACACAGTCTTGGCAGGGTGTATGAGAGGTGGGGTGGATGGAGCCACACCCTGGCTACGGGGGCCAGCAGATGACCTATCTGGCATAGATGCGCGTGCCCTGATGACACCAATGTGCACCGGTGCACGTGCAGTGGACCTGCTGACCTGGATGTCAGCGATGGGATCACCCTCGGACAGGTCTGGTGCCACAATGGCCTGGTCCGACAAGGGCTGATCAGGGTTGGTATCAGCCACATGACTCTCAACTGGGGGGGGGGGGGGCATGGGTGTCCCTGACTGGTCCTCCAGACTGGGGGGGACAGGGGCACCCTGCAAGTCACAACCACGTCCCCTAGTGGATCCTCCACGGCCACCACGTGTGGCTCGGCCACCTTTGCCACCCTTACGGCTTGCACGCCTCCCAACCATGGCACTGATGGTATTGTGCGTATGGGAGTCGGTGTGCACAATTGTCCTGGGCAATTGGGTGTCAAAGGGGTTGGGTACCAGATGGTATTCGTACCCTAGTGCAGTGGCAAGGCTATATGACACCCCTGGGGAAAGATGACGGGTCACGCAACGCACAGGCACCCCAAAAAAGTTAGGGAACGTGCACAATACCCCTCCTAGACCACGTGTGCTGATGGAAAACCCTGCACTACGCTGTGGCATCCAGTAACACAATGAACGTATGCGTGTCACACGCAGCCTAGATTGACCTCTGAAGGGGTAGGCTACACACGGGGCAAGCACAGATGTTAGATACGTGCGTGACTCACCGTCTGCCAGGTAAAAGAGCGTGAAAAATGAGCGCTTTTGGTTGGCAACACCCCCGCCAAAAGAAGATGTGTACGCTGTCTGAGGAGACAGGACAACAGTAGAAGGGGACACTGTTTGAGGGAACAGGCCCAGGTAAACCAGTACAAGAGGAAAAAGAGAAAAAGCTGTCAGAGGTAACAGGGAGTACGAACTGGAAACGCCGTGAAGTAAATCGCGTGTGAAACGACAAGAAGTACAGAATTCACCCACTCGCTCTCCACGAAAAGCACGTACAAGGAAATGGTGTTCAACACTACCTTTTATACAGGCCCACACGTACAGCGTCACTTACGGCGTGTACGTGCTTGGCCCATGTTCACCAATCACACGCTTTGTCACTCCTGCGTGTGGATCCTTTTTCACCAATCACACGCTTTGACACTCCTGCGTGTAGCTCACTTTTCACCAATCACACGCTTTGTCACTCCTGCGTGTGGATCCTTTTTCACCAATCACACGCTTTGACACTCCTGCGTGTAGCTCACTTTTCACCAATCACACGCTTTGTCACTCCTGCGTGTAGATCCATTTTCACCAATCACACGCTTTGACACTGCACGTGCAGGTAACTATTGACGCACATATGCTGGTGACGGGTTTTCGCGCGATTCGCTGAGTGTGGGGTTTTCACGTGCAAAATCACTCCCTATCAGGCTGTCCACGCGTTCAAACACGAAGGACCAGGCTCCTGGCCAGGAGGCCAAATTTAAGTCCCCCAGAGCCCTGAGCACGCTCCCACCTGCCATCGGCTGCTGCCTGACTGCCTGCTGGCCACGTGCCCCACAGTGCTGGTGGGTGGGGGTGGTGGGAGACATGGGTGGGGGTCTGGTGGAGGGTGCCCCTGGTGGATGGGGGGTGGGGGTGGTGGGAGACATGGATGGGGGCCTGATGGCAGGTGCCCCTGCACTGCTGGGGGGTGGGGGTGGTGGGAGACATGGGTGGGGGCCTGGTGGAGGGTGCCCCTGGTGGATGGGGGTGCAGGGGGACATGAGCAGGTGTGCAGGGTAGTCCACTGTTTTGTGGGCTGCCTGCAGGGGCCGTGGAGGGTGTACAGGGTACACCTGTGAGGGCCCACCCAGCCTATTCGCATGTGATAATTCCCACGCACCCCTGTGATACACGTACCCTGGCCAATCGCGTGTTGAACTTCCCGCTACCCCTGTAATACACGCACCCTGGCTGTTCGCGTGTGATAATTCCCGCGTACCCCTGTGATACACGTTCCCTGGCCTATCGCGTGTTCTACTTCACGCGTCCCCCTGTAATACACGTTCCCTGGCCAATCGCGTGTTGAACTTCCCGCTACCCCTGTTATACACGCACCCTGGCTGTTCGCGTGTGATAATTCCCGCGTACCCCTGTGATGCACGTTCCCTGGCCTATCGCGTGTTCTACTTCACGCGTCCCCCTGTAATACACGTTCCCTGGCCAATCGCGTGTTGAACTTCCCGCTACCCCTGTAATACACGCACCCTGGCTGTTCGCGTGTGATAATTCCCGCGTACCCCTGTAATACACGTTCCCTGGCCTATCGCGTGTTCTACTTCACGCGTACCCCTGTAATACACGTACCCTGGCCAATCGCGTGTTGAACTTCCCGCTACCCCTGTAATACACGCACCCTGGCTGTTCGCGTGTGATGATTCCCGCGTACCCCTGTAATTCACGTTCCCTGCCTAGTCGCGTGTAGTACTTCCCGCGTACTCCTGATTTGAAGATTGCCCGCTTTTCTTTCCTTGTTTGCCTGCCATGTGAAGTGGTCCAGGGTTAGCGCAGCCCTTAGCGATGATTTGGCGATTTTGATGGCTTTTCCTTGCGCGAGGGCGTTCTTGGGGGCGTTACTGGCGCTGCTGCAGGCTCGCTGCGATTCTCTGCGCCACGGCTGGTTTGGGAGCTTGAAATCCATGAATACGCTGTGCGCGGAAATCTGTTTTAGCGCACGTGCCTGGCGCAGACTATCGCAGGCGCACGCTGTGCGCCAGCCGCGTGCGCTACTTGTGCGCTGGATTCTATGAATTAGCCTCCCAATGTCTGACTTGAGAACTATAAAAAGACAACACATAAAATACATGAAAACAAAAAATGTCAGAAATCTAGACAAAGAAATCAGTGAGGGTGTGATTAGCGATTCTTAAATGAGCACGGCATTCAAGGCAGCATTTTTAAATTTTAGGTATGTAAAATGTCAAGCTCCTCTGAAACCACATGCCAAGGATATTTGCTTTTCTTCATTAAGATATATCACAACATTTTCTCATCTTTAACTAATTTACTATGCAACTGGTGCTGAAGATTATAGACTAGACCTGGATTGCCATCACAGTGCATACTAGAAAGCATTGCATCCTGCTTCTTTCAGAGGTGCTAGTCTGGTCCTGGAGTTACTTTCTGTTGTGTATCTTTGGAATCCAAGATATTTTCCAACCAGGATTTCCCAGCTACCACGGGGTAAAGTTGAGATGCTAGAACACTGTGGAGCTTTTCAATAAAGATGACTAGTTGTAGGGCACACACGAGGGAGTTTTTTTCACACACAGAAATCTCATTGCTCCAGCCTATTTGTTGGGAATGGCCCAAACGGGTTTTAGAACCCCTAAAACTAGGGGGAAAGGACCATGCCCACCTCCCCAGTAGTATACCACTAGGACTGTAACCACTGTCCCCTACGAAGATAGTGGATTTACAACAGTCTGCCCCCTTCAAAATATCTGTTCAGCCCCTCAGTTATGGACCTGCTCACGAGTACAACCCCAATTTTAGCTGATCAAATCATTTGTTGGAACATGGCAGGTAGGAATAACATGTTTGGTGATGCTGATTGAGCAGAGATTGGGAGCACAGCAGTGTAACAGCTCTGTAAACATCTTGGACGGTGGGCACTGGGCTTAAAGTGGTTTTGCTACTTTCAACCTTACAGTGATTCTATCTGTGTGAGAAAGGACTATGGTGGAGGTTAATAGTTTGGGTTTCAGCTAAACCTCCACTGAAAGCGAGCAAGATAAAATGGGCTCAGTGAATGTTCTGAACATCCATTGAGGGACATACTGTCAATTTGATAAATCTTTACAATTTCGTCATGAACAGGGTTGGCTCATCCAAAGCTTTAAGCATCCGAGCAGTAGGATTTGATACAGGAAGTTCGGTCATGCTGGATGGTACTTGGGATGGGTGATTCTAATGGGCATATTCAGAAGAAAAGAGGCTCATCCCGGTGTTATTGAATCCTAATCCCTAAAACCTTTGCATCTGTGCTGGGCCAGGTGGAATTCACCTTGATTGTGGAGTGGCACAATGATTCAATAGTGCAGGTGAGTTTGGGAAAATGTGAGTGTATTCATGATTATCTGTTGGAGTCTTCTGGAGCCCCAATGACTGTGAAAGGCCAACTAATGAACTACAAAAATAGACGGTCTGACAAAGAGTGCCGGGACAGAAAGGGTGGTCTTTTGAGAGCAGTTCCAAAATCTAGACTGCCAAATGAGTTCAATCATTTGAAACACTTGTGTATAGGCGCGCTATAAATGCCATATCATATCATATCAATCCCATAAGAGTGACAGATCTGAGAGGAGAAACAACTGAATTTAAGAAAATGGGAGGAGGCAGATGACATGGGGGCACAAAGCACGATCTGGCATTACATGAAGAATTTCTGGATGTTGGTGGTATTGCCCCATATGAAGGTAATACTATTAGTGAGGCTGTAAGAAGGCAACACTCCCCCATTCTCTATGTTGGGTTGGTGAGGCTGTCATAGATGACAACTGGAATGAACGTGATGGAGTAATGTATGTATGCAGTAGGTCTGATGTGAAGACCATAATATATTTCCCTGCAAGCCAGCTGTGATGTGAATATCCTTATTGATTCATGTTATTTTGCAAAAGGGCAATGTTGAAAATGTTTCACTGTCACTGGTTGTAGAGTCCTCATCCTTTTTGGGATCTGAATGATTTGCCTACGTAGGGGACCAATCCATGAATAAAATTGAGGAACCTACTTATGTGATGTATGCCAGCACTAATGAGTGCAAATACCTGCCAAAAAGGATGTGATCTCCCTCATGGTATTCTCACATTTTTAACATTGTTCTAAATCGCTGATGGCCACACTAGGACAGAGGCAGCGATGCACAGTGGCAACATGTATTGACGGGTCTTCTCAATAGACATTGGCATGTCAGATATGCTCTCAAACCAATCCCCTGAACAACTTCTCACCATGCATGAACATTCACCATTGACGCAGGACCTTGCCAGACCACATGGCAAATTATGCAACATTTCTTTCAATTAGCACTTTCCTCCTGTGTATTGTTCAAGGTATCTGCTGCAAAGTGTAGGACGAGAGACTGTGGGGGCAAATCAGGGGTGATCTCTTTTTGCAGGACGTTTCTGAGTGTGATTTTATTTAAGGCAGAACGTAGGACTATGATGTTTCAGACTATCAGGAGATTCTATGGTCGCACTCCTCCTAAGTGGCGTACTCGTTCATACATGCATATCTCAAGCACACACCTGAAAGTGAAACCAACAAGAACATAATTCATCCACCTCAGGGGTGCTACCAAACATGCTGACACACAGAACTGGCTTATGGAAATTAAACAAGATGGCCTCCCTCTTCAAATCTCCCCCAGCACTAGAGCCTCAAGATTTATCATCAACAGCAACCTTTATTTCGAGACCAATATCGTGGACAAACCCCAGAGAGCCTTGCACCAGCTCAGGGGAGTTGCTAGGTCTGGAAAAGACCCGGGGCTACGCTGATGTCGGAACTGTTGGGACTGGGGGCTAGCTAGTCTTTTGGCTGTAGCTCCTGAGATTCTATCCGGGGCTACAACCAAAAGCCCCCTTAGCCCCCCCCCCCTAGCAACGCCCCTGCACCAGCTCTCTCTTCTTCCGATATTCGACCCTTCATCTCATCCACAGACTTCAGTACTGCCCTCGGGGCAGTGATACTGTCCACTTGGATGGGGGCAATGCTTTCTCCACCAGAGTCCCAACCTCCTTCCTGGCCATCCTGAAAACTATCCAGCTAGCCACAGCCCATCCTATTGCAGGACTCAAGAAATGTGGCGACATCACCCCAACGCCCTGAGAGTTACGCAGGTTTCCACTCAAAGCTTGCATCACCTTTAAAATAAAACAGCCTACATCACATACAAGGCAACAGCAAACACAGTTCCTTCTTTCCCAGCAGAAAAACTCACAATCACTGGAGTCCTTTGTAGCACTAATAGCCACAACCTCGACAGACTAGTGTCTAAGTTAAAAACCAAGAGTTAGGGCCTCATTACACGGATGGCGGTAAGGATTTACCGGCACCGGTAAAATACTGGTACCGGTAAATCCTTACCGCCTTACTACGAGGTCCCTTTGCGGGTTGGGGGATTTAACGCCTGCTTTTTGCAGGCGTTAAAAACCAACCCGCAAAGGGACCCAGGGAGCTAATTACGGTACCGTAATTTGCGGTACCGTAATTAGCGCCTTCCCCATTCCCATTGAGCCCTATGGGGCAAAAATGGAAATGGGGAAGGGCAATGGTGGAAGGGGGAATTACCGCCCCACCAACCTTGGAATGGGGCGGTAATTCCCCTTTCCGCCAAGGCGGTGCCGGTATTTTACCGGCATGAACCATGGCGCTAATAAGCCATCCGTGTAATGAGGCCCTTAAGGTATGGGTGTAGGACCAAGAGATGTGCGCTATGCCCACTTAATACTATTAAAGTATTAAGCCCCAGCTGCGTCGCCAATATCACAAAGTAGGCGCACCCATCAGCACCTACACTACACTGTTGTAAATGTAGTGTTACAGGCGAATCGCGCTTGGGCCCTGCTGTCAGTCCAAAAGCATAAATAATTTGAGTCCACGTGCTTTGAAAGTAGAAGTGATGTGGACACTGTCTTTATTCTACAGGATGTCAGCCGACACGTGTTTCGACACTGTCTTTTTCAAGGCAATTGTCTTCAGTTACATTCCTTATTTCGATTGGTGATTATTTGTTTGTTTGCGTCACAAGGGACCAAACGAAGAATACGTTCCCAAATTATGTCAGTTCCTGTATGAGCATATAAGATGCTTAATAGTGTTGCAAAATGCAGAATCTTGTGTTGACAGACCGATAGTGTATAATGATGCCGAGCTACCTTCAGGTCATGATAAATCTCAGATCACGATAGAATTAATTAGGGCACGATCCCAGTGCATCACTCACTCCGTAGAATCTAAGTGATGCCAGAAGAAAAGTACCAGAAAACAGGCCTTTCCCTGATATGCAAATGGACTCTGAAATAAAATACCCATTCAGATCAGTTCAATGTCACCTATGCTTCATAAAGAAATTGAAGAGCCTGCCTCTGCAAGGAAGACCGTGTCACCCTTCACCACCCTGATAGCATCTCTCCCTCCTTCCCATCTCTCCCAATGTTCGCTGTACCATTTTTTCTCTGCACTCTCTCATTTTTTTGGACGTCGATCTGTTTGCTCTGTATACATATATGCATAGCAGCTGGCAATTTGCGCTTAAGATATCTCATTCCCTCTGGTTGTTTTTGGGTAGCTTTTGAATTCTGAAGAGCCTGGAAACCTAGGTTCCCTTTGGGCTCTGAGGAAGTGTGATTAACGTTTGGATTGATTATTTTACATTCTGGAGATTGTAAGGCCTGTTATGCAGTTTATGAGTGTATGAGCTCTTCTCCCCTTCTATTGCTACCTTTGTTATTGTTCTACTATTCCTTTATAGCTAAGTCAGAGTATCTGTATTTTATTGTGTATCTTTTATGTGTGATTGATGTATTGATGTTATGTGTGATAGTGGTCGTCTTTTTGTGTCACATCTGTTTTTTAAGCTGCTCAAACATTTTTACACAGGATTCTCTCAAACCGGTGAAGCAAAAGAGGAAAACTATCAGAAATGGTTTCTATTATTAAGCACATTTTAAACCACAGATCTCCTCCATTTATATCCAACATAGGAAATCCACCAACATTGTGTCACAAAGAAAAGGGATAAGGGGATAGACCAAGAGATGGAGACAAGGAATGGAAGGGGTAACAAATAAAGGAAAGGAAAAAGGAGGAGCGCATGTGCACTTGAGAGAAGGGTGGAATGGCCCGCAGGGAGCCTCTAGCTCGAAATCCACCAAAATCAAAAAGGGAATACACAGCTCCCCTTAGAAAGCAGTATTCTGAAAGGTATCCTCCTCCTCCTAACTATCATTATGTAGCTGAGAGATAGTGCCTCACTGTTCAAATGCCATTCAGCCAAGACCCTAAAAAAGAAAACATCCCTTCCGAGTTACTTCAAGAGTACACCACTCCCTGGACCACTCCCACTGTTTTCAGAAAATAATGTGTTAATTCCACATCATGAAAGGAGAGGCGTCTGTCACTTTAACGGGCTGCAAAACTGAGGCCATAGATTGAAGGTCAGCCGCATACACCGGAGGGGCCCTCCCGACACCACGGGCCCTCCGACCATCACAATCTTCATGCTGCCCGAATTTTGGGCCACCCCTCCATCGGCGAAAAACACTTGGGGGAAGAGAAGAATATGTTGCTCATCGAATTCCAATCACTTAATGTTCGCCCCATCACCTTTTGCAGCAGCTCTTCCCTGACCCAAGCATTTCTCAAGACCATCACCACTGCACCTCCCAAAGAATCTCCATGTTGACCCCCTCTGTTAGATGGCAAGCAGAATGCTGTCTGTATTCACCATAGCGAACCATAGTTTGCCATCATCTTGATGTCCCTGGTTGTCATTATCAAAAGTTTGTAAGACTAATGCTGCAGGGTTTTAGCCGCTTCAGGTTTTCTACCTAGTATCAATATTGCACCCACTGTTTAGCTTTTAAGCTCCAAAATCTCACCCTGACGTGACCGAGTAGCTGACCTTTTTTCTTCCAAAACTTGAATTTGTGCTCTAGTGGCATGCAGGGTCTGCTGCGTCCTCTGAATGCAAGTCTCCACCATCTCAGACCAGGATTCCACTTAAGTAATGGAGCATTTACCCATGTCCATTGACTTCTGGATCACTGTAATGGCTGCCATCGCATCCTTAAACCCTTGGGCAACATCCACCTCAGAGGATCAGAAGAGATGTGCCCTGGTGCAGTTCCCCAAGACTGGGGGTCACAGTCAAATATTTCCCTCTTCCCCATCCTGCAGGTTTTGTCTGTCATGTCAGTCCTGTTCACCATTAACCCCTTAAGCAGGGGCGTCCTCTCACTGGTGCACTCACAGGTTCTCAAGTGGATCTGACCCAGCATCAACCCCAGTTATGTTACTGTCTAATTTTAATTTCTGGAAGTTCTTTTGTACTGAATTGGCAAGAATGCAGAACCCACATTTAGCCCCTCATATGCAGGGGTGCTCACACGACTCTGTCAGAGTTACTAGAGAGCCTCTCACCTCCTGCCATTGCATCTATTCATGTCCCAAGAGCCCATGCTGCCTCCATACCACACCTCCCTAGTCCTCAAACAGTGGTTAGGCTGATTGTTCTCTCTGAAAGCCACAGAAGGGAGACGCCAGGGGGGACATGCATTTTATGCATTGTGTGTAATGCACAGTGGCAGCAATCGGTTCCTTTGGGTGACCATGGCCGCAGAGATTTCGCTCAGTATCAGAGCTGATGGTATCAGTGGCTATCTTTCTGAGACCTAGCTATGGCCCCATTGGTCACCTTTTTCCATGACTATGATTGTATGTCTAATAGTTTTAGCTAATCAAATAAACTCATTGATTATCTGATGTACTCTATAGTAGACTGCAACATCACCCTGTGTAACATGTGTAAGGTTGTTCTAATCGGTATTACCGCCACCAAACACAGGACCTACCATTTCCTTCAGTAACTGCAAGATGTCCCAGTTTAAAGAATACCACCTGCAATAACAATTCCTTAATTATTCAAACAATACCAGCAGAAACAAACATTTGCCACGGTTTAAGTGACCACCCTTCAATACTGTTGTGGTAAAGGAAAAGAGCATTGATAAATATCTATTATAAATCTAAGGAATTCGAGAGGGTAGGTATGCACATCTGATTATGGAAGGACACCTCCTCACACAAGTTGTTGGGACTGTGTTCCCATGCAACAGATGGATTGCAATTAGATGGCAATTAGCATGCCATCTAGAAAAAAGAAAATAACATAGCAAATGTCAAAAGAAATAAGGGTTGACTAGGATCCCAGATTACATTTACTCTCGTAGATGCAATTTCAAAACAAATTATTCTAAAACTAATACACAACATTAACCATATAATTCTATCTAAAGTAAACGATTCCACTTTATCACTCCACATTTAGAGAGACCCAGGCAAAACGATTCCTGCAAACATCCAACAGTTTCTAACTAAACATGCAATCTAATAAAGGATTAACCTTGCTATCAATGGACATCTCTTTTTAACTGGTTAGGTCCTGTTTATTTAACAAATAAAGGAATTTAGACAACCCCAAAACAGCTGCATATAAAACATATCATAGAGGAACTCAGTTGTTGAATGAGTGCATTACTGGTATGGTATCATTTCTGAATATGCGCTTTTACCACTCCCTTAATGCAGTGAGAATTTTGTAATACATATTCATTATGTGACCTGCTAACATCCTCATTGATTGAGCAGATTAACATCTGATGAATAAAATAGGTTTTTATTGGTGACATCAGGGAAATAGTTACATTTATTTAAGATTTACATGTGTCCCTTTAAAACAGTAGTCCATGATTATTTCTGCCCATACTGGAATCAGATTTGAAGAAAGTAATTTCCCGGCCACACAACAGTTGTACCCTGCACATTAGGTGGTGGTGTGCCATAGGTGCGACAATAGGCTATCCAATTTTCATGTGCTAGCCCTTATCATTCTACAACTGGCAGAGATTGTGCTTATGATTTACTTTTTTTTCACACACCTTCTTTGCACAAGTGTCAAGCACAGCGATGGGTACACTGTTTGCACCCAGTTTAGCCAACATCTATGTTGAGCAATTCGAAAAGGCCCATGTATATTGGGCAGACAATCCCTTTAGGGAACACATACTAACCTGGAAGCGCTATGTTCATGACATCTTCATTATCTTCAGGGGTTCCTCTGTGGACTTGGAGGTGTTCTGTGTTTGGATAAATGGTAGAAATCCCCATTTTAAGTTCACCTGTGAGAGTGACCGACAAGAAATACACTTTCTTGATCTCCTGATAAGAGCACACAAAGGCACACTACGGACAAGTGTGTACAAAATAAACACTGATCGCAACCCCCTGCTGCAGTTCAATAGTTATTCCCTTTGGACAGTTTCTGAAGTACAGAAGGTCATGCACTGATGCAGGTGACTACATTAAGCAAGGGAAACCTCTCCAGAGACAACTATCACAGAGAGCCTACCCCACGAAAATGATCAAATATGCTTTAAAATGGGCATGAAACATCCCTACGGAGGTGACATTGAAACAGCGAGAGAGACCATCGTCTAGTGATAATATAACAGCAGTTTTCAGCTATTCCCCCCACCCCCTATTGAACACTCTCAAGAGAGAGATATTGATGCTATGGCCGATTTTAAACAGAGACAGCATGACCCTCAAGAGACCATGCTTTGCGATGACACAGAGACAAAACACCTGTGACAGATTGATGCATATGATGCCAGATACAGACAGACACAGTGAGAACATGGAAGGACACTATGAAACCTTACATAACCTACTTGGCATACACCATGCAGCTCATGCATGGTATGTGCAGAGACCTGGACAAGCACCACTATAGATATCGGTTGGAAGTCTCCCTGGGTACAGAAGACACTGACCAACTGCAACAAGACAGGGGTAATCTACCTGATCACCTGTGCATGTTCCCTAAAATACACTGGGATGACAGAACTGCTAGGCCCTGAAGACCCTCGCGTATGGAATCAAGGCACAATCACCATACACCCAGTGACACAAGGATCGATTTCCAAGTACTAGGGTTTATTGCAAAGCAAATAGTCTCAGTCGGCCGACTGGGTCTGACGTCTCGCGATGTGTGTCACCCAGACCCTGTGAGATGCAAGAGAGCAAGCATTCTACAACAGTATCATATATACAAAACGACAATCGTACAATCTTTTTGTGACACATCAAAACCGCCGTAATGTATCTTCTTGAGCTAGGATTCGGTAATTTACAAGTATGACAAATATGAAACCTTATGACACACGTTTCTTTCTTAATATATATTACTTGGTTTAGCAACTGGTGCAATTTGCAGTAAGCAGACATGGTTCTTTGTTATGGACAACACAAAGCACTTGTTTAGCGAGCAAACTGTGTTTGTAGGAGAGACACATTCCAAAGCATGCTATCTTCTAGTTTCTATTCGTGAACTAGGAGTCAGCCTGATCTAAAGAGGGCCCAGAAAGGGGGGCCACTAGGAAAGTATAATTCATGTCTTAACGGCCTGTTTCTACAGTTTCAGCTAGACCGGCTGGCACCTGGCTTGGTGATTAAATGCCTCTCTGCTTGCCTTCAAGGACTTGTGAGGGAGGGAAACAATGTATTTCTGTACTGCTTGGCATTTCTGTCTTGGCCAGTCTCTCAACATGTAACTTGTGGCCTTGCTTCGTGTTAGAGCAGAACGAAATAAAATACATTTTGCAAAGCATTTGAACAGAAAGGCAAGGAAGGCAAATGGCGGATCTAGGGCACAAAATGGACGCTCTATGGTTATGCTGATGATTCTGTATTGGCGATGTAGGGCATATGATGCAATTGGCTTTCGGCCAACATAATATACCATCTATGCTTTGGTAGGGCAATTTCTAGACTCACAAAATGGGCAGTGAAAAAGAGAATAATGGGAACACAAGTCCTGCATTAGAATGGGGCATCAGGGTGCCCCGTTAGTCGAACATTTTACAACACTGGGTCATTCAGCAGATGATCATATATGGACAATCCTGGAGAACCTCAGACTACTACTACTACGGAGGGGGGGTGATTATGCAGAAATGCTATTAAAAAAGAACAATGGATATTCAGTCTAGGTACACACCTTATGGGCCTGAATGAGGAAATAGAATGGCATACTTTGGCAGTGAGTTACAGATGATTCCTTACAATACATACATTGGGCAAGATCACGGGTTGAGCGGTAGCCCTTAAATGTGGTGATAACGCTATTACTGCTGCATTTACGGGTCCCCCAATCCCGAGTATGGCCACAGAGCTGGAGGTAAATGCGCCAGTGGAATGGGCATTTTCGGCACTATTACCGCCCCTAGCCCCATTGGGTGCAGCAGACCCAATGGGGAATGGGTAATAACCATTACCCGGCTACTCGTGATGTGGCGCAAATAGCGCTGGACTGAGTAGCGGTAACGCTATTTGCCATGGCGGCATCCCAGCGGTATTACTGCTGGTATACCCCCAGACCTGTGATTAGGCCCATCGTCTCTATCTATACAAAAGTGAATCCATATATAATAGAGCACAGCATCGCCAAGATGCAGTGTAGGTCCACAAAATACAGCCAACAACTCTAACATGCGGACTGCTCATCGGCGAACAGATGGTTGACGACAGCTAATAGGGTGCAACCACAGTTATTACCTGAATGACAAACAGTACAGTGGTAAATAGAGATGTTCACTACGTCCCACTGAGTTAACTTTTTTTTTGCCATTTGCTGACTGCCCCGCCTGGGCACAGTAACTCACTGCATGGACAGCTTCTGGATAGTTACAGCTCATGACAGCACAGATGTCCATTTTGGGCATTATAGGAGCCATCATGATGAGCAGCTCTAATCTTCCATTCATGAATTACCTATACAAAACATTACGTGAAACAAGCATGTGTCGGTAAACCACACAATCCAAACATGGAATAAATGGTTCCTCCAAAATACGATGATAGAAGACCTATGTACGATGCCAACATGAAGAATGCCAGAACTAATCTGTATTTAACGAGCACACTTCTCAGGAGGAGCGAGCACACACAGGGATAGAGGACACGCATGTTATCCCATATCACTTAGAGCCAGTTTATACCAGAACTTTGCTAAACGAAGATGGTTTGTTTGTTTGTTTGTTTTATTCACTTTTTGTGCACGCCAGACCCAGGGGTAGCAGGGCGCAGTGGCAAGAAAATGCGAAACCTACAAGGTTACATCATAGTAAAATGTACATTAGAAAATACAATGAGGTCACACAAATAATTACAAAATATACAGGTTCAAGTAGGTCAATCAGCATTACAGCTGTGTAGAGTGAAAGGTCTAATGATTAATATCAGTAGGAGGTAGGTAACACCGGTCAACAGCGGTCAGTCGAGGTAAGGAATTGAATGACCTTTTTCCTGAAACAAAGGTAGGGCAAGTCCGCTCTGAGGTCTTGTGGTAGTGAGTTCCAAGTTTTAGCAGCCTTTACCGGGAAGCTATTTCCTCCAATAGTAGTGAGTCTAAAGTTCGGTATTGTCAAGCAATTAGAATTGACCACTCTAGTTGGTCTAATAGATGTTCTCCTGTGGACTTTGTCAGTCAGGTAACTAGGGGCAGAGTTATTAAGGGCTTTGTGGGTCAGGGATAACATCTTGAGTTTTATTTTGTTCTCCGTGGACAACCAGTTGTGATGGCGTCTGGCGGAAGAGATATGGGATCTTTTATTAATGCCTAGTGCTGCTCTCAGGGCATTATTGTGTAATATTTGTAGTCTTTGGGTTATTTTTTTATTAGCTCCAGAGTATAGAACATTACAATAATCAATTCTGGAGAGAATTAAGGCTCTGGCCAGGATTAGGCAACTCTTATTGGAAAGGAATGGTTTACCAGCTCTTATCAGTTTGCACGTGTAGGACGTAGAGGAGGCAAGGGATTTTAGCTGTTTATCAAGTGATTGGGTAGAATAGAGATAGAATCCTAAGGTTTTTACATCCTTAGATACATGGATGATGTTCCCATCTATGTTGAATGAGGAGAATTCCTGTCCTAGTTTTTTAATGTTGGTTTGGGTGCCCAGGATAATCAACTCTGTCTTATCATCGTTTAGACAGAGGCCGTGAGTGGCCATCCATGCCTGGATGATAAGGTATACCTGGTTCACCAATTCTGTATCTTTTGCATGATCCCCAGAAAGCGGGAGGAAGATCTGTGTATCATCTGCATAATTAGTGTAGGTGATACAAAGATGGTTCAGATCATCAAACAGGGGCTTGGTGAAGATATTGTATAGTGTTGGGGATACACAAGAGCCCTGGGGAACACCGCATGAGATAGGGGTGGGATATGCCGCTGCTGAAGGGGAGAAGACTCTCATCGTTCTCTCGCTCAAGAATGACTTGATCCATCCAATGGCTTCCGATGAGAAATGGGCGGCGGAGTCCAGGTGACTGCAGAGGACTTTGTGATCCACCAAATCAAAGGCAGCTGAGAGGTCCAGGAGTAGTAGGAGTACTGTTCTCCCTTTGTCTCTCAGCTCATCAATTTGGGAATTCATGTCAATGAGGGCAGTTTCTGTTCCGTGTAGGGGACGGAAGCCTGATTGTCTTTCTCCTAATAGGTTATGTAATTCTAGGTGCTTTTGAATTTGGTTGTGTGTGGCTTTGTCCAGAATCTTAAGAAGAAACAGTACCGTAGTAATAGGGCGGTAATTAGTAGGGATGAGGGGATCTAATGTCTGCTTTTTAAGGAGGGGGAGTACCCAAGACTGTTTAAGGTTGGCTGGGATGGTGCCTGAGGCGAAGGAGGCATTAATCAATTTAGTGATAAAGGGAGATAATTCTCTGGCAGCATCTTTTATTAGCTGTGCTGGGCAAATGTCACCTTTACAGTTAGATGGTTTAAGCGACAGGATAACTTTTTCTACTTCCAGGGTGGTCATTTTGGAGACGTGGAAGGTATTACTGTGCGCCAGTGGGTTATTGGTGTGAGGCATTTTAGGCAAATCCTGAATTTTGAGTACTTCTTTTTTTTGATGGATTTTATTTTGGAGTGTGATAATTTTATTTGCTAAGGCTTGCTGGATATCCGTGCACCAAGGTTTGTCCTTAGTACAGGTGTCCAGAATAGCGATGGGAGACTCAAGTTCCTTTAGAATGGAAAAAAGCTCTTTCATGCTGGAGTTAGATTTAGCTATGCGGTCATCATATGAGTTACGTTTTGCCTGGCAAACTTCTTTTTTGTAGAGTGAGGAGAGAGTGGATAGTTTAGCTTTGTTATCGACTGATGGGCAGAGCCTCCAGGTGGTTTCGCTCTTTCTTTTCAGAATGCGTAAATCTCTTAGCTGTGGAGTAAACCATTTGTTTAGATGGGCTTTCGGTTTGCTTGGTCTAAGTTTGAGGGGAGCCACTTTATCTAGGGTAGTGAGCATGATAGTATTAAATTCTTGCACTAAGATGCTAGGGTTTAGATTAGCTGATAGAGCGTTAAGGGTCGGTAATATAGCTGGGATTACTTTCTCTACAGTGATACATTTTTTATTTCTGGTTAGGCAAGGTGGCGCTGGTGGAAGGGCCGTAGGGTTCTGTCTGGCAGTGGCTAGGTTAAAGGACACCAGGGAATAGTCTGTCCAGGGTAGGGGCATTATAGATGAAATAGTGGCTGTACAGTTGCAGTCAGCTATCCAGTCTAATGTTCTTCCCTTCAAGTGCGTTGGCTTGACAACTCTTTGAGTTAGGCCAAGTGCATGAATAGTGTTGGCTACCAATGTAGCATTGGTATCTGTGGTGTCATGGAGACCTAAATTAAAGTCACCCATAAGGATTCATTGAGAACAAGGTTTGAGGTTGTTTGTGAGTAAGTTATGGAGATCCTCTTCAAAGGTGCCTAGGGGGCCTATATAAAAGGTGAATGATAAGTGTTTGGTTATTATTTAGTTGGAGTTTGGCAGATAGGGTCTCACAAGATTGAATCGATTGGGTAGGTACTAATCTGAGTGAAAGGCTTGTTTTAGAGATTATAGCGATGCCGCCACCTCTAGCACCTTCTCTGTCGTGTCTAACTATCGTGTAGCCATCAGGGATAGCTAGCATGAGTGAGGGTCTTGCTGCATTGTGTAGCCAGGTCTCTGTGATAGCGAGAAAGTCAAGGTTGCCTTCTGTAATTATGTCGGCAATGTCTAGGGCATGGGCGACAAGCGATCTCACGTTAAGGAGTGCTCCAACAATGGTTGGGGTCTTAGTCACCTCTGTGGCTTGATGGGGTAGAATAGTGGACATGTTTGGCGTTTTTGACTTGTTGTTCTGAGTTGGGCAAATATAGGAATTAGGTTGTGAAGATCGTCTTGTATGGCGAGGTTTACAGACCTGCTTGAGGTTTGTTTTAATGTTGGTAGAGGGCAGTGATCTACGGATGGGTTCATGCAGTTTAGATAGTCTTGCACGGAGTCTAAGGTTTCTGCTAGGTGTATCACATGGATGAGATATGGCGGTGGCTGTCTGAAGGGGCTCATAGCTAGGACGTAAATGTTGGGCAGGAGAGTTAACCTTCAAGTGTACTACAGACGTCAAAGGTGGCAAGGAGTTGAGTACGTTAACATCTGGCATGATGAGCAAGTGTAGGATAGACCTCAGTAGGGTTGTGTAAATGGCTGGTAGATACATATTGTATAGTGGTGGCCTATCTGGAATACCACATTAGTAACCGGTACATGTGCAGGCAATCAATGACTAAAGGCAATCATTCAATTATGGCCGACTAGGTAAATACATGTGCAGGCAATCAATGATTCAAAGGTAATCATTCAGATATGGCCGACTAGGTAAGTACATGTGCACAGTGTACATGTGCAGCAGAATAGGCAGAATCAACTTTAAGCTAGGTGTAACACAATAGGCAGATTCGATTTTAGGCTAAATGTAGCAAAATAGGGAGATTCGATTTTAGGCTAAATGCAACAAAATAGGCAGATTCGATTTTAGGCTAAATGCAACAAAATAGGTAGATTCGATTTTAGGCTAACTGCAACAAAAAAGGCAGATTCGATTTTAGGCTGAATGCAACAAAATAGGCAGAATCGACTTTGGGCTAGGAGCATACACTAATATATGCACGTTGGCATAGAGCTAGGCGACTGTGCACAGTTGTAAGACAGATGTAGGCAGTGCGCATGGTCGGTGGGAAGTGTGCACAAGAGTATAAGGCTGTCTATCATGCGGTAAGCTTGCAATTAGATGATCAGATATTGTTACAAGGGGAGGATACAGTGCCACAGGCACACAAGTGTGTGAGGCGCAGTGTAGTGTTACAGCAAGGCTGATATCAGTGTTCATTTAGCAGCTTAGCACAATGCTGTGGGCAACAGCTTAGCAGTTGGCTGAATGCGGTATGCTTACTGATGGCTATGGGAACAGGCAGTTCTTGGCATGGCAGCCATGAGATCCACTGGAAGCAGGGCGCAAATGCGGACTATGGCGGTGAACTTGTGGGCACAGGTTGTGATGGAGCACAGCTGGGTGCCAGTCCGCGTACACTGAGTAGTTAGGGTTTTCATCAATGGGGTTGGAGACGGGCATAGATTAGCGCCTCACGGTTCGTGCGACGAGACAGGCAGAGACAGGCTCCAGCCTTATCATGTCGGGCCTTGAAGTGGGCGGGCCGGCTCTCGCCTCCCGGTGCAGCTGGCCGGGGTAAATGGGCCTGCTGAGCCAATCGGAGCGCTCGGCTCGCGGGATCAGCTGAGGGGGTTGCTTAGCAACCGAAGAAGCCAAATGGAGCGGCAGCCATCTTAGGGCACTTGCACGCTACTTGCACGGGCAGATTTCAGCAAGTAACAGTAAGAAAGGGAGATGGCGCTGCATGAGTACCTCGGTAGCATGAGGGCAGAGGCAGGGGGAGATGCGAGGCTTCACGGCACTGGGATACCTCAGTACCTTCAACGGAGCGTCATTGTGTCTGGATGCTGCTTTCCTGATGCAGGGCTGGTGATGAGGGGCAGGGCTCCAGCCCTCCCTTTGTCGCGGCGGATTCGGAGAATGAGGGCAGAGACAGGCTCCAGCCTTATCGTGTCGGGCCTTGAAGTGGGCGGGCCGGCTCTCGCCTTCCGGTGCAGCTGGCCGGGGTAAATGGGCCTGCTGAGCCAATCGGAGCACTCGGCTCGCGGGATCAGCTGAGGGGGTTGCTTAGCAACCGAAGAAGCCAAATGGAGCGGCGGCCATCTTAGGACGCTTGCACGCTACTTGCACGGGCAGATTTCAGCAAGTAACAGTAAGAAAGGGAGATGGCGCTGCATGAGCACCTCGATAGCATGAGGGCAGAGGCAGGGGGAGATGCGAAGCTTCAAGGCACTGGGATACCTCAGTACCTTCAACGGAACGTTGTCGTGTCTGGATGCTGCTTTCCTGATGCAGGGCTGGTGATGAGGGGCAGGGCTCCAGCCCTCCCTTCTTCGTGGCGGATTCGGAGAGTGGTGCCTCTCAAAAATAACTAGAGGTACCCAGGCTATCTGCAAGCACACAGATTTTTACTGAGTGTTTCGATACTTACATGGGATAAATGTAGAGCATGGCAAAAGGGCCAACATTCAAGATCAGAGGTGTGATACCACCCATAGAGCCAGAGGTGTGATATCACCCATAGAGCATCATAGGGGCCAAACGTGAGACGCAGAGACTGGAATGCTATTGAGTCAACAGTAAAATAGTCACACAAAGATAGCACCTTGGCAAAGCACAAGTAACATGGGAAATATGCTCCCCAGAAAACTACTGAGTCAGCCGACCTGGAAGCATGTCGGCAGGCAGGGAGCGACATAAACATTCCTTAGTAACACGCCCGCCCTCGTATCTGATGGGATCTGGTAGAACAAGCGGTCAGCCTGGCATCTCACAGATAGTGATGCAAGAGATGCATTCATTGAAGGTATCTATCACTTTAGATCACTGGGCCAACCAATTTTTTCCATAGTAGTAGACCGCAATATAGAGCAGGTTGTTGTGATCGGAAAAATCACACCAGATCACAATGGGAGACTTCGCTGTGCTTTACTTACTAACTGGTGCCAGCCCAACATACAGCACTCTAAGAGTATTAGAATACCTCACCTCATATGTGAAGACAGCAAGCAGCCCTAGGTCTCACCTAGGTAGCTTTTGCACTATGTCCTAACGGCAGAGGCCTGTGTTATCCCCATATCACTTAGAGCCAGTTTAAACCAGAACGTACTGTGTCTTGAAATTGGTGCAGAGATTGGATTTGCTGCCACTCCCAGGATCACCTGATCTTACTTTGGGCTGTAAGGGCCAAAACAAGCCTTTATTGCCCTGTCAGCTATTTTGGAATCCACGTGCCCCTTCCTCATACTACATGACACTACATGGGACGGATCGGGATGCCTGCTTTACCAGAAGTGAACATGTTGCTGGAAAAACCCTTGACACTCCCTCTACCAACCCTCCTAAATGTGAAAGGAATGCTGGCTCTCAATGTAATTTCAACTTTGTATCCTGTATGAGGGTACACACTGCAGGAGGAAATTCGTTGGAAGGTTTTGCAGATTTCCCTGGTGCAAATGCTGCCAGAACACCATGAGGAGAATGGGTTTTGAAATAACTACTTTTATATTGTGTTATGTTTTTCAACAGTAATAGCCTTAGGTTTGAAAGTATCATGTATCTAAAGCTGCCAGCCAATTAATCAAATTGAGGTGTGTGTTTTTCCTCCTGTGAACTTTGGGTCTAGCTAGGGAGAATGTCAGGCTCTCCAACCTAGTTAGGGGCTCTGTAGGAATGTCTTCTGTGACTGACCCCTTTCTTGAGGTGGAGGCCTAGTAAGTATGGTCAGGGGATCATCACCATTTCACCAGGGACCCATCATCCTCTATCTTTGTGTGGAAGCCGCTCCACTTTGATGCCCCACTGAGGCTTCCCACGAACAGGCAGAAGACTTTGTCACAATATCAACAGTACAACAACTTAGTATCACTGTGATCTCCTTCTAATTGTGTGCATCTATTTGTGTATGTGTTATAGAGTATAGTGGAAGCCAATCTACCAACCAATGGTGTGCTGCTCTCTTAAAGGGGGACTGAGACACAGATTGGAGGTTGAGTGGGAGCAGGAGAGGATGAGAAAATCTATCAGGGGTTCGACATGTGACATGTTTTCTCTGAAGCCAAACCAAGAGAATTTCCAGCAGTAATTATTCCAACTACCATTAATCTGTAAAATATAACAAACAAAACACAAAAGGGTAATTTAGTGGCAACCTATGTGTAACGAGAAGATAAGTAATTGCTTGTGTTTACATCACAATTCATGCTAACTATGAATGCTATTTAAATAAGCACTAATCACATTACATTAGAAACATTATTTAGTTTATTAGCAATATAGCTAGAGACTTGATTTATACATTTCATTGAACAATAGAAACTAGAAAGAAATTATTAGAACAAACATGAAGGAAGCATAAACATAAAGGCAAAACACAAATAAACAACCGTAGCAAAATAATATCGACAAAACAATGCAAAATGGCCTCACTGAAGCCAAATGATGGAACCCTGCAAAGTATATTAATAGAGGCCAACTATCACTAAACTAGACTTGACTTGGCCGCACATACGATCTGCCAAAGTTGGTATCTAATTATCTTAAAGAGTAAAATTAGTAAACCATTGCAGTAACAGGGTCAAAGTATACACCACATAAGGCGTAAACTATACTTTTTGGCGGGGAAAGTTGATTAATCGCCCTTGTCAGGACTGTAGACTCCAATTCAGCGCTCGGCATGGTGAAGTAGAGTCCTTTCTGAGGCCTTTAGCCTCTTTGCGACCGTGAGTAGGCTCCCAACGCCCATTCTAACAGGTAGAATCTAACTTGAAGATCACCCTTGAACTACATCCTACCGCTTTGTTCTTCCAAAACCATCAAGGACCATATTGAAACCCTTGCTCCGGCCTTGGCCGATTTCTACAATCACTCTTTCACCACCGGAAACGTCCCCTCTCCTCTGAAGCACTCCCTTGTGCATCCTTGCGCTTTGAAACACAGTGTGTATAGGCCCTATACAAATAAACAATCTAATCAAATCAAACCCCCTTCTTAAGAAACCCTCTGCTGACCCCTCCTGTCCGGCCAACTATTGCCCGATCTCCATTCTCCTTTGCTGGGTAAACTCCTGGGAAAGCTGCCCATCTCCCAGCTTAACCTTCACAATGACTCTGTTGGCTGTCTCCATGACCATCCGTCTGGCTTCAGAGCGGCCTGAAGCACGGAAACTGCTCTTCTGAACAACCGTGAAGACCTGCAGTCAAACCTCGATTCTAACCTTCCTTCTGTCCTCATTCTCCTCGATCTTTCCTCTGCTTTCAATACGGTCAACCATGCCATCCCACTCAAATGGCTCCGTGATACCCTGGGTATCACTGATCAGGTCCTGGCCTGGATGACCTCCTTTCTTACTGATCAACCCTACCAGGTCCAACTGGGGTCTTTCCTCCCTTCTATGTCTCTTTCTACCTGTGGTGTTCGGCAGGGGTCTAGTCCTTCTCCCTGGCTGTTTAACCAATACCTGGCACCTCTTGCCCACCACATAGCCACCCTCTGCTCCAAATTTCAGTGTTATGTGGATGACACTCAGCTCTCCTTGAGGCTACACCTCAGTCGCCTCTACTCCTTCTCTCATTCCTGACTGTCTTTCCGCAATTCAGGAGTGGTGTGCTACTAATGATCTCTGCCTTGATGCCAGTAAGACTGAGATCCTCCTCATCGGCACACCAGCTCCCTCCTTTCCTCTCACTCCCTGGCCACCCACACTGGGCCCTCTTCCTGCTCCTACCTGTGAGGCTAAGAACCTGGGGGTCATCTTCAACTCCACACTCACATTTTCTCCTCAGATCTCTGACATCTCTAAGTAGTCAAACTGCCAGCTGCACCTTCTCAGAGGTATTCTTCCCTTCCTCACTTTCCCCCAGAAGCTCACCGTCTCCAGAGCTCTGGTCCTCTCTAGACTGGACTACTGTAACAGCCTCTTTCTAAATATTCCTGCCTCTACTCTCCGTCCACTACAACTCATCCAGAACAGGACTGCAAGACTTGTCTTTCGACTCAAGCCCAGAGATCATATCTCTCTAGCTCTGAAATCTCTTCACTGACTCCCAGTGGTGGCAAGGATCAAATTCAAGACCTGATGCATTGTCCACAAGGCTTTCTGGGGCATGGGACCACACTACCTCCAACTCGCTCTTCCTATATATCTGCCTTCTCGAGCTTTCTCTGCTCCTCCAACTCCAACTCTCTAAGGGTCAGTCGCTTTTACAAGCAAAGAGTTGGGGGCAGATCTCTGTCTTCGGCTGGGGCCTCCTTCTGGAACAGCCTCCCTGCTTCTCTGAAAATTGAGCCGAGCCATCTCCGGAAGCAACTCAAGACTTTTCTCTTTGCTTCTGCCTTCTCTCTCCCTTTCCCTTGTAGATCACCTGCCTGATCGATGCACTGGTCATCTGGTCACCCTCTAAATTTGGGCCCAGGACCCTGCCTGTCCAGCTGCAATCCTGCACTGCCTCTTGCCTCTCCTGCACTTGTGGTGTGTATCTCACATGAGTCATTCTACAGGGCACACTCTTGATGCTCTGATCTCTTCCGACCTTCCCCTCTCTGTCCCTCTCTCCACTCCTCTCTCCTGGAGTGATCACTTTCTCCTATCCTCCCACCTCACCCTCCCTACCCCTCAGGCAAAGCCACCTTCATCACTGCCACCCTCCTTCTCGGTCATCCGACCCATGAAGCGCGTATCAGTTGAGGCTTTCGCCTCCACCTTCTCATCCCTCCCTCCCCCTTCGGCCGACTCCCACCCTGACACAGCCCTCTCCACTCTCCACTCTGCTATATCTGATACTCTTGATATCCTTGCCCCTGTCATGAGAATTCACCTGAAGCCCAAAGCCAAATGTAACTCCTGGTATGACTCGGATCTCGTCACCCTAAAACGCAAGTGCAGGGTGGCAGAGAGGAAATGGTGTGTTTCATGTTCATCCTCTGACAAACTGGCCTGCCGCCTGCTCCAAAGGCAATACCGGCTCTCCGTTCTCACCAAGAAGAGAGCCCGTATCCAAGGCCGCATCTCTGCGGCATCTAACAACTCGGCGGAACTCTTTAAAATATGCAAGGAACTGGCCAACCCTGATGCAGTCTCTACCTCTCCTGTCCCTTCCCAGGCCCTCTGCACGGCACTGGCTTCTCAAATCATTTAAAAAACTCTCCTCCTATCACCTCCCTCCCTCTATTCCCTGCTCTTCCTCTGGTCCTTCTGCAGCCCCCCCTCCTCCCTCCTTCTCTGCCTTTCCCCTTTTCTCTGCTGACGAGGTTTACAGACAAGTCCGATCTATGAAAGTCTTGTCAAAACAGGTTCACCCTGATCCTCCAAAACTATCAAGGACCACATCGACTCCCTGGCCCCTGCCCTGGCTGACTTCTGCAATCACTCCTTCACCTATGGAGTCTTCCCATCCCCCCTTAAGCACTCCCTAGGGCACCCTCTTCTCAAGAAACCCTCTTCCGACCCCTCCTGCCCGGCTAACTATCGCCCAATCTCCATCACTCCCTTCCTGGGCAAGCACCTGGAGAAACTGGCCATCTCCCAGCTTAATCTCCATGCTGAATCTGTTGGTTGTCTTCATGACCATCAGTCTGGCTTCAGTGCTGCCAGAAGCACGGAAACTGCTCTCCTGAACATCCGTGAAGACCTGCTCTCCAACCTTGAGTCTAATACTCTGTGTGTTCTCATCTTACTCGATCTCTCTTCTGCCTTTGATACTGTCAACCATGCCATCCTGCTCAACCATCTCCGTGATAACCTGGGTATCACTGGTCAGGCTCTGGCGTGGCTGACCTCTTTCCTCTCCAATCGACCCACGCAGGTCCAACTGGGGTCCTTCCTCTCTGATATCTTTTTCTCTACCTGTGGTGTTCCCCAGGGATCTAACCTCTCTCCCTGGCTGTTCAACCAATATCTGGCACTCCTTGTCCACCACATCGCCGCTCTCTGCCCCAACTTTCAGTGCTATGCGGATGATACCCAGCTCATTTTCAGGCTACCCTCGACCTCCTCCTCGCCTTCCCTCATCTCTGACTGTCTGTCTGCTATCCAGGAATGGTGTGCCGCCAATGACATCTGCCTTAATGCTGATAAGACTGAGATTCTACTCATCGGCACACCCACTCCCTCCTTCCCTGAAGCTCTCTGGCTGGCCTCTCTTGGCCCTCTTCCTGCTCCTACCTGCAAAGCAAAAAACCTCTGGGTCATCTTCAACTCCACACTCTCCTTCTCTCCTCACATATCTGACCTCTCTAAGAAGTCACACTACCAGCTGCACCTCCTCAGAGGTATTCTTCCTTTCCTCTCCTTCCCCCAGAAGCTCATTGTCTCCAGAACCCTGGTTCTCTTTAAACTGGACTACTGTAACAGCCTCTATCTAAATCTGCCTGCCTCCTCTCTCCGCCCTCTGCAACTCATCCAGAACAGGACTGCGAGACTTGTCCTTGGCCTCAAGCCCAGGGACCGTATCTCTCCAGGACTGAAATCTCTGCACTGGTTCCCAGTGGCTTCGAGGATTAAGTTCAAACCCCTCTGCATTGTCCACAAGGCCTTCATGGGCCTGGGGCCAAAATACCTTCAACTCTCTCTTCCTAAATATCTCCCTTCTCGAACTCTTCGCTCATCCGCCTCCAACTCCATCAGGGTCAGCCGCTTCTCCAAGCAACGAGTTGGGGGTAGATCTCTCTCCGTGGCAGGGGCCTCCCTCTGGAACAGCCTTCCTGCCTCCCTGAAACTTGATGAGAACCATCTCCGGTTCCGGAAGCACCTCAAAACCTTCCTCTTTGCTTCTGCTTTCTCTCCCCCTCTCGCCTGCTAATTACTGACTGAAACTGCACTGAATCTGCAACTGGGCCACTGTCACCGATCTCGGTCCCTGGCCCAGCCACTCTCCCCTTGCACTGCCTCCCTGGCAACCCCTGCACTGTGGGACTGTCTCTGTATCCCTACAGCACCCCCTTCCCAGCACTTGTCCGCACTTACCTTGCACTTGCCACCAGCTGGCCTTTTTTTTTATCTTGTTATTCTACTACCCCTGTACTGCACTTTCCCCTCTCCCTTTGCCCTTGCACTTTCCCTTCCCCTCTTCCCATGCACTTGCGCAATCTGATTGACACCTGGCCTAGTAAGATTGTTGTCTGTCTTCCCTTTGTCCCCCCTCCCTGCCTCGTCGCACCTTGAAACACTTGTGTATAGGCACGTTACAAATGCCATATCATATCATATCATATCTGTAACCCTACAGTCCCCTCTCTTGCACTTATTCGCCACCTGTTTGCTGCACTTATGAGTACCCGCACTTGTCAGCCGTTAGCTGCACTCTTGTTTTTCTCCTTTAACCCGCTCTTCTCCATTCTCCCCCACCCCCAGCACTTCTCCCCTCCTCCCTTCCCTGCTCTTGCACGATCTAAATGACACAAGGTCTAGTGAGATCGTTGTTGTGCCCTCCCTTTGTTTTCCCCTCCTTGTCTTGTCACGCCAAGAAACACTTGTGTACAGGTGCCTTATAAAGGCCATATCATATCACATATACCCTTTCTAATGGGTAGAATCTAATTTGAAGATCACCCTCGTACTACATTTCACTGCTTTGCTCGATATTCACTGAGGGGCTTATAATGTAAGCCTACGTTGTTACTAATTTACCTGACCTCTCCCCAAAGGCAGTTCTATTTGCTGATTTATGAGTATGAATCTGGAGTCCTGATGAAGATGCTTAATCAATTTTCTCTGCTGACACGTATAATTGTTCTCATTTACTGTGATTAATGGTCATTTAAATAGCATGCCATAGCATGAATTGTGATGTAAACCAAGCAATTAGTGATCTTCCCACTATACATAGGTTGCCACTAAAGTGCCAATTTGGGGTTTGTTTGTTATATTTCACAGATTAATGATAGTTGCAGTCATTCCTGGTGGGAGCTCTCTCTTGGTTTTGCACAGTTAGTACCTAGTTCCCACCAGACATGGAGCAAGCCCTTCTGTTCGTACATGTATGCAGTTATCTCCCACGTGTCGAACGTTTTGATTGACGGGTGAGCAGAACTAATAGTCAGTAGTTCCTTAAAGCCAGGTGATGAGTGCATTGTTGGTGATGTTTGGTGTGTTTTGTTAAAGTGTCGCTTATATTGTCATTTTTCTTTGCCCTCCCAGTCTACACAAAACCTGGAAGACACTGAAAAGCCACAACGGCTTGAAAAACCAGAGGAGCCTGAAGGTAACAACAGCTTCCAAATAGACAGTGAGCAACAGGTTGTCCAGCAGGAGAACCAGTAGGGAGTTTAAGTTACACCGTCATCTCCTACTGATATCACTGATGTGCTACTGTACGGGGTTGTGGAAAGCTCTTGTAAAGTTCCGTAGAGACAATACACGGTGCCCACCATCAATACATTTTGGGAAGGATATCAGGTGGTCATAAAATTTGGAAGATGGTCAAAGGAAACTTAAATAGTCAAGTCAATAACAAGCTAATAATTTGGTAACTATTTTAATTTTATTTATTTAAATTTATAGAACACACTGCAGCCCACAGGTATCGAGGCGCTTTACATGAAAGTGTACGAAGGCTTATTTGATGTTAAGGAGAATACATTCTAAGTTACACAGCATGTTATAGCAATTATGCAAGGGAAAGAGTCAGACTTAGAACAAACATAACGGACAATCTTTGCAAGAAATACATGTTCATGAGTCAGAAAAAATAGCCTCTCTTTGATGGCTTTGCGGAAGGCCATATGGGTGTCAATCATCCTCAGATGCGCTGGAAGGGCATTCCAGAATGCAGCGGCCATAGTAGGGAGGCTGGTGCCACCTGCCTGTACTCTCCTAGTCTTGGGAGTGGCGATCAAGTTGGTGTAGGCCTTCCTTGTAGGCCTAGAGAAAGAAAGTTTCTAAATTCAAGGTGTGAGGTAAGGAGGTGCTAGGTCATGGAGGCATTTATGCGCCAGTGAGAGGGTTTTAAAGACAAAGCTCTTTTTGACCTGGAGCCAGTGCACCTGCCTCCTTATCTTGGAGATGTGGTCCTTCCTGAAGATCCCAGTTGCAGCCCTGAGGGCACTGTTCTGGACCACCTGTAGTTTGGCAATGTTTTATCCGGAGGTCCCTACAAGGAGTGCATTGCAGTAATTGAGTCTTGATCCGATGATTGCCCTGGCAATGGTGAGGCAGTTGGGTAAGGAGTGGAAGGGTCTTGCTGCATTAAGTAACTTGGAGGAGTAGGCTGATGAGGAAACAATGGCGCTGACTTGTCTTTCATAGTCAGGTCGGAATCGAGATATATACCCACGGTTTTGATGGTTTGGGACACTGCTTCAAATACTACATAGGTATATGCTTGCCATGAAGCGAGACAGTTAAAACAAATTTATATACGATGTACCTGGGCTTCTGATCTCAGGCAACCTGGTAAAACTCTTGATAGATTAACGGCAGTTGTAACTTGGGGCTGTAAAATACATTTGACTTTCAAACAGCACATAGTAGCCCTGCATCAAAAGCTGACAGGCTGTATGCCGTCTAACACACATGAAACACTCACAGAAGCAGTCAAATGAAAGACTCTATGGAAAATGAGGTCTAAAATATAGTGCAGGGGGAGCCCAGGTCATGCACAGAAGCATCTTCTGATGTGTCACAAGCTAAGACAATGGGTGCATACCTACTGCAGGTACAGGACCTGACACGCAGACCTCACACAACATGTTGTATAAGAAAATGAGCCGGGAAGGCAGCAGCAAAACACTGGAAGATTTATATTGGCGTCTGTGTGCCGTTGGCAAAGTAGATACTGCTTTCAAAGATATATGACTACTGCTTCACATTGCATAATGTTGGCTCTCTCCAGGGCTTTTATGTAGGACAAGAAATCTGCATAGAAATGCCAGCAATGAGTTGATCATGTTCATATGCTGCAAACCTGTGTCGTTTACAAATCAAAGACATTTAACATTTTTGGGGAATTTTCATTTGGCCTTAAAGACTAGAGGAAAGCAATAACACAAATATTTTTTGTACCGGACATGTGTTTCTATACAATTCACTTCAATAGCAACAGCCTTGCGCACACTGCTACCATCTGCAATGGCTATCACCCATACAGCTTGTTGGATGAACAGTTTATTAAATAAAAAGAAAGGAAGTAATTTGCAGTCAACGTTTGATTATGTTTTAATTCATAAAACATAACCATAGCAATAGAACTAGTAAAACAATAATCAGAACATTCACTTAACACGGTTCCTACAATTTTCGGTCTCAAATTCACCATTGTCTTCTTCTTTATTGGGCTTTTGGTTAGTTTCTAAATTTTCTTTATCCTCCATAATGTCGGTTTGTTCCTGTGTTGCAATATTGTGCCATATACAACGCACAATGACAAGGCAAAAAACATTTTAGGTGTACACATTAGGTTACCATGAATGTTATCAAGATGATGTAACAGACATTTAGCAAACCCAAATGCCCGCTCCACCATATAATGGCTTAGTATGTGTGTTGCATGTTATCATATTTTGGCATTGGTTCTGAGGTACAAAACGGGTGTCATGCACAAGGTCTTCAATGAGTATGCACTGTTGCCTACTTGACATAAGCAATTATTGGGGAACATATTACTTCTACAATCCCTTCTACTATACATTGCACCCCAACATAAATGTGCCTCTTCCCTCACCTAGCAACCAGTTCCTTTAAGGATGAAAATTGACATGGTCATTGAAAGTCTGCTGCATAGTGTAAATGATTATGTGCTGAACCCGGAAAAATAGTGATACAATGTGTTCTCAAAAGATCAGCCGAACAAGTCATGCTATTTTCGTTTATGGAAGAGGCCCCCCTTGCTCCTGGTGGAATAAGTCACGTGTGTAAACAGGCCAATTGCCCCTACGACTTTAAGGAAGACACTGATCGCATAAAAGCCACCTTTTATGTTTGACACTTTCAATGAGTTGGAAGAGAAGCTGATGTACCTTTGCACGTGTTTCATCAATGCGAACATAACTTGTTTTACATTCTTACAAAATGCAGGTTGTTACACTCCAGCACTCAATGCAGCAGTTCCCTGACATGAACCAGTGGTGCAGAATTAAAATACTGGTAGTAGTTTAACAAGCAGATTAAAAGATACTTAAACTTTTTTGTTAATTGTTCTCAATTACTTCAAGAACAATCATGATTGTCTCATGGTCCAGGCGATAAACATTTAATACCTTCAAATGTTCACTCAAACTCTGTAAATTCGCTCTCTGTGTTGTCACCATCTTTGTTGCATTGGAAGTCCATTGTTTGAGAGTTGCACAAGCTCATCTGCTCTTCAAAGGTCAGAAATTCTGATTTTCCCATCTGTTTCTGCACCCTCCTTGTCTCTACAACTCTTTTGAACAATCAGGTGGGTGCCCCCACAAGGCTGCAGATGCATAAGTAGCCATTTTGCAATCACATCACGCCTGCCAGGAACCACACCTCACATCTTTCTATCCCTATCAGAGTAACTCAACTGAGCTCAAGTACCTCTATTTCTGTTTCAACAAGAGAAAACTGGTGTTAAACAGAATCAAAATACACATGATAATGACACAGCATACAGCTTCACATGTGGAGGTTATCAAGGACTTTAAGCCCCAACAAGAAGCGCAGTAAGTTGCACATTTCTAAATATGAAAACTGGCGAAAAATTATGTTTGCTTCACTTTATGTAGTCATCACAATACTGTGCACGTCAGAGAACTCTTGGGAAGGCCCCTTAAGGAAAGTAGTCTGGAACATGACTGCCGGCCTCATCTTCGGCCTTCGATGTCATGGTCACCCTTTGAGCAGCAATGAGATAACTCCATCAGCTCCCCATAACTCAAAGAACCAAAAGTCAAGGCCCTATGAATCACACACGATGCACACTATGATACGGGCCCAGGTGTTATTCAAAAGACATTTTAGCAGCACATTCTGTCAAGATCACTGAGATCATCAAACAAAAGACTCCCTGTTGCACCCAAAATACCCCTCATTACGAAAGGTGGTGGTGCCTTCTCAATCCAAGACAGCACTCTTTGGAACTCTTTCCCAACTCCCATTCGGCACTCAGGTAATCACCTAGCGTTTGGGAAGGTGCTGAAAACGTTGCTATACCCAAGCACAGATTAACCCCTGTTATAACTTCCTCCATCTGATTGACATACCTTTGGCCCTCGTAAGCGTCAATATGCGCTAGGGTGAACGTTTCACCCTATTGGAACCTAAATAAATAAATACACATTTCTAATTTTATATCACTTTCAAACCCCCATCAAAATCTGCCCCTGGCCCTCATTAGACATATTGAGTGGTGGAGGGCTAATAGTGGCATGTCGGCTTGAACGCAGGATCATTTGAAAGTTATCTGGAAAAAGCAGGGTTTGGCTGGAGAAAAAGGACTTCTTATCCGTGATTAAGATGCCAACATGTGTTAGGGCTCCAAAATGATCACATTTTTTTTCATACTTAATTTTTATTGGAAATTTGTTGATTGAAACAACACATTTACATCTGCCATAACAACCAAAACCGTTCCTCCTGACCCCTCCCTATTCCACCCCCGCTCCCTTCACAACCATTTGTTATTTGTAGGAAGGTGGATGAAACCCACAATATCCAGAAGTTATTTAGTTCCATTGTGTTTCCTTCCCTATCACTTAAAAAAACACCAATATCTCAACACTATAACACCAATAAACCCCTGCCACCCATCCCTCCCCCCTAAACTTGCTCAATGTTCCATTCATTCCTATTACATCTGTGGCCTGGGCTTAACATGTTTTGCCATCTCAGGTGCTTTAGGTTTCAGCACAGCTGTACTCTGTGGTTCGGCTCCCCCCTAAGATCTCCACAATATTCATCTCCTGTTAATCAACCCTTCCAGAAGTATCCACTCCATCAGCCTCCCATTTAGATAACAATGGTCCCCATTCTGCCTGAAAAGCTCCCATATTTTCATTCAAAACCACGTCAATTTTTCCATCACCATCATATCCCACAGCTTCTGCGCCCATTCACTCGTAGAGGGTAGCCTCCCGTCCTTCCAACACTGAGCTACCACCACCTGCCCCAAACTAAGCATCGCCTCCCACATACTGGGGAGCCTGCGTTACTCCCTATCCATTGCCGGGATTCCCAGAAGCATCTGGAGTGGATCTAACTCAGCTAAACCCCTGAGATGTCCTTAAGCCTACTTAACACTTTGCCCCAAAGAATACGCCCTTAGGGCTGTGCCACCACATATGTGAGAGTGAACCCACCTGTCCACAGCTTTTTGGGCAAAGCATAGACGCGTTTGGGCAAAGCGGAGAAGCTTCAATGGATTCCTATGCCATCCCTGCAGTATTTTGTAATTATGTTCCATTGTGGAGGAGAACAGATTTCCATGAAAGGTCACTTTAAAGATGCTCGCCCATTCATCCTCTGTGATTTCCCCTCTTGCAAGTTCCACACAATACCTCTTTAATGTTTGTCTCCCAGTCATGCATGACGTATTCAAATCTCTATCAATTTGGGATAGGATGCCCTTTCTCGAGACCGAAGAATCCAACACCTTCTCAAACGAAGTCAGTTCCCTGGACAGGGACACCCCCCACTTCGGGTCGGAAAACATACCCTTCACTTGAAGGAATTCAAAAATTGAGACTGCATCCTTGTGATGCTGGAAATGCATTGCAAGGACGGGGCCTCCATGTCCTTGTCCTGTACTCGTCTTATCACGTGTGTTCTGTGTTATTCTCTGTGCAGGAGTCCATGTGGGACTCCAGGCAGTGCAGCTCATCTTCTTTTTGGTTTGGTGTACAGACCCTTCGGATACCCTTATGGAACCCATGGGTGGGGGTACAACCCTGTACCCCTAGTGTATGTTTGTTGGCACCTGTGTGTGGCCCACAGAGCAGGGTATGGTCTGGTGGCAGATCCATGCAGAATTGTATAGGTTTTCTGAGTATGCTCCATTTTGGGATACCCAGGCCCTGCCATTGGAATCAGTTGATTCCTGATAGGAGACAAGATGGCCCTTGTGGCCTCTTGCTTTCTATTGCCTATTACCTTGTTTTCCCAAAGTCTTGTGAAGCCCTGACTCTGTCCCTTCCCCTGACTGGCTGTTGGGGGAAGTTCCATATATCGTATAGTGGGGAAGTCCAGGCCAGACTGGCTGGAACCTTCCCAATGACTGTATGTTGTGGGTACACCACTGGGGTGGGACCTGGGTGAATGAAGTGTGTGACCAATATACATTTCATTTTATGTGTGCCTGGTTTCTGGTGTGTGACACAATAAATGAGACAGCCCTGCCCGAAACTGGTATGAATGCAGTGTGGGGTGCAGAATGGCTGGGTGCTTGTCCCAATCCACATCCCTTGTTGTGAGTGTCTGGATGGAGAAGAATGGCTTGAATGCACTGTGAGCCTGATTGGCTGCCTGCCTCTATGAATGCCCCTCTGAATGATTGGCTGCTGGACCTGGCCCAGCAGTGTGAATGAGAGACAGAACAGTATATTTGGGGACCTCTCACTAAATGGAATTGTTCAGAAGCTGAAGTAAAAACTTGATGCTTAACCTTGAAGCCCAGCTGGAAGATAAAGGCTTTGCTGCTGCTTTCCTTCAATGCAATCTGAAAGCTGTCATGTCTCCAAGAACTGATCCTGTCAAACAGGAAATTATATCGTACCTCCTATTGCAACAAATATGTGTATATTGGCCTACGCCAAGCTGCTTGTAAGCCACTTGCGAAGAAATCCTTGTTGCAAGGTCCTGACCTTAGAATCAATGTAAACTGCCATTTTAGGTCAATCCGCCATTTTAGGTTCTCTCTGTAAAGTCACCCTGTGAGTTAAAATGGTGGACGATGTCATTCTGAAATACAACATGGCCATCTTGACCTCTGTGTGTAATTAATATGTAACTTGCCTGCAGGCCACTTGTTGGGGTCGTGAACTGAGACCTTGTCCTTCGCTGACCTGTGTGTAAAGGATTACTCGTGCAATGAAACTAATCCACGAGCATATGTTAAGAACAATGTATCCAAATACTGAACTAAGAACACTTTTTTAACTACATTGTATTAATGTTCGAGAAGACCTTTATGAGATCCTAAAATACACTGTTATTACGTAGGCTTGTTGGCGAATGTATTAAAGGCAATCCCTATGCATATAGTGGTGCGAACCCGGCATGAACCCTAGATCAGTAATGTATTAGAGGAATATTAACCCGAAGTAGGGTAGGACATCATGTTCAAAGATGTTATAAAAGAGCAACGAATTCTAATGTACAGCGTCTCTAACTAAGCACACTGAATCACGCTGGAGTTCGTTGTGTTTTACTGAGGGCCGATAGCTATCTGTTACTTTTCTTGGAAAACTGTTCAGTATAAAATAAAGATCTTTGTATGTTCCTTTGTAACCCGTGTTCGGTGTATTTCCTTTTGGGGTTCTCAGCCTCGATATTTTGATTTTATTTTCACAATCCAAGAGAGGACCTGGCTATGAGACCTCTTCCCAAGCTACTAGGGAACATCGTGCACCAGCTAACCTTCACCAAGGCTCCCTGAAAGTCAGTCATTGAAAGGCTGCCGACCAGAGACGGGGACCGCTGAGGAATCTGAAGCGAAGCGCCAGGACGTCGAGGCCATCGACAACCGCCTCCGTCAACCGAGGTTCAGAGGACCATTGTATCATTGTCGACCGGAGCCGCAACGCTGCATTGCCTAAAACATTTGAATCAAGGACAACCTTGCTCATCACTGATGACCACTTTGTCCAGCCGGAGAAAATCAAGGTTGCTGACGAGCCAAGGAGAATCCGCCGGTGGGTTTCCCGCCACCGAAGTCCACAAAGGCACAGACGAAGATCAGAAAGCCAGCCGTGGTCGAGTCCCGATCGCCTATGCCAACCGCCGATGATCCGATGCCCTTGCTGGGCCTACGTTATTCATTGATCTGCTTTGCGGCAACATGCTATTGTTTTGGAGGTGCTCTGCAAGCCTCATCTTCACAGGACATCTACGACCGATCGTCAACAAGCCCCACAAGGACCGAAGCTGCTGCCTCGACAACATTGTTCAGCCCTTTCTTCGAGGAATCTCGATGGCTCCTGCCTTAAACGGAGTTCACTCAAGAAGGATCCGTCAACAAACTCTGCTAAACCAGGTACATTGGCGTAGTAGAACCTTTTTAGAAGGAACCAAGACTATATTAAACAATATATGGACTGGGCTTGTCAATATACTTTATTTGCAGGTTGCCCAGGTGGCGGGATCCTCACACAGAACTGTGCCTAGTGGTAGAAGCCCAGTATTCTGCCAATTGCTTAACCAACTTGTTTTCATCCCAGTTTTATTGTTGATATCTTTTGCACAAGAGTAATTGTGTTACCACATAGAGACTGTATATATTTATCATTATAGTATTGTCTGAGCACAAAGTGTGTTATGGTGTGTGTATTTAATCTGAAACTTATTTATATAAAGAACAGTGTTATCACTAACATAGTGTGTGGACATTCCTTTGTGGGGGCTTGGGGACTACACTGTACTTAAGAAAAAGCCTGCATCACCTCCTGAGAGCTTAAGCCTTGATTGTTCTTCCAAAGTTACCATATAGAGAATCTTAGCTGGGGTGCTCTGTGCTTCTTCTCTTCCATATAGAGAGTAGGAGTACAGATAACCCCCCTCCAGTCTTTACAGTCCTCCCCCAAGACGCCCCGGAGTTCCTCAAATTCCAGAAAAATCCCTTCCTTAAATAACTGACTAGCCCTTTCGAGACCCCTGTCCGGCCACTGTAGTGAGAAATTCAATACCTGGTGCAAGAGACTAAACGGGGGGCTCCACACCGAAGACATGGGTGAAGGTCACGAGAAGAGCATATTATTCGCTTTGCACCTGTTCAATGTTAGCCAGAGCACCCCCAGAGTGGGATGATCTTTGAGTTTCCCAGGAATCTCTTTAAGCAGGGCCCAGAGGTAATCCCTCACCTTCAATGGGTGGGCTACCAAATCTTCAAGATAAGTCCAGTAAGGCCTCATAGCTTCTCTCATATGCTCAAGCATAAACCTCAGCTTTGGGCGGCTTTGTAATATAGATAAAAGTCAGGTAAGCCAAACCCCTACCAGTCCCTTGGGAGCATAAGAGTCGCCATCTTCACCCTGAGCATCTTATTATGCCATATAAATTTGGTGGCTCACATGTCCGTTCGCTGAAAAACCTATCCGGGAGATGCAACGGCAGGGCCGAGAAGAGGTACAAGAGATGGGGGCGTACATTATTTTTAATGGAGATCATGCTAACATACCACTTAAGTATCAATGGGGACCACCGTTTTAGGTCCTCTTTCAATTGTCCCATGAAGGGATCATAATTACTGGTCCTTAGCCCCCTAAGGTCTCTCGTTAGGAAAATCCCCTGATTTTGGAAGCAAGACGACACAGAGCACAACAGGTTCGATCCCCGTGTCCACTCTAGAAATCTCTGGCCATTAAGTATGTTATAAATAACCTATCATATCATATCATAAATCTGGTCCGAGAGTCCAAGCCAGACTCACAATTGCTTAGAGGCATAATGCACGATTTATCTACATTAATTTTAAAACCCAAGAGATAGCCATATACTGAGATTTGTTCCAACAGAACTGGTAGAGACAAATACACCTTAGTTAAATACCCCAAGATATTGTCGGCAAACAGGGAACATTTTAACTCAAGCTCTCCGCATTGAATGGCCGAAATGAACTTATTTTCAAGTATAGAGGATGCTCATGGTTCCATGGTCAGCATGTATAACAATGGTGAGAGGGAGCACGCCTGTCTCATCCCTCTCGTTAATCTAACGGTGTCTGTTTGCACTCCATTATTCTGCACCCTTGCCCTATGCTCACTATATAGTGCCGAAACCCACCTAAAGAAGTTTGTACCAAACCCAATTTTTCCCGGGACCTTCATCGTGAATGGCCATTCCACCCAATCAAAGGCCAGAGATACCAAATAAGCTTCAGAGTCTGTCAATTGGGCATGATGCATCAAATCTTTTGTTTTTCGCATATTATCTGATCCCTGCCTCCCTAGAGCAAACCCTACTTGATCACCATGAACCAGGTCCGGCAGCCACCCCTCCAATTTGCACCACAGGACCTTTGTCAAGATCTTCACATTGTTGTTCAATAGGGAGATAGGCGGGAAGATGAACATTGCATCAGGTCCTAACCCTCTAAGTGTGGTCACTATCGTTGCCATCATCATCGTGGCTGGCAAGGCTTCTCCCTCTAAACATGCATTAAAGACCCTCACCAAGAAGGGGGCCAAAATGTAACAGAATGTGTTACGCTCACCTTGTATCCACAGGGATGCCACCCAGCCCTGGTTGGATGATTTGCACTCTCGAACCCTCTCCCGGTCCCTTGGTAAGGCCTCTGGTTAAAGATGGGTCTGCAATATAGGAGAGCTGGATTCAATACCAGATTGTCTTTATGTTTTCCCACCTCCCTTAGCCTCAACTCCTTCCTCACCCTTGGGCCTTCTCCTCACCTTAATATTGTAAAAGGTGGATTTTCCGTCCTGCTCCTCGTGACAGGGGCACGTAGATGTGGGGGGCGAGCAGCGACCAAGTTACTTCACTGGTGCAAGCCCCCCTGTGGGAATCCAGGCCTGCTGTGACTCTGTAGGTTTGCTGCTTTACAGTCTTTATATGCAGTTCTTATGTTCCTCTTAGTTCGAATAATAATGTCTTGCTTCTTTCCTTTTAGGTATGGAAAGGTATTTTGGTGTTGTCATGCAGTTTGAAGATGAGAATGGGCCGGTAGGCAAAAGCGCAGTGTGCGCGATGCTGTCCGGTGAGTAATGCGCGATGCGCGGTGCTGTTTCGCCTTTTATATTCTAACCTGTGTCTTTTCTCTCCTTGCAGGTTGTGATGTTCCTTGCCGGGTGCCGTAATGTTCCAGCGGTGATACTGACCAGGAGATGACTACCCAGGTAAGAATTGTGTGGCTTTCTTCATTCGGGAGGAATCGTGAGTAAACGCTTACTAATGCTGTCTTACTTTCTCCTCTTTCCAGTTTATGGTATTCCAGGATGCATGCGGTGCCGGATGATGGATTCGTACCTTCAGGTGAGTGGAACTGAAGTCGGCGAAAGATTGAAGACAGGATACTGTTCCAGGTAAGTTTCGTAGTGTTCTTTCTCTCTCTGCAGGTCCTCGATTTCAGGTAAATTGGCATCAAAGAACTGGACACCGTGAGCGTTACGCTGCCCACTGCAGAATAACGCGAAGCATGTTCTACTGTTTGGGTGCGGTTTAAATAGTCTCAGGTAAAGTAGTCCAGGTAAAGTAGTCCCAGGCCTGCCACACCCAAAAGACTAGACCGCATAGCTCAGTTCCTTGTAACTGAGCTATGTGTGTGCCTCCATGTTGGCTGAACCCCCACAAGTTAAATAATCCCAAGTAAATAGTCCCATTCTAATGTTGGTCTTCATGATAGTTATGAGCTTGGTGCCAAAGGCACCAGGACTGACTCCAAGAGAGTCTTGGATGAGGTTTTAAGGCCTTTGACCTGGTCCTAACTGGAAGCCTGACTTGCCAGTGAGGGCCAGGGGCAAGGGTCAAGACAAATGTCTTATAAAACTTCATAGAGAAACCATCATCTGTCCCCGTCTTCATACCCTTAATAGTTAGTGTGACCCCCTCTTCGGTAATAGGCAGATCCAAACTTTCTGCTGTAGATCGAGAACGGCATAAAAGGGTCAACTGCTCCAAAAAGGATGAAATCTGACAGTCTTCTCCGCCCCCACTCAGAGGTGTACAGTGTAGTATTTAACAAATTCCTTCCCAATGCCCCTCGACTCTTATACCGTGACACCCTCATTGGTCCTAATAGTGGCTACCGCTTTCTTTTTCCTTTCTTCCCGTAACCTCCATGCAAGAATCTTATCTGCCCTATCCTCCTTTGCGTGGTACCTTTGCTTCAAGAACAATAGTTTTTTCTCTGTATCTTGAATGAGTATCGCATTCAACCTAGCCTTATAGAGTCAGAGCTTGCTAACCTTCAATGGAGGAGGATAGCTTAGGTGCAACGTGCTCGTCTTGGAAGCAAGACAACGCGAGCAAAGACAACGTGAGCAACACAAGTTCGATCCCTGGGTCCGCGCTTAGAAACCTCTGGGTATTAAGCAGGTTATAAATAACCCTTTACAATTACAATTACAGATGTGTACCCCGAGCACCCCCCAGATTCAAGCTAACCTATTTTCATCCTAAGGAGCTCATCCTATTCCCTTCTCATTTTCTGCTTATGGGAACCCATTCGTATCAAGACTCCCAGTATAGTTGCCTTAAATCCCTCCCAAAGTGTCCGAACCGCCACCTCACCATTGTCATTAAAGGCAAATTATTCTTTAATCTCCAGGCACAGTGTCTGTGCCAGCTCTCTGTCTTTAAGTAACAAATCATTACATCTCCACCCCCCCCCCACAGGATCGTGCCACTGCCTCAATCCCATCAAGACCCTCACCATATCATGGTCCGACCATGGGATTGGGACCACCTGGGAATCCAGGACCTGCGCCTTCAGTTCTGTGTCCACCATCTATTCTGGAGAATGAATTATGTACTGCCGAGTAGTAAGTGAAAGTCCTATCCCCTCTGGCAACCAGCGGTATCTCACCCCGTTCTCGTTCATCCACTTAGAGAGGGGAGCACATTGCTTTCTCCTAGCCAACTGAGGACTGATTTGCCTCCAGGACTCAGACCCTATCAGTGTGAGAATCTATCCTGTGATCCATTTTGTCAGGTAATTTTCCCAGGTCCGCCCTTTTGCTCCTTGTCTCCACAAGGAGAGCAGCTATGTCCATCATTGTGGACACCGGGTCTTCGCCATTGTTTTGTCTAGTGCAGCCCCTGTTGTATCTTCTCGTGTACCAGAGCCCTGGAATTGGAACCGCAACAGCGAATCCCTCGATGACATCCAACCACAGGGTCCGACTGCGTTCCTGGGTGCACTTCTCTCTTGACCAAACACTCTCCCCTCTTGCTCGCCTGTCACCTACCAAATGGCTGAGCCGATCCACACCGCTGTCTCCTCCAGTAGCCAGGACCTCACGAGAGCTCCAGATCCCCAGGCCCCCCCCGGATTCCTCTCCACTGCAGATCTCCGGCACTCGATGTGAGTAAGATACCAAATGGCGGCGGGAACCATCCCCCAGGTGCCTTTACCTCACAACCACAGATCTAAGGTATGGTATCGCTCCAGAATGGGGATATCGGTTTGAGGCAACTCCCAAACAGTACTGGGCCTCAGCCAACAAACACTCATAGCTGGAATCAACCATTGCTGGTGTGTCCATTTGAACTCCTTTCCAGTTCATTAAAGTTCAGCACACCATTTCCGCCACGGGCCCTCCTCTGCCGTGTCGGAGACTCCAGGTTTCTAAGACCTCACTGGTCTCTCCCCCGTGCACCCAGTTCAAGGAATTCGGGTTAGGCCACGGCTCACCATGTGCCCCTGCATCCACACCTTTGTGCACTTCCAGAGGTATATTATGGTGCACTAAACTGAAACTACCCATCTAGGAGCCTGATGTGAGGCCTAAAGGCACTCCGGACCTATATGGGACCCCACCACTCTTCACCACTGCTGCTGCATGTGGGGGGGCTCTTCCTCATTTGCCGGCTGCCCTTTGATGTGTTATTTATATAACGCCTTAATCCAAAGTGCTTTACAGAGCACATATGTACATACAATATCACCCAACCGAAATTGGTACTCATTTATCGACCTCAGAAGGATGAAAGGCTGAGTTGGCCTTGCCGGGATTCGAACCTGCGACCTGCAGATCACGATCAGATCGAAGCAGCTATATGCTGGTCCAACCAGCTTCAATTCCGCAGTATCTCCCCACTACGGGAAAACCTGTCCCTTTCACTTTGTCCGTTGCCAGAGGGCTTCACCCTCGCTATGCACACCTCCTCTGTTCACCCTGCCCCAAAACTTCCCAGGCGCGATGAGGGTGGGGTTCCTGCATCTGCAGGGGCCTAGGGCACTCGTCGGGCCGTCCCGACCTGCATCTTTGCTCCGTCACCTCCTGGAGCTCCTTCCTCGTTCAAGGGAGCCGTTCAACTTCGCTGGAATTTCACTGGCGCACTGTGCCATCCCCGGGCTTAAATTCAGCAGGAAATCAGGCAGCACACTCACACACGGTTTCTCTATGGGATCTCACCAGATAAGTCACTGCTGAAGGACAAATCGGGGGAGCCCAGACCTCCTCACCGCACCGTCCGTTGCAGTGGGAGCAGCGGAGCGCAGGCTGTCATTCATTGTGCGCCCCCCGTTGGACCCCACTCTCTCTTTCAATGTGCTGCTAACCACATGCGTTCCCTCGAGAAGTAGCTCCTATAGGGTACTGTTGCACTAGAAATGGTTCTCCACTTTAACCCCATCAGGGCAAGTGTGTTGGGTGCAGCCTCTGCTCTATTCACTTGCCCCCGCGCCTTCCAAGGCTTTCACTGCACAGCAGAGCAGGCCACTCCGCTTTGCCGCCACCCCGAAGTCTGCAACATCGTCACTCTCTCTCGAGGCTGCCATTGGGAAAGGATGCTCGGGCGAATCTGTGTGGGCTAACTCCCGCTGTGATCCGCAGGACTGTGGCTCGTCCTTCAGTAGCTGGCGTGAATCCCAGGCTCCAGCCGGGCGGCTTTCAAGACCACAGCGTCATCTAGATCCCACCTTAGCTCCATCTCCGATCGGGACTGTGCCATCTGCCAGCCGACATCACACAGGGCTAGCTCAGGTGTCGGACCACTTGGAGACTCCAGACCTGGACCACCAGTGCTTCAGAGCTTCCCCTTTGGGGTCGGGGGCGGGGCGGGGGGGGGCAAGCATTGGTTTCGAAAGCTGGTGGTTTAAAGAGGGTGCTCAGTTCCCCTTGGTGTCCATAGGGCCGGGAGCAGAGAGGTTCAGGCAGCCATCTACTGTGCGCCTGCTGGTGGCCTCCAAAATTATCACATTTAACAGAGATTAACCTTGCGCCCCAGTGCAGTTTTTATATCGCAGGCCCGGGGCAAGATACATCAATTGCAGTGCAATTAGGCTCAGTCATTTGCATGGAATGACAGGTGGAAAATAAATACTGCCCACCTTCACGAGCCCCCCGCTCATCTACCTCCGAACCTCTGCGAGTGAGCCGGTTCTCCAAGCAGAGATTTGGAGGGAGATCCTTATCCTCTCCAGGTGCCTCCCTCTGGAATAGCCTCCCTGCCGCCCTCTGCCTTGAGCCTGACCATCTTAAGTTCCGGAAACTCCTCAAGAACTTCCTCTTCTCTTCCTTCACTCTCCCTCTACCCTACTAACCTAGCTCTCTGCTCTATCCATCTCTCCCTCCTCCTCCTTACAGCTTGCTGACTGACCATCTGGTGCATCTCAGAGTCTCATCGTCCCGGGCACCCCTGCCAGTCTTCTCTTGCACTTGCCTCAGGGCCCTTCGCCCGCCCACCTTCACGCCACTTAGAAATAAACCAAGAGAGTGACTCCCTCTGTACTTACCCCAGTCTCCACCGACTGGGTGCACTTGGACCTCCCCCTCCCTGTTACTGTCTATGAACTTGCACGAGACAATAAAACGTGCCTGAGCCTGAAGATCATCTGTCTTTTCTTCCCTGTCCTCGCCCCTTAATTGCACTGGTAAAACTGCAGAATCGCTGTCAGGCCTATTTGCTGTGTCTCAACTGTTAAATGTATTGTACGCACTTACTATGCCTGTGCAGAATATTATCTTCTCAAAAGGTCAAGTGCTATGAGCGACTGTTGTATTTTTCCCTTGTTCCCACCCTCACTGAGTGCTTTGAAACACTTTCCTGGGTATAGGCGCTATATAAATACACAATACAATAACAAAATTGCCTGGCACTGGTGTATCGTGTGTGATTTTGTCCCAGGAGTTTGCAATGCCCAGTGCATTATAGATTTGAATGTATTTTGTGATACGATAATCTAATTGATAGTCCTTAGTTTAAATAATTGCATCTAATAGTAGAAAGCAGGTTTAGCTTCTAAATAAATCTCTCCTTTTCACACATTTGCATTAGGGGAAGTACAAACACTGGTGTATTGGATGCTTGTGTGTGATGATCCGGTCCTCACAATTGACGGTTGTAAAAAGCATACTTCTGTCTAAAGAGGACAGGGCTAATCCTGACACACCTCGAAATAACACTCACGGTATGAGGCTGAAACCGGTCTTGCTTCTGACATTGATCGGAGGGTAGCACTCACTTGTTATAATGGGTGGATTTCCTCAGTGGTTTGATTGACATGATGATCTGCTTTTAAAGGCCAAGGCCCTTTTTGGAGATTTAGGAAACAACAGAAATTCAGGCGCACGTTTTCTTCCTAAATTAGATAATCACAGCTGTCAGTGTGCTGGTGTGACTCACACGTAGACAGGAATTAAGAGAGGTGCTGCCTAGTGCACTGGGTATTGCACTCAGGGATGGTTGTCATTTGTCCGACCCCTGGGGGTCCATCGGGTCGTGGGACAGCAAGCTGAGGAGATTTCACTCTCAGTGCACCCGGAGGTTTGTAGAGAAACGCCTGGCTCACTGACATCACGAACCAGCAGCATCCGAGCATTAACAAGGGCATCAGGCTGTCTTACATTCGTTATGGGGCAACATTAATAATAAAGAAAACGACTAGACATGCGCGCACATCTGAGCAAAAAGGTCCCTTTCAAGAGGCGCATGTTCACGACGTTTTTTTTTTCTCCAACTGAAGAGCATAGATGTTCTTGCATAATTATTGACCCACATAGGCAAATTCCATTGTCCACATATGCACTGCATATACCAATTAGGTCAAAGGGGACTTAGCTAGGGGGTGGTCAACACATATGCATGCACATCCCAGATTCCTAAAGGGAGGCACAATCATATCTGCTGCCCCTCTGATATGATCAAGTGCAGGGCACATACATGGTAAAATGCAAGACTGACAGGGGTCTTTCCTGACTCATTCCTGCATTTCAGTGCTCCATACTCAACACTCATGAATATCATAGCCATTGGTGTAGATGTTTACAGAGCCTACCTGCTATTAGGTGTGGAAGTCTCTAGAAGCCGGGGCTCATGGTGTCAAGATGTTATCCTGGCATAGTTAGAGGGGGTGAGGCAGGCACTGACTCTCCTTGTGTGTCTGCTTGCCTTTTGTCTTCCTCTGGGATGGATACCAAAGGCGACGAGCCTCTGGATGCTCATAACGAGCCAGTGCGAGAGTTCGGGGGGAGATGAGCAGATAGGTAGAGTGGGGCAAGTCCATGGATAGTTTTGAAGATGATGAGAAGTTTACACTTAGCCCTATGTTTCATAGATAGCCAGCCTTTTATGGTGACATACAGAGGAGGTAGAGGTAAAGCAAGAATGGTTGAAAAGTGTGTGGACCGCAAATTTGACTGCTTTGTCTAGAGGTGAAAAGTTATATTTGGGGAGGCCATGTAAGAGACTGGCAAGATTAGGTGTTTGGCTGTATTGAAAGGAAGACAATGATATATTTTTCTGATATTGAGGAGGTTGAGTCTGGCTGCACTGGCAGATTTGAAAAAGAAGAACAAGAAGTTGTGAGATGGATCAAAGATTACCCATGGGTTACAAGCTAAATAGAGTAAGGAAGGTAGTCAGGAGAAAAGAGAAGAGGAGCAGGAGAGGAAGGGATAGCATGTTTGGCTGGGAAGTAGAGAACTTCAGTCTTAGAGGAGTTGAGCATGAGTGAGTGTGACACCACCTAATATTTGATGGCGGAGAGATGGTTTGAGATCTTAGACAGCATCTGGTCAGATAAGGAAGGAAAGGAGAAGAAGATCTGACTGCCATCAGTGAAGAGTTCATAAAAGAAGCAGAAAGAGAAGATCAGGGTGCCAAGAGCAGAAGTATAGCGGGTGAAGGCAAGTGGACCCAGGACAAACTGTGGGGAACACCAACGGTAAGCAGTGTGAATGGGGAGGTAAGGTTGCTCCAGGACACCTGAAAGTGTCTGGGAGCAAGGTATGAAGAAAATTAAGTGAGATCCTTATCTCTGATGGCAAGAAGAGATAATGTTGAGAGAAGGTCAGAATGATTGACAGCATGAAAGGCAGCAGAGAGGTCAAGAAGAATAAGAAGCGATGAATGGATAGCATGACAAGCGGAGGAGATAAAGTTGATAACATTGAGGAGAGCTATTTTGGCAGAATGCAGAGGTCGGAAGCCAGATTGAAGAGGGTTCCTGAGGTTTGTGTATCAAGGAACTCAGTGAGTTGGTTGAATACAACTCGCTCTAGGATTTTGGAATAGTGTGGTAGAAGAGAGACAGGGTGAAAGTTGGCTGGACAATTAGGATCTAGACTAGGTTTTCTATGGAGAGGTATGACAGTAGCTGACTTAAAAAAGATGAGAGAAACGTGACACTATCAAGAGAAGAGTTGAAGAGGGAAAGAAGAAGTGGAGCAACACTCGGAGAAATGAACTCACAATGTGCGGGGACAGTGGGTCGGTGGGGGCACCGAAAGGGTAGCCATGAGGAGCAGGGCAATAATCCCATCAGGATTAGTGGGGGCAAAAGACAACAAAGTAGCTGGAGAGGCTAGAGGAGTGATGGAGAAAAGTGAGCAGAAGGGGTTAGAAGGTAAGTATCAAGGGCATTGCGAATGGTAGAAATCTTAGAAGCAAAGTAGAGATCAAGATCCTTAGAATAAAGAGGAGATTGAGGAGGGTTTAGGAGGTGAAATAATTGAGTTAGGAGATCTTTGGAGGCACCAAGGTTGGGAGGATTGAGATGAAATGTGAGAGAGATAGAAGCCCAGTTTGTCAAAGTCCAGAGCAGAAGAATAGTTTTGAAAAATAATAAGGTAGAGTTAGCCAATTGCAATGATTTTTCTGCATTGTTGTCTTTTATATGAACAAATGAGAGGTGTAATCCAGGGTCATGGAGGGGAGAGTTTCAAAGAGAATGTAGAAAGAGGGAAGCGAGAGGAGAAGGGAGCGAAGTGAGCAGTGTCATAGTTAGTGAATCTTTCATCAGTGGATGCAAATGTGAGTTCAGCGTAGGAGGAGAGAGAGTGGTGTAGGTCAGTGAGGTAGTCAGGGAGTTTGGAGGAGGGAAACGTGCTTATTAACAGTAGTAGTAGATGGAAAGACAGAGGAAGACGCAGGAGTTGACATTGAGGCGAAGGTAAAAGTGTGATCAGTGGGAGAAGGAGCAGTGGAGATATTGGAGGGAGAGAGTTGACGCGAGATGAGAATAAGCTTAAGGGAGATGCCATCTACATGGGTGGGCCAAGAGTGGACAGAAGAGGGTGAGTGGTTAAGGAGAAAAGAGCTAATGTTGGTGGAGAGAGCAGCAGAGAGAGAGGGGAGGTTAAAGTCACCAATGATAATGAGGTGGTGATCAAAATGATGGGGCCCCTGAGGGACCCTCGTTTGAGGAAACAAGGCACAATCACCACACACGAACTGATACGCCAGACACAAGGTTGTATTCCCAGAATCTAGGATTTATTGCAAAGCAAATAGTCTCAGTTGGCCAACTGGTCCCACGCCCCGCAACTGTGTCTATCAGACCTCGGGGGACGCAAGAGAGCGAAGTTCATACAACAGTTACATATATACAAAACAAGCATCTAGTAAAAAGTAGTGTCACAACTTATACCGCCCCTATTGCATTTTCTTTGAACTAGGCACGATGATTGACAATGGTGACGAGTTTGACACCTTCAAACATTCATTGTGTAACAGTTTGCAATTTTGTAAGCCCACAGACACTAAGTCTGTGTTTTAAAGAACACAATGCACAATGTTTTCTGCAAGCAAGCTGTGCGTAGGGAGAGACACATTCCTGGCATTGCTATCTCCTAGTTGCTATTCGTGTGCCGGGGGGTCAACTTGCTCTCCAGGGTTGTACCGGGCTCAGGGACGGGGGGGGCCGCAAAGGAGAGCATAATTCAAGTCATTTAATGTTTGCGCCGGCGTTCCTACTGTGCTTACCAAGACTAGCTGGCACCTGCTGTACTGATAAAAATGCCTTGTTGCTCTCTTTCCAAGGATATGCGAGGGAGGGGACCGGACATTTCTGTCTGAGTTACTGCATTACCTTTCAACTTGCCACTCGCGGTCTTGCATTAAACACCAGTGAAGCAGAATAACATTTCAGCAAAGCAGTTTTACATGAGGCAAAAAGCAAATGTTAGAGAGAAAACAAAATGGCGTTTCCAGTCGCTTCAAAATGGCCGCACCTCAGTCAAGCTTATGGCTATCTATTTCTAATACTAGATGCATGAGACGGTTGGTCTTCGGCCAACATAATACATAGCCTTATGATTGAGGGGTGTCTATTTTTCTAGATCGACAAACCCTCCTTTTGGCCGTATGACAAACGTCTCATCCGTACATTGCATTCTCTTCTGACCAAGTATCTGATTCAGATTCTGATTCTGAATCTTGTACATTTTTAGTTTCCTCCTCATTGTTGTCTACGTTGATAGACATGAATTCTTTAACCGTCTTTGTTTCCTCATTACCATGGGTACTCGATCTAATAGTGCTCTTTTTTTCTATCATCTGCACACACCCTTCACTAATTTCAGTGCATATTACAGGTAAGCAGTGTATGTAACAACAATATGTCATGAATATTCCTATTACTGCTACTAGGATCGCAAATAGTTTCCATCCCCATGAATATAATAACTCCCAGAACCAAGAGCCTATATCCCAACCTCCTTCTTGGGTATGACGTTCAGAGCTTAAGACATGTAGCTTTCTTATCGCTTCAAAAATCGTAGGAGAGGAGTCGTTTACAAATACACAGCATGCTGATCCCACGATTTTGCAAACACTGCCACGATCAACCAGGTCTACATCAAGAGCCATCCTGTTCTGAAGTGTCATTAATCTAATTCCTTTCTCCTCTAATGTCATGTTGTACAATATATCTGTCATTCCATTTATTGTTTTTTCTAAGATTCTGGATAGTTGTCGTATATTATAGGAGTTTATTGCTTGGGCCAGAAATGGTACAAATGATTTTGTTACGTCTTCCACTATTAATCCATCCTCTTTACTCCTTCGTGGCCTGGATCTAGATAGTTTGTCTATATCCGTTGTTTTTAAAAGAAACACTCCTGGGAACAAAAGTCCTAAATAACAAGTACCTCCCCAATTTCTAGGCAACCAAGGATACGCTCTTTCTCCACATATAAAATATACAGGGTCACCTACATATACTGGTTCTACTTCCTTTGTAAGAATCGCTATATTCATACATCTAGTGAATGTCCCTACTGAATAAGAACCCTTCTTCTTTAAACAGAAAGGAACAGAACGTGGGCTGTAGTTTACTGTATAGGAGGGAGGCACTGCATCTTTTTTTCCCTCTGATCTTATACGAAATATGATCACTGATGATTTCTCCCGCACAAACAATCTATCTTGTGGCATTGGTTTGGGCGTAGCTTTTGGCATTATCATTTGTGCTCTATGAAATATGGAGCAACCTATGGGTCTCATAATTATCTCATCAAATTCATTCATGTTTGTGCTATCTAATTGACCCGTTTCACTTTTATTCCTTTTTCCATAATATAATGTACTCAGAGATGCACTACATGCAGAACTTAAAGTTAGTGGCTGTACGTACCAACCTATTCCTTTGCCACCATGCTGTGGCAAATGAGCACACACCCAACAGTTATTCTTTTTCAAAAATTGAATGTGTCATGTTCATTATTTGCAGTAACGTGTTATTCCCATAACCTTCTCTATGTCTTTCTTCCATTGGGGACAGAGTGTAAGTAATTACATGAACAGGGCTTTCAGTGGTGGAGTTGTTTCTTGTGGGTAACAAAATTTCTATGGGGTGCATTTCTTCCAGGTACCATAATCCCAGTGCTGTCCTTACTGGGGCTATTATGCTCATTACGCACATTATTATTGCTAGAATTACCATAACATTTTTTCGATAAATCTTTTTGTGTAATCTTTCAGTTTCTATGTTTAATTCATTATCAGCAGTGGTGCAGGAGGAGGCAAAAGCTGGTTCCGGCATTTTCTCTAGCCGTCCTTCTTCTTCTGCGTGAATGTCTCTCATTGTTGCACTCGTTGGAATGTCAATAAGTTCAATAATGTCAACAGTCTTTCCAGCCAGTTCTTAGCAGCCTGGATTTCTACATGTTGGGCAAGATCTCTGTGCGTCTGCACATTTGCTCAAAAGAACTCCGGAGCAGTTATCAATTGCCTTCGTACCATGTGCGCCCCATTTGTCTGTACGGGTTCAGGACACATGGATTTTTTGTTAGCACCGAGGAGTCCCGATTATTGGGCTGTCCAATTTGCACAACCCTCACAACGCTCTCCTCTAAGCCTCCGGTTCCTACTTCATCCGAGAATAGGAAACAGAGGCAACAAAAAGAAAATCAACAGGAATGCAGATTTGATCACTCCTTTTTCCTGGGCCGCAAATTGTATCGCCTTGCTCCTGGTATCGTGTGATCAACGAACAGTGCGGATGCACTTCCAGACTCAAACTCGGAGTCTGCCTGTGGCACTCTGACAGATGATGACGGGCGCCCATGTGATGATGCAGATTTTGTTTCAGGCTGTGGTGCGGCAATAGATGCTGGGCGCCAAAGCGGTACACGCTTGGTGTCGGCCAGCAGTGATGCAGGATCTGCTGGACAATGCTGGGCCGCTCCTTGTCCTTGCTCTTTCACAGCAATCTCTTCAGGATTTGTTTCAGGATCAGGCAGTTTTTGAGGCAGAGAACTGGCAATCGTGTCTTTCATTGCTGGGACCGCCGTCTCTTTCTGGTCGTCTCGATCAGTCAGTTTTTCAAGCGGTGGTGGGACCTTCTTGGCGTGTGTCGCGTGTACCCACGCCTTCCTCCCATCCACCCGCATTGCCGTCTGCGTAGTTAGGAGGATCAGATAGGGCCCACGCCATCTGGGTGCTAATGATGTCTTCCGCTCAAAATTTTTGATTAGCACCCAGTTTCCTGGGTCCAGTGCGTGTCCCGGGCCAGTGTATCTTATTGGCAATGCCTCCTGCACCTGCTGATGAATCAAACGCAGTTTTTGCATTAACATATTACAAAAGATACTGAGTACAGGCTATTCCAGTTCCCTCAGCCTCTTTGGCTGAGGTTCACACCAAACATTTGCTGGTCTCCCCATGGCGATTTCATACGGGGAGAGCCCAGTTCTCGCCTGCACAGATGTGCGCATGCACAGTAGCGCTACCGGTAATGCATCTACCCAGCTTAACTTGTTGCCTGCACATATCTTGCAAATCTTAGATTTTAAGATACCGTTGTGGCGTTCAATAAGACTGGCAGACATGGGGTGTCTAGAACAATGGAATCGCTTTTCAATCTGCAGACCTGCACAAATCTGTAGTATTACTGCGCCCAGAAAATGTGGACCGTTATCTGACCATATGACACGGGGCAAGCCAAAATGGGAAAAGTATTCTTTTAACATTACTTTCGCCGTGCTCATAGCAGTGCAGTCTTTCAATGGATATGCTTCCACCCATTTGCTAAATGCACATATGACCACTAGGACATATTTCAAGTTTTGGCATCCCTCCATTTCTATGAAATCAAAATGGATTACCTCAAACGGCATAGAGGGAGGACCAAAACTTCCTGTTGGAGTCACCGCTCCCTTCCCCACATTGTGTTGTAGACACGTGATACAATTTTGCACCAACCTCTCAGCATTTTTCTTTATGTGCGCATTCTCCCACACTGTGGCTAAATGTTGGACTATCTTTTTGGCACAAATATGAGTAGGGCTGTGGGCCATTGTGACCATTGCAGTTACATAGGAATTGGGCAGCAACCAGTTCCTACTCTTCTTGTCTACCCAGCAACCCTCCAAATCTAATTCAGCAGAGCCCTCAGCCCACCCTTGTATTTCATCTACAGTGGCTTCCACCTGAACTTCTTTGACTGTTGCAATTCCATTCTCTATCATGCACGGCACTTCCTCTGACTGTACTGTGAACATCCTGGCATTCAGGTCAGTGCCAGTTTGCTTCGCAATCCTGTCTGCAAATGCGTTTCCCTCTCCCACTTTGCATGTTACTTTTTTATGCGCCTCGCATTTTATTATTGCCAGGCGCTTTGGACACGTAAGTGCAGACAACAATCGTACAATCAAAGGGCCATGTTGTATTCTAGTCCCATGTGATGTTAAAAAACCTCTCTCAGCCCAAAGTCGGCCAAAGTTATGAACCTCGCCAAAGGCGTATTGACTGTCAGTATATATGTTTACACTCAAATTTTCAGAAATCTCACAAGCTCTGGTCAAGGCTATTATCTCCGCTGCTTGTGCGGAGTTGTAGGGCATTCTTTTACTTTCCACAATACTTTTTAATGTGGTGATAGCACAGGCACCAGTTGATGTGCCATCTGGAACTTTAAAACAGGAGCCATCACAAAACAACCCCCCATCTGCCTCTTTTTGTGGGGTGTCTGTCAAATCAATTCTCCCCTTCGTTTCTTCCTCAGTAACCATTAAACAATAATGGGGAGGTGATTCATTTTCATCAAGTTTTTCCATGGGCAGTGGCATTAATTCAGCAGGATTCAAAGCGCTACACCTCATAATTTGGATGTGTGGCGCGAACAGGACAATTTCATATCTGGTCAATCTAGCAAAGGTGAGGTGTTGCGTCTTTGTTCTATTTAATAGAACGTCTATGGCATGTGGCACCATCAAAATTAAAGTGTGCCCCAGTACCATCCCTTCCATCTGTTTCACTGACGCAACTGCAGATGCAACAGCTCGCAAACATCATGGTAATGCGCGCTACAGGGTCCAGCGCAGAAGAAAAATAGCCGCACGGCCTATTTCTTCCACCTTGTTCCTGTGTTAGAACAGCCAGCGCACAACCGTCATTCTCATGCACGAATAATCTATAAAAAAAAGCATAATTTGGTGTGCCCAAAACTGGAGCGGAACACAACGCAGTTTTGAGCAACCCAAATGCTCTCTGACATTCTTCACTCCACTGCAAAGGCATCACAACATCCTTCCTTGTCAACTCCACCATTGGCTTCACAATTAGAGCAAAATTAACTATCCACTGCCGACAATAAGAAGCCATGCCTATTATAGCTCTGACTCCTTTTTGTGTTTTTGGAATAGGCATACCAGAAATACTCTCTATTCGCTCTGGCATTAGTCTTCTCCCTTCTCTCGAAAGTAGGTAACCCAAATAAGCCACCTCCTTTCAACAATACTGAAACTAATTCAAGCTTGCTATGTGGCCATGTGCTGCCAAATGTGTTAACAATAAAACAGTACCCTCTTTACAAATCTGTTCTGTATCTGCAGCGATCAACAAGTCGTCTATATATTGTAACAATACACAACCTGTTGGTAACTCTAACATGTCTAGTTGTTCTTTCAATGCTCTGCTGTAAATACTCAGTCTCTCTGTGTAGCCTTGTGGAATGCACGTAAATGTGAATGATCGCCCTCCTAATGTGAAGGCGAACAAACATCTACTTTCTTGGTGCACTGGAATACTGAAGAAAGCATTCTTCAAATCAATAACGCTAAAGTATTCTGCTGAAGCAGGAATCATTGTCAAAATTGTGGTAACATCTGGGACCAATGGAAATTGAGGATCTACTACCTTGTTTAATGTACGCAGATCAATTATGAAATGGTACAGTACCTCATTACCGCCTTTCTTATACACCGGGAGAATGGGACTGTTACACGTGCTGCCTGTAATTTCTTCAATCACTCCCAGTTTTACCAAATCAGACACAATACTTTTCAATCCTTTTTCTCCTTCCGCTGACATTTTGTACTGCGGAATATGTGGTGATGTTACTTCTTCTCTTAGTATAATTTTCACTGGCTCTATCTTCAAGCATCCCACATCATAGTCATTTACCGCCCATATACAAGTTGGCACTTCACTTAATTCCCCTGTCAAAGGTTTAGACAAAAATTTAGATACTGGCACATCCTGCAGAGAAATGGTCAAAAATACTCCATCTGGCGTACAGTGGATTACTGCACTTACTTTTTTTAATAAATTCAATCCCAACCGATTCTCCCCACAGTTTTCTGTTAAAAGGAATGGACAGTATTCAGTGAATGGGCCTAATGTTACTGCTATTGGTTGGGACACTGGTTTAATCACTGGGGTACCTGCGAACCCTACTGAAATATTTCTTTGCCCTGACAGCGGTATCTCTGGAACCAAGTGATGGTCTATCGAACACTTTTGTGCCCCAGTATCCATGAGGAATCTGTGCTCCCTATCCCGACTTTCGTTTCTACATAGGGTCCTTTCTGATTCACGGGAATAGACACCGGTTCCAACCCCTGTCTTGGGCTGTCCTATTGGGGAAACAACACATAATCCGATGTGTAATCGCTGCTGTTATTATAGTACGCATTCGCATGGGTAGCAAAAATGTTCCCACCCCTTCCTCTATTTCCATTTTGCATTTTCTGCTGGCTCTGATTCTGAGTAGAGGTTTGATTCTGGTTCTGGGCACCATTGCCTTGACTATTTTGGTGTTGCTGCATGTTATTCCTGTTATGCCCATTTACTCCTGGATGCCCTCTATGCTGTCTTCTCTGGACATACCCATTCCTATTTTGCAAATGTGGACATTGTGCTTGCCAGTGAGCTTCCTCTCTGCAATACGCACACTGATTCAATCCCAGGTGCCCTCCATGCATGTTCGGATTACCTCTGCCTTGGGCGTTTCCTCTACCTCTATTGTATCCCGCTACTTGCTGGAGTAGCACCCCAACCATTGTTCGTAACGCTTCTATTCTCATTGACAAGGGGTATTCATTACATATCTCACTTATCTCCATTGTGGGAATACTAGGGTCTGAAATCCATTTCAATGCCTCTCGTATACACACTCTTAGTCGGTCACCTGTCTGTCTTGATGACGATAAATATCGCCTCTGTATATATGGCTCTACCGCTTCAGTTCTATCTCTCCTAATATCTCTACTCCTATATCCAGGTGTGGCAAACATTTCAGCATACTCATCATCAAGTTCATTCTTCAGTTCAAAAAGCCGATCTACATGTTCCCTCATCTCTTAATCTCTCCCTCTACAATGTGCCAATGCATTCAAATCTAACAATCGTTGTGGCTGTAACTTCCCAATCAACTGTTTCCATCTAGCCACTAAATATTCACCCATGCATTCCAACACTACCTGTCTTTCGTTGCTCCTCCTGAAGTCAAATATTGAAGTCATCGCTGTCATTTCATCATTCCCATGTATACACATTTCGGCCTGTTCTTGCAACTCTCGCTTCCTCTTCTTGCTAATCGCACTCCGAGTCACTCTCACACATCCACTCTGTCCGGCCCCTTCTTCTGTTTCAACAGCTTCAAGTCCAATCACGGGAGGGGCAGATGGGACAGAAATGATCTCTAGAGAGGGGGGTGCGGATGGGATCATGGGAACGGGCTGTATCTTTTATGATGTTGATTGGCTACCAGGAGGCACTGCATGTGCAGTCTGTGGTTGTGCTAGGATCTGAACAGATGGGAGGGGCTGAGCAACAGGAGGGGGTTGAGTAATAGCCACTAACACTGTCTTTTGAGTCTCTCGCCTTGGACCTTGTTTCGTATCAGTCAATATTTTTTCTATCAATTCATCTGATGAATGCAATTCTCGTTGTGGATATATTTTTTCTATACTCAGCTGGTCACGTCTATTTGATCTTCTCAAACTATTACTCCACCACTCCTCCTCTTCTTCTTCTGCCCTTTTTGACTTCGATTTATGCCTGCGTGCATATTTCTCTCTGCTTCTGAAATGAAGCATAGCTTCCCTTTTCCAGTCCCTAAGGACATCAAATGCCGTAGGGCGTGTTTTCTTTTTTATTAAAACCTTCTCCAAATTATCTATCCTCGTCATCTCAAAACTCCCATGATTCGGCCACTGAAGATCTTCCTGCTTTCTGGTTTGCCTATGTCACATACATCTCGTATGCCGGCGTTCCCACCGGTGGCGATACCTGGCCAGTTTCCAAAGATTGTCCGCCGCAGCAAAAAAACCCTGCTAGGGTGGACAATACCCCAGGCATGTTTTAACCTTACCCTTGGCTAATCAAACTTGCTCTGGGTGTTTGATTTTGCAAAATCATCTCTCAACCAATATCAGGATTACTTACGAATCGGGGCACGACTCACCTGATCAATCAATTTGTCTTTTCAAGACACAATTCGTCCGTATACTGACGCAACCAATAACGTCGTGTCTGCGTATCTTGGCTCAATCTGCATCGTTTCGGGACCCTCACCTCCTTGTTCTCTGGCCGGGCACGTCAATCAGGGATCAGATGTGTGCAGATCTGCATAGGAGTTTTATCGCTTACGCAAGGGCGCCCCGAACACCTCTTGATCCCGTCTCGATCGTCCCGTCCTCGCCGTTCTTTCCGCCTTCCTTATCTCTCAACGTACACGATGGAACAAGTGGGGGAGGATCCCTATTCGGGCGCCATCTTGATGGGGCCCCTGAGGGACCCTCTTTTGTGGAAACAAGGCACAATCACCACACACGAACTGATACGCCAGACACGAGGTTGTATTCCCAAAATCTAGGGCTTATTGCAAAGCAAATAGTCTCAGTTGGCCAACTGGTCCCACGCCCCGCGACGTGTGTCTGTCAGACCTCGGGGGACGCAAGAGAGCGAAATTCATACAACAGTTACATATATAAAAAAAAAAAATCTAGTAATCAGTAGTGTCACAACTTATACCGCACCTATTGCATTTCCTTTGAACTAGGCACGATGATTGACATTGTGTAACAGTTTGCAATTTTGTAAGCCGACAGACACTAAGGGCCTCATTACACGGTAGGCGGTAACCATGGCGCTATTAGCGCCATGGTTGCCACCGGTATTTTACCGTGTCCACCTTGGTGGATGGCGGAATTACTGCCCTACTCCAAGGTGAGCGGGGGCGGTAATTGCCCATTCACCAAGGCACTTCCCCATTCCCATTTTTGCCCCCATAGGGCTCAATGGGAATGGGGAAGGCGCTAATTATGGTACCGCAAATTGCGGTACCGTAATTAGCACCAAGGTCCCTTAGCGGGCCCGTTCTTTAACGGCTGGTAAAACCAGCCGTTAAGGTCGGGTCCCGCAAAGGGACCTCGTAGTAAGGCAGTAAGGGTTTACCGGGACCGGTGCCCTTACCGGTACCAGTAAACCCTTACCGCCTACCATGTAATGAGGCCCTAAATCTGTGTTTTAAAGAACACAATGCTTCTGTTTTCTGCAAGCAAGCTGTGCGTGGGGAAAGACACATTCCTGGCCTTGCTATCTCCTAGTTGCTATTCGTGTGCCGGGGAGTGTCATGATCTCTGCTTCCAAAAGGTCAGGGTTTTCCCAACTCCCTTGGAAGCAGATCCATAACCCAGGTTCCGAGTGCCAACCAGTCCCAATTGGGACCTTTTGGACCCAGTCCTGGCGCCAGTGGCACCAGGCTCATAAATATGCCCAGTCCCAGCGCTGGAAGCGCCGGGCTCATAATGCTTGGGTGGACTTACCTTCAGCAGACCATGCTGCTTACTTGCCTGCCAGTTGAGCCTCTGATCCTCTTCTGTTTGGAACTACTTTTCCTGTTGGGTGGGGCTGGAGCCACTCCCTAGATTCAGAACACTGGAACTCTTCTGGAAGGCAGGAACTCTTTTCTTACCAGGAACTCTTTTCTTACTTAGGCGTGGCTGTGGAAGGAGACACCTAAGCACTACAGGAGGCTATTTAAACCACACCCGGTGGATGAATCTTGCTTTGCGTTATTCTGCAACCTCTGCAGCAGAACGCTCATCGTGTCTTCTGCATCCGGTCCTGGGCCTAAGGAAAAAGGCTTACCATCCTGAATCCAGTCTTCAGCAACACCTATAAAGACAAGAAAGAACAGGTTAGCATTCCGGCATCTGAAAGGCAAAGGCTTACCATCCTGAATCCAGTCTTCAGCAACACCTATAAAGACAAGAAAGAACAGGTTAGCATTCCGGCATCTGAAAGACAAAAGTTTACCAACTCTTCGCACGCTCCGGAGGCCTTCGGCCCTGCATCCCGCATCTGAAAGACAAAACAAGGTGCGTTTAAAGACATTGGGGAACTTTAATACTCACGTGCCATTACTCCTTTCCACATCTAATCCAGTGGGTATTCCGGCACCCTGCAGCCGCTCCGAACTCGTACCTGCAAAATAAAAAGACAGTTAGAGCGCATAGTGAAGCAGGCAACAAGCGCTTACTTACGTGCTTCCAGGCGCTTCTATTCATCACACGGGCTCCATCTTCAACTCACTTCAGCCCGTCATCCGCCATCGCCGGAACCCTGCAAAACAAGAGACATCATTACTAAAGACTTTAAAGACATTTGAATGACTCGAAACTTACCGTTCGTGCAGTAAACGACGGACAGCAGTCCTCTGAAGTCAAGAGGCCTGCGCTACCTATCCAGTGAAGAAACTGGTTACAGCACCCTGCCCCGAGGCAGATGGAGAGCTCGGCATTCACTTACCTAAGGTGAGAGCGTTAACCTTTGGGGGTCTACAGGAGAGGAGAAGAGGAAAGAGATAGGGACACCCCAATAACCCCAGTTCATTAACCCCATATTTTCTATCTGCAGACATCTTACTCTACACATCAGGCATACAGTGCACAGAGGTCCAGCCCAAAGAGCCAACCGGGTGCTACACATCACCTTGAAGATACGGTAGTCGCCCAGTCAAGACCGGCGCCTCTGCGAGAATAAGGTGAGCGTTACAGGAGTCAACTTGCTCTCCAGGGTTGTACCGGGCTCAGGGAGGGGGGGCCGCAAATGAGAGCATAATTCAAGTCATTTAATGTTTGCTCTGGCATTCCTACTGTGCTTACCGAGACTAGCACCTGCTGTACTGATTAAAATGCCGTGTTGCTCTCTTTCCAAGGATATGCGAGGGAGGGGACCGGACATTTCTGTCTGAGTTACTGCATTATGTTTCAACACGCCACTCACGGCCTTGCATTGTGCACCAGTGAAGCAGAATAACATTTCAGCAAAGCAGTTTTACATGAGGCAAAAAGCAAATGTTACAGAGAAAACAAAATGGCAATTTCAGTCGCTTCAAAATGGCCGCACCTCAGTCAAGCTTATGGTTATCTATTTCTAATACTAGATGCATGAGACAGTTGGTCTTCGGCCAACATAATACATAGCCTTATGATCGAGGGGTGTCTTTTTTTCTAGATCGACAAAAATGGAGAGAGTCAATTAGTTGAGATAGGTGGTCAAAGAATTGGCCTACAGGACCAGGTGGCAGATAGAGAGAGTGAATATGAACGCCATATGGAGCAATGATTGTGGAGATAGTGTATTTGAAAGAGGGAGAATACGCTGAATATAGAGTAGTTGAGTTAGACAGTTTGAATGATGTATTGTAAACAGTTCTATATCACCACTCCTTCTAGTGAGGCAAGGAGAGTGCGTGAAGGTGTAGACAACATTATGAAGGGCAGCAAGGGTTGCAGACTCAGAGAGAGAGATCTAGGTTTTGGTAACAGTAATAAGGTCAAGAGAAGGAGAGTGAGAAAGGAAAAAGTGAGAGGTGCTGTGTTAGTGTAAACCACAAGTATACCCCCACACGCCCACCCCGACATGTAGGGACGCCAAGAAGTGACACTGTATGAAATAAATAACCGAGCCTCGCGCACATGCCAGAGAGCTCTAGGTGGAGCATAACTGTGGATTTGTGTTATTATTGGCGATGGAGCCTCAGGATTGTGGGTGGGTTTATGCTCCTATCCTCAAGGGTCCCTGATCAGAAATTCTACAAGAGTAGCTACCCTTGACCCGGGCTTCATCATTACAGTCCTGGAGGACTTTCACAGCAGAAGGTAGGACAAGACATGTACCATGAATAAAATAGCAAGCATCTTCATTTGAATTTAGATGTTAAAGTCACAGTAAAAGACCATTTAAGAATGTGTCCACCAGTATCATTTCCATCTATTATCTTTTAGGAGGAGTAGACCCAATCTAGCCCTAGAAGTTACTACTTTTCCCCTCTTATTAGATACTATGTCCAGGTAAGGTTCTCTTGAACCTAGTGTCATTACTTAGAAATAATTTCCTACAGTTGTTTTTTTTTCAGCTCGAAGAAAGCTTTCCAAAGCAGAACTTTCACTTTCAGGTATAGGCTCTTGATTTTCAAACCATTGCGCCTCTGCATTCTGTGGTATCAATAAACGGTGCCCTTGTTAATTGTGGTGACTCTGGTTCAAATATTTTGAGCCAGAATTTCTGCCGGATAAGTGAGATGGTGTCTGCTATGGGCCTTCCATTATAAAACACTTCTGTGAATCAGGCCCAATATCGGTACTCCCAAAGGACATTTCATACAGTTATTTTCTGCTATGCAAAGAACCCAAAAAAAGATCTGTGCCCCAAATTTCGGCAGTGTCTGAAGCTGTGGATCCACATTTTCCCTGATAAACAATCGGCAGGCATTGTATAGAGCGAGAACGCATGCAGGCATGAAATGAAATGAAATCAGCTCACAAAACAGGATATTTTTCTCATCTCTTAGTCCCAAATATCATCACTTGACTTTTCCTGGTTTATATTAAGTGGGTGTTAATAGCAAAAGAGCTGTTAGCAAATTGTCCAAAGCTCTGGATTTCTTTGCTAGAAACACAGCGTTGTCTGTCTACAAAAGAATGGGAATTCTAAAACTTCACAGTCTTGGTACATCAGTGCCCATGTCTTGCAATGTTTTCACCAATCCATTTATATATTATCACTAATAGTGGGACCAACACACAGCCCTGCTGCACTCTCCTTTCGATTTTGAGCTGTTCCATGAGAATCCCCCTTTAGCTTACCATGTGCTACCCATATTATTTTGCTATAAATCTTTAATTAAGTGGAGCAAAGCTCCAGGTGTTCCAAGTTTATCAAGCATAGCTCAGTAGAGTGGGATACCTTTCATCAAGTGTTTCAAGTTACAGGTGGCCTCGTCCCATTGGCATGCCACTGAACCCTTACCAATTTGATTGAACCCCTATCAATTGAATGACCCCCAAAAAATGATGAATACATTTTATATAAACATGATAAGAACCCCGCTGTAGTATATATAACATTTGAAAGAGATGTATCCGAACACTTACACATTTAATGGAACCCCAATACATTTGATAACCCCAAAAAAGTATACACATTTTATATGAATTTTATATATATTTGATAAGAATACCAATAAATGTGATATATATTTACCGAAATCACTATAAATTTTATTGAACCCCAATAAATGTGATGACCTCCAAACATTTTATATAAAATGTTATATTTTATATACATTTGATAAGGACCCCAAAAGATGTGATCACCCCCAAAAATATAAATTCGATATACATTTGATAAGAAACCCTATAAATTGAATCGAACCCCAATAAATGCAATACCCCAATACCTTTTATATACATTTTATATCAATTTGATAAGAACGCGAATGGATTTGATATAAAAATACAACTTTGATAGCACCCCTATAGTTTTATTGTGTCTATATGCTAAATAGTCATGTGTCTATGGGCGGCATTAAGGCTATGACGCTATTAAGGGTGGGGTCTCACAATACGGATATATAGCTGTTATTGTAGGCCTTGAAAACATGTGCACTCTTCAGACTTCACGTGACTATCCAGTGTGCTTTTTAGGAAACTGTAATTATGGACAGCTACAGTTACAATGAGAAGAAAACAGCCCCTAGCAGCTCCAGCGATCCCGATGTTAGTTATTTGCCTTATTGGGTTTGGAGAAGATACAACAGTGTTAATGCATTGGATGACTCACAAGCTTTGATGGCGGACTGTGAAGATCGGGAACTAAATGAGCACATGTCTACACTTTCTGTGGATAGTCAGACACCTCTCATCACCACTGTCGTGGGGCAGTTGGAGATGTCATGCAAAACACTCAGGTGAGTGCAGTTGAAGCTATGGCTAGTTTGCAAATGGCTAACGGTGCTGAGGCCACGGTTCTCGAGCAGCCCATGAGTGTAGAGCCTGTGCTATCATGTTTAGATATGCAACATGCTGAAATGAAGTCCAAAGACAACGTATACAAGTCTATGATCATGCAGAATGACAGAGTTGAGGTGGGGGAGAGTGACTGCAACCCCCTCAACACTTGGCGAATACAGAAGGTCATGGATCGATATTGGACATCTCACCAGCTGGTGGGTATATTCTTAAAGCAAACATTTTTACCTTTTTAGAGGTGCGACACCTAACCCGGTATTAAAACCATGCATTTCTGTTTTTGTCTACAGCCTCTAGCTGACAAAAATGACAGCGATGAGGAGAGCCAAGCTGTAGAAGATACTGTCAACATTTACTGTGTTTGCTGCTGAAATCAAATTGAAAACCCGGGGAATCTCAATAACAGACTCTGTAAGCAATGTATCTCGGTAATGGAGACCAATAGGGTTAAAGATGATACAGTCACAACCGTTGTGACCCTTGTGACCTGGGCTGATACCCTAGCCATTCAGGGCATCACAATCATAATGGTGAAAACATGTTTAAAACATCATTTTCACAAATGCTGCACTGGGCATATAATTAACGATCCACAGCAGGAGGCTCATGAATGTTTGCAAATATCCTATATAGCTAAATCATTACATAGAATATGCTACATGTTGAGCCCTAAACATCTTGTTAAAATGATGCATCTAATACAGCCATCAACCCCGCTAAGGGTTTCGAAAGGGGCATTACAATGCGTGTTTAAAATGTTGTGGGCTATACAAGTTGCTTAGAAGCCCCTTTTAAAAATAAAGCAGTTTAGACGGGGTGTCTGATGTGTGTTAGAAGTATACTTGAGAAAACTGTTTGCAAGTTGGGGAATAAGGTATATTTAAACCATTACAACAGAGACATGTGCATGGTGCCTCGTAAGCAGATCTATGAAGGTTAAGAATGTAGATAATTTGAGGGGCGTGGCTACAGGGCCATGTAGGAGGACGTGTACCCGGAGGAGCTCCTGCTGATCCTCCTCTGATCCGGCACAAAACTGCATAAGAAATTGCCAGAAACATAAGGAAACGCAAGTGCATATGTGAGAAGCAGCAAGGCTGGCCCGCAGCGCGTTTGCACTCCACTGAACAACATAATCTGAAAGAACGGTGCCCTGGAAGATTTGGACGGCTCGGCAAGTAAGGATCCATGGTGGTGATCGGCCATGAACAAAGAAGCCGGGCAAGATAGTGCACAGCTGGTGGCTTCGGAGCATATACAGGCACCGTAAGTGGACCGCGAGCGGTGGGAAGGCGGCGCAGCAAAACCGGCATACAGCACCTGTGGGGGTGAGGACAGAGCGTGCTGCGAACTAGGAGCAGCACACCGCTGGGACTGTAACCCGGGAACAACAGCGGGGCAGGCGATCTGGCCGTCTGCAGCCGAACTCCCCTCCCGCAGGTGCCGCTTGCTGGCACACAGATCAGTGCCAAAGCGCGGGGCCCCCAGCGCGGCTCCAACCACCCACACGGGTGAGAGCGGACACTGCACACAGCGGAACCGAAGCGCCAGGCCCCTAGGGGGGGCAGGAAATATATATATATTTTTTTAAAAACAGTAATATATCAAAATAAAAATGAAAACGGAGCAAAACACAGACCCACAGCGCGTCATACCTCACGAGCAGGCCAATGAAATGGACACGCAATAAGAACTCCGGCAGTAGCCGCAGACCAGAAGATACAACGTGCGGAGATGCTCAAGCTGACAAAGAATGGGTGCGAACTAACGCACAACGCCCGCAGTAAACAAGATAGGAAGCGGTTGCTAGCCCGGAGCCACGCTCCACATACAGGAACAAAGGCACCCAAAACACTGCAGAGGGGCACAGGAAAGTGGAACACGACTGGGCAGACAAAACAAACACCTTTCCTGGATAAAGGCATTAACTGCAACACGCCAAAACACAACCACTGAGGAGCTGAAGACCGCCCAGGGGCCCTGGGAACAAGGGTGCATAATCCCTTCCCTCAGACATCGGCGAGGGCGCTCGTGGCGCACTGGGGAACAGCAAGCGAAACCTGGCACCGGCGAGAGCCTGAGAACAAACTAGGCCCAGGTGTGCAGTTTCTGGAGGGGGGCGGCATCCTGCCCACACCAGATTGGAGCCCGAAAGGGCCGGTGCATGGAGCAGAAAAGGGAGGTGAGAGGTGGCAAGAGGAGGCAGCGCGCAACTGGGAACCGCATCCCAGCCAGTAGAATACTGGGACCGTTTGCGACCACAACCTGCAAAGGGAGGATCCATGAGCCCCAGACCAAGGAGCAGAAGTGTGAAGCCTTGTAGCGATCCCAAGAGAGGCTGGGGGGAACCAAGGGAGCTACAGGGCCCTGCAGCCAATCCCAAGTGGGCCCAGAAGAGGACCAGAGGCAGTGAGCGACCTGCGCGGACAACGAGACAAGGCTAAGGGGCCAACAGCATACCACAATTGCACCACACACGTGCAGCACAAGTGCACAACACGAACAAGCACTAGACAGCGTGCACAAAACCTGCCATAAGATACATACGCGCTGATAACCAAAGTGAGAGTGGGGCAAGTGAGATTGCCATATGGAGAGCCACCAACATAATAGGCCCGAGCAGGACAATAGATGACTGTGAGTAGCACTGCTGGGCCCAACACAATGCCGGAGAAGGACCGCAAACCCCTGGGAGAGCGGACAGTGACACGAACCAACAAGGGCAGGAATAAAAAGCCAACAGAAGCATCAGCGGCAAGGTACGTAGAAGGACACAACCTATCCGATAAACAACGCAATAGCACATGAGGAATTCAACAACAGTCTCCCCCATACACCACAGCTGTTCATAAATCAGTCCCACAGAGCCGGACACCATACCCCAGACAGCCCAAATGGAAATAAACAACAACATCGAGATGGCAAGCAAGCAGACCAAGATGAAAGCGAAACAACCCACTATGGAGGAATACGCAAGAACACCGCAACTGACGGAAGGGGCAAGGAATAAGGAGAAGACCCTCCTCACAAACACCGCCACGGCAAGCAAAGACCAGCAGATCCTGGAAGCAATTGTGGACCTGAAATTAGCATGGGAAACTAAACTAGAATCAGCCATGGTCGAACTTAAGACGGCATTGGAACTCAGAGTTGGCGCAGTCCGGGCGGAAGTCAATCTCCTCAGACAAGATGTCAGAGCGTTAGCAGAACGCACAGGCGAATTGGAGAAAGAAATTACCCCAAACACAGCCACATGTGCGTCCCATACATCGGAGATCCACATCCTGGAACAACGCATGAGCAATCTGGAAAATAGAGCAGAAGAGGCAGAGGGACGTGCCCGGAAAAACAACATACGTATTGTGGGACTGCCGGAAGGAGCAGCGGGACTAAACCCAATGGAATATGTAGAGACAATGCTGTTGCAAGAAATTGGAGGATGGGCACTCACCCAGGGGTTCACGGTGGAAAGTGCGCACAGAGCCCTAACAAGAAGGCCACAGCTGGGAGCCCCCGCAAGACCAATAATTGCCAAAATCCTGAACTATCGAGTCAGGGAGAAGGTCCTAGAACATTTCAGGAAAGGAGGCACGATACAAAGAGCATCAACGAACATTACAACGTACCCGGACTATACACTCTTGGTGCAGAGAAGACGAATGAACTATGGGTCAGTGAAAAGAAGACTGCGGGAGGCGGGCTATAAATGTATGCTAATGTACCCAGCAAAACTGAAGGTATACCACAAAAATAGAACACTGTTCGTTGACACCCCAGAGGACACGCCAGAGTGGTTGGACACCCAGAACTGCCCATTGGCAACAGACAACCAGTAGGAAGATGGAGCAGATAAGTTAAAAAAAAAAAGTGACTACAGCAACCAAGGTGCTGTAGAATTAGACACTGGAACTAGAATATAAGACAGGGCACAGCCAGCTGAGATAAACACAAGACGGACGGCATAACTAAAACTGTCCAAGCACGGTGAAATAACGCGAATTGCAGGAGACCTGAGGGACTCGTTCTCGTACCCCCACAGATAGATTAGTTAGGTTACCGATAGATCGGTAACACCCTGCTAGGTTCCAGACATCGGTGCACTGAGAAAGAACCAAATGCGGGGGAGCCTGAGATCCAGGGATGGAGCTGGGTAACAGTTTGGGACGGGAAGGGAGGGGCAAGAGGAGGGAATGTATGCAGTGAACGTAGTTGGGGAGAATTGGGGGGGACAGTTGAGAAGTTTATGTTGAAATTGGACCGGGAACGAGCCCACATTCACGCCAAACAAAATTCAAGAAAGGAACAAGAAGGGAGGGGGAAGGGATAAAATACGGATGACGATGGGAGACCTCAGAATAGTACTTTGGAATGTGAGAGGCCTCAACAGTTACCTGAAGAGGAATAAGCTAATGATGTACCTGAGAAGGCAAAGAGTTGATATAGCACTACTGCAAGAAACCCACCTCACCAAAGAGAAATTAGAGGTGGTTAAGAAAAAGTGGAGTGGGACCACTACGGGAGCAACATACTCAGCCTATGCCAGAGGGGTAATCACCTGGGTGGCGCCACACGTGCCCTTTCAGATGCTCCAGGCCACGGCAGAGCCAGTCGGGAGGATGATAGTGCTGCGAGGGCTGCTAGAGAACAGGGAACTAAGCATTATAAATACAAAGGCCCCTAACCAAGACACATCGGCTTACTTTAGGACACTATATAGTAAAATCAGCCCCCATGTAGAAAGCGCGATCATATGGGGGGGACTTCAACTGCACACTAAACCCCAAGCTGGATAGGTCAGATACAAAATTAGATAAACCAACCCCTGCCGCGAAAACGATACAGACCCTGCTGAGAGACCTTGGGCTAGAGGACATCTGGAAGCAGCAACACCCGAATAACAAGCACTACTCCCATTATAACACCCTGCATAACCTATACACGAGACTAGACTATATGTTCACCACCTCGGAACTCGCTGAGGAAATGATGGGCTCAGAATACAAGGTGAGAATATTATCGGACCATTCCCCCCTGATCCTGGAGGCCCCTAGAGCTAGAATCCCACATGGAGACTTCGAGCCGAGGCTCCGAAGGATGCAGTATTTTGGGAAGACCTAAGATAGGAGATTAAAGGGTACTTTTAGAATAATACAGGGAGTGTGAAGTCAGAAGAAACCCTATGGGAGGCCTTCAAGGTAGTAATGAGAGGGGCGGCCATATCTAAATCTAAGGACTCCAAGGGGGCATAGAGCGGGAGTTACAGGAGAAAGAAAAGAAACTCGAAGAAATTATGAAAAGAGGAGGTACCTCACAGGAGGGCGCTGAACAAGCGAGCCAATTACAACAATTACAACAAGCCAGCGGGGGGCTCTGGGAGAGGCTGTGTAATCTGAACTATAAAAACTATATTGAAAGGCAACATGTGGGGGACAAACCGGGGAGACTCTTAGCATGGGTATATAAAAAAGAGACACCGAGACCAGTAATCAGGGAGATAAAGGGAGAAGAAGGCCAGGTCTGGAACACCCAGGAGAGAGTGAACGAGTGTTCCCTCAGATTTTACAAACGCCTTTATGAAGACGAAGGGGAGACTACAGAGCGGGAGATCCAGGAGACGCTGGAAGATATAGGACTACCTAAACTAAACGAAGAAGAAAGGTAGAACCTGGAAGCTCCTATCACAATAGAGGAATTAGAGACAGTGATATTGCATCTACCTACGAGCAAAGCCCCGGGGTCCGATGGGCTCCCCAGTAAATTCTATAAAACATATAGACAAGAAGTGACCCCCGCCCCGGTACTGGCAATGCTAAATGAGGCCTTTGAGAAGGGTAGACTGCCAGAATCCTTGAAGGAGACGGTAATCATTCCACTCCTTAAACCCAATAAGCCATGCACGGAATGCGGGTCATACAGACCACTATCCATGTTAAACCAGGACAGCAAAATCCTTACGGCTGTGTTGGCGAACGGACTCAAAAGGGTAATAAACAAACTCATACACCCTGACCAGACAGGCTATGTCCCAGGCAGAAGCATATCCGATAACCACAGGAGACTACACCATATCACAGAACAGGCTGAGGGTGACCCAAGCGAAATGGCAATAGTCTTGCTAGACGCGGTAAAAACCTTTGACTCAGTGCGATGGCCATGGATGATGGCGGCCCGGAGGGAATATGGGATGGGACCAGTGTACCTGCGGTGGGTGAAAATGGTGTACAGTTCCCCAACAGTCAGGATCAAAACGGGACCGATAATTCCAGATAAGTGACAACTTAGCAGAGGCACGAGACAGGGCTGCCCATGGTCCCCTATGCTGTATATCCTTGAACTAGAACTATTAGCGATCTGTCTAAAACAGCAGTAGGGAGAAATAGGGCTCCACACAAAGGGAGGACCGCATTTGATATCATTGTACGCGGATGATATGCTGTTATACCTGCGGTACCCAGAGGAAAACCTGCAATATATCTTGGAGGTGATGGATCGCTACGCGATTCTGTCGGGCATAACGGTGAACCCCATAAAGTCATGCTTGTTCCCCCTGGGGAGATAAAAGAGAGTCCCACAGGAGAATGTACCCATCCTGCAGATACCCTGATAGACCAGAACATTTAGATATTTGGGGATCAATATATACCACACGACCGCAGATGAATATAAATATAACACAGAAAGGGCAGTGGAGGGCATCAAGAACAGCTTGGGGTTCTGGGCGAAACTCCCCAAGGCTATGGTAGGAAGGGCGGCCTTGCTCAAGATGGTGGTCCTGCCCAGACTATTACACTTTTTTACAAATATCCCATATATGCTGCCCAAACGCTTCTTTACTAAACTCCAGAGCCCATGCAGGGGCTTCCTGTGGCACAACTCTAGAAACAGAGTAGCCTTATGGAAATTACAGAACACATATGACAGAGGAGGAAGAAATCTGCCGAATTTCCAGATATACAACCTGGCGGGGCAGCTACAATATGTTGCACGGTGGCTTTTGGAAGACGGGACAGCAGAGTCTAGACTGCTGAGGAGTGACTGCAACCGTTACTTCCTAAAAGAACTGATATGGCTACCTAAACCAGATTTTCGGGGGCGATCGAGATTGCTGGAACTGGGCTGGCAGACGTGGCACAAAGCGTGCCAAGCCGTGGGAAACTCGACCCCATGCTCCCTGCAGGTGCCGCTTGTGACACTTTACGGAGGGGAAGAGCAACTGCAGAAGGGTATTCGAAGGTACTGGGAACCGGTTGGCCTGGCAATCCTAGGAGACATATGGCAAGAGGGGAAGGCACTAGACTTCCAAACTCTAGCGGAGGGAACCAGGGTACACACAGGGCAATACATCACATACACTAGAATAATCAAACAAGTGGGGGAAACGTGGCCTGGGCCAGCATTGGCAGAACAACCTGATACCGTCATTGAAACAATGTATGATATCTCTAAGGGAGGGCACGAAATATCCCAAATTTACGAACTTCTGATGTTCAGAGTGGGTAAGGAGGTACTCCAACTGAGGCAGGACTGGGAGGAGGAAGCAGGGGAACCCATGCTACACGGGCAATGGGAAAAAGCCCAGAGATACCATAAAAAGGTATCCAGGAATGCGAGACTTCAGTAGATTCAGTTGTATGTTACCCACAGGGCATACATGACCCCCCCGCAAGATCGCCAGGTTTAGGAATGCAGCAGTACAAAAATGCCCCAAGTGCGGAGAGGTGGATGCTGGGATGATCCACATGTTCTGGGCGTGCCTGGAGATGGGGACATTTTGGGAGGAGATCAAACAACGCCTATCTGAAAAGGGGATTAAGCTAGATGTGGAATTGGTATGGGCATGTATGTTGGGGGGATTTACCAGACCACGCAATTTAAAACATATTTGTAAACTCAAAGACCTGGCCTACATTTTGGCTAAAAGGAGAATTGCAATGGGCTGGAAAGCAGCCCACAGACCCAAATTAGAGACGTGGTGGAATGATCTCCTGAAATGGCCAGACGCTGAGACAGCAGCATGGTATGAAGCAGCTAGTAAAGGTGGGACCCCTGATAGCATGGAGACAAATGGTGGCCACACTGTCGGTATCCCCCCTTATTGAAACCAGTGAATATGACACTTCCGTGAACGGTGACAGGGATTAACCCCAAGAGAAAAGAAAGCCAAGGCACAGAAGTGGAAGCTCGAGTTAAAGGAGAGGGAGCGGGGTAAAGCAGCAATAAACATCAGGTAAATGCAAGCACAAAAAAACATGTAAAAGGATATGTTTGATGTGGTGGTTATATTTGATGTGTTGTAAAAACCAATAGAAATTGTTAAAAAATAAATTAAAAAAGAATGTAAATAATTTACATGTATTTACACTTATCGCAGGAAATAAAAAATTAACACCTGCTGAGAAGCTACCAATTTAATGTGAAACCCCTAATCGATGTGTACAGCAATGAATGTTGACTTTACTTAAAGAGAATCTAAGCAATATATCTCCAAGAATGTTATGTTATCTGCAAGCACCACTGCAGGCATACAAATGTGAATGTAACAATGAACTATGTATCTCAAACATATGTTTCAACAGATACCACCCTACTGGCGAAATCACTACAAAGGGTGTTTCGACGAATTAAGGCTGCATTTGGAACTTTCATTGAAGCTGGCAGTGTACGACATGCAACATAATATCATAGCCATCAAAGTATATTTGCTATTTGATTGGGAGCTTTATGAATTTCTATCAGCCACCGATATACAGTGTATGTTTACTTATCGACGCAGTGAACGGCAAAGTGTGTATCAAGTAATTGAGCATTTGCAGACGATTGATAACTGTACAGCAACAAACAACCCTAGATATACAATGTGAATAAAAATCTGATTTTGTAAATCTGATTTAAAAATCTGATATTACAACTGTTAATAAAAATCTGTTGTTTGTGAAATGTGTTTATGTCCAATGGCTAGAGAGTGAACATGTCCTGTATAAAGCTGTCCAAAAATAAATTACAATGAATTGGGTGTTGGGAGTCATGGAGGTGTTAAGGGATTGTATCGTAAACTGTGAACTGATGGTGAAAATGGGTCAAGGAGTGTTGTCAAGACGTGGCATTCAGATCATGAGTCCTACGCACTATACAAGCCGGTCCGAAAACACGTGGACGTGTTACCCACATTTATGAATGTGTAAAACAACACACATATTTATGTGTTTTGGCCAAATCCTCGACCTTTCACAGTACAAATAATGAACAGCATATTAAACATGTTAGCATATTAAAACACATTAAAACTCATACTTCAATTGACACTCAATCCATCACAATTATATTGCTAGGGCTTCTCACCCATAGCTGATTTCACATTTACCATTTAATTGATCCCAAATCTAGAAATCCCATGCAACCGGGATGAAGCCTGAATCCTTAAACAAAGCCATGTACCAGCAGCACTTTTAAGACCTTTATAGTGAGAATGTCTTCTTGGCCAGCTATTCATCTTTCCCAAAAAATTACAGAACCCAAACTCTCCGTCCTGTGCATGAACCATCCCAAAAGGGACGCCTTTGTCTTCCATGTGCCTCTACAATCAATAATTATGTGTTTTAGGGTTTGTTTACCCCCCATCTTCACATAAGGAGCAGATGTTTTCTCTAGTTAGGCTCTTGTTACATATGGAATCAATTTCACTGGTATTAATCAAATTTAAGCGGAATGTTAAGAATTGTTGTCTCTGCTTCACATTTGGGAAGTGTCCCAAATACCTTGGGAGAAAGCAACAAGGCTTATCATAGATTGAGAGAGATTTGGCCAAGACTAATTCTCTCATCCCTTCGATGGTACGGATCCAATCCGATCTGACCAGTGCCTTCTTGACACCCATGGGACTAAAGATTAGATCCTCCAGAGTACGTTCACACATGAACAGTGTTCTGTTCACATATTCTTTTAAGTCTCTCAAAAAAGGACTGGTTTCCCTGTCCAACACAGTACCAATGTCTTTGTACAATGAGTTAATTGGAGAGACCATCCCCTATTAGGCCTCCATTCAATGGAAGCCTAATAGGGGAATGCTCCAGACTACAGGAGAAGAGTCTGGGGGTCACTCTCAGTATTGTGGAAACCAAGAGTGTATGAAAATTAAGAAGTCCTGGCAGGAGAGTATAATAGGCGAAGAGTGGAAGCAAAATTTGGAGTGTGGAAAATGGGGGAAAGGAGATAATCTCCTTCCCTATTAGAATTCTAAACTGTGTAGACTGTGAAAAGTCAAGGGAAGACCCACACCCCTTGGAAGTGGGAATTGATGGAACTGTAAAGGAAATTAAGAGAGAATGGAAAGCCACCTGAAGTTGGTGAAACTTTATATTCTCGTCTTGGTAAAATTGGAAAGCGAGTCAAGGGAAGACCCATATCCTTGGAGAGTGGAAACCGTTGGAAGTATAAAGGAACTTAGGGGATGGGGAAACCCCCTGAGGTGTGAAATGTATATGTGGGAAAGTCAAGGGAAGACCCATAACCCCTGAGAGTGGAAATCATTGAAAGTGTAGAGGAACTCAGGGGGCAGGGAAGCCCCCTGAAACTGGTGAAATGTTGTTGATGTTGATGAAGTGTGGAAAGACTAGGGAAGATCCATACCCCCAGATATTGGATACCATTGAAAACGTGAAGAAACTCAGGGATTGATGGAACTGTATTTTTTTTTTTATTTCACTTTTCGAACTATACATGGAATTGTGGAAAATAGCTGCATGAGGGCAGCTTGAAGAAATTCCCCTTTAACTTGATGATAGGTTTAGCATACAAGGGTCAGATTAGGGTTTGGACACAGGATGGAGGGACTTTTTACTTTGTGACATCCTGACACAGACACTAGTTAGTTTTGTTGAGGCATGGAACATCCTCATAGAGTTAGGGCAAGGTAGGATTTTCTCCCAACCCTTTCTTTATTTCATCTTCATTAACGTCTATGAACAAAAACATAATGCCACTGTGTCCAACTCTGACTCTTGATCCCTTATAGTGTATAGCGAGAAAATCATGGAGCCTACTCCTTTTTACATTATACTACCCCACAAAGCCTCCGGAGATAGGTTTCCAGAGAACAATGTATCCAACTTCACTGTGAAGCTGGCCAAACCTATACATTTGGAACAACAGTGGACTGTGGTGCTCACAGAAGTTCAATACATCCATTTGTGGGAGGCTTTCACAGGGACCAGTGATCGAAGTGAGCGGGAAATGGTCGGACGCCGCATTCAACTATTTTTTTTTTTTTTACTGTTAACAGTTGCATTACTTTTTGCAACCATTTTCTTTGTGAAGTAAAAGCACCTTTCCCCACTTTACCACCCAATAGCAGTTACAGCTAAACTGAAATCTGTTTCAACTCAATTGGCTGTCAACCAGTATGGTTGCAAACCTTGAAAAATGTGTTACACATTGCTCTGTTACTGCCTGCACTATCCCCCCCGTGGGTCACAGTTACACTACTTTTTTTGGGTACACCTCTAACACTAATGTGGATGGTTTGCCAGAGTACGGTGATACAGTGTTGCATCTAGACCCGTATCAGATGAAAGTTTTTCTCCAGCTGCGTCTGTCTGGTTTTCAACAGTGGGGAGACTGCGTGACATACTGGGAACTGTGCAACATGTTGGAAGTAGAGAACCACAGGACAATACCTGAGCTAATATTAACAGCAGGTTTTATATTTTACTGATTTACAGCAATATAGTGAAGTATTAAAGAGTGGGGGATAGCTATGCACCATTACTTAGAACCGTGGAGATCAGAGGTAACAACAATGATATTGTGAACATTCAATACAGCAAACCCGATTACGTCCCCTTGTGTAAAAACCATTTCAACACCATCAACAATCAGATAAAAGATGATCAAGGGCAGTTTATATAATTTAAATATGGAAAATTCTGGCTGTGGTTGTACTTGCAAATGATGCGGCTCAAAGACTAATGAAACATTGGTACAATGGCAGCGGTGAAAAACTCTGGGGACCCCAGGACTTATGTGAAATATTACAGGACCAAGGCCGGCTACGGCGACCAGCCATACTTTAGTGGGAGCTATATAATGTATGGAGCGGGGCTCAGCGTTATCTTTAGACATCTCTTTAGATGTGTAATGCCCTTCTTACACTGTGGCTTCGAATTAGCTAAACCACATGTGAAAACGGCTGCCACCAGTATTGCTTAAGACGTCAAGGGGAGTGTAACAACAGCAGTTGCCAATCGGCTCGCCAAACAGAAAAAGGAGGAGCTGGATGGATCAAGCTTCATTTATAGATCTTGTGGGAGTATTAAGCAGTTTAAGAGGAAGAGGTCCACATCACATCCACGTGGCCCTCTGAAACCCATCAAAAAAAGAAGCTCAAGGGCTGACGCAGACATCAAACTAAGAAGAAGCACTTTAACCCTAAAACATACAAGGGCACTGACCTCTTCTAAAGAACAATGGCCTTCTTACATGGTTCCTCAGGGGAGTGTGTCAAATCGGAGTTTGATCTCTTCAGCATACCACTGACCCAAACCAGAATGGAGAACAGTTTCTTCATGGAGGTGACACGTTTGGCAGCGCCATCGCTGATACCCTCCACAGAATTTTTTGTAACAGGGTAGACCGACATGTATCTGGAGTTGAATGACATATTGCTGCATCTAACTTGTAAAATAACAAATGCTGAAGGCACCAACTTCGCGGCTGGCACACAAGTGGCTATGATGGCATACCCCATAAACACGATGTTGACCAGGTGGACGCAACACAGGGTGACTGAATGATAACACAGAGGGATAATATGTACACTTACAGGGCCTTTATCAAGAGTATATTAAATTATGGCTCTGATACCTTGGAAAACCAGCCAGTCTCTTTCACTGAGACACTGCAGGGCAGTGTGATGAGACTGCTCTGGATGGTGATAACACAGGGTTTCAGAAGAGAGCCTGCTACGCCATGCTCAGTAGAGCAATTGATTTAATAGGATATCTAGATTTGTATCTTTTCTTCCAGGATAAACTGTTGATCAATGCTGTTGACCTTAAAGTGAAACTATCCCGAAACACGGACACTTTCTCATCAATGGGGATGCCGAAATATACAAGCTAGTCATATTGGCTAGTTTGTTCGTTAAAGGTGTGAGCATCTCCCCAACCATTAGAGTAGTACATGCACAGGTTTTGCAAATATCGAATGTGAAATATCTGGCTTAAACTCTTCAACATTCCTTCAGGTAGCCGGGGTACCATTCAAGACAAAGGGCCTCATTACAAGGTTGGTGGTAACCCCAAAACACAGAATCTGGCATCAGACTTCCCGGTGCCACTGGGACATTACAAGTCCCTTTGGCACAGGAAGTCAGGTGTCGGATTGTGTAACTCCCTATTCGCATAGAGTCCCATAGGGCTCTAAGGGAGTGGGGAGACGGAAGCACCGGCACTGTGTGAGGTTATATGAAGGTGCCTGATATACAGGCTAAGGAAAACAGGTTTCTCAGACGACTCTTGGGACTCCCAGGATCCGCCCCCTGCTCTCAGTACATAGGGAACTGGGGGTGGATTTTTGGGAGGACCATTGGAAATCAGCCACGAGCATTTTTTGGCTGGGCCTATGGTCTAATGATCGTGCCACTCTATGTCATTTTATTATCAGAACCCTCATGGAGAGGGAAAATTGGCATAAAATCCCTTGGTTAGCGTTTGTTAACGACTCAATGTCTAAGAGTAACATTTTGGGTTTTTGCATGCCCAACAGTCTGTTGCCTTTGGGGCAAATGAATCATTACAAGCACTTTTTTAATCAAGTGGTGAGAGAGAAGAGGGAGAATATGGAATTTGCCACCTACTCTAATAGAGATCACGCTTCGATTAGCAGGGTGAATGAAATCCAACCATACCTTCCCCTGAGTTCCAAAAAGGGAGATTGGTGGCTGATTAAGCGTGCAAGATTTGACAGCTTGCTGTTGAGGGGAAATAAGGTAAAGTGGCATGGGTATCCTGATACATCTAGTTGTCCAGTATGCAGGGCTGCCAGAGAGGATTTGAAGCTCTTTATATTGTTTTGCTCAGCATATAATGATGTTAGAAGGTCCACAATTTTGCCGGTCCTTACGGAGTCAAATTTGTGCCTTTATAGGCCGACTCTGCTGTTTCTTCGAGAAGCGGACTCAACATTAACCGCATGGGCACTTCTGTCATTCTTGAAAAGGGCGATGTATCAGAGAAAGGGGAGTTTGGCTCAATTGTGAAGAGATTTTTATGCTACTGGATATGTATTATGCATATTTGCACCTGAAATTGTATTGCACTCTTTTCTGTGTGACAATGTTTTGATAATGAGGTTTCATAGTTGTGACGGAATGGTCTTATTAATTGTGTTTGTTTTAATTATTAGTGTTTAATGGATGTTTTTATCCGTATACACATTATTGATTGATTGATGTGGGTGGAGATACAACGTCACTCCCTTCCCTGCTTAGAATGGCAAAAAGCACAGAACAGATTTTTCTCTGTGGCTTGCACTCTATATGGTGACAAGAGATCATTCTGCACGAAATAATGTCTGAACATGGAGTTCCATATTAGGTTGTATTTCTACGCACTTTGATAGTTCTCATGTGCTGGTGAGCAAGGAGCTGAGCAACGCACACTATTCTGAATAGGGATTTGCCATGATGGGATAATAATGATCCTTTTTCCTTCAAGTGGAATTCCTTCTGATGTGCTGCTGTATGAACATGCTCCTGCTTTCCAGAGATTTCCTTCAGCGCGCCATCCATACTGCGCATGGGTCGGGCTCTTCTTGTCACTGTGCAGACGCTCTGCCCAAAGATTGCTCTTTTCCCCAGGTGCATCACTCCTGTAGGATCAGCACGGATGCTTGGCGGCCATCTTTCCACATGGCGGCTTAATTTACTGAGATCCTGATGATTGATTGGAGAGCCAATAATTATATGGTGTGGTATTTTACAGCGGCTGCCGTCTGAGACATATACTGTGCGCTTTTAAAAATACACATTTGAAACTTTCATGCGGGATCAGCGTTCGCTGTTTTCATTCATTCCAGTTGAATGTAAAATGTGACGGGCAACTCTCTTGTGTACGACATTAATTTAATAAGAAGAAAGCTGGATTGGAAACTGAAAACTCAAGTTATTATTAAATCGCATTGACGTATTTGCCATCATAGTATCCCTTTGGTGCCAAAACGGAACACATGAGTTATACATAATATATAGAAATACATTTGAACTACAAGTCTCGGTGAGCATTTGATACATTTATAAATGTTAGGAGATGAGGGTGGCAGATTGCGGCATTCAGTGGCGTGGTTCAGGTACAGCTGAAGTTCTCAATAACGCTCACGTCTAGCATGGGTGGAACACGCAGTGGCTCAAATGAACTGGATCCTATCTCATTGCTCAGGCCAAGTCACTCTTATGTTTTTACTTTGGGTTTATTGGATAAAAAGCACAATTTTTGAGGCAAGTGAATTGTTACTGCAGTGCCACACGAGCATTCGATCACAGTTGACAACGTGCTGGATGCAGACAGTGCCAGGAGCACACTGGTTGTCAGCATTTTTCTTTGCTACTCAAGCTCATTGTTTTTTACAGCCTCAAGGGGTTTCGAATGCCTGTTTTTCCAACGCTGGTAATAGATATGTTTCTTTTATCTAATCTTTTATTTTGTAAAGTTAGACCATTTGTTTTGGACGTAGAGGTTTTGCCCACTCCGATGTTGGGTCCTGGGTAAGATGTTTAGGACTGTGAATCTTTCCGCCATGTTTCTGTACACAGCAGGAAGTTAACTATTTACCCACCGTCCTTCCCCTTGTTACGCCTTTCGGCTGGGCTTTTTTTAAGCTGTAGCCCTTATCTTTATTGTTTTTTGGCACATCTTTTAGTGAGTGAGTGGGCTGATTTTAAAGAGCACATCGTAGATTGGTCTGCCTCTGGGTAGCTAATGCCTTTCTTGTAGGTTTGTTTAGTATATTCTGTTCCCCTTTTCCTCTCGTTGGAAACCGCGTGGCCGTTTATTGGCACCCTAGATCAACGTTTTCATCTGTTTGCATTAAAATCTCCTTTTTCTCCCAGATTATGCTTTTTGATTGGATGGTAATAACATACGTTGCATGGTCTTTCATGACTACACGCCATGGATTTTATCCTTTTTTTTCAATAGGCTCTGTTGAGATAGATTGATGTTTCACGAGAATGTTTGACATGTTCCTATTATTCCCTTGAATTGCCATCACCCCGCTCGTTTTGATGTTCTTCTGCTTGTGGACATTTGCCCTTTAGTTTGCATTCCAATTCTTAAGTAGTTGATAATATTTATATTTTTTCTTTTCTCCCCATTGACCATATGTGCCAATCCTAGAAGATGGAGACTCTAGCAGGATATGAGCCGGTGCAGTCTGCGTACAAACAGAGAGTACTGAGCAGGAGCCCAAAGCGGAGTGAAGATTTGTACCAGTATGGAAGGCCGTAGCAGGGGGAAAAAATAGAGAGAAATAGGAACAGGAGAGAAAGTTCCAGGGGAAGCAAATCAGAACCAGCGGAGAGCCAAGAGATAGAGAGAGGGACGGAATATGGGGGAAATGCACAGGAAAACAGCTAAGGTAGCAAACGAACAGCGTTTCAGCAACATGAAGGCAGTTCCCACGCGTAGCTCACCGGGACTTCAGGTATTTGTTGCTATGGATCCAATGCGTCGTGAATGACGCAAACGTGCTGATGTTCGTGCAAGAGTATGGCCGGCAGCCATCTTGAATCGGGAAGCTCGTTTCCAACATTGCCATAGAGGTCTCTGTACATGTATTTGCCAATGTGACTGTGCTCGTAGCATAACGTTCGGAGACGTTACATCATGCCACCTCTTTTGCCTGGTACCACCTGGCTTCCAAAGATTGTGACGATGGAATTCTCGAAGGAGTCGGGATGCATGGAAGTTGGATGCAGGTTCCCAGGATCTATCAGCTGCTGTGTAGTCTTCCCAGTCAACTAGGTACTGAAGAACTCCTCGATAGGATCTTGAATCGCCTATCTGTCATACTTTGTACTCTTCTTTAGGGTCCTTCAATGAGGGAGTGACCTCTTTCTTGTTCTTACCAAGATAAGGTTTCAGTAAGGAAACGTGAAAGACTGGGTGAATGCAGTGCCATGATGGTGGCAGGCGCAGTTTATAAGCCACTGGATTGACAGCCTACACGATTGACAATGGGCCAAAAAATCTAGGGGAAAACTTTCCTGTTGTCAGTCTATGGGGTAGGTATCTTGCGGATAACCACACACGGTCTCCTTTCTGATAATTTTTGGAGGTTCTTCACCTGCGATCCGCATATGTCTGGTTTCATAGCTGAGCTTCCTGTAAGGCCTGGAGGGTCTTTTGTTGCACATCGCTTAGAGTCTTGATGTTCTCTTCCACGGTAGGCACTGTAGTGACTAGAGAGTGCTGGTTTGGTATCCAATTTAGGTGATAACCATAGGAGCAGAAGAATGGGCTCTTCCCTAGTGCTAAGTGTACTGCGTTATTGTAAGAAAACTCTGCCAGGGGCAGCAGCTCAGACCAGTTGTCCTGCAGGTAGTTCGCAAAGCACCTCAGGTATTGTTCAAGCATCTGGTTAAAGCGCTCAGTCTGTCCATCTGTCTCAAGGTGGTAACCAGAAGACAAGGACAGGAATATACCCAACTGCTTACACAAAGCTCACGAGAGGTATACTGAACCCCCCGATCCGTGATGATGGAATCAGGTAAACCGCGTAGACGAAATATGTCTCTGAGAAAACCAGAACTCATCTCCTCCGCCATGGGTATCTTTGCCAAAGAAGAAAAATTTGACAGTTTTGTAAGAGAGAGAGAGAGAGAGAGAGAGAGAGAGAGAGAGATAGATAGATAGAGAGAGAGAGAGAGAGAGAGAGAGAGAGAGAGAGAAAGAGAGAGAGACTGGGCTCAGGTTTGGAGGGGGCACTGCTGCAGGGCAATACTAAGGTGAGAAGATAGGTTTTTGCTGACTGTGTGCACTGCATGCAGCCAGAAATATATGTTTCCTTATCTTGGTATGGTCCTGCACCAAAGCCCTGGCAAGACCCACAAATTCATTCATAAACACATGCACATGGACAGAAGCAGTCACGCACCTATACAGCTTACTCAATCATTCACACCATACTACCAGAACACTTTACTCATGCAGATAGACGCATTCATATATCTGCGTGAATGAAGTGTTCTGGTGGTTGTCATGTGGATTATTGAGAGAGCGGTGTGGGTGAGTGACTGCTAGTGTGCATGTCTATATGAATGTGTGGGTGTGCGGGCTTGGGTTTGGAGGGGGCATTGGTGCAGGGCAATATCAAGGTAGGAAAACATGTTCTTGCTAGCTGCATGCAGTGCATGCAGTCAGCAAGAACATGTTTTCTTACTATGGCATGGTATTATTTACTGGACATCTATGATAAAGTAAGGTTGCTGAGTGCTATTTCTTGGCTACACTGGCATATTTTGGTGTAGCCAGTCCAGCTATACTGTTCTACTCTGCATGGCACTTTTTGCTGAGCACCAATGGTAAAGCAAGCAGTGCTATTATGTAAATAGACTGGCTTACACTGTTGAAGTCAATTTAGATTATTTTTATTTTTTATTTTTGCATGGAATTTTTAATGGCAAGCCAGCAGGATATGTTCTTACAAGGGAATACTGGAATTATGTGCAAAGCAATACTGACATTATAAATGACATATCATATCATTTGAGAATACGTGCATATATTGCTGCAGCGTGCACGGAAATGTATCGGCACAGCTATCATGAAAATGTTTTTTATACTAGCATATATTGTAGGAGAAGGCCTCCTACAATATGCACTGGGAAATGAACCCATGCACTGTTGGTAAATGCATCTATTAGATTTTCCCACGAGTTCTTTTTACCCAATTTTTCACAAAATGTGCTGTACTATCCACAATTTTAATCCATTATTCAAAAAATGTTCTTGGGGATTAATCCCCCCAATCACCCCTTGGTTGATTTGGGCTCCCTCCCTGCATCCGGTCATTCAAGCAGATTTGTGGAAAATATTAAAACCCCTCCAATCAAAAAATTCACCAGCCGGGGGGCGTGGCCAACAGCGCGATGAGAAAGACGTAGGTCTCCGTCGCTCCCGCAACCGCCGCAGTAATCCTGTCAAAACCGCCTATTGCCGCCAACTACGGGGTGTAAAAATAACCCCTACTTACAGCAGATATCATCGTGCCCATCTGGACCGTTGAACGGAAGAAATCGGCTGACGAGTGCGAAGCAAAGCCCGGGAGAAGGTTGGCGTGTGGCCGACTGGGGTGCTCCCAAGATTGCCGCCTAGGTGCAGCGACGGTCTGGAGTGACGCTGTCTCGACCCTCGCTGGGTCCCCTCTGAATCCTGCACGGAGGAACGTTTCTTCTCCCCGAGGGCTGCTCCGACCGGCCGCTGGCCCGAGACCCGGAGCGAAGGAGTGAGCGAGAGGAGTCGTGTGACTCGGAGCGGCCGTCGCCTTGCAAGCGGGATCCCGCCCCGGCCCCCTGGGGCTGTGCACTGGCCTTGATCGGCACGGGAGAACTGAGGCTCCCCCCCTTCCTCTGCCAGTGATATGAGCGGCCCTCGCCGAAGGGCCTCACCACCGCCACCGGCGGCGCCGGAGCTGGCCCGGGCTTGAGGCCTCATCCGGAGAAGGTGCCCTCCGAGGTCCGGGGCACCGCCGCGGCACAGCAGGACTCAGAAACCAGCGACCCTCTGCAATAGCTGAAACAACAGTGCAGATCCACCAAGGAGACCCCACGTAGCTCCAAATCCCTTCTTCGAGGAGACGTCGACCTGCTGGGAACTGCCTGACCCGGGGCGCCTCGCAATTCATGCACCGTGCCAGACTGGTAGTCATAGCACCTACCCCCCTCTGAAGGAAGTATAGAGGCCACAACACCCTCATTATCTGCTCCGCTTGGACAATTGCGATCACAACAAACACCCAATGGAAGGGGTCTTTATAGCCTTCTAACATGCAAAGAGTGGACTGCAAGATGGTGAATTGCCGGGTGGGCCCTAGTGGCGCCGAGGGAGGATCAGTGGGCCCATGCCCAGGCTCCAGTGGGAACACGGCAATCAGCCTAAAGCTCCAGAATCTCACACCGCCCCCTGCGGACCGCCGCAACCTAAATTCGAAGTGATGTGTGGCGCCACAGTATAACCGGCGGACTCGGCCCCCCGACCATACCACCTCTCAGCCGGCGGTGCCCGCACGTATGCGACGAGGCCCTAATCGCATGAGCTGGGCTCAGTTACAGCAGGCATAACCCACGGGCGACACACCGATCCCTTTGGACAAATCTGGCATTGCTAAAACTGCAAGAAGCAGGAGTAACTGGCTTTCCCGGTCTGCCAGTGCGCAGCTGTGTGGTGGGACCGACCCAGCCTGCACCCTCTGAGACCCCAACAGGAATACAGCCATAGAACCACGGCTGCCAGGCAGGGCGGCGACCATGGGCAAAGAAAAGACGAGGAAGTCCACTATGCAGAACAGGATTGAGCAATACACTGTTCCTTCGTCACAGATAGTGGATCCTCCACCGCAACACTTCGAGGACAAGGACACTGAACACACGCTTTCCCTCAAGGACGTTATGGCCGCCATTGCGGACTCCCGCTCATCCATGGAGCAAAAGATAGACCGAATAAACCTAGATGTCTCCCTCCTCAGACACGATCTGCAGAAATTGTCCGCACGCACTGGGGAAGCGGAGCAGCGCATTTCAACAACGGAGGACGGCCTCCGCAATGTGCAACACCAACTCCACAGAGTCTCGGCTACACTCAAGACCCTGGAAGCCAGGGTAGAGGAGAGCGAGGGAAGGTCCAGGCGGAACAACGTCCGCATTCTTGGTATCCCTGAGAAAAAAGAGGGACCCTCCATGGAACTCTTCCTTGAACAACTACTCACAGACCTGTTCGACCTACAGTCTTTCTTGAAATTCTTCTCCATTGAGAGGGTACACCGTATGCCTGCAGGCAGGCCAATGCCCGGCGCCCTTCCACGCACTGTAATAGCGAGATTTCTGAACTATCGGGATCGAGATGCCCTGCTTCAGCTCGCCAGAACGATCACCTTTAATGGGTCCAGACTGGCCTTCTTTCCCGACTATACGAAGGAGGTACAGAAGGTGAGACAATCCTTTGGGAAGCTCAAAAAGCAACTGCAGTCACTTGGAGTCAAATACGGGCTGCTCTTTCCCGCCCAACTGAAAATTTACCATAAAGGGACAACGGTCCACTTTGATGACCCCAGTGAGGCATGGCGCTGGGTGGAACAGCACATCGAGGGGGACTGGTCCACACCCCGAAGCAACAGGAACGGAAACCCCAGGTCGCCATCGGACCGTCGCTGCAGGCCGGACCAACCACCGCTAGCAGACCCACCAATGAATGGGGGAGACAAACTCCCGCCGTGACTTTTGTCCTGGGATCACCCTCCTGGCAGCCATGCAACCCTCTTATGGTTGATACCATGAGCGGCTCATATATTTAAAATGCGGTAAGTGGGAGGATGCTACTCTCCCATCTGGGTTTTTTAAGGGGCAAGGAAACACAACAAACCCCCTAACCCCCCCCCTCAAGTTTTTTATAGTTGAACTTTAACAAGGGATGTTAACGCTGGCGCTATACCTCTTTTGATTGCCAGCAATGTTTGGGCGACAGGTACTTCGTGTTGGGGAGGAGTATAGGATGGGGGTGGGAGGGGTTTATTGGGAAGAATGTATTAGTTACCCCGGGTTCAGCCTTCCCGGTACTTATCAGGGGATGGTTTGGATCCTGGCCAGTTGGGACCACACCACACACAAGCAGCACCTCAACCGCCAATCCTTGTATATCTTGCACCATACAGCCATGCACCGCACGCACCGCCTGCCCGGCCCTCCGACAGGCCTGTTAGATGCCAACTGACCAGTCTCACCCACCAATGACCTCACGCCCCAAATCCCTTAGGGTCCTCACCTGGAATGTGAACGGGCTGGGCTCCACGATTAAAAGGCGGCTGGTCAAGTAACTACTCTCCAGGCACTCTCCCCATGTAGCCCTGCTTACTGAAACTCACCTGGTTGGGACACAATGCAAGTTTTTTCTTCAAACCAATTATAGGACCGCCTACCACGCAGGATACTCCATGGGATCCAGAGGCACTCTTATTCTTATGCACAAACATGTCCCGTTTGCCTGGCAGGCCCCAGAACAATACCCTTAAGGACGATTTGTAATGGCGCTGTGGACACTTTGGGGGGAAACATTTGGATTGGTCTCAATCTACTCCCCGCCTAGACTGGGGCAGGAACTACTCGATGACCTGACCAGCCTTATGGGCAAACATCAGCCTGATAAGTGGTTCCTAGGTGGGGACTTTAACAATATCATGTGTAACACCTTAGACCACTCCCACCTTAGACAACGTAATCCGCACCTCCCCACAAAACTGTCCAATTTTGTGTCTGCCCTGGGTCTCTGTGATGTATGGCGGGAACTGCACCCCGGGACCAGGGGTTACTCGTTTCACTCCGGGGCACACGCCTCCCTCTCCAGGCTTGATTACCTATTCGTACCTCACACGGATCTCTTTAAGATCCTCTCGGCGGACCTACTCCCCCGAGGAATCTCGGATCACTCACACCTGTTGGTGGAGTCACGATTGCAGGGACTGAACCTCCCTAGAACATGGCGGCTGAACACCTATTATCTGGGCCTCCCGGAACTAGTTGAGCGCCTCACGAGGTCTCGACTGAATACTTTGAGATTAATAATACCGGCGATAACGACCCGATAGTGTTATGGGAGGCCTACAAGACCGTGCTGCGGGGGGAAATAATCTCCTGGACGGCGAATAGGAGGAGGGAGAGGCTCCGGAAGATAACTGAGGCGGAAACGGAGGTAACTCGCCGAGAAAATGAACACACTCTTAATCCTACCCCACAGACCCACATGTCCCTTAAACGTGCCACTGAATACCTCCGAAACCTAATGCTAGATAACGCCAAGCAGGCCCACTGGGAAACCAAAGCTAGGGTATATGAGCTGGGGGATAAAGTGGGGAAAATGCTGGCGTGGCTAGAGAAGAGAGATGAGGGGCAGCGCTGTGTCTGGGAGATTATCACCCCGCAGGGTGAGACATGCCGGTCGGACGCTGAGATAGCGGAGGCCTTTGCACAATTTTATGCTACACTATACCAAGCCCCAACTCTACCCCTGGATTCATCCCTCCTGGACGGCGTGGAAATCCCCACTCTGTTGATTCAACCAAGGGAGATGCTGGACTCCGAGCTTTCGGAGGCTGAAATATTAGAAGCCCTTGGACAACTGAAGCCAGGGAAAACCCCGGGCCCGAACGGGTTTCCGGTTGAAACCTGGCAGAAGCTTGGGGGTAACAACACAGCACCTCACCTGCACCAGATGTTGTTGGCCGCCCAAGACAGAGGTTCCCTCCCAGATGATCTGTGTAGAGCGACCATAGTGGTCATCCCCAAACCTGACAAGCCCCAGGAGCAATGCGCCTCCTATAGGCCGATCTCGCTTATCAACGGAGAAGCCAAAGTCCTGGCCAAACTCTTAGCCAATCGGCTCCAACTGGTAGCGGACACGCTGATACACCCCGATCAGTGTGGCTTTATGCCCCACAAATCCACCCGAATGAACTTGCGCCAGCTCCATCTGGTGCTCGAGCGGGCCCCTATCCTCGATGCCCCGCTCGCCCTGCTGGCTATAGATTTTGAAAATGCATTTGATTCAATCCGATGGGACAGCCTCTGGGAAATCATGATCCGTATGGGGTTCAGAGAGGGCTTTCTAGGGTGGGTTAAACTGTTATATACTAACATTCAAGCAGAAGTTAAGGTGAATGGGTGGACCTCCCGTTCCTTCCCTCTGGGCAGAAGCACGCGACAAGGGTGCCCCCTCTCCCCCCTCCTCTTCACCCTTGCGATTGAACCACTAGCGCTGTGGCTTCGCCAAAGCGGGGAATGGACAGGATTCAGATGGCCCGAGGGACATGAGGACCGTGTCTCTCTCTATGCTGATGACCTCTTGCTATACCTGGCCGAGCCGGCACAGAGCTGTCCCACAGTAACCCAGATGCTCATCACCTACGGGGAATTTAGCAGGTTAAGAATTAACTGGAGGAAATCGGTACTTTTCCCGGTGAAAGGGGGTGAGCGGGTCGACTCCACGAGAGGTCCATACCGGTTTGATACACAGGGCTTTAAATACCTGGGGTTATGGATAACATCTGATCTAACCAAATATGTAATGCACAACCTCCAACCGATTGTAGACAGGTTCGCTAGGGACGTCCACCACTGGAAACTTCTCCCTCTGACCCTCATGGGGCGTGCCGGACTCTTCAAAATGATGTCACTTCCAAGATTCTTGTATGTCCTGCAGAACGCCCCACTCATGATACCCACCCCCGAATTCACCTGCACCGAAACCCTTCTTAGGGAACTCATATGGGGGGGGTGGTCAGTCACGCGTGGCATTAAGCACTCTGCAGAGGTCTGTCTGGGAGGGAGGGATTGGTGTTCCCCGCCTCCAAACCTACTACTGGGCCTCACAACTAGCAGCAGTTAATGATCTGCTTCATGGGGATAGAGCACTACCTCACATCCGGGCTGACGTGGAACCTATGCAGGGCACAGACCCGTTGCAGATACTATACCAGCCCCCGAAGAGACCGCCCCTGCCCACAATCGAGACTCACATCACTACTATCTGGAGACAGGCACATATGTTCGTTGGGTGGGGAAATTAAATAACTGCAGCGCAACCTCTATGGCAAAACAGTAATCTTCAAGAAATTGGGAAACTTGAACCATGGCCGTGATGGGTGAGGGCGGGAATCCTGAAGGTTGGCGATATCCTCAAAGACGGGAAATTGACCTCGTTTGAGGACATGCAGTGCAAATTCCAACTGCCCACAACGGAACAATATCATTTTATGCGGCTGACCCATGCCCTGCGGACCTATATACCTTTAGATGGCACGGTCCCTGACTATACAACGATAGAACGCAATATGATCCCTGCACACATCCCTAGTAAATGCACATCCATTCTATACAACGCCATCACATCCTTCACTACCCCCGAATTATCGAGACTAAAAACCAGGTGGGAAAGAGATGTGGGGGAGATAGAGCCAGAGGATTGGATCCAGGTCCTTATGCATCCGCGAGGGGTGGCCATCTCCTCTAGGCTCAGACTTGTACAGCTCAAAATCCTCCATAGAGTATATTACCCTTGAACTGCACTATATGGTTGGAAGAGGGCAACAAATCCAAACTGTCTCCACTGTGGGGAGGAGGAGGGCACCTTCTATCATATCCTGTGGTCATGCCCCCGGATCCGCACCTACTGGATTGCCTGTTGCGCTGCACTGTCCAGGGCACTCACCTGCCCCATTGAGCTTGATCCGAAAGTTCTAATCCTGGGCGTACCTGACACATCTGACTTTAATGAAGAGGAAAAACTGTTATTGAACACTGCAGCGGCCCTGATGAAGCGCAACATTGCACAAAAATGGGGTGTGCCCGACCCCCTGACACTTGAACAATGGATACTTGACATGGATTCATGTGCCATGATGGAGCACCGGGTTTACGGCGCACGGGGATGCCTGGCCAAGGCATCCAAGATATGGGGGAAATGGGAAGAGAATGGACCTTGACAACCTGACTCAATGGTGATCACAATGGAAGTGGTTGGTTGGGGGAACCGAGGGCGGGCGGGCCGTGGTGGATTGTGTTACTGAAAACATTATGTGAACTTGCAGTTGATGGTGCTGGCTTGGAGTGCTTCTAAACGTTTAATTTTGTGTATTTTACCTTATGGGTGTTCTGTTACCACACCCCTTATTTTGTGGTTGTTTTGTTTAGGTCATAAAACACAATAAAATGTTTTATAAAAAAAAAAAAAAATTCACCAGCCACCACTGATCAGTGGTGTTCTTCATTTAGTGTGACATGCTCCCTGCAGATGTGCTGAGTTGTTTGCTCAAAAGGTCTCTAAAGATGTGTTAGGGGCTCTAGCATGAGCCACTACAATGAATTAGGCATAACACCACAAGCACAAGCATAAGCATAACACCATCTGCCAGACAATGCTAGATGCTTCAAGGTGCATTTGTGCACTGCCTTCTTTTGCTCTAACATTCTTTGAAACACATACATGGTTGAGTTCCACAATGTGGGCACATCTTGCACAGGGTGTTTGAAAGGAAAGTTGTGTTTTGCCTGTCTGTTTGCACATACTGCCCATGCTTTCTTTTAGGAGCCAGGAATGAGATACCAACACAGAAGACTCATGTTTTGGTTATACACTTTTATTAAATGATAAAGGGGTTGGAAAATGCCTCACTATATCTATTCTAGGAGACATTTCCCTACCTCAACCAAAACTAATGGGTTGGTCCTTTGTCAAGATGTCCAAAGTAAAATATGTCCTGTTTCCAAAATCCTATCCTGGCGCTCACACTAAAAACAAACTCTACGGGTGCAAAGGATATTGGGCCTCATTACAACCTGCCAGTCCGGGACCGTGCAAAATCCGTGATGGCGGTAAAAACGTTTCCGTGTCCGCAAGGGTGCGGAAAAACCGCACGATTACACGCTGTCGGTCGCGCGCACCACACGGACTCGGAAACGTTGTTACCGCCGTCACGGAATACCCCACGGAAATGGAAATAACGAAGCCACAAGTGGCGCAAACCCCGTTTCCGCCTCCGCCGCCACGGACACGGAACCGGAAATACCATGATCGCCAAAACAGGAAACAGAGAGGCGGCCATCATATAAAAGCACAATCCATTGCCATCCAGAGCCAGCACAAGCACAATCCTGACTCTGAGAAGCCAAAAGGGACCACCAGCATGTCTGCCAGGATTCCTGCTCAGAGGCAGCGCAAACAGCGCTTCAGCGAGGCGGAGCTAACCGTCTTGGTGGAGCACATTGTGGACAATGCTGAGATGCTGTTCAGCGCCGACCAACGGCGTGCCACACAGCAGCGGAGCAAGGAGGTGTGGGCCGAAGCTGCACGCAAGTGCACCGCTGTGGGCGTGGCAGTGAGGAGCGTGAAGGACTGCCACAAGCGTTGGGACGACCTGAGGCTGAGGGTACGCAACCTCATTTCCACGCACCGCCAACGCAGCAGTGGGACAGGCGGAGGACCCCCTTCCCCACTGAGGCTGCAAGCATGGGAGGAGCGTTGCAGCAGCGTCCTCCACCTAGAGGGAATCCATGGGATTGGGCAGGCTGAGGCAGGAGTGAGCCCACCTGCAGATGCCGGTAAGTGCCCAAACATGAATGCCACATGTAAATATGCAGTTGTGAGTACTGGGCCAAAGGACCCATTAACAACCCCCCCCCCCCAGGCAGTGCATGTGTGGGCCAAAGGACCCATTAACAACCCCCCCCCCAGGCAGTGCATGTGTGGGCCAAAGGACCCATTAACAACCCCCCCCCCCCAGGCAGTGCATGTGTGGGCCTAGGACCCATTAACAACCCCCCCCCCCCCAGGCAGTGCATGTGTGGGCCAAAGGACCCATTAACAACCCCCCCCCCAGGCAGTGCATGTGTGGGCCTAGGACCCATTAACAACCCCCCCCCCCAGGCAGTGCATGTGTGGGCCTAGGACCCATTAACAACCCCCCCCCCCAGGCAGTGCATGTGTGGGCCAAAGGACCCATTAACAACCCCCCCCCCAGGCAGTGCATGTGTGGGCCTAGGACCCATTAACAACCCCCCCCCCCCAGGCAGTGCATGTGTGGGCCTAGGACCCATTAACAACCCCCCCCAGGCAGTGCATGTGTGGGCCAAAGGACCCATTATGATCCGTATGGCAACCAATATCACTGAATGCAGACACCAGCAATCAGATGCATGTGACTAACACTATTCAATGTACAATCTTAATGACGCATGTGATGCACCCATCTGCCACCACAACAACACTAATTGCATGCCCTTTGTGTCCCCACAGCCGTTTCAAGTGACAGTGATACTGCACAACAGGCCAGCCAATCAGCATCGGCAAGTACACTAGCCACCGCCACCACACAGGAGGATGCTGCCGGCAGTTCTGCACCTCTGGCCACATTACCAGCCACCACAGATGTGCATCACACCACCACCACCACCAACATCCCCACCATCTCCACACTGGCTGAGTCCAGACAGGTGCCACAGGAACCTATCATGGCCACCCAACAAAACACCGAAGGCAGCAGCACTGCAGAGGGGGCGGCCTGCAGTGATAACAGTGCCCCGCAAGAGCACTCGGAAACAGGGCCACAGGGGGAGATGCCCACATTGGAAGACCTGGGCTCCTTCCATGAGCTGGGGTTCAGCCCCACTTCACTGGGGAGTCCCATGAGGTCGCCCACCCCATCCATGGCCGAACTGAATGCCCGCATGCAGCGGATGGAGGACCAGCAGGCTACCCTCACCCAGCTGGTGGAGAGGCAGCTAGAGGAATCCAGGCTGCAGAGGGAGAGCTACAGCGCCTCAGTGCGTCGCCTGTCGAGGTCCATTGGACGCTTTGCGAGCACCATAGTGACCCTTGCACGCCATGTGCGGGAGGGCAATGACCACACCTCCAGGCTTGTGGAGGCCATGTTGGTTGGCCAACAGGCAAATCTGGCACGGATGCCCTCAATCCCTGATTCTGGCCAATCAAACACTACCACCCCATCCAGCTCCACTACTGCCAGTCCAAGGAGGCGCTCGAGTAGGCTAACGGGTCCCTTGGGCAAGGTTGCACAGAAGCGCACACGGAAGTGATGGCATGTGTGTAGGGCAGTGCAGGACACATGTGGACTACAAGGGTGTGAGAGGGGTGGTCACGTTTGGGTGGTGGGGTAGGTAGTTTTGGGGGTTTGGACAATGGGCTCTGGGTGGGGGTGGGCACGTTTGGGTGGTGGGTGGCCCCGGGTGTACAGCTTCCCTAACCAATGCACCTTCTTCCCTGTTGTTATTACATCAATACATCACCATTTCAAATCAAGACATACATGTGTGGACATTGATCATTTATTTTGCAGTGCAACTATTAATTCATTGTCGTCACCATGTTTGTGCATTACTGTGAATGTGCTGTGACTCAAAAGTAAATGCGAATCAGGGCATCCCGTGCTCTCTGGCCATCATGTGCACCCCCAGGGGGAGGCGGTGCCATCCCATCCCCATCTCCATCCCCATCTCCATCCCCATCTCCATCCCCATCTCCATCCCCATCTCCATCCCCATCTCCATCCCCATCCCCATCCCCATCCCCATCCCCATCTTCCTCATCTGCGTCTGGTGGCATTGGGATGTTCCTGCGCAGGCATATATTGTGCAGCATGGCACATACCAGCGTGATTTTGCCCGTCTTCACTGGGCTGTACAGCAGTGATCCGCCAGATCTGCTCAGACAGCGGAAACGGGCCTTCAGCAGTCCAAATGTCCTCTCAATCATTCCACGTGTGCGGATATGTGCCCTATTGTATGCCTCTTCATGCCTGTTCCTTGGTCTCCGTACAGGTGTCATCAACCATGGCGTGAGTGCATATCCCGCATCACCTACATGGGATGTAGATGGGGGAACATGTCAGTGTTTGTGGCATCATGTCCTCATCTGCTGCTGTGCATTCTTGTATCATCATTCATTCATGCATATGAACCATGCAGTGTCTGGAGGTATGTTTTGGCCATCACGAGGAATGTCGCTGACTGCATATGGGCCTACACATTAACTTGCATGTTTGCTGTGCCCTGCGGGTGACATTTGATTGTGTGCATGTCATGGTGCAGTGCTGTCCACACATGGCAGAGTGACTTCACTGTACGGAAGTAGTAAATACTCGTCGTATCATTTACACGCCTCTCGTGCTTTTTGGGGCAGTGTTTCAATTGAGGGTGGGTGTCTGCAGTGGCACAGGGTTCATGGGACAGTGACGGGATTGGCTGTGGCAGTGTGTGCACGGGCACATTGTGGTGCCCTGTCATGTCTTCCTTCATGATGTTTGGCATCCGCTGTGTATTTGGTAGATGGAAGGGGGGTGATGCATGTGCGGTCACAGCGGCACACTCACAATGCTCATTGCCTGGACACACACACACCACTCCGACAGGGTTGTAGCATCGTCAGCTGTACTCACCCAATAGCCACGTGCTTTGTCCGGCATAGCGTTCCATGTACCGTGGCAACGTGGAATTCCGCAGTACCATTGAGTCATGTGATGAGCCTGGGAAACGTGCGCAGCAGTGTGTAATCAGTTGCATGGCATCACAAACCATCTGGACATTCAAGGAGTGATACTGTTTCCTATTGCGGAACACCGCCTCAATTGCATGTGGTACTGTCAGCTCGACGTGGGTGCAGTCAACTGCGCCTATGCAATTTGGCATGCCTGCTATGGCATGGAAGGCCAACTTGGTGGCAATGACCCCGGGGAGGGTGCGGGGTAGGGCTATGTGTTCCGACACATGGCGCAACATGGCATCCAGTACCTGTACCAGGACTTTTGAGAAACACGGTTGTGATATGCCGTGCAGCTCACCAACCGTGTGTTGATAGGTGCCAGTGCCAAGGAAATGCAGAACTGAGACAACCTTCAAGAGGGGGGGGATGGCAGTGGGGGTGTCAATTAGGCTGCTGATGTTGTCCTCAATCATGGCGGTGATGTGCAGGATTGTTGCACGGTCCAGCCGGTATAGGGTGTGGATCTGTCCTGGGGTGAGGTTCCAGGGTGAGGCCCTGATGCGTGGTATTGGTGGCTGGCGGCGGGGTCGGGCTGGCTGGGCAATGGGGTTTGCCATAGCTGCAGGGTTGGCTGGTTGCCGCCTGCGCCTCCTCCGCCTACGCCTCCTCCTCTGCGCCATTGCTGCCACCATGTGCAGTACTGCCTGTTGGTTGAGTAGGCCCAGTCCCAGTGCTACTAGCCCTGCTGCCTGCATGGTTCTGTGTTGTGTTGGGCTGGGTGTGGCCCTTTTGTAGGCTCCCAGTGGCCTGCTAGGTCCAGCTGGGCTGATTTGGTGCACCTGTGCCCTGATTCAGTTCAGCCGGCAGTGTATAACGCCATGTTCGCGGTGGCGGCGGTTCCGCCACCGTGATCACGGTATTTCCGCCATTTTTTTCCCGGTATTTCCGTGTCCGCGCTAGTTGTGATGCTCACGGTGTTTCGTGTTGCCGGTAACGGAGGGGTTTCCGTGCAGGCGGAATTAAGGGGAACCCTATTTCCGCGGTGGGGGTTTAGGGTGGTGCTATTACCGGGGCCGCGGGTCATGATTGCGCGGACATGCAAACGGTGCCGGTATGGTTTTACCGGCAGTGTTAATTCCGGACCGGAGTACTTGTAATGAGGCCCATTGTCTTTGATTCTTCAAGTACGCACATGTTCACATCCAACACAGAAGTATAAATCCAACCAAAAAGGTCCAAGTGGACAATGTTCACAGTTCCAGGGAATGGCTCCCTTCCCCAGATTCCTTTTCTCCAAAATGAAAAGTTCAAACAAAGAATAACCAATTTCCTTCTAATCCAAGAGGATAACTCCATGAATGGCTCCCTTACCCAGATTCCTTTTCTCCAAAATGATATGTTCAAACAAACAACCAATTCCTTCTAATCCAAGAGGATAACTCCCTCCTCTTGGTGGGTTCACTGTTCCTGAGGAAATAGCTCCCTTCTACAGGTTTCTCTTCACATTCAAGACAGTTCAAAATCCTAAGGGCATGTGTCTTCCTTGGGATTCTCTTTTCGCTGTATTACAATTTGAGTATGGGTCCCAGACTTGCAGTTCACCTGGTATACTTCATCTGCCAGGCTGCTTTCCACATTTATACCAATTCACAATCTTAAGGATATGGACCTTCCTTGAGATTTTCTTACTATAGTTTATCACACACACTTGGCTTTGCCTGGTATACTCTCCTACCAGGTTTTGGAAGCAGTCTCTTTCACCTTCTTTGGTATACTCTCCTGCCAGGACTTGCATGCAATTTCTTTCAAACACTTTGCTTTGCCTGGTATACTCTCCTGCCAAGACATGTATGCAGTTTCTTTCACACAATTGGTTTTGCCAGTATACTCTCCTGCTAGGACCTCTTTGTGGTTTCTTTCAAACACTTGGCTTTGCCTGGTATACTCTGCTGCCAGTACTTGTATGTAGTTTCTTTCAAACACTTGGCGTTGCCTGTTATATTCTCCTGCCAGGACTTGCATGCAGTTTCTTTCAACAATGTGTGTTTGGTATTTTTAATATAATCATTCAGGTTGCTTTCCAAATACTTGGTATAGTTTTCTACCAGGTTTCAACACATAATGTCTCTCTAGTTTCCCTTCTTGGTCCTCAGGCTCATACAGAGGTTCTCCGAGCCCAGTCCTACTGTCTAGGGCTTTCGTTATCTTGCCCGACAGTGCTTCAGCATCCCAATCCTTTCCCTGAGCTCACCAGTTATCTTCTTGTGCTTTCTCAGTGTTCCCAACTCCAAGTCCAATGTTTCTCCAGCTCTCGCATCTCTCTCTGGCCTTGCCGGCACCTTCAAAAGGTGTCAGGGCTTCGGTCAGCTTTCCAGCCTCTGCAGCGGTCAGGAAGCACAACATGCTTCCTTGTGCTTTGTTCTGGTTTCTGCAGAGCCTCCCTGAGCACGTCGCTCACTGAGCTGCCCTCTCGCTCTGTTTAGCTGCTTGGACTTCCACGTCGCCACAGGTACCTCGCTATGTCCTGAGCTGGAGAACCCCATGTTTCTCTTCCCAGCATGGTTTTAAATCAAACCTTGTGTGATATTGGGGAAGCTGATTTTGGATCTCATTGGGAGTTATCATCACCACTTCATGCTGCCACCTTGTTTAAGTTGCTTATAAACTATTTATTAGGCGATATTGGGAATACTTGAAGTAGACTTAGAAAATGGTTGAGAGAGAGTGTTACAATATTCCATCAAGGCATGAGGAAGGGAGGGAACATAGCTAAAAGGAATTGGGGAGTATTTGGCTTACTCCGATGATGTCATGTCATCCCCCTGAGGGTCTCCTCCCACCATGTGTTCCTCCCTCATATAACCTCTGCCAGGGTCAGGATCAGATAGTGTCTTGTTCACTTCAGATCTACTCATGAACTCTCAGAGTACATGTCTCCTATTACTCACTGCCATCTGCTTCAAAAACTAATGGAAAACTCTCCAAGATTTCTATTTGCAGATTCAACAACATCTGCCTCTAACAAGACATAGTACAGGTATGCTTATATTTTTCTGACATTTTTGTCAACTCTTTTCAATCAATCAATCAATCAAAGTTTATTCAGATTAAAAACCGATTAAAAACTAAAAAACACAAAAAACATCACATAGACGTAAACAAGATTAACAATAGCCATTGCATCACACTTTAAAACACAGCATTACCATTGTCAGAACATTTCATAAATAGAAATGCAATTATATTTAAGAACAAATTTCCTATAACAGTTAAACCATGTTCTATTCACTTTAAACCCCCTTTCTCAGGTACACAGCTCTTTTCAAATAAGATAAAAGAGCCCAAGCTATCAGCACTGACTCTGCCGTCAAAAGAAATAGTAATGCCGGGCTATATTAGCAGATATTAATGACCTTGACCACCTGCAAGATGGTTAACCGTCTAACATTCCCTATACGCCGGACAGAACAATACAAAGTGCTTCTGGTCTTCCCTCTGGCCCCACACGGTGGACAGCAGGGGTCGTTTGGGAAGCCGGGCCACTTTTTCAGTGTTTCCCCTTAACTGTAGGCAGTCAAACCTTGCCCGTGTTATGAGCCATGTTTCCTTCTTTTTTGAGCTCGACAAAAGGTAGGGCTGAATCTCAGACACCTTAGCTATCACCACATGTTGACTCTCAGAGTATTTCAGCGCCATTGTCCTCTCTCCCTCCCTGGCATCCATTTCCTGGTTCCTGTTCCCTCCTGCCTCCCAGCCTGCCCTCCTTCCCTGATTGGTGGGTTTGAAGTATTGCACTGAACCTACTGGCCCGACAAGCTCCCTTCTCGCCACTTTTGGCATTGAACTCCAGGTGAGCGTGTGTGCCCTGAGACCCTCCTGGGCCTTATTTTGTTCTGTTTAACCTTGCTGATTGCAGCACTTTCATCGATGTTGTCCTCTGTCCCTCCCTCCCCGGCATCAATTTCCCAGTTCCTGTTCCCTCCCGCCTCCCAGCCCGCCCTTCTTCCCTGATTGGTGTGCCTGTTGGTCATCACTGACCCTCGCAGGGCAGCCCTCTGCCCGTGCAGCCCCGCAGCTAAGGGCCATAGCCAAGGGGCGGCTCCTTCAGAGACGGCTCCATCTTGTGTCTGCATGTGTCAGCAGGAGAAGCCAGCGGCCAGCCGTCAACCAGCAGCTACTAAGTAAGGTAGGAGTGGCCAGGGGTAGGAGTGGAGCCTTCACTCTACCCTGGATCCCCTGCCACTTAGCAGACTCTCAGACTTAGGTGTGTTTTCTCTCATATTTAAAATTGCATTGTGAAACCTAGGCCTTTTTTCCCACTATACAGGACTCTCAGACTTAGGTGTTTTCTCCGATATTTAAAATTGCATTGTGAAAGTATTTAAAATTGCATTGTGAAACCTAGGCCTTTTTTCCCACTATACAGGACTCAGAGACTTAGGTGTGTTTTCTCCAGTATGCAGGACTCAGAATTAGGTGTGTTTTTCGACAGTAATTAAAATTGCATTGTGAAAGTAGTGCCATTCTGTGGGTTTTGCTTTCTTAGCAAAGCATTAATCTAGCAAACTTTTCTACCATTATCTGAGCTCCTGTCGTCTTGTCCAATTGTCTACTATTGGCTTGTCTCTGTCTCGTCTGCTTATGTTCCTCCATGTGTCCTTCCCTGGTGTTCTCCCCACCCCTTCTTCTTCTCTCCTTTCCCTACCTACTCTATGGTGCTTTCTGTTTCTCCTATATTTTCTAACTGCTTCTCTATCGACTATCCTGCTCTCCTCACTAGATCTGGTAGGAAGAAGTTTAAAAAGGACATCCTGGACTCCAACTGAGGCCTCCCTATTGCTGACACCTATACCAATGCCGCCTCCAGGCAAACCCTCACAGACATCTTTTTTGTTGTTCCCTCGCCAGACCAATGGACTCTTCATATGGTCTCTGTGTTTTCTCCTTTCTCTTTTTCTCCCATTAATGGTGGCAACTGGTAGGAGGCCCTCCTGGCCCCTTCCACTCCTCCAAGGTCAGGATTAATGTTTACCTGAATGTTGCCGTCTTTGTCCAAGACCCTCAGGCCAACCTTCTCCTCTTTGACAGACTCTTCTCGTGCCTCATCAATTTCCTTTCCACTCCGCAGGGCACACCTCTGATTTGTATCCCACCCCAGAAGTCTTTCAAGGATGGTAACCTTCTCCATATTGCCACTCTCAACTCTCGCTCTGCTGTCAAACACTCCTCTGACATTTGCCGCCTCCTGGATGAACTAGACCTCAATCTTCTCGGTCTCACCAAGACATGGCCAGCTTTGACACTCTCCTCCCTAATGGCGCCAAAATCCTCTCTGCGCCCAGATTCAACTGTTCCGGAGGGCGTGTAGCCCTGATCTTCCCTGAGGGGATCCCTGCCTCCGTCATTCTTACACAGGCTTACTCCTCTTTCGAATGCCTCGTCTGCATGCTCTCTCTCTCTCTCTCTCCTGGCCATTCCCGTACTGTGGCTACCATCTATCAGCCACCTGGTCAGATCTCCTCCTTCTTCTCTGAGTGGGCGGACCTCTCATCTTCCCTACTGGTCTCAACCACTCAACTCCTCCTTCTCAGAGACTTTAACATTCACCTGGATGTTTCCTGTACTTCCTCTGGACTCTTTCACGACCCTGCGACTCTCTCTCACTCTATATTCTTCCCTCTGGCCCAACCCACTCTGTAGGGCACACTCTGATCGCTTCAGACCTTCCTCTTTCTATCCCTCTCACCACTCCTCTCTCCTGGAGTGATCACTTTCTCCTTTCCTCCCAGCTCACACTCTCTACCCCTCAGGCCAAGCCACCTCCAGCACTGCCACCTACGTTCTTGGTTATCCAACCCATGAAGCGTGTCAGTTGAGGCTTTCACCACCACTTTCTCACCCCTCCTCCCCCTTTGGCTGACTCACACTCTGACACAGCCCTTTCCATGCTCCACTCTGCCATATCTGAAACTCTTGATGTTCTTGCCCCTGTCATGAGGATCTGCTTAAAGCCCAAAGCCAAGTGCAACTCCTGGTATGACTCAGACCTCGTCACCCTCAAACGTAAGTGCAGGGTGGCTGAGAGGAAATGGCGTGCTTCCGGTACATCCTCTGACAAACTTGGCTGCCGCCTGCTCCAAAGGCAATACAGGCTCTCTGTCCACACCAAGAAGAGAGTACACATCCAACCCTGCGTCTCTGTGGCATCTAATAACTCGGCCAAACTCTTTAAAATCTGCAAGGAACTAGCCAATCCTGCTACAGTCTCTACCTCTTCTATCCCCTCCCAGGCCATCTGCACGGCTCTGGCTTCTCATTTCATCTATAAAAATAAAACTCAGGACATCCTGTCCTCTCTCTATTTCTCTCCTCCGCCTCCCTTTACTCCCTGCTCTTCCTCTGGCCCTTCTTCGGCCATCTCTCCTCCCTCCTTTTCTGCCTTTCCCCTGTTCTCCCCCGACAAGGTTCTAGACAAGTCCAATCTAAGAAAGTCTTGTCAAAACAGATTCACCCCTGTTTCTCCAAAACCATTAAGGACCACATTGACACCCAGGCTCCTGCTCTGGCTGACTTTTGCAACCACTCCTTTGCCACTGGAGTCTTCCCTTCCCCCCTGAAGCACTCCCTTGTGCACCCACTTCTTAAGAAACCCTCTGCTGACCAGTCCTGCCCAGCTAACTATCGCCCAATCTCCATCACTCCTTTCCTGGGCAAACTCATGGAAAAAGTGGCCAACTCCCAGCTTAATCTTCACACTGAATTTGTTGATTGTCTCCATGACCATCAGTCTGGCTTCAGAGCTGCCAGAGCATGGAAACTGCTCTCCTGAACATCCGTGAAGACCTGCTCTCTAACCTTGATTCCAACACCCTTTTTGTCCTCATCTTACGTGATCTCTCCTTTGCCTTTGACACGGTCAACCATGCCATCCTGCTCAACCATCTCCATGATAACCTGGGTATCACTGATCAGGCCCTGTTTTGGCTGACTTCTTTCCTCTCCGATCGACCCTCCCAGGTGCAACTTGGATCCTTCCTCTCCTCCATCTCTATCTCTACCTGTGGAGTTCCCCAGGGGTCTAACCTCTCTCCCTGGCTGTTCGCCCAATACCTGGCACTTCTTTCCCACTTCTCTCATCTCTGACTGTCTGTCTGCTATCCAGGAGTGGTGTGCCGTCAATGATCTCTGTCTTAAGGCCTGTAAGACTGAGATCCTCCTCACTGGCACACCTGCTCCCTCCCGCTCCCTCCTTTGTTGTTATTGTTGTTTGTTTATTTATATAGCGCTACAAACCCTCATGTATCTGAACGCTGCTTATTTTCCACGGTGTGTAGTGCTAATTTATCGACCTCGGAAGGATGAAAGGCTGAGTTTGGCCCTGCCGGGATTCGAACCTGCGTCAGCAGGCTCTGCATGGATGTCAAAGCGAGCACTCTATTCGCTGTGCTATCTGACCCACCGCTCACTCTCTGGCCGGCCTCTCATGGCCCTCTTCCTGCTCCCACCTGTGAGGCTAAAAACCTCTGAGTCATCTTCGACTCCACACTCTCCTTCTCTTCTCACATCTCTGACGTCTCTAAGAAGTCACACTACCAGCTGCACCTTCACAGAGGTATTATTCCTTTCCTTTCTTCTCCTTCCCCCAGAAGCTCACTGTCTCCAGAGCTCTGGTTCTCTCTAGGCTGGTCTACCTCAACAGCCTCTTTCTAAATGTGCCTGCCTCTACTCTCCGCCTTCTGCAACTCATCCAAAACAGGACTGCAAGACTTGTCCTTGGCCTCATGCCCAAGGATCGTATCTCTCCAGGACTGAAATCTCTGCACTGGCTCCCAGTGGCTGCGAGGATTAAGTTCAAAACCCTTTGCATTGTATACAAGGCCTTCTGGGGCCTGGGGCCACAATACCTTCAACTCTCTCTTCCTTAATATCTTCCTTCTTGAGCTCTTTGCTCATCCACCTCCAACACTCTCAGGGTCAGTCGCTTCTCCAAGCAACAAGTTGGTGGTAGATCTCTTTCTTTGGCTGGGGCCTCCTTCTTGAACAGCCTCCCTGCTTCTCTGAAAATTGAGGAGAACCATCTCTGGTTCCAGAAGCACCTCAAAACCTTCCTCTTTGCTTCTGCTTTCTCTTCTCCTCTCCCCTGCTGAACTCCTGGCTGAAACTGACACTGCACTGGTCACCCGGCTATCCTCTGTTCTTGGGCACAGGTCCCCTCCCCACCAGTTGCACACCTGCACTGGCCCCCTAGCAACCCTTGCACTCTGGGGCTGTTTCTTTATCCCTATAGCCTGCACCAGCACTTCACACCTGATGTCTGCACTTACCCTTGCACCTGCCACCAGCTGGCCGCACTTCTTTTTTATTGTTTTTATTTATTGTTATTATTATTACTGTTTATCCTATGTACTGCACTTCCCCTCCCCCTTCCCCTTGCACTTTTCCCCTTCTCCCACTCCCCTACACTTGCGCAATCATAATGTCAGCTGGCCTAGTAAGATCATTGCCTCTGTCTTCCCTCTGTTTCCCTCCCTTGCATTGTCGTGCCTTGAAACACTTGTGTATAGGTGCGTTATAAATGCCATATCATATCACATCATTCCATGTTCCCCCTCTCTTACTGTGCCCGTCAATATAGTGCATCTGGGGGAACCAAACCTGAATATTGCTGGAGCACAAGGACTCCTTCATGTATACCAGCAGGGGATTTTACGCCAACTTTCATTGGCCATGATACCCCTCCCCACCAGTTGCACACCTGCACTGGCCCCCTGGCAAACCTTGCACTCTGTGGCTGTTTCTGTATCCCTATAGCCCCACCAGCACTTGACACCTGATGTCTGCACTTACCCTTGCACCTGCCACCAGCTGGCCGCGCTTCTTTTTTATTGTTCTTATTTGTTGTTATTATTATTACTGTTTATCCTATGTACTGCACTTCCCCTCCCCCTTCCCCTTGCACTTTCCACTTCTCCCACTCCCCTGCACTTGCGCAATCTTAATGTCACCTGGCCTAGTAAGATCATTGCCTCTGTCTTCCCTCTGTTCCCCTCCCTTACCTCGTCGTGCCTTGACACACTTGTGTATAGGTGCGTTATAAATGCCATATCATATCACATCATTCCATGTTCCCCCTCTTTTCCTGTGCCCCCCAAAATAGTGCATCTGGGAGAACCAAACCTGAATATTTCTGGAGCACAAGGACTTCTTCATGTATACCAGCCAGGGGATTTTACGCCAACTTTCCTTGGCCATGAAACCCCTAATGATAAAGTGACACAGGGTTGCTTGCTCATTTCTCCATAGCCGTAGAATACTTATGGGAGCAGCCCATTGATCCTCCCAAAACGTCATCCCCAATTCCCTGTGAACTGAAGCACAGGGGGTTGAGCCCAGAAGCCCGGAAGGCCTGAGAGCTGTCTCAAGAACTTATTTTCCTTTATGTGTAATTCAGCCGCCTTCGTGTGGCCCCACAATGGAGCTCCATATAAAGTGGGTGCCTTTGTCTGGGCGGCATAAACCTTCAAGACTGGTTTTAAGGCTGGCCCTGGCACCTACTTAAAAAACGGGACATTCCTGCTGTATACTGACTCCTTTTCAGAGACTGTTTTTTGACAGACTCTGAAAATCTAACCCCCAAGTAGTCAAATTCTTTGACCCGTGGGATGATTTCCCTGTTGTAGACCATAGGGCGCATCTTAGCGCGCCTCTTCCTTCCTACGCACCCCACCACCGCTCACTTGGTGTAATACATTTTTAGCCTCAGGCTATTCATAAAGGCTGCGTAAGGGTCAATCAAAGCCTGTAGGGTCCTTGGGGTTCTGGCCATAAGAACCGTTTCATCGGCATAGGCCAGAACCGGAAAGGCCCTCCCACCCAGACTCTAAAAGTCCATGGCGGTGTCCACCAGTGCCTTCAGGAGCCCGTTAATATATAGCGTGAACAGTATTGGTGCCAACACACAACCGTGCAGGACCTCCAGCCCGACATCAAAACATTCAGTGTGTTGCTCCACTGGACCAATGCGAACACAGGTCTTATTATCCATATGGATTTCTCACAATACAACCAATATTTCTCCACAACAACTCCAGCACGACCCACAACTTTGGTCTATCTACTTTCTCAAAGGCTGTGGTTAGGTCCATAAAAAAAAGCTATACCACCTCTCCCTTGCAGAACATGAAATTGGAGATTAGGAGGTAGAAATTAATGCCCTGTTCCATAGTTCGTAGCCCCAGACGGAATAAAAACTGTACATCAGAAAGGACTGACCCCTCCGAGAACCAGGACTCTAAACGCCCAAGTAAAGCCCTTCTAAAAATGTAAAACGAGGTATTTTAGAGGCATATGGGTCGATAAGACATTGAGCTAGTGGGATCTCCTTTTTTTTTTAAATCAGGAAAATAATGGCTGATTTCCAAGTAGGTGGGGGCTGGCCAGACATTAAACAGGCATTATAAGCTATGGTCAACACCGGTGCCCATATATCTATATGGGTCAGATGTAAATCAGCAGAATCGCATCTGGTATAGGGGCCCAGTTGTGGGCTTGAGCGCTGATTGCCATTGAGACCTCTTCGATTTTGAAGGGTAGGTTTGAACTCCTATTCCCCCATCCTCAGATGCTCCTCTAGCTCAAAAACAGAGAGTCGAAATGCGACACCCAGGCGTCCATTGCCACATGGGTGCTACTGTGGCCTTCTGATGGTTTGTAGACCAGCCCCTGCTTTACAAATTCCCAAATTCTTTTTGATTCCTTTGTCCTGGAGCCCTCCAAAAATCATTTGTGCATCTCGTCCTCTAACTCCATTTTTCTTTTCTCTACCACTGATCGATAGTGGGCTCTTGACTGGATAATCTTCCTTCTTGAGATAACTTGGTATTTAAGAACATTCAGGAGGGCCTCTTTGTCAAACCATCCCCTCCTTTTTGCATTCCCCTTTTGATTGCACTCTACGACAAAGCCCTCAGTAAAGGCCTCCACAATGTCCTTAAAATACTCTACAACCTGCACTGGGTTGGCCTCGTTCTCTAGTATGCCATTGAATTTCAGAATCAACCTTGCCCTGATGCTCAGATGCAGGCCCGAATCCCGGATTCTCTCCCAGGGGACCGTTCTTTTGGAAACAGCTTCTATTTCCAAAGACAGGGGACTCTGTTGGAAGCTCCTTCCCCTTCGACAATCCCACTTAATTTCAAAATTATCGAGTTGTGGTCACTGTTTGTATCTGCCACTACTTCAAAACTTACTATGTTTCTCTACAAATCTAGGGATATGCAAAAATAATCAATCGTGGAGGAGCCCAGATGATTATGAAATGTTAGTTTCCCGGGGATGTCCGGTGCAATCCGACCATTAACCGATCTCATTCCCCATTCTATCAGCCATGCACTTAGCTGTTAACCCTTCACACATGCCCTAGTATCCTCCATTTGTGGTTCCTGGAAATTCAAGAGTATATCCTCCAAAGGGTCATAGAGATCTTTGGATATTCCACACCCTATTCTGAGGTTAAAGCCAGCTCCCCAGGCAAACCTGGTCCGGCTACTCCCTCCTCTCCCTCGATACTCATCTACAAAACCCTTAACTTCCCCTAAGTGATTCACCTCCGCCTAATGGAGACTGTTGTAAAGCTTTAGGGAGGCGATCTTGCCGCCTCCACTGGAGGTTATCAGCAACATCTGAAGGAAGTTCAACCCCGTCTCCACCACCCTGACCCTAAAGTTCAATGATACCTTAACCAAGGTGGCCATTCCCCATAGCACCTACACCTTTGGTGTTTTTTCTTCGCGGGCATACCAGTCTTCTGCCACGCCCGCCTCGGATCCGGAGCTCCTAGAATAAAGAAGAAAAGGACAAGGTTAGAAAACGAACTTATTTCAAATTCCTCACCTAATTCCGGAACCATTTAATCTCCGGACCTGGAAAGTACATCAGTCCTGCACACGTCGCTTCGGCAGCTCCAGCACGGCGCCATACTCACCAGTTCTCACAGCATCTTTCGATCTGGCACTCTAACCATCATTTCTTCACCATAATCTGGCATCTAGGGGACACAAGAAAAAACAAGGTGAGCCAAGAACTCAGTAATATCCACCCTTTCCAGCTCTCTCCTAACTCTGGCAATGTTCCAGGATACCAACACCACCACCATAGTACCCTCCTCTTGCCTACCCCCACCTTCTCTATTCTCCAGGCCATTTTGACCACATCCTCCTGCCTCGCCCTCTACCGCCTGTGGCATGGTGGCCCACTGTCAATCCAACCAGTCTAAAAACAAGATGGGGTCAAAACGGTTATGAGACGTTAGACCCTGGGTAACTGCACCCCTACTTAGCATTGGTATCCTACTGGTGCCATTGTAGGCCCTTGAGTTCTCATTTATAGATCTATACACAGTCAGGCTCCCTGCTCCCTTTCTCCTATCCCCTCACCCCAATTTCCACCCATGTGTCATGATGCCTACCCCCGGGCATCAGGACCAAGGCCCTCAGCTCCGGGAGCAGGCATCCAGACATTTGTTTAAACCTCAGCAGCCCCGGCTAGGGGCTGTCTGGGTTCAGTCCTGGCACCTTAGGCGCCAGGCTCATCATAGAAATCAGTCCTGGCTCATAGACTTTACTTACCTGATGCAGACCATGCTGCAAAAGAGTCCAAGCCTACATGAGGCCTGGATGGGACTATTTTGTTACAGGGACTATTTTTTACTCGGGCGTGGCTCTAGGGAACTTCTTACCTGGAACTACTTTGGAGGCTATTTAAACCACACCCGAACAGCAGCACATGCTTCGCGTTATTCTGCATCTAGCAGCGTGACGCTCACCGTGCCTGCAGCCAGCATCCAGTCTTCTGCCACGCCGCGTGCCTGCAGCCAGCATCCAGTCTTCTGCCACGCCCGCCTCGAATCCGGAGCTCCTAGAATAAAGAAGAAGAAAAGGACAAGGTTAGAAAACTAACTTATTTCAAATTCCTCACCTAATTCCGGAACCATTTCAGCTCCGGACCTGGAAAGTACATCAGTCCTGCACGCGTAGCTTCAGCAGCTCCAGCACGGCGCCATACTCACCAGTTCTCACAGCATCTTTCGATCTGGCACTCTCTCCATCATTTCTTCACCATTATCTGGCACCTAGGGGACACAAGAAAAAACAAGGTGAGCCAAGGGAATCAACAAATACAACCTCTTACCACCATAGACTTACCACCAGCGGTATTATTCCATAACTCTCCACATTTTCATATGCAGCATCTGTAAAGAGGGAGAAAAACAACACGTTAACGCATGCAATAGTTACCGGACAGCATTGGGTAACACAGACTCTTACCTGAATTCCAGCAGCAGCTACGAGAACTTCCTCTCACGAACTCAGGACACGAGTGAACATCGGGCACATTGAACTCTTTGAACTTGATACTTACCAATCCCGCCAGGGACTTCAGAGTCAATACTTACCGGAACTCTCCCAACGCCTTCAAACCAGTGAAGTAACTGGTATCTACGCGCCCCTGCAAGACACGCAGGATGGAGAACTCATCTTTTACGAACATAAGGTGAGGTTACTAAGGGGATAGCGGAGGTGATTAGTGGGGGAGAGCGAGAACAGTTGGGAGGCCATCACTAAAACCCACAGGTGGTTAATACCTGTCTCCACTTGCAGGAAAATACTTCTTCGGGTCCAGCAGTAAAGACTAGGCGGGCCAGTCCAGACAGTCATCTCTACACTACACATCACGTTGAAGGAGACCGCAGCTGTCCGGGTCCGATCGACACCCCTGTGGGGTCCAGGTGAGCGTAACAGAACGCGAAGCCTCTCTACAAATACCCACCCGGGTGTTATGGAAACCTTGGAAACCGACCAACTGGCCCAATTATTGGGGGAACTTAGGGCGGAAGTACATGCCGCTCGCCAAGAGACTAATGCCCTCAGGAGAGGACTGATTGTCTCAAAGGAGCGCACGGATGATCTGGCTAGGCAACTACTGCAAAACCAAGCTGGGCAAACGCCCCTACCTGGATATGGGGGAAACCCAACCCCCGTTTCATCAAGCAATCCAGTGCAAGTGGTTTTACCAGGAAATATTCCATTAGCTCCACCCGAACGCTTTGCTGGGGACCCCAAAATGTTCGCCGTGTTTATGACCCAATGCCGCTTGCACTTTTAGTGCAGACCGGGGGCATTTCCAAATGACCAAGCCAAAGTAGCCTTTGTATTGTCATATCTTAGTGGCAGCACAGCGGATTGGTCCATTCCATTAGTCAACCAGGATGATCCTCTTCTCCGGGATTTTCAGGGTTTTCAAAGGAGCATGGAAAAACTATCCGCCAGACACTCACAGGGTCAAGCCCTGGACAACGAACTTTTATCTTTACGACAAGGTAACCAGGATCTGCTAACCTATATTGCAACCTTCAATAGGTTGGTGGTGGAAACCGGGTGGCCGGAGGAAAAACGAATTACATTGTTTCATCGTGGACTTCGGGGAGAACTCAAAGATGTCTTGGCTCAAGTTGTGAACCCACCTCAGGATTGTACAGAATTTATAGACTTAGTGGTCCAGCTAGACCACCGACTTCAGAACCGAAAGACTGTTCAAGCTAAGTTCGAGAACCGGGTATTGGTTAAACCCAACGTTGCCCCCAAAGGAACAGATGCATCTGAACCTATGCAGATCGGGGGGGTTAAAGGACCCTTAACTCAAAAGGAACGAGAAAGAAGACAACAGATGCAGTCTTGTCTGTACTGTGGAACCTCAGGACATTTTCTACGGGATTGCCCTACAAAACCACCCAAGAAGGTGGTAGGAGTTGTTGATAAAAGCCACATAGAGCCTGATTCGGGAAACAACCACACCCGACAAGCGTAGAGGTCCGCTTGCTGAGCTTAAAGAAGGACACTCAGACCTCGCATCTGATCATCCCAATGGTCCTACTTGATCCCAGGCAGCCATCACGTATGCACGCAGTAAGGGCATACATAGATAGCGGGGCCATAGGAAACTATATGGACCACGAATTGGTGTCAAGGATGAATCTACCTCTTTGCAAAAAGAACACTTCGGATGTCATCACCACAGATGATGGAACTGAGATTGCCTCGGGGCCTGTAACTCATTCCACTACAGAGATGACACTGTTGAGTCAAGATGGGCATCGAGAGACTATTGTGTTTGATCTAATCAAAGCCCCACAGTTCCAGAGAATACTGGGGATGCCATGGTTGGAAACACATAATCCTTGTATAGATTGGCGAGAGAAGAGAATAACCTTCCCGGATTGTGCACACACCTCTTACCCAGAGAAAACTCTGAACAAAGGCCTGGCTACAGTCGTTAACCCAATCGTGCAGTTACCTCAGGAATACCAAGAATTTCAGGATGTTTTTCAAAAAGAACAGGCCAATACATTACCTCCTCACAGATCATACGATTGTCAAATCGACCTCCTACCCGGTGCACAACCCCCATGCAGTAGAATCTACGCCCTCACGGAACCTGAAAATCGTCACCCACGGCAATACTTGGACCAATACCTTGCTAATGGCTTTATTCGTCCTTCCAAGTCTCCTGCATCCTCAGCTTTATTCTTCGTGCCAAAAAAGGAAGGTGACCTTAGAACGTGCATAGATTACCGCACATTAAATCAGATTACGGTAAAAACCCGATACCCTTTGCCTCTGATCCCCAAATTACTAGACCAAGTAAAGGATGCTTGTATCTACATTAAGTTAGATTTCCGAGGGGCATATCATCTGGTACGTGTCAAGAAAGGCGACGAATGGAAGACTGCCTTTCGCACCAAGTACGGATTATTCGAATATCAGGTGATGCCCTTCGGGTTGTGCAATGCACCAGCAGCCTTCCAGTATTTTATGAACGACGTCCTTCGTGAACTCATTGACATCTGTGTCGTCGTATACATAGATGATATTCTAGTGTACTCCTCCTCAGAATCAGACCATGTTAAGCACATCCGTGCAGTCCTTGAGAAACTACGCCAGCACAAGTTATATGCAAAATTGGAAAAATGTGTTTTTCATGCTATGGAAGTTGAATTTCTTGGATTTATCCTGACTCCAAAAGGAGTCCGAATGGACTCTCGAAAGGTGGACGCAATTCTCAAGTGGCCATCACCCAGTTCAGTCAAAGGGGTACAAAGCATGCTCGGATTTACTGATTTCTACCGCAGATTCATTCCGGACTTCTCCCATGTTGTACACCCCATCACAGCACTTTTGAGAAAAAACAAACGCTTCTTGTGGACCGAAGAGGCAGAAAAGGCCTTCCAAGAGCTGAAAGCGAAATTCACATCAGCACCTGTCTTAAAGCATCCACGCCCTGAGCTTCCATACATAGTAGAAACTGATGCATCCAGTTTAGCCATGGGAGCTGTCCTGTCCCAGAAAGATCCTGAAGCCGGTCAACTTCACCCAGTAGCGTTTTGGTCCAGAAAGTTCTCAGCACCCGAGTTAAACTATGCGGTTACCGATAAAGAGCTATTAGCCATCAAATCCGCCTTAAAGGCTTGGCGGCGCTATCTTCTTGGTGCCAGGCATACTATTACCGTAATCACAGATCACCGGAACCTACAGTATTTAAAAACAGCCAAAGCCCAATCATCGCGACAACTTCGATGGGCATTGTTCTTTGCCGAATTCGATTTCATGATCACTTATCGACCAGGCTGCAAAATTGGCAAAGCAGATGCCTTATCCCGAATAGGGATGGGAGAAGCATATGCAAACCCGGAACCGGTGCCAATAATTCCCGAGCAAAGAATTCTTGGCATAACTACTCTACAGACACTAGAAAATATTCATTCAAAAATCCAACAACTCTTCGATCCAGCAACCCTGCAGGACTGGGTAAAGAAAGGCCCGGACTACTTAGTCGTCAATGACCTACCTTACTATCAAGGACGACTATTTCTACCACACAAGGAAATACAAGAACTAGTCATCTCCAATTACCATGACACCCTGATGGAAGGGCACACGGGTATCGCAAAAACTGAAGCGAAAATTAAGAGACAGTTCTGGTTGGCCCACTTGGCGAAAAGATGTAAAGTCATTTGTGATGTCTTGTAGCATTTGCGCCCAAAACAAAAGCCAGAAGAAAAAACCTGCTGGCCTTTTACAACCTTTGGATATTCCACCTACACTATGGCACACCTTGTCTTTAGACTTTATTACAGATCTACCTCCATGTAATGGATTTAACACCATCCTAATTATTGTGGATCTTTTTTTCAAGATGGCCCACTTTATTCCTTTAAACGGGTTACCTTCTGCTTCGATTCTGGCCAAGGAGTTCCTCGAAAACATTGTTCGAATACACGGATTCCCTTCCATATTGGTTTCTGACCGAGGTAGTCAATTTATCTCGCATTTTTGGAAGAAATGTTGTCAACTGGCACAAATCGACGTGAGGCTATCAACAAGTCACCATCCCCAGACCGATGGTCAGACGGAAAGGACCAACAGACCCTTGAACAGTACCTACGCTGCATGCTACACCAGACCGAAAGCAATTGGAAAGATATTTTATGGATTTCCGAGTACGCATACAATAACTCTGTACATTCAGGAACTGGACAAAGCCCTTTTTATACCATATATGGACATCACCCTCGAACCTCAGAACTCAATTCGCCTCAGCACTTAGAAATGCCCGCAGTTAGTCATTTGCACTCTACTATTACACAAGCCTTTAAGGAAGCCACAGAACATTTGAAACAAGCAAAAGAGAAATACAAGAAAAATGCTGATCAACATAGAAGTGAAACTCCACAATACCAGATTGGGGATCAAGTTTGGCTGGCTACAAAACATATACCTCTGAAGGGAACTCAGACTTTTAATCCTAAATATTTGGGACCTTACACCATTAAGGCCATTATCAACCCGGTGGCCGTCAAATTAGAATTACCCTCTAATATGCGAATTCATCCTGTGTTTCATGTTTCACTTCTAAAACCAGTTCAACCATGGACAAGATTAACCAAACCACCTGACCCCATCTTGATAGATGGAGAACCTGAATTTGAGGTAAAAAATATCCTGGACTCCAAGATGATTAAATCAAAACTTGTTTATTTGATCGATTGGAAGGGCTACGGACCACAAGAAAGATCATGGGAGGCTAGTGACCATGTTCATGCACCTCGGTTGGTGAAAAGATTCCATCGGAACTTCCCAGACAAACCGGGGCCAGGGGGAAGAACAACTTTAGGAGGGGCCTTGGGAGGGAGTGCTGTCATGATGCCTACCCCCGGGCATCAGGACCAAGGCCCTCAGCTCCAGGAGCAGGCATCCAGACATTTGTTTAAACCTCAGCAGCCCCGGCTAGGGGCTGTCTGGGTTCAGTCCTGGCACCTTAGGCGCCAGGCTCATCATAGAAATCAGTCCTGGCGCCATAGGCGCCAGGCTCATAGACTTTACCTACCTGATGCAGACCATGCTGCAAAAGAGTCCAAGCCTACATGAGGCCTGGATCGGACTATTTTGTTACAGGGACTATTTTTTACTCAGGCGTGGCTCTAGGGAACTTCTTACCTGGAACTACTTTGGAGGCTATTTAAACCACACCCGAACAGCAGCACATGCTTCGCGTTATTCTGCATCCAGCAGCGTGACGCTCACCGTGCCTGCAGCCAGCATCCAGTCTTCTGCCACGCCCGCGTGCCTGCAGCCAGCATCCAGTCTTCTGCCACGCCTGCCTCGAATCCAGAGCTCCTAGAATAAAGAAGAAGAAAAGGACAAGGTTAGAAAACAAACTTATTTCAAATTCCTCACCTAATTCCGGAACCATTTCATCTCCGGACCTGGAAAGTACATCAGTCCTGCACGCGTCGCTTCGCCAGCTCCAGCACAGCGCCATACTCACCAGTTCTCACAGCATCTTTCGATCTGGCACTGTCTCCATCATTTCTTCACCATAATCCGGCACCGAGGGGACACAAGAAAAAACAAGGTATGCCAAGGGAATCAACAAATACAACCTCTTCCCACCATAGACTTACCACCGGCGGTATTATTCCATAACTCTCCACATTTTCATATGCCGCATCTGTAAAGAGGGAGAAAAACAACACGTTAACGCATGCAATAGTTACCGGACAGCGTTGGGTAACACAGACTCTTACCTGAACGCCAGCAGCAGCTACGAGACCTTCTTCTCACAAACTCAGTTGCAACTTAAGGAAGGAAGGGGACACGAGTGAACATCGGGCACATTGAACTCTTTGAACTTGATACTTACCAATCCCGCCAGGGACTTCAGAGTCAATACTTACCGGAACTCTCCCAACGCCTTCAAACCAGTGAAGTAACTGGTATCTACGCGCCCCTGCAAGACACGCAGGATGAAGAGCTCATCTTTTACGAACATAAGGTGAGGTTACTAAGGGGATTTGCCCTCTTGTCAGGTTGGAGGTTATCATGTGCCCAGCTATTTGGGGGTTTGATAAGGTGACAACGATGCAGTCCCCTTCCACCAATTTCCGGTTAGGGACCACCCACCCTACCCTACCCTTCTAGCCATTAGGGCCAAATGAGGATCAATGCTCGGGCCCATCAGGTTGGTGTTTATCCAATGGGTTGCTTTATTCATCAAAGATCTCGTAGATTCTAACCCACCCTTTGGCAAACCCATTACTTTTGTTATTACCCCTACCGGCAGTGCAGCTGCCAGCGGGAGGTTTAGGGCACAACTCTCCATTTGGGCCTCCTTGTCATCAAAAGCCCTCCCAACTCCTCTTGCCCCCAAGATCAGCCTTTTCCTAACCACCCCGGTGACAACGAGCTGCCTTCCCTTCCCACATTGCCATTCCATGCTTTGTGGGGTACGGCACCCAAGGTTTTCTGTTCCCCCTTACTCCCACCTTCTCCCTCTCAGGGATCTGTGCCGGAATACGCTTCAGTGATTCCTTGCACAGCCCCTTGTCCCTTACCAAACTCAGTTCCTCCAATTTCTGCTTTCAACCTCTAACCGAATCATCTAGGATGGCTAGAGTGTTCATGACTCCACTCTTAAAGGATTGGAGAAAATCATAGATATCCTCTATTTCTTTCTCCCATTTTTATTTTTCTATTTCTATTTCTATGTATTTATAGAGCGCCAAAGCCCTCAGACATTTTTCTCTATAGGCTCTGTACAGCTCCTTCACTTTACCACACTGGGTTACCAGAAGCTGATATAATGGCTTAAGTTTCCCATCTAGGAGTGACTCCAGTCAAGCCTTCTCATCCTCAGTCATGGTAGATGTATACAAGGCCTTCATTTCCAAGGGTTTTCCTGCTGTCCCTTCCACCCCCGCTGGGCCCTTTCCAACCACACCCCTTCTTCCTCAGCCTCCTCTACTAGTCCCACCCTCCTCCCACAACCTCCCCGGCAACAGCTCCATCTGCCAGGAACATATGGGGGACAAATGCCAGGGTTCCCAGTGGTTGGGCTGTCAGTTCTTTGTCCCATTCTTCTTCCTCCAGACCCTGGTCATTCCTATTCATATTCAAACCCTCAGTCAAACCCCCACTTGAACCTCTCTCGTTAAAGTCCCCAGTACAAGAGGCAGCTTCGCATATAGCCTTTTCCATAACCTGGATCCTATCTTCAAGATTCCCTGCCATATTATTTAGGTATAGGTCCAGGGAGAGTTGGGTGGTTGGCAGTTTGCCCCTTGCAATCTTTACAGCAGGTTTAAAGGGTTTTGATTGCTTCGATTTGTTTGCACTGGTAGCCTTTTTCCCTGGTCCCCCTTCATCCCAAGACTTCCTTTTCACCATGTTGACTGGGGACCAGGGTACAGTACCAGAAAAGGAGAGAAAAAATTGGAAGAACTACGGTACTACTGCCAGTATCTCCTGTGCTCTGTTGACTGTGGATTCTATGCAAGTTCTCACAGTACCAAAATGGGCACAATTTGTGAATCCTATTTGGACCTGAGTTTAAAAGGGTTAAAAACGATAAAAGTAAATAAAAATGAATAAAGAAAGCACTAAAACATTATTCAAACTGTGATGCTGTTTGTTAAGCCTTAGTTAGACTACCAACAAGTTTTTAAAATATACATAGATATACATAAATACATATAGTAAACCAGAAAGGCCAACAAGAGGAGACGTAACAGGACACTCAGATGCACCTTAAAAACACTCTTTCAAATTACAATTTGGATATTGTCCCCAAACACCAAAAAAGAGAGAAGCTCTCCCTTGCTTATGGCTTCATAAGGTGGGTTCCAAAACCCAAACCCCAGAACCATGAAGGGCCCAGAGCCAGGGGACCAAGGAGCCAAGGACCCAGTCCAGCAACCAATTTCCAAAACCAGTAACCAGGCCCGAAGTTCCACAATGCCCACTCCTTTAACTCAACAAACTCTGGGGACTTATTCAAGGTGGGCCGTGAACGCCCGACAGCTCAAGGAGCCGCCGTAGTCTGTCTCTCAACCCCGGCCCGTGTCCGTGTCCATGTCCAAAGTTAGCAGGACTCCTGCGCCCTAGCACCTCCTATTCCACAGTGTCAGGCACTGGCATCTGAGAAACACATCTTGTAACCAAGGATCAAAGGTACAGAAAAGTGCTTTGCTGGCTTTACTAGCCTGGCCACCCTTGTCTAGTTAATATAAGTTGAATTTGATGATATTTGCTTGAGGGAGACAACCAGTCAACTGCCCTAGACAGTGGCCGTAAGGGGTGCAGAGCAGATAAGAGGGTGTAACAAGCGTAGAACAAGCTGGGCATAGATTCAGAGCGTAGATTCAATTACTTCCCACTGCCACCACTGCTGCCCCACCACAAACCACCACAAATCACTTCTACCTCCAATTCATGTTCTGCACCATGCACCGTGCAGCAAGGCTTGATATATAGGTTCCTCCTCCATCAGAAACAGGCAGCAAGTAAAGACTGGGGGAACCACCCAAAAACATTTCTGCCTTCACTACCTCCTCCGTGCTGTGCTCTGTGTGGCAAGGCTTGATACATAGGCTCCGCTGCCACCTGAAACAGGCAGCAAGGAAAGACTGGGGGGACCACCAAAAACCACTTCTGCCTCCACTTCCTCCTCCGCCCCGCACGGTGCAGCAAGGCTTGATATATAGGCTCCTTCTCCACCAGAAACAGGCAGCAAGGAAAGACAGGGGGAACCACCAAAAACCACTTCTGCTTCCACTTCCTCCTGCGCTCAGCGCTCCGTGCGGCAAGGCTTCATTTATAGGCTCATCCTCCACCAAAAACAGGCAGCAAAGAAAGACTGGGAGAACCACCATAAACCACTTCTGCCTCCACTTCCGCCTCCTCTTTTACAAATGTATATATGAGGTTTCCTGCCGCTTACCCTGTAATAAGCTTCTCAATAAGCATATTCTCTTTTTTAAACACTCTATCAAATGCTATGTATTGCAGCATTCACCACCTGCTCACATCAAGTGGGAGTTACTTACAATGCTGTGCATTTAAAAATGTGTCTTTTAGAAACATAAATAATGAAAAATAATGCATATGTGCATTTATAGCAGCACTGTGTGTAACATTTTTCTATAAGAAAGAAAAGGCAGATTGAAAAGATGAGTGCAACATTTTTAAATGGCACTTGGTGTGTGGAAGTTTAATATGTTGCCAGTACATGCATACTTGCCAACATGAACCATTCCAATCGTTAGGTGCTTATTAAGTCTTGCCTTTTTTCTTAAATATATGTCACACTCTTAAACCTCACTCATTACATCCCTTACACTGCCACCATTCTCTACCTGCTCACACATATTCATATACTAGCAAAGGATCTATATACAACACTTGCCCTTACATATAAAGTACTCTTCTTTAACAACCTGTACTATAAGAGACCAAACACTGCTGCAACAACAATCCACCAATGCATTACCACTAGGCCACAGTTTCCCTATTCTTGAAAAACACTAAAACACATTACAAATACATTGCACCACATACACAGCACTTCTTTCATTAGAATTAGCAGAACAAAAATAACCTAGACACGCACCTTTTTCTAACGCCCATTTTTGCCCTGTTCCTTCTAATGTCCCAAACAACACTACTCCAAATATTCTAATAACCTAGCTAATATACTTTAGTACACAACCCACAACACAACTTTATTAACTCTTTCTCCCAGCAACTCCTCCTACCTTCATAAACAACCTCTCTTACTAAAAGTACTACAATATTGCCACATATACCCACTAACGTTCGTTTCCAATTATAGGAAAGAAGAAGATTCCAGAAGACAGCTACCAAAAAAGTACACTCTTCACATCCTACAAAGTAAGTACATTAATATAGCACAAATATTTCTCTAATTGTAACAATCTACTTTCACTATATATTAGCACAGACTATTCTTTTCAAATGAACAACATTAATATCACTCTTTCTCATGATATTGCAACATTCACACTCTTTCTATTCCCATCTAAACGCCACCATGATACACCCAGTTTTACTCAAAACATCATAATGTCCCTACTTATTGAATCAAAGCACCATGCCCTTACTCACCAACCCAAGCCCATCACACCTGTACAGACACTTACAACCTTCCACACCACACCTACCATCCCACTACACAATCACACAGCACACTATTCATCTCTACAATCACACACCCATGCACAATACATGCAAATACATTCCACAACTTTTAAACCTAAACTTTCTTTTTTCCCAACAGGCAAAATAAAATTCCTCTTAAAAAGCAACTCCATAGAAAACAAAGAAAACATAAAGCAGATAAGACTAAAAGCAAGCCATATAGTCAGCCACTTCTAAAATAATATATAGAAAACATTCAAACAGAACAGCTAGTAAACTCACTCAACAAAACTAAACCAGCCACCACTAAAACAATAAGGCCCCTCTTGCAAAAAGATGTACAAACAAAAGCACGCCAACTAATGAATCTAACATTAAATCTACCAATGTTAACGTAGCTACAGTAAAGCATTCCCAGACATTTATTTTACAAAAAAAGTTTCCAACATAGAGTTCTTCACCACCTTATAAAAACAGCTGAAAAGTCGCGATCTACCATTAAAAACTACAGCAGAAGACTAATCCTTGAAGCTCTAATTGACAGCACATTTCTAGTAACAAGAATGTTATTTATATTGATTTTAAACAGAATGAAACCACTAACTAAATTAATCAATAAATTACAAAAAGTACTTCTAAACATGCGCAATGTCAATATAGATACCTTTTCAAACTTCTGTGAAGGTGAATGGATTAACACAAGCAGCACAGAACCATATTTCAAGAAGAGGCTTATAAACAAGAACAAAAAAAACAATTGTCATAGACAGTAATGGCCGAGGTTATGAAATGGCAGGAGACACCCTTACCGCAAAAGAAACCCTTATAGGAAAAACATCCCCAACAAACTTTCAACCAAATGTTCCTTTCGTCCCAAACAAACCTTCCAGTGTACAAATGGAAATGCAGCTCAATGTGTAATGTACGCCAAAAATCCTTTAAATCTTTACGACAATTCCTCAATTACTATATGAAACTAAAAGACAAAAGTAAAATGAAAACTTTACACACCATGGACTCTTGTCCAGTGCGCAGCCATACTGCACTTCGAGGACATTCATTAGTCTGCATTTCAGGAACTGCTTGCAAAAGCACCTTCCACCACATCAAAATGTTCGCAACACACCATTCCGCTATACAAAATAGACTACACTATACAAAAAGTCCTGCTCTAGAACTTCAAAATGTAAATAGCATTCTCCTACATGGAACAGCCAAAGAACTCCTTTGAGAAATAGAGCACATCCAAGTATAATCTCACAAACACCAACCTCCTAACAAACACATAAAAAAATAGCTAAGTTTCAAAACACATCTGCTGAAATACTGGACCAAGTATGGTTCTGATGTTGCATACTTTTTTAATTAAAAAAAGCACAAAATAGTAGATATGGCCTACAAAATAGAGGACAATGAAGAATCCCAATAGTTCCAATTAGCTTAAAATCTAACAGCAGAAAATAAATACAAAATAACTGACCACTCATTAGTTTGCACGTACTGCAATGCAAAGTTTGACAATAACCAAATGCCATCACAACTTAACTTGTATGAGACCATTATAATCCAAACAATACACCCATTTCAAGCTAAAATATTCCTTCAACCGAAAACAGCCAAATTGCCTTCATCTGAGTTACTAAAAGGCATCAGTGGCAAAGTATTATATTTGCCATTAGATTTTAAAGAAAAAGTAGAAACTCTCAGAGTAGGACAGCCAATAGATACATCTTTGATTGTTCTAGTTAATGGTGTACCAACAAAAGACAGAAAAAATTAGAAACAACCAGACGACTTAAACAAAAAAGTTAGACAAGCCCTACAATATCTGAAAGAAAACAATAAATACTACAAAGATATAATCATAGAGGAAAACCTAAGAGAAACCACCCAAATAATTCAGGATTCACTAGAAACTGGGTCATCTTAACGTGTAGATCCTGTTACTGCAGCCAACATTTTAAACCAGTATACAATTCACACACTACACTCCAAAGACACCATTAAAGACGCATTAGAAACATATCAAATGCATCAAGCCAAAACATCCCCAATGAGCATATGGGAAAAAAGTATAGAAACATGTTCTTTTCCTCTACTCTTTCCTACAGGAAAACGAGGAAGATATTATGAAAGATTCACACAGATTAGTGCATCAGAATATCGCTCTTTACAAATTTATTCTGAAGACCGCAGATTCAGACGAAATGTAGAATATATTTTCCACCTCGTGTTCGAAAGTGAACTAGCAACTCTATGTTATGGAGTTGCACACACATTAAAAACAGGCTCTAATTTTTAATACATGTCCGCTACCCAACTGCTTCAAGACAAAGATCAAGTTTTGCAGTCAATTATCACACATCTCTTGGCAAACATGCGTGGTACAAAAGAATACTGGTCCGACATCATGCTGATGTACGTTGTATGCTAAGGAACCTCGGCCCACCCACATGGCTTGTTACTTTAAATTGTGCAGAATATGCATGGGATGACGTGCACAACTTTTTACATACTGCAAACCAAAATAAAGACGGAATATATATAAAAACCCAAGGAGAACTCTGTTCTCTTGACCCTGTCAATGTATCAAAGTACTTTCACCATTGCTTTCACCATTGCTTTATTGCCATGCTGCACTTCATCTGCAATACAACTACCCCTCGGCTAGGATAAGTGCAACACTTCTTTTGGGGATAAGAATATCAATCCAGAGGAGCACCACACATCCACATGCTTTTGTGGATAAAATATGCTCCGAAATTTGGCCATGGCAATGATGCCACTGTTTTACAGTCTATTGAAAAATACATTACCTACGACATCCCCAAATGTCGCTTTGGCTTTCCTAGACCAGTTTGCAAAAAAGGACAAATAAATAGCTTGATGTCTTCTGTTAGACACAGTCTAAAAGGCAAATCCCCTAAAAACACATACAACATTAAAAGTGACGAAGCATCCAAGTGCATCAATGATTACAATGCAATCATTCGCTCTTGTGGAATGCAAATATAGACATACAATACATTGCAGACAATTCCACTGCATTGCCAAGATATGTCACCAAAGCTGAGAAAACAGAGCTAAAGGCCCCCTGGAATGACATATCATCTGACAAAACACTGTCACACCAATTGTACAGTTTGGGTATAAAATTGCTCTACATAGAGAATGCAGGTGCTACAAAGCTGCAAAGCATTTAACAGGTACATCCTTACATTGCAAATCTGAACACATTTGGCCTCATTACCCGGATGGCGGAGAACCTGGCGCTATTAGCACCATGGTTCATGCCGGTAAAATACTGGCACCGCCTTGGCGGAAAGGGGAATTACCGCCCCATTCCAAGGTTGGCGGGGCGGTAATTCCCCCTTCCACCATTGCCCTTCCCCATTCCCATTTTTGCCCCATAGGGCATAATGGGAATGGGGAAGGCGCTAATTATGGTACCGCAAATTGCGGTACCATAATTAGCTCCCTGGGTCCCTTTGCGGGTTGGTTTTTAACGCCTGCAAAAAGCAGGCGTTAAATCCCCCAACCCACAAAGGGACCTCGTAGTAAGGCGGTAAGGATTTACCGGTACCGGTATTTTACCGGTACCGGTAAATCCTTACCGCCATCCGTGTAATGAGGCCCATTGTCTGGCTAAACCTTGGTCCAGCTTCATCCTGAAAAAGAGTACTAAAATCCTACCAAGAGATAGAAACAATATCCACAAATGATCCCAACTGCCAGTACATTTTAAAAAACAATGTAATTGACACATAATACCCACACAGAAGTAATGCTTTGGAAAACATGTGCCTGTACGATATAGACCAAAACTACTCCTACAAAAACAATGAGACAACTGGCAAATATTCAGTCTCAACTTGTGAAGGAAGCCTAGTGAAACTTACCAAACCCAGCCTAATTAATCATATAAAGTTATCATTGCAATCTGTGCAACATAGATAACTTTATTACATAGGCCTACTTCAACTTTCTAAATCTGCAGAAAATAAGCAGAATTATTAGGTTACCATGACTCATTTGTAGCTGCATTCAAAGCAAATGAAAGCAGTATAACAAATGTCAATTTCAAACAATATAAAGAAATGTTGGACAATGAACGCCAACAAGAAGAAGAAATTGAAGCTCTACTAGATAAAGACACTCATGAGGGTAGTCAACCTTCCCTTAAAGGTAGTCATGAACCACTTGGAGAACCACTTGGAGAACCACTCATTTTAAATGAAGCAGAATTAGTCATGACTAAAGTAGAAAATACCATATATCAATCTAAAGAAGACTTGTCAGTGCTGAAATCACAGCTAAATGATGAACAACTCACCATTTATCTAGAAATCACTGAATAAATTGAACAATGTTTTAAGCATGAAACTAAAACTTGTAGCTGTACAAACTATAAACCTCTCCTCCTGTATGTAAGTGGTGAAGCTGGGTCTGCCAAAACATTCTTAATTAAATGAATCAGCAAATCTCTACAAGACTTAACAAACAACAACTTTTCATCTGTTGTAACAGCCTCCACAGGTTTAGCTGCCTGCAAAATAGGAGGTGTTACTTTACACTGACTACTGCTCCTCCCAGTAGAACAACAAAACTAATCAGAACACTACAAATTATCAGCAGAAACTGCTACATAAGTAGGGGGTGTGGCCAAGTAGCCATGCTATAGGGGCAGGGTTTCCCTCTGCTCCTGCTAATCTGACACGATCCAGGCCTGATAACACTGGTTTCTGCGCATCTCAAACCCTGTCAGCAAACAACAGATGGAGGAAGAGAGCGGGCACACGTATACAGAAATGCAGAACAAATGAGTGGCGTATTACCTGGAGCAGGCTGGTCAAAGATTTCGATCCCACAAGCCGCGATGAATACAAGATGGCGGCATAGGAGGATGTAAATACCTGTTCTGATACAGTGGCAGTGGGATAATACGGGGCTGGGACACGCCCACCGGTGAAACCGCAGCATCCCGATTGGCGCCTGCATCAGGAGCACAGAGTGGATCAGCCCTAACAAGACCATGCAGTGACTGTGGGAGTGGCAGATGCCATGCAGGCAAGCGGCTTCTGCTTGGTTGGTCGAGTGGAAGAGTCTGTCAACCCGACTGCAGCACGGGGTGCAACATGGGAGCAACAATGAAACCACCAGCAGCACTGCAGAATCCAGCGAGTGAATAAATTGGTCAATCAAATAGCTGCACTGCAAAAGGTCAGACGGAAAAGCCTGATGAGCTGAGGGATGTGCAGCTCACTACTCTGGCGAGGCCGGTGGGACTGCCGGGACATAAAGATACTCTGCGATGAGTCAGGGAGACAGCGGTAGCCCCGGGGACGCTACACTGCAGGATAGCAGTAGGCATACTACACTGGGTTCTGTGAAGGCTCCGGCAGACATAGGAAGTGTGAGCTGCACCTGCAACGTGACCCGTCCCACCCCCTACCACCCCTGTTTTATTCTATACTCTGGGCAAGTACAATCAACAAAAGATGCATAAGCCAACCACATCTTAATACATACAGAGGAACAGAAATAGAAGCACATTCAGACCGTGGAGAGCCCTGCGGGGGGGCACACACATAATAACAAGTTGCTGAAGCACGCATCACATGTACAATGAAATCCAACATCCTTGCCGGCACAGCATTAAGAGCAGGCTTTATACAAAAAGTGTATACACTGAAGTAAATGTTCAGCCACGAGCAGATATTGTGCATGGAATAAGCATCAGTCTAATACAAATACACTTCATTACGTGACTGACCAGTCACAAATAAGAGTCGGCTACATTGAATGAGAAGGTGGCCCAGTTACGTGCAGAAACTGCGTGCCAAACTACGGGGCAAGCGCATGCATAAGTTACTTTAAGTGAGGCGAGAAGGACCTTTTCAAAGAAACCCACTAGTGCAGCACTAAAGTATCCATACGACTGCTAACATACTGGTAAGCAGTGAAAGCCCCAGGAGCCCTAGACCTGAACTAAGTGTGCGCTCAGAAGAACACACAGACACATGGGAATGTGCGGATAATCGTCAGCCCATATAGGCTAGGACATATTAACCTCCACATGTATACATCACGCAAAGTGTGGGGGACCTCCTCTCAATGTCACACAGTGGCGAGTCGGCATGGCAAAGACTAATAAAGACACCCATCTGCAGAGCACACTGGGTACACCACAGTGCCAATACTGTAGCCTCAGAGCAACAAAGTAGTTTCCACTTAGCACTGGTTGTTGCCTAGAGAAACAGGGGTGAAACAAGTGTGGTATAGATGTGGGGCTACAAACCAGCACCAGAGGACCCAATCATGGCGTCCAAACCTCAAAAAAATAGGTCCAAGCAGTCCACATTGGACACGTTCGCCAAATCAGCAAACGCAAACGGAAGCACCATGACGGTGGCCCCAATAGCACAAGAAGTGCAAGAACAAGAGAGGGGGCACCAGCAGATCCTGGCAGCAATAGCAGCCTTGAAGATTGCATTAGAATCCAAAATGGATGCCATTAGCCTCGACGTGAACCTCCTGAGGCAGGATGTTCGGTCACTCGCTGAACGCACCGGAGCACTTGAAAAAGAAGTGGCAGTAAACATGGCCAGCCTAAAGGACACCACAACGGAGGTAGCAATACTGCAACAATGACTGAGGAAACTTGAAGGAAGAGTGGAAGACGCAGAAGGGCAGGCTAGGCGCAACAACATCAGAATCATCAGACATCCTGAGGGAGAAGAAGGAGCGAACCCTACTAACTACGTGGAGAACATGCTGCTGCAAGAAACTGGCCCAGGTACCCTCAATCAGGGATTTACAGTAGAAAGAGCATACAGGTCCTTGATGAGGAAACCACTGCCAAGAGCCCCTGCCACGGCCCATAATAGCCTGGATTATAAACTATAAAGACAGAAAAAAGATCCTTGAACACTTAGCACTGGTTGTTGGCTAGAGAAACAGGAGTGAAACAAGTGTGGTATAGATGTGGGGCTACAAACCAGCACCAGAGGACCCAATCATGGCGTCCAAACCTCAAAAAAATAGGTCCAAGCAGTCCACATTGGACACGTTCGCCAAATCAGCAAACGCAAACGGAAGCACCATGACGGTGGCCCCAATAGCACAAGAAGTGCAAGAACAAGAGAGGGGGCACCAGCAGATCCTGGCAGCAATAGCAGCCTTGAAGATTGCATTAGAATCCAAAATGGATGCCATTAGCCTCGACGTGAACCTCCTGAGGCAGGATGTTCGGTCACTCGCTGAACGCACCGGAGCACTTGAAAAAGAAGTGGCAGTAAACATGGCCAGCCTAAAGGACACCACAACGGAGGTAGCGATACTGCAACAATGACTGAGGAAACTTGAAGGAAGAGTGGAAGACGAAGAAGGGCGTGCTAGGCGCAACAACGTCCGAATCATCAGACATCCTGAGGGAGAAGAAGGAGCGAACCCTACTAACTACGTGGAGAACATGCTGCTGCAAGAAACTGGCCCAGGTATCCTCAATCAGGGATTTACAGTAGAAAGAGCATACAGGTCCTTGATGAGGAAACCACTGCCAAGAGCCCCTGCCACGGCCCATAATAGCCTGGATTATAAACTATAAAGACAGAAAAAAGATCCTTGAACACTTCCGGAAAGGTGGTACGATACGCAGGCCTTCAGCTAATATCACAGCATATCTGGACTATAACTTGCAAGTGCAAAAACAGAGGTTGGACTTTACATCGGTTAAAAGGAGGCTGAGGATGGCGAACTTCAAATACATTCTGCTATACCCGGCAAGGTTGAAAATCATAAACAAAGGATGGGCCATCTTCTTTGATACCCCTGATGATGACGACAAGTGGATGGACGTGGTAAATCTGCCAACTGAGGTGGACAGACAAGCAGTGAACAAGGTGGAGGCATGAGGAGGGGACTTTGTGCAATCTGGGCGGACGTGACTGGACACAGCTCCCCAACCGTCGTAACCAGAGATTACTATGACAAACAAAATACGCAGGCACTTACATTTTTATAGATTGCAGGAGCTAACAGCATGGACTCTGTGGCTAGGAGCACGCTGCCAGGAAACGTCTGTCACCTAAGATAGGTTTTTGTTATCGGATACTAGTTGGTTCATATCCGCCTGCTGCACTCCAGGCACAATGACAAGTAACTGGGGCAGGTGTGAGAAGCGGGGATGCCTGAGCACAAGGTATGGAGCTGGGCAATTGTTGGTGGGGTGGGAGGATATGGAAGTTGGGGTAGTTTATGGGGAATTAGCTTATAGGTCCACACAAGTTAAATACGATCTGCACATTAGACTGTCGAGTTGTATAGTATTCCTTATTCCTGATTGGTGACCTCAAGATAGCCTCATGGAATGTCCGGGGGCTGAACAGTTACATAAAACATAATAGGATAATGACATATTTGCGATGTCAAAAAATTGACATAGCGCTCCTACAGGAGACACATCTCACTGGGGAGAGACTTGCTGCCCTTGCCAGGAAATGGAGTGGCACGAGCCTGGGCTCACCATATTCTGCATACACTAGAGGCGTCCTGATATTGGTGATACCATCCATACCATTCAGGGTCCTCAAGACTTTTAAGGACAAAGAGGGGAGGGTGATTTCTGTACAGGGATTGGTGGAACACAGAGATCTCTGCCTCATCAACACTTATACACCAAACCATGACACAGCAGCCTGCTTCCGCTCACTATACCCCCAATTTGGACCATACAGAGATGGCACAGTAGTTTGGGGGCGGAGACTTTAATTGTACGTTAGACTCGAAACTTGACAGATCAGATAATACATTTACATATCCAGCCCCTTCTGCCAAAGCCATGAATATGTTGTTGCGAGCATTCGCATTGTCCGACATATGGAGAGCCCTGCACCTGCAGTCCCGTTGCTACTCACACTACGCAGCCCCACTAGACCTATATACTAGACTGGACTATGTATTCACAAGGGAAGAAAACTTGGGTGAATTTAAAATGGTGGAATACAAGGCGCGAGTACTATCGGATCACGCACCGCTTGTAGTCACATTGCAAATCATCCCCCCTAGAGCATGCATCCCGACTTGGAAGCCCAGAGGGGAATCCCTGAAAGATGCGATGTCCCATGAACATCTAAGGGAGGGCATTAAAGACTATTTCAAAAACAACACAGGGAGTGTGAAATCAGCAGGGACCTTATGGGATGCCTTCAAAGTAGTGATTAGGGGGACAGCAATAGCGAAAGCAAAGGGTATGCAAGCCATGATAGAAAGAGACTTACACAAAGCAGAAACTAAACTAGAAACCATAGACCGTGCAGCAGACATGTCCAGGGAACGGGCTCAGGAGGTTGTCCGTCTGAAGCAGGAATGCCTGAAGCACCGGAATAGATTAGGCACGTTGAGCTATAAGAAAAACATAGAAAGGCAACATTCAGAAGGGGACAAGCTGGGATGTTCACTGCCTTGGCTATTTAAGAGTGAATCCAAGCTGGATATGATACGGGCGATTGTAGAGAAAAAATGGGAGGTGTGTATGACACAAGAAAGCATAAACAAATGTTTTCACGGCTATTATAAAGAGTTATACGCAGAGACATCAGAAGTACTAAGGTTGGAGATAGACGAGGCCCTAACACAAATAGATCTCCCAAAAATGAACACAGATGAAGCTGGTAAGCTAGAGGCCCCCATAACGATAGAAGAACTGGAAACCACTATTAGAGGGCTGCCTACCAGAAAAACTCTGGGAACAGATGGACTGCCCAGTGAATTTGATAAGGAATTAATTGCAGATGTTACACCTCCGCTTCTAGCAATGCTAGCAATGCTGAATGAAGCGCTAGACATGTGTACGCTACCAATATTGCTGAGAGAGTCAATTATTATCCCGCTATTGAAGCCAAACAAGCCTGACACTGACTGTGAGTCTTATAGGCCCCTCTCATTGCTTAATCAAGATGGGAAAATACGTACAGTCCTACTATCCAACAGGCTTAAGATGGTGATATCTAAGCTCATACACCCGGACCAGATAGGACATGTTTCAGATAGGAATATCACATGTAACCTTAGGTGATTACATCACATCATAGATCACACCCGCAATAGTACGAGTCACTATGCTGTGGCCTCACTAAATGCAGTCAAGGCATTTGACTCCGTTAGATGGCCATGACTGTTTGCAGCATTGAAAAGTTTTGGCATAGGGCCCACATACATTAAATGGGTCCGGCTGCTGTATAGCAGTCCAGTAGCGAGAGTTAAGACAGGCAACCATATCTCAGATCAATGGTTGCTAGGTAAGGGTACAAGGCAGGCGTGTCTGTGGTCCCCAGTGTTGTTCATATTGGCCTTCGAACCCTTGGCAGTGTATCTCCGGAAGAAGTATCAAGACGCAGGCATAGTCATAGATAGCAGTAAGAACTTGATCTCCTATATGCTGACGACATGCTCTTATATTTGCAGCACCCGGAGACTAAGCTGCAATATATTCGATATGTTTTTGCACACTATGCAGTCCTTTCAGGCATTATGATTAATGCGCAGAAATCGTGCTTGTTCTCCTTGGCAGGGTTTAAAGGGAAGCCTTTGAACACACTGCCAGTGCTGCCGGTTAAGTGGGAGGTGAATACATTTAAATATTTTGGAGTCCATTTTTTCCATGACCCCAAGACAGAACACATACAGAACACACAGAAGGCGGTAGATAAAATAGAGAAATCAATGGCCTTCTGGGCTATACTACCGGTCTCACTGATGGGCAGGGCCACTCTGTTAAAGATGGTGGTACTCCTGAGGCTCTTTCACTTTTTCACTAATGTACCATACAATATACCTAAAAGTTTCTTTAAGAAATGGGGCACTACATGTCATGGATTTTTATGGCATGATTCAAAATGCAGAATGGCACTAACGAAATTGCAGAGACCATATGACGAGGGGGGTATAACGGTGCCCAATTTCGAAGCATACTTCGTAGTAAGCCAACTTCAATTTGAGCGAACTGGCTGTCTGACTAACAGAGCCAAGACACTCTGTTGCTACAGTCAGCATGCACCCCATTCTTTTTGAAGGAGGTGATATGGATCCATACACCATGGCACCCAAAACACCCGCTGTTGCTGGCGCTGGGTAGGACGGTGTGGCGTAGAGACTGTCGCTTGTTGGAGAAAAAGTCACCCTAGTCTCCTCAGATCCCAATGGTAACACTAGAAGTGGTAGACCCACAGCTCAGATTAAATGTGAGGAAGTATTGGGAACCCATGGTGGTACCGATAGAGTGAGATATACTACATGGAGGAAGACCGATGGACTTTAGAAAACTCACCTCAGAAACTGGTTTAGATGAAGGGTAACACATAATATTTGCCTCACTCCTCACTAAACTAAAACAAAAGTGTCCGTAAACGGACCGGGAAATGCAGGATCATTAGACAATAGAAACGCTATAGGACATTTCAGAAGGAGGGCATGCAATATCCCGAATATACAAGGTGCTGATGTCCCAGCGGGGGAGGAGCTTGCGCAGACCCGGCGGAGCTGGGAAGCAGATCTCCATGAACAGTTGTCGGGTGAAATCTGGGGGAGGGTGTTTGTGCATCATAAAAAAGTATCAAGAAACGCGACGTTTTTGCTAATTCAGTTGTACATAACCCACAGGGCATACTTAACCCCTAACAAAATTGCCAAATTTAGTAAGGCAACCAAACAGACCTGCCCAAAATGTGCCTGATTAATACGGATCTAGTACACATGTTCTGGGCTTGCATGAAGATTCAACAGACCATAGCCAAGGCAGGTACAACATTAGACACAAGGTCTCTCATGGCCTGTATGCTGGGCATTTTTGCACTCTCGAAGCAAGCAAGACATGTCAGTAAATTGAAAGACCTAGCATATATTCTAGCTAAACATAGGATAGCGATGGGTTGGAAAGTGCATAAGGGTCCGGAAGTATGTCTGTGGTGGAGTGATCTCCAAAAATGGTCATTGGCAGAGACTTCAGTGTGGCAAAAGGTAGTCCGGCAAGGACAAGTTCAACAAAATATAGACAGACTCCTGGAAAATCATGCTACAAGAACTAATGGCCTCTGCGCATAGCAACACTCAAGTGGTAATAAATGCCCGTCACAGTTGACGGATTAGAGACAAGTGTATATACTCAATACAGTCAGTTGTAATGTGATAGGAGATGGCACATGTGGAATAGGCTGGGTTGTGGGTAGGGGGAGTTGGGAGGGAATAGTACAAGGAGACACATCGGCTGTGTATGGTTATATGTACATATATGTAAGTCTGTAAGTTGCACTGTTTAATAAAACAATATTTTTTTTAAAGCTGCTACAGAAGTACGTAGAATCCTGAAACAAATGAAAGTGCTCCTGATAAATTAAGTAAGCATGGTTTCCAACCTCATTTTCACTTGAATTCATCTCAGAATTCAAGAAGTCCTAAAAACCGACTACGAAGAACTGTTTGGAGGAAAACATGTTATTGTTTTTGGAGACCTCCTACATTTAACACCAGTAAAAGGTGAACCTATTATCATAACATTAGACACAAACAATGCCGTAACACACTCAGCAGCATTCGAAATGTAAATCTCTGGCAACATTTTCGCTACAAAGAACTAACTCAAAACATGCGTCAGTCTGCAGATCTAATCTATGCTAACATTTTAAAAAGCTTTAAAACTGGTCTGCTTACTAAAGATGCAAAATCCATCTTAAATACTAGACTAATCCATGGGCTATATGGGCAAAACACATCTGCTCCTGATGTCATGGAACAATTAATTCAAAAAAATATAAAATGCATGTCCTTAATGCCAACCCTTGCAAGGTGTAGTCAATTCAATGATACAATGTTGAAAAATGAAATGCAACCCATACTACATATCAGCTTCACAGACAAACTAGAAGTGCACAGCATGACACTCCCTATTTGTCAACAAGCAACATCACAACAAAATAGCTTAGAAAAATGTATCTCCCACACAGCTGGATTAGAAAAAGTATTAACTCGCTGTCTAAACTGCAGAGTAATTCTAAAACTTAACTTTGACGTAGAACACGGTTTAGTCAATGGAGCTATTGTTACAGTTGTGGACTTCCAAACATATCCACATGACAACATTCAGTTTGTCAACATCCACTTTGAAAAACGTGCAGAAGTTAAAAAAATAGGCCACACAATAGCACGTTTCCTTCTTTTCAAAGACATGTACATTCTCAGAGAGAAATTCTCTCTATCTCTTGCATATGCTGTCACTATTCACAAATCACAAGGCCTAACCTTAGATCACACATTGATTAACATTGGCAGCCAGTCTTTAAAGAAGGTATGAGTTACGTTGCACTTTCAGGTCTGCATGCACTCAACGGTCTATTCCTAGTTAACATTGATGCAAGCAAAGTCAAGTCTGTCATTCCTTGCATCCTAGAATACAACAGGCTAGGTGTGCTGTATTCCCCCATTTAGATGTGTACCCTGTACCTCAAAAAAGAGAACCTTTAAAAAGAAAACGAATACAAACAGAACCTATGACAGGTTTCCCAATAATAATGCTAAAAAAAACTAAATGCAGTATGCTGCTCCATCAAATAATACAACCACAAAACTGTCTAGTACAAAATCAACTGCATGTCCATCAGAAAACAAAGATACAATCTCCTCAAAAACAACTGCAGGCCCATCAAAGGACACATAGGCACAACTCTCTGGTCCATTTAAATTCAGCAACACAACTGGAGTAAATTGCTATGCAAATGTAGCAATCAATCTTCTCTTCCAATTGCCACCAATTAATCACAACATTTACTTAAACGGCTCACACGAGTTGCGTTTGCAAATGCTCATCCTTCATATAATACTCAGGTATAAAGCAAGAAGTGGACTACTGTATAGGTATGGTAAAATTGATGATAAACACACAGGAAGATACACAATAATTCCTAATGTACTTACTACAAGTACTGGAAACCAAAAACATCCACAGAAAATGAAATCTTCCAGATGTCATACACTTGGAAACATACATGCACTCTCTGCAACCATGTTTCACAAGAACACATCCCTAATGAATGATTTGTGTATGTATCCATACAAAATTCTGAATACATTCCATTTCATCAGCTTCTGCAGAATTCAAATCATAGCATATTATGCCCTTTTGCAATTCAATCAATTGTTCCAACATACAAATGAACTCCCATGGCCAATATGTGATACTAATGCTTCTAGGGTACAATGCAGATGGTACCAAAAACAGCTGTAAACTGACAGGCTTCACACAGGGCCAAAGTATCTCATGGCAAGAAAACCTTCACAACAGTGGGCATAATCTACCACACTGATGCTACAACCACTTCAGGCCACTAAACTGCATATGTAAAAAAGAAGTGGTTCATTTGAATGTAACAACACCCCTGTCACATCGAAACATAGGTTACCAACAAATCTAGAAAATGCATACTTAATATTCCTTCAAACCAAATGTACTCACTAAACTGTAGCACAGTAAACAGAATATGCCAAAGAGTATCTAACTACATCCATAATACTGCAACAGTACTTTTAAAAGCCAAGCTAGTTAGAATACTACTTCAAACATACCATTCCTTGAAATACACTTCAAATACACCATCACAGTTCTTGTTACTTCAAAACTTCACATAAGGTCTAATATAGTTAGAATACGCCAACAGGTATCTAACTTTAAACATTACCTTAATTACAACACACTTCAAACAAACATACTATCACACTTACACTCACATAATTAGAATAGGTTTATTTTAATCCTCTATGGATTATTTTTCCCAATGACTCAACGAATATTTCATGTCAATACAACAGCAGTGTAGCACACACAAATGTTGTACCAAGCATAGTACATAAATTGTACTGTTTATGAGTGTCAAAAGTAAATGTATATGTAAAAGTGTATGCAATTATAGCTTTTAAACTATTCTGCTTAATAAATTATATGTTTTTTTCCACAGAGAAAGAACCATAGATTCCAGCTTTATTACTGTATGCAACTAAATAACCATACCAAGTATAAACAAATACATGTTCCATAAGCACTATCCTCAGTTTTGCTACAATCATAAATACCATATAAACTCCAATTATATAATTCCACCATTTTAAGAATACTGTATACTCCCCCCTACATTACCTATAATTACTATACACATATTACTATAGTAAGTGTGGCCAGTGGCCACAACCACCACAATAGAATTCAACCATATAACAAGTATGTACAATACACCTTCAAATAACCAAACTCGCCTTAAACCCCCTGCAATCCAAATTATGTGTGTGGACACCAAAAGTGACTCCAGTCTCGGCGGCCCCTGCACACCTTTTTACACCTATAAAAACAGCTCCATATAAACTATATTCCACTCCCCAACCCTTTCCAGCTCCTCTTCTTTTGGCCACCAAATAACCCCAAATTAGTTTTCCAGACTTTTTCCACACCACGCTATACGTGGACACCAGCGCCTCTCTGCGGATCCAACATTATGACCATTAAAAGAAATATGATGCACCTCACAATTTTGAGCATCTGATCAGCGGGCACGTACGATGTTCTGGACTCCAGAGGTGTTTGTGGAGATGCACCAGGGTAATGCATGCCCCACTCAGAGAGCCACGCTGTTCTGCCTGCATCCACTACAGTTACCAGAATCCCCTGAGGCTAAAATTGGGATTAACCAGCAACACCTATATAGACTGCCTCCCTGAAGATTACAAGAGGCATGAAAGCACACATGGAAGAGAACACCATCTGGACTGTAGAAGGTACACTAAACTGGGAACCAGAGTGCACCCCTCAACTCCCCACCCACTGTGAGAGAATATATATATATATATATATATTCACTGAAAAACCCTTAGTTAAGGTGCAGTTAAGTTGCGCAGATTTAACACAACAAAACCCTTAAAATGCAGCATATATGGAAGTCATGACCAGCTTAACTCGACACTCTTCCCTTGTTGTGCCCTATAATGCTATGTCCCTGATAATGCCATTTTGTATGTCATTGTGAATCCCTTCTCCTATAATATGCATGTGCTCATGGGCTTTGCAACGGAAACGCGCTGAGTTAAGCTGGTCATGACTTCCCATATCTGCTGAATTTCAAGGGTTTTGTTGCGTTAAGTCTGCACAACTTAACTGCACCTTAACTAAGGTTTTTTCTGTGAATTTCAAGGGTTTTGCTATACTATAGTTTTTTTACAGGCCACTAGCAAGGTCCTTTGGCCATGTCCAATGCAAATGTTTACCAATATGTTTCTTTTGGACCGACTGGTTGGCAACAGCCTTTGGCCGTGGCCTCTATAGATGTTTTTTGGGCCCACCCACATAATTTTCCCTCCATGTGTCAACCCCAAACTTGTTGCTGCTGTTTAGGCACCATTGACTGACTTTGCCAGAGAAGCACAGCCTTCAGCTGGACTCGTCTGGGCTTTCACTCTCTTTTTATGGAGAAAATGACATGCCCTTAAAACAGTCAGTACTGGGAGACTTTGTTTCCCTTAGTCATTTCCTCATGTTGCACCTTTTGTGCAACATGTAACAAGTGTGCAATGTATTTTAACAAAACCCTTAAAATGCAGCATATATGGAAGTCATGACCAGCTTAACTCGACGCTCTTCCCTTGTTGTGCCCTATAATGCTATGTCCCTGATAATGCCATTTTGTATGTCATTGTGAATCCCTTCTCCTATAATATGCATGTGCTCATGGGCTTTGCAACGGAAACACGCTGAGTTAAGCTGGTCATGACTTCCCATATCTGCTGAATTTCAAGGGTTTTGTTGCGTTAAGTCTGCACAACTTAACTGCACCTTAACTAAGGTTTTTTCTGTGAATTTCAAGGGTTTTGCTATACTATAGTTTTTTTACAGGCCACTAGCAAGGTCCTTTGGCCATGTCCAATGCAAATGTTTACCAATATGTTTCTTTTGGACCGACTGGTTGGCAACAGCCTTTGGCCGTGGCCTCTATAGATGTTTTTTGGGCCCACCCACATAATTTTCCCTCCATGTGTCAACCCCAAACTTGTTGCTGCTGTTTAGACACCATTGACTGACTTTGCCAGAGAAGCACAGCCTTCAGCTGGACTCGTCTGGGCTTTCACTCTCTTTTTATGGAGAAAATGACATGCCCTTAAAACAGTCAGTACTGGGAGACTTTGTTTCCCTTAGTCATTTCCTCATGTTGCACCTTTTGTGCAACATGTAACAAGTGTGCAATGTATTTTACCATACAACACACTTGGGTCCATAGTCATTTCCAAAGGCCCTAGATACTCTCGCTGGACTTTTTATGAACTGTGCAAATGTGTCATGGACAGGACTGGTGGCAGCTATCTTTTTGCATTATTTTTAACCCTTTCCTGCCATGTAAACTGCGTTAACCGCGTTTGGCACGAATAGGTGGCCTGGCTCCAAAATGGTCATGCCACGAGGTTCTTTGTCCTGTCCTTTGGCCATCTTGCCCCTTCACCTCCAGGTCGAGTCGACCCAGGTCAGTCTTTACTTGATCATGCACTTTCCCGTGAATCCCAATGCTTTTGCGGGCTTCTGCATGCTTTGTGTGTGTGCCTCCAGGATGTGGGCTGGAACGTCTGGTTCCAATACACATCCTGGGTGCCAGAGAGTCTGGAGTGCCATGAATGACTGGGACCACCGTGGTCCGTGATTGGTCCACGTATGGAGTGTGTGTTTGTGAGCAGATCTCCCATTGGGTCCTCTCCGTTTTGGCGCGAAGGGAACTTTGGATAAGAGGAGGCTGAAAACACCACTACCATGTCAATCTCCTGAGTTCTCACTGAACAAAGGATAGGATTCAAGTATCCTGCAACACAAAGCCGAGACGAGGAACTGCTGGAGATCCACTGGAAGGTTTGGCACCCTGAGCCCGCTGTCGTCCCGTGGGACCCCTCTGCATCTGGTCGTCATAGAAGGTCTGTGAAGATGCTTCGACCCATTGGAATAGTGGGACCAACTATTCTCGGCACCTTCATCAAACTCTGCAAGTAAGCTTTCTCAGAAGTGTCCCTGGGCCAACCAGTGGACTGACCAGCTTACCCAGTTGCTTTGCTCTGTCACCGCCGCCGTTTTGAGGAGGCCCTTGAAACCTGGTATACTGCTAGCTCTGTGTCCCCGGCACCCTCACACCGTATTTCATACACTTGGCATTCCCAGGTCTGAAGTGAGATGAGTGCGCCAGGACCGGAGTAAACGTGGTTACTGTGTTGCCCTGCCGAGACAACGTCATTTGCAAGTCCGCTGCATTTGTGACCATCTTGCCCGTGAAGCCTGCTGCAGTGAAACTGGGTCAATTCATCCACCCGGAGTGGAGAAATCGCCACTTTCCCGTTTGGGAATCATTGCTGTATCTCAGGAACTAAAAGGTGCCAAGACGTCCTTTTTGCTGCATTCAAACCTGCAAGCGAAGTGGACTGACCTGCCGAAGTTTGGGTCCGCTTGCGTCAGGGAACGGTGAGTACTCAATACCCCATCTGGTGACCCTAGCGCAAGGGCCCTTTTTTACACACGAGTGGCCTCTGAGGGCCCCTCTCCTTTCCACTGCTTTTGCGAAATAGCGACTCCATCCTGAACTCTCGAACTGCCTCTGCCTTCAAGTGGGGTTCCTTCTTGAATAGTGGGAACTTGTTCTGCATCACCTCATTCACCTTCCCAAGCTGCTAGAGACCCCCGAAGAGACCCTATTCTGCCCTTTGGAACAACCGTGTACACTGGCATTGTATGTACTATTGAGCACAAGGCTCCTCTCTTCTTAGGGCTTGGACTGCCTGTTAGTTAGGTGTATTTTCGATGTCGAACTGGGCCTAAAGATTATCTGCACTGCCTGTTTCCTTCCCATCTAGGTTGTCGACATATTTTGTGCATTTAACCCTTTGGACCCCTTTGGATTTGTTTATACATTGTATTGATCGTGTTGTGTTGGTTTACCTACTGTTACTGTGATTCTTTTGCTATGGCCTATGTTACAAAGGCCTTGTAATAAATGTGTCTATATTTTTGATATAACACCTGTCTGCAGTAATTTGTAAGTGTCCTTGCTCTGTGTGCTCATTGAGGTCCTTCAATCACCCTCACCCCTCCTGAGACTTAGTCTTGACCGCCTGCCATAGCTACCCTGATTGGTCTGGCTTGTCCAGGGGTTACCCTGTTCCAAAAAACTAGGCTGGCCTTCTAAACTTCTGCCCCTCCAGGTCAGAGTCCAGAAATCCATCTTAACAGTTCCCACAATATGTTTCTTGTGGACCCACTAGCCAGGGCCCTTGGCCCTACCAATGTATATTTTTTTAAAACATACTTTCTTACCAGCTATGGCCTTCACCCATGAGCATTGGCCCGACCTTCAGTCGTGGCCCCTTTACATATTTTCCCAATAGCTTTCTTCCAGTCCCACTAGCCATGGCCTTTAGCCACGGCCAGTGCTCCCGGCCTCCAGCCATAGCCACTCTACATATCGCTCTAAAAGGTTTTGCAAACAGGCCCACTAGCCATGGTCTTCGGCTGTGGCCACACCACTAGGTGTCTTTTGGGCACACAAGCCATGTCCTTTGGCAGTGACCCCTTGACATGTTGCCCAAATAGGTTTCATTGGGGCCCACTACCCATGGCCTTCAGCTTGCCCACTTTCCATATTGCACTGTTTGGTTTCCTAAAGTAACTTAATATATATATCCTTTGGTCACACCCATTACCCCACCTCACTGTAGTTTATTTTGTTTTAATCGTATCTTTTAACTCTCGTTTTTAAAAGAAATCTTTTTTTCCCATAACCACAGTTATCCCGATATTAGCAATGCACTACAAATAACCCTGCTTATTTGTAAACGGCCACAAATAACCGCAGTATCTGTAAAAAGCTTTCAGAATTCAAAACTCTTCCCTGCCCTCCCAGGCAGTCTCCAAGTGTCCCCTGCTCTTGGCATGCCCCCCCAACTCCCTTCAAGTCCCCTTTCCCTCCCTAGCCCTCTCCCATTCCCCCAACACTCTTCATTTCATGTGACGCACTTTCATTCCGGATTCCATTTTCTATTATAACCGTGGTTTTCCCCGGTATAACCCTGTTTATGCAAAAACAGTCAAGCTCTGTACTTGGTCCCCAACCCTCCCCAACTCCCTAATATCACATGGTGTCCTGTACCCCCCACCTCTAGCTTGATGTCATTTCATTCTTTTTCCTGCCCCAAATGGCATTTTTTACACTTTTTTGTTTTTGGTGTACCGCAGGTTTTTCAGTTATAATCAAAGTTATCTCTCGCATCAAACCAAAACATTACAGCTTTTTCATTTCTGAAAAGCCTCTGCTGCAAAGAACCATGAGAGATATAGCTATAATTTTGGGAGAAAGGGGCACCCCCTTCTCTGTCAAATATTTTAACAACTACTGGATGAAACAACCCCAGAGCCCTCCCAGAAACGGAATCAACGCTTGGTGACTAAGTTGTTTCGTACCTGGTCCAATTCCGTCTAGGGATTTTTGCTGTGTGCTGCAAAGAAATTCAGACTTTTTCCCTATGAGGAAATGAATGGGAGTAGGCTGAAAACAGCATTTGTTTGCTTTCTTAATAACATTTTCATTTTCTTTAATGAATCTTTCCCAACATTTCCAATTTTAGTGAGGACCATGAAAACATTTCTGTTTGCAAAATATCAGCTAAATCTGTCATGCAAGTCAAATGTTATAAGATGATTATTTAGACCTCTGCATGCCCTTTAATAGTTTATATGGTGGGTGAGAGTTTGATTACATTGCATGTGACTTAAGTTGATGAGAGGGATTCTGGGTAATGGGAATGTCTGTCTATTCATTGTACAAGTGTAAAGTGTTTGTGTGAGTGTGAGTCTCTCCCTCTGTACATTTTTTTGTTTGTGTGTTACCGTTTTGTGTACCTTGTTATACGTATAGCTGGGACAAACATGTTTTGATGAAGCTTGTCTTATGTTATATTAATTGAAATATATAATTAATTCTTATTAGATGCATTAGTGTTTTCATTAATTAGTTCTGGGAGGGATTGTAATCCCAGTGTTGCATTATTGAATGTATTCATTATTTGAATTGATTGTTTTTGTTGTAAAGTGTTTAAAACAAAGTTATTAGCAAAAACATTTTTGCTTTTCCTATGGAACTTGATACCCAACTTAACTATGGTGTGCCGTCTGCTGCCATATAATATGTATATTCAATGAAAAAACTTTAGTTAATGATCAGTTAAGGTAAGAAACTTATCGCAACAAAACCCCTGAAATTCAATGCATTGGGGAACTCAGGACCGGCTTAATTCAGCGCATTTCCATTGATCTCTCCTATTATGTTTCATAACTTAACTGATTTCAGGGGTTTTGTTGCGTTATGTTTCTTAACTTAACTGATCACTAATTAAAGTTATTTCATTGAATTTCAGGGGTTTTGTTATTCCATAGATTGTTTCGTCACCACTGGTGCCATACGTGATATCATATGTGATGATATCAGTGCTGTCATGTGTGATGTCATTAGGGTGCTTACAAGCTGCATAATGTAAGCTCATATCTAAAGTGGTGTACCTTGCAGCACCTGCCGAATTTCAGGGGTTTAGTGGCATTAAATCAGCACCTTAATGTCACTTCAACTAATGCTTTTCACTGGATTTAAAGGGTTTAATTGAACTGAACGTATTCACCTTAACTGTCCCTTAACTAAAGTTTTTCAATGAATTTCAAAGGTTTTGTTATGCTATTTTTGTTCCAACAACCTGGTATTCTGTCTTTATTTTCTGATAGCATACCTGATGTCATGTCATTTTTTTATCAGCATCTATTCTTGAGCTACATAACATTGGGTTTATCAAATATTTCTTCTTTTTTTGTGTCTACTAGATAAGAAAGGATTGATAGTGGTGTACTGTGACAAGGAAGAACGAGGTGGGCTAATCGGGAGATTGTAAAGAGTAAGACTTGTTGTGTAGTTGGGGACTGTGACAAAGACGAGTGAGGTCGGTAGTTGGGAACTGTAACAAGGAAGAGTGTGGTGGGGTAGTTGGGGACTGTGATGAGGAATGGTGAAGCGGGGTTAGTGGGGGACTGTGACGAGACAGACTGAGTTGGTACACAAATATTCCTTAAACATTATAAACACAGAACTCGGACTAGCTGAAATATAATATTTTTTTAAAAATAATTCTCACATCAAGATCTACGAACATACTCGGATGAGGAAGAGGGATGTGCTTATATGAGATCTAGATTCACAAGCAATATATATGTCTGTGAGATCAAGAATTCACAAAAAAGGAACAATATGAAACCACTATGTGAATCGAGAACCAGGTAAAATATTGTTTCAGAAGTGTACCGTGTTTCTACCCCCCACCCAAAACGAATTGAGAAGTCATAATATTATGAATTATTCAGACGATACTGAGACGAAGAAGAGTGCATTGCGCAACATTGTCGATCGAGAACCATGCATACACCCAAGGAAATAAAAACTGCATCATCTTAATCTTCCAATAACAGTTTTTCATGTGAAATGTGAAGGGAGAATGTAAACACTACAAAAAACATTGGTAATTGCACTCTCTTTTCGAAAAAGTTCAATAAAAACTGAGGAAAAAATGCACTATTTTGCTTAGCTTTGCGATTCAAGCTGCAATGTGAGCAGCACTAAAATTTGACATTTGATTCTCCAATCACAATTCGTCAGTATATTCATATAAGGAAAAACACACATATAACATTCGTAGAAATAAGTGTTTGCCAGACCTTGTCAAATCAACAACCAAATTGGCACTTAACACAATAAAACATCCTTAATATAAAAAGGATAAAAATTGACCCTTTTCTTTTCAAAATGTGATTCACGGGTACACAAAATCAGCAATCGGATTGGTCTAAGAGCATGTATACGTTATAAAATTTGAGTGCTGATTGGATCATAGACAGAAATATCACAAATCACATATATATATAAACTGCTGAAATCCTTAAAATTCCTCATTGCTTTGGCGACAAAGTCAGGCAGACACAGTGAACACTTTAGGCCTCATTACGAGTTTGCTGATAATTCTGCAACATTACCGTTACTGCTGTGGTATCCAGTGGCATTACCACTGTATTACAGGTTGCTGGTGGCACGCACACGCTGTTGGCGGCAATGGTAATTCTGTCTGTCGGAATTACCTCTGTAGATGGGTCTCGGGCGGTACACCCAGATTTGGCGGAATCACCGTTACTGCTGGCATATTCTGCACTAATTCCACCAACGGTCATCGCAGCACCCCCAGCAGCTCTGACAGCCACACCACATCAGGCCCCTGTGGAGATTCCCACTGGGCAACATGGTGCGACTCACACATCTGCACCCACCCATCTGCCCACAGACACCCTCTCATCAGCTATGTCAGAAAGGCATTACCAGCACCAACCTGGGGCAGACACGGGTACTGGTAGCACTTCAAATGGGGAGGAGGAAGACAAAGGCTTCAGGTCACCCTGCTTCAGTCCTGGCCCTCTACATAGTCCACAGCCTGTGGCACAATACTCACTGGCTGCAATCTGGGTGAGGCTGGACACCATGGAGCAGCGGCAAGTTACAATTGAAAAACCTGCAGAGCTGTAGGTGCAGCACCTGCATGTCATCAGGGACAGTGTCCAGGGATTGGCTAGGAGGATGTCCAGGTCCCTGGACCAACAGTGCCAGCAGCTTTCCATCACTACTGAGGGCATGTCGGCCTTTGCCGAGTCCATGTATTCATGCAATGTCCTCTCATTGAAACAAATCTGGGCCAGGAGTCTAAGCCCACCACCTCCATCACCCCACAGAGGGGTCATTGCCTGAGACCCCTAAGCAGTGCTAATTGTGTAATCTGACGCCAACAGTGCCCAAACAGGCTGGCAAGGGCAAGAGGCTATGGAAGCGAAATGACATGACACTATTTTCATAGGCACAAGGGAGGTAGGAGGGCATGTGTGTTGGTTATGGTGTGTTGGGGATGGGGCAGTCAGTGAGGAGGGGTGTTGGGGATGGTGTGATCGGGATGGGGCGGTGGGTGGACAATGGGTGTGAAAGATAGTTCATTATTCAAAACAGTTACCTTTGAGAAATGCAAGCACAATGCTTTTTTGTGAAGGTGACATATTTAAGAAGCGCATAAAAAAAGAAGTGTGATGCATGTGGAAACTGAAGTTACTAGTAATAATGTTCATTGAGTTCCTGATGCACCAGGCATACGTCCCTGGCTTCCTCACACTCAATGTGAGATTTAAGTGCTGCAGCATACAGTGCTTCATCGTCTTCTGAGGGAGGCATGTGCCGACAGAGGGCACCGGGACATTACACCTGAGGCATATGATGAGCAGCATGGGACAGGCCACAAATATCAGGCCAAACTTCTCAGCTCTGTACAAGAGGACCCCTCTGGTATGGTCCAGGCACCTGAAATGTGCCTTGAGAATGCCAAATGTCTACTCATTGCTGAGCCTGGTCTTGACCAAGGCTCTCTCTAAGCTATGCACGTGTGCGCTTGCCCAGGTTCCCTCTGGGTGCCGCCCATAAGAGATCTAGCAGCGCACACAGACAATTCACACCACTTCAAGAATGAATAAGGCACAGGCCACAGCAGTTACTTGACATTTACTTTCTCTCTTACTAAAGCAAAATTATACTAACTTGTCTTGATATTCTGGTCTAGCCTATTTACATGACCTTAATATGCAAATGAGACCATACAAACTTAAAAACAGAATATACCCTCAAGGGGTTAAAAATGGATTTGGACATCTTGCCCCATGAACAGCAGATATAACTAAAATATGCCTGCACATATTAACTAAACAACCTTTCCTCCCTACCCTTGACTCATACACATGAACTTACCATACTTATACCGTATGGATAACTTCCACCCCAGGCCACGTTTAGCCAATACCGGACAACCTTGAATCTGCCTACCTTGGATCTGTGAAAGGTTACCAGAGTTGCACCTACATCCACTTGTTTTATGTTTATTGAAATAGTAATAATGTTCAAGTACCAGAATTTCTGTTACTCGTGGTGCTTTAGCAAGGGCATGACCAACACTTTGTATCCCGTCCGCTCAAATATCGGATATTGACTGTAAGTAAGCAGGCTACGTGGACGTGTAACCTCATCCCATGCTTCCTATTCTTTGCACATATGCACATGCGCTTTGAAGGGCTACCCTTGCAAATTGACGCATTAATAAACCTCCAATATTAATTTGCACTCAAGGGATTTTTAAGTAGGCAAATATGTTAGAAACTCTCCTACTTTAGTATTGCGAACATTTCCCTGAAAAGTGAAGAGCAATATCATATATTTGGCCTGCATGGGATTATGGAAATATATATATATTCAGTGAAAAAACTTTGTTAAAGGGACCTTGTAGGTACTTTTCACTAATAACAACCTATCGATATTATGGTTACAACTAAAACCGAAAATCCCTAGAAATTTGCCAGTTATGGTAAGCTAAGCAACCTCCATCCTCCCAGGGCCACTGAGCACATCTATCGAAACCGCAAGCACTGGCATTCCATCAATGTGCAGGTTGTATGTGATGCCAAGGGGATCATCACCTCAGTATATGCCAACTATCCGGGGTCCAGCCATGATAGTTTCATATTCCGAATGTCACCCCTAAACCGGGACCTGGAAGCTGGGAGGCATGGCGACACATGGCTAATTGGTGAGTATAAATGCCTCTGCACATGCATGCATGTCAGACACTGAGAAATGGGAAAACCCAACTAATGACAACCATAATAACCTCCCCGGCGGACAGTGCCTACCCTCTGAGCACCTACATGATGACGCAAATACAGAACCCCACCACACCACCCGAGGTAAGATACAACACAGCCCATATTGCCCATATTGCAACCCGGGGCATAGTGGAGCGCATATTCAGAGTGCTGAAGACACGCTTTCGCTCCCTTGACCGCTCTGGTGGGCAGCTGCTATATGCGCCCCCAGTTGTGTGCAGGATCATAGTGGCAGCATGTGTCCTGCACAACGTTGCAACCCGGCGGGGCGTGTCGGTGGACATGGCGGTCCCCCCACATCCCCAACCACATGCACGCCACTGCGCATGGGAGGTGAAAGGGCACGTGGTGAGGCAGCCCGTACCCAGCTTGTGGCAAAGTTCTTCACCTAAAATCCCACCCCTGCGGCGTCCACACAGGCCTAGCACATACCAGCTGACAATTAATGATGATGACAAAAGGGACAGTCAACTGTCACAACCATACCACCCTGAGATTGATTACCTGGAAGTGCTACATTGTGTGCATCCCTAGCTACACAAACACACCCAGTGCTGTGTGAGTAAAAGGCACACATTCATGCAGCATGAAGGACTACCCCGTAGCAAAATACTACATCCAAATAGTGGCATGTCACCCAATCCCTCCCTAACCCCATCTCAGCTACCCAACACACCATGGCATGGCATGCTATGTGAAAGCAACCAAATGAATGCAAAACACGTTACACAAGTGTCACAAAGTGCACCGTCCCAAATGGAAACAGGCCAGAGACAATTTCCTCTCATTAATGAAAAAAACAGCACACATGAACAAATACTTACCAGCAAGACAAAACATCAGTACAGGATCGAACAGTGGTAACATATGACAGTAAAAAATGTAGTGCAAGTGTTACAACCTAACAAAGGCAGCACATCGACCCCTTCCAACTGCAGTGTGTCGCTGGTAGGCAAATGTGGCAGTGTACTGCATACAACATGAACTGCATCTGCAATGGAGACGGGCTTGTCAAGACATGACATGTATATATGCAAAAAGTCCTGTATGTAAAACCATATACAAATCCACCATGCAGTGGAGAAATGAACACCAATCCCCACTAGGGATGTATTTTTTGTTTGTGTGTTACCGTTTTGTGTACCTTGTTATACGTATAGCTGGGACAAACATGTTTTGATGAAGCTTGTCTTATGTTATATTAATTGAAATATATAATTAATTCTTATTAGATGCATTAGTGTTTTCATTAATTAGTTCTGGGAGGGATTGTAATCCCAGTGTTGCATTATTGAATGTATTCATTATTTGAATTGATTGTTTTTGTTGTAAAGTGTTTAAAACAAAGTTATTAGCAAAAACATTTTTGCTTTTCCTATGGAACTTGATACCCAACTTAACTATGGTGTGCCGTCTGCTGCCATATAATATGTATATTCAATGAAAAAAACTTTAGTTAATGATCAGTTAAGGTAAGAAACTTATCGCAACAAAACCCCTGAAATTCAATGCATTGGGGAACTCAGGACCGGCTTAATTCAGCGCATTTCCATTGATCTCTCCTATTATGTTTCTTAACTTAACTGATTTCAGGGGTTTTGTTGCGTTATGTTTCTTAACTTAACTGATCACTAATTAAAGTTATTTCATTGAATTTCAGGGGTTTTGTTATTCCATAGATTGTTTCGTCACCACTGGTGCCATACGTGATATCATATGTGATGATATCAGTGCTGTCATGTGTGATGTCATTAGGGTGCTTACAAGCTGCATAATGTAAGCACATATCTAAAGTGGTGTACCTTGCAGCACCTGCCGAATTTCAGGGGTTTAGTGGCATTAAATCAGCACCTTAATGTCACTTCAACTAATGCTTTTCACTGGATTTAAAGGGTTTAATTGAACTGAACGTATTCACCTTAACTGTCCCTTAACTAAAGTTTTTCAATGAATTTCAAAGGTTTTGTTATGCTATTTTTGTTCCAACAACCTGGTATTCTGTCTTTATTTTCTGATAGCATACCTGATGTCATGTCATTTTTTTATCAGCATCTATTCTTGAGCTACATAACATTGGGTTTATCAAATATTTCTTCTTTTTTTGTGTCTACTAGATAAGGAAGGATTGATAGTGGTGTACTGTGACAAGGAAGAACGAGGTGGGCTAATCGGGAGATTGTAAAGAGTAAGACTTGTTGTGTAGTTGGGGACTGTGACAAAGACGAGTGAGGTCGGTAGTTGGGAACTGTAACAAGGAAGAGTGTGGTGGGGTAGTTGGGGACTGTGATGAGGAATGGTGAAGCGGGGTTAGTGGGGGACTGTGACGAGACAGACTGAGTTGGTACACAAATATTCCTTAAACATTATAAACACAGAACTCGGACTAGCTGAAATATAATATTTTTAAAAAAATAATTCTCACATCAAGATCTACGAACATACTCGGATGAGGAAGAGGGATGTGCTTATATGAGATCTAGATTCACAAGCAATATATATGTCTGTGAGATCAAGAATTCACAAAAAAGGAACAATATGAAACCACTATGTGAATCGAGAACCAGGTAAAATATTGTTTCAGAAGTGTACCGTGTTTCTACCCCCCACCCAAAACGAATTGAGAAGTCATAATATTATGAATTATTCAGACGATACTGAGACGAAGAAGAGTGCATTGCGCAACATTGTCGATCGAGAACCATGCATACACCCAATGAAATAAAAACGGCATCATCTTAATCTTCCAATAACAGTTTTTCATGTGAAATGTGAAGGGAGAATGTAAACACTACAAAAAACATTGGTAATTGCACTCTCTTTTCGAAAAAGTTCAATAAAAACTGAGGAAAAAATGCACTATTTTGCTTAACTTTGCGATTCAAGCTGCAATGTGAGCAGCACTAAAATTTGACATTTGATTCTCCAATCACAATTCGTCAGTATATTCATATAAGGAAAAACACACATATAACATTCGTAGAAATAAGTATTTGCCAGACCTTGTCAAATCAACAACCAAATTGGCACTTAACACAATAAAACATCCTTAATATAAAAAGGATAAAAATTGACCCTTTTCTTTTCAAAATGTGATTCACGGGTACACAAAATCAGCAATCGGATTGGTCTAAGAGCATGTGTACGTTATAAAATTTGAGTGCTGATTGGATCATAGACAGAAATATCACAAATCACATATATATATAAACTGCAGAAATCCTTAAAATTCCTCATTGCTTTGGCGACAAAGTCAGGCAGACACAGTGAACACTTTAGGCCTCATTACGAGTTTGCTGATAATTCTGCAACATTACCGTTACTGCTGTGGTATCCAGTGGCATTACCACTGTATTACAGTTTGCTGGGGGCACGCACACGCTGTTGGCGGCAATGGTAATTCTGTCTGTCGGAATTACCTCTGTAGATGGGTCTCGGGCGGTACACCCAGATTTGGCGGAATCACCGTTACTGCTGGCATATTCTGCACTAATTCCACCAACGGTCATCGCAGCACCCCCAGCAGCTCTGACAGCCACACCACATCAGGCCCCTGTGGAGATTCCCACTGGGCAACATGGTGCGACTCACACATCTGCACCCACCCATCTGCCCACAGACACCCTCTCATCAGCTATGTCAGAAAGGCATTACCAGCACCAACCTGGGGCAGACACGGGTACTGGTAGCACTTCAAATGGGGAGGAGGAAGACAAAGGCTTCAGGTCACCCTGCTTCAGTCCTGGCCCTCTACATAGTCCACAGCCTGTGGCACAATACTCACTGGCTGCAATCTGGGTGAGGCTGGACACCATGGAGCAGCGGCAAGTTACAATTGAAAAACCTGCAGAGCTGTAGGTGCAGCACCTGCATGTCATCAGGGACAGTGTCCAGGGATTGGCTAGGAGGATGTCCAGGTCCCTGGACCAACAGTGCCAGCAGCTTTCCATCACTACTGAGGGCATGTCGGCCTTTGCCGAGTCCATGTATTCATGCAATGTCCTCTCATTGAAACAAATCTGGGCCAGGAGTCTAAGCCCACCACCTCCATCACCCCACAGAGGGGTCATTGCCTGAGACCCCTAAGCAGTGCTAATTGTGTAATCTGACGCCAACAGTGCCCAAACAGGCTGGCAAGGGCAAGAGGCTATGGAAGCGAAATGACATGACACTATTTTCATAGGCACAAGGGAGGTAGGAGGGCATGTGTGTTGGTTATGGTGTGTTGGGGATGGGGCAGTCAGTGAGGAGGGGTGTTGGGGATGGTGTGATCGGGATGGGGCGGTGGGTGGACAATGGGTGTGAAAGATAGTTCATTATTCAAAACAGTTACCTTTGAGAAATGCAAGCACAATGCTTTTTTGTGAAGGTGACATATTTAAGAAGCGCATAAAAAAAGAAGTGTGATGCATGTGGAAACTGAAGTTACTAGTAATAATGTTCATTGAGTTCCTGATGCACCAGGCATACGTCCCTGGCTTCCTCACACTCAATGTGAGATTTAAGTGCTGCAGCATACAGTGCTTCATCGTCTTCTGAGGGAGGCATGTGCCGACAGAGGGCACCGGGACATTACACCTGAGGCATATGATGAGCAGCATGGGACAGGCCACAAATATCAGGCCAAACTTCTCAGCTCTGTACAAGAGGACCCCTCTGGTATGGTCCAGGCACCTGAAATGTGCCTTGAGAATGCCAAATGTCTACTCATTGCTGAGCCTGGTCTTGACCAAGGCTCTCTCTAAGCTATGCACGTGTGCGCTTGCCCAGGTTCCCTCTGGGTGCCGCCCATAAGAGATCTAGCAGCGCACACAGACAATTCACACCACTTCAAGAATGAATAAGGCACAGGCCACAGCAGTTACTTGACATTTACTTTCTCTCTTACTAAAGCAAAATTATACTAACTTGTCTTGATATTCTGGTCTAGCCTATTTACATGACCTTAATATGCAAATGAGACCATACAAACTTAAAAACAGAATATACCCTCAAGGGGTTAAAAATGGATTTGGACATCTTGCCCCATGAACAGCAGATATAACTAAAATATGCCTGCACATATTAACTAAACAACCTTTCCTCCCTACCCTTGACTCATACACATGAACTTACCATACTTATACCGTATGGATAACTTCCACCCCAGGCCACGTTTAGCCAATACCGGACAACCTTGAATCTGCCTACCTTGGATCTGTGAAAGGTTACCAGAGTTGCACCTACATCCACTTGTTTTATGTTTATTGAAATAGTAATAATGTTCAAGTACCAGAATTTCTGTTACTCGTGGTGCTTTAGCAAGGGCATGACCAACACTTTGTATCCCGTCCGCTCAAATATCGGATATTGACTGTAAGTAAGCAGGCTACGTGGACGTGTAACCTCATCCCATGCTTCCTATTCTTTGCACATATGCACATGCGCTTTGAAGGGCTACCCTTGCAAATTGACGCATTAATAAACCTCCAATATTAATTTGCACTCAAGGGATTTTTAAGTAGGCAAATATGTTAGAAACTCTCCTACTTTAGTATTGCGAACATTTCCCTGAAAAGTGAAGAGCAATATCATATATTTGGCCTGCATGGGATTATGGAAATATATATATATTCAGTGAAAAAACTTTGTTAAAGGGACCTTGTAGGTACTTTTCACTAATAACAACCTATCGATATTATGGTTACAACTAAAACCGAAAATCCCTAGAAATTTGCCAGTTATGGTAAGCTAAGCAACCTCCATCCTCCCAGGGCCACTGAGCACATCTATCGAAACCGCAAGCACTGGCATTCCATCAATGTGCAGGTTGTATGTGATGCCAAGGGGATCATCACCTCAGTATATGCCAACTATCCGGGGTCCAGCCATGATAGTTTCATATTCCGAATGTCACCCCTAAACCGGGACCTGGAAGCTGGAAGGCATGGCGACACATGGCTAATTGGTGAGTATAAATGCCTCTGCACATGCATGCATGTCAGACACTGAGAAATGGGAAAACCCAACTAATGACAACCATAATAACCTCCCCGGCGGACAGTGCCTACCCTCTGAGCACCTACATGATGACGCAAATACAGAACCCCACCACACCACCCGAGGTAAGATACAACACAGCCCATATTGCCCATATTGCAACCCGGGGCATAGTGGAGCGCATATTCAGAGTGCTGAAGACACGCTTTCGCTCCCTTGACCGCTCTGGTGGGCAGCTGCTATATGCGCCCCCAGTTGTGTGCAGGATCATAGTGGCAGCATGTGTCCTGCACAACGTTGCAACCCGGCGGGGCGTGTCGGTGGACATGGCGGTCCCCCCACATCCCCAACCACATGCACGCCACTGCGCATGGGAGGTGAAAGGGCACGTGGTGAGGCAGCCCGTACCCAGCTTGTGGCAAAGTTCTTCACCTAAAATCCCACCCCTGCGGCGTCCACACAGGCCTAGCACATACCAGCTGACAATTAATGATGATGACAAAAGGGACAGTCAACTGTCACAACCATACCACCCTGAGATTGATTACCTGGAAGTGCTACATTGTGTGCATCCCTAGCTACACAAACACACCCAGTGCTGTGTGAGTAAAAGGCACACATTCATGCAGCATGAAGGACTACCCCGTAGCAAAATACTACATCCAAATAGTGGCATGTCACCCAATCCCTCCCTAACCCCATCTCAGCTACCCAACACACCATGGCATGGCATGCTATGTGAAAGCAACCAAATGAATGCAAAACACGTTACACAAGTGTCACAAAGTGCACCGTCCCAAATGGAAACAGGCCAGAGACAATTTCCTCTCATTAATGAAAAAAACAGCACACATGAACAAATACTTACCAGCAAGACAAAACATCAGTACAGGATCGAACAGTGGTAACATATGACAGTAAAAAATGTAGTGCAAGTGTTACAACCTAACAAAGGCAGCACATCGACCCCTTCCAACTGCAGTGTGTCGCTGGTAGGCAAATGTGGCAGTGTACTGCATACAACATGAACTGCATCTGCAATGGAGACGGGCTTGTCAAGACATGACATGTATATATGCAAAAAGTCCTGTATGTAAAACCATATACAAATCCACCATGCAGTGGAGAAATGAACACCAATCCCCACTAGGGATGTATACACAGTTTGGACTACAGACTGCCCACACAACTTATGGGAGCCCAATGCCTCTGTGTACGTTGCTGTCACTTGGTCACACCCTTTGCAAGCCCATGGAAAGGGGAAGCAGGAGGGGCGTGTGTGTCAGGAACACAAGTATTTAACCCAAAGACAGGACAAGCCTGCATGTGCTCAGCTGGAATACACAGTGGATGCCTACGGGAGCCACACAAAGCAACACACTGTAACATGACTTCACAATCTGAAAGAAAATGGTTATGAGCAAAAAAGTAAAACCAAATTAAATAAATGAAAAGAAAAAGTAAATGTAAAGTAAACCAAATAAATTAAATAATAAAAGTAAATTCAGAATATAATTTAACTAAATAAAATCCATCAAAATTAAAATAACAAATTACAAATGAAAATAAAATGAAAATAATAAATAGAAAAAAAGAAGATGAAAAATACATAACAAATGAATTAAATACTATTTTCATTTTGCAATTTGGAATGAAATATAAAAAAACCAAAAGAAAAAAATAAATTAAAAAAATAAATCAAAAATGCCCATGTGTCAACCGGGGGGGGAGGCTACCCAGGAGGGAGGATGTACAGGGTGCACCCCAACACCCACATGCGTAGGTGTTGAGAAAAAAAAACCCTCCATGAGCTCATAGCCTGCATGGCTACCCTACAGTGGGAGAACTGCCGTTGCTGTCATCACTCTCTGGTGGTACATTAGAAGGTGGGTGTGATATGGGAGGCAGACCACTCAAAGCCCTGGCATGCTCCTCCATGGCAGCAAGCATGTGGGTCTGAAAGGTTTGGTTCTGCAGGATGATGGTACGGAGATCCCCATGCAGCACCTCACGGGTAGCACGCATTTCTGCCTGCAAGGCCTCGCGTGATGCCCGGATCTCCTCACGGGTTGCCTGGAGCTCAGCTGAGAGTGTGCGTGTCAGCTGCTCCAGCTGCTGTTCTAACCTTGTATACTGGGACACCTCAAGTGCACCCAGAGTATCTCTGAGGGACCTGTGTTCTAACCTCAGGGCATCCCTGTGGGCCTGTGACTCTACAGATATGGCTGTGTGCAGAGTCTCCAGGCCAGCCCGTCGGTCCCTTTTGGACGCCAACATGTCCTCCCTGTGTGAGCGGCACATGGACTCTGTTGCCTGCTGCTGGAGCTCCACCTGCCTTTCAGGGGGGAGAATGGAAGTGGCCACCCTATCCATGGCCTGAGCAATCATTTCACATGATGCCCCCTGTTGTGTTGCAATGGTATATATGGAGTTTCCCCACACAGTATTGCCTGGTGGCGCACGGCCACCGCATTGGCGGGCACTACACCTGTTTGGTGCAAGGTGATGTGCACCTTGCTGTGCTGACACTGCCTGAGGCTGCAGGACTGCATTCCTCCTTTCATCTGCTGGCCCAGGAACAGGAGCAAATATAGTGGAGTGTGGCCCTGCATCGGTAACCACCACAGGTGGACCTTCCAACACTGAATGGCCCATAGCGGGGTCTACCCCCAGTGCAGGTGGGTTGGACAGAACAGCATCCCTGCCAGAAACACTCACCTGCGATGGGACATTTGTCTCAATGTCAGATTCAGCACCTGAGCTGCAGAGATCTGCAGAGGTATACCCAGTGACACCCGTGGACAGGATTCTCTGTAAGAGTAATGGATTTTCACCCACCACCACCCCTTGTCCTCCACTGGTGCCTGGTTGTGTCTGTGAGTACTCCTACCTCTGCACCATCTCCTCCTGCTCAACAGCATCTAGTGCCTCATCACCTGCAAAAACATAAAATAAAAATAATGAACACAGGCATGAGCAGCATAGCCCACACACATGGACATCACGAAGTACACATCGAATACATAAATGACACATGTCACACATGACAATAACTCTGGCATGCATGCACTGGCAATGAAGTGGAAGGGGAGCCTAAAAGCAGCCACTAAAGACTCCAAGATGGGAAAGCAACACATATGCTGCATGCTGCATAGCACCTGCATCACACATTAGCCTGTGAGTAACATGGACAATCCACATACATGACACATGCCAGCACACAGATGGCACGTAGCATAGCCATGGTAGATTTGACAAGGACACCCAGATGGTAGCAAATCAGTACTGTCACCCATCCATGTGAGATGGACATCATGAAATAGAACATGCAAAAGAGTGTGACAAAACACGCATGTGCCACACGCTGCAACAAAGCCAGTGTTCACTAATGCAGTGATGGCAGGAACATGGATACATCAATGGTTGGTCACTTCGACATGACTGAAGACAATTGTCATGTTGAACATTCAAACAGGGGCCAGAAGTGATTGTGTGCAGGTCATGTGTAGGTGCACATTACTTAATCAGCCTAATTGATTAAATCATTCACATAATAAGTAAACAAATGTGGGGCATTGTGGGGTGTAATCTATGTCTGAAGTATGTTACATTTGGGGCAGAACGGCACAAAAATGTGTGGTAAACATGCAAAGGATTTCATCAATCAGGCAGAATGAACAGGAAAACACTATGAACAATGTTGTGGCATGATGGCAGTTGAAGGGCAAGTGCAGTAATTAGGTGCAAATTGTCAAATGCGGTCAGAAGGGATACTGTAAAACCCAAACCCAAGGCCGGGGGATGGTTTGGAGGCACCACATGGGTGACCCATAGCAGTCATGACTACATAGCCTCACCTGGCACTCAATCAGAACACATCACCCAAACAACATACACATGGTTCATGGTTTGCACACACATGCATGTCCACTCACCGGACATTGCCTCAAGATCTGGTAGGTCTCCCACGCCTTGGATCTGATCCTCTGTGATGAAGCCTCCAGCAATAGACTCATGTTCTGTGAGTACTTCCTCCTCTGGTGGAGACCCACTGCCAGTCACCAGAGTAGAGGCATAACTGGAAGCAAGCTTGTTCTTTGCTCTGCGTTTGAGGTTATTCCACTGCTTAGAGCAATCATCAGATGTGTGCCTCACAAATCCAAGGGAACTAATCTGGTCCGCGATGCACTGCCAGTGTGCCCTACATTGAGCAGTCGTAGTCTTGCACCCTGCAGTCACCAGTATTTCACAGCCATGGGCCGACACGTAGCCCACAAGTGCGTCTAGTTCCACATCATTGAAACTACGCTTCCTTGACGTGGCGGAGGGGGGAGCCGTGTCTGGGGTCCCAGCATGTACCACAAGAGCACCCTTCTTCCTCTTGGGAGGTGGTGTGGACCCTGAGTGGCTTACGCCGCTCTGGTTGGTAGGGGCTGAAGCGCAGGTGGACTGGGCACTGGAAGTAGCGAAAGGCACGATGACCAAAGGTCTCACTGCAGGCATTGGCTGCTGGGTGATGTTGGCAGGACCAACCTCGGTGTGATGGACTTGGACCAACACTGTCCCGGCTGGGTGACTCAGAGCTGGGATGGATTGAGCTGCAACTGCCCCTGCAGCCTCATCACCCTGGCTACTTGGGGCAGCAGATGACATTGCTGCCCCAGATCCACGTTGCCTGGTGACAGCAACTTTCACCGTCAGACGTGGCTTTGACTTGGTGACACGGAAGTCAGCCTGGGAGTCATCCTGTGCCGGTTCGGTTGACAATATGGGCGGGATTAACAAGGCCTGAGCTGGGATGGTGTCAGCTGCATCTCCCTGACCCATTGGGGGGGATAGGTGTCCCTGATTGGTCCTCCACACACTGGCCTCTTGGGCCATGCTGCACATCCTGGTCATGTCCCCTACCGCGCCCACCTCTTGGTGGTCGGCCACCTTTGCCTCCCTTACCACTTGGTCGCCTCCCGACCATGGCACTGATGTTCTTGTGCGAATGGGAGGTGCAGTTAACAATTGTCCTGGGCAATTGGGGTGAAAGGGGCAGGGTATTAGATGGAATACATACCCTAGTGCTCTAGCAATGCTGTCTGTGACCCCTGGGGGAAGATGACGGGTCACGCAACGCTCAGGCACTCCGAAAACAAAATGTAACATGCACGCGACCCCTGGTAGCCCACATGCTTGGAATAAAGAACCTGCACTACGCTGTGGCACCCAGAAACACAAAAATAAGCGTACGCGTGGTACACGAAGGCTACAATGACCTCTGAATGGGAACGCGACACACAGGGGCAACCACAGTTGAAAAATATGTGCGCGACTCACTGTCTGCCTGGAAAAAGAATGTGAAAATGATGCGCGTGTGCGCATTGGCAACACCCCGCCAAAAGAAGAATTGAACGCTGTCTGAGTATACAAGGAGTACGAACTGGAACCGTTGTGAAGTAATCGCATGTGAACCGACAAGAAGTACAAGAATCACCCGCTCACTCTCCACAAAAAGCACGTACAAGAAAATGGCGTCCTACGCATACCTTTTAACCCAGCCCACACGTGCGATGTCAGATACGCGCATACGTGCTAAGGGCCTTTCCTCCAATTACACGCAGTGACTCCCGGACGTGCAGTTTTTGCACGTGTACTATCAACATGCACCCGTGTGGAGGGAAACGCCTGTGCGCGTTACGTCACAGATGCGCTTACGCGCTAAGGGCCTTTCTTCGAATTACACACTGACGTGCAGTTTTTTCACGTGCCAAATCACTCCGTATCAAGCTGGCCACGCGACAACACACGGAAGACCATGCTCCTGCCCAGAAGGCCATTCTCCTGCCCCCCCGAGCCCTGAGCCCACTCCACCTGCCATCTGCTGCTGCCTGCCTGCTGGCCACGTGCCCTGCTGTTTGGTGCCTGCACGTCTGCGATCTGCAGGGATCCAGTTGCTGTGATCACCCCTGCTGGAACAGGAGACACTTGACTGAAGTTCCATCGCTCCACAGCCCAGCACCAGGACCCAGTTGCCCACCCACACCTGCCTCAGGGGTTGCCATGTCGGGGGAAACACCATCGGAGACCACTGGCAACCCCCAGCCAGAGAGGCAGAGGGCTACCAGCTTCAGTGCCACAGAAGTTGGTATCCTGGTGGAGCAAGTCCTGGTGAATTATAATGCCCTCTTTGGAAGTTCACGCGCCGACAATGAAGGACGGAAGAGGATCTGGAAGGACATCGTGGCTGCCATCAACGTGGAGGGGGTGGCAGCCCGCGACATGCAACACGTCCGGAAGCGCTGGGAGGACTTCAGGTCCAGGACCCTCACCAAGGCCCGGCGCCTCTTGAAGGCAAAGCATGCAGAAGGGTGCCAGTTCCGCCATACCAACATCCAGATGGGGGTCCTGGAATGCATACACCCAGCGCTCACCTCCAGGTCCTTCAGAGGCAGACCCGTCCGGAGTCGAGCGGTAAGTGTCCATGCATACTGATTGGACGCAGTGCATGTTGAGGTGTGCCAGGAGTGTGCAGGTTGGACATATGTCTTGAAAGGCCAATGTATGGATGTATGGATGTGTATGTACAGGGACATGAGCCTGCCGCATGTGAGTCCAGTCATGTGTGAGGTACATCAATGGTGTCCAAATGCATGTATCGGTACACACATGTTTGAAATTATGTGTATGTACTGTGGCATGGTTGTGGTGTGACACATGGATGTTGGTTCCACCTTCATGTATGTGTACAATGTACATGTGCGTGTGTGTGTATTTGACATGTGTGCCACTGTGATACACCATGGATGCATGTGACACTGACATGTAGGAGGCTGATTGGCAGATGTGACATGGATGCTGATGATTTAACTGCGACAGGTGGTGGAGATGTACAGATGCATGTATGTCTGGTGGCGTGTGTGCATGTGTTTGGCACTTCCCGTGTTGCATGTGACGTCAGGCTAACCTTCGGATGCTCATGCTGTTGTATGTGTATGGATGGTGCTGCCTGCTGCAACATTCCTGTTAATTTGCGCATGTGTGTGTGTGTTCAAATGATAGGTGTGTTGGGGATTGTGATGCCATGTGTGAAGTTTGACACTGCCACTCATGTGCAACAGTCATGTGTGTATCAGACCATTTTACAGTGCTTGATGCCTGTGTTCTGTCTCTCCCTGTCTGCAGCGTCAACTGATGAAGAGGGCAGAGACGGTGCTGTGGAGCACAGCAGCAGGGATCCCACCGCCAGCCGGAGACGCAAGGCCCAGCTCCCCTTCCATGTTGTCATCTCGTCGGGGAGTGAGGGGTTTAGTGCCGCGTCCGTGGCTGCAGCTGCCAAGGGTAGGTCAAAGAGGCGGAGGTCGAAGGTGGACTCCTCGGCAACAGAAGGGGCAGCTGAGACCACACAGGGGCCTATGGAGGAAGATGGCACTGAGTCATCCAGGTTGGTGGAGGGTTTGGTTGAGGAGGCCGTGGAAGGGCCACACACGGGGTCTGGAGGGGAGGATTCCACTGGTGCTAGTGTTGCAGTCCAGGGGCAGGGACAGGAGGCAGCACAGGCGGCCGCGGAGGTGCCTGTTCGTAATCCTGTCCCTAATCCTGTGACTGCATCATCCGGCACCAGCAGGGATGCCTTCGTGGAGACCCGTTTTCAGCGAGGGGATCCACTAACAACAACTGCCCTTCCTCTCCCTGCGGACATGGCAATCCGGGACCGTGTTGAGCCTGTCCTGGCTGGGGTGGCGTTGCGTCAACTTGGCATCCGGGATAACGTGCAGGGTTCTCGTGAGGACGCTGCACGTTATTTCAGATGCCTCGTTGACCGTGTCGACTGGCTTGGAGGGATCACCGGTGCTGGGTGCCTCCGTGTGCTGGACCTTCTACCGACCCCCTCCTCAACTGAACCCCCTATGCTCCAGTCGTCCTGTGTGCCATCTTCCTGCCCATGTATCACCTGGGCACCCTGTGGAGCTGCCCCTGACCCAGCGGCCAGGCTGGTGGAGGACACATCCCTGCCACAGTCGGGAGTCGGAGGTCCAGCAGGGGGGGCCACAACACCAACAGCAGGAGGAGGATGTGCAGGCATCGACAGGCAGGGCATGTGCACGGCAGCAGCCGGCTCAAGGTGGGAGCGATGATGGCTTGGGGCCATCAACATCACAGGGGCAGGCATCGGCCGGAGGGCAGGAGGACCCTGGATTGGGAGTGTCTTCCGTGTGGCAGCGGTTGGGCCGGCAAATAGATGCGGAGCGGCAGCTGGCGGAAGAGGCATGGCTCACTATAGTCAGGGCGGAGAACTCCATGTGCATGGCGTTGAGGCGGGCTGAGTGCCTCGAGGAAATTCACAGGGAGTTGGAGGTGGACATGGCTTTATCCCAGGGAAGAGGCCCGCCTCCAGGACGTTGAAGTGGAGTTTGATGATGCGCTGTCCGGGACATCAACAAGTGAGCCGTTGGACTTGCCCGCCGCCATTGTATATAGTTCATTACTGTAAGTTTCCTTTCTATTTTTTTTCATGTGGGGCGCATGGACTATGCCCCACCTTTTTGTATATAGTTATTAATTAGGTAGAGTTTTTTGTAGGTTTCCTTTTGGATTGTTGGGCTCATGGACCCTTGGATGTTCTTTTGTAAATAGTTTTCGATGTGGATTTCATTTTCTTGGACCCATTTGGTAATACTTAGCTTTTTTTTAACTCTGATTTTTGTTTTTTTTAAACAGACCCATAGGAGCCATTTTACTTGGGATTTTATTGGTTGCAGCATTTATTTTTTTTAATCATTTTTGGAGTTCCGGACTTGGATTCTTTCTTTTCATTATTGTGTGATTTTGTTTTATTCATCTCGTTGATTCTTCAATACACTTTTTTTCTATACTTTACTTGTGTGGTCTTCTATCATTTGTTTTGTGCATGTCACAATGTTGTTTTTCACAGTCATGTGTCACCATTGTGTGGGTCTGAGGGACATGTATTCATGGGCATGCTGGTTATGTATTTTCTATCATGACTTTGGGAATTCAATGTGGGGTGTTTGGACTGGGGTGGCCTGGGGTGGCATTTGGGTGGCCATAAGGCCCATGGGTCTGGAGTGTGATGATGTGTCGGGTGGTGGGACATGAGTCGGGGCCTGCTGGCAGGTGCCCGTCACTGCTGGGTGGGTGGAGGTGCAGGGGGACATGAGTAGGGGCATGCTGGCAGGTGCCCATCACTGCTGGGTGGGTGCGGGCGCAGGGTACATGAGTCGGGGCCTCCTGGCATGTGACCGTCACTGGGGGTGGGGGGACATGAGTCTGGGCCTGCTGGCAGGTGCCCATCACTGGGGGTGGGGTGGGGCGACATGAGTCGGGGCCTGCTGGCAGGTGCCCCTCAATGGTGGGTGGGATGGTGGGTGGGTGGTTGGGTGGGTGGGGGACATGAGTCGGGGCTCACAAGTGCACTCACAAGTGCATGGTGCCATGTGGGCTGCCTGCAGGGCATGGTGAGGGTTGTAGGTTGGTCCCCTGTGGTGTGTGCTGCCTGCAGGGCATGGGGAGGGGGGAAACCGCACACCCGGGAGGGGCCACGATGCCAAATCGCATGTGTAACTCCCTGCGCAACCCCCAAATACACGTACCCCGCTCGCCCAAGCCCTATCGCATGTGAAACTCCCCGCGTACCCCCGAAATACACGTACCCCGCTCTCGCCTGGAGTATCGTGTGCAAAACTTCCCGCGCACCCCCCAAATACACGTACCGCGCTCGCCCAAGGCCTATCGCGTGTGAAAACTTCCCGCGCATCCCCGAAATACACGAACGCCGCACGCCCAAGGCCTGTCGCATGTGACACTTCCCGTGCACCCCCCCAAATACAGGTACCCCACTCGCACAAGCCTTATCGCGTATGACTCCCCGCATACCCCCCAAATACACATACCCCGCTCTCACCTGGAGTATCGCGTGCGAAACTTCCTGCTCACCCCCCAAATACACGTACCCCGCTCGCCCAAGGCCAATCACATGTGAAACTTCCCGCGTACCCCTGAAATACACATACCCTGCTCTTGCCTGGAGTATCACGTGCAAAACATCCCGCGCACCCCCGAAATACACATACCCCCCTCGCTCAAGGCCTATTGCGTGTGAAACTCCCCACGTACCCCTGAAATACACGTACCCCGCTCTCGCCTGGAGTATCACGTGCAAAACTTCCCGCGCACCTCCCAAATACACGTACCCCGCTCGCCCAAGGCCTATCGCGTGTGAAACTCCCCACTACCCCCGAAATACACGTACCCCGCTCTCGCCTGGAGTATCGTGTGGGAAGCTTCCCTCGCACCCCCGAAATACATGTACCCCGCTCGCCCAAAGCCTATTGCGTGTGACACTTCCCGCACACCCACATAATACACGCAGGCACCCCATCCACCCTGGGCATGCCTCACAGGCAGCCCACTCACCCTCCCCATGCCCCACAGGCAGGCCATCCACCCTGGGCATGCCCCGCAGGCAACCCATGCCACAGGGGGATGCTTTTTCTATGCTATTTACCTGGCGCGAGCGGGGTACGTGTATTCCCAGGGGTGCGCCAGTACATTTTCACGCTTTTGGCTGCCGTGAGCGGGGTACGCATAGTATTTTCACGCGATTACAGTGTACCGGCCCTGTAAACTGGTGCAGGGTTGGCACGGCCCTTTGCACTGCATTGTTGATTTCAAAGCCTTTTTCTTGCGCAAGGGGCGTTCTTTGGGGCGTAACTGGCGCTGCGGGATGTTCTCTGCGCCAGCGCTCAAAATGGCTTGGAAATTCCATGATTATGCGGTGCACCAGAATGCTGTTTAGTGCACACGACTGGCGCACGCTGGCGCACGCTCGCTCTCTGCGCTGCTTGCGTGCGCTGCCTCTGCGCTGAAATCTATGAATTACCCCCTTGGTCTTTCCTCTGGAGTGGCAGGCAATGCTCCAATAGCCTGTGCTTCTAACCCACTTCCTGACGTGTTGTACTTCTAAATGGAGGAGAAGCCCATTTATGTTGACAAAGACTATGGAATGAAAATGCATATGTTATGTTATGTTAAAGGTACTTATATAGTGCACCGTCACCGACAGAATTGGTCCCCAGGTGCTCTGGCGGATCTGTAAACAAGAAAGTGCGATGGGTTAGTTAGGTGAAGAGGGAGTAGGATAGTGAGAGGAGTGGTGTACTGTTGACAGCTTCAACTCGGTAGACACCGGGAGCTGAGCTTTGGTGTGAGTATTGGATCGGTGTCAGTCTGCGTGTGCTGTTGGTGCAGCTTATGTATTGTTGCGGTGTGGTGAGTCTGTGCAGTTTGTTGTGCGAGAGATGGTTGTGTGAGTTTTTTGAGAGAGATAAGTATGCAGAGAGTGTGAGCTTATATTGGTTAGTTAGTTATATGACATTTAACATGCTAACCTTCACAATAATTATCTAGTGTTGGGTGTCCTGACCCACGTTTGGACTATTATGCTGCAACATTTGGTGCTGTGGGTTTAGGAAATCCAAGAGGGCGGAAAAGCCCACATTTGCGCCAGAATCCTAGAGAACCGTGCAGTTTTGCGCACAGCAAATTGGTCCCCTGACCTGCCACCCACCAGTGCAAGCATGATGGGCCAGGAGTGCCATGAGTGAAATGTGTGCCAAAGGAAAAACAGCAGTGCCGGTTGGCTAAAAAAAAGCGCTTTAAAATCACCTTTGTTTCCTGAATGCAAGCTCAAAATGCCTATTTTAAACATCACAAGATATTCAAAAATCTCAATGAACACCAGCAGACATTTGGCAGAATGTATTCTTGTGTGCATACAAAATCTGGAAAGATGAAGAGCCCAAAACAATGTGTATAACAAAAATGGCTGAGCTGTGGATGTCAGCAGCTTAAGTTAAATGGACAGAAAGCCACTAAAATCGAAATGTTTAAAATAAATGAGTGACCTACTTTTGAGTGTAACATAGGTTGCAACTGTTAAATGTCATAGTTTTGAACTTAGCATCAGCATTCTAGCTGCATGTGCAAAAATTGTGAGTTTGATTTGAATGAAGAAAAACTGGGAACAAAAGTGAAATTTAGCTGAAGCCTGGCTTAATGAAACTGGATTCTGCCTGACAACTACCCCCGACAGGAGAGGGAATTCAGCAGCTATGTTCCCAGGCCTGGCTGCATCCTGCTGCCCCTGCCAAAAGGAGATGACACCTCTCTGATTGAATTAGGGGAGTGGCACCTGGGGACTACAGGAAACTAAACAAAGCACTGTCCCTGGCTCAGGCAAATGTTGTATTAGGGGGGTCATAAAATGGCTTCCTCTTGGGAGAAACTGGGAGGGGCAGTGCCTGTGAGAGCAAGCTGAGCTTGGGGGAAGTGCATAAACCAGAAATTCCACCATGTGCTTTGGAAAACCCACTTTGGGGCCAGAGCATGATTTTAAAAAGATGGATAATTCATAGTGCAGACTTGTAAAAATTATATAAATAACATCATCATTCTTGTGATTTTTCTGTGCACATTTTAAGAGGTGTTAGGACCCTCTGGTATGTTCTTGGGGATAGTAGCGGAAAAAAAGGTTGTTACTCCAAATGTATGTATGTTAAAAATCTGACACTTTATCATCTGAAACCCATATCCCTGGTGCACATTTGTGTAAAATCTGGAAAGGTTTAGAGGTCGTTATCTGGATGAAAAGGGGAGAATTCTGTCATAAGTGGACATGACATCGTACAAAGACAGGGATCGGATGGTTTGGTGCTACAGAAAATATGTTAACTGGACCTATAATATTAGAAAAATGGTACATAGATAAATATGTATTTGGGTCAGAAATAGATTTGTGTGCAATTTGACAAGGGGAGGTTCCTCTGACCATAAAACCTACAGCATCACTCTGACACTCCATTTCCTTCCCCCAATCAAGGGAGAGAGGAAAGCTTGGCCAATGATAAGTGAGAGGGGCAGGCTTAGCGAGGCCCAGGCACACACCCATTTTCAAAACACATAAAAGGAACATTGAAACCCAGGTAGAGACATTCACTTTCCACATTCTTGCGGGACGCTTTGCCGGGAGACTCCAGAATTCAAATCCAGAACTCCAGGGATCCAGAACTTTACTTCAGAACTTGTAGCAGAGAGGCTAACCCACAAGCTGAGTTCTCTTCAGCAGGCCTCAAAAATCATTTGCAAACTATTCAACCGCCGGGCTGTGCAGTTTTCTGCTTGCTAAGAATCCACTTGATCCAGACCCGCAGAACCAGAGACCGCTGTATCCGGAACCGCTAGCAGAACCGATAACAGAACTGGAGAACCAGAGACTAGATCGCTGTGAAGAACCGCTACCAGAAGTACAGCCAATCCTGACCCGATCGGTGACGAAGTCGCATTCCTGTCCAAAATCTAGTGTGAGTACCCAGCTAGCATTGTGCCAAAACCAATCTCTTAGTTTAAAATAATCTAATCCAAACTATTTTAGCCTATTAGAACTACCTCTTAGAATCGTGTCATTCTGTCACCTTTAAAACTGAAAACTGTCATCTGTCATTCTGAAACTGTGATTTAATTTCTGAAAAACTACCTTCACAAAATCGTCCGTATCTCCGGTACCGGAGCGAGTTTTAACTGTCATCTTAAAGCTAAGATTCTAAGCTTTCCAATGAACCTAAAACCGACTTGCTACCCCTTATAGTGCCTCCGTAATTGCGCTCGACGCACGCGACTAAATTGCTGCAATTTGACATTTTGCTTAATTTCAGCCACGTGTAAAAATATTCGTCCTTGCTTTCCTTTGCTGAAATTTGTTTGCAACCTGACAATCATTCATAGAGCATTGCTAAAGTGATCCTGAATTAATTTAAAGTATCTCTCACTCACCCTGAAACCCCTATAGGGAATTAAAAGCCTTTTTAGCATATTTTTCACTTAATTGCAATCACATCAAAGTATCTTGCCTGTGTTTAAAACTCTTACCTGTTTTCCTCTAAGCTTGCTAGGGGGGATCTGAATTATATTTGATTGCATTCCTGAGAACTGTTTGCTTTACTTCCATATCTTTACCTTGCATAAAGGGGGGGGGGTGAATTGTCAAAGAAAAGTGATTACATTGTCTTTTGTTGAAGTCATATCAAGTTTATTTTCTGTACTGCATTTTCATTCATCATTGCATTGTCCTTGAAGCCATAAAAGCATTCTCAGCTACTTTAACCTCTCTATATCACTTCTAAGCCATCAAAAAGAGTGTACCACTGTAACATTATCCATTGTTGATCACTATCATCTTCACAAGTGTGCTATCAAACATTAATTTATTATAGAAGTGTGATATATATATATATATTGTTTAATTTTCAAATAAACCTTTTAATTTGTAAAACAAACCTACTTCTTGGCTCAGTGGGGTCAGGGGGATTCTAAGAGGGGGTGTTATATAAGGGTTGTCATCCAGAGTAAACGAACTGGACATAAAAATATATCAATAAGGGTCTCCCTCAGCATCCCAGACTAGGCATTGATTTAGCTGTAGTGTTGAATTGAATCCGCTTACAAAGTGGGGGCTCGTAGCCGGAGATTCTGGATTAGATTTACCACTTGTGCAGCTTAATACAGTGTGCCAACTGACCGGATACACATATCCGGTTAGATCACCACGCTGTTTTACACTGTGAAAGCACTCCTCAAAGGAACGCTCTAAGGAAACGGTCTGTTTTGCAAAATAAAATACAAACTTCTGTAAGTCAGGAAGGAACTCAAATTCCAGAATGACGACACTGGTAGACATCAAAATAGCCAGATAGCACTTCTTACATAAGCTATTTGTGAGAGGTGAATGGACTGAGCAGGGCCAGGATGCGTGGTTGCAGGCAATCACAAACAGGTCACTGCAACTGGGTTAGATATCTGGAGGGATCAGGGTCCCTTACATGTGGCCCTGAGCGAACTATACATGGCTCCTAAAGCTAAAGATGAACACGACAAGATGGTTAGGATAGCGGCATATTTGTATTTATATATGGGAGCCATGCAGGACAAATGTGCTGAAGGCCAAGATCTGGCAAGTAGGCAACTGTTGGCATTAGAGAAGGCCCAATCTGACCTGGTCTCTTCTGTGCAGAGGAACCAGGAGTCAGAAAATGATAGTAGGAAGTATATCATTAAAATAAAAGAGGACATGGATATACTGCAACAGGAAAAGACAGACCAGGATACCAGAATTCTGGCTTTGCAGAAGGAGCACCAAGACAGTCTGGACTCCTTACTGCAGAGCCAGAAAAAGCTGGAGCAACAGATCAATTTCAACAGGGCATGCACAGAGCAGGTAGCCACCCTGCAAATCCAACTAGACAGAGAGAAAGAGGAAAGCAATAAATTGATTTTGAAAGACCTGGATACCCAGGCAGAGTTTGATGAAGAACGCCAGAAAGCTGGTGCCTTTCAAAGGCAGAGGGACGACCTGGCGTCACAAATGCAGGCTCTTGGTCAGGAAAGGGATACCTTAGGCCAGGAAGTCTGCCATTTAAAAAGAAAAATTGAAGAAAATCACTTGGCCCTCCAGGGGCTGGGTGACCTCCAAAAAGAGCATCAGGGCTTGCTACATCACACCAGGAGGGTGGAGGAGGCTCTGGCAAGAAAGGAGCAGGCCAGTAGGGATGGGACTCAGGAGGTAACCCTCCTGCAGCAGAGACTGGCCCAGTACTCCAGGACCAATCAGGAGGCACAGAGAGAAAATGAGGCTCTCTGTCAGCACAATGATAGGCTCCAGCAACAGGTAGCCATGCAGGAGAGACTGATAGAGTCTAGTAAGGCCTTAACTGAGGAACTGAAAGCGCAGGCTCTTGCACTGCAACAGGGAGCAGGGGCTGACAGAGATGAAGTTCGCTGGGAAAGGGAAACACCTGAGCATAACCTCAGAAGCCCTAGTACCAGAGGCGTTCATCTCTCTCAGTCCCTGGACTCTGCCACCCCCATGTCCCCTGGCGCGCATGAGCACAGGGCCACAGGAATGGCAGATTACTATCCAGCCAAAAGTATGGGGCTCATAGGCCAGTACCACTCAGGAATGGATGGACGGGCACCCGGGTATGGGCACCTCAGTACAGTGCAATTTAGTGGGGAACCCCAGGAAATTAGGCCCCCTAAGGACATCCTAAAAACCTCTGCCCAGTTAGGACACTGGGGGGGTACCCATCAAATCCTGGTAGCAAGGAGGGATCTGAAGACTCCTCTGAGCGTCACAGGACACATGAAACCAGGTCCCCACATTCTGCCAGTTATTCCCAGGCTCGCAGAATCCGGGAAAACCTGGAAGATCAGACGGGCACCTCTGGGAGCAGTGCTTCTGAATCAGAGGATGAATGGACCAGGGTTACCTGAACCAAAAAGGCCAATAAGGTGAAAAGGGCCTTGCTTAAGGACCCCTTAAAACAGATTAAGGCAATCAGGAGTGTCATCACGCCTTATCATAAGAACGCCAAGTATTCTGTTTGGGAACACTTGGAGCTCTATGAGCAAATGATGGAGACTTTCCATTTGAAGGACAGCAGTAGCTGCATCCAGTATGTCAAATGGACATTCTCCCCTGAATACTCCAGTTTCTTTGCGGGGCTGGAGGACCAAAACCATTCAAGATGGTCCACATATAAGGCGGCCATCTTGAAACATTTTCCTGTACATAGGAATCCCCAAGAGGCTCGCAAGGCAGCCTACAATTTGCAATGTGGGGAGGATCAGGCCCCACAAGAATTCGTGCAATCCGCGCACGGACAGCAGAGAATTCATCAACACATTTTTCCATGCTCTTCCCAAGTACATAATGACCCAGCTCGTGAGAGATTTTCACGAGAAAAGATCTTTAGACTGGGTCATTGAGCAAGCCACCCGGATCTATGAGGTACAGAAGCCCTTAGAAAATAAAAGTAATGCGCAGAAAAACACCCAAAACCAACAGCATCCCTGCTGCTGCCAAGGTGGCAGAGGTAAAGGATGCCCCCGTTTTAGATTCGGAGATGGGGGGGCCTAAAAACCTGCCTGCGCAGAATAACTCTAACACCAGAAGGCCCTCGGGCCAGTCGCAGACAGGGAGTCAAGGAGGTAGTCCCACAAATCGGGTCCCTCGCTCCCCTGATTATGTAAGACCCCGCTACAAGGGAAACCGACCCATCCTGGGTTATGTGTGGACTCCTCCAGCCCAAGTGGGGGGATCCAGTCAAGCACCTAACCGAGAGAACTTCCCTCCAAACTTCCCACAGGAGGGCAGAAATTCACCAAACCCTGGGCCAAACTTTTTCCCCAGGTATCCACAAGGTTTCCAGGCCAAAACTCATCCATCCTCTTTCCCCAATTCCCTGAGCCCAGACCACCTAATCCGGGAGAGGGGAGGCCAAGGGTGGAGGGGTACCCAAATCTTCCCAACCCGGGGTATTACCAGAGAAGGGATAGCTACCCTTCCCGGGATCAGCCCAGGGGAGAAAATAGAGCCCCGTATCAGCCTGAGAGGGTTTGCCAGTTAGAGCGCCAGGTTCAGAACATGGCACAGGATTTGGGCCGCATGCTGAGGGCCCAACAGAACCCTCAGATGGGCATGCCGGCACAGAATGCCCCAAACTCTGGACCTAGTGCTCCAGAACAATGACGGGGGCAGCACCCCGATAACCCATTGGTTCCCAGGGAGGAGGCACAAGGGGAAGGGGGGTGTAAAGCCTTGAAGGAAGCTTCCTTCCCAACTTGTAAACAGCCCCTGGAAAACCAGGAACCGGAAACAAAATCTCCTACCCCTGAAAGTCTGCCACCCAAGGAACAGAGGGGAGGTAGGAAAAACAAAGTACCCAAACAGACCCATTTTGTGGAGGAGGTACAGGTCTGCCAATTTGAGGAAGAGGGATCCTCGGAAGATCCTGGGAATAGGATCTTCTCCTTCAGAGATGGGGGAACTCCTCCCAAGGAAAAATGGGTCCCAAGAGATTCCAATCCAGACTGGGTAGATGTGGGGATTGAGCTGTCGCCGCCCATCATTCTATCCCAGAACCAACAATACCAAAATCCCATGGGTCAAACCCATCCTGATAACTGCCTCCAAAAAGGGGGGGGGGGCGGCCCAGAACCCGAAACCATTTCCAGTTGCCAACTTTTTCTTTCAGATTCCCCAGGCTCTCCACAGAATTCTGCCCAAATCTCTTCGCTAGCAATGTCCAAAACCAGAAAATTAGCCCACCAGTTTTCCAAAAATGCGCATTATCTGTGCCTCCTTGAGGAGAAGGAGGGAAGATACTATGCCCCGGTACAAGTACAGGGGCAGGGTACAATTTTGGCACTGGTGGACACTGGATCCCAAGCTACCCTTCTGTCCAAAAGGGCTTTTGATGAACTAAATGCAGGAAGGGGGGAGAATTACCGAATTCCTCTTACCTCTCTTCCTGGACAACTGCAGAACTTTGACGGGAAGGAAATTCCCGTCGAGGGGACTGCAGACTTGGACAGTAAAATTGGGTGACACAAGGTGAAACACCCGGTCATAGTAGTGACTCCAGAGGGCACCCCTCGTTTACTAGGGAATGACCTCCTGAGAAGGTTGTCACCCCTAATAGATTGTGTAAACGAGGTCCTCTGGACCGAGACTAGCCGACCAATAAAATTAAAACAGAGTGTCAACCATGTTAGTTTAAATGGCACCTGCCACATGGTTGAACAAAAATCTGACCAAGTAGAATTTCACTTCCAGAACAACCAAATTCCAGACGTGACAGTAATAGCAGTAGGACAACAGACTGGTGATGGGGGTCCTCTCTATTTCTGAAAATCAACCTTCCTTCCAGTTTAAGGTGGTATTCCACACTGGAAGGAAACACTCTGAAATTCTTTACCAATCCACAATCAGACACTCCCAATCCTATAGCCCAGAAAGATGCTAAATCAGCTCCGAGCCTGGCTGATATTCAGCAAATTGGAGAGCAGTTGTTCATCCCTGTTCAGTTAAATGATGGGAAGGACTCTGTTCTCGCCCGAGTGTGTGTGAACAACGGTAAGAGCTTCATTTGCGAAGCCATGTTCCGACAACTCCCAAAAGATCCAGCCATTCCCACATTCAAACTGATAGACAAATGGGAAATGGACCTGGAAGCACCTAATTCCAAACATCTCCTGTCAAGCAGGTGTATGCTCAAAATCTCCATTGGCAACAAGAGCATAGTCCATAATTGTTGGGTCGTGCGAGACGTCACTGCTGCCTTGTACTTAGGCAGTGAGATTCTCAATCGCTTTGCCATTAGTTTGGACCTAATAAACTTTAAAGCTTGGTCCCAATTAGCGGATAATCCCATGGGCTTTGATGATCCAGAAAAAGCATTTAGGTCAGCTCAATTGCTACCTTATGCAGTTGAAATTCAGATGAAAGAGGAAGTCACCATCCCAGAAAGGACCTGACAATTCTCCCTGGAAGTGAAAGTTAAAAGAGGACAAAAATTGAAAAACCCTGATGCTTATACTCATCTAAATGCTTCCCTCCAACAGCAAGGGTTAGGGGTAAACCCAACACCATTAGTCAACATAGAACATGACACCATTCCAATAGAGGTGGATAACAGCGACTTAAAGAGTATTGCTCTAGCCGCAGGCACCATTATTGGATTGCGGTTGATGACCGACATTTCTCCATTGATTTAGGAAATGAACTGTTAGGACCAATCCCCAAGGACTGTTTTGACAGTGACAGTGAGGACAATACAACACCAGACAGGATTTTCACCCGGCATGGGGGGGAACTTCCTGGTGTATACTTCTTATCCTTATGGTAAGGAAGATGTGACTTGTGACTGCAGGAGGGATGAGGTGATTTTCCAGGTCCATGAGGGCTGCCTTTCCCACCTGAAGCCTCCAGTCCAAATCAGCACTCTGACCAGGGACTTCTCCACCCAGCTGGAGGAGGCCGCTGAGATAGCCAAACCAGAAGTCTTTCCAGGCTTCAGGCAGATGGTGGAAGAGAGAGTCAACCTAGCTGATGTCTGTGTGGCTCTGGAACAGAAGCAAAAGTTGAAACAAGTTTTCTTGGATTTCCAAGATCTCTTTGCGGTATACTCATATGACTGTGGTCGCACCGACATCCACACAACAACAATTCCCACAGACCCTGGAATGACTCCAGTGTTTGTGAAGCAATATCGTTTGCCTCTCGCATCCATGGAGTCCCTTACTGAAATAATTAAGAACCTTGAGTCCCGGGGAATAATCTGTCCAGTCCACAGCACTTTCAATAATCCGGTGCTGGGAATATTGACGCCAAACGGCCAGTGGAGGCTCTGCGCCTACCTTAGGGAGCTCAACAAACGGATCAATACTTCCCGATGGCCTCTGCCCTACATTGACCAAGGGCTGGCCCAGATCCAGGGGTCACAGGTATTCACTGCAATAGACCTGACCAATGGATACTGGACCGTGCCTGTCAGTAGGGAGGACCAATACAAACTGGCTTTTACCTTTGGGGTCCAGCAGTACACATGGACCCGGACTCCCTTCGGACACCTCAACTCCGGCAATGAATTCAACATTTTCCTACATAAGGCCATGCCTGACCTGGGTGCGAGGGGTAACCTGGCTTGTGCAGATGATGTCCTCATCAAAAGTTCATCTGTGGAAGAACACATAGCGGAGATCCGTTACGTTCTGACGCAGTTGAGGGCCGCCGGAGCAAAACTTTCCTTTCAGAAAGCACAGTAGTGTAGAACCCGTGTTAATTTCTTGGGGCATGAGATTACTCCTCAGGGTCTCTGTCCCCAGGAAAAGAAAGTGGAAGCACTTCAGAAACTGAAGGATCCCACAACTCTGCGGGAACTAAGGAGCCTCCTTGGACTGACTAATTACAGCAGAAAGTTCATTGAGGGCTACGCAGAGATCACCAGACCCCTGATTCATCTCTTGAAGGGGGGGGTCAAGTGGGAATGGGGTCCAGAACAATCCGAGGCAGTAAGACAACTCAAGAGAAGCCTCTCACAAACGCCTTGCTTAGCTTACCATGTCAGAAACAAGGAGTTCTTCCTGGAGACAGGGTTCTCTAATACGTGCTTGACGGCAGTATTATACCAAAAGCATGACAAGGTCAATAAAGTAATCTCCTATGCGAGCAAAACTTTATCCTCTGTGGAGGAAAAATTCAATGATTGTGAGAAGGCACTCCTGGCAACGGTGTGGGCATTGAAGAATTACCGCCCGTTTATCCAGGGGGAACACATCCTAGTGGAGACTCCACACCAGCCTCTGCAATATCTCCAAAGTGACAGAATCCAGGCCGGAAATGTGAGTAATTCCCGAATTACTTCCTGGATTCTGTCAATACAAGGCTTTCCTGTGGAGGTCAGATATGGCCAAAACAAGAAGAGTCCCCTCGCGCAAGGTCTGGCTGACTTGCATGATTGTGCCAGAGAAAACTGTCTCGAGGACGAAAGTCTAAAAATCAAGGACAACATGGAGGCATACCTTAATTCCCCACACAAAGTCTTTGAAGAAGACAAGTGTGAGGGAATGCCCACTGTCTATGTGGATGGATGCTCTTACCATGTTGACAACAACGGGGAGAAAGAACTGGTGGCCGGCGTAGGGAATGCATGGGTAAAGGAGTTTCCAGAACCCTCCGCTGGATACAAAATTGGTCCCCGAAGTAGTCAGGTGGCAGAGTTGATGGCTGTGCATCAGGCCATCCTCACAGCTGTCCAACATCAACTCCACGAACTGGTCATAATCACAGATTCGGATTATGTACGGAACGGGTTCGTGGAGCACTTGGTTAATTGGAAAACCAGAGACATGTTATGTGCTAATAACAAACCCCTGAAACATGGGAAGTTAATGCAAAATATTGATGATCTGGTCACATCGAATGGGATGACCATCTACTGGAAAAAGATCAAGGGTCATTCCAAAGTAGAGGGACCAGACAAAACTGGAAATGACTTAGCTGATCAGCTGGCCAAAACCGGGCCATCCAAGGGGATCTAATAGAAATAGAGTCCCTGTTGGGGGAAATCCAGGTCACTGCTATCACTAGGTCCCAGACAAATGCTCACAATGATCTTTCAACTGCACAATGGAGTAAGGAGACCCCTGATGCTGATTTGATTACAGCTCAGAAGGGGGACCCAATAATTGGTAAGTTTTACCAACACATTGAGGACCCTGAGAACTTTCCCCTGACGGATACCGATTACATTGGGAAAGAGGACCTAAGAGTGTTGATGAAATGTCCAAAAAGGTTCCGAATCCAAGACGGTTTGTTGGTAAGGAAATCCCAAGCTGGCCATGATCAGTGGGTGGTTCCCACCTCATTCCGAAGCCTGATGTTAAGTCACGCCCATGATGCGGCCACCGCCGGTCATAGGGGGTTTCATACAACACTTGAAATCTTAAGAGAGGTTGCATACTGGCCACATATGGGCCAGCACCTCAACCAATACTTGAAGGGGTGTCTGGTGTGTGCACAATTTCAGCCATCATCCCTCACACACCGTGCGCCTCTCCAAAAGAGGGGGATGACACTGCCATGGTCAGATTTGCAAATCGACTTTGTAGGCCCTGTAACTCGCTCGTCTAGAGGAAAAAAGTACATGTTGACCGTTACATGCTTGTTTACCAAGTGGGTGGAATGTCTCCCGACCCCAAACTGCAAGGCAGAAACAGCAGCTGCCCTGATGATTAACCACATCTTTTCCCGTTTTGGTCTACCTCAAAGGATTGAGTCAGACAGAGGTAGCCACTTCACCAGTGAAGTAATGACAAAGATGTGGGAGATACTGTGGGTTAAAAGGAAGCTACACATTGCTTACAGGCCAGCTTCTTCTGGAGCAGTAGAGAGATACAACCAAACCATTGTGAGCATATTAAAAAAGTTTGTGACAGATTCTGGGCCAAGTTGGGATATCCGATTACCTCTGGTCATGATGGCCATCAGATCTACCCCTTCATATGCAACTAAAATGCCACCATTTGAGTTGATGACCGGACGCAAGATGGTGCTTCCCCAGCATTTGCTCTACAGCACCCAAGAGCAGACACTGATAAATGCCTCCACAACTCATGAGTATGTGGAGAATTTAAGGAAACACCTTCAGCATGCTTTTGCCTATGCTCAGCGGAATCTAGAAAGATCAGCTGATAGCATGAAAACCCACTACGACCTGAAGACCACCAGGAAGGAATATACTGTGGGAGACCGGGCCTATCTATACAATTTCCAAAGGAACCAGGCCAAACAGTGAAAAGTTTTGCCTACATGGAAGGGACCGTTTGAAATTATAGACAAGGTCTCCCCAGTAGCGTATAAGATTCGCATCCCCAAAGGTAGTCTGGCGGAAGGGGAAGACAAGTGGGTCCATATTAATCAGCTAAAGTGTTGCCATCCCAGGCACACTCTGCAACAACTGGAGGAATCCTATGGAATCCCAGAGGGGGCCGCCCCAGAGTAATTCAGTTCCAACCCTAAAATATCCCACAGATAGTCTCTAAAATATCATGATTCTGGTAGGAAAATGTTTCCTGTTCTATCTTGTTTTTAAAACAAGACTGAAAAATGTAACCGGATGTATAAAATGCATGTTTTCGCCACACCATTAATAGTGGTGGAGAAATGTCTACGAATAGGTATTGCCGCGTTTGCTTTATAATCCTAGGAGAGATGAAACCACGGAGACTGACCAAGGAGAACGACCCGGAGACCGGGAGCAAAGATCCGAGGGGCCCGGGGTACCGCCCAATATTCCCATCAGGACAGGCGAGGAGAACCGATCGATCCAACCGGATGGAGGAAAAGATGCTGAACTGTGCCATCTGCAGAATTGGAAGAAGATGATGCGGACATCCCAGCGCGTGGATCAAAACATCCTTTGCACCAGACTCCATCTCGACTCGAAATCAAAGTGCAGTCGGGCGGGGGGGTTTGTTGGGTGTCCTGACCCACGTTTGGACTATTATGCTGCAACATTTGGTGCTGTGGGCTTAGGAAATCCAAGAGGGCGGAAAAGCCCACATTTGCGCCAGAATCCTAGAGAACCGTGCAGTTTTGCGCACAGCAAAAGTGGTCCCCTGACCTGCCACCCACCAGTGCAAGCATGATGGGCCAGGAGTGCCATGAGTGCAATGTGTGCCAAAGGAAAAACTGCAGTGCCGGTTGGCTAAAAAAACGCGCTTTAAAATCACCTTTGTTTCCCTGTATGCAAGCTCAAAATGCCTATTTTAAACATCACAAGATATTCCAAAATCTCAATGAACACCAGCAGACATTTGGCAGAATGTATTCTTGTGTGCATACAAAATCTGGAAAGATGAAGAGCCTAAAACAATGTTTATAACAAAACTGGCTGAGCTGTGGATGTCAGCAGCTTAAGTTAAATGGACAGAAAGCCACTAAAATCGAAATGTTTAAAATAAATGAGTGACCTACTTTTGAGTGTAACATAGGTTGCAACTGTTAAATGTCATAGTTTTGAACTTAGAATCAGCATTCTAGCCGCATGTGCAAAAATTGTGAGTTTGATTTGAATGAAGAAAAACTGGGAACAAAAGTGACATTTAGCTTAAGCCTGGCTTAATGAAACTGGATTCTGCCTGACAACTACCCCTGACAGGAGAGGGAATTCAGCAGCTGTGTTCCCAGGCCTGGCTGCATCCTGCTGCCCCTGCCAAAAGGAGATGACACCTCTCTGATTGAATTAGGGGAGTGGCACCTGGGGACTACAGGAAACTAAACAAAGCACTGTCCCTGGCTCAGGCAAATGTTATATTAGGGGGGTCGTAAAATGGCTTCCTCTTGGGAGAAACTGGGAGGGGCAGTACCTATGAGAGCAAGCTGAGCTTGGGGGAAGTGGATAAACCAGAAATTCCACCATGTGCTTTGAAAAACCACACCCCTTTGGGGCCAGAGCATGATTTTAAAAAGATGGATAATTCATAGTGCAGACTTGTAAAAATTATATAAATAACATCATCATTCTTGTGATTTTTCTGTGCACATTTTAAGAGGTGTTAGGACCCTGTGGTACGTTCTTGGGGATAGTAGCGGAAAAAAAGGTTGTTACTCCAAATGTATGTATGTTAAAAATCTGACACTTTATCATCTGAAACCCATATCCCTGGTGCACATTTGTGTAAAATCTGGAAAGGTTTAGAGGTCGTTATCTGGATGAAAAGGGGAGAATTCTGTCATAAGTGGACACGACATCGTACAAAGACAGGGATCGGATGGTTTGGTGCTACAGAAAATATGTTAACTGGGCCTATAATATTAGAAAAATGGTACATAGATAAATATGTATTTGGGTCAGAAATAGATTTGTGTGCAATTTGGCAAGGGGAGGTTCCTCTGATCATAAAACCTACAGCATCACTCTGCACTCCATTTCCTTCCCCCAATCAAGGGAGAGAGGAAAGCTTGGCCAATGATAAGTGAGAGGGGCAGGCTTAGCGAGGCCCAGGCACACACGCATTTTCAAAACACATAAAAGGAACATTGAAACCCAGGTAGAGACATTCACTTTCCACTTTCTTGCGGGACGCTTTGCCGGGAGACTCCAGACTTCAAATCCAGAACTCCAGGGATCCAGAACTTTACTTCAGAACTTGTAGCAGAGAGGCTAACCCACAAGCTGAGTTCTCTTCAGCAGGCCTCAAAAATCATTTGCAAACTATTCAACCGCCGGGCTGTGCGGTTTGCTGCTTGCTAAGAATCCACTTGATCCAGACCTGCAGAACCAGAGACCGCTATATCCGGAACCGCTAGCAGAACCGATAACTGAACCGGAGACCCAGAGACCAGATCGCTGTGAAGAACCGCTAGCAGAAGTCCAGCCAATCCTGACCCGATCGGTGACAAAGTCGCATTCCTGTCCAAAATCTAGTGTGAATACCCAGCTAGCACTGTGCCAAAACCAATCTCTTCGTTTAAAATAATCTAATCCAAACTATTTTAGCCTATTAGAACTACCTCCTAGAATCGTGTCATTCTGTCATCTTTAAAACTGAAAACTGTCATCTGTCATTCTGAAACTGTGATTTCATTTCTGAAAAACTACCTTCACAAAATCGTCCGTATCTCCGGAACCGTTTGTGCTAGGAGCGAGTTTTAACTGTTGTCTTAAAGCTAAGATTCTAAGCTTTCCAATGAACCTAAAACCGACTTGCTACCCCTTATACTGCCTCCGTAATTGCGCTCGACGCACGCAACTAAATTGCCACGATTTGACATTTTGCTTAATTTCAGCCACGTGTAAAAATATTCGTCCTTGCTTTCCTTTGCTGAAATTTGTTTGCAACCTGACAATCATTCATAGAGCATTGCTAAAGTGATCCTGAATTAATTTAAAGTATCTCTCACTCACCCTGAAACCCCTATAGGGAATTAAAAGCCTTTTTAGCATATTTTTCACTTAATTGCAACCACATCAAAGTATCTTGCCTGTGTTTAAAACTCCTACCTGTTTTCCTCTAAGCTTGCTAGGGGGGGACTGAATTATATTTGATTGCATTCCTGAGAACTGTGTGCTTTACTTCCATCTCTTTACCTTGCATAGAGGGGGGGGGGGGTGAATTGTCAAAGAAAAGTGATTACATTGTCTTTTGTTGAAGTCATATCAAGTTTATTTTCTGTACTGCATTTTCATTCATCATTGCATTGTCCTTGAAGCCATAAAAGCATTCTCAGCTACTTTATCCTCTCTATATCACTTCTAAGCCATCAAAAAGAGTGTACCACTGTAATATTATCCATTGTTGATCACTATCATCTTCACAAGTGTGCTATCAAACATTAATTTATTATAAAAGTGATATATATATATATATATATATATATAGTTTAATTTTCAAATAAACCTTTACATTTGCAAAACAAACCTACTTCTTAGCTCAGTGGGGTCAGGGGGATTCTAAGAGAGGGGTGTTATATAAGGGTTGTCATCCAGAGTAAACGAACTGGACATAAAAATATATCAATGAGGGTTTCCCTCAGCATCCCAGACTAGGCATTGACTTGGCTGTAGTGTTGAATTGAATCCGCTTACACTAGGTATGGGGCAGGAATTTGTTCTCAATTCTAAGTGTGGCACATGCTAACATTCAGGTTCCATCTAGGTGTGGCATGTGTTAACATTCACAATCCTATCTAGATGTGAGGCAGGCCAAAGCTAAGAATTCTAACTAAGTGTAACGCAGGGTAAAGTTAAGGATTCCATCTAAGTGTGGCACATGCTAACATTCAATTTCTATCTATATGTGACGATATGGATAGCAAAATGTGGATTGTTGTAGCAACAAGGTGCCTGATGTTAGTGATACAGGGAAACACAAGTGGCAAAACATGGACTACCAACAGCATAAAGCTCTCCCCTTCCCAGACAAAGCATCTGAAACTGAGAAATGGAGGAGGCACTTAAAATGGAGGGAGCACTTAGTCCCCAAACATGCTTTCTCCCCCCAGGACTGAATTCAGTAAGGATATGACAATGATACGATATGTATAATGTACAGCGCCGACCCAGGGATCGAACCTGTGTTGCTCCATGTCGTCTTGCTTCCAAGACGAGCACGTTGCCCCTGTGCTATTCTCCCTTTGTCCAGCCAAGCTGTGAATTTCATTGAAGGGCAATAAGTACATCTTCTGAGACTATTAGAAGGCTAAGGAGCTACTGAAGAAGAACTCGGCGAAAGTCGTGGCAGAGAAGGATCAGTGCTGATGGGAACATAAGTCAAATACTGCCGACTTAAAGCACAGCGAGAGAAAGGGCGGTTCCGATTATTTCATTACCAGGATGTGCAGACGTCTATAAGGTAAGCTTTTCTGATCTGAAGCTGTGCAGGATGTGCTTTTGTCATGCAGCAGCCCCGACATGTGTGGGAAGATTATACATTGGGTGGCTAAATCAAGTATAAGGGTGCTCAGCCAATCAGACGGCTAAAAACACATAACACAGTGTACTACCCGTGTTTCTCCAGCCATTCCAGGCCCTTCCCAAGGTGCCGCCATCCTCATTGCGGGAGGCAACAGGGAGTCCCGGCCTGTTGACTCCCCACATACTGCACCCTTCGGCCACCCTCTCAACTTGCCTGCTCGACTATAGCTTTGTACTCTGGTCCCAGCACTCCTTCCCACCCACGGCTGCCATCAAAACTTAAAAATAAAACTATTAGCATTCCAGAAATCATACCAAGTTGCTTATAGCTGCAACCCACTAATTGGGCGGGCATTACTGTCAGGTTGTCCCAGGGGTCAGGTTAAGGTCCTCGCATCAAATTGTTCAAGTCCAACCAAGTAGCTAATTACAGCCCCGATGCCTCACTATAACTCCGTCCCAATGCGAATAACCCAATATGCCCTTATCGCTTTAGTAGATGAGGGAAGAGGTGTCACCTGCACTACCGTCAAATAGCACCATATGCTCCATAAAAACCTGTAGCTGAGTGGCAGACCTTCCAGAGAATTCAATCTACAAATAGCACCCTTGTCCAGGACCCAACCCTGCCCTGGTGCCTTGTCACCAGGCAAAGTGCACTCACTGCCAAATTCCACCGTGGTGAGAGAGGGCAGGGCACAGCTTCCCCTCCTCGTGATAGTCACCGCCGTGATGTCATGACCTCCGGCAACCGCCATGGGCCACAGCCTCATCACTGCGAGCCACTGGTGAAAGCCCTGCCGTGATAACATGATGCGCAGTGGCACTACATCGACTGCAGATTCAGCAACACGCTCCTGCTCGCTGGAACCTCAGAAACGTTTTCGAAATGTCCAAGGATTGGCCTTTATTTGTCATGGGAATGTCTGTGTAAGGCTGAGAGCTCACACAATGCGTACACTTCACACTGTCGGTTCGGTGTCAGCTGCGCCTCAGATTGTGTGAAAAATGACACGATATATATCAATACACAAATCCTGAATCCGTGCACCAACCCACGCCCGTGCCTCTGTGATAAAGTGGATGTGCCCAGTCAAAAGGTTGTGAATGTAAAGATCAGCAAAGGTGGCGCAGCATGACACACGGGTGCGCCCCTGACAATGGCAGATACAATGCAGAGAGAACAGATGTGAAGGGCCCGATTACAAGTTTGGAGGTTATTATAGTTAATACCTTCACAAACTCAGTTATCGTTACCACATGCAGAAATTACTGGGTGACCAGGGAAATGTCTGCATGATTCTAAGTCATGCAGACGTTAAAGTTATTCCCCATTTTGTAGTCCCATAGGACTCATAGGGTCCAGCAATTACTGCATGTAGGAATTACTGCATCTGGCAATTACTGCATATTGTACTGATTGTGTGTGGTGTAATTACCTCCCCACAAAAAGAGCCAGAAATAAGAGTTTCGGGAACGAAACGTGTAGCTAGGTGGAGCGGTAACACACCTAGAAATGGTAATTACTGCGGGCCTCATTCCGAGATCTATCTGCGCCATGAATGCCACCAATAACGGGTCCGGCACCGGTGTTGGTCAATGGGGACTTACCGGTCCATTCCGCCCTTGGAGGGACCGGTAAGTCCCCATTGACCAAACCATTCCCCATTCCCATTTGAGCCCCCATAGGGCTCAATGGGAATGGGGAGGGCGCAAATAACGGGCTCGCTAATGGCAAGCCCGTTATTTGCGCCCTGGTCCCCTAAAGGGACCCGTAAGGGACGTTTGGTCCTACCAAACGTACCTTACAGGTCCCGTTGGGAGACCTCGGAATCGGACGGTAGGGGAATACCGGCACCAGTCTCCTTACCGGTGCCCGGTATCCCCTACCACCCGACTCGGAATGAGGCCTCTTTTTTTCCACTACCGCCAAACTCGTGATCAGGCCCTAAAATGAGAAAGGAACAGTGGTCTGGTTGGAACTCTCCCCTACTCCTTCCACGCGGCAGAGTTTGGAGGAAGATAGGGATCCCTGTATAATCATGATCCACATTTCCCGCTGCAGCGGATTCTATGAGATTACAATTGCAAAAGGGAAAACTTTGGTTGATGATGAGGCTAGTGAAATAACCAGACCCATTGTACTGGGCTATAGCGAAAAGTACCCTTTATGCTAAAATGGGATGCAGAACCATGATCATTGTATTGCTATTGGTAGATCACGACCATGCTCTTGCTTCTCGGATATCTGTTCCCCAACAGCAGATCAAGGTAAGCACAAGCGGGCCAATATACGGTATTCCAGCCCTTCCTGTGCTAAGGTGTGATGCACTGAAAGGCGTGCCTTTGTGCGGGGAGGTGACTGGAGGACTTATGCTTGTTCATTCCTCTGCCTTTATTACTTTCCGGCTGTTCCCACCAGAGATCAGTAATCCCAGACGGTAACATTGTTTTCCTCTATGTCCTGCTGAATAAGGGTTGCATTACACTGCTGGGAGAAATGGGCACGTGCTTGCTGGACTATATAAATGATAGTGCTGAATGTGGTCGTGGGATTGGTTGGAATGGCTTACCATGATCTCGACCTCTAATTGATGACTGCAGAAATTGAAAGGGTGTGAATAAAAAACGGTTGAAATCAGATCAGTGACATCCAATCACCTTGGCACACTGCTCTCCTCTTAATAAATTCCAATCACCTTCTGTGATTGTATTTGTGTGCATCTGGGGTTAATTTCTAAAGCACAGACGTTCCCGTGGGCACCTTTGCACTATAGAAGAGTGTTAGCAGACGTCAGATTGCTTGGAGACGTCTGAGAAAGATGACGCAGTGCGGGACATATATTTGCCTGCGTGTGCGTACTTTTATGTGCTGTTGAACAGAACAAGTTTCGACCCTTACACAGCTTTCTGATTTTTTCTCTGAAAGCACAACATGGGCTCCAGATGGGGTATTTTCCATCTGAACCAACCAACCTCAGCCTAAGAGTCCCTCAGGGGTCTATCATCACCACATGGTGTCATTGTGTCCATTCACTCACTGGCTTCCCTGCTGAACTGGTACTCCCACAGATTAAAACTCCCCCAGATTAAAATTGTATGCAGGTGATGCTGGAATCGTGCTGAATCTGGACAAGAATGATGATCAACATTCCTAACTTTGATCAATCTCTGTCTCAGCTGTTCAAAACCTGAGATCCGAATGTTTGGTAACCCCAGGCCAAACATTCCCCCTTTCATCTGGCAATCCTCTGGTGCGTCGATTTGCTAAACATTTGCTCTGACCACCCCTCAAGCTTCTGAGAGTCCTCTCCCTGCCCCACCAAAGCCTGCATAATCAGGATACCACATGTTTTTGATTTGGGGTAGTGGGGGGGTCCCCTATTTTGTATTCCCTATACACCACCCCACCCTACCCTCTTATATACCCACCCCACACATTTTCAATGGTTCTTTCACCAAAACCTTTTGGGCAAAAAGTGCAAAGGAAAAAAAAAAACAGGCGATGAATGAACGTCGTATTCTTAGACCCTACTGCACCCAAAACAAGAAATCCGCAGATGGGAAGCTCCTGAAGATTTCAAAATTCTGGAACCAAAGGGGTAGAAGCAAAATATTTGCACCCTTAGACCCTAAAGTCCGGAATGACCTGCCAACAGCTCTCAGAAGGGAAACCTGCAGGAAAGAAACTCTGTTCCGGCGTTCAGTTGGCTTTCCTACATCCCTAAAATGTCCCCAAGTGACCCCAGAGTAATACCTCTTTTGGTGGTCCTGACCCAGTGCCCTTCTTGCCTTAAGGAGGCATCTGCTTCCCCTGACGCATCACAGGTACTCATGTGCCAAATTACTTTGCACCTCTTCTTCAAACACGAATGTACCTATTTGTTTGCACTTCCTACAGTTGCCTGCCCGCAATCCCTTTCCTTATAATTGGTTTCCCTGTACCACTCCAAACTTTCGGGGTCACCCTATGTACTGTGAAACAATATATCATGCAATGTGGTGAGTTATAAATCAGGCTCCCACTTTTATGGAATGTATATTTACCCATATTTATTTTTTATTGTATCTGTATTTATCCAAATATATATTTGCTCTCTAAAGAAATTATTAGCAACCAGTACTTTTCTTCATGTATTACAATTAAAATATAGCACTTTGATGCCTGTAATTGGAATCTCATAGAGCTTCATTCATGCACTTCAAGCACTCATTATTTTCACCTTAAAAACAAATATGTGTTCCTCATGCTGAAGGGGGCAACATCTGTGTAGCCCTTTAAAACTATTTCAAATGGAAATAAATCACTGTGTAACTGTGCACAGCCACAGGCGCCCAAGGCGTACTAGGCAACCTGGAGGGATAATAAAGTAACATGCAAGTTCACTTCTTTCTGGGTTTTACAAATAACTACTGAAAGGAAATAGAGCGATTTACATCTGTATTTATGTGTAAACATCAGTAAAAACAAAAAGGAAAACTGGAGGTCTAGCTATAAACATCAATTAAAAAGAAAAAAGAAACTCTCCATATCCAATGATCTGAGACCCCCTCTAGCGAGGTATACATGTTGGCAGTGCACGGGGTAGCGCCGTGAAATGTGTGGCCGCATCCTGGTGTCTGCCCGTTCCATGGTATCTGAAACGTGTATTCTGCAATAATAGCGCGTGTTCTTATATAGCTAATATTGGGCTTGTTACAGTACATCCAAGCAAAAAAGATGTCTCTTAGATGCTGTAAACTCTCCCAAAAGAAACCCAACAAATGGTTTGCATATTCCCATGATCGTCGTATCCTTATGCGATCTTCACCCGTCTGTACTAGTTCTGCATGATCTGTCATGCAGACCGTCCCATAGTGCAGCACACGATGTACAGAGCTGACTCTTTTCCAAGGGCGCCATCTAGAGGATGCCGGGTGTATTGCAAGACCATATTAACAATTTCATCTACAAGGAGGCCACTCATTTCTACTTAAAAGCCCGAGATGCTCTTATTGCGATTTAGGTCTGAAATTGAGGATCCTTCTCATTCATGGGATAAAGGTATCCTCCACTGTCATTTAAGGATAGTCTACAACACTGACGTTCTACATAGGCCCACAGTCACGAGGTGGCAGGCTACCGTATTACAGGGCCGTAGGTTACTAGGAATTTCACATGCTTACATGTTTGTATTCTATTCCCAATAATGCGTGGACATCCACCCATACCAGCCTCTAGTTTCATTTTCTTTTCTCCAAATGTTTTACTTTTATCCGCGTTTACCCCCTTGTTCATTTTCCCGGCCATTTTCTCTGCACCTTTTCGTGTCATATTTGCAATTTTATATTTCCTCTTCTACATCCACAATTGTTACTTACAACATGCATTCTCCATTTGTTCGTTCTCCTTTGTCTCTTTCTTTTACTCTCTTCTTGCACTGCCAATTTTTTTCTGCAGGTTGTCACTTTTTATCTCACTTTCTGGCCTTTTGTTTTTTTCTACGATTAGTTTTCTTTTTCAACAATGTCCTCTTGCCTTTTAGGTCTCACTACTCCAGCTATGTTGTTGTTCTACAATTCCTCGTTTTATTTATTTCTTTCTTTCTCCCTCCTTTTTTCTATTTTTTATGAAGCACTTTACCCCTCGGCCTCCACAAAGAAGCAGAGCCATGTCGCGGGAGGATAGTTCAGAGGCCTTGGAAGCAAGACGATGTGGAGCAACACAGGTTCAGTTCCGGTCCGTGCTTAGAAACCTCTAGGTATTAAGCGCGTTATTAATAACCAATTATATAACTCAATATTAATCAGTGAGAAACTAAAGGTACCGATATTGGAGTTGTTCAGAAATACATGTGTATCCAATGATAATAGTGAACATTTCAGAGAATACAATAACAGTGAAGAGAAAATAAACATCGAAAATGTTTAATAATATACATTGGAGGTAGGGATGGGGTTAAATGCACCGGGATTTCTCTTTCCCCAAATAGAAAAATTGATATTTTTTTCTATTTTTGTCATTCACTGTTTTCTGTTAGGTAGATAATACATAGATCCAGAAAAATGTGATGGCGCTAGACAGCTGAAACAATGTATTACATTTACATGGTTTATGTGCTGAAGCACACCCAGTTGTACATTACAAGGCTACTGCAAGACACTGGGGAGTTCTGTGATAGGGAACTTTCTATAATCTTTTCAAGTACAGTTGGTCATATTTTATTTCAAGTGATTCATGAGTGACAAATGTGAAAAACCAGAAGGTGTTTCACTGGCCAAACTCTGGGGGATCCTTTGCTCAGGTGGCCAGGGCACAGCCATCGCCTTTGGATTCAGACCCTGGGTGTGGACAAGTGCGGGAGGATTGCCTGAGTGAGAAGTCCTCAGGGAGTGGGACAGAGACACCTTATGGTGAGACGCGGTATCCCCCGCCTTGCTGTTAACCACAATCGCACAACTCCTCCATAATTTTTGGACATTTCCAAATACACATCCTCCCCTCCTCATCTTCACTGTGGTGAAGAAGAGACAATTGGAGTAGTAAAAATCACCCGTATGTGAAACACCTTACGACACAGAGGAAAGACTATCACCAACCACCCTCATGTTGTCCCGCTAATGAGATCAGGCAGGGTCAGGCACTTAATTGTAATTACTCACACCTGACTTAACTTGACTCTCCCAAGCAACATAAAAGGCGCAACAGGAAAGCACACTTTGAACGAGTTGGGGATGCTGAAAGGTGCAAGAAGCCAGAGTAAGACCCCAAGAGCTGTAGAGACCATGGGAGACCTAAAGGAGGAGAAAACCACCCTGACACTGGCCCTGTTTGTTCAGAGGAGACTGCACTGTGGAGAGGGAGCTGTAACTCCAGAAGGCAAGACCAGGGGCAGCTGGGATTGCCTGGCGGTACCCACAGCAAGACTCTTCCTCTGGGCCAGGCAGGCAAACCCAGCTCTCTGAGGGCCAGGTGGAGAGACTCTGACATCAGACCAACATCCCTTTTAGCTCCCAATGCCAGAAAATGCTGTTTTGGGGAGCTATAAAGTGGGAGTGAAATTAGCCCAGGGCATTCTGGGACTAGGAGTCCCAAGACCTTTTGTTTGGGAATTGAGAATTTGGAAAGGAGGCTCGAGCCATTCTGAGGGAAGTCTTAGTGAGCTGTGAATCATGAAGGGAGGCTCGAACCCAACTGAGGGAAGCCTTCGATGTGAACTGTGCTGCAGGAGAGAAGGCTCGAGCCCTGCTGAGGGAAGCCTTCATTGTGAACCTTGAGAGTTTGAAAGGAGGTGAGCCACGCCTGACCGAAAACTTTGCCGAATAAAGCAGCATCAGAGCTGAGGGGGATCCAGAGTGAACACCCACATTGAATACTGGAAAAGGAAAAGAACGTGTTTGTGTTGTTTTTGTATGGCAGGCGCTCTGAGTAGGGAAAGTTTCAAGAAGAGAAGAGGCTTGGACACAGAAGGTCCTGAACTGTGAAAATGGAACTGTATCCTCGTGCCGTAGAAGCCAGAGTGTGTGCTTTGCTCGAATGAACTGCCTTGTCTTGTGCTGAAAACATGGGGAAGGGAGGCCAACGACCCAAATATCCTGACTTATTTTGTGAACCCGTCTTACTTTTTCATGAACATCACCCCACAGTATTTGTAAATTAGTGGTAAGGATTGGCAATCGTTTCTTTTAGTATATGCCCTTTTTAATTTGACAAGACTCCACTAGGACTGCATTATTATTATTTGATGGTCATAGCTTGCTCCCACCCGTAGATTTAGGTTTAGATAGGCGTTTATCTCACCCTTGTGAAAGTTCAATAAACACCCTTGAACTGTGGTCACTTGTGTCTGTCTTACTATTGCCACCATGCGTTCCTTACACAACCCCCATCCAAATACCCGGCACCAATGTTTACATTTTTCTCTTGTGTTGAGAAGGGAGATTAGTTGTGAAAAAGAGATCAGGGGAGAAGAGGGAGAGACAAAGGAGAGTGGGCGACAGGAAGGCAGAAGAGGAGACGGCAGGGAGAGGAAGGATAGAACATCAAGTACAAGATCTTGTAAGGAAAGGACCGAGTGAGACCCAAATGTCTGGAAGGCACATACTCTTGTAATATTGTTGTTGGATCTAGGTTAGGACTCACCTAGATTGTTCCCAGAGAGAGTGAGCATGAAAGGGGGGTTACCTTTGGCCATCATGACCATTGTTTTAGACAGTAGGTGTTAAAGATCTCTAATGACAAACCTGGGGTTTAGGGATACCTGGGATCAAGAGAAAACCACCCAGGGGAGAGGAGAGAGAGGGACGGGTGGCTCTTAATGAGCCCCTTCTCACTTCTATCAATAAAGGCCCTTGAATTTTATTTGAGAGTTAGGGCCTCATTACGACTTTGGAGGTAGCCATGCCCTTAACAAGGGCATGGCTACATCCAAAATCATGCCCGGGTCCGGGTTCCCTGAATGGGGAAATACCGGGCCATTTCGAGTATGGAGGGCCCGGTATTTCCTCCTACAGGGAACCCGGGCCGGTCCTTCCCCATTCCCATTCGAGCCCCCATAGGGCTCAATGGGAATGGGGAAGGAGCTAGCAACGAACGGGCCCATTACAGATGGGCCCGTTGTTAGCTCCCTGGTCCCCTTGCGGGACCTGCTATGGACGTCTGGAAAAACCAGACGTCCTGAGCGGGTCCCGCGAGGGGACCTCGTAATAGTGCGGAGTGGGTTTAACGGCGCTGGCACCATTACTGGCGCCGTTAAACCCATTCCGCACTAGTTGTACTGAGGCCCTTAGTGTTTTTTTTTTAGCACATCTGTGACACAACACACTTTCAAGAAAAAAAACATGAGATCGGAAGTTCAGGGCCCCAGTCAATGGCATTCATGCCCACAATCTGAACCAAGGTATCTCCTTTTCAGAAAGCTCTTAAAGTCTGAGTTATTTAAGTTATCCCTAGATTGAGGATCCATCTCCTAGAGCAGTGATGAAAGAAACACTATATAGAGAATCCATTCTTGCGTTCAGTTGGATTCTTATTGTTTTCATTAATTCTCTCTCAACCTTTAACCGAGAACCTCCAAGATATTCAGCCATCGGGTGCCCAGGCAAAGGAAGGCTGGCAAAGAAAAATGTCTCAGCCAGCCTCACTGTCCTGACCCACCAGCTTCTACCATACCAAAACCTCAGAACACCATCACGGCAACAGGTATCGGAGCACTGTAATAACCAGTGGTCGAAGTGGGCGGGAGAGGTTCAGAGCGGTGCTCCTACACGTTTTTAAATTACGTTTTACTGTTCCTATACTTTTACTGTAAAAAGAAACTGCTCCGGAATTTCTTCATTTTAAATTATGAGTGTTGGAAGAAGTTGAAGCACCTTTGTGGTCTTCTTATGCAGAATAAAGTTATGTTGATGAGAAGTTGAAACTTGCACTTCAGTGTATTGAACGTTCCCTTAAACAGCAGGCACATTTGTTTGGGGGTTTGGATTGCATGTCGGAGTAGTGTAGCGATGTGGTTTGTGGGGTGCTGGGGCCAGCAGGGTACATAGGTTCTTTTCGTACACTTCGACCACTGTAACACCTGGTTCTTCTTGTTGGTTCTGCACACTCATGTCTCTGTGATCTTAAAAGACTTAGCTTATGCACTTCAGCTCTCTCACATGATCCATCACCATCACAAAGGACAAGGAGGGAGGGACACGCCCCATATACCCTCCCCTATTGTTACCAATCTCATTACTCTCTGCACATTACCCATACCCACTCTAATTGTCATCACTCAATCACCACCTACTGATTAACTGAACCCCTTCCCTCTGTCGTCAAAGCCTGGAAGGCTGATCTTCAGGTTCCCTCACAACAACCTGCAACTCCAGCGATATGCATTGGCACACCCCAAGCCGAATGACTTCTCCTTTGGACATACTACAGTTGTTGCTGCAGGGCACAGCTACCCATGCTTGCGTTCCCTCATGCCCCACTCCTGCCCTAAATCTCTTCTGCTGCAGTGACATGAAAGACCCACCAACCAGTCCCTTCCTGGAGCGCCACTTGTTACATTTGGAAAACCGTGTCACCCTGCCTGGCCTGGGGGGAGATTTGAGTCCAGTGCGTTCCACCCCCATTGTGCGATGTCCTTGCTCAGCCCGACATCAGTCCCCCTCCCCTGCTCCTCCCAGGCGGTTAGGAACCTACATTGCACCTTCCTCCCTTTTCACCATGTTGGATATTCGGCCCTTTAATAGCCCTCCGGTCTGAATTCCAGAAATGCCATGAAGAGGTTCTGTCAGCTCTAGTTGTGGAGCCACCCAGATAAGGTGTTCATTGAAACCCACAACGACCACAATTCAGGAGAAAAAGTTTGGCAACACCCTGACGTCTTGTATGGATTAAAACGTTCCGTTATAGCATAGCGGGAGCAGTAGGGGAATTCCCCGAGTTCTGTGCAGTCTGGGAGCAGGCTCAGACTGGCCTATAGAATGCACTAACCAGAAATTCACACTGCTAGCGTGGACCAGTTTTCTTAGTCAAAGTGGGCCACTTTCTGGTGGCCAGTTTGTTGAGTTACTTCATTATGCAGCTAGAGGTTTTGACCATTGTTGCTGGATACATAATCCTTAAATTGCACAACCTGCACCACATTTCCTCAAAAAACTCCCCTTGGTACTATTCAAACAGTCTGTCACAAAAGTAATGAATTGGCATTTGCAACTGTGGGCCACTTTTTCATTGGTGCCCGAAACAATTGTACGCCCCAGTGCGACCCTGTCTGGGAGGTTTAATGGCAGGCCTAATTGGCTAAGTGAAAACAATAGAGGATGCATTTTGAAGCTTGTGCTTTGTTTGGTCAACCATGTTCCTAAAGCACACAAGGCGACCAGCAAACAGTTATAGCTAATATTCATCGGGGCTACAGGTTCGCAAAGGTGAGGATTGCTGTACCAAGTCCTATATGCCACTAATGCCGCCTGCCAGGGATTCTATGCTCGTACACCACCTGTACAAGTACTGCACCTGTTATGTCAGGCAAATTGTTTATTGATGACTGTTTCTACAGGTTATCACATGATTAATTACGGGAGGCCTAGCACTGCTTGCCAGTGGATTTGGTGATTAATTAAAACCTTACCATTACTGTCACAGTGATACGCTTCCTACTTGAGTTCCCCCATGTGCAAGCTGTTTTGTTGGTTGCTAATGAGTTTCTCCTGGATTGTTAAACTGCAAAATGATCTAGATTTTAACATTTATATTGACAAGTCTGGGCATAATGAATGAACATTTCTGATGTTACTCTTTCCATCTTGCCTTGCTTTATAACTGCAACATCATTGGCCACAACTTCCTGTGGCAGGGATGGGGAGTTGGCCTATGGTCTCCCATTAAACCATTGGGGTGTGTCTTGGCAGCTAGCACTGTGGGCTTGGCGTTTTGATGATTTTGGTAGAACTTCGTTATTACTATGGGAAAAATGGGAAGTTTTTGGATTACGTTTGAGTTCTCCATTTTATTGGCGGTTGAATCAATATGGTGCTATCATGTATTAAAGTGGATTGTTTTATATGTTAATTTTGTTATTGTTCTACACGCTTTTTTAGGTCAGTGTATCTATATGACTTAAGTTTTTATTTTAAAATAAAGGTCAGGAAGAAATATTTTTTGAGCACAAAGGGTGTTTTTCAGCACTTTGGCATTTTCTATATCTCCACAGATTTTGTTATACGGTGGCATATACAACTTTTCTGAAAAAATGATGAAAAGAAAGTCTAACACACATCTGTTTCCTCCACAAGCTCCTCAGAGAGCAGCGATTTTTAAGGCACGATAGAAGAGGCCCATGTTCTATATAGCAGGCATGTGTCTCTGACCGTGCTATCAAGGATGATTTGTCCACTAACAAAGTAACAAGAAGGAATTTGGTACAGACAACTTTAAAATTCCAGCAGACAGATTACAGAAACTTTGCACCGATGTGTGCAAGTGCAAAGTTGCACAGTATTAGCTTTAGGGCAAAGTTTGCCCTATTTCTAAAAACAGTGGCACACACTAGTAAACTACTGCACCATGACAAGGGCAGTTTGGCATATTAAAAGCACCAGGGCAAACATTTTCCTAGTGCAAAATAGATACATTTTTGATGCATTGTTGCATCAGAGCAAAGTTTGCCCTAGTGTTAATACCATTCTGTAGTAGTCTCCAGCAGAAAGAACAAGGGGACCAAAGAGGGAAGAGGAGACAAGACCAGGAGCAGCATGGTGTAACAAGCGCATAGAAAATGGTGTGCGTCGCGTGTCTCAGGGTCATAAAAACCTGCTGTGTTGGTGCTTCAGAGCCAGCAGTTGCTGCCGCAACATGCAAAACCAACTATACTGCGGATGTGCGGGAGCGAGGCACTGGCCCCACGTGCATGTGCACATCAATTGGTATGGCGACGCCCAGGGTGCAAGCAGATGCTGCATTTCTGATGCCACATTGACCCAGGGCTCGGCTGCCACCGCCTCACCTACCAGCTTCCTGATGCCGCAGGACCATATATCCACAGCCTACCATTACAACCCCTCCCCACCCTAATTACACAATCGCATTCAATCTACCCAATTATACCTTCCCAGTTTGTTAGTTCTGTGTGTCCCTTTCCTATTCCTGCTTCTTCCTCACTTTTGGCCTTTTTCGTTCCTCAACAGACTATGGTCTAATTAAGCCAGGTGGGCACAATACTCCAATTTGCCCAGACATGATGCTAGTGGCCTACGACCACTACAATGCTGCAGTATACAAGCTTTCTAACATAACGTGTGTTCTTCTCAAGGCAAAGTCTCGGGAGAATAGCTCAGGGGCAACGTGCTCGGCTTGGAAGCAAGACGACACGGAGCAACACGGGTTCGATCCCCGGCTCCGCGCTTAGAAACATCTGGATATTAAGCGCTATAAATAACCTATCATATCATGTCATATCAATTCAGGCAAATGGTGTTCTTCAAAACAATTGTTATCCTTCATACGGTGTGCAGCTATGTAGCCAAGAGGGTTAAAACTGTAGTGTTTCTATGTTCTCTTGTACTTTGTGCCATGCTTGCATCACAACATGCTAGCAGTTAGTAAATCGGTGGAGTAAAACAATATTTTAAGCTTATTCTAACTTACTAATACGCCAGGTTGTCATGTATACTTAAGACTGATAGACAGAGGAGTCATGATCGAGAACTAATGACCCGCCCCCAAGTTACTGCCAAAGGCAAAGCAAAGTACTATATGGTGGGGAAGGGTCACTATCCCTAGGGATCATGATCCCACCTAAGCTAAAGAGAGCTAATGGGAAGTGGCATAGTGCAACTAAAAAGGAAAGAGAATGATTTCAGGGTGCTGCTCAAGTCAGAATCTTTGAAATGAAGTCTATAACAAAGATTAGAGACTTAATTCTGATTATCTGAGAGGGGCGTCTAAAATGGAATCCATTTGCTTATTAAGCTTTATAGACCCTGCCCGAGGCCATAAGAGATGTTATGGGCCCTAATGAACAAGTTAAAGGCCCAAGTGCCGCAATACTGTGATGAGGTTGACGGGCCCATAACTCCAGGTACGACCGGTTGGGGGTTGGTCTATAAAGCTATTATGGCCAGTGTTTGGCGGGGCGTAAAGGTTAAAAAAAAAGAAAAAAGGAGCTAATCTGCTTGCCGTGGTTGGTAGTTCTCCAGTGTGCATGTAGAAATGCGCTAAGGAAGGGGTGGGGCTTGCTAAACTGGTCAAGGCCATGTCTTGCATGTGCTGCTCAGCAGAGAAACCGAGTTGCAACAGGGATTCCAGCAGCGCTCCCTTAATTAGAGGGAGCACCGCTTAAGAGCCCTGCACGCAGTAGTCACCAGAGAAGTTGCATGCCCAGTCTTAATGGCCAATTTATGGGCTGGTAATCAGATTTATGAGCAATACTGGCTCGTATAGCCTGGAAATTGGCCAATGGGGGAATTGACCTCACTCCCCCGGAACTTAATCCATGTTATAGGAGCCGTTTGCAGAGTTACAAGTCATGACCTTGTGGGTTTCATGCACTTTGCCTTAATATAAACGTAGCCAAGGGAATGAAATGTGTTGTTCAAAATACTAAAAACTTAAATTGTGTAATAATGTGTGTGAGTAAATGTGCTACACTGGTTCAATGGAATTAGTCAAATTGATCATAAAAAAATCGATCGGATGGTACATTTTACCTATTTCGGTCAGTACCATTCAATCAATTTTTCAAAATACCGAACACAGAGACTGGGGTTTTCAGGGGTGTCCCCAGCTCCCCATGCTCCGTATTTGTGGATTTCAAGGGTACGGTAATGCCCCATGCTTCCTCAATATTGGATGCGGGGGTTGGAGAAAAAGAAAAAGGGACCCTGCGGCATCGGATATGACCTGCATTAGAGGAATGGAACTGACGTTCCGGGTACACGAGAGACAGTCCAACATTAAAAAAGTAAGTAGGTGGTGGGGGGGTTTGTGGATGTACTGGTGATTTGGGGGGACATGGGTTTGGTTTGTTTTTCCGTGGTAAAAACATATTTGTGGCAAAATTGACTACGGTCAATTCTGCTACAAACAATTCTACCACGGTTAAACAACCCAAATCTGGTTCCACACAATATTTATTTGTATTTGTTTATTTCTATCGCGCCATAGCCTGCAGCAATAGATCATTGGTACATTTTAATTAAGTACGTTTTTACATTTCTCTACTCTAATGGTGATTTATGTGAGGCAATCAGCATTGCAACTTCTATCCATGGTACATGCAAGTTTTGTGTCCATCACCCCTCATACTAAACCTAACATTTAGCCCACCAACAAAGAAATATGAACACAAACTATTTATCAATGCTAATTTGACTTGCAAGGAAAAAGCAGTGAAAAAATAATTAATTTGGTTTCCTATAATGCGCTGCATGCCAGACTCGAGCCTCTAATCGCAATACCGGGACTGGGTACCGAACCTGTGCTGCTTAGTGTAGTTTTGTTTACAAGACCGGAGTACTGCCCAATAAGATATCCTTGCTGGTGAACAATAGGGAGAAAATGTAGTATAGTGTATTGTCTTTTGTAGGGCCAGCAACAGGATTAACTACAAGCCAAAGAAATGAGTGCCACCATTCATGAAAAGAAAATGGCCACAATATGTGGCCTTGTGTTTACCCACTGTGCATCTTCATTGCTGTGAGTCGCTCTGTTCCCTGCCATCCTGTTCATGTGCCTGATCTCAGGCACTTTAAAGATAACCATCATATCACATCACTACACTTACTCTCTACTATACACCATCATTCAACTAGAACACAGCTATACCCCTGATTAATTCGGCCTAGCTGTTCACATATCAATACGACCCCATGAACACCTCATCGCCCTAATAGAGCACAGCTAGCCGAGCACATTCCGGACTAGTTGCTCACATATGCGTCCTTTCAGGCCTAACGCAGCCAGAGCTCAGTCTGGGTGTCCACCCACCAGACTGCACACATCCAACTGATATCTTCAGCACCACACCTAACCCTAGGATGCAACTACCATCCTGCAATTACATCAGCTGCACACATATCTGGTGCACCCACGCACCCTACGACACTATCTCTCCCTCTCTCTCTCTCTCTACTGACCAGAACTACGGTTCCCGAGGGCGTTCAACCTACCAGCGCTTTGAGGTCATACCAATGATATATAGAGCGCTATATAAATGCCAAGTAACATAACGTAACATGAGCATCGCCATCATGTCCTTGTTCTGTGGCTGGTATCCATACTCTGGCTCAAGTGCTTTATTGTGCATCATGCAGCCGGTCAAAACAATCCTGCACAACCTCTCCCATGCATTCAGCGTGTAGGCATCTGATCTGCTTTTCAAGAAACCCAAAGCACATTCTACTGTATTGCAGTTCCACGCATGTGTTGCATGGAATAGCAGTGATAGTATGCAATATGAGTGCCATGAGCCATGGAACCAAAGGGTAAGTGTTGTTGTATTCTACAGGGACTTTCAGAAGTACAAAAATGGATGCGTCTTTATTAATGAAATTTTTAAGCAGCAATGAAAATAAGGCCATGTCATGAACCCACTTTTCACTTTGGTATGTTATGAAGTGGACTTTGGAAAGTGAATACATTGGTAAATACACTTCAACACAGCTATTAAGTACTTCGCTTGTGTGCGCCTCTGACTTAGAGACAATTCACCATGGCCATGGCTCTGTAACATCTCTGCAGGGGTCTGTAACCTTTGGCTCTCCAGATGTTTTGGACTTCAATTCCCATGCTCCCCCACCATTGACTATGATGGCTAGGGATTATGTGATTTGTAGTACAGTACATCTGCAGAACCAAAGGTTGGAAGGTTGGAGACCCCTGATCTACGGCAATTCTGCTGCATTTGCAAGGTTGAACTTGCAGCATTTTTCTGACCTGCCTCCTTAGCACATTAGTTGCAAGGAAGGCACACCATGCTTTTGACACAATAATCCCTTCCCGCCCATGCCCTGTCACTAGAAAACACCAATTAATGCTCCAGTCCCAAAACTCACAAAGAGTGTCTCCAATCAGGTAGCTCGAGCAGAAAACCACCATTTCTGACTGTTTGTACCTGCGCTACCATTTGATGATGGAAGTCTTGACTGCATGATTACATGCCTCCATTTAATGGGAGCACGGCCTTCAAGGCCTTCAAGTACGCCACCTCAGACTACTTACTGCCAGACAGCACAATATTCCATACAAACACTATACTTTCCTGAATACAACCTGATAATCAGGTTGTCAATTGTCTACGAATGAAGGATCCAATGAGTTAGTATTTTCTTGTCATGTAGTTTTGCTCTGGAACTGAAAATGGTGCAAACTCCTCCCTTGGACATACATAACTTTCTGCTAGCAATTTGAAATTCCCCAAAATCCATTTTTTTCCACAGAGCGTACATTTAACTTTAAATAGTATTTATTAAAACATAATATAAGAATGAACTTAAAACATCTGCAGAGTACTAAAGAAAGGCCAGGGAGAGATGGCGAATGTGTATTCACGGATGGACAGAACACTGAACATTCATTGATGGCACCACCGTGGTTGCTATTTGAATAACGCCAAACAGGATTCTGCTGCAGAATATGCATAGACAAGACGAATTATATAAGAGCAAGATGTATGAGCCATTCAAAATATCCAAGTGAAGAAACAGCATCAAATCCAAGCCATTTTTATTGGAAAGGTCAGCCTGCAACTTGGGGTCACGATAGGAGATTGATGTTGTGCAGTGCAGTCATGAATTAGGATAATCGCACAATTCTACCTAAAACAAATGCAGTCACAGGTGTGACATGTCTATCAACTGTGTGGTCCGTTTATTTAGTGTCCAATAGCAACAATATTTGTAGCACAACCTAAGAGGTGAGTAGGTTTAAGTGAGAGTTCAGGTCCCTAGTTTGCTTCCACGGATTTCGTAGATGAGCCGAAAGCTGCTAGGGCTGAATTGTTGCTCGGTGTGCATTCCTCATGGAGATAAATCACCCCTGCAAGGAAGTCATGGAAGTGTTGTCCGGCCTTCAGTCACTGCTCACCGGCTGAGAAGGGTCGACGGGCTGTATGCGAATCACTTCCGCGAAGCTCTTGCCAAACCAGCAGGTCATGTGCACAGTGTCTAGGGTGAAGTAGTACAGGCGGTCCTCGCAGTGCTTCCTTCGGTACACCGACCGAGGGTCTGCGGATAACAGTGTGATGATGGCCCGCTTCACTTCCTCGGGGGACTGGAAATAATTCAAAGGCGTTTTCTCTGCATCTGTTAAAAAAAAAAGACACAAATGAATTTAATGAACAAATCATCTAAACCATACGCCATTTCCGAAAGTCTGGAAAACAACATTAAGATGCACAGTTACTGTATTGTGTTGAGTTTGGTCGAAAAGGAAGAGCATATATTTAAACGTGCTTCTGCAAAAATAAAGGTATCATGTTCATTTCTCCTTTCTTCCTCTAAACACATTCTGACTCAGAAGAACCAACCATTCATTGAAACAACCAACAATATGAGTCTCTGTTAAAAGAAAGACACACCAGTTCTTGGATATTGTGGGTTATAGTTAAGCACACAAATGTAGCATCTGTTTACATGTAAAACATGGTACAAGACCGGAAAACAGCAAAATGTGATTACTGGCCCCACATGAACCTTTTTCAGAATGATATTTTAAAATCTGTATAACAGAGGTACTTTTAGAACTACTGAATGAAAGGGACACATTCCCTGTAGTCACAAAGCATCTCAAAGGTAACCACATTATTTAGAATCTTCAAACACAGGAAAGGGGCCAGGACCTGTTTGGGAGTAAAGCTTTAGCAAAGTTCTTTCACCGCCTAAACACATACCTACCATTATAATCCATGTGTGCATATCACAGTTCTCGTATTGGTATGGTATTGTTTATTTGCAAAGCGCCTATACACAAAGCAAGTGTTTCAAAGCGCTCACGGAGGGAAGGAACAAGGGGGAAGAACAACAGTCATTCGGAGCCCCTGAATTTCTGAACGATACAAGTCTGCACGGGCAGACTGGGTGCATGGAACAAGTGCATATAATTCAATATACGGTGTAGAACAGCAAATAGGTATGATGACGATTCTGCAGTTTTTCCAAGTGCATTGAGGTGCCAAAATGCAAGGAGGGGGGACAAGGGAAAAACAGATAGACGATCTTCAAGGCATGGTGCATTCAGATCGTGCAAGTGCGCAGACAGGTGCAGTAGAGAGGAGGTGGGTACAAGTGCAGAGGTGGGGCGGGTGGGGTTGGGGGAGTGGACCAAGTGCCTCCAGTCAGTCAGAAGCTGGGGTAAGTGCTGAGAGATGCCACTCTCATGGGTCATTGCACAAGTGCATTAACAATAAGGCAAGTGCAAGGCCCTTGCAAGTGCGAGAGGACAAGCAAGAGTGCCAGGGACCTGTGAGACTATGAGGTACACCAGGCAGCCAGTCAGCAGGCCGTGCGGAAAAGCAGAGAGAGAGGAATAGAGCGGAGTGAAAGGTTAGCAGGGTAGAGAGAGAGAGAAGGAAGAGAAGAGGAATGTCTTAAGGAGTTTCTGGAACTTAAGAAGATCAGGCTCAAGATAGAGAGTGGCAGGGAGGCTATTCCACAGGGAGGCCCCTGCTAAGGATAAAGATCTTCCACCACAACTCTGCTTGGAGACCGGCTCACTCGCAGAAGGTTGGAGGTAGATGAGCAGAGGGCTCGGGAAGGACAGTATTTAGGTAGGCAATGTTGCAGATAGGTAGGTCCCAGGCCCCAGAAAGCCTTGTGGACAATGCAGAGGATCTTGAACTTGATCCTTGCAGCCACGGGGAGCCAGTGGAGGGTTTTCAGCGCCAGAGAGTTGCAGTCCTTGGGCTTGTGGCCAAGGATAAGTTTTGCGGTTCTGTTCTGGATGAGTTACAGAGGGCGCAGAGCAGAGACAGGGAGATTGAGAAAGAGGCAGTTGCAGTAGTCCAGCCTTGAGAGAACCAGGGCTCTGGAGACAGTGAGCCGCTGGGGGAAGGTGGGGAAAGGAAGAGTACCTCTGAGGAGGTTGTAGCCTGAAGGAGAGTTGCGTGGCATCCGCATAACACTGGAAGTTAGAGATGAAAGTGGCACTCACACATGCATGGGCAGCCAAGTAGACATTGAAGAACCAGGGGGATAGGTTAGAACCCTGGGCAACGCCACAGCTCGACAGAGTGATAGTAGAGAGAAAGGACCCAAGTTCCACAGAGCCTGACCTGTGATTCCCACTGTGCCATCCAGACGTGCGATCAGGATGTTGTGGTTTACTGTGTCAAAGGCAGAGGAAAGGTCAAGAAGAATGAGGAAAGAGGGAGTGTTGTGGACATTTGAGAGCAGGTCTTCACGGGTGTTCAGAAGAGCAGTTTCCGTGACTCTGGATGCTCTAAACCATTAGGGCGCAACCTTCAGTTTCAGTGTGGAGGATGAGGTGAAAGATAGCCAGCTTCTCCAGGAGGTTGCCCAGGAAAGGGGTGATAGAGATAGGGCAGTAGTTTGCCTGAATGGAGGGCTCAGCGGAGGGTTTCTTAAGTAGAGGGTGCACAAGGAAGTGCTTAAGAGAAGTTGGGAAAACTCCAGTGGCAAAAGAGAGATTGCAGAGATCAGCCAAGGCTGGAGCGAGAGAGTCAATGTTGTCCTTAATGGTTTTGGAGGGGCAGGCGTCCACCTGTTTGGATGAAGGATGAGGAGCATCCAGAGTCACGGAAACTGCTCTTCTGAACACCCGTGAAGACCTGCTCTCAAATGTCCACAACACTCCCTCTTTCCTCATTCTTCATAGACTGGGCTTGTCTGGCGACCTCATCAGGTGTGACAGGAGTGAGAGAAGAGATGGGAAGTGCTGGAGGGGCCAAGGGAGGCTCCAGAGGTGTTGGTGAATGAGGTGGTGTGGAGGAGAGAGAGGAAAGGATGTCTTGGGTTTTTGCAGTGAAGTGTGCATCCAGGGCCGAGCAAAGGACCTGGGTGAGTGTGACGGAGGAGGAGGGTGCTGCAGGATTGGCCAGTTCCTTGCAGACTTTGAAAAGACTTTTGACTTTGAAAAGATCAGTGTTGTTTGATGCTGTAGAGATGCAGGCTTGAATAAAGACTCTTTTCTTGGTGTAGATGCAGAGTCGACATTGCCTTTGAAGGAGGCGGCAGGCCAGTTTCTCAGAGGGTCTGCCTGACTAATTCCATTTCCGCTCAGCTGCCCTTCATTTGCCTTTAAGAGTCAGCCGCAGGAGTAGGAGGTGGAGAGTAGGTGGAGGCAAAGGCAGCTGCAGTCACTCTTTTCTTGGGTCTGGTGACTTTGAGACTGAGTGGCTGCGCCGGGTGTGCCGATGCAAGAGGAGAGGAGAGCTTCAAGGGTGATGAGAGAAGAGAGTGATCCGTCCAAGAGAGAGAGGTAGTGTGAGGGCTACAGTGAGGGGTGTCGGTAGAGCTGAAAGCATCCAAAGTGTTGCCCGCTGTGTGCGTGGAGCCAGAGGGTAAGATAGAGAGGGAGAGAGAATCGCATAGGTTGCAGAAGGGTCTTGAGGAGTCAAGAGAGTCCAGATGGATGTTGAGATCACCCAGCAGGAGGAATTGAGAGGAGGAGGAAAGTAGAGAGGAGGCCAGGTCAGCCCATTCCGATAGGAAGAGAGTGGACTGTCCTGGTGACCGATAGAAGGTGGCCATAAGGAGAGAAGATTTAGGAGAGAGTGAGAGCCTACAGACTAGGCACCCACAGGAGGAATATGCCTGAGTAAGGGTGATGTACACAGGCATCCATTATGGGAAGATCAGGGCCACTCCCCCTTCTGTCCACTTGGGCCTGGGAACAGAGAGGGTCTTGTAACTTTCAGAGAGGATTGTGTCAAAGCTCGTGACAGAGCTGTCCTTGAACCATGTCTCTGTGATGGCAAGCACATCAAGATCCATGAATTTCAAGGAGGTTGCAGATGTCAGCCGAGTGTTTGACAGCAGAGTAAGAGTTAAGAGTGGCAATATGGAGCAGCTTGCCATCTTTGAAGGTCTTCTGTGGGGGGGTGCAGGGGATGGTGGTCCCCCTGAGGGTGGTAGAAGAGCCATCGGGATAGTGGAGGGTGGCGGAGGAGCCAAGGCTGACAAGGGAGCTGGGACATTGAGGAAAGGGGAGGAGCCTGTGCAGAGGAGGAGAAACACAATGCAGATGGTGCAAAGGAAACAGACGCACTGATATACATGTATGAAAGAAGTAGATGTAGTAAAAAAGAACGAGACTAGCTAAGAAACTGGATTTAGAGTACAGCATTGGCAATGCTTCAGGAAAGTTTATAATGGTAGAACAGCCAAACTCACAGTCATTACTGCAGGGATCGTGGGAGGCCTTTGATCCAGAGACAGAGGACGAGTCCCGGGATTAGTCTGGTGGACGGAACATAGAACAGAGTTTTCTATGGCACTCCAGGCCCTCCATGGCACAGACACGCACAGACAGGCTCCTTAGAAAGTAGTCCTTTGAAACACGTGCCGGCTATTTGCTTTCCAGCTCCTGATTGGCTTGAAATGGAGATGGAAGGCCAATCAGAGTGAGGAAGAGGCAGGAAGCTGAGCACTCAGTATATGGAAAAATGAAGCGGCCATTTTAAAGGTGCAAAGAAGACAAAGGCACTGTATGGCCTACTGGCCAAAAACCCAGTCAAAGCATGAACTAGCACACGTTGTTGGAGCGGTGCGTAGCAGCAAAAAAGCAAAAGCCAGCAATGGTGAAATTAATTAATTTCGCGCTCACCACCACACTCTAAAGGCCCTAAATTGCAGTCCCAAGCACCTTTTGGGCTTACCTTCTAAGCTTTGATGTAGGAATTCACAGCTGTGCTGTAGAGATGATGACATTCAGCTTCAGATGCAGCCAGCAGGCAGGAGCCTCTCATTTTAGGTGGAGTGGAATGTATTAGGTTGGACTAAATATAAAAGATGTAATGGCATGCAAAGTGTAACAGCAGAAGTTCTACAGAAAAAATGTTGCCAGGAAAACAATATTGTTATGCAGGATGTCCTTTAGAATCCCACATGGGTGGGTACAGATAACCAGTTATACATGAAAGTTGGTAGTACAGAGGGATCACATAAGAATGTAAGAAAAAATATGGGAAAACCAGATGGCAGCAGCATAGAACGCCTTCAGGGAGCTCATCTCCAGTGCTCACAACCTTTCCCTTTTCCTCTGTTTGCCACTCACCACTTTGTTATTCAGCAGCTCTAAACTGGAGCACGCTGCAAGGAAGGTAGTGCAGAAAGATTGCGGCTGTGCCTTCCTTTAGTGATTCAATGGATCCTAAGACCTAGCTCTCTAAAGTTAAATATACTGATCTTTGCATTTGCGACCATTCTCCTCTTTCTGTACAGATACTTCAAGGTCTACTCTTCTTAAAAGTGACTCTCTTTAATTTGGCATTTTTTGACTTGTTGAATAAAAATAAATTCTAATAAAAAAGGAGCAGAGTTTCAACCTTAAACTCTGGAACTTCATGAATGGATACTAATAGAAATGGTATGGTTTTTAAAGATAAATATGGAATCCGTGCATATTAGTAAATGCTTGGACACAATGAAAGCATATTTCCATTTTCAATAACATCTTATTGCTTTCGTAAGGTGAAATAATGAAAAAAACACAGAAAACTATGAAGAAGCTTAGAAGGGGGCAGAATCAACATTCTTCCAGCAATAAACCCCGAGCTGGGGGGTGGGGGCATCACCCCATCCGATAATGCCCCCCAGCGAGACGTTTATTGCTATGAGTATCCCGGGTGTATCTCCCAGGATACTAATTGCAACGGGTTCACGTTCGCGGCTGTAAATGCGAAAACTGATGACGGACGCAGCCTCAGAATTTCTGCGCACATCCTTACGAGAGAGACTAGGCCGTTCACTTCGTGAAGAGTTTGGAGGTATGGCAGCCATCTTGGAGGTATAACATGGCCGCAGTAAATCCAAATTGTTCATGAAGTGAATTGTCTAGTAAGGAAGGTGGATAAAGAAGAACGAGGAGGCGTGTTTTGAAAGCGCGTTTCCTAGGACATGGACAGAGCATGCCAAAAATGTGGATGCAGCAAGAAAATGGCACAGGAGATTGCCTAAAGGCAAACAACTTCTCTCATGGTCTCACTCTGGGAACAATCTAGTTGGTCCCTGAGCTAAACTCCCCAAAGCAGAGTAACATATAAAAAGGTGTATTTCAGACACTCAGACCCCACCTGGTCCTTTCCTTTCACGCCTTCATACCCCTCATCCTATTTCAGTCTACACTTCCCAAGTCACCTTTAAATTCACACCCTGCTCTCCCTCTACGTGGGCCTTTGCTGCTTGGAGTGATCCTTGACTAGGGTTCGCACCTTCTCCATGTATTCTTTGGTGTTATGTACCATGGGATGGTCACTGGTCTGTCGACTTTCCAGCCCTTCCCATTCTTCTCTCATAATGTCCAGCACATCTCTAGGGCCCACACAGTGAGATCATCCCAGTTCTTCCACTCTTTGCCAACCAATATCCTTAGAATGAAATTGAGAGTCTGGTTAGAATGCAGATGAGAGCCCGGTTACATCTTTCCACTAGACTTTCAGTGTACACTGATGTTCTCAGCGTCATGAACTTCATGAATTCTCTTTCACTTCACCCGTTAGCTTAGACATAAAACTATTGCCATGATCAGCGAGTATTTCTTTCGGGAAGCCGACTCAGGTCAAGAATGGTATTAGAACCTTGAGGATCGCTTTGGTAGTGTTAGTTCTTAAAGGGAATGCCTCCGCCTACCTGGTGTGTTTTCCAGGTATTTGAGTCTCAGTCCTGGAAGGTTACAGTGGCCCCACAATGTTCATGCCTGTTCTGTAGATTGGGACAACAATGATAGGCAGTGGCTGGAGGGGGCCTCTTGGCGCACTGTCAGGCGAGGTCTTCTGGCAGGTGGGGTATGTCGCAGATAACGGTTTGCCCTGGGCTTGCATCTGGGGCCAGTAGAATCGGCTGAGGTTGGACTTCTGTGTCTTCTCTAATCCCAGGAGCCCAGCCTCCATGTTAAAATTGTCATGTTTCTGCATCTCTGCCTCCGGGTGGCGTTGTCTGCAGATCTGCATGGTGTTTTCTACCATCTTCAGAGAAGACCCTTAATCATTATTTAACATTTCCTTTCAGAAATCTGTATATCCGAAAACATGGATTTCTCTTCCCATAACGTACCTCATGGCAGTTCTCATTCCCTGGTTATTCCTATGCATCAGTCTTGGAACCACAATCCCCAGAAGCCCTAGAGATCAGTGCTGCTTTTACTTTCCCAGGACCAGAGAGGGAGGCGACAGATTACCTTAAGGTCTGCTGGTCCAGGTGCTGCTAATTAGCCCGCTTCAGCAGATTTGCCCCTACCTCCAAAACTTTGTGGGTTGCTTGCTGCTGTCGAAATGCTGTTTTTTGCCAAGGAAGGAAAATCACTTCAATTGCCGGCTGTTTTCAACTCTCCAGTCTGCAAAGACACTAAAACTTTACTTAAAACCAAGCCTATGGCTGCAGGTCTGAAGACTCCAACCCTGTCATCAGGTACCAAATGGCACATCAAGAAACGAGTCAAGGCTTCTGAGTATATAAAGAATGTCTATTTGTGCCGTTGGAAGGACTGCCATTGAGCAACACACGGATGGTGCTGGTTTTTGCAGCTGTGACTGGTAGTTTCTGTCATTTTGCACATTATGACAAATAATGACACTTTCCCTTTTTCCTTCAAGCACTGGATCTTCGAGGGGGATACTGTCATGTTCCTGCATCTTTGCCTCTGGGTGGCACTGTCTGCAGACCTGAAGGGTGTTTTCTACCATCTTCAGAGAAGACCCTAAATCATTATTTAACATTTCCTTTCAGAAATCTGTATATCCGAAAACATGGACTTCAATTCCTATAATGCACCTTGTGGCAGTTCTCATTCCCTGGTTATTCTTTTGCATCAGTTGTGGAACCGCAATCCCCAGAAGCCCTAGAGATCAGTGCTGCTTTCACTTTCCCAGGACCAGAGAGGGAGGAGGCAGACTACCTTAAGGCGTGCTGCTCCAGGTGCTACTAATTAGTCCGCTTCAGCACAGTGCAGGGCAGAATTTCAGCAGCTGCCTGCAGGAGCACAGGACTCTTGCATTGAGTTCGCTCCCAGCCCTTTGTGCCTTGAGCCTCAAAATTCTGCTGTTTCCTGTTGGGGCAAGAACCTGCTCCTGTTTCTGTCCCTGTTCCAGTGCCCTGTGCTCCCTGCCTTGCAGCCCTGCTACTCTCATCTGCCTTCTGCCCTGCTCCTCTGAGCTTCCGGCACTGCAGCCCTGCTCCCCTGTTGCAATCTCTGTTCCCTGTCTGCAGCCCCTTGCTCTCTACCACCTATTATCTTGTTCCCTGCCTGTTGTTCCTTCATCTTTGCCCATAGACTGTGTTAACTGGCTTAAGCTTCCAAGTTTCCAGTCGTTAGTTTCCTTGTTATCTGTCTTCAGTCCTGCCCTTGTTATTCCAGTCCAGATTTACAGTTCCTTGTTACCGGTCTGCAGTTCCAGTCTCTTGTACAATTGCAATTAGATTATTTTCTACTTGCTTTTCCATTTTCAGATCCTTGCTTACTTTGACTGCCTATTTTTCCCTAGTTATTTATGTTACTGCTCTTGTCCTCACTCGTGCTTCTATTATTCTTTTGTTCAGAGTATCTCTGCCCCTTCCTTTGTTTCGTTCAACTTGTAGTCTATACCGTCCTCGCTAAGGTACCACCCCGTAGATCTCTCTGATTTGACCTTTTTGTCGATGAAATGAGGAGGTCTTCAGAGTTCAGATATCAGCTTTGAAGACTAAGTTCTTGCAGGCCTGCTCCAGAAGTAGATCCATTCTCTGTGCTTCAGCAAATTTTGTTGATGCAGGGCCTGGAGCTCCTAGGGGTTGAGAGTCCTCTTTTTGTGCTTCCTCCTTGATTCCTCCTAACCCTGCATCGGCTCTCTCGTTCTCATACAGATCGTTGATTTCTGGCACTACGTTTTCTCGCAGGCCAGTTAAACTATGGGTTGACCAGGTTTTATGATGGAGTGTAGGTTTCCCAAGGTTAAAGAGGACCACCTTCACTTCCCCTTTGTAGTCCCAATCGATAACTCGCTCTGACATTGAAGCAATTTTTATAGGTCAATCCAGATATTGGGGGTATATGCCCATAGGAGAATTCATGTACTTCCACGCTCAAACTAATCTTGACTAGAGCCTTTGCCCAGGGTGTAACTGTCACCTCCCCATCCCCATATAAATCACAACCTGCGGGTGGCTCTGATGTAGAAGCAGGCAACCTTGGTCAGGCGTATTATTCTCAGCATCTCTCTCGGTGGTGGGCTACCTCTGTATCGGGGTCTGGATGCTCCCACTTTTGAAACCAAGCGTCACAGATGGCCCAAAGAACACACCAACTCAGATTATCCCCCTCTCTATTATCTAATGTGGGCAGTTCCCTCCCTAGCCTAGACGTCCCTCAACACCAGTATGGTTTCTAGACATCAGTAACCCTACTATCTAAAGTTCTTTCTGACTGGTTGTGATGGCTTAAAGGGAAAAACCTTCTCTCACGGTCTCCCTCTGGGAACAATCAAGGTGCTCCCTGAGCTAAATTCCCATAACAGCAGTGAAACGTAAGAATAGGTATGTTTCATGAATGCAGGCCCCCTAGGCCCTTTCCTTTCATGCCCTCATAGTCATCTCTCTACTTCTTTGTATTTCCCTTTTCTCCTCCTACACTCCTCCCTGCTACTTCACCACCACCCCTCCTAACTCTCCCTAGAACTCAATGTTCTCCCCTCTGATGCCCCTCCCTCTTCTTCTTTACTACCTATCTCCATCATTCAATCTTACTCCCTTGTATTCTGTCTATTCCGCAAGACGACTACTCTTGCTTCTCCACACCACTACTACACTCCCTTCCACATAACTACTGCTACTCTCACGTCTTCACACTACTACATTTCCCACCACACAATGCCACCACTCTCCCCTGTTCACACTACTACTAATATCCCCAATCTACACTACTATACTACACTCCACCCCACCCACCCACCCTTTCTCTAAGTCAATCTCCAATCCCTCGCTACTCTCCTTCTATCAGCCCCATTAACACACCTTGCATGCACACAGAAACCCAAGTACCAGTTACTCCCTCCTTGCACACTCCTTCAGCAACCCACCTTCATGCTCCTCTACACCATCTGCCTGTTCTCTTAGACTTCCTTCTTCTTCCTTAACCTCACCCTAAGGACCCACACTTTCCTGTTTTATGTGCTCCCTTTTCCCTCCTTCTCTTTCCATTGTATCACTCCCCCACTAGGTTCCCCTGGACAACCACTGGCTTTCCTTTCCCTAACTGCGGTGTTACAGGTGGACAAAAACATAAAAGGGGTCTTAAGCACCACCCCCTTCTCGTATGTGGGTCTGCATTTTATATGCAATGGCAGTCTGGGAGTTTTCAGAGCTATGTTCATGCCGGTTTTTAAGGGAGGCCAATCCATGGCACGTTTATAGCTAAGGGGACTGTCTGTGTCATCATCATCATCATCATAAAACATTAGAAAGAAAGACATAAAAGGACAGCTGGTATGGCAAAGAATAACACAAGTCAAAGAATTAGATAAAGGTCTGTTTAACTTTAGACCATGCTGTAGATAAGATCTAATTACGCCAACTGAGACATAAGTACACAAAGTTAATAGTGAATGAAAGGGAGCCCCATGGTAAGGTCAAATGGACACAACTTAGTCAAGCACAGTTAGAAGGTGATATTGTATCATACTGGAAAATGAGAGCAGGGAACGAAGTAAATAGGGACACCACCCAGCATTACTGTATCCAGACCTTGACATGGGAGAACCATTTGCGGGGTTTTACAGTGGACTTGGAGAATGCTGAATAAATCAGTTTATTGTAGACAACCAGATCTGTGAAGAGTGTATCCAAGAGGGCCAATTTCAGCTTGATGTTGAAGAGGTCTACACAGCTATAATATCCCCCATAAGTGCCAAGGCTCCAGGACTAGATGGGATACCAATCAACCTGCATAACGATGAGATAGGCATTTGGGGACCAACATTAGTCAAACACTTAAATACAGGCATAAAGCTTAAATTATCCCCCAGTACATGGCATCATGCCATAATAGTGCCTATCTATAAGAAGGGGGCGGGCAGGGACTCACCCGCTAACTACAGGCCAATCTCACTTCTGGATAGCACTGGGAAGGTATTAAACAAGGCCATTTTACACCATCTGCAAGTCTGGGCAGATGAAAACAGCATCATAAGTAATTTACTGGCCGGTTTCCAAAAACACAAAAGTACAGTTGATCAGAGTTCTACACTGTTTCTGATTACCCAGAAGTATTTAACCCGGATGAATTTGTATGCTGTTTTTGTGGAGTTTCGGTCTGCCTTTCCTGCGGTCCCAAAAGATACCATTTGGAAAATTTTGCGAAAAAGAAATGCCCCCTCCTATTAATTTCAACCATCCAGGAGATTTATCACAATTGCAAAGCAGTGGTACGCTGCAGTTTGGCTGGTGAGACAACTGCCCCCTTTGGTGTGCGTAGGGCGTGGAACAAGGCTGTGTCCTTGCCCTAGTTTATTTTGTGTATATATAGAAATCATTACCTCTCTTGTACAGAATTGTACGGATTACCCAAGGATGGGCACGGACAGATACCCAGCACTTTTTTACACAGATGATGCAGTACTTCTGTCCACAACCCCCACAAGGATCAAAAACCCTATTGGCTGTTTTTTTGGGAAAATGTGGTGATCTTGACCTAAGTCTGAATTTCAAAAACACGAAGGACATGATCTTTAGACCCTAATTTTCAAAAACGTGTGAACTGAATGTCTTAGTGGAAGGATATATCCTAGAACAAGTCCCATGTTATGATTATCTAGGAACAAGGAGGCGTGGCTAGCAGCCATGGTGTAAGGCTGCCTTTCTGAGAGCTCCTGCTAGATCCGCAATTATCCGTCTAAAAAAGACTGATACAACGCATCAGAGCATCCTATAGGGGATAGGAGATCGTTCGGGGGAGCACTAGCAGAGCTGAATCCCCCTTTTGAGGGGTGGCCAGCTCCGGCAGATCGAGGAGGAAATGCCCTGTGGGACTCAGCGACGGACTGTCGGAGAGAGGGATTAAAATGGCGCCCACATTGGGGATGCCGCCAGCTTTGTGAAGAAAGGTGCGGTGTGAACCGAGAAGCACCTGCAGTGTTAGCAATCCAGGAAAAAGGTGCTTGCACAGAGAAGCACAGGCAGGAAGAGAGGAGGTGAGGAGCATTTGTTAGAATACTGGCGCTGTGAGTAGAACATTAGGAGCAAAGACACGAAGGAGAACACACACGCAGAATTAAACAGGAACCCGCAGGGCTACAGCTGCACAGGACACAAAAGGACATAAAAGCTCCTCCACAAAGCCACGGATGCATGAGTCAGCCAAAGTGGGGACACCCAACAGCGCTGAGTCCGCGAACTAGCGGTTGAAGGGCAGGAGAACAGGAAACAAGTAACTACTGCATTTCAGTCAGGGACATGACAGCTGTTTTGCCTAAGTTTCCCCATGCTGCCGATACTTAAAAATAGATAAAATAAAGGGTGAACCACCCCAGAGGAGCAAATGAGATCATGACCATCGCGAAACAGCAGGAGACCCCAGCCCACACTTAAAGGCTCATACCCCCAACTCACGAACTTGACTGAAGGATAAAGGGAATAGCTGCTGGCGCCCCGGAGACACAATAGGGAAGTAATCCATTGGACACCAGCACACTGGAAAGTCTCCCCTCCAAAGCTCCCAACTAAGATAAGACTTGTCAAGAGAAGTAGAGGTTGGAGCTTGTGAACGTACTACAACCATACCAAAGCCCCTACATGCTACTGGCCAGCAACACTGTTGCAGTACTCAAGATTTTAGGCACAGCATTACACCATATGGAGCATGCATAATGCCTCCTTAAGCATCAAAACCAAAGAGCAATCAAGCAACGATTGATAGCTATGCCATTACCCACTAGTGCCCACGGACAACATGGCGTTGACACAGGACAAAGCAATGGAGGAAGGGGGGGCGAACAAGCAAATCCTACTGGCCATTCCGGAACTGAAAGCCTCACTGTGCTCCAAGATAGATGCCCTTATAATTGATATTGGTCTGTTGCGCCAGGACGTCAGGAAATTATCTGAAAGGACCACGCGCCTTGAAAAGAAACTGACGGAAAACACTGTAATGTCCCGGGAAAATCACGCCCAAGTCCGCATCTTACAGCAGAAGGTCAGCCTGCTGGAAAACAGAAGAGGACGGTGAAGGAAGAACTCCCAGAAATATCGTCTGCATCGTCGGCCTACCCGCGGTGAAGAAGGATCGGACCCCACAACGTATTTCGAGAATATGTTCTTGCAGGATATCGACCCGGGAACCTCTCACAAGGCTTCAGGATAGAGCAGGCACATAGGGCCCTCACTCGAAAACCGCCACCAGGAGCCCCCCCATGTCCTATAATAGCTAAAGTCCTAAATTATAAAGACGGGAAAATATCTTATCCTGCTCAAGACAAGGAGGAACGATTCGAAGAGCATCCACAGATCTGGCAGTCTATCAAGTCCAAAAGAACAGAGCACACTTCACACAGGCTAAAGCCAGATTCCGCAATGCCGGCTTGAAATACATGTTGATATACCCTGCTCGACTAAAGATTCTTTACCAAAAACACTTTATTTTTTGACCACCCTGAAGAAGCACAAGCATGGGTGGACAGAGAGAAGATTAGCCTTCTGGCGCACAACACCATCCCACCTAGTCACAAAGTCACCTCGGACACAGGAGCTGGCACGACCTAGAGAACAAATTACGGATTGCCACACTTCCACAAAACGAACAAGTTGCCTAGCTGTTAAGGATTTTAATGGGGCGTCACACACCAGACCAGGACTCTGATACTGGCCTAGGCTGCAGCGCACAATTAAAACACTTTGACTTTATTTACTAAGAATTCAGATTGAGATGGCACCCAACCCGTCTCACACTCCCTTTAACAAATATCCTGGGCCACAATGGACCATGAACCAGGCCAGTGGGTGGTAATACAATATGTATTTATTTTAAAATTCAAATGAAATCACACAAATTTAATATTGGGCAGCAATCACCAGTGGAGGGATAAATACACGGTAAATTGATGGAATACACTTAGCTAGACCTTTTCATGTAAGATAAACACTACACACTTGAAAGAAAGCAAACTTTTGAGTGGATTTTAAATTGTATTACAGTTACTTATTCCCCCTGCAATACTCCCTCAAACCCCTATTAATCAAACTTTGTGTGGATGGGGAGGTCAGGTACACTATGCAACAATCGGAATTAAAATCTGACTTACCCCCACTGAATACGAGGCGGATTTAGCTCCCCGAAAACCTAGCAAAATTACTAAATGTTTATTTTATATGCGCAGTTAACTGGAAAAGGCACGAATGAGTATCACAGTATCAGAGATGTAAGAACACTAGCAAATTACCAAACAATGTCCTAACAACAAGCATGCAATTCAGAAAATCGACTTGGGAAGGAAAAACACAGTGCAGCCAAATCACACGTGGAGAAATTGCATTTTCTTAATTTTACGGGTTTCAATGTCAAAACAGCTTGAAAAACGGGTTCGACGGACAAAATCGGAATGCGTTTTTTATGCTAACAGACAGATACACATCACAGGAATAAGAAAGTGAAAGGGTGACTCTTAATGAATGACAGGGAGATTCTTAATGGGAAAGGAAATTCGGTTTTAAAAATGAGAGCAGTGGACAGAGAAAATCGGTTTGGAAAGGAAATGACATGTTTTACTGAAACTATATTTTAGTGGCTAGAAAAGAGGAACGCCGACCGCGACACAGGTTACTTTGCAAGTGTAACCCCTTCACGCTGTGTGTCTCTTTAGATGGGAATTTAATTAATTTATTCCAAATATGACTAAGGACTTATGCAATGGGCTAAAAGGATAGGAAACTATGGCGCTAACACAGGGAAATCAAGGGACATAATACAGAGGGTTCTGATAAATAAAAGCCTTTAGGAGTTTCATGATCCTCTACCACAAAAATCGCAAGTACTGGGACCATCTGGAGCTGTATGACCAGATGATGACGTCATTTGGCATTAAAAATGACCAGAATTTTATGGAGTTTGCCAAATGGACATTCTCCCCAGAATACTTCAGCTTCTTTGCTGGGCTGGAGGATCAAACCCTTTCAAGTTGGTCTACCTACAAGGCGGCCATCTTGAAGCACTTTTCCATGCATCGAACCCCACGGAGTCTCGCAAGACGACCTACCAGCTGCAGTGTGGAGAGGATCAGGCCCCAAGAGAATTTGTCCAAGATTTGACGGGCATTTGCACAAACCACTAGGCGGGTGCGCACGAACAGTAGGGAGTTCATCAATACCTATTTCCATGCACTCCCTAAGTACATTATGACGCAGTTGGTTAGGGACTTCCATGATGAAAGGACCCTGGACTGGGTAATAGAGCAAGCTACCTGGATCTATGAGGTCCAAAAGCCAGTAGAATTCCCCCCAAAACCCCAAGCAAACCAACACCCCCGCTGCTGCCAAGGTGGGAGAGGTGAAGTTTATCCCCATTTTGGACCTAGAAATGGGGGGGGCCTAAAAATACACCTCCCACTAACTAATCAAACCAGAGGCAGAGAAGGCCCTCTGACCAGTCCCAAGCAGGTGGTAGCCAGGCAGGGTATGCCACAAATGTGTCACCTGATTCTGCCACCTACATCAGCCTCAGGTACAATTGGAATAGACCCATCTTAGGGTACGTATGGACTCCCCAGCTCGGGGTGGGATCTGTATGGCCCCAGGAAATTTCCCTCCAAACTTCCCTCTGGAGGGCAGTAATCTTCCACCCTCTAGATTAGGTTTCATCCCCAGGTACCCTCAAAACCACAATATCCAGAACAACCCTCCTTTCTCTTCCCGCTTTCAAGAGTCTAGACCACCAAATCAGGGAGAAGGAAGGACGAGAATGGTGGGCTACCAGGGAAACCTTCCATATCAAGGCTACTCAGGGAGAAGAACAGTTACCCTTCCCGAGAGCAGCAAAGAGTTGACTCAAGACCCCCATATCATCCAGAGAGGGTGTCACAACTGGAGTGCCAGCTCCAGAGCTTGACCCAAGACCTGAGTCATGTTTTGAGGGCTTAGCAGAACCCTCAGATGAACATGGCTGCTCAGAACAGCTCGAATCCAGGGTTTGACACCCCGGAACATTGACGGGGAGAGAACCCCGTCAACCAGCAGGTTCCAGAGGAGGAGGCTTGGGAGGAAGGGGGATGGAAAGCCCTAGAGGAAGCTTCCTTCCTCACCCGTGAAAAGCCCCTAGAAACCTCTGAACCTGAACTAAAATCTCCTACCCCAGAAAAGCTACAACCTAGGGAACAGAGGGTAAGTAGGAGAAACCAAGGGACAAAGAAGACCCATTTTGTGGAGGAAGTCCGTGTCGTCCAGTTTGAAAGGGAAGAATGCTTGGAGGATTCTGAGAAGAAAGTCTTCTCTTTCAAGGATGGGGGAATTCCTCCCAAAGAGAAATGGGTCCCAACAGATCATAACTCAGACTGTGTAGGTAAGGGGACTGACCTAGAACTGCCTATCCCCGAAACCCAGAAATGTCATTCTGAGAACTCAGAAAAGAATGAGGGATCCTCCCACCAAACCGGTTCAGGTGACTGTCTCAGTGAAAATGGGGACAGCACAGAATCAAGGGCAAAAGGGGGATTACAAAAGCTCACAAATCTCAGGATGCAAAATGTTCTTCACAGATTCCCAAACTCCAACAAAAAAACCGGCCCGATATCCAATCGAGTCGGAGTCCAAAATAAAGAAATGAACTGCCCAGCTGACCCAAAATGCCCATTTCCTTTGCCCCCTGGAGGAGATAGAAGGTAGGTGTTATGCCCTTGTCTGGTGTAAAGGCAGGGTGCGATTTCAGTGCTGGTGGACAAAGGATCCCAAGCCACTCTTCTGTTCAAAAGGGCATTTGAGCAACTTAATTCAGGAAGGGGGAAGAGTCACCAAATTCCCCTCACACCTCTTCCGGGAAAACTCCAGAACTTCGACGGGAATGGTATTCCCCTCGAGAGGATTGCAGATCTGGAGATAGAAATTAGGCGATAAAAGGTGAAACACCTGGTTATAGTCGTTACTCCAGAGGGGACCCTCAGGTTGTCTCCACTAATAGACTGTGTGAACAAGGTCCTCTGGACTCAGGCTAACCGGTCAATAAAATTAAAACAGAGCACTAAGTACCTGCTCAGTGGGTATGGGGTCTGGACATTCCCTATTCCAAACATCTCCTGCTTAGCAGGTGCATGCTAAAAATTTCAATTTTTGGTAAAAGCACAGAGCATAATAGTTGGGTTGTGTAAGATGTTCTCTCTGCAGTGACATTCTCAATCGATTTGCACTTAATTTGGACCTCATTAATTGCCAAGCCTGGTCCCAACTGGAGGGTAACCACACAGGCTTTGACAATGCTGAAAAAGCGTTCTGGCCAGCTCCATTGCTACCATAGGCAGTTGAAGTTCAAAAATGGAGAAGAGGTCACCATCCCCGGCCTGGCCCAACAATTCACCATCCCCCTAAAAATCTAGAGAGCAGGTCTTGCGACTGATTGAATAGCCTTGTGAGGGTAGAGCGCAGGAATCCTCGAAAGGATACAGGTAAGGAACTGGAACCCGGATGGAAGAAAATCATATTCATTACATGGCCCGCGGTAGAGAGCGTGTAGTTATGGTTAAGTTACTAAACCAATAGGAAGACCACTTTTTCGGCAGGTTTGGTGAGGTTTCGTGCAGAGGAGGAAAAGTTATAGGTCGGGTCCCAGAAACATTTTTTTCCAAAGACTGAATGTGCAAAAACTTTTTGCACGGCTACAGGCCGAACGGCTGGACGGATTTGCGCAAAATTTGCAGCAGGAGGGGGGGCTTAGGTCAGAAAGCAAGCTTTTGTGTGTTGGTGGAAATCCAACCAGTAATTTTGTTGCAAAGAACTGAAATGTACGTCTCAAAAAAATAGTGATATCTGGCTCTGCTCCGCGGACCCATTTCCCTATTCGCTCCGCGGACAGAAGGCTCATTGGCTTGCAGTATGCCGTGCTGTTGGCGAACTTTGGGTGCGGCCGGTGGTTGGCTGGAGGGAAGCGTGCTGTCTGTCAAAGTTTTTGGGAAATGCTGCCATGGTCTATCGGAGGACAGTGCGGCGCTGAAAGGGACTGACAAACATAATGTACAGCATGTGGTGGTGGGAAGAGGAGATGGAAAGGGTGGGGGAGAGAAAAATGGTTCAGCAGAGATATGTGATTATTAGGTGGACGAAAACGTATTAGGTGGACGAAAACGGTGGTGTGCCTGCAGTATCTGTGCATACTGCACCAATTCGCCGGTCCCTGCACAGGCGACCACCATGTGTGGTGAATTCAGGCAGCCTTTGTTACCGCACGATAGCTTGTGCCGCGACCTCTTACCATGCTGACTGGTGGTACCTGAATAGCAGACGGGGAGTGCATTGTAAAACATAGATTACGCCATGTGGTGGTGGGAAGAAGGGATGGAAATAGTGGGGGAGTGAGAAGTGAATCATCTGAGATATGTCAATAGGTGGACAAAGACTTTGATGAGCCTGCAGTGTCCTTGCATGCAGTGCCAATTTGCGGGTCTCTGCACAGCTGACTCCCATGTGTGCTGCATGCAGGCAGGCTTCTTTACGGCACGATAGCTGGTGCAGAGACCTTTTCCCGTGGTGACTGGTGGGAGCTTAATTGCAGAAGGGGAGTGCATTGCACATCACATTGTAAGATAGCGTGTACTCCGGTGTGTTGCATGGATGGAGGCCTTGCAGTGACAACTATGTGCCGTGGTTGGAAATAGGTTTCACATTGTTCCCTTCTGCGTGTGCTTTGTCCGCATTGCATAGCTGGTTGATTCCATGGGTGCAGTGCTTCTTAGCACATCCTACGGTGTTTACTCCATGGCTGCAGCTACTGGAGTGAACAGTTGTACAGTGAGTCCACCAAGTGCAGTGTTGTAATACTGACAGTATCGAAGAGCGTAGGGGTGATGTGCATCTTCTATGTGCATGGATACTGCAGTGTGTGAAGTGGGCGCAATTCTTCAATAGTGTGTGCATAGAAGTGGATACAGGCTAAACTGCATATCACATAGCACTGCGTAGTGTCCATTGCACGGAGTGGTGCCTACTGTACTGCAGTATGACATATTGCTTTTGTGTACTGAATAGAGAGCTGGCAGACGCACTATGTGAATGAAGCGGTTATGGGTGCCGGACGCTGTGTTATGTTTCCATGCATAGCTGTATTACGGTGTGGAGGGTGGGTAGTAGTTGCGGTGGTTGTGGTACCTGTGTGCAGTGTGGTACGTGGGCACATGATGCCATGCATGGCTGCATTATGTTGGGTGGTTGTGGGCAAGGTCTAGACTATTGGGTTCATTGCCCCACCGCAGCAATGCAGTTTAGACTGCATCTGTCACAGACTCATCACCTTTACAGAATGGTTGTGGAGCACATTCTAGACTTGATAGAGCACCAGAAGTCCGCTGACATGCATATACTGTTGGTTGGTTCGGTTGGCAGTAACATCATCGTATGTGAATGAAAGTGGGTAGGGGTGCCCGAGGCTGTGTTAAGTGTGTATAATCTGGTAGAAGGTGAATCTTTCTATGCATAGCCCTATAACAGTGCAGAGCTTGGGTAGGAGTGCCGGTGGCTACGGTATGTGTGTGGATTGTGGTACTTGGTGACATATTGCCATGCATGGCTGGATTAGCTTGAGGTGGGTGTGGCCAAGGCCTAGACTATTGGGTGCATGGTCAAAGGCCATAAGCCGTAGGCCATGCACCCGAAAGCCAAGGCCTTCACCACACCCACTGCAACAATGCAGTTTTTACTGCATCTCTCAGAGGGTGGTCACCTTCACAAAATGGTTGTGGAGCACATTTTACTCTTCAGAGAGCACCAGAAGCGCACTGACATGCATACATTGTTGGTTCCATGGGTGTCATTGTTAGAACATCCTACGGTTTTCGGTGTATGGCTGGAGATTGTGCAATAAAAAGTGTTGGATTGTATCCACTGGATGCAGTGTTGGAACACTGTCAGAATAGAAGAGGGTAGGGTTGAAGTGAATCTTCTATGTGCTTGGACATTCTGGTTTGTGTAGCTTCCTGGGAGTAGGCCCAATGTTGTGAAGATTGTGCGGTTTGGTTGCCAGTGACATAATACTTTGTGAATGGAAATGGGTAGAGGTGGCGGAGGCAGTGGTATGTTTGTGGGATCTGCTGTTACATGTTTCCATGCATCGCTGTGTTATGGTGCTGGGGTTGGGTAGAAGTGCCGCTGGCTATGTTACGTTTGTGGAATGTGGTTTATGGCCATATGTTCTCATGCATGGCTCCATTATGTTGTGATGGGTGTCGGCAAGCAGTAGACTCTTGTGTGCATGGTCAAAGGCGTGATGGGTGCCGCTCTGGACGGTTTTTGGATGCTGAAATTGTGGGGGTTTTTCCACACCTTTGTACGGAAGGTGCTTTGGAAGCACATGCGATGTGTACTCGGAGTGTTGAACAGTAAATATGGAGTGCTTTACAGAAATGATAGTGTTGGATGCAGTCTTCTTGGCTGTGATTGCTGCATGCAGGCGTGAATATTTCACAGTCCTCAATGAGGGAGTGCTGGAAAAAGAACAGTGGAGAGGGGAGAAGGGCTGTCCCTGCTTTACTGGGGTGTAGTCCTCGCTGTAGCTGGGAAAGCGCACACACCAAATCCTGCCATTCTCGGCATGGTGGGAATACGAATGGAACTGTGGGCATTATGGAATCATATGTCAAAGGTGTGGTTCACAGGAAGGGGCGGTACTACTTTCAACCAATACTCTCTGTGTAATGAGGTTGGTGGCCATGGAAAGACACAGTGCTGATCGTGGCTGATGCACTTGTACAAGATCTGCACAGGTATGCCGTGCAAAGAGGCTTTGCTGCTAATTTCGGGTTAGAAGGAGTGGACGCTTTGTGGGCCAGTCTAGATGCGTGTAGTTTTGGCGGGATGGTTCACCTTTGCAGATATGTGGCCTCTATAGTTACTGGTGAAGTTGTTGTAGTGCATTATGGAGGTCTACATTTGGGTTATATGTTGTGTGGACTTTTGCACCGTCACCTGAAGAGGTTGATCAATGCAGTAATGTGGATTTTTCCCACTGCCAAGGTCGTTTTCTCACCAATTCCCCCAAGAGGAGTATGGGACCATGTCGGTGTAATTTGTTCCTAGCCACAGCTCGGAAGGTGTCTTATGAACAGAGGCATGTCTGCATTTATGTGCACTGATGGAATGTTCTCCACCCACATGAATGAATGAATTTCATGAAATTAAAGCATGAATTTCCAAAACATACCTGCTTCCATGCAAATGGCATTTCTTTGAACGCCATTGGCAATACCATTTTCTTGTACACTGCATGAAGCGTTGCCCATAATTCGGTAAAAATTGAAGAAGCAAACAGAAAGTCATGCAAAGAGAAAAAACAAAAAAGGTGGTTTGCAAGCATGTAAAAAAAATGTTAAAAATAAAATGCAAAGAAATACCCTTTTCACAGGGACCACTAAAGACCCAATCACCTACCTGTTCCCCCTCCCCACCCCCTTTCTAGCACAAAAACTCTGCGGATTATGCTGTAGTTTCAGGATTACACGTGCCACATCCAGCCATTTTCAGGATGGGAGCCATGCTAATGGGACCGTGGAGCAAAAGACACTGCTCAATAAGGTTTGTGGTTGTGGTGTGTACGCAAGAACTGTGTCAGAAGGTCTCTTTGTACAAAGAAGTGCCGAAGGCTATGGTGGAAGTGTGCAAGGTAATGGGCAGGCATCCTGGGTGTATGCATTAACTGTATGTACTTGTTTGAAGTTTGTAACATGCATGCATTGCTGTTTGTGAGTGATCATTTTTGAAAAGGGTGAAGTAACTGGGGTACTGTGGAAATAAAAGGCAGTGCAGGGGTTCGCCTGGCGGGGGGAGGTGGCATGGGGTCGACATGACAGAGTCGGCAGGTAACCAGTGCAGAATCAGTTTATGGCGGGCAGTCAGCAGGGGAAAGGAGGAGAAAAAGCAGACGCAAAGAGAAAGGCTTTGTGGTGCTTCCGGAACCGGCGATGGTTCTCCTAAAGTTTCAGGGATGCAGGGAGGCTGTTGCAGAGGGAGGCCCCAGCCAAAGAAAAACATCTACCACCAACTGGTTGCTTGCAGAAGCGACTGACCCTGAGGGAGTTGGAGACGGATGAGGGAAGAGCTCGAGCACAGAGATATATAGGAAGTGAGAGTTGCAGGTATTGAGGTCCCAGTGCCCAGAAGGCCCTGTGCATAATACAGAGGGTTTTCACCTTATTCCCTGCAGCCAGTGGGAACTATCGCAGACATTTCAATGCAGGAGATACCATCCCAAGTTGCATAGTCTTCTTCTGGATGCGTTGCAGAGGGCGGAGAGTAGAAGTGGACAGATTTAAAAAGAGCCGGTTGCAATAGTCCTGCCTAGACAGAAGCACAGCTGTGCAGAGAGTGACCTTTTGGATACTTGCTTTAGGTTGGTAAGATACATGCACTGTTGCTTTTGGTGGCATATTTTTACGATTTATGTAGATGGGTTAGTGGGGAAAACATTTCATAGCATTGGCGGAAGGAAAGCAGAGAGTTCCTGTTTCGATATTACAATGTATGATATGGGTAAATGAAAACCTTGCAAGCACATACAACTGAAATGCCACTTGATGGTAGGGGATGGGGAAAAGAAACAGTATGCTTTTAAAGAAGGTAATGGACGCTCAGTGGCAGATACCATGCACAGAGGCATTTATAACACAGTGGTAAACATAATGCAGATAAAGTTTTCATACCTCCATTTTGTGGCGATGGGTGCTCATGTGGATGAATGTGGAGGCACAAATCTTGCAATCTTTTACTGAACTTTCTACTGGACGTGCTTTCGAGTGACAGGACACTTGCAGGCTGAATTTGTAACGGTACCTACAAAGTGTTGTGCAGAACTTACAGTGTTAGATGCAAACGTCTTGGATGGCATTGGTGGAATCATCTGTGCCGATTTACCTGTACCCAATGAGGTAGTGGTGGACAAAAGATAGTGGAAAGGGAAGAAGGACTGCTCCTGCTTTACTGGGATGCGGCCCTAGCAGTACTTTGGGAAGCGCACATGCCACAATCTGCACTTCTCACCATGCTGGCCAATGGACATGGGACTGTGGGGATTATCCAATCGGGTACTGTGGGTGTTGTTCACAGGAAGGGGCGGTCATACTGTTGTATATTACTCTGCGTAGTGAGGCTGGCTGACATGGCGAAACGCATTGTGTTGACTTTGGGTGATGCCTTCGTGACAGATCTGCACAAGTATGCCCTGGAAAGACACTTTGATGGCAGTTTCGGTTTGGAAGGAGTGGGCGCATTGTGGAACGCTGTGTATGAGCGCAGTTTCACCGCCATGCATGCACTTTGCAAAGACCCGGCCACTTTTGCTACTGCTGATGTTATCGTCATCCACTACGCCGGCATGCATATGGGTTATGTGTCTTTTTTAGGTTTGTTCCGTCGACAGAAGAAGTTGCTAAATGTAGTGAAGAGGCTTTTTCCCACTGCCAAGGTGCTTTTCTCATCCATAACACCACGAAGTGTATGGGACAATGCTCCTGGATGTTGTTCCGAGCCACAGGCAGGAAGGTATCTCATCAACAAACGCATGTATACTTTTTTTGTCCGCTGGTGGGATGTTCTTCTGCAACAATGACCTCATGTAACACTCACCTGGTATCCACAGGGACGTCACTCAGCCTGTTCTGACCTTTTACGACCTCGAACCCTTGCCTGGAGTCTGCTCGACTGGAGACTGGGCCTGAAACACAGGATTGGTAGAGTTTAACTCCCTATTGTCTCTGTGTGCTTAAACCCCTTCTTCCCCGAGGTCCAACCCTTCCCTTTGATCCACAGCTCACCTTGTTTTCTTGGAAAGTGTGCTCTCTGTCCTGCTTTCAGCACAGGGCATGTTGATTGATGCAGGCTCGTTGCTGCTTAGTTACTTCACTGGAAAGATTCCGACAGGTAAGTATAATGAGTCTTTTGAACAGTTCTATAACTTCGTTCCTTTCCTTCCTTAGATGATGGCCGGCATCCAGGGATTGCGACGTGCTGCTGAGATGAGTAGCGCTGAAGGTGAGTGAGAGCGCGATGCGACCCTTTCGTATTTGTATTGAACTGAGTTCTTGTTCTGTGTCTTTTAGGTGCCGCAACGTTTTCAGCGTGGATGCCGGTTATGAAGAAGAAATGCAGTGAGTAAGTGCAGTATGCGGCGCCTCTAGATGTGTCCACGCTAACCTGGAGTGTCTTTTCCCTCTTGCAGATGGATGAGAAGTTCCGGAGACAGAGTTCCCCTAGAGCGGCTGGGATTCAGGTAAGCGTTTGAAGCTCGTAAGCGAAGATTTGCTGAATGCTTACTAATGTCTTTCTTTCTGTTCTTTTCTCTTTTCCTTAGGAAGCGGTGTGCTGGGATGGGAATGACACCGCTGAAGATGCCCGCAGAACAGAAGAAGCGATGAATGATGGGCAGAAGTGCCGCAAGGTAAGGCTGTTCCTAATGGTGTTCTTGTTCTTGCAGGAGCTGAGCGCAGAAGAAAGATGCAGGCCTACTGGAGACCGATCCAAACACGGCGAGTGTCACGCTGCAGGTGCAGAAAACACAAAGCATGTTTCTCAGCCTGGGCGTGGCTTAAATAGTCTCTGGGTATCCCAGGTGTCTCTGGGCTGAACCACACCCAAAAGACTAGACTGCACATGCAGTTCTGGGAACCGAAATATGTGGGGGCATCCATCTTGTCCCCATCAAAGCACTACAAGTCCAATCCCCAATGTTATCCTATGTTAGTGAGTGAGTCTGGTGCCACAAGCGCCAAGTCTAACTCCAAGTGGGTCTTTAGAGGGATGGAGAGGCCCTTGAGGGCCATGTAGGTGATCGTGGCCTGGCTCCAGCCTGACATCTTGGAGGGCTGGGGACATGAGGGGCAGGAATCATGACAGCACTCCTCCACCCCCCCCGCCCCCAAGGCCCTCTCAAGGTGGCTCTTCTGTCTGGTCCTGGTTTGTTTGGATGGTTTTGATGAAATCGTCTAAGCAAGCGAGGTTTATGGATGTACTCACAAGACTCCCATATCCTGTCTTGTGGACCATACCCCTTCCAGTCTACTAAGTAGTATAATTTGGATCTGACGTACTTTGAATCCAGGATGTCCTTGACTTTGAATTCTGGCTACTGGCTGTGGTGGCGTTGTTACCCAGGTTGAACAGGTTTAAGGAGAGACACGTGGAACACAGGATGAATCTGCATGTTTGACGGCAAAGCTAATCTGACCGCCACAGGATTTGTCACGGAGGTGACGGTGAATGGACCCAGATATCTTGGACGGAAGGTTCGGTTCCTTTAAAGGACACGTGTTTAGACGCCAGCCAGACTTTGTCTCCCACTTGGTAGTTGGGGGCCTTTGCTCGGTGTTGATCAGCAAACTTCTTTTGGCGATTCTTAGCTTGAAGTAGGTGTTCAGCTGCCCTTTTAAAGGTTTGAGAAATGGTCGTGTGCAAGGTTTTGACTGCTGGCATTTCCAGGGTTGTAGGAACGTCCAACTCAGAAGTACGTGAGTGCCTGCCATACATGGTATAAAAGGGTGTCTGCCCAGTTCTGGTGTGTAGGGAATTATTATAAGCATATTCAGCTATCCATAATAGGTCGAACCAGCTTCCTTCAGCTTGGTGTAACATGCAACGCAGATACTGCTCAAGCGTCTGATTTGTCCTCTCAGTTTGACCATCCGTTTGGGGATGGTGACTGGTGGATAGCCGGATGTCGATCTGGGCCATAGAGCAGCATTTTCTCCAGAAGTTAGATACGAATTGAGTACCTCGGTCTGAGACTAAAACTGAAAGAAACCCATGGAGCCGTACGATGTCTTCAAGAAATACCTTTGCCAGAGTGGAAGCATTTGGGAGCCCATTAAGAGGAATGAAATGTGCCATTTTTGAAAATAGGTCCATGACCACAAGAATAGTGTCAAACCCTTGACTGGGTGGTAAGTCAGTTATAAAATCGAGGGACAACGTGTGCCAGGGCGCTGGTGGGATTTCCAATGGTTGTAATAGCTCAGCCGGTTTCTGCTTGGATGACTTGTTTTGAGCACACACTCCACAAGATAGGATGAATTGGATAATGTCTTTACGCCACGTGAGCCACCAATAATTTCGTTTTACCGTGGCTAGGGTTTTAGCGATTCTGGGGTGGCCCTCGATCAAGGAATCATGATAACCGGACATGACTTGTTCTCGTAGTTCTTGGTTTGGTAAGAATAAACGATTCCTGAAGTGGGGCATCTGATCTTTTATCATGTATTGTTCTCCTTGTGCACTCCACGCTTGTAATTGCTCCGGACTCATCAGGTTTTGGATTTCTTCATGTAATTCTTTCTGAGTTATGGTTGCTGTGATTCCTAGGAGCTTGTCACTCAGGATGATTGCTATTGGGTCAGGGGTCTGATACCCTTCTCTTCCACCCCCATACGGGAAAGGGCATCGGCCTTCCCATATTTCAATCACGTAGTCATATTCAGCAAAGAAAAGAGCCCAACGTAGTTGTCGTGAGGATTGGGCCTTTGCCGTTTTTAGGTACTGGAGGTTCTGTTGGTCAGTTATTACGGTGATTGTGTCTGGCGCCCAAGAGGTAGTGCCGCCATGCCTTAAAGGCTGACTTAATGGCCAGGAGTTCTTTGTCTGTGATAGCGTAATTGAGTTCAGGGGGTGTGAATTTACGCGACCAGAAGGCAACAGGGTGTAACTGGCCCGTTTCGGGGTCCTTTTGTGAGAGGCCATAGCCATGCTTGAGGCGTCCGTTTCCACCAGGTATGGGAGATCAGGGCGAGGGTGGCTTAAGATTGGGGCTGATGTGCATCTTGCTTTGAGTTCCTGGAAAGCTTCCTCTGCTTTTGTTGTCCACTGGAACCTTTTGTTGCTTTTCCTTAGCAATGACGTGATGGGATGCACGATTTGCGAAAATCCTGGGATGAACCGGCGGTAGAAGTTTGCAAAACCCAGCATACTTTGAACCCCCTTGAATGAATTTGGGGATGGCCAGTTCAGGATAGCATTTACCTTGTGTACATCCATTCGGATTCCATTTGGGCTGAGAATAAAGCCCAGGAATTCCACCTCAGAGACGTGGAATGAGCACTTTTCGAGCTTGGCGTAGAGCTGGTGTTGACGGAGTTTCTCCAATATGGATCGGACATGTTTAACGTGGTCCTGCTTTGATGCGGAATATACTAGAATATTGTCGATGTACACTAGAGCATAGACATCAATCAATTCCCATAGGACATCGTTCATGAAGTATTGAAATGCTGCAGGCGCGTTGCAAAGGCCAAAGGGCATTACTTGATATTCGTACAAGCCGTATTTGGTGCGAAAAGCGGTTTTCCATTCGTCCCCCTGTTTTACGTGAACAAGGTGATATGCCACCCCTCAGGTCTAGTTTTGTGTAGATTTGGGCATCTTTGACTTGATCAAGCAATTCAGGGATCAGTGTGTCATGCCTGCTGGACATATCTCTGGACCGGGAACAACCTCTCCATACAAAATGAGTTACGCCCATAGAACTGCTAGACCATTCTATTCGAAATGGAGGTTGTTCGATGCATTGCCCGGAAAACAACGTGCATTTTTCACGTCGTTAAATTCACGTGACTTAGTTCTGTCACTTGTATCCTGGCAGTACGTACATAAGCAGCGTGGAAACGTCGATCGCTGCTTCTGATTAATTCATTTTTGGTGTTTTGTAGCTGAACTCCGGACCTGCGTCTTCGCATTCCTTTCAGCAACTTCTTTGGCCTTTTGGAGCGTGTTTTCCTCCACACGCTAATTCCTGGAGCCGTGTATCCTGTTCGCGTACCAACTCTCCACGTGGACGCTGTCTCCAAGTGCAGCTGTCCTGGGCAGCGTGTATCCTGTTTGTGTGCCAAATCTCCACGCGGACGCGGTCTTCAAGCGCGGCTGTCCTGGGCAGCGTGTATCCTGTTTGTGTGCCAAATCTCCACGCGGACGCGGTCTTCAAGCGCGGCTGTCCTGAGCTGCGTGTATCCTGTTCGCGTGCCAAATCTCCTCGCGGACGCTGTCTTCATGCGCGGCTGTCCTGAGCTGCGTGTATCCTGTTTGCGTGCCAAATCTCCACGCGGACGCTGTCTCCAAGGGCGGCTGTCCTGGGCTGCGTGTATCCTGTTCGCGTGCCAAATCTCCACGCGGACGCTGTCTCCAAGCGCGGCTGTCCTGGGCTGCGTGTATCCTGTTTGCGTGCCAAATTTTCACGCGGATGTTGTCCTCAAGTGCGGCTGTCCTGGGCTGCGTGTATCCTGTTTGCGTGCCAAATCTCGACGCGGACGCTGTCTGCAAGTGCGGCTGTCCTGAGCTGCGTGTATCCTGTCGCGTGCAATCCTGCACATTGGTTTTGTGAAACTACTTTGAACCTTTGGTACCTGTGACAGTTAACAGGTGAACTTCTAATTTTCGTTCTTCGTGGGTAAGGAAGTATTTCATGAACTATTGGAAGGTGATTGTGCACAGTACTTTGGACGCTATCCTGTGGTGCACCAACCCGGTATCTAGCGTGAGCCTCGTGCCGTTCGGGATAAGTCACCCTTACTAATCTTCCCCTCCTTTGTCGTTGGTTCATCTCCTGGTTTTCTTCAAGAGACTGTCGTTGAATACTTCAGTTTTTTGCCATAAGGTCAGTGTTTTTGAATTAATGCTAATACTGTGCTACAATAGTGATTTGAGTTTGGGACAGTTTTTTATGATACTTTATCTATCCTAGGCGTACTTCCGATACAATACCCACACCCTTTCCAGTGATCCATCTCTCTGCCCGTTTCATCAGTCAGAGAGTTTTATCATTTGGAAGGTCTAATTTGACCTACCTACAATCAAGTCGTGTGAAAAAGGATACGGAAGAGCCCTACCAATTGTATCCTTTTTGGTTACCGTATCCTTTTCAATTGATACATTGGTGATTTATGACAGAATCAGAAGCCATGGAGGGTACGGATCCTTTAAATGTTTTGACTCAGTTAATCACTGACTTGAGAAATTAAATGATTACGGCACAGGACATACTACGGCATCGAATGGATGTTATGCAAGATGCCATGCATGCCACTCCTCAGGGAGCACAGGTTCCAGTAGCCACTGCATCTAGATCTGGGACTACGGCACCATCATTATCACAGGAAACTCTTAAAGTGGTTATGCCAACACAGTTTCCCTGGGCTCCCCCGGAAAGGTTCACAGGTGATCCTAAAACCTATAGAACTTTTGTTAATCAGTGCCAACTTCAATTCCTTTGCCGGCCTAATTCGTTTCCCGACCTAACTACTAAACCAGCATTCGTGCTTTCCCATTTGGGGGGTACAGCGGCTGCTTGGGCTAATCCTTTATTGGAATCAAATAGCCCCTTGTTGTACGATTGCGATGATCTTCTGGCTGCTATGAGCAAAGTCTTTGATATGCGTTACGCTACTCAAGCCACAGATCTAGAGTTGCTGAATCTACAACAAGGCAGTCAGCCTCTGTTGGCTTACATCGCCCGATTCAACCAATTAACAGCCAAAACACAATGGCCTGAAGACAAGAAGACGGCTGTTTTCTACAAGGGTTTTTCAGAAGAACTCAAAGATGCCTTGTCCACGGTCCCTGTGGTTCCTACAGGTTTCTCAGAATTTCTTGATTTTATTTTACAAATTGATGCCCGAAGAAATGCTCGCAAAGGAGAGAGAAAACCTTTCCTGCATGCACCGGTTCGTTCTGAGACATCGGCAGCTTCTTCGAATGATCCTAAACCAATGCAAATTGGTGCGGTGAGAGGCCGGTTGTCTAGAGCAGAAAGAGAGAACCGAAGAAAAAACAATTTATGTATGTATTGCGGTTCATCTGAGCATTTACTGGCGGCATGTCCTAAAAAACCAGTTAGGCCTTCGGGAAACGCCAAAACTCGACAGTAGCAGGAGTCCCTGTGTCGAGTGTTACATCGGACTCCATTACATTTCCAGCGCACGCACCTATAGCTGTTGAGATGACTTTACGTTTTGATGATCAAGAATTGGTTTTCAAGGCTATGGTTGATTCTGGAGCCACTAATAATTACATCGATATCACATATGCCAAGAAATGTTCTATACCCCTTGTAGACAAGAATAAACCTGAAACTGTTAATACGGTGGATGGATCGGTCTTGATTTCCGGTATGGTAACTCAGGAGACTGTACCTATTCAGATGACTTTATTAAATGGTCATTAGGAGGAAATAGTCTTCGATGTCATTGCGGCTCCTCAGTACAAAATGTTACTTGGACTTGCTTGGTTGACTCTTCATAATCCCGCCATTGACTGGGTTACGGATTGATTCAATATCCTTCCGTTTTTTGCAATGAATATTGCTTTACCAGTCAGGACGTGTCAAATAAATCACATATTTTGGCCTCTATGGAGGGAATTTCCACTATTAGTGTGGTACATCAGAGCGGTACACATATACCAAGTGAATATAAAGATTTTGCTGATGTGTTTGACAAAGGCCAGGCAGAACAGCTGCCTCCACATAGGCAGTATGATTGTCCAATTGAACTAATTCCTGGAGCTAAAAGCCCTACTGGTCGAGTCTATTCTTTAACTCCCAAAGAAGATGTTGTTTTGAAAGAATACATCGATAAAGCTCTTGATATGGGATTTATACGGCCATCTCAATCGCCGGCTGCCTCTCCTTTATTCTTTGTTCCGAAGAAAGAAGGAGATCTAAGGCCTTGCATTGATTACAGGGCTCTTAACGACATCACCATAAAGAATCAGTACCCTTTACCACTGATAAATGTTCTGTTAGATCAATTAGAACTTCCAAGTACTTTTCTAAATTGGACTTGCGCGGTGCTTACAATCTGGTTCGCATTTGTGAGGGAAGACGAATGGAAGACCGCTTTTAAGACGCGGTACGGCCTTTATGAATATTTAGTGATGCCTTTTGGTCTTTGTAACGCTCCCGCCAACGATATCTTCAGAGATATGATGGACCAATTCGTGGTGATTTACTTGGATGACATTTTGATACATTCATCGTCTTTTCCAGAACACGTTAAACACGTGTTAGCTGTCTTACAAAGACAGAGAGAACAAGCTTTTTTGTTAAAGCCGAGAAATGTGTCTTTCATACACAAGAAGTGGAATTTCTGGGTTACGACATTACCAATCAAGGTGTTCGAATGAGTCGCTCCAAAGTAAAGGCCATATTGAATTGGCCCGTTCCACACAATGTCAAGTCATTACAGTCATTCCTAGGTTTTGCAAATTTTTATCGCAGATTTATTCGTTCTTTCTCCAAAACAGTGGCCCCATTGACAGCTTTAACTAGTTCTAAAGTTCCATTCTGTTGGAACCAGAATGCCCAAGCATCTTTTGAGATGTTAAAGGAAGCATTTACCACTGCACATGTACTTCAACATCCTGATCCGGATTGTCAGTTTATCGTTGAAGCAGATGCTTCCAGTGTCGCTACAGGAGCTGTACTTTCGCAAGTTTGTGCAGAACCCAAGGAGGAGCATCCAGTTGCTTTCTTCTCACGTAAGCTTACCTCATACGAACAGAACTATACTGTCACTGAGCGTGAATTCCTTCCAATCAAGGATGCTTTCCGAGAATGGCGACATCATCTTCTTGGGGCCAAACATCAGGTGCTGGTGTACTCGGATCATAGAAATCTTCAGGCATTCAAAACTATGAAATGTCTTACAGCTAGACAGGCCAGATGGCAAGTCTTTTTTGCTCAATACGATTTCCAGATTACTTATCGCCCTGCCAGACAACATGTCAAGTTGGATGCTTTGTCTCACATCGGTGAAGAGGTGAAGGAAGAAGCATTGGTGCAAAATAAGTTGTTGGCAGATCACGTGATATGTAGTTCTGCACAACCTTCCCTAAAAAACGAGTTACAGGAGTGGGTGAAACTAAATCCACAATCGATTCAGGAATTGAATCTTGATATATACAATGGTTTGCCTTTCAAACAAGGAGTACTCTATCTACCAACTGGTACCACTCGGAACAAGGCCCTCAGTTGGGGTCATGATTCCTTGATTGCAGCCCATCCTGGACAGAAGAAGACCATAGAGTTACTGAAAAGATGGTGTTTGTTTGTTTGTTTGTTTGTTTATTTATTTGTATAGCGCTCTTGACCCAGGGGTATATGTGCGCTTTGAACATCAGGTTACAGGTAACAGAAGGGGACAATAGTACAGTAGTAGTAAGGCATAAGAAGGTTGACAGGAAGGCAGTTAGTGCATAGATAATAATAGGCAAACAACATAGGAAACATTTGAACGTTAGGTATGCATACATACATAGTTGGTAGGTTATTTGTTGAGTAACCAAGTGATGACCTTAGTTCTGAAGGGTTGGAAAGTGGGTGTAGATTTGATATCCAGTGGAATAGTGTTCCAGAGTTGTGATGCCAGCGCTGGGAAGCTGGATCCACCGGCTCTTTTGAGGGAGTATTTGGGCACTGTTAGTTGTAGTGTGTTAGACGATCTGGTGGTTCTAGTGTTCTGTCTTAATGTAAATTTGTTAGAGAGATAGGGCGGGGCAAGATGGTTAAGAGCTTTGTATGTAAGGCATATGGTTTTCAGGTCTATTTTTTGTTGGATGGAAAGCCATTTGCATGCAGTTCTAGTGGCGGAGATGTGTTCTCTTCTGGGGAGATTTAGGGCGGCACGGAGTGCGTTGTTTTGTAGGACTTGTAATTTATTGATTACTGTTTTGTTGGCACCTAAATAGAGGCTATTACAGTAGTCAAGTTTGCATTGAATGAGTGCTCTGGCTAAGATGAGGCAGTTGTTAGGGGAGATCAATGGTCTGCAGGCCCTAATTAATTTACCAGTGTAGGCAGTGGCTGAGGCAGTCATATTAATTTGTTTAGCTAGGTTGGTATTCGTTTCTAGGTAGAAACCGAGGGTTTTTACGCTCTTGGCGATGGGTATGGTGTTACCGTCAATAGTAAAGCTAGTATAGCCGGGACAGAGTTTTCGGATGGTGTTAGGTGAGCCGACAAGAAGCAGTTCGGTCTTATCATCATTCAGGCACAGGCCATGTGTGGCCATCCATGCCTGAATGATGGAGAAGACTTCATTGATCCATTTGGCGTCCACGTTGTAGTTACCTGATAAAGTGAGGAGTATCTGGGTGTCATCTGCGTAGTTCGTGTAGGTGACACCCAGATTGTCCAGCTTATCGAATAGGGGCTTTGTGAATATATTGTACAGAGTGGGTATTGTGTTGGTGGCCGTCTATAACACAAGATGTTATAGATTATGTTTCAACATGTTATGAAGTCAATGCAAGAACACTCCTGGCAAACCAGTGGGTTTACTCCAGTCCTTACCTGTTCCTAAAAAACCATGGGACATGATATCAATGGATTTTGTGGTAGAACTTCCAAGAAATAATGGCTACGATACCATATGGGTTGTGGTGGACTACTTTACAAAATTGGCACTTTTTATCCCCTGTATTGGTTTACCAACAGCTGCTGATCTGGCTAATGTATTCATCTGGCATATATTCTGGTTTTTTGGCCTACCTTCAGTGATAATCACTGACAGGGGCTCACAATTTGCGTCACGTTTTTGGAGAGCACTAAATTCGGCATTACTAATTGATGACAGGTTGTCTAGTGCTTATCACCCTCAAACGGATGGACAGACTGAGGGAGTCAATAGCACTATGGAACAATATCTGCAATGTTTGTGCCTGCAGTTTCAGTCAGATTGGCTCAATGTCCTGCCGGCAGCGGAGTTTGCCTATAATAATTCCTACCACAGTGCCATAGGTACTTCGCCTTTCTACGCTCTGTATGGGCAACACCCCGATCCATTCCTTTGGATTCCAGTTTGTCTTTGGCTACTCCTGCAGCAGGACGTAATATTAGAGATCTAAAGAGTCTACAGACGAAAGTTAAGCAGCAATTGGAGCAAGCTAAAAAACGAGATAAGACATATGCCGATGCTCATAGAATTCCTGAACCTGTCTACAAAGCAGGTATGAAGGTATGGCTGTCCACTAAAAACTTGAGGATACCTGGTAAAAAGAAATTGTTGCCTAAATACATCGGGCCATATGAAGTGCTCCACGTTATAAATCCGGCTGCTGTCCGTCTGGCATTGCTTCAACGGTGGCGAGTGCATCCTGTATTCCACGTGTCACTCATCAAACCGTGCTCTGGTGCTACTAGACTGCCTATACGGCCTGTTGCTATTTCTGTGAAAGGCTCAGACGAATACGAAGTACAGGACATACTGGACATGAGGCTACGGTCTGGGAAGCTGTATTATCTGGTGGATTGGAAAGGCTATGGTCCCGACGATAGATCCTGGGAACCTCTGTCTAACATTCATACTCCTGCTTTATTAAGGCAATTCCACGCGAAAAGGGGAGCGGTTGCTCCTTTGGGGGGTGGCACTGTCATGCCTGCTGGATATATCTCTGGACCGGGAACAACCTCTCCATACAAAATGAGTTACGCCCATAGAACCGCTAGACCATTCTATTCGAAATGGAGGTTGTTCGATGCATTGCCCGGAAAACGACGTATGCATTTTTCAAGTCGTTAAATTCACGTGACTTAGTTCCGTCACGTGTATCACGGCAGTACGTACATAAGCAGCGTGGAAACGTCAATCGCTGCTTCTGATTAATTCATTTTTGGCATTTTGTAGATGAACTCCGGACCTGCGTCTTCGCATTCCTTTCAGCAACTTCTTTGGCCTTTTGGAGCGTGTTTTCCTCCACACGCTAATTCCTGGAGCCGTGTATCCTGTTCGCGTACCAAAGCTCCACGCGGACGCTGTCTTCAAGCGTGGCTGTCCTGAGCTGCGTGTATCCTGTTTGCATGCCAAATCTCCACGCGGACGCTGTCTCCAAGCGCGGCTGTCCTGGGCTGCGTGTATCCTGTTCGCGTACCAAATCTCCACGCGGACGCTGTCTGCAAGCGCGGCTGTCCTGAGCTGCGTGTATCCTGTTCTCGTGCCAAATCTCCACGCGGACGCTGTCACCAAGCGCGGCTGTCCTGGGCTGCGTGTATCCTGTTTGCGTGCCAAATCTTCACGCGGACGTTGTCTTCAAGCGCGGCTGTCCTGGGCTGCGTGTATCCTGTTCGCGTGCCAAATCTCCACACGGACGCTGTCTACAAGCGCGGCTGTCATGAGCTGCGTGTATCCTGTCGCGTGCAATCCTGCACGTGGTTTTCTGAAACTACTTTGAACCTTTGGTACCTGTGACAGTTAACAGGTGAACTTCTAATTTTCGTTCTTCATGGGAAAGGAAGTATTTCATGAACTATTGGAAGGTGATTGTGCACAGTACTTTGGACGCTATCCTGTGGTGCACCAACCCGGTATCTAGCGTGAGCCTCGTGCCGTTCGGCATAAGTCTCCCTTACTAATCTTCCCCTCCTTTGTCGTTGGTTCATCTCCTGGTTTTCTTCAATAGACTGTCGTTGAATACTTCAGTTTTTTGCCATAAGGTCAGTGTTTTTGAATTAATGATAATACTGTGCTATAATTGTGATTTGAGTTTGGGACAGTTTCTTATGATACTTTATCTATCCTAGGCGTACATCCGATACAATACCCACGCTCTTTCCAGTGATCCATCTCTCTGCCTGTTTCATCAGTCAGAGAGTTGTATCATTTGGAAGGTCTAATTTGACCTACCTACAATCAAGTCGTGTGACAAAGGATCCGGACGAGCCCTACCAATTGTATCCTTTTTGGTTACCGTATCCTTTTCAATTGATACATTGGTGATTTATGATACAGTGGCAGGAGGTAGCGTTTTTTTACGGTAATCTGGTTCAGTGCGCGATAGTCGATGCACATTCTCAAGTCCCCCTCCTTTTTTTCGGTACGAAGAATAGAGGACTGGCTGCTGGAGACTTCGAGGGACGGATGAATCCGTTGGCCAGGTATTGGTCAAGATAGGCCTTCAGGTGCTGGTTTTCTGGTTCTGTGAGTGCGTAAATTCGCCCACAAGGGATTTGTGTGCCGGGTATCAGGTCGATTTGGCAATCGTATGGTCTATGCGGTGGCAGGTTATTAGCCTGTTCTTTCTGAAAGACATCTTGAAAGTCCTGGTATTCACTTGGTAGGGTGCCGATTGCCACAGTCACAAGAGTGGAGGTTCTGGTGTCTATTGGTTGTTTCTCTTGGCGATAACATGTGTGGGCGCTAGTCTCGGGAAAGGCCAATTCTTTTGCTCGCCAATCAATTTGAGGATTGTGAGCTACCAATCATGGCATTCCCAAAATCAACCGGAACTGTGGTGCCTTAATGAGGTCGAAACGATTGATTCTTGGTGTCCATCCTGGCACAGAAGGGTTAAAGCTGCAGTGCATTGGGGTTCTGGACCAGAAGCTATTTCCATGCCATCGACAGTGGTAACAGTGTCGGTGGTTGATTTAGGGCGTAACGGCAGCCCCTTCTTTGCCGCAAGATCCTGGTCGATGTAATTCCCAACGGCTCCACTGTCAATGTACGCTCTTACTGCGTGCATCCGAGATGGTTGTTGGTGATTGACCAAGACTACAGATAGTGCAAAATGGGAGGTCTGTAGTTCTCTTTCTTCGCTCGACAAGTGGACCCCTACACTTGCCGGGCTTGGGAGGTTTCCGATTCCTTGATGGTATCTTCCTTGTCCGTGGCCCCTACCGTCCTCCTCAGTGGCTTCACAGGGCACTCTTTAAGGAAATGACCTGACCTTCCACAGTACAGACATAACTGCTTCTGTCTCCTTTTATCCCTTTCCGCTTTAGTCAAGGGGGATCTGACCCCCCCGATTTGCATTGGTTCTCCGGAACCTTCCGTTGTGCGGGCAATATTGTCCTTTGAACGCAAATACATAGGCCGAGGGTCCGGTCTGGTTCGATCTGCTCTTCGGTCCTGCAACCTATGATCCAGTTGAACAACAAGGTCAATGAATTCTGAGCAGTCTTTCGGGGGGTTCACTACTTGTGCAAGAACATCCTTGAGCTCCCCCCGATGAAATAACGTGGTTCTCTTCTCCACTGGCTATTCTGCTTCAACTACGAGTCTATTGAACGTGGCTATGTATGTTAATAGGTCTTGGTTCCCTTCCTTGAGTGGATTGTGCATCAAAGCACAAAACTATATGAGGTAATCTATTGTCAGGGTAGAGAAAGTGATCAAATGAAAGATACTAGACCTAAATCTAAAGAACCCTCAGCAACAGTGATGGAAATCAGGTCAGCCAAGATGTCCCTTGAGTCTGCTCAAAGTCCAGGTAAAAATAATTCGGCACCTGAACAAAGGGTTAATCAACAAAGGTCATCACACTCTGTACCAATGTTTCAATCACATGATGCTAGTAATAGGGAGAGCTACATCAGTCCTAGGTATTCAGGAGATAGGCCCCAGACAGGCTATCGGCCTGATATGTCAGGTATGAACCATAATCAGAGACAAAATCAAGATCAAAGAAATGATGGTCCCTACCAGACATTGGGGACACAGAGCAAATTTGATCCCAACACCATGATATATGGTAATCAGGATAGACACCGATATGTGGATCGATTTGCTGGTAATGGGAATCAACATAGGGGCCAGTACCCACAACATGAGAGGCAGGACATGAGACAGAACATGAATTATACTCCAGGTCAGTACAATGATTCCCCACCAGGGGACTACAACCAAAGGATGGGTGCACCCCGCTCCCCTCCACAAATGAATCAAGAGTTTAGAAACTATCCCAATTGAAATAACACACCTGAGAGGTATCAGAATAGATCCAATCTGGGAGAAAGCAAGCAATATCGATCTAGGCCACAGAAAGAGGAGAAAGAGGATTCTAGAGGGATGGAAAGGTTCCAGTGCCTTGAAGCCCAAGTGAAAATGTTAGCTGAAAAAATAGGGAAGCTTTGTACAGCACAAAAACAGTCATCAAAGGAGGGGGCTGATGGCCATAGCAATGATGCGGGGCTTCTTCTGAAAAGTGACTAAGTACTCATGATACCTGCAGTACCAAAAAGACAGATTGCTCTGACGTAATTTCGCATAATGACTCTGAGATGTCTAATGATTTAAAAGTGAAAATGCCAGTAAATTAACATGTAACAGAAAGTGGCAATACTTCTTAAAGAGAGGTACGGTTTAACCTAGAGCTAAATCAAACATTGAAGATTTGTACAGATGAAATAAGAAAACCTGAAACTCCAAGAGAACAAAGACAGATTTAAGAAAAAAGACTCATGCATGGGGAATACCAGTAAACAGGGAGTAAATGGGCATGCCAGAATTCCTTCCCTAGGCAGTCAAAACAATGACAAAACACAGGCAGAAAAAGGAAATACTCCAAAGGAGGGTACATGCCAATCACCTGAAGAATTCTTTGAGCCACATATCTTTGAAGAGGCTGAAAGGACTGGTACCACAATAAATGATCACAAATGCACAGAATTAAACAATGATAGATTGCTGAATGATATTGTTACACATGTTCAGTTGGAGGTTTACCTGGATGGATAGGCGAACAGTGGCCACACTCCAAAAAACCTCTGAACATGGAGAAATGAATAAAGTATCTCGCGCAGAAATGGGTAAAAAGGAGGGAAAAATGTCTTTCCATTTACCAATGTGCTTAGCCAAAAGTGAAAAAGGCCTGAGAAAGGTGAGTCCTGAAATTAGTAAGAATTCACACTTCTTATGTGTATTAGAGGAAGTAAGTTGAGGACAGGTATTATGCTCCCATCACTGTAGAAGAAAAATGCCAAACGTTTGCAATGATTGACACTGGCGCACAGGCCACAATTATGTCCAAGGAGCTGGTAAAGAGTATCAATGAAGGGAGATCCCCACAAATCACTGTGAAGGAAAACCAAGGTCCAGTGCATAACTTTAATGGGGAGGAGGTGCCCATTATAGGTATAACTGAGGTTGATATAAAAATAGGAAAACACAGAATGAAACAAGAGGTATTGATCACATCTATTTGTGAAATTCCATTTCTGATGGGGACAGATTGCCTGAAAAGATTGTCTCCTCTCATAGATGGGGTGAATGGAGTGCTGTGGTCCTTAACCAAAAAACCATTGAGACCTAAGAAACTAAAATCACAAAAAAGCAACATAAATGAATGTCACACCGTTGCCAAAACAAATGATGCTGTGGAGGTATATCTCCAGAATAGTTGCATACCTAGTGTCACTGTTATATTAATGTGTCAAGACAAAATGCAGAGCGATAATGAAAAACTACCTGTACAAATATACTTGGACCCAAGGAAAAATTGGCAGACCGCCATAGATGAGCACACATTACGTTTTAATTTAAAATAAAAGATATGCAAACAAAATATTACTCCTAAAGCAGATTCAGAAAAACACATTACCACTCTTGCTGAAATACACATGGAAGATGAGCAACCATGGGTTCATGTTGGTATAAATGACTGTTTTAAAACAATAAAAGCCACTTTAAAGCTTGAACAGGAGAGGAGCTTCATTAATGAGAAATTGTTGCAAAAAATAATGGAGAGGGAGGAAATCCCGAAATTTAGGATTAAAAACCAATATGTTTCTGGGTTGGACAGTCCAGACTTTGAAAACCGAATTGCAGGCAGATGCATGCTTAAAATTAGCATTGGGCAGAAAACAATTTACCATAATGTATGGATAGTGAGTGGAGCACAAAATGATTTTTACATGGGCAATGACATCATGCACAGAATGTGTATGGTGTTAGATTTCCTTAATCAAAAAATATGGTCACGCCTAGGTGGGCCGGCACCTGAATTTGAAGACAAAAGAAGGGCTTATCATTGTGCACAACTGGTTCCTTATGCAATCGAACTACAAATGAGGAAAGATACTATTATTCCTGCATTTACAAAACAGTTTGCAATAACACTGAAATGCAAAAATGGACAGCAGATGAAAGACTCTGATGCATTTGTGTGCCTGAATGAATCCATAAAACAGCAAGGCCTGGATTATGAATACATTCCATTGGTAGATATTGGTGAAGGGCCTGTAAGAAATATGGTAAATAATAAGGGTTGTCAAGATATTCACTTAGAGGAAAACTCCCCATTCGGAATGGCCATACAAAAGTCACATTATAATGTAGATCTAAATAGCATGGTGATTGGAAATATCCCTGAAAAGTATGTAGATGCCAAGGGTGAGTTGCCAGAATACCTGGATTCTCAGCCCAAAGGAATATTTAAAATTAATTCTGTGTACCCTTATGATTCAAGTGAGACAGTGTGCTGTTATCAAGAGAGTTGTATAATATTTGATTTAAATGAAAATGAAATGGAAAATCAGCCCATTGAAATGGAAGCTGACATGACAAAACTTTTAAAAGTGGCAGCTTTACAAAGAGACACAGCCACACAGCTAGAGGAAAGCGCAGAGATTCCACTACCGGAACATTTTCCAGAATTTTCCAAAATGGTAGAAGAGCAGATCTCCTTAGCGGATGCGTGTGACAACGATGAGGATAGAAAGGAATTGAAGAAGATATTTATGGAATTTAAAGATGTATTTGCAAAAGATGCCTATGATTGCGGGTTAACTAATTTACATGTGGCCACCTTTCCGGAAGGGTGTAGCAGAAGTCCAGTATTTGTACGTCATTCCCATTGGAGTCCTACAGGACTCCAATGGGAATGACGAGTAATTTTTACCGGCGCCTGGCTTTGGGGAATTACCGAGACCGCCGGGGCAGTAATGGCCCGGTTATTCACCAAAGCCAGGTGCTGGTAAAAAACATGACTCCGGCGGCAACTATACCCGTTTTTACCGGCACGGCTACCGCCGGGGTCGTAATGAGGCCCATTGTCTTTAAATGATAACAAAACCGAGATCATCATCCGTAGTACTGGTTCTAAACTGAAACATCTTGATCCCCAATATGAAGGCTTTTTGATTGAAGGAAACAATATTCGTACTTCTGATTATGTAAAAACATTACAAATGTATTTGGATTCTCAACTTACTTTTAAAAAACACAATTTACATCTGAGCTCATCATATGCATAGATGACACATCTTTTTATGGCAAATTAACCTCTATTTGTCCAAAAAGAATAGGGCTTTAATTGCAGCAGCCACTATTAATACTAAAATAGACTACTGCAATAGCCTTCTAGTTGGAACTTCTCAGGCGAACCTTAAAACTCCAAACTATTCAAAATGGAGCAGTTAGATGGGTCTGTGGGCCAAGTCGAAGAGCTCATATTTCGACAGCATGTCAAAGGTTCTACTGGCTCCTTATTGTGAAGAGAATACATTTTAAAACCTAATTTTTAGTGTACAAACACATGGCCAAGGCTGCTCCATCCTATCCCTGTTCCTGGATTTAGAGTACCCCTGTCAGACACACTCTGCACTCAAAGACATGTTACTGATACAACCCTGGTTCTTCCTGAAGAGTATGGGAGGAGCTAGTTTTGATTTCTGTGCTCCCATGACATGGAATTCACTACCTAGTTTGCTCAGATCCACTCCTTCTATCGCACAATTTAAAAAAAGCCTAAAAATTAATCTATTCGATGAAGCACCTGGCTGAGTTCTATATCTTTAGAGAAAGAGTCCTGGCTACCTTGCAATAGAAATTTCGAACAAATTGATTTCCATGCTATTTGCGGTTTTTACAGTGCAGGTTTTATTATTATTTTAGTGTGGACTTCTAGTCCTAGTAATGATCAGCTGCCCAGTGTTTCGACCTCGTGGGTCTTTATATAGGCTAAAATATGAATTGGTGCGTGTGGCCCCGGGTGGGGTCCCTTTTGTGGTCTGAGCAGGTTAGTTTGAGCAGGTCCTGTGTGTTCACAGCCTTGGTCCTGATGGGCCTATGGTTTGATGTCTTGGTTCAGCGAGTGCTGCATCGAGTTCTATATCTTATCTCCTCATATTTCACATTTTTGTTTTTTGTAGTTCATCTGGTGAGTGCCCTGAGGCCTTCAAGCGTGTTGGCGCTATAAACACATTCTATAGAATAGAATATAAATATGCGGGTAGGTGGTGGACCAATGCCCCTCACATGGGACCGGATGTTGTCAGCCATGACAAATTGAACAGGAAATAAATGGACACGTGATAATGAAAGGGTACTAAGAACTGATTATGGACTAAGACTGAATGTGAAAGAGTTCATTATTTTATATGGGAGGGAGGATTCTAAGCGAAGGTTACGAAAGATGACGAGAGGTCGAACTTCTAGGGAGCCATAAGACAACCCGGGCTGGAAGGCGGGTTGGCCTGGGGAGCAGGGTAGGATGATATGCTGTTGCATACTTGCAAGTCTTGGAATAAAGTTTGATTATTGATCCCATTGGCTGATAATTTCTGTATTCGTTGACAGAGGTGAAGGAGGTGTTAAAGACAGTAGAGGAGTTGGGCTAAGCGGCGCTGAGAGTCTAGAGAAGGCGTGGAGTGGAGAACAAAAGAGGGGTAACACCAGACGGTGGCTAGAAAGAGTGACAGCAAGTGAGAAGGGGTAGGAAACAGTGTACATGGGAGACAGAGAGAAGGATGAGGAAGAGAGGTTAGAGAGCCGAAAAGAAGTTGTAGGAGTGAGGGTGAGTGAGCAGGCATGCCACAGGTCTGGCAGAAGGGAGTTGAGGAGGAGTGGAGGCATGAGCACATAGAGGAGGGTAGAGGAGGTGTATGACGAGATAAGAGAAAAGTACAGCGGAGAAGGGAGGAGAGGAGTAGCAGAGATCCTGTTAGGCAAGACGTTCTTCTGACCGATTGAGGAAGACAAGTAGAAGTGGGAACTACCCCAATAACAGGAAACAGGAGAATGCAGCCTGACTCTGATTGTAGACCAGCACGGGTGGCCAGCTTCTTGGTGGACAGTTTGAGGGTTAGCTTGGCATTACACAGCCTTACCTTCTACCACTGCCTACGAATGATGTGGGGGCCCAGAGACCCAGATGCAAAGGTCTCCCAGGAGTCCAGGACAAGAAGCAGATGACCGGGGAAAAAAAACAAAAAAAGCAAGATGGACTGTGGGGCAACAAACTCCCAAGACTGAATGACTGGAGTAAGGAGCATTCTCAAAGTGAAGCCATGCTGTTAAGTAGTTAGGTTTACGTTTTTTTGCCCGCTTTTGTACAAACCTGAACACATTTGTGCCTTGAAACCCTATTTTTTTGTTGGCCTTGTATTGATCGTCCTCAGCTTCTGGGTAGGGAACTGCGGAACACACACTGATTGAAGCTTGTTATGCTATATTTACTTTATAAAGGTATTCAATTAAATGCAACCGTTGGAGAATTTTTACCTACTGCTTTCTAGTACCTTTTTCCCCAACTATATACATGAACCTCCTTCCAGAGTATTTATCAATGGTTAGTCTATTCCCTCACTGCATGACAACAAAGCAGCACTTAAGACTATTCTACTACCCAGAGAGTTTTCTCCAAATCCAAAATGTGGAATACCATTAATAAGGGGCTTGAGCACCATTATTGGACATTACCAGTCACGTCTAACCACTGAGGCAATTAGAATAGCAGCATTGAATTTCACCCAATCTGACCACTGCAAGAGATACTCTATTGACTTACACTGTACATTAGAGCATAATGCATGTTCTTGTGCTTAATAAAGGATATGAATCAGTTAATGTGCCAAACATGTGCAGAATGAACTGCAAGATATGGTAAGTAAAGGCCAGTTGGTGTCATAGTGAAAAGTGTGGAACATTTGGAAACAACTTTGTGGATGTTAGGGTAATGTTGAGTGGTACTATGCACGCTTTCCATAAAAACAAGGGTTTCATTAAAATGAACACTGGTAAGTACAGAGCAGGTTATCTTACAGGCAGAACATTTGGAATTACTGCCATTATCAAAAAACAGCAGCTACTGTGTTGTGATTGACAAAAGATCACCAAACCATTTGCAAACAAATGAATCCTTCTTGAACTCACACAGTCCAGGGAACACACCCACAGTGCTAATGTCAGTCTTCCCCAATAGGCAAAGTTAACGCACGAGCACAATTCAAGAAGTGTGAGGAAAGAACTGAATCTCTATGCAACACAATGATGCGTACCAACAATTTGGATAAAACAGTCTCTGGTCCCGCTCATGGCCTAGAGTTCATCAGCAAATTTGCAATTTAAAAGATCTAGGTTAAAATGAAAAATATACACTTATGCCTGGTGTTAAATAATCTAAAACAAAGTTAAATATTTTGTTATACTAACCTTTAGCAGTCCTTTTTCCCTAGATCTTTTACTCATTCCATTGACCTTTCAGCTACCACACCAGCCTTAGGTCAGTGCAATGCTTCTGTATTAGCTGCCGGTTTGAAGTAGCAGAGTGTTAACATCTACCTTTTGTGTTATACAACAGAAGGTAGGTGTCTTTCCACTCGTTCCAAATCCTTTAAAATAACTTGATTAAGCCAATGTGGAGTGACCTATTGGAGGTTCGACAAATCACCCTTGCCTTAGCTTGCAGAAATCACTCTTACCGGAGGGGGCAGAGGGAATATAACTCTACCTATGGACAACCACTCCTCATCATGCCCTCTTCACTGTGCCCCCTGGGACTCACTGTAAGGAGAAGGACTGCACCTCCTTAGTAGATAACAACTGCAGAGACTCTTCCGTATAACTCATGGAAACCTCACTCAGTTGTTCTTCATGGCACAAGTGTAGTGAAAGAAAAACCTGATAATGTTTACAAATTATTTATACACAAAATATATATGTGAATTTGATTTTGGCATACCTGTCTCATTAGCAGCTTTAAACATTCTTAGTTCTTTTTCGGAATGAGGAGTAAAGCGAACTTGCAAGGTGGTTACGGGTGAGTTGCTCACCCAGGAAGGAACGCTGCTGCCTGAACAGCCACGATTCTCTTTCCAGATGTTTTCTTGTGTTTGTTTCGTCTCCATGCTTTTCTCAGGCAGGAATGACTGCCTGTTAGTATTCCCAGAACTTGCTGTGCTTTCACTTAATACCTTCGCCAGTAAAAGGTCTTGATTGACCGCCGGCATGGACAACAGTGAATGCTGATTATTACTTGCTTCAGGAGCAAGAGCCAATTTGGAATCATTCCCGTCAGGTGTGCTTGTTTCTCTTACAGGAGCAGTGTGGCTCCTACACATTGATTTGCTTTCTTCAAATGTGATTCTTTCTGGAGACTCCAAACCACCCCTCGCACCTGGGTGTATCAGCTCCTTTTTGCATAGCACAGGTCCTAAATCTCCCCACCCAACAGTTGCACCTTCTACAGCCTGTGAACCGGTCTCGGATTGTTCTTCCTGTACAGACAGCTCATTACTTGGCAGACTGGCATGATGTGGAGAATCATAGTCAGCGATGTAAGGCTTTATGTCAAGAACAGGTGTTCCCTGTATCATGTCAATTCCAGAGAGGTAAATGGTCCCACCTTAAAGAAAAGAAAGACAAATATCAATTAATATGCAAAACGCCAACTTGAACTCAGCAAAACATCGCATTTTGTAAAAAAGGAAAAATGCAGGGAATAAGAAATACTGTTTAGTTCAATATTACCTGTTGATAAAACTCAATGCACTTTTAATGTTGTTTCACAGTGAAAATAAAAAACAGAAATAGAACGTATAATAGAACCAGAAATAGAGCCCTAAGAACTGTTACAATATTATATTCCAATTCTCCACTTTGGCTCCCCGGCAATGTTGTGAGTTCTTATAAAAGAGCTTCAAAAACTCATGAAACATATCATGTTGACGTCAAAACCAACAATTGACTATTCCAACACAAAACTGATTCAATTAATGCAGGGAAACACACAATCCTCTGATTTTACCAGCATACCCCCCGCTCCTCGCTTCTGGTATATTGAAGGCATGTAATGAAATCAAATACAAGGGGCATCTGAATATGCTTTTTGCTTCACCATTTGAAAGTTGAATAAACAAGAGCTGAGGTTGAGTGAGTGGGCCACTGCCATATCCCCCGAAACTTCAATGTATGCAGGCAATGCAGTAACTAAACAAAGGCAAAGAGCGAGTGGATGACCTGAGACTTGGTATCTTTTTGGTGGATCAATCTTGTTGGGTGAAGCTCCTGTTTAAAGTGGGTATAGAAATAACCAATTCAAATCTTCTTTCCTTCTTGGGTGAGAAGTATCATTGTGCCTATTTTTTTTTTTTTAAAAGGGACAATATGTACTGTGAAGGCAGGATGGAAAAAGGCCTAACTTGCACTGTGCTAAGGTGGGATTTCCATGCCTAAATACAACTGAGGAAAGTCTGAGTCAAAGAGTTCAACTTAAGAATCTGTATGTGTCCAAACCTTATACTTGTCCTCACAACTATAACTGTACAATGTGTAGGGATGTCAGCAACCAAAAAGAAAACAGTGTTTAACACAAAGTTCTGAGCTTCTTACAGCTGGCAGCTTCCTTTCAGCTCCCTTTCCCAAGTATAAAACAGTCCCACAAGAAAAGTCTCAAAATTCTCTTTATAAAATTTAGAACGCAAAAGTCTTATTCAGGTGTCTGGGTTCCCTTTCCCCAAGTTGAAAGTCGCACAGTTCAAAACAATTGAAATTATATGTTCCCGGTCAGGACTCAAGTTGCAAGTGACAGTTCCAAACAAAGCACCAGGTATCCTTGTCTCCACAGTTCAATAAATGTTGTTTTAAATGTTTGTTCAGATAATTTGTAGCTATCACATCGGTTGAAAATCAGGCTTCAGTATCCTTTGTATGTTTTTTAAAGTTACATTAGATTTCAGCATGCTGTGGTTTGTTTAGAGTTATATTCTATATTATATGATTTGCTTGTAATGTTCATTCAGCACTGCAACATATAATGGTGTATCAAGTTTCTTTCCCCTTTTTGGGTTCCAAAGGCTTTAATTCGGTTTGGCAGCAAGGTTTTAATTCAGTTCAGTATTCAATAAATAGCCTCTTGCTTATGGTTCATTTTCACCTCATTTGTATTTTAACATTTGTTTGTTTCACTTTAATTGCATGGTTCAATGGTCAGAGAATTTCGACAACGTGCTATTCTGACGCCTGCGACCACTCAGATACAAGATATCCCCATCAGTTTGATCATTAACAATGAAAGGGATTGGAGACTTTCAAAAACGTGCTATTCTGGAAGCACGCAACCACTCCGATACTCAGTATTCAGAAACTAAATAGTTCATACATGCGTGCACTGGGTTTCTCAATCACTAGAAACTCAGTGGTCGCTTTAGGAGTTTGTGCTGCATCACGGATCACACAGTCTTCTGCCTTTAGTGTTGGGGCTCCAGTTCTGGCCCCTCAGACACTCCCTGTGATGGTCCTTCACCACAGGGGAACAAGCACTAAGAGCAGAAAGGAAAGAGACAGGCTTCCTGCACAGCTCCCTTCAACTTCTTCGATCTGCTCCAGGGAGTTTCAATTCCCACGCCACGCTGCATGTTTTCTGCTGCATGCACCAGCCTCCTGGTCCTTCTCCTGTCGTTCCCTTTTGCCACTGGGTCGGGCTCCTTTCATACACCTACAGCTCTTTCACAGGCTGCAGGTGTGGATGACCAATCAGCCTTGCCTGACCACAATTAAAAGGGCATGCCTGATCTTCACTGCTCTGAACAGGCATAGTCTTCATTGCTCTTAGTTGTCTCTTCTTCGTCCCAGTACTGTCAAGTGTCAATTGTGGAGGAATTAGGGAAGCTGGCTTACAATAGCCAATAAAGGCTGCAAAGGGTTGGGTTGGTTGCCACTAGGGAAAGGGGGACTTCATATCACGCCCAAGGGCACCCCATTCCCAGTCCCCAAGGACCTTCCACCCAGTGATCCTTTCTTGCTTCTCTGCCCCCAGGGTCTGAATCCAATAGTGATAGCCTTTCCCTGGCCACCTGTGCAGAAGATCCAAGGGGTCTACGAAGGCCTCCAGATAAGGTGGGTACCAGGTCTTTTTGCACATGAAAATCTTGTAAATACGACAGCTTTATTATTTTCCTGGGTACATTTACACACAGGTTTAGAGCAGAGGGCAGTGCAAAGGTCAGGTTACTTGACAAAAACCAGAAGGCTTCTTTTGATGTTTATCTACATGGATGTAATTGTAAGCCACCTCTGAAACAGAATGTATTTCTCTGAAGCCTTTGAAAAAAATAAACTGCACATTGATGAAAGGAATGGTTTCTTTCCATTCAGCTTCAGAAGCACTGTGCATGTTTTCCAAGAATTTTAGGATTGTATAACTAATAAGATGGAAAACTAAGTTGCAAATGAGAATTCATATTTTTCAACAAGTTATGCTTTTTTTCCAGTGAAAGCAAACCAGTTTTGCACAATTGTATTTTTCAAAGTTTTGGTGCTGTGTGCATAATCATGCGGAGGCAGATCATTTTTACAATTATAATTTAATTTACACTCTAATTATAAAAACAGTGTGTAAAATGATAACTATGCATAGTCTAGTTTACATCCATTCAACCTTGCAGTCAATGGGGTACATTACTATAAAAGGTCAGTGGCAGCAGAGTCTTTGCTCAAGGGTGAGTGATTGTCATTACACTGATGACAGGCGTTCTAGCCTCTCAAATCTTCAGGACTACAATTAAAACATCCAAAACCTGACTCTCAAGAAGTGCAAGTGCTATTCAAAAACAAACAAATGAAAGTTACATTGGTAATTGAAATAGAAACTCAGCAAAACCTGTCCCTGTGATAATCCAGATAAGTATTTAACTTTATGTAGCGCTTCAGAAATAGCTCGTCACACATCTAGGTACTGTGATTATTATACCTCAGTCGATATTCAGTTAACCAACCTCTGAAGGATGTTAGCCAATAAGATAGTTCAGCCGGTTGAGCACTCGTTGTTGCAATCTGTGCGTGATCTCTAGGTTGCGGGTTTGAATCCCGGCAAGTCCAACTCAGCCTTTCATCCTTTCGAGGTCGATAAAGGAGTACCGACTTTGGGTTGGCGGTAATTGTGATAAATATGTTCTATGCACAGCGCTTTGCCAAAAGAGCTATATAAATAACCATTTGACTAGATTAGATATAGAATTTAGCATGGCGTTCTTGCCTCTCTCCACTGTTGTATCATAACACTGGCATACTATTAGGTAGTAATAGCTCCAGGAAATTAGGACTTTCATTAAAAATCAAAAGATAATTCTGCTATCGAATCTCAAAACACACAATACAATTCATGTTTGCTTTACTATATAATTAGCTAGGTTTTTGTGATTTCAACATTTAAATATATACAGGAGAGATCAAATGGCCAGAAATAATGACAGGTGTATTCTGTCACAATGCAGAAAGCTGCCGCATAGTAATGATTTCCATACAGTTTTTGCACACGTCGGCTGGATGTCGCATACATTTTACTCTCTTGCAAAGGAGAAAAGTCATTTTTACTCTCTTAAAATCACATTTACTCTCAAAGTTTAAAAATAGAGGATAAAATGTTCCCACCTCCAAAATCTTATCTGGAGCACTGGGTCTAGGAGTGAGAATACCCTCATGTTTCTCATAGTACCCGTGTATTATCGCCTTACACGTCTCAGCAAATAAGATGACTGGTTTTTGAGAAACAGCTGAAAACACAATAGTACAAGGCAGGCTGCTCTTAGCTAAGAAAGGCAAGTCGTAACATATACCTTCTTTGTCCTGCACATTTTCTTGCCGAAATAGGAGTAGAGCGAGCCATGCAGCTTTTCTAGATCTTTTGTGAAGCCTTTGACAGCATTGTCAGAGACAAGCTTTTGAGAGAGCTAGCTAAACTAGGCACCCACACTATTCCTCTTTTTACATAATAGCCCAAGTATGATGGGTGAGGTACAACAGTGACAGAGTAGATCGAGCAGTTACACAAAAATCGTAGACAAGGAATACATTTCAGCACATTACTTGCAAATCTGGTTTCAGATCCGTAAAAAGCTACACATTCACATCTTTATGCAACTTCATCTACTGCATATGCATCTTTTCTTTACCCTTTTTTACATCTGTTCTGTTTGTTCCCTGAAACATGAGGAGCTAAATCAAAGTAAATGCAGTAGATGTACATGCATTGGATGAAAATGCATAAAGATGTAAAGAATTCAGTTACTTGTTTGTCAAAGGTCCTCTGTAATACCTTCCAGCTTCACTATCGGCCTCATTATGAGGGTGCCGGCCCGGAAACAACAGTGCCGGTAACCCTACTGGCACCTTTGTTTCCGGACCGGCACACTATGACTCTGCGGGCTGAACAGCACCCACCCGTGTAGTTTCATGGAAGCACCAGCACCGTTATTAACCGCTGGACTCGGAATAGCCTGGTGGCCCCGGGAAGTCAGGAGCCAGTAATGCCTTTATGGGTCTGGCGGCAACCTGCCGGTTTTACCGGCACGGTTACCGCTAGATGCGTAATGAGGCCCTATATCTTTCTTTGGAATCATTTCCTTTTCTCATTCCAGATGTTTAGCTTATTACCTCTCTCAGGCTCTAGGCATATGTCTAGGGTTCTCAGCATCCCTCTCAGGCTCCAAACAAGTTTCACAGTTGTCAGTGCCACATTTGGGCTCTATGCACTTTGCTGGTACTTCTTCCAGCATCAGCATCAACATGTGGCAGCCAGCGCCTTCCCCTTACTCTAGACAACGGCTGCCTTCCTTTCAGAAACATTGCTCCTCTTATACTCCTCCTCTTGACTCCTTGAAGGAATTCTTGGTAGGGCCATTCTACTTTCAAAGTGTAATGGCTCTGGGATTTCCAGTTCAGCCCCTTTTACATCTTGCTCTGCTTTGTGGCTCCTATCACATGACTGGGGAAGATCAGGTCATATAAATCTGGTTGGCCAATCTGGATTTTGTCTGTTATTGTGAAGCCACTATATTGAGCTGTTACTTTGAGGGCCGAAAAATGTTGCTGAAACATCAGTTTTATAGTAATTCACTGTTTTCAATCGCATGGAAATTTGCTTGGTCCCAGGGCAAAATTCTCCCAAAATGAACGTAAAAAGGTAGGGTGATAAAGGATTGTCAACGTTACCCTCTATTATTTATTCTGGTTTTGGCAGACGTTAATAAATGCCTTGAGGGATTTTGTGATGCCACTAAACTGTAAAAGCGCAAACCTGGTATATGCTGAATATAGAGCACTTTTTGATCACGTCCCAAAAGTGATGCAACAGTAAGTAGATGCTATCCATGTGCCTCTTCCCAATTTATTAAGCAGGCACTAGTGATTCAGGCACAAAAGCGGGCAAACTGATTATGCTGGTGACTACTGTGTTTAATTAGAAAACTATGACAACATATGCTTTCAAATGTTAACGCTTTTGCTTGTATGTTGGTAGTTTTATATCTTAGGAATCTATACCCAACATCCTGTAGAAATAAAAATACAACTTTTAAGCGGAAAAGAGTAGACCTTTAAGTTGTGCCATAAACACACCTGCAGTCTTGAAGTATGTGGGGGGGGAGGTCTAATGGATTTGCCATACGAGCATCAAGAGGTAATGCCAATGGCAGTGGATGCACTATATATTTTTATTTTTTTTATTTTATATAGTGTGTTATAGTTATGACATAACTATTCACACAGTTAGTAATCCATAAGAAAACATTAAAATCGCAAAGTAGAAAAATAACATATTAAATCACAAGGTATTACAAATAAATACAACATTATCTTAAAATCACAAACAAAATAATATAATTAATATGATCGAAGCTTTATAACAACTTGCACTTATCGAGGAGTTCATCTACATGGCAAAGCCTTCTACCAGTTCACTAGCTAGCCACAGGTACACATCCTATTTGTTGAACAATCTAGCAGCAGCAACTTTCCACTTTGCTAAGACCATGGCAGGACTGCAGTCTGAGACACATCTCACCCAGAATTCTTACTTCTAATGACCTGCATGTGCCCCACATGCATGGTAAAATAGTATACATACATTATTTGCACACCATGACATGATGTTATTACATGTCTAATTGTATCTATTTTATGTGGATCTCGGCACAGCCTGCATCTGCGTCAAGTCCGCGTTAGGTCGAGCCATGCTCCCCTACTGTCCAATACCTTCAATATGAAAACATTCCATGAATCAGGCCCTTAGAGTTCAAACAAAAGAAATGTATTAACTTAAATTTTAGGATGGTTGAAGGCCTAACTTGCCCTATGGTAAGGTGGAATTTCCCTACCTCAACGAAACTAAGGAAAGTCTGAGTCAGAGTTCAACGTAATAGTCTGTCTGTGTCCAAAACCTAGTCTTTCCCTCACAACTAGAACAAACAAATGTGTAGGGATGTCAAAGTCAATAGAAACAGTGTTTAACTCAAATTTCTGAGCTTCTTCCAGCTCACAGATTTCTTTCAGCTCCCCTTCTCCAAGCATAAGAAAGTTCCATGAAAAAGAGTCTTAAGGTTTACCTTTCCCCAGTGCAAGGCAATATAGTTCAGAACCAATCCTGGGGTTCCCTTCGCCAAGTTTCAAATAATACAATCTGAACAAAAGGGATGTTGAGACTCTGATCCCAAGACAGCACATATAGGCCTCCAAGTGTCAGGATTCCCTTCCTCAAGACTTCAATATCTCAAACAAGTTCCTTGGTACTTGCTCCTGTGCACCAAGTCACCTTTACTTGATTTCTTTTGTTGGCCTCTGTGCTTAGGGTGTGCCCTTGGGCTCCTCTGGCTTCCCCTTAGTCGCCTCGTGGCTCTGCTACCATGTGTCACACACCCCTTTCCGAACTGTAGCCTTGCCACAATGCATTCACTAATTAAAGTTCACTGTTTGGGCTTCCTTTATGTATTCAACTTGAAGGTTTGTAATCAACTTTAAGGTTTAAGCTTATTTGTTGTGCAACATGAATTTAGTATTATTCAATTGCAGTTCAGAGGTTAATGCAGTTTTATGTTGCTTAATTATATTCATTGTTCAAAGATTACTTGTTTACTTCAATGCTAAATGTCCCTTTAATTCGGTATTCAATATGCATTGGCTTTCTTTAGTTTTAGGATTCTCTGTAGTTCGAAATTCAATAATTTCACAGTTCACACGCTTTCCACGTTTTTCTATCTCAGAAACTCACCAGCTCACTTTGAAGTTCTTTTCTGTATCGCGCTGGCCACAAACTTGGCGGTTTCCTTCCAAGGGGTCTTTCTCCGCCCCTCAGACACTCTCTCGCTCTTGCAGTGCCACAGGAGAACGAGTGCTCCATTCGATTGGGATGAAGGACGACCCCTCATCTGTTCTCCTTCCTTCGTCTTGCCTCTGCTCCACGGGGCTCCTGCTCCCAAGCCACACTTGCCTGGACTCTCAGCTGCATCAGTCCCCAGTGTGCTTCTCAAGTTGCAGGACGGCTCACCACGGCTCCCATCAGCGTCTCGCCTCTCTTCTTTTACCTTCCTGTCCAAACCTCTTTTATACACCTGTGTTGTGTAAAAGGGTTGCAGTTGTGAGTCCTTTCTTTTAATTGCCTGACTGGTCTTTGTAATGGTACTCCTCTGAGACCCTCTTCCTCATCTCGGTACAAAAGTGGTGTAACTGCATGTTGGTGTGCATAACTCCTAGTTGTCTCTTCCTTGTCCCAGTACTGTCAGCTGCCACATGAGGGAAAATAAGGGGAGCTGGCTTATAAAAGCCCATAAAGGTTGGGGGATGGTTAGGTTTATCATCAACAGGAAAAGGGGGGCATCATGTCTCACCCAAGGGTTCCCCATTCCCAATCCTCAAGGACCCTCAACCCAGGTGTGATCCTCCCTTGCTTCTCCACCCCCAGGGTTGGGATCCAAGAGTTATGGCTTTTCCCTTGCCACCTGCACAGAGGATCCAAAGGGAGTAGCATAAATAACATGTCTTCTCATTGCAGGAGGTGGGAATTGGTATATTGTGAATTGGTATATATATATCTTTCAGGCTTTTTATAGGGGAAAAACATTTGAGAGAAAGTATTTTCTAATGGCTGATAGCCCAGTCCCATTTTTCAGCACAAGTCTTAAAGGACGTCAGTGCTGTGCCAATACCATACTCCCAAGCTGGGGTCCAGCCAATGAGCTGAAACAAAAAAAGTCTCATTCAACCTTTTAAAATCTTGCATCACAATGCTACTCTTATGCAACGTGGCTGATTTCATTATCCACTGAAAGTGCCTTCCACAGTGAACATGATTTTAATAAACAAATTAACTTGATTAATCTTAATCTAGGTAGACTGAGATGTTAGGCCTAGAGCTAATCTTATGGCCTCAACAGGAGCAGCATTAAACAATCCCAAACCCTTCCTCCACATGTGTGCTTTCACGTTATTTGCCCAGGTCGTCAAATCATTATCAGATGCCTCTAAGGCATACAGGATGGAGGAGACCAGTTTCTGCCTATTCATATGTGCGATCCCAATAAAGCTATAATCAGCAGTGCATCTCGCAAATTGTTTAATAGCCATCATTATAGCCAGGTTTTAGCAAAGAAGTATTTGGTCCCCTCTTCTAGTTTCTAGCTAACATGCCAGATAGCACTAGCTCTCAACCTTCTCAATAATCAATTCCCTGCATTGTATACATTCCCTACTCTTCTTTACCCTACTAATAGCCATAAACTGAATTTTGCTCATGTTTACCTTCAACCCATTGATTTCAGCATAATCAAGGATGGCTGGACTCTGACTAATTCCCATAAAAATACTATTGAAAATTATGAAGTCATCAGCATACCCAAGCCATGCTATCTCTGTATTGCCCATTCCCAGGGGAACATTGTTAATCATCTCAAGAGCAAACCCCAGATCAACCACAAACAAATTGAACAGGAGGGGGGCCAGTACACACTCTTGCCTGACCCCCCCCCCAAATGGGCACTGGGCCAGTAAGTTCTCCCATTCCATTCAGTCTAATACAAGCTACATTATCATGGTACTGTAGTTGACAAGCATACATTAAGTTGCTGGGAATCCCCAATTTTCCTACTTTCAACCACAGTTTTGATCTATCAATCGTATAAAAAGCAGCTGTGAAGTCAGCAAAAAGGACTTCTAGTGGTAGGGCGTTCTTAAATGTGCTTGCTCGATAAGTGATTTGGCTAAAAGTATATTCATAGTCATTGAAAGCCCCTTTCTAAAACCAGTCTTTAAGCAACTCATAATCGAGCTACTTTCTACATAGGAGTTTATTTCTCTTAGAAAGGAAGTTGAAAAGATTTTATTGGCACCATCCAGCATGGACAGTACCCTATAATTCACTGGATCTTCTCTCTTACCTTTTTAGAAGACATGAATTAAATAAGACATTCTCCAAGAATTGAGGACCTCTCCCCTCGTTAAAACTTTGTCAAACAACATGATCAAAATCTCAGACCAAAGGATAGGGTTTGCCTTCATAACCATATCGTAAACTCCATCGGGGCCTGGAGCGCAGGACTGTTTGAGGCCATGCAGAATTCTCATCAGTTCATTCTGATCAATCTTCAATGCAACATCAATTTTTAAGAGTTTTGGTTGCTCACTAATAACACTGCTAGGGACATCTCTTGAGTTGCCCTGCTATATGTTAACCAGAGCTTTTTACTATCACATGAGTTTAAAATCACATACATTGTTTGCCACGCTGCATTATACAATGAAGCTTTCTATCACTTAACCCAATGTCTCTACCTATTTTTTGCTGACTTGGAGCATTTTCTTTTAGTTTCTTCACTGATGCTAGAGCTTTTAATCCATCTCAGTTCTTCCCTTAGAATCTTGTTCTCATTATGAATCATTTTGTCATAACCTCGACCCTTCAAATCTCCTTTCTTACAGAAATTGCAGCAACCCAAAGGTAAAAATGTTGCTGTTATCGAGGCTATCCAATTTACAATCTCATTTGGCATCTCAAACAGCTTAAAGTCCTCATCTACCGCATGCATGAAGTTCTTAATAGAGTCTATATTCCTATCTGACCATTCCAATCTATTTCTCACACCATTTACCTGTACAGATCCCACTTTATCATAAATCTTTCAACATGGTGTGCCTGCCTCCAACAATAACAACTTTAGAGAGATTCAGGGTGGATTTAGATACTGGGATCATACCCTGATACGAACCAATGGTTAACAAAAACTAAAGGGATACCAGTGCCACTATACTGTTTCTTTAAGTCCCAAAAACATGAAGACTCAAATACCACCACTGTATTCACATGGCATAGCAACTTCTTCCAAATGGCACCCATACACTTTAACAAGTAATTTAAAATATTGTATTAAATACAGTTTACATTTTCTTTTAATAAAACCACAATCACCCAAAATACATGACGTCAAAAAAGTGACATGTGCTGTGCACCTTTTTTAATGTGCTTTCTACTGTAAACCAACAGACACTCTCATAAGTCTGATATCAACTTAATAAATTATACCCAATACTGTCAATTATCACAGTGGTTTTGACCCAACATGTTTCATTCTTCTTATGTATTGTTATGCTATGTTATGTTACTTTGCATTTATATAGCGCCTTATGTACCAATGGTATGGTCTCAAGGCGCTGGTAGGTTGAACGCCCTCGGGAACAGAAGTTCAAGTCAGTAGAGAGAAGAGAGGGAGTCAAAGGTGCATGTTATCATTAATCAATAATCAAAGAACTTCTTCAGGGGAGATAACGTGAAAAACAAGTTCTCAACACTCTTTAATTTGATTCACAGTGTCCAAGCTTAACTATTCGGTAGCTGATTTCCCAATTTGAGTTCCGTACTTGGATCTAAAGAAACAGTATATACAGCTCAAATTAGTGCTGTCACATTTATATTCGTCATACTCTGAGTAATTTAATAACCTACAGAGGACGTACCACCGTCAATTTCATGAGTGTAGACACAACGGTTGGTTAGGTTGCCTTATTAGTAGTCAGCAATCTGAAAGAATGTGAAATAACACTTGAGGAGAACGTGGACATATACGTCAATACTTAAAAGGCGTATTGTGACATACCTAGTCTATTAGACATGCTTGCAACCACAATGTTGCTTAAAAACAATCATACTATTAAATTCCACCACTATGTGCACTTAAGCACCACGTGTAGTTGTTGACAACGTACTATCATTTGCTAAATTGCTTAATTCCGGATGCCAGTTATGGGTAAATAGTCTGATAAATCGAACCAGTGAATCACCTCAGCTATAACTCGAGCCTTGGAATAGTGTGACCTTGTTATCCCACAACTCGTACACAGTGCACTCCAACTCTAATACAAAGTAGCTCTAGTTACCTCCATCTACCAACGATAAATGTCTGTTGTACAACCACACATATCTTAATGGTACTTCATTAATTCACATGCTGCTTCCTTAGATATTAGCCAGAATTCATCACGCTATTTTCTGTAGGGACGTTCGGTATGCCGGTGCCCTTAGGTCATTGCGACCTATAATGAAAAGCAACAAAATGGGGTCTGCTAAAAAAGTAGCAGCACTCCCTCGCATGCCATATCCTAAATGCGCTTCCCTGTTGAACTGTAAATTATTCCAGCACGCTTGCCTTGTTGTAGCTTGTCTATTCCTCTGCAGATTGCGTGTGCTGTTTTCGTTCCATCGTGTGCGTTCTCAGACGGTAACTCTCGAAGCCGCGAGATGCCGCCCTGTAATGTTAAATAGATGTCCAACACGGGATACCATCCCTCTTCTATTTCTCCCTTCTATGATACTATAGTCAAACTTAACGGCCATATTGTGGAGGTAAAGAAGCATAATCACCCAGGGAAAGTACAAATGGGAATTAAAGGATTGCAAGTACCGTATGTTAACCATGCGTTGTCTACTCCAATACCTCACTAGTGGCAAAGTGTGAATTCTGTGAGTAGAATATGGACACTGAATTGAACACGCCTAATGTTTTTGCTATTCTAACAACTTGTACCAGTTAATCATTTCATTGAGAACGCACTCTACTGTGTCGCATACAAAAATTATGCAATGTTCTTTTTCATAGTCTTTTTTTTCAACTGGTCGATGTTACAACCAGAGAAATCTGTAACAAGACTGTCCAACTCATGGTATCGCACGAGTGTCCCAAAAAACCCTATTCCTGATACAACTTCTGTGCTCTGAAATACGGATTTTTACCGTTCTCTTTGTCATGCCAATATATAGCTTGTCACAGGGCCAACAGATGGCGTATACTACCATGCACGAGTTACAGTTAGTGAACTTTTTCTGTACCCAAGGTCTTGCTAATCCAAGATTCCCTTCTCTGGTTCTTTTAGTGAAACTACAGTTGGTACACATCCCACACGGGGTGTGACCAGTGGGTTTTGATAAGCACCAAGTTTCGGTGATACGCATCTGTGATTTACTGGGTTTGTAGATAGCATTCTTTGTGAGCAAATCCTTCAGGTTTGCTCCATGTTTTAATGCACAAATCGGTGGATCTAGAGAGCACTCACCACCTCCAAAATATGCCAGTTTCTCTTAATGATCGTATTTACTTTTTAGTGGACAGGTTATTAAAGATGCTGACGAACACCATCTTATTGTTAACCTGCGGTTTGTTAATATATTCAAGTAGGGCCTCCCGGTTGTTGTTTTTATACCTCTTGTATGTTTTCTTGATAATCTGTTTAGGATAACCCCTACCTCAGAGGTTTACTGCTTCACGTTCAAATGTTGTCGTCGCAAAACTGTTTCGTTTCAGCCTTAGGAATTGCCCAATAGGAAGGTTCTCTTTTGTATAACGAGGATGGCAACTGTCAAACAAAAGTATCGAATTACGATCCGTTGGCTTATGGAATGGTTTAACCTGCAGCATATTTTTGCTCGTATCTACCCATATTGTGATGCCCAAAAAGTAAATTTCGGTGGAACTCTGTATACAAATGTACATTTCAGAAATGTATTTTGTTCATTAATCCATATCATGAACCGCATAAACGATATTGTGCCTCCATCCCAAATTATCAGGAGATCGTCAATATACTGCCTCCAAAAATGTATGTTCGGTAAGAAAGGGTTCCATTAGTTGTAAATCACGTGTAGCTTAAAGGCTTCTACATACAGATTCGCTGCTGACAAAGCTACAGAAGAGCCCATGGCTGTGCCATGAATTTGGTGAAACATTCTGTTATTAAAACTGAAATAATTTTCAGTAAGGGCCAACTCTGCACACCACAGGATAAAACTATCTGGTGTAATCCCATCTCTTCTTTTGGTCAGTAACACTTCTTCTATCACAGCAAGTGTAGCCCCTTAAGGGATACAAATTCACAGCGATACAATGTCTAAGCTTACTAGAAGTTGGGTATCTTTGTCAAATGGAAATTCTTCACTTATATTGATAATTTTTGTTGTGTCCTGGATGAATAAGTACATGCCTGTGACAAAAGGTTTTAAATGTCGGTCTGCAAATATCGATAAGTGTTCTAAAAGTGAACCTGTCCCTCACAAGTCCGGGCATCCTGGAGGGTTTTTGAGTGACTTATCGATCTTGCATAAGATGTAAAATTTCAGAATGCTCAGGTTATCTGCTATCAGAAAATCATGTTCTTGCTTGCAGATCCAACCTTGTGCCAGTGCTTTGTTTACTTTAGTGTTAATTAAACCTTGCAACCTTGCAAGAGCCTTGTAGAGCCTTCAGCAATCACCTCATAGAATGACGTGTCTTCCAATTGGCGGTTACACTCATATGTAATTTTGGCGTGCTAGCATAACAATTGCACCACCTTTATCTGCTTTGCGCAGAATGAAATTCTGATTGTTCGCTAAGTTCTTAACTGCCACCCTTTCTCTGACCTACTGAGATTTTGAAACAGTTAATGTTTAGTCATCCCTTCCAATTTAGAGAGGTCGTGAAAAAATCTCTTCTCGAATACTACAACTTCAGGTGAGTGGCTTGATGCCGGATGACAAAATGATGAGCAATTACGTAACCCGTTCTCATTCTCCTACAGCTCAAACTCTTTATTCTGAAAAAATTGCCTCAGATGAATTTTGCGCAATAATTGTTGAATTTCGATCCGAGTTTGAAATTTGTCATAACACATTGTGGGATGTTCAACACTGTGATCTCATCGTTGTTGGGAGAGTAGTCAGACATATTCACTAATAAGTCTGGTGGCTGCCTCCATTCTTAGGTTTAATATTGCATGGTTAATAGTGGAGGTTTTCCCACCACTCTTCCATGTCATGGAACGTCTCCCGGGACTTCCCATTCATTATCAGCAAATCAAGATCATAAAAAAATTCAACACACATGTGGGCTGCTTTTCCTAAGTAGCGCCCATGTCCAGTCCCTTGGCAGGTATTTACCATATTACCATTCACAGAGGAATAATTTATACAGCAAGCGTTTAGATCTCCCACGATCAGTATCCAATCTTTTTTGCCCTTTTTGCTCTGGAACACACGATTTCATTAACATAACATTGGGTATCCTCGGTCACCCACCCCTGGAAGATCATAGATGTTCACCACCAAGATATCACAATGATCAGACACAGTTATTTCTATCACATGTACATTAGGTTGTGCTTGGAGAGGAACAATTTCTCTAGATCTCATACCATTTGCAATTAGCACAATCAACCACCAAATGGTTTACCCCTTTTGCCTCTCTTCAACACGGGAGGATAGCTCAGGGGCAACATGCTTGCCTTGGAAGCAAGACGACACAGAGCAGCACATGTTTGATCCCCGGGTCCGCGCTTAGAAACCTCTGGGTATTAAGCACATTATAAATAACCTATATCTCTTTGTCTTCTTATTATATTATGGCCATGAAATATAGCCTCACTCAATAGCCACGCTTCTTGTCACATTATGATGTCCGCTTCAGATAGCAGAGCCACAGAGCCATTACTTCTGAACAAGTGGGAGTGGATATGTGTGTTCCATGATTTAATTAACACGGTGGATCACAGATTATTAGACCTAATGGGGTAAAAAAGGCAACAACCAATCCCCATGAGCTTTGGCAGATATATCCATCACTGGCTCACAGCCCAGTTCACACTCTTGCAGTCTCCCTTTAGTCTGATCATGTTAGGATCACACAGCTAAAACCTTGCCCCGGATGTCACCCTCCAGGATTTTAATGGGGCTCCCTATGGGCGATCTAATTCATACACCCATGCTAATAGGGAGACAGTGTTAGCTCTGACCAAAGAAACCGCTTCTGATGCAAAACAGTGCACTCTATTCAATGGAGGTATTGAGCCTCAATTTGCTCCACGTAGTGAAGATCTTCACATTCAGTACTCAGAAAGCCGCTAAGTGGCTAAACAGGTGCAATATACAGCTAGGATTGACCTATGACTTTCTGTCTTCGTAGAGGCTTGAAATCGTGAAAGAGGTTGTTGGTAATGGAATCTGCCTCTGTGTATCTCTAATATTTTTGGGTCCTTTCTGATCTTCCTTTTGCCCCTTCATCATTGACTTTCTTGTAACATCGGGCAATGAAGGCTCAGCAACTGACACATCCAACGCACTATCATCATCTTCTGGAACCATATCCTTGGTCAACATTGTCTATTGATTAGTGATTTTCTCATTCTTTTCCTTCACATCGAGGAGCCATTGAGTTAGATTGCCGGTTTCCTTTTTTGATCTTTCTCACGCTCGTTGTAAGAGGATTCAATTCAGCACTACAGCTAAGTTAACGCCTAGTCTAGAATACTGAATGAAAACCCTTATTGATATATCTTTATGTCCAGTTCATGCGATCTGGATGACTACCCCTATATAACACCCCTCTCTTGGAATCCCCCTGACCCCACTGAGCCAAGAAGTAGTTCTGTTTTGCAAGTTGAAAAGGTTTATTTGATAATTTAAAATATATATATATATCACACTTTATAATAAATTAATAATTGAATAGCACACTTAATCTGATATGATAAAGATCAACAACGGAGAATCTGGCACTAGCACACTTCTTATAATCACTAATGAGTTGACATGAAATGGATAAGGTAGCACACTGGTAAATAGGAACAAAATTATAATGTGGTAGAGGATGCTTTATGTAAGCTCAGGTGGATGCAATATTCAATGAATGCAGTACAGAAAATACTCAATGTGATTTCAACCAAACAATGTAATCACTTTTCTCTGACAATCCCCTCCCCCCCTTGATGCAAGGCAAGGAAATGGAAGGAAAACACACAGTTCTCAGAAATGCAATCAATGTAAATCAGTTCACCCCAGCAAGCTTACACTACAGAAAACAGATAGGAGTTTTGAAAACACAGGCAAAATGCTTTGATATGTGCTAGCAATGGATGAGAAATATGCTGGAAATGCTTTTAATTCCCTTTCAGAGATTCAGGGTGAGTGGTATCTAGTTAATATTAGTCCAGGTTCACACTAGCAAGGATGCAGGGATAGTTAGCAGGTTAAACGAATTTCTGGCAAATGGAAGGCAAGCAGCAGCAGTTTTTACATGTGAAGAAATTTGCAAATCGCGGTAAAATTCGCGGATGCGTGTTCCGCGATTGCGGTAAAACTATAAGGGGTAGGAATGCGGTTCTAGGTTCGTAGGAAAGCCACGATTCTAACCTTTCAGATGAAAGTTATTGCAAGTCTCTAGCACAAACGGTTGCGGAGATATGAGCAATTTTGTGAAGGTCGTTTTTCAGATTTGAAATTTTAAAGTTCAAAAAGACAAGTGCAGCTTGCAACTAGGAAATGACAAGTGACAGCTTTACAAATGACAGGTGACAGTTAGGAGGCAGTTCTACTTAGATTAAATAGATTGAATTATATTATTTTAACTAGGAGATTGGTTCTGCACAGTTTTCTAGGTACTCACACTATATTCTTGAGTGAAATGGGCCTCGCCATGGATCTGGTCAGGTTTTAAACTCGCCTCTGGTCTCTGCACTTCACAGTGATCTGGGTCAGCTCTCTCTGGTTCTCTGGTCTGGGTCTCTAGTTCTGGATAGATTGAAGTCTCTAGTTTGGCTCTCTGGAGGTTTGATGAATTTGAAGTCTGGATCTCTGGATGTTGTATGGTCCGGCAGAGCGCGTTGCAGCAAATGGAATTGAAGGTCCCTATCTGTCCTGTCTGTCTGCTTTTATGTGTTTAGAATGTGGGTGTGTTCTAGCATCACTGACCCAACCTCTCTCTCAGCTTCTAATTGGTCAGACTTCCATTTATCATTTGATTGGGGAATGAACTGTGAGTCAGAGGGATGTCATTTTATGGCTTGCAGATAGGACACTCCTCTGTCAGATTGCACACATTCTATATTTGATAATAAAAGACATATCTCACAGTTACACAGTTGCTTGAAATTACATATACATGGTGTGGCTGAATTTAGCCATGTCTCTGTCCAAATCTGCTGTTTCTAAGAGCTTGCATTCAGAAATGGCACATAATTGACTTTTTAACTGATTTTTCACTTTCTGACATTGACCCAACTTTACATACATGTGCGCAGGGAGTATGGACATTAACTGATGAAGTTTCAGATTTTTAACATGCATACATTTAGAGTAATATCCACTTTTCCGCTGACACCCCCCTGAACATGCCACCGGGTCGAAAAACCTCTTAAAATGTGGGCAGAAAAATCAGAATTATGGTATCATTTATAACATTTTCACATGTCCGCTCTATGAGTTATTCATCTTTTTAGAGTTATGTTCTGGCTCCAAAGGGGTGTGGTTTCCTCTCAGCACAAGGTAGAAATACTGGTTTTTCCAGTTCTGCCAAGCCAGCTTGCTCTCACAGGCAGTGCCCCTCCCCTTTCCTCAGGAGGAAGCCACTTTTTACGACCATTTACGACTCCTGCCAATAAAACCTTTGCCTGAGCCAGGACAGGGCTTTGTTCACTTTCCTGCAGAGCACAGGTAATTCAATTATCAGATAGATGGCATATCCTTAGTGTGAGCAGCAAAAGGGCAGCTAGGCCGGGGAACACAGCTGTGACTCAAGTTTCACTCCTGATGGGGGTAGTTGCCAGGCAGAATTCAGTTCCTTAAGCCAGGTTTCAGATAAAATGTCACTTTTTGTTCCCCAGTTCCTGCATTCAAATAAAACTAAACATTTTTACATATGCAGCTAGAATGCTGATTCTAAGTGCAAAACTATGGCATTTCAACAGTTACAAAGGCATGTGACACCAAACATAGGTCACTCATTTCATCTAAACATTTTCGATTTTAGTGTCTTTAACCCAGTGCAACTTAAACTGCTGCAATCCACAGCTCAGCCAGTCTTGTTATAAACCTTCAAGTCACTTCAGAATATCACTTTACATTGTATCCACCTCTCAGTAAGTCTTTCTTTGGCATGTTTTGGGTTCATTTATTCAGTTTTCTACAAAAAAGTAAAATCTGGTGTTGTTTTAAATTGCCGGCTTTTGGATAGTGGTGAGTACTGCACCCATTTTTGGGATTGAAGAATGAATTCCCCACAATTCTAGGTTGCATTTGGCAATCAGCATTGCCATTCCCAATGGTTTCAGACTACTGTGCGGGTAGTCCAATGGTGGTTTTAGGCAGTGTCCTTCTGTGCCCATAACATCGGCAAAATGGGTGGCATCCTATTCTTCCTGCATTTCCCTGTGCATTTTCTGGGAAGCTCTGGCCATCATGATGTTTTCATGTCAGTACTGCACAGTTTGGAGGTAGGGCTCGGATGCATGGGTAAATACATCCCACAAGCCCCCCTCTTGCGATGGCCATTCGGTTTCACTGATGGGACTCGCAAGATCTGGGATGTTTCCTCATCTTCTTCCAATAGATGGCACAGTTCAGCATCTTTTCCTCCATCCGGTCGGATCGATCGGTTCTCCTCGCCGGTCCTGATGGGAATATTGGGCGGTACCCTGAGCCCGTTGCGTCTCAGCTCCCGGTCTCCGGATCGTCCTCCTTGGCCCGTCTCAAGGTTTTCTTTCTCCTAGGACGACAAAGGAAGAGCGGCAATACCTATTCATAGACGTTTTTCCACCACCGTTGAGATAGTGGGGCAGCATATGCATTTCATCATCACGAAACATTACATTCTTATTTTGAAAAAAAAAAACAGTATAACTAAGAGACAGTTTCATGCAAATCACAATATTTTAGAGACTAGATGTGGTATGTTTTATGATTGGAACTGAATTAGTCTGATACAGTACCCGCTAGGATTCCAGAGGATTCCTCCAGTTGTTGCAGAGTGTGCCTGGGATGGCAACATTTCAACTGGTTTATGTGGACCCACTTGTCTTCCCCCTCTGCCGAACCGCCTTTGGGGATGCGGATCTTGTAGGCCACAGGGGAGATCTTATCGACGATCTCAAAGGGTCCCTTCCATGTAGGCAAAAATTTGCGCTGCTTGGCCTGGTTCCTTTGGAAGTTGTATAGATAGACTCGGTCTCCCACCTGATATTCCTTCCTGGAAGTTTTCAGGTCATAATGGGTCTTCATGCTATCAGCTGATCTTTCTAGATTCCGCTGAGCATACGCAAAAGCATGTTGGAGGCGTTTCCTTAAATTCTCTACATACTCATGAGTTGTGGAGGCATTTATCAGTGTCTGCTCTTGGGTCCTATAGAGCAAATGCTGAGGAAGCACCATCTTGCGCCCAGTCATCAACTCAAATGGTGACATTTTGGTTGCAGATGAAGGGGTAGATCTGATAGCCATTAGGACCAGAGGTAATCGGATATCCCAACTTGGCCCAGAATCTGCCACAAACTTCTTTAATATGCTCACAATTGTCCGGTTATATCTCTCTACTGCCCCAGAAGAAGCTGGTCTATAAGCAATATGCAGCTTTCTCTTGACCCCCAGTATCTCCCACATCTTTGTCATTACTTCACTGGTGAAGTGGCTACCCCTGTCTGACTCAATCCTTTGAGGTAGACCAAAACGGGAAAAGATGTGGTTAATCATCAAGGCAGCTGCCGTTTCTGCCTTGCAGTTTGGGGCTGGGAGACATTCCACCCACTTGGTAAACAAGCATGTCACAGTCAACATGTACTTATTCCCCCTAGCCGAGCGAATCACAGGGCCTACAAAGTCGATTTGTAAATCTGACCATGGCAGTGTCATCCCCCTCGTTTGGAGAGGCGCACGGTGCGTGAGGGATGATGGCAGAAATTGTGCACACACAAGACACCCCTTCAAGTATTGGTCGAGGTCCTGCCCCATGTGTGGCCAGTATGCAACCTCTTTTAAGATTTCCAATGTTGTGTGAAACCCCCTATGACCGGCGGTGGCCGCATCATGGGCGTGACTTAACATCAGGCTTCGGAATGAGGTAGGAACCACCCACTGATCGTGGCCAGCTTTGGATTTCCTTACCAGCAAACCGTCTTGAATCCGGAACATTTTTGGACATTTCATCAACACTCTTAGGTCCTCTTTCCCAATGTAATCGGTATCCGTCAGGGGAAAGTTCTCAGGGTCCTCAAGGTGCTGGTAAAATTTACCAATAATTGGATCCCCCTTCTGAGCAGTAATCAAATCATCATCAGGGGTCTCCTTACTCCATTGTGCAATTGAAAGGTCGTTGTGAGCATTTGTCTGGGACCTAGTGATAGCAGTGACCTGGATTTCCCCCAACAGGGACTCAATTAGATCCCCTTGGATGGCCCCGGTTTTGGCCAACTGATCAGCTAAGTCATTTCCAGTTTTGTCTGGTCCCTCTACTTTGGAATGACCCTTAATCTTTTTCCAATAGATGGTCATCCCATTCGATGTGACCAGATCATCAATGTTTTGGATCAACTTCCCATGTTTCAAGGGTTTGTTGTTAGCACATAACATGCCTCTGGTTTTCCAATTAACCAGGTGCTCCACGAACCCGTTCCGTACATAATCCGAATCTGTGATTATGACCAGTTCGTGGAGTTGATGCTGGACAGCAGTGAGGATGGCATGATGCACAGCCATCAATTCTGCCACCTGACTACTTCGGGGACCAATTTTGTATCCAGCGGAGGGTTCTGGGGACTCATTCACCCATGCATTCCCTACACCGGCCACCAGTTCTTTCTCCCCGTTGTTGTCAACATGGTAAGAGCATCCATCCACATACACAGTGGGCATTCCCTCACACTTGTCTTCTTCAAAGACTTTGTGTGGGGAATTAAGGCATGCCTCCATGTTGTCCTTGATTTTCAGACTTTCGTCCTCGAGACGGTTTTCTCTGGCACAATCATGCAAGTCAGCCAGACCTTGCGCGAGGGGACTCTTCTTGTTTTGGCCATATCGGACCTCCACAGGAAAGCCTTGTATTGACAGAATCCAGGAAGTAATTCGGGAATTACTCACATTTCCGGCCCGGATTCTGTCACTTTGGAGATATTGCAGAGGCTGGTGTGGAGTCTCCACTATGATGTGCTCCCCCTGGATAAACGGGCGGTAATTCTTCAATGCCCACACCGTTGCCAGGAGTGCCTTCTCACAATCGTTGAATTTTTCCTCCACAGAGGATAAAGTTTTGCTCGCATAGGAGATTACTTTATTGACCTTGTCATGCTTTTGGTATAATACTGCCGTCAAGCACGTATCAGAGAACCCCGTCTCCAGGAAGAACTCCTTGTTTCTGACAGGGTAAGCTAGGCAAGGCGCTTGTGAGAGGCTTCTTTTGAGTTGTTTTACCGCCTCGGCTTGTTCTGGACCCCATTCCCACTTGACCCCCCCCTTCAGGAGATGAATCAGGGGTCTGGTGATCTCTGCGTAGCCCTCAATGAACTTTCTGCTGTAATTAGTCAGTCCAAGGAGGCTCCTTAGTTCTCGCAGAGTTGTGGGGTCTTTCAGTTTCTGAAGTGCTTCCACTTTCTTTTCCTGGGGACAGAGACCCTGAGGAGTAATCTCATGCCCCAAGAAATTAACACGGGTTCTACACCACTGTGCTTTCTGAAAGGAAAGTTTTGCTCCGGCGGCCCTCAACTGTGTCAGAACATAATGGATCTCCGCTATGTGTTCCTCCACAGATGAACTTTTGATGAGGACATCATCTACATAAGCCAGGTTACCCCTCGCACCCAGGTCGGGCATGGCCTTATGTAGGAAAATGTTGAATTCATTGCCGGAGTTGAGGTATCCGAAGGGAGTCCGGGTCCATGTGTACTGCTGGCCCCCAAAGGTAAAAGCCAGTTTGTATTGGTCCTCCCTACTGACAGGCACAGTCCAGTATCCATTGGTCAGGTCTATTGCAGTGAATACCTGTGACCCCTGGATCTGGGCCAGCCCTTGGTCAATGTAGGGCAGAGGCCATCGGGAAGTATGGACCCGTTTGTTGAGCTCCCTGAGGTCGGCACAGAGTCTCCACTGGCCGTTTGGCTTCAATATTCCCAGCACCGGATTATTGAAGGTGCTGTGGACTGGACGGATTATTCCCCGGGACTCAAGTTTCTTAATTATTTCAGTAAGGGACACCATTGATGCGAGAGGCAAGCGATATTGCTTCACAAACACAGGAGTCATGCCAGGGTCCGTGGGGATTGTTGTTGTGTGGATGTCGGTGCGACCACAGTCATATGAGTCTACCGCAAAGAGATCTTGGAAATCCAAGAAAACTTGTTTCAACTTTTGCTTTTGTTCCAGAGTCACACAGGCATCAGCTAGGTTGACTCTCTCTTCCACCATCTGCCTGAAGCCTGGAAAGACTTCTGGTTTGGCTATTTCAGCGGCTTCCTCCAGCTGGGTGGAGAAGTCCCTGGTCAGAGTGCTGATTTGGACTGGAGGCTTCAGGTGGGAAAGGCAGCCCTCATGGACCTGGAAAATCACCTCATCCCTCCTGAAGTCACAAGTCACATCTTCCTTACCATAGGGGCATGAAGTGTACACCAGGAAGTTCCCCCCATGCCGGGTAAAAATCCTGTCTGGTGTTGTGTTGTCATCACTGTCACTGTCAAAGCAGTCCTTGGGGATTGGTCCTAACAGTTCATTTCTAAGATCAATGGAGAAATGTCGGTCATCAACCGCCATTCCAATAATGGTGCCTGCGGCTAGAGTAATACTCTTTAAGTCGCTGTTATCCACCTCTATTGGAATGGTGTCATGTTCTATGTTGACTAATGGTGTTGGGTTTACCCCCAACCCTTGCTGTTGGAGAGAAGCATTTAGATGTATGTAAGCATCAGGGTTTTTCAACTCTTGTCCCCTTTTAACTTTCACTTCCAGGGAGAATTGTCGGGTCCTTTCTGGGATGGTGACTTCCTCTTTAACCTGAATTTCAACTGCATAAGGTAGCAATTGAGCTGACCTAAATGCTTTTTCTGGATCATCAAAGCCCATGGGATTATCCGCTAATCGGGACCAAGCTTTGAAGTTTATTAGGTCCAAACTAATGGCAAAGCGATTGAGAATGTCACTGCCTAAGTAAAAGGCGGCAGGGACGTCTCGCACGACCCAACAATTGTGGACTATGCTCTTGTTGCCAATGGAGATTTTGAGCATACACCTGCTTGGCAGGAGATGTTTGGAATTAGGTGCTTCCAGGTCCATTTCCCATTTGTCTATCAGTTTGAAGGTGGGAATGGCTGGATCTTTTGGGAGTTGGCGAAACATGGCTTCGCTGATGAAGCTCTTACCGTTGTTCACACACACTCGAGCGAGAACAGAGTCCTTCCCATCATTTAACTGAACAGGGATGAACAACTGCTCTCCAATTTGCTGAATATCAGCCAGGCTCTGAGCTGATTTCACATCTTTCTGGACTATAGGAGTGGGAGTTTCAGATTGTGGATTGGTATAGAATTTCAAAGTGTTTCCTTCCAGTGTGGAATACCACTTTAAACTGGAAGGAAGGTTGATTTTCAGAAATAGAGAGGACCCCCCATCACTAGTCTGTTGTCCTACTGCTATTACTGTCACGTCTGGAATTTGGTTGTTCTGGAAGTGAAATTCTACTTGGTCAGATTTTTGTTCAACCATGTGGCATGTGCCGTTTAAACTAACATGGTTGACACTCTGTTTCAATTTTATTGGTCGGCTAGTCTGGGTCCAGAGGACCTTGTTTACACAATCTATTAGGGGTGACAACCTTCTCAGGAGGTCATTCCCTAGTAAACAAGGGGTGCCCTCCGGGGTCACAACTATGACCGGGTGTTTCAGCTTGTGTCGCCCAATTTTAATGTCCAAGTCTGCAGTCCCCTCAACGGGAATTTCCTTCCCGTCAAAGTTCTGTAGTTGTCCCGGAAGAGAGGTGAGAGGAATTTGGTAATTCTCTCCCCTTCCTGCATTCAGTTCGTCAAAGGCCCTTCTGGACAGAAGGGTAGCTTGAGATCCAGTGTCCACCAGTGCCGAGATTGTACCCTGCCCCTGTACTTGTACCGGGGCATAATATCTTCCCTCCTTCTCCTCAAGGGGGCACAGGTAATGTACATTTTTGGACAACTGGTGGGCTAACTTTCTGGTTTTGGACATTGCTAGCGAAGAGATTTGGGCAGAATTCTGTGGAGAGCCTTGGGAATCTGAAAGAAAAATTTGGCAACTGGAGATCAGAGCCATTGTGGGTTCCCCTGGCTCCGGTTCTGGGCCGCCCCCCCCTTTTTGGAGGCAGTCACCAGGATGGGTTTGAACCAGGGGATTTTCTTGCTGTTGGTTCTGGGATGAGATGGTGGGCGGCGGTAGCTCAGTCTCCACATCTCCCCAGTCTGGATTTGCATCCCTAGGGACCCATTTTTCTTTGGGGGAGTTCCCCCCTCTCTGAAGGAGAAGATCCTTTTCCCAGGATCCTCTGAGGATCCCTCTCCCTCAAATTGGAAGATCTGTACCTCCTCCTCAAACTGAGTCTGTTTGGGTCTTTTGTTTCTCCTACCCCCCCTCTGCTCCTTAGGAGGCAGACTTTCAGGGGCAAGAGATTTTGTTTCCGGTTCCTGGGTTTCCAGGGGCTGTTTACAAGTGAGGAAGGAAGCTTCCTCCAAGGCTTTACACCCCCCTTCCCTTTGTGCCTCCTCCCTGGGAACCGGTGAGTTATCGGGGTGCTGCCCCCATCATTGTTCTGGAGCACCAGGTCCAGAGTTGGGTGCGTTCTGCGCCGGCACGCCCATCTGAGGGTTCTGCTGAGCCCTCAGTATGTGACCCAGATCCCGCGCCATGTTTTGAACCTGGCGCTCTAACTGGGAAACCCGCTCAGGCTGATACGGGGCCCAGTTTTCTCCCCTGGGCTGATCCCGGGAAGGGTAGCTGTCCCTCCTCTGGTAATACCCCGGGTTGGGAAGATTTGGGTACCCCTCCACCCTTGGCCTCCCCTCTCCCGGATTCAGTGGTCTGGGCTCAGGGAATTGGGCAAAGAAGGATGGATGATTTTGGGGTTGGAAGTCGGGTGGATATCTGGGGAAAAAGTTCTGCCCAGGGTTTGGTAAATTTCTGCCCTCCTGTGGGAAGTTAGGAGGGAAGTTCCCTGGGTTAGGTGCTTGGCTGGATCCCCCCCCTTGGGCTGGAGGAGTCCACACATAACCCAGGATGGGTCTGTTTCCCTTGTAACGGGGACTTACATAATCAGGAGAGCGAGGGACCCCATTTGTGGGGCTGCCTCCCTGGCTCCCTGTCTGTGACTGGCCCGAGGACCTTCTGGGCCTAGCATTATTAGGTGCAGGTAGGTTTTTAGGCCCCCCCATCTCCAAATCTAAAACGGGGGTGACCTTTACCTCTGCCACCTTGGCAGCAGCAGGGGTGGTGTTGGCTTTGGGGTTTTTCTGGGCATTACTTTTGCTATCTACCGGTTTCTGCACCTCATAGATCCGGGTAGCCTGTTCAATGACCCAGTCTAAAGATCTTTTCTCGTGAAAATCCCTCACGAGCTGGGTCATGATATATTTGGGCAAGGCATGGAAAAACGTATTTATAAATTCCCTGCTATCCGTGCGCACCCTTCTTGTGGTCTGTGCAAAAGCACGATTTAACTCCTGCACAAATTCTTGTGGGGCCTGATCCTCCCCACATTGCAAATTGTAGGCTGCCTTGCGAGCCTCTTGAGGATTTCTGTGAACAGAAAAATGTTTCAAGATGGCCGCCTTATAGGTGGACCATCTTAAATGATTTTGGTCCTCCAACCCCGCAAAGAAACTGGAGTATTCCGGGGAGAAGGTCCACTTTACATATTGAATACAGCTTTGGCTGTCCTTCAAATGGAAAGTCTCCATCATTTGTTCAAACAACTCTAAGTGCTCCCAAACAGAATACTTAGCGTTCTTATGGTAAGGCGTGATGACGCTCCTGATCGCCTTAATCTGCTTTAAGGGGTCCTTAAGCAAGGCCCTTTTTGCCTTATTGGCCTTTTTGGTTCGGGTAACCCTTGTCCATTCTTCCTCGGACTCAGAGGCACTGCTCCAAGAGGTTCCCGTCTGATCTTCCAGGTTTTCCCGGATTCTGCGAGCCTGGGAATGGCTGGCAGAATGTGGGGACCTGGTCTCCTGTGTCCTGCGCAGTTCAGAGGAGTCTTCAGATTCCTCCTTGCTGCCAGGATTTGATGGGTACCCCCTCCACTGACCTAACTGGGCAGAGGTTTTCAGGATGCCCTTAATGGGCCTACTCTCCTGGGGTTCCCCACTGAACTGTACTGTACTTGGGTGCCCATACCCGGATGCCCACCCCTCCATTCCTGAGTGGTACTGGCCTATGAGCCCCATACTTTTAGCTGGATAGTAATCTGCCATCCCTGTGGCCCTGTGCTCATGTGCACCAGGGGACATGGGGGTGGCAGAGTCCAGGGACTGAGAGGTATGAGGGCCTCTGGTACTAGGGCTCCTGAGGTTATGCTCCGGAGTTTCCATTTCCCAGCGAACCTCATCTCTATCCGCCCCTGCTCCCTGTTGCAATGCAAGAGCCTGCATTTGTGCCTTCAGTTCCTCTGTTAAGGCCTTACTCGACTCTATCAGTTTCTCCTGCATCGCTACCTGTTGCTGGAGCCTATCATTGTGTTGACAGAGGGCCTCATTCTCCCTCTGTGCTTCCTGGTTGGTCCTGGAGAACTGGGCCAGTCTTTGCTGCAGGAGGTTTACCTCCTGGGCAATGTCCCTATTGGCCTGCTCCTTTCTTGCTAGAGCATCCTCCACCCTCCTGGTGTGCTCTAGCAAGTTCTGGTGTTCTTTTTGGAGGTCACCCAGTCCCTGGTGGGCCAGGTGATTTTCTTCCATTTTTCTTTTTAAATGGCAGACTTCCTGGCCTAAGGTATCCCTTTCCTGACTGAGAGCCTGCATCTGTGCTGCCAGGTCGTCCCTTTGCCTTTGGAAGGCACCAGCATTCTGGCGCTCCTGATCAAACTCTGCCTGGGTATCCAGGTCTTTCAGAATTAGTTTGTTGCTCTCTGCCTTCACTCTATCTAGGTGGCCTTGCAGGGTGACTACCTGCTCAGCACATACCCTGTTGAAGTCCAGTTGTTGCTCCAGCTTTTTCTGGTTTTGCAGTAGGGAGTCCAAACCTTCTTGGTATTCCTTCTGCAAGGCCAGAAATCTGGTATCCTGTTCTGACTTTTCCTTTTGCAGCACATCCATATCCTCCTTCATTTTAGTGATGTACAGTCTGCTGTCATTTTCTGACTCCTGGCTCCTCTGCAGCCTCTGCTCAGAAGAGACCAGGTCAGATTGGACCTTCTCTAACGCCATCTGTTGCCTTTTTGCCAGATCATGGCCTTAAGCACATTTATTCTGTATGGCTCCCATGTATAGGTACAGGTATGCCGCTATCCTAACAATCTTGTCGTGTTCATCTTTGGCCTTAGGAGCCATATATAGTTCACTCAGGGCCACATGTAATGGACCCTGATCTCTCCATAAGTCTGACCCTGTTTCAGTGACCTGTCGCGTGATGGCCTGCAACCAGGCATCCTGGCCCTGCTCAGCCCATTCACCTCTCACAAATAATTTATGTAAGAAGTGCTCTCTGGCTATTTTCATATCTACCAAGGTCGTCATTCTAGAGTTTGATCTCTGTCCTGACTTACAGAAGTTAGTATTTTATTTTTGCAGAACAGAACTTTTCTTGGAGTGTCCCTTTTGAGGAATGCTTCACAGCGTAATGCAGCGTGGTGATCCGACCGGATGTATGTATCCCGTCAGTTAGCACACTGTATTAAGCTGCACAAGTGGTATTCTAACCCAACGTCTCGGCTCGAGCCCCCAATTTGTAAGAGGATTCAATTCAGCACTACAGCTAAGTTAACGCCTAGTCTAGAATACTGAATGAAAACCCTTATTGATATATCTTTATGTCCAGTTCATGCGTTCTGGATGACTACCCCTATATAACACCCCTCTCTTGGAATCCCCCTGACCCCACTGAGCCAAGAAGTAGTTCTGTTTTGCAAGTTGAAAAGGTTTATTTGATAATTTAAAATATATAGATATATCACACTTTATAATAAATTAATAATTGAATAGCACACTTAATCTGATATGATAAAGATCAACAACGGAGAATCTGGCACTAGCACACTTCTTATAATCACTAATGAGTTGACATGAAATGGATAAGGTAGCACACTGGTAAATAGGAACAAAAGTATAATGTGGTAGAGGATGCTTTATGTAAGCTCAGGTGGATGCAATATTCGATGAATGCAGTACAGAAAATACTCAATGTGATTTCAACCAAACAATGTAATCACTTTTCTCTGGCAATCCCCTTCCCCCCTTGATGCAAGGCAAGGAAATGGAAGGAAAACACACAGTTCTCAGAAATGCAATCAATGTAAATCAGTTCACCCCAGCAAGCTTACACTACAGAAAACAGATAGGAGTTTTGAAAACACAGGCAAAATGCTTTGATATGTGCTAGCAATGGATGAGAAATATGCTGGAAATGCTTTTAATTCCCTTTCAGAGGTTCAGGGTGAGTGGTATCTAGTTAATATTAGTCCAGGTTCACACTAGCAAGGATGCAGGGATAGTTAGCAGGTTAAACGAATTTCTGGCAAATGGAAGGCAAGCAGCAGCAGTTTTTACATGTGAAGAAATTTGCAAATCGCGGTAAAATTCGCGGATGCGTGTTCCGCGATTGCGGTAAAACTATAAGGGGTAGGAATGCGGTTCTAGGTTCGTAGGAAAGCCACGATTCTAACCTTTCGGATGAAAGTTATTGCAAGTCTCTAGCACAAACGGTTGCGGAGATATGAGCGATTTTGTGAAGGTCGTTTTTCAGATTTGAAATTTTAAAGTTCAAAAAGACAAGTGCAGCTTGCAACTAGGAAATGACAAGTGACAGCTTTACAAATGACAGGTGACAGGAGGCAGTTCTACTTAGATTAAATAGATTGAATTATATTATTTTAACTAGGAGATTGGTTCTGCACAGTTTTCTAGGTACTCACACTATATTCTTGAGTGAAATGGGCCTCGCCATGGATCTGGTCAGGTTTTAAACTCGCCTCTGGTCTCTGCACTTCACAGTGATCTGGGTCAGCTCTCTCTGGTTCTCTGGTCTGGGTCTCTAGTTCTGGATAGATTGAAGTCTCTAGTTTGGCTCTCTGGAGGTTTGATGAATTTGAAGTCTGGATCTCTGGATGTTGTATGGTCCGGCAGAGCGCGTTGCAGCAAATGGAATTGAAGGTCCCTATCTGTCCTGTCTGTCTGCTTTTATGTGTTTAGAATGTGGGTGTGTTCTAGCATCACTGACCCAACCTCTCTCTCAGCTTCTAATTGGTCAGACTTCCATTTATCATTTGATTGGGGAATGAACTGTGAGTCAGAGGGATGTCATTTTATGGCTTGCAGGTAGGACACTCCTCTGTCAGATTGCACACATTCTATATTTGATAATAAAAGACATATCTCACAGTTACACAGTTGCTTGAAATTACATATACATGGTGTGGCTGAATTTAGCCATGTCTCTGTCCAAATCTGCTGTTTCTAAGAGCTTGCATTCAGAAATGGCACATAATTGACTTTTTAACTGATTTTTCACTTTCTGACATTGACCCAACTTTACATACATGTGCGCAGGGAGTATGGACATTAACTGATGAAGTTTCAGATTTTTAACATGCATACATTTAGAGTAATATCCACTTTTCCGCTGACACCCCCCTGAACATGCCACCGGGTCGAAAAACCTCTTAAAATGTGGGCAGAAAAATCACAAGAATTATGGTATCATTTATAAAATTTTCACATGTCCGCTCTATGAGTTATTCATCTTTTTAGAGTTATGTTCTGGCTCCAAAGGGGTGTGGTTTCCTCTCAGCACAAGGTAGAAATACTGGTTTTTCCAGTTCTGCCAAGCCAGCTTGCTCTCACAGGCAGTGCCCCTCCCCTTTCCTCAGGAGGAAGCCACTTTTTACGACCATTTACGACTCCTGCCAATAAAACCTTTGCCTGAGCCAGGACAGGGCTTTGTTCACTTTCCTGCAGAGCACAGGTAATTCAATTATCAGATAGATGGCATATCCTTAGTGTGAGCAGCAAAAGGGCAGCTAGGCCGGGGAACACAGCTGTGACTCAAGTTTCACTCCTGATGGGGGTAGTTGCCAGGCAGAATTCAGTTCCTTAAGCCAGGTTTCAGATAAAATGTCACTTTTTGTTCCCCAGTTCCTGCATTCAAATAAAACTAAACATTTTTACATATGCAGCTAGAATGCTGATTCTAAGTGCAAAACTATGGCATTTCAACAGTTACAAAGGCATGTGACACCAAACATAGGTCACTCATTTCATCTAAACATTTTCGATTTTAGTGTCTTTAACCCAGTGCAACTTAAACTGCTGCAATCCACAGCTCAGCCAGTCTTGTTATAAACCTTCAAGTCACTTCAGAATATCACTTTACATTGTATCCACCTCTCAGTAAGTCTTTCTTTGGCATGTTTTGGGTTCATTTATTCAGTTTTCTACAAAAAAGTAAAATCTGGTGTTGTTTTAAATTGCCGGCTTTTGGATAGTGGTGAGTACTGCACCCATTTTTGGGATTGAAGAATGAATTCCCCACAATTCTAGGTTGCATTTGGCAATCAGCATTGCCATTCCCAATGGTTTCAGACTACTGTGCGGGTAGTCCAATGGTGGTTTTAGGCAGTGTCTTTCTGTGCCCATAACATCGGCACAATGGGTGGCATCCTATTCTTCCTGCATTTCCCTGTGCATTTTCTGGGAAGCTCTGGCCATCATGATGTTTTCATGTCAGTACTGCACAGTTTGGAGGTAGGGCTCGGATGCATGGGTAAATACATCCCACATCGTCCACTTTCTTTCTAGCTTTTTTTGTTCCTGCTTGCGACTTAATGTTTTGGCTAGTGCTTAATTCCTCTTCACTACTCTTTTGCAAAGTAAGCTTCGTAGTAGTCTTCTTTTTCCCTGCTTTTGTCAAGTTCATCTGTTCTTTTCTTGTTAAGATGGAGTCATGGACTGTTTCCACTGATACATCAAGGTTCTCCTCAACTTTTGTCGAATGTAAAACTTCCTTGATAGGAACAGCACAGTCTTCCAACAGCACACCTTTGGGGTACGGAACACCCCTACTTGTGCGTCCTAAATCCCATCGTAATTTTACACATACACTCCCTGCCATACCTCCACTGGGCACCTCCTGGGCCCCATGCGTCGTCTTGGCAACAGCCAATGAACACGCCCGATGACCTTACCTGAGGACCAATGCCGAGCCTCCTTACAAGAGCCTATCAGCAAGCTTATTCTATTTATGCCAAGGGCACTCACGTACACAGTGTCACCGTGATCAGCGCCATCGGGCTCCAGAATCTCTGCTAAGTCAAACAACAGGTAAGCGAGCCGCTCTCCTGCAGTCACCCTTATTACCCACACGCCATGGCTCCGACAAATCATATGACACGTGAGAAGCACAATGTCCCCCCACCTGCCTAGCCAGATCTAACTGTCACTGACCTACTTCATCTTTTCCCTTAACAACTCGACTTTGAATTGCGAGCCCGCAACTTGCTGCCCCTCAAATTAACCGAGCAGTGCAATATGTTGCCACCATGCAACCGCCAATTATAGCCTGCCACTTCTAACAAAGCGTTTGCTGTTTTCGCTTGTATGAGCCAATCCCCCTCTGACTATATATCATCACGGAATGGTGGAGCCTCTGCCCCACACAGGCATTTGCTAACACCGCTCCTTACACCGCCTCTCCACAGCTAATGGGCACTTACAGGCTAAGTCAAGCGCACCCCCCCGTCATTCACTTTGGGTCCGCCCCACAGGCCAGTCAGCGAACATGCTGTTAGGAAGGGACCAAACCTCCATCTGGGCACCAGTGCCACCATGACTCCCTCGTATACCACAAGCTTATATTAACCCACTACTCCCAGCCCTTATACATGGGGCCATACCCAAGTAGCGAGCGCTGACCACCAAGATGATTATTGGCACTATCAATAGCCAACCACCTTCACCACAAGAGACCTCGCCCAGCAGCATGCACCTCTGCCAATTTCCAGCTCACACATGGGCCATGCACATACGCACAGCACAATAGACACACGCACAAGACAACAGAGCACACACGCACAGCACCTCAACACACGCGCTAGATACCAGCGTCTGCATGAACATAACCAATCAAATAGACTGCCTGGCTTCCCTTAGTAACGGATGCCTTTTACTTCTTACAATGGCTACTCAGCCATCCTATTAGGAACCAGTATTGCCACAACCCCCAGGCCAACGACATCCTTAAGAAGGATCATCAACCACTCATCCTCTGGTAAGATCCTGTATATATCATTCAGTGACACTAAGCTAATTCAAGCTACCTTTCCCCAACTTATCTCTCATCCCTTTCTCTCTCTCTCCCCCATCCTGCTCCTTTCTCCTCCTTGGCACGTTCTGTGAATTAATGTATGTGACTAAACATGGATATGTAATATTAATGCTTGTGTACCTCAAATGCATATTAACACTGTCACTACGACGGCACTTCACAGCCCACTATGAACAATGTACATACTGTTCTTGGATGTATTATTCTAACATGTTGCACCGAAATGCACTAACTCTGTCACGAACACACACAAATCACTGCGTATGCACAGCCTTGCCAAAGACTTTGGTCGAAACACGTGTTGGCTTTTCACACAAGCACCTAGCACACTCTGTGCCAGGACATTGGTTACCATAATCAACAAATAAAAATTCTATGTGTGGAACATGAATAAGGTGTTTTGGACATCCTTTAACTAGCAATCACAACCATGGTCTCAACCATTTTCCAGTGCCATTGCTAACAAGGTTTTTCTACCCACTAGCACCGCTACTTATAGGTGACTTCCATGACATACCACACAGACCTTCTCCTTTTCAATCTTAACAAGATTATTATTATTTATTATTTATTTATTGGTTTGTACCTCTCCGTAGCCCGCCGGCATCAGGGCGCCACATAAAAACAAAACTTGACAAGGACAAACAATGAAAGGGCAACTTAGAATAGATTTCATCTACTGAGATATGTGCAGATAAACTTTAATTATCTCTTGTTCACTTAAATAGGTGAGTCCTCAGCTTTTTTCTGAAGCCGTTATGATTTCTTTCCCATTTTAGCTCAATTAGGAGTTTATTCCAAATTTGGGCTACTCTGACTGGGAACGCTCTCCCCATGCCGTGTGAGCATTTAAACGTGGTGCTTTTGATCTGATTCATGATCTCTGATCTTAAGGATCTTGTATGTGTATATAAAGTGATCCTTTCCTTGAGGTATCTAGGAGCCTGTCCAAATAAGCACTTGTGTGCCAGTGTCATGCTTTTAAAGATTATTCTTTCTTCCACTGCGAACCAGTGGAGATCAATTCTGTCTTTTGTAATGTGTTCTCTGCAAGGCCTCTTTTTTATTTATTCTAACGGCAATGTTTAGAATAGTTTGGCACTTGGCCAGACAATCTTTGCGAGCACCTAGCATCAATGCATTCCCGTAATTGAGCCGGGATAAAATAATAGCTCTTGCAATTGTTGCTTTATTCTCTTCACTTAGGTACGGTCTAATGGACCGGAGTAAGCATGTATAGTAGTGACAGTTTTTTTGCAGATACATGACCTGTGTCTCTGCCCCAAAAGAGTCTTCCAGTGTCATACCTAGTGTTTTCACTTGCTCTCTAACCGGGATGACCGCGTGTTTGATGGTGAAAAACTTATACTGAGAGCTGAGTTTATTTCTGGTTTGAGTGAAGCCGAATATCATCAGCTCTGTCTTTTTCCCATTCAGGCACATCCAGTTCTTCAACATCCACGCCTCGATGTTGCTATATGTGGCTCCCAGCTTGGCACAGTCCTGGATGTAACACCCGCTTAGTTCAACCACTAACTGGGTGTCATCTGCGTAATTGGTAAAATATGCGCCTATGCTCTCAAGCACAATACAGAGACACCTCAGGTATAGGTTGAACGATAGCGGGGAGAGACTAGCGATTGTATGCAAGGTATCCTGCTGTACTTCATAGTGTATATGATGGCACAATTTTAGTAACATTTTTAAAGCAACGTTGTTTGCCTTAGTGGGCATCTAGCACACCTGATGCCGTGCTAGATAAAGTATCCGAGGGTTTCGATCCACAGTTCTCTAGGATCACTGCAGCTTGATTTGATATGTCATCGTTCAACAGCATCTGTTCATTTGCCAGGCCTGTTAGCGTAGGTGAGGAAGACAACTTCTCTATAAAACGATTAGCCAGATCCTTGTTCGATGTCAGAATGTTTTCAACTAGCACAAGAGTGTCAGATTGGGCAGTGTTTAAAATTACAAATTGTTGTACCTCTGACTGCAATGAATAACATGAATTTAGAAGCGAGAGTGAAATGATACTATACACAAGTAACTCTATTCCTTCTTCTTTATTTCAGAGCAAGTGTAACGCTCCACTGGCTTCCTTCAAATCAGCTCTCTTTCTATTACTCTGTGCTTCTAAAGATGCACATTCTAATGGAAGATGCATCTAGTTACCATTCTACCTGAAGTGTTCTACATTCTATGTTACATAGTGTAGAATGTTACACATCTCCCTTCTTCGCAGATTTTTATCACAACAGAATACACTTAATTCAACATGGCATTGAAATAGGTAAAGTCAACTATATACCTACACACAACCTATTTACAAAATTGAATTAAGTCAAATCGAGCATGGTAAAGTTAAAACAATTGACTGAAAGTGATAATCGCTAAAAGTGGTAATCAAAATGTATTGTTCAAATATCCTCACAATAACAATGGCAGAAGCTCACTCTACATATTCTTTTAAGTAAGATTGTGTGTGACATTCTCTTCTTGGTCAACCTGAATCTTTACTGCTAGATGAGATACTAAATACCTGACTGCAACACATCTGTTTTTGTTCTACACTTTACCATCAGAAGTATCTGATGGCAAACAATGTCTCTTGTACATACATCTGACAGCACCATGCAGCACTTTTATCACTATGATCGGTACTGACCAAACCCACCACACCTTCCTCCTTCCTTGAGGCAGTTCTATGCGTACTTCATCACCAACTACAAACGGCCTCTCTTTCACAGTTTTCAGGACATCAAAACACTTCTTATTCTGTAATTGCTTCTTACTAATGTTATTCCTAATGTTCTGTAAATCCAGACTTATCACTCCTGCTCTACCAAGCCCAGGAGGACACACTCTAGTAATGGGCTTCCAGCCCCTGAGCATCTCAAAGGGTGAGATGCCCATAGTGGAATGATAAGTGAATATTTACGCTATGACTACTTCATCAGCAGCTTTCCTCCAATCTCTCCCTTCAGCAATGGCACATCTGATGCTTTCCTTGATGACTCGATTAAATCTTTCTAGTATCCCATTCGTTTTGGGATGAGAAATAGAATTCGTTTTATGCTGAATCCCATTGCTATTTAAGAATGTTTCCATTTCCTCGGACACCAACTCCACACCATTATCAGTAATGATACTTGACGGATATCCCTCCCTCTTAAATACTTAAGTGTCTCTTGTACATATATTCTGCACTCGCAATGTATCATCCCAATGTGATAACATATCACATTGGGATGACAACGGATGAGTACATGGAACTATTGGAGTGGGCTTGGTCTCAAGCAGCTAAGGTAAACCACCATATCCACATCTCCACTCCTTCTTTACACCACCACTCAAATAGAACACAGCAATACTATGACACCATTCGGTAAAGCTGTTCTCATACCATCATTTGCCTCATACTCCCCATCACCTTAACTAAACACTGCTGTTTACACACCCTCCGGCCTAGGCTTTTCTCCTCAGGCCTAATGCAGCCAAATCGGTCTGGATAACAACCTGCCAGAACGAACACATACTCCTGATCTCTCAGCCTCCACACCTACAGCTAAGAAGCAGCTATCACACGATTGCCACACCTGCTGCACACATATCCAGTGCTCACACGCACCTTTGACTCTCTCAATTCTCTCTACTGACCTTAACTTCGGTTCCCGAGGGCGTTCAACCTACCAGCACCTTGAGACCATACCAATGGCACATAAGGCGTTATATAAATGCAAAGTAACATAACATAACTAATAAAATACAATGTTTTAAACCTGTTTGACAGCGTCCCAGTCCCACAATGTCTAAACCTACCCGCTCCAATGGAATTTCAGGAATAGACATTAATGTCATTAGCTCTACCCTCCTGACTGAGGTTTTTCCAGACTCTTCACAGATATGACATTCTTGTACCAATCTCTCCACTTGTACGTCCATGCCTGGCCACCAATAATCGTGTCTCATCAACTGCTTAGTCTCATGAATGCCTAATGACCTTCATGTGCTCTAGCCAGTATTTTGTTTCTCATACCTTGAGGAGAAACTAGTTTGTCTCGCCTCATCAACATAACTCCCTTCCAGCTTAAATCATTGATACTAGTCTCATGGCATCAGGTATAGAACCTCTCCTTATTTCATTGCTTTTCATTACACATTCAATGAGTTCCTTGGTGTGCCTCAATACCTCATCTTCTGACAATGAAACCAATTCAGAGGACTCAGTTCTCTCAATGACACCATTCTTCTACATTTCATCAAGCTCATTCTTGACTTTCTGTCTGAGATTTATAGGAACAGGTCCAGCTCTTTGTACTACGGTAAGAGTATCCGGTTTCATCCTCATTGTGTGCATGTAATTTTTGAAATAACCTAAACTGTCTCTAAAAACTTCATGAGATCCAAAATATGTCAACTCACCACTTGAAGATACACCACCAACCATTCCATCCACAGAATACACCATCTCATCAGCATTGGGATCTAACTTTATTCTTAGGGCCTAATCACGAGTTGGGCTGTATTCCGGGCTGTAATACCGCTGAATGTAATAGCCCTAGCATCGACCGGTCTGGTGGTATTACCACCGGATCACGGGTTGGGCCTTAACGGTAAATCCCCATTCCTGATTGTGTCCATTGGATCCAATGGGGAATTTTCGGTGCTAATACACCCGGCTGTAATACAGCTGAAAACAGGGATTTTCACCTCCAGAAAAAAGCTGGAGGTGAAACAGCAGGTTTAGCGCACAACTCGCGATAGGGCCAGCCCTTAAATGTGGCGGTAATACCGTTACCACTGCATTTAAGAGCTACAGCCCAACTCGTGATGAGGCCCTTAGTCTCTTTAGATGAGACCAACTCAATAACGGGAGGGTACCTTTGCCAGATACAAATACCGTTCCTTTGACCACTCTACCTTTAAATTGCATGGTGGAACAAAACCAACCCTATATCTCAATTCTTTTTCCACCACATGCTACTGGCCGAATATCCACCTTGTTGACATGAACTTTCTTAAGTAACTTGCTTTCAATCATTTTATTTCACCATTAAGGTGTATTTAGCCCCCAAATCAATCACCATTTCAAACTTCACACCATGAATTTTTACTGTTGACATGGGTTTTTCCATATTAGCAGCTTCATCAAAATGTTGTATATTTCTTCTTCCTCACCTATATAAGCTCACTACTCTGAGTCATCACACAGTTCATTAACACACTCCACATTTTCTTTTTTTGCCCTGCAACAGCTTGTAAAATGACCCTTCCTATTACATTTCTTACAAATAGCTTTGACGGCAGGAAATTTGTCGCTATTGGCAAAGTGGTAAATACTATCACAGCTAAAACATCTCTTCCTATCTTCCCCTTATCTCTTTTCTTTAAATCTAGCTCCTTTCTTTTTGGTAACATACCTTTTCTAGTCTGGTTTCTTGCTTTTTACAGCTAGAACATCCATGACTTGTGCATCATCACCTTTCTTGGTATCAACTTCAGATCCCTTCTCTAATTCTCATACACAATTGTGGGAGTGTTCAACCTCCTTCGCAACTCTAAGCGCTTCCTCAAGGGGTGGATTACCTTTAGACCATAAGGCCTCATGTACCTTACTATCAGCACACTCCAAGATAGACTGATCACAGAGTCTCTCAGGTAGAGTAGTACCAAACTCACAAGTAGTAGCCAAATCCTGCAGGCAGCAACATATTGCTCTACAGACTCTGTTGTCTGTTTCCTTTTACCAAAATGATACCTTTCTAATATGATGCTTATGGACTTCTCATAATGTTTGTCCAACATCAGTATACATTTGTCATATTCTGATACGCCATTAGACTCATCAAAGGATAATGGAGGAAGATTCTAAAATTACTATTGTCTATAATTTCCCAGGCAATGTAAAAATAAACATTTCTTTCTTTCAGTCACAAAATTCAATCCATGCACAGCTAACACATAATGCTCAAAATGCTTCTTCCACGTCTTCCAAGGAATACTAGGATCTCCTCAGTTCCCTAAGAAATAGTTTGGTGGTGGTACTCCTTGCATGTTTAAGCAATGAGATGCTCAAGTAGTTATGCACTAGTGCAATAATTATGGAAGTAATTTTTGAAAGTAGTTATATATAAGTACTCAGTTATGTACCACTCAGATAATTCAGCTTGAATGTGGATAATAAATTCTCTTCACATAAAGGTCAGGTAAAATTGCCTGATGACAAGATGGATGAGTGTATAAAAAGTACGCCCACAGTGATGTATTTCATGCACAAAGGAATCTGACACAGAAAGAAAATTGGCAATACTTCCTAATAGCCAGTTCAGCTGGTCGGGTAGGCGGGTTCCAAATCACCAGTTTGCCAGGTATAGCAAGCTGTTTGTCCTGCTAAACTGCTTCTGCACTCAACAAGCACTCCAAAGAAGCATGCGCGTAGATGCGCTGCATAAAACCCAAAAACATTACATTAAAAAAAACACATTAGGATATCCAATGATATGTCCCTTCTTTCTTCAAAGTGATGGCAAATTCGAGCCTTGCTTGCTATACAGTATGTGTACTCTCGTGAGCGCATTCTTCAAGGCAAGTAATTGGAAACTGCACGGGCCGGGTTGCTTCACATGCAGAAAACAAGCGTTAGAAGCAGAGATTCCCTCCGTCATGCTATACAAACCCACAGACCGTGCCAGAATCCATAATAATTATTCACTCGGCACTCCCAAACCATTAGCCTTCCCCATCAAACTAAACAACTCGTTTTTTTTTCAGTCACCAGTCAGTTGCTTTGCAATCAGTCACTGACAATAAGATAGTTAGTAATGTTATGAAACCAACATTTCAAACAAACGTTTCCTGATTGTGCCAACAAAGGTAGTTCCTAAAGTAAGGTGTAAAAATAGCATACTTGTTAGACATCACATGTATGCCATTCCTGGAAGAGAACCTTGGTCCTGGAAGACAGGTGACAGCTTATGCCTCTCGCATTATCACTAGAGAAGTGTGAATGCATCCAAGGCAGAAAGAGACTGGGAACCACAGCGCTTGTCATCACATGCAAACTAATCATGAAAAGACTATTCAGTAGTTAATGGTCACACTGCCGCAGCGGGTGATTGTGTCTGAGCGTGGGACCCCTGAACAACTAGACAAATTATACAATCACAGTGCGCACGCTCACCAACAATTTTTATCAAAATGAAATCAATAGGCTCTTCTTCTAAGGCTTGATTATGCTGTCACGCCCACTCATATTGAACAACTAGCATGAGTCAAATTTCTTTCTATTCTCTAGTTGCGTATCTCAATAATCAAAACGTTATATTTCCTCGCAATTGCAGAATGCCCATCTGCTGGTAAGTGCTTTTCAGCCTCTGAGTATAATCTCTAGACAACACTGCCACAAAAAGAACAGGTACAGGTCAATCAATAACAATGGTGGCTTTCCGTGCTCAAAATACATCTGCCACTGAAACCTGTTTAACTGGCTGCTTAGTTCAATCCCAGCTCCCTGCCCTCGATTCTCTTGTTTCACATACAAGAAACGCCATTGTCCCTCTACCACTAATACGTTACACTCACAACCTAAAAGCTTCAAAAATAACTTTTACTTGAAATGTCTAATGTGTACTTCTCTCTAATGAAGGCCACAACAAAAACCTTTCTTAAAATGCTAAGTGACCCAGTTACTTCAATGCCAAAGCATGTTATTCAACAGAGAAACGTATGAACATGTAATAGCTTATTTATGGGCCGCTCGATGACTCAAAGGCTGGGCTCCAGTCATGACTTGCACAGTCCCTTCTTGAGTCGTTTTTTATGTTTGACAACATTTTTGCAATTGTAAAAAAAATGTATTGGGAGCTACAATGCAGAACGTATTATGACATTTCATTTGTATAACACAAAACTAGCGAGTGAGCAACTGAGCGCTGCACAAAACAAGCGTTGGCAAACCAGATTTTTTGGCAGCATTTAGGCAATGGCAACATACCGCCAGCTTCTCACACCATTCGCCAGTTATTTGAATCCCACGCCCAGGAAATAATAGTAGTCAGCGATCGTCATGATACACTGTGAAGACTCTCCCTTTCCCCCAGCTCTTCATCTATGGATTGTTCTCGCCAGAAAACCCTTGGTATGGATAGTCCATTGAATCCTCCAACAGGCTGGTTTCAACCTGTCACTCCTCAACTGGTATGCGATGGGGCTTCATCTCAAGCAGGAGTAAGAGGTGCTGACGAGGTTGGCATGCCCTTAGTCAGTGGGCGTGGCTTTGCAGGCAAGGTTAAGCGACTCCTTTTGTATGTCTGTTGTTCCAGCATGGTTCTTTGTCTGATGCATCCAGTGGCATCTCTGACATTCTACATGAGAGCTGGATGAAAAGGGTCATCTTGATCAACTTCTGGTAAGGTGGATGCAGGCAAGTTTCTAACCCCGGTTTCATAGGTGGGTGTTAGGAAAGATTTCGTAATTGTAGGGAATTTTCCTTCCATGTGGCAACCCCTAAACTTTTTGCTATTGTTTTTAAACCTTGTTCTTGACTTTGCCAGAGAAGTACAGCCTTCTGCCGCACTTCTCTGGGCTTTCGCTCCTTTCTTACGGGGAAACTGACATGCCCTTAAGACAGTCAGTACCGGGGAACGTGGTTTCCCGTAGTTTCTTCTATCGTGTCGCAGCTTTAGTGCAACACGACACAAGAGGGCACTGTAAGCTAAGTTACAGCTCTCTTGGGTCTCTAGCCTTCTACAGGCCCTAGATACTCTTTTAGGAATGTATTTGATCGGTGCAAGTCATTCAGGGACTCGAATGGTGGCAGCGATCGTATTGTTTATTTTGAGCTCCTTTTGGCGTTCTGAGCACGTTTTTGCACTGAACCCAAAATGGTGGCCTGGCTCCCAAAATGGCCAGGCCGCGAGGCTCCTTTGTCCTGTCCACTGTCCGTCTTGCTCCCTTCACCTTCCCCAGGTCGAGCGACCCGGGGCCTTCCTTATTTGGGCATGTACTTTCCCGCGAAACGTGGTTGCTTTCGCGGGCTTCTACATGTCGTTTGCGTGCCTCCAGGGTGTGGGCTGGGATGTCTGGTCCCAATACACATCCTGGGTGCCAGAGAGTCTAGGGTGGTGTGAATGCCTGGGACCACCGTGGTCCGTGATTGGTCCACGTATGGTATGTGTTTTGATGAGCGGATCTCCCATTGGCTCCCCTCCGTTTTGGCGCGAAGGGAACCGTGGATAAGAGGGGGCTGGAAACACCACTACCAGGTCGATCTCCTGAGTTCTCACGAACGAAGGAATACAGGAGCCAAGTATCCTGCAACTACGAGGCTGGACCGAGGAATCGCTGGTGACCCGCTGAAGGAATCCTCCTTTGCACTGCTGTCGTCCGGAGAGCCCCTGTCCTCCTTTGATCGAACCAGAAGGCCTGTACTGGTGCTTCGACCTTTGGAATAGCAGGAACAGCTATTCCCGGCATCTTCAACCATCTCCTGCCAAGTAAGCCTTCGGAAGCGTCTCTGGGCCATCCAGTTGACTGACCAGCTTACCAAGGAGTTTGGCTCTGCAACCGCCGCCAGGTTGTGTTGTATTGCGAGTCCTTGTCCCTCTCCCACGCTTCGTACGCTTGGCGTTCCCAGGTCTGAAGGGAGGAGGGTTCATTTGGCTCGAATACACACGGCCGCTCCGTTGTCCTGTGCGGCAACAAAACTGTGCTGGTTTCGTCGATTGGGACGTCTTTTTGCTCTACACGACTACAAAGCGTCTCCTGCTCTTCTGAACCTGCCAGCTGCTGAAACTATCGTGGAGAAGCCTGGGTCTGCTTGCTTTGGGGACCGGTGAGTAGTATATCTAGGATCTGGTCGCCCTCCTGCAGTATCCCATTGCTTTTCCCTGCTGTGTAAAAACAGCACCCTTTTGCCGCGCTCGCGCTCTGCTTCTGCCCGCTGTGGAGGCTGCGCTTGAGTTGCGGAACCTGTTCTTCTTCTGCTGTGCACTAACGTGAACCGCCTGACTTCCTCCGAAGAGCTTCCCCTTGTGCCCGTCGGCACCGGCGTGGCAGGTACTTTGAGCACAAGGCTCCACTCTTCGCAGGGCTCGGACTTCCATCTAGTTAGGTGCCTATGAAGGCGAACTGAGTCGAAAGCATTATCGCACTGCCTGTTTTCCTTCCCTGGCAGGTGGACTACATATTTCGTGCTTTAAACGCTTGCGACTGTGTATTTGTATATATATTGTGTTGATATGGTATGTGTTGGTTTAATATTGTGATATTGTGATTTTCTCGCTACGGTCATTATTTTAAAGGCCTTAAAATAAATGTGTATCTATTTTTGATATAACAACTGTTTGGAGTAGTTTGTAAGCGCTCTTGCTTTGTGTGCTCATTGCGGGCTTTCAGTCACCCTCACCCCTCTTGAGACCTAGTCTTGACCGCCGCGATCGCTACCTTGATTGGTCTGGCTTGTCCAGAGGTTACCCTGTTCCAAGTAATTAGGTTGGCCTTCTGAACTTCTGCGCCACCAGGACAGAGTTCAGAAATCCGTCTTAACAGTGGGTAAAGGCTGTTTTTCTTCCTCCTTGTGCTATGAAAGGTCAGAATCTCCTTGCACCCCCTGACATCAGGCAGCTCTGGCAAATCTTTCATAGGCAAAAGGGCGATTATATGGATGACATTCGAAAAGGAGTGATCTGGTAGTGATGACTCTTCAACAGATGACCACTTTCATTTTTCTATGGACAGAGACGATTTAGTTGATGAATGATTGCCCATGAGTGGTGACCGCCCCTTGGACCAGCGCTTCTCAGTTGATGGGCTTGTGGACGTGTGCTTGCCCATCACTGGGTACGTCCATCCATGTAGATGGGTGGTCCTCCGTCAACATAGTGTTTGTAGATAGCTTGGATGAGCCAGCTTTCAAGGAAATGAAGTTGAATGATAGGTGCGCCATAGACTAAACCATTGACAAAGTTCTGAATCTCTGAGACATCTGGACTTGGATTTTAAGTGTTCTTTTTTTCCCCAGAAGCATCTTATGGTGCGGAAGGAAGCCTATTCCTAGAAGCTTTCGTTTTTCAACACAAGAAGCTCTCCTATTTTCAGAAGCTTGCTTAACTGGTGTCGTCCTGACATGGTGTACAGAGTGTTCTAATTGATTCCTTACCTAAGGATAGGCTCTTGTTTTCCTCAAGAAACATGACATTTAAAAAATGATGCAGTCCTCTGGTTCTTGTGGGTGCAGTTAGTACATAGATTCGGTACGACGTCCTTTCATCGCTGGTAATTTAAACGCCAGGAATTTAAACGTGTAAATAATTACGTTAATGTTAAACAAAATGTTAAGGTTGGGAGGTGGAAAAGGGCAAATAAGGGATTGGGGGTACGGAATAGGTAAAAATAGGTGGGGGAGGAGCGGTTTGGGACGTAGCCCCCCTAAAAAAAAAAAAATCGTTGAACATTTTCTTAATTATGTACACGTTTAGATGCCAGGCTTTTCAATGTTGGTGTGCATTGCTGAACATGTTTTTCTCTTCACACCTTCCACAAACCTTAAATAAGGATTTTCTAGATTTTGAGCTAGCTTCTCTCCTATCTTCCTTAGACATGTCCATGAAGGGGGAGAAAGCTGAAATGCTAATTTTTCTGGTGATTTCTGCTGAGTTCATCTGAAAAACCAGATGGGAGAGTGCAGCAGACGGCACAAAATGCAAATGTATTGCTATGATGTTTTGCTATGTACCAGGGATTCCTAGCCTGATGGCCTAGAAGAATTCAAGCATGTCAATTTATGAATGATATAGTGCTGGAGAAAGAGAGAAGACCCGGGAGGGGGCAGTGAAAGAAAGGCCATGGTTCAGGAGGAAGAGAAATGCCCAAGGACAAGGCAAAGAAGTGACTGCACTAGCTGGGAGAGAGAAACAAATTCAGAAGAGGGCAGAAAAAGCCTGAAGCAAGAAGTGAAAGAAATAATCCAGGAAGAGGGCAGAAGAAGAACCCAGCAAAATAGAAGGCAAGTGTGAGGAAAAAATGTAACCTGGGGAGTAACCCAGGAAGAAGTCGAGTGAGAGGTCACTTGTGGATTGACTCCTAAAAATACCTGGAAAGGGAGACTAGATGAGGGAAAAGTCCAGTAGGTAATCTTTAGTGATGGGGCAACCCTTCTACCATTGTAACACAGTAAATAAAATGTGTATAGCAAATGCCCTGGTTGAGTCATTTGATATGACTTTTGACACTGGTCTACAATGTATCTGGGAAAGTGCTTTCAGCGAGGGAGGCATTGTTGATATGTAGAAGTGGGGTGGGTGCCTTTCCAGTGAGTCAAGATGATCACTGGGATGATGTCATTTTCACAAGCGGTGGCCCCAAGGGCTGAAGGTATGCTGGTCAGACATTTAAGTGTAATGGTCATGGTGAGGCTAGCCCATATTGGCATACCCCATAGTTGCAGAGGATTTCTGTACTGAGCTTGGTGCCAAGGTACTGTTATCTACTTTGATATGTTTTAGATGTGAGGAGGTCTTTGATTGTGTTGTATTTTTCTATGGAGTGACGGTTAATGGTTCTCGTAATGGGTTCATACAATGTTTGAAGGTTCTGAAAAGGGATCTGCTCTTTTTGGAGGCTTTTGATATGATTCATTTGTCTTGATGTGGTGATGACTGTACTTGTCACGATTTGCTCCCTTTACTCTCATTCCCGCTAATTTGGGGCCTGATTTGGGGGTTATTCCCTATTGGACTTTCCTTTTAAACCTTATGAGACAGTGCTGTAATGATATGAAAGCTCTGAATCCATATGTTCGAGGTCACTTCCCTTCTGTATCCAATCCAGGTTGTTGGCAGCCAGTATGCAGCATTCATGAAAAGACTTTGGGCCTCATTATGAATGTGGCGGTACAGTGACAACAGCACCGGTAGTACTACCGGCACTGTTGTTACCGTACCGCCACATTACAAGTTCTGCTCGCCGGTGCCGCTCTGCACGCCTGGTCAGACCAGGCGTGCAGAGCGGCACCGGCGAGCAGAACTCGAGATTGCACCGGCACCGTTAGCAACTGTGCCGGTGCAACCATGCTCCCCAACCCCATTCAGCCCTATGGGGCAGAATGGAGATCGGGAGCCCGCCCACACCGGCACCCGCGAATGGGCAATTACCGGCCCATTCAACTCGTAATGGGCCGGTTATGGCCCATTTGCCCGTGCCGGTCCCGGTAGCGACTTCAGCAGTAGCCGTGCCCTTAATATGGGCACGGCTACCGCCAAACTCGTAATGAGGCCCAATGCTTCCCGGAATGCCTGGCCCACTGCTTCATCTCCAACCTTGCATAAATAGGTTGGGTGGAGGATAAGGAGCACCTTTGGCTGGCAGGTGCTAGCTAACAGCACAACTGAGGCGCAGGTGCTAGCTAACAGCACACCTGAGGTGTGTGCTCATTAGGGAAACGCACCATTACTGCCACTGCAAAATGCTGACTGCGCATTTACTGCAGCACTTGCAATTTCATTTTACCTGCTCCTGTTCCTTTACTTTCTCTGAAGTATGTTCCTGTTTTTCCCTTGCCTTTCTCTCTTTTCTTCCCTATTGATTGCTAGGTGTGGTGTGCTGTTGACTTCAGCTCCTGTGTGAATGTTTTCCTCACTATTCTGTAAGTACCATTCCTACTTGTCCCTTGTTCTATGTATTTAGTTATCCTCCCTTTGCTGTTATAGCCTTTCTGGGACCCTGTTTGATCGGCAGGTTTTCTGGGCTTCGCTGACATTTCAGGTGTAGTTTCTCATACCTGTGAGTACTGTCTTTAAGTTACCTTCTACAATACCATCAGTAGCTGTAACAGCAATTGTGGGGGAGGAGCTTGCAGACGTTCTTTGTAATCATAAGGAGCTTCTGAGTGCGTACCCTACATCCCTTTTTCCTATATTTGCATCACATTCCACTTGCACATCCTGGGGTTTGCATGCATGTTTCTTGGATCCTGAGTGCATGTTTGATATTTATTAGTGTGTGATATTGTGCACATTTATTTGACCATATCCACTGCCCTATGTCTCCCCATGACAGTACTGTGCGCTTTCATGACAAAGAAATCAACAGACATCCAAGCTATGCTACTAGATTCAAGTGTTATTGCAACAGAAAACTAAAGGATTAGAGTTAACTGTCTCGCTTAAGGACTGTTGTCATCAGTGTTTCCCTATCTGCCTTAGACTCTGCCTTCCTTACAGGAAGTAACGCAAAGTATTTACTATTTGAAGTTCACCGCACTTCTTTCTGGGTAGTTGCTAGTTTGTCTTGTGTAGATATGAGTGACACACTTCACTTTCAAGACGGTAAGACACTATTACATAGCCAGGCTTGTCTATGCAGAGTTGTAAACTGACAATGTACGGCCGAAAAACTCATCGAAAAATATGGGAGTTAAGGGGGTGTAAGAAAGGCATGGTATCAAACAGTAAGACAGATACAAGTAATCACAGTTCAAGGTTGTTTATTGAACTTCAACTGGGTTTGATAAACACCTATCTAATCCTAAATCGAAAGATGGGAGCAAGCTACAATCATCTAATAATAATAACGCAGTCCTAGTGGTGTCTTGTTAAAATAACATTTTATAATATGATACAAATTAATAAACCTATTGCCAATCCTGACTTCTAAATACAAATAGTGTGGGAAACAATGTTATGCAAAAGAAAAGTGTTAAAGAAATGATATGTCAGGATATAGGACTGGGACCTGCGTGGTCCCAGGCCTGTAGCCTGCAAGTAACAGCTCAACTCCCGCAGGGGGGGCTAGGAAGCCAGGCCTGCAGCAGCCTGCCAGGGCGCAGTTAGCATCTGAATATCAGGTAACAGGAGGGCGGAAGAGAGCGCAGGCACCGCAGGCCCCAAGCAGGCGTACACCTGGGCAGCACATATGGAGGGAGAGAGGGGCAGCACAGCAGCGCCTGTTCCTCTTGGTTCCCTGGCTGGACAGTGGTGCAGGCCAGGAGAGGGAGATGATATTACCTTCTGCAAACGCACAGAGCCGTGATCAGACCTGCAGGCAGTGTGGATCATGACGGCTGCACCTGTGCTATACAGAGGCTGCCGGGGGTACGCTCTTGTGAGCGTTTGAATCATTAGCTGTTTCCATAGCGGATTCGGCAGCCTCAGTGTGACTGTGGTGGGTGGGTCTTCCCCATGCTGATCAGGGACAGACACCGAGGCAGCAGAGAAAGTAGATGGTGAGATTGGATGGAGAACAGACTCCAAAGCATAAGAGAACGCCACATGACACCACTAGATTGGATCCAGGTACTCCAGCTTGCAGACACTAAGCAGGAAGGTGATTATGTACGGTTGGATCACTCCCAATGTAGTGGCTGAGGTTGAGGATTAGTACAGTACTGCCTGCACCAAGCATCAAGAGCCACTAATCACATGTCTGGCCACACTGGAGTAGTGGTGCTTGGTCCACAGATTCAAACCTAATTAGCCTGCCCAACCAACTCCACCAGTACAGGCAAGCTGTACACTCAGCGAGCAGCGGCAGAGGAGCGTGGAATGCTCAATGTCCCCCAGAAGCTCCTATAGTCCACAACTGTGTGGCTTTTGGCAAGGCTCGACGAAGGAGGAGTGTCCGAAGTGCAGCATTTGGTTGGTGCTGCCTGGAAACCAATCAGAATATGAGCACTGGGAAGTGGTGACTTGCTGAGGTGAACAGTATTCAACTGTCTTGGGCACTCAATCAGCAGAGTGAGCTGCCCAAAATCACAGTGGGTTTTGCGAAACAGCTCCTAATCTAGCACATAAAATAACTGCGTACAGGAGTTGCTGGGCACAGGAGTCCGAGAAACAGCTATAATCTGGCACATAAAGTAACTCCCGAAGGGAGTGGAGTAAGGTACAGAGTGACGTGCCCCAGCGAAGTGTCCCTGGGCAGTGAAGCCATACACAGTGCATTATACGCTAATCCCGCTCTTTGCATAGAACACCCATACTTGCACACACCATGACAACCACCCCTGCCATCCTCAGCACTCCTCTATCTTTCACCACCAGGAACTATCGTCTCCAAACCCGCACCAGGAGCCCCTACCGATAACTTTCCTCTCAAATGTGCCTTAATCAACGCTAGGTCAGTCCCAGCTCAAGGCCCTGAGATTCACAACCTCCTGACCTCCTATGACCTTGACATGCTTGCCATATCCGAAACATGGCTCCATCCAGCCGCTGGCCCTGCATTATCTATGGCCATCCCCGCTAGCTACGCCATCCTACGGAATCCTAAAGAACAACAGAATCCTCAACAGAGATGACAGAGTCGAACTGATCTTCAAAAACACTCCATCAGAAACGCTAACTCGAGCCCTATCCCTAACTACGAATCACTCGCCACCAAGCTCTTCATTTCACCAACATGTACCATCAATCTCCACCTGATCTACTAACCTGCTGGCCCCAACGCCTCTTTTGAGGAAAATCGTGTACACGTTATCAATCACTCATTAAAACCGAGCTCCAAACTCATCATTTTAGGTGACCTCAACCTGGGCCTCAAGACCCCTCTGACATACATGCCAAAAGTGTAGCCATGTCTCTCGATCACGCTGGCTTCCTTCAGCGAATCACTGACCCTACCCACATCCATGGTCGAACCCTTGATTGGATTTCTGATCTCAACTGCAACATCTCTTGCCCGACCATCTCGACCTGCCCAAGTTCAGATCACTACACTATCACCTTTGACATCCCTATGGACAAACGGCCCTACTCCTGTCACACAATGAAACCTAATGGTCTAGCCTGCTGCACCAAGGACCTAACCAAGAACCACCTCCTACAATTAATCTCAGACCTCAAGAACCCAAATAACAGAACAACCAACCCTGTGACCCTAGTTGATCTTTACAACGCCACAATTGCTCAAGCAGTTGTCCCAAATTGCGCAAAACCAAACCTGCTCTAAAAAAAACCTCATGGTTCACCCCTGAGCTCCTTGCTTCGCGCACTCCGAAACGTGCTGCAGAAACAACACGGAGGAAAAACCCTTCTTTAGCTAACAAAGCCCAATTCACTTCTCTCGCAAAAGAGTACAACACGGCCATACCCACCGCCAAAGCCAACAGCTACAATAAGGGAATAGAAAGCGCCAATTCTAATTCTCATGAACTCTTCACTATCTTGCGCAAACTCGAGTCTGCAGTGACCCTTCCCACCGTTCACACTGTAGACGACTGGTGCACCAAGGTGCTAGAAGCCTTTACAAGAAAAATGTGCACACTCCAGAAAAAAATCTGCTTCAAGCAACAAGCCATCCGAGTCAAACCACCACCCTCCCCTCACCCTGACACACCACACTCCCCATTCTCGACGCCATTTGACTTTCACCCATTCTCAGAATTGTAAGCAGCCAACATAATCAAAACCCTCAAACCATCCTGATGCAAAGGGGACATCTGCCCGGCCCCATCATCTAAGAATGAGCAAAGTCACTCACAACATTCATCAAAGCCATAATCAATGCCTCCTTCTCCACAAAAACTGTTCCAGCATCCCTGAAAGAAACATGGATCCTCCCGCTACTAAAAAAAACTCCCTCGACCACTCCATCCCTACCAACTATCGTCCAATCACAACAGTGCCCTTCATCCTAAAGATCCTCAACCGTGCAGACCGCATCCAAGTACAACAATCCCTTGAAGCCAACCACATCCTCGGCACCCGTCAATCAGGCTTCCGCAGAAGGCACGGAAACTACCCTGCTTGATCTGAAAAATCAACTAGACGACATCAAAGAAATGGGTAAACCTGCCTTGCTCCTCATGCTGGATTTCTCAGCTGCGTTTGATCTCGTCGACCATCAGTTTCTCTGCGAATACCTCACCACCACAGCAAACCTCTCTCCTGCAGTCACTGACTGCATCAAATCCTTCCTGGCTGGCGGATCCACTCGAGTCTTCATAGACAATCATGGTTCCTCACCCACGCCAGTTACCATGCGGCATCCCCCGAAGCACTTTCCTTTCCCCGACTCTGTATAACATCAATGCAAAACCCCTCTTCGATCACCTGGATTTCCTCGGCATCTCCTACACAAACTATGCCAATGACATTCAAATTCTCCTCCCCCTCTCAGGCTCTTACCACCAAGACCCTGCTACCATTAACTCAGTCTACAACATTGTCCAAAACTGGATGACAACACACATGATATGCCTAAATGACGATAAAACCGAGATTCTCATTGTTGGCTCCCCCACCACTATCTGCAACTTGGATCCAGCTGTTACGCTCACCTGGTATCCACGGGGACGCCACCCAGCCCTGGTTGGATGAGTTGCACTCTCGAACCCTCTCCCGGTCCCTTGGTAAGGCCTCTGGTTAAAGATGAGTCTGCAATATAGGAGAGCTGGATTCAATACCAGATTGTCTTTATGTTTTCCGACCTCCCTTGGCCTCAACTCCTTCCTCCCGCTTGGGCCTTCTCCTTACCTTAATATTGTAAAAGTTGGATTCTCCGTCCTGCTCCTCGTGGCAGGGGCGCGTAGATGTGGGGGGCGAGCAGCGACCAAGTTACTTCACTGGTGCTAGCCCCCCTGTGGGAATCCAGGCCTGCTGCGACTCCGTAGGTTGGCTGCTTTACAGTCTTTATATGCAGTTCTTATGTTCCTCTTAGTTTGAATAATAATGTCTTGCTTCTTTCCTTTTAGGTATGAAAGGTATTTTGGTGTTGTCATGCAGTTTGAAGATGAGCATGGGCCGGTAGGCGAAAGCGCGGTGTGCGCGATGCTGTCCGGTAAGTAATGCGCGATGCACAGAGCTGTTTCGCCTTTTATATTGCTAACCTGTGTCTTTTCTCTCCTTGCAGGTTGCGATGTTCCTCGCCGAGCGCGGTAATGTTCCAGCAATGATACTGACCAGGAGATTGTTGTGGCTTTCTTCATTCGGGAGGAAACGTGAGTAAACGCTTACTAATGCTGTTTTTCTTTCTCCTCTTTTCATGTTATGGTATTCCAGGATGCATGCGGTGCCGGATGATGGAGTTCGTACCTTCAGGTGAGTGGAACTGAAGTCAGCGATGGATTGAAGACAGGATACTGTTCCAGGTAAGTTTCGTAGTGTTTTTTCTCTCTCTGTAGGTCCTTGGTTTCAGGTAAGCTGGCATCAAAGAACTGGACACGGTGAGAGTTACGCTGCCCACAGCAGAATAACGCAAAGCATGTTCTGCTGTTTGGGTGTGGTTTAAATAGTCTCAGGTAAAGTAGTCCAAGTAAAATAGTCCCAGGCCTGCCACACCCAAAGTAGTCCAGGTAAAGTAGTCCCAGGCCTTCCACAACCAAAAGACTAGACCGCATAGCTCAGTTCCTTGTAACTGAGCTATGTTTGTGCCTCCATGTTGGCTGAAACCCCCCAAGTTAAATAGTCCCAAGTAAATAGTCCCATTCTAATGTTGGTCTTCATGATGGTTATGAGCCTGGCGCCAGGTTTTAAGGCCTTTGACCTGGCCCTAATTGGAAGACTGACTTGCCAGTGAGGGCCAGGGGCAAGGGTCATGACACCAGCCTACAATTCCTTTAACATCGATGGCAACCTAATCCCCATCTCATCTGCTGCTAAAACTTTGGGTGTCTATCTAGACGCCTCACTCGACCTCTCACGTCAAGTTAACGTCATCCCCTCTGCTGCCGCCTACACAGCCAAATTGATCAATGCCAGTAAAGCCTCTCCTCTCCATACGCAATCGCCTCACAATTGCTAGAGCCATCACCAGGGCCAAGTTGGACTACTGCAATGCCCTCTTTGCTTCCACTTTGGAACGCAACATGAAAAGGTTACAAATCATCCAAAACAATGCCCTCTGAGCTACCCTCTGACTTATCAAAAACGTCCACTTCTCAGAAGCCAGAAAAGACACCCATTGGCTGCCGATCCGAGAGTGGATCAACTTCAAGATCCTCTCCATCGTTCACAAGTGCCTCTCCAAAACGGCACCTGTCTACCTTTCTCAGCCCATGGAAAAATACACCCCTTCTCGCCCACTAAGATCCTCAGATGACCAATTGCTCAAAGTGGCCAGCTTCAATCCCCAATCTGCAGGAGGCTCAAGCTTCCCTGTCATCAACCGCCAAGCTGTGAAAGAATCTCCCCTTGTTCTTGAGTATGGAACCTCCTATTGGTCCTTTAGGAGAAACTTGAAAACCTGGCTTTTCGCCTAAACTCCACAGAGCCAAGACACTATACTACTGCTGAACGTCCTGAACATACGCTTCCTACTTTCTCTGTTTAACTTTACCTGTACACCACTTCCTCTAATGTAACTAGCGCCTAGATACCTGAGGGTTCAGCGCGCTGTTACAAATGCAAAAATAAATAAATAAATATTCAAGCTGTTGGCTTCTATTCACCACGCTTTCACTATGGGACAAGGCAGCACACTCAAGCTTAGCACAGTCTCTGGCTTCTCTAGCACAAGGATGCAGTTCAAATCTCAGTATTAGGGCCTTCCGTACCAAAGTCTCTTTGCCATTCTCTTACTTCAGAGGGCCCGATACGACAAACAAACATTCAAAAGTTCCTTTCTCCTCAGGATTCTCATTTACAACTTCTTGGGTGATCTTTGATTCATCCCATGCCCCCCTCTGCTGGGCTCAGACCCACTTTAACACAAAATCTTCAACTGGTCTCTCTCTGCAGGGCTCGGACCGATTCATGTATTTTTCCAAGACTTTCGACTGTGCGCATGATTTTGCTTGATCCGTCGCAGGGCCATTTCGATTCACATTTATTTGTTCATTTTCAAATTATCTCCAGCTGCCAGGCTCAGATCAAATGTATTTACTTTCGTCATGCCTCAGCTGGATAGCTTACAGAAACCTTTGATTGAGCACCCACATGGTGCTGGACCACTCTGTCAAAGGTATTGTAGCTTGCTTTAAAGTTCAATCACTCATCAGCAGTTTAACTTCACTCGTGTGTCTTTTCACACGCATTTTAACAATGTTCGTTCCAGCGCTCACCATAAAATGTTGCTGTTTCAACTTTGGCTTCAACACATACAGGTCTTGTATGGGTTTCCCCAACTCACTGGCTGAGTAGATTTCACAGACACTGCTTTGTTCTTGGAGCCACTGCTTTGTACCTGCACTTATCAGACTTACCCTGTCTGCTGCCTTAAACCCAGCACTTGCCAATTGCTGGCTGCACAACCACTGTTTGTTGCCTTTATTATTTATTTATTATTTATCCGTTTCTCCTTTGCTCCGCACTCTCCACTCCTCAATGTCACTGGGCCTAGTAAGATCGTTGTTTTGTTCTCCCCTGTTCCCCTCCCTTGCCTTGTCATGTTCTGAAACACTTGTGTACGAGCGCGATAGAAATAAAATATCAATATCAATACCATGGTGGCTGGTGATTCTCCCTGCCTTGATTATTGATGCTGGAGGGACCCGGGTATCTCCGACACATAACGCAGGATTCTTCAGCCTGTTTTCCTGGTCTTATGTTTTCCCATCTCGAGGACTCATGAAAGCAATGGTTCCTTGTCAAAAGAGTCAAGGGTACTTCCCTCCTTGTGATCCCTTTCCGTTTCACCCACTTTCTTCTCTAGTTAAACTGCCATCTTGGAACTGCTGTTTCTTTGTGTGTTTTGCCTCGCTCAGAGTGTGCTCTTGTGCTCTGCCTTTTATCCATGTGAAGAAGTGTAATGGAAGTCAGGTGTGAGTGATTGTCGATAATTGCCTGACCTCGCCTGACCATGGTATTGGGACATGTCAGGTACACGGCTCGGGTGTTAGTCTGTTTCCCTTACAGCGGGCTGTCAGTGAGAAAGTGTCTGTGTTGTAAAAGGGGATGGGGGTAAAGTTCCTAAATATCCTACCGGCTAGGATAGGGTAAAGGTGTTACAAGGACGGTGATACCGCGTCTCACTATCCGGTGTCCCACTACCACTGCCCAAAAACCCGTCACGCAGGTGATCCTCTCGCATTGGTACGCCCCCAGGAACTGAATCCAAAAGCAATGGCCGTGTCCTGGCATCCAAGTGGTTTAGTAGGACATGACTGCACTTCGCACATCTAGTGTGTGGAGGCCTCTCACCATAGTTTTGCGGATTCTGAAAAAAAGCTGGCAATTCAATGGACTGGTTAACATGGAATTTAGAAGTGTACTTTGGTGAGAAGCGTAGATGCGTTCTTAAGACCACTGTGTTTTTATGTTTTGTGACAAAAGGTTCCGACACAGATAAAGCTTGATGCTCATTTAGCCTCCGAATAGAAGTAATCACTACAAGGAAAGCAGTCTTGTAAGTAAAGTCTTTGAGGCTTGCTTTATGCATTGGCTCAAAGAGTGATCCCATGACCTTGCAATGTTTAAATCCAAACCTGTTGTTGGCGGGTATGCAACAGGAGGATAGAGTCACTTTACACCTTGAAGAATATAATGACTGGAACTCTCCACCATGAAACCTTGCTTTGTGATGTTGTATAATCAGAAAGTGTAACTAGATGGACTTATAAAGAATTAAAGACCAAAACTGAGCCCAACAGGTATAATAGGTAGTGCACTATTTGTGATGGTATGCATTCAATATGGTTGAAGCTTCTACAGAACCCCAAACCTTTTCCATTAGTTAAAGTAGCAGTGTTGTGTGTTTGGTTTACGGGCTTCTTTTAATATTTCAATGCATCTGTCAGGCAAATTACAATGTCAAACTCTATGACGTCAGGAGCTATGCTGCCAAGCTGACTAAGGTTGAGGATGTAGGTTTTGTCCTTGGTTCTGTGACATGTTGTAAGTGCATGTTAGTTTAAGTGGTGGGCAAATTGATATTTTGAGGAGGTGGGAATTCCACATCTGGTGTGCCCACACTAGAGCTATTAGAAACATTGTTAAGTGTTCCTGGTGCAGCTTGTGGATTACTCTCTTCAAGAGTAGGGCTGGGGGAAAAGCGTATGCAAATATTCCTGACCAGCTGATCCACAGTGCGTTCCCCCTGGATTCCTTCTGCAGGATCCTGGAGGCATAATTTGGGCATTTTGCATTTGCAGTTGTGTTCCCATGGAACATGTTGTGATTGCAGATGAATTGCTCTCTGGAGGCTCCATTTCCATATCCTTTGTACCAATGTGGATAGATTTTGGGAATGAGTACCGCCCTGTTCATTGATGTAGAACATGGCTGTTGTGCTGTCTGTAAAGATCAGCACATTTTTCCCCAGTAAATGAAGTTGAAATGCTTGTAGTGCTTTGTATACTGCTAGCAGCTCCAAGACATTGATGCATTTTTTGGAGAGTGAGCAAGACCACATTCCTTGCCCTGTGAAATGGAGACAATGCCCCTCCCCCTGAAAGTGATGCGTCTGTTGTGATTTTGAGGTGTGCTCCAGGATTGACAAAAGGTTTTCCCTGCAACATGTTCTGTTTTGTCCACCACTGTAGTGCCAACACCACCTCTTGCGAATCCTCCACTAGCTCATCCCAGTTGCCCTTTGCTTGCGACAATTGTTTCAATAGCCATTCCTGAAGTGGACCCACATGCAGCCTTGCTTTTGAGACTTTTAAGATGCACGATTCCATTCCATCATGCCTAGAGGATGCATTACCTTTCCGGCAGCTATCTGCCAAACAGCTATATAACAAAGGATCTGCTCTTAACGATTTCAGACCCTCTTGTTGGAGGGAAAGACAAATGTGTCTTTGGCATGGATTACAGCCGCTAGGAACTGTATTTGTTGGCTGGGGGTTAGGCTTGACTTCTTTTCGTTGATTAAAATCACCAGTTGATGCAGAAGACTTATTGTCTTCTGCATATTTAGTTGACATATTTCTGGCGTTTATCCTGTTATCAGCCAGTCGTCCAGATAAGGGTACTCTGTCTGTGCACAGATGTGCTGCTACCACTGCTAATACCTTTGTAAAAACATGTGGGGCTGACGTGATCCCGAAAGAGAGTACTTTGAATTGATAATGTGTCTGGCCCACATGTACGTTAAAAGAATGTAGACAAAAATATGGAAGTCGAACGCAGTGAGGCTGAAATGCTCGCATTTTTTAAACTACTTTGTTTTATATAAGTTGCCCGCTTTTGATGTTATGTAAGTGGGGGACACCCCTGCAACCTCCGAAGCCAATAATGCCTAACAGGATTGCGGGGGACATTAACGCAACCCCCACTGCCCATGTTCGCCATTACTGGATTCAGTATTTTCTACTAGCCCGAATGCGGCACAAACGTGCATTTGTTTTTATTTTCTTTTCGATCATTTTATCCGAAACGTCTGACCCATATTGAAGCTTGAATATATTTTATGCCTGGTAGGATTGAAATATGAAAGTACGCATCTTTCATGACTAGTGTTGTCATAGTGTTATCATAAAGTCTCCCTCTTTGAGCAACGGGATGACTTCTTTTAGCATTATCACCTGAAACTTTTGCAGTTTAACTTAAGTGTTTGCTGGTATTAACTCCAGCACTGGCTGTTTTGTTTTGTCTTTTTTGGAACAAGGAAGTACACAGAATAAATACCCTTGTTTACCTCTGACGGAGGGACGAGTTATAAGGCTCCCTTCTGAAGCAGCATCTCTACCTCTTCCTGCAGATTCCGCTGGTGCTCTAACGTAATGTTCTCTTTTCGTGGTGGATGATTGTGTGGCTGTTCTTGGAACTACCCATGTTTTACAGCATCCAACACCCACCTGTCTGATGTGATCCCCTCCCATTTGTGTGAAAATTGTGCTATGTGACCCCCTACCAGGGTGATATGGGAGGGCACTAGAATCTGCAAGTCAATGTTTTGAGGTTGTTGCCCAACCTCTTGTGATTTGGCCCCTTCTGTTGCCTCACCCCCTGCAAAATTGTCTGGGGAATGAGGACTGAGTGTTTGTTCCCTTTCCATGGGTGTTAAACCAAGAGGATGAACCTGTCCCCATAGAGTAAGGTTGCTTGTGCTGATGATCGCGAGTATCCCTACCCACGAAAAACACAGTGGTTGGACTATGATCCCCTTTGAAAGGGGCGATTTGTGATCTGGTTTATTGTCCTTATAGTTTTGTGATCTTTTTAAGCAACTCGCTGTGCCTCATCAACTGCTTTCCCTAACAAGACATCATTTTCAATACGTATATTTAATCAAGTTGCCTGTGTTTCTTACCTAAAACCTAAATTTCGAAGCCAAGCATACCTCTTGGTCAGAGTTCCTTCCATAATCACTCTACCCATTGTTTCTGTGGTTTCTAGGGTATTTTTAAGGACTGCATTAGCAATTTGCTTGCCTTCTGCTATGGTTTTAAGCATTTCTGATTATAAAGGACTCTGAAGAGTTATGAACTAGCTCTTCCATGTTGTCCCACTGGGAACTATCATAACTAGCCATACGCCCAGTATTGTCAGCTATACACGTTTGGTAGGCTGCCGAGGTGGCAACATTTTTGCCAAAAGCATATATCTTTTTGCTTTCCTTGTCAGGTGGGGCTTCAGACGTTGCTAAAGGTGTTCCTGTCCTTTTACGGGTTCTAGTGACAACTATGGTTCCGGCATTAAATGTTTCTCTGATGAATAGGGGTCTGGATGTTCTGGTTTAATTTCTTTTCAATGCATGGATTAACAGGATTTGTTAACCCTGGTTTAGATAGAGACAAGTCTAGCCATCGCTTGACAGACTTTAGAAATGGTAGGTATTGGCTAAAATGCTTCTTTTCTTAAGGATATCATCCACAAAATCTATGTGCTCCTCCAACTCTTGGGTCTCGGTTTTAAAATAGTGTGCAGTTCTTTTGAGCAGATCAATATAGATTGTCATCCATAGGTGATGATGAAATGGGATAATTATCGAGATCTGGCGAGGGTATAGAGAGGTCTCTAAATCAGTACCTGTAATGTCTTCAGCAACATTTTCTTCGTCCACATGACTAAAAATCTTAATTTTCACTGGCTCTTTTATATGGGGCCGTGGGCTCTGTCCTTACCCTTTTTAAAGCATTATCTTCCTTTAAAACAGGGTTTTGTGGTTTAAAAGGGTGTTTTTCTAAAAACTCCATAAAGGAGACTACCTTATCCATAAGGACCTCAAACCTTTCTTTGGTCCATTCCCCTGACCCACTTCTAGGTGAGTGTAGTAGTGGAGAAAACCCCTCTTTATCCTGCACCTGTGTGTGTGCATCCCTTTTTATTTTAAGCATATCACTGATAGTGGAGGCACTTTCTGTGTGTGTTAACGTAGTGTTTTCTACATGGGTCGAAGGATGGTTTCAGCACTGCAATTTTGATTTATGTACCTCTTGAACATCTTTACTTGGGGATACGGTCGCCGTAGAGGTAGTCTTTGGAGCATATGTCCAGTGGGCTAAACTGAAAGATGTCTTTTGCAATGCCGACCTGCTGGCCGCTGAGGAACCCTTCTCGAACCAGATTTTTACATTTTCGACAAAAGTGACTTTGGGGGCAAAGTATGTTTATCCCGAGAGATGTGTTTGTGTTTACCCCCGCTGGATGCGCCGAAAAGATGCTGTGTTATTCTTTATCATGTGTAGCCTTGTCATCAGTGGGAGCCTTCATAGCAGAGCGTGGTGTCTGCAGTTCGGAGCTATGGATCGGCCATCAGGAACTTTGTTTCCCGAACTGAATTATCTTCGCCATCCGAAGGGATACCAATGTTGTTCTGTTCCGGCTCGGATTACTACGCCCCGGCGAAGTATTCCAACACTGCCTCAGCTTGCATCACGAAAGTCGTCCACCATTTCGATTGCCAATCTTTTAATGTCTTGGCCTTAAAAATCCTACACGACCGCCATCGCTCCTCCAAGTGGTCTCTAGCGAGGCAATAATTACACATCTTGTGTGCGTCGATCGACAGAAGCTTTTTGTTACACGTGGGACAGAATTTGAAAGGTGTGTTTTCCATGATCCAAGCTGGGCGACAGTGAGATAACAACTATTAAGGGGGAAATGGGTGGAGGCATTCTCCTAAACTACAGAAATTTAAGCATCTTCCCCCACTCTCCTGCTGTGAAAGGACGAAGCCTGTATCTGTATGCCGTCAAGCGCCGATGTCCGCAGCAGTTGTGCGCTAGTTACCGCTCGTCGAGCACTGAATCAAGGCCGGCAAAAAGGGTTATACAAATTATAATTGAAGTTACTCTCGAAACTCGAGCATGTGCAATAGTACAATGAACTCCGCGAAGTGGGACCAACCCAATGGCGGAAACTAAACAACCCATGGACCTCGACGCATAAGGGATCATGGGTACAGCACACGTCATGATAGGTATAGTGTTACAGACACAGCCCTTCGATGTCCCTTTTCAAAATTGAAAACAAATTTCTACTCCACGCTCCTCTTCCCTCCTCTCCCAAACTTTCATTCACTTCTTTCACTCCCTCAATCACTCTCCTTGCTCTCAATTACTTATCCTGTTACACTACACCCAAAACCCTCTACAAACTCTAGCAAATATTCATTCACTCACTCACTCCCAGCCACACACTTTCAATCAGGTACCACTTTTTCTCACAACCAACACCTCACCGGTAACACACTCCACCACACTCTCTGAATCGCTTTTCTCCACCTTCCTTCTTCCGCCTCGTCCTTTGGTTTGCCCTCACTCCACCTGAACACCCCAAACACCCATCACTATGTCTTATTCTCATGGGGTTTTTATACCCCTGATTGCTAGCCCATCCTAAGTAATCTACTACCTTCGCCATTAATTGACGGTATGATGGACTGGCATGCTCTCCTGGTTCTGGTCTGCCAAAGTCATTTTCAGGAGATGCGTCAATGCCATTTGCATTGTGTAATGATTCCACCAAGTCCCTCATTCTGCTTTCTTCTGAAATCAAGCATTCTGGGACATTTGGGGTGCCATATTCTAGCCAAAAAGGTACATTCTCCTCATCAGATCTCTCCTGTTCCTCAAAAAGTGAGTTCAGGGACTTGAAAAACTCCTTCCTGGGGAGAGGCTTGAAAACCTTCTCTGGGAGAGGAGGAGGAAGAGGTGTATTACAGGGCTCTGAGGATATGTAACCTTATCTTTCCCTTTTTCTGGCTGCCCTTGCTTGGCTGGAGCCTTTGGCGCCGAGGGCTTCGGCGTCGACAAGGGCGTCAACGGCGTCGGTGACATAGTGGTCATCAACAGGGTTTGCTTCGAGGGCGTCGAGGCGCTCTTCGAGGATTTTCCATTCGAGGTGTGATAGATCTCAGACGGCGTCAGTGACCTCGAACGGTCGACTCGACTCGAGCGTTTTTCGCTCTGCGTCCTTGAAGGTTCCCTATCCTTCCTTTTTCGATCACCCGGGCTCGAGGGCTCGCGAGTGTCGGAGCGATGACGCTCCCGGCCGGCTTCCGAAGAAGGCACGGACCGAGGCTTCGCTTTCTCAAACACCTCCATCATTTTGATCCTGAATGTGTCCCACTCTTCAGGAGACTAATGTTTCATGGGGCATTTCATCCTTTTCGGAGACTCGTCTGACGACGAGGTGGAGGGAGACCTGTGGCATGGTTTCTTCGATTTTTTTGTCGAAGACGATGAGCGATGGGAATCGCTTCGGGACCTGGATCGATGCCTTTCGCGTCGAGGAGATTTCTCCTCACTGGACCTCGACTCGACGCAAGAGGCTTTACGATCGGTTTTGCGACCTACCTGTAGTTTTCCTCTCCTTTCTCGCAAGGCCTTCCCCATCATCACCTGACACTTCGTACAGGCCTCCATGTCGTGGCCTTCTCCGAGGCACCACAAACACTCTCGGTGCGGGTCCGTGATCGACATTTTTGAACCACACGACTTGCACTTTTTGAAACCCGATTTCGGTGTCGTGGTCGGCGTCAATGACAAATTTCGTTATATTTATATCTTCACAGACCTCGAGGCGCACTGAATCTCCAAAACAACGTATGCTGCGGAAAAACGGAACTGAGGCCAACGGGCGCGCCGATGACGTCACCCTCGACGGAGGCCTTCGAGGGACCATCGACTCAACGACATCGACTCACGGCGCCCTCTCAATTATATCATTGTTTGTGGCTGTGATGATAATACTGTTGAATCATACATGCATTTTATAGTGTGTTGTACCTGGTATGATAAACCTTGTAGACATTATGTGTTGCCCCTTCTTCATACTTCAAATTTTTGATGATGCAGGCCTGCCTGTTTATATCGGATTCTGGCACTGGACGTTACAGTTTACTGATCTTTGGAAAGTTTTTTGTCGTCTGCACTGTATATTAGAAAAAGAAAAATGGGACTAACTGAGTAGTAGGGTGAGCCTGTGTGAAATCATCATACACCTTATTATCATTTTTAGGTACTGTCTAAGTTGCTATAATGGTATGCTTCAAGAATGTATGTTATTGGTGATTGCATGATGAATACAGTATGAACGTATTTTAAAATGGTTTCTTTTCATTGTATATTGTATTTGATTAGGAAGATTACTGATGTGATATATTTTAAATGTGGGTTTTATGGACTTGGTTTCTGAATAAACACGAATTGGCAAACCAGAGATTCGTATCAGAAAAAGATTACGAAAAACGCTAATCATCGCCACAAGGTAGAGCATAGTGACACCAGTATAGGCGATTTCTCTCGCACAAAGACATACCTGAATTGTACCACCATCCTTTGTTTCCCAGGTGGAAGGGACTTAAATACGCCTCGAAGGACAGACAATTAAATCATTTTTAACTCCACATTTCAGGAAATTTGGCAATGTGGAAGAAGCAAATGGAGAACATCATTTTATAAGCACAAGCTTCTCTGACGAAGTTAAAAAGAATGAACTATCGTGAGAAAGCTCATCCACCTACTTGAAGAGTCTGAACCCAGCATTCCAAGTTGCAGTTTGACAGCGCTTGTCTGATTAAATGAATGGACCAAAGGAAAAAAATCGGCATTTAAAGTTCTGGGGAGGTCATGTCCTGTTTTAGCATGGGTGGGCTTCCCCACAGAAATGACACTTGTCTTTATGACATGGCTCAGCCTCAGACAAAGCTCAATAATAGGAAGTAGGTCACAGGACACGCATGTTGAGGGAAGACTTTTATATGGACACACACACATTCACACACAGCTGCTTGATGAAGGAGCCGTCACATTTACATAGCAGTTAAATAAAGTTATGCACTAACCATTTAGAGTGCGACTCTTCCCTTTTGCCATGTCCGGCGTGGCGCACTGGCATGACAGGAGAGGCTCCCCTCGTAGAGGGAAAATAGGGCAAAGAATAGGGCTACACATGCCCAGGAGAAAGGGGGAAGAACGACAGCGGTACACCAGGAAAATCATGCAGTGTTAAGAGTGCCCAAATCTGACAATATTAGACTGTTGGATATCTAGCTCAACAACTTAACCTCGTTTGACACAATTAATGCATTTAACAGTCTGCTCACACTGTGTCGGATGTGCTTAAAATGGCACTATCCAACTTAATACAAATAGTTTGTTCTTAAGACAGTCCTTGGTTGCAACTGGCGTTTTTTGCTGTAAATGGGTGCCGATTTCACCCAGTTTAATGTTGCTTAATGTATTCATCTTTGCCAGGTAAATGGTCTAACTGGTCATGCTAGAGCTATCTGACCACTCCGCTGAGATCCGTTGAATTATAGGACTATGTGCACCTTTAGATTATGGGGTAATTCATAGAATTCAGCGCACATGTGGCGCACGGGGCTGGCGCACAGTGTGCGCGTGCGACAGTCTGCGCCAGCCGCATGCGGCAAAATCCATTTCCGTGCACAGCGTATTCATGGATTTTAACATCCATTACCAGCCGTGGCGCAGAGTGGCGCAGCGACCCTGCAGCAGCGCCAGTTATGCCCCCAACCCCTCCCCGTGCGCCATGTACAGCGCACAAATCCCGTACATGGCGCACAGGCCAGTGGACCAGCATACAGGCCCCCAACCACGAAAACACCTATAAAACTCCCTGCGCACCCCTCCGAATACACGCACCCTGCTGCGCGGGGAGAATCACATGCGATTGGCCCTGTGCGAGCGGGGTATGTGTATTTCGGGGGTTCGCAGGGAGTTTCACACGCAATTGGCCCTGTGCGAGTGGGGTACGTGTATTTGGGGGGTTCGCGGGAAGTTCCACACACGATTGGCCCTGTGCGAGCGGGGTACATGTTTTATTGGGGTTCGCGGGGATTTTCACACGCGATTGGCCCTGTGCGAGTGGGGTACGTGTATTTCGGTAGTATGCGGGGAGAATCACATGCGTTTGGCCCTGCGCGAGCGGAGTACGTGTATTTCGGGGGTTCGTGGGGAGTTTCACACGCAATTGGCCCTGTGCGAGCGGGGTACGTGTATTTGGGGGGTTCGCGGGGAGTTTCACACGCGATTGGCCCTGTGCGAGCGGGGTACGTGTATTACTGGGGTTCGCAGGGAGTTTCACATGCGATTGGCCCTGTACGAGCGGGGTACGTGTATTTTGGGGGTGCGCGGGACGTTTCACATGCGATTGGCCCTGTGCGAGCGGGGTAGGTGTATTACTGGGGTTCGCGGGCAGTCTCACACACGATTTCGCTGTCAGAGCGGGGTACGTGTATTTCGGGGGTGCACGGGAAGTTTCACACGCGATTGGCCCTGTGCGGGGTACGTGTATTTCGGGGGTTCGCGGGGAGTTTCACACGCGATTGGCCCTGTGCGAGCGGTGTACGTGTATTTCGGGGGTTCGCGGGGAGTTTCACACGCGATTGGCCCTGTGCGAACGGGGGAGTGCGCGGGAAGTTTCACATGCGATTGGCCCTGTGCGAGCGGGGTACGTGTATATCGGTAGTGCGCGGGGAGAATCACATGCGATTGGCCCTGTGCGGGAGGGGTATGTGTATTTGGGGGGTTTGCAGGGAGTTTCACACGCAATTGGCACTGTGCGAGCGGGGTACGTGTATTAGTGGGGTTCGCGGGGAGTTTCACACGCGATTGGCCCTGTGCGAGCGGGGTACGTGTATTTCGGGATTGCGCGGGAAGTTTCACACGCGATTGGCCCTGTGCGAGCGGGGTACGTGTATATCGGTAGTGCGCGGGGAGAATCACATGCGATTGGCCCTGTGCGAGAGGGGTATGTGTATTGGGGGGTTTGCAGGGAGTTTCACACGCAATTGGCACTGTGCGAGCGGGGTATGTGTATTTGGGGGGTTCGTGGGGAGTTTCACACGCGATTGGCCCTGTGCGAGCGGGGTACGTGTATTACTGGGGTTGGCGTGGAGTCTCACACGCGATTGGCCCTGTGCGAGCGGGGTACGTGTATTTCGGGGGTGCGCGGGAAGTTTCACTTGCGATTGGCCCTGTGCGAGCGGGGTACGTGTATTACTGGGGTTCGCGGGCAGTTTCGCATGCGATTTCGCTGTCAGAGCGGGATACATGTATTTCGGGGGTGCGCGGGAAGTTTCACACGTGATTGGCCCTGTGCGAGGGGGGTACGTGTATTTCGGGGGTTCACGGGGAGTTTCACATGCGATTGGCCCTGTGCGAGTGGGGTATGTGTATTTCGGGGGTGCGCGGGAAGTTTCACACGCGATTGGCCCTGTGTGAGCGGGGTACGTGTATTACTGGGGTTCGCGGGGAGTTTCACATGCGATTGGCCCTATGCGAACGGGGTATGTGTATTTTGGGAGTACGCGGGAAGTTTCACACGCGATTGGCCCTGTGCGAGCGGGGTACGTGTATTACTGGGGTTCGCGGCCAGTTTCACACCAGATTTCGCTGTCAGAGCGGGGTACGTGTATCCAGTGGGGTGCGCGGGTAGTCCCACACATGAATTGGCAGTGTGGGTCCTCCCAGGTGTGCCCTCTACCCCCTCCATGGCCCCTGCAGGCAGCCCACACCACAGGGGACTACCCAGCACCCATGGTCATGTCCCGCAGGCAGCCCATCCACCATGGGAATGCCCCCCAGCCAGCCCACATGTCACCTTGCACTACTGATCACCAACTCATGTGCCCCTGCACCCCCACCCACCCAGCAGTGAGCCGCAGGCCCTGACTCATGTCCCCCAGCACCCCCACCCAGCATTGATGGGCACCTGCCAGCAGGCCCCGACTCAGGTCCCCCAGCACCCCCACCCACCCAGCATTGATGGGCACCTGCCAGCAGGCCCCGACTCATGTCCCCCCCTACATGACATAAACATAAAGATGCACAATCATGGCCCACATCTCCACCAAAATACCACAGCACGCCACCCTAGTCTTGAGACGCAATGATTTCCTAATCCACCCCACACTGACATGCCTATCTCAAGACACAAACCAAAAGTCAACTATGTACATCAACACATGTCCGTCACACACGCACACTGGTTGGCATTGATTGTGTAAACCCACATTTTCACATGCATGAACTCAATCAGCGAATTACACACATGGAAGTAAAATATCAAAATGTATTGTGGAGAAAAATAAAGCAATGAAATGAAAGCATAAAATAATTGCAAACATGAAATGAAAAACATGTCCAAAAGATGAGTACATGAAAAGTATAACCAATCCAAAGAAATCCAAAAGAAAAATAGTCCAAACTCTCCCTCCACCAAAGCAAATCCAAAGGAAACGTAAAACGTAAAATCCATGAATCCATGGTGAAATCCAAAGAAAAAGTTCCAATAAATCCATTGTCCAACTATGTACAATAAATCCATTGTCCAACTATGTACAATCAATTGTCAAAAGTCCATGAGCCCAACGAAAGAACAGAAACCTATGAAAAAACTGCCTAATAAAAAAACTATATACAAATGTGTGGGGCAAAGTCAAAACACCCCAAAATAAAGGAAAACGAAAATGAAACCTAACACTAAAAACTATATACAATGGTGGCGGGCTAGTCCGACGGCTTACTTTCCGATTTCCCGGGCCAGGGCATCATCGAACTCCTGCTCAATGTCCTGGGAGGCGGTCCTCTTCCATGGCCCCGAGGGTTCGCAGGGACGATGCCATGTTGACCTCCAACTCCCTGCGAATTGCCTCGAGGCACTCGGCCTGCCTCAGTGCCCTCCGCATGGAGTTCTCCGCCCTGACCATTGTGAGCCGTGCCTCTTACGCCCGTATCTATGGCCTGGCCCAACCGCTGCCACACGGAAGACACTTCCAATCCTGGGTCCTCCTGCCCTTCGGATGTTGAAAGCCCCGAGCCATCATGGCTCCCACCTTGTTGCTGCTGCGGCTGTGCCTGTGCCCTGGCTCTTGCTGCCTGCACATCCTCCTCCGGCTGGGGTGCAGTTGTTGAGGTGGCCACCCCTGCTGGACGTCCGACTCCCGACTGTGGCAGGGATGTGTCCTCCACCATCCTGGCCGCAGAGTCAGAGGCAGCTCCACAGGGTACCCAGGTGATACATGGGTGGGAAGATGGCATGGAGGACGACTGGCGCATAGGGGGTTCCGGTGAGGAGGGGGTCGGAATAAGGTCCAGCATACGGAGGAATCCAGCCCTGGTGACCCGTCCCAGTAGGTCAACGTGGTCAACGACGCATCCGAGATGACGTGCAGTGTCTTCACGAAAACACTGCAGGTCACTTCACATGCCCCGTTGACGCAACGCCATCCCAGACAGGACAGGACAGGCTCAACCCGGTCCCTGATTGCCACGTCCGCAGGGAGAGGAAGGCCAGTTGTTGTGCGCTCATCCCCTCCCTGAAAACGGGTCTGGACGTAGGCATCCCTGCTGGTGCAGGATGATGCAGTCACAGGATAGGGGACAGGATTACACACAGGCACCTCCGCGGTGGCCTGTGCTGCCTCCTGTCCCTGCCCCTGCACTGCACCACTAGCTCCAGTGGAATCCCCACCTCCAGACCCCATATGTGTCCCTTCCACAGCCTCCTCCTCCACCAAACCCCCCACCAACCTGGATGACTCCATGCCATCTTCCTCCATTGAACCCTGTGGTGTCTCAGCTGCCCCTTCTGCTGCCGAGGAGTCCACCTCCGACCTCCGCCTCTTGGGCATACCCTCGGCAGCTGCGGCCTGGGACGCGGCACCAGACTCCTCACTCCCCGACGAGATGACAACCTGGGAGGGGAGCCAGGCCTTGTGTCTCCGGCTGGTGGTGCGATCCCTGCCGCTTTGCTCCACAGCACCCTCTCCGCCCTCTTCATCAGTTGACGCTGCAGACAGGTAGATAGAACACAGGCATCAGGGCACTGTACAATGGACTGATACACACGACAGTTGCACATGAGTGGCAGTGTAAAACTACAGACATGGCATCACACTCCCCAACACACATGTCATTTCAACTCACACACATGAGTAAATCAACAGGAATCTTGCACCAGGCAGCACCGTCCATACACAAACAACAGCACGAGCAGCCGAAGGTGAGCCTGACGTCACATGAAACACAGGGAGTGCACAACACATGCACACGCCACCAGACTGACATGCATCTGTACATCTACACCACTGCAGTGATAATGTCACCATCCATGTCACATCTGGCAATCAGCCTCCTACATGTAAGTGTCACATGCATCCATGTTGCATCACAGTTGCACACTTGTCACATACACACACATGCACATGTAAACAGTGCAGATACATGCAGCAGAAGCCCCCATCCATGTGTGACACCACAACCATGCCACAGTACATACACATAATTTTCACATGTGCGCACCCACACATTGTTACGAACCGTTCTCAACGGTGGTCCTTTCTACGCCGATGGCGCTTCATGCCATCCATTCACACCGTCACCCCCAAGATGGCGTCGCGTAATAGAGTGGACGGTCTAGAACCCATTCCAGCCATTGAGGAAACTCCGCCTTGTGAGTCGATCACGGTACTTAAACCACCTGAATGGAAGACTCAGCGCGTTGCTACTGTTCTTAGTGGTCACGCTCCGTAAGTCTTCGCTTAGGAGAAATACTGGAATTTCACTTCCAAATTGGTTCCAACCTTCCACCTCCTCCCTTTATTGAAACCTGCTTGTCTTTTCATCTTTCCTCTTTCACAGGCTGACTATTATCAAGCGCTGTCACTTCATAACATTCAAAGACTCATTACTGGTGAAGTCGCCTTCTGAACCGCTCACTGCTCGAATCTCCAAACTACATCTCCCATCATTCATTCCGGGAATCACCTTTCACATCCACCTGCATACTCAGACGGGTTCCCGCCGGTTCCAAACCTCTCTACAAACCCTCCTCCGAGAGTCGGCTTAGCAATCGGCGAACTATTGGAGAAACTTCGGAAATAGCTGCACGACTAACATTTCCATCGCGAAGCGGCAGCAGAAGGCTTGAATCCCGATCCACTCAACGCTCTCAAGCGACACAGGGTTTTTTCCCTTCACTAAGGGTTTCCCTGCCACATCCTTCCTTTGCCGAGTTAGAGGCGGAGGGAAGGTGTAACAGGTGAACTCCTGATAGCCTCATTCCACTAATTGAAGACCAGGTAGGAAGTTTCCTTTTTGTTGTGTGGTGTTGGAGGGAGACTGGGAGAGTCAAGGTGTTTTCACAGTTTCATCTAACTCTAAAATATAACAGATAGCAACGCCCGATAGGGTGACTGGGTAACGTTTTGGCTCTCTTAGAGTACTCTACCTCACCACAGAGCAATATGGAGCAACAGGTCCAACAGTTGATGTCGGCTGTACAAACCCTTTCAGGGGAGGTCCAACAGCTTAGACAGGAAAACCAAATATTACGACAACAGGTGGGTCGGTCTGCCCATAGCTCAGAGGTGCCTCCGGGTCCTCTTCCTTTCGGTAAATTCGATGGAAATCCACATGCAGTTAAGGAATACCTAGAGGCTTGCACAGTTCAGTTTGCCTTTAAGACGGCCTTTTTTCCCACGGATCGCGACAAGGTAGGCCATATGATCGCCCATATGACGGGCGCAGCACTAGCATGGGCGACCCCCCTTGTTACCAATAATAACCCGATTCTGGACTCGTATCCCGCCTTTTGCAACAGTGTCAAAAGCATGTTAAGCAGGCAAGAAATCACAATAGCCTCACAAGAGAGTCTGTTGGACCTTAAACAGGGAAGTCAGGACCTCTTGACATACATTACTAGATTTAAGCAGTTGTCCGCCGACACTTCCTGGGCGGACGACGCTCTCGTAACCATATTTCGACGAGGGTTATCTGAGGACCTAAAGGACGAAGTGTCACGTATTCCCCGTCCCCACAACTTAACAGAATTTATTGCCTTAACGATGCAAATAGACTATCGCCTCCAGGAAAGACACCGAGAGCGACGCAAGGTTCGTTCACAAAAAGCCTTTTCTGAAGGAACAGTCCCTCTACCCAAGACTTCAGTGTCAGAAGAACCGATGCAATTAGGTTACACTAGAGGTCCTCTTTCTCCAGAAGAAAGGTACAGAAGAAAATCGTTAAATTTGTGCATGTATTGTGGGGCTAGTACACATACGGTAAAAGAGTGTCCTCTTACTCCCAAAAGAAAGTCGGGAAACGCCAGCGCCCGGCCGTGAGGGGAACCACGGTTCAGGGCTCTTTGACAGTTACTGGTTCCCTAATGACCATTCACTCGGATCCCGATCCTGTCCCCGACAGCGCCATGATTGTGTTAGAAGTGACCCTATCCTGGAACAACATACAGCTTCAAAGAGTGTCTGCTCTCATAGACAGCGGAGCTGCAGGGAATTTTATTGACGACATATGGGCAGCACGACACGGGATTCCGAGAGAAGCAAAACCCATAGCCATCCCAGTGGAAAGCGTGGATGGTAGCCCCTTAACCTCTGGACCCATTACTGATCATACTGGCTCGTTAAAGTTGGGCGTTTCTAATCACCAGGAATCTCTGGTATTAGACATTATCAAGACAGCCCATTACCCGTTAATCCTCGGATTGCCTTGGTTGAAGAAACACAATCCTTACATAAATTGGACTGCCGGTACTTTGTTCCTAGGCTCAGAACACTGTGTTCAACACTGTTTAGGATCAAACAACTCGTTCTTAAACCAATACATGTCCCACCAAGGGGTTCATCATGTGAAGATTCTTCCCCCTGTTTACCAACAATATCAGGAAGTCTTTACACAGACAGAGTACTCCTCTCTTCCACCGCACCGCAGAGATGATTGCGCTATCGATTTAATCCCTGACAGTCCTCTCCCCTTTGGGAGAATGTATATACTTTCTGCCAAAGAAAAGGAAGTATTGAAGGGGTACCTCCACACACACATACGGAATGGGTTGATTACCGAGTCTAATTCCCCGGCAGCAGCTTCTTTGTTTTTTATTCCAAAAAAAGGCTCTACCGAACTTCGCCCATGCATAGATTATCGGGGGTTGAACAAGATTACAGTCCCAGACCGGTACCCCATGCCCTTAATCCCTGACATATTGGAGGCGGTCAGGGGTGCACAGATTTACACTAAACTAGACCTCAGGGGAGCCTACCACTTAATACGCATAAAATCTGGGGACGAGTGGAAGACAGCCTATCGCACCCCTTTTGGTCACTATCAGTACCAAGTCATGCCCTTTGGTCTTACCAACGCTCCCGCAGTGTTTCAAAGGTTCATGGACCACTTGTTCGCAGATATATTACTACATTATGTCATCGTATATCTGGACGATATCCTGGTCTTTTCTCCCGATGAAGCTACACACGTTCAACATGTCAAAAGGGTCCTTTCCCGTCTACAAGATAACCATCTATTTTGTAAATTAGAAAAGTGTGAATTCCATCAGTCTTCTGTCACTTACTTGGGGTATGTCCTTTCACCGCAAGGAATCTCTATGGACCCGACAAAGATCTACGCCATTAGAGACTGGCCATCCCCCAAGTCCATCAAGGATATACAGAGGTTTTTGGGATTCGCCAACTTTTATAGACGGTTTATTCCACACTTCTCTTCTCTTTCTCAATCACTGACACATCTGCTCAAGAAAGGGGTCCCATTTGTTTGGACTCCCGAAACCCAGACCTCCTTTAACGCTTTGAAATCTATATTCATTAGAGCACCCATTCTAGCTGTTCCAGATCAAAACAGACCGTTTATAGTGGAATCAGATGCTTCCCATTCGGCACTAGGAGCAGTACTATTACAACCGGACGCACAGAATCTGGAAAGACCCGTCGCCTATTTGTCAAAAACCCTCACTCAAGCAGAACTCAACTATACAGTCTTGGAGAAGGAGCTCCTGGCTATAAAAAGAGCTTTTGAGGAGTGGCGACATCTGCTTTTGGGAGCGAAACACTCGATCGAAGTAAGGACAGATCACCAAAATTTACGAACCTTACAGTATGCTCAAACATGCAATAGCCGCCAAGCTCGATGGGCTCATTTCTTCTCACCGTTCCGAATTACTTTCACCTTCATTCCCGGGAGAAGTAATTTGAAGGCAGATGCTCTATCTCGACGGGAGGGCAAGGATCATAAAAGCTTTAAACCAGAGCCCTTATTCCCCACGGCTAAGTTCATTCCAGTCATACATCTTTTTATGCAGAAGATCCATGATCAGACACAGAGGGTGTTGACGGGCAATCCAGACGTTATCACTCAGCACGAGTTGTCTGTTGATAACGGTTTCCTGTTTAAAGGAGATAGACTATTCATCCCAAATGAAACCCTTCAATTGGAGGTACTACGACTATGCCACGATTCACGGATCGCTGGGCATAGAGGAATCTCCAATACCATTGAACTGATCCTCAGACATTTTTGGTGGGCCACGGTTAAGGAGGATGTACGGGAATACATAGCTTCTTGTGCGATTTGTCTACAGACTAAAACTCCTCGCAGACCTCCTGTGGGGAAATTAGTGCAAATGCCACTACCCAATAGACCCTGGCAAATCATATCCACAGACTTTATTGTGGACCTTCCCGAATCGGATCATTGTTCCACCATTATGGTCACTGTGGATTCACTAACTAAAATGGCACATTTCATCCCCCTTCCATCTGTACCTTCTGCCCTACGAATGGCCCAGGTCTTTTTGGATCGCATCTTCTCTTTACATGGTCTTCCCAAAACGATTATCTCTGATCGGGGTCCCCAGTTCACCTCCAAGTTCTGGAAACATTTGTGTAACACTTTAGGAATCTCACGTGCTCTGAGCTCGGGCTTCCACCCGCAAACTAACGGACAAACGGAACGCCTGAATCAGACGCTAGAGGGATACCTCAGATGCTATATTTCGGCGGCACAAGACAATTGGAAAGACCTGTTACCTCTTGCAGAATTTGCATATAATAATGCTGTGCATTCGGCCACTAAAGTCAGTCCTTTTTACTGTACTTATGGCTTTCACCCTTCCGTATTTCCATCAGTCTCCCCTTCTTCCTCAATCTTCCCGAGCTTGGGGAAGCTTTCGGACTCTGTTCGTCAAGGACACCAAAGGGCATTGGAAGCCTTAAAGGTTGCACAGGATAGAAGCAAGGCACAGACGGACAAACACAGATCCAAGGATCCTCCTCTGGCCATAGGGGATCGTGTATGGTTGGCCGGAAAGTTTTTGCCTCGAAGACTCATCCCTTCTAAACTGTCCCCTAAATACTTTGGACCCTTTAAAGTGTTGGAGCGGAAGGGACTAGCGGCATTCAAATTGGAGCTACCCAAGTCATGGAGCAGGATTCACCCTACTTTCCATGTCTCCCAACTGAAACCAGATGTTCGTAATCGTTTTCATCTTGTCCCTGCCGGTACACCCCCTCCGATACTTCGGAGTTCCGGTCCAGAATATGAGGTATCGGATATATGTGATGCACGTTTTCACAGGGGGTCTCTGCAATTTCTGGTCGATTGGAAGGGCTATTCACCGGCTGAGAGATCCTGGGAGCCCGCCTCTGCGGTGCATGCTCCGCGTTTGATTCGGGCCTTCTATCGCCGGCACCCGGGTAGGCCGGGTGCCGCCTCCTTTGGCAGGGGGCATACTGTTACGAACCGTTCTCAACGGTGGTCCTTTCTACGCCGATGGCGCTTCATGCCATCCATTCACACCGTCACCCCCAAGATGGCGTCGCGTAATAGAGTGGACGGTCTAGAACCCATTCCAGCCATTGAGGAAACTCCGCCTTGTGAGTCGATCACGGTACTTAAACCACCTGAATGGAAGACTCAGCGCGTTGCTACTGTTCTTAGTGGTCACGCTCCGTAAGTCTTCGCTTAGGAGAAATACTGGAATTTCACTTCCAAATTGGTTCCAACCTTCCACCTCCTCCCTTTATTGAAACCTGCTTGTCTTTTCATCTTTCCTCTTTCACAGGCTGACTATTATCAAGCGCTGTCACTTCATAACATTCAAAGACTCATTACTGGTGAAGTCGCCTTCTGAACCGCTCACTGCTCGAATCTCCAAACTACATCTCCCATCATTCATTCCGGGAATCACCTTTCACATCCACCTGCATACTCAGACGGGTTCCCGCCGGTTCCAAACCTCTCTACAAACCCTCCTCCGAGAGTCGGCTTAGCAATCGGCGAACTATTGGAGAAACTTCGGAAATAGCTGCACGACTAACATTTCCATCGCGAAGCGGCAGCAGAAGGCTTGAATCCCGATCCACTCAACGCTCTCAAGCGACACAGGGTTTTTTCCCTTCACTAAGGGTTTCCCTGCCACATCCTTCCTTTGCCGAGTTAGAGGCGGAGGGAAGGTGTAACAGGTGAACTCCTGATTGCCTCATTCCACTAATTGAAGACCAGGTAGGAAGTTTCCTTTTTGTTGTGTGGTGTTGGAGGGAGACTGGGAGAGTCAAGGTGTTTTCACAGTTTCATCTAACTCTAAAATATAACACACATGCATTTGGCCAGCATGCTTGCCAACACATACACCACGATGTGTCTCACACATGAGAGGAATTACACGTGGCTGGTTCACATCCCTGTACATACGCATCCATACATGGCCCTACAAAGACATATGTTGAACCTGCACACTCCTGGCACACCACAACACGCACAGCGTCCAATCAGTAAGCATGTACACTTACCGCTCGACTCCAGATGGGTCTGCCTCTCAAGGACCTGGACGTGGAGCGCTGGGCGTATGCATTCCAGGACCCTCATTTGGTGGTCGGACAGGTGGCCCCGGCACTCGTTGGCATCCGCTGCCTTCAAGAGGCGCCGGGCCTTGTCGAGGGTCCTGGACCCGAAGTCCTCCCAGCGCTTCCGGACGTGTTTGATGTCGCGGACTGCCACCCCCTCCTCGTTGATGGCAGTCACGATGTCCATCCAGATCCTCGTCCGTCCTTCATTGTCGGCGCGCAAACTTCCAAAGAGGGCATCATACTGCCCCAGGACTTGCTCCACCAGGACACCACCTTCCCTGGCACTGAACCTGGTGGCCCTCTGCCTCTCTGGCTGGGGGTTGCCAGTGGTGCCAGATGGTGTTGTGCCCGACATGGCAACCCCAGAGGCAGGTGTGGGTGGGCAACTGGGTCCTGGGGCTGGGCTGTGGAGCGATGGTATCCCAGTCTTCAGTTCTAGCAGGGGTGGTCACAGCAACTGCACCCCTGGCTGATGTGCAGGCAGCAAATAGCAGGGCACGTGGGCAGCAGGCAGGCAGCAGCAGATGGCAGGTGGAAGCGTGCTCGGGGTCCTGGGGGGCAGTAATTCGGCCTTCTGGGCAGAAGCGTGGTCTTCCATGTGTTGTTGCGTGGCCAGCTTGATACAGAGTGATTTGGCACGTGAAAAAATTGCACGGCAGCGTGAAATCCGAGGAAAGGCCCTTAGCGTGTAAGCGCATAAGTGACGTTACGTGCGCGGGCGTTCCCCACTACACGGGCGCATAGTGAATCAGCACGTGGGAAAACTGCACGTCACTGTGCTATTGGAGGAAAGGACCTTAGCGCGTAAGTGACGTTGCACGTGTGGGCTGGCTTAAAAGGTACGAGTATCACGCTATTTTCTTGTACGTGCTTTTTGGTGGCGAGCGAGCGGGTGATTCTTGTACTCCTTGTGGGTTCACAAATGCGATTACTTCACAATGTTTCCAGTTCGTACTGCCTGTTTCCTCAGACTGTGTTCTTTTCTTCTTTTGGTGGGAGTGTTGCCAGCATCTTTTTCACGTTCTTTTTCAAGGCAGACGGTGAGTCGCGCATGTATTTTCCAACTGTGGTTGCCCCCGTGTGTCGCGTACCCCTTCAGAGGTCATTGTAGGCTGTGTGTAACACGCGTACGCTTATTTTTGTGTTTCAGGGTGCCACAGCGTAGTGCGGGTTCATTTTTCCACGCACGTGGTCTACCAGGGGTTGCGTGCACGTGTACTTTTGTTTTTGGGGTGCCTGTGCATTGCGTGACCCGTCATCTTCCCCCAGGGGTCATAGACAGCCTTGCTAGAGCACTAGGTTACGAATTCCATCTTGTACCCAACCCCTTTCACCCCAATTGCCCAGGACAATTGTTTACTGCAACTCCCATACGCACAACAACATCAGTGCCATGGTTGGGAGGTGATCAAGCAGTAAGGTAGGCACGGGCGGCCGATCTCAAAGAGGTGGGCGTGGTGGGCGCGGTAGGGGACATGGCCAAGATTTGCAGGGTGCCCCTAGAGCCCTGTGTGTGGAGGACCAATCGGGGTCACATATGCCCCCCCCCCAATGGTTGTGGGAAACGTAGCTGACACCATCCCAGCTCAGCCCTTGTTGGACGGGCCCATTTTGTTAACTGAACCGGCACAGGATGGCTCCCAGTCTGACTTCCAGGTCACCAAGTCTAAGCCACGTGTGGCGGTGAAAGTTGCTGTCACCAGGCCACGTGGATCTGGGGCAGCAATGTCATCTGCTGCCCCAAGTAGCCAGGGTGGGGAGGCTGCACGGGCAGCTGCAGCTCAATCCACCCCAGCTCCGAGTCTCTCTGCCGGGACAGTGTCGGTCCAGGTCCATCACACCGATGTTGGCCCTGCCAACATCACCCTGCAGCCAATGCCTGCACCAAAACTTTTGGTCATTGTGCCTTTACAGGCTTCAAGTACCCAGTCGACCTCCGCTTCTGCCCCTGCTGTCCAGAGCGGCGTAAGCCACTCAGGATCCGCACCACCTTCCAAGAAGAAGAAGAAGGGTGCTCTAGCACTACAGGCTGAGACCCTAGACACGGCTACACACTCCGGCACGTCAAGGAAGCCTAGCTTTAATAACACCGAACTGGATGCATTTGTGGCCTATATGTCGGCACATAGCCGTGAAATGGTGGTGACTGCAGGGTGCAAGACTACGCCTGCTCAACGTAGGGCCTACTGGCAGACCATCGTAGACCACATTAGTGCCTTGGATTTGTGAGGCGCACAGCTGATGATTGCTACAAGCGGTGGAATGACCTGAAACGCAGAGCAGAGAGCAAGCTGGCTTCAAATCATGCCTCTACTCTGGTGACTGACGGTGGGTCTCCACCAAGGATGACCAGCTCACTGAAAATTAGTCTGTTGCTGCAACCTTCGTCACAGAGGAACAGATCCAAGGTGTGGGAGACCTACCAGATTACGAAGCATTGTCCTGTCAGTGCCCATGCATGTGTGTGTAATCCATGTGTATGTTGCTTGGGTGACGTGTTCTAATTGAGTGCCAGGTGAGGGTGTGTAGTCCTGAGTGGTATGGGTCACCCATGTGCTTCCTCCAAACCATTCACCGCCCTTGGATTTGGGTATGACAGTATCCCTTCTAACCACAGTAGCCAATTAGCACCACATTACTGCAGTTGCCCTTGAACTGTCATCTTGCAACAACATTGTTCAGAATTTTCAGTGTTCATTCAGCCTGATTGTTTCAATCCTCCCATTTTTGCAACGCATTTTTCAGCCCTAATGCCACATATGTGACATGCTTCTGTCATATATTACACCCCACAATGGGCGACATTTATTACCTTGTTATGGGAATGATTTGACCATTCAGGCTGATTGAGTAAGGGCCTGCTCAATTTGATTTTTGGGGCATGTTTGAATGTGGAACATGATTGTCGTTTTCTGTCATGTTGAAGTGACCACCATTGATGTATCCATCTGCCTGCCATCACTGTATAATAGTACACTGGATGTGTTGCAGTGTGTGGCACATGCGTATTTTGTCACACAATTTTGCTTTTTTCATCTCATCATGTCCATCTCACATGGCTGGGTGACAGTACTCATTCAGTAACATATGGCTGTACTTGTCAAATGTACCATGGCTATGCTACGTGCCATCTGTGTGCTGGCATGTGTCATGTATGTGGATTGCCCATGCCACTCACAGGCTAATGTGTGCTGCCAGTGCTATCCAGCATGCAGCACATGTGTTGCTTTTCCATCTTGGAGTCCTCAGTGTCTGCTTTTTGCCTCCCCTTCCAACTCATTGACAGCGCATGCATGCCAGGGTTATAGTCATGTGGGACATGTGTAAATGATGTACTGGATCTCTGGCTTGTCAGGCCTATGTGTGTGCTATGGTGCTCATGCCTGTTTCCATTTTTTGTCTTTCATGTTTTTGCAGGTGATGACGCACTTGATGCTGTTGAGGTGGAGGAGATGGTGCAGACCCAGGAGAAATCTCAGCCACGACCGGGCACCAGTGGAGGACGTGGGGTGGTGGTGAGTGAAAACCCAATCCTCCTGCAGACCATACTGTCCAGGGGTGTCTCTGGGTGCACCTCCCCAGACCTCTATGATTCAGGTGCTGAATCGGTCAATGAGACTTATGTGCTGTCGCAGGTGAGTGTTTCTGGCAGGGATGCTGTTCTGTCCAACCCACCTGCACCGGGGATAGACCCCTCTATGGGGATGTCAGTGTTTGTAACTCCGCCTTTGGCGGTTACGGATGCAGGGTCACACTCCACAACATCTGATCCTGTTCCTGGGCCAGCAGATCAGAGGGTGAATGCAGTCCTGCAGCCTTAGGCAGTGCCAGCACAGCAAGGTGCAGATCGCCTTGCCCTAAACAGGTGTGGTGCCCGCCGATGCGGTGGCCGTGCGCCACCAGGCAATACTGTATGGGAAAACTCCATATACAGTATAGCAGCACAACAGGGAGCATCGGTTGAAATGATGGCTCTGGCAATGGATAGGGTGGCCACTTCCATTCTCCCCCCTGAAAGGCAGATGGAGCTCCAACAGCAGGCAACAGAGCCCATTTGCCAATCACACAGGGAGGACATGTTGGCGTCCAACAGGGACCGACGGGCGGCACTGGAGACTCTGCGCAAAGCCATATCTGTAGAGTCCCAGGGCCACAGGGAAGCCCTGAAGTTAGAACTCCATTTCCTCAGGGAGAATCTGGTTGAACTTGAGGCTTCCCGAAATTGTAGGGCAGAACAGCAGCTGGAGCAGCTCACACGTTCGCTCTCAGCTGAGCTACGGGCATCACGCGAGGCCAAACATGCAGAAATGCAGGCAACCAGTGGGGTGCTGCATGGGGATCTCCATACTATCATCCTCCAGAACCAGACCTTCCACACCCGCATGCTTGCTGCCATGGAGGACCATACCAGGGCTTTGCCTTGGCTGACTCCCATAGTACCGGCACCTCCTGATGTAGTAGCAGAGGGTGAAGAGAGCGACAGCAGTTCTCCCACATTAGCATAGCTGTGCAGGCCATGAGCCCATGGAGGTTTTTTTTGTGCAAAATCCACGCAGGTGGGTGTTGGGGTGCACCCTGTCCTCGAACCTCCTGGGAGCCCCCCCCGGTCCACACATGGGCATTTTTGATTTTTGTATTTTCTTTTTACAGTGTGTTGCCTTGTGTGGCTTCCGTGGGCATCCACTGTGTATTCCAGCTGGGCACATGCAGGCTTGTCCTATCTTTGGGTTAGATGCTTGGGTTCCTGACACACACACACCCCTCCTGCTTCCCCTTTTCATGGGCTTGCAAAGGGTGTGACCAAGTGACAGTAACTTACACAGTGACATTGGGCTCCCATGAGCTGTGTGGGCAGTCTGTAGTCAAAACTGTGTGTACATCCCTAGTGGGGATTGTTGTTGGATTGAACACTGCATGGTGTATTGATATGTGCTTGTGCATCCATGTCTTTCTCCTTATTCACATTAACCTTCTTTATGTCTTTACAAGGCCCTCTCCTTTGCAGATGCAGTTCATGTTGTATGCAGTACACTGACACATTTGCCGGACAGCAACACTCTGCAGTTGGAAGGGGTCGATGTGCTGGCTTAGTCAGGTTGTGAGACTTGCACTACTTTGATTTTGTACTGTCATATTTTGACACTGTTTCATCCTGTGTTGCTGTTCTGTGTTGCTGGTAAGTATTTGTTCATGTGTGCTGTTTCTTATTGATTACTGGGAGCATATTGTCTGTGGCCTGTTTACATTTGGAACAGTGCACTTTGTGACACTTGTGTCATGTGTTGTGCATTCATTTTGTAGCTTTCACATTGCATGACATGCCATTGGGTGTTGGGTATCTGAGATGGGGAGGGGTTGGGTGACATGGCACTATTTTCATGGTATATTTTTCAAGGGGGTAGTAATTCATGCAGCATGAATGTGAGTATTTGTTTCACACGGCATTGGTTGTATTTAGGTAGGTAGGGATGCACACAATGTAACACTGCCAGGTGACCAATCTCAGGCTGGTATGGTTGTGACAGTTGACTGTCCCTTATGTCATCATCGATTGTCAGATGGTATGTGCCAGGGCTGTGTGCACTCCACAAGGGTAGTCTTTTAGGTGAAGTAATTAGCCACCAGCTGTGTACGGGCTGCCTCACCACGTGCCCTTTCACCTCCCATGCGCAGCGGCCGTGCATGTGGTGGGGATGTGGGGGCACCACCATGTCCACCCGCAGGCCCCGGCGGGTTGCAACGTTGTGCAGGACACATGCTGCCACTATGATTCTGCACACTACTGGGGGCGCGTATAGCAGCTGCCCACCAGGGCGGTCAAGGGAGCGAAAGCGTGACTTGAGCACTCCGAATGTGCGCTCCACTAGGCCCCGGGTTGCAATATGGGCTGTGTTGTATCTTACCTCAGGTGCTGTGGTGGGGTTCCGAATTGGCGTCATCATGTGGGTGCTCAGAGGGTAGGCACTGTCCCCTGGGGAGGTGATGATGGGTATCATTAGTGGGGTTGTGACATTACTCAGTATCTGACATGCATGCATGTGCAGAGGCAATTATACTCACCAAGCAGCCATGTATCGCCATGCCGCCCAGCTTCTAGGTCCCGGTTTAGGGGTGACATTCTGAAAAAGAAACTATCATGGGTGGAGCCTGGATAGTTGGCATATACTGAGGTGATGATTCCCTTGGCATCACATACTACCTGCACGTTGATGGAATGCCAGTGCTTGCATTTTCTATAGATGTGCTCAGTTGCCCTGGGTGGACGTAGAGCCACATGGGTGCAATCAATGGCACCTATCACTTTGGGGAAGTGTGCCACCCCGTAAAAGTCCTGGACGGCAGCCTGCCTTTCTGCAGGTGTTCTGGGCATGTATATGTGCCTGCGGACTGAGGGGCGTGCAGTCATGATGGCCAACACCTGGTGTAGGCAGCATGACTGTGTGGCCTGTGAGACCCCCTCCCACTATGGCACTTGTCCGCTGAAATGAACCAGTGGCCAAGAAGTGCAGTACATGGAGCACCTTTTTCCAAGGGCTCAGTGCTTGGGAGCACAGGGTGGGTGATGTGAGGTCATCCTCCCACTCACTCACCAGGTTGAGTATTATGTGTGGTGGAAACCTGTACCTCCCATACACCTGGTCATCAGGCATCCCAAAAAGGCTCGTCCTGGGTGTAAAAATGCAGGGCCTGGCTATCCTCCTCCTCCTGCGGTGTCCCACGACCACTGCTGCGAGGAACGGTATATTCATCGTAGCGTCTGAGCTTGTTTGTTGTTTGTGCGCACTTTTATGCTGCGCGGGGCCACATACGCCTGCTTCCTGCTGGCGTACGTGTTTCCGGATTAGCGCGTCTTTTTTGGCGCACGCGTTTCCCCTGTTCGATTCCATGAATACGTGTTGTAGGCACGCGTGTGGGTGTTCTGCGCATTTGCCTCCTGTACTTCCCCCGTAACGCCCACATTTTCACACGTTGTTCCCCATTCCGCGTGTTACGCCCCGTATTCCGCCCACTTTTGTTGTGTGCGTCGCGCCATGTGCGCTTTTGCTGTGCGCGTAGCGCACGGCGTTTGATGACGTGTGCGCCCGCGTGCACCATGCACGATTTTAGCGCACATCCCAGGATTTACACGCGCACGGACTTCCATGAATCGATGTGCGCGGCTTTCGCACGCTTGCTCTGCGATTTTCAGCGCACAATAGTTCCATGAATCAGCCTGTTAATGTTTGGACAACATACCATTCAAGGGGAGATAACTCCAAGGGCTAGGTCCCCAAGTGTGCGCTGCGCTATGGAACAAATGTATTTAGTACCATTGTTATGTTAAGAGTAAAGGGGAATGCTTCAATCTATAATCACAAAAAGATATTTGCAATAGGGCATAAATGTAGCAAAAGGGGCTGTTCCATTGTTTCTGCTTGTTTGATAAGGAGTGAGCAAATAACATGCATTTCAAATTCAGCTAGGACAGTATGACAAGAAAGTGTAGAATTGGGACAAACATATTGATCAAATAGAGTTTTCATAATTTTTGTTTTGCTTAAAAAGAAACAATGCATATACAAATTGGTTCGATGCTCAAATGTAAATGAAGGGACTGTATTTGATGCAATCACTTTCTTCTATTTTTTATTACGTTAAGCAGCAAACATATTACAAAATCACTTTCCACCAATTTTGACCCCTGTTCAGAAATCTTTATACGACAGGAATTGGAACAAAAACTGTTGCCTCTTTTCATAATCCGAAGGCCATAAAAAGCATCCAAAAATGAATGTGCTCTTTTTTATGCATCAGTGCAAAAGTAATATACCATGGAAGTATCAATAAACAATGCGGTTTAACAATCAGAGGTCTCATAAATCTAAAGAACTGAAATACATTTTTAATACGCACAATAGTGTAGTAAAATGTATCACTTCGGTGAGCATAGGTTCACTGAAATAGCAGTTTGGACTTACCTTCCACTTTTTCAAGTTTAGCAAGAGTAAGTCCAATGGCATTAGGGCGGTGGGGACTTCGTGTGGAGAACACCCCTGTCTTGGCTCCATTTAGCCTTGGAGGCTGGACTTTTGCTTTGCAGCTCATGTGGCCATTTTGATGAAAAACAAATAAAACCCTGCAAGAAAGAGGTAGTACAGCATTTACTGGTTTGTATAGTTTAAACAAAATATCATCAGACTATCGTTTAAAGATGTCCCATGTGTCTCAATATTCTCACTCTCCCTCCCCGACCACAAACACACATTTAGAAATACCAAACCATTCCTGTAAATAGGTGATTATACACCTGGTGCCATCTGTAAGGAACTCATGGTGGCAACAGTAAAGACAGACACAAGTGATCACAGTTCAAGGGTGTTTATTGAACTTTATAATCAGTGAAATAAACGCCTAATCTAAACCTAAATCTAAAATGGGAGCAAGCTATAACCATCAAAAATTAATAAGGCAGTCTTAGTGGCGTCTTGTCAAATAAAAAAGGGGGGTATACTAAAAAATACTTTTGCCAGTCCTTACCACTAAGTTACAAAAAGATTGTGGGATGATATTCACCAGAAAAAAAGAAGTGTTCACAAAATGGTAAGTCAGGATGGTATGGCTGGGTCTCCCTTCCCCATGTTTTAGGAACGGACAAAGCGGGACTTCTGAACACAGCACACTCCTGGGCCTCGCTAGCGTGAGTTTACAATTCTAGTTCAACGATACCAGCACGTTCAGGGGCTAAATCTTTCCTCAAAGTCTCTTGCCTTAGAAGGCCTGCTGGTTCAAAACAACAAACAACCAAATAAACAAAAGTTCCTTCGGTGATATTGCAACTTGGGCGATTGCTCTTCGGCACTAGCCTCTCCCTCCACCGAGCTCGGATCCTCCTTGGAATGTGGGCCTCCCTCCGTCGATTTCACAACAGCCTTTCAAACACAGCTCGTAACATTCAAGAGCCTCAATGTCTTTTTAAACAAACACCACTGTGGAAAACCCTCAACCAGGTCGACACAATGTTCCCGGGTGTATCACTTTTCACCCCCCATGTGTAGGCATCCATCTGTCGGGTTCACGTTTCCCAACTATACACTTTACTTTGCTTTATCTCAATGCAGGATTCACTCTCCGTAGCTTTCCCCTTGGCATCCCTCCGTCGGGTTCACATAGCCATCTTTCACATAGTTCATGAATTTCTAACACAGTTCATGATTTGCGCAATTTCATCAGTAAGCGTTGGCTCTGCTTCTCTTAGCTTTCTTTCGGCATCCCTCTGTTGGGTTCACACTTGCCTTATTTCACAACCGTTCTCAGAAAGCGATGGGCTTCCGTTCCCCTAGCTTTCTCTCAGCAATGGGTCAGAGACCTTCGATTGTACAAAGGATTTTGCGTGACCCTTGTAGGACCACTCTGACGCCTAACGCCACCCTCTCCTAGGGCCTTCTTGTATTCGTAGTTTTAAAATAAGTCCCGATCAGAGTCTTTCGAATGAGCGCCCACATGGCGCCGGGGCCCTCTTCACCTGGACCTTAACTGGGCTTTCTCTTCAAGTTCACAAACACACAAGTGCTTTGTTCACCAGTTCCTCACATTCACAATGTTGCTACTTGTAACCTTGGGCTCAGCACAGTTCGGTCCGCTATCAGCTTTTTATGACTCACCGGCTGTGAGGAACCCGTTGGATTGTCTTTGCCTCTAGAGTCAAGGATGGTATCACAGTAGCCAGCGTGCCCCCCTGCCTCAGGTATCAATGCAGGAGGCCCCAATGCATCGTTGACATCTGCTACTCCACACGTCAGCCGTACATCCGGTCTTATGTTTTCACTTTCGGAGGCTTCGCGGGTCTGGGTTGAAAAGGGCAAGGGCTTCTCCCTCCTTGTCATCCTTTCAGGTCTTGTTGCCTTTTGTCTCCATTTAAACTGCTGTCCTAGATTAGCTGCTTCCTAGTGCAGTTGTCCTTGCTCGAAGTGTGTTTTCGTGCTCTGCCATTTATCCCTGTGGGGGAGTTAAAGGGCTGTCAGGTGTGTGTGGTTACTGTCAATTGCCTGACGCTGCCAGACCCGTGTGTTGGGACACGTCAGGTAGACGGCTCTGGTGTTAGTCCATGGTCTGTTACTGTGCAAGAAAGTGTTTGTGTGGGAAAAGGGGGCAGGAAGCTGTTTCAAAATACAGTGACTGTGTTGTATCTGCATTGTCCACAATTTATTAGGTGTTATCCGCATCCCTAAATAATCAGTGTTCGACTTATTGGATAACCTCCCCCTTATATTCAATATGCATTTTTACATTAGCTTTTTGTTACACACCATTGATTTTTGCTATGTTTATTTCCATTGCATAATTATCGCACAAATATTTCCAAACATTGAAGTTGCATTTTTATTCCCATTGGAGATTGTGATTAGGATCACCTCGTCATCTGCATGAAGGAGGAATCCAATCTTTTCATTATTTAGCCTTGGTGCATCACATTCACAATTTTGGGTCATGTCTGCCAGGGTATTTATGTACAAGGAGAATATTAGTGAAGACAAAACTCAACCCTGCGTTACCCCTTTACCAATGTCAAAGGCCTTGGTGCACTCACCTCCATTTCCATATCTGAACTTAGCTATAATCGCCTTGACAATTGATATCGAAGCTTGCAATTTGCCTATAACTAACCTTAAAAGGTCACTATATCTGTCAGATGTGGCTTTAAAATAAATAAAAACAAGATACAAAATGGGTACAGCATTTCTCTTTCAGTGCACAGATGAGAAAACAATGTTCCATAGCACCCAGTTCACCTCTGAAACCCCCCTTTAATACTGGCAAAATGTCCAACCCTTTAACCCAATATTATGTTTCAATATTTACAGTACATTTTAGGCATGCTATCGATTACATATATCAGACGGTAGTTTTCTCGGGAACCTCTATTCCCTTTTTTGAATATCAGGATTATTTCTGCAGATAGCCAGCTGGTGGGGATTATTCCAGTTGTATCAACTGAGTTGAAAAAAGGGTCATGTAAGGGATCCAAATTGTGGGTTTGTCCATATATAGCTCAAATGGGATCACATCTGGCCCTGGTGCTTTCCCTTTTTATTAGAATATAAAGCAGATTTTACTTCCACGAAGAATATATTACTAAATTAAGTTTTTTAATTAGCATTTTGATAATCTTTACTTTTATGTACTGAAGTAGGATTCGGATTACCATATACTTTCTTAAAATATGTGAGCCACATTTCTGGTGACATTGTTGACAGTAACATTCTTAAACCCTTACTTCCAATCCCTGGCGCAACTATATCACAGAAGGATTTCTGATTTTTTCCTTTGCTATCCACACTGTTGGAAGGAGATGCAGCAGGACACTGACTGTCACTTTCCTGTGAATGTGCAAAGCCAGAACTGGATGAGCATTCACCTGAGGAATTCCAAGATTGTGGTAATGCTGTAGACTGCCTTTAAAAGGCACAGAACTACCAGGTTAGGAAGATCACTTAGTTCAGCACTACAAAGAGGCTCAATTAAAGAGATAGAAGGAACTGTTAGACGTGTACCAATCCTGAACCAGAAGACAACGATCCAAAAGCCCAACCAGCAGGGCACGGACACAGCAAGAAAACCTACTATTCATATAAAGAGGGCATGGAAAGCCCAAAGAAAAGAGAAGAACAGCAGTGGTAGTCAGAGTTGAGTCCAGAGTAGGCCAAAGACAAGGAGGCAAATGCAAAGCCGCTTCATGTTTCTATAGGGGCAAGGAGACTGGCACTTGGCAGAAGGTGGAGTCTTTGTTAGGCAAACTATAGACTATCTGGATCCTGACCCAAGGCCAAGGGAAGAAGGCTGCCAGAGGTCCAGGGAGAGACCTGGCCAGAGAAACACTGAGCACCCAAAGGTCATGGTGAGACTTAGCTTGGTTAACAGTAAAATCCGGTTCTGGTGAGACCTGCTTGTGAATCTTTTTATTTTTTATTTTATTTTATTTGTAAGGCGCCTATACAACAAGGCGCCACAAGACAAGAACAAAAATAATGGAGGGAAACAAAGGAGAAAGACACAATAACTGTCCTACTAGGCCTTGTGACATTCAAATTCTGCAAGTGCAGAAAAAGAAGCGCGAGGGGGGCGGTGGAGTGCCCGTCTGCGCAATATGCAAAGTGCTAGGTTGGGAAGGGTGAAGGGGAAAGGTACAAGTGCTAAGGGTAGGCCAGATGGCAAGTGCCAGGGATTGCATGGGTGAAGGTCCACATGCTAAGTGCAAGGAAGGGGGTGGGCTGGGAGGGAGATGGGGGGCAGGAACCCTGTAGTGCTCAGAGGGAACCAGACAGCCAGTCATTGTGGCAGAAAGAAGGTGTTAGCAGGGGAAGGGAAGAGCAAAGTCAGAGGAAGGGGAAGGAGGAGGAGAAAAGGTGGGACTTGAGGGGCTTCCAGAATTTAAGGAGATACGGTTCAAGGTTCAAGCCTGAGAGGGGAAGGATGACCATTCCAGAGGGAGGCTCCTGCAAAGCAGACAGATCTACCCCCCTCTGCTTAGAGAAGTGTCTGATCTGTACAGAGTTGGAGCTAGCAGACTGAAGGGCTCTAGCAAGGCGGTATTTAGGGAGAGAGAGTTGGATGTAGCAGGGTTGCAGGTCTCTGAGAGCCTTGTGGATGATGCCAGAGTGTCTTGAATTTGATCCTAGCAGCAACCGAGAGCCAGTGGAGAGAAATTTGGGCTGGAGAGATGCGGTCCCTGGTCTTGAGGCCAAGGATATGTCTTGCAGTCCTATTCTGTATTAGATGAAGGGGCGAAGGGAGGATAAAGGAAGATTGAGGAAGAGGCTGTTGTAGTAGTAAACAAAATATAAGGGGCGCCTGCTTTTAAGTCTGTGGTCTATCAGGCAAAACAATAAAGCTAATGAAAATTAGACCATCCAGACCACAGATAACAACTGATTACTCTTTCAATTTGTAATCGTTAGCTATTTATTTTGCAACAATCCATATATCAAATTACACAATGACAAATATATTCATATAAAATGGCTCTTTGAACTTAGAACAAACACATCCCTCCAAACAAACTTCATTCAGAACTTCTTCATGCATTCATCACATTCACAAACGATAGAAAAATGATATTTTTTTCATATCACAATAACAATAGCAGTTAAGGCATTTCTTAGTTCAACACTTGATTGATTTACAATGTGTCCATCTGTCAACATTCAGAGGATAGAAAAACTGTTTGTCGACATGTTTCGGTTGAGTTCTTAACGTGGGCAATGAATTCCCTTTGTGTATTATATTCAACCTTCTTCAGGACAAGAGACGATCGCCAAATCCGCGTGGTCTCATAGAAAAGTGGGGGTGTATAAGGCAAAGGGGCCTTGGGTCTCCTCTGATTTTTTCAGTGGCTGGCGTGTCGGTTCAGTGGAATAAATCCCGGCATGAAAGATCTCTAATAATGAGCTTCTCGTTGTACGTCTTAGTTAGAGTAGTGGGGCTCGAAAGAGTGCCCGAGCTGTAGGTTCAATCAGATTGTTGGGTTCCCTGTAATGAATCCCTTGGGAGAGTGTATCCGTTGCTGGTCAGTCGCAGATAAAAATGTCACGAAGTCGGTGGTCGTCATGATCTCTGCTTCCAAAAGATCAGGACTTGCCCGACTCCCTTGGAAGCAGACCCATAACCCCGGTTCCGAGTGCCAGCCAGTCCCAATTGGGACCTTTTGGACCCTGTCCTGGCGCCAGTGGCACCAGGCTCATAAAGATGCCCAGTCCCAGCGCTGGAAGCACCGGGCTCATAATGCTTGGGTGGACTTACCTGCAGCAGACCATGCTGCTTACTTACCTGCCAGTTGAACCCCTGATCCTCTTCTGTTTGGGACTACTTTTCCTGTTGGGTGGGGCAGGAGCCACTCCCTAGGTTCAGAACACTGGAACTCTTCTGGAAAGCAGGAACTCTTTTCTTACCTAGGCGTGGCTGTGGAAAGAGACACCTAAGCACTACAGGAGGCTATTTGAACCACACCCGATGGATGAATCTTGCTTTGCGTTATTCTGCATTCTCTGCAGCAGAACGCTCATCGTGTCTTCTGCTTCTGATCCTGGGCCTAAGGGAACAAAGGCTTACCATCCTGGAATCCAGTCTTCAGCAGCACCTGTAAAGACAAAGAAAGAACAGGTTAGCACTACGGTCTTCAGTGGCAGCGCATCTCTTACCTGGTCCATCGGCTGTCACCAACACCTCGCGCTGCATTCCGGCATCTGAAAGACAAAGGCTTACCTACTCTTCGCATGCTCCGGAGGTCTTCACACTACATTCCGGCATCTGAACGACAAAAGCTTACCAGCTCTTCGCACGCTCCGGAGGCCTTCGGCGCTGCATCCCGCATCTGAAAGACAAAAGAAGGTGCGTTTAAAGACATTGGGCAACTTTATTACTCACGTGCCATTACTCCTTCCCACGCCGAATCCAGTGGGTATTCCAGCACCCTTCAGCTTCTCTAAAGCTCCGAACTTGTACCTGCAAGATAAAAGGGACAGTTAGTGCGCATCGTGAAGCAGGCTACAAGCGCTTACTTACGTGCTTCCAGGCGCTTCTATTCCTCACGCGGGTTCGATCCTCAACTCTCATCAGCCCGCCATCCGCCATCGCCGGAACCCTGCAAAACAAGAGATAGCATTACAAAAGACTTTTAAGACATTTGAAGTGCCCAGAACTTACCGTTCATGCAGTTAACGACAGACAGCAGCCCTCTGAGGTCAAGAGGCCTGCACCCTTATCCAGTGAAGAAACTGGTTACGGCACCCTGCCCCGAGGCAGATGGAGAGCTCGGCGTTCACTTACCTAAGGTGAGGGCGTTAACCTTTGGGGTTCTACAGGAGAAGAGAAAGGGAAGAGGAGAGAGGCACCCAATAACCCCAGTTCATTAATCCCATATTTTCTATCTGCAGACATCTTACTCTTCGAGTCAGACATACAGTGCACAGAGGTCCAGCCCAAAGAGCCAACCGTGTGTTACACATCACCTTTGAAGATACGGCATTCACCCAGTCAAGACCGGCGCCTCTGCGGGAATCAGGTGAGCGTTACAGAACGCAAAGCCTACAGCAAAACTCCCACCCAGGCGCTATGGAAACCTCGGATACCGACCAGCTAGCCCAGTTACTTAGGGAACTAAGAGCAGAAGTGCATGCAGCCCGTCAGGAAACGAATGCTCTAAGAAGGGAACTGATTATTTCCAAGGAGCGAACAGACGATCTCGCTAGACAATTGCTACAGTCACAAGCCGGACAAACTCCGTTACCCGCATCAGGGGCAAATCTTCCTTCAACATCCTCTACGAACCCAGTGCAGATCAACCTACCTGGGAATGTACCTCTGGCTCCGCCCGAACGATTTTCTGGTGACCCAAAGAGGTTTGCAGTATTTATTAATCAGTGCCGGTTGCACTTCTTATGCCGGCCAGCAGCCTTTCCAACTGATCAAGCTAAGGTAGCTTTCGTGCTTTCGTACCTTAGTGGCAATGCGGCAGACTGGTCGATCCCTCTAGTTAATCAAGACGATCCGGTTCTCCATGATTTTCAAGCTTTTCAGCTCAGTATGGAAAAACTGTTTGCAAGACATTCACAGGGGCAGGCCTTGGACAATGAGCTCCTTTCATTGCGACAGGGTAATCAAGACCTTTTGGCTTATATTGCGTCTTTCAACAGACTGATAGTGGAAACTCGATGGCCTGCGGACAAAAGGATTACGCTGTTTTATAGAGGTCTACGTGGAGAGCTCAAAGATGTGTTAGCCCAAGTAGTGAATCCCCAGCAAGACTGTTCGGACTATATTGACTTAGTCGTTCAAATTGACCACAGACTGCAGAACAGGAAGGCCGATCGTTCCAAGTTTGATGCTCGAGTATTTTCCAAACCACCAACTCCTACCAAAGGAGTAGACTCCGGGGAACCCATGCAAATAGGGGGCCTGAAAGGACCACTAACACAAAAGGAGCGGGAAAGGAGAAAAAAGCTGCAATTATGCCTCTATTGCGGAAACTCGGGGCACTTTCTTCGAGATTGTCCGGTGAAACCAGCCAAGAAGGCAGTAGGAGCTGCAGTTACCGGGGTCACAAACTCTGAGCAGGGAAACGACCTCGCCCGACAAGAATAGAGGTCCTCTTGCCGAGCGTTAAAACCAGTTCTGTGACCTCGCATTTCGTGATACCTATGGTCCTCATTAGCCCTGAACATCCGGATCGATTACATGCGATTGAAGCTTACGTCGACAGTGGTGCCATCGGCAATTATGTGGATCATGAAATGGTTTTGAGGATGAATCTGACTCTTTGTCCAAAGGCTGTAAAGGATGTCATTACTACGGTGGATGGTAAGGAGATAGCCTCCGGACCAGTAACGCATACCACCCAAGAAGTGACGCTAGTAAATCAAGATGGACACCATGAGAAGATCGTGTTCAATGTGATCAAGGCCCCTCAGTTCCAGATTATTCTAGGAATTCCTTGGTTAGAGAAGCACAATCCTCAGATCGATTGGCGAGCAAGAACGGTTCAGTTTCCAGAATGTGTCTCTACTTGTCACCCTCGACCTGGTGTTGCACTGGCAGCAATTTCCTCGGAGGCTCCCCAGTTACCTCCTGAATACCTAGAATTCCAAGATGTTTTCCGGAAGGATCAGGCTAACTCTCTACCTCCTCATAGGTCTTATGACCGCCAGATAGACCTGATACCTGGATCTACTCCTCCTTGTAGTAGAATTTATGCCCTCACCGAGCCTGAGAATCTTCACCTCCGACAATACCTGGATCAATACCTAGCGAATGGGTTTATTCGTCCTTCCAAGTCCCCTGCTTCCTCAGCTTTGTTCTTCGTTCCAAAAAAAGAAGGGGACCTTAGAACTTGTATAGATTATCGCGCCCTGAACCAGATCACCGTTAAGAATAGATATCCGTTACCTTTGATCCCTGAACTCCTGGACCAACTCAGAAAAGCATGCATATATACAAAGCTGGATCTTAGAGGAGCCTACCACTTGGTACGAGTAAAAGAGGGCGATGAATGGAAGACGGCCTTCCGCACCAAGTATGGGCTATTTGAATATCAGGTCATGCCCTTCGGACTTTGCAATGCCCCGGCCGCCTTTCAATATTTTATGAACGATGTCCTCAGAGAGCTCATAGATGTGTGTGTTGTTGTTTACATTGACGACATCCTCGTTTATTCTTCATCGGAAATTGAACATCGGAAACACGTGAAAATGGTCCTCGAGAGATTGCGTCAACACAAACTTTTCGCTAAGTTGGAAAAATGTGTTTTCAACGTGACTGAAGTTGAATTCTTGGGATTCATATTATCACCTAGCGGAGTGCGTATGGATTCAAAGAAGGTCGATGCAATTCTCAAATGGCCATCGCCATCCTCCGTAAAAGGTGTTCAAAGCATGTTAGGCTTCGCTAACTTTTACCGCAGGTTTATCCCCGAATTCTCTCGAATAGTCCAGCCCATCACCGTCTTGTTAAAGAAAAACAAACGTTTTGAATGGTCTACCGAGGCGGAACAAGCTTTCCAGAATTTGAAGACTAGATTTATCTCTGCACCGATCTTAAAACATCCTCGCCCAGAACTCCCCTACATCGTTGAAACTGATGCTTCGAGCCTTGCCATGGGGGCAGTTCTATCACAAAAGGACCCAGTAACCAATCAGTTGCATCCCGTGGCATTTTGGTCCCGCAAATTCTCGCCTCCTGAAATCAATTACACTATTACTGATAAGGAACTTCTAGCTATCAAGTCCGCCTTTAAGGCTTGGAGGCATTATCTTCTGGGGGCCCGACACACCGTTACTGTGATTACAGATCACCGAAACCTGCAATATTTGAAAACCGCAAAAGCTCAATCCTCTAGGCAACTCCGTTGGGCACTATTCTTTGCCGAGTTTGACTTCATAATTACCTATCGACCTGGTACAAAAAACGGTAAAGCTGATGCCCTTTCTCGGATGGGAGTGGAAGAACATTTGATCAATCCTAAACCTGTACCTATCATTCCCGAACAAAGAATTCTAGGTGTAATCGCCACACAATCCATAGAGGAAGTTAAGGATAAAGCCAGGCTACTGGTAACTCCAGCAGACATACAGAATTGGCATCTGCAGGGAAAGGACTTTACGGTGAAGGACAACCTATTATATTTCCAAGAACGGTTATACCTGCCCAGCACAGATTTACAGAAAAAGGTAATCTCTTGTTATCACGATTCTTTAATGGAAGGACATCCCGGTATGACCAAGACCTCGGAAAAGATCAAGCGCTACTTCTGGTGGCCGTCTTGGAAAAAAGATATCAGAGACTTTATAATGTCCTGTGGAGTATGCGCCCAAAACAAGAGTCAAAAGGAAAAACCAGCCGGCCTCTTACGCCCTATTGACATCCCGCCTCGCCCTTGGCATACGCTTTCTATGGACTTCATCACCGATCTACCTCCATGCTCCGGATACAATACGATCCTAGTAATCGTGGACCTATTCTCCAAGATGGCGCATTTCATTCCACTCAAAGGCTTACCAACAGCAACAACTCTGGCCCGAGAATTTCTCGAAAACATCGTCCGACTGCACGGTTTTCCTTCAGTTCTAATTTTGGATCGAGGTAGTCAATTTATTTCTTATTTTTGGCGAAGTTGCTGTCGGTCGGCTCAAATTGATGTGAGACTTTCGACCAGCCACCACCCTCAAACCGACGTTCAAACCGAGAGGACCAATCAAACTCTGGAACAGTATTTGCGCTGCATGCTACAACAAACTGAAAAAACTTGGAAAGATATCCTTTGGATAGCCGAATATGCCTACAATAACTCTGTCCACTCGGGAACTGGGAAGACCCCGTTTTTTCTTTTATACGGTAGTCACCCTCGAACCTCGGAGTTGGATCCACTCCAAGATCTTGGAACACCAGCAGTAGACCACCTGCATTCTACAATCACCCAAGCCTTTAAGGAAGCCGTTTCTCACCTTCAAAGGGCTAAAGAACAATACAAGAAAGGAGCAGACCAACATCGGAAGGAAGCCCCCCAATATCAAGTAGGAGATCAAGTCTGGTTATCCACCAAATATCTACCTCTAAAAGGACCACGCACATTCAACCCAAGATACCTTGGTCCCTATTCCATCACTACCATAGTAAATCCAGTAGCGGTCAAGTTGGACTTGCCCCCTCACATGAAGATACATCCGGTCTTCCACGTCTCTCTATTAAAACCCGTGCAACCTCAAACCCGACTAACTACATCTCCAAAACCTATTCTAGTTGATGGAGAACTCGAGTTTGAAGTCAAAAGCATCCTGGATTCCAAGATCTCCAAATCTAAACTATTTTACCTGATTGACTGGAAAGGCTACGGTCCCCAAGAAAGATCCTGGGAACCTGCAGAATATGTCCACGCGCCTCGCCTAATCAAAAGATTTCATCGAACATTTCCTAACAAGCCCAAACCCCCGGAGAAGCCCGGTTTGGGAGGGGCCTTGAGGGGGGGTGCTGTCATGATCTCTGCTTCCAAAAGATCAGGACTTGCCCGATTCCCTTGGAAGCAGACCCATAACCCCGGTTCCGAGTGCCAGCCAGTCCCAATTGGGACCTTTTGGACCCTGTCATGGCGCCAGTGGCACCAGGCTCATAAAGATGCCCAGTCCCAGCGCTGGAAGCGCTGGGCTCATAATGCTTGGGTGGACTTACCTGCAGCAGACCATGCTGCTTACTTACCTGCCAGTTGAACCCCTGATCCTCTTCTGTTTGGGACTACTTTTCCTGTTGGGTGGGGCAGGAGCCACTCCCTAGGTTCAGAACACTGGAACTCTTCTGGAAAGCAGGAACTCTTTTCTTACCTAGGCGTGGCTGTGGAAGGAGACACCTAAGCACTACAGGAGGCTATTTAAACCACACCCGATGGATGAATCTTGCTTTGCGTTATTCTGCATTCTCTGCAGCAGAACGCTCATCGTGTCTTCTGCTTCTGATCCTGGGCCTAAGGGAACAAAGGCTTACCATCCTGGAATCTAGTCTTCAGCAGCACCTGTAAAGACAAAGAAAGAACAGGTTAGCACTACGGTCTTCAGTGGCAGCGCTTCTCTTACCTGGTCCATCGGCTGTCACCAACGCCTCGCGCTGCATTCCGGCATCTGAAAGACAAAAGCTTACCAGCTCTTCGCACGCTCCGGAGGCCTTCGGCGCTGCATCCCGCATCTGAAAGACAAAAGAAGGTGCGTTTAAAGACATTGGGCAACTTTATTACTCACGTGCCATTACTCCTTCCCACGCCGAATCCAGTGGGTATTCCAGCACCCTTCAGCTTCTCTAAAGCTCCGAACTTGTACCTGCAAGATAAAAGGGACAGTTAGTGCGCATCGTGAAGCAGGCTACAAGCGCTTACTTACGTGCTTCCAGGCGCTTCTATTCCTCACGCGGGTTCGATCCTCAACTCTCATCAGCCCGCCATCCGCCATCGCCGGAACCCTGAAAAACAAGAGATAGCATTACAAAAGACTTTTAAGACATTTGAAGTGCCCAGAACTTACCGTTCGTGCAGTTAACGACGGACAGCAGTCCTCTGAGGTCAAGAGGCCTGCACCCTTATCCAGTGAAGAAACTGGTTACGGCACCCTGCCCCGAGGCAGATGGAGAGCTCGGCGTTCACTTACCTAAGGTGAGGGCGTTAACCTTTGGGGTTCTACAGGAGAAGAGAAAGGGAAGAGGAGAGAGGCACCCAATAACCCCAGTTCATTAATCCCATATTTTCTATCTGCAGACATCTTACTCTTCGAGTCAGACATACAGTGCACAGAGGTCCAGCCCAAAGAGCCAACCGTGTGTTACACATCACCTTTGAAGATACGGCATTCACCCAGTCAAGACCGGCGCCTCTGCGGGAATCAGGTGAGCGTTACAGGTGTTTTCTTCAGCTAGGTCCGTCAATGTATGAATCTGTTGGCGCTCCTCCGCTAGTCCTGTCCTTAACGTGTGGCCAGACCACACGTTAAGGAAGGGACCCGCTGAGGGACTTCAGGGCAAATAACGGTACCGCTAATAGCGGTACCGTTATTTGCTCCTTCCCCCATTCCCATTGAGCCCTATGGGGGATCAAATGGGAATGGGTAAGGGCCTTGGTGAATGGGGAATTACCGCCCCGCCAACCTTGGAATGGGGCAGTAATTCCCCCATTCACCAAGGCGGACTCGGTAAAATAACGGCGGCAACCATGGCACTAATAGCGCCATGGTTACCGCTGTCCGTGTAATGAGGCCCCAAGTTTTTAAGCCGGGTGGAGTGTTTCTAAGGAAGGGCAACCTCTGATGCTGGGAAAGTGCTTTTATCAACTGCAAGTCACATCTGTACAATAAGCAGCTGGTCACTGGCCACTACCACACAACCACATGATCTCGGGCAATCCTTTTGCTCAACCCTGCCGATGTTTGCCTCTTGGGCTGCTACTTGCAATTGCCGGCTGTCACAATATGAATCCTGCCTCTTCTACAATCACGGGAAGATATCCGGCGCACAGAGTCACAAAAGCTCAGCTATCAGTGCTCGCAACATAATCTCCTAACCCTGTGAAAAAGCAGATACTGTGGTGTTCGGTCACACACACACACACCTCTGGTCTCAGCCCTTAGTTATGAAGGCTGGGAGGATATGAGGCAACAAGCCAAGGAGTAGCACAGACATCTTTTTTTTAATTTTTTTTTTTTTACTTTATTGCGCTCCAAAAATGTTCTTCCTTTATGAAGCAAGAGTTGTATACCCAGCGGCTATAGCTCTTAATATAGTGGGACATTAAAACATGACATTGGGTGAGGAGATGACGAGAAGTCTCAATTTGGTCTTTACATGGTCTACAAGTTCTTTCATTTCGTGGCAATTTGGTCCATCGCCCTGTGTGTTCCCTGCTGGGGAGTATATTAAAGTGCAAATATATAATAAATCTGCAGATTTTTAACAACAGTAGCTTTGTTGGGTATGTGGGAAGATGATCACAACGAAAACCTTGTGCACTAAAACCACTATAATTTGTCTTTCTAGTGAGATAAGAAATATTCGCTATAAAATCATAGTTATTATTCTTCTATTTTAAAACAATGTGGGCATTGGGGGCGATAATCAAATCCTTCACCTCAATGTCCATGTTATGAAAATGTTCCATTGCTGTCATCCTTGAATGGATAAGAAATCTGTTGGTACCATACCCATATTATAATCAGACTAAGTAGCTAAATATATTATTTGCCGATATGGGGGACACATAGATAGCAAGGAAGAAGCTTACAGTGCAGTTATAACCATAGAGAGCAGATGGATGGCACCCCAAATTCGCATCTCAGTGCCTCTACTGGTACCGAAGATGGCACACCCAGTATGGATCTCAAAATGTTGGCTTCAAATCTATCCACCCACATCATCATTGGTTCAGGCTAGATGGCAGAGTCGTACATTATCCCAGGTTGCATGCTCTTACAATATACCCCAACCAAACCCTCTAAATTATTGCCACCTTTGATTCGCACAAACCTCCTAAGTATTAGCCATTTCTTCATTATTTTGGTTTGAATAAAATCACCATAGAATTGTGAGGTGGGACCATTGCAAATGGGGACTCCTACATATTGTATATTTGTCCACCACTTCCAGAGAGGAATCTTTATAACTTTTTATTTTTTTATTTTTTATTTATTGTGCACTAGCCAAAAAAAATGACTTTTTACACAGTATAAAATGAAATCACAAACGGTACATAGGTTTAACATAGAAAAACAGTAAGAGAAAAATCAAAAGAAAATCAATGGGTTAATAAAAATAAAACAAGAGTCCTCAAGTTCATGGTAAACCATTCGAAAATCCCCCATTACCTAACAAGTTAAGCTCTTTTAAAACTACAACCACCCTCAAACATAAGAAACACTTCATTACCAGACATTAATCTGTCACAGAACATGACTGAAAGAAGAGAGTTAGAGTCATACACAAAACGTTTGAATCTAGATACTCCCATGTGCCAAGTCCCAGCACACTCAGTCAAAAGATGATGAATTGACCGGATTACATTAGCACTGCACTTATTACATAAGTTGGTGGGATAGAGATCACCAAAACGAATATGGAGGATTTCCAGGGTAGGCAGTAAATTAAGTCTTAGTCTTAGGAAATCCATCCGTGTTCTCACATCTGAGGATTTCTTTAGATATTGCGGCAAGAGAGACCTCGGTTTATCAATTAACGAGGGGGATGAAGAGAGTTAAGCACTCCTCATTTTGCCTGTAGTTTTTATCCAGTTCATCCGATGTAAGCGTTTTCTTTATTTTTGAAGGATTATGAATAAGTGTATCAGCATCTGAGTCAGAAAGGATAAGAAGTTCAACACATCTAGACCTCAAGGTATTTAATAGGAGATTAGAAGATTTCATCATGGCGACAGCTACTACCTCATAAAGTGATGATTTGGGGGGGACCAAAATCAATCTGTAACAAGAAATCCATTTCCACTCCAACCAATTTTTCAAGGAGATAAGACCAAGCTCAAATCTTAGACAGGAGATCGGGACACAATCTGGGAGACCCAGGGACTTCTTCCAAATGTTACTTTCAATCTTGTCCCAATCAACATGATAAGCCAGCAGATTACATTCCATACCAAATGTGAGAACTGGAACCACTTTCCCAACATAAAATGTTATGAGCGGCATGAGTGAGAATTTACAGTACTGTAAGCGGATTTTCTTCATCTTGGAGACCAAATTGACTAGCTTTAGGTCTATTGCAGAGAGAAGATCACGCCTAGTAGGAAAAGCAATGATTTTAGAGCGCAGATAAAACACCTCCTTAGTAGGAGGAATTATAGAGTTGTCTAACTGCCAGACAAAGGGTTTTATCTTCCTTAATGGTTGTTTGAAGACAATCTTTGATTTTCCGGGATTGATTTTTAATTAATTAACTTTTGCGTACTCCATCAATGCATTAAGTAACCGCTGCAGTCCGACTTGCGTCTGATCGAAGACAACACTCTCGTCAGCATAGGCTTACCAATGAATCTTCCAATTACCAAATCTAGGAGCCGCCAAGGCAGAAATCCCCAATCATTACACTAAGTATGATAGATAGAGAATAAACAGAAGAGGTGCTAAAAGGCAGCCTTGGCACGCCCATCTCTATCCGAATAGATTGGGACAAGACCCCCTGTTTAGACAACCAGACTCTTTAACAAGGATCCTTTATGTAATTCCACCAAGACAGAAAGAAACGAGTCCGGGATACACCACAGCTTTCATTTTGTCCATAGTCTATTTCTATTAATGGAATCAAAAGGCTGCGAGAGGTCAACCCAGGCTCCAAACATAGGAGAGCCACCCATTTCAAGGGAATGGGAACACAAACAGCCCAAAATTAGTGTGTTCAAAGAGGTGGAGAGACCCCTCCTAAAACCAGTCTGCTGATTCGAGATGATACCTTTGGTTTCTGCCCATTTCTCTAATTCCGCCAGTATGATACCAGAGAAGATTTTCCCATCGGCATCTAGAATGGAAATAGGTCGATAATTTGAGGGAATGAATCTATCTCCCTTTTTATAAATGGGAATAACAATGGATCTTCTCCATGAGTCAGGAGGGTGTTTTGTGAGTATAACATTGTCAAACATTGTCAAACAGGATCTTTAGGTCTTAAGTTGAAGCCAGGCTTATTGGTACAGTTGGTCTGTTCTGCGACTCGTGGTTCACAATTAAGCCTCAAATATTGGTGCTCCTATAGGTATATGAATCCAATGTGGAATGAGAACAGGAAACCCCTAATTCCACATGTTTAGAATCCAAATCGTCGTAGGTCACTGGATTGACGGTAAGCCAAGAAAACCTGTCATAAACCGTAGTACAAAATTGCAAAGGATTGTAAGAAACTCCAGGACATTGCGCCCATTAGATTGAAAGCTTTTTTATTTTCAAATCTCCAGGTTTGCCCTCTAATGATAACAAGTGTTTCGGCCCTTACCGGCCTTTCTCAAATCAGGGCTAGTCGTAAATACTATGACATTCATGCCACACGGGTGGTCATTACTTCTTCTTAAACAAGTTGTATGTAATGGGTCGAGAAAGGCCAGTAAAGGCTAGGATCTTTAGCACGTTTGACCACAGTATAGGGTTCAAATTTAGGACCGCATTGCTCAAGCCATTAGGCCCAGCGGCCCTTGAGGAGGAAGATCTTTTTATTAAACTTTTATTAAAGTTTCAATGTCCTCACTGGTGTAATTTAGGGACCACTCAGTAAATCGAACTGACTTTGGAGCCTGGGATCCTAGTGAACCATAGAGACCAGAGAAATGTTTAATCCAGGTAGACTCCTGTATGATCGTTTCTTGCTGATCAAAATTGGACCCCTCAGCGGCCCCACAATCGACCAAAGGTTTCTGGAATTTTTTGCACAGAGAGCACTTTTAACATTTCCTTCCGTTTGCTTTGTTCTCTCATAGATTTCTGGGGTCGTAGCCAATTTCTTTGGGAGTTATTTAATGCTTTTAATTCAGACTCCAAGAGATTGGGATCCCCTATATTTTTTTTAAGAAGCGTTTTTGCCACCTAATAAGTTTTTCCTTTGGTAAGTTTTAATGTCAAAGGAATATTTGTGGGGCCTCGTACAACTAATCTGTCCAGGTAAAGGGGAGTTTAAATCCCAGAGGAAATCACAAAACCTTAAGGGTTGACAAGCCATCCCCAATTGTGCAAGAGAGAGGTCATTATACGTTGTCTGCAATTGGTCTGTAAGAATACGACCACCTCTCTCAAACTTAACCGCACGGTTACCTGCATTATTTACCGTCAGGACTTCAGAGAAGACGTACCCCTGCATTTTTTGCGGTAGTGTAATATTTACTTCGAAAATATTGTGGTCATCAGAGTTGCCCTCCGTGATCCGAAATTCAGAGCAGGCATCAAAATTTGGTTTACAAAGAAAGATGTAATCAATGGTGGAAAATGTAGAGTCTCATTGCCAAGTATGTCTACTCGGAATATCACCCTTCTTATTGCCATTCATCATAAACAAGTCCCTAGATGACATAAAATTGCACTAAGCATGACCATTAGAGTTTTGTTTTTTTAACTGATAGGGTATCAATTTGCCTGTCAACACATTGGGAATTGAAATCACCCATTACAATAATATCATTCGTCAGGAAATTGAAAAGAAAAATCTACCAGAAGGTCCGACAAAGTTCCCAAAAAGTCAGCCAGCTGGGAGGACATCGGATTCCACTATAGGTTAAACAAAATCCAATTGGAAGTCGACTCCTCATCTCTTTTTTCCATTCCAACAACCAAAATACCATTTACCTCATTAGGGAGAAGGCTAGATGCAGTAAAAATCACATTTCTACATAGGACAACCAAACCACCAGACAAACGTCCCTTGGGCCCTTTGATGGCCTTTTGCTGATAGGAAGAAATCCCCTCTACATTCAGAATATCTGAGCATAAAGTCTCCTGAAAAGCAATAAGATGGAAATTCTGGACAATATAATGTTTTTTACCATCAGCCAAAAAAGAACCACTGCCTCTCATATTCCATAATAAACATCTCACAACATCCGTTATTAGAGTTTCTGCTTGGGTAATCCTAGTTTAGAAAGAATTTGGGAGATGATTTCTGGGACACATTCCCAGATTTTAGAACCTGCCAAAGTAAAATTTTCATAATTCGGCCAAATAGAGAGCTCATTCAAAGGCCCCTGAACAGCTTTTGACGTAGCCATCTCCGGTGCCGTCGTTGAAACAAGAAAACCTCTCGTTGACCAGTCTGGTTCCGCGCCCAGCGTTATTTCAAAAGCCAATTTGGAATTCATTTGCAGTTCGGCAGTATTAACATCTGGATAATAAGGAAAGCTCAATTGCTTGATATCCACAGCAGACATACACCTCAGGGCAGGTATGGTACTCATTCCCTTCAAAACTCTCGAACGATTTACCAGCTGTAGATCATTCAGAGACTTTGATAAGTTTGAAAGAAAGATTGTAAGCCCTGAATGATTAGCCAGAGGACCTTTGTTAACAAGTTGGTTACTGGCCATATTAGTTGCCGAAAGTGTTTGAGGGAGGGTAACCTGATTTCCCCCCCCATTGAAACCCCCCCCCTTTGCTTTGACCTTGGGTAGCAGATCAGTGAAGAGGTCCTCTGAGGTAGCTGATTCACAACCAGGCCCACAGTTTGGGGTAAAGCATAAGGCCCCTGGGATGAAGGCAAAACTTTTGCGGTGAGCGATGCTTTAAGAAAAATAGGGGCAATTTTCACTTTCGCCTAGATTAACTTTTCTTGTTTTTTCATTTTAAGGAAAATCAGGGCAATTTTTCTTGGAGGCTCCAGAGTGTCCGTTTGACTTCCCACTGAGGCTCTCTTTTTTAGAGGCGATTTCACACTAGAATCAGGTATTGAGTCTTCTGAAGCTGCCAAAATATTTAGATTTTTCCTCCCAGATGGCTTAAAGCCTTTAATATATCCCTTGTTGGAGGGTGCTGAATTGTTTCCTTTCAAGCCTTTAATAGGATGATTCGTTTTGGCACCGCAATTTCTTTGTTTCAAGGGATCAATATTTTCTTGAGCTATTTCCTTGGGAGCATCAATAGCAGCTTTATGTTTTTTTTTTTCCTTTTCCTTCGTTTCTTTGTTTTTCCATTAGATTTCTTGGACTTTTTCTTCAGAGCTTTATTGTTAAAATGAGGTTCCACCATTATTACGCTTTCAACTTCATGGCCCGAGGATAATTCACCCTCTGCTAGCTGAGCTAGCCAGATGCATTCTTCCATCATGGAAGTACAGAGCAGTGTGTCTTCTGCCTCAGACGTTGGAATGATTGGAACCAAGCCAAGATTACAGGTGGAGCACCTTTGCTGAGTAGTCAACTTAATTGCTTCTTCCGGTTTCTTGTTCCGGCTCTCCATCTCCCCTTGGAGAGCGGACAACTGATTGGTCAGAGAGTCAATTCTTCCTGATTGAGACTGCAGCAGAGTGGACAGCAATGAAGATGTTTCAAGCTTAGATTCACTGACCGCCGTTTTTAAGGTGACCATTGACGATTTGCTTACTTCTAACTCTTTTGTGACGTCAAGAAGAATTCCAGAATGTTGCTGGACCTCTGCTTTAATACTTTTGAACACCTTCACCAAGGAACTCAATACAAAATTAAGAGCTACTATAGAGTTGGAGCCCAACCCCTGATCATTTGTTGTCACTGGTGTATGGACTTAAGTAGGGGCATCCTCAAGAGTAACTACATTTTCGACAGATCCTTTTGGAATGGACTCATCCTATGAGCTGAATGAATTGTCAGCCCTTTGGGAAGAGGTCCAAGGTGCCAAAAAAGGGTCTGTCGAAAATGTAGGTACTCATGAGGATGTCCCTACTAAAGTCCATACACCAGTAACAACAAATGATCAGGGGTTGGGCTCCAACTCTATAGTAGCTCTTAAGTTTGTATTGAGCTCCTTGGTGAAGGTGTTTGAATCTTTATAACACCAATTGTAATTCTGTTTTGCCTTCTTTTTCTTGCTGAATATTAATATTTTAGTTTTAATACTGTTGACGCAGAGGTGGTTTGCATCAGCATAGGCAGCAATTGCATCTGAGGACCTCTGAAGGCCTATTAGTGTTCTATCTAGCAATATGGTGTCATCTGCATAACCTATCCAAGACACTGGAATATTACCAATTCGAGGAGGAAAGTTATGTGCAGATTTGATTGAAAGGCCCATATCGGCTACATATAAATTATATAACAATGGAGCCAGGGCAGAGCCCTGTTTTAAGCCTGTGTTAGTAGGTATATCCTCCGAAATATCTCCACCTTGATTAACTCGTACTGATACATTAGCGTTGGTGTATAAGGAGATAAGAAAATACAAGAGTGTATGATCTTTACCCCAATTAGCAAGTTTAGTCCACAACCGCATGCAAGATAGTGTGTCGAATGCTTTAGAGAAGTCCACAAAGCATAGATACAGATTACCATAGAAATCATCCTGACAAAAGGAAGTAATATTGTGCAAAATACTTAAGTTATGTAATGTGCTAAGGGATTTCCGAAACCCTGTTTGAGAGATGGGGACAGTAAATTATTAGCAAGAGCCCAAATGGTTAATTTTTTCTGGAGAATGGTGGCAAATATTTTTGAGCGAATGTCCAGCATAGAACGTAGTCTATAGTCTTGCGGGTTGGTGCGATCACCCTTTTTGAATACAGGGATGAGTATCAATTTTCACCAACTTGGTGAGATTTGGCCTAATTTCAATATTTGGAGAAATAATTGTTCCAATATGGTAGCCCAAAATTCAGGGTCAGGTGTGAAAATCACATTGTCCATCATATCGGGACCCAGAGCATGTGAGCTGTTCAAGGCTTTGATGATCCTCGCAATGTCATCATGCTCAAAGTCCATACAGAAGATGGTACTGGTGTTATACAGTGAAAGTTTGGCGTTGGTCCAACACAAAATATTAATAGGATTCTTTTCCAAATTGTTAGTGCCATTTATGAAAGTTCTGACTATTTACCAGAACTTTCTATCATCATTAGTTCTTAATAGCTGGAACAAACCTTTCCAATCAGCGCTCATCATTGTGTATTTGTGGCAATGGTGCCAATTGTTGTACCTGGTCGAAAGATGGGCCAATGGGCTCTTTTACTCCTCAATACCAAATTGCACCATTTATTTAATGGCGTTATACCTTTTTCAATATGCTTTTTTTCTCATTATGGACAGCAACGTCAAAGTTATTTGAGTGATTGATGACTGCAGTAGTTACCTTATGGCTCAGATGTAATTGATTACTGAGAAACTGCATGACATTAGATATGTCCCACCTGCGGTTGGCCAGCCATTTTGTAAGAAGGCATTTATTATGTTGTTTAAAGTTGCTAATACGCACAACATTAGTTCTATTAAATACACTACGATGGCCCTGGTTGCTGACCGATACAGAGGAGTGCATACATTTCAAATGTCGGGGGACAACAGTTTAGAGGTCCAACATAGAGTGGCATGATCACTTACAGAATTAAACATAGTAATAAGGTCCCCTCAATTTCCCCCACTAAGTCCATCAACAAAAATGTAGTCAAGACAGGTTGTGCTGGTTCCATTAGTCCAGGTACCATTAAGGGTTAATCTGTCACTGAAAGGCACAGGAGACCCCACACTCTAGATTAGGATATTACCGTAATAATTCATCTCGGAAAGGAAATCCAGAGGAAGCAATTTTCAAAAGGGTGTATTAAGGATTTTATTATACCCAATACAATTTTTCTTTGTGAGTTTAGTCACTAATTAATCTGCACTGTAGCAATTTTTATTTTATATAGCAGGAATATTTTAAAAACATCACAATTTAGTAAAATAAATCATACAACCATTTATCCGCATTCATACCACATCCATCCAAAAACTCATACACCCCATCAACAATTACAAGGTAAAAACATATAGCAAATATAACAATTCATCCACAATTTCATAACAATACAATCAATATTTGTGCAAAACAACGCATAGTGCAAGGCCACAACAGGTTTTTAAGTGGACAGCAGCAACAACACTTAATGCATGACCGTGGTAGATTTTGAAAGCAGTGGTCAGCAGTCAGGATAGGCCAAACAGAATCTTCATAAGCGGCCTTATCCTAGGTTTTTCTCGACCGGTTTCGACGTGTAAACGATGGTTTAAAACATCTTCATCAGGAGATTAAGGGTAGTTGTCTAAAAGCAAACACAAATATAGGGGCCCATCAATTCCCTGTCCAGCACTAATTGCAAGTGAAAGAAGAAAAAGAAGAGGCCAAGTGCAAGAAAAGCGCAAAAAAGAAATAAATACATCACTCCACAACACTAGAATGCAGACATGAATTGTTCTGCTGCTGTCCTGCTAGGAGTAACCCAATGTCTGCATCTATTGGGATTAAAGAACTCAGGGTGTCATGCATGGAGTGCTACCAAAGAAAATCAGTGTCCCTAGACCAACCAGGTGTGGATCATGAGTAAGGCAGAAAGTCAATTTATTTAATCCAGCTCAAGTGAAAAAGATCAAATGGGAAGGTAACAATACCCACATGCAAGTGTTTTAGAAAGCCTTTTTTGAGGACAAAACTTTTAAAGAACCAACCTTGTCAATTATAATTCGAATTTGTCCATTCAGTAAATTTTGTGCGAAATAGAACCACTGTCATACAATTTGGCAATGTTCTGGTAGATGTTCCTGCAAGTCAGATGGCTAGAGTTGGACTCCAATCTATAGGGGTTGTAAATAAAGTAGTATCAGAGAGCCTAAAAAGAAAAGTTTAATAATATTGCATGAATGTCTTATCCTTATGTAGGGGAAAGAAAGGGGTTCTAAACCTAGGGACATTGTCCAAAATTCAGCGTGAGGCTCCACACCAGACTGAGGCCTCATTGGCCATGTAAAGAGTAATACATTTTCTTTTAAATTTACAAATGCCAGGATGTCCAATTTAGGCTGAAAATGCATAGGGAGAGTGGAGAAAACCCCCCTCCCCCCTCCTAATCTGTTTGGCCTATCCTGACTGCTGACCACTGCTTTCAAAATCTACCATGGTCATGCATTAAGTGTTGTTGCTGCTGTCCACTTAAAAACCTGTTGTGGCCTTGCACTATGCGTTGTTTTGCACAAAAATTGATTGTATTGTTATGCTATATGTTTTTACCTTGTATTTGTTGATGAGGTGTATGAGTTTTTGGATGGATGTGGTATGAATGTGGATAAATGGTTGTATGATTTATTAGGATGATTCTTACTAAATTGTGATATTTTTAAAATATTACTGCTATATAAAATAAAAATTGCTACAGTGCAGATTAATTCGTGACTAAACTCACAAAGAAAAAATGTATTGGGTATAATAAAATCCTTAATACACCCTTTTTGAAAATTGCTTCCTCTGGATTTCCTTTCCGAGATGAACCATTAAGGGTTAAGTCATCTCCATTTTTTAAATTTAAACAAACAAGGTCCTGGACCTCGAACAAGTTCAACCATCATCAGCATGGGATGCAGAAGCCGTATTTCATCCCACACAGATAATGGCATGCCCATCTGAAAGACCAGTCACCCTCTGCAACAAGCTGGGGGCATTCAAATCCCCAGCAATAATGGTAAATCCCCTTGGGCAAGCCTCTTGCCAAATAACCAAAGTCTTTTCAATGTTAGTAACAATCCCCATCGTCTCATGGCCATAACATAAAGTGAAGGTGTGGCCATAGCATACGCTTTAAGTGTATATTTGGGCTGGGCACCGATTGCTAAGCCCCCATGTGGTCTGCCCCTTTCCCCTAGTGTGGCCGGGGTATGTAATAAATTAAAGTTATCAATGAGGAAATCATCCCTGTCCCAAGTCTCCTGTAATAAGAATATATCACGCTCTCCAATATAGGCAATGCCAATGGGGTGAGCAAGGAAAGAACGAAAGTCACGTGTATTCCAGCATAGCCAATTAAGTGCAGCATCCTGCCCCTGCTGTCAAACAGCACCCCTAACTTTAGGTATCCTTTCTCTAGAAACAATCCCCCAGTCATTCCCACAATGTGAACATGTTCAGTATGACTTGTAGTAGGTCTTCCTCTTTTCCTGGGTAGGAAGCTTTTCATTTAGGCACCTAGTCAACATGGAAGCTTTAGGATATAAATATAATTCTTCCACATTGTTCCTGTTACAGCTGATGAGCTTTAATCCCATACATTTCAAGTTCTCAACACATGTCCACAATAGTGAGGCCCAAGGAGGTGATCTAAAATCAATAAGTACCCAATTTAACACACTTTCCCACTTAGGCAGTTCAATACGAATGATATCATAGTTTGTGATTGCAGCCAAACAGGGAATGGTTTTCCATAGAGAGAGAAGATGTGTACGATTAAGGAAGGGACTCTCTCTTTTAAGCTCGATTTCTTCCAGTTTGACGAGTTTGACTAAAGAGGAGAAAAAATGTGCATCAATTTGGATTGGGTGGACAGGTCATTGATCGGGCCAGGCATAACTTAAGGAGAAGATGGCATTAGCAGTGGCCTAGTGAATCCATTACCAGCAGTGCATATGCTGGTCTTTTCAGATTGTTTTCTTGTAGCCGTCAGAGCTGTTAAAATGAGGTATGGAGTATTTGTCAGGAATGAGCGTACCCACGTATCCATTGGCCCATGCAAAGAAACTTGGCGTGAAGTGCCGTTGCCCCGATCTTTTGTTACCACCAGGTTGCCAACAGCGGGTGATATCATAATTGGAATATCAAAATTATCAGATGGGCAGTTTATAGATTAACTCAAAAAAGCTACTCTATTTATATCGCTGTTGTAGGCATTTACAGGTTTATACAGTTTTTTGAGCGCATATATGGGAGGACTGTCAATCCTAGAAATGTTATTGCATAGTGCATCAGTGGCATTGCTTTCTGGGGCTTCGACAATGTTAAGTGAATCAGAATGGATAACTGGGTTATTGGGTATGATGCAGTCTGCCTACTGCTCTACTTCATTTTCACGAGCAACAGCTTTCCCTGCTATTAATTTTGAGGTACTTGTTGTTACACCAGTTTCGTTAGGGGCACCCTTCATTCCGTCGCTAAGGATTACTCCAACCACTTTGATCAACAAATGTTTAAGCTCCCGTTGTGGTGATGTCTGTGCTATGATGGCAATAATGGTTTGTGTTAATATCTACTTGTGAATGCTGATACACGTTCCTGGTGAGATCTGCTGATGTGAAGGGTATGGGAAGTTGATGTACTAGACTGGGGAGACCTGTCTTTGTGAAAGCTGATAACGAAGGGCCTGGTGGGACCTACCCAATAGACTACTTGATGCAAGGTCATGGAGAGGCCGATGAAGAACAATTGAAGGTCTGAGAGGAAGGCCTATTGTGATTACGAAGTCGGGAAAAGACAAATCTGACAGAAAACTAGAAAAGTAGAGGTTGCAGATACAGCCAATTACTACGTGGGAGAAGCTATGGAATCCAAACTGTAAGATAAGACATGAAAAAAGAGTCTGAGAAGCAAGGTAGCTGGGCAATGACTGAAGGATTTGGGTGAAAGCAGAAGACCAAAGAAGGCTCAACCTGCAAGTAAACTCTGGAAAAGCCTTCCCAGGAGAAGCTTTGTTATTGTGTGTTAAAGACTAGAAGTAAACATTTTAGAATAGGAATGTTTAATTCTTTAGTCAGCCAAGATGTGGAACATTTGAGTTTTGCCTTAGGAACAATCCAGGTAGCTAAGCACTTATTAAGTATAGGGATTGAACTGTCTATTGGCCATGTCCTTGTGATCTTGTGTTGTAGACAAGGCAGACCCAGAAGAGCAGGAATTTAGTAGATTAGGTTGAACTTCATGATTTGGACTTACACCACAAGGGGTGGTGGACACTGGAAGAATACTTCACTTCATGTTGGCCCCTTTCCTGACACTGTTTAGACTTGGATCTCCCATTCCAGTTGTCGAAACTCACAGAGTTCCTGCTGAGTTTGGTCCAACACATACTTGAAAACCACAATGAATAGAACTTCTTATTGAAATCACATGCTTTAGTTGTCATATATGTCATGCTCATCATTCCTTTCAGGAGCTCAAAGCAGCTCCTGGGGCCCAATCATCACCTATCACGGAGGAGCTGTCTCTGGTAAATTAAGAGCTATTTCAAAGCATGCTGCAAATGTAACCCCCACTCCACAAGAGATGTGAACTTTAACTTTTGACATTATATGTGACACAGTATGCTTTACATTTTTTCTAGGTGTCCTTGATTGCTTTTTATACACATGTCCAAACACAGTTAATATCACATAAGTATCACTATACTAGTAGTAGTATAGTGATACTTATGTGATATTAACTGTGGCATGAGCAGTTGAACCTGGCTCCTGGTAGCTATTGGTGGCAAGCTAGTCAGGCTTGTCTATGTGTAGGAGCTAAATAGCCTTGAGCAGTTTCAGTTGGCATGTTAAGGTTGGATCCAAGGTTGAGATTCCTTGTGCTGTTTAAAAGCCATATTTTTCGAAACTGTTAGTAAATGTTGTGTCCAAACATATGTTTATTAAACTGCAAAGGAAATGTCAGCTTCAAAGCCAGTGTGTTACATGCATTGGTTTGCTCTAATCAATGGGCAATACAGTCTACAGGATGACTACTTGTGCCAACCAAAGTTTACTGAAAACAACTTCGATTCATGACTTAGACTTTGACTGTGCCGGTGCATTATGAGTCCTGGGATGCACAGAGGCAGTGATCAGTTCCAGACCTTGAAGTTGTCAAAGGAAAAGAACTTCCAGAAAAAGAACTTAGTAAGGACAGCGTCAAACATCTTATCCATACTCGGAAGAAATCCCAGAAATTCTATGTACAAATGTTGAAGCTAATCAGGGGAAATCCCAAGCCAAGGATGTTGCTGTTTCATCAGATAGCTTTTGCACCAGTTGCAAAACATAGAAACTTCTACACTCTCAATCGACATTACCAGGAGCAAACAGCAAGCCAAACCGGGACTGCTGCACCTTCTTCAGTTCCCACTAAGGGAAGGGGAGGCGGGAGTTTTTCTTTACAGTATTATACTCTTGAAGGAGTGTTTTAATGCCCTCTCTTGGGATATTGAACCATGTTCCCGCCCTTAGTGTTTTTTATTTTTCTTTCTTTTAGCAGACCTTTCTAGGCTACCCCTTAGCCCTGTTGGCTGTGGACAATGATTGTTAGTTATGAACTGAACTGCACATGTGCACCAGAAACTGCTCATTATGAGCTCTTTAATTATACAAGGTAATTGGGACAAGGTGGGTAGAATGAGGCCAGTGAGTCATGCCAGTGCAGGCTGGATCGGACAATGAGACAGGACACAGCCATCGCGTTTTGGATTGAGTTCCTGGGGGTGGACCAGTGCGGAAGGATCACCTGGGTGAGGGGTCTTCGATGAGCACGGGTGATGCGACCGATGGTGAGACTCGGTATTCCGCCTTTCCCGTACACATGACCCATCCTATTTTTTTAGGATTCTCCAATTTCCCAACTCCCCACCCCCCTTTCTACACAAACACTGGGTCGAGGTAGAGGGCAAGTGAGAGTAAAAGAGGATAACCCTTACATATCTCATTAGACATCTCCCGTTAATCGGATCAGGCAAAGTCAGGCACTTGACTTTAAGTGCATTAATCTGATACCAATTAGCTCTCCTCACATGGACAAAAGGAGGAAGCACAGTTTGAGCAAGGCGCAACATGAGCAAGAGCAGAAATTCTGGGGCAAAGGCGAACCTACTGGAGCAGAGCGACGGACCGAGGGACGAGAGAAAAGGGTAAGGAACCCCAGGAGTTCCATGCAGGAGGTTGTTGCCTCCGAAAGGACATGAAAGACATGTGGAGATGTTACGCTCACCTGGTATCCACGGGGACGCCACCCAGCCAGTTGGTCGTTGGTGCCCTTCTCTATGACTCACTGGTTTGGTTCTCAGTGTCGATGGGATTCTGCCTGGAAATGAAGACTATATTAGGACTGGACGACCAAGGTAAGTTTTTCCCCCACCTCCCTTGTGTTTTCAGCCCCTCCAGGTTCTCTTCTCACCTGGCTGTCGGAATTGGTGAGCTCTCCATCCTGCTCTCAGGGCAGGGGCGTGTTGTCTTTTGTGGGCGTGTTCGGTTCAGTTACTTCACTGACTGCAGCCCTTGTAGTGTCTTTCAGGTAGGTCTTATTGCGATTGATGGCGTTGTTATTCTTGCATGCCTTTTCTCTGTTCTAAAATGTCTCTTTTTATCTCCTTTAGGTGCGTGGAGTATCCGCTTGGAGAACTGGGTAGGCTGGTTCGCACCGGTAGATGATGGCGCACAATAGCGCTATGATGCGGTAAGGAGGCGCTTTGCGCAGCGCAGCGATGTCTTGTCCTCACTGACCTGTGCTTTTCTCTTTTTCGTAGGCCGCAGTGTGCTCCCAGCGCAGATGGAGGTTCCGGAGCTATGCCGGTTGAAAATCAGACAGCCAGGTAAGTCTCTAAACGCTTCGTGGTTGTAATGTCTCTTTTACCTCCTTTAATAATGTCTTTCTCCCTTTTTTCAGGTCCTTTGATCCGGACGGCAAACTCTTTAAACAGAGCTGCCCAGGAGCTGCGAGCAGTGAAGGATGGAGATTGCAGGTAAGATTCTGCTGCTAACGATGTTCTTTGTTTTCTGCAGGTCCGGAATTCGTCAGGCTTGTGAGAAAGCTGGACACGGTGAGCGTCACGTTGCTAGCAGCAAAGTAACGCGGAGCGTGTTGTCTTGTTCGGGTGTGGTTTAAATAGCCACTGCAAAGTAGTCCAGGTAAAGTAGTCCCTAGGCCACCACACCCAAAACACTAGACCGCATAGCTTGGTTCTAGGAATCAAGCTATGTGGATGCCTCCATGTTGGCTGAAAGCCCTAAAAAGTAGTTCCACAAGCAGATGTCTATCTTTGTTTATGAGCCTGGCGCCAAAGGCGCCAGGACTAGCCCCAAGAGGGCCTGAGAAGTGGATGCCAGGCCTTACAAGCGATCCGAGTCCTGATTCCACCTGGCCAATGGGCTTGCCAGTTGGGATCAGGGCTGAGGGTCGTGACAGCACTCCCACCCAAGGCCCCTCCTATGGTGTGTCTCCTGCCTGGTCCAGGTTTAGTCGGGAAGTTCTGGTGAAGCTTCTTGATTAGACGTGGTGCATGGATGTTCTCACTGGGTTCCCAGGACCTATCTTGAGGCCCAAATCCCTTCCAGTCGATGAGATAATATAACTTGGCTCTAGAGTATTTTGAGTCCAGGATGCCTTTGACTTCGAATTCTGGTTCTCCGTCAATTATTATGGGTTGAGGTGGTGTCATGACTCGTGCACCGGGTTGCATTGGTTTTAAGAGGGATACATGGAATACCGGATGGATTTGTAGATTAGGTGGCAAGTCCAATTTGACGGCTGCCGGGTTGATAATTGCCTTGATGGTATAGGGTCCCAAATATCGAGGATGGAAGGTCCGGGTCCCTTTGATGGGTACATATTTGGCGGCTAACCAAACCTGGTCTCCCACTTGATAGTCTGGGGCCTTTTTCCGATGCTGGTCGGCGAAGTGCTTTTGTTTTTATTTGGCATTAATGAGATGTTCCTTCGCCTTTCTGAACGCCTGAGTGATGGTTGTGTGAAGAGTCTTTACTGTAGGCATTTCCAAGTTGGCAGGAAGGTCGAGTTCTGAGGTACGTGGATGTCTGCCATACATGGTGTAAAAAGGTGTTTGTCCCGTGCTAGAATGTACAGAGTTGTTATATGCGTGCTCAGCTACCCAAAGTATGTCCTTCCAATCTCTCAATTCATGGTGAAGCATGCACCAAAAATACTGCTCGAGGGTCTGGTTGGTCCTCTCGGTTTGGCCGTCCGTTTGGGGGGGGGGGGTGACTGGTAGATAGCCGGACGTCAATCTGTGCCATTGCGCAACATTTTCTCCAAAAATTGGATACAAACTGGCTGCCTCGATCGGAGACCAGAACTGATGGAAAACCATGTAGCTTGACAATGTTTTCCAGAAATACTTCTGCCAGGGTGGATGCTTCCGGGAGGCCCTTTAGAAGAATAAAATGTGACATCTTCGAGAACAAATCCATGACTACAAGAATGGTGTAAAAACCTTGCCTCGGTGGCAGATCAGTGATAAAGTCAAGGGAAAGAGTGTGCCATGGAGCAGGAGGGATGTCCTGTGGTTGTAGGAGGCCCGATGGTTTCTGTTTCTGGGATTTATTTTGTGCACAGACGCCGCAAGACTGAACATACTGGACAATGTCCTTATGCCAGGTAGGCCACCAAAAGTTATTTTTCACCTTGGCTAAGGTTTTAGCGATTCCAGGTTGTCCTTCGATCAGAGAGTCATGATAGCCTGAAATGATATGCTGTTTGTAACTCCTTCTTGGGTACATATAGCCGGTCCTTAAAAAAAGGTAACTGATCCTTGATGCAATATTGTTCTCCTTGAGTTTGCCATGCGAGGAAAGCATCCAGGCTCATTGACTGTCGAATTTCGTTTTGTAATTCGGCTTGTGATAGGGTTGTTGTGATACCCAAAAGTTTGTCTTCTGGTATGATGGGTACCGGGTCTGGCATTGTATACACCGTTTCATCAATGCCCATCCGAGATAAGGCGTCAGCTTTCCCATTATTGACCTCAGGTCGAAAGGTGATCACATAGTCAAATTCGGCGAAGAAGAGGGCCCACCGTAACTGGCGTGAAGACTGGGCTTTGGCTGTTTTAAGTTATTGTAGGTTCCGGTGGTCTGTGATTACTGTAATGGTGTGTCTAGCTCCCAGAAGATAGTATTGCCACGCCTTGAAAGCAGACTTGATGGCTAGGAGTTCTTTGTCCGTAATAGCGTAATTAATTTCCGGAGGTGAGAACTTTTTTGACCAGAAGGCCACAGGATGCAGCTGGCCAGTTTCTGGGTCCCTCTGTGAAAGGACCGCTCCCATTGCCATACTGGAAGCATCAGTTTCTACGATATAAGGGAGGTCTGGACAAGGGTGCCGCAGGATTGGAGCGGAGGTGAACCTTCGTTTCAGTTCCTGAAAGGCTCTTTCTGCTTCCTCGGTCCAAGCAAACTTTTTATTGCATTTTCGTAGCAGCACTGTGATCGGGTGCACAACCTGAGAGAAGTCTGGGATAAATTGGCGGTAAAAGTTTGCAAAACCTAGCATGCTCTGTATCCCCTTCAGAGATGTTGGTGTTGGCCATTTTAGAATAGCGTCAACCTTATGTACGTCCATTCTGATGCCTTTGGGCGAAAGCATGAAACCAAGAAATTCTACTTCGGTGACGTGGAAAAAACATTTCTCCAGTTTTGCATATACACGATGTTGGGGGAGCTTGGTGAGGACTGAACGAACGTGCCTGATGTGATTTTGTTTTGAGGCTGAGTAGACCAAGATGTCATCTATGTACACTAAGGCGCATACGTCAATCAGTTCTCTCAATACATCATTCATGAAATATTGAAATGCTGCGGGAGCATTGCATAAGCCAAAAGGCATGACTTGATATTCAAACAAGCCATATTTGGTACAGAAAGCGGTTTTCCACTCATCTCCGCTTCTGACTCGGACCAGGTGGTATGCTCCCCGAAAGTCTAATTTGGTATAGATCTGGGCATCTTTGACTTGGTCTAGCATTTCTGGGATAAGAGGCAAAGGGTAGCGGTTCTTCACGGTTATCTGGTTTATTGCGCCGTAATCAAGTCCCCTTCCTTTTTCGGTACGAAGAACAAAGGACTGGCTGCTGGGGACTTAGATGGGCGGATTAGTTACCCCTAGGGTTGAAGCTATAGTATTGGAAGTCTTGGAGATATAGGAGTCGGGTTCCGGTTCAGGAGAGTAGCAAGCCGGGGAGCAGTTGCCGGAGAAGGTTAATTTCCGTGCCCGCCAGTCTATCAAAGGGTTGTGAGCAACCAACCATGGCATCCCTAGTATCAACCGGAACTGAGGTGCCTTAATAAGATCGAACGAAATACACTCCCGATGTCCATCCTGGCACAGCAAGGTTACTGCAGCTGTGCACTGGGTTACTGGTCCGGAGGCGATTTCTGTCCCATCCACAGTAGTCACCTTGTCCCTGGTAGACTTAGAACACAAAGGGAGCCCCATCTCTGCTGCCAACTCTTGATCTATAGTTCCCAACTGCTCCGCTGTCGATGTACGCTTCTACGGCATGCATCTTTGATGATTGTTGGTGGTTTATTAAGATCACGGGTATCGCAAAGTGTGAGGTCAGTGGCTCTTTCTCATCACTCGACAAACTGACCTCTAGGGTTGCCGAGCTTGGTAGTTTTCCGATTCCTTAACTTCATCCTTTTCTGTGGCCCGACTGTCCTCCTTGGGGGTTTTACTGGGCAGTCTTTCAGAAAATGTCCTGGTTTTCCACAATACAAAGTTGCTGTTGTCTTCTTTTATCCCGTTCTTGTTTTGTTAATGGAGGTCATATCCCTCCGATCTGCATGGGTTCTACAGCGTTGTCTGGCACCCGTGGTGCGTTGTCTCTAGGCCGAACATAAACTACTCAAGAGTCTGCTTTGGACCGGTCTGCTTTTCGGTCCTGCAACCGATGGTCTAGCTGCACGACCAGATTTATGAATTCGGTACAGTCTCTGGGGGGGATCAACTACCTGGGCCAAGAAGTCCTATAATTTGCCTCGTAAGCCTCGATGGAATAACGTGGTTCTTTTGTTTTCTGGCCACCTGGCTTCAGCAACCAGTCTATTGAAAGTCGCAATGTATGTTAACAAGTCTTGGTTCCCCTGCCGGAGGGATAAGAGTTTGTTATCCACTGCTTGTTCCTGCGTATGGCGAGCAAACAGTTTTTTCATTTCTCTCTGGAACCCCCCATAGTCCTGTAACAATGGATCATTATGGGTCACCAACGGCACCGACCAATCCGCTGCACTTCCACTCAAGTATGATAGGATGAAAGCTACCCGAGCTTGGTCATTTGGAAATGCCCCAGGGTGACAAGGGAAATGAAGGCGACACTGATTTATGAATGCTGCATACTTCCGTGGGTCGCCCGAAAACCTTTCTGGTGGTGCCAGGGCAAGGGGAAATGTTCCAGGGAGCGTGATCTGTACTGGTGAGGGGGTATAAGATGGTGAGATAGGATTTTGCATCGGTGGATTTCCTCCAGGCAGAGGAGTCTGACCTGCCTGCGATTGCAAGAAGTGTCTGCCGATTTCATCGGTGCGCTCCTTAGTCACTATTAGGTCTCTTCGGAGTGCATTAGTCTCTTAGGTCTCTTCGGAGTGCATTAGTCTCTTGTCTGGCTGAATGAACCTCAGCATGAAGGTCCCCCAACAATTGGGCCAATTGGTCGATTTCCGATGTTTCCATGGCGCACAGGTGGATTATTTATGTGAGTCTTCGCGTTCTGTTACGCTCACCTGGTATCCACGGGGACGCCACCCAGCCAGTTGGTCGTTGGTGCCCTTCTCTATGACTCACTGGTGTGGTTCTCAGTGTCGATGGGATTCCGCCTGGAAATGAAGACTATATTAGGACTGGACGACCAAGGTAAGTTTTTCCCCACCTCCCTTGTGTTTTCAGCCCCTCCGGGTTCTCTTCTCACCTGGCTGTTGGAATTGGTGAGCTCTCTGTCCTTGTCTTTTGTGGGTGCGGGCGGTCCTGTTACTTCACTGACTGCGGCCCTTGAAGTGTCTTTCAGGTAGGTCTTATTGCGACTGATGGTGTTGTTCTTGCATGCCTTTTCTCTATTCTAAAATGTCTCTTTTCATCTCCCTTAGGTGCGCGGAGTATCCGCTTGGAGAACTGGGAAGGCTGGTTTGCACCGGTAGATGATGGCGCACAATAGCGCTATGATGAGGTAAGGAGGCGCTTTGCGCAGCGATATCTTGTCCTCACTGACCTGTACTTTTCTCTTTTTCATAGGTCGCGGTGTGCTCCCAGCGCAGATGGAGTTCCGGAGCTATGCTGGTCGAAAATCAGCAAGCCAGGTAAGTCTCTAAGCGCTTCCTGGTTGTAATGTCTCTTTTACCTCCTTTAATAATGTCTTTCTCCCTTTTTTCAGGTCCTTCGATCCGGAAGGCAAACTCTTCAAACAGAGCTGCCCAGGAGCTGCGAGCAGTGAAGGATGGAGATTGCAGGTAAGATTCTGCTGCTAACGATATTCTTTGTTTTCTGCAGGTCCGGAATTCGTCAGGCTCGTGAGAAAGCTGGACACAGTGAGCGTCACGTTGCTAGTAGCAAAGTAACGTGAAGCGTGTTGTCTTGTTCGGGTGTGGTTTAAATAGCCACTGCAAAGTAGTCCAGGTAAAGTAGTCCCTAGGCCACCACACCCAAAACACTAGACCGCATAGCTTGGTTCTAGGAATCAAGCTATGTGGATGCCTCCATGTTGGCTGAAAGCCCTAAAAAGTAGTTCCACAAGCAGATGTCTATCTTTGATTATGAGCTTGGCGCCAAAGGCGACAGGACGGGCCCCAAGAGGGCCTGAGAAGTGGATGCCAGGCCTCATAAGCAATCCGAGTACTGGTTCCACCTGGACAATGGGCTTGCCAGTGGGGATCAGGGCTGAGGGTCGTGACAGGAGAAGGACAAATCCCATACAAGAAGACTGCATTGTGTTTCAAGGATGCAAGCGACCCTCCCAGGTGAACAGCAGAGTTGGGGAGATGAGATGTATTAACCTTGACTCGTGAATTAAAAAATGCAAAGACAGGAAAGAAATGCACAAAGCTGGTTAGTTGGCAAGCGACATGAAAGACTTGTTTGTGTTTAGGAAAGATTGAAGTTGCAACAGTATATCGCACAATTGAAGGCTGCACGCGTGTGGATGAGACGCGAAGGAAAGCACACCTGTGAGGATCTTTGAATTACCAATAGCTGTGACACCAGCAATACTGAGTAGCGGAGTGGTCCGGCAAAAGGAAGTAGCCCTCTCGAAAGTCTCTTTGAAAGGTGAAATGTTTTTGTTATGAAGCGATGAAGTGAATGAACTATAAAAAGCAAAGTGATCAAAATTAGCCCGGGAAAGGGAAGGCTAGGGGGAGTAAAAAGGTGAACGTTGAACTTTTGTGCTTATGACATTGAACTACCAAGATCAAGAGACATTGGGGCAAATAACACAAGAGTGTGAGCAGAAGGGAAAGTCGAAGTGGTCCTGCGCAGGTCTATAGTAAAAGCGACGCAAATTCAAAAGTCTTCGACATCAGGAACAGGTCTGAGCCGATTGACTGAGACCGGAAGTGTGATAAGTTAGGGGAAGGGGGCCCCCTAAAGGATGTGAATCAAGCTAGGGGAAGGGAACCCCTAAAGGATGTGAATTAAGCTTGGGGAAGGGAATCCCTGCAAGTGTTGTGTTTGAAAGGTCTGAGTCCAAATGAGGGAAACCTATGTGCAAGTTGTGGTTTGAAAGGTCTGAGCCCGACTGAGGGAGACCTATGTGAACTTTTTGTTGAACTGTGTTTTGAAAGCTGGAAAGAGAAACTTTAACAAGAACGGCCAGGCAGCCCCTCAATCCATGTTTTGAGCTGCCTTTTTTTTGAGAACCTGTGCCAGAGTGTGTCATTCTGTCTACGGGGACCACCTTACTCCGTGCTTTCTAACGTGGGGAGGAGAGCTGACTCAGACACATTTATTCTTTATATTCTAACACTGATTTTCCTTTGCATACATATTCTCTTTACACACTTTTTGTACAAGAGATAGGGCAGGCATTAGGTGTTGTTAGTGTAGGCCATTTTGATTTGACTAAACTAGGACTGTTTTATTTATTATTTGATGGTAGAGACTACTCCCATCCTAGCTAAAGGGCAAAGTAGGAGTTTTTCCAAACCCCGAAAATTGAATAAAGGTTTTACAAACTGTACCTTTTGTGTCAGTGCCATACTTGTGATACCATGCCTCCCTTACAGTCCCAGAAGTACATTGCTAAACCTTACTTCTTAACACAGATAGAGAAGACAGACTTTAAAGCGGGAGGCATGATAAACGTGCCAGAAGGCCAAGTCTGGATGCTATCGATGTTTTTGAAGGTCATGTTATTAATGTGCTATAAAGAGAATGGGTCTGGACGACGGGCCAGGCCAGTTAGAAGGGAACATGTTAATGAACAGTATGCTGTTTGTTTGACTTGCAAGCTGGCTAATAAATCACCTTTGTTTTTACCATCACTGAAAATGAGAATGAGAGTCAGATTACTCAAACTCTACCAAACAGTAATCAATGGATTCCTTGCAGAGACTTGGTACACTTTTCTTTGAAAATAATGGTATTCAGATGTCACATATTGTTCAGGTGCAGGGAAAGAACTCGTAGAGCTCACTACTTCACTTCGATGCCAGTGTGTTGCTGTTAGGAACTCACCTACAACTGGACAAGAAAGGCTTCAATCCCTTTTGCGTTCAATACACACCCTTTCAGGAGACGATGGAGGTGGCAGGGACATAACTGCAGGGTGCAGCAGTGAAGTTCCCAAGAGCCTGCAGGGTCAGGGGCTCCCTTTATTCTCCCAACTCCCAAGTACAAGGTGCTCTGGAACATAGCACAGGAAGACAGGAGGGCAGAGCAAACCTGGAATTCAGGCATCCAAGGCCCCACTGTCACTGCCGCCGGCGACTGGCGATTGTGGCGAAGGTGGAAACAGGGACGCCATTGAGTGTTCCGTTACGTTCCTTCTCCGTCTACCAGACACGGTCTAGTTGTTTCCAAGATGGCTGCCGCCGTTTGTTTATCTCACTCGGCTGCCGGCGGCTCGGCGCGTTGCAACTGAGTTCATTCTCGCCCTGTTGCTTGCGCTAGTTTTTCCCTCTGACAGTTACTGTCCTGCTATTTACGCCTTCCTTACGCATCTGTTTTCTCCTCCTCCTGTTTCCGTTAGGCTCTCCCACTTCTCTTGTTCCCGCTTGCCTTCTCCTGTGTTTTTGTTCCCGTGCTGTTCCCTGCTGCCATTCTTCGCTCTAGGATTTCTCTGACTCCCGGATTCTCCCGTTCTCGCTTGTCCTCCACCCTGAGGGGTACTTACCTGTATCCCGCTTTCTCCATCAAACGATCTGCAGAGACACGCCAACCTCACTTTTCCTGGGTATCGGCGAAGGACCAATTCAACCTACTACAGTGCAGACGACTTCCACAGCCTTCACGACTACCTTGGATCCAGGGGTTTTTTGCCATCCAGTGGCTTTTTCCCCTCTGGCTGTCGCGGAGGGGAGTCACCGTGGGTATTCTCTGTCTGGGAGTCACGGTGGCTTCCTTCCGAGGTAGACCATATCTTCAAAAAAAGAAGAAGCCTTACATAGGACTTACCTGCCGGAAGAAACTGGACTATTCAGGTGAGGAGGAGGTGATTGGGGAATGTTATAACTCGAGCGAAGACGAAGACATAGCTGATCATCTAGCAAGTCTCGTAGGCCATAGTGCCAGTCCTGATACCCACTTGCAAAGCAGAGGCGCAATGCCACACGTATAATTGAGATGTGTGTATGAAGAACAGTGTCTTTGCAGCGGTCCATGACTCCAAGCAGGTGGTCAGTCAAGAACAGGCTTTTCTGCTCATGACTTCAAGACGAGTACGTTCACAGATCTATAAGAAAAATCCAGACCTGAAATAGGAGGGCTGGGCACATGAAGACATATCCCCCCCACCCCATCCAGAAGACCTGTGCAGAAGATTTTGTAATATCAAACCCGGGTTTTTAAGGGAACAAACCTTTTTGGGGAACATTCAGGGGGGCTTTTCAGCCATATCCCTAACCTGTAAAGTATCATGTTTTACTGCACAACGGAAAGGAACAACCTGATAAGGACCCAGTGAATTCCTGCCACTGACCGAACCACCTGCATATAACCCCCACACCCCAAGAAGGGAAAATAACTTATACTTTGCCAGCTGCAGTTACCTTACCTGAAGAAGATTTTTGAACTGTTAAATCCTTGTAGACGGGAAGAGTGGAAATGGACAGTTGGTGTCCGCATTTGTGACATCTCTTTCTGATCTGTCTCTCAGGTTCTACAATTCTGCACACCCAAGTTAGGACTTATTGAACAGACCATTGTTAAGCATGCCTCCACCTGACCGATTTTCCTCTCAAATTACTCGGGTAGAAATAAGGGTACTGCAGGGGTTAGATGTATGTACTACAATTATTCCTGGGGTAATCTTGCATATACCAGGTGATACCGGACAGAATTGCAAAGACTTACTCCTTGTCTCCCTGAACATTGGAGAACATATATGAGGCCATGTCACTTGCAATCCAAAAACTACAAAGTGAAGTTAGCACATCTAGGCAGGAGGATGCTGACCTTTAAGAATGATTCACAGCCATCAAAGCCAAATTAGAGCAATGTACCCCACATACATCCATGCCCAGTATTCCCAGGAGTGGTGAAGCCGGGTGCAGGATGGTTAACCTTACCCTTTGTGTCAGCTCCAAAAATGATCACCCCAGCTACCTTACCAAACCCTAGTGCAAGCAGAGTCATAGACCAATGTTTAACAGTTCCCTCGCCCCCCTTTTGTTTTCTTTATGAAGGTGACCACAAACGGTATATAACCTTTATTACTTAGTGTAAAATTATTTTTCAAAGTAGGCCAGAGGTGCAAAATATAGATACCTCAAAGGTTAAGTTCATGTTAAGGAATCTTGAACGTACATCCTTACCTTGGGCAGGCCCTTATGTAAATAGAAGAGACCTATTCTTGAATAACTATGATGAGTTTGTGAGAGTTTCAAACAATGTTTGATCAATGGTATGTCCAGCAAGGCACAGGGAACGAGCTCCAAGGCAAAAGACAAGGCTCCAAATACCTACTTGCATACATCACACATTTCAGTAGTCACATTTCCATGACACCTTAGCCAGAAGATGTTCAAGTATCTGCATTATATGGAAGGCTAAACGAGGACTTAAAGAATGTCTGCAGTCAAATGGTCTCCCCTTCCGATAAGATTGGTGACTTGATATCCCTCAACCTATGCAGTTGGGGACTATACAGGGACCAGTAGTTCCAGAAGAAAGGTAGAGCCGTCATTGTCTCAATCTTTGTTTCTATTGTGGGGAATCTAGTCACTCCGTGCAATTAGGCCACAAGAAGGGTTGCAGTAAGATGTGAAACATACAGCTTCACCCTTAATCTCGGGTATAACGGTGAGCCCAAAAATATGATATGATATGATAGGTTATTTATAACGTGCTTAATAACCAGATGTTTCTAAGCGCGGACCCGGGGATCGAACCTGTGTTGCTCTGTGTCATCTTGCTTTCAATGCGAGCACGTTGCCCTGTGCTATCCTCCGGAGACTATCAGTTCTAACCTCTCCATCTAGAGTACCTTTGCACAGGGGAATAATACTCACCGTATATCAAGATAACCCTCAAAACCCATTGGCAGCACTGGGAAATGATCCCTGCTCTCATTGTGGTGCCACAGGGAATTACCCGGATCATGATTTAATCCAAAAGCTGGAATTCCCACATTCCCTAAGAGTAGACCAGAACCCACCCCTGTCAGTTGAAGGATCCCAGTTATCCTGCGGTTCGATCACCCATCATACCATTACCATTAAATCCCCTCAAATGTATAAACAAACCAATAGTCAATATCACCCCAGCCCAACAGTTTTAGATTATTCTAGGAATTCCTTGGCTACGCATTCATAATCCCCAATCCTGGTCATAAGGTAGGGGGTGCTGGAGGGTGGGTGTCTGTGAGAAACCTGAAGGTGTCTCCCTAACTAGTCCCCGGGGATCTGTCATCCAGGTGGCCAGAACACGGGCAACGCTATTGGATCGAGTTCCTGGGGGTGGATCACCTGGATGGGGGGGTCCTCAGAGGGTGGAAGTGGGACACTGACAGGCGAAACGCAGTATCCCCCTTCTTATATAACCCTCTTTCCCATCCTACCATATAGGATACTTAGAAACTGTACCCCCACCACCCCCTTCTTTTCAGACATGAACACTTTCGCACACCACGGAAGACAACGGACTAACACCAGAGCGGTTTACCTAACGTGCCACAACACAAGGGTCAGGCAATTGACCAGAATCACACATACCCGACAGCCCTTTCCCTTCCCACATGGATAAAAGGTGGAGCATGAAAGCAAACTATGAGCAAGGCAGACCGCACGTCGAGACAGCTATCCCACGGCGGCAGTTCAAGAAGAGGAGAAAGGCGTCAAAAACCGAAGGGGTGACACAGAGAAAAGCAACCTTGCCCTTTCCGACCCAGACTCGAGAAGCCTCGGTGGAATGAACCATAAGATCGCGAACAATAGCCAGCGTGTGTTGGAGCAGATGTCAACGGTACACAGAGCACACCTACACTGATAACCCGGACAGGGAGAGATGCTTGCTACGGTGGTACCGTCCTTGACTCTAGAGACAAGAAAAGCCAAGCAGTACATTACAGCCGGTGAGTCGAGGGTAGAAGCGATAAGAAACCGAAATGTGTTGAACGAAAATTGCTAATGGCACATTTAAAGAAGTTCAAATAACTGTTAACATCTTAGGGGAAAGCCAGCTCCAGAGGGGTCCAGCACTACAGGGGTGCTCATTCGAGAGACTCTGGTTGATCCCCGTTTGGTGAAACTACTTATACCAGAAGACCTTAGGAGAGCCGCAAGAAAAGGTCAAAGTCATCATACAGGGGTCAAGCAAAACCCCCTGTACAATCGAAAGTCTTTGACCTGCACGTAATTGAAAAGCTAAGGGAGATGAATCCTGCAAAGTGGTTAGCAAGATTGAACCCAACAGAGGGATGCAGACAGAACGGGCGAAGCCCGATGCCCCAATGAACATTGTGTTGACAAGAGTGAACCCGACAGAGAGATGTACACAGTGAACTGTTTAGAAAGACATTAGGACTTGTGAATGCCACAGGTGAAATTGATTTGGGAAAAGCTGTAGTGAGCCCGACGGAGGGAGGCTGATATTCGACAGAGGTCTGGGCCCGGAAGAGGGGGACCAGGGGTGAAGAATCATCACCCCAAGTGCAATCAGAAAGGAACTTTTGTTAGTTATTTTGAACACCTCAGGTCCTCGGAGGCAAGATACTTTTTGTAGAAAAGAGACTTAACCACCAGAGGTCCTGATACCTAAAAACGGAACTGTAGTCTCGTGCTGGGAAAGCATGTGCTGCTCCGGAGTCCCGCCTTGTACCATGTTCAAAACATGGGGAAGGGAGACCCCCAGCTACCACATCCTGACTTATCATTTGTGAACACTTCTTTCTTTCTTGAAAACCATATTCCACACTCTTTTTGTATTTAATTGCAAGGATTGGCAATAGTTTTTTTTTAGTATAGGATAGGCCCTTTTATTTGGTAAAATGCCACCAAGACTGCCTTACTATTATTTGATGGTCATAGCTTGCCCCCATCTTAGATTAAGGTTTAGGTTAGGCGTTTTTCCAACCCACCTATACAGTTTAATAAACACCCTTGAACTGTGATCACTTGCGTCTGTCTTTCTGTTGTCACCATGAGTTCCTTACAGTGTCCCTTTCACCAGCAGAAGCTTCTCATCTGTCCCTCAGGTTCAATACTCATGCACACCCAGAAGAGGTCTTCGCGGACAGATTATTATTAACCACGCCTCCCCTGGCAGTAACCTCTTTTTCTCTTGTACTACTCAGGTGAGGTCACAAGGCTTGCTCAAAACCTAGACAATTAGGCAGGGTATGGGAAGAGTGAAAAAGATGACACGTAGAAGAAAGGACTATGTCGAGGGCATGGCTAGAGTAGATGAAGCCTGTCACACAAAGGAATCAAAAGAGAACTCTAGACTTGAGAAATAAGGTTCCGCCTTGTGCTTTTCCCCCCAAATCTAAGAGGAGTTATACAGTAATTATTCAGTAATTGACATTGGCCAGCAGAACCTCTTGTATGGTTTATGTGGAGAGCTATGTTCAAAATTAAAACCAATCACAAACCCCTAAAACAGATACTGAAAGTAGAAGCGGCAAAGAAGTTATCATTGAAATAAGCACAAATAACTAAACAGCCTAAACGGTTAGCTGGAACCTGGAGGAAATACTATTTGAAAAAAATCACAGCGACCTGTTTAGAACCACTGCTTCCTAGCCTTATTCACTTGGGCCATACAGGGTTTGTGCCCTTTGGGCTTGTACCTCCTGCAATCAGCAAAAGTGGTTGGACATTTATTTTCCCCACGGCATGACTGGCCCACTCACATCATGCACAAGTACCTCAGGTGTCGGTGGTCCTTTCCCAACATTGCCGCCTTTGGTAGTTAACTAACCTCTGGCATCAATCCCTCGGACCTCTCAGCCTCATTTTATCTCAGCTGCTTGTATCGCTAGCCTTTCCTGAAGCGCTGCATGGCCTGTACCCTCCTCACCAACCCAGGTGAAACTCCTTACAGGTGACTTCATGCACACATTTAATTAACTATTGTATGTCGTGGGACCTCTCTGCAGCCTCTTGGTAGCAGGGTTTGTAGCTAGCCAGAAACGTTTTGGCCCCTGACTTTGCTCATTCTCCACATGAGCTGATCCCTAATGTATTCCTCTCCGACACCAGTGAAACAACAGGAATCCATCAGCTCCTGCAACGCCAGCCACGCAGAGGTACATTTTGAATGCATCCTCCCACTGCCCCAAAATATTTAGGCACGAAACTGGGGGGAAGATCACATGACAACACTCCCAGCCACACACACAGAACTGCAGTTGAGGCTGCATGAGCAATGTATGTAAGGGGAGGCACTGCTGCAAGGCAGCTGCCGTGAGCCTGGTCCAACAGGGGGGCTCGAGGGCCAGACCATAAAAGCAATGAATTGCTGCTACCAAGACAAAGGCCCACAATAATAGGTTCCCAAAGCTCGAACCCGCTTCATCTCAATATCAGAATATTGCCACTGCTGTCAGTCCTCCTCACATTCTCGGCCTTCTCTGCATGAATACAGGGAGTGGCCAACTCCCATATGCCAGCTGCTCGCAGCTGTCAAATATGGACTGGCACCCAATAGAACTGGCAGTGGTGCCCCCACATATCATCTTGTCAGCAGTGAAGTGACCAGTGTAAGGAAGGCATGGTATCAAACAGTGAGGACAGACACAAGTGATCACAGTTCAAGGGTGTTTATTGAACTTCAATGGGTTGGTTGAATGCCTATATAAGCCTAAATCTAAGCATGGGAGCAAGCGAAGACCATCAAATAATAATAATGCAGTCCTAGTGGAGTCTCCGTCAAAATAAAAGGGTCTATACTAATAAACCTATTGCCAATCCTTAATTCTAAATACAAATGGGTGCGGGACATTACTATATTCAAAAATAAAAGTGTTAAGAAATAATATGACATGATAATTGAGCAGTTGGCTTCCTTTCCCTACGTTTTCAGCACGGGCTAAGGCGGCACGTTCGAGTTTCGCACATACTCTGGCTTCTCTGCCACGAGGATACAGTTCAAAGCCTGGGGATCAGGGCCTTCTGCCAAAGCCTCTTTCCCAATTACAGTATCTTACTGCAGAGAGCCTGTCATAACAAAGCACCAAAGTTCCCTTCTTATCAGGATTTTCTCATTCACAAGTTCTTGCTCCCAGTGTTCATCATGTGTCTCCTTCCTTCAGGCTCAGACCCCTTTTTACCACAATGTTCACAATTGGTCTCCCTCGTTAGGGCTCAGACCATGGATCTCCCTCATTCAGGCTCAGACCCCTTTAGCACAATGTTCACAATTCAACAAAAACAATCCAGGGGTTCCCTGCTCCAAGCTTATCTCCATTTGGGTCTCATCTGCCGGGCTTGGACCCCTTTTTGGATGTCTAAGACTTTCGAATGTGCGTTGGCTTTTTACAAAGACCTTTACAGGACCACTTCGACTTTCTGACTGTTCAACTTTCGCTTTCCCCCTTCTTTGGGAGTTTAATCTCTTTTCTTCACTACACAGTTAAATGAGTTCCCTTTCCTTCATGCCCACGGTACACACGTCAACTTCACTCTCTCTCTTACACAGATGCTCTCAGGTACTTTGAGTCCTTTTCAACAACTTGCCTCATTCATGTAACACTTTCTCCATATCAGCCGGATTCTGGGCAACTCACAAGCTATATTTATCTTTGGTTGTCCGTCCTTCTGTTGTTCACCCCGGAGGGAAAAACAGGCATCTGTGTGGCACTTCCAAGGAGGCACTTCCTCCATTCTGAGAGTCTCGCTTCTTGAAAACCTTGTGGCCTCTTGCAAATATAATTCCCTTTGCTGGGCTCTCTCTGGCTCTCATTAGCTTTTGCTCAGTCTCTGGGTAAATTAATTTCCTCAGCCCAGTTTGCATCAGCCCAGGAAGAGCTGTCCTCCTCTCTTGTGCCCAGTCCTGCTGGCTGAGTGCTTGGGAGTTTAGTAGGGATCCTCTGCCGGACTCAGCCTTACAGCCTCCCTCCTGTTCTCCCAAGAGTAACTAACGTATCTTCCCTGGCAGGCTCCTTTTCTGTTGTCCAGATGGAAGAGCCTGTCTTCTGTGACTTAGTGTGTGTTTTGTCAATACTTCTCATCCTCTCAGTCCCTCTCTTCCTCGTCCCAGGGCTTGTGCAAAAAAGGCGGGAGGGGGGGAGTTAGGGAGTCATCATATTTTACAAAATAGGGCGGGACAGAAGTTTTGGCAAGGGGGGGGAATACCGCGTCTCACCATTGGGTGTCCCCACCCAACTCCCTGAGGACCCCTCACTCAGGAGGTTATCCTGCCGCACTGGTCCACCCCCAGGGACTGGTTCCAAAGACGATGGCTGTGCCCTGGCCACCTAAGTGACAAATCCCCTGGGACTAGCTAGTGAGACACCCTTTGTCAGAATCTGAGTCCTCGGATTCGTGACTCACCTGTTTGCTTCTTGTGGATTTCTTCTTTGAGTTTGCGGGTTTCTTTTTCTTGGATGAGCGTGCCTTATACAGGTAAGCTCTAGAGTCCTCTGAATCCAGTCTGCTGGGCTTCGGAGAGCGCGCAGGTCCGCGACTCCCGGTCGCGGTGGCGCCGGGGCTCGGGTACATTCAATTGTTCTGAATTGAGCACTTGAAAGGAATAGAAAAAAAGGGGGAACCAGGATGGATGGAAGATGGATATGAGGGTTAGCGAAGGAAAGGGGGCTAGGCACTAGAACACAACTTGCCGGGCGAGACGCAGGCAAGCAGAGCGTTGAGACGTGCTGAGGCGTGTCTGTTTTCAAGGGAGCATGAGGTCCGCACAGATGACTAGACCGCACTGAAACATAGCGTCAGCCATGTTGAAGGTGCACGGAGTGTGCCCATTCATCATCCAAAAAAAGACCCATGGCACCGCAATCCACCAGGGCTAGTATAGAATATATTTCTTTGTTGTGTGTTGAAAGGTTCACCTGGAGTAGCACCAAGGTATTGCTTAAAGCTCCGTTCAGGATCGGGAGCTTGCGTTTCCCGAGCGACGAGGAGGGGCAATCAGGCAATTACGCACTAAGTGTTTATCCGATGCACAGTACATGCAAAGACCGCTATTGATCCTTCGTGTTCTTTCCTGGGTAGAGATGGGGCCTCTCAAGGACCCGAGCTGCATGGGTTCAGGTTCAGATTGACCTTGGAGTGAGGTTTCCTGTTCTCCGGGACTATTGTATTCAGGCAGAGGTTTGGGTGGCAGGCTCCGTGTCTTCTTCTTCTCTGCTTTTCTCTCTTGTATTCTGAAATCTATCTGCAAGGACAGATCTAAGAGGGCCTGATAGGAGGCTGGGCGGGCTACTCTGGCTAATTCATCCTTGACTTCTTCGCTTAATCCGCGCCTGAACAAGGTAAAACAGGCTTCTGGGTTCCAGTTAGCAGCCTTAGTCAATTGTTTGAAACGGGTAACATATGTCAACATATCCTGATTTCACTGCCGGAATTCTAACAACTTTTCCTGGGCTGAATACACCTGTTCAGGGCGGCCTAACATGGTCTTGAGGGCAGAAACAAATTCATCATAATTATCAAGTACCGAATCCCTAGCGGAGACCAAAGGAGTAGCCCAGGCCAGTGCGTTGCCAGATAGATGAGAGATCATGAACCCCACCTTAGCTCTGGGGGTAGAGAAGTAGCATGGTTTAAAGGTGAAATGAACCAAACAAGAGTCCAGGAAGGAGCTCAAGGTTTTTGGATTCCCATCATACTTGTCCACAATGCCTTCTACCAATGCACTTTCCTGATATGCTGAGTCCCTGGATAAAACAAGCTGTTTTAGGGCAGCATTTTCAGCCTTAAGATTCTGCACTTCAGTAGTGAGTTCCTGCATTCCTCTCATTAGGTCTTGAACGGCTGCCTCCATGGCGGAAACAGTTGTAGTCTGTTGGCGTCTCAAACTGTCAGAATCCGAGTCCTCGGATTTGTGACTCACCTGTTTGGTTCTTGTGGATTTCTTCTTTGAGTTTGCGGGTTTCTTTTTCCTGGATGAGCGTGCCTTATACAGGTAAGCTCTAGAATCCTCTGAATCCAGTCTGCTGGGCTTCGGAGAGCGCCCAGTTCCACGACTCCCGGTTGCGGTGGCGCTGGGGCTCGGGTACGTTCAATTGTTCCAGGAAGAGTCGAGGACGGAACCAGGATAAGGAGACAGGGCAACTAGGTTCTGAATTGAGCGCTTGAAAGCAATAGAAAAAAAGGGGGAACCAGGATGGATGGAAGATGGATACCAAGATTAGTGAAGGAAAGGGGGCTAGGCACTAGAACACAACTTGTCGGGCGAGACGCAGGCAAGCAGAGCATTGAGACGCGCGGGGGCGTGTCTGTTTTCAAGGGAGCATGAGGTCCGCACAGACGACTAGACCGCACTGAAACATAGCGTCGGCCATGTTGAAGGTGAACGGAGTAATGTCTATTGACTGAGGGACCAGGCAGACCAGAAGGGTTGATATCGCCGGTTCATGACACCCTTTGGTTTCCCACACCAGGGACACCTGTGATAATGAAGAGGGAGCTTTAATGTAGACAGAGCCTCCAGCACCAACCACCAAGCGCTAGTTAGTATGTCCTTACAGGGATCCAGGAACAGCTGGCTAAACTAAGAAGCAGGGCTTATATCCCCAACATTCAATGATAGGACAACCAGTGGCGATTCTCCCACTATAACAGAACGAACATTCAGAAAAGAACAGTGCATTGTGACATCAGGAATCCTAATCAAGTTATGTAAACCAAGATATTCCTTTAAAAACAGTGATCAAAATATATGTACAGTTAAAATAAACACATTTATGCACAACAGGTAAACAAGGATTATGAGCATATAAAAGTATAAAAATAATATTGGTAATGCCAAATGTATAAATAGAACATCAATTAGAGCAAACACATGTTGCCAGAAAATCAATAAGGCAATGTTTAAGTGAAGTTCATGCAGACAAAAAGGAGGATGCACTTATGATGCAGTTCTGAGGGAATATGATTTGTGATATTTATTTCTTTATGTTGTTTGTAAGATTTTCAGAGGTTTTGAGCAGCATCAAAGAAGAAATGTATAATGCTAGCCTATTTGCATATTGTCAAGTACAAACAGCAAGGTAAACTCACTGAGGGTGTAATAAGTCTACAAACCATTAGATCTGCTTTGGATGGATACTCGGTACATACAATAAAGATGGTGCTGTGTTTTAAAGCACACATATTGTCCAAAGGGAGCAGAATTGCGGGTAGAATAAATATAGCCTGTAAAGCATACTACCCCACCCGCCCAATAGTAAGCTGAATACACAACCTGGATTTTCAATGACAAACCAGGACAAATACAGCTAGTTAGTTTACAGCAGTGGAACATAAACATTTTTCCACAGACCTCTGCACAAACTTTCATAGAGTATTCCACGGAAGGGTGAGTCTATTGAACTATTTCGAACACAGAATAAAGATGAAAAAAGAGGAGACCTACAAGAAGTACGGTGTGTGGCAAACCCCTCTGAGGTTTGAGATATTGTAATGTGAAAGGGTGGTGAATGGAACAATCGGGGAAGCCGAGCCCTTAAAAATCAGTCATCCTAACTGTTCTATCATTCAAACCAGATGAATGTACTACTGCTTCTGCCTCCCCACCACCACTTCACCTGATTAAACCTCAGCCCCTACACAGCTCCCCACTGGTCTTTCCCTCAAACCTCCTCCCTACTGTTTCCTACCAAACTCCTCCTTAATATACTCCTCCTCTTCCCCCTTTCTTGTTACCTCAACCTCTTACTCATCACACTTCCCCAACTCTCTGGCAAAGTCTCCTTCAATCTCCTCTGTACTGCTTCCTTACCTCCTTTAACTCTCCCTTCAACCACCTCATTGCTTCTTGTTATTGCTCATTACCACCTTCTTACTTGATTTATTATCTTTCACTGCCTTCTCACCCTTCCTGGAATTCCTTTTCAGCACCTTCTCTATTTCCCTTCACCTCTTGATATTCTGCTCTGCCACCTCTAGCCTCAGTCCTCTTGCTCCTTCTCCAACACACTCCAAAGCTCCACCTTGGCATTCCAGAGTTACCTCTGACTGCTTGGCTGCATGCTGGCCCTTGCAGTCTTTCAGCTAAATACTTATACAAATTGGCTAGAGGGGTTGTGTGATACATTTGCGCATGCACAATCACTGGGATGCCCTGCAGTTCGTATCTCAAAGAGGAAGTTCTTAAACAGGCGAGCCGCCATCTTTGATTCCATTCCAGAAAGTTATTACCAGTGAACAGACGAAATCCGCAGCTCTCGCTCGCTCTTTGCCTGTTTCCAACTTATTTCCCCCATCCGTCCTCCCTCAGAGATCATTTTAGCTCCCTTGTAGCGAGTCTGGGTACCGTGACCACATTTTAGAATGTGGGAAGTTAAGTAAACAGTTCCCTTTTTATGTGACTTTCTATCTGTGTTTCATCATTTAATTTAGAGCAGGGAGAGGCTGCCTTTCTTTCCCCTCACTGATTGTTAAAGGGGCAGGTTGTGCCAGTTCCCCAACACATTCTTCTTTGGGGGCCTGACAGCACGAAGGGTTGCTTCGGCCTCCAGATAGGTGTCACACAGCGCCTTTTTACTTTTTATGCATTAGAATCTTATAAATATGACTCCTTTTATCTTTGCATGTGTATAATTTGCGCACCAGTTGAAAGCAGAAGAAAGAAACCAGAATACATCCTTTGATTGTTATCTGCATGGAAGAAATTGCAGGCCATGAATGAGCAGTCTGAAAGAATAAACGTCTCTCTCTGTGGTGTGTGCATTGAGCAAGTCAGAAACAGCACACAGTGAGATAAGAATTGGTTTATTTCTCTTTAACTTCTACTGTGTTTTGTGACTGTAGATGCTCGTGGGTAGGAGTGTTACGCATGCATATTTTTTTCTCAGCATTTTAGGACCTTAACAGTAATAAACTGGAAGTCATAAGTTACACTATAGAAGCACTCTTTAACAAACAAATAATACTTTTTCAGTGAATGGTTGCTTGCATTGCATAAATGTTTAGGAGTTCCTGTGTTGTGTGAATTTATCATAGATATGCAACTATGTGGTGTGTTCATACACATTCATGTGGAGGAAAACGTTTTACACAATTGTAATAAATTGTTTGAAGCCAGACATATTTGTTTCACAACTATTTTGGTTATGTGCTCTATTCATTTTCATGTTTTGGATTTCCGTCGCTTGCATTTCATACTCTTGGGGAGGCAAATCATTTTTACTTTTCCAATTTAATTTACACTCCAATTATAAATACAGTGTGTAAAGTGATCCCACCTCAAAACCTTATCTGGGGCACGGATGAGTGTGCAACTTGGTGTCAATGTGGTAAATGGTACTATAAATGGTCAGCAGTAGCTGAGACCTCGGTCAAGTGTGAGTGAGGTCACTAAAGCAATCTCAGGGGTCACAGCCGCTTTAAAATCGTCAAAGCCACAATTAAAACATTCAAAATCTGTCTCTCCATTCAGTACAAGCACTGTTTCAAAACAACAATGAAATGGTTGCATTTTGAAAATGAAATAGAAACTCAGCAAGACATATCCCTGAATTGGTATTCCAATTAGGTATTTCAAATTTTGATCTAGCGCTTCATGCGGAATTCCTCCAGCTTCTAAGCATGTGATTATAATTACCTCAGTCGATAATCAGTTAACTGAAGGATGTAGGGCCAGCCAACATTTGACCATGAGATTAGATGTAGAATTGAGCGCTTACCTCTTTGCACTATTGTATCACAACAAAGGCACACCGTTAAGTAGTACTAGTCCCAAGAAATAAGAATTGTCATTAATCAGCAAAAAACTATTCTGATATCAAAACACATAATACAAGTCATGTTTGAATGACTGCGTAATTTGGCAAAGTTTGGTTGTGTCTTAATAATTAAAATATATACAGAAGATAAGAGATCAAATGTGCAAATTGTGTGGAGAAATGATCAAAGGCATATTGTGTGATATATACTCGTGTAATATTAAGACACCCTTCTGCAACAAGTTTTAGAAAGTGGACCGACTGTAGAGGCTGGCAATTGGTACACAAATCATTTGGTGTTATAAGGTTGAATTCCTTCTAAATACAGTTTACTAAATTCTTACTAGATGGAGCTTTTCTTATTTCAGAAGCAGAATTAGCCCACATATTTCAACTAGTTGCTACTAATGCTATATTAGTTCCACCTGTGAGGAACATGCACTGCAAAGGCAATTAACTGTTCCTATTCTATTTGGGTGGTGCTCTCACTACTGTTATGTTATTCTTATTCAATGTGAGGGGAGCTTGGTTTGCTTAGCCATTGCTGGGCATGTTCTTTTTGATGGTAAATTGGACTGACGAAGCCTACTCTGTTCCTGTCCTATGAACGTGTATCTTGGATTGCTGGGGCCTACCTGCTCACTGTGGGGGTGCTTACACTGCTCTATACCATGCAGTTCCTGCTCTTCACAAGTAGAACACCTGCTGCTGCGACTGACTTTTCTGTGGTAATCTTGTACCGTTGAGACTCAGGACATTCCTGTTCCATGAGAGGAAACAATGATATACTGTGGTCCGTGACATTTCTTGTCTATATTTTTATTTATTTTGTATTATTTGTATTTATCTTCAGTATTAAAACACACCCTATCCAAACATGACAGGCGAATTTGTAGTAGATCCCAACTGTCTACAATACATGACAGCATGTCCCCAAATAGCATATAGAGGTTGACAATCCTCCCTGAATCCCCTCCTCCTTTTTCACGAGCCTCTCCTTCCTCCCCCGCTACACGAATTCCCAGAGTACATAACTCTGATTGCCCCTCTACAAATCGTTATTCTTCACCCCAACATGTGAAAGTTCATTCCCACCACTAGCCATGTTTACAATGCAGATACCAGTGTCCATCCTCTTCATGGGGGCTTTAGATTGGGGGAGGAAGCTAGTTCATTTAACAGTTGTCCCCAGTCCAACTCAGCTCTTGCTTCTTCTTCCGGGTTCCTATTTTTCTTCGAAACACAATTTACTTGATGAATAAGCACCTTACAAATGCACAATAAAAAAATGAATATTCAATTTCTGCCATTCCGCACTGTTGTATATCCTGAAGCCATTGTTTTCCCGATGGTCCACTAGGAGATTTCCAGGATATCGCCACCCTTCGCTTAGCCAAAACCATCATGAATCATGCTATTCTATTCCGTGTTTTGTGTCTCCCCCCGCCCCAAAGACCAATTCCCATAGGCAGACTGCTAGAGTGCACATGTATGTACTACCTAATAAGGCATTAAGACGCTCCATCACCCCCTCCAAATATGTAATTATAATCGGGTGTTCCCAAATCATATGCCAGAAGCCTGAGAAACTCGCCCTATAACGTGGGCATTCATGTGAAATGAAGGGGTTTATCATATTTAACTTCGCTGGCATCATATACACCCTATGCAAATAATTAAATTGAATTAATTGAAACCTTGCACTTCGCGACACTTTCTTCACCTGCTCCCATATGCTGAGCCATTTGTTTTCAGAGATCGAGAAGCCCACATCTTTTTGCTATTTACCCTTTATTGCCAAGTCCTCGGCCAGTCTGGTGTTTTGCAAGGCGTTATATAACCTAGAGATCATTTTCCTTCTTTCCCCCAACGTCAGTAATATTTGCGTTACTGAACACGTCTCTGGTTCCTCTGGTATGCAGTCCCACAGTTCTGCCAGTCCCTTAACTACTTTAGCATAAGTGAGAAAGTGGCCACTCGAGATGCCGTATGTTAGTCTACAACAATCAAATGTCATGAGTTTCCCCCCACAAAGAAATCACCCAGTACTCTGCAGTTCCGTTCCACAGGACACGTCTTACAGATGAAGAGTATTTTTGCAGTCTAACTATTGACTTGCAGACATTGAAGAAAACAAGTCCTCATTGTTTGATATGGCTGACTCTCAGAAAATAACAAATTGTACTTTGCCCAATTTATGCAGAAAGAGTTGTCTGTTGCCATGCCATTCAGCTATTCTGCCTCCCAACACAATTTCTATTCTCTCTTCCCTGTGGCATTGGTTTGAGTCATAGGGTGGTTGCAAATCTATTGCATGTATATTTATAAAGAATCAGCATTAATACAGTCCTAAAATACGTGCTTAAAATACTTTTCAAACACTAATGTTTAAAGTGACTAGTTTAAGAAAATGTACGGTAAAGAAATTCCAAGAGTTCTGCCAGCCCTACAGATATGGGGTTAACCGGCCACTTTTACTCACTAAAAATAGGCAAATACACAGAAAATTGACAGTAATAATACTCTCAACAAAAAATAGGAAACCGATACATAAGGTTCCTGCCCACCTGATTTGACCCACACAGCTACATGGATATGTTTGGACCAATAATACACGTTGGAAAAAAATATTCTTACTGGCTGATCTGAAGGGGAAACATTTCTATTTTATTGTGAATAAATGACCAAGTGCAAAAAAATATTTATTACAAAAACATTTTTGTTTTACAGTTAAAACATTTTCTCTCACTTAAGAAAAACTCCCCCTGGGGGTGTGGCTAGGCATGCCGTCAAGAAGATGGCTGCCTGAGTGTGTATTAGGCGTCGTGAGGACGGAGAAGCACATTGCAGCGCTCTCCTGGTGTCCTAAATTATGTAAGGATGGAGTGAAGCCAACCCAGAGCTCCGCAGTCACTGCTGGATGGAATTTGGTGCTCTGTGGATGGCGGCGTCCCGAGGATTAGCCCCGAAGGTGTGCAGCTGGCTTGAAGGGAAGATGGCGGCCCAGGGCTGGGCCCAGACATGAAGGGGGTGGCGTACCTACTTTGCGGCTCTGACTGGTGATCTGCACGGAGCCGCCATCAGTGTGACTTGTGGTGTGCACTGCCCCCTAACAGCATTGCTGCTCTGGAGGTGTGCTTGTGCAGTGGGGATGAGCGGAGCTGCCAGTGACCAGCGCTCCCATCTGGTGTGTGCCCGGGCAAAGGTGGCGGTGATCTTGCAGCACGTGGAGCAGGAGCCCTGAGTTGTGGTGGGCCGCGACCGCCTTCGTGCTCACCCGCCGGCACTAATACTGCAGGGTCTGGAGCTCGGGGAGCAGGAGCACAAGCCCTTCCTTCCCTCCTTTTCTGGGCTGGAGGCACCCACACTGAAGTGATGGCCCGGCGTGGCCTGTTAATGTTAATGTTAAAGGACATTTGTACCGTGCACTATCACCACCGGAGTGGTCCCCTGGCGCTCTGATGGTTCTGAAAAGGAGGGGAGGATAAGTTAGTGGGACGAAGCAGGAAAAGTGCAAGAGAGCAGTGATGTGCTGTTGGCAGCCTCAGCCCGGTGGGTCCGTTGGCTGGGCCTGGGGTGTTTGCGGCCGGTAGACGTTGTGTACTGTTGTGCATGACTATGTGTGTTTTTGTTTTGTTGTTGCAGTGTAGTGAAGTTTGTGCGGTTTGTTGTGCTGTAGGTGTGGTTGTGTTTGGTTTGGAGTTTGAGAGGTGTATGCAGAAAGGGAAATTGTTAGTAGGGTTGGTTAGTTTGCGTTTCTATCCCGAGTTGAGGCGCTCGGTTTGCGAGGTCTCCCTTGATGCAGCTCTGTCCAGATCTGGGTCCGACTGGCATATAAGGTTCCTTACTCTTCAGGCCCCCACCTCTAACATGCTCTCTCAGTGCTCCCCTTGTTCTCCTTTAATACTCCTGTGGCAAGTGCATCTGCCAATGTCAACCTCTTAGGTAGTGTGGTGATTGTCAATATCTCGTCAATTCCATACCACTATGGTACCTGGCGGTAACTAAGGGCAGGCAAGGTGTTGGTGGGATTGTCTGGGGTAGTTGACTCAGTCTCCGTGCGGGCCGTCTGTGTTCCAGTCTATCCGGTGTCACCCGTCCAGGTGTCGTGTGAGTTACCCTCTCGGTCGGGGATGTCTGTCTCCTTTCCGTTTTAGTCAACCTTTTTTTTTGGTTTTGGTCTGTGGTGTTGAAGGGCCAGGTTTTTAGTAATTTCCTGAATTTTAGGTGATCTTCAGTGTTTCTTATTTCTTTTGGGATGTTGTTCCAGGTTTTTGCGGCTAAGTGGTAGAAGGAGGTGCCTCCAAGTTTTTTCTTAAGGTATGGTTTGAGTTCCAGGCGGATTTCGTTGCTTGATCGGAGGGGTCTCGTTGGCTGTTATTTTCTTTTGTAGGAATTCTGCTCCTTGTCCGCTGATTGCCCTGTGCGTTATGCACATTGTTTTGAGGTGATGCAATGTTTTACTGGGAGCCAGTGTAGTGTTTTTAGCGCTGGAGTGATGTGTTCTCTTCTGGATAGTTTGAGGAGTAGTCTTGCTGCTGCGTTTTGGATCCATTGCAGTTTCTTCAGGAGGTATTCTGGTATTCCGAGGTAGAGGCTGTTTGCGTAGTCGATTTTTGACATGATTAGGGCGACGATAGTGAGTGTTTTGTGCGTGAAGGAGAGGAAAGGTAGAATTCTTCTCGCCGTGTGGAGGAGGAAATAGCATCTCTTCACTGTTGCATTTATTTGTGGTTCCAGGGTTAGGGTGTTGTCCATTAGGACTCCCAGATTTTTTACTACCTTCGATGGTGTTGGTGCGTTTCCCATTTCCGATGGTAGTTTCGTTCTCTTGGTCTGTGGATATGATCATGATTTCTGTCTTTCCTGGGTTGATTTTCAGGTTGTTGGCATCCATCCAGTTGAAGACTTCTTTTAGACAGTCGGTTAGGGTTGAGTGGTCGGCATCGGTGTCTTTGATTTTGTAGATGATCTGAGTGTCATCTGCGTAACTGTAACATGTAATGTTGTATTTTTTGAAGATTCTGATGACCGGAGTCTGATAGATGTTGAAAATATAGTGGAGATAGAGAGGATCCTTGTGGGACTCCACAGTTGTTAAATCGTGGGGTTGATTTAAAAGGTTTTAGCCATACCGTTTCTGTTCTGTCTGCTAGGAATGATTTGGTCCAGCGTAGTGCGTTGTCTGTTATGTCTATGTATTCTAGTCTTTTGGTCAGGGTGTCGTGGTTAACTGTGTCAAAGGCTGCGGAGAGGTCGAGCAGAATAAGGGCTGAGGTAGTGTTTGAGATCGTCCCAGATGGATAGTAATACTGTTTCCGTTCCTCTCGCTGGCCTGAAACTGATTAGCTTATCTTGGCTCCTCCTTGCGCCGGCTCCTGAGCAATGTGCTCCCGCTGCGTGCCATCCCCTCCAACAGCCTACGGGGGAAAGTATAAGCAGAGCAGAGGGACAGCTTACATGAAAAAGTGCTTATAGAGGCTCCAGAAGGCAGGGGCTCCTGGCGGTATGGGAAGCCACCCATTGCTGCAGTAAAACGCCTGGACTCACTGCTCCTCCTGCATCATACTGTGAGTCACTAGCAGCACTCTGAGCTTACATTGCATGGGCGCCAGAATATTTGGTGTGACACAATTCAACAGTTACTTGTATTGGGTTCGTCATGCCCAGTTTGATGTGTGAGGCGGCAGGGACGTAGGAGACCGATACAATCTGGGGGGACAGGGCACATCTTGGGGACTTTGCTTTATTTATTTATTTATTGTGTTTTAGTCAAAGAAGTCAACGTTTCACAAAATTATAATTAAAATACCAGTACATATTAAAACTGTACAAAACAAGAGAAACGAAGAAAAGAAAACAGAAGAAAATTAAAGGATGCAGCAGCAAAGAACATGTCTTTGTATGTTGCGTTTCTGGATTTTTCATCGGACTATGAGCTCATGGTAAGAGAGGGAATAAAAATTACTTCCAGTGGGCCACAGCTAGGACGCCAGCTCGTTAACAGGCATATCACCTGTAAGTGGACTCCTGCCAAATAAAGGAGTTGAAGCCTTTTCTACCAACTGCAAGTTGCTACTTTTTTGTGTGGGGCAAGGAGACATGTGTGTCTCTTGGAATGGAAAGATGGGGGGGTTCAAAGAAAAAGGAAATATTGTTTGTACCTCTGAGTAAGCCCTGTTATGGGAGTAGAGGTACCAGGTGTGTGATGTTGCAGCTCTGACTGTCCTCCGGGGGGGTGGGCACAGCAAACAAGGAGGATGAGCGATCGCAAGCCCACCCCCTTATAAGCACTCCCCAGGTCCGCGGACGGATGTATCGGACCCGGGGGATGCCTAGTAGGTGGGGTGTATGTGGACCCAGGAGGGTGGCCAGAGGGGCAGCCCTCTATGTGGCCTGTCCCTCTAGCACCCCTGCGAGGCCCGGGCCAGCCTCGCACGATGAGTCTGGTCCCTCTTATTCCATCTCATGCTGGCTTCAGAGCCTAGCCTTTCTTTGCCTTTGTTATTCTGAATGCAGAGCTGGACTCTGTTCCATTATCGTTTAACATTTGCTGCAAAGCCTGATCTATTTGATTCTCTCATATGTTACTAGGACGGCAGAGCATGGGTCCTCTGCCCTGTTACATTATTCAAAGAGCCCCTCTTGCTTTTCTTTGCCTCTCACTTGTCTCACTGCTTGCTTGCTTAATACATAATTCCTTGCTTGAACACTCAACATATTCTCCCTAACACAGCAAAGGCAGCTGCAGTCTGTCTTAACTTCTATTTGTTCTGTGTCTTGAATTGGCCTCTTATTTCCGCTTTTCTGTCTGCAGGGGACGGCCATTTGCCAGTCACTGCCATGATGGTTCTACCTGGCCATAAGAGGGCAACAGCTAGCCAATATTGGAAGAACATGGGCATATCATGCCAGAGGCTGGCAACTCCCTTCCTAATGCCAACACAAGAGAGACAACTCTTGCCTTTGTTTCTAACAGTAATTCAGTGGACGAAGAAACGCGAGAGCACACATATTGCTTATAAACGAAGGGGATTATGTCACACTTGGTTAAGACATTTTGATCACGCCAGGAGCTAATTTACAGCTGCAATTAAGCGATTACCTTTTAGACTTCTGGATTTAAATAACGTTAGTATCACCTGGAAAGCACAGAGGTTGCTCAAAAGGGTTCCTGGAGCACGGGGGGTACCCTACTCGTGGGCATGGATGATTGGAGGGCATTCTTGCCCTGTTTTGGAGCCTGGCCCCTACAGCCATGATGGGGGGAGGGGCCTATTACTTTTGGGTGTACGTACCCTTTGAGGGTGGGCAGACATTGCCTCACTAACAGCTCTGCTTTGCAACTTTATCACACATACCTGTCAGGTGGCATGTAACTCAATGCTACTAATGTTAGAGCCTCAGAAGTCTGGAATCCTTTACCACTTCAACTAGGGTACAGGCTTGCCACCTGAGACTTACACATGTCTGAGTCGGCATCTGTCGACCTGTAAGGAAGACACACACAGAAAGAGCAGGGCACAGTGCCCTTGTGGGTTTTTCACACTTCTTCCTCGGGGTGGGCACAATTCACTCTGCAGAGAAAGTGGCACATGCTGGGCAACATTCTCCCACTTTGACATTGTCATCCAAAGAGCAAAATCGGCCATTTGAAATACCTCTGTCGACTGATTATTGCGCAATCCACACTGATGGGTTTCAGCACCTGCTTAACGCGAGATGGCAATTAAGGGCATTTGCCAACGCACTCAAGAAGCACAGGACAACCTCTTACCAGCAACATGCCATGCTCACTCATTCTGATCACGAATTGGCATTTATCTGGGGTCATGATAAATGTATTTATGTATTCATTACATGTGTAGCATCATGCAAAACCCCCAAGCATCAAGGCACAAAGTAAACTGCAAGGAGTGGACAACTTCCATTGGTGCACGTTTTTAGTTTTCCGCCACAAAATGGAAGATTTTAGCATAAAAGGCAGGTGAAATCACATTGCTTTTCCACTTTGGAATAGTGTAAATACCTCACGCAATTAGCGATTGCTGGCGGAATTGACAATGGCTTCCTCTGGACTCTGCCCGCTTTTACCAGGTTTTATTTCCAAGCAGATCCCAGAGGAATCCCTTTCCTTATGTCCAGCATGAGAATCCATGCTGGCAGTAAGGCTGCATTTGTTTGGTGGAGCGGGAAATACAGGGGGTCCTGGTGTGTCCACTCGGCTCCCGAACTCCACCCAGAAAATGCTTGAAAATCTGGCCAATTAGAAAAAGCGACAGCAATAATGTTTTCCACCACCTTTTCTGAACCAATTGACCTGGAAAATGCTGTGTTGCATCGGAAGCTAAATGCATTCACTCTGCCTATTATCCCACCAGAAGATTAAGCCAGGTGCTGAACACAGGTGTTACATATTCCTGTGCACAATCTGCATTTGGAGAATTAACTAACTGAGCTACCTTACAAATGATATCTCCTCTGGGGCTTTACCGTCTTAACCCCTTAACTGCCATGGGTATTTCCCCCCAGTGCCAAGGCCTTTTTTGGTGATTTCCGTATGTCGCCATTCAATCCCTTGTAACTTCTTTGTTACATGAGATATCTCGGCCAAAGTTGGCCCCTTTTTTCCCCACATGTAGGTGGTCATAACGCCACCCAGGAATCTTAGTTTGCTGTAGGGGGTAAGAGAAAATAACCAAAAAGGAGAACTTTTTTTTTTTAAGAAAATGCCAATAAAATGTTGTACAAAGAAACCTGTGGTGTTTTCCTTGTAAGAGCTAGGAACAAATGGTTTGCTGTGCTGGATTCGCCATTTTCCAGGCTTTCAAGAACAGATTGAGTGGAAACCAAAATAACATATTTTGATATGCTAATCAGCCATTTTGTGAGAGGTAGGCGATTTTGGTGTTTTTTGTCCAATAGGACATGCGTGGACGGAATTGAAGAAAAGGGTAGGAAAGCTGAATGGGAAGCCAGAAAGGCATTGTCGAGATTGTTGAGCTTTGCACTACTTAAGTGTTCTGATGCTAGGTTATTCTGTTCATCCGGTATTCTTTTTAAACTTGGGGTGCAAACCCTCTGGAAAAAAGTGCCTCTGTGATGTGGCACTGTGTAAACTAGCAGGAACAGGACCTTGGCCGTGAGGCCAGCGGCGTGGGCTGCACACCCTAGGACCACAATTAAGTGGTATGATTCAGAAATCTCAAAAGTTTCAAAAAGTCCAATATTTCTCAAAAGTTTTTATTGTAACGTAATTTGAAAGTATATCCGTCTTCAATCAACTCAAATATTCTCTTATTACAGTAGATGTGTCTCAAATTTGGCCTATGCATTTTGGGCTAAGTGTGCTCCTTCGGGGCCTGTGATCACCTATAAACATATGTTCATTGGTCAAATTATCAAAAGAAGTGTGAGTATGTAGGAATCTCAAACCAGACATATAGATCATCCGCAAAGTTACCAATCATGGTAAATTATGCATTAGTCATATTGGACAAACTAATGCCAGAAAGGCATACATTTCTGAAAACTAGACAATATTCCAAGTTTAGGAAGGGGTGATATGCCCAGGTCAAGCAACAACTATGTAAGGAAAGATTCCATAGTTTGGGGGGAAATCGGGAAAATGACAGAAAAAAAACCCACAATTTCCGCACATTTTACTCTGGTCACCCACCGAAACACGCAGCCAACAACACATGGCCTACCTTCCCGCGTTCCCACAGGTTTCCCGATGAAAACGGTACCTCACATGTGTGGGTGCACTGCAAAGGGAAAAGCCTAAAACACTGGTGATGCCAAGTCTTTCTGCACAGCAGATTTTCAGGAATTTTGCTCATGTGGACAACCTACATATTTGGGCCTAGGGTCTTGAAGCCACAAAGGAAAACAGGGAACCCCATGCATTTCCAAAAGGAAGACACCCGTGGGAATCCACAGAGGTCTGACTTGCGCGAATCGGCCCATAATTTATAACCCACAATCCCTGACAAAGTCTGAAATTTTGTGGAAAAAACACAATTTTCACTTTGTCTGGGATTGTGGGTAATACAATCTGGGACGATTCAATCAAGTCAGATCTCTATGGATTCCCACAGTGTCTTTTCGGAAATGCGTGGGGTACCCTGTTTTTCCTTCGTGGCTTCGACACCCTAGGCCCAAATCTGTAGGTTGTCTCCCCAAACCCTTTGGGGGTTACCAGTGGGTTAGCCTTTTCCCTTTGTGCCCTGGTAGGTGCACCCACACATGTGAGGTACCGTTTTTGTCGGGACACCTGTGGGAATGCAGGATGGTAGGACATGTGTTGTTGGCGGCATGTTTCAGTGGGTGGCCAGAGTGAAATGTCTGAAAATTGTGTTTTTTTTCCACCAAATTTGAGACATTTCCCTCTGCCCACCCACCGAAACACGCCGCCAAAAACAGATGTCCTACCTTCCCGCGTTCCCACAGGTGTCCCGACGAAAATGGCACCTCGCATATGTGGATGCACCTACCTCGGCGCAAAGGGAAAAGGCTAACCCACTGATAACCCCAAGCCTTTCGGCAAAGCAGATTTTGCTTATGTGGACAACCTACAGATTTGGGCCTAGGGTGTCGAAGCCACCAAGGGAAACAGAGAACCCCATGCATTTCCAAAAAGAAGACACCCATGGGCACCCCCCTTTCCACTAGAAACATCCATGGTGGTTTAGTGACCCCTACACCCACCCAAAACAAGTAATTCTTTTTGCCTCTTTCCTAGGGGAAGATTGTGCTAGCAATCTGTCCCCAGGGAGGGCTACATGAGATACCCCCCATCAAATTTGGGGTAGGGGGGAGGGCCACCGCCCCCCTTTCCACTAGAAACTTCCATGGTGGTTCAATGGCCCCCCACACCCACCCAAAACAAGTTATTTGTTTTATTTTTGTTTTGCCCCTTTCCTAGGGGCAGATAGGCACATGTGTGTGGCCGGGGTGGAGGGGGCAAAACGTACTGCACCAGGCTTGGGGGGTGGCTCTGCCAATATTTGCAGTGGCCTCCCCCACCCCATATGGATGGGGGCATCTCATGTACTCCTTCCTAGGGGCAGAAACCTGCCCCCAGAGAAGGCTACATAAGGTGCCCCCATCCACTTAAGGTGGGGTGAGAGGGCCACCCCCCTTTCAAACACCAAAAGTCCTGGGGGTCTACTGGGCCTCCCACCCCCACCCAAAACAAGTTATAATATATATATATATAATATGTTTTGCCCTTGCCTAGGGGCAGATGGCACATGTGTGTGGCCATCTGCCCCCAGAGGGAGGTGGCAAAACGTACTGCCCCAGGCTTGGGGGGATGCGGGGTGGCTCTGCCAATATTTGCAGTCGACTCTCCCCTCACCCCAAATGGATGGGGGCATCTCATGTAACCCTTCCTAGGGGCAGAAACCTGCCGCCAGGGAGGGCTACATAAGGTGCCCCCTCATCCACTTAGGGTGGGGGGGAGGGCTGTCCCCCTTTCAAACACACAAAAATCCCTGTCTGTGGGTCCCCCCACCCCACCCAAAACAAGTTATAATATATATATTTTTGTTTTGCCCTTTCCGAGGGGCAGATGGGCACATGTGTGTGGCCATCTGCCCCCAGTCGGGTGGGTCAAAACGTTCTGCCCCAGGCTTGGGAGGGGTGGCTCTGCCAATATTTGCAGTGGCCTCTCCCCCCACCCCAAATGGATGCAGGGCATCTCGTGTACCCCTTCCGAGGGGCAGAAATCTGCCCCCAGGGAAGGCTACATAAGGTGCCCCCTATCCACTTAGGGTGGGGGGAAGAGTGCCACCCCCCCCTGGCAAAAATCCCTGGTGACTAGTGGTCCCACCCAAACCCACCCCACCCAAAACTACGTTTAAAAAAAATATATATTTTATTTTTGTTTGCTCCCCTTCCCTGGGGGCAGATGATCATCCATCTGCCCCCAGGGTATTGCCCCCATGCTTTGGGGGCCAGGGGGAGAGGGCAGTTTACATAGTAAGCAGCCCCTCCTCCCACTTAAAAAACAGAACCCTGCACGACACACCAATCACATATTCTGGGGGGGATAAATGACATTACATCCCTACCACTTAAAATTGTGGGGGGTATTTGTCCCCCCTGTCCTCCCCATGTCCTACGCCCATGTGAGGCGGACATTGTTATATTGCTTGCTGTTCCTGCTGCTTGACTGGTTATCTCAGAAGATCCCATCCTGTACCCCTGCTGTGTGCATGATGTTCCGGCGGGGGGTCGGATGGGGGGTTGTCTCCAAGCTTGCTGATCTCCCTGTTTGATGAGGATCCCATATCGTATCAGCAACCCATTCTAACGCACTGTCACACATTCTCTAACTGCTGATGTTCTAGCTGAGGTTGTGCCACTGATACCAGCACTCTCAATCTGGGTCCTAAACTGGTTGGCTCTGCGCCTACTGAGTGAGGTCTTGGCTTGCCATTGGGTGTGCCTGTAACCTCGTTTGATTGACTGCTTGGGCAAGCCGTGTTTGGTTTTGCATCCCTCAGGAACCCGGATAGCCTGATATAGCGGTGGCTTTGCTTGGGGTCGCCTTGGATGCATACCCTCTGCCCTCTGGTGGTGTGAGCATTGCAGTGCAGGTGATCTGGCCGGCTGCTGCCTTCTAGCTCTGACATGGCTTAAACTCCTAAAATGGGGAAACAAGGGGATACCTCCACAATGCTGCAGCCACAGATAAGAGCAAGCGCTCTGAGGTTGTAACAGCCCAGGTGCCTGGGGTCGACCCCCTCCCAGCTATGCTTACACACAAGTCTGACCTGCAGATCTGTTGGCCGAAATTCGTAAAGAAATCCACACAAGCACAGAGGAACTCTCACGTAAAATCCTGGCATTAAACAAAAGAGTTTCAGAGGCTGAGCACAGGGGCGGTGGAGGATACCCTCTGTGAGGAGTCCTATGAGGTGGGCGAGTGCTCCAACTGACTTGAGGCCTTGGAGGCCCGCTGCAAGCAGGATGACGGGGTAAATCGCTCCGGCAGCAATAATATCCGGATTCGGGGAATTTCTTCAGCGGTACGAGATGAAGGCCACAGGACAGGCCTGCTGTTGTGCTGTCTCGGGTTCACTTCTTCAAACTTAAAGAACTTATAATGGTTGCAGCTAGACACTTGCCATCCATCTTTTTTCGCAACATGTCAATCTCCCTGTATCAGGATTTGGCATTGACGACCTTTGCAAAGCAAAACGCACTGCGCATGCCCACTGAGTGGCTACATACAAGGGAAGTAACTTATGTGCAGGCCTTTCCTACTGCACTCATAATGGGTGGCGCTGGGTGTACCGAATACTAAAGGAAGTGTAGAACTTGCTGAAACAAGAGTGGGCGGGTGGTGGAGACCTGGAGGGTGAGCAGGGTTCGAGTCAGGGTGTTGGACCCGGTACCCTCGAAAGAAATGGCACAAAGTGGGCAGGGGAAGGCGGGTGAAGGGGCCAATGAGAAAAACTTGATCGGGGGTTTTGAGTGGTGGCTTGTCTACTGTGGTTAGGTACTCTCTGGAGCCGAGCCTGAGGGGGTGTTCTTGGGGATTGAGGTACGGTGGGGAGGGGGTTTGTATTTGACTGCAGGGGTTGAGTTGGGAGTGAGAGTCTCTTGGGGGTTAGGGCTCTTTTCCACCCTCCAAGACGGGTTCCCGACAGAGTTTCCAGATGTCAGGAAGTCGCTCATGTTTGAGTATGGTTTGTGGTTGGGGTAAGGGTTGTTTATAAATGTCTGCTGTACGTCGGACAGTTATTCTATGAAACTAGTGTGTGGGTAGTTCAGGCTCTGGTGACGGGAGAGCAACTTCTTTTGCAAGGTAATGTTGGCTAATGTAGCGGTTGATGTTGAGGGGGGGGACCTAATGTTGATGGGCACGTGGAATGTACATGGTTTGAATTTACAATGAAAAGGAATTCTGTGTTAGGCAAACTTAGGGATATGTCTCTCTCCATCCTGTTCCTACAGGGGACTCAGTTGCTTGAGCAGGATGAGAAGCGTATGAAAACCAGGGTATTCTCATGGAAATGTGGGAGGAGCTACTTAATGGTTTTGGTGCTTGAGGGCCATTCAAGGGATAAAAAGGCTTGCACTTCTTCCACAATGCCCATACCGGGAACAGCCTCAGAAGAGAACAGTGATGCAGACCCACTGGCTGAACATTGCAGTTTCAAAGTTTTTTCACCCTCCCCTCTGCTCCTCTGCTCTTTTCACCGTTGTTATTCTATTCTCTTCTCCTCTCCCTTCCCCTTCTCTCTCTCTCCTCCCCCCTCCCCTACTTTTTACTGTGCACTTACTCTATCAGAATTGTCCCTGGACCTAGTATGATAGTAACAAATGTTTGTCTCCTCCCCCTTACTTGTTATCCCCCTCCCCTCTAGCACTATCTGAAATGTCGTCAGGCCTAGTACGATAGTCTCTTATTTTGTTCCTCTCCCTCCTCTCTCCTCCTCTCCCCTCCCTTCTGCCTCACCTCTTGTAATTCTCCGGCTCTACCAGAAATGTCAACATGCCTAGTATGGTAGTCGCCCGTCTGTTCCCATTTCCTTCCTATGTGCACTTGCACCATCTGAAATGTCGGTAGGCCGAGTACAATAGTTAATTTCACATTCTTGTTGTTCATAGTCTGGAAGAATGTTTTGTAATTTCCCTTTTTCCCTCCCTTGTCGTGAAGCGCTTTGATAGGCGCTATGTAAATAAACTATCATATCATGCCAGTTTTTTGCCTCTGGAGGCAGGAAAAAGCAGGGGGTGGCCATTCTGGTGGATGAGCAGATCCCAATCTCGAAAGTTAAGGTCCTCCAGGACCCGGAGGTATCCCTATATGTCCCTAATGTTGGCCAAGATACATTTTGAAAAGCTTTCTACTCAAGGTGCTCAATTTATCTGAGGGGCAGGTCATGTTAGGCAGGGATTTCAATCTGGTGCCCAACCCCCTGGTTGACAAGACTCTCCCTCCTACTAAGTTTGATTTTAAACATTCTACGTCTTTTGGCCTATTCCTTTGTGAATTGGGATTAGTTGGCACACGGAGAATGCCTCACGGGGAGGACAGGGATTTCTCTTTTTATTCACATGTTCATGGGGTCTTCTCTAGGCTAGATCTCATACTTATCCCTAGTGCATTGTATCTGTGTGTCAGAGTGGTGGAAATGGGTACACGCACCCTGTCTGACCACGCCCCTGTGTCAGCGTCCTGTGAGAAACCTGACAGTGTCTCCCTGGCTAGTCCCCGGGGATCTGTCATCCAGGTGGCCAGGACACGGCCATCGCTATTGGATGCAGTTCCTGGGGGTGGACCAGTGAGAGAGCATCACCTGGATGGGGGTCCTTGGGGAGAGGGAATGGGACACCGACGGGTAAAATGCACTAAACCCCCTTCTTCCAACACCTTTTCCCCATCCTAAGACGTAGGATGCTCCAAAACACTGCCACCCCCTTTTCCAACACGAACACTTTCGCACAACATGAAAGACAACGGACTAACACCAGAGCAATTTACCTAATATTTTCCAATACAAGAGTCAGGCAAAGTCAGGCAATTGACCAGAATCACACACCGGATGTCCCTTTCCCTTCCCCACAGGGATAAAAGGTGGAGCGCGACAGCACCCTACGAGCAAGGTAGACGGCACTACGTAAGAGCTAACTCAGCACAGCTTTTCAAGAGGAGGAGAAAGACGGCACAGACCGAGAGGGTGACAAGGAGAGTGTCGACCTTGCCCTTTCCGACCAAGGCCCGCGAAATCTCTGCAGAGGGAATAAGTCTGCGAACAATAGCCAGCGTGTATTGCAACAGATGACAGCGGTACACAAGAGACCCTCCTCCGCTGATTGGCTATCCGGGGAGAGACACTTGTCTCTGTGGTACCAACCTTGACTCCAAGAAGAAAGAAAGCATAGCGGTTCATCACAGCTGGTGAGACGAGGGGAATATCGATAAGAAACCAAACTGTGTTGAATGAAAAGTAGCCAAAGCCTAAATTTAACTTTGAAAAGTTAAAGGATACTATTAAAGAAAGAGGGGGAAAACCAGATACAGAGGTGTCCGGCACCACATGGGTGCTCACGCAGGAAACTCTCGCCAATTAGCCAACAGTAAAGACTACCGTAACCAGAAGGTCTTCGGAAGAGGCGAAGAATGGTCAAAGTGGTCATACAGGGGTCTCGTAAAATCATCTGTACCGTCGAAAGTCTTTGACAGAGAACTGTGAAAGATAAGGGAAGTGAATCCTGCATGTTGAAAAGTATCACATGAGCTGTGTTTCGTGGAAATTAGCAAGAGTGAACGAGAGATGCTGATGAAAAGGGGTGGAGTCTAAAGGTCCGATGAGGAATTGTTGGTAAATGCTGGCAAGGGTGAGTCCGGCAGAGGGAAGCCGACAATTCAAAATAATGTGTGAAACGAAGTGTACCCGACAAAGGGGTGTACATGAACAGTGTGTTACAAAAGTCGACGAGAATGAACCCGGCAGAGGGTAGCCGACAACCAAAAGTCAGCGAGCGTGAACCCGGCAGAGGTAAGCCGACAATCAGGGGCAAAGGCCGAAAACCTGTTTAAAAGACATTAAGATTTATGAAGGCGTGAGCATTGCAAGACAAGGGGAAGAGAAGTTTCCCCCTTGTCTTCTGGGGCCCGGGCCCGGTCGAGGGAGATCCAGGGGTGGAAAGTTGTCACCCAAAGTCCAATGAGAAAGGAACCGTCTTTTTAATTTGTTGAATATGACTTCTAAGGGATATGTGCCCAGGAGAGGGTGACCCAGGAGTGAAGCCATCACCCAAAGTATTCGTGGAACAGAACTTTGTGTTTGTTTGTTGACAATATCAGGCCCTCGAAAGCAAGAAACCTTTATTGAAAAGAGACTTAACCATCGAACAATCTGATAACTTATACGGAACTTTTGTCTCATGATGTGAAGGCTCGAGCGTGTGTTCTGCTCCAAAGTCCCACCTTGTCCTGTGCTAAAAGCGTGGGGAATGGAGACCTCGAGGCAATCACACCCTGACTTATTATTTGTGAACACTTTCTTCTTTATTTTGAATACCCTATCCCACACTCTTTTCTGGAATTAGTTGTAAGGAATTTGCAATAGGTTTTCTTAGTATAAGCCCTTTTATTTTGACACAACGCCACAGGGAGTGCCTTATTTTTCATTTGATGGACAACGCTTGCTCCCATCTTAGATTTAGGTTAGGCGTTTTTCCACCCTACATTTATAGTTCAATAAAAACCCTTGAACTGTAATCACTTGTTTCTGTCTTTACTGTTGCCACCATGAGTTCCTTACAGTTCTTGGCAGTGGTGGATAGGCCAGAGATGCCCAGACAACCATGGAAGTTACATGACCCAGTGCTTAGAGACCCTGTGGTGACTAGAGAGCTGGGGGAGGTCATCTCCAATTACTTTAGGGAAAATAATAACTCTGATCCCTCACGGGACATTGTGTGGGATGCTATGAAAGCCGTAGTTAGGTGGGAGCTCATTAGCAAATCTGCAGCTTGCACTAGAGCACGGCAGCTGGTGAGAGTGAGATTAGGAAGGGAGGTTACTCCGGCTGAACAGGAGCACAAGAGGTAAGTGTCTCACAAGGCATTGAGCAAACTCAGGATGGCATTATGGGAATCGAGCCAATCGCCTTCTGGTGCCCAAGCTGCGCAAACTCCAAAACCGGAACTCTGTATTAGCCTTGCGTGATGACCAAGGGGTGGTGCAGTGGGGCAAGGCAGAGAAATTGAGGATATTTGAGGCTCATTTTAAATCAGTATTCAGGGGCAAGCTTCCCCTGGCAGAGTCCCAGGCCCAGTATCTGAGAGATTCGCATCTGCCCAGTCTATCTTGTGAGGATCGGGAATCTCTGGAGGCGCCGATCTTGCCGGGGGAAGTGGAATGGGCAATCAAGACCATGAAGAACAAGGCTCCTGTTCCCGATGGATTTACGGCTCCCTTTCACAAGCAATTTCGCAAGCTCCTGCTTTCTCCCCTGGTAGTTCTCTTTAATACCTGTATGTCCTCTGCAAGCGTTGCCCTTTCGATTGGGGTCTCTACAACTGTCCTGATTCACAAGCCAGGTAAGGATCCGCTACTCTGCGACTTGTATCGCCCTATTACCTTCACTAACATGGACGCAATGCTTTTTTCCAAAATGTTGGCCCGTCGTATGATGGAGGCCCTGACAGTGATCAGACGGGTTTCATTGTGGGCTGTACCAACCATGAACATTTGCAGTGAGTTCTGAGCCTATTGGAAGTGGGGAGGCGTTCAGGCCTAGATTAGATAATTATTGCGCTAGACGCCAAAAAGGCCTTCGCCAAGGTGGACTGGAGGTATCTCTGTGGGGTTTTGGAGCGGCTTGGGTTTGGTCTGGGGTTTATCAGTTGGGTAATGGCATTCTACTAACACCAATCCACATGCCTTACGGTTAATGGGGCGTTGTTGTCCAGACTGCCAATTACCAGGGCACGAGGCAAGACTGCCCGCTATCTCCGTTGATTTTCACCTTGTGTATGGAGATGTTTTCTAGCCGAATTAGAGCTAATGGGGCAATAGAGGGTATCCGGGTTGAGGTGATGTATTATAAGGTGTCCCTTTACGCAGATGATGTTTTGCTCACCCTGAGTAGTTCCCGTTCCTCTCTAGCTGAGGTACTGCAGGAGTTGGATGGTTTTAGCCGGGTCTCTGGGCTCAAGGTAAACTATGATAAGTCACAGGGGTTGGATGTTTCTTTGAGGCCCCAAGATAGGAGCGCGATTGGGGGACTTGCTCCAATACAATGCACCTGGGAGACTATCCCCTATATGTGTGTGCGTATCCTTAGTAGGATCTCTTAAGACTTTCTAACTTCTCACTGCTACTTCAGGAACTGGCTGAAGACTTAATCAGGTGGGGACGCCAGTAGATATCTTGGTTTGGTCTTATTGCGGCGGTCAAAATGAACCTAATTCTGAATCTGATTTACCTGTGTTCAGCATTGCCGGTGAGGATTCCCTGACTCGGATCTCTACACACTACAGGGGAAAATCTTCAAATGTATCTGGGGGAACAGGCATGACAGGATATTTAGGAAGGTGCTGTTGAGGCCCGTCGGGGTGGGTGGCCTGGTGGTCCCAATGTCTTCTGCTATAAGCTAGCCGTACAGCTTTCACATGTCTTTACCTGGGGTGAGGCCAGTTTACAACAAAAGTGGAAATTAATTGAACAAGCCCAATCGGCTGTCAGCCTGACTCAGTTACCTTATGTGGAAAAGAGATATCTGGGGCAGGAGTGGGGATTCTCTCTGTTAGCAACAACTAAATATACACTTTATTACATGGGGAGGGCCCTCCGCAGGTGGGGTGTGTCTATCGAGATGTGGCCCCTTACACCTGTATGGGACAAAACAGATTTCCAGCCTGGCCACACCTCGCTGGACTTTGGGAAGTGGATAACGGGTGGCTTGTTGAACCTGCATCAGCTTTACAAAGATAACCGGCCAATAACGTTTGATGAATGTAAACCCACCATTACTCTGCCGGACACTCAACAGTTTCGCTATGCGCAGCTGGAGCACTGGGCTTCTCACCCACTCACAAAGCAGGGGGCTAATAGGCCACGGTCTACCCTTGAGTTATCATTACAAAGGGGTTTGTCACAGGGTCGGATCTCAAAGCTATACAAGTTATTGGACACGGCCCTGTTGTGTGCCTACCGTATATGGCTAAATGGGAAGTTGGTCTGGGCGGGCCCGTTGAGGATGAGGCATGGCTGAGAATATGTGGTAGGATGCTTGAGTCTTCCAGATATGTCACAGATAGGGAATGTTCATATATGACAATGCATTACTTACCGTAAAAGCATTTCTGATGGTTGTATCTGCTTAGATTCACATGCTGTGCATAGGTCCGACATCCAGTGGTCACTGCAGAGTATTGCATTTTGTTTTTCGTAGTCGAAAAGGGGACGTCGACAAGGCGTGTCTGTAACACTATCCCTATAGTGACGTGCGGTGTACCCACAATCCTTCACGCGTCGAGGTCCCTCTGTTTGTATTTTTTCTGCCCTGAGGGAGCCTTCTAGACGTGAGTGAGTACAGAAAAGAGAAAGATATAAAAGGATGTCTATGTTCCTTCCATCTGAGCGGGGAGGAAGGGTGGGCGCATGTGAATCTAAGCAGATACAACCATCAGAAATGCTTTTACGGTAAGTAATGCATTGTCTTCTGATGTTTGTTAATCTGCTTAGAATCACATGCTCTGCATAGACTAGCGAGCAGTACCCGGAGTTGGAGGTGGGTTGTGAGAAGGAACAGTAGAGAAAAGGTGTCTTAATACTGCTTGTCCCACCTGGGAATCAGCTCTAGAGTGGGCATCTAGACAGTAATGTTTTGTAAAGGTGTGTACAGAACTCCAGGTTGCCGCTTTGCAGATGGACTCAAGGGGAACATTTGCAATGAATGCTATGGATGCCCCAGTGCCACGAGTAGAGTGTGCTCTTGGCTTGAAGGGTAGTTCTCTCTTAGCAAGAGTATAACAGAGAGTGATGCATTGAACAATCCATCTAGATATAGTGGACTTTGATACTGCATCTCCTTCTCTTCCTGCTGCCACCGAGACAAAGAACTGATTAGTCTTTCTCAGTGGTCTAGTTCTTTCCATATAAAACATGACAGCTCTGCGCACATCAAGTGTATGCAGGCTCTTTTCTCCTAGATTTGAGGGATTTTGAAAGAACGTTGGTAGTTCTATTGACTGGTTGACATGGAATTTCGAGATGAATTTCGGTGCAAACCTTGGGTGTGTGCGTAGAACCACCTTATCTCTGTGAACAGTTACAAAGGGGTCTAGAACAGAAAGAGTCTGTAGTTCACTTACTCTCCTAATGGAGGTGATAGCTATTAGAAAAGCAGTCTTAAGAGTGAGGTCTTTAAGAGTTGCCTTGTGCATGGGTTCAAAGGGTGAACCCATGAGCCTGGTGAGTACCACATTTAGGTCCCAGCCGAGAGCTGGGTTTGCTATTGGAGGGTGTATCCTTTTTACCCCTTCCATGAAGGCCTTGATTACTGGGACTTTCCACCATGACACTTTAAGTTGGGAAGTGGTGTATGCAGAAAGTGCCGCTAGGTGGACTTTTATAGAATTGAATACTAGACCTGAGTCCAGCAAATGGGTCAGGTACAGAACAATTTGTGTGGGAGAGCAGTCAACGGGGTTGATGCTTCTTCCTCTACACCAGATGACAAATCTCTTCCATTTGCTAGAATAACAGTGACGAGTGTTAGGTTTTCCAGCTTCCCTGAAGATGTCCATGAACCTTTGTGGAAGTTGTAAATGTCCAAATTCTATGACCTCAGGAGCCAGGCTGCTAAGTTCAAGGTTTGAGGGCATGGATGCAGTGTCCTGCCCTTGTCCTGTGACAGCATGTTGTACGGGCATGGCAGTTTGACTGGTGGAGACAGAGACATCTCCATCAGATGAGCGAACCATGGTTGCCGGGCCCACATAGGGGCCACTAGTATCATGGTGGCTTGTTCCCGGTGCATCTTGTGCACAATTTTGTTGAGAAGGGGAGTCGGGGGAAAAGCGTAAACAAATTTTCCTGACCATGGAATAGATAGACCGTTCCCCTTGGACTGGTTCTGAGGGTACCTGGAGGCGTAATCTTGGCATTGTGAGTTCTCCAGAGTTGCGAACAGGTCTATTTCTGGGAAACCCCGCTGTGTGAAGACGTCGAAGACGATGTCTTCGTGTAACCGCCATTCGTACTCTGCGGGCAGGGGGAAATCTCTGCTGAGTTCGTCTGCTAGCAGATTGAGTTCCCCTGGTACATGATGTGATAGTAGGAACATGTTGTGTCTGAGAGCCCACTTCCAGATGTTCTGGGACAGCTTGGACAGTCCTGGAGAGTGGGTTCCCCCTTGCTTGTTGAGGTAGTACATGGCTGTGGTGCTGTCCGTGAGGACCATCACCGTCTTTCCTTGTAGGTGTTCCTGGAAGGCTTTCAGTGCCTTGAACACCGCCAGTAACTCCAGTAGATTTATGTGCTTGGATGCTACTCTGTGAGCAGTCTGATGGGATAGGTGAGCCCCCCATCCTGTGAGGGATGCGTCTGTGGTTAGAGTGGCTTCCACTGCGGGTGTGGCAAAAGGTTTCCCTATTAGCAGGTTTTCCTTTGTCCACCACCGTAGCGAGAGAACCAAGGCCTGCGAGGCCACCACTAGATCGTCCCATTGTCCGCTGGCCTGACACCACTGGTTGTTGAGCCACTCTTGCATTGGGCGCATGCGCAGGCACGCGTGAGGTACCACATAAATACATGACGCCATCATTCCTAGCAAGCGCATTGCTTTGCGTACCGTCACCTCTCGACCTGCCACATATTGGGGGATCTGAAACAGCATGTTTTGGACCCTCTCGTTGGAGGGGAAGACGAGGTCGTCCTTTGTTCGAATTAGAGCCTCTAGGAATTGTTTGATCCGGCTATGGTCCAAGCTGGAGTTCTTCTCGTTGATGGAGAAGCCCAGTTAGAACAAAAGGTCTACAGTCTTTTGGGTATTGGAGAAGCATGTTTCGTAAGAATCCCCTGTTATGAGCCAATCGTCGAGGTAAGGGTATACTGGGATGGACAAGCTGCGCAGATGGGCCGCTGCCACTGCCAGTACTTTCGTGAATACCCTTGGTGCTGATGCTATCCCGAAGGGTAGCACTCTGAACTGGTAGTGTTTGTTCTCTATCATGAACCTGAGGTATTTTCTGTGCGCCGGCAACATTAAAATATGAAAGTATGCATCTTTCATGTCTAATCTTGTCATGTAATCCCCTTGTGATAGCAAGGGGATTACTTCCTGTAAGGTTACCATGCAAAACTTTTGGGGCTTTACAAATGTGTTCGCTGGGCGCAGATCTAATACAGGCCGCATGGTTAGGTCATTTTTGGGTCCAAGGAAGTACACTGAATAAATACCTTCCGTTACCTGAGATAGAGGCACGACCTCTATAGCTCCTTTTTCCGGTAGCTGTTCCACCTCCTGTAGAAGGATGGCGAGGTGTTCTGGTGTCATGCGTCATCCCCGTGGGGGTCTGTATGTTGGGGAACTGTTGAATTCTATACAGTAGCCGCAGGCTATGGTTGATAGTACCCAACGGTCTGATGTTATTCCCTCCCATGCTGGAAGAAACGATGTTAACCGGCCCCCGACCGGCGATGCATGGGAGGGGACCCGAATCTTCGGGCCATTTGCTGTTATTGGCCTGGGAGCCTCTATGGGTAGAGGCCCGACCTCTCTCCTTGCCACGGCGTTGGCCTCTCTGATTGTACTGGCCACTATTACCCTGGTTAGAGGACCAGTTGTTGGCAAAGTATTGTTGTTGTTGATTCTGCTGCTGGCGTTGGTCACGAAAAAGGCGCTTATTGCCATAGCCGCGTCTGTTAGGTGGCCTAGAAATCTGGTGAAGGGTCTTGATTGTGTCAAACTCCTTTTTAGCATTTTCTAGAGCCTCATCAACTGCCTTACCAAAGAGATTGGTATCCTCTATAGGTTTGTTGATCAGGGAAGCCTGTGTTTCAGGTTTAAACCCCGAATTGCGCAGCCAGACATGGCGTTTGAGGAGTATCCCTTGGACTAGGGAACGCCCAGCAGTCTCTACAGCATCTAAAGTGTTTTTAACGATGCTTTGGTTCACTAGTGTCCCTTCCGTGATTGTGGCCAGAAGGCGTGTACGCAGGGGTTCTGGTGCCTCTTCAGCGTCGCTACGTAGCAAGCTCCACTGTGCGTCTGCGTAGCTTGCTAGTAAAGAGTTGTTATTAGCGATCCTTGCTGAGAAAGCGGCGGAAGAAGCTGTGATTCTTTTCCCCAGGGCATACAGCTTTTTCTCCTCCTTGTCTGGAGGTGCCTCGCTGGTGGACAGTGGCACCCCTGCCCTCTTCCTTGTATTTGTTACTACAAGGGAGTCTGGTACGGAGTGGCCCCTGACGTATAAAGGGTCAGAAGGAGATGGACTGAAGAGTTTTTCTATTCGAGGGTTGACCCCTCTGACCAATGCAGGAGTGGATAGAGAAGGGGTGATTCTTCTTTTTACTGAGGCAAGGAGTGGAATGGTTTGACTGACAGGGGGTTTCTCCTTAATTACTTTTTCCACAAAGTCAATGTCAGGAGAGGTCTCCCCTGTGTCTATTTCGAAATGTGCTGCTGCTTTGCGCAACAGTGCATTAAACGTAGGCTGGTCATCTATAGGAGATGTGTTCCTAATAGGCGAGTCTTTGGGAGGAGATAGGGTTATGGCATCAGGGTCAGAGTACGCTGATGGGGACTGCCAGGGGTGTGAGGTAACTACCTCTAGTTCTTCTCCGAAGCCCCTGCACCTGTATCTGGATCTTCTTGAAAACCCTCCTCCTCTAGGTTTCGCTCTTCCTCTACACCCAAAAACTCATCCTCTTCCTGAAAATGTTGTTCCTCTTCAGTGAAGTCATACACATTTAATTCGTCATGCAAAGGATTAAACAATCTAGGTAATTTGACCCTGGGGTCCTCCTGGGGTCCTTCTCTTGGTCTTTTGGGTGTTGGTGGGTTTTGGGTTTCCATAAACCTTTCCATCTTCTCCATACAGAAATGGAGTCTCTCCAGAGTTTCATGGGGTACCCCTGAGTAGTGTGGGGGGGGGGGGGGGGATTAGTGTTTTCTGCATGGAAACGCTTTGACCTCTCCCACAACGTTGAACAAAGGTTTCCGTCGCCGTCTGAAAAGCCTTCCGGTAGGCCAGGAGTCCCTCTAGATGAAGGGGGCAGTTCCTGGCTCCCCATCGGTTTTTTCGGCGTGTCTTTAGCCCTTCGCGCGGTATTCGACGTGTCTTTCGTCGTCCGCTTATGGGTATCGGCGGAAACAATCCTCGCTAGGCTCTCGACAAGTAAATTGTCTGTGGAGGTTTCTGGTCTCGACGTTACGGGCGTTGCGTGTTGTACTGCGACGGGCGCTCTTACATGGAGCGTTACGTCAGATGGTTTTGGGGTAGCGCCTTTATTTGTGGAAAGCCCAGTCGCTGGTCGCGGCTGTGTTTGCGAGTGGGATTTAGACTCTTACGGTCTGAGGTAGATGCCGGGGTGCCCTCCGTCTCCTTCGGCGCTGATGGATTCTTCGTCTTCGATAAAGAAGAGCCGTGGGTTGTGTGCTTATGGGAGTGAGTCTTTTGTGCGTCCTTGTCGCCGGGGTTTTCATCCCCATAAGCAGGGCGTGAGCCGAGCCCGCCAGGGACGGACGTCGAGGAGCGTGAGCGCTCCCCCAAGAGGTTTAAGACTTCCGCAACGGAGGTCGTGTTATCACCTTCCTCGTCACTTTGGGCAACGGCGACGGGTGAGGAATCGGACTTCGACATGGCATAGGCCGCCCACCTCTTGACTCTACATTCTTTTAGAGTTTTGGGTTTTAAAAGCTGACAAGCCGCGCAGCCGTCTTCTTTATGATCGAGGGGCAAGCAACGATTACAGCGTTTATGCTTGTCCTTCCAGGTGTACTTGCCCTTGCAGCGCAGGCAAAACCTAAAGGGTGTCCTCTCCATAGCTGAGGCAATAATTAGTGGTGATAACAACCCCGAGGGAAAGGGAAGGGAAAAGGAAAGGCATTCTCGAAGAGAAACAAGATAGTTCAACCCCCACTCTCCCTACTGTATGTTGGCCGGCGAGGCCAGGCCACGTGTTCGGCAGCGCCGAAGGATCTCCTCCGTCTCGTCTCCTCCGTCGAAGATCTTTTTCGGCGGAGAAACAGCTTCGCAGCTACGTCGAGGGGAGGGATCTATGTGTTAATGTAATAAGTCAGGACCAAGGTCCAGGAAATATGTTTTGCAATGTCTCTCGAGGAGCTCCGCGTAAAGGCGACCAAAAGCTGGGCGGAAAAAAACAATCTGAGGGACCTCGACGCGTGAGGGATTGTGGGTACACCGCACGTCACTATAGGGACAGTGTTACAGACACGCCTTGTCGACGTCCCCTTTTCAACTACGAAAAACAAAATGCAATACTCCGCAGTGACCAATGGATGTCGGACCTATGCACAGCATGTGATTCTAAGCAGATTAACAAACATCAGAAATTTTGTTACAGGTGGTATCTCACTGCGGAAAGGTTGCACCACATTGTTAGAGATTATTCTGCTGCTCATCGGTAGGGTTGTGATGCAGTGGGTTCCCTTTTTCATGCTCTCTAAAATAAAGGACATTACAGGGCTGTCTCTCCCCATGGACCAATGGGTGGTAATCCAGGGTGATACGGGTACTGGTCTGTTCCTTCTTTCTGGCCCAATGGCCACTCTAATTGGACATTTTCAGCTGGCACCGTAACTGACTATTGACCGAAACTGGAAGTCTGTTGATGGCCCAGTGGTCCAGATGTGATGGCCCAGTGGTCCAGATGTGATGGGTAAACATTTGGGACGTTCTGGTTGCTGACAAAATGACAGCGCTGTGTGAGGAGGATACTGAGGATAGTTCAGCGGCAACGTGCTCGCCTTGGAAGCAAGGAGACACGGAGCACCACAGGTTCGATCCCTTAGAAACCTCTGGGTAATAAGCGCGTTATAAATAACCCAGCATGTCATGTCATGAAGGGCGGTATTCCAAATATATCTCTGTCTAGAGCTCATTTATTGATTTTACAGAGAACTATCCTGCGATTGTTACAAAGCCTCCCCTCTTGCGACACTTTCCATCGTGGTAATGCTATTTAAGCTTTGTGGTGGTGAATCGGTTGACACTGTTTGTGGGGGGGGGGGTGCGGGGGAAGTTGGCTCTTGTTTTACATTGTGCTACATTTGTATCATATAGTCCTTTGTCACCAGGATTGTCTGAACTGTGCCTTTCATGTATATTCCTTTCTGTACCCACAGTAAGTTAAAAAAAGTTTGTTGAAAGAAAGAAAATATACTCCCACTAGGAATGCGAATGACCTTTTTTACTCCTCAAAAAATCATTTTACTCCCAGCTTTAAAAAATAGATAGTAAATACTCCCATTTCAAAATCTTAACTGGAACACTGAGTTCTGCTGTTATTGTTTTTCCTTGAAATGAAAAGATAATCATCAAAGTAAGCTGTGCCTTCAACTGCTGTCTGGGTAAATTAATCAAGTCAAATGCCATATCAGACAATCACTTGTTTCATTTATCAAGTAGGTTGGCTTCCATATTTGTTTTTGCTTTGGATTGCCCTGTGCAGACTGTATTACATACAATATGTGCATAGAAATGGAAAGGGTTTAGTGTTTCAACTTACCAAACATGGGAGAACTGGTCCAAGCCCATCACAGAGTGCTCAGGATTGTTAAAGACACTTTTGTTTATCCTCAAACGGGCGCGTGAAATGCTGCAAACAGAGGGCTGCCTTGGCGTTCCATTCTTTGCCGAAAAACATGACTCAATGTAACCAATGGGATGCGTCAAAATATTACCTATCAAAAGAACATGATAAACATATAAAAGAAAATCACACCGTGGTAAAAATATTCTTACATGGAAAGAGTTTCGAGTCACAACTTTATAGGTTAGGGTTTCGAACTTACATTTCCACAAGATATGATATGGCATTTATAGCGCGCCTATACACAAGTGTTTCAAGGCGCGACGAGGCAAGGGAGGGCGAACAGGGGGAAGACAGACAACAATCCTACTAGGTCAGGCGTCATTCAGATCGCGCAAGTGTGAGGGAAAGGGGGAGGGGACAGTGCAGTACATGGGAAAAGAATAAAAAGCAATATGTGACAGTAGGCCAGCAGGTGGCAAATGCAGGGGTAAGTGCAGGCATCAGGTGTCAAGTGCTGGTAGTGGGACTGTAGGGATACAGAAAACAGTCACCAAGTGCAGGGGTTGCCAGGAAGGCAGTGCAGGTATGCGACTGGCGGGGGAGGGAACCTGGGCACCAAGATCAGAGGGTGGCCAGGTAACCAGTGCCGATTCAGCCAGGAAGTCAGCAGGGGAGAGGAGGAGAAAAAGCGGAAGCAAAGAGAAAGGTTTTGAGGTGCTTCCGGAACCAGAGATGATTCACCTCAAGTTCCAGGGAAGCAGGGAGGCTGTTCCAGATGGAGGCCCCAGCTGAGGAAAGAGATCTCCCACCAACTTGTTGCTTAGAGAAGCAACTGACCGTGTGGGAGTTGGAGGCGGATGAGCGAAGAGCTCTAGAACGGAGATATTTAGGGAGAGAGAGTTGAAGGTATTGAGGCCCCAAACCCCAGAAGGCCTTGTGGACAATGCAGAGGGTTTTGTACTTGATCCTCGCTGCCACTGGGAGCCAGTGCAGAGATTTCAGTCCTGGAGAGATACGATCCCTGGGCTTGAGGCCAAGGACATGTCTTGCAGTCCTGATCTGGATGAGTTGCAAAGGGCAGAGGGTAGAAGCAGGCAGTTTTAGAAAGAGGCTGTTGCAATAGTCCAGCCTAGAGAGAACCAGAGCTCGGGAGACAGCAAGCTTTTGCGGGAAGGAGAGGAAAGGAAGAATACCTCTGAGGAGGTGTAGATGGTAGTGTGACTTCTTAGAGATGTCAGAGACGTGAGGAGAGAAGGAGAGTGTGGAGTCGAAGATGACCCCCAAGGTTTTTTGCCTCATAGGTGGGAGCAGGAGGAGGGCCAAGAGAGACCAGCCAGAGAGTGACAGGAAAGGAGGGAGTGGGTGTGCGATGAGGAGAATTTCGGTTTTATTGGCATTGAGGCAGAGATCATTGGCGACACACCACTCCTGGATGGCGGACAGACAGAGATGAGAGAGGGAGAAGAGGTGGTTGAGGGTAGCCTGAAAATTAGCTGAGTGTCATCCGCATAGCACTGGAAGTTGGGGCAGAGCGCGGCAATGCGGTGGGCAAGAAGTGCCAAGTATTGGTTGAAAAGCCAGGGAGAGAGGTTAGACCCCTGGGGAATACCAAAGGTAGAGATAGAGACAGAGGAGAGGAAGGACCCAAGTTGAACCTAGGAGGGTTGATCAGAGAGGAAAGAAGTCAGCCATGCTAGAGCCTGACCAGTGATCCCCCCCGTTATCACGGAGACGGTTGAGCAGGATGGCATGGTTGACTGTGTCAAAGGCAGAAGAGAGATCAAGTAAGATGAGGATAAAGGGGGTGTTGGAATCGAGGTTGGAGAGCAGGTCTTCACGGATGTTCAGGAAAGCAGTTTCCGTGCTTCTGGCAGCTCTGAAGCCAGACTGATGATCATGGAGACAACCAACAGATTCAGTGTGAAGATTGAGCTGGGAGATGGCCAGCTTTTCCAAGAGTTTGCCCAGGAAAGGCATTATGGAGATTGGGCGATAGTTGGCAGGGCAGAAAGGGTCGGCAGTGGGTTTCTTAAGAAGAGGGTGCACCAGGGGGTGCTTCAGGGGGGAAGGGAAGACTCCAGTGGCGAAGGAGTGGTTGCAAAAGTTGGCCAGAGCAGGAGCCAGGGAGTCAATGTGGTCCTTGATGGTTTTGGAGGAACAGGGGTGAACCTGTTTTGATGAGACTTTCATAGATCGGACTTGTCTAGAAACCTTGTCTGGGGAGAACAGGGGAAAGGCAGAGAAGGGGGGAGGAGAGGCGGCCGAGGAAGGGCCAGAAGAAGAGCAGGGAGGAAGGGGAGAGGAGTAAAGTGAGGACAGGATTTCCTGAGTTTTAGTGATGAAATGAGAGGCCAATGTAATGCAGAGGGCCTGGGAGGGGGGCAGGAGAGGTAGAGACTGTGGCAGGATTGGCCAGTTCCTTGTAGATTTTAAAGAGTTCAGCCGAGTTGTAGATGCTGCAGAGACGAGGGCTTGTATGTGAGCTCTCTTCTTGGTGAGGACAGAGCCGGTATTGCCTTTGGAGCAGGCGGCAGACCAGTTTGTCAGAGGATGTACATGAAGCACGCCATTTCCTCTCAGCCACCATGCACTTGCGTTTAAGGGTGATGAGGTCCGAGTCGTACCAGGAGTTGCACTTGGCTTTGGGCTTCAGGCGGATCCTCATGACAGGGACAAGAACATCGAGATTATCAGATATAGCAGAGTGGAGCATGGAGTGGGCTGTGTCATGGTGTGAGTCAGCCAAAGAGGGATAGGGGGGTGAGAAAGTGGTGGCAAAAGCCTCATCTGACACCCGCTTCATGGGTCAGATGACAGAGAAGATGGGTGGCATTGATGGAGTTGGCTTGGCCTGAGGTGTAGAGAGGGTGAGCTGGGAGGAAAGGAGAAAGTGATCACTCCAGGAGAGAGGAGTGGTGAGAGGGATAGAAAGAGGAAGGTCTGAGGAGATCAGAACATCAAGGATATGCCCTGCAGAGTGAGTCGAGCCAGAGGGGAGAATAGCGAGTGAGAGAGAGTTGCAAAGGTTGAGAAAAAGTCCAGAGGAAGGACAGGAAGCATCCAGGTGGATGTTGAAGTCTCCAAGAAGGAGGAGTTGAGTGGTCGAGACCAGGAGGTAAGAGGAAAGGCCCGCCCACTCAGAGAAGAAGGAAGTGATCTGACCAGGTGGCCGGAAGGTAGTAGCCACAGTAAGGGAATAGCTAGGAGGGAGAGAGAGCCTGCAGATGAGGCATTCGAAAGAGGAGTAGGCCTGCGTAGGAATATCAGAGGCAGGAATCAACTCAGGGAATATCAGGGCTACACCCCCTCTGGATCGTTTGGACCTGGGCACGGAGAGGATCTTGTAGGTGTCGGGGAGGAGAGTGTCAAAGCTCGTGACAGAGCTTGCCATGAACCATGTCTCAGTGAGACCGAGGACATTGAGGTCTAGCTCCTCCAGAAGGCGGCAGATGTCGGAGGAGTGTTTGACAGCTGAGCGAGAGTTAAGAGTGGCAATATGGAGAAGGTTGCCATCCTTGAAAGACTTCCGGGAAGGGGTACAAATCAAGGGTATGCCCTGCAGAGGTGTAGAAGAAGCCTGAGGGGGTGGCAGAAAGGGAAAGAGGAGGAGAGGGAAAGGTAGCCAAGGAGGAGGCAGCAGAGGGAGGCGAGGAAGCCGTGGGGCAAGGGGGAGAGGGAACGGCAGGAGAAGAAAGGAAATTGATGAGGCGTGGGAAGCATCTATCTAAGAGGAGAAGGTTGGCCTGAGGGCCTTGGACCAAGACAGTACCATTCACATGAATATTAATGATGACCTTAGAGGAGTGGAAGGAGGCCAGGAGGGCCTCCCACCGGGTGCCACTATTAATGGAAGAAGAAGAGAAAGGAGAGCGCACAGAGACCATGAGCCTCATTACGAGGTCGGCGGTAAGGGGTTAACGGCAACAGTAAGGGTGCTATTGCCGTTAACCCCTTACCGCCGCACTACGAGGTCCCTTAGCGGGACCTGTTAAGGGACCAGGGAGCTAATAACGGGCCTGCTATTAGCGGGCCCGTTATTAGCTCCTTCCCCATTCCCATTGAGCCCTGTGGGGGCTCGAATGGGAATGGGGAATGGTTCTCAGAATGGGGACTTACCGGGTCCTCCAAGGTTGGAATGACCCGGTAAGTACCCATTCCGAGAAACCAGACCCGGTATGCGGTAAGGGGGTAGCCATGGTGCTTCTAGCACCATGGCTACCTCCTACCTCGTAATGAGGCCCTATATGTAGGGTCCATTGGTCTGGTGAGGGAACGAAAAAGAGGATGTCGGTGAAAGTTTGCATGAAGGAGGCACTGGTATAGGTGTCAGCGATAGGGAGGCCTGGGTTGGAAACCAGGATGTCCTTTTTAAAGTTCTTCCTACCAGATTTAGTGAGGAGAGCAGGATAGTCGATAGAGAAGCACTTAGAAAAGATAGGAGAGACAGAGAGCACCATAGAGTAGGGGGAGGAGAGAAAGGAAGGGAGAGGGAGGGGAGAACACTAGGGAGGGACAACGGGCAGGGTGCAAGCAGAGGAGACAGTCAGGCGACACAAGATGAACAGTATGACAGGACGACAGATTTTAAATACTCTCACAGTGCAATTTGAGTTTGAGAATCCTAATAAGGGGGAAAATGCTTAGGTTTTGCAATGTAGTTTTAATACTCTCACAGTGCAATTTTAGAAACACCCTGCTAGGTGGACAGGGGTATGATGAGTAGAGTGCGGGTCGCCCCTGGTGGATGGCTGGCCACTGGCTTCACCTGCGGACACCTGGAGACACAGCCAGGAGCCGCCTCAATGGAAGCCGCCCTTTGCCAAGAGGCCCTTAGCCACAGGGGGGCTGCCGGGCAGGGGGCTGCCCTGGGAGGGTCAATAAGAGCAGCAAGCCCGCCAATCGGGGGTGTGGGCTTGCAAGGAGGGGGAGGGAAGGCAAGGGGAAGTGAATGCAGGGGATGGAGGGAGGAAACAGGAACACAGAGAGCGCTCATAGCGCGAAATCAGGAGGCAAACAGAGAAAATAAAAATAAATCCAGGAGGGGCTTTGCACCCCTGTCCTCACCTGTTGGCAGCACAAGGAAAGTAACAAGGCTGGGACTCGGAGCCCAGTCACCCTAAACACACGGGAAGCAGCCCGCCAATCAGTGGGTGTGGGCTTGCAGGGAGGGGGGAGGTAAGGCAAGGGGGAGTGGATGCAGGTGAGGGAGGGAAGAGGAACACAGAGAGCGCTCGTAGCGTGAAATCAGGCAGCAAACAGAGAAAATAAAAACAAATCCAGGAGGGGCTTTGCAACCCTGTCCTCGCCTGTGGGCAGCACAAAGAAAGTAACAAGGCTGGGACTCGGAGCCACAGTCACCCTCAACACACGGGCAGCAGCCCGTGTGTTTAGGGTGAAGGGTTTCTTCATTTGCAGACTGCGAAGATAACCAAGAACACGTGTTTCATTGTCAATTACAAATATCACACACAATTCATTTGCTTTAAAATGGCAACAATGGACTGGATACAGTACATGCAGGCTCAAACTGGCCTATGCAATGTGAGGCTTATTGAGGAAATGTGCAGCACTTCAATGACTTTGTTTATTAGGAAGCTCGTAGTTCTGATCATTGCTCCTTGGCCAATTATCTTTACATTTGCATTGCATAATCCCCCAGACCTTTGTGGCTATTGTAGACCACATCCCCTTTTTCCATTGACATTCATTCATACACACACCACTTTAGTTAGTAATGGGACGAGGAACAAGCAACAACAAGAGACAAAAGAATCTAGAACCACTAATGTGCGGTCTAGTAGTCAGAGAACCAATTATCATGGTGGGACGTTTAAATACCCACACTACAGGATGAACAGAGACAATGGTGTCGACTATAGCTGTGGACGCGAACAGACCAAGGGCCTCATTACGAGGAGAGCGGTAAGGGGTTAACGGCGCCAGTAAAGGTGCCGGAGCCGTTAACCCCTTACCGCCCTATTACAAGGTCTGCTCGCGGACCTGGTTTTACCAGGCGTCCTTAGCGAGTCCCGCGAGCAGCCCAGCATGCTAACAATGGGCCCGTAACTAACGGGCCCGTTGTTAGCATGCTCCCCATTCCCATTGAGCCCTATGCGGGCTCAATTGGGAATGTGGATGTACCAGGTCCGGGTTCCCTGAATAGGGAAATACGGGGCCCTCCAAGGTTGGAATGGCCTGGTACTTCCCCATTCAGGGAACCTGGACCCGGTACCCAGAACTGAGGTAGCCATGCCGGAAAAAGCGGCATGGTTACCTCCTTCCTCGTAATGAGGCCCAAAGTCTCCCCGGGAAACAGCGCAGAAGGAAGAGCGAGTACTGGTGTGGTGGAGCGAAGAGGCTCACCGAAGAGCGCCATGGCAAGAAAGCAGCAGGCTGAGTGGACGCAGAGAACAGAGGCGAAGCTCTGGGGCATTCGTAAGTATGGGCAAGCCGACCAAGGCTTACCGGAGCTCTGATCCAAGGTGCTGGGGGAAGTGGCGATCGCAGAAGCCAGAAGGAGCCGAGGGAAGCCAAAGCAAAGCAGACTTCAGTGTAGCGGGTGCTACGGCTCACTGAGAGAGAAACCAAAGGCGCCAGGAGAGAGCAGTGAGTCCCGTGAGATGGGAAAGGGACACCGGGGCACATTGGAGGCAGCCTGCATATAGAAATAACAGGAAATGGAATGCTGAAACAAAGTAAAGGTACCAATGACATTTCACGTATAAACGAGCACTTTTTGTATACCGATTCAAATGGAAGTAAGCAGTTTAAATGCTGATTTGAATGAAAGGAGTTTTGTGTGGAAACTTATGAATATCCATGAACTGTGAGAAATAACAGGAAGTGAAATGCTGAAGCAGAGTAAAAGGTACAAATGACATTTCATGTATAACCAACCACTTTTTGAATACTGATTCAAATGAAAGTAAGGCAGGGCCGATACCCCGTCCCTGCAAAATCCACCAGCTGACTTCATTACCTGGGTCCGCGCTTAGAAAACTCTGGGTGTTTAAGCGCGTTATAAATACGCAACTAAGACAAAAACAATTACGCAACTACAAAAACAAACAATTCCTGTAACAGCACCTCGATGCCCGCGGGCTATGTGAGCGCTTTAAAAATGTAAAATAAATTAAATGAAAAAAAAAATGAAATTACGAACCACGAGGCCCGCAATACACATAAGATGGCCGTCGCTGCCATAGTCATGGCAACCGCCACAACAAAACCAACTGGAAGGCCGGATTGGGCCCCACACCTCGCTGCGCCCTCCTCTTCTGCTTTAAAGGTAGAGGAGGCACGCTGTGAGGCGAAGCCGCAAAGGGAAGGCCAGGAGGAAAGGCCGAAATCCATCTCTGCAGCTCTCTGCTGCTTGAAGGTGCAGAAGGCCACCCACCAACTGCCATCTGTAGGTAAGCGTAATGCCACTGCCCACGATGTCCGCATCCCCGACATTACCGTGAGAAATGACCGACTACGCGCACGCACGATCTGGTCACTAGTCACCACCTACTGCCAGAGTACTAATCTAAGACTATCTCGCCTCAGGGCAAGACTAGGAATGCACTCACGCCCACGCATACCCCCTCAGTTGATAGCAAATTCGTGCCTGTACTCTTCCGCACGTTCAGCACTCACCAAGTCCGCCCACATCCACCCCTGTACTCCATCTCTGACAAGCCCCTCGAAGGCTACACACACACCCCCCTACCTGGCCACCTTCCCACACTCATCAAAATCTGCTCATAACCGCGCCTAAAAGGCCAGAGCACAATGTAATTCACGTCCGACCTGCTGCCGTCAAATCACCGTTACGCAACAAAGTTGCTCCGCCCTTCGGTGTAGCCTCGGCACGGACGGAAAACCGATTGCCTCTAAACACTAACAATGATTTCCTGGCACACGCTGAGGCCCCCCAACAGCACCCAAGCAGAAATCAACAATTCTGCCAGGAGTCATGTATCTCCCAACTGCAGCATTCCCACCTCGGTGGCATGTACTACACAAATATTTGCATCCTTTCTCTCTACCATGCCTACATTTGTAATGCCATGTGCCATTGCTGCATGTACTCCTCAACCATGTATTGCTGCCAACACTGTTTGTAATGTACCCCCACCAGTCTATTGCGCCCCACTGACATGCAATGCTCATCACGCTACCCTGCCTACTATAGAGGCGCCCATTATTGTCCTGCCAGCATGTACTATTGTGCCCTGCACCAATCTGACACCATATACTGATGTACCCTGCACTGGTCTGCCACCATGTATTGATGTGCCCTGCACCGGTTCGCAACCATGTATTAATGTACCCTGCACTGATCTGCCACCATGTATTGATGCACCCTGCACTTATCTGCCTGCCACCATATGTTGATGTGCCCTGCACTCATCTGCCACTATCTACTGTTGGGAAAACTGCTTGCAATGTACACACACCTGTCGCTTACGTCACACCGTCATGTAACGTCAATCCTAACCTCCTGCGTACTACTGCGCTGGCTTCTCCTAGCGTTCCCCCCCGCCCCACATTCTCAAGCCCACCTCAAATGTGCCCTGATCAACTCTCGCTCGTTATCAGCTCATGCACTCGACGTGCATGACTTGGTCACCAGCAACAGGCTCGACCTCCTCTTTCTCAGAGAAACCTGGCTAACAGAGACCTCCGGACCTGACCTTAACCTGGCAGTACCCGAGGGGTACATTATTTACAGACAAGACCGCTCCTCCCATAGAGGGGGAGGTGTAGCCGTCATTGCCAAAGACTCCCTATCCATCAGGACCATTCAGAAGGACCTTGATCAGACTTCTGATTATCTCCTACTCAAACTCAAGCTCTCAGAAAATTGCACCTACACCATCCACCTCATATACCGTCCTCCTGGCCCCTCCAAAGAATTCCAACATGCTCTTATCCACTCCCTCTCAACAACTTTAAAAATGCATCTAAAATTCTGCTCTTGGGGGACCTCAATTTAGGTCTCAATGACCCTAAGGACCCACAAGCCAAAAAACCTCAACAAATTACTGCGCAACTTGGGGTTCGCGCAAGCAGTCTCCAGCCCCACTCACACCAAAGGACGCACCCTAGACTGGGTTGCCCACCATAACTGCATACTAAGCCTCCCTGTGATCACCCCACAACCCTGGTCCGACCACCACTGTATTTTCTTCAACATCCTCAACAACCGAACTCCTGCTAGTTTGTGCCCCCTGGAGAAAACTGGATAACCAATATTCCACCTTCTCTATCGACAACATCCCCATCACCATGTCACCTTCCATCAAAACACTACGTGTCTACCTCAAACCCAACCTGACCATGGATAGGCAAGTCAACGGCATAGCCTCCTCCTTTGCCTATCACTCTAAACTCATCAACTCAGTCAGATCCTTTTTGTCCCAGCAAAACTGCCTCACTATCGCCAGGGCCATAATTGGTTCCAGGCTTGACTACTGTAATGCACTTCTCATCGGCACTTCTGTTAAAAACGTTTGCCAAACTCCAAATCGTTCAAAATAAGGCACTCAGAGCCGCCACCGGCCTTGCGCGTAGAGAACACATCTCAGAACTCAGAAGACAGGTCCACTGGCTCCCAGTTAAGGAGAGGATCACTTTCAAAGCCCTCGCCTTGACTCACAAGTGCCTCCATGAGCTTGCCCCCCCTACTTGGAAGGCAGAATCACCAAACCGGACACTCTCAGAACCTCCAGATCTCCCTACTCCAAAATCCTATCTGTTCCTAGAACCCATAAATCCCGGGCGGGTGGCTCTAGCTTCCCCACTGTCGCCCCCCTACTCTGGAACTCCGTACCGCCTCACATCAGGAACATTGAATCCCACTCAGCCTTTCGCAAAGCCATCAAAACCAACCTCTTTGTCTGACTGTTTCAACTTGCATTTTATGACAATTATGCATAACCATGTATTGTAAACAAGTACTCTTGGGCGGCTTTATTTTAACCCCTTATTCAAGCCTTCTTAAGATCCTATATAGCGCCTCGATGCCTGTGGGCTGTAGCGCGCTCTACAAATTTAACTAAATAAATAAATAAGCAATTTGGATACTGATTTGAATTAAATCAGTTTTGTGTGGAAACCTATGAATATCCATAAACTGTGAAAATTGAGAGACCAGGTAGTGGCCAGAGCCATATAAATTATATTACATAAGTATGTGTTTCAAGAGAAACTGCAAACTTTGAGGGAACAAATATTGGCCAGAGTCATATGAACTATATCACATAAGTGTATGTTTCCAGAGAGACAAGTATTGGCAAGAGCCACAAGAAGAGGGGATAATACACATGGAATTGGTGGCAAACTTATGTGTTGAGGTTTCAGGAGACACAAATAGGTGAAAGTACATCCTTTTCATAATAACCAACAAGAAAAGGTAAAGCATCACGAGATTGTGAAACAAGTCTGAACTAAATACCACTGTGAAGCTGAAGCAGTGGCAATGTGCAGGTGAAGGAGAAACCAGTCAGGTGTATAGGTTGTGTGACCTGTAATGGGTGGATGGTGTGGTACAACAACTGCGCCTAGACGAGAACACCCATCAATGGGACGCAAACTGAAATACCTGCAACAGGGCTTGTGGGTGAATCTGCAGGAAACCCAGTGTGAACAGGAACAGGAACAGGAACAGGATTTGAATTTTGTTGAATTATTGCATTAAAAGACCTGAAGCCTTGGGGAAGGGAGATCCCTTTGGGCTTTGTGAACTATCCTGAAGCCTTTGGGAAAAGAAAAACACTTTGGGCCTCATCACGAGTTGGGCGGCATTACCGCCGGGATACCGTTGGGACTAATAGCGTTACCGCCAAACCCCCTGGCGCTAATAGCGCCGGATCACAGGTTTGGTGGAACGGTAATTCCCCATTGGGCCCATTCGGGAATTCCCCATTCCCCATTGGGCCCAATGGGGAATTTACAGTGCAACTACCGTCAGCGGTATTAACACTAGGTAATTGCACTGAAAATCAGCAAATTCCCGGCACATTTACCCCCAGCTGATAGCTGGGGGTAAATGCAGCCAAACCCGTGATTTGGCAGACCCTTAAACGCAGCAGTATTAGAATTTCTGCCGCTAAGGGTTACAGCCAAACTCGTGGTGAGGCTGTTTGTGTCTTGTGAACTATTTAGAAACATTGAAGGAAAAACACTTTTTGGGAGACTTTGTGAACTATTGTGCATTGGGGAAGGGAGATGCTTTACAATCCAGAGCTGGAAGAAGCATGGAACTGTTATTTGAACACTTATGATTTTGAACCTGACATCCCTACACATAGAGGTGAGGACAAGTGGAGGTTTTGCCACAGACAGATATTTACTTTGGACATCCTGGCATAGACTATCCTTACTTTCGTTTAGGTATGGAAATTGCACCTTAGTATAGGGCAAGTTATGCCTTTTTCCTACCCTCTTTTGATTTAATAAAAGTATAAAGAGAAAACTTGAATTCAGTTGTCTGTGTCTACTTCATGATGCCTTCACAATGTCCAAAGTAAAAATATGTCCAATGTCGGAAATCCTATTCTGGCCCTCACACTCTAAAACCGAACTCTAAAGTGCAAAGGATAGTGTCTCTGGATCTCAAGGTGCAAAAATGTTCGACTTCAACAAAAAATATCCAAAGGAAAAGGTTCCAAGTGGTTAATATTCACAATACCAGGGATTGACTCCCTTACCCTGGTTTTCTTTGCCAATATGAAAAGGTCAAACAAAGAATAGCCAAGTTCTTTTGACCCCCAAAAGGATAGCTCCCTCCTCTTGGCACATTCGCAGTTCTCAGGAAAATAGCTCCTTTCCCCAGGTTTCTCTTTACATTTCAAATAATTTAGACTCCTAAGGGCATGTGGCTTCCTAGGAATTCTCCACATTCTTGGCTTTGCCTGGTATACTATCTTGCCAGGGCTTTCACACAATGGGCCGCATCACGAGTTTGGTTGTAACCCATAAATGCGGCGGTAACGCTATTACCGCCACGTTTAAAGGTCCACCAAATCACAGGTTTGGCGGATTTACCCCCAGCTCTGAGCTAGGGGCAAATCTGCCACGATTTTGCCAATTTTCGGCTCTAACACCGGTAACAGCCCGAACATTCCCCATTGGGCCCAACAGGGAATGGGAAATTCCCAAATGGGCCCAATGGGGAATGGGGACTAACCGCTCGGCCAAACCAGTGATCAGGCGCTATTAGCGCTGGGGGGTTTGGCAGTAGGGCTAAGCCCCGGTGGTAATACCGCCAGGGTTAGCGCCCAACTCGTGATGAGGCCCAATGTGTTTTCCTTTTTTCCTTTTATCCATGAAACGTTAATTGCCCACTGTTGGCATATTTTTCTTTGTTTAACAGTGTTTGTGTAAATAATACATCTCTCTTTCATACAATCGGTCTCTGCCTCTTCTCCAAGTGCGTTGACTTTTACTTGACTTTCTTTCACAATTACTCTGGTTTCTCTTTTAAGGTGTGGGTTGCACAACCCCTTTGTGGCATAGCTTACAAGTATGTAAGCTTCTTCACAGATTTCACTTTCCTCACTTCTTGCTTTTATGAAGCGACGTACACTCTCAGACACCCAGTAACCCTTCCATTTTTCCTGAGCTTCCTGGGTGCTTTAGTGTCCCTCGCGATTCTGTGCTTCGGTTTGCTGGCTCGGCATGCGCCCGTTAGCTGCTGCACCCTCACTGTGTCTGTATACGATTCCTCCTGACTTGCGCGCCTCTTCTGCTGTCTGGGTCAGCCTCAACACTGTTTCCCGCTGCGCACTCAACCTCAGAGCACTGGTCAGTGTCTGTTCAGGTCGCCGTGCATCTCAGCATCTGCAGCTCTCACTGCTTGCCATCAGCTGGGCTGGTTTTAAACTTCTCAGCATGATTGAATAGTTTCCAAAGACTAGACCGCTGTGTGGGCTTACCGGTTTTAGTGATTTTCATTGTTTTACCCTTCTTTATCGTCTCAATTGTTATCATGTCGTTCCTTATGGGATGTTGAGGAAAGTGGTATGGGAACCTTTTGTGAGTGATCATTACTGCTCCCTGCCTCTTCCTCGTCTCAGAGGTTGATATATTGTTCTTTATGTCATGTTGGGGATTACTTAAAGTCGATCTGGTACATGGTTGAGGGAGAGTGTCACAATATGCATGAGGAATGGATGCAACATCCCTGAGAGGACGGGGGTATGTGACTTTCCCTAATGATGTCATGTCATCCCCTTGATGGTCGCCTCCCCCCAGGTGGTCCTCCCTCAAAGCCGTCCTCCGGGTCAGTATCAGGCAGCGGCTGCCGTCCCCTGGCCACATAGGGAGAGCCTACCTCAGGGAAAGGAGTGATGACATCATAAGATTCATCACATATGGCATTAGAGTTGTATAAACAAAAAGCTTCTTACCGCCCGATGGTTAAACATTTCATAGAAGCAGGACATAGATCAGAAGATTTTAGATGGGGAGTGCTACAACAAGCAAAGGGAACTAATGTAGGAAAAAATAAAAAGGCACTGGTAGAACAGAGAATGATATTCAAATTACTTAATAACACAATGGGGCTGAACAAGAAAGTAGAGTGGGAAACATGATAAAGTATTAGGATTTCTATGTCCGGTTGTTTGTGAAACTTGGTGAATTTGGATGTTTCATGCACTAGATAACAACAATATATGTGTGGTTTGTAATGAAAGGCATAAATGATATGCACGGATAACATAACATATCGCCAAGATACTGGATTTTATTGCAGGAATCAATTTTTCTTTAAATGCAAATTAGGTAGTGTTTATAAACTACATTCCCCTTCTTTTCTATATATTAAAAAAAGGCAACAACATTTACTTTAAAACAAGGCATATTAGTTATATAAATAGGATGCCGCTAGGGGCCTGGTTAGCAGTGAGTATCTAACCACGTTAGTGATCGGGTCTATAAACTACAATCACCATCTTTCCTAAAAAAGGGAAGTAACACGTATAAGTCCTTATGAGGCAAATGCGGATAATGGCACAGACAGAAGTGATAAGTTAACTGAAACAGTAATAGAGTCTAAAAACAACTTTTCCCATCTTCCCAAAGATAATGTAATATAATTTACAAGCCCATATAAGGAAAAAACTGACAGTGGTGTAGTTTGCTTTGTACAATGCACAGGAAGTAAGCTTTGAGATTGGGAAGTTTATAAATGGTTCAGAAAACCATGGTTAAGGGTCGATGGGCCGGACTGTATGCTATTTATGTTTCGCAGGCAAATGGTCATAGATAAAAAGACAAGAAAGCTTGAAATTATGGGTCAGCTCATAAGAGGTAGCACAAGTACTTTTCACATGTAAGGGTTTATCTAGATATACAAGGGAAGGTTCCAACTATAGGTTTGGAACTAATTTGCCATATATTCATTTGTGTCTCTCCAGATAAAGAACCCCTTTGGAGCAAGTGGAGTAAGCACAACATTAACATGATGTTAAACAAATGAGGGCTAACAAGATAGGCCTTTAGCAATAACAGAAGAAGGTTTACGTTGTATTCCCCTGAAGAATGTCTGGCACATATGGGCATTAGGGACAGAAACATACATATGTAGCGGGATGAGGACAGTACAGAAGACTGTACATATTGTGAGAGATACATGGTTTTGCAGTAAAGTATATGTTTGGGGAGACCAAGACAAAATAGAAGATTGTGCTTTCAGTGAGGAAACATGAGTATAGTACATGTTGATTTGGCTGTGCATGAAGTGCAAGTCTTTTAATCTTTTCATATATGAAATGCACATTTGGATGAGGAATCTGGAGGGATGTAAGTACTCTGGAATTAAGTATTATCTATTTTGTATATGTTTGTAGTTTATCAGGTTTTTGTATATTTTTTATATGACTATGATTAAATGCATATTTGGCATAAAGTGATTAACAAGCGTTATATTTGCGATTAGCTATTTAGATTTTAGGATATCGCTGTAAAAGATCAATTGAGTATTTACAGATGTGTTGTGGAGTTTTAAAAATGAATTGGAAATTAGGAGGGCACAAAAAAAGTATCACTTTAGTATCCCACTGTAGTCCCCATGATGTCGCTGTATGCCCCCCAGCTCCTCTGGTTCCCCGTGTTGTCGCTGAAAAACCCCAGCCCCTCTCGTCCTTCGTGTTGTCGCTGTGTGCCCCCAGACCACTCTGGCCCCCGATGTGGTCGCAGTGTGCCCCCTTGCCCCCTGGTTCCCATGTTGGCGCTGAAAATCCCCAGCCTCTCTGGCCCCAGTGTTGTCGCTGTGTGCCCCCAGCCCCTCTGGTGCCCTGTGATGTCACAAAGTGCCCCACGCCCTCTGGTCCCCCAGTGATGTTGCTTGTGCCCTCAACACCTCTAGCCCCCGTGTTGTGGCCGTGTGCCCCAAGCCCCTCGCGCCCCTGTGATTTCACTGCCTGTGCCCTTCAACCCCTCTGGTCCCCTGTGATGTCGCCATGTGTCCCAGGCTCCTCTGGTCCCTGTGATGTCTCTGTGTCCCCAAGCCACCTCTGGTTCCCCATGATGTCGCTGTGTGCCTCCAACCCTCTCCCATCTCTGTGATCGCGCTGTGTCCCCCCAGCCCCTCTGGCACCCGGTGATATCGCATGTGCCCCAACCCCTATGGTCCCACGTGTTGTCACTGTGTGCCCCCAGACCCGCTGATCCTCCATGTTGTCGCTGTGTGTCCCCAGCCCCCTTCGCCCCCCCATGATGGCACTGTGTACCCCTCATCCCCTCTGGTCCTCTGTGCTGTTGCTGTGTGCTCTGAGCCTCCTGGTTCCCTGTGATATAGCTGTGTGCCCCAGCCCCTCTGGTCCCGTGACGTTGCTGTTTGCCCCAACACCACTGGTTCCCTGTGATGTCACTGTGTGCCCCCAAGGCCCCTTGGGTCCTCGTGACGTTGTTGAATACTCCAGGCCCCCTCTGGTGCCCTGTAATGTCGCAATGCACCCCGTTCCTCTTGTCGCCCGTGTTGTCGCTGTGTGCCCCAGACCCTCTGGTCCCCTGTGTTGTTGCTGTCTGCCCCCAGCCCCCTTGGTTTCCCCTGATGTCGATGTGTGCCCGCCAGGCCCTCTGGTCCTCAGTGCTGTTGCTGTCTGCCCCCAGCCCCCTTGGTTTCCCCTGATGTCGATGTGTGCCCGCCAGGCCCTCTGTTCCTCAGTGCTGTTGCTGTATGCTCCAAGCCCTCCTGGTCCCGCGTGTTGTCGCTGTGTGCCCCCAGCCCCTCTGGCCCCCAGTGAGGTCGCTTGTGCCTGCAACCCCTCCGGTCCCCCGTGCTGTGGCTGTGTGCCCCCAAGCCCCTCTCATCCCCCAAGATGTCACTGTGTGTGCCCTCCAACCCCTCTCATCCCCGTGTTGTCATTGTGTGCCCCCAGAACCTCTGATCCTCTGTGTTGCTATGTGCCCCCAGTCCCCTTGGTTCCCTGTGACGTTGCTGTGTGCTCCTCCGCCCCTCGTGTCCTCCGTGCTGTTGCTGTGTGCTCCGAGCCCCCTGGTCCCCCGTGATACAGCAGTATGCCCCAGCCCTTCTGGTACCCATGATGTCGCTGTGTGCCCCAGCCCCGCTAGTCCCCCGTGATGTCACTGTGTGCCCCCCAACACCCCTTGGATCCCCGTGACATTGCTGTGTACTCCCCAGCTCCTCTCATCCCCGTGATGTCACTGTGTGGCCCCAGACCCTCTGGTCCTCCGTGTTGTCGCTATGTGCCCTCAACCCTCTTTGTTCCCCTGTGATGTCACTGTGTGCCCCCAGCCCCTCTGAGTTGTCTTGAGTCACAGGGTCCACCATCAATAACCTTTTGACAACGCTTGGATTTGACCTTTGAACACATTAACTCGTGGTGCTTCACCCCTCTACTCCCATGCTGGACCTCCCCTGGATCCCGCACACAGGTTGGCCCTGAATCATACTGTACCCATCGTCACTGTGAATCCTAGCCTACATTCCCTGTTCCCTTACAACATTATATGTCTTCATGACCTCTGCAACTGTATACACTCTCCCCTCTGCTTCTCCCCTCTGCTTCTCTGCTCTTTCCATTGTTTTGTTCTCTGCTCATCCCCCCTCCATCTCCCCCCCTTTCTCTCTCTCTCCACTCCCCCTCCCTTACGTTTTCTCTGCACTTGCTCTATCAGAACTGTCCCAGGTCCAAGTATGATGGTTAGAATTGTTTGTCTCGTCGCCCCCCTTACTTGTTACTCCACCCCCACCCGCCCCATTCTCTGGCATTGCCTGAGGCGTCGTAGGGCCTAGTGCGATGGTCGCTTGTTCTGTTCCTCTCCCTCCTTTCTCCTCCCCTCTCCCCCACCTCGTATGATTCTCTGGAGAGGTCGTCAGGCCTAGTGCGGTAATCGCCTGTCTGTTCCCGTTTCCCTACTGTCTGTGTCTTCGCACTTGCTCTGTCTGGGGTGTCGCTAGGACGAGTGCAATGGCTAATCTTCACATTCTTGTTGTTCATGGCCTGTAGGAGTGTTTTGTGTTTCTCCCTTGTTCCCTCCCTTGTCATGGAGCGCTTTGAAGCGCAATGTTTGTGGGCGCTGTATATTAAACTATCATATCATATCACTATGCTTACTCTCTACTCTACACCATCGTACAATTAGAGTGCAGCTACACCCCTCGATCAATTTGCCCTAGCTGCTCACATACGAACACTACCCCATGAACACCTCATCACTCTATTAAAACGCAGCTATATCCCACGACAAAACCGCCCTAGCTGCACACATAAGCGTCCCACAGGCCTAACGCATCCAGAACCCAGTCTTGGTGTCCACCCGCACACATTGAACCAATATCAATACCACCACACCTAATGCTAGGATGCAACTACCATCAGACAATTACATCAGCTGCACACTTAATGGTGCACCAAAGCACCCTTCGACTCCTTACTCTCTCAACTGACCTGGACAACGGTCCCCGACGGCGTTCAACCTATAAGCGCTTTGAGGTCATACTAATGATATATAGAGCAGTATTCAGAAGTTTGCCCAACTTCTCCTCCTGTTTGGTATGACCAGTCACTTATATACTCTGGATTTCAAGTTGGCATGCGTCTATCACTGTCTTAACCAAATCCCCCGGACACTGCATGGCGGTCTATTCTTGTTTTTGCCGCATTAAGCACTCATCCAAACTCGGATCACTCATTTAACACAACTCTTCCCTGATCTTCTAATTCCTGTCGCAGGACATAAATTGCCCATGCAGACATCTCTCTAGCTTTTGACCAAATTAACACAAGGACGTTAGGCTGTTGTAATATATGTCACAACAGATTCCATTCCTTTTGAACAATCGTACTGAAGTAATGGCATTTTAAGATAATGCAGAGTATAGGATAGTAATGCATGTTATGATTTGTCTATACAATGTCATTGATTTAAGCTTAGGGTCTCAACCTTCGTGAAATCAGGAAGATTACCAAAGACGTATTGTCCCTTTGGCTTCAGGCAATGTATTAAGAGAGACATTTTCCTCTCTATAGTATAACTTGTACCACGTGCTGCACTGGCAGAATGTGTATAGTGGGCAGAGTCTTTTTTCGATTGCTTCAAGCATACAACTGTTTTACATGATGGAGTAAAAAAAAGCCACTGGGGCTGGTACACTGTACATGTACACTTCTCTAGTATCTGAACTCGCAACTAGACCAGTTATCATTAGAGACTTCTCCTGATGCCTCTCACCCAAAATGGTGCCTGAGCCTACTTCCAGTGCTTGGCCAGTGCCCAACCCTCCTCAAACTCCAATATCCAAACTTTCTTGGTCCTAACCTAGTGCTTATGGTGTACTACTCAGCCAGCACTGGGTATTTGGTAGTGCCCGTTCCGTCTGCACTATATCTTCAGGAGCGCCCCACTCACATCAACTTTAGCGCTCCATGCTACATGTCTTATGTCTCATTTGGATGCAAGATTACCTCACTACCTTGGCTTACTTATGATGTATCCCCCAAAATGTCTTTATGATCAAATGTATATCTCTATCTTGGGAAACCTATGGTGCGTGTGCCCAAAATGCTTTCTTGATCAGTGTTTACTAATGTCTTGATTTGTTTTCACTTGTTTTCCACTTATCTGTGCTATTAAATGCTGCACCATGTTACAGCTTGTTGATGCATCGCCAGGCAATGGCTATGGTCATCAGCGTGCAACACTCATTTCAGCAAAGCATGGCTAGCAGTGTAGTGTTTCAAGGCAATGCTCATCGATGCTCTCCTCCATTAACTCACCTGTGAGAGTCTGTTGCTCCTTAATCAAGCTACACACTGCTAGTCAACCTCCTACCAGTCTCTGCCTGATGCTGCAATATGTCATATGTACATTGTTAGTTATTTGTCCCTGGCCTCATTCCCTGAGCACTAGACACACATATTTGTTGTGCCACTTGCCAGGTCTCAGTTGCTCATGGACACCGCTGAATGGTGCTGCTGCCCCGACAGATATTTTCTTCCTCAATTCTGCTCTCAGTACAGCGAGGACCCCACCATAAGTTTGTAGACGCCACTTGTTGATAATTCAATATGAGGTGGCACACATGATGAAGGGAAGGAATATTCATTAAGTACAATAAAGTATAAACTGACCCCACTGGTGATGGATTCCTAACTGCTACATAATTACATTCTAAAGCACCGATTCCTGTACATGCGCATCTTTGCACTCAAACCATAGGTCCACCGGCTTCTGCCATACAAGCCCTACAATGGTTCCTTGTGCAACATCAAATCATACTTACGTCGCACTGCATTATCCTCAAAGCTGTCTCCCATAGTATCAAAAGGTACACCCATAATGAACGTCACTTCACCTTCTCTCTAAACTCAGACAGACATGGTGGATGAACTCTCGCTGCCTTAAGAACCAAACACTGAAGTAAACTTGCATTGAACACAAGATCAGAAAGATCCTTTATGAGGTTATGCAGGAAACTGAAGGCCTGGTTTCTTCAAAAATGCTTTGGGCCCAGATGTCCCAACCGAGCAACACCCCAACCAGTTGCTTGCTACTCTAGACCCAACAGGATCCTAACTGAGGACCACAACTATTCTCTGCCACTTTCTTGACCTTGGAGTTTTGTTTTGAAACTTGAAATTTACTAGGACTTAATATTGTCCTAACTCTGTGTGAGGAGGTACCAGCAACGGACGTGGGGAGGACCGACAACTCACAGAGAACGGGCGGTCATAGGGAATCGCACAAACAGGGAGCTCAAACACGAGACGAGCACAACGAACAAACCAGGAGCAGAAGCGCTGCAGCGGAACGCTGCAACGTGGTCTGTTACTCACCATGCTGGGATCCCAACCCGGGTTGGCGAACATCCTGGAGTCGGCAGCCCGGACTGGGAGAAGGGCGGGACCATTGCACAGGACAAGCATCATGAGACCATTTCTAGGCTCACAGACATGGTGGCTAGCTCTAGGACCCAACCAATGGTCCCATCCGCATTACTACAAAAGTATAAAGACGGCGAGGACCCTGCTTTCATTTTTACGAGTTTTGAAAGAATAGCCATGAATGCATAGTGGCCCCCCAAACGATGGGGACAATATGTTGCCCCCCTTCTATCCGGCGTCATGCAGGGAGCCTACCAGGCAGTGAACCCTACCGGCAACACTCCCTATGGTGAAATTAAGCGGCTGTATTGGACCGCCTTGGCCTTGATGAAGAGGCCTATCGAATTCAACTAAGGGACACCAAGCTACAGGCTGGGGAAAGCACGCGACAGCTGTATTATCATGTAAAGGACTTCGTGGAAAAGTGGCTGTTGACTCCGACGCCGGCAACCCAACCGATACTTGACAAAATGATCCTCGAGCAGTTTGTGGAAGCCCTGCCAGGACAAATGCAGAGGTGGGTGAGGCAACATCACCGGCCTCCCTAACAGAAGCCATGGATATCGCCTCGGCGTATCAAAAGGCAGGATACCACAAGTTGCCACCCACAGGAATAACAGCCCGCATGGCAGTACCGATAACTGACCCCCACCTGACCAGAGGGGTCAGGCCTCAACAATTGAGATGAAGACAACACGACGAGGGTACCCGGAGACCAGAAGATAAGAAATCTGGCATTGAAGACAAAGCCGCTGGGGCCAGTCCAGGCTATCGGCAGCCTCAATGCTTTGAGTGCAGCGAATGGGGCCATATAGCCCGATTCTGTCCCAGGAGAAGAACCGCTGAGCCAATGGATATAGGATACCTGAACCCGCTGCAAGAAGAAAGCATACCCGGTCCTTACGTTGTGGACATACGAGTCGACGGCAGACCAACACGCGCTCTACTTGACAGCGGCAGCAGGCAAACCGCCATATCACCCACTGTAAGTAGCAAACCCAACTTACTTAATGTATCTATACCTATTAAATGTATCCATGGGGACATAAAACAATATCCGATGAAAAATGTGGCTATTGAAGTGAACGGGGAACTATTGCCCTTGAGGGCTGCCGTCTGACCTTTTCTGCCTGCCCCGGTAGTCATAGGAACCGATTTACCTAACTTTGACCAGGCACTGACGACCCGGGAGGGGAGAAGGGAAGCAAGACCCGACACGGACACAGGAAGGGGTACGGCTAGCCCAGGAACCCTGATCAATAAAAAGAGAGACAAACCCGTATGGACTGGGCTAGTTATATGACTAGACCCATCGACTGGAAGATAGAGGATAACGAGGATAGCATTAGGGGAGATACCCTAACAGACAACACTCTCAAGATAGCTCGGGAAAGGGTAGCCCAAGAAGGGGATGCAGATGTTTCCAAGGGGCCAGGATTTGTGCTTCGTCAGGGTTTGCTATAGCGAAGATACAAGGCCGACGATGGGACTGTTAAGGAACAGTTAGTCTTACCAAGAAAGCAACGCACCGTGATAATGCAATTAGCCCACAACCACCCCTGTGGAGGCCACATGGCTTCCTTAAAGACCCAGCAAAACATACTTAAATGGTTTTACTGGCCAGGACTATATGGGGAGGTGGCCCAGTTTTGTAAAAGATGTCCTACCTGTCAGCTAACGAGCGGAGAGAAACCTGCTAAAGCTCCCCTACAGAAGATGCCCCTTATTGCAGTACCATTCCAGAGGATCGGCATGGATATAGTCGGTCCATTAGATCCAGCCAGCAGAGGATATAAGTATATGCTGGTCATAGTCGACTACGCCACCCGCTATCCAGAAGCTATTCCCCTCAAGGGATCGTCAGCCAAACAACTATGTGATCAACTCATACCCTTCTTTGCCCGAGTCGGCTTACCCTCAGAAATCATCACAGACCAGGGACAAACTTCATGTCGGCTCTCCTACGCCAGGTGTGCGAACGTCTACAAATCAAGCAGCTGAGAACCTCTGTGTACCATTCCCAAACCGTTGGCTTGGTCGAAAGATATAACAAAACAATAAAGAAAATGCTGAGAAGGGTAACAGGACCGGATGCCAAGAATTGGGATAGGGTAATACCTCTTGTTGTGATGGTCCTAAGAGATACGCCCCAGTCCTCCACTGGTTTTTCTCCCCTTGAGCTGTTGTTTGGGAGACAACCCCGAACGATCCTAGACCTGGTTAAGGAAGAATGGGAGGCCTTCAAAGAAATGACCTTAACCGAATACACAGAGGAACTGAAGGAACATTTAACTGCACTGCGTGCTTTGGCGGAAGCCAACCTCACTCATGCCCAGACAACACAAGAAAAGAACTACAACAAGGGAAGCAGAATGAGGAGTTTCAACCCGGGTGACCAGGTACTCGTACTCTTACCTACCAGCGCCGATAAATTATTGGCCAGATGGAGAGGACCGTACAAGATCACGGACGTTCTCAGTCCCGTGACATACAGGGTGCACCAACCCGACCGAACCAACCCGGACCAAATATACCACATCAATTTATTAAAGGAGTGGAACGAACCACTAGTAGCTGCACTAGGAATCACCGGGGACATAGAAACTATGGAAACAGCAAACCCTGATACCGGTTCTCTGGACCAGGTCCAGTGGTGAGACGCCCTATCACCAACTATGAGAACGGAGTTATTGGATAGGTTGCTACCCTACAGGAAAGCCTTTTCCACCTTACCAGGGCGAACCAATATACTCGAACATGAAATAAAAACAGAGCCCAGACAGATAGTACGACTCAGACCCTATCGGATACCCGAAGCCCGGACACATATCATAAACACCAAGGTGGACGAAATGTTAAACTTGGACATTATTGAGCCATCAATCAGCGCTTGGTCTTCGCCCATCGTACTCGTCCCTAAACCGGACAGCTCAATCCGCTTCTGCATGGACTACAGGCAACTGAACGCCATGTCTCGATACGAGGCCTATCCGATGCCGCGGATGGACGAGTTATTAGAAGGACTCGGAGCTGCCCGATACCTCAGCACCCTAGACCTAACAAAGGGATACTGGCAGATCCCTTTGCGACCCAAGGATAAGGAAAAAATGCCTTTTCCACACCACAAGGGCTCTAACAATTTAAGGTTCTACCCTTTGGCCTGCATGGGGCACCTGCCACCTTCCAAAGGCTTATGGACATCGTCCTACGACCACATGAGGGGTACGCAGCGGCCTACCTAGACGATATCATAATATACAGCAGGTCCTGGGAAAATCATCTAAACCACTTGGAACTGGTCGTATCCGACCTACATAAGGCGGGTCTACACATAAATCCCTGAAAAGCCACGATGGGGACTCACAAGGCTAAATATCTCGGACATCTGGTGGGGCGTGGAGTTCTAAAACCGCAGATATCCAAAACGGAAGCTATACATAGAATCCCAACGCCCATGAACAGGAAACAAATGCGGGCTTTTCTGTGACTCATCGGTTATTATAGGAGGTTCATTCCCGATATTTCCTCCGTGGCCGCCCTGCTCACCGATGCATTGAGACTCAAAGGAAACCCGAACTTGACAAACAACGAAGCCGCCCTAAGGGCCATAGCCCTCCTAAAACAAAGGATCACGTCAAACCCCATACTGTGTCATCCGGACTTTCAGAAACAATTCTTCCTACAAACTGATGCCTCGGACCAGGGCTTGGGCGCCGTGCTCTCTCAGGAACAAGGGGCGGAACTACGGCCCATATGCTTCATCAGCCGGAAATTGCTGCCGCATGAGTCGGCCTACTCCACTATTGAGAAAGAATGCCTAGCCATCAAATGGGCGATTGACTCCCTCAAGTGCTATCTAGTGGGACGCCAGTTCATGTTGTTCTCGGACCATGCGCCCCAACAATGGCTTGCCCGACACAAGTTACCAACCAGAGAGTCCTCCGCTGGTTCCTCTACTTACAACCCTTTGACTTTCTAACTCTGCATAGACCGGCCACGTTTCAGCTGGTGGCAGACTACCTGTCCAGGTGCTCTCACTGGCCCGATCGGCCTGAACCCGGGGTGAGTATGTGTGAGGAGGTACCAGCGATGGACGTGGGGAGGACCGACAACTGACAGAGAACAGGCGGTCATAGGGAATCGCACAAACAGGGAGCTCAAACACGAGACGAGCACAACGAACAAACCAGGAGCAGAAGCGGTGCAGCGGAACGCTGCAACGTGGTCGGTTACTCACCGTGCTGGGATCCCAACCCGGGTTGGCGAACATCCTGGAGTCGGCAGCCCGGACTGGGAGGAGGGCGGGAACACTATCAGGAGATGGTCCACGGCAGCCGCAGCCCGCGGCTGAGGGCGGGAGGAACCCCAGACGTCAGGGTCCGCCCATATGCTCTCGGGTCCCAGCGCGGCATGAACCGCGCTGATGAAAGCGCCGTAGGATTTTTACCTATGCTGCGGGAGCATGCGGAAATGACGGCGGGGAAACCCAGCTTTAAGGGAGGCAGAATAACGCCTCCCCAACCAATGACGGAAGCGCTAGCCAGGAACTCTGCTCATTCGTGGGGGTTTGAAACCAGGGAGGATTATAAAAGCCTGCCTATTTTTGCAAACGCTGTCCGTTATATCCACAGGACGCCGAGAAGGAGAACTCTGTCAATCCCGAGTGGTGGGCCTATCCAGATATCCCGAGTTAAAGGACAACCCCCTTCTTCAAGAAGGCATTGGGGAAGGAAACCCCCACGGTGAAAGAAACCGCCAGAACTTTCAGTTTATTACTTCACCGCCAGAACTTTCAGTTTATTGACTTTTGACCAAAACCTTAAGCCAGTAATAAATATTATTTCAGCATTTCGCCTCGTCTCCAGCCTCGTAATTCCACACTCTGAAATAAACCATCCCCCATACACTTGCATACCTCCTTCCTTGTTCCTGCACCGTATATATACATTCACGAACACAGACTCCCCACCACACCAAAGCATTTAGTTAAGATGGGAGTGTACCCATTTTCATACATGCACCCAATCCCTTCCCCATGTATGCCACCTCAAATTCAAAGTGGCAGTGCTGTAATTTGGATCATTCCAAACTTCCAAAATAAAATCAAATAATCAGGATACTTAGAAACTCTACCCCGCCCATTCTAACACAAACACTTTCTCACACTGTGAGCGACAACTGACTAATATCAGAGCTGTTTACCTGACATGTCTGAATGCAAGGGTCAGGAGAAGGCAGGCAATTGCCAACAACCACACACACCTCTGACTGCCCTATCCCTGCCCTACTGGGATAAAAGGCAGAGCACAGAAGCACACTTTGAGCAAGGCCGAACTCGCGAGGAAGAAGCTATTCCAGGACGGCAGTTCAAATGGAGGAGAAATGCGGCGAGGCCTGAAAGGACGGAGTTTCTCTTCCCTTTTCAACCCAAACCCACGAAGCCTCCGAAGAAGGAAACATAAGAACGAGAATCGCAGCTGGCGAGTGGTGTGACGGTTGTCAGAGGTATATGGAACCTTCCCGCACTGATAACCAGGGCAGGGAGATGCGGTTGCCATCGTGGTACCGTCCTTGACTCCAGCGGCAAAAGAAACGCCAATGAGTTCAGCATAGCCGGTGAGTCGATAGAACCTGATATGGGCCGGACTGTGTTAGGCTCAAGGTTGCAGTGGCAACATTAAAACGATTAATATACAGAGGTATTTTGTGAACGAACTTGGTACCAGAGATGGAGTGGTCTAGCGCCACATGGATGCTCATTAGAAAGTCTCTGGCTGGTACCCCCTCTCCTGAACAAGGAAAGTAATTACTGTAAAATAGTGAAACTACAACTACCAAGCGGCCATAGAGAAGGCCGGCGTTAGGTGTCAAGGTGGTCATACAAGGGTTAAGCCAAATCCCTTGTAAAATCGAAAGTCATTGACACGTTGTGGAAATTGTGAACTGTGGGAAGTGTAAACCAACTGAGGGAATTGTGAAACTGGCATTTGCATCCGGCTGAGGGGAATGCCGTAATGTGATATTGTGAAGCACGAACTTGCCACAGAATAACAGAGTGGCCTAGCAAGACGTTATCGCCCTTCGGAAGTCTCTGTTTAAATTGGCAAGTACTTTGAGAAGCTAACGCTGACAAGAGCTGACAAGAAGGATCAGAGCGCAGTTAAGGGGGAATCCTAGGGTGAAGAATAATCACCCAAAGTGAAGGTTATCAGAAGGAAATATTTGTTTTGTTATTTTGGCATATCAGGCTCCTCTGAAGCGAGACACTTTGCAGGAAAGAGACTGACATAGAAGGTCCTGATATTGAGAAAAGGAACTGTAACCTCGTGCCAAAGAAGCCCAGGAGTGTGCAGTGCTCAAGAGTCCCCCCCTTGTCCCATGCTAAAAATGTGGGGATGAGAGAACCCGGCCATAACATCCTGACTTATAATTTGGTGAACACTATCCCACAATATTTTGTAGCATAGCGGTAAGGTTTGGCAATAGTTATTTTTAGTATAGGCCCTTTGTATTTGACTAAACTCCACTAGGACTGTATTATTATTATTTGATGGTCGTAGCTTGCTCCCATCTTACATTTAGGTTTATATTAGGTATTTATCTCACCCATTTTACATTTTAATAAACACCCTTGAACTGTGATCACTTGTGTCTGTCTTACTTTGATACCATGCCTTCCCTACAGTGCCCAGGACCCCTTTACCATGTGGATAGTCACAAATTACCACCTGAAAATGCTCCAGGTAAGAGCTCTAGGGCACCCTGTTCATGTGTGTGACATAAAGCTTTGCCTAAGTGCTCTGATTCTTTCCTTTGGATTCTCACCTTTGCTCAGGAGTTTCTCACCAAGATCCCTCCTTTCTTCTCTCCCTCAGCTCTCCTTAGACCTCAGCATGTACACAACAAACTTCCTTTGGGGGAACTAGATGCCGAACTTCAGCAGAACTCTTCTCAGAATTACGCTCCAAATTAGTCTCCAATACAACAGTAGAACCAAGGGATACCTACGGCACTGTACCTCTGTGAAGGCTTTTCTGAGCTTAATGAATGATCTCTACCAGGACTTCAAATACTTTTTTCAAATATGATTCAATTATCTTAGTTGGACTTTGTTTCTTGCCTTTTCCAGGTTCCTCCAAAAGAGGCTGAGCTTTTCGTTTGCCCATATCATAGCAAGTCAGAGAAAACAATCTCCTAGTGAAGTATGTCCACTAGATTGAAATATCGGGCAGAGCATCTATAGGCAAAGGGAGCATAGAAGGCACAACAAAGGGCGTGTCTGGAGAAGCAAAATAAAACAGAAAGCGCCCTTGTGCGCAGATCCTGAAGACTGTACCGCTCTATCCAGAGCTAGTTCACTACCAGGCTGCATTAAATCTCTTTTTGAAAATCACAATTTTGGCAGAAAATGGGATTTGCCCAGCCCCACACACTTATGTCAAGTGGCAAGGACAGAAGTAGGCATACCATTTAGGCACTTGAGCACATACATTATTACGTCTCCTTGATACCGTTATGGCTACTACTGAATACGAAATATTCTATTCAACAGAGAGAAATAGAAAAGTACACAAATCACAAAATAAACCAACCTCACAAAAAAATCTGTTAAGCAAAAAAAAATGATTTTAATTTTAAGCTTCACTTCCTGAACAGATGCCTACAAGCCTACAAGCCTACAGACATTGCACTGCAAAAAATTAAAAGCCTAAACGCATCCTGGGTTTTATAACTATGAAACTTTCTTTAAAAAAACGTCTTGTTATTGTTTTATTAACAAAGAGAAACAAATAAGGTTCAACAGTGAAATAAACCCCCCCTCCCCCCAAACCCCTGTCATAGCCCCTGTGTTAGGCAGTCCAAGTTTCCCTTAGGGACCACTGCAAAGGGCTTAAGACTACAGGTGTTGGCAGTAAACCCAATTGGTAGCAGTCTGTACCACCCAGATTTACCTGGTAGCTGTGGCTGAGCAGCCAGACTTCTCTCAAGAAGAGTTAGACAGTATATAGAGTATACAAGATAGGTACCAAAATACAGTAGCACAAGCAAACACTGACCAGAGCTTTGGTAACAAAGTATATAATTATTTATTTAAAGACACACTTAGAAACACTCCAGCACTATTATTATAAGAAAGTTCAAAAACACAGTCACTATTACTATATATACATCCCTTATTCCTTATTAGACAAGCCTTAGTTACCACTTATTTCCACACAGAGGCGAGCGCTTAACTAAAGATGGCACTCTAATAAGTTTAAGAAAAAGGGAGGGAAAAGGCAGAAATTAGGAAAAGCACACAACACAATACTTTAGAAGCACACAGCAAGGCAGGAAAGTCAAAGTCTTCTAGTGAGCAAAAAGTTCAGAGGCCAGGCTCCCTCTTGGAGAGAGTACAGAGCACCAATGCGCCCAAGATCATACAGTTAACAGTCTTGAAAAGTCTTGCAGGGGGTTCAGCAAAGAACGAGTTCAGCTTAGAAAAGTTCAGTTAGCCAGCCTAGGGCCAACCCAAGTGGTAAATTGAGGCTTTAAGAGTCACCCCACACAGACCGTTGCGAGGGAGGCCAGGCGGACACAGTACCTTTAAAGTGGAGAGGATCCTCCAGCGGGGGCAGTTGTTCCTGGCAGCGGTTGCAAGTCGCGGCGTCGTCCAAAGGAAGAGATGATCTCGACGTGGAGGAAAGCTGAAGGTCGTTGCACTGCCAGGGAAGAAACCAGCCGCGGAGTTCTCTGGTTAAAAGGTACTACCCTCTTATTCGCGGTTGTGGAAAAACGTGGTATCCCGGTTGCCGGGGTGCTTGGCACAGGCAAGGCGGCCATGAGATGATCCGGGAAGGCGAAAAGGCGGGCAAACTGGTTATCCCCACCAGTCAAAGGAAGAAGACTCTTCGGGATGAAGATCTCCTCTGTCGTTGGAAGAAGTCGGTTCAGCAGGGCTCCACCGGTGGTGTCGTCGTTGCAGGTTGGCTCAGCTTCTCCCTCTTCGAATTCTTTGGTCCTGTGGCGACGTCTGAAGTCCCAGTCCCCAAAGCCCTGCTTTTATGCAGAAAACCCCCATTCATCAGTCCTAGCTGTCACTCAAACATGCTGAGCCAATCACACAAGAGTGCGACTTGAGTTGCCGAGGCAACTCAGTCCAGGGTGCCTAAACCCCCTCCTACACCCTCTGTGGTACCCAGACAGAGTGGCACCACTTTTGGAGGCTTATGTGGAGAAGCCTGCCAAAAGGTGGAACAAGGGCTCGACTTGGGTTGGAGTCACAGAAGCGAACACAAATGCCATTTTGGAACCGAGTTCTGGCAAAAAATACCAACCGGTGAATTAATATTAAATAAATAAACCAGCGGTATGTTTGAGGCTATCTTAAAAAGTATTAGCCTCGAACAATGGGAAAATCCCATAGGAATATATTCGCGGTCGAATATAAAAAGTAGTATCCACTGCCAGCAGCCAAAACTCGCTCAGGGGGGACTGGACAGTGCCCCCTCGATCAACAGACCCAGGGGCAATCGAATTGCCCCTACCAGTACGCCCACAATATGATGGTATGTACTGGTTCTGTTCACAATTTAAGACTAGTAAAGCCAATGGTGACTTTACATGCCCTGGGAGACAGTAGTCAGTCCCAGGGTACGGAGTCTATGTTTGGGGGTCACTATGACACCCCTGTGTTACGGCACAGAGGGTGCTGTGTAACACACATACCAAAAATACATGAAGCCCTATGGAGTAAAAGACCCCATAGCTCATAAAACACATTACAAAGTCAAAGGATATCTCAAATCATGTCTAAGAGTGGGAGAAAAAGAGTCTCACTCTTAGCAGGAGAAAAAAATAAACCCCAAAAATCCAGCAAATCTGCTGGGGGACTCACTAGGTTTGGGAAATTAGCCTTTACAGAGAATTCTCCCTAACACCCTGTAGTCCTTCCCTCCAACTGTTTCCCAACCACTCTTTCAGTTAAAGATGCCCAACAGTTTAAGTCTTTGGGGGCACCATTGTTCCCTGAATTCCCCTTTCATGTATTCCAGGGTTTCCCTCCAATCCGCATAGAAGGCTTCCAGTTTGCTGTCGGCTGCGTACGTTGCCCATTCCAATGAGACAATGTCCCACATTTTCCGGTATACCGTCATTTCATCGCCGCACTTTTCATCGCAGGGTTTTTTGCCGCGATTTTTTTTTTTCGTAAAAAAAACATCCCATTTTTTGGGGGGGTACATTTTTTAAAAAATGGGTTTGGGTGTTCGGGATGTAAAAAAAGAAAAAAAGAAACAGCGGTTTGTTGAGGGTTACCCCCCCCCCGGCAAAAAACCCTGCGATGAAAAGTGCGGCGATGAAATCACGTAGAACCCATTTTCCTTAGCCATTCCTGCTCTGTAGGAGCCGTGGGGCCTTTCCACTTCTGTGCAACGAGGGACATAGCAGCCAATGTAAATATTACTTTCGCCTTGGTACACCCCCTCCTTTCCACTTCATTTTCCCACCCGCCTATGCCTAATAAGATCTCCCGGGGTTCCTGGTGAGCCCCCCCCCCAGAGCCTGGGCGAGCACGCTCATGGTTACGCTCCAGAAAGGTTGTATAACGGGGCAATCCCACCATATGTGCGTAGCCGTGCCTATTTCCCCGCAACCCCTCCAGCACTCCCTGAGGTAGCAGAATACATAGCGTGAAGTCGGCAGGAGTGTAGTGCCACCCATACAGATATTTACACCAACCTTCCCGCAGCTGGATCGCTTTTGCAACCTTAGGAATCTGTCGCCACAGCCTCTCCCAGTCCCTCTGCTCCATTCGAACCCCAGAGTATCGCCCCCAGTCCTCCATGTAGGTCCAACTGACACTCGAGCCGGATCTCTCCAACTGTTTATTCAAATCTGAAATTAACCCCCTAGATCCCTCATGGGTTGTTACGAATCTTTCAAAGTGGGTTAAATCTCTAGTCGCGGCTCTCCGAACCTCCGCAGACATAACCCAGTGCCTGATTTGGAAATACCAGAGCCTCTCCCGCTCCCCCAGGCCGAACTCCCGTTTGCATTCCGCGAATGTTTTCACCCCCTCCCCGGTGAACATGTCCCTCAAGGTTCTACACCCCCCCTGCTCCCATGAAAGGAAAGCCCCCCTCTCCAGTCCCGGCGAGAAGTCCCCATTATTAAAGAGAGGGGTAAATGGCGAAGGGAAGGTTGTGATCCCCGCTTCTCTACCGCACAATCCCAACTGTCAACCACACTTTTAGTGATGGCACTCAAATAGAGGTGGGCTGGTCTCAGCCTGCGTGGGAGCCACAAGACCTCCCCTAGGTGGTGTCGGGAAACTGCCCTATCCATCTTCACCCAGTGCTTCAGATAATCCTTCGAGAACCACTCCTTGATTACCCTAAGCTGTGCCGCTTCATGGTAGCGGCGAAAGTCGGGGAATGCCAAGCCCCCCGTTCCCTAGATGCCGTAAGTAACTGCCTGGACAGACGCGGCTCTCTTCCCACCCCAAACGAATTCCCTGGTCACCCGGTCCAGCCTCCTAAAGAAACTCTCAGTGACCCTCAAGGGGATAGCCTGGAATAGATAAAGTACTCGAGGGAGGATCACCATTCTAAGGACTGCCCCCCTGCCCAACCAAGAGATGGGCAGGGCTCCCCACTTCCGTTAATCTTTTTTAATTGCTAGGAGAATCGGCTCGTAGCTTTCCCCGTGCCACCCCGCCAACGAGGGGGTTATCTTTACTCCCAGATACCGCAACCCAGACGGGCTCCACTTGAACGGGGACATCTCCCTCATCTCCCTCGCTTCCTGCACCCCCAGAGACAAATTCATCAATTCCGACTTTTGGAAGTTAACACGCAGGCCTGAGATTTCGCCAAAGGTGGTTAGCAGGGCCATGCATGATTGAAGGGACCCCTTTGGGTTAGTTAGTGTGAGCAACATATCATCGGCAAAGGCCGCTACTTTGTGTTGGTTCCCTCCGAAAGGAATACCCCTGATGTCTTCTGTCTGACGGAGTGCCAAAAGGAGTGGTTCCAGATAGATAGCGTAAAGTAACGGGGAGAGGGGATACCCCTGCTTCGTCCCCCGCTGGAGCCTAAAAGACTGGGACATCTCCCTGTTAACCAGGATGCGTGACGTGGGGTTCTTATAATGAGCGGCAACCAGGTTTATGAAACCCTCCCCCAGTCCCATCCTGCCCCTCACCTGAAACAAGAACGACCACTCCACCCGGTCAAACGCCTTTTCGGCGTCAAGTGCTAAAAGGACCGCCGGAGTGGCCTTTTTACGCGATTTCTCCACCAGGTGAGCGACCCTCCTTATGTTGTCGGCAGTTTGCTGTCCCATTACAAAGCCTGACTCGTCTTGGTGAATTAGCGTGGGTAGGTGTTTTTCCAGACGCCTAGCCAAGATCTTCGTGAACATTTTTGCCTCTGTGTTGATGAGGGCAATGGGACGGTAGGAGGTGCATTCCTCCGGATCTTTCCCTGCCTTATGAATGAGAATAATTTTAGATTCTTTCATCGTCGGGGTGATTCCGCTTTCGTCTCCGAATGAATTAAATAGCTGCGTTAAATGTGGGACCAAGAGATGGGAGAATGCCTTGTAGAAGGAAGCGGGATACCCGTCGGGCCCGGGAGCCTTGTTACGGGGAAGGGATGCTATTGTCGCCCTTACCTCGTCCTCCGTAATGGGTCGGCCCAGCTCCTCGCCCTCCTCTCCGGACAGCTGCGGGAGTGGTAAATCCCTTAGGAACTCTTTCTGTGGGAGTGGGGCTGGGTGCTGGGAAGAGTAAAGGGTTTCGTAAAACTCCACCAACCTCCCCTTTATTTCATCAGCTCAGGTTAGCCTCCTACCCCCCTGGTCTTTAATGGCCGGAATTACTTTCTGTTCCCTCTGACCCCTCAGGAGGTGAGCTAGCAGTGAGCCTGCCTTATTGGCCTTAGCATAACATTTTTGTTGGACCCTCAACATGGCTTCTTCTGCCTTCTTAGTTCTTAAGATCCCGAGCTGACCCTCCGCGAGCCTGTACTCCCTGTATACTTTCCTCGTGGGGGTTTCCTGCATCCGGGATCTAGCAGCCTCAACCTCCCTCTCGAGCTGAGCCTCCAGCCCCCTTAACGCTTTATTTCTTTCCGCCTTTAATGCAATGAGTTCCCCCCTCCGAGTAGCCTTGAAGGCGTCCCATCTTGTGCTCAAACTCGTGTCCATGCAGGTGTTCCTTACAAAAAACTCCGGAATCCTGCCCTCCAGCTCCCTAAGTATCACAGGATCCCTCAGAAGCTCCCCCGGGAATTTCCAGCCCCACACCCCCGGCCTTTGCCTTCCAAGCCTCAGAGTCATTTGCACAACCTTGTGGTCGGCTACTCCCAGAGGGCCCACCTCCACCGCCCCTACCTCTCCAAGTAGACTGGCAGAAACCCAAATATAATCAAAGTGAAACCATCCTCATCTCCCCTTAACACCTGCCAGACATCCCACAAGCCGGCCTCTTCCCACCTCTCCCTCAATAGAGGAGAGGCTACCACGCCCCCCCTCCCCTTTCATGACGGGAGCGGTCCCGACACCTATCCCATGCCAAATTAAAATCCCCCATCAGAACCACTTGACCCCTCGCGAAATTCACCAGGACGCTCAAGGTATCCCACAGGAACTGATCCTGGCCCACATTGGGGGCATATACCGACGCAATAATGTAGCACGACCCCATTATTGTCCCCCTCACCGTAATATACCTTCCATTACTATCTCTGAGAATCTCTTGTAGCCTAAAATCGACTCCCCTTCCAAAGGCTAGGGCAATGCCCCCCCTCTTCGTGGGACCAAACGCAAACCATATCTGTGGGAACCCCTTTAGGTGAAGCCGGCCTTGATCTTGCCGCCTCAAGTGGGTTTCCTGCAAGGCCAGCACATCCGGCTTGTGGGATCTAGTGAATTGCTCCAGTTTCGTACGCTTGAGGGGAGAGTTAAGCCCCCTCACATTATGTGTTAGCCACTGAAAAACAGCGTCTGAACATGTGGCGCCCCTTTCCACCAGCCCCTCGGCACTCCCCGGGTGCACCCCGGCCACCATCCTCCCTTCCTTCCTGGTGTGGGCCTCGGGCCTCCTCCTCCCCCTTCGGTCCCTGTTGGCCCACCACCCACTATCCACTCGAGAGTTACCTTCCCCATTGTCTGCTGTGACCACCCCCTGTGCTGCCCCCTCCCTTCTCAACCCCCTTCACCCCCCAACTAGAATTAGGAACGAAGATCCGCCTCATATGAGCTCTGAAACACCCCGTGGAAGGTGCCGCGTGCCTGCTGACCCGTTCGAAACCCGGAGAGCAACCCCTCCCGGGACTCGGCCCCCCTCGTGTCACCTCCAGCTCTCCCTCGTGGAGAGCCCCTCCCCATACGGATACGCTGCCAGCTCCACCCTGCTGGCGGGTTCCCCTCGTTCCCCCCTCAACGCCCCCCTGCCCTCCGAACCCCAACTTGGAAGGCAAACCGAGATCCCCTACCCCCCTCCCTGGACTCACTTGTTCCAAGAGGTGCACTCCCGCCCCCCCCAGATCTGTAAACAGCCTATACCCCACCACCCCGATTTAAGAACTGCCCCGGTTCGACGCTGCAACATTATCCCAACCCAGACGCTGCTCCCTCCTCCTCCTCCTCTCGTGCACTCCCCCCTCTCCTCTCCTGCGGACCTCTCCGTCCCACTCTCTTCCTTGTTTTTTCACCAGCTGTAGACCATGACCACGGTCTGCTACCTTCCCCTAGGGCCGAGGCTCTCGGCTGGGCTCCCCCGCCGGCCCCCACTCCATCCTCAAGGTCCACGTGAATGATATTGGCCGCCTCCTGCAAAGTAGTAGCCCTCCTTTGGACTCCCTCCCACTCGAACACAAGCCCAAATGGAAAGGTCCACCTGTACTTAATGCCTCTTCCAGTGAGCTCTCTGAGGGCTGGATCCATATTCCTCCTCTTCACTAGGGTGCTGTATGCCAAGTCCTGAAACAGGGCGATCTCCTGACCCTTGTAGCGCACTGTTTCCTGGAGCCTCGCAGCGCGCAGGACCCCCTCTTTTTGGGCGTACCGCGCAAATGCGGCCAGGACGTCTCGTGGCCTAGCGTTGGGTCCCCGGGAGAGCTGACCCACTCTGTGCACCCTGTCCAACTCAATCGCTTCGGGGTCCCCCTCACCCAAAAGCCCCATGAAAAGTCTCTGAATTTCACCCTTCAGGTCCTTATCTCCTACCGATTCCGGCAGGAGCTTCACCTGGATATTCACCATTCTTGATCTATTTTCGAGATCCCCCACTTGGGCTTCTAAGTTACGCGTCGCCAGATCCAGACGATCAATAGCTTCCCCGTTGGCTGTCGAATCCTTTTCCACCTCCTGCAGGCCCCTTTCCAGGAGGTCTGTTCTCTCCCCTAGCTGAGCCATGTCCTGTTTTAGCTCTCCCAGCGCAGCATTCAAGTCAGCTCTCATTAACTGAAACTGATCCTGAAACGTTTTAGCTAGGGTTTCTCCTAGAGCCTGCATCTCCCCTCTAAGGTCCCGTCGTGTCAGAAGCTCCTGGTCCCCCGCTCACTCTCGGGCCGGCTGCTTCTTATGTTGTCCATTATCGTCCCCTCTGTTAACTCTAGTGTCCATCGTCGACCACATGGAGGGGAGGGTAGCCAGGGGGTCTCCCATGCACTGGCCGGACCGCGACACTTTGCCCTTGCCCTGGAGGGCATCAGGATCCTTGTGTCCCCAGTGTCCTTAGGGCCCAACTAGACCGGGCTGGATATATCCAACAGCTCACTGATGCCTCTCAGCCCTCTCCAGAAACCTTCACCGCTGGCCACCGGGGGGGGGGGGAATGACGCCGCCCCCGCTCTTAACAGGGTCCCCCCTCCTCCAAACCCCTCATCATCCAGGGGGCTAGCTCCAAAGTAAGGCACCCGCTCCCCCCCGAGGGCCCTGTCAAGTCCAGGCTGGCCAGGGGCCCAGAGGCCAGCCCCTCCAGCTCCCGGGGCTGAAAAGTGTCCTCCTCAGAGCCGTTGTCTCTTCCTTGCTGACCCGGGCCGTGGGAGAGCTGCGATGAAGAGAAAAAAAAAATAATAATAATAGGATCCTCGTCGCCCGAGCCCACCCCCTCCAGACGGCAGGGCCCGGTGGGCCAGCAGGGAGAAAGCCCTCCTCTTGCCTCCCATGGCATACCCGCTCCTCACCTCCTCTGGTGGTCACCTCGCCTCAGGGATCAGCACCTCTTCCGCTGGTGGGGCGGTCCGGGCCCCGGGTGGCACCAATCCAGAGGGTCGTGGGTCTCCCCTCTGCAGGCTGCTTCGGTCCCTGCAGGGCTCCAAGCTGCCCGCGCTGCCACTGCCGCTGCCGCTCTGAGCCAGCAATCTCCCCCGACGTCCCCGGCGCAGCCGGTCGAGCAGAGGGTGCTCGTCGCCGCGGCCGGCAGCGCTCTCCTATCACGGCCAAGTGAACAGCCGGCACCGCGCTCGAGCTGGGGCCGCGGCACCTAGGATTGTTCGCCGCTTGGCCCCCGCACGCAGCCCCTGTGTTCCGCTGCTGCCTTATGCCCCCGGGGGGGGTGGGTCCCGAACACAGGCCTCAGGGTACGAGGCTGCCGTCGGCACTTCTAGTCGTTGCCGGCGGCCATCTTGGAATCCACTATGAAACTTTTAATGTGGGGATGACTCAATTTGTCTGGTGAAAAGGCAGCTATGGGTAGATGCTGGGAAAGGTTTTTACCGTGGATAATGGTCACTTAAATGAACAAATCCCATTGTTCAGGGACAATTTTGGGTTTTACTTGAATGATGCAAGCAGCACTCTTCTCAGAAAGACTTTGGCAGTAGGCAACCAAGTTGATCCATGATTTGCATTGGAGCTGGAAGGCCCGTGTGAGAGCAGCGGAAGCAGGCAGACAATGAAGTAAGGGGGTGGATGAGTGTTAGAAAGAGTTAGGGAGAGGGACAAAAGGTAGGGATACTGGTGTAATTCGTTTGTATTGTAGTGGTAGGTGGCGATGGAGATGCTCAGCTGCCCCTGCACTGATTTCAATAGTGGTTGGAAGCAGTAATAGAGAATGGTGTGGCATTAAGGGCCATTAAAATGGCTCCCAAATGGACACTTTTTTTCCAAGCTGGGGGAGAAGGATGGTGCGGCCCATGTTTTGCCCTTGCAGTGACTTGAAACTGAAGACATAAGCAACTCTATTGTTCCACTTAAAAAATCAAGGAGAGGTCTCTGACAATTTGTTTACACTATATACAACATCTATTTAAAGGAAACAGTAGTAAAATATATGCTTTTCCTAAAAGACAAAGACAACTTTTTTTCTAAAGCCTACCCAACTTTTTGTTTTATATATGCTGGCTATACCTACCTACAAGCCATACAAGTGTTTTACTATTAAGACAAGAGAAGGAGCTCTACTAGATTTGCATGCAGAATACATTAATTTAATCCTAAAGTGACTGCTGATACTTAGGTCTTTAAGGAAAAAGCCCTTTCTTGGTTAAATGCGGTAAAAGTCACAGTAGGGCCAGGTTTAAATAAATAAACGTGTTGGGCGACGTGGTTGTTCAGCTGCAAAACCTGCATCAATTATGATTTGCAGATTCAAATAATCAAGAAAGCATTAAGAAATGCAAGAAATAGATCAAGCCTGCTCTAATGACACCCACAAATAAATCCATAGAGTGTAAATATGAAACTATTTTCGGGCCCCAACAAATATCTATGACAGATTTTGAGAAAAACCTGGCATATATTACAGATCAACTGAGGTACTAAGCAATATATGTCCAAATAACCCAAGATTACCTTCAGAAAAACACACTCAAAAACATCTCACGTCCAAGTCATTTACAAATTAAGAATGCTTGCGCTACAATATGCTGTACAAAAAACGGATGTATTGTATAGATGCATCGGGAGGATAGCTTAGGGGCAACTTGCTCGCCTTGGAAGCAAGACAAGGAGCAACACAGGTTCGATCCCCGGGCCCGCTCTTAGAAACCTCTGGGTATTAAGCGTGTTATAAATAACCAATCATATCATATCATGTGGAGCATGTAAAAAATGTCTATAAGCACTAAACAATATTGAACAACTAATGGCAGGACCACTGAAAGCACATATAGAGCATTTTATCAGCAGTCACACACAATACACAATTTATATTATTCTATGCGTTTGTAACACATATTATTACATAGGGAGTACAATTAGATCTTATCTTTCAATCTTTATTCGGAAAATAAATTCCTTAAGAAAATCAACAAAAACACATTCCAGCATACATAATTTATTACAAATAGTTGCGTAAAAACACTACCAGCCTAAGACATCATTTCAATAAATATTAAAACCAGTGATTCAACTTAAATACAATGTGTGATGAATTATCGTGCTACATTTTACAGAGTAGTACATTGCTATTATGCATAGCTCCTTCAACTCATTTCCTGATTAATACCACAAAAGCACTCACATCTTAAGAACACTTCGTTATGCATAATTTCAATAAATACTCAAAACAATGGTTCCTCTTAAATACAATACATGTCAGATAACTGTGGTACATTATACAGAGTGGTAAATATTGCTGTTATACACAACCCCTTGCACTGATTTCCTGAGCTCATCAGATGATGTCTTGCTCGTGGAAGGAGAGTTTCTAGTCCTTGGTCCTCAATAATATTGGTAAATAATATTCCAAACTCCAAAAGAGGGCCTGATGTACCAAAAAACCAACAAAAAGAAAGGTTCATTTCAAACTATTCAAGTTGGGCGATTTGCTCTTCGCCTGGGATCCCCCTCTGCCAGGCTCACACCCTTCTTTCACAATTAGCCTCCCTCAGTCGATTTTGGACCAACTTTAATTCTCAGGCTTCCCTCAGTCGGGTTCACATTTGCCATAACAATACTTTTGTGGGTGAGTTTTACTGTTCACCCCGGATCCCCCTCTTCTGGGCTCAGACCAAAGGCAATCGAAGACTTTCGAATGTGCAGGTGATACCACTTAACCCGCTGCAGGACCACTTTGATTTCACCATTCAACAATCTTTTACATGCTCTGGGGTACCAAACAGAGACCTTCGAGCGAGCACCTTAGTGGCGCCGGACCACTCTGTATCTAGTACCTATTCTGATGTCATAAAGTTCAATCGCACAAAAGTTCTTTGTTTATACAAGGAGCATAACACAGTCTGGTCTGCTATCAGTTTCTCCCGACTCACCGGCTGTGCTGAACTCGCTGGCGTTGCTTTGCTGTCGGTGTCAAGGACAGTACCACAGAGGCAATTGCTTCTCCCCGCCTTGGCTATCAATGCAGGAGGGCCCTGTGTACCATTGACACTCACTACACCGCTTGTCAGCTATATTTCCTGGTCTTATGTTTCGTTTCTTTGAGGCTTCTTGAAAGTCACAATCCTTTCTTGAAAAGAGCATGGGCAACTCCCTCCTTGTCATCCTCTCTGGTCTCGCCACCTTTCTCCTCGGTTTTTACTGCCATCCCAGAATAGCTGCTTCCTTGTGCGTTTGGCCCTGCTCAGAGTGTGCTTTTGTACTCCGCCTTTCATCTGTGTGGAGAAGTGTGATGGAAGTCAGGTGTATATAATTATCAGTAATTGCCTGACTCTTGCATTGGAAAATGTCAGGTATACGACTCTGGTGTTAGTGCGTTGATGATCACAGTGAACTGCCCAGGAGAAAGTGTTCATGTCGGAAAAGCGGTTGGTGGGGTTTGAGCTTCTAGATATCTTACCTGGTAGGATGGGGAAAGGTGTTATAAGGAAGGGGATACTGCTTCTCACCCTTCGGTGTCCCACTTTCTCACCCTAAAATAACCCCATCCAGATGATCCTCCCACACTGGTCCACCCCAGGAACTGGATCCAATAGCAATGACTGTGTCCTGGCCACCTGGATGACAGATCCCTGGGGACTAGCAGGTGAGACACGGAACAAGTTACTTACCTGTAACTGTTGTTCTCCAGCGTGGGTCTGGCATGGATTCACATGCTCATGAATATTCCCCTTCGTCAGGCCGGGAATCCTCGGTACAGAAAAAAATCAGTATCAGTTTCGTTTCCGATCTGTCTTTCCTAGTAGTAACCAATCACTGATCTTTGGGTCATACTGCCCTCAGCCAATGACTGCCCTCTCCCTAAGCCCCTCCCCTGGCAGCCATCCTCAGATTTGGTAGCACGTAAAGTGGCAGTATGACCAAGTGAAGAGCCGCAGAGGGGAAGGCGGGAGGGTTCGCATGTGAAGCCATGCCAGACCCATGCTGGAGAACTACAGTTACAGGTAAGTAACTTGTTCCTTTTCCAGCATGGAGTCTGGCATGGATTCACATGCTCATGAATATAAGAATACATAGCAGTATACACATGCACAACCCCGGGAGGTGGCAACAGGCTCAACATTAAGCAATACAACACCTCAACATTAAGCAACTCTTACCTCCTCACCAGGCTCACCTTAGGCGATCAGGTTGCGCAGCACTGCTTGGTCGACCCTGGACTCCTCCCTGGAGTCCCGATCGATGCAGTAGAATCTTGTGAAGGTGTGCATTGACCTCCACGTAGCAGCCCTGCAGATGTCCAGCAGGGGCACACCAGACAGGAACGCCGTAGTAGCAGCAATCGCTCTGGTCGAATGGGCTCTCGGACGGCCGGGCTACGGTCGGTTTGCCAACCGGTGACAGTGCATGATACAGCCGGAGAGCCATCTGGAAATGGAAGCCTTCGAGAGAGCCTTCCCTTGGCTCACAGGTCCAAAGTTCACAAAAAGCTGTGACGTCTTCCGAAAACTCTTCGTGCGGTCCACGTAGAACTTCAGCGCTCTAGCCACATCCAGCGAGTGCAAAGTCCTCTCGGCCGGCGACGAAGGAGACGGGAAGAACACAGGTAACACCAAGGGCTCGTTAAGATGGAAGTCCGACGGCACCTTGGGCATGAAGGAGGGGTGCGTCCTCAGCACTACCCTCGTGTCATGAAAAGTCAAGTACGGGGGCTTGCAGGATAGGGCCTGGATCTCACCCACGCGTCGTGCGGAGGTGATGGCCACAAGAAGTGCCGTTTTCCACGACAGGAACTTCAACGGCGCCGAATGCAGAGGCTCGAATGGTGGCCTCATGAGCCTGGTCAGCACCACGTTGAGCTCCCACGCCGGGGCTGGAGCCTTCACCGGCGGGAATGATTGGAACAGTCCCTTCATAAATTCCTTCACCAGTCGATGAGACCACAAGGACGCCCGTCCCGTGGTTCTGGTGTATCGGGAGATCGCAGCCAGATGTATTTTGATGGAGGCGTGAGCTAGTCCAGCTTTGGCCAGCGACAGTAAGTACGGCAGTACTTGGGGGGCCGTAATCCTTAGAGGGTTAATCTTCTGTGCACGGCACCAGACAGAGAACCTCTTCCACTTATGTCCGTAACACTTGAGAGTTGAGGATGCCCTGGCTTTTGCAAGAACCTCTCTGCAGACAGCCGGGATATCGCACCCTCCAAACTCTGGCGCTGCAGGAGCCAGGCCTGCAAGTTCAGCGGCTCCGGATCGTGATGAAGGATGGCACCTCCTCCCCTGGCGAGAAGATCTGCGTCCGTCGGCAGCTTGAACGGAGGGGACGCTGCCAAGTCCAAAAGGTCTGGGAATCAGATCTGCCTCGGCCACGCCGGTGCGACGAGGATCATCCTGCACCGGGACCTCTTGAGCTGGTTGATGAGTCGGAGCAGCAACAGCAACAGAGGGAACGCATATAGGAACAGGCCGTCCCAGGGGAACGAGAACGCATCTCCCATGCTTCTCGGCTGGGGAAACCTGATGGCGAACTTCTGGCACTTGGAGTCGATCTGGGGTTTGCCCCATCGCCAGAAGAGTCGATCCACTAGATCCTGTCGTAGTTCCCACTCGTGGCACGCGCGCAGCTCTCTGCTGAGCGAGTCGGCGATGGTGTTTTTTATCCCTGCCAGATGAAACGGCACCATAAACATCCTTTGGGCAACGGCCCAATGCCACAGATCCTGGGCTTCCTTGGACAGGGCTGGGGACCTGGTTTCGCCCTGCTTCCGGATGTAGAACATTGTGGTGGTATTGTCAGTGAAAATCCTCACCACCTTGCCCTTGAGGGATGGAAGAAAAGACCTGAGGGCCCAGAACACTGCACGGAGCTCCAGGATGTTGATATGGAGCGACTTCTCCTTCGGGAGCCAAAGGCCTCTCGCGTGAAGATCTCCGGTGTGCGCTCCCCACCCCTCCAGGGAGGCATCCGTAGTCACCGTTTCCTGGTGGACTTGGGTCTGAAAGTCTGCACCCGCCGTCAGGTGTGCGTGGGTGCCCCACCACCTGATCGCTCGTCGGAAAATCTCGTTGAGGAGGATCTTGTCCTGGAAGCTGCCAGTCGCTTGGATCAAGCGGGCGTCGAGGAACTCCTGCAGAGGGCGCATCCGAAGCCTGCACAATCACACGAGATAAATGCACAAGGACATCATTCCAAGGAGGGATTTGATGGACCTCACCCTGGCCACATCCGTGGCCAGCAGACGCTGCACCTTGCCCAGGATGGCCGCCGTCCTTTCCTCCGACGGCGAGGCCAGACGCGCCCCTGTGTCGAGCTTGGCTCCCAGAAACAGTGCGACTTGCGAGGGCACCAGGTGGGATTTTGGGTAATTGATGGAGAACCCCAGATCCATGAGCAGCTGGATGGTCTTCGCTGTGTGTTCTACGGCGAGCTCCCTTGTCCTTGTCCTTGCTCTGATGAGCCAATCGCCCAGGTAGGGGTAGATGTGGATCCCCTGCAGGCATAGCCGCGCCGCCACTGGTGCCAGGCACTTGGTGAAAACCCTGGGTGCCGACTTCAATCCGAACTGGAGGGCCTTGAACTGGTAGTGCCGCCCTTGGACCACGAACCTGAGGAACTTTCGGTGTCCTTTTAGAATAGGGATGTGGAAGTATGCATCCTCCAAATCCAATGACGACAGGAAATCGCCCTCCTCCAGCTGTCCCAGCACGTGCTGGAGGGTGACCATCCGGAACTTCTGTGCCTTGATGTACTTGTTCAGTCGTCGCAGGTCCAGGATAGGACGCCATCCTCCTGTCTTCTTCTTTATGAGGAAGTACCTTGAGCACCTTTCTTGAGCATCGCCCTTACTTCCAACAGTAGTTGAGGGACGTGATTTTCCTTCCTGGCCACGGGGGGAATGCGAGGGCGCTTCTTTAGAAACTCGAGAACGTGCCCCTGGGCCAGGGCATCCAGCACCCAACGGTCGGTGGAGATGGACTCCCACACGCTGACGAACTTCACCAGCCGGCCTCCCACCGGGGTGCTTCGGTGGGGGCCCGACGCCACGGTCGGTTCAGTTTTGTTTTGAGGTCTCCTTGCCGCCTTGGCCTCCCTGGCGTCAACGGCGGGATCCACCCGACTTGCCTCGTCCCCTATAGGCTTCTTGCGATGAAGAACGAGCCGCTTAACGGTAGGTAGAGGAGCCGCCGCCGGAACCTTCGGAGGCCCCTTGCTTGCCTCCAGTGCTCCGAAAGGACGGCCGTCGTTGCTGGAGAACTCCTAGGCCCCGGGCCGTCTCCGTGTCCGCTTTGATGGCTTGAAGGGACTCATCTACTGTTTTCCCAAACAGGTTGTTCCCGTCGAAGGGCATGTCCAACACCTTGGCCTGTACGTCCTGGTGGAAATCCGTCGCCTTGAGCCATCCTCGCCGTCTGAGGCAAACGCTGTTGCCCAACTGGCGGAAACCGGTGTCAGCGATGTCTGTCGCCACCGTTATGGCATGGTCCGACGCCACTTCGCCTTCCTGCAAGATTTCTAGGGCCTCCGCCCTAAGTCCAACAGAGGGGCGATCTTATACCACAACTCCCTGTCGTTGTGGGCTACAATCGCCAAGGTGTTGGCCGCCTTAATCGTCGACCCGTTGTCCCGTCGTGTCCAGTTTCTTTCTCTCGCCGTCCGGCGGGGAAATCGATGTTGAGGCCGATGCCCCCCCGCCTTCTTCCTGGCCGCCACAGAGACGATCGAATCCGGGGTCGGCTGTGCTCTAAGGCACAAGGGGGCCGCGTCGGGGACCCGGTACTTCTTCTCATACCGGTCCCTTTTTGCCAGCGTCGTCGACGGGTTCTTGAGAAGGGAAAGTCCCTCTTCCCAGATGTCATCCAGCAGAGGCACGGCGAGGACAGTCTTCCTCTTGGCCTCGCGCCATTGGTAAAGGAACCCCTCCTTCTTCTTTTCGTCGGGGCAGAGCTGGAAAAGCTTGGATGCCCTGGCGATCATTGCGTGGAAAGATCCAATCTCATCGGGCGGGGAAGCCCCAGGAGGGGGAGACGACGGGAGGTCCGTCCCGTCGTCACCGCTGTCGTCATCCGTACCCGTCGCTGCCGTGTTCGTACCCGTGTCATCCCCATGGACCGAGGATGGGGGAGAGGGTTGAGCAGGCCGTGAGGGTTGAAAAGGCAGTGGAGGGTGTGTCCTTCTCTTCTTATGTGGAGGACTTCCCGACGGGCCTGGCTCTGGCTCCTCCATCGGACGCGGCTCCTCCGTCGGGGGTAGGGGCAATCTCGTCCTTATTTCCATACATAAGGATTGTATTGCCATCAAAATGGCCCCTAGTTGTCCTGCAGCACTGGCTGCGAAGGGCGCGACGGTTGATCTCGAACCTCGTCGGCACCACCGTCGCTCTCGTCGTCCCCCTCGTCGGGATCCCTCCTGACGGGCTGGGCCTCCTCCATGCCCACGTCGTGGCTCTCCAAGACTTCGATCAGCTCCACCTCGGAGGCTGTGTCCGTATCCACGATGGCCACCGGCCCCCCCTCTTTTTCTGCCGGGGACTTCACGGGGGTCTTCTCGATGGGCTTGAAAGAGGATTCCCTCCGCGGTGGCAGGGAAACTCTGGGCCCTGAGGTCGCTTCCACTGGTGTAACCTGCACAGGCTGCGCCAGGGCCGCCACGACTTACTCGATCGAGGCCTTAGCTGGGTGAATCAAGGCCTTTGCCACCGTCTGTGTGCCTGAGGCCTTCACCTTGGGGGGGAGGGTCCCCACCTCGCTCCCCCTCTGCTGGAACCTTCAAACTCGACCGGGGCCTCTCCAGAAGCTTAGCCGGGTTCTTGGATTTCCTCTTACCCGAGCCAGAGCGTTGGCTCGTGGTTGATGGCGCCGGGGAGGATGCGCCCTGCCTGGCAGCCGAGGAGCCTGACCGTTCGGCGCTCCCGGTGCCCGCGGACTCGCGGTGCTTAGCCTTCTGTTGGGCCCCCGTCGCCGGGGTGCCCTCACAGCACTTCGAAGACCGCTCGGACCTCTTCTTTTTCTTCTCACCTGACGGGCTCTTTCCCTCCAGCCAGTTAGCGAGACAAAGATGGCGATCCCTCATTGGTCCGCTCCGACATGTTCCCACAAAACGCACAGTCCTTCTCCACGTGCGTTTTGTCTTCATAAAAACAGTAGAGGCATAAAGAATGCTCGCCCTCCTTGAACACATTCTGTAGCTGGCATCCAGGGAAAGCCCTGAACAGCTTCCCGGGCGTCGAGCTTCCTTTCTCCTGGGCCATGTCCGGGGTAGGCCTCAGAAACTTCTGGACTGCTCCAAAAGCAGAACTCGACGAAATCTTCACCCTTGAGGGGCGTAGAAAAATCTGAAACGGGTCCCCGTTGATCAGATATAGAAACAGTGGAGCTTGAGGCTCTATTTAACCGAAAAATGAGAAATTCTCTTTGAAAAAGCGCAAAAACGCAGCAAAAGCTCGAGAGCTATAGCACGAGGACTCCCAACACTTGAACGTGTGGTAAAAATCTGAGGATGGCTGCCAGGGGAGGGGCTTGGGGAGAGGGCAGTCATTGGCTGGGGGCAGTATGACCCAGAGATCAGTGATTGGTTACTACTAGGAAAGACAGATCAGAAACGAAACTGATACTGATTTTTTCTGCACCGAGGATTCCCGGCCTGACGACGGGGAATATTCATGAGCATGTGAATCTATGCCAGACCCCATGCTGAAGAACTTCAGGTTACTCACATAAGCCACTTTCAACCAAATAATATTATGCACTGTTGAAATCCTAAAATCTTTAAAAGGGGTATCAAGTATCTTTGCCGGGATGATTTGTACCAAGAACAAAAACAAGTAATGCTTGTTAGTTCCTAAAGAAATATGCCACACAAGCATGTTGTATCCTTGGCCTTGTTCCATTTTTCTCTGTTTGTTGCAAATGGGAACTGATTGAACCTTAGCTTCATTATTAACTTCTTTGCCTTTTTTCCATAATGTACGCACTATAAAAGAATTGTCAGTAAAAATAGTATGCACAAAAGTAAGCCAACAGTTGGCAGTTCACCCTCATACCATTCTGCCTGACTCTAGTTTTTTTTAAAAGGGTTCCCTAATATTTTCCTTTTAATAGGCACAGCAGAGAGGGGATGTTTTGCCAAATTAGATTTCCCAAGTGCAGTCAGTGCTTTAAATAAATAATGTATCCATTTTGATTTCATTTTGTACTCTAAATTCAGTACATTCTTTAATATAATTCTATTCAAGATGGCCTTGTCGCTCGGCCACATTGTCTATGGGGACGATTTGCATTTGGTCATATATTGAAGAGAGAGACAGACTTTCATAATATAGGAGTTCTAATGCTGTTCTTGGAAATGCACCCAATAACATCCGTAGAAATGTCCTCTCCATTATGTTAATATTCGATAAACCAGAAAAATCCCATAAACCACAGCCATACTGAGCAATCACCTTAGACTTCGCCTGATAAGCTTTTATTGCAGGAGGGACTGCTCCGGGGCCCGCCCGGAGATAAAAACATAAAAGCCCGCAATTGACCGATTTGGCTGGGTTGGTATTTTTGCATTGTTTGCCGACAGGTTGTTTCTTTTGGAAAACCATCCTTCGAAAACCGTATCTAGCAACATTTGAAAGATCGGAAATACCTATTGGCTGCACATAGGTAAGAACATCTCCCTAACTGTGAGAAGAACGAGGTAAGCACGCAAAATGTACCTGTGCCTCCAAGAAAAGGCGACTGTGAACTATTGTTCAGACAGCAAGAAACCAGACTAATCTATAAAAACTATTGCCACTTTGGAACGACCAAATCAATATTAAAGGTCTGGCTGTGTTTTAAAAAAAAAATATATAGAACAATCTGTATGATGTGTGGAAGTTGTACTTGACACACAATTGTGATATATAAACCATATTTATGAAATAATTGAGCTTTACCCAAAATATGTCTTTAGCAACAGCTAAACATTTGCCTAACAAACGACCATCATAAAAGCTACAAATGCACCAAACATTAGTACAAATAATGTGGAAAAATGAATACAAGACAATCAAGGAAATGAGTCTTATGAAAACTCAAGAACAACACATCTCCATTGATAAAAAAAACCTGTAATTCAATCATCATGCCACCCAAGAGATGATTCACTTTTGAAAAGTCGTCTGATGCTTGGCGTAAGAGGCAGCAAGGGCAGCAGAGTGTGTTGAATAACGCCATGTGATGAATTTGATGGTGTCATCACTTCTTGCCAAGTGACATCATCGGATGAGACATGGTATCCCCCTTTTGCTTCCAGGGATACCTCCTCCGTTCCCCATGTTTTAATGGCATATTGTCATAACTCCCTTCACCCACCCATGAAAGCTAATGAGAATACCTTCCCATGTTCTGTATGTAAGTCATCAAGAACTGACTTCCCTTTCCCTGAATGTAAAAGTACTGTGATGGTGAAGCTGAGCGGAGTAATGAAGATCGACAGAGGCCAGAAGCACAAGCTGCACTCTATTGGTTGCGAGCGCATACTTGAGGCCAGGACATTTAAATGACCGAACCAGCTGAAAGGAGGGAGACTCGCGTTCTTTCGCTAATGACCGAGAGACCACTGTGCACCTGAGAAGCCTGTGGAGTCAACCGGCTCACGGCGAAGGCCAAGGAGAGCAGACTGCAGTAGCCGGTCTGTTGCGAGGATGCCACAAGAGGAAGAGAATGGAAGACTTCCTGGTTTACGCAGGTACCGAAAAGCAGCCTCCATGCCGCTCGAGCACGGAGAAACCCAGAGCATGCAAGTGGGAGCCGCGAGGGACGCGGGAAACCGCAAAGCAGAGGCCGCGAACAAGGGAAGAAGGAATGGGACGCTGATGAGCCACTGCATGCTTACCGCGGGGAGAACCGACGCATGCCGGAGAGAGCCGTTGAGCCCACCCAAGGGAAGTTGGGACACCGGGACACTTCGGCAGCCATACGGAAGGCAAATAAGAATAAATGAAGCCTATGAGAAAGAATGGGCGACTCGATATTTCCTAAAGAGACATAACAGAATGAATACAAAATATTGTCAAGTTTGCAAGTGTGCCCAGTGACACATATGAGAGAGTCCTGGCAGGAGAGTAAACCAGGCAGATTTAAGTTGCAAGTGTCACAAGAGAAAGCCCTGGCAGGAGATTATACCAGGCAGACTCAAGTTTGCAAGTGTATTGAATGAAGCACATATGAAAACCATTGCAGGCGAGTGTACCAGGCAAAGTCAAGTTGAACAGTGTATAACGTAAATCACATTAGGGAGTCCTGATAAGGATACATCATATATAGCCAAAGACTGTGTGGAAATTATATTAAAGAGGAGAAGAAACCTGGCAGGAGAGTACACCAGGTATCCTACTAAAATGAGACTAACAGCCAACTTGTTGTGCATACAAGTTGTTTTGCTGGCCAGAAAAAGCCCAAGCAAAACTCATGTCCTTAAAGGTTTAAAGTGCAGTGAAGAGAAAACCTGGAATTGTGAACTTTATCCATTAGAATTTTTGGTGTTGGAGTTACGCCTTTTCTTTTTGAAAATGTGTACAATTTTCAAGGCCAAAGATATTTCCCTTTTCACCTTGGAGTACATTTTTAGAGTGTGAGGGCCAGAATAGTATTTTGCACACAGGACATTTTTGCTTTGGACATCTTGAACTTGGACAGATCATTCGTTTTTGCTTTAGGCAGGGAAATACCTCCTGGAATAGAATATTTGTTTCAATAAAGGTTTATGGCAAAACCATAAATCCTCTGTGTGCGCGTTTCATTCCTGGCTCCTCACAGTCATAAAAGGCATCAAGCAAAAGCAAGCAGACAGGCAGCAAGACACACCAGAACAGAGAGAAGCTAGACAAGATGCAGTAGTCCAATGATCAGCATAAAGAGGCAGCCAGGTGTGATGAATCAAAGGTATTTGTCCCTTCTCCCCAAGAGGGATCCACTCCCATTGAGGCTAGGGAGGTGAGGCCACTCCGCAAGACCCTCCATAGGGGTATGAGCAAGTGGGACCTCAATAAGTGGGACTCCCCCTTATGGGACAAGAACTCCCATTCTGATGAGGAATTCCCTAGGCACAATACCATATGTGTCCGTAGTTCAAAAAGCAGCATGTGGTTGCTCTGGCAACCTAGGGTATTTATGGCGGAAGCCATTTTGCGATGTCTACATGGCAGTTGCAGACTGCTCGATACGAAAATAGACTAATCTCATGGTTTTAAACATTTGGTAGCCTTGTACATAAAAAGGAGGTTTATACACATGTTGGCGACAATTATGAGGTAAAAATAATGGGTTGTTAGTACGGTTGTCATGGCAACCAAAGTAATCTCACGGGGCGCCTGCATTGTTGGGGAGATGCCGGGATACTGAGTTGAAGGGCAAAGTACTAAGCGTGTGGTAGAACCACTGGTTATTACATTGGACAATTGCGTACATCTGTATAATGCATCTCTACATTAGGCTAACTTGCACCTTTGTAGCAACCTGTGGTTTAACCTGCCCACCACTAGACATGTCTCTAGAATCACTGAGAGTACTACATATCACTGTGTTAATGTTGTAATGTCAAGTATTTTATGTGATGTACGCTGTTGTCCAATGTAATAACCATAGCAACCACAAGCTGCTTTTTGAACTACAGACGAGAGGCTGCTTTGATGGCTCCTGCGGGCCGCTTCTTCTGTCAGCCGTGCATGGTAACTTTTGCAACCTTTGTAATCGGCCGCGACGCATGCAGAATGCACTGCAATAATATTGAGATCATCACATCCATGGGGCTCGGCGCTCCGTGGTTTCACTGGCACACTGACCACCTTCCCACTAGCGTGAGGAGACCCTGTTGTCATAGCTCCACAGACGTATTGGTGACTACACGGCACTGGCCCATTTTTCAACGTGCACACTCAATTTAATTCCTCATTATACAAATTCAACGTATTCTGTCGCATCACCACACAAGTTTAGAAGAGCATAATGCAGCATATGCGCCAATTTTGGTCTCTCCTTATCTTATAGATCAAATTACATGCATGAACCCGACAGTAAGGCACCACTATATGATACTTAGATACAACTAACACTCCCGGTATGGTTGAACTTTTCCTTTGCTATTTGGCTCGACAGCCAGCCTCCTTTTTCGCTACACAACACCTCCCTCGCAGCATAGACCCCCATTTGTATATCTGTAGCATGCCACAGGGGATTTCTTTGATATGCAATGAATCCCAATACTTACACACTATGGACAAGACATTAATCTATTGCCCCTTTTTCCTCTCTACAGTCCTGGTAGGATTGTATTCGGCAGCCCACCACCTGGTGAACCACCGCACTGGGCCTAATCATCTCCAATTTATCCGGCATACAGGCTTGCAGCGATAAGGAATTCTTCTCTCTTAACATTACATGTCAACAATGGACTCTAGATAGAGGGCTCTAGACTAATCTAGTGTTCCTCTCTACAGTCTTGGTAGGATTGCATCTTGCAGTCCACCTCCCGGTGAATCACCATATTGGGCCTAATCTCGAGGAGTTATCCGGTATACAGGCCTGCAGCAGGTAAGGAACTCCCGCTAGCCTTTTTTGGATTAATTGATATTGAGTACAGATCAACCTAGTATCGCATGTACTCCTGCTTTGATCATCATTCACAGACTACTTGTTCGGGAATTTTTTCCTGCCTTTATCCGATGATGTGGACCTTCAGACTATTTGCCCCTGTGCAAAATATTATGGTAATATCCGTAATCACTAAGTCTCCCCTGGGAGACATTTAATTATCGCATTCATTGCTCTGTAAACTGTTCTATGTAGCTCGAACCCGACACACTCCTGACACCCTGTTCCGTCTATTTTTCTTACAGATTGCATAGGACTCCCTATGTGTACAAACTCTCCTGTCCTGATGAAGGCCGACCAAACCACAGCACTCAAGGATAGCTTCTAGGCCGAAACACAGGTGTGTTGACCCGTTTTTCTGTATTAAGAATTTCCACTGTTACACAATTCAATATACCTGCACGTTGTGTACTGCAATTACACTAACACTTCTCATGTTATGCCACACAAGGGAACGTAGAGAATGTAATTGCTGCAAAGTTTGACCCAAAGAGTCATATTTGGGTGTTGTATCCATGTACTATGTCATGTATGTTCTATGTATTTTATCGAGTATCCTTATGTTCACCTAAGTGCAGACATCACTTGCTTCTTATGTATTAAATCAGAATCAAAGTAGCAGTCATCATCACCAATTTTGTGCTTCGTGACTGCCAGGATTTAGTGTTTTTCTCTTTCGGGTTCTATAACCTTGCCCATTGATAGCACAGACATGTTTCTGACTAGCCCCCTTATTCAACAGAGCAAACACATGGAACCAAATGGCTCATAAGACATCCAGTTCCATGTGTTTGGGCTGTTCAATAGGAGGGGTAGTAAGCGGTGTGGGGGCAGGATTGTCATGGTGTGGGTGGAACTGGGGGGCAGACCCAAGTGTCGAATGATGTATGTGCCTTGAATGTAGGATGCTGGCTGCTTTGCATGAAAATAAAGTGAATTTGGGAACATAAGAATGACCGGCAATTTGTGCAAGTAATGCAAAAGTGTATTCCTTCGGAGCATGCAATGCACACTTGATATGATGCTCATTTCCTCTGCACACTATTGTGACAGAGGAAATTAGCACAAAAACAGGCTTGCAGTGCATGCTCAGAACGAATGAACGTTTGCATTACTAGCCCAGACATGTTTGTGACTACTCCCCCACCACCACTCAACAGCCCAAACGCATGGAATTGTATGTCTCATGCTTGTGCAAAGCACGTGACATACAGTTCTATGTGTTGGGGATGTTCAGAAGGGGTGGGGGGTAGTTAGTGGTGTGTGGGCAGGCCAGGGGCCCATTGCCTCTGGTCTACACGGAACAGAGCTCCGGCAAGACAGATTCTGCCAAAGCACAGCTCTGTCTTGTTCCGGGCCAATTCCTCCCCTGTGCATGGGGGGGTATTTCAGCGGGCTGGCAGAACATTTCTGCTCCCCTAGTGTGGCAATTTGGAGGTTTTGATTACCATTTTGCCAACCCCAAAAAGCAGCAATGGCCACTAGGCCATCAGGAAAAGTATGTTTCGGGTGGTGGGGGTTTGCATATGCCCCTTAGCCTATCAATGGTTTGTACCATTCATCTCGCCCAAGGAAGCAAAAGGTTTGCAGATAGGAGTATGATAGTTTGGATTAGTGTTTGCTGGGCTGACCACAGATCACTTTTTTTCCCGCTTTACAGTTATGGTACTGTTGCATTGTCGGTGACTGCAGCTCAAGCTTCTGCTTTATGTAAGTAGTACAGAATCTCCTCCTTTCGATGTAAGCAAAAGAGGCACACACTGTTATTAGTTGCTCTGCAGCCACTTATGTGTAGGAAAGTGCAGTTTTTCTATCATGTGGGTTTTGCCATGTCATCAGCTTCTTTCTTTTTATGTTCTCTGGTGAAGATGGCTATGTGGAGTGAGAAAGAGGGTAGTGAGACTTTGAGGCAAAAGCAAAGGCTTGAGGAAACTTTGCATGTTGGCTGTAGTATAGAACCCCTGCTAACAGGTTAGGGCTTTGTAGGTTGCCACTGAGTCATCTTAGTGTATGTAGGGGGAGTTGTGAGGGAAGATTTTCTGTGTGGACGGTACTTACTATATGCGGCTTAAAACAACCGATTTAAAGGATTTATGATTCATCATAGGTGCGGCCTGGTAGGAGGCTGGTTGCGCTGGTGTGAGCCGCTGTTGGAGGAACTAGAAGCTCTTGGGGCACAGTGTGTGTGAAGTGTATTGTGTTAGGAATGGTGTGTAGTGTAAGGTGGCAAAAAGGCAGAGGTAGTTTGTGGGAGAATTATGTATATTTTACAGTGTCGTAATAAGTGCTAGCCATGGAGACGCCACTGAGGCTTAGTCCTCCTTTCTGCCAGTATCTCTCTCCCATTTGCCTTACCTGATTCCTCTGTATCACTGTATGCTACTTGCAACTCTCCTTACCACCCTGAAGTACACATAGTGTGCCCCAAGAGCAGGTAGCTTCACCAATCGCAGATTACAATAATGTCAGCACAACTCAAATATTTGCACAACCTGACATAATGTGTCCTCCATCTCTCTCCCTGAAAGATAGGCGTTGATCACATAAAAACCTTGAAGTGAGGTATACAGTGTTCCCTCACATGAAATGCTCATTATAACATTGGGGTAGTGTGTGTCTGGGATTGCTTGAAGAAACATGTATCAATGCACTTGCAGTGCCAATGTCTGGACTTTACGTCTGGCACTATTCATGGGAGTTTTTCTTTTTGCATTTCCTAGAGAGGATGAGGGTTGCATGGATTGTCTGACACTCTTTCAACTGAAGGGTGGCAGCACATTTTTCAGGCCAAAAACATCTGGGTCTCAGAGGGATGGTGCATCATTATACTGCATTGGTGGAAGGGGTATGCACCTTCAACAGCTTAGAGGAGTGATCAGCGATGCACTGGCGCAAAAAATAAAAGGGAAGTTCCACCTCCTTTCTTCATTGTTGTGCATCTGAGGGGGGGAATGACATGGTCTCTTTGGGCTGGAGAGGGGTACGGGAGCTACTTATGGCTGAACTAGAGTGGATTTTGATTAGATTCCCAAACACTGTGGTGGCTTGTTCTCAAATGATTCCAAGGAGGGATTGGAGAACTCCAGGGAACGAAAAGGCCATCAACTCCTCAGTGTAAAAGCTTAACAGCGAGATGGAAAAACTATCCAAGGAAAATTCAAAATTAGGACAATTCACCAATTAGTGCTGCTGAACAATAAAGGAATGACACTGTTGAGGAAACTCAAGCGAGACCTGCTGATCTGAGAATTTGTGCTGCTAAAAAATGAAGCAATGAAACTGATAAAGAAACTGAAGTGAGACACTTACCGATCAGAGATTTACAAATCTGAGAAGGGGCATCCCGGGCAAAGCTTTAAAAAAAAGAGTGTGGGGGCACTCCATGGACAAGTAGGTACACAGATCATTAAAGGCAGGACTGTAGCCCATGAAAGAATAGCTGGCGCAGGTGGAAGCAGGGCTGTCAGGCCGACAGAAAGCGGCAGCAAAAAGAGGCGCAAGGGAGCACGTGGCAAGGAACGTGCCAGTAAGGTCTCAGATAAAGCAGCCAAAACACGAAAGAGAAAAACGACTGACAAGCCGATGGACTCGGAGCAAGAGGCTCTTAAGAAATTACACACAACGTTTCTAGGAGGAGAGCATGACTTTCACAAAGCAAAGGCGCAAGACAGCTCCTCATTCTCCTCGGAGCGAGAGGAGGCAGACGGGTCCTCTGCGGAGCATACCAACACCCTTTCACCTGAAGAAAGCAAAGACGATATTCAGGACACAGGCACCTCTGACGAGGACTTAGACCCTGAGGCACTTATCCAACCCAGATTGGCGGATTGAGAACCAGCAGGGAACACTGCAAGGTACCTCAGTAGATGGCTGCGAACACCACAAGGGAAAGAAGCAAGAAACTTAAGGCTGAGTGCCCGAGGCCGCATTTGGTGAGACAAATGGCGGCCACGCCTATATTGGAACCAAATATGGTGACCTTCCTAACAAAGTACGTTAGGGACCCCAATGTGGGCTTGATAGGTATTGAAGGGGGTGCCAGGATAAGCTATTGGGCTTACGGGCCTCTAGCTGAAATCATGGACATGGCCTGGGAGGCCAAAGAGCACAGCACCCCGATAGACTCAGAGGTGCTCATGGGTTGGCTTAGAGCGGAAGACCCAGAGGCAAAGGCCACGGTGTTGTGTGCTGCAGATGCACGAGACTCTGCTGGACCGTCCGTCGGGCCTACCCTTCTGCCATGCAGGCACAACTTCCTGCAAGGATTACATATATTCCAGGTACCAAAGCCCACAGGTAAAGCCCACGCAGGCAAAGGATGCAGTGTTGTGCACCACAGGTGAGCGAGACACTGCGCGACCGTCTGTCGAGCAAACACTTCTGCCACGCAGGTGCAACTTCCGGCAAGGACTACATATCTTCCATGTACCGAAGCCCACACAGGGAAAGCCCACGCAGGCAAAGGCAGCGGTGTTGTGCTCTGGCGGTGTTAGGCGCCGTGATATGGCACCCCAATATACCATCAGGTAAGCGCAATTGCACCACTTGTATCTAGGCCCTGCATCTCATACTTAGAGTTGCTGCTCAACGCCCACCCAGGCACACCACCCGCTGCATCAGGCAAGTGCAATCGCACCAATTCACCTAGGCCTTGCATCTCGTACCCCGAGATGCATCCTGGCTCACTCACAGGCCCGCTACCCGCTGCATTAGATATGTCCAATCATGCCACTTGCACCCTGGCCCTGCATCTCGTACCCAGAGCTGCGCCTCAACTCCCGCCCAGACCTGCTACCCTATTGCATCAGCTAAGCACAATCGTGCCACTTGCACTAAGGCCCCATATCTGTGCCCTTCCCATGCCCAATATTCACGGGAAAGCACCCGTGTAGAAATCTGCAGATGCCATTGCGACCACCTGCCTACCTCCCCTGATATCTATCAGGAACCGCTGCATCAAGCTCTGTACCAGAAGACACGACACCCACAATCCGCCCACGCATCCCCCTCAGCACCACCCTCCATCCACTCCAGAAACAAACTCCTCTGCTTGTGCACCTGGCCAGCCACATGCCCCCCCACCCACTCAAAAACATTGCACCCCCTCACCACCACACTCCCCCCAGTGGCCTCTTCCAACAAGCCCCTCAAATGCACTCTGATCAACGCCAGATCAGTCCCCGAAAAACGCTCCCGACATTCACAACCTCCTCACCTCCAACAATCTCGAACTGCTTGCCATTTCCAAAACATGGCTTCACCCTGCAGCAGGCCCTACACTATCCATCGCTATCCCCCAGGATACGCCATCACTCGCAATGACAGAACCCACAGCAGAGGCAGTGGAGTCACTCTGATCTACAAAAATACCATCTCCATCGTGGCCACCAAGTCCAACCCAATCCCAAACTGCGAAATGCTGTCCTCCAAACTCACTCTCTCACCTACCTATACCGTCAATCTCCATCTTATCTATCGCACACCAGGCCCCATCTCATCCTTCAAGGCAGACCTCATGCTTATCATCAATCCCACCGTCAAGCCCAGCTCCAAATTCTAATCCTGGGAGACTTCAAACTTGGCCTCAATTACCCCAAAGACACACAAGCAAAAAGCCTAGCCACAGCCATCAAACATATCAGCTTTGCTCAGCGACCCACTGAACTCACCCACATCCAGGGCTGCACCCTTTATTGGAATGCTGACCTCAACTGCAACTTGACCGGCATCACCACCACAACCTGCCCGTGGTCTGACCACCACACCATCACATCCGACTTCCCCAACAACAAGAGGCCTAGCCACTGTCACTCAATGAAACCTGAACCCTTAGCCTGCTGCACCAGAAACCTGAACAAGGACTGCCTCACACCATCCCTCTGAGCCCTCACAATCCCACCCAACAGGGATACAAACCCAGAGTCCCTGGTCAAACTGTATAAGGGAGGATAGCTCAGGGGCAACGTGCTTGCCTTGGAAGCAAGACGACACTGAGCAACACAGGTTTGATCACTGGGTCCGCGCTTAGAAACATCTGGGTATTAAGCGCGTTATAAATAACTTATCATATCATATCATATAACGACACCATTGCTCTAGCTGTTGACACTCTAGACCTGCTAAAGAAGCGCAAAGCCGGGCAAGCTTTAAAAAAAGAACGGCCTGGTTCACCCTTGAACGCCTTGGCTCCTGCACCAAGAAACGTGCCACCGAAACGGCATGGAGAAAAGACCCCTCCACAGTCTCCAAAGCCCAGTACACCTCCATAGCCAAAGACTACAAAAGAGCTATTCACACCCCCAAAGCCAGCAGCTAGAATGCTAGAATAAACAAAGCACAATTCAACACCAGTGAATTCTTCACAATCTTAAGCGCCAGTCTCCCCTCTCACAGACCTCATCATAGATGACACCTGGTGTACCAAAGTACAAGAAGCCCTCATGGGGCAAATCACCTCCTTCCAGAATAAAATCTGCGCCAAGCACTGACCATCCTTGCCAAACCACCACCGGCCACCTCCATGCCCCTCACCCCTCCGACCAGCTGACTCATCTCCCAATCTGACTTCTGCCCGGTATTGGAACCCCCAAGTCACAAATATCAGCAAAGGCCTCAAGCCCTCACGATGCAAAGACTGCGCCGAGATGCTCACACCCATCATCATCATCAATTCCGGCATATCCCACACAAATTATGCAGACAACATCCTCCCTCTCTCAGGCACCTACCACCTTGACGCTGCAACCATCACCTCAGTTTATGACATAGTACAAAACTGGATGGCAATCCAACAATTATGCCTCAGCGATGACAAAATTGAGATCCTCACTGTAGGCTTTCACTCCACACACTGCAGCATGGACCCAGCCTGCAAAGCATTTGACATTGACAGCAACCAGATCCAAACATCTTCTGCAGCCAAAACCCTGGGCATCTACCTAGACGCCACCCTTGACCTCTCTCACCAGTTCAACTCCATTGCCTCCTATGCTGCCTGCACCGCAAAACTACTGAACGTCAGCAAGCCATCCCTCAACACAACCAACCGACTCACCATACCTAGAGCCATCTCTGGAGCCAAACTGGACTACTGTAACACTCTCTATGCAGAAACCTCTGAACATAACTTGTGCAAGTTGCAAACTATCCAAAACAATGTCCTACGAGCAGCCCTAGGGTTGTTCAAAAACGACCATGTCACAAAGGCTCGGAAAGACGCCCACTGGCTCCCGATGCTTGAACGGATTATATTCAACACCCTCTCCATCACACACAGATGCAACACGAACACTGCCACGGCCCACCTATCGCACTGGGTGGAGAAATAAACCCCCCCTCACTCTCTTAGATCCACAAACAGCCATCTCCTCAGTGTGCCCACCTTCACCAGAAAGACAGCAGGAGGACAAAGCTTTCCAGTCATGGCCGCCAAGCTCTGGAACAATCTTCCCATCACCCTGAGAAAAGAACGCTCCTACTGAACCTTCAGAATTTTTTTTTAAAAATGTGGCTTTTTGTAAAGTCCGGATGGGGGGGTCTGCACTTCTGCTCTCTATATGGTAGAGGGGAGGCACAGAGACCCCTGCCAAGATTCTGTATTACGGTAGCAATGGACGAGCAATCAATGCCTAGCTTCTCGGGAGGTGATGCAAGCTGGTTCTTAAGTACAGTGTAGTCCCCAAGCACCCACAAAGGAATGTCCACACACTGTATCGGTTACAACACAGTCTTTATATAATTAATATTCAAGGTCATATACACGATCACGATAACTCACTTTGTACTCCGAAAATCAACAATGGTAAATATGTACAATTCTAAAGTGGTACCACTAACATTATTAGATCTCATTAAAAGGGCATACGGTCAGAATGACACACATCAAATAAAGAGGACACCAGCAGTAGAGAGAGGAAGGAAAGCAAGCTGGTTGAGCAATAGGCAGAATGCGGGTAACTACTGTTAAAACACACTTGTGTGTGGAGATCCCCCCCCCCTACCTGGGCAACCTGTGGAAGAAAGATGCAAGCCCAGTCCATATATTGTTCACACTAGACGTTCCAATAGTTCTGCAACCCCAAAGTACCTGGCGTTGTAGCGTTTTTCGTCGGGGAAATCGACAACCCTTCTTCCGTGTCCTCCCTTTAAGGCAGGAGTCACGGGTCGTCGAACGTCCGACGGAGAACAGGTCAAGCTACGACGGTGAAGTGACCGCGTCGTTCCTAGCGGTGTTCGTTGACGGGGAAGCGTAAACGTCCTGCCAGGAAGAGGCGTGCGGGGCACTTCAGTGTCGATAGTTCTGGACCGCAAAGAGTTGAAGAACGGTGGCCCAGCAAGGGCGTCGAGTCGTCGGCGTCTATGTGGTCTTTGGGTGGCGGGAAACCCACCGGTGGATGCTCCTCGGCGCGTAGACGGTCGGGCCTTCTCCAGCAGGATACAGCAGCGACGATGCGGACGAGAGCGTCCTTAGATCAATGAAGTTCTTAGGCAACGGGAGCATGGCGGCTCCAGTTGGCGACGGCGGTCGGCGACAGTAGTGGACAACAGTCCGGGCGCTTCTCCTAGGTCTGTCTAGCAAGGAGCTTAGGCAAAGATCAGCTGTACGCGATGGTCCCTCGTAGCTCGGGAAGAGGGCGCCTTACCAGGTCCCCTCTGGGTCACTTCTTGAAGCACAGCAGCTTTCAGATTGTGAAGGAGAGCAACAGCAATTCTTCTCATCCAGCAGGGCTTCAGGATCAAGCGTCATTTTCACTCCAGTTACTCTTCGTAGTTTGGACTTCAGCTCTGAACACTTCTGAACACAATTCCTAGCAGTGAGAGGTCCCCAGATATACTGTTGATCTCTCATTCATTCCGCTGGGTCACACTGAAGCATCCAATCACTACAAAGGGCATTCATGCAGGCAGGCAATCAATCAGGCACACAGTGCATTCAGGCCATACACATCTCTCCAGACACTCACAACAAGTTATGTGTATTGGGACAAGTACCGAGCCATTCAACACTCCAAGCTGCATTCATACCTGTTTCAGGCAGGGCTGTCTCAACCATTGTGTCAACCACCAGATACTAGACAGCCACAATGTAGAATGTATATTCGTCACACACTCCATTCACCCAGGTCCCACCCACAGGCGTACCAACAACATACGCCCGTTGAGGAGGCTCCAGCCAGTCTGGTCAGCACTTCCCCCACACTACCATATACGGAACGTCCACCCAACAGCCAGTCAGGGGGAAGGGACAGAGGCAGGGCTTCTCGGGACTTCGGGAACATCAAGGTAACAGGTGATGGAAGGCAAGAGGCCAGAGGGCCATTTTGTCTCCATCAGAAATCTACCGATTCCAGTGACAGGGCCTGGGCATCACAAAATGGAGGACGCTGAGGGCAACAGTCATTTCAGCACGGAGCTGCCACCAGCCCGTACCCTACTCTGTGGGTCACACACAGGTGCCCAAAAACATACACTAGGGGCACAGGGTTGTACCCCTACCCAAGGGTGCCATAAGGGTATCCCATGGGTCTGTTCACCAAACCAAAAGAGAGAGAGCTGCACCACCAGGAGTCCCACATGAACTCCTGCGTGGAAAACACGACAGAACACACGATAAAAAGCAGTAAAGGACAAGGATACAGAGGCCGTGTCCCTCCGATGCATTTCCAGCATCACAGCCCCCCGCACCCCCAGACTGAGGTTAGGGTGCCTAATCTCTCACGGGATAGGCACCCTCATCCAGACGGACAACATACCTTCTGGAAAGGCCATCTGCATTATCGTGACTCTTCCCTGGTCTGTGCTCAATGGTAAAGTCTAGTCCTTGCAGACTAATGGACCACCTGAGCAGTTTCGGGTTTTCACCCTTCATCTGCATAAGCCACTTCAGGGGCTTATGATCGGTTTGGACCTTGAAGGTAGACCTGGTAAGGTAGGGTCTAAAACGCCTAAGGCTCCAAACAATACTAAAACATTCCTTTTTAACAGTAGCCCACCTACGTTCCCTGCCCTTAAATTGTCTACTGATGAATATGATCGGATGTTCTCTTCCTTTGTCATCTAACTGGGACAAGACAGCTCCAATTCCGGTGTCGCAGGCGTCCGTTTGAACGATAAAGGGCTTGCTGTAATTGGGCGCACACAACACGGGTGCCCTACACAGACTTCCTTTCAAGCCATCAAAGGCCCTCTGACAGTCTTCAGTCCAATTAACCTTCCTAGGTTGTTTGGGCGAAGTCAACGCTGTCAGGGGTGCAGCTATGGTTCATAGTCTGCCATGAAATTGCGATAATACCCAGTGAGGCCCAAAAAGGCTCTCACCTGGGTTTGAGTAGTGGGAGTCTCCCAGTCCTGTACATCCTGTACTTTACAAGGGAGAGGTTGGATCTGACCCCCTCCTACCTCATGACCAAGATAGGTGACTTTCCCCTGAGCTATCTGGCACTTGGTGGCCTTGATAGTGAGGTTAGCCCTTTTTAACGCCTGCAATACTTTATCCAGATGAGTCAAATGCTCTTCCCATGTGGAACTGTAGATGGCAATGTCGTCTAAGTAAGCCACACAAAAGGCTTCCAGCCCACTGAGCGCATGGTTGACTAATCTCTGGAAAGTGGCAGGGGCGTTCTTCAATCCGAAAGGCATGACTCTAAACTGGTAGAGTCCCTCTGGTGTTTAGAATGCCCTCTTTTCCTTGGCATGGTCTGTCAGAGCTATTTTCCAATAGCCTGAGGTAAGGTCGAACGCTCACAAGTTTGGCAGCACCTATCGTGTCCACGAGCTCATCAGCCCGGGGCAATGGGTGCGCCTCAGTTTTGGTGACGGCATTGACTCCTCGGTAGTCCACACGAACCTCCAATCCTTGGTACCTGCCTGTGAACTTGCCTTGGGGACAAGGACCATGGGACTGGACACCCAATAACACCCAGATCCAACATCTTGGCGACCTCAACCTGGATGTGGTTCTTGGCGGTATCTGACATACGGTAGCACCTGCTTTTGACAGGCACACTGTCACCAGTGTCAATCTCGTGCCTACACCACGGTGTAAGGCCTGGTGTCAGCGAGAACAGAGAGGCGTACTGCCGGAGCAAAGTCCTGCAGGACTTCTGCTGCTCTGTCGTCAGATTGGGAGAGAGATGTACTCCCTCCACTGAGCCATCCTGAGGGTTGCTATGCAGCAAATCAGGAAGGGGCTCACTCTCATCCTCTTCTTGCTCTGAAGCCAGTAAGAGACATGAGACCTCGGCTCGCCTGTGGAAAGGCTTGAGCCTATTAACATGGAATACCTGAGGGGCTGCCCCCGAGGCTCCCATGTCAACCAGATAATTGACCTCGCCCATCTTGGAGATTGTCCTGAAGGGTCCAGTCCACTTATCTGCCAAAGCCTGAGGCTTAGTAGGCTCCATCAGGAGGACCTCCTGTCCTGGGGTCCAGTCCACTTGCGATGCTTTAAGGTCGTGCCAGTACTTATTCAATTCCTGGATGGCCTTAAGATTCGCTGTTGCTTGACCCATCATCTGCCTTATCCTCCGTCTGAGGCCTAACACATAGTCCCCCACTTGCTTGGCGGGACCTGGAGGGGTGGCCTCCCAACTTTCTCTGATTAAAGCAAGGGGCCCCCTCACGGGATGTCCAAAGAATAACTCAAAGTGGCTGAAACCAACACCCTCTTGAGGTACCTCTCGGTAAGCAAACAGCAGGCATGGCAGGAGAAGATCCCACTTCTTCCTGAGGGGTTCTTCCAAAGCACCTAACATGCCTTTGAGAGTTTGATTAAATCTCTCAGCCAGACCATTGGTCTGGGGGTGGTAAGAGGTGGAGAACTTATAGGTTACCCTGCACTCTTTCCACATGGTTTTCATGCAACTCGACATGAAGTTGGATCCTCTATCAGAGACAACCTCCTTAGGGAATCCAACACGGGTGAAAATGCCCAGGAGAGCCATGGCAACCACCTTGGCCGTAACCGTCCGAAGGGGTATAGCCTCAGGGTACCTGGTGGAATGATCTACCAAAACTAGGATGAACCGATGTCCACCCGACGTGGGAGGGTCAAGGGGACCGACAATGTCGATGCCAAGCCTCTCAAACAGTGTGCCCACCACTGGCAATGGTTGCAGTGGGGCGATGACTCTGCCTCCAGTCTTGCCAGACAACTGACAAGTTGGGCAGGTCCTGCAGTGGGACTCCACTTCTACTCCCATCCGAGGCCTGTAAAAATGGGCCGAGAGCTTCTGCTTCGTCTTCTTGGTACCAAGATGACCAGCCAAGGGCACCTCATGCGCCAACTACAGCAGGAAGGGTCTGTAAACCTGGGGTACCACCTACCTCTTGAGGGCACCAGGTTCAGGCTTAGTGGGCTCGCTAACAAGGAGCTCACCCTCCCAATAAATCCAAAATGTCCTAGGCACTTCTCCTTGTGCCTGGGACAGGGCCCGTTTCCTCAGACCCTCGAGAGAGTGGCACTCTCTCTGTCCCTTACAGAAGTCCGCCCGGGAGGGTCCCCCTTCAGCCAACAAGCATTGAGGGTCGGGATGATCCTCCGGGTTAAGAGCCTCTCCCACAGGAAAGTCTTCTGGCTCGTCTCCCACACGAGTTGAGATGGGATTTACCACTGGACCCAGCCCGCCCGGAGCATGGATCCCAATGGGTGCTGTCGGAACAGCGGGAAGAGCAGGGGCTCCCTCCACAGGGGCGGCCTTCTTACTCCTCCGTTTCTTTAGTGCCTTGGGTTTCCCCGTCGGCAATGGTGCCGGGCTCGCAGCCGGACCCTGTGTGACCTGCGATCGGGTGACCACCACAGCAGCCATGGGGAGACCGTCCGTGATCATCCACAACTCGACCAAATCGTTTCCCAACAAAATGTTCGCAGGCACGTTGTCCTGAACCAGGACCGGAAGCTTTGCTGTCTTGTCTCCAATAGTAATGTTGACTAAGGCTACAGGCGATAATTTGGGAGGCCCACCAACTAGCCTGGTGGTTCGCAGAGGAGCACCTACATAGTCCTCTGGCTTGTGCAGGGTCCTGTCCACCACTGTCATGCTTGCTCCAGTGTCTCTCAAACCAGTAGAAGGCTGGCCATTCAAGAGGACACTTCTCAAAAACCTACAAGTGTTTTGTGGGATAGTCGCCAGTACTTCTGGGTACTGGTCCCAGGCCCCAAGGGACACTAAGAAAATCTCTACGGGGGCACCGAAGGTGATCCCAGTAGAGGAGGGGAGGACAGTGGCCTCCACCTCAGGTACGGAGTAGGGGTAGGTCAGGCTGGCAGCCTGGACTCCAAGCGCCTTACCCTTACACTTGGGGTCCCTCCTTCGGTGGTCCAGAGCCCCACAATCCCAACAAGTGCCAGGAGTGCGGGGTACGGTACTGGTGAACTGGGACCCTGCTTTGCAGCAGGCGGACCACTACTCTTACTCCCACCCACAACAGACTTATCCCCACTAAGTTTTTGGGTCTTAGGAGAGGAAGGTTTTGGTTTACTGTTACTGCTTTTGGGAATCCTCAGCTTTCTGAGAGGCCCCCTTTTCTTTGCCCTTGTCCTTCCCACTGGAGTTCTTAGGCGACACTCGGTGGAAGACCCACTTGTCAGCCAACCTAGCCAGCTTAAAGGGGTCCAAAATGTTCTGGTCAGCAACATACTGACGCAGCTCTGGTGAACAGGCTTCTGAAAAATGCTCAAAAAACAAGAGGTGAGACAATTCGACAAACGTTTTCACTTTGTAACCATCAATCCACCCCATCATGTTCATGTGCGCAACACTCACCCAGTCAACCCAAGACACATTCTCTCGTTTCTTAAAATCCCCGAACCGTTTAAGATATTGGGTAGTCGTTTTGACAAACTTGGCGATTAAGGCAGACTTCATGCACTCATACTGAGCCCTTTCTTCCACACTCAGTTTCAGAATACAGTCATATCCAGTTTGAGGCACTCTGTTTAACAAACACTTAGCCCAATCTCTCTTATCAACATCGTGAATTGAACAAGCCATTTCAAACGCTTCAATCCATTGGAGGATATCAGAACCCTCCGCATACACACCAACCAAATCTTTCATGAACTTGGTTGCAGGGGACCCGACACTCTCAACGGGTTTCGCTGAAGTCTCCACTCAAGCTTTCTCTAGCTGGATTTGCTGAAATTCAGCATCCTTGTCTTTGAGTTCAAGATCCCTATTTTTGAGTTCAGGATCTCGATTCTTGAGCTCCACTTGCTGTGCCAACTCCTCTTTCTTAAACTCAGCATCTAGTTCCAACTTGCGATATTCAAAGACCAACTTCATCCTCAATAACTCAAGCTCCAAAGAACTGCTGGGGTTTGGAACAGAGGCAGCAGGAATGGTGGTATTCCCAGAATCAGATTCGGCGACATCCCCCGGGGTAGAGTCCTCATTGGTTGCATCCCCCCTTCAAGAGTTTCACAATCGATCTGGTAGTCCACCAGGGCGGCTATCAGCTCAGCCCTAGACTTATCCACAAAGTCTAATTCCCGGGCTTCACAAGCACTCTGGAGAGCCTCTAAGCTCATCCAAGTCAATTTACCATTCGCAATAGATTCCATTGCTTGTCATGCAGTTATCTTGTACACGACTAACCTTAATTTAACAAAGTGCAGATATCCTTCGTAAGTGGCACGGTTATACACTGAGTCTTAAAACCATAAGCATCCCACCGCTGCAACCAGCTGTAAAGACCGGAGGGGGGGTCTGCACTTCCGCTCTCTATATGGTAGAAGGGAGGCACAGAGACCCCTGCCAAGATTCTCTATTACGGTAGCAATGGACGAGCAATCAAGGCCTAGCTTCTCGGGAGGTGATGCGAGCTGGTTCTTAAGTACAGTATAGTCCCCAAGCACCCACAAAGGAATGTCCACACACTGTATCGGTTACAACACAGTCTTTATATAATTAATATTCAAGGTCATATACACGATCACGATAACTCACTTTGTACTTCGAAAATCAACAATGGTAAATATGTACTATTCTAAAGTGGTACCACTAACGTTATTAGGTCTCATTAAAAGGGCATACGGTCAGAATGACACACAGATCAAATAAAGAGGAAACCAGCAGTAGAGAGAGGAAGGAAAGCAAGCTGGTTGAGCAATAGGCAGAATGTGGGTAACTACCGTTAAACACAGTTCTTTGTGGAGATCCCCCCACCTGGGCAACCTGTAGAAGAAAGATACAAGCCCAGTCCATATATTGTTCACACTAAACTTTCCAATAGTTCTGCAACCCCAAAGTACCTGGCGTTGTAGCGTTCCTCGTCGGGGAAATCGACAACCCTTCTGGAGTGTCCTCCCTTTAAGACAGGAGTCACGGGTCGTCGAACGTCCGATGGAGAACAGGTCGAGCTACGACTGTGAAGTGACCGTGTCGTTCCTAGCGGTGCTCATTGACGGGGAAGCGTAAACGTCCTGCCAGGAAGAGGCGTGCGGGGCACCTTGGTGTCGATAGTTCTAGACCGCAAAGAGTTGAAGAACGGTGGCCCAGCAAGGACGTCGAGTCGTCGGCGTCTCTGTGGTCTTTGGGTGGCGGGAAACCCACCGGTGGATGCTCCTCGGCGCGTAGACGTTCGGGCCTTCTCCAGCAGGAAACAGCAGCGACGATGCGGACGAGAGCGTCCTTGGATCAATGAAGTTCTTAGGCAACGGGAGCACGACGGCTCCAGTCGGCGACAGCGGTCGGCGACAGTGTGGACAACAGTCCAGGCGCTTCTCCTTGGAGTTCCGCAGCAGTACCCGTATCGGGTCGGCAGCCTGTCGAAGGTCTGTCTAGCAAGGAGCTTAGGCAAAGATCAGCTGTGCACGATAGTCCATCATAGCTCGGGAAGAGGGCGCCTTACCAGGTCCTCTCTGGGTCAGTTCTTGAAGCACAGCAGCTTTCAGATTGAGAAGGAGAGCAACAGCAATTCTTCTCATCCAGCAGGGCTCCAGGATCAAGCGTCAGTTTCACTCCAGTTACTCTTCGTAGTTTGGACTTCAGCTCTGAACACTTCTGAACACAATTCCTAGCAGTGAGAGGTCCCCAGAAATACTGTTGATCTCCCATTCATTCAGCTGGGTCACACTGAAGCATCCAATCACTACAAAGGGCATACATGCAGGCAGGCAACCAATCAGGCATACAGTGCATTCAGGCCATTCACTTCTCTCCAGACACTCACAACAAGTTATGTGTATTGGGACAAGTACCGAGCCATTCAACACTCCAAGCTGCATTCATACCGGTTTCGGGCAGGGCTGTCTCAACCATTGTGTCAACCACCAGATAGTAGACAGCCACAACGCAGAATGTATATTCGTCATACACTCCATTCACCCAGGTCCCACCCACAGGCGTACCCACAACATACGGTCGCTGAGGAGGCTCCAGCCAGTCTGGTCGGCACTTCCCCACACTACCATATACGGAACTTCCACCCAACATTCACCCAGAGGCAGGGCTTCTCGGGACTTCAGGAAGATCAAGGTAACAGGTGATGGAAGGCAAGTGGCCAGGGGGCCATTTTGTCTCCATCAGAAATCTACCGATTCCAGTGACAGGGCCTGGGCATCCCAAAATGGAGGACGTTCAGGGCACCAGTCATTTCAGCATGGAGCTGCCACCAGCACGTACACTACTCTGTGGGTCACACACAGGTTCCCAAAAACATACACTAGGGGCCCAGGGTTGTACCCCTACCCATGGGTGCCATAAGTGTATCCCATGTGTCTGTTCACCAAACCAAAAGAGAGAGAGCTGCACCGCCAGGAGTCCCACATGAACTCCTGTGCAGAAAACACAACAGAACACACGATAAAAAGCAGTAAAGGACAAGGATACGGAGGCCCTGTCCCTCCAATGCATTTCCAGCATCACACTTTTCACCTAAAAACTCTGTGAGTTAACAGACTAAGACAATCGGATACCTGTATCCTCCTCCTTCCCCCCTTGCTCCTCAAACCAAGACTTTAAGACACCATGACACCTCTCCCTCCCCGGTGTGTTTCGTGTTTGTTTCTTGTATTATCTGCATTCTGTATTTTTTGTCTCACAATGTAACTAGCGCCTAGATACACGAGGGTTCGGTGCGCTGCAACAAATGCAAAATTAAATAGATAAATGTGCATGCTGGGGAATGCAAACTGCAGCATCTCGGCAGAGAGGCGTAGGAGTATTCTGATAAAAATTGACTGTAAACTCACTGACCTGGCTACTTTGTAGCCATGGGAGAAAGCAAAAGGGCTCCCATTTGGCGATACATTCATCAAGAAAATTAGCAGGTTTGTGAGTACATACACCGCTCTGTGTGAATGTTAAGACGGATTTCTGAACTCTGACTTGATGGGCAGATGTTGAGAAGGCCGGCCAGCCTAGTTTCTTGGAAGGGGGTAACCTCTGGACTAAGTCTCAGGAGGGGTGAGGGTGACTGAAAGACCTAAATGAGCACACAGAGCAAAGACACTTACAAATTACTCCCATACAGGTGTATATATCAAAAATATAAACACATTTATTACAAGGCCTTTGTAACTCAACACACAGTCAAAGAATCACAGCAATATTACTAAACCAACACAACACAATCAATACAAGATATATACACACAAGACCATTGGGGTCTAAAGGGTTAAAGGCACAAAATATTCACAACCTACAGGGGGAAGGAAAATAGGCAGTGCAGATAGTCTTTGGTCCCCTTCAACATCAAACACACACCTAACTAAGAGGCAGTACAAACCCTAAGAAGAGAGGAGCCTTATGCTCAATAGTACATGTAGTGCAGGCACACACAGTTGTTCCAATGGGCAAAACGGGGTCTCTTCACGGGTCTCTAGCAGTTCAGGAACGTGGGTGAGGCGATGAAGAATAGATTCCCACTATTCAAGGAGGGCCTCCACTTGAAGGCAAAGCTGATTCCAGGGTTCAGGAATAGGTCGCTAGTTCGCACTAGCAGTGGAAAGGAGAGGGACCCCCAGGGGCCACTCGTGCGTAAAAACAGATGGAAGCGCTAGGGGCCACCAGTTAAGATTAGGGTTACTCATCGGCTCCAGGCGCACTCCGGACCAAACTTCGCCAGTTGGGTCCACTGCGGCTGCAGTTCAAATGCGACAAAAAGGACATCTCTGCGCTTTCAGGTCTGGCGATACAGTGATGATTTCCAAATGGGACAGTGGTGATTTCCCCGCTCCTGATGGATGGATAAGGCCAGTTTCACTGCAGCAGGCTTCAGAGGCAAGAGGGTCACAAATACAGCACCCCTGCAAAGATCATTGCCGCGGCTGGGCAACACGGTAACTGCGTTTCCTCCGGTCCTGGCGCACTCGTCTCACTTCAGACCTGGGAATGCCAAGTGTTCGAAATTCGCTGCGACGGTGCCAGGGACACAGAGCTAGCAGTATACCGTGTTTCGAGGGCCTCCTCGAAACGACGGCGGAGACAGAGCAAAGGTCCTGCGTAAGATGGTCAGCCCACTGGTTGGCACAGGGACTCTTCCCAGACTCTCTGGCACCCAGGACGTGTATTGGGGACAGACACCACAGCCCACATCCTGAAGGCACACACACAAGGCATGCAGAAGCCCGCGAAAGCTTGGGGTTTTGCGGGAAACTACATGACCAAATAAGGAATGACCCAGGTCGGCTCGACCTGGGGAAGGCAAAGGGGCAAGATGGCCAAAGGACAGGACAAAGAACCTCGTGTCATGGCCATTTTGGAGCCAGGCTATCTATTTGTGCCAAACGCGGTTAACACGGTTTAAATGGCAGGAAAGGGTTTAAATTATATGAAAAGATAAGCTACCACCAGTGCTGTCCATGACACATCTGTGCATCTCCAAAAAAGTCCTATGAGAGTATCTAGGGTCTTTGTAATTGACTATGAGACCCAAGTGCACTGTATTGCAAGGTACATTGTTCACTTGTTACATGTTGCAGAAAAGTTGCAACATTGGAAAAGGACTAAGGGAAACAAGGTCTCCCGGTACTGACTGTCTTAAGGGCATGTCAGTTTACCCATAAAAGTGAGCGAAAGCCCAGAGGAGTGCAGCAGAAGGCTGTGCTCCCCTGACAAAGTCAGACTAAGGTGTTTAAACAGCAGCAAAATGTTTGGGGGTGTACAACTGAAGGGAAAATTACATCTAAAATGAAATCTTTCCTAACAATGAAGCATAACTATTAATGAAGAAAGTCTTTGACAATAAGATTTTTGACAGGGCTGGGCAAAGCTGGAGCCACTCGTCCAGCAGCTTTCCCCATCAAAGGTTCTGTGGAGAATGTGGAGGTCACAGAGAAACAGAATGGAACACATACTCCTTCTTCCCTTACAGCATGAGGGCCGGGAGAGGATGGAGAGGACAAAAACAGCTGCCAGCTCCTGCAGGTGAGCAAGCGTGTGGGCCAGGTGCCAATTGGGGGCAGGCTGGCACTTTGCGCAGAGAAGTGGTGCGAAATGACAGACGCGTGGGTGCTCCAAGCAGTGCAAGGGTTCCAATTAGAATTTCTAACACAACATTATCAGGCGCGCCCTCTTCTCCCGATCAGGTTTGTAGCACAAGAGACGCAGCTGATGGACGCAGAAGTAAAGGCGCTATTCACAAATAATGCTATAGAAGCAGTAGCCCCGCGGGAAGACAGTTTATCATCAACGTCTTTTTGGTACGGAGAAAGGAGAAGGTCAGGCCAGTGAAGAAAGCTCTCAATATGTACCTGGTCTACAGACATTTCAAGATGAAGGGAATTCACCTCCTCAGGGATCTACTGCAGTTAGGGGACTGGTTAGCACATCTGGATCTGAAGGATGTGTACTTAACGGTCCAGATCTTCCAGCAACAAAGAAAGTTCCTATGGTTCCGCTGGGCAGGACAGACCTGGGTGTTTTCCAGCATGCCTTTCGGTCTATCTTCAGCGCTGTGGTGCTTCACAAAACTCCTAAAGCCTGTGGCAGCCATGCTCCGCGAGGAAGGAACCAGAATGATCATTTATCTGGACGACATGATTTTCATGTCACAAGACAAGGAGCTCTGGTCACTGTGAGATACCTGAAGGTGTCTCACCTGCTGGTCCCCAGAGATCTATTGGATCCAGTTCCTAAGGGAGGATCACCTGGGCGAGGGGTCTTCAGGGAGCAGAAGTGGGACACCGAGGATTGAGACGCGGTATCCCCTTCCCTGTAACAATTGTTCCCCATCCTACCCTGTAGGATATTTAGAAGCTCTACCCCTCCCTCACCCCCCACCGCCTTTTGCCACACGAACACTTGCTTACAAAGTAACAGACAACGGACTAACACCAGAGCCGTTTACCTGACATGTCGCAACACTCGGGTCAGGAAATTGACAATAACCATGCACACCTGACGTCCCTTTACCATCCCCACAGGGATAAAAGGTGGAGCGCTAAAGCACACTTTGAGCAAGGCCCAAAGCACGAGGAGACAGCTAACCGGCAGTACAGAAGGAGAAGAAAAGCGGTGAGACCTGGAAGGATGGCGAAGGGGGAATTGCCCTTTCCCTTTTCAACTCAGACCAGCGAAGCCTCCAGAAGGGAAAACGTAAGACCAGGAGTTACAGCTGGCGTGCGGAGAAACAGAGGTCAATGGTACATGGGGGCCTCCCGCATTGACAACGCAGGCAGAGAGGCAAGCTGGCTACTGTGGTACTATCCTTGACTCCAGAGAACAAAGAAGCCAACGGGTTCAGCACTGCCGGTGAGTCGGAGGAAGCTGATATCAAACCGAACTTTGTTAAGCCCAAGGTTGCGAGTAGCAAAATGTATGAATGCAAGAAGAAAGGACTTGTGTGTATGTTTGAACTTTAAAGAAAGCCCAGTAGAGGTCCAGGTGCAGTGGGGTCTGGCGTCACATGATTGCTCATTCAAAACGTTCGGACCGGAACCTGTTTTTGAAACTACAGCAACCAGAAGGCCCTAGGAAAGGGTGGCGTGAGACGTCAGAGTGGTCCTACCAGGGTCACGTCAAATCCCTTGTACAATCAAAAGTCTCTGACCCGTTGCTAGAGGAAAGCTAGGGGAAGGCGACCCCGCTTTCCACTACGATTGTGAACTGTGATAATTGGCAAATGTGAAACTGACAGAGGGATGCCTAAAGAAAGCTGAAGAGATATAAACCCTGCTTTCTGATAAAAGTGAGCAATACATGAACTGTGTAGAAGAAAGGCCGTAGTGGGCCCGGCAGAGGGAGATCTCAGTGGCAAAGAACAATCGCCCAAAGATTGCAAGTAGGGATCAAAGCCCGACAGAGGGAGATCACAGGAGCGAAGAGCAATCGCCCAGAGAACCTTTGTTTCTTACTTCTAATTAGCAAACCTTCTCTAGCAAGAGATTTGTGCAAGAAAGAGACTTAGCTTCTGAAGGGGTTTTGATATCATTGAACTGAACTGTGAACCTCGGGCTGTCGAAGCCCAGGAGTGTGCTGTGCTCAAAAGTCCCACCATGTCCCGTGCTTCAAACATAGGGAAGGGAGACCCAGTCATACCATCCTGACTTATCATTTTGTAAACACTTCTTTCAAGGAGTATGGATCCCACTATGGAAGGTGTGGCTGCATTAGCGAATTTCCTGGCAAGCCTAGCGGCAATGGGCATGGCTTATAAGAAGGTCAATGTCTATAGGTGTTACGGTTCCCCGATCCCGTGTCGTATTCAGGCTTCACGACCCTCTGTGTCAAGGTCCGCTTCACGTGGGACTCAGTGCTTGGTAGTCCCATTCCTTCGTTGTTGGAAATTGCCTTGGAAACGAACTGCAGCAGCGCTTTGTTTCAGAAAACCTGTTACCATAGCAGCCACGTCTACTGTGTCACATGATCAGATCAGCCGGTTGCTGCCGCAGGGTCCGCCCCCTGGTTCACATAAAGACCTGCAAGCCCAGCAAGCGCTGCTTCCAATTGCAGCTAGCTCACTATCCTTGTGACTCTTCGTTTTCCCGTTTTCCTACCCAACATTTTGCCTGTGTTATCGGACTTCTGCCTTCCGATTTGGTACTGCCTTGCTACGCTGTTGCCGACTTGTGCCCGTTTCACAGACTTCCTTTGCTTCTGGTCCCTGTACCTGTGCTACTGCATTGAAGACCGCACCTACCTCACGTACTTCAGTAAAGTCTGGATCTAGTCATACGGACTGCTTTCACTTACAACAGAAAACCTTGAACTGCTTGCCATTACGCCTGCACCCTTTCAGGACTTCCTCGCTTACCTCTACAGCCCATCTTTGGGATCCTTACGCAATCCAGATTTAGTGCACATACAAGACGCTCTGCAGCCATCTTTCCGTGCACCACCTCGGAACTAGTGTGTCCCTTGTGCCGCCCAGGCGCAGAAACCCTACTAACTTCACTTGTTATTATTTTATCCTTTTCGTTGTGTCTCCACTGGATTTCCTTCTGCTACAGGTCCTCCTCAATTGTCCTCACTGCTCAGTCCTTGTATTAGTTGGGTGGTACATACCTTGTTTATCTCTAGGGACCAGGAACAAGGGTTCTAACATCCTCACCTTCCGGCCTGGTTCGGAATGCCCTAGAGGACCGGCAACAGGTGATTGATAATTACACAGAGAGTAGTCAGGAATTATCGTTCTTACACACCACCGACCACTTTTTTTTCCCCTTTCAGCCTCGTCTTGCTCCTCTGACTGTTCTGTTCTCACATCAGAGGGGTGTACCATAGAAAAGAGTTCCCTCAAGTGAGGAGGCTAGTGTTAAGAAAAACCCAGGCTCTTCAATCAAATCGGAATCCCCGGGGATCCAGCACTCACCTGTCATCTCCACCGGAGAACCTGGTCGGTGAGTAACAGAATCAGAAGCCATGGAAGCATCTGACACTCTGGCCACTCTGATGCAGATGGTCGCTGACCTCCGGACAGACATGTCCACCGCCCACGATGCTCTACGCCACAGGATTGATTCCTTACAGGATCTGGCCCAGTCCCGTGCTCAGGGGGGTTTGATGTCTATGGCCACTGCCTCTGGTTCTGGGTATCCTCTACCAAGACAAGACCCTAACCCAGTCTTTATGTCCAGCCAGTTCCCTTTGGCCCCTCCCGAACGGTGCACGGGAGATCCCAAACAGTACTGTACCTTTATAAAACAATGCAAATTGCACTTCCTCTGTCGTCCTTCCTCCTCTCCGAACTCTACCATGAAAGCAGTCTTTGTTCTGTCCTATCTTGGAGGTACCGCTGCGGCCTGGGCTAATTCCCTTCTGGAAACTAACAGCTATGTCTTATATGACTGTGATGCTTTGATCACAGCCATGAACAGAGTCTTCGATACCAGCTATAAAACCCAGGCCACAGATCTGGAATTCTTGAACCTTCCTCAGGGGAGTACCTCCTTGTTGACTTATCTGGCCAGGTTTAATCAGCTGGCTGCCAAGACGAACTGGCCCGAGGAGAAAAAAGCGGCGGTCTTCTACAAGGGTTTCTCCGAAGACCTGAAGGACACACTGGCCACCGTCCTGTTGTGCCTACATCGTTTAATGAACTACTAGATTTGGTCTTGCAAATTGACGCACGCCATACCGAAAGAAGGGGTGAGAGGATACCTGCGACACCTGTCGCCACTTCACATGAGTCATTGGCTCTACCGCTCTCAACGCCAGAGCCCATGCAAGTGGGGGCCATTCGTGTTCCTTTGACACCTGCTCAAAGAGAATACTGCTGTTCACACAAGTTGTGCATGTACTGCAGGTCTTCTCCAGGAGTGCACCAAAAAGCCAGTACGGAAGGTGGGAAACGCGAAAACCCAGCGATAGGAGTCCTTATGTCAGGCACGTCTCCCTTGGACTCCCATGAGGCCATTCCCTCTGTTCCCTTCACTCTTCCAGTGGTTTTTTTGGTGTCATCCATTAGTTCCTTTGCAGCCCTAGCCTTTATCGACTCAGGGGCTACCGGGAACTACATGGACCTCCAGTACACGCTCTCCTCTGGCATTCCTGTCACGACTAAACCCAATCTGGAAGCAGTGAATGCCATGGACTGTACTGCCCTGGTGTCGGGGCTGGTAACCCAGCAGACCACATACGCACAGAGGGAGGACACACAGAGGTTATCTCCTTTGACCTCATCACTGCACCTCAGTTTAAGGTTATTCTGGGCCTTCCATGGCTGCACCTTCATTACCCTGCTATTGTTTGGAGTCGCAAACTGTCCAGTTCCCTTTCGGCGTGTGTAATGGCAGGTGTTTTCAGTCTCATGGTGTGACCCACAGGACCCTGTGTCAGGGTATGGTCGCCAAGTTGTCTCTCATTGGTTCAGTTTCAGCCACGCAGACTTCCAACATCCCAACTGAGTACTCTGCGTGCTTGGATGTTTTTGACGAGGGTAAAGCGGAGACATTGCCGCTTCACCGGCCTTCCGATTGCCCGAATGACATGGTCCCGGGTTCCAAGATCCCTCCTGGCTGAGTGTATTCTCTCACACTTTAGGAAGATCATGTCCTCAAGAACTACATTGACAAAGCTCTCGCCATTGGGATTAATTTGACCGTCTAAGTCACCTGCAGCCTCGCCTCCTTTCTTTGTTCCAGAGAAAGAGGGTGACTTCAGACTCTGCATAGATTACCAGGCCCTGAACACAATCACTATCAAGAATCAATACCCACTGCCCCTCATTTCGGTCCTTCTGGATCAACTCTGCTCCTCAGTCGTCTTTATTAAGTTAGACCGCTAGGGTGCCTACAATTTAGTCTGCATAAAAGAGGGGAGGGGCGAATGGAAAACCACCTTCAAGACCCAATCCAGGTTATCTGAGTATCTCGTCATGCCCTTCGGCCTGTGCAACCACCCTGCATTCTTTCAATCTTTCATGAACTAGGTCTTCCATGATGTACTAGACCAATACGTGGTTGTCTAACTTGACAACATTCTGATCAATTCTCCCTTTCATGAACAGCACATCACGCATTTACGCTCGGTTCGACAGCAGTTAAGGGACAATCATCTGTACGTAAAGGCAGAGAAATGTGTCTTTCACGCCACTGAAGTGGAATTCCTGGGGTATGACCTGACTAATCATGGCATCAGAATGAGCCGTTCCAAGGTTAAAACAGTACTGGACTGGCCCGTGCCTACTACGATCAAAGCTCTTCAGTCTTTTCTTGGCTTCTCAAATTTCTACCGTCGTTTTATACACTCATTCTCTCTCATATTGCTGCTCTATTGACGGTCGTAACCAGTGCCAAGAAGCCATTCCGTTGGAATCCTGAGGCCCAGGCTGCTTTCGAGACCCTGAAGGCGACCTTCTCTACGGCCCCAGTCCTACAGCACCCTAGCCCGGAGCTGCCCTTTTATGTTGAAGCAGATGCATTGAGTCCTAGCAGTAGGTGCTATCCTCTCCCACCGGTGTCCCGACTCTGGAGAAGTGCATTCCATATGTGAC